>NC_141687.1:1351688016-1356488016 GCF_964263255.1 Lissotriton vulgaris
GACTCTCTTCACAACACATAAACACATAAACTAGGTAAACTGTAAGCCACAGCGGTCAATTGAATATGGAGGACGAACATGGCCTTACCTTTGGCGAGGAGGAAATCGACAGAATCCTGGCAGATCCAAATCCCTTTGAGGGACTCAGTAACCCCGAAACTGGACCGAGTATGAATGACTGGAATGAATTGGTAAAACTAAGGCGTAACCAGATCAAAGCAGCCCTACATGGTCTGCTAATGACGGGGTATCTAAGGAACAAAATGGGCCCCCCTGGTTTGATTGTAAAAAACGAACCTTTCATCTTCCAGACAGACATGCAGTTCAAGAAGGAGTGGTCATTGATCTCGTGGCACTGCACCAGGGACTGGTTGGTCCTAATTATAAAAACGGCAACCAGAATTACCCAAGAAATGAAGATCGAAATTGATAAGATTGAAGTCAAACTTAAAACATATATATCAACCGAGGATTTAAAAGCCAGATTAGACGAACTTAATCAACAAATGACGGAATTTGAATTTGGCCTGAAACAAAGCAAACTCAACAAATTGAGTAAAGATAAGGATAAATTCACCCCAGAAGGAGCATACCCTTATACTAGGGCTGACTATGTAGCCCCGAACAGAAGCAATGATACTGATAATGATGGGTCAGACACCAGCTCCAACAGCTCAAATTCCAGTGGGGGAAAAGGAAACCGTCAAAATAGAGGTGGTTGGAGGCAGAGAAGGCAACAGTTCCCAAGACAACGAGGGTGGAGAGGATACCAACCCCAATATCCACAATACATGGGACAAGCACCTTTCCAACCATTTCAGTTTAACCACCCACCGAATGTCCAAGGATACCCACAATGGAATCCAGACTTCAATGGGGGTTTCTTCGGTCCGCAGCCTTTTTTAGGGTCCCGCCCTGGGAACCGTGGAAAGAACCGGAAAGGCAACAATGTAACTTGGGAAGACAACGGCCAAGAGAACCCACGACAGACCAGGAGCATGACGGGCTCCCTACCCAATCAAGCTTCAACCAGCAACCAGAGAGGGACCTAGTGGTCAACCTGACTTCAAAGCCACTAACGACAACAGAACGACAGGTACTTAACAAAGGTTTGGGTTTCGTACCAACGCAGAGACCGGACATCTTCAAAATAAACGTGGAGATACAAGAGTTTATACGGAAGTTAAAACTACAGGCTTTCTTCCACGACAAACCACCACAAGCCCCAACAACAGATACCGGTCTTAAACCTAAATCAACCTTCACACCTCCGGACTCAACAATCCCCCTCGAAGTATTAACATTCGAGAAAGCCATTATGACAGAGGTTAACCAACTGAATAAGTCCACCACACGGACTTTTCACAACACGACCAAGGAGGAACAAATTGCCTTGAAAACCCTGTCCGAGGACAAAAGCCTGGTGATCAAACCGGCAGACAAAGGGGGAGCGATTGTGCTACAAACAACGGAGGACTATGACAATGAATGCCTGAGACTCCTATCAGACAGACGCAATTACATGGTCCTACATGAAGACCCAACTGAAAACCTCAGGACACGGATTGGAGGTATGATTGAGGAAGGCCTAACACACGATTGGCTGAGTAAGAAGGAAGGAGAATTCCTCGAGCAGAAAAAGCCACGCATCCCATACTTTTATTGTATTCCAAAAATACATAAGAACATAACCAAACCACCAGGAAGACCGATAGTATCGGGTATTGGCTCCATACTAGAACCACTATCAAAGTTCGCGGATGCCTTTTTACGCCCTCTAGTACATGCCACAAATACTTACCTGAAGGACACAAAGGCGGTCCTACAACTGTTACAAGAGACAACCTTTGATCCACAAACACAACTTCTGATGTCCCTTGATATGGAAAGCCTATATACCAGCCTTCCCCATGATGAAACATTGATTATCATAGAGGAAGTCCTTTTCTCGACACCTTGGAGATACCAAACACCACGTGGGTTGGTTATGGAATGCATTTCACTGGCCTTACAAAGAAACTTTTTCCAATACAAAACAACGCTGTACCAACAATGCCATGGGACTAGCATGGAAAGCACCTTTGCTCCGAGCCTAGCCGGTCTCTATGTGCACCATCTCGAGACCAACAAGATCCTCCATGATCAAAATCCATACAGGGCCAACATAAAATGTTGGAGGAGGTACATAGATGACATCCTAGTCATCTGGGAAGGCGATCAACAGTCAGCAGCTAGCTTTCTGGAATGGCTAAATAACCAAAACACTTTTCTAAAATTCACAAGCACAGTTTCCAACAAGACATTGGTCTTCCTGGATTTGAACATTTATGCTGAGTCAGGAGTGCTGAAGACCACCACTCACTTCAAACCTACTTCCCGGAATTGCCTGTTGAGATTTGACAGCTTTCACCCGAGACATCTCCGAGAAAATCTGCCATATGGACAGTTTTTACGCCTTAGGCGCAACTGCACAGATCTTTCCGAATTCAGACAACAAGCAGACGATCTGAAAAAGAAACTCAAACAACGAGAATACCCCGAAAAAATCATCAACAAGGCGATGAAAAGGGCAAAAAACAATAACAGAGAGGCCTTACTCGAGGAGAGAATAAAAGAACCTACAGAGAATAAACGGCCAATCTGTGTGACAACATTTAACGCTTTGTCAAATGATGTATCTAAGATTGTAAACAAACATTGGCGAATACTAACTTGTGGCGAATTGACCTTTGAGAAACCCATGTTCGCACACCGCAGGGGACGTAACCTTAGAGACATATTGGTACATACAAGACCAAAACCAACTACAACAGCCCTCCAACCTACGATTGGCATCCAGGGCCATTTCCCTTGCGGCAATTGCAGCAGCTGCCACCTGACTGAAAAAAGTACGAGACTTATTTTTCGGAATGGCGCAACATGGGAACAAAGGAGATTCTCAAATTGCAACTCGAAAAACGTCATCTACATGATCAAATGCCCATGCAACCTGGAATATGTGGGAATGACCACGAGAGCCATAAAAACACGTATAAATGAACATAAAAGCAATGTGAGGTGCAAGAAGAGCACTACCAAAATGGCAACGCATTTTTTGACCCAACAACACTGTGTCAATGATTTGAAATGGACGGTCATAGAACAACTACCCTCAGAGACCGGCCTCTTCCAGAAGGAACAACGTTGGGTGTTCAGATTGGGGACCCATCTGAACGGACTTAATGATGATGTACCCTGGAGTCAATTATCATCATAAAGGACTAACAGTTCTGATTATAAACAAGGAGTGAATTATGGACACGACGCATGCGCGTGAAATACTCACTACCTTCAGGCATGTACACATGTGGTAACCCAACTGCACATGCGCCGTCTATACTGGATCTCTGATGCAGACGCTAACCTCAGGCCGGCGCAGGCCAAAACATACACATGAGCCCTGTATGGTTAGGAAGCGGATGCTCCATACATGGGCATACAATCAGTGGCAGGTAACACCCTTAATTAACACACCCTTACATGCACCAATCAGGATGAAAAGGTATAAATACTCAGAACCGCATCCTAACTCCACAACAGCGGAGCAGCGTGCGGGGTAAGACGGTGACCAAGGAGTCCTGTGCTTGTGAGTATGATATAGAACATACGACCTAAGATAATCGTCCACAAACGTAAGTGTGACAGACTGAACGATTACAGCTACATTATTATCCACCACAGATAGCCATTGAAGCAACACCCCGGCGTCCTGACTATGCTCATGAAGCCTACAAGAAAGCTTCACAAGTAGGAAAACCTCTTACAGTACACCCTAGTACTATATGTGTTAAATGTTGTATGTGTTGTGAGTCCGTTTTTTCTAAGCTTATAAAATAAGCATATGGTACGGTTCCTGGTGACTGCACCAGCTTGAACTACCCGCTACATGGGTAACCATTAGTTGTAAATAAATTTTTGTCTTTCTACAGGTCATTGTGCTTGTATCAGACCGCTGTAGGCACACTTAGCCTTATATTAAATTTAATATTTCACTTTTCTGTAAATACACATTTTTTTAACAAGACGTGAGTAGGGAGGGGAGGTTGTGCCCCCGTCCTGAGGAAGGAGCTTGTCTCCGAAACATGTCGACAACAATGCACACCAGAGGTCTTGTTCATTATACAACTTAGACCTCAATCTGCACTTCTTTTAACAGTACCAGCCAGAGTCCAGAATACATTTTTCTTTCACACTCTAGTGCCAGGTACTTTTTAATAATTTTTCTCACTACACACCCCCCACTCACTCTTTATATACCCCACACACTGGACACCACACATAGTCAACACTGCAAGTGCTCCCGCGTAGTCGTAGGTCGCAGCACGCCGCATCCCGGTAGAGGGGTGCGAAGACCCCGATGATGAAGCATGACACCAAGGGGCCTTTTGGTGTGTGAGGGGTATTTTTCAACACTCTGAGTGCTTCAATCACTTTTGATCACTCTTGTCCCTCTCCCCTGTTGGATTCACTTTGTTTATGTAACTATTCCTGTGGAGCATGAATCCAACGACCAGCTCTACCTCCCTCATTTGATTTTTATATAGTCTAGGCAGCGTGCAGCTGCGGGAGTTCAACCCCTGACTCTCTTCACAACACATAAACACATAAACTAGGTAAACTGTAAGCCACAGCGGTCAATTGAATATGGAGGACGAACATGGCCTTACCTTTGGCGAGGAGGAAATCGACAGAATCCTGGCAGATCCAAATCCCTTTGAGGGACTCAGTAACCCCGAAACTGGACCGAGTATGAATGACTGGAATGAATTGGTAAAACTAAGGCGTAACCAGATCAAAGCAGCCCTACATGGTCTGCTAATGACGGGGTATCTAAGGAACAAAATGGGCCCCCCTGGTTTGATTGTAAAAAACGAACCTTTCATCTTCCAGACAGACATGCAGTTCAAGAAGGAGTGGTCATTGATCTCGTGGCACTGCACCAGGGACTGGTTGGTCCTAATTATAAAAACGGCAACCAGAATTACCCAAGAAATGAAGATCGAAATTGATAAGATTGAAGTCAAACTTAAAACATATATATCAACCGAGGATTTAAAAGCCAGATTAGACGAACTTAATCAACAAATGACGGAATTTGAATTTGGCCTGAAACAAAGCAAACTCAACAAATTGAGTAAAGATAAGGATAAATTCACCCCAGAAGGAGCATACCCTTATACTAGGGCTGACTATGTAGCCCCGAACAGAAGCAATGATACTGATAATGATGGGTCAGACACCAGCTCCAACAGCTCAAATTCCAGTGGGGGAAAAGGAAACCGTCAAAATAGAGGTGGTTGGAGGCAGAGAAGGCAACAGTTCCCAAGACAACGAGGGTGGAGAGGATACCAACCCCAATATCCACAATACATGGGACAAGCACCTTTCCAACCATTTCAGTTTAACCACCCACCGAATGTCCAAGGATACCCACAATGGAATCCAGACTTCAATGGGGGTTTCTTCGGTCCGCAGCCTTTTTTAGGGTCCCGCCCTGGGAACTGTGGAAAGAACCGGAAAGGCAACAATGTAACTTGGGAAGACAACGGCCAAGAGAACCCACGACAGACCAGGAGCATGACGGGCTCCCTACCCAATCAAGCTTCAACCAGCAACCAGAGAGGGACCTAGTGGTCAACCTGACTTCAAAGCCACTAACGACAACAGAACGACAGGTACTTAACAAAGGTTTGGGTTTCGTACCAACGCAGAGACCGGACATCTTCAAAATAAACGTGGAGATACAAGAGTTTATACGGAAGTTAAAACTACAGGCTTTCTTCCACGACAAACCACCACAAGCCCCAACAACAGATACCGGTCTTAAACCTAAATCAACCTTCACACCTCCGGACTCAACAATCCCCCTCGAAGTATTAACATTCGAGAAAGCCATTATGACAGAGGTTAACCAACTGAATAAGTCCACCACACGGACTTTGCACAACACGACCAAGGAGGAACAAATTGCCTTGAAAACCCTGTCCGAGGACAAAAGCCTGGTGATCAAACCGGCAGACAAAGGGGGAGCGATTGTGCTACAAACAACGGAGGACTATGACAATGAATGCCTGAGACTCCTATCAGACAGACGCAATTACATGGTCCTACATGAAGACCCAACTGAAAACCTCAGGACACGGATCGGAGGTATGATTGAGGAAGGCCTAACACACGATTGGCTGAGTAAGAAGGAAGGAGAATTCCTTGAGCAGAAAAAGCCACGCATCCCATACTTTTATTGTATTCCAAAAATACATAAGAACATAACCAAACCACCAGGAAGACCGATAGTATCGGGTATTGGCTCCATACTAGAACCACTATCAAAGTTCGCGGATGCCTTTTTACGCCCTCTAGTACAAGCCACAAATACTTACCTGAAGGACACAAAGGCGGTCCTACAACTGTTACAAGAGACAACCTTTGATCCACAAACACAACTTCTGATGTCCCTTGATGTGGAAAGCCTATATACCAGCCTTCCCCATGATGAAACATTGATTATCATAGAGGAAGTCCTTTTCTCGACACCTTGGAGATACCAAACACCACGTGGGTTGGTTATGGAATGCATTTCACTGGCCTTACAAAGAAACTTTTTCCAATACAAAACAACGCTGTACCAACAATGCCATGGGACTAGCATGGGAAGCACCTTTGCTCCGAGCCTAGCCGGTCTCTATGTGCACCATCTCGAGACCAACAAGATCCTCCATGATCAAAATCCATACAGGGCCAACATAAAATGTTGGAGGAGGTACATAGATGACATCCTAGTCATCTGGGAAGGCGATCAACAGTCAGCAGCTAGCTTTCTGGAATGGCTAAATAACCAAAACACTTTTCTAAAATTCACAAGCACAGTTTCCAACAAGACATTGGTCTTCCTGGATTTGAACATTTATGCTGAGTCAGGAGTGCTGAAGACCACCACTCACTTCAAACCTACTTCCCGGAATTGCCTGTTGAGATTTGACAGCTTTCACCCGAGACATCTCCGAGAAAATCTGCCATATGGACAGTTTTTACGCCTTAGGCGCAACTGCACAGATCTTTCCGAATTCAGACAATAAGCAGACGATCTGAAAAAGAAACTCAAACAACGAGAATACCCCGAAAAAATCATCAACAAGGCGATGAAAAGGGCAAAAAACAATAACAGAGAGGCCTTACTCGAGGAGAGAATAAAAGAACCTACAGAGAATAAACGGCCAATCTGTGTGACAACATTTAACGCTTTGTCAAATGATGTATCTAAGATTGTAAACAAACATTGGCGAATACTAACTTGTGGCGAATTGACCTTTGAGAAACCCATGTTCGCACACCGCAGGGGACGTAACCTTAGAGACATATTGGTACATACAAGACCAAAACCAACTACAACAGCCCTCCAACCTACGATTGGCATCCAGGGCCATTTCCCTTGCGGCAATTGCAGCAGCTGCCACCTGACTGAAAAAAGTACGAGACTTATTTTTCAGAATGGCATAACATGGGAACAAAGGAGATTCTCAAATTGCAACTCGAAAAACGTCATCTACATGATCAAATGCCCATGCAACCTGGAATATGTGGGAATGACCACGAGAGCCATAAAAACACGTATAAATGAACATAAAAGCAATGTGAGGTGCAAGAAGAGCACTACCAAAATGGCAACGCATTTTTTGACCCAACAACACTGTGTCAATGATTTGAAATGGACGGTCATAGAACAACTACCCTCAGAGACCGGCCTCTTCCAGAAGGAACAACGTTGGGTGTTCAGATTGGGGACCCATCTGAACGGACTTAATGATGATGTACCCTGGAGTCAATTATCATCATAAAGGACTAACAGTTCTGATTATAAACAAGGAGTGAATTATGGACACGACGCATGCGCGTGAAATACTCACTACCTTCAGGCATGTACACATGTGGTAACCCAACTGCACATGCGCCGTCTATACTGGATCTCTGATGCAGACGCTAACCTCAGGCCGGCGCAGGCCAAAACATACACATGAGCCCTGTATGGTTAGGAAGCGGATGCTCCATACATGGGCATACAATCAGTGGCAGGTAACACCCTTAATTAACACACCCTTACATGCACCAATCAGGATGAAAAGGTATAAATACTCAGAACCGCATCCTAACTCCACAACAGCGGAGCAGCGTGCGGGGTAAGACGGTGACCAAGGAGTCCTGTGCTTGTGAGTATGATATAGAACATACGACCTAAGATAATCGTCCACAAACGTAAGTGTGACAGACTGAACGATTACAGCTACATTATTATCCACCACAGATAGCCATTGAAGCAACACCCCGGCGTCCTGACTATGCTCATGAAGCCTACAAGAAAGCTTCACAAGTAGGAAAACCTCTTACAGTACACCCTAGTACTATATGTGTTAAATGTTGTATGTGTTGTGAGTCCGTTTTTTCTAAGCTTATAAAATAAGCATATGGTACGGTTCCTGGTGACTGCACCAGCTTGAACTACCCGCTACATGGGTAACCATTAGTTGTAAATAAATTTTTGTCTTTCTACAGGTCATTGTGCTTGTAGCAGACCGCTGTAGGCACACTTAGCCTTATATTAAATTTAATATTTCACTTTTCTGTAAATACACATTTTTTTAACAAGACGTGAGTAGGGAGGGGAGGTTGTGCCCCCGTCCTGAGGAAGGAGCTTGTCTCCGAAACATGTCGACAACAATGCACACCAGAGGTCTTGTTCATTATACAACTTAGACCTCAATCTGCACTTCTTTTAACAGTACCAGCCAGAGTCCAGAATAAATTTTTCTTTCACACTCTAGTGCCAGGTACTTTTTAATAATTTTTCTCACTACACACCCCCCACTCACTCTTTATATACCCCACACACTGGACACCACACATAGTCAACACTGCAAGTGCTCCCGCGTAGTCGTAGGTCGCAGCACGCCACATCCCGGTAGAGGGGTGCGAAGACCCCGATGATGAAGCATGACACCAAGGGGCCTTTTGGTGTGTGAGGGGTATTTTTCAACACTCTAAGATGATGGGTATGCCAGCACAACAGCTCCTCTTTACTGAAGTCCTTAACCAGGGCTGCTCCACGACCGGCCACCAGAACACAACCCCCCCCCCCCCCCCCCCCCCGAGCCTAGCCAATCTCAACCCCCACAGCTGGCACCCCGGATGTCACCATGGAGAGAATATAGCAGCAAGTCTCAGACGTGGGTTGACAACTGGAGGGCATGGAGGCAACTACCTCTTCCTGGCCACAGAGACCAAGTCTATCTGTACAGACATAGCCAGTTTCCAGAACCGAGTGTGCAGCCTGACTCAGCGTATAACATTGTTGGAAGACTGCCTCAGCACCATGCCAAAACTGGATCAACAGGAAACCCTTTCTAGTGGGTTACGCTCTACCACTCAGTCCCAATTGATAAGGTCACTATTTACTGCCTGTAAACATATAAACCTCCACCTTAGATAATGCTGTGATATGAAATTCAATAACTTACAGTATTATTCGAGGGGTGGAAAACTAACTGGAGTTGCCGTGCAATGTGACAACACAAGTGTCATTTGAACTGTTAACAACAAGAACACAAAGTGGCTGTGTGAAAAGCACCTGTAAGAACAGCAATAACGTCTTAACATATGGTTGGTGTGAAATACCCAATCATATAAAACAAATCATTTCAAGTTTGTCATTGAGGCCTTTGGAAATAGGTGTGTCAAGATATTTGATCCAGAATTTTTCCCTGCGCTCAAGCTGCTTAGGTGTATCTTTCCCTGGCACTGCTGGTATCTTTTCTATGATTGTAAAACGTATTTGTAGTATGGAATGTTGTGCATCAAGCCAGCGTGCTGCCAGGCAAGAGTTTCTATTTTTCTTGCAGGTCATGTATTCAGTAATCCGTATTTTAATCTTTTGTGACGCGCATCCCATATATGTGTGGCCACAGGGACATTTTATGGCATAAATTACTGATTCTGTATTACAATCAGAAGAGTGTTTCAGTAATATTTTCTTGCCTATTTGCGGATGTGGGAATGAGACTCCTAATATAACATTGCCACAATGGCTACAGTTCCAGCATTTCTGTGTGGGTGTGTTTATCATGCAGAGTTGTTGATTTTAATATTTCTTTCAAATTCTTTGAACAGGAGTGTGCAAACATAGGTTTCATCGCAAATAGTGTCCTGAAATCCGGTTCTTGCTCCAACACTTCCCATCTTCGTGTTATGATTCGTTTTATGGAATGTGCTTTCATTGAGAATTTTAAGACACAGACTTCTCTCTTAGTTTGTTGTCGTTGTGCTGGGTTCAATAAATTTTCACTTGATTTGAGCGCTGCTCTGCTTTTTGCTTTGTCAAATACATCAAGCGGATATCCTCTTCTGATGTACCTGTCATACTCTTCCTTTATCATTTCATCTGCATGTTCCTGTGTTGATGAAATTCTTTTTTCCTTGGTGAATTTTGACAACGGTAAATGTTATTTTAAGGATGGTGGGTGAAAACTTGAATAGTGTAATGCATTGTTTCTATCAGTCGTTTTTTTGTAAACTGTCAGTAGTAAACCAGTACCTGTGTTAGTAATCTGAATGTGCCAAACATGTATTATATTTTGATGTATGTGATGTGGGAATTTGATGGGATGGTTACGGTTATTAAGCTCATTAATTTTTTCTTCCAATTGATGCTTGTTTCCCTTCCAAATAACCAGAATATCATCTATGTACCTCAAGTACAACATGAGATTACTTGTCGAAGTCTCGTTACATAGGATATGAATGTGTTCAAAGAAGGCACTTCAATATATAACCCAATGCATTTCGGAACTATGCGTTCCTTCGTCGGGGGTTCTGTTGAGACACAAAAATAAAGGAAACGTATTACTTTTGATGCCTATCCTATATCAATTGAAAATTTTGCACGATATTTTTGTGTGGAGGTCAACACTAGGGGGAAATTGGTCATTTTACAAAGGGAGATAGCGGATTCTTACCGAATTGTGAGGTATTGTCAATGCTAAAATACGCGAAATGCCACTGCTCATTGCTGGTATCTACGTGTAAAAAACACAAAACGTAATTTTTATGGACCAAATGGGGACGTGAGTTTTAGTTTAACTTCCAATGTGCTGCCGGAGTATTTATAGCTTACCTGTATCCACAGGTAGTTTAGTGAAAATAATGGCAACCTAGAAATATAAATGAAGCCTATTCAGGTTTCTGAAATGAAGCCATTGAAAATATAAAACATAACATTTCTTTTTAGCGGCGTGTAACTGACCTGCGTGTAACGTGGGAAAGTCGAAGGGTTCGAACATTTGGAACTCAGTCCAAACGATTGCAACGGATAAAAAATGATTTCGAAGTGATTACGATCTGTCCAATGTTTGTAATAATCAACAAAAAAACCCACTAAGCGTGCAAACTTACCCGCTGGTGCGGGAATTTTAATCAAGCCGCATGATATATGTAAAGGTCTCTCCAATGCAGAGAACTGCGGATAAAACAGTAGAAATAATATTCACTGATACGTACTATTTGTTATATGAGAATTGTGCTAGGTCTAGGGATCCGGTTTGTCTTACCCGTGCGTTCTCAAAACAACACCAAACGGTATTCTCCTCGCCATGACGGTGCCTCGGTGAAGAGTCCGTTTAGGACAGAGGTCTTCAAACTTTTGTAGGTTGAGCCCCCCCAGCTCACTTTTTTCAGCTGTCGGGGCCCCCCCCCCAAAACCTGACAGAAATTTCTGGAATCTGGTACACTACATAATTTACCGCCGCAACAAACGCGGGGCCATATCCAGCATATAATGTCCAACATAATAAGAGTGTTTAGTTAAGTGCAGGTTTGTGAGTGGGGGTGCTGAAATGACAGATTATTACATAGCTCAAACCACCATTTTCCTAGATAAAATGTGCGCAAATTGTTTTTACTAGGATGCTTTGTTTTACACATGACATTGATTGATAACACCACCAACATAAATGTTACGGGTGTGCCCGTTTTTCGTCACAGATGCTCAATCTGTGGATGGATTTTTGAGAATGAGAAGCGAGTTGTCTGAATGCAAGGTGCATTCCAAGACACTTGAAGTAACTCAGAATGTTATTGAGGGCAGAGTAGGGTTTCAAACGTGTTAAACCATGGGCAGTCACAAACTTTCTCTCGGGGGCCAAATTTACAGTGTGGTTTGTGTCCGAGGGCCGCACCGGTGGGGGCAGGGTAAGTGGGAGAGGGGGCGGGGCTAGAGAAAACAAAAAAAACTGAGGTTGAACAGAGGTCCCTGCAGCAGACGCCTTCGTCCACTGAGCCACCAGACCAGGCATACACACATCTCTCTCTCACTCTCTCTCTCTCTCCATCTCCCTCCCTCTCTCCCTCTGTCTGACTCAGACTGTCTCACTCCCTCTCACTCCCTCTCTCTCCCTCCCTGTCTCACTCACTCTGACTGTCTCACTCCCTCTCTCTCTCTGTCTCTCTCTCTCTGTCTGTGTCTCACTCTCTCTCTGTCTCCCTCTCTCTCTGTCTCCCTCTCTCTCCTTCCCTATCCCTCTCTGTCTCCCTCTCTCTCCTACCCTCCTCACTCTGTCGCCCTCCTCACTCTGTCGCCCTCCCCCTCCCTCCCTCTGTCACCCTCTGTCTTCCTCTCTCTCCCTTTCTCTGTCTTCCTCTCTCTCCCTTTCTCTGTCTTCCTCTCCCTTTCTCTGTCTCCCTTCCTCTCCTTGTCTCCCTCTGTCTGTCTCCCTTTCCCTGTCGCCCTCCTCTCCCTCTCTTTGTCTCCGTTTGTCTGTTTCCATTTCCCTCCCTCTCCCTCTCTTTGTCTCCCTCTTTCTGTCTCCCTTTCTCTGTCTCCCTCTCTCTGTCTCCCTTTCCCTCCCTCGCTCTCCCTCTGTCTGCCTCCCTCTCCCTCCCCCCTTTCCCACCTCCCTCGCTCTCACTCTGTCTGCCTCCCATTCCCTCCCTCCTTTCCTTCCTTCCCTCGCTCTCCCTCTGTCTGCCTTCCTTTCCCTCCTTCCTTTCCCTCCCTCCCTCGCTCTCCCTCTGTCTGCCTCCCTTTCTCTCCCTCCCTCTCCCTCCCTTTCCCTCCCTCCCTCTGTTGCCTCCATTTCCCTCCATCCCTCTCCCTCCCTTTCCCTCCCTCCCTCACTCTCCCTCTGTCTGCCTCCCTTTCCCGTTCCTCTACTTAAGCACACACAAGCAAGCATTTGCAAACATTTGTTCCAACGGAGACACTTCGGTGAATTGGAAAGCTGAAAGCCTTGCTATATTTAGTACGTAAATATAAGGTAAGGTACTTTTAATATTATAATTTAAGATGCATTCTTGTTAGCTTCCTTAACGTTTTTAAAAATATATTTGTATATTTATCAAAAGTACACTAAAAAGTACATCTATCATTGAGATGTGGGAATTGTTACAGTACTTAGCTGCAACCCTCCAAATAGAGGTGTCCTCAAGGCAGTTAAATACAGCTTTGTTATTGTGCCCATTCAAATGGTGGCCTCTCAGCTGATGCTTCTATTCTGCGGGAGTCAAGCAGCACGGAATGTGTAAATTCGCCCCTAATGCATCTGGACTAGCTTGCTTCAACAGTCAGATGTACACCTTGTAGCACTATCATGGACCCTTGACTTGCTTTAGCATTTCTCACTCTTTTAAGATGGGACTTTGCCTGAATGAGCCTCAAGGTCATCATGATTCGTGTGAGCTATAGCCCAGCTGACCCCTCGTAACTTCTGCCAGAGTGCATGATGGTGGTAGGAGGTAACTGAGCGGGTTCACACATCTGCTGGAGAAACGTCCTCGCAGGCTGCAGAGTGTGAGTTTGAACGCTAGCAGGGCCGGCTGCACACCGTCCTCCCACTGTCAGGAAAATGACTATCATGGAGATGCGGGAATTGTTACAGTACTTAGCCGCAACCCTCCAAATAGAGGTGTCCTCAAGGCAGTTAAACACAGCTTTGTTATTGTGCCCATTCAAATAGTGGCCTCTCAGCTGATGCTCCTATTGTGCGGGAGTCAAGCAGCACGGAATGTGTTAATTCGCCCCTAATGCAACGTTAGAACATAGTGCTACATAAAACTATAATAAATAATGCACCACGGACGCTTTTAAAAACAAATAGATAAAAAACAATGCCACACACACACCCGCACCCAAGCACTTCACAGGTCTTTAAAAGACCATGTGTATGTTAATGAGGCTTCTGTATTTCACCTCTGGGGACAGACAATCAGGAATGTGGGTTAAGGGACCATTGGCAAGTGCCACAAATCAATTGCTATAAATGTGTCTTTACGATTTTGTGCTCTTGGTATGGATTCACTTCATTTCAAAGGGGGGCCGGGCTCCGTGTCAACTTCAAATGCTTCATGTTTGCAATTGGCGCTGTTCCCATTTTTTCACGAACCATAATTTGCATTTGGGCTCAGTCACCTAAAGCAGCGCCTCCCACGTCACCATGGCTTCTGTGAATATCATCGGAAACCATCACAGACCTCTTTCTCGGTTTAGTAGAGGAGACTTCCTGCCTCCTTGCTGAAGCTGAATGAATTAACCCCCTCCTGGGAGGGTAAACATAATAAAAGAATGGGCACTTCGTGCCTCGTCGATTTCCCCTCCCTCCTCCCTCGACTTGCCACGGAGAACAAAGGTGAAATTAGAGAGTAGTTGTGAAATTAGAGAGGAGCTCGCGCCCCCCCAAGGATGGTGTCGCGCCCCCCTAGGGGGGCGCGCCCCACAGTTTGAAGAACTCTGGTTTAGGATGTTAATACATACGAAATTGATCAACCTTGAAAGGGGACTATTGCCAGATCGCTCGAACAACAGAAAGACGCCATATTGTAATGTTGTATGTTTGATAAATATTCGCGATTCGAATATAATCCACCTTATATAAGGATGAAGTCAGAATACTTTTGAATGTTTAACACGAAATGAAAAGTTAAAACGGTGCCTTAAGGGATAACTCATGTTATATCAAAATTTGTCAAGTTCGACTCGAATGTATGAAACGTAAGGCGGAAGTGTGGGGAGTGTTGGGAAGGGACGAAATTGACATCTGAATATTTCAAAATGCAGGCACGTATCGCGTATTTAATTTCACGTATAAAACGGCATAGGTCTGGATTTTTATGCATTCAAGTGTTATATGGAGATGTTGATGACATTACATTCTGCACATTTGTTCTCCAATATTATTAACATGACATATTACCAAGATCAGTATATAGCGAGCATAAACATACCATTATTGTCAATCTGTGGCTAGTTATACACAATTGATAATCATCCTTTTCAGTGTTACCCTTGCATACCAAGGTGTGAATGTTCAATAGTGTTGTTCAGTAAGTGCATGTGACCTGAGCCTAACTTAGAGAAAGCATGCCATTTCCAATTTGTCATTAAGACCGAAAGGAGCCAAGGTTTGCAATTTTTTTATCCAAAAAACTTCTCTTTGGAAACATTCTTTTACACCCCAGGACAGGTGATAAAATTAGGCTAAGACACACATCTACATGTGATTCAGAACATCTAATCTATATGATTAAGTGCCCATGTGGACTTTTATACGTGGGGAAAACCGAGCGCAAACTGAAAATTAGGCTATCTGAGCACAAGAGCAGGATAAGGAATAAAAACATAACATCACCGCTAGCCCTTCACTGGATGGAACATCGCCACACAATAGCACAGATTAAATTCCAAATAATCGAAGTGGTACCACAAAAAAACTGGCCAAGACAATTCGAAGATTTTGTTACAAAGAGAAGTTTTGTTTTGTTGATTATTATTCTAATCTTTATACTCCAGAGTCCACTCCGTCTTCAACATAGATTGATTCCTTTTTCCAATCCATACCTAAATCCTCTTCAGATGTTGTTGATCTCTCCTCTTTAGATGCCCCTATATCTGATACGGAAATTCGTAAGGCCATTAATCTTCACCCAAGGATAAAACGCCTGGTCCTTATGGTTTTACTGTGCGCTTTTATTTGCAGTTTAAATCTATTCTCATACCTCACCTACTTTCCTTAATTAACTCCTTTCTTACTAAAGGCGAGTCACAAGGTTCATTTACTCAGGCTATGCTTTGTCTCCTTCCTAAAAAAGACAAAGATCCCACTATATGTAAAAATTACCGGCCTATCTCCTTTATAAATACTGATTGCAAAATTTATGCTAAAGTATTAGCCTTGCAGATTATTCAAATCATCCCTGATCTCACAAAAATATGTCAGTCTGGCTTTGTTAAAGGACGCTCCATTACGGACAACTCAAGAACTCTTCTCAACATCATTAATCTCGCTTCTAAAATGAAAACCCCTATTGCGGCCATTACATTGGATGCTGAGAAGGCTTTTGATCGTGTTAATTGAGACTTTATGTTCGGGGCTTTACGATGGCACGGTTTTAGTCCACATATCATCCTTTACATTCATTTACTATATTCTGCTCCCTCTACTTCCATTTGGGTCAATGGTTCACAATCCAACTATTTTTCTCTTCATAGAGGCACCCGGCAAGGTTGTCCTCTTTCACCCCTTTTATTTGTCCTTGCTTTAGATGCTGTAATTTTTAGTTCGATATATAATAGGTGTTTCTATTTCTTAGTTTCCCAATTTAAACGTTACTCGAGTTTTCTAACTTGGATGATAAATCTGACCATTCCCTCCTAGGATCTAAAGATCTGACTTTAAGTTTACATGAGTATGGTATACTGTTTTTTGACCCTGACTATGGCTCAACGAATGTAAACCACTCAAGATCTTCCCAATGTGCAACAAACATGGCGAGTGGCACACTCATCAAGTTGCGTATATATACGCTCCAGTGGCTTATATCGGTATGATTGATCACATTACAGCATTTAGGAACAAATCGTGTTATCCTTGTGTTGTAATAAAAAGTAATAAATGTCAAGTGTTTTAAAAAAATAGAAGGCAAGACAATGCAACAATACATATAAAGCAATAAGCAACTTTATTTTTTTTACAACTTACACACATTTTTTTTTCAATTCTGTGCAAAAAGTCCATGGCCCCATGTGTTCACACAGTGAAAGATTAACATACATTAAAATTAGTGCAGATACAAAACTGAAAAAGGCAAAAAACAAATAAGAGATAATTTTGGTACAAAATGAATTATATTCATCCAGCAAGCCTAATTCAGGCAGGAGTTAACTGGTGTAATTGACGGCTATGTCAATGGCGTTTTATCCCTTAGCTATTTATGGATCATCATCAGAACAGATTCAGAGCAAAAGAAGTGAAAGGACTGGGCCCATAAGTTCTAGACTTGTTTTAGAGTCACACTGGATAGTTCTTTTCGAAGCATGAAAGTGTAAAGGGGAGAAAGCCTTTAGGAAACAGTCAATTAGCCAATAATTCCCCTTGATACATAATAACTCAGGGACCACTACTTAAGGTGAGTTAGTTTATTACAAAGCCAAAAATAACTGGACCTAGAGACACCTCAACACAAGGGTATAGAGATACAATGGGATTAGCATAAAGTCAAATCTGCACATCCAATTAGACGGTGCAGCAAAAGCAAAACAAGTCAAGAAGTAGGATACAGAAAATCAGGAAGCATAAGCCAAAATGTCCCTGCATCGAGGGTTTACTGAGTGAAAAGCATCATTTTTATCCCTACTCTAATGCTGAAGTGACATCCTTACATAAGCATTTTCAAGAGGAAAGATAAAAGGTGTCAGTGCATGGAGTCTTCCTAAGAAATCATCCACCATCAATGGTTCAAGTAGCATAAAGCTACCATCGCAAAGATTGAGCTCGATTTGAAGGTAAAGAAGAAGTGGGGCTCTTTCCCTAGTTCCCACAACACACTTCGCTCACACCATCCACTCTGGGCACGGTCCTGGATGTACTTTTCCACAATGTTGTCTATGTATCTTCCTCGCAACAATTTGTCCATGGTTCTCAGACCTTCTTCTGAGTGAATCGCAACGACCTTCCTTTATCGACTCAAGTCACCCGATTGTAACTTCTTCTCGCCTTGCATAGCTAGTAAAACAAAGCTATTATTCTACCTAAAAGAGTGCATCTTCACCAGTAATACAAAACATGAGAAAGAACAGATTCCACAGCACACATGAAATTCAACTATGGATTCTGAATCGATAGATGTCCGGGACCTGCATTTCAGCCCTACGATTTGCAGTTAATATAGCAATGCACCATGTAAGCTTTACAAATTCACATAAACATTAATGCAATTTCAACCAATACATTTACCTATGCATAAAATGTCAAAATTAATAAGCACATTTAGTACATGAGTAATTGTCAGTTCCACAACAAGAGTTCTCCATGTTAACGTTTCCACTACTTACATTAATTTTACACGTTAATTCTCCATGCTACTTGTCAATAGCCTAAAATATGTCATGTATTTATGTTAACACGTTCCAAATTCTAACACTTCACGCTTATATATTTTTGAAAGATCATATTCTTTTACCCTCTACACATGATTATAATGCACCCCTACGAAGGAAATGAGATTTCCACTCCATCACTTTGAGTCATCATAAAACACTTGTGTGGCACGGTGGAGAAGCAGACCAAGACAACTACGTGGTTTACAGGGGTTTCGTGGTTTATTAACGCTAAGCTTTAACAGAATGACAATGAACGTTCTGGGGTAGTTAGTCCTCAGCGCCAGGAATTCTGGGAGTTGTAGTCTGTATCTTGGAGAGTTCTATCCTGATCTTTGGTCAAATCCGGATTGATGACCAACTGTTTTATGGTGGTCATGGTTTGTGGGAGTCGGTCCATGTTATGTACAACATGAGGGGGTCCTAACCACTTTTTAAGAAGGTTTATATGATACAGTTGGTTCCTTCTTGATGTAATTTGAATCTTATAAGAAGTTAGTCCTACATTTTCTGTGATTTTGTATGGCCCCTGCCACCCTGCCTTGGTTTTTCCTATGGCGGAGGGTAGAAGGACTAGGACCCAATCACCCACAGGGAGCTGTCACCACTTCCCTCTATTGTACACTAATTGTTGCTTTACTTGTGCTTTCTCGAGGTTGGAGTCACAAATTCTCTTAGTTTCTTTAGTCTAGAGCGGAGGCCTCTCGTATACTCAAGGAAGGACGTTGTTCCCTCCACTTTTTCTTGCTCCCAAACCTCCTTGGTGATCTCTAGGAGACTTCTGGGTTCCCTCACATATAGGAGTTGAAATGGGGAACAGCCTAAACTAGTCTGAACCTGGCTCCTCACCACATACAAGGCTAAGGGAAGGAGCATGTCCCACTCCTTGCCTTCTACTGTCAGGAGTTTCTTTAACGTCAACTTTAGAGTGATGCTGTATCTCTCACAGAGGCCATCCGTCTGGGGATGGTACACAGATGTTTTGATGTGGGAAATATCCAAGGTTTTGCATATTTGATTCATTAGTTTCGAAACAAAGGGGGTCCCTTGATCTGTTAATATTTCCAGAGGGAACCCAACCCGGGAAAACAGTTCCAGCAACTTCTCAGAGATGTTCTGGGTTGTAGGAGTCCGCAAAGGGAAGGCCTCCGGATACCTTGTGGCATAGTCAACCACGACCAGGGCATATACATGGCCCTTCTTGGTGCGTCGAAGTGGTCCAATAAGGTCAATCCCAACCCTTTCGAACGGGTTACCTACAACCGGGAGGGGTTGTAAACGAACTGCTGGGGGTATGTAAGGGTCCTTCCTTTGACAAACTTCACATTCTTGACAGAACTGGGTGACGTGTGAAAAATTCCAGGCCAATAGAAGTGTTACAGTAACATCTGGATAGTCTTTTGGGCCCCCCTATGTCCTGCCAATAAATGAGAGTGAGCAAAAAAAGAACCTGCTCTCAGAATGCTTGTGGTACCACTAACTGAGGGGAGTCTCCTTGTTTCCCCACCCTATACAGTAATTCGTTTTTTATGTGAAAGGACGGGTAAGATACTGGTGCTGGTTGCGGCCTTTGTTGCGCTTGATCCCAGGCAGATTGGAGGGTTGGATCATTATACTGTGCAAATCTAAAGCTTTTGTCAATCAGCCAGGGAGCTTGCGTTAGAAAGGACGTTTGTGTAGGTGTAGAGCGATGACCCTGTGCAACTTCTCTTCCAGTAGGCGTATAAAGGATGGGTTATCTTGTCCTATGATCATCTGTTCTGGCAAAGTAGGAACAACCCCAAGGCTTACATCTTAAGGTTTGCCCTGTGTGAAGTGTCACAGGAATTATTATCAAAGGATACACCTTAACGTCGCCATGTACACACCTTATAGGCATTGTCTCTCGGGCTATGCTCTGAAAAGGAGCTACCAGGGACCGGAGAACTACAGACTGCTTACACCCTGAGTCAAGTAATTCTTTTATAGGTACCCCCTTCACTTGCACACTTAAGTGAAAACTGGGTCCTAGTTCTGCTGAGTACAGAATGGAACGGGGAATACATCCAATGTCCATGGGTTCTTCCTGGTTTTTTTTCTTAGCACAGTTCCTTGCAATATGCCCCCACTCGCCACATTCAAAACATTGTGGGTTGGGAAGGGGAGGTGGTTCTAACCGGAATTGTCTGGGCTTCACTGTTTCTATGGAGGGTTTTACTGTCTTTTTATCTTGTATCCTTATAACAGTCATTGGTTTTTTAGTTTTCTCGGTGTCCCAAGGTAAGGCCCTGGGTTGTGCCCTATAAAATGTAGTGGCCATCTCACCCGCTTGTTCTGGACTGAGGTGGTGATGCTGTTTGAGCCACCTCTGGATAGGGTAGGGCAGAGCCTCAAGGAACTGTTCCAAGTAGATCATGGCCATGATGTCCTCTTCTGAACTTATATGGGGCCTTAGCCACTTGCCTGCAGCAGCTTTTAATTTGAAGTACAATGTTTTAGGGTTATCTCATGCAGTACCTTGTTCTTTTCTGAATTTTACCCTATATGCTTCCGCATTAATTCCCATATGATGTAAAATCAGTTCTTTTATCTCCGGATCTGGAGTGTTGCCATTAGGTTTGGCCACCTGATATGCTGCCCGTGCTTCTCCGGTAAGGAGCGGGGCTAGAAAAAAAGGCCATTTCGCTTCAGGCCAGCCTGAAGCCCGGGCTGCCCTTTCGAAATTAAGTAGAAACGCATCTGGATCCTCTCCTGTAACGTATTTTTGTAATGAGACGTTAGGGCCTGTTCCTGCACGTATTTGTAATTGAGTGGTTAGTTCTCGGTGGTCGTCTGCTACCTTCAACATTTGGTCTGTGTGGTTAGCTAGGCTATCTTTCAGGAGATCCCGGTCTGCTTGAGCGGAGGTCATCTGTTTTCTACCGCCCACTCCAGGTTCTCCTGTCCTCTTATTAACTGCTGGATCAGGTTTTCCATTTTGGAGGCGACCAGATTCCACTTTGACACCACGTGTGGCGCGGTGGAGAAGCAGACCAGGACAACTACGTGGTTTACAGGGGTTTTGTAGTTTATTAACGCTAAGCTTTAACAGAATGACAATGAACGTTCTGGGGTAGTTAGTCCTCAGCACCAGGAATTCTGGGAGTTGTAGTCTGTTTTGGCTTTCTCCTTCTCCTTTGGTGTTGGCTGACAGTCAGGAGCTTGAACCCTTGTCTGCCGACTGGAGGGAGTATGGAGCAGGTACTCGTTGGTGTAGAGGACCGCGGGGGGGCAAGCAAAGGGGTAGAGAGGAAGGAAAAGAAAAGAACGTAAGGAAGGTGTTTTCACCTCTATCAAATGTCGCGGGAAGCTGGGAGTGAAGGGATTTGCCACCTCTACCGTCACCAGTCGTTTTGTTGTGCTTTTAAGTCTAGATGTTGGAGTCGGGGTCTCTCCCTCCCGTTTCACCCCCACCCGTGGGTCTCTCAGTTACGCGGCCCCACGCAAAGCCGAAGCGGCCCGTACCTTGTGGAGCCACGACCCTCCTCCTGGGCAGTGGCCGGAGATTCTGCGTTGCCAGGTAGGGTCTGGCTGCCCGTCCGATTCATCTTCCGATGCTCCTCATTTGGTGTGCTCCTCTCGGGAAAATGTGGCGTCCTGTTCCTCTCAAGCGTTTCTTCCTCCGTCCCATGGGAGTATGTGGAAGGTCTCCACCAATTTCTCCTCCTGGCTCGTTCCGTGGGTCGGTCCTATCGAACGCCGAACTCCTCTCGCATCTTCCTTCTTGATGCCGCCGTCGAGACCACGTGACTTCGTCACCTGGGTTGGGAAGTCCGATACCTTAAAGGGCCAGTCCTCTTCCTGAAAGGTCTGTAAATACAGAAGGGGAGACGGGGAGAGACAATGTGGAAAGTGTTCTGTTGCGGCGTCCTCAGAATGCGCATCCTCACAACTCCAAAACATCCATGTAGAGTCGACTACTCTAAACAGATGTCGTAGCTACTGTCGTAGCTAGTCTGCCCTGTATGAACTCTTCCATTTGCCTCAAATTCTGATAGTGACTGTCCTGCAGTCTTTCTATCCATCCTTTTCTCTCTTTCCCTTAAGGAGTTCTCCACTTGTCTCGCTTTGTGCCACTTATATGCCACCATCATCCATATCAAGATAATGATACAGATAATTGCAATATTTTCGGCTTCAAGATGTATCTAAATATTCCACTTCCCAGATTTGTAAACCAATTCCTCGCGGCACCAAACCATTTTCCAGTCTTATTCCAAACTCCTTCAGCTGCCAAATCCTGTATTTCATGATGTATATCAGTAATGTTTTTAATATACTCCTCCAGATCTTTATTTCCATCGGGGATATAAGTACAACACTGTTGGACCTTCAGCATCCGACAGACTCTGCCTTCTTTTGCAAGTAACATATCTAATGCAAGCTGGTACCACTTCACCATCGCCCTTATAGTGACCATTTTACCTTCTATGAGTAGCAAAGAGTGCAACGTGTTAACTGATAAATTATCCACTATGATAGACAGTCTTCTAATCTTGATAACATTCAACACTACTCCTAGACTAAGTATCATTGCTCGAAATATATTTCCCACAACTTCACCATCACTCAATCCACATTTTTCCCTACCATTTGATTTTTCTTCCAAATTCTCTTAATCCTCCACATGATACATCTTTGGAACCACAACTGCCAAATAACAATTACCATACCATTTGCTCTGTAGCCAAATGTATGCATTCTTTCCACAGACAAAATACACTCCTGGTACCATTGGAAATGGCTCTAGCAGAAATGCCTTCCAAGGACCATTAACTAGAAAGATATGATCACACACACCCTGTCCCACAAATTGTGTTTCGTACCGACTCGCAGCTTCACATATACAATGCTTGCCTCGTTGTTCCCAATCTAAAGCTTTGGAACACAACTTCCCCTAGCCTTGTAAGCTAACTTCTCGTTGGTGCACTCAGAATTCTTGGCCTTTTTGTCATACTTAACAGCTAATCCCCTACGTCTATCTTTTAATTGATCAATGAATTAATTTTCTATGTCTGTTAGTATGCAGGATAAGTTATGTCTACGCGTGTAAGCAGTGTCTAGTGTCACTGTTGGTGAGAATCAAAATGAAGAGCAACCTGCATGCACTCAAATACGTAGAATGTTCAGAGTTGAAACCAATAAAGATCCTTTCTCAAGGTTAAACCAATGCGTGCCACAAGGAAAAGGGTCCTGCCAAACCCTTTCTCGTTAAATGCAAGGGAATACTAGACGTGAGTCAGAGTAGCCTTGTGCACAGCGTAATCACTCAAAGGAGTGTAAATCAAAAAACTTGTTAAGTCTTGTTCAGTTCATTAATTTATACACAAAAAAATGTTCATGGTGTGGCGATGAAAGAAACTGACCAAATAGAACATTAGTTTTAGTTCATTATTAGATTTGTATTCAAATCATGATGCAAAAGGTTTATATCCAAAGACGATGTTGAAATTCACAAGATCCAGGACATAAAATGACAAACTTCAAATTCCATGAAATTACAAGTCCCAATGCGTTTCGGGCTTATGGAAAAAGCCCTTCATCAGGGGCTCTAGGAAAACGACATAAACCATGTTTTAGACCTATATGTGTGACAAAGCAATAGGCATAGTACTTGCTCAAACAAGGAGGTGAGCCATGCGCAAAATTTCACCCAAAAACACTTAATTCAAGGTGAAACCAAGGAGTGAAAAACGGAGTAGTGAAAGAACGGACCTGCAAGCATGCCTGCAAGAATAAATCAAGCGTGTTTCACAACATCGAAACGGAAATGAAAAGTGGAGTGTGGTCAAACAGTGGAAATGGTGACTAACATAAGTGACAACAGCCCGGGTGCGCAATGCGACAATGGTAACACTAAATAAACCAACAATATAGCCATGCTTGTGCATCGAACTGAGAAGACATGCAAGTGAATCAGAATCTGTAGAATGAACGAGGAGCATGCTCGGCAGAGCTTACGAAGTGGGTAGAGAGTTTAACATCGTCGCGGGTAGCTGCAAGAAATGTGGAAACGAGGCTTAGACAGTGCGGGCAATCCAGTGATGTCAAATTTAAAAAGCCAAACGTGCGCGTGTCTTACCGATAGAAGCAGTGCAGACGCGGAGCGTCCAAACACGGTGCCCTGGGGAAAGTGAGTGTCAGCATAAGAGTGGCGCCCAATCATATACGTGAAAAGAAAGTCCCGAGACAAAAAAGTAGAAAGTGTGGAAGGACACGAATGTGTGTGCCCGTGATCGGCCATTTGTAAGTGGTGGTAAAAATAAACATTGAGTATCAAAAAGGTGGCCAGAAGGTCCCTAAGAGCAACTTATCACAGTAATAGCGAAGTAGTAACACAAAAACTCCAAACATACTGCCAATGTAACTGTCATGCCAAGGTGAAAAAAACACGAATGTATACAAACAGAAGGAATGAAACCATTGCAGAAATATCAAGAACATTACAAGATGCACATATGATAGTCTGTTCAGAGAAAACAAGCAAGTTCAAATTTATCATTAAGACCCAAGGGGGTCAGAGTCTGCATGAACCAAATCCAGTGCATCTCGCTTTGGGACAAGTATTTGTTGCAATCCCTATCTGGACGTACATCAATGACTTCAAGTACCCCACATCTCAGTTGTGCAATATTATGTTTGAGGTTGCGCCAGTGTTCAGCAATAGGAGAACTCGTGGTTGGGGTCCTGATCCGACTTTTGTGTTCATTGATCCTTACCCTTAAAGGTCTCTCAGTTTTGCCAATGTAGTATAGACCACATGGACACTTGATGTAATGCACTAGATGGTGACTAGTGCAAGTAGCGTTGAATTTAAGATGAATAGATTTGCCAGATCTAGGATGGTGAATCATGTTACCCTTGACCATGTTGCTGCAGTTCGAACAGTTCATGCAAATCGTCAAACCTTTATAAGTGACTTGGGGAGTCAGTTGAGTGTTCAAAATCTCCTTAAGATTTTTCGCTCTCCTATAAGCAAACATAGGTGTGTATTGAAATAGATCTTTAAAATCCACTTCCGATTGTAGAAGAGACCATCTGTTGGTTATAATGCTTTTCAACTGTGGTGATTGTGTAGAATAAGTGGAAACAAATACTTCTCTCTTGGTAGTTGATGCCTTCATGGTTTTTTTTAAGAGCTGTTCACGTGTGACTGCTCGAGTTCTAGTTTCAGCTTCTTGGATGACTGAAGGGGGGTATCCCCTTGCACTGTATTTCTCTTTGTATTGTTCAATCGTTTGCATGCCTTTTTGCTCATCAGAGTGTATGCGCTTGATGCGCAAGAATTGACTGTATGGAAGATGGCGTTTTAGTGACCATGGGTTAAAGCTCTGGTATGCCAGAGCGTTGTTCCTATCCGTTTTTTTGGTGAAAAGAGAGGTGGTGATGTTAGAGTCTTGTATCGTGATTGACACATCAAGAAATGGAATACTCATTGCTGCAATTTGAGAGGTGAATTGAATTCTAGGATGTATGGTATTGAGCTCTTTTATCTTGGTTTCGAGTATGTTGCGTGGACCTCGCCAAATGATGAGGATGTCGTCGATGTACCTCTTGAAGAGAAGTAGATGATCAATCCAATCCTTATTAGATAGAATGTGTTCAGTTTCGAATTTCATCATAAAGATGTTGGCATAGCTGGGAGCCCCCGGAAAACCCACACTGGTTCCATTGGATTGCAAAAAGAAAGAACTCTTCCATTGAAAGTAACTGTGAAACAAACAGAACTGCAAAATCTCCAATAAAAATACTCTGTTTGCTCTAAGTTCCTCAGTTTCTAGAAGTGCCCATTCGATGGCCTCAATGCCTTCAGAGTGAGGAATGGAGGTATACAAAGCTACCACATCAACAGTGCTTAGCCAGATTTCTTCTCCTGTTGGAATATTAATGGAAGAGAGAATGTTGAGCAAATGTGTGGTATCTTGCACATAGGTGTCACTGGATTTAACAATGGGTTGCAGAAAAGTATCCAAGTATCTTCCCAGAGAGTCATGAATGGAGTCACATCCAGAAACAATTGGTCTCAAGGGGGGATCCCTCAAAAATTTGTGTATCTTTGGGAGCATGTATAGACGTGGTCTGCGTGGAAACCTGTTAAAGAGATAATCCTTGGTTTTGACCGTGATCTATTTCATTTCTAAGGCCTTGTTGAGAATTTTATCAAGTACTCTCAAGAATTCGTTCTCTGGGAAGATACTTGGATACTTTTCTGCAACCCATTGTTAAATCCAGTGACACCTATGTGAAAGATACCACACATTTGCTCAACATTCTCTCTTCCATTAATATTCCAACAGGAGAAGAAATCTGGCTAAGCACTGTTGATGTGGTAGCTTTGTATACCTCCATTCCTCACTCTGAAGGCATTGAGGCCATCGAATGGGCACTTCTAAAAACTGATGAACTTAGAGCAAACAGAGTATTTTTATTGGAGATTTTGCAGTTCTGTTTGTTTCACAGTTACTTTCAATGGAAGAGTTCTTTCTTTTTGCAATCCAATGGAACCAGTATGGGTTTTCCGGGGGCTCCCAGCTATGCCAACATCTTTATGATGAAATTCGAAACTGAACACATTCTATCTAATAAGGATTGGATTGATCATCTACTTCTCTTCAAGAGGTACATCGACGACATCCTCATCATTTGGCGAGGTCCACGCAACATACTCGAAACCAAGATAAAAGAGCTCAATACCATACATCCTAGAATTCAATTCACCTATCAAATTGCAGCAATGAGTATTCCATTTCTTGATGTGTCAATCACGATACAAGACTCTAACATCACCACCTCTCTTTTCACCAAAAAAACGGATAGGAACAACGCTCTGGCATACCAGAGCTTTCACCCATGGTCACTAAAACGCCATCTTCCATACAGTCAATTCTTGCGCATCAAGCGCATACACTCTGATGAGCAAAAAGGCATGCAAACGATTGAACAATACAAAGAGAAATACAGTGCAAGGGGATACCCCCCTTCAGTCATCCAAGAAGCTGAAACTAGAACTCGAGCAGTCACACGTGAACAGCTCTTAAAAAAAACCATGAAGGCATCAACTACCAAGAGAGAAGTATTTGTTTCCACTTATTCTACACAATCACCACAGTTGAAAAGCATTATAACCAACAGATGGTCTCTTCTACAATCGGAAGTGGATTTTAAAGATCTATTTCAATACACACCTATGTTTGCTTATAGGAGAGCGAAAAATCTTAAGGAGATTTTGAACACTCAACTGACTCCCCAAGTCACTTATAAAGGTTTGACGATTTGCATGAACTGTTCGAACTGCAGCAACATGGTCAAGGGTAACATGATTCACCATCCTAGATCTGGCAAATCTATTCATCTTAAATTCAACGCTACTTGCACTAGTCACCATCTAGTGTATTACATCAAGTGTCCATGTGGTCTATACTACATTGGCAAAACTGAGAGACCTTTAAGGGTAAGGATCAATGAACACAAAAGTCGGATCAGGACCCAAACCACGAGTTCTCCTATTGCTGAACACTGGCGCAACCTCAAACATAATATTGCACAACTGAGATGTGGGGTACTTGAAGTCATTGATGTACGTCCAGATAGGGATTGCAACAAATACTTGTCCCAACGCGAGATGCACTGGATTTGGTTCATGCAGACTCTGACCCCCTTGGGTCTTAATGATAAATTTGAACTTGCTTGTTTTCTCTGAACAGACTATCATATGTGCATCTTGTAATGTTCTTGATATTTCTGCAATGGTTTCATTCCTTCTGTTTGTATACATTCGTGTTTTTTTCACCTTGGCATGACAGTTACATTGGCAGTATGTTTGGAGTTTTTGTGTTACTACTTCGCTATTACTGTGATAAGTTGCTCTTAGGGACCTTCTGGCCACCTTTTTGATACTCAATGTTTATTTTTTCCACCACTAACAAATGGCCGATCACGGGCACACACATTCGTGTCCTTCCACACTTTCTACTTTTTTGTCTCGGGACTTTCTTTTCACGTATATGATTGGGCGCCACTCTTATGCTGACACTCACTTTCCCCAGGGCACCATGTTTGGACGCTCCGCGTCTGCACTGCTTCTATCGGTAAGACACGGGCACGTTTGGCTTTTTAAATTTGACATCACTGGATTGCCCGCACTGTCTAAGCCTCGTTTCCACATTTCTTGCAGCTACCCGCGACGATGTTAAACTCTCTACCCACTTCGTAAGCTCTGCCGAGCATGCTCCTCGTTCATTCTACAGATTCTGATTCACTTGCATGTCTTCTCAGTTCGATGCACAAGCATGGCTATATTGTTGGTTTATTTAGTGTTACCATTGTCGCATTGCGCACCCGGGTTGTTGTCACTTATGTTAGTCACCATTTCCACTGTTTGACCACACTCCACTTTTCATTTCCGTTTCGATGTTGTGAAACACGCTTGATTTATTCTTGCAGGCATGCTTGCAGGTCCGTTCTTTCACTACTCCGTTTTTCACTCCTTGGTTTCACCTTGAATTAAGTGTTTTTGGGTGAAATTTTGCGCATGGCTCACCTCCTTGTTTGAGCAAGTACTATGCCTATTGCTTTGTTACACATATAGGTCTAAAACATGGTTTATGTCGTTTTCCTAGATCCCCTGATGAAGGGCTTTTTCGATAAGCCCGAAATGCATTGGGACTTGTAATTTCATGGAATTTGAAGTTTGTCATTTTATGTCCTGGATCTTGTGAATTTCAACATCGTCTTTGGATATAAACCTTTTGCATCATGATTTGAATACAAATCTAATAATGAACTAAAACTAATGTTCTATTTGGTCAGTTTCTTTCATCGCCACACCATGAACATTTTTTGTGTATAAATTAATGAACTGAACAAGACTTAACAAGTTTTTTGATTTACACTCCTTTGAGTGATTACGCTGTGCACAAGGCTACTCTGACTCACGTCTAGTATTCCCTTGCACTGTTGGTGAGAAGTCATTTTCCATTCTTTCTATTTGCTTATAGCTATTATTTTTGTTCATGTATTTATATTTCTGAAAGCACATCAAAATTCAAAAAGTAGTGCTCGAAATTACCTTTTTCATAAAACATACCAAGGAGTCAACTACAACAAATACCATTAGTCAATGGCAAGAGATGGTAACGGATTCCCACCTCAACCGAAGTAGGTAATTGCATGCACACAGAGCAATCTGTCAAAGTACTCATTCAGCAACTTAGCATAACCATTCAATGTATAATCACCCTTGGATAAGTCGACATGAAGGAAGCAACTGGTATGCTACATACAGTCATTCTCTGATCCTAGTGTACCTTCCTGTGAGGCAGCAGTGGCAGGTGTGGATGTCCCATGTACCCCCACTTTATGTTACTCACTTTTTTTTCCACTTAAAATTGACTCGGTAATGACTACAGCTATTATTATAATTACTCCTACAATGAGTATACCTATAATACATTTATGCCTGTGATTCGAATTTCCAGAACCCATTTTTAAATTAGCTTGGATCACAGTTTGAAAGAGGATCAACACACACAGTCTTTTTTCTCCGCCACAATAACACAGTTCTCGAGCAATTTTCTCTTATGAAATCTTGGAAAGTTCTTTACAACATTCTCTGATTACAGCATTTACACAGCATGGAAAACCTCCCTAGCTCTCTTTTCTCTTCTTCTAGATAGAAATCCCTATATGTATCCTTCTTCTACTCGGGCATAGGTTATCTTTTTTTTCTCAAGCAATTATTTACAGTTTAAAGCTCAATTTACATCCCTCATCAGGTCAGAGCCAATCTCCTCAATGACTTGTTGTAACAGTTCAGCTCACAATGCTGCAATCTCTTGTAGAGACTGTGGAGCTCCGAAGATTTGGAATTCGATATCTTCCAAAATCAGTGTCCACAAGCCACTCAACCTTGGTGGGAAAGTACAGCCAACGACAGAAGTGCTTTGGCTTCAATTCCAGGAACTCTCAACAATATCTGGACAACCAATATCGAAATCTCGGCCCTTGCTCCCCCCTGCATTTGCAACTAGATAAGTCCACTTCGGAGAGGAATATCTCTGACAAAGCACTCGAGCTCTCCTGGACCTTCTCGCACCTTCTGTGTTTTGTTCAGTTTCACTCAGATCAGACTTTGAAGTTTCATCCATCATTGCAAGTTCTCTTTCAGATGCAAGTCTCAGATATCTTCTTCTCTGTCTCACTGGACACTTTTCACCTCAGCATCTTTCATCTTTAACTGCATATGACCTCTTGTCACACCAGTCTCTTCCTCTGGGTCAGACTCTCCATCCCTCGCAACGTTACCATCTCCCTCAGATTCTATACCAGATGACTTGTGTAGCTTGACGCCCCTCAGATCGATCTGGTGTGTATCCAGCTATCAGGTACCTCTAAAGCTTTGCTTGTCCCCTCATGTGACCCCTCACTCACGGCTGGAAATACTTCTGGGAGAGGAGCTGTTTCATCAGACGGACCTGTGACTCGTCGTGTGTGAGAAGCCTGGAGCTAATTTGGCATTACACCAACCTTCATAGCAGCATTAGTCACTAGTAGCACTTGATATGACCCACGCCAATGAGAGTCAAGACAGTTTTTCCTCATGCGCTTTCTGATGAAAACCCAATCCTCTGGGTTCAGGTTGTGGCAGAGATCTTTTGAATTCTGTACAGTCGCTGCTTCAACCTGATGAGGCATGGAACAAACCACATTAGCCAATCCTTTACAGTAGTCAAGGACCAAATCATCTGTGGTGTTCACTAACATGGTAGCAGGCATGACAGGCAAATGCTTTCCTCTTCCCATGAGTACCTCATGAGGCAACAACCCAGTTCTACTGTTAGTAATGCTATTCAGACTCATTAGCACTAAAGGCAATGCATCAGGCCACTTCAGAGATGTCAGCACACACTTTAGCCAAACTTGATTTCAAGGTACTGTTGATTTATTCCACCATTCCTGATGTTTCTGGCCCTTAACTACAATACATGATCTGATCAACATTTAAGGTGTTGCACAGCCATTTCATAACCTCATTGTGGAAGTGTGTACCGTCATCTGATTCCGATGTAGTCAGAAATCCCAATGCTGGAAAGAGTTCCCTTAACAACAACTTAGCTACTGTGAGACTATCACACCTTCTGGTCAAGTATACTTCAACCCATTAAGAAAGGATGCACACAACAACCAGAATATACCTCAGACCATTACATACAGGTATCTAAACAAAATCCATTTGGAGCCAATTAAAGGGACCCTTGATTTGCCATTGTGACTCACAGCAACAACAGTCTTCTTCTCAGCATTAATTTGTTGATATGTAACACACAGATGACACACAGCTTCAACAATCACTCAAAACCTTGGATTCAACCAAGTCTGTATGACCAATATCACCATTGCATCTCTTCCTATTTGAGCTGCTCCATGAATCTACCTTGCCACTGGATATAACGAACAATCTAACAGTACCACCCTGCCATCAAATAACACTCAAATATCATCCTTCTCTTTCTCACAACCTGCTCTGATCCAGAACGCATGTTCCTTGTCTGTGGCCTCCCATTGCAACTGTCTCACTTCATCCAATGTGTCAGCAACAGCTAGAATCATGCTAAATTCAGTATTCTCTGTACTCTTGCCAGTATATTCCCCATTGAAAACACATGCACGAATAGCACAGTAATGTGCAACTTTGTCAGCGCACCTATTTCTGAGGTGACAAAATAATTTCCCCTTCCATGGGCTGGGCCTTTAAGGACAGCCATATTTCTTGGCAATTGTAAAGCTTCCAAAAGTTGTCTCACATACTCTCCATTCTTTATCGAGGATCCTGATGATGTTAGGAACCCTCTCTGTGACCATAGCTGTCCAAAGTCATGAGCCAAACCAAAACTGTACTGTCTATCATTATAGATGGTGACACGGATCTGTTCAGAAACTCGACATGCACGGCTCAAGGAAATGATTTCGGCCACCTGTATGGAGTGTACTCCCTGTAAACAAGCAGTTCCACGACTCCAGAGATGGTACTGACAGCAAACGCTGCTCTCAAATTTCCCTCATTGTCTCTCAAGCATGAACCATCCACAAAAAGAACTTGATCGGGATCAGACAATGGCTCATCAACAATATCAAGTTCTCAGTTTGGTAGAAAGCTCAGTGACATCCAGACCTCCAAGGTCTTTACGTTCTTCCCCATCAGCATTTGGAACAGGCAGCAAGGTAGCAGGATTTAGCACAGAGCACCACTTCATTGTTACGTTTTCAGCAGCCAGTATAACACCTGTTCATACCTTGTCAGCCTGTTATTTGTCAAATGCTGTGTTTTGGTTTTTGTCATTCAAAGCTCAACTGAATGTGGTACATATGCTGTAAGAGGATGACCCATCACAATGCTTTCACATCGTTCAACACTGACACCTGTTGCAGCAACAGATTTGAGACATCTGGGCAACGCTGAAGCTACAGGATTTAACGTAGCTGAGAAATAGGCCACAGCTCTATGGGCACCTCTATGTGTCTAGGTGAGTACAAAGAGAGCACAACTCTCTCGTTCATGTTAGAACAGTGATAAAGCTTTGTTATAATGAGGCATTTTGAAAGCTGGAGCTCGGCACAGGCACTCTCTCAAATCCAGAAAGGGAAGCAAACAGTTGTTATCTCAAGGTACCGGATCACACATATCCTTGTGGGTCAGCATCTGCAAAGGCTTAGCCATCGAAAAGAAATTAGGAATCCACTGTCTGCAGTAGCCAACCATTCCCAAGAACATCCTGACCTCCTTTTGGGTACTGGACAGATTAATTTTCATGATTGCCTCCACTCTTTATGGTGACACCTTCCCTGTGCCTTTTCGATTCAATGACCCAAATGCTGTACTTCATTTGACAGTACTGAAGCTTACTCAGAGACACCTTATGCCCATTGTCAGTGAGATGGTTCAATAAGGCGATAGTATCATCCCTGGAAGCCTCTCATGTTGAGGATGAGTTTCGGGGCAGAATGAAGCTTCTTCAAGACCTGATTGAAAATGGATGGACTTTCAGTATACCCTTGAGGCATTTGTCACCACGTTATGACTTTATTATCCAGACAGAAAGCGAAGAAAAATTGGCATTCTTCATTCAATGGGATGGAGAGTAATGCTTGACAGAGGTCATTCACCATGAACCACTCAGCCTCGCAAGGAATCTGGACTAAGTTTACAGATGGATTCAGTACCATGGGACAATATGGAATTACTATGTTATTTACTTTCCTACGGTTTTCGACGAAGCAATATTTCCTACTCAGCTTCTGCAATCCCATAATAGGAGAACTGCACTGATTTCCTATGATCTACTTTCGGATCCCCTGTGCAATCATAGATTCAATTACAGGTGTAATAAGCGTCCCACACCCGCTCTATTGTATGCGGATGAGGCAGTCTTGATGTCACATACCCCTCTGGGGCTTCAATGGATAGTGTCAAGCTTTGCCACGTTTATACAAAATTTGAGTCTTACTGTCAATACCTCAAAAACATTTATAATGAAATGTGGGGCAGGCAGCAATAAATGCTGAGACATTTACATTGACGGTAAAGTAGTCAAATGTACCAAAATCTTTTCCTACTTAGGGATACTGCTTGATCGATTGGGGAGTTGGACTCAAGCAGTTCAAGCGAGGAAGCTATTGTTTATGAAGGCAACCGCAGCTCTAAGTAACTTTGGTAGGAAATTGGGCAGATTGAGGTTCCGCGACGATCGTAAGTGGTGTTTTCGACTCGCACGAATATGGTCGAGTCTGGTATCTATGAACCGCAAATGACGAGTTTAGTGGGTGTACGCAGTTTCGCAGTACTAGCCTAAACCGTTTGTTTGTTTCGTGGGTTTCTACATCCGAGCCCACAGGTTCCATCTTAGATGCGGCATCCATTTTGTCTCTTGCCCTCAAGTAGCCAGCGAACGGACGCTGTCCGCTTCGCGACCCTGGGATTCCCAAGACTCTTGCGGAAGACACGTTTCCTTTGAAAGTGTCTTTATGATGAGGGGGATGATACTGTAAGGCAGATGGCCCCGCTCAAGGCTCATCTTGCCGTGCCGGTCTATTGTCTTAGTCGTGCATCTCATTAGGCGCGTCCCTTTGATGCCTGCAGCTCGTGTTTCCCGATACCACCCCCTTTACACCCTTTCCAATCTCCCCACTGTTTCTGCCTTCCTCTGCACCTGTTTCTGTTCCTTCTTCGATCTGTTTACTGCCAATTGGAATGTACTAATGGTGGGAAGATGGGTTTTTACAGTTGGGAACCACCAAATGTTTCCATACTTATGTTCCGGGCCCTGAATACATGAAAGCAACCCCTTCTGGCGTTTATGATGGGAACCAAGTTGTAAACCTTTGTGTATCATGTTAACCTATGAGATAAATGTGTATAAAAGGAGCGACCCACAGCAGCAATTCGAATCAGGCTCCGTGAACCTACATGTGATGTACTTCTCGTGACTTCTGTGTTCCCTGCAGTAATAAACCTCGAATCTTTGACGCCGAAGGAAGTGTCCTGTGTCTCTGTCATTTGTACGCCGGAACAGGTTACCCACGAAGGTTTCAGGTGTTGTCCCCTGGCACCGCTGCGTCTTAGAAAAACCCAGTCCTTCAAGATGCCCACCTGTAGAATTACTCCAAATCTATAAGGCAAAGTGTGTGTTAATAGCTATCTATGGCACTGGTATATGGGGACAGGTTGATGTTAACTTCCTACAGCTTGTCGAGAATACTTTTTTCAGATTTTTGTTGGCCCTCCCAAATAGTACTTCTACGTATTTCTGTCACACTGAATTTAGAATGCCCTATATAGCGGATATTATAAAAATACAGCCAGTTTTATTATGGCACAGGATCTGGACTAACAATAAAACTTCCCTTAACCGTGAAATTTTAAATGACAGTCACAGACTACAAGGGGCTTCGAATATCAGATGGTTAAAGTATATAAAAAATGTCTTTACCAATCTCGGATATCCAGAATATTATAATGATCCAAACACACTGAGAGCAGTAGCAAGAAAATACCTCAAAAGTAGATGCCTATCATTTCTAGAGACAATTAGAACTGCCACTGAAATGGTAAAACCAACGGTACAGGCCTACCAGCTCACACTGACCACAAATAGTATTCAGCCATACTTCGGAAACATCTCAGGAGGTTTTGGTAGATTTTTGGTAACATGCTTTCAACTGGGCACTATGCACAGATCAATTAGCTTTCCTGATTTGAATGTCTGGGCTAGAAACATATGTAAATGCCCATATGATGATCTGTCTCAACAGTCGACTCTGCATGTATTATTTTTTTGTAAATTTTATTCTGTTCAGAGAAGGAGGTGGGTCCTTCCGATTTTAAGAACATTAGGTCTTAGACAATGTCGCCCTGTGCTATTGGCAATACAACTCATAGAGAACGAACATTTTACCACTCATATAGTTGCATTTAAAAAAAATACTTTTAAATGTAGGAAAACTATTTTGATGTGAGTCCGCTCAAGCATGACCTGAGTATTTGATAGAAGTATCATTATATACTAATTTCTAAATTCTGGATATTTTAATTTCTCATTTTAAAAATTACATGATATGATATTTATAATGTATGTTTTGTGCGCTTTTATGATTTACTTTACTCAAGAAATTGAATAAAGCTTCTTGAAATCGAAATTGAATTGAATTACAGGTGTAATCCCTGTCACTGTTTCTGGGGTCAAATTGTACTGCAGGGCTCTTTGAAATTCTGCATTTGGCTTGACCTGCATGAAGACTGGCTTGACTCCTCGTATCAGTCTGATCTCCTCTCCTGAGCAGTCCTATACCACTGGAGAGATGGTGTCTCTCAAATCCAGCGGCATGTCATCCACTGTCAGTAAAGGAAACATGGCAGTACAAAGATTCTGATTCTCCAATATGAAAGCAATGTCCTCATCATTAGTCTGCAATTCAATTCCTTTTGGTGTGCATTAGATGGTACAATTCAATTTGCACAATTGGTCACGCCCAAGTAAACAGGCTGGACTCGAATCACACACCACATCCTGATGGCAATCCTGAAAGGTTCCGATTTTCACCGGCCCCCCTTCTGTCAAAGGGTTTGTTATTCTTTTTTGGAGACTCCTACAACTTGGATTGATTTTCCTGAGAAGGGCCAGTTTGGGGCTACTGCAGATCTCACAGTAGAACAAGTAGCATCAGTATAAATAAAAACTGTAATGGAATGACTATCTACGTCTGCTTCTATGTATGGTCCACTCTGATCTACCTCTAAGACTGCGCCAAGAGTATATTCTTCCTTCCCCCTCAGGCACCGTCATAAGGATGGGCCCGGATCAAATCTGTCCAGAGCTTTCATTAAGGTCCTCTGATGATAGGTGTGATTGCCCAGCGAGATTCTCAGAGACGGAGGCACTTGCACTAACTGGTTCTGATTCCTTCCTGCGTTAAATGATCTTGGCCTGGTCACTGTTGGTAACCAATTTACTCCATATGCCACCTGCACGAGTTCTCCTCCTTGCTCCTGGTTCGCAGGATTAAGGCGAAACTCACGCTTCCAATGGCCGATCTTGTGAGAAAAAGGACATGTAGTGGTCTTCTTCAGAGTCACAACATCTATCCCTGTCTTCGGATCTGTGGTGACGCCTCTTCCTCTTTACTGTCTTACGACTGATGGTACTTGAACACCTTCTGGGACATTCCCTTGGCCACGAGCTACAGTGCCCATCATTGCCTGCACCTGCCCTCCCTTTTGTGCATTTTGCATTTGGACCAGCATCAATTTCTCCTTTATTCATTTATGATTAGAGTCCACTTCATCACTGCAGTACCTGGCATACCATAGAATTACATCCACGGATTTGTTTTGCCAACAAATTAGGTGCTGTTAGATCATGAGGCTGATCTCCGGCCTCAATCCAGTCACAGCTTTGAATACAAATTGTCCCATTTCTTTAGGTTGGAGGATGTCTAACCTACTGTACTACTTAAAGGCTTATAACTGCCTCTCATATTAAGCATGTACCGACTCTTTAGGTTCCTGGGTCGTTCGATCTATCTTAACCCAATCAATGTCTTGTGGGGCTATATTGGACTGTGATGGAGTGTAGATGTTATTAAGCATATGCCTTTATCAATTCTCACCTGGAAAAATCATTACGATAAATATTACCAGATGAGACATGATAACCTGCTAAGTCAAAAACGTAAGGTCACATAGTGCACCGTAAAAACATGCAGAGTTTATGAAATGATGAAACAAAAATGTAAACAAAGAGAGGAAAATTAGAATTTCACCCAGATGCAGTTACGTGATGTGAAGAAAATGAAAAATAATGTTAATATAGAGAAGTTTTATGAATAACAATAAAATGTGCATTCAAAGGAATGCAATATATGCATAGTTGTACTAGTGAAATGTAGAAAATGTTCTTTGCTAAGAAAAACTGACATAGAATGATGATGAGCCTTTTAAACGCATATGAAAAGTAATACATGCACTGAAAAGTGTCACATCAAAATTATGCTTGCATAAAGTGCCAAATAAAGACAAGGCAGAATTTGTTTTAGTACCGCTTAATACTGACTTATAATTTGTGAAATTAGTCATAACTGAATTAATGAAGAAGATTAAATGAAGATGCAAATGTATGCATTTTTTCCTTCAATTAATATCAACTCTATAATGATTCAGCTGTTTTTCATGTAGGCCTCTGAGTCTTCCTTTCCCTTACGCTGATGGAACATTCCTATTTAAGAATGAATTATGATCAAATCCTGCTCATTGTGTGTGATTTACTAAAACGGACTGAAGAAACATGACTAGCATTGTGCCTTGTTGAACACTGAGAGATTTAAAAGTGCATCATAAAAGCATTTAGAAGGGTCGCAAACTGGTTTGAAAATTGAGTTAATCATGACAGACAGAGAAAAACTACTAATGTGTTATGATATCAATGCAAAAGGTATAATGCAGTTTGAGTTTTAGTATAAATAATGATTTGGAAAGGCTTCTTCAATGAAATATTTAATTGCTATGTTTTCTCAATACGTAAAATCTGAAGCTTTTCGTTTATTAATGAAAAATAATTGGACTGTGCTTAAAAGCAAATATGAAATAGTGTTCTTATATTATTTTCTTACGTGTTTATTATTTCTTCAAATGCTTTAAAGTTACTATGTTTTGTTTTGAAAATGGAGATTTTATGGTTTTCTATGAAAGCCTCAAAAATGTACTTTGACTTTTCCATTGTAGGCCTCAGAAATGTATTTTGACCTTTATTATTTCCAGTGAAACAAACTAAAATGCTGACTCTATTGCTTTCACTATGAGTATCACTAAAGGTTTCCTTTTACAGTTTGAATATCCTCTCTCTATGTACAATCTGTGTCAACTTTGTTGCAAGCTAACTCTGAAGCAAGTGTGTGGACATTTTAAGTTGCAAGTGTGCTTCCTAGTTCCATGGTGGAAATAATATTGCATATTCTTAGAAACTGTAGACAAAAGAACAAAGGTGTTCTGTGAGGGTTCCAGATGATTTGGGCTGAAGAATGATCCTTCCACAATCAAACCATGGATCTCAACCAATAGAAACTGTGCAAATCTGTGGAAAGATATTTTGCGGGCAGGAACATTTTGAGGTATAATTGCCCTGTGGGAAAAGGAAATGTGCGGCTACTTTCCTTGCAATTTCCTGAGCGTGACTTGCTGTCGGTCCGAACTCTGATTTCCCTGAGCTGAACTCTCCTGTTTCCCCTCTGCACTTCATCGTCTGGTGAAGTTGAGCAGGCTAAACCTGTTGGCTGAAGGGTTAACTACTTTGGCTATTGCACATTGTGACAAAAACTGCATATAATCCGTGGTCTGTAAAAATAGCCACTTGAATGAATGTATACATTTCTGGGACAAAGTGCACAAAAAAATTCTCCCAAACTTGGTGCAACCAAAATCACAAAGGAATGCTGAAAATGAGAGAAAAGTTTATAAAGAAAGTTGTGAAAAGAAAGAACCCATTCTGGGGTATTGGAAACCCATCATTTTACTAATGTGACCATTGTCATCATTTGGGGTTCCAACCAACCTCCCATTTATCCTAAGTATTCATCGAGGAATATTGGGTGAATCGTATCCTCTGCTGGGTTTCTTTTAGAGGAAAAAAGGGGAGAGCGTAGAATAAGGTTAGAATTTGTATCAACCCCTGGGGATATTTCCAATTAGAAAGTGCAGTGCAAAAAAGAAAAAGTGCATAATTAAAATAGGATTTTGCAAGAGAAAAAAAAATTTAGAAAAAAAAGAGGAAGAAGGAAAAAATAATAATAATTGTGCTCTAGATTACCTTGCATCTCAGTCCTGATAATCTACAACCGTATCTTGGTTCCTATAATTCCTGAAATTGCATTCTGTAATTGCAATATGTATTTTCTTTTTCTCTCTCCCTCTCTACCCACACACCAGACAATTGATTTATGATGTATTTTGCTTAAACTGTGATTGTATCGTGATTTTACCTGTATACATTTGAATAACCAATTAATAAATGATTTCAATGTATTTTTTAATGACCATTCGTTTGAAGTTTAGATAAAGGTACCTTGATAAGTATTCAGAGTTTGTCTGAGTTCTTTATTGATAATATTATTGACAAGGTATAGTTATTGATTATTGTTGTTAGATAGGAATTTCTTCATTATAGGTCCTCATGATGGAAAGGCTTCCGTCTATAATTATCTGAGTCCCTATTAGCTCTTACAAAGATCAAAGAGGACCTTATTATTTCTAAGCGGTTGTAGAGTTTCTATGGGCCTAAGTGAATTGCATTACTGGGTTTGAGTTTATGGTGTGGTGGGTAATTTATGTCTGTACCCACAAATTTACACCGCTTCCGCTGGATCCGTTTTCTGGTAGCGTAATCAGATGTTTATTTTGACTAAAAAATATTAGGTAATTAAGAGTTGGAGTTAAAGGCATTGACAGACTATAGAAAAATTGTACCTTTATGTTCTATGTTGTCCTTAATGGAAGAAACAGGTCCGTCATTTGCCTACGATCCCGGTAAGAAGCCAAAGGGCCGCCTTAGTGTGGCATACACTAAGGGGTCTATTTGGATGGTGGGTGGATCGCCCCCGCTGGGCCAGCGGTAGCCACAGCCGTCTTGGTGGGGGCGATCCATCTGCCATCCACGAAGGATGGCTGGGGGGGCCGTGGTGGACGAGTCGACCGGGCGGAAAATGGGCTTAATATGGTGGCGGTGTCTGCAAGACAACGCCATCCATATTAACATGAAGGTGGAGATGTGCCTTTCCTTGGCGACGTTGCCGCAATGAAAAGGCATGCGGTGTCTGCTTTTGGGGGCCTGTTGCATGCCCCCATAGTGTTGAGGGGTGGGGATGCACATGGGGGTACCTATGGTACCCCCCTATATTAGCGTGGACAAAGTGGCAGGCACCGCGTGGTGCCTGTCACCTTGTGCATGCCAATGCACAACGTGCATCCAAGGCATTGTGGTGGGCGGTGCTGTGAGCACCGCCCGCCACATTATTGTAGATGGGGGATGCCACCGCCACGGTGGCGGTGGCATCTTATGGCCACAGCAGGACTGCCGCACCACTGGCGGACGGTCCTGTTCACTGTTACGATGGCGGGCAGACTTTGCCACCCGCCATCAAAATAGGCCCCTCATGTGTTGTCTGCTGAGGAAACAGTGCTGAGCAAAAAGATCTTGCCAGTGCTAACATTGAGAATCTTGAAGCGTGACAAGTGAGGATTTCTTGAGGTTAACTTCAGAAAGCGCATCTGGAGGGATCTCAGAGATTTTCATTTAAGTGAGGGCTAAATAGCGCTGGTAAAGATTTTGATGGAAGCAAAATAAATTACCGGATTGTGTGGTCTATCGTTTTTCTTTTAGTTGTGCAGACAAGTTGTTTTTATGTTGAATATTTTGTTAAAGACTTTGTAAAAGATGCTGATTCTGATTTTGTAAAGGGAGGTCAGTAGCAGGAGTTAAGCTGACATATTAGATGCAGTACTGGTATTGGACAATTGGTGAAAAATCACCATCAGGTGCAGCGCAGATATTGGTTGGCTGCTGTGAGCCACGCTGGTATTGGACAGCGTGATCAGGTTTTGATTGGTGACAGAGAATCATAGCACAGAAAGAAGTTGTTGAACATTTTCCGTAAAGGTTTGAATTTTTAGAATACAAGATCATGAAGTTTTTAAATTGTTGAAAACCTTGTTTAGTAAAGATGAGCCCATACCAATTCGTGGAGAAGTTCCTGTGGCTACTGAAGGGACTCCTGCTTCATTTATGTCATTTGAAAGGGGTTATCACAAGTGTACATAGTTAGAGAATTGGATGAAATACACTGAGCAAGATGGTAATTTAGCATTTCCAGAGAATGGGACTTTTAATACTAGAATTTTAGGGAATTTAAGGAGTCGAATGAATGACTTGAGACCAGATCCTAGACCTTTGCAGTATGAAGCACTTGAAGAGTGGGAGTGTTAGACCTGTCTGCCTTTGGGTAGCCCCTCCTATTAATTATTTATTTTGTCCCCTTTTTGCCCCTCAAACCTTTCTTTTTATCTTTTGGTGTCCACTGAATTTTTGCGGTGTTGACTAGGGGTTAGATGCTCTTTGGCCCTCATAGTACTTTTTCCTGAGGCCTAGGTGCCTCTTCTGACTAGATTTGCAAGACCCACAAAATGGTGGGCATTAACTGCCATAACTGTAATCCCAAGCGCAGGGCCCATAGGAAAATATAGGAATGATCTAGAACCTTCTGGTCAGTTCCAGTGGCCATTGGCCTGCCTATATAAGGGCCAGTGGGTGAGCGGCCATTTTAGAGTGTGACCAGAGGAGCTTGGGTTGAACCTGGTGAGGAGTAAAGCGGTAGTGTAGGGAGGAAGGCGCACTGTAAGGGTTAGATCGGCCCATGGGCCGGCTGCTCTACCGTGTTAGTGGGTCCCCCTACCTGTTGACTGAGCCCTATCAACACTGGGTCAGACCGAGTCCAGACATCGGACAGTGTACCCAAGAGGAAACGAGACTGGTACTGTCTTCCCACCCCTTTTCGGGACCCAGCTTGAACTGTTACCTCAAGGAGCATGAGGTCAAGAAAAGCCTAAGCGCCATCAGTCTGTGAGAATTGTCTTACCTCACTGAGGTCAGTACGGCCGATACCCTGCCACGGGGCTTCTGTCCCTCCTCCATCAAGTCCGTTAGGGAGGTTTAATGTGAAGGATCCCTTTGAGTCAGCTGGGCGATCGTGCCTTGAGGAGACTACGCGAAGGCCAGGGAGGCAGGAAAGTGTTAACCCGGAAGGAGGGGCGGGGAGCAAGGAAGGCCGGACTGCGTTCGCTCCCTCCCCTTCTGGCGCCGGAGGAGTGGGCGGGACGCAGTGCCGACAGCAACGCGGAAGGAGTGGTGGTGGCTCCGGTCGTTTCAGCAGTGCGGAGCCAACAGCGCCTCGTCCGAAGACATCCCCGAGCCACGGAACCGTGGTGAGAGAGAGAGGCTGCGTAACCTGACCGGGGCGAGTCTGCAGAGCACCCGGTAAGACTGTTTCAATGAGGCGCACGGCACAGCGCCTGAGGGGAGGGGGAAGGCCTCGCTGTTGACGAACAGAACGAGGTGAGGGAAACCTGTTCCTTTTCAGGATTGCAGCGTGAGGTGGACTAGCGTGAACCATCAGCGGTTGGCTGATGGTTCACTGGGGTATCCAGTAGACTGTCTCCGTGCGTGTGTGCGGAAATGGAATAGGAGACGTGGTGGAGGAAGTACCCAAGAAATCTCCCAAAAAAAACCCTCCCTCTGACATACTGAACCTGCCACATTCAACTAGCATGATATAGAAAGGTCATGTGGGTGAATCTGAACCTGGTGGTCCTATGAAGTAACTGGTACAAATAAGAGGGGGTTGTCAAGGAAATAAGATCGATTCTCACATAAGTCTAATAGCCTGCTTGTTTCTAACTCAATCCCTAAGGCTGCCTAATCCTTATATCCAAGAGAAAACACTGAGTAAATGTTGGTTGATTACTTAAGATTCTCTAGAGAAGGAGACAAGGAGATTTTAAAGTGTAAAGTGCCTTTGGTTTACTCCTGAAAGAATTGAAGTTGATGCTGTTTATGTAAAAATTACACAGTGCAGTTGTTGCTGAGGTTTCTTGGAAACTGCAGGGGAATTATTGAATTGATGCATGCGGGGTACTGTTGGGAACTGAAATAATGCAAAGAACCTGATGGGGGATACGTGATGTGTATTGTGATAAAGTAGTCTGATGTAGTAAAAGAACAAAGAAGTATTGTTTTATAAAACGACCCGTATTTTTCTAAACTGGTGTATTGTCCTAATTTTTGGAGTGGATGGACGTTATGTTACTGAAGGGTGTGACGTAAACTTAACACATGTTCTTTGGAGTTAGGCCTGCCCTCTTAGTGCCAAGCTACCCTATGTGACTTGGGGATTCCCTAGGTCCAACAGGGAGCATGAGGCATACAAAAGAGAAAGGGAAATGTTTTGGAGTAGATACAAGAATACTGTGAGTATATATTTAGAAGCAAAGTGGGGTGCTCAAAAGAAGATGTGGAGAAGAGATATAGCTGAAGGAACACAAATGTTTCTAGTCATGGTAGCTGAGACTGGTGGGGGATAAAACTGCCAAGAGAAAAAGAGGAATGTTGAAGAGTTAAAGTCTAAAAATACTGAGCTAGTTGTTAAGGGAGCTGATGATATATATGATGATTTTCAAGGTCCCCAATAGTGCATTTGGATTTGTCACATGAGAAAACATCAAAAGGGCAGAATCAGGTTCCAGTTAGAGAAGAGTTATCCAGAATATTGTCATCAATGAATCCAGATGTTTTGTCAGTTCCAGTTACTATTGGTCCTATTGTTCCATTATACAGTAATGGACAAGAAATTTCACAAGTAGATAGTTTAACGATACCCGATCGACATATGTGCGGAGTTCATACAGTTATGGAGAAGACGAGTGTAATGATCCAAGGGTCAAATGAGAATAGTGGAGGAAATGCAACTGCTGTTACAGGAGAAGGGTTAGAGCCACTAATTTGTATTTCAGAAAAATCAGTTGAAACCCCATAAAGAGGTGCACATATAGATCTGAGAAGAATGTTGCAGATGGAGAGATGGTTGACACTAACTTCAGGAGGGTCAACGACGGGGGGAGTTAGTGAAGACATTCAGAGATCTTTAGGACCTTCCCTAGAACAACTCGAAGAGTGGATAAAAGAAATAGCACCTGGATGTAACATACAGAATAACTGTTAAAGTATAGATGTGAGCAAGTTAAAAGCAGAATTGAAAGAAATGATTTTGGGAACGATAGTCCAGAGAGGTTAGGTAAATATTGGGATGAAGAATTGCTTTTCATGTATAAAGATATTACCCAAAAAGCAAGAAGCATACATGAGAAATTTGCTGAGATTGCACAAACGTAGGGAGTTGATATAGAGAAGTCTAAGGCTTTACAAAATACATAGCGGTTGAATTTTAGTGACTAATATTTTGAGAGTCTGAATGTGTCAGGAAAGCGTTTGCAGATTAAAGAGTCAATTAACACTCTAAAGCGTTGGGGTGAAGTGTATCGATGTGACGGCAGATGGGCAAAAAAGACGGAATATATAACAGTAACTCCAATGGCTTTACCATTTTATACTGTGAGGGAAACAGGACTTGAAATAGTGAATGCAAAGGTATATCCTATGAGAGAGGTACCAGGAGGTGGATTTGTTCATGTCCCTTGGTCAAGGCAGAATATATTATTATTTACAAATGATTTCCCTAGATTGAGAGAGAAGCCAGTGGAATGGTACAAAAAAGTGAAAGGTTTGTCAAGTTTTCAAAAGTTTTGTGAAAGGATTTGGATGGCTTGTTTGATATTGTAGTCTCGACTGATTTGTGGGTTGAGTGCAAAATTGCTGTAGAGGGCCAAAAGAAGAATATGCAAGAGATCCAAAAACAGGAGCCCCATCAGAAGTCATGAAAAATATCTTCAAGTTATCACATATTTGAAAGGAAAGATTTTACCAAAAGAAACAGATTGGGTAAAATTAGACAGGACAACTCAGGAGAATCAGTGCATGCTTATTATGAGAGGCTTTTACAGGTGTTTTAACAGTACAGTGGTATTGAGCACGTCTCTGAGAAAGATATGGGACATTTTGTATATCGGTTTGTGTATGAATTGAGGTCAGAGATATATGCCAGGATTCAGCAGCATTTGATTTGCTGGCAAAACAAATCGATTGATGAAATTCTTCATTATACGAAATACTGTGGTGAGGACATTGATTTGTGTCATAAAAAGTTCAAGGAGAAATTGATGTTGGCTCAGATGAAAAGAGCAAAGAAAGGAGGATTTATGAATATGGACACATATTTGACAGAAACTTATCAGGGAAATGGTCAGTTTAAGAGGGGCGTGGCTAAGGCGCCGATGTAGAAGGAAGCGGGACTCCGGAGCTCCTCCGTCCCCGCCTCGCTCCGACAAGCATCCTGACCCCCGGCTCGGACCCCAGACCCCCATAAGCACGTGAGAGGGTCTTAGCAGCACAGGGGTGGAACTTGGCGCCCCCGGGAGGCCCTGCGACTGCCCAAAAAACTCTTGGTACGAGGAGCGGAGCTGCCGGCGGCGGGCGCCCAAAATGGCGGCTGCAGTCCCTGCCTGATCTGCCTGACGGCACGGAGCTAACGGCGGCGGGGAGAGCGGGAGGGCGGTAGGAATCGCCCACACTCCGGCGGAGGTCCCCCAATGCTGAGGGAAGTGAGGGGCACCGCCTGGCATTGCGGAATTGGAGCGCACAGAGGGCGGTGAAACGTCGAGCTGCCTGACCTCAAGATGGCGCCACCCGTGTGACTAAGGCTGCCCTGTCTTTGCAGACTACGGAGACCCCGGCTCTTTCCTGCAAGGTGGGCCTGCCCTGCTGCGGAGGGGGGGACCCCGGAGCCCCCGGCCCTGGGGAGTGCGACACCTGACTTCCCTACTGGCCGGCGGAGAGCTGACTGAGGCGGCGGAACGCATGGAGGCTGCAGCACTGGCCGTTTAAGTAGGAGAAGCGCCCGGGCTGACTGGGAGGCGGGAACACTACCTGGCCAGGGGCGGTGAACCACTGGCCACCTGCGGGCTAGAAGCTGACTGGGGGTTGGTGCTTGAGGGCGCCAGAAAACCTGTGACTCCCCGGGGGGGGACTCGCCCTACGTCTGGTGCGGAGACCTAGGCGCCCCCTCTGCCTGAAGGAACGACGCCCGCTCTCTGACTTTGCTGACCACCTGAGGCCCCGCCTGATAGGGGGAGTGGTGGTGCGAGGGTGCCGTGCGCCTACCACGAAGCAGGAGTAACGACCAGCGGTGCCTTGGGTCCCTGGGGGCACCTGGAGAGGCAAGCAAGCCTTGCCACACGACAGAATGGTGAGAGGCGGCAGAAAGAAGGGCTTTGAGGCTCTGAAACTGGATGACCCGGGGCATCCCATGGAGGAAGACGTGTCGGCAACTGGCCCGGGGAACTCAACCCGTCCACGAGATCCGTCCTGGGGCGATATTATGCAGGCGATAGTAGCGTCGCAGGAAGCCCTTGAAAAGCGGATGGACACCATCGGATCAGACCTGTCCCTCCTGAAGGACGACCACAGGAAGCAGAAGGAGCGAGTCACGACCTCGGAGACAACCTTGAAGGACCTACCGGGGGAAGAGGCTACTCTGAGAGCTTCGTTGGCGGAGGTGGCGCAGAAAGTTCGGGTGCTGGAACTCAGGGCCGAGGACAGCGAAGGGCGCTCCAGGCGTAACAACCTCTGCCTAGTGGGGGTCCCGGAAAAAGCGGAAGGCCGGGATGCGGTCTCCTACTTGGAGAGCTGGCTGAGGGCTCCGGTGGCTCCGGAGGGGCTTTCCCCGTTTTTCGCCCTGGAACGCGCCCACCGAGTCCCGGCGCGCCCGCCCAAACCAGGAGCCCCGCCGCGACCAATTGTGATGCGCCTCCTGCACTTCCGAGATCGCGACCACATTCTCCAGAGGGCCAGGGACCTGCCGGACTTACGGATTGACAACAGCAAGGTCATGGTTTTCCCGGACTTCACCAGAGACGTGCAAAGGCAACGGGCCTCTTTCATGGCGGTCAAGCGGAAACTGAGGTTGTTGCAACTGCCCTATGCCATGTTGTTCCCGGCCCGGCTGTGGGTCGTCGCTGGGGAGCACACACACTTCTTTCTCACGCCACAGGAGGCTTGGAGCTGGCTTGATACTAGAGGGGAGTCCGGCGCGGATGCCCCCCAGGCGTCCTCGCCTGGGAGAGGCTCTGCGAAACGACGCCGACGGTGAGGTCTGGCTCCCCGTCGGGATGGCAACAGGAACGTGCTAAGGCGGTGCTGGCAGTGGTGGCCATCAGCCAGGGGGACGCCAGTCCTTCCAGTAGTGCATCGGAACAGTCGAAGAATAGTGCACTCAGTCCCAGCTCCAGTAGTGTGCACGATCTTTCGGAGGCGGACCTACCGGTGGTGACTCCCCAAACAGCGGATGGAAACCTTGGCTAACATGGACTGGTGTACCCTGGCCACGTATGTAAGGTACTGGGTTGTGAGTTGAGACTGCCTCTGGATGCTGAGCAGTGAGATGTAGACGCCTCCTGGGACTTGTCTCCGAGCTGTGGGGGGGGAGAGCCATGGGGGTTCTCCTGACGGATCCGGAGGAGAGGGGTGGGGCGGGGGACTTCGAGCCTGCTTGGGCCGGCGTACTGGCCACCCTAGCCCGCTTTTGTTGAGATACACTTAATTTGCTAGTGTTTGGATGGAGATTCCACGTTGGTTGTCTGTCCTGGGGAGTGGGAGTTGGGGAAGTTTAGCTGGTCAGTTGGGGGGGGCTGGGGGGGTGACCTGGGAGTGCCGGGGGGGTCGCTGAAAGAGTGGATGAAGCTCGATGGGACCTGCAATGGGACCCGACTTAGGCTACAAATGTCTCACGTGGAATGTAAGAGGGATGCACACAATGCATAGGCGTCACAAGATCCACTCCTATCTAGTTAGACGAGGCATTCACTTCGCCTTCCTCCAGGAAACACACATATTAGCTATGGAGGGGAAGGCCCTACAACGCAGATGGCGGGGGCAGGTCTACCACACTTGTTATTCTGCATATGCTAGGGGGGTGGCCATCTGGATAAGGGCGGGGGTGCAGTTCCAATGCACTCAGCAACTAATTGACCCAGAGGGGAGGTATGTCGTGGTGCGAGGCAAACTGGATGGAGGGACCTGACACGGTTGTCTGTATGCCCCGAATGTAGACCAACCTGCCTTTCTCTCCTTGCTGTCCAACAAGCTGGCCCCGTTTTTAGTGGAACCTTTGCTTCTTGGAGGGGACTTTAATAGTGTAACTGACACTGCACTGGACAGATCGCACCCCCCACTGCCGAATGCACCGGCTAGCAAACTAGCACTTGCGCGTTCTGCCTGGCAATGCCAATGGGATCTGGTCGACTCGTGGAGAGCTAACGATCCGTCGGATAGGGACTACTCATTTTTTTCCGCCCTTCATGACCTACACCTCCGCATTGATGCCTTCCTGTGCTCCCAGGACGTGCACGCAGAGGTGTGCCACAGTGAGTATCTCACGCGCACGGTCTCCGATCACAACCCGCTACTTGTGCACCTGCGCTGGTCGCAGAGACGCCCACGAATCCCTGCCTAGAAGCTGCGCTCAGAGGCGCTGGAAGATCAGCTCTTCCGTTCCACAATAGCCTCGAACATCGAGGCGTACTTTCAGGTCAATGCGGGCACAGCGGGTTCAGCCGCGATTGAATGGGACACCTTTAAATCAGTAGTGCGGGGACATTGCATAGCGATGGCGTCGGGGGTTCGGAAGACCTTGCTGGAAGACATTACAAGGGAGGACGAGAAACTACGGGTGCTAAAGAGAGCGAGGCCTGAGCGACCGTACACTCATGAGGCCCTACTTGAGGCGCGGGAACTGGTGGTGGCGACGGTGGAGCGCCTCCGGTGCTTTGACCACAAGGCCTATCTCACACGAGCGCACTCGGAGCGTGATAAATCGGGAGCCCTATTGGCCTGGCTGGCCAACCCGGCACGTCAGAGCTCGGTCATCCTTGAACTTAGAGACCACTCGGGAGTGGCGCGATTTGACCAGCAGGGGATTAATGAAATATTCTACGACTACTATACGGAGCTTTACCGTAGCCGCGTCCTACCGTCAGTGGACAACTTCCAGGGATTCCTGGAGGGATTAGATTTGCCGGAGCTGGGGGAGGAAGACGCGAAGCTGCTCGGGAACAAAATTGAGGAGACGGAGGTGAGAGTCGCCATCAAGAGTATGGCGAGGAACAAGACACCGGGCTCTGATGGGCTCCCCACGGAGTTCTATCTCACCTACATCGACCTCCTGGCACCCCGATTGGCATGGCTCTATAATGAGGCGAGACGGCTGGGCAGCCTTCCGGTGACCACTGGCGAAGCGCTTATCGTCCCTTTATTAAAACCGGGCAAGCAGCCATGGGACAGGGCAGCATATCGCCCTTTGTCCATGCTCAATCTAGACTATAAGATCTTGAGTAAAGTCTTGGCGTCGCGCTTGCTTCCCCACATGTCCGCGTTGATCCACGTGGACCAATCCAGCTTCATCCCAGCTCGCAACACGGCGCTTAATATACGACGGCTCCTACATGTCTTGGAGGCCGACACCTATGACGGTGATGAGGCGGTGGTGTTCGCAGTCGACATGGAGAAGGCCTTTGACAGACTGGAATGGCCTTACCTTTTCCATGTCATGCGCAGAATGGGGCTAGGCGAGGGCTTCATGGATTGGACGACACTGCTATACCGGAACGCAACGGCGAGGGTCCGAACGGGAGGGGTCATCTCTGAGATGTGTGCGGTGGGTAGGGGTACCCACCAGGGGTGCCCTCTCTTCCCCCCTGTTGTTTGCCATAGCGGTCGAGCCCCTTGCGGCGCGGGCCCGGCTGTGACGGGTGTATCAGGGGTTGGATGTCTATGGGCAAGTACACCACATTGCACTATACGCTGATGACCTGCTGATGTTCTTGGCGGACTCGGCTGCCTCTCTGCGAGGGGCTAAATCCCTCCTACAGTCACTAAGCAGGGTGTCCGGCCTCCGGGTGAACTGGACAAAGTCCTGCCTGTTTCCGGCCTGCCCACGTAGAATGTGTCCGCAGTCCACGTACGGGGTGACGTGGGAAGAGAGGAGTCTTCGCTACCTAGGCACCTCGATCTTCCATGATAAGGCAGACATCCTCGAGGGTAATATCGGGTCGGCAATCAGGCTCACTAAGGCGAACTTCGACTTCTGGGGTACGCTCCCCTTATCACTAATGGGAAGGGTGGCGCTCCTTAAGATGGTGACCCTGCCGCGACTGCTCTATTTTTTCAGGACACTCCTGATCTGGATCCCAGTGAGCTACTTCCGACGACTGAAGTCGATGGTGATTGGCTTTCTGTGGGGGGCGGACAGGCGCAGGGTGGCACACAATACACTTCTCCGTCCCAGAGCAGAAGGAGGACTAGCGGTGCCAGACTACTAGCTCTACTACCTGGCGGCCCAGCTGCAATGGCTGACACAGTGGGTCGCGAGAGCCAGGGGAGGAGAGGGCGGCTCAGGGGAACCGGCGGGACCGGTTCAGGTGTTATCCCGGATTGTTCTGGGACTCCCGATGGGAGATTTCCACCTCACCCAGGAATTTGCTACGGCCCGGAAGTGTTGGAATAGATACCTCCGGAGGGGCCGTATTGCAGTCCCATATGCACCCGAGATCCCGCTCAGGCTGTGCAGAGCGCTCCCGCATGGGGGCTCGTGGCACCGACTGGAAAGCTGGGAACTGCAGGGGCTGACGTCCATGGTAAACCTGTATGAGAATGGAGTGCTGCTGCCTTTTGACCTTTTGCGAGACCGCTTTGAATTGGCGGGGGGGACTTCCTCCTTCATGCGGCACTGACGGCGGCGATCCGCAAGCATTGGAAAACGGGCATGACGGAACCGCCACTGTCTCTGGGCTGCCAATACATAGTGATGATGGCGGGGACGGTCAAGGCCGTTACGTGCCTGTATAGGCGCATGGTTTCGGAGGCTGTCACCCCACTGCTGTCCCTGAAGGCGAAATGGGAGGCTGACCTGATGACGGAGATCCCTGAGGAGACGTGGTCTACCGTAGTGGCACGGGCCCGGAACGGGACGCGCAACGCTAGGTTTCAGCTGGTGCACTTTTATGTCCTGCATAGAGCCTACCTGATCCCTGACAAACTGAAGAACTGTTTCCCGACTCATCCGGCGACCTGCCCGTGATGCCCGGCGGACTTGGCTGATTTCCAGCATATGTTCTGGTCCTGCCCAGAATTAAGCTCCTTTTGGCAGGAGGTAGTAGATAGCCTAAGGGAGGTTACAGAGAGGGACTTGCAAGTCACCATGGTGCACTGCATACTACATTGGTTCCCACACACATCAAAGAACAAAATTACTAGCAAGTTTCTGGACCTGGAGCTACTTTTAGCAAAGCGTGCCATAACATCCCAATGGAAGGCGAGTAGGGGCCCAACTGTAGAGAGATGGAAGGCGGAGCTTAAAAAATGGGCCCGGTGTGAGGGGAAGCTCCGTTTGCAGGCTGCGCTTCGAGCAGGCACCGACACAGCTCTGGAGGTGGCCAGAGCATGGGAGAAGTTGGTCTTAGACCTCACACTTTTGGACCTGGATGATGATGATACCCCTGAGCATAGCCCTGCTCCGGCGGAGCAGCCGCCTGGGGAGACCGCGGCCTAGCCTCCCTCCCCTGTTTCCCTACTTCCTACGTGTTGACTGACAGTTTTTGTTGAATAATCCTGATGGTCTGGTTCGGGTCTGGATTAGCCGGGATGACTGCAAACTCGCACTGGTGGTACTCTGGCATGCCTGGGGGGGTGGGGGGCGGGGGGACAGGACTAGGAGAGGGGGGTTGGGAGAGTTGGGCGGATGGGGGGATGTTGGTCGGGGGGGAGGGGAGGGACTTGCTGGTTTGTTAAGGTCGGTTAGAATTGGAGGAGATGAGAGGACCGAAAAGCAGCCCTACTATCCACTGGTCACCTGGTTGTTACTGAGCCATACTGTCTTTCCCAGCTCGTGACTGCCTCCATTAATACGCCGCTCGACCCCCGGGTTGTGAGCTAATTGGCTGTGTGACACGTGCAAAGGAGAATCGTATTCATAACGAATACCGGGTGGAATGGTATATATGAGTTGCTTGTACAACATGACTTGCTGCAATAAAAAGAGATTTAGAAAAAAAAAAAAAGGGAATTGGTCAGTTTAATACTGGTATGAGAGGTGTAGTGACAAATGGAAATACTGTGATGAATATGATTCCGTTACCGCAAGGGAATAAGTTGAGGTGGTAATATAGAGAAGTCGAAAAAGTTTCCATGGCATGCGTGCTGTAAGTTTGGGCATTGGAAGCGCAAGTGTAAATGTATGCAGTTGAACACAAGTGATGCATAATTGATAGACACAGGAATAGATGGAATGAGTCAAACGCAAATGAATCAGCAGAATCAGCAGATGTCTGTTGGCAGAGGACAGGGTCCGTAAATACCACAAGCTCCTATGCCAAATATGAATGGTCAAGTGCAAAGATGCAATGTGAATATGGGTTTTCATACAAATGATCAATTGAATTCAAATGTGCAGGTGTCTCCATAGTACTTGATGCAGGTGGATGAAAGTGATTCAGATACATCTCAATGATGGTGCCTGAGGGGGGAGGAGGAGTGCGTGCTTGGCGCATCCTTGAGGTGGGGAACATCACTTACAACGCACTACCATTACATCGCAACCATTACAACGCAAACCATTACAACGCATTGCGCTGGGGGGCGCTCTTTGGATAGGGAATATATTTAATTTACTATCCAACACCTTCCCTACTATCCACGGGGACTGGAGTTGGAATAGTAAATTAAATAATTCACTATCCAGGGCTTAAAAGCACTATGCGTTGTAATGGTATGCGATGTAAAAACCGCATTGTAACAGCAGGCGTTGTAATAGCCTGCGTTGTAACGACACCAATCCCCTTGAGGTAGATCAGAGCGGTACCTATGTAGATGGTGAGGTTGATGGAAACACTGTTACATTCTTCGTAGTTACTGGTGCTACCTGTTTCACTGGGAGAACTGTGGAAATTCCCAACCTACATCTCTCGGGAGAAATTATCCAAGTCGTAGGAGTTTCAAATCAATTGATAAAAACCCCAATGACCAGACCCATGAGAGTACTGATTGAAGGGCTTCAGTATTTGCGTAAATTTGTGGTGTGTGACCTATCCAGTTAATTTATTAGGTAGAGACTTACTATGAAAAATGAATTGTTCCGTTTATTGCACACCAGATGGAATAGCATTTCATACAAAAGATGTGGATGTAGTATTTAAAATAGCACAAGGAACAGAAGTGAATTACTTATTTGCTCTATTTACAGCAAATGATTTGCTAGTTGATCTGAGAGAAACAGTATTGTCTGATGTGCAGGATTTTTTAAGTAAAGATATTGGTCTGATGAAAGGAGTAGCTCAATTCAGATTACTGTAAAATCAAATGCAGAATTCCAGAGAACAGCCGCTTACCAAATGAATCCAGAAACAATTACAGGAATAACACCTGTGATTGCCATGTTAATTAAACAAGGTATTCTAAAAGAGGTTTTAGGAAGTTCATGCAATCGTCTATCATGGGAATTCGCAAACCCAATGGGAAGTAAAGGATTGTTCAAGACCTTAGGAAAATCAATCAGATTATGATACCTTGTCCAGTACTGTCAAATCCAGCCGTGATTCTGTATCAAATTCTTTGTGAAGCGGAATTGTTTTCAGTGATTGACTTATGTCAAGCCTGTTTTTTAGATACCCTTGCATCCGGATAGTCAATATTTATTTCCGTTCTGGTTTGTGTCTTGGAATGGTGCTTAGTTTCTCAAGGGTATACAGAGAGCCCCTCAATCTTCAATCAGATATTGAAGAAATGTCTGGAGTCATTGGTAATGCCGAATAACCCAGTTTTAGTACATCAGTGACTTGCTGGTTGCGTCAGGAACCAGAGAGGGTTGTGTTGCTGACATGATTGCTCTACTGAATGAACCATATGGCAGTAGGTGGGCATAAAGTGTCACCAGCGAAATTACAATTTTGTCAAAAGATGTTCTTTACTTGGGACATAATATTGAGAAAGGAGTCAGGAAAGTGCCTCAAGATCGGATCAATGCCATTTTGCAAATGAATCCGCTGAGCACACAAAAGGAGGTTTAAATGTACCTGTGAATGGGTGGGTATTGCAGACAGTGGAAACCAAGTTTTTCACTGATAGCCAAGCCCTTACAAAGACTGACACACAAAGATGTGTCAGATCCTGTTCATCTGAATGATGAATGCTTGAAAGAATTTCTTGAACTGCAAGACAGTTTATGTCAAGCACCAGCACTGAGAATGCCAGACTTTAAAAAGAGTTTTGCACTGTTGTGCAGTAAATGCGATGGTTGTGTCCTTTCAGCTCTGATGCAAATGCATGAAACAGAACGCTGTCCAGTGGCAATTTTTCTTCTACTTTGGATCCAGTGGCTGCTGCCTTACCTGGTTGTTTGAAAGTAGATGCAGCTACTTGTATGAGTTTGGAACAGAGTGAGACGATTGTGATGGGACATCTGTTGAAAGTATATGTGCCACATTAAGTTGAGATTTTGTTAATGCGTACTTGCACACAGCACCTTACAAGCAGTTGCTTAACAAAATACGAACAAGTTATTTTGGGTGTGGTAAGATGTACAAGTTTAAATCCAGCTACCTTGTTACCGCTTCCTAGTTGTGATGTCGTGGTGGGTGAAGCATACCATGATTTCGGAATGTGACTGATATGTGTACAAAGCTGAGACCGAACATACAGGATACTCCATTACCTGAATCTGATCATGTTCTGTTTGTGGATGGATCGTTCTTGAGAGATTCTGAGGGTACCTTGCAAGCTGCATATGTGATTTGTACAGTAATGAATGTCATTGAAGCATCATGGTTGAAAGGAGTGAGTTCATCAATAGTGGCGGAGTTCATTGCACTCACTGGGGAATGCTGCATCATGAAACAAACGTGAGTCACCATATTTATAGATAATAAATATGTTTTTGGGGTGGTGCATGATTTTGGGCAGTTGTGGTCTCAACGTGTATTTATGACTTCTTCGGGTTCACCCAAACGAAATGGAGAGTGTGTAAAAATATACTGACAGCATTACAATTGCCGGCCCAAATTGCATTGGTGAAATGTTCAGCACATAAATCTGGCTGTGACTATGTCACTGTTGGCAATAGATATGCTGACGAAATTGTGCGTTTATGTGCTCACAATGTAAAGACAATCAAGGGGTAAAATTTGAAAGAACAATCTGATGAAACAGAATGCAGACTAATATTTTCAATTGTTGAAACTTGGGCAGAAATAAGAGCATTACAAGATGCAGTGACTGAGGCAGAAAGAGAAGGGTGGATTAAAGGAGGATGTACCCACTGAGCAGAAGCTGACAAGCAGGTTTATACAGATGGAAGACCTGTGCTACCAGATAGTCGATTATCACCAATGGCAAGTGTTTGTCATGGTCCAAAGTATGTAGGCAGAGTAGCTATGATTAGGCTTTTCAAACAGTCATGGTACGACACAAAATTCAGAGTCATTGCAGAGAATCTGTGCCAAAGATGTGTCACATGTCAGCAACAAAATGCAGGAAGAAAAACAGTTGTCAGTTTGGGTCGCATGGGAAAGGTGGGAGGTCCATTTACATGTATGAAGACAGACTTTATTGAAATGCCTCCTTTCAATGGATTAAAATATGTCTTTGTAATTGTGTGTTTTTTTCATGCTGAGTTGAGGCATACTCAACAAGATGTAATGACAGTCTAACTGTTTCTAAATTGCTGCTTACAGAGTTGATACCGAGATTTGGATTTCCAATCTCATTAGAATCGGACAGAGGGTGTAATTGGTTAAGAATCTGACTTTGTGAAAATAATAATAAAAAAATTTAAAAAAATAAAATAAAAAAAAGAATCGGACAGAGGAACGCACTTTAATAATGAAGTAGTGCTAATGATCTGTGCTGCCGTACAAATTGAGCAAAAGTTGCATTGTGCTTATTGACCAGAGGCATCAGGTGTGGTCGAACAAGTAAGTGGCACAATAAAATCACTTTTGGCTAAGGTTTGTGCATCCACAACACTGAAAAGGTCTGATGCATTACCATTTGTGTTAATGAGTTTAAGAAATATCCCAGTCAGAAGAACCGGACTATCCCCCCCATGAAATTATTATGGGGATGGCTATGAGACAGCCAACACTCCCAGCAAATCAGCTTGTAAACATATCTGATGATTTAGTGCTCGATTATTGTAAAGGATTGGCTAACATAGTGCATATGGCTGAGATACCCGCCACCCCCTCTCAACACAATCCCCAAAGGAGGGAAACCGGAAACAGTTCTTGAAGTTTTTGGAAGAGGGAGGGAGTGACCCTCCCGGCCGTATTTATTAAAACAAAAATTAAAAACATTATATTAATGTACAATTTCATTACCACATTGCGATGTTTGGCTAACTTTAACAGATTCTCTAATACAGAGGTTCTCCTAGCCGAACTAACATCCTACAAAACATTGACTTGAAATTTTGAAATTGTACATCCTAACGTTTAAGGGCCAACGGCAAGGTCGTAACCGGTGTCAAGATCCCTAACCAGAAATACCCCCCCCACTTGGGAGGGGCGACAGGACTGAGGCGTACCTCCAGTGCAACTACCAATTTCCCTTGACTTGACAGGGGGCACCAATAAACTCGACGCCATTTAAAGGTCGTTCGAGGACTCGTGTGAGGTTATCTAGAAGGTAGCGCAGACCTCCCCCCAAACCCCACACAACTTACCACATCTGCCGTCGCAGACGTCACTGGCCCCGGGAAATTCCCCAGGAGGGGGCTGTAACCCCTCCTACCCAGGAAGGGGCCTTGACCGCCTTTCCTTTTCTTTCGGCGACCCATCCTTAGAAGGGACCGCCTCCCCGTTGAGGGGCCAATGGCCACCTCTCCCGAGCGCTCCCATCCGTGTTGGGTGACGCCCACTCATAGGGATCTTCCAATTAGTGCTCACCGATCATGACCTTACCGCCCGACCAAAATAAATACGACAATGCTAACTAAATTACTAAATGACTACCTATGAAAAGCCAGTAACAACAACCACTTTATTAAAAGCATGCTTATTGATAAACACAAAAGCAGAAATACTTTATTTGCAAAACATAACACAAATTGACCAGACTTTATTGCATACTCAAAGTCATCACGATAATCACCATAACCTGTAAACGGAAATTTATCCATCAAATTTTTATTCAGACATTATTAAAACCACTTGCTGTCTTCAGGGGCTGGTGGGTGGGTCAAAATTGGCTCTTCGTTCCGTCTCGAGCTCACGTGCAGCGAGGAGGTGCAGCTTCAGAGCACAGGAACAAGAGGATGCCTTCGGGTCTTGCGTCCCCTTTTATCCGTCTTCAGGGCGGGCGTAAACCCGCCCCTGCCTGCCCCGAGGGCGTGGCCAGCCGCGTCAGTGTCTAGGCCAGCCCACTCTAGGGCGGGAAAATGCGCGCCCCGGCTACGCCGCTTCGGGCATACCAGCCGGGACACGCCTCCCGCCCAAGATGGCTTCCCGGGGGGATCGTGGTACTCTGCCATACGTGCGGGGGGACCGAGTGGTCGCCCCTTTCCATATGGCTGAGATACCCGCCACCCCCTCTCAACACAATCCCCAAAGGAGGGAAACCGGAAACAGTTCTTGAAGTTTTTGGAAGAGAGAGGGAGTGACCCTCCCGGCCGTATTTATTAAAACAAAAATTAAAAACATTATATTAATGTACAATTTCATTACCACATTGCGATGTTTGGCTAACCTTAACAGATTCTCTAATACAGAGGTTCTCCTAGCCGAACTAACATCCTACAAAACATTGACTTGAAATTTTGAAATTGTACATCCTAACGTTTAAGGGCCAGCGGCAAGGTCGTAACCGGTGTCAAGATCCCTAACCAGAAATACCCCCCCCACTTGGGAGGGGCGACAGGACTGAGGCGTACCTCCAGTGCAACTACCAATTTCCCTTGACTTGACAGGGGGCACCAATAAACTCGACGCCATTTAAAGGTCGTTCGAGGACTCGTGTGAGGTTATCTAGAAGGTAGCGCAGACCTCCCCCCAAACCCCACACAACTTACCACATCTGCCGTCGCAGACGTCACTGGCCCCGGGAAATTCCCCAGGAGGGGGCTGTAACCCCTCCTACCCAGGAAGGGGCCTTGACCGCCTTTCCTTTTCTTTCGGCGACCCATCCTTAGAAGGGACCGCCTCCCCGTTGAGGGGCCAATGGCCACCTCTCCCGAGCGCTCCCATCCGTGTTGGGTGACGCCCACTCATAGGGATCTTCCAATTAGTGCTCACCGATCATGACCTTACCGCCACAGGCCGGATAGTTGACCGGCTATCCGGACCCCCCACAAAGCTCCTACCTAAAGGTCATGTTTTAACGTTTTTAACCATGCTAAGAAGTCTCCTATGAGTAACTCATTCCCCACCCGAGACAAATGCACACCATCCCCCAAATACATACTGTCATCACTAATACAGCCATGTGAAATAGAATGCAATGTCCTGGAACGGAACAACCTACTCACTTTGTTATTAAGCTTTCTAACAGAATGATTCAAAGCATGAATAGAAATAGCCCCTCGCCACACCTTTCGTGGGATCATATGGGACCACGCAATTATGCACCCCGGAACTCTCCTCGCCAACCAACTTACAGTGGAAAGCATTGCCTCCAGGAGAAGTCGTCTACCGGTGGTAACCAAATCATTGCCCCCTAGATGTACTATGACTATAGACGGCGGTGACCTCGTCCGCCCTAACAAACCCTCGAAAAATGTTTGAAACTGGTCAATACAGAGACCGCCTCTTCCGTAGAAGGACACCCTGTACCCGTATTCCCCAGCTACGTGAGTCATGTCACCTGCTTTGAATACGTCCGCGGCACGCCTCACGTGTGAGTGGCCCACGACCCACACCTCCTTTTTCACAGCCGGTGATGTCTGACCGCTGGCCCGGTGTTGGGTCGACTGCATAGTCCGCCGCGCCTCGTAGGCTTGCGCAACTGAAAACCAAACAAAAACAAGAGGCGTGAGTACATCATTACAGCTTCACAACATGTGTAACCGCACATACCTCTTATAACAATTGGAGGACCAACGCCCCACTCGTTTCACTTGTTCAACATTAAGACCCCTAGCTGTAGCTTCTGTAGCAGCCCCTATCCGAAAGGAATGGGTCCCAAACTCGCCCGGGTTCAAGCCCGCAGCGGCAATTGACATCGCAAGCACCCGCTGAAACTGAAATTTCGTCAGTGGGGTGGCGTCCGCGTGTCTCAACAAGGTCCCCCCCCATGATGCCACCCTTCGTGCTAGGTATTCTTCTAAACACTTTACCGGACACATGGAGGACCCGGGAATCCTGCGTATGATTATGCAGTCACCCATCCCACCTTGATCGGTCTTGGACCTGACAAAGGAGACCGTCATTGTCTCACCTCTGATCTGAACATGTTCCTGGCACAAACCCCCTGTCACATCCTGTTTGTTCCTTGCCACCAGTTCGCTTACCCGCATCGCCCCATGAAATGCCAGCGTAAAAGCGGCTCGGAACAACACTGTCTCAAACTGAGATGAACATGTGGAAGGGAGTGTGGCCAACAACTGGGCCAACCTATCCAAACCTATCGGGCGCCTCTCATCTACTCTGCGACCTTCAAGGCGTTGCCACCCACGCAGCGCTTTCTGTGCAACGAAAGACGCTGTCGGGTCCTGGGTACCATGAGCCCTGGCAACAAAGGAAATGGCAGCACGATGCCTCTGGGCCGTAGCCACCGATTTCCCAGCCCTACGTAAGGACATCAGAAAATTCACTACCCATTCCTCGTGGCCCCACAGCCCCTTTCTATCGGGCCCCAAAAAGGCTAAATAGGACCTAAATGCCTTCCTCGTCCTTGGTGCTAGACTCTCTCCCACGAGGTGACGAAGTTCGGGGCACCGAGAGACCAGAGAGCTTCGGGAAAGGGTGCCGGCTCTGGGTCCGCTGTGGGAAGGAAACCCGAGAAAGCCTGCATATGAAAACGAGACAGTGCATCAGCCGCCTGATTCATTACCCCCGGGACATGTTTTGCTCTGAATAGCACATTCAGTTGCATACACAGTAAAACAATTTCTTTCAGCAGTCTTAAAATCATTTTACATCGTGCAGCCTGGCTATTGATGCACTCGACCACGGTCATATTGTCAGACCAAAAGATCACAGAGTGATCTTTGAACCCTTCGGGCCAGGTTCTCAGGGCCACCAAAATGGGGAAAAGTTCAAGGAAAGCAATATTACTTGTCAGACCATTGTCATGCCACCATGTCGGCCACCTTTGTGCCGACCATTTTGTGCCGAAGATGGCACCAAAACCTATGCTACCTGCTGAATCGGTCCATAGCCCCAGCTCTTTCGAGGACACGGCTGGTTTGTTCCAGACGACTCGACCATTAAAGTCCGCCAGGAATGCTAACCAAATGCGCATGTCCTGGCGGACCTCAGCCGATAGTCTCGTGCGATGATGGCCCTCCTTTAGGCCGACCATAGCTTGGGCAATTGAACGGGAGAAGGGGCGGGCCATTGGTATTACCCTCAGGGCAAAATTCAACTGTCCCACCAACTGCTGTAATTGATGCAGCGTAACTTTAGATCCATTTATACACACTCGGAGGGCTGCCCTGAACTTTAACACTTTGTCAGCTGGCAAACGAAAACAACCCTCACTGGAGTCTAACTCGATCCCCAGAAACTCAAGGCAAGTCGTAGGACCCACCGTCTTACCTGGTGCCAATGGCACACCAAACTGCTTCATTAACATACAAAATTCGGCCAAGGCCCGGCCACATTCGAGATCCCCGGCTGCCCCAAGGAACAGAAAATCATCAAGGTAATGCATTACATGGTGGAAACCCGTCTTCTTTGTGAAGACCCATTGTAGAAAACTACTAAATTTCTCGAAATAGGCACAAGATATAGAGCACCCCATCGGCATACACTTATCCATGTAATAACAACCCTGAAACATGAAACCCAGGAGACGCTGGTCGTCTGGGTGTACCGGGAGCAATCGGAACGCTGACTCGATATCTGACTTCGCCATCAGCGCCCCGGGCCCCAGGCGATTCAAAATGGCTACGGCCTCATCGAAGGATGCGTACCGCACCGAACATACTTCCGGATCTATTGCATCGTTAACAGAAAGACCACGTGGAGCTGATAAATTATGAATCAATCGGAACTCCCCCGGGTCCTTCTTGGGGACCACCCCTAAAGGAGAACAAACAAAATCATGCACCGGGGGTACACTAAACGGGCCGGCGACCCGACCTCGAGTAACCTCTTTCCGGATCTTATCCTGTACCACGGTCGTATGCTGCAGGACCGAAAGTTGATTTTTACACTTCTCCACACCCTGAAAGTCCCCTACCGGGATGCGGAAACCATACGAAAATCCGTTCCGCAGCACCCCAGCAGAAGTACGATCCGGGTATTCACTGAGCCAGGGAATCATCGCCAAGGTATCAATCGGGGTAGGTAAAGGCGCCCCTCGGACTATGTTAGACCTGTTTGGCGCCTCCTCTCCCCCCGTTATCACCCGTTTTGGCTCTGCACGTGGACTCAGGATGGGGCGACCCGCACCCACTACATTCATGTTTAAATTTACACGATCCCTGGGGTCTAGTACATTTACCTTTGTTGAAATTAAAGCACAACCCCCTTTTTCCTGTATTGCCGGCAGGTCTCGACTGATCGTCGGTACCCGTACCTGAACGAAAGGGCGTCCCCCCATATTGGCAGGAGGATTCGCCAACATTACTTCCTACCAATGGCATTTTCAACATACCTGTCTCCTTCATTTTATCCCATGTCAAAGAATCATAACAATCCCAGGTCAAGCTTTTATTATGCTCTTTAGCCTTTCGAAAAAGATTATCGTAGCAAAACCAATGGTTACCCTGGTATGATGTCGAGTACCCCATGATTCGCGACTGATAGGTCGGCAACTCGGAAAGCAACTCGGGCCTACGTTCCCCCAATATCGACGTAAAGATTCCCCATGCATTGCCCCAATTGCCAATATTTTCATTCACTTTAAAGGCGGCCATTTTTGCGCGCCAAACACTCGGATGCATGAGGTCTTTCTGACCCTTAACATGCTCCACTTCATAATGATCAACAAGCAACGAGAAGATGTTCACATATTCCCCTGCCCAAATCTTTTCCTTAATTGCCAAAGGCACATGTTGACCCAACCTTTCTCTACGAGAGGGTGCTGACTCATCCCTCGCAATCGGCAATGGCCGCTTACCTGCACCGGACGCTGCCTCTGCGGTCGCAATCGTCCCTTGTGCCTTGTCAACTACTGCAACCGGCGCGGACACCTTGGCTGCTTCCCGTTTCTCGCGCAATTGCTTCATAAGCGCCTGCGCCTCGGCAGCCGTGGCGCCCTCACTACTTTCGCCCAACCACGCTGCAAGTTGTGCCGCCAGCTCGGGCGGCATATCTTCATTGGACACCGGGGTGACCACCACGGGAATCGGATTCCCCTCCGCCGGTACTGGGGTTGGCGCTTCGAGCGGGGTACAGGGAACCGGGACGTCTCCCCCAGCTGGTCCCCTCCTTGGCCTCTTGGCTCTCCCTCCTGGAGCTGCTCCAGCCGACGGACGTTCCGGCCCCCCTTCCCCGTCTCTCTCCGCCACTCGCTTCTTTAGCTCGGTCATCTCCTTCATGAGGCCCCGAACCATCTGTTCGGTCGTCATTCTCTTCCCGCCTTTCTTGGGCATTTCTCCGACAGAGTATCTGTAAGACAAAAGAAAGATTACAACGCTCAAAATTGGCTCTTCGTTCCGTCTCGAGCTCACGTGCAGCGAGGAGGTGCAGCTTCAGAGCACAGGAACAAGAGGATGCCTTCGGGTCTTGCGTCCCCTTTTATCCGTCTTCAGGGCGGGCGTAAACCCGCCCCTGCCTGCCCCGAGGGCGTGGCCAGCCGCGTCAGTGTCTAGGCCAGCCCACTCTAGGGCGGGAAAATGCGCGCCCTGGCTACGCCGCTTCGGGCATACCAGCCGGGACACGCCTCCCGCCCAAGATGGCTTCCCGGGGGGATCGTGGTACTCTGCCATACGTGCGGGGGGACCGAGTGGTCGCCCCTTTCCATTCTGTTCCTCACTAGGTTGGAGAAGTCGCAACTACTGTCCACCAAGAACAAGCACACGATTTATGCCCAGGGGACTGGGTACTCATAAAAAAACATGATAATGGCAATTAAAAGTGGTGGTCTTCTTAATTAGGTGCATGCCGCGCATACTTATCGAGTCCTATATCCACTTGTAAATCAGTTGAAGGTGAACAAAGAGAACAAAGAGAGCCTGAACAGACTGAGAATCAAGTAGAGTGGGCGTCAGCTTCTCGGTCTCGTAACACTGTTATCACTGTCAAAACTGTAAGAGAGTTGGTCCCTGAAGGTGACAAAGAAAGAGAGAAAAGGGAATTAGCTAAGCGGAATATTGAGACAAGTTAAATAGATGGTGTACCTGAAAAACAAGTGTAAAAAGGTAATAAATGACCTGGAGGAATCGAGCAGTTGAAAAATACTTTGGGCAGGAAGATCCCAACAACTGTAGTTGAAGTCTCTAGCCAATCTGAACAAAGTAATACAGACAGAGAAGAAAATACAGTACACAGAACATAAAGAGCATGAGTTCCAAGTCAAGAATACGCAGCACCTGAATGGACATATTTAGCTGCCACAAGTGATTGGAAGAAGGAATTCATTGCCTTCTGCTCTGAAGATAACTCATCAAATGAGCCACCCTAAATGGACTGTGTCTGAGAAAAGAGGGTGCTGAAAAGTGTGGGATACATAAATCTTGCCAATCTAGTTGATTGATCATCATTTGTATTATTATTTTTTTTTGTTAGATTTTTTATTGGATTTTTGTTTAAAAATGGATAGTTCTGAGACTGGAAATAAAAATTAAAGTACAAATGGGCGAAAGTGTTTTAACACCTGTTTTATATGTGTTCCTGTATTACTACTTGTCTTGTTGATGTTAATACTAATGGTGCCTTATTTCATGTTTCCCGTTAAACCTTCTAATGAATACGTGGGTATAACCAGGGAAATAATAAACGTCCTTAAAGAAGATACAGAGATAAATATTAAGAAACTAACAGGAAATGACAAACATTGAGATAACTCTATTAATGACTTTTCGCTAAATGTTTTTACTAAGCTATTGTATGAGTGTGTTAATACTACGGATGCAAGCGATTGTTCTGTGTGCATGCAATTAACATCATCTGTGTTGGAAGAGGTGACTATCATCACCTTCCTTTAACATATGGAATTTCATGTAGTGTACTAACAAGTTTGTTCTATGGTAATGAGCAGTTTCAATATTTTTACTCCAACTATGATTTAGTTTTTTGGAAGTTCCTTTTAAAAAGAACATGCATATACTGGCAAGTTCAAAGAAAGCTGAATATATGGGTGAATTTTTTCATATCACTAAGCCTGTTGATACTGTAAAGGCGCATAGAAATAACTTGACATGTAGTTTGTGCAGTGTAGAAATAGAGTTCATAAATGCTGAGGAGCAGTGGTTCCCAAACTTTTGATTCCCGAGGACCCCCATTGACTCAACACTGGAAACCGGGGACCCCCAGCAATTTGTACAATTTAAATTTCAAACATTAAAAGAGTAATTAAAAAAAATAAACACACATGTGCACACAAAACAAATATTCGAATTACTAAGGATTATAGTATTTTATATTAAAAGAGTTACCTTTTAAATAGTTACTTTTATTTTGCAGTACAAGGCTCCTGCTCCTGCCATGGCCAGAGCGGAATCCAAAAGCAGCCCTGGCAAATGTTTTCAGACCAGTCCCCATACAGTGCACACCAAGTGCAGTGAGTGAGGCTGACCACTACAAAGGGGGCTTTGGTAGGCTCCCCCCAAGAAATTTTAGGATACAATGGTGCATTCTACAAAACATTTATCATTATATATTGAATTGTATTAGCTTTTAAAGATTAGTAAATGATGACCTTACTATGCTCCAGGATACAACAATCTTTGTTGGGGTTCTTCAATGATTCCCTTATTATCATCCTTCAACAGTGCCTCTCATTTCTCCATAGCACATCTGTCACATGTATTTCATTTTTTAGAGCATCTATCATACCATTGTAGGATGTCAGAGCACTTTACATCACACACATATAGAGACAATGAATCATACTTGTAAATCAGTGTAGAGAAAATGTTACATAAGGCAAAGGGGACTACAAGGTGTAGGATTTACATGCATTTTTAAAGAGTGCTTGGTCTGGAATTGCACAAACTCGGGATTCAGAACCTAACACAGTGGTTAGCATTGACTTTAACAATAAAAATGAATTTCCAAAAAAATAAACCCCTTTAGCAGCATCAGGATAATGAAAGACTGGGAAAAAATATAAGTTTCTAACTTGTACCATATAGTGTGTTAGCAGCTCTTTGACAGTTTATAGGCCACTGCGCTAGATCATGATTGTCTCTTATGAGCTGAAGAGTAACAAAATAAACTCTGTGACAGAAGAAGTAATGCACTGACCTATGCACACAAAATGCTGTTTTTTAAAATGCATGGTACGTGTTCTTTGCAGCAGGCATATTAACCCTCTGAGCTACTTTAGATAAGTCACACCTGCCACTGGACAAAACTCTCATCTGTCTCCAGCAGGTACATTAATCACTGGTGTTTTCATGACACTTTTATTGTTGCTCAAACTGCTAATTCTATAAGGAATTTTGGAGTGCTTATAACACTGCTGCCTGGGGGACCCCTGGGAATATGTCACGGACCCCTAGGGGTCCATGGACCCCAGTTTGGGAAACACTGCTGTAGAGGATAGACGATAAACCAAAACTGGGTATGGGTTTCCAGACAGTAAGGCCAAACCCTGCCTTAACTATTAGTCCAAAACAAAATGCCAATACTGCCAAGTGATTTCAATACACTTATTTTACACCGTGCATATGGACAAGACTGTATGCAGGAAGGAATTTATCTCTTCAGACTAAATCAATTCAAATCTGCATTTTATTTGCAAAATTCATCATTTTTGTTATTTTTTCAAAATATTTTTTCTTTTCAAGGATACTTCGGAGGAATTGTCATGACAGACAAGAGTACGAGAAACATGCCGACAAACTGACAAACAACCTAATCGAGAGGGGATACCCCAAAAAACTTCTACACCGCTCCAAAAAACGTGCTTGGTGGACTCCAAGAGAACACCTACTGGAAAAAAAGCCCAAAAAGACACAGGACCGAATAGTCCTAGTGACCACCTACTGCCCAAATTCAAATATGCTAAAAAAGGTCATAAACAACAATTGGCATCTGGTTAAAAATCTAAGCGAAGAACTTAAAAAACCACCACTTTTCGCCTTCAAAAAAGAATCAAATTTGGCCAACAAACTGGTGAGAGCCGCACTACCGACAAAACCACCCACCAATTTAAGAAGCATGATGGGCTTACCCCCAGTGAAGGGCCACCACAAATGTGGAGGATGTAATTGTTGCGATTCAACCGAAGAAGGATCAGTGTTTAAACACAATGGATTATCATGGAAACATGAGCAATTTACGAATTGCAAAACAAAATCTGTAATTTATGGGATCAAATGCCCATGTAACCTCCTATATATTGGGAAAACCAATCAGGAGGTACGCTCTCGTATCCAACAACATAAATCCAGGATAAAACGGAAGGTACCCAACGCTCCACTGGTCAGTCACTGGCAAATAAAAAATCATGATGAGAAAGATGTCCGATGGACTGTGCTAATTAAGGTTGAACAAGATCCTAGAGGAGGAGATCTAGACATGAAATTGTCTAAAAAAGAAGCCTCAATGATTGTCAGACAGTGCATACAGTCTTGTCCATATGCACGGTGTAAAATAAGTGTATTGAAATCACTTGGCAGTATTGGCATTTTGTTTTGGACTAATAGTAGAGGATAGACAGCACACATTTAAGAGAAAATCTGTAGAGCAGAAATCTAGAATACCTCCATTCATATGGAGGGAAATTACAAGAAGGGTGAGACATATGTTGCAAGGACTCTGGATTGGCATCACAAGGGAAAGCTTTGCTTACTAAAACAAAAGACTGAATATGATAATTATTTCATTGGTTCAAGTAAATGTGAACACACCTTCCTAATTACGGGCGGTTGGGGATTAAGAGGTGGTACTGATCCAGTTTGTACTGGGGTGCAGTTTGTGTGTGGTAAAAATGCTTATTATAGATGGCCTCAACATTGGGTATGGGTGTTGTTATGTGGGAATTGTTTTCCCAAAAATATATCACGTGGATGATCATGGAACCAATTAAAAGAAACACACATGGTAAAAGGGGAATAAGTGCTGTGAACAATTGAGGGTGATATTTTTGGTGCACTAATACCTTTGGTGGGAGAGATTTTGAACTCACATAAAATTAGAAAATTATCTACAGTGGTTTATGGTTTATCAAAGGATATTGCTGGTGGGTTCTTAGTGATTGATACTGAAATGGTTGCTATTAGATCAATGGTTTTACAAAACTGTCTTGCACTAGACGTATTATTGACAAAAGAGGGCGTAGTCTGTAGCATGCTGAAAGTTCAACAATGTTGCACTTATATCCCTGACAAAAGTAGAGACTTGCGGGGATATATTAGTAACATTACTCATTTGCATAGTGATATAATAGAACTAAAAGTTGATAGTGCATGGGAAAAACTTGGTAAGGGTTTTTCCTTAGTGTGAAATTGGTTTGCAGCATTCATTAACAGCTTAGTAGGGCTAACACTAACACCAGAAATTGCTGTTGCTGTTGGCATAATAATTATAATACTAATATATAGATGTTGTAAATGCAAAGTGAAGGAGATGAAACGATGAGCTGGGAAAAGAAAAAGGGATGCAATACAATTAGAAGACAGAAAGGGTGCTTATTAAGAAGTGTTAAGGGATGTAGGGGGTGTTAGACTAAAATAGATGAAAACAAGAGTAATCAGATTAATGGAGATTGTGTGATGCTTGATTCGCCATCAGAGGGGGGATTGATGGAACATGATTATTTAAGAATGATTTTGCTTGATCAAATCCTGCTCATTGTGTGTGATTTACTAAAACGTACTGAAGAAACATGACTAGCATTGTGTCTCGTTGAACATTGAGAGGTTTAAAACTGCATTGTAAGAGCATACAGAAGGGTCGCAAACTGGTTTGAGAATTGAGTCACTCAAGACAGAGAGAGAAGAACTACTAATGTGTTAAGATATTAATGGGAAAGGTAATAATGCAGTTTTAGTTTTAGTATAAATAATGATTTGGAAAGGTTTCTTTAATTAAATGTTTAATTGCTGTTTTCTCAATACGTAAAATCTGAAGCTGTTCGTTTATTAATTACAAATAATTAGACTGTGCTTAAAAGCAAATAAGAAATAATGTTCTTATATTATTTTCTTACGTGTTTATTATTTCTTCATATGTTTCAACGTTAGTACGTTTTCTTTAGAAAGTGGATATTTTATGGTTTTCCATGTAGGCCTCAAAATGTACTTTGACTTTTCCATTGTAGGCCTCAGAAATTTTGACCTTCATTTTTTCCTTTGAAACAAACCAAAATGCTGACTTTATTGCTTTAGCTATGAGTATTATCGCTAAAGGTTTCCTATTACAGTTTGAATATCCTTTCTCTATGAACAAACTGTGTCAACTTTGTTGCAAGTTAACCCGGAAGCGAGTGTGTGGACATGTTAAGCTGCAAGTGTACTTCCTAGTTCCGAGGTGGAAATATTATTGCACATTCTTAGAAACTGTAGCCAAAAGAACAAAGGTATTATGTGAGGGTTCCTGTTGATTTGGGATGAAGATTGATCATTCCATGATCACACCATGGATATCAACCAATAGAAACTATGCAAATCTGATATGGAACTATGAACAGTTCAAGGTATAGTTGGGCCTTGGGAAAAGGACGTGCACGGCTATTTACCTAGCAATTTCTTGAGCGTGACATGCTGTCGGTCCGAACTCTGATTTCCCTGAACTTTACTCTCCTGTTTCCCCTCTGCACTTCATCATCTGTTGAAGTTAAGCAGGCTAAACCTTTCGGCTGATGGGTTAACTACTTTAACTATTGCACGCTGTGCTCTAGATCATCTTGGGTCTTGGTCCTGATAATCTGCAACTAAATCTTAGAAATAACTTTTGAGAAGGCATGGAAGCCGTCACCAAATGAATGAAAAACATCTGCCTACAACTGAACACCAACAAAAGGGAAGTACTCATCATGAGCCCAAACTCCGATGCCTGGAACAACACCTGGTGGCCACCTGCCCTCGGAAGCCCGCCCACCCCAACGGACCACACACAAAACCTGGGAATCATCCTGGAGTCAGAGCTCAAAATGGATCGCCAGATCAACTCTGTCTCATCCTCCTGCTTCCACACCCTCCGCCTCCTACGTAAGACCTTGAAATGTATCCCCCTCGAACACAGAAAGATCGTCATTCACGCCCTGATCACCAGCAGACTCGACTACAGCAACTCACTCTACGCCGGAATTAACAAAAGCCTCACCCGCAAGCTACAGAACATCCAAAACGCCACTGCAAGACTGGTCCTCAACCTGCCAAGACACTGCCACATTTCCCAGTACCTGCACAAATTCCACTGGCTCCCCATCGAAGCTAGTCACCTTCAAAATGCTAACCCACACTCACAAGGCTCTCCACGACACCAGAACAGCATACCTGAACAGCCGACTCATATTCCACGCACCCCAAAGGACCCTACGATCAGCTCAGCTCTCCAACGCCGTGGTCCCCCGTGCCAGAAAGACCAGATCAGGAGGCCCCTCCTTCTCCTTCATCGCGGCCAGAGCCTGGAACAACCTTCTCCTCCACCTCAGACAGACAACATTGCTCCCCATCTTCGCAAGAAACCTTAAAACCTGGCTCTTCAACAGACCCCCTCCTTGATGGACTGGAACCTGTGACCCCCCCCAGCTCCTTGAGACCCTTTCAGGTGAGTAGTCGCCTAAACAAACACCAGATTGATTGATTAAATCATGGTTCGTATGATTTCTGAAATTCCAATCTGTAATTGCAATATGTATATTCTTTTTCTCTCTCTTTCTTCCCTCGCTCCAGGCAATTGATTTATGATGTATTGTGCTTAAACTGTAATTGTATTGCGATTGTACCTGTATACATTTGAATAACCAAGTAATAAATTATTCTAATGTGTTTTTGAAAAGACCATTCACTTGAAGTTCAGATAAAGGTACCTTGATAAGTATTTCGAGTTTGTCTTTCTTTATTGATGATATTATTGTATTATTGTTGTTAGATAGGCATTTCTTCATTACAGGTCCTCATGAAGGAATGACTTCCATCTCTACTTACCTGAGTCCCTATTAGCTCTTACAAAGATCTATCAGAGGACCTCGTGATTTGTATGTGGTTGTTGAGTTTCTATGGACCCAAACTCTGTGTTGTAGTGAATTGTATTACTGGGTTTGAGTTTAAGGTGTGGTGGGTAATTTATGACTGTGCCCACAAATGTACACTGCTTCCTCTGGATAAACGCTAATGTAAAATGATGTGAGGCAGTCACCTAGCCCTTTTTTAAGAACTTTCTCCAAAATTTCACGTCTGTTCTGGTTAACGATGAATTCACTTCTCACTAGAAGCATATTCGATAGAACTGTAGCAAATAATGTTGCACACCCAGTGCAAGGCGTCTGGGAATCAACTGACTATGGACAAATATAAGTACCTCCTATTCCCTTGGAAGGGATAAAATGCTAACTAAATGGAGTAAATTAATATTAATGAGAATTACAAAAAAGGATTACTTAACTCATCTGGAATTTTATGATTTACTGATCACCCCACAACAGCACAACGTGAGAGACCAATGAAAACCTCATGAACTGATGGAATTGATACATTAAGGGGGTGTAAACCTGGAACATTTAAAGTATAATTGCCCGATCAAGGAGGAGACAGGGTCTGGCTGTCATTTTTCATCTTGATCAAAGAGGGGGGATTAAGTGGGGCTTTTTACAGGTCCAGCATACAAGCCCGGGTAATCAAACTCCAAAAGGGTATGCAGTTCCTCAAGAGGTCACCATAGAGGTGACTACAGGGAGGAGAAGGAGGACGGGGAATTCCTCCTGTCGGAACTAGGACCCTCACACACCCAGCCAGCTAGATGTCATACTTCATCATTTGGGTCTGCTTCTTGTCGGGTCAGCGCTGCAATACCCGATGGGCACCCAATAAAGGTCTCTTTAGCGGAGATCTTTTGTTCCTAGCCGTTTGGTGAGGTGCGGGTGAGGGGCCTAGGTAAGTGTAGATGTAGTGTAGGGAAGGAGAGAGTTAAAACTGGTTGGGTAGTCCAAAAACTATTTTAATAAGATGGCTCCCACCTGAATAAAATCAGACTAGAGTGGCGACTTCTATCTAAAATAATTAGTTCAAGATCCTGGCGCTCTACTCTATTATGGTAGACATGTTTCTTGCCTAAACGTCTAAAAGATAAGACAGCAATTTATCAGGACCAATGTGTAAACTATCTACATCCCATGATGGTGATTGGAGCAACCTAACTACCACGTATACTTAGGTGAAGTACCTAAACAAGGTTGAGAGCAGTGTTCCCTCTAACGTGCGCGGCTGTGCTCCCGCGCACCCTTAAGGTACCGAGCGTGCAGTGCTACTTCTGGAGCGCACACACGTTCTCACCGCCGCCGACCACTTTTAAATGGCAAGCGGCGAAAAACGACAATTTGCCGGTTGCCTGAGGCCATTGTGAAAGGATTCCTGTTAATCACAGCGCCCGTAAAGCGCTGTAATTAACAGGAATATTTTCACAATGGCCCGCAATCAGCCCCAGCCATGATCTATTAAAAATGCAGCAAGTGCAAAAGCATGACGTGTAAAGCACAAGTTGTGCAGATTCCGGGTGCAAATGCTTTAGGGCAGATATGTTTTGTGCTCGATTTAGCCCTGTGCGTGCAAAAATGGTATGATTGTGCCAATACTTTAAAGCCCGTTTTGCTTCTATTGTACATTTGTAATATTTAAGCTGACAACTTCCAAGAAGTGCCGGCGCTACACTGGAGCAAACACAGTTTCCATTAAGCTCCTGACCATCACTACTGCAAACATGGACACAATCACAGTCCCGGACCCAGTGACCCCAGAAGGGTTCTTCCCAGGATGCATCTCTTATGGCTATGGTGTTATTCTTATCCTGCTCTAAATAATAGCAGGTATTCCTCGGAAACTGAGACATTACGGCTCTTTATATTTAGGACTGACTGACTTCTGAATGTCAGTGTTGCTAGACAGCGAGATGCCCTGCTTCCAGTGCAGTGGTGGGGGCTGAGGGGACGAGGCCCTTCCCCTCCCTCTCGCATCCTGGCCAGGGAAGCACACCTGTAATTGTTCATCAGAACTTCCCAAGAGCCGGTTGCATTTTATTGTTTTGCACTGTTGCCATTTGACAACAATTAACCCTAGTTATTTTTGACAGTCGCAGGAGTTTACAGGACGGGGTGGGCTCGAGCTGCACATGACAAGGTTGTTTCTAGCTCGATAACCCCGCCTAGATCAGATTCCCGAGACAGTCAGTGCCTCGAGGAAGAGCCTTCTTGACCTGGAAGCAATCTCTGGACAGGCTGGCATAAGTATCTACTGGCAGACTTTTATTTTGTATAGCCTTATCGACGTCCAACTTCCTGCCTGAAACACCCGCCCCTTTCCTAATCTATTTATGGGATTAATAATTTTATATATAGCACCCTGTTGCCACGAGGCATCAATGCGCTGTACAGGTCACACAGACACCTGATAACAGTACTGCTATACAGAGAAGCGATAGATACGTTTATAATACTGCATCTCCGGGGATTGGCCTTCGAATCAGAGTGTACGTGGATGTGTTACTGAAAAGCTGTGTTCTTCTGTTTTCCTGAGCATGTGCAGAGTGGCGACAGTTGTAGTTCCTCGCAGCGGCCCCACTGAATGTGTGGTTCATCTCTTGACCGTATTTTAATTTAGGGGTTAAACATTAAAAGACACCTCTTTGGGTAGTGTGGTTGTGTCCTAAGTTACTTCTCTATTTTTCCATCATGATTTTCAGTTTTCAATTTCCTCTTCCCTTCTAATTTAAAATATTGCACACCTTAAGCAATACTATTCGCCTGAGAGGATTCAATTTTATTGTCGACTTTGACCTTTGCAGCAGTATTGTTGTTGAGCTGCCCTGTCATGACTACCTCTAACAGGGAAGGCATTGTATGGAAGTCCTTCACAAGAACAATGTATTATTAAAAATTGTCATCAGTACTGTAATATCAGATGATGAATGCGTTTTTTTCGTGATTTTCCTTCTTGCCTGTTAGTGTTTTGAGACACGCAGGATGCACTGCACACAGGTTGCAAGGCTGTAAATTAATAGGGTGTGAAGGTAGTAAGTAGCTACGCCCTGTGTACAGAATTAACACGATCATATGTGCACTGTGAAGCCCCCCAATGAGGCGCATGAGGAAACTTCACATTTGGCTAAAGTTTCACAAACACTGCCTAAAGGCAACAGGCCTGATCCCTACTTGTTCAGCACACCTGCGTGTAATTTTGCTGTGCAGAAAAGCCATTTTCCTTTTCAAATTCCACATTCTGATTCTCAAAATGAGCTGAAGGGAAGTTTCGAACTTGTAAAGTGTGCTCAGAGGGGTGGACATTGCACTATTAATGGAGATGTTCTACTGCTGCAAATTAAGTCCCAAGGTGGGAACATGAATGCTGTCAGGAAGAGGGGCAAAGCGGCCCCCCTTAAAAATGTTTCTAACACCCACAATCTGGGACCGTTGCGGTCATTCTCGAACATTTCCATTGGCGATGTACACCAAACACCTTACATCAACTTACTCACTAAGATGCAATAAATGAATCATTGGCTCCAGAGTTACTTTCTCCTACTGTAAATCCTATCTACCCCTTTCATGAACAAGGAAAGGCTGGGTTCGGTAATTCCTCAAAGTGAAAACATTGAAAAACTTAGGAAGAATACCTTAGGTCGTCCATGTAAATAAGTATTCACACTGCCACAGAGTAAATACAATTAACTGCTCGTATGTTTTTATGAAGAGTTAGTGGCTAGGTCTGTTAAGGGGGTGTGGAGTTGACAACAGACTGTAATAACAGGGTTTCAGCCCCCTTAATTTCTGCCGCCCTGGGCAAATTGACCAGAATGCCTAGTTGTAGGGTTACGTTTAATACTGTGAGAATGCTTCTCAGACGCCCCCACTTTTTGAGTTTCTGTTTTGCCTATAAAAGAAAACAAACTAGTTTAAGGTCCAAATCACATTTCTGCCTGCCTTACTGGTGGTGATTTTCCACTTAGTTGAATCACACCTTGTGGAATTTTTCACCTAGAGAGTTAATATTGGTCAGCTCGAATCCTCCTATTATTATATACAACTTGATGCAAAAAACAACCATTGACAAAGCCAATAGTCTTGGCTTCTTGTTGGTGTAATGTTACTTGTATTATATATCTTGATGTAATGACAGAGGCAGCAAAATATCAGTAGGGTGGCACACTATGTGATGCACATGTTTATAGATTATTTACTTTTAAGCCACACCCTTAATTGCATTGGTTACGCCCCTTGAAAGATCCGAGTATTTTCATCCCACTCAAAGCCCTGGTTTACACGCGCGGTCAGGTTCTTGGCGCACAGAGCCTTGGCGGCAGCGCACAGAGACCTTACTCTGCGGCACACAGAGGAAAATAATTTGAGGGAACATTGGTTGAGAGTAATCTTATTATTCTAATATGCATGCCTCAACGGTAACCGACGGGCTATGACACCTCGAGATGTAGTGGCCCTTGGATCAGCGTCACTACGCTGGATCACCTACCCCTGCCGCCGGTTCCCACCCGAAGCTGGAACCGTAGGCAGGGGTAGGTGATCCAGGGCAGTGACGCTGATCCAAGGGACACTACTTCTCAAGGTGTCATAGACCCGCTTGTTACTGTTTAGGCATGCATATTAGAATAATAGGATTACTCCCAACCTTGTTTAGGTACTTCACCTAAGTAAACGTTGTAGGTAGGTTGCTCCAATCACCACCACGGGATGTAGATTGTTTACACTTTGGTCCTGATGAATTGCTGTCTTATCTTTTAGAAGTTTAGGCAAGAAACATGTCTACCATAAAAGAGTAGAGCGCCAGGGTCTTGAACTAATTGTTTTAGAAGGAAGTGGCCACTCTAGTCTGATTTTAATCAGGTGAGAGCCATCCTATTAAAATAGTTTTTGGACTACCCAATCTGTTTTAACTCTCACCTTCCCTACACTACATCTGCACTTACCTAGGCCCCTCACCAACAGCTCACCAAATGGCTAGGAACAAAAGATCTCCGCTAAAGAGCCCCTTATTGGGTGCCCATCGGGTATTGCAGCGCTGACCCGACGAGGAGCAGACCCAAATGATGAAGCATGACGTCTAACTGGCTGGGTGTGTGAGGATCCTAGTTCCGACAGGAGGAATTCCCCGTCCTCCTTCTACTCCCTTTAGTCACCTCTTTGGTGACCTCTTGAGGAACTGTATACCCTTTTGGAGTTTGTCATTTTTCATCTTCTTGCCTGGCATGCTATCAGTCTGAGTCTCAATATCTTATTATCAAGTCCGATGACCGTTTCCACTCACTTTTGATGGAAGACTCTGATGTATTGAACTCTGTTTCAGATTGCGACCTTGAATCCTGTGCTTTGCTGCCTTGTAAAGTTGTGCAGGAAAATAACCTTTTGGCTGAGAGGTTATTGCTGTAGCATGCAGTGCTACAGCTTGAACTTGGACTGAGTTATGTGAGGACAGACCTGACCCAAACTGCCTTGCTTTGTTTGTATGATTAATACACTGAATCTTTATCTTTCCCATGCTCTTTATAGGCTGAATCGTTGTAGTTAAAATTGATCTGTGCTTAACTGTGTGATTACTTTGATTACCAAACCTATCATTAAATCCAAACTTAAATGTTTTTCTGATCTATCTATGCATTCTGAGGCAATAGACACATGTGTTTCCTGAATTATCTTTATCGATTCTGTCTCATTCTTTTGGTCATATTTGTTATCCCAAGGCATCTATATGAGTGGCTAAAGAAAGTTTTAATTATTGAATTGTGAAGGTTATGGTCAAGTTAGCAATTATCTATTCCAGGTTCTCATAGGATAACTGCCTGAATTTTCCAAGTATTCCCTTCCCTTTCAGCTCAACAAAAAAGATCCATCGGAGGACCTAAGTTGCATGATAATGGTGGGTAACAGATGAAAGTCATTAAATTAAGGAGTAATAGAAAATGGGCCCAATGACATAAGGTTATAATATGTGGTAAGATAACTTTTAGCAAACTTTCTGCTGCAACAACTGCAACCAACTGATCACCTGATCGTACTTCTTCATAACTGTTGGCGAAGGACCTAGAGTTACAGAGTCCCTCTCTCGTTCAGGAGTCGGCCACTCAACATCTATCTTACAAGCCAAACATAGAACACTGAGAACCACCATTTGCACAAGGTATTTAAATTAATCCACAATGCTTTTGAAATTTTAACAAAATGATCAACTTGCTTATACCACTCTGCAGGTTTCTCCCTCAGCCTGGGGAAATTATTTGTGAATGCTGCAAAGGTCACCCTGACTCCAGGGAACATGCACATACCCTCCACTAGGCACCTCCATTAACAGATATACTTCTACTCCCTGTGTTCCACCTCCTGGAGGTGGTGTCTCTCTTGTCACAAAATTCAAATGTATTTATTATGATAACGGAACTCAAAAGAGATCCACATAAGAATTCATAAAGTCATACAACAAAATTCCATAAAAAGTACAAAGAAAATATACATAGTATTAAGTAATCAATATAATGTTAAAAAGCATTTAAAGAAATAAAATAATTTAAAACAAAACATTTCATCGGGGGGATTAAGCATTGCTTCAATGAAATCATAAGCAGTACGAATGCCCAGTTGGAGGCACATAGGTCTTAGCCATTTACGTCTAAATGCCATAAGGGCCGGACAAACGAAAACAACATGGTACATATCCTGGGTATTAAGGTTACAATGATTACAGATATCTGAACTACCATACCATTTGGACAGAAGGCAATTTTACGGGAGCAAATTATACCTTAACAGCAGCATAAATCGCCTAATTCCATGAGGAAGATTCCAGCATATGTATGGTTGGGGAGTTTTTATTTTACAAAATTTACCAATAGGGAACATTCCACTCACCGCTTTACTGGTCCCACTATCAACTCTAAAGCTCAGCTCCCAAGAGGCAGATTTTAAAGATAACTTCAGTTGGGTGTCAGATAATGTGAAAAGACTTTGTTCGTCTAGCTGTAGTAGCGCAACAGCCTGTCGGAAATTCCTCACAATGGAGGAATGAGCGTTAAAGGAACCCAACAACTCATTTTTTATTAGGTATCTCAATGTGCCAGGCATTCCTCTTGCAATGTTATAGACCCAACGCACCACACTCGCAGATGCCTGAGCCCGAGAGCTGCGCAATCCAAATTCTCGTCTTAAAGAGGAGGTAGAATTTGCGGTACTGACAGAGGCTAAATTGCGTAATATTTTTCCTTCAGTAGAATATAAAAAATTCCAGCATGCCATGTCCACTATTTCTAATCCATAGATTAGGGATGCAGGGATTTTTGCTCGGAAAACCTCGAGCAATATGGAAAAATGCCTTCTGCCAGTCGCTTTGTAGAGGGAAATAAGACTCTTCCCTTGAACAAGGGCTTTTCTGTTGTTATTCTCCGTGTGGGCTTTTTCACTAAGATTGTTCATGACAATCTTACCAAGGAAGGGATAAGATTTCACTACTTCCAATCTTTCACCCCCAATGGACCAGTAGTAATTTTCATATTTGGAATTTCTCTTTCTCTGAAAGCACATTATTTTACTCTTTGAGATATTGATTTTTAAAAAGTGAGCCTTAGCGTAGGAAGACAGGGCTTGTAAGCGGTTATTCAAACCTTTTGGGGTGAGGTCCAAGATTAAGATATCATCTGCGTACATTAAGCACGCTATTGGAGCTCTCCCCAAAAGTGGAGCAATACCATTACTGGTTGATAAAATAGCTTTGGGGAGGTCGGCGATATATAGGGAGAATAACAGGGGAGCCAATAGACAGCCCTGTTTCAGACCATTATCTGTGGGTATAACCCTAGACAGTCCTCGCTCGCCACCCATTAAAACTCTGCACCAAGTATCTGTATGTAGTGCGATAACTAATTTTAATAAACTAGTTGGTATCTCTAATTTGGTTAACTTACTCCACAGCAGGGGCCTATCCACTTTATCAAAAGCCGTAGAGAAGTCAATGAAAGCCCCAAATACACCCCCTCTACGAACTGAAACATATTTTTCCACCAGGATTTGAAGAGCAGTAAGATTATCCAAAGTACCATGCTGTTTCCTAAATCCAGTCTGTTCCAACGGGAGTATTGCAGATTTCGTTACCCAATCATTTAAACTATTCAATAAACATTTAGAAAAAACTTTGCCTATGGCATCTAAGAGGGCTATTTGTCTATAATTTTGAGGTAAGTCTCTAGCCCCCTTTTTATGGAGCGGGATTAGTAAACTCCCCTTCCAAGAATGTGGAACCGTGCCATTAATAAAGCAAAGTTTAAAGACTGGGTATAAGATTTTTCCCCATAACGTGCTATAGGATTTTAGCACGGAAATTGGGATTTCATCTGGGCCTAGTGCACCAGATGAGCGTAAAGCTTTGATTGCTGCAATTATTTCTAATTCAGAAGGAGGGTCATATGGGGTTGAATCCTCCTGCAGTTTATCAGGACAGAACTTCTCATCATTGCTATTATATAGTTGTTGTATAAAATCAACCCATGTCTGCTCGTTAATGGATATAGGAGAGGGTCTGGATCGCACCCCACATCCTTCTCCAATTAATGACCAGAAAGACTTTACCTGCCCATTCTTAGATGCCTCATGAAGCTTAACCCAGAGAGCATCTTCTTTCTCCCGTTTTAATCTAACCTTAAACCTATTTCTTCTTCTTCTCAGAAGAGAAATTCTCTGCCTACGTTCAGGAATAAAGGAAAGATATTGAGCCCTGACTAATTTATTTATTTCTTTATTTAGGTAACGAAGGTCAGGAGGTATTTTAGGAATTGGCTTTCTTGATTGTGGCTTTCGAACTTTAGTTTTTAAAGTTTGTAAAAGAGACGCAAAATAAAATAGCTCTCTACCTTCCCATGAACTTAAATTCTCAGCTGTGTGTTCTAATATATTAGACAAACTTCAAATGGACCCTAAATTCCAATAACATTTCCCTTTATTATTAATGTTCAATAAATCATTACCAATTTTCCATGAATCCCTTTGAGATGATGTTATATTTAGTGTTAAAAGTAGAACATTATGATCACTAAGATCAGTAACTAGAACGGAAAAATCATCTAAGAAACAAAAGAAGGTACTATCAACTATCATATAGTCGAGGATAGAACCACCATTTCCTAATTTGTGAGTGAAATGGGCGGGAATATCCGAAGGGAACCTTCCATTAATTATAATGCAGTCTACCTCGGATAAACTCTCTAATATTAATTTCCCTCTTTTATTTATTTTAATGCTCTCCGGAAAGATAGCTTTAGGTATCATAAATGCTTCCTCTCTTATCTTATTCCTAAATATCTCAAGGGCATAATTAGATATTTTACCATTTAGATCTCCTAGTAGTAAAATGTGGGGGGGAAAAGGGGATTCCTGTAAATTTAATATAAAAGAACTAATCATCTTAATACTCGAATTATACTTTGCTTCTGGAGGCAAATAAGCATTTATTATTACAAACGATTTCTGAGAGGCGTCCATGGCGGAGTTTGTTATAGTTCCATTAAACCTTGTTGGACAGAAGGCAGGCTAACCCTCCCTTTGCTCGGCCTCTCATAGAGGGAATAGCACTACTCTCCAAAACATAATAATCTTTTACAACCGGAAAGTTCTCTGCCAACCACGTTTCCTGCAAACAGATAATATCAGCGTCAAGAGACTGCAAAAATAACAGCTTTTCTGAGCTCTGGTTTAATCCAGCAATGTTCCACGATATTATTTTTAAGTTATCGTTAAAACTCTGAATTCATTTTGGCTGCAAAACCTGATTTATCTGATAAGACAGCGGGCAACCAACTCCATTCCTGATCAATATCCTTTACCCTAGTTTGTTTGATGGGCAACGGATTATTAATTATCACCTGTCGGTCATTTTTTGGTATCCGTATTTTTAGCTCTTCAGGCGCTGCCGTAAGGCCATCGCGAGGACCGGATTTTATGCCTTGATAAAATGACATTTTTTGATATTTATGATTTTCTATTTTAACCGGTATAAAGGGATCAACATCAATTCCTCTTATTTGGAATTCTTCTGCCCATTGTAAGACATGGTTTGTTACCAATTTTGAGTAAAATTTTACCCGTGTTATCCTTCCATTCTCAGAGTTTATTAATGAAATTATGTCTAGATCTACAGACTGGATACATTTTAAGCTTTCTATTTCGTGAAAACACTTAACTAAGGCAGATCTATTTAAAATGAGGTCAGGATCAAAAATAGGTATGAAATCAAGATAAAGAGTATCCACATTGTTTCTGATCTTAGGCACTGTTTTGGATATATGATCAGTTGCAACAACATCTGAAAAAGCAATAGCCGAAGGGTTAAGAGGTGGCTTTGGTTTGGAAACTATAATTTAAGTTGGATTTTTTTCTTTCACCACTTCAGTTTGCTCATCAAGATGTTGTTGACTTATGAGCGAATGATAATCTTCTTGTATGTTTGTTGAGTCAAGATCCACTGGATTGGAGTTATCCAGCGAGGGTTCTTGTTCACAATCAAAAATTATTTTCCTTTGCCTTTTTTTGTAAAATCTACGATTTGGTTTTCTTTTTTTGCATCGTTGTTTTTTTGATGCTTTTATTTCCTTTTTTTCCTCCCTTAATGATGAAATTTTTTCTAAAGTAGTAGGAGGGACTGGAGTTTCTTTATTTGATTGTGGAATGAAAATTGGGAAGATGGGGGGTAAAACATTACTTGAATTATCCTCTGGGGGCAATAAAGTCTCGATCTCCTGACTAATAAAAGCTACGCAATTACCATTAGATGGATTCTCCTTCCTTTGTACAGATGGTTCAGGAGTAACTGCAGTATTAGTATTAGTTTTAACCAGGGGATCTGACGATAAAAGTGCCTCAGGGGTTACTTTTATATTTTTTATTTCCTCATTTGCTTCCATATTTAAATTATTAGATGGAGTGATTATTTTTTGGTCAAAACCGCCATCTAATCCTATTTTGTTACTCAACAGTGCCTTTAAAATCAATGTTACTGTGTCTAATACATTATCTGATCCATTAACCATTCTTTCCAATAGCTGTAAAATTGATGAAATAAGCCGTTCCAGAGAAGATAAGGAATTCGAAATTACATTATCTTCTCTTGTAAAAGAATTTCCTAGATGTTTGTTATGGATATGAGTAGGACTGAGAAATAAGTTCATTTCAGGGGTGGAAATCTCAGAATTTTTTGACGGAGTACTACTATACAGATGTAACCTAGGGGTAGTTATAATATCCTGAGCATGAAAGGGGTTCTGTGTTTTTATTGATTCTTTCTGAGATTCTAGATTTATATCAGGGAGGGTGTAATCCTCTGGAAGGATATGCAAGGGGGAAGAGATTTTCGAATAGATTTTTTGGCTTACTTTAGAAGGAGAGGGAAAATTGTGTACTAGAGCCACAACAGGAAAGACAGAAGTGCTGCCTAAATCAGCAGCATCCACTGCTTTTCCTTGGGTTTCAAAAAGATAGTTAGTATCTCCCTCTTGATTTTTATTTAGTATATCATCTGGGGTGGGTAGAACAGTAATACCTGACAGTATACTATCATTTTTGACAACAGGAGAATCTTGTACATATTCCTTACAATTAATGTTAGTAGTTTTCGTAAGGGCCCCCTCCTGGTCTACTTTCTCCTTACCCTTATCCCATAAAGAATAAAGTTGACATTTACTCTTTAGTTGTAAAGCAGAGCCATCTTTGTTTCGTAATGGATTGGATTTAGTTTTAGAACAAGCTCTACCAACTAACACTCTTCCTGATCTCAATTTCAATTTCTTGGTAGTCATGCTATCTAGAGGAACAGTGTACAATTACACACTAAAGAGGGGTGGCCCAGCCCAGCCTCAATCGGTCTCTGTCGGTCACAGTCGGTCCCGCCCTTGTCCCGGGCTTCTCCCGGCGCCCTCCCGCGCGCTCCCGCGCAGCAGAACACCCTAGTTGTAAATATACTGGCTGATAGGTGAGGGGGAGGAGCCTGCAGGGAGAGCGTCCCAGCTGTTACTACTTGGGAGTAGTGGGTGCTCCTGGGACTTGGAGTCCTGCGCCCACAACACGCTCGCAGCCCTGCAGGTCCCAACACCCAAGGGAAGGTTCCAAACACTGGCGCTGTGCAGAAATAGCCTCTGGCGAAGCGGGACCCGCGCAGCGGGTACCGCGAGTTGTAAGTTGATGAGAGGCAGAGAGTTCTGTACTCACAGGCAGCACGTCGAGTTCAGAGTCCAAAAAGCAGCAAGATTGCAGAGAAATCCTCAGGTGCAGGCAGGAGGCAGGTTTTTACAGCGTTGCCTAGCAAGGGGAGGAGCCTGCAGGGAGAGCGTCCCAGCTGTTACTACTCTCTTGTCACCTTTCTTATGCTCTTCTTCCTTGAACACCTCTCCTCCCACTTTTCCAGCATACTCCAAGCCCAAATACCTATTGCCAATTCTCGATGTGTGCCTTCAACCCAGTTACTCTCTTTTCCTATAGTTCTTGGTCACTGTTAGTAAACCTATGATATCCCTGAAGTTTCTTCATTCAGGACAAGTCTACCCCATACCTCTAAGCCACCTCCGAAAGCTTCTCATGTGCCTGTCTTGCCCTTCGGGTGACATCCTTAGCTACAAACAACAACTCATCTGGCTCACATGTCTCTATTTTGTCTAAAGGTAGACTCCCACTGATGATTTCCTCTGGTTCAGCCTTCAGTCTCACCATATTTAATAACTTTGCCTTCATTGCAGCCTTGGCTCTACTTACTGTTCTGACTCTCATTGCTGTTATTATGGTCTCTCAACCATGACTCTAGGTCTGCAACATCTAGAACATGCTGACTGAGATTTGAGTTGTGGTCTCGGAGTGGCTTAAGATCCCGGGATATTAAAAGGTGTAGAAGACACCGAGATCATGATTGTCTCACCGTAGAATTGAGGAATTGTCATGAGACGTCATCAGCAGTTCCACTTAAGACAGGGAACTTTGTGTGAATAGAACATATGGAAATCGTCCAGTGGACCTTGTTTACAGAGGTTAACTATACTGATTCAGGTGATCCATGCTGGTTGAGTGTTACAGTGTGTGAATGTTCTTGAGTGGTTGAATTCTATTGATCCTTTTGGATGGCAGACAATAACACATTTAGATGAGTGTGTGAGTGATTTCCACTCCATCCCAAGCATTGTGTAGAGCCTAGGATTCTATTTCCAGACAAAATACAGGACCAAAATGATCTCTGTATCCTGAGCACGGAAACCATGACTCCAAAAAAGATGAATGTGCTGGCAGTCTGTGATTTTAAGAGAAGCCAAAGTTGTCTACAGAAAAGTGATGTGCTTCTAGTTCAAGTAGAGTTTGTGTTAGCACATACATAAAGAAGGTCCCTGACTATTATAGTTTAGTCCCAGTTAAAATGTATTACTAAGAGAAGTTACTTTTGAATAGAATGGGAGTAAGAGTGAGGCCAAGAGACAAGTAAGGAAAAATACGGAACACAAGCAGTAGTGTGCCAACATGAGGTCGGTGTTGGGGGTAGGGCGATACAAACAGAGAAATGCTAATAAGGAAGAAGGTAAGAGAGATCCATAATAGAGTTTTCAGGAGGGTGAAGTAACGAAGGAATGAATGAAGTTGAGAAAAGGAGACCCAGGAATCTCTCTTATAAAGAAATGAAAAGTAACAATGAGTTACTTTGTAAGCAAGGACTTGATGAAAAGAGTCAAGTTAACTTGGAAATTTGATGAGTGTTATGAAGACATTGAGCCGATTAACAATGTGGAATCAATACTTGTTGTAAACACATAGACCAGCACAGTTAAAATTGATCACCTAAGTTATTGAGCCTCCCCAACATCTGTATCATAATGTCAATACGTTTTTTGACTACTCCTTGTTTAAAAACATGGATTTATTCCTTGGTACGCTACAATCAGATGCGGTAGCAGGAACATTTCATCAAATTGCTATAAAACTAGTTTAAATGACACCCTCATAGTGTTATCCCTTTCTGTGGTCAATATGAAATGTTATGTACCTTCAGTATCGCCCCACTTACCCTACCATCTTGTCATCAGGAGCAATTAGGACAGTAACAATGTAATCGAGAATTTGGTAGCAGGCCCAAAGGCCCACAGATGCTGTGGAGGGGTAGACCCTGAACACCCAGTGGAGGACCGCCTGTTATATTTACCCTTTCCTGCCTTCTTGGAAAGGAATTTTCGCCTAAAGTCCTTCCTCTGACACAAAGGAAGCTCTGTTGACAAACAAGTTTAATGTCAAACGATATTTGCAGAACAAAATATAAATGGTTCCTATGCTTCAGGAGTTTCTCAAAGTTGTGTGGGGACGTTGGGTCAATGATTATTTTTCCTGCCCAGATTTGCATGCTTTGGATCTGGAGTTATGCTGCATAGGGCAGAACTTCCGACATATTGACCCACCAGCCCTGTGGCAGATGAGGTCCGGGTCGTAGATTTACGACTGTGGCTTAGCCATCGAAAACCTAGTGCTTCCTCCATCTTTAAATGGGGAAGAGGAACTGCAGGTTTGGTGATGCAGGACTCCCAATGGATCCTAGGAACTGTCCCACTACACCAACCTTCAATGAGTCCCGAAATGCAGATTGCAAGGAAGGGCCCTTGTGGGATGGCCTTTCTACTGTGAGGGCCTTGGGGCTGCTTATTGCATGACACACCTTGATTGCCTCTATATTGGGTGCAGGTGCATGCACTTGTGTTCGGCAGACCTCACTAGTGAGTGGCTCCTGGAACCTGAATGGTGAGTGAGGAGTTTTAAGCAGTGCTGAACAGGGAGAGGCTGCACTGACCATTTTACTGCTTATGGGGAGTCTGTACTGGGCATGAGAGGCCAAACCTCTACACATAGAAGGTGAAGTGTAAATTCGAAGCACTACCTGTGTATGAGGAAATTGCAATGGACATTTAAAGACATACCCCTGCTGCAATGATGCTGCAATGGGCATTGGAAGTCATGTCTGTTAATTCAGAGGCTGCTATGGTGTTTTGATTCTAGATCTGCTATTACAGAGGCTGCGTGTAGGAAGGTGGATATCTGACTATGGTTACCCCCAAACTTTTTGCCTGGTGTTTAGCTGGTTTTTGACTTAGTTGGCCTGGGATCTTGCTATTCAGGGCCACAGGCTAATTGCTCTCTCCTTAAAATGGACTCCATGTACCCTAGGTACATACACAATTCAAATGCTTTATTCGGTACATAAAATATAACCATGCAGCAAAGGCCTACCAGGGGCTGCAGCATGTATTATGCCACCCCTGGCCTGGCCTCCATATTTGACACAACTGGCTGATCCATCAGCTGGGGTAAGTTGGTGTAATCACCTCTTACCTAGATATAGTATACCTGTATCTAACCTAACTGGACACATGTTAACCTGTAAGCCACTCCTATGTAAGGCCTCAACAATCCTGGAGGCAGAGTGCGTGATTTTCATGTGAGATGGTGCTCTGGCACGAGCTGAGCCCGTCTGCAGCTGTCGGGAACAACTCCCTTAGCTGTTCCGGGATATTGCCATATCATATACTCTTAAGTGCATTATAATCCTCGCGGTTACTTGCTAACTTTGGTTTGGCTTTATCAAAACATGTCGAGTAAGGTGTCATACGAATTGGGATACTACCCCCTCGCCAATTCTGGCAATGGGGGTAGCATTCCACCCTTCTAGAGGGACACGACATGTCCATAACCTGAACCCCGGTTAAAGTTAAACTCGAGCTTCAGCATCACAAAATGGATGCTGCCACCACAGACACAAGTCTGACCTCCTGCTGCTGGGAGTCCTTCCGGCGAGGGAGGCATGGACAAAGGGTTTCCTGCCTTGGGAGGTGCGAGCACCATCCCAGACAGGATTTTGTGTATTGGGTAGGACAGGGCTGAATAGAATGAGACATGCCTGGGGCACACAAGGTGTCCCCGTGCATAAGCCAGTCCAAACCGGTGCTGGGGCTTTCCAGCCCCAGTCCTGGCATGGTGCTGGACAAAGGAAAGGGGGTGTAACCGCCCCCCTTCCTGGTCCCACCCAGAGGAGGGACCTAGCAGGTTAATCGGCCCCCAGATTTGGAATAAGAGTAGGAGCTGTGTCCCAAGACTTTAGATCATCCTGAACTCGACTTGAAACTAAGAAGAAAACTGGACTTCGATATTCTGCTGCACAGAAGACTGAAGAGCATCTCCCTTGTGGCCAAGGAGTGACCACCCTGTGAATACAGGCACCAACCAGCAACTCAACGTCTGCTTTGCCGCTGCCGGAGACCGAGCCCAGAGCCCAACGAGAACCAGACTCCCAGACATCTCAGAGCTCGATCCACAGTCCCTGAAAAGAAGAGACCCGTGGAGGCACCGAGAGTCGTGGGACCGGCCATCTAGGAAGACTCATGAGAAGCTGACTGCGCAGCACCTGAGGTTCCCTCGATGCTGTGCTTTGGGGTTTGAGAAGCCCCACCAACGAGCAGCATTTTGCCACTCGACGCACCATCCCGGTTACTAGTCCGTTGGCTAGTGGCCATCTTGGCGACAAAATCCGAAATCTACACCGCTGGTCTGGTTGCTCCAGACTGGCCCTCGCTCCTGTAAAAAGGAGCACCCCCTCTGACCTTGTTGGTCCGAGTGAGAAGCTTGCATCGTTTCCTGCGTGGCTTGCATTAGCCAAGGCCTGTTTGCTCCGATCAAGAAGCCGACACCGCCATCAGCTAGAGCCTTTGTGGGAACGCTCGTGACCGATGCCTGGACGTCCTCGACCTCTTCATGTCCACGTGGCTGCAGAGACAATCTTCACTTCTTCGCCTGTTTGCACCCGACATCGCCTGGCTCCATCCTGGTTCCACGGTAGTCACTGGCTAGTGACTTTGAACATTGTCCCCCCTGCTTTCAGGTCTTCACCACTTCAGAGTGCATTGGGTAAACCCCCACTTCAGATCCACCCTTGGATCCACCGGAACTCTCCTCGACGACCCGCCTGCAGCATCTTCATCTACAGGCTCCATAGGCCAGCGCGACGAAACCCAACGCACTTTGAGACATATGCACCCACTTCCTGTGGGTGAGGTAAACCTGCCACTCTGGTGCCCCTGTGTAGCAATACACCTCTAGTGTCTATGTTCCAAGTTGATAGGTTCTAGGTCATCCGGAAGGTTCCCTTTTCAGTAACTTTGTAACTTTTACGCACCATTGACTTTGCATTGGTGCATGCGTGTGCTTTAAGAGCTGCACCCGAGTCCCGAGGGCCTTTCCCGACTTCTTCACTGTTAGTCCCGAACAGCTCCAGCTATTCCCCAGGCCCTAGGCCTACTTCCTTTCCGATTGGTGGTACTTATACCACTATTTTAGTATATGGTTTAGGTGGCCCCTAGGGCTCATCCATATTGTGCAACTTTTGTATATTTAAACTGTGTTTTGTTTTAAGGCATTTGCTTCTGTGCTCATAAAGAGTATAGGGGATATTTGTAGAAAATAAATATATATATATTTTCAATATATATCTGTGTGGTGTCCTTTCATTTGGTATTCAAGGGGATTGTGTATGGTAAAACAGCTTGCTTCACATGCCTTTACAGAGTTTAGCCTAAGACTGCTTTGTCTACGCTACCTCTAGGATAGCTGGTCTATAAGGTTGACTTACAACCAATCATCATAAGGGTTGCTTGGCATGGTACAAGGTGATCACTAGAACTAGTGAGCATCATATACCAGTCCAACTTCTCACGTTGGTTAGCAGCGTTTGGGATTTGAGCTTGCTGTTGTTTTACCATTACAATCTTTGAGAGTATCATTTGAAAGATCATATAGGTACCTGCTAGGTACATATAAAACACGACTAGTATACTTAAGTTCTACTGAACTTAGTTGTTGTAGAGGATAGGGAGTAGCACACCCTAACTACAACTACTAGATAGGTTTAGTAGGTAAACACCAGTGTAGGTAGATTGCAACATATCCACCCACACTAGAGCAATGTCTGGAGCAGAGGGGTCCACTGGACCTGCCCCTGTTGAGAGTGACCCTCTAAAGGCACCATAAAAATTTGCTATGTTAATCTTTAAAGAACAGAGGCAGCTCTGTACCTTAAGAGGTCTCAAGGCGGGTCCAACCCCTACCACAGACCACCTCAGAGAGCTTTTAGACCAGTCTGAAGCTCTAAAGACCTCTAAAGCAGACCCCCCAAGGAATGTTAAAGGAGGCTCTCCCACTGAAGATGATAATACTGACACCCCTGTCCCTGTTGTCCAGCTAGATGAGGAAGACCAAGTCACTGGAGATACTCAGCCTGAGGAAGAAGAGGAGGAGGAAGAGACAGAAGGGGAGAGCAGTGATTCTGATGATGGAAGAAATAGTCAGGTGCCAGCCAGATGGCTTAGCATGGCTAACTTAAGCCTATTTTGGACTGAGTCAGGGTTAAACCCACTTAGACGCCCAAGTGGACTTAACCAGGAGCAAAGGAGGAGGAGGAATTACTCAGGTGAATCCAACACCTCCCAAGCTTCTAGAGGTTCTCATGGTCACTCCAGAAGGGGATGACTAGCCCTCAGAGAAGGGAACATGAGGTCAACATGAGAGAGGCTGAGCTTAGGATCCAGAAGCGAGAACTAGAAGTTGCCCTAGCCCAAGAGAAACTTGCTAGAGCAAGACAGGCAAGAGAGAGTGGATTAGGATCCACTGGTGGCAGCATTATCCCTAAGGATAAAGACAGGTCCTATGACAATAGAAACCTGAGTTAGATTGAGCCCCCCTACAAAGCTGGGGATGACATCCACAAATGGATGACTGCAATTGAGAGAGCCTGCAGAGTACAGCAGATCCCTCAGGAGCAGTGGGCAGCAATCTTGTGGCTCTCCTTTGAAGGTAGAGGCCGAGACAGACTCCTCACAGTTAGTGATGAGGATTCTAGAAACTACCTGTTCCTGAAGAGTGCTCTGATTGATGGGTTAGGCTTAACCACTGAACAGTACAGGTTAATGTCCAGAAAGACCCAGAAGACACAGACTCAGGACTGGTCTGAATTTGTTGAATGTGCCACTAAAGCTCTGGAGGGCGGGTTGCTGGGAAGTAAGGTTACAGGCTATACAGGATTGTATAATTTGATGATGAGAGAGCAAATCTTAAATAATTGTCAAACCCAGCTTCTACATCAGCACCTGGTGGACTCTGATCTGACCTCTCCACAAGAAGTGGGTAAGAGGGCAGACAAATGGGTCAGAACCAGGGTGGTGACCAAAAGAAAGAGACTACCAAGCCTCAAGAGAAAGGTGGGGATAAAACCAAAGAGAAGACTTCCTCAGGGCCCCAAAACTCCAAGGATGGGGGTGGGTCCCAGAACACTTCCTCTAACCAGAAGAAACCTTATTGCCATACCTGCAAACAGGTAGGCCATTGGAAAACTGACAGCAGTTGCCCAAAGGCCAACAATAAGGAGAATATACCTCCAAGTAAAGCTCCAACACCTCCTGTCACTGTTAGCAATGGTCCCCCAGGTGGTGGGAGCACCCCCAAGAATTTGGGTGGGTTTACTTTTGGAAAAAAGGTGGACTCTGGCCTAACCAGGTCCCCAACTGATCTTGTCTATGAAACTGGCATGGGGTTTGCCAATTTCACTGATTGCCCAAACACTTTGGGCAAGTATAGACAGGAACCCCTCATCAATGGTTTAAAAGTTGAGGCCTACAGAGACACAGGGGCTAGTATCACCATGGTGGCTGAGAATCTAGTCCCCTCAAGGCAACTTTTACCTGGTGCCACATACCAGGTGACAAACATTGATGGAGTTCAGAAAAATCATCCCATAGAAGTGGTAAATCTCAGCTGGGGAGGAGTCACTGGCCCAAAGAGAGTGGCAGTGTCCCCAAACTTGCCTGTAGATTGTCTACTCGGGAATGATTTGGAAATCTCAGCCTGGGCTGAGGTTGAACAAGAAATCCATTCTAGAATGGTAAATCTCCATGGAAAGGTTAGTAGGGCTGTGATGGCTACAGCCCCAATCCAAGATGTCCTTCCTGAAAAGGTTGGTAGGGCTGTGCAGTGTGCAAGTCTCAGCCCCATCTTTAGCTAACTCCCTTCCTAGACAGAATAGCAGGGCTGTGATGGTAACAGACCACACCCAAACTGAGTCTCCTCCTGAAAAGGTTGGTGGGGCTGTGATGGCCACAGCCCAAACTCAAACTGATTCATGTGTTGTGAAGCCTGAAACAATGGATCACTCCACACAAACAGAGAGCACTGAGGAGGAAGAGAAATCTCCCTCCCACCAGACTTTAGGAAAGGATCAGCCTCCTCAGGGAACTGATCTTACCCCTGATGAATGAACTGTCCCAGAGGTTGTTAGGCCTAGCCTGACAGAGCCCCTGATGGCAGTGGACCCTTCTCAGGTGGGACCCAGTCTGGAGCAGGTAACCTGCCCCTCTCTACCTTGCCTTACTCAGCCCAGGGCTGCAGAGGACAAGAAGGACAGTGATCCCCAAAGGGCCCCCTGTCAAATAAAGCACCCCCATCAGCAGATTAGGGGCACCGAAGCTAGCAGCCATAGCCAGGTGAAAACTTTAAAAACTCCTGAGGGATCCCCCTTAAAATTAGTTAGGGACCTCCCCCAGATGGATTCTGTTGGGCACAGCCAAACCTGGGACCAAAAGGGCCCAAACCTGAACTGTCCCTCCAGTAAGCCAAACAAAGGGACCCAGCCTCCAGATTTAGGTAGCCAGAGGTTGACCCTGAGAGCACAGTGCAACTCAGTCAAAGAAAGAAAGGCCAACATGGCGGAGAGTGATTGGAGGAAGCTGGTCCCTACAGAGGAATCTCACTTTAGTACTCCATCTCAACATCAGCCTTTAACTTTGCCAAGACACACCCCAGGTAGAGATTCCCTATGGTGGAGACCCTCAGATACCCTTAGGGTGAGGGATTGCTTAGTGGACCATGAGAATGGGAGTAACCAAGCCAGTGCTGGTACTTCCTTATATGGCCACTTAGGCAATATAGGCTTACATGGTCAAGGATAGCCTTATCTCCTTTCGTTTGGGGGGGGGGGTTGTGTAGGAAGGTGGATATCTGACTATGGTTACCCCCAAACGTTTTGCCTGGTGTTTAGCTGGTTTTTGACTTAGTTGGCCAGGGATCCTGATATTCAGGGCCCCAGGTTAATTGCTCTCTACTTAAAATGGACTCCATGTACCGTAGGTACATACACAATTGGAACTGGTTCACCTTACAGGTCCCTTTAACAGTGTACCCCAGGTACCCAGGGCATAGGTGTATCCAAGGCCTACCAGGGGATAAAGCATGTATTATGCCACCCCTGTTAAAAAGAAAAGGAGGACCCCACACAGACTGATAGGGGACTGGGGGGATAATGAATCTTCAATATGAGAACAAGGTGTCCCCACGAGAAAACAGTCAAAGACTGTGTGTCACACCTAGTTCCTAGAATCTAGGGTGAGTGTTTCATTTATCTAGACGCGACTTTATAAAGCATGCCAATAATCTGGCGGGAAAGGTAAAGTTACAGTGATTCGTGCTTACTTACTATCAGTGTATGATCAAAAGGAGCAATGTGTACCTACTGTTCTAGTTACTAGTATCCCTAAAGATGCCAACTGTTATTGAAAAGGGATTGTTGTCTCACCGTATAACCAACATTAAAAATGACCGTTTTCTAGTAATACCCACAATAGGTTAAAATACCTAGCTTTCAACAAACATGTACATAAATCAATATCTTCAGTAAATGTCAAAGGAAAAGGAAAAGTTTACCACACCATTAGTTACTCTGTTACACATTTATTATACATACAAATTTAAAATTCCATCTTTACAAAGTATACAATCAATCAAAGAAACAGTGTTAATACATTTGTATAAAACAATTTTAAAAACAAAGAATCACAGGTCGACGCGGCGTTTCGGTTTCTTGTATTTCTACCTTCTTCAGGACAGATTCTTAAAACAAGTGGAGTAAATTTCCCACCAGACAGTATTTTCTGTTTAAAACCTTGTTGCCATCTGATTTCTGGACTTATTTTCGGTTGTGTTCGGTGTATTACCTCTTATATTAAGACTTTTCACGCTTGGTCTTCGACTACCAGGAGGAGCCACCGTATTATCCTATGTGGGTTTCTTCAATGACCCATTAAAAAAGTTGCTGATAATTGCAATTTCTTTTATGTTCAGGTTCTCAGGCACCTCGTTGTGGATGTCGGGGTTCCTGTTGCCTTTAAGATTACAAGCGGCCTCCCTGCTCCTGGGTCCCGGTAGTCTTTAAACAGCGTTCCTCGGCGGTCCTATTCGATCCGTCACCAAATATGGAGGCCACCCCTGGCCTGGCCTCCATATTTGACACAACTGGCTGATCCATCAGCTGGGGTAAGTTGGTGTAATCACCTCTTACTTAGATATAGTATACCTGTATCTAACCTAACTGGACACATGTTAACCTATAAGCCACTCCTATGGAAGGCCTCAACAATCCTGGAGGCAGAGTGCGTGGTTTTCATGTTAGATGGTGCTCTGGCACGAGCTGAGCGCATCTGCAGCTGTCGAGAACAACTCCCTTAGCTGTTCCGGGATATTGCCATACCATATACTCTTAAGTGCATTATAATCCTCACAGTTACTTGCTAACTTTGGTTTGGCTTTATCAAAACATGTCAAGTAAGATGTCATACGAATTGGGATACTACCCCCTCGCCAATTCTGGCGACGGGGGTAGCATTCCTCCCTTCTAGAGGGACACGACATGTACATAACATGAACCCCAGTTAAAGTTAAACTCGAGCCTCAGCATCACAAAATGGATGCTGCCACCACAGACACAAGTCTGACCTCCTGCTGCTGGGAGTCCTTCCAGCGAGGGAGGCTTGGACAAAGGGTTTCCTGCCTTGGGAGGTGCGAGCACCACCACAGACAGGATTTTGTGTATTGGGTAGGACAGGGCTGAATAGAATGAGACATGCCTGGGGCACACAAGGTGTCCCAGTGCATAAGCCAGTCCAAACCGGTGCTGGGGCTTTCCAGCCCCAGTCCTGGCGTGGAGCTGGACAAAGGAAAGGGGGTGTAACCGCCCCCTTCCTGGTCCCATCCAGAGAAGGGACCTAGCAGGTGATCCGGCCCCAGATTTGGAATAAGAGTAGGAGCTGTGTCCCAAGACTTCAGATCATCCTGAACTCGACTTGAAACTAAGAAGAAAACAGGACTTCAACATTCTGCTGCACAGAAGACTGAAGAGCATCTCCCTTGTGGCCAAGGAGTGACCACCCTGTGAATACAGGCACCATCCAGCAACTCGACGTCTGCCTTGCCGCCGCCTCCCACCGGAGACTGAGCCCAGAGCCCGATGAGACCCAGACCCCCAGACATCTCAGAGCCCAATCCACAGTCCCTGAAAAGAAGAGACCCGTGGAGGCACCGAGAGACGTGGGACCGGCCATCTCGAAAGACTCACAAGAAGCTGACTGCGCAGCACCTGAGGCACCATCGACGCAGTGCTTTGGGGTTTGAGAAGCCCCACCACCGAACAGCATCTACACCGAAGATCAGCCCCCCCAGCATCTCCACGATCTGCGTGGGGCCCTTTTGCATTTTGCCACTCGACGCGCCATCCCAGTTACTAGTCCGTTGGCTAGGGGCCATCTTGGTGACGAAATCCGAAATCTACACTGCTGGTCTGGTTGCTCCAGACCGGCCCTCGCTCCTGTAAAAAGGAGCACCCCCTCTGACCTTGCTGGTCCGAGTGAGAAGCTTGCATCGTTTCCTGCGTGGCTTGCATTAGCCAAGACCTGTTTGCTCCGATCAAGAAGCCGACACCGCCATCAGCTAGAGCCTTTGTGGGACAGCTCGTGACCGATGCCTCGACATCCTCGACCTCTTCGAGTCCACGTGGCTGCAGAGACAATCTTCACTTCTTCGCCTGTTTGCACCCGACATCGCCTGGTTCCAGCCTGGTTCCACGGTAGTCACTGGCTAGTGACTTTGAACATTGTCCCCTCTGCTTTCAGGTCTTCACCACTTCAGATCCACCCTTGGATCCACCGGAACTCTCTTCGACGACCCGCCTGCAGCATCTTCATCTACAGGCTCCATAGACCAGCGCGTCGAAACCCGACACACTTTGAGACATATGCACCGCTTCCTGTGGGTGAGGTAAACCTGGCACTCTGGTGCCCCTGTGTAGCAATACACCTCTAGTGTCTATGTTCCAAGTTGCTAGGTTCTAGGTCATCCGGAAGGTTCCCTTTTCAGTAACTTTGTAACTTTTACGCACCATTGACTTTGCATTGGTGCATGCGTGTGCTTTAAGCGCTGCACCCGAGTCCTGCGGGCCTTTCACGACTTCTTCACTGTTAGTCCCGAACAGCTCCAGCAATTCCCCAGGCCCTAGGCCTACTTCCTTTCCGATTGGTGGTACTTATACCACTATTTTAGTATATGGTTTAGGTGGCCCCTAGGGCTCATCCATATTGTGCAACTTTTGTATATTTAAACTGTGTTTTGTTTTAACGCATTTGCTTGTGTGCTCATACAGAGTATAGGGGATATTTGTAGTAAATAAATATATATATATATTTTCAATATATATCTGTGTGGTGTCCTTTCGTTTGTTATTCAAGGGGATTGTGTATGGTAAAACAGCTTGCTTCGCATGCCTTTACAGAGTTTAGCCTAAGACTGCTTTGTCCACGTTACCTCTAGGATAGCTGGTCTATAAGGTTGACTTACAAACAATCATCATAAGGGTTGCTTGGCATGGTACAAGGTGATCACTAGAACTAGTGAGCATAATATACCAGGCCAACTTCCTACACTGCATACCCAGTTAAGACTATACATGTTTACTGGGATGCTGCAGTGGAAAGTTGAGGGATGCTGTACAGAGCACTGACACTGTATCTATGATTTGTGAGGCTGGAAAAGATATTTTAGGCTACGCCAGAGCATTTGAAGCTATATGCTATATTTGCATGTCCGACGGTGCACTGAGCAGAAGAGGCTACACTTGACCATTTGAGCCCACATCTGTACATTTGGGGTTTGACCGTAGGTATAAGATGGATGGACTGTGCCTGAGCACCTGATACTGAGCCTAACCTTGACTTATAATGGCTGTGTTTTGACTTTTGAAGTGAAATGAAATGAAAACGAATTTATAAAGCGCACATATACCAAAAGGTGTCAAAGAGCTATAGCCACTATAAACCGCCAAACCTGGGAATATCAAGAATAGCCAATCCAAAAGGACCTTAAGCTGCTTAGAAGAAAGCAGCCAAGTGTTGAGACCCTTTCTAAAAGCCAAATTGTTCTCCAGACCTGTTAAATAGCGGGAAAGAGTGTTCCACAATTTCACTATGGCGACTGAGAAGGGCCTAACACCCCATCTGTCCCGCCAAAAAATCAGAACCAACACAAGATTGTGTTTAGCTGAACTAAGTTGCCCACTCGAGTAGTACCATTAAAACTTTGATCAAATAAACTGAGCTCCTGTATTATGCAGGGCTTTGTGAGTGATACAGAAGGACTTGAAGATAATTCTCTTCCTGATGGAAAGCCAATGTAGCTTTGAAATTTCGCCCAAAAGTGATTGGCATTTGTGAATATCCAAGATACGTCGAATTACTTCATTTTGGACAGTTTCTAGTTTTCTCAAAGAAAATGTAGTAACATTCATCAAATAAAGGGCATTGCAGTAAGCAAGCCTTGATAGGCCCATGGCATAAACCACTCTTTTCAATTATGTTAATGGAATCTAGAGAAATATTTTCATTAAAGATCTAATCTAATAACTGCAAGATGTTTGGCAGGCTTAACATGGGTAGGAGGAGCACTCAGAACATCTGGCCACCAATTGTTACTCCAGACCAAGGGATGACCACAAAAGATGATGACCTCCGTGTTTTCTGCATTTAATTTAAGGCAAGTTTCCTTCATTGAAACAGAAATTGCCTTCATGCAGTTGTTAAAGTTGATGGCTACTGAGCGCACATCTTCAGAAATGGATACTATAATCTGCGTGTCGTCAGCATAAAATAAAACCTGAAGCCCATAAGAGCGAATGAGCTTAGCTAATGAATACACATTCAGATTAAATAATGTAGGGCTTAGTGAAGAGCCCTGATGTACTCCACATAGAAGAGATATATTTTGACCTAATCTCTCCACATATTACTGTTTGTAGTCTGTCAGTCAAAAAGACCTTAAAAGATTTAAAGGGGCCTCTTTAATACCAAACTGAGCTAGGTGGGAAGTGAAGAGAAATGGGGAGACCGTATCAAAGGATGTGGGCAAATCTAACATTATTTGTGCTGCACCCTGCCCGCATCTACTAGTGATTGAATACTATCTACTGCAGAAACCAGGGCACATCTCTACTATGCCCACTATAAAAACCAGATTGTGAAGGATCCAGCAGCTCATGCTCCTCAATAAATGCCTTGGGTTGATCATTCAGGTATTTTCCACAAAGTTTAGCAAGAGTCAATAAGAAAGGATATAGGGCGGTAATTTTTTAGATAGTTAGAATCAAGATTTTTTTTTTAATAAAGGCCTGACTACCCTATCTATTCATGGCTTAGGAAAACAGCCTGTGGAAGTTAATTCATTAATAACTAAATGCTCTCCTACTATCCCAGAAACCTGGTCCAGAATCTTTACAATGTTAAAAAAAGCTCCTTAGAAGAGTTTGAAGCATTGATAATTTTTTTCTTTGCAAAATTAGTATTTTTCGTCAACAATACCTTGTTTATACTCCCAAATACCGGGGAGGAGTCTGTACTATGCCCACTGGAAACCAGATTCGTAGTCAAAAGGAGCATATCAACCTGATCACTCAAAATAGAGGCAAGAAAAGATAGCGTTGCTTCGTTATCTACCATAACTTCCAAAATCATTGTATCTGAGACGTGTGCAGACAAAATATTGAGTTGGAAATCTTGAACTACAGAATTATCGAGTCCAAAATATCGACAGTGAGAAATATAGACAGCAAGAATATCCTGGTCTAGAATATCGATTTAAAGGTAAAAAATATAGAAGTCAAAAAAATAGTTTGCAAAAATATAGTTGTTTACAATATCGATTTTTTAATTAATATTATATATTTTAGTATATATTTGAAATGTATCTGATGCATTTTTTGTATAAGAATTGTTTTTTAATATATATGTTGAATTTTTAGTAGTTATTAATTTTATTTTAATAAAATGTGTTTTTTAGTTCTGAGCGGGTTATGGGTTTATAGGAGAATAGGGTGGGAAGGAATTTAATGATAATACAATAATCATTTTTTTATTTATTAATATTTATTCCATTGTGATTTTTATGCTGTTAATTGTGGAAAGTCTTTATTTAATTAATTAATATTTTGTTGTTAATAATAATTAAGTAATTGAAAATTAAATATGGAAATTGTGTAATTAATTTTAGGTGCAGGTTGTGGGATTTATTGGGGTAAAGGGTGGGAAGTAATTTATATTTAACTAATTAATATTTCGTTGTTAATTATTATTAAACACTTGATTGAAAATTAACTATGGAAATTGTGTAATTAATTTTAGATGCAGGTTGGGAGGTTTATAGGGGTAAACGGGTAGGAAGTAATTTATTTTTAATTAAATAATAATTAGTTGTTAACTGTTATTAATTAATAATTGAAAATTAGATATGAAAATAGTTTATTTAATTTTAGGTAAGGGTTGTGGGGTTTATAGGGGTAAACTCTGGGACGTAATTTATTTTTAATTCATTAATAATCAGTTGTTAATTAATACTAATTATTTAATTGAAAATATATATGGAAATTGTGTAATTATTTTTAGGTGCGGGTTGTGGGGTTTATAGGGGTAAAGGGTGGGAAGTAATTTATTTTAAATTAAGTAACAGTTTTTTGTTCATTATCATAAACTAATTTATGGAAAATTAAATATGAAAATTGTTTATTTAGTTTTTGGTGCAGGTTGTGGGGTTTATAGGGGTAAAGGGCGGGTAGTAATTTATTTTTAATTCAATAATAATTAGTTGGGAATTAATATTATTTCATGAATTGAAAATGTAATATGGAAATTGTGTAAATCATTTTAAATGTGGTGTCTTCAGGGGTAAAGGGTGGGAAGTTAATTCATTTGTATGCATTTCAATTCGTTTTTTAATTAATATTCTTTATTTAATTGATAGTTAATTATGGAAGTGCCTTTTTTATGTGGGTTGTGAATTGTGTGGGGTTATAGGGTAGGATGTAAATAAAATAAATATATGTAATAATGGTTTTGTTTAGAAATAATTTCTAACAAAAAATATTTGTTTGTTTGAAAAATATTTTTATATTATATTTAATAATATTTGTAGGTGTTTGTGATATGTATTTAACATTATAATATGTTTTATTTATTTTGAACATATTTGAATATTTTTTAATTTATTTTGTATTATTATATTTTTTGTTGTTGATACTTTGTTTATTTTTAATTTTGCATTAACTGTAGTGGGAATAGTAATTGTTATCCCTCCACAATCCAACACTTTTCCTACGGTTACACTCACTAGATTGGGAATAGTAATTTTTACCCCTCTGCTATCCAACACTTTCCCTACTGTTACACTCATTGGAGTGGGAATAGTAATTTTTACCTCTCCGCTAACCAACACTTCCCTTCCTTTGCACTGACTGGAGTGGGAATAGTAGTTTTTACCCCTCTGCTATCCAACACGTTCCCTACTGTTTCATTGACTGGAGTGGGAATAGTAATTTTTACCCCTACGCTATCCAACACTTTCCCTACTGTTACACTCATTGGAGTGGGAATAGTAATTGTTACCCTCTGCTATCCAACACTTTACCTACTGTTGCACTCACTGGAGTGAAAAACACAAAATTGATGGATGGAATGCAGACCAAATTAAAACATTCACCCGCCAGTCAAGAGATCTAGGTTAAATCCATCATTCTTTTGCTCACCATGCCACCCCAGTTTAGACTCGGCCATTTGCAAATCAGTCTTGACCCTGTCCATCAATTGTGTGTCTTTTGGATCTCTCCCTAAGTCGCCAGGTATGCCATACATGGGTCCCGTGCTCTCAATGCCACTGGATTCAAGCTATCCTGGCTGATGAGGGGTGAAGCCCCAAAATCGGTCCTAGGATGCTTGTTTCTAGTCCAGGGGGGACCAGGCCTGGCAGTTCGGTTGGACTGTCTCCATTGGGCGCAGGTTCAAGACTGATCTGTATATTTCTGGGTTCTAACTGGAATGGCATGGGGAGCAAACAATATGGATTTAGAGGCAAGATCTTTGTACTGGGGTGAATGTATGACATTGTTCTGCATTCTGTCCATCAATCGTTGTTTTTGCATTTGTCACCCAAATGGGATGGGTATACCCAGACGTGGGTCCCATGCTCTCCATGCCACTTGATTCAAGTTATCCTGGCTGATGAGGGGTGAAACCCCAAAACCGGTCCTAGGATGTTTGTTTCCAGTCCAGGGGGGACCAGGCCTGGCAGTTCGGGGTGGACTGTTTCCATTGGGCACAGAGTCAAGACTGATTTGTATATGACTGAGTACTAACTGGGATGGCAATGTGAACAAAAGAATGATGGATTTAGGCCCGAATCTCTGAACAGGGGTTAATGTATGACATTGTTCTGCATTCTGTCCATCAATCGTTGTTTTTGCATTTGTCACCCCGACTGGGAAGGTATGCCTGGATGTGAGTCCTGTGCTCTCCATGCCACTGGATTCAAGCTATCCTAGCTGATGAGGATGAAACCACAAAACCGGTCATAGGATGCTTGTTTCCAGTCCAGGGAGGACCTGGCCTGTCAGTTCAGGCTGGACTGTTTCCATTGGGCGCAGGGTCAAGACTGATTTGCATATGGCTGAGTTCAAACTGGAATGGCATGGGGAGCACAAAATCAATGGATTTAGGCCCAGGTCTCAGTACTGGGGTGAATGTATGACATTGTTCTGTATTCTGTCCATCAATTGTTGCACAAGTGGGGCTGCAGCAGTGATTGTGCCACCCACACAAGTAGCCCTGTAAACATATGTTAGACCTGACACTGTAGTGTCTGCAAGTGTAGCTTTAAGCTGCCACGTGAAACTAGCAAGGGCACCCACGTGCCATGCCCTAACCTTCCCTTTACTACATTTAAGGCACCCCTAAGGTAGGGCCAAGGTAACACCCATTGGCAGGGTGCACTGTATGTGGAAAGTAGGACATGTACTACTGTGTTTGACATGTCCTGATAGTGAAATACTACCAATTTCGTTTATCACTATTGCAAGGACTAGCCTCCCCATAGGTTATCATTGAAATGGCCTTGCAACATTTTACAATGTAGCTTTCAATTAGAACAACTATATATTTGAAGTTTGGGCACCCTAAGCTCAGGATTTAAAAATACATCTTTTAGTGAAGGAAGTTTTTTAATTGTGTGGTTGAAAATGCAACTTTTAGAAAGTGGGCATTTTCTTGCTTTACCATTCTGTGCCTCTGTCTGCCTGTGAAATCAATGTCGGGTTTAGATTGACAGGGGCTGTTTTGTGCATTCACACTAGACAGTCTCACAAAAGGGAGCTGAGGTGTGCCCTGCATATCCTGATGGTCCATCACCAGACTGATGGATCTTCCTGAGTTAGAGTGGTGGGAAGAGTTGTCACATACTCCTAAATAGGGCTGTGTCTGCCTTTCACAATGCTGTGTCCACCCCCTGTAGTGTGGCTGATCCAGGGAAGACAGAACTGGTTCTACTAAGCAAGAGAGACTTTCTTATAAGCCTGCATACTACTAAGTCTAAATGTAGTATAAGTAGTGGGGTTCTGATGGCAGAACTTTAGAAACCTTCTAGACTGAGCACTTTGCCAAGAAGAGATAAAATGTTGTCGGGGGGGGGGTGCTTTCCAAGTTTCTCCAAGGGCTTGTGGGTGCTTGCCTCCTGTTGAGAATTCTCAGGGACACAAAAGACTTAGGGGCCGATTCTGATGCCATTAGGAAGGCCTCCAGACAGGTTCCGGATCGTGCAAATCGGAATTGGAGCCTATGTTTCCAACAGAATCGTCCCCTGTTCCGAATGACCAAGTACGATGCGAAGATCTCGTCCGTGTCAACCGTATCTTTTCCAAATGAGCGAGTACAATGCACCATGGGGTGCCCACCACAGGGTGTACGCATTACCCCACCCACCCATTTTTGCTATTGGAGCCTGTGTACTTGTTTGGTATACAGGCTTCTATAGAGTTCAATGGGAGCCCGACCGAACCGAGTCCATCAGCATACTGATGCATCGTGCTCGTTTGGTCAGACTCTCACAGCACGATTTGCTAGGAAAGCCCTCTGGATCTGAGTCGTATGAAGGGCTTTCCTAGCAAGATGGGAATCGTGCCCTAAGTGGTGCCATTTCCAGTTCAGGGTGACTGGGGATGTTTTCTGAGCTTTAACTGCAAGAAAAGCATCTCCAATGCCCACACTGACGCCTCTGCCTGCACAGACGACGTGGTCACCGCTCGTTGAGTGAGCGCAGCATCGACTTCAACAACACCGCAGCCCTGGTCTCAACAATGACGTTGCATCTTGCTGAACTCGATGCTGCTGCTTGCACTGTGGCCACTGACTTTGACAGCACCGCAACAATGGCCTCACTGATGACGACGCCTAAGCGCCTTCCCCCACACTCCTGTCTGCACCGCAGCCGTGGTCACTACCTCGTCCCACCTCCCTTGATGACACTGCAGTCTCAGGCTGCCGATGACAGTGTAATTGACTCAGACTCCAGTGCTATGCACTGACACCACAACGCTGCCTGCACTAAAGCCATAGACACCACATCATAAAGTGCACAACACAATGCCTGCAATGACCCCGCAGCCACTAGCTCTTCAGACTTTGATCTAACGCAGTTCGATCTGCAACTCTTGAGACTCCGAGGACTCACCAACTTTTGCAACGACCTGTGGCATGGAAGCCCATGATGCCAGCAACGCTACGGCGCCTCACTTCTGCACTTCACAGAAATGTCCTTGAGTCCTCTACAATTTCCAAGGTACTGTTTGCGAGTCTTTACCGGCACTATAGCCGGCCCTCAACTCCATCGAGGTGGACTGAACTATCGGATTTGTGGGTCACATCACCCTGATATTTCTGATTGGTGCTATTGACGTCCAGGAACTGTATTCTCACTTTTCATTCATATCTTTGATTGTGTATGTTATATTTTTGTCGTTTTCCTCTTGTTTTGATTAGATAAATATTGGCTATTTTTCTAAACTGGTGTGGTGTTCATTTTGTAGTGTTGTCACTGTGTTACTGTGTGTGTTTTGTACAAATACTTTACGGATTGCCTCTGAGATAAGCTTGAGTGCTCGTGCCACGCTACCAAGGGGGTGGGCAGGGGTTATCTTAGGTGTGTATTCCCCTTATCCGGACTAGAAGGAAGTGTCCCTATATAGACGGGGTGCAAGCCACTGCTAACTAGAGACCCACATTTATAACTTTGGTGGCAGCGATGAGGATTTGGACTTGAATTTATACTTGACATACAGTGATTAGTGTACACTACTACTGAATGCAAACCAATACAGAAACATATACAGTTTTCCTTTCGTTTTCTACCTTGCTGATTTTTCCTCAACATCATTTCTGAGTCTGGAGTATCTTCCGCTGCATCACTAGAGATGTTTTCTGAGGAGGATAGGTTGAATGCCTACCATGTGCAACAATTGAGATCCATCTGCAAGATTTTTAAAATATTCATTAGAGTTCTCACCAAGAAAGAGGAGCTACAAAAGGTACTGAGGGTCTGGGTAGCAACAAATAATGCCAGCGGGCATTCAGAGGATCCTATTGTGGAGGCTGTGGAGCCAAATCTGCAGGAGGCTGTGTTGTTGGTTACAGACTTGCCTGGTTGGGAGGTGCTCAGCAGGGCAGGCAGTAGTGTCTCTTCAAGGGGTGTTTCTCCAGAGCAGCTGGAAGACAGACAAAGGGCCAGAGTACATGAGTTGGAGCTGGAGAAGCTCAGTTTGGGAAGGTAAGACAAGGATAAAACCTTAACTATGGAGGAAAGTTGACTAGCCATAGAGGAGGAAAAGATGCATTTGGACAATGAGCTAAGTCTGAATGAACTGCACATAAAAGCAGTGTGGAGTTCAGTTCAAATGGTGGCAGCATGTCTTTAGAGCACACAGAAGGGAAGGTACATATACCTAAGGAGGTGGGGAAAGATTTTGTAGTGGGGGATTACATTGAGCAGTGGTTTAGGGGCTATGAGGTAGCAATGTAGTCCCACGGGATCCCTGTGAGAGATTGGGACAGGCTTGTGGAACCGCTTCACAGCAGAGTGGAGGGACACCTTGCTAACCTTACCCCTAAAGGATTCGCTGAAGTACTCCCTCATGAAAGAGGTCCTGGTCAGTAGGTATGGGTAAACCCCAGAGAGGTACAGACAAAAGTTCAGGGCCTTTAAGAAGCTTGAGTCACAAACATGTGTTGAACATGTTGCTTTCTTCTGCAGAGCATTGGATGGTTTGGTGAAGGGAAGTGGAAGGTAGTTAACTTATTATCAAGGGCTTTCTGATTTGATTGCATGGGAGCCCTTTTCTAATAGTAGTTTGTCAGAGCTGTGCCAGCACATGATTGACAGTAAGCTTACTGACCCCAGAAAGCTTGCGCAGGAGGCTGACCACTGGGTCAGCACCAGGGTCCACAAGGGGTATGTGGGAGACTCTGCCAAGGGTGGGCAGGGTCCCCTGCAGTAGAGTGGGGGGACAAGGGCAAACAGAAGGAGTTCTCTGAAAGGTACCAATCTAGCTCTCAGGATAGAGATTCCCATCCGTCAGGTAAGAAAAAGCCATTGATTTGTACGAGAAAGTCTGCAGAGAAGGGTCCCTGTAAGTGTTACGCATGTGACATGAGGGTCACGTGAGAAGAGATCCTAAGGGGTCTATTAGGATGATGGGCAGACTCCAGTCTGCTCACCACCCTAGTGGTGCTTGGACCGGTCGCCAGTGGTCCGGCAGGCCAGCTGTGCCTATTAGAATGTGACCGCCACCATGGCGGTTGCATCCTGTTAATTTAACATTGTAGTTGGCAGTTCTGTATTCAACACCTGCCACAATGCTAAAAGGGCAAATTGTGCATTTGCATGCATAACCTGACAGGCACAGCGTGGTGCCTGCCACCTTGTGCATGTAAATGTTGCGGGTACCAAGGGTACCAAGGGTACCACCAAGTGCAGCCACCCACCCTCCCAACCTCCTGGGGGCCCACAATGGGCCCCCAAAGGCATTCTCTGCATGCCTTTCCATGGCGTAGTCTCCGCCATGGAAAGGCATGAGACTGCCATCATCGTAATATGGATGGCGGTGCCTGGAAGGCACCACCACCATATTGCAGGTCTTTTCCACACGGTAGGCAATCGGGCAGATTGCCTACCAGCGAAAAACTGGTAGACGGTCTTTCCGTCTGCCTGGGTCCCCATTGCCATTGTAATATGGTGGGGGAAATGTTAGGTGGGCGGACGGAAATGGCAGGCGGATCGCAACCGCTATTCGGGCGGTAGTGATCCGCCTGCCACCCTGATAGACCCCTAAGTGTCCTTAGTGGACACATACACCCACTGGTGGACAGCCACATGGGTTGGTCAGTGTGGAGCTTGGTGAGAAGCGGTTTAGAAGCAGGGTAGGAGCCAGCTGAGATGAACCTTGTCTCACTATAGGTCAGTCAGAGGGTCCAGGGAACCCTGGTGCCTAAGAACACTAAGAAGTACAGGCAGCCACACGCATACGGACACACTGGGTCGGTATGCGGTCATCTCGGGTAAATGGGAGGGCCGTAGGCTTAACTTGGTCACCAGTTATGTCTCACCTGGGCTTCAAACACAATCCTTTAAGGACTTAAGGAAACTGCTTATTTCCCTCACGGACGGACAGCTTTTTGTGGGGGGCGACTTCAACGCTGTGATCTCTGGGCACTGTGACAGGCATCCTCCAAGGGACATACCTGCTAGCCACACCTGGTTGGCTGATTTTACTGAGACATTTGGTTTCACCGACTTATGGCGTTTCAAACACCCCGACGACAGATAGTACATCTTCTTTTCAGGCCCTCACTGTTCATTCTCCCACTTAGAATATTTATTTACACCATTGCAGTACGGCATCGCCATTCAAGAAGCTACACATCTAGCGCGGGGAATTTGTGACCAATCCCCCTTATTGGTCCATCTCACTATAGGGAACAAACGGGAAGGTAGTATTGCGCCTATCAATGCCTGCCATCTTCTGATTGAGGACACACGTTAAGCTCTAACACTGGGGATCAGCCGGTATTTTGAGGAGACTGAGGGGACAGTGGACTCTGCGGGGGTGTTATGGGAGGCCTTTAAAACAGTGCTCCAGGGGGAGGCCCTCTCAGTGATTGCGAGCCGTCGTAAGGAGCGGGAGGGACAGCTGGTCCAACTGGAGGGCGAGGTACGAGACCTGGGGGTGGCGGTGCTTGATGGGGGAGACCCGGAGACTACCAATTGATTGAAACTTAAGCAGGCTGATTACAAGGCACTGGCCACTGACGCCGCCAAAACTGTTCTCAGAGACAGGGATGGTAGGATTTATGACCAGGGCGAGAAAGCAGGCAAGCTCATAGCCTGGTTAGATAAAAAGCAGCAGCAACAGAAAGTAGTGGCGGAACTCAGGACTGAGTCGGGAGAGATTGTGACTGAACAACGTGCGGTGGTCAAAGAATTTGAGTGACACTACCGGAAGGTCTATAGTAGAGGGTCTGACCGACCAGAGGAGGACTCTGTGGTCTTGCTGGCGGACATCCGTCTACCGACCCTCAATGAGGCAGAGCAGGAAGCATTAGAGGCGCCGCTCACTTCCGAGGAGCTAGGCCGAGCCATCTGCGACCTTCCCTCAGGGAAGCCCATGGGGCCTAACGGGTTGCCCAGCGAACTCTATAAGCTCAAGTCGGACGGCCTAAGCCCCTATCTGAAGCGGATGTTTGAGGAAAGCAAGGAGCAGGGAGTGTTGCCGCGGGACCAACGTATAGCCACTATTGTGGCCATCCCCAAGGAGGCAAACCCAGGGATTCGTGTGCATCTTATTGGCCTATCTCTTTGCTCAACGTGGAGCCTAAGATCCTGGCTAAGGTCCTGGCCAAAAAGCTCAAACCCAGTCCTGCCATCGCTTGTACACCCGGACCAGTCGGGCTTTATGCCACATCACAACATGGCATTCAATCTCCGCTGACTGCATGGCGTGCTGGGGCACTGCCACACCCTCCGCGAGGAGGCAGTAGTTGTATCACTTGATGCCGCTATGGCGTTTGATACTTTGGAATGGCCCTATATGATGGCGGTCCTCTGGAAATTGGGCTTTGGTCCTGAATTTATAGGGTGGGTGCGTCTTCTCTACTCGGAGCCCCTGGCCCAAGTCTCAGTGAACAACAAAATCTCTGACGTCTTCCGCTTAGAGAGCGGGACGAGGCAGGGGTGTCCCCTCTCGCCTCTGCTTTTTGCCCTATCTTTGGAGCCGCTAGCTGCCTGGATCAGGCAAGACCTTTCCCTAGAGGGGCTCCGGTAGGCAGAAGGATGGGAGGACAGGATATTGCTTTATGCAGATGACATCCTCCTGTACCTCGCTAATCCTCGCAAGTCACTTATAGTGGCTATGGACATTTTTGCCAGTTTCGAGAGGAACTCGGGATACAGTATAAACTGGGGCAAATCTGTCATGTATGTCTTCAACTGCGACTCTTCTGTGATCCACCGTAGCTGCCTGATTTAAGTGGCCACAGACGGGTTTAAATACCTTGGTATTTTTGTTTCTAAAGACCCTGCTACCCCATACGAGAGGAATCTCGTGCCCCCGTTGCAAAGGATTAAAAAGAACTCGGCATCCTGGCGGAAGCTCCCACTGTCCCTGCTATGCCGGGCGTCACTCTTTAAAATTATGGCACTGCCGAGGTTCTTGTGTGCACTACAGTACTACCCTGACTTGGTGCCGCAGCCGTACTTTGCATCTCTTGAAACCGCACTTCGGGAGTTCCTGTGGGCCGGGGTGCCTCGCATCTCCCTCCAGAAGCTTACACTAGGCTGGTTTGATGGGGGTATAGCACTCCCTGACATCCGTATATACTATTGGGCTGCACACCTTGCAGCGATCAATCATGGCACCTACTGTAACAGTAATGACCCGGTGTATGGAATGGACAGGTGGCTTCTACCGGGAGGGAACTTTGAGGCGGCATTATACTCAAGGCCGGGCAGATACCCGCTCTCCGGGCCCACCAAAAACTCAGTACAAATTTGGCACATAGTGCAACGAAAATTGGGTTGGGCTGATACCCTGACCCTAGCGACCCCGCTATGGGCCTCCGAAAAACTGGGTACCTTGAGACACACCAAGGGGTTCCGCAACTGGGACCTGATAGGGATTTCACACATTAGAGATTTATGGGGTTCAGGGGGTGTGGTGTCCTTTGGTTCACTTCAACAGACATATGAGCTTGCACAAACAGAACACTTTCGGTACATGCAGGTCCGACACTCCCTCGAATCGAACATCCCGGCAGGGATGTACCATGTTACTCCGCATACTTTTACTCCGCATACCGTTACAACGCGACTTTTACAACGCATACCATTACAACGCATAGCGCTTTGGGGTGCTGGATAGTGGTAAGTATAATTTACTATTCTAACTCCAGTCCCCGTGGACCCTAGGGAAGGTGTTGGATAGTAAATTATACTTATTCCCTATCCTAGAGCGCCCCCCAGCGCAATGCGTTGTAATGGTATGCGGAGTAAAAGTCGCGTTGTAATGGTAGTGCGGAGTAAAAGATGCGTTGTAACGGGTGTATACCTCCCGGCATGGACGCTTACCCCAACCTCGTCCCCCTTAGAGGACAGACTACTGGATGGCCACCTTCCCAAACACGCCATCTCCCTCACTTACAAAAACATTATTAACAACTCCCTAGATCTTTTGCAAACCCTGAAAACTAAGTGGGAGGATGATGGGTTGGAAATAGATGAGGAGAAGTGGAAAAGTGCGCTAGCATCCCCATAGGAAGTGGCCATCTCGGCTCGACTCCGCCTGATCCAACTTCAGATTCTCCACCGGGTCTATATTTCAGGGACTAGACTGCAATTAATGGGCCGCAATGTAGACGGGCTCTGTTGGAGGGGGTGTGGAGAGGCAGGGACATTCTTCCACACCATATGGGAGTGCCCAGTGCTCCAGGTCTAGTGGTCTGCTCAATTCAGACACTCTGTTCATCACCACCCCCTTTTCCAGGTCTATTAGCGACAGATACACCAGTGCATGTGGGAGGTATGGGAGGTGGAGCTCCGGGTTGAGGCAAAAAGGTGTCTATTGAATATATGGGAGCCCACGGATCTGTTACCCCGTGGGAGGATCGGGGCCACGTTTGGCTTTGCTATTGCAAAAAGGAATATTGCTAGGCTGTGGGGGGCTGCAGGGCCTCCAAAACCTGGTCTCTAGAAGACAGACATGGACTTGTGCATGCTCCAGGAGAAGACAGTGTATGTAGCCAGGGGGTGCCCACAGAAATACGTCGGTATCTGGTCTAATTGGAATGAATATAGGGGACACATTTGCGAAACCCCCCTGATTGCCCGGGCTGATGAGCCACTCGCACTACTGAATGTATAATGATGAATTGTAAAGAAAAATGTCGAAGGTACCAACCCCTTACTCCCAATTGATTTCCTGAGGTACGATTGTATATCTTGTACTGTATGACTGTGATGTACACCACTGTTTCTTGAAAAGTCAATAAAAAGTTTATAAAAAAATAAATAAGCACAGGCAGTAGGTTACCATCAATGGACAGAGGGTGGAGGCTTTGAGGTGCATAGGGGCCAGTGTGATCACTGTCAGGTGCCGCCTGGTGTCTAAAGAGCAGGTAGTTCCAAATACGTTTCACCAAGTAGTTGCAGTGGAAAACTCTGAGCACCAGTATAAGGTGGGGAGAGAAAAAACTAAGGTAAGGGGGGCCTAAGAGAGTTTAGAGACCGTAATGGAGACACATTCCCTAAGTAACATGTAGAACACAAAAGTGTCAAAGGGTCTGGGCATAGAGTCTAAATGTGGTACATTGAACTAGAGAAGTTTAGTGAAAATCCCTACATGGAGATAGAGAAAGCAATGATAGGTACCTTGTGATCCCTAACAGGATACCCATCAGTCACCACTCGGAACCGCCCTTCATCATTTGGGATTCCTGCTAACCATGTAAAAGGTACAACACTGGTTTCAGGTGGAAGGTAAGATGTAAATACCTCTTGTAAACCTAGTGGTGCCCAATATGGTTAGAGTGTCACAGGCAATTCATTGGCTGGAAAAATGAGAGTGACTGATTTGCAGTGCAAGTGAAAGAAAGTGCTCAGTGAAAATAAAATTGGGTGAGGGAGCAGGAAAGTATTTATTCTGTGTTATGCTCGCTCCACCAATGTTAAAAAAGCAGCAATGGTAAATTAAACAAATATTTACCAGGATGTAATAGGGGTCAACATGTTTCAGCAAATCTGGGGACTACAGAGCCCCTTGCATTCATCAGGACCTAGATATTTTAATACAGCTACTGCAAAGATAAAGTGTGAAGTGTATTTTGAAAAAGTGTGACTACATATAAAACAATCTGCAACATGAGAAAAGATCACCTGGATCCCTAGGTGTCGTCTTAGTTCGCAGTTGATGTATGTCACTAGTAGAGAAAAACACACAGACAAACAACAGTAAAATGACCACATTAGCTTTGATAGAGTTAACGTGTGCTAAGTCCACATTTAACTATAATATATCTTATTACAGTTAACACATTGGTCACTTTGTTTATCGACATGAAGATACTAAACTGTAATGCTTGCATGGGACATTATATACTTCGTCTTACCATTATAGTCGAAGTAGAGGGCTCCACCCCGCCTGGCAACGGCTCAGGACACGAGGGAAGCACCGCTCTATTGGAAGGAAGCAAAGAACATAGAAATGTCGTCGCCTCCTTAGGCAGTTAAAACAAGTGCACACTAATAATACCCTGAGAATGAGGAGGGAATATATACTATCCAGTTGTTATGAGTCAAATCTTTCAATTCTATGGAGATGGTAAGCATCGGCAAGTCAGGTGGAATCGTTAGCCACGTGCTGCTAAGAGTAGGTTACCGATGCGTGAGTGATTCGAAAGTATAAGGTGGCACAGGTTTCCTTTGAGAGGGGCAGGGGGGGTCAGGTTCCTTGGTGGTAGCTGTGTGCCCAACAATGTCTGTTGATTGTCTGCTGGGAATTGAACTGTAAGAATCTCCTTCAGATGAGTAGGAAAAACGTCTCACACTTGCAGATGGTGGGCCTGCTTGAATGGGTGTGCATGAACAATTGGTCGATGGCCACCAGAAAAAGTGATCAAGAGGACCTGTAGCCTGAAAGAGTGGCCCAGGTGTCTGCCAGAAAGAGAAGGGGCACGGGGCATGGAAATCTGGTCCTGGAAGTTCCCATTGTCCCAGAGGATGCTGACCCTGGGGGGGGGGGCACCTGGGTACACCTCGGAACCTACAGACAAGCAAGTGGCTGAATTGGGGGACTTGCCTGAGCTGACTCATTGGCAGCAGGAAGAGGGTCCTACCAGGGAAGAATACTGCAAAGAGCTGCAGAAATGTCCTTCTCTTGTGGGTCTCTGGCAGCAGGATGCAGATCAGGCAGCTGGCAAGGACTATGGATCATACTGGATATACTGGGAGAATGGTCTCCTGTATAGTTAGCCTAACGTTGCTGAGCCCATGTGCTGGTGGTAACCCAACGCTTCAGAGCCTTCCTACTGGGTCTGGCTAATGTTGTGCCTTTGGCAGGATAAACAGATCAGGACAAGACCTTTGAATGGCTGGTCGCCCTCTTGTGATGGCCCCAGATGTGAAGACAATCTGATAGCCATTGCAGGTCTTGCCCGACAAGTGGAAAGAGTGGAGGGAGATGCAAGGCTCCCCTCCAACCTTTCCCTGTTGTGAGCAGCCCTTTTGCCAGGTTGGCATCGACATTGTGGGGCCTCTGGACCCTAAAACAGCCATTGGCAACATGTACAGCCTGGAAGAGGCTCGTGGTGGGCCAGACATTGATAGGGATCTTTTCCCGTGTGGGATTCACCAAGGATGGAGTGTCCGACTCGTGTACCAACTTCATATCTCAGCATATGAAGTCTCTGTGGGAGGAGTGTGCTGTAACCTACAAGTTCACCACTCCTTACCACCCCAAGTTGATGGGCCGGTTGAGAGATTCAACCAAACCCTGAAAGGCATGATTGGGGGTCTGTCAGACTCCATGAGGTATAAGTGGGACATCCTCTTCCAATGCATTTTGTTTGTTTACAGGGAGGAACATCAGAAGGCCCGGTGGTTCTGCCCCTTTGAACTGCTGTATTGGCACCCTGTGAGGGAATCTCTTAGTCTGGTGAAAGAAGGCAGAGTGGAAGCCCCCAGTTAGCACCCCCAGGATGTATTTAGCGGTGTACAGTCAAAATATCGATTTTTCTATATCAATTTACATTACTATTGATTCGAAAATGTAGAATGGACACAATATCGACAGGACAGAATATAGACTACAAAAATATCGACTAGAATAGCAATAATATCGATTCCAAAATATAGAATGGACAAAATATCAAATGGACAGAGAATAGAAAAGAAAAATATCGAATTAGAGGTAAGTAAGTTAATATCAATTTTTTAAAGTGTTTTTTATGTTACTATATGTGTGAAAAGTGTATATTTAATTTATAATTTATTTTAAATATTTAATTTTATAGTATTTTATTTTTGCATAATATAAATCAGTGGCGGGTTGTGGGTTTGTAGGGGAATAGGGTGGGAAGTAATTTAATTATAATTAATTAAGTATGTTAATTTATACATTGGTATTTATTTTGAATTAATTGGTAAATATTTATTAATTGGTAATTAATTAAAATTTAATTGGTAATTCATTTTAATTAATTGATAATTATGTTAATTATATTCATTTATTTTCTGTAGCGGGTTGTGGGTTTATAGGGGAATAGGGTGGGAAGTAATTTAATTATAATTATTTAAATATGGTAATTTATTTATTGGTATTATTTTTGATTAATTGTTGATTAATTATTAATTGGTAAATAATTACAATTAAATTGGTAATTAAATTTAATTAATTGGTTAATTAATAATTATGTTAATTTATTTTCTGTTGTGGGTTGTGAGTTTATAGAGGAATAGGGTGGGAATTAATTTTAATAAAAATAATTAAATATGTTAATTTATTTATTGGTATTTATTTTGATTTAATTTTTAATTATTATTAATTGGTAATTAATTAAAGTGTAATTGGTAATTATTTTAATTAATAGATTAATTAAAATATAATTGGTACATCATTGTTAATTAATTTATAATTGGTAAGTAATTAAAATATAAATGGTAATTAATTTTAATTAATTGAATAAATGTTAATTATGTTAATTATTTTAATTTCTTTTACTAGTGGGTTGTGGATTTATAGGGGAATAGGTTGGGAAGTAATTTATTTATAAATAATAACATTGTTTAACTTATGTATTGGGTTTTTTGTATTAATTTATTATTATTTTATAATTGTTAATTAATATATTGTTAATTGTTAAATACTTTGTATTAGTAGGACATTTTTATAAATAATTATTTTGTATTTGTATTTTTAATTGATTAATTAATTTATTATAAAAAATTATTAATTATTTAAAAAACAATATTGGTAATAATATTTAATTAATTTCCATTCATATATGAAGTATTAACTTTCCCTACTCTTGCACTCTTTGGAGTGGGAATAGTAATTTTTACCTCTACGCTATCCAACGCTTTCCTTACTGTTGCACTCTCTGTAGTGGGAATAGTAATTTCTACGTCTACGTTATCCAATGCTTTCCCTACTGTTGCACTCTCTGGAGTGGGAATAGTAATTTTTACCCCTACGCTATCCAAAGCTTTCCCTACTGTTGCACTCACTGGAGAGGGAATAGTAATTGTTACCTCTACGCTATCGAACACTTTCCCTACTGTTGCACTCTCTGGAGTAGGATTAATAATTTTTACCCTTACGCTATCCAGCGCTTTCCCTACTGTTGCACTCGCTGGAGTGGGAATAGTAATTTTAACCCCTACGCTATCCAGCGCTTTCCCTATTGTGCACTCACTGGAGTTGGAATAGTAATTTTAACCCCTACGCTATCCACCGCTTTCCCTACTGTTGCACTCACTGGAGTGGGAATAGTAATTTTTACCCCTACGCTATCCAATGCTTTCCCTACTGTAGCACTCTCTGGACTGGGAATAGTAATTTTTACCCTTACGCTTTCCAGCGCTTTCCCTACTGTTGCACTCACTGGAGTGGGAATAGTAATTTTTAATCTCCCGCTATCCAACGCTTTCCCTACTGTTGCACTCACTGGAGTGGGAATAGTAATTTTTTTTTTCAGAACAAAAAAGTGGGAATAGTAATTTTTACCCCTACGCTATCCAATGCTTTCCCTACTGTTGCACTCTCTGGAGTGGGAATAGTAATTTTTACCTCTACGCTATCCAATACTTTCCCTACTGTTGCACTCTCTGGAGTGGGAATAGTAATTTTTACCCCTACGCTATCCAATGTTTTCTCAACTGTTGTATATATATATATATATATATAATATATATATATATATATATATATATATATATATATATATATATATATATATATGTATATATATATATATATATATATATATATATATATATATATATATATATACCTACTGGCGGTCGCCAGTAGGTAGTTATAGTTAGGATTTTTTTCAATGTTAAATCTCAAAATTCTATTTGGAATAACTTTGGCACCGGTTGACGAATCTGCCTGAAAACTTCCTGAAAATGGCCTCGTCGAGCTCCGGTTCTTCCTTGAAAGTTTGGGGGGGATACGTCAAGCGGGGGCCGAGATAAAAGGGGGGTCCCAAAACGCGTTTTCCCCATGTTAATTTCCATAGGGCGGTCGATTTCACTTTTAGCCCGAACGGCTGAATGGATTTCCACCAAACTTGGCAAAATTGTAGGGTCTGGTAGCCCGATGTGCCTTTGCTATGTCTCAAGATATGTGCTGCAGGGGATTTTGAGTAATTTAGGTTCAAAAAAATATATATATCTATAGGCGCTCTCCGGTGCGCGCACCGGAGTGCGCACCAGGCGCGCCGCGCGACTTGCGCGCTGAAAGCTGATTGGCTCTCAGTTGTCTGTAAACATTCTAAACAGTCCGGAGCGGCCGCCATCTTGTGTCTCGGTAGGATCGAGACACGAGAGGTGGGCAAAACAAAGAGGGAAATGACCATAAGGGGGCAGGGTAGACCCCCCCTTGACCCCCTAGGTTTGATGAGGGGGCTATTAAAGGGCCCCGCGGGGCATTTACAATTTTTTTTTTTCGTTTTGCGCGGGGAAAGCGCCCGGTACGCGCACCAGGTAGCGCACCGGGGAGCGTAAAATGAGGGAAAAAGATGACAGAGTTTTTAAAAAATGAAGTTTTTATTTAGAAATTGGTGGTAGTTCTAAAAAGAACTTTTTTTCTTCTTCTTTTTGTTGTTTTATATTTTTTTTGTGTTTTTTGAACTTTTTGAACTTTTTTTGGCTTTTCAAAACAGTTTTATATTTTTTTTGTATTTTTTTAGGGGGAGAAACAAAAAAAGGGAATTGAAACTGGCTCAACTGGAGCAAAAAAATAAAAAACCCCAAAAATTACTTCTTTTTGGGGCACTTGTGATTATCACCTGCAAGGACGATGAGCTTAACGCTTTTTTCACCATAGGCGATAAGCTTGCCACATGCAGAACAAGTGATTTTAAAATCAGCAAATCTAGGCTGAATGCAAGGCATCATCTCAGATGTTTCTGGTCCCGATGAAGTGGGTTGGTTTGTTTGGGAGGTGGTCCTTGACGACTGGGGGAGGTTACTGGCCAGTTCCCTGAACTCAGCACGAGAGTAGTTGTTTGGGTGCTTTCTGGTCATATGACGAATCATGGTATAGTTACCAAATGAATATTTTTTGTTTGGGTTGCCCCGTGAAAGTTCCTCATTGCAGATTTCGGCAAGTTACCTTGGGCGCATTCACTTTTTTCTTGCCCTCTGGGATTGAAAAAAACTCCCATACAATGTGTGGCTTGGGTTTGTATGGGGTATTTTCTTCAGGCAGCCATCTTCTCCTCCCCTCCTCCTCTTCCTCTTCCTCCTCCTCCTGTTCTTGACCACCAATATAATCTTGAGGTGGTCCTCTTGGTGGTTGTGGTGGTGGTGGTGGGGCAGATGCACCAGCTGCTGCTGCTACTGAAGCCATTATTAATATCAAAAAGGTACAGAGATGTACAAACAGGTCTTCCTCAGTCAAAGGACAAAGTCAGAATAAGGAAAAAAGGTGGGGTCTTTCATCATTTAGAAAAAAAACTGTCCTGAACCAATGAGAAGTGTTATTTTCAGGTCACAAGACCAGGGGCTTCATCATTATGAAACTAAAACTGTTATGAACCAATGAAAAGTGTTATTTTCAGGTCACATGACCCGACGCGCTTACGCTACGCGCCCCCGGGCGCGCCCGGGGGCGCTTCGGGTCGCGTAGCGTAAGCGCGTCGGATGTTTACGTTGCGCGATCGTATTCGCTTGAGTACTTCCGGATGCGCTTACGCCGTGCGTATCACGTGGACGCGGCTACGCGATACGTCATGATCATGTTTTCGTTCGTGATATTGGCGCTTACGGGACGCTCCTCGGAGCGCGCCCGGGGGCGCTTTATAAAAGTACGCTTTTCGGGGCGCTCCCCGGGAAGCGCACCGGGAGCGCTCCAAAGCAAAAAATAAAAATAAATAAAAATGGGAAAAATTGTAGGGACTGGTAGCCCTATTCTTAAGTGGTTTTTACGAAAATTAACTTTGATAAAATATATATTGTGCTACATTGGGCTATATATATATGCCAAAATGCCAAAATGTAACCCAAATGTAGTCCAATGTAGCCCAATGTAGCCCAAAGATGGCCACCAGAGAACAAAAAATGTAAATGTAGCCCAAATTTCAACTAGATGTAGCCCAACTGTAGCCCAATGACAGAATGTACCAGAGTGTTCTAAAGAACAACTAGAGTGCTAACAGTCTTATTTATAAAGTGAGACTTATAGTTAGGAATTAGCATTAAAAAAACCTATGAAATCCACTGAAAAAACCATAGGTTTCACACCAGTTATAGTTAGGAATTAGCATTTAAAAAACCTATGAAATTCACTGAAAAAACCATAGGTTTCAGACCGGTTATAGTTAGGAATTAGCATTTAAAAAACCTATTAAATTCACTGAAAAAACCATAGGTTTCACACCAGTTATAGTTAGCTGGAAATTTTACTGATATAAAACCATTGAAATTCCCACGTTATAGTTAGTTGGACTCACTATAACTTGCGCGTGCAATGCACTGCTGATGACATCACATATTACATCACTCATGACATGGTCAGTGACATCACTCATGACATCACTGATGACACCATCCTTGTAACACAGTGACAGACCTCCTTTCACTGTAAAGTAACCTTTGAAACACATATTCAAAAATAGAAACTAACATTAACAAAAAAGTGGATATACCCATACCAGTTACAACAACCAATTCAGTAATTTCACCATCTATATACAAATTCGCACATTCACCAACAGTTTTATGTATTCACTCATACATATACTCACTCATCATATGTAGTGATACCCCTATTCATTCTGTTACACACTGACAGTCATCAAAAACTTACTCATACATATACTCACACATGCAAATAAACTAATAAACATCCATTTATTTGCATATACAACTTTACACACATTAGCACATTACTTCTAAGGAAACTTACACATACTTACTCTCTTAAACAATCACTTATAGAAACACATACTTATTTAAACAGGAACTCTTTCAATCTCTCACTCTCACATATACTTACTTATATACATCAATTCTCATATATACAAGATTTAAACATATGTAGTTACTCATAAAGACACTAGTGAGAGAGGCATTCACTCTCTAACACACACATATACACACTCATCCACCCATACAATCCTACACAAATGCTGTCTTCAAAACACATACAAACAGTGAGTCAGTCATTGATGCATCTATGTGCTAAGTAACAGCCCCACCAAACCATACAGACACTCATACTGATACTAAAAAAACATGTCATGAGTGATGTAATATGTGATGTCATCAGCAGTGCATTGCACGCGCAAGTTATAGTGAGTCCAACTAACTATAACGTGGGAATTTCAATGGTTTTATATCAGTAAAATTTCCAGCTAACTATAACTGGTGTGAAACCTATGGTTTTTTCAGTGAATATATATATATATATGTATATATTCACTGAAAAAACCATAGGTTTCACACCAGTTATAGTTAGGATTTAGCATTTAAAAAACCTATTAAATTCACTGAAAAAACCATAGGTTTGACACCAGTTATAGTTAGCTGGAAATTTTACTGACATAAAACCATTGAAATTCCCACGTTATAGTTAGTTGGACTCACTATAACTTGCGCGCCTGCAATGCACTGCTGATGACGTCACATATTACATCACTCATGACATGGTCAGTGACATCACTCATGACATCACTGATGACACCATCCAGTGAATGTGTGTCTTTCTGAAAAATAAATATGTTTTATATATGTATATGTAAAGGTCGATGGAAGAATAAATGTTTAAATAAGTGTCTAAAAGGATGTTTTTTTTATTAATTGATTGGTTAACTGTCTTATTAAGTGTATCTTAGTGAATACATATATTAGCGAGTAATGTTTAAATATTTAAATATATGTATCAGTGTTTCACTTTGTGTATAAAAGTGGCTGCATGGGTTGGTGAGTAGCTACATGTGTGTGTATATGGGTTATTAGATGTTTTTTTAGTATCAGTATGAGTGTCTGTATGGTTTGGTGGGGGTATTACTTAGCACATAGATGCATCAATGACTGACTGACTATATGTGTTTTGAAGACAGCATATGTGCAGGACTGCATGGGTGGATGAGTGTGTATATGTGTGTGTTAGTGAGTGAATGACTGTCTCACTATTGTCTTTATCAGTAACGACATGTTTTAATCTAGTATATGTGAGTATTGATGTATATAAGTGAGTATATGTGAGAGTGAGAGATTGTAAGAGTTCCTGTTTACATAAGTATGTGTTTCTATAAGTGATTGTTTAAGAGAGTAAGTATGTGTAAGTTTCCTTAGAAGTAAGGTGGTAGTGTGTGTATAGTTGTATTTGCAAATAAATGGATGTTCAATAGTTTATTTGCATGTGTGAGTATGTGTGTGAGTTACTTTTGGATGACTGTCGGTGTGTAACAGGATGTATAGGTGTATCACTACATATGATGAGTGAGTATATGTATGAGTGACTATATAGAACTGTTGGTGAATGAGTGGATGTGTATATAGATATGGGATTACTGAATTAGTTGTTGTAACTGGTATGGGTATCTCAATATTTTTGAAAATGTTAGTTTCTATTTTTGAATATATGTTTCAAGGGTTACATTACACTGAAAGGAGGTCTGTCACTCTGTCACAAGGATGGTGTCATCAGTGATGTCATGAGTGATGTCACTGACCATGTCATGAGTGATGTAATATGTGACGTCATCAGCAGTGCATTGCAGGCGCGCAGGTTATAGTGAGTCCGACTAACTATCAATGCTTTTATGTCAGTAAAATTTTCAGCTAACTATAACTGGTGTCAAACCTATGGTTTTTTCAGTGAATATATATATATATATATATATATATATATATATATATATATATATATATATATATATTCACTGAAAAAACCATAGGTTTCACACCAGTTATAGTTAGGAATTAGCATTTAAAAAACCTATTAAATTCACTGAAAAAACCATAGGTTTGACACCAGTTATAGTTAGCTGGAAATTTTACTGACATAAAACCATTGAAATTCCCATGTTATAGTTAGTTGGACTCACTATAACTTGCGCGCCTGCAATGCACTGCTGATGACGTCACATATTACATCACTCATGACATGGTCAGTGACATCACTCATGACATCACTGATGACACCATCCAGTGAATGTATGTCTTTCTGAAAAATAAATATGTTTTATATATGTATATGTAAAGGTCGATGGAAGAATAAATGTTTAAATAAGTGTCAAGTAAGCTTTATTTCGACAATTGTCATAAAAGCATGTTCCACATATAAAAGTACATGTATAAACTTCTAGTAATAAAACCATTTTAAAAACAGAATATCAATTTCATAAATAAATAGTTAAAAAAAAATCATTAAAAACTGTACAAATGTGCAAAATATTATTCTTACGAGAGGTATCCAGCTTACAACGTTAGGTACTGTATTATTCCTTCCGGAGTCGGGCTCTAATCGTCCATGCCCAACCTAGGTATTTTGCCACCGCAATATACACAGACATATTAGGACTGGTACGGATAAATCTAACTGCAGTCATTCCTTCCCTTGTTCCCAATGACCTACACATCGGCTTTAGCCACTTCCGCCTTGGTGCTGCATACATTGGGCACTCAAACAGAAAGTGGCCTATGGCTTCAGGAACACTTGGGCAAGCTGGGCAATCCACCATGCCTCCACTAGACCATCTATTTGAGAACGACCTTACAGGTAGGCTTCCCACTCTTAACTGAAAATAGAGCTTGCGGTCAAGGGGCTTTGTGATGACATCCCAGAATTCCTCAAGTGTGGGACAATCTTTGATTTCTAAAAATAAACCAGCAAGGGATTGTGAAGGTGTAGTACTAAAAATCTTTGTAGCCACCATGTTCCAGTACAAAGTCTTGAGTGTCTTCTTCGGTGGGAACCTGGCGTGCAATGGATCCTTCCACAATTCACCTAATCCTAATTCATTCAAAAGATTTTGAATATGTCCCAACCATTTGACTTTCCGGGAACCATCACTTTTAATCACATCCATCAGCCCTTTAGTGTATGTTTCCAATTCCGGTGTGGTCCAAATTCGCCGCCAGTATAGTATTGGGCGCAGAGATGCAATTAGGGCTATTGGTGTTATGCCCAAGTCATAGAACGGAGGATACAATGGGGTGCTTTGTGGTAGCCTTATTAGCTTACTAAGAAATGTGTTTTCTGAGACCGTCATCCCCTTTAACTTTTCACTTCCCCACATTTCCACACCATATAGAGTAGAGCTAACTACCTTGCCATTGTAAACCTCTAACACCGGACTTACTGGTCTAGTCAGAGACCTAGAATGCTCTGCGGTCAAAGCTCCTGATAATTGTCGATGCTTCAGGGTGGCCAGATCAATCTGCTGTCTCCAGGACAGATCCTGTTGAATACAGATACCCAGATAGCTAAATGCCTCGACCCTCTCTGCACTCATATGTACAGTGCCCCTACTTACTTTAGGTGCATTAAAAGACATGTAATTGGATTTAAGAACATTAACTTCCAAACCACGGGCGGCACAGAAGTCCTCGAAAATTATCAGAGCCTTATGTAACCCGCTCGGGGTCTTTGAAACTATAAGACAATCGTCTGCAAACATTAATATGGGGATTTTACCTCCATCAAGAATGGGAGCATCAACATTAGAGTCAATTAAAATTTTTGCAACGTCGTTTATATATAAAGAAAATAATGTTGGCGCCAGGACACATCCTTGACAGACTCCTGTTTCTACGGGGAACTGTGGTGTAACATTGCCAGGACTACCCCACCTAATCTGGGCAAAATTCTCCTGGTGCAGCCTAACTATCACAGTCAAAAGGTCCCCTGGCATTCCCATATCAGTGAGTACTTTCCATAGTGTATGGCGAGGGACCAAATCAAATGCCGCCCTTAAATCTATAAAGGCGGCATAGAGGCTGCCTTTACCAATTAGAACGGTCTTCCAGTATAGCCTAGAAACTAAATTAAATTATAGTATAGTGAAATGCATAATTTGGTCGACTGTGCTAACGCAACTTCTGAAACCAGCCTGTAAGTGGGACAAAATGCTGTACTCCCTCTCCCAAACCTGTACCTTATTTAAAATAGGCCTACCAATGATCTTCTGGGTAGTGTTGATCAAGCTGATTGGTCGATAGTTACCAGGCAGGGATTTGTCCCCCTTTTTGTAGACAGGGATTATTTCAGCCCCTTTCCATGATTTGGGGACCGGTACTCCTCTTGCCACTGCATGTGCCAATAATAATATATATGCTCCCCACGAATCTCTATCCTGTAGGAATAGATCAGCTGGGATACCGTCAATTTCTGGCGCTCTACCAGGAACAACGTTATCCAATGCCAGATGAACGTCCCCCAAGGTAAAGGGATCCTACAAAAAGGGTGTGTAAGACACCTCAGCAGGAGAGTCTTGCCCTGGTGCCATCGCAAACTGCGGTTTGAAATGGGATTCTCATTTGTCCTGTGGGAACCAATTCTGAGGTTTATCAGAGTTGCTATCCACACCTCTCCTATAGGTATTCCAGAACTTTCGTGGGTCTTTATGATGTCCTGCTTCCAGCAAGTCTGCCCACCTCTGCTCATCCCACAGGCGCTTGGATTTAAAAATGGCTGATTTATACGCTGCCCTGGCTACACAAACGTCCAAACTCGAACCATTTTTAAGGGCTCTACCTAGCTCCAAGCGAGCCTGCCTGCAGTCTGCTGAATACCAGCATGGAGAAACTTGTTTACAAGGACCACTTTTTTGGAAAGGCTTTACAAACACTGCTCGTAGGTCCTTGAAAAAAGCTCCATGAATCCTGGTTGCATATTCATTATTAGCAATTGAGCACTCCGCAACCAGTGTCCCCTTCATATCATTTGTTGCCTGCATAAGCTTACCAGCTATAAAATCAACGTTCTCCTGATTGACCGCAACTTTAGCCCATCGGACGTGACGCATATCATTAGTGATAACGACGTCCACTGGAGTAACAGCGTCAGTCGCCCTAATTAAAGCTACTGGTGATTCCCAATAAGATATTTTGGCCGATAGAGGATTATGATCACTCTCCAGTCTATCCATAACTTGCATATCCTGCAGATACCTCCACAGGCTCAAGCTAACAAGAATGTAATCTATTCTACTCTGCCGGGGGCCGGACTTATAGGTATTTGCCCCACTTTTATCACCCACTGTTCTACCGTTGGCAGATGTAACTCCTTTGTTTAGACAAAGAGAGTTAAATTGGATAGCAATTTGCGTCCATCTTTTAATGGGTGGTAAGTCCAGTTTAGGGACCCCCATACCCTATCTTCTTCATCTGAAAGGTCCCAGTTATCATTCAGGAGAGGTTCAAAAGTTACGTTAAAATCTCCTCCTATAATAATATTATTAGTATGGAGAGAATTACTTTCTAGGAGTTCCTCCAAAAGTGTTAAAATTTCCGAGTTCTTACTCCTGGTACTTCTAGCATATACATTGTATAGATAAATAGGGTCTTGCTTTGGGAATTCGAGCAGGAGAGCCTGTAGATCCCTGTGCCTAGTAGGAATTACCTTAACCGTTACATCGAGATCTTGTCTAATCCAAATCACCAGGCCGCCTGATGGACGACCTTTCCCTTTCTTTTCCGCCAGGATTCCATAGTTCAGGTACCCTGGGAAATGTAACTGCTCCAGAGCCCAGGTTTCCTGGAATAGACATATATCATGTCTATTGATAAAGGAAACCCACTCTGGGGAGTCCATTTTCGCTCCAAGCCCTGCAATGTTCCAGGAAAGAAGTGCCCCTGCAATAACAGGGGAATTTACAGAATTGTTAAAATCCTGGGTGGTACCTGCTACTTTGTTCTGTACACTTAACATCCCTAAGGGCGGTGATTCTGAAATAGAGAAAGTGGGGTCCATTACAACAGGTGCAGGATATGGAGCCTCATCTGTACTTATCTCCCTGGGTGATACTTCTCCAATCTGGAGTCAATCGTTAGTATCCAAACCTGAAGAGGCATCACCTTGGTAGGGTTGAGATCTAATTTGGATCCGGGAGTTATCTGGGGAGCAGGTCCTGTATTCCAGGGCCATCAAACCCTCTGCTATCTTTGGATTTTTTAAGACTACCTCGATACAGTCATAAGTGTCGCCAGGAGTTATAATTCTTGTGGTTTTTGAGATAGCCTCCCTGATAACAGACCTACACCCCCTGATGTACCTAATTCAATGGGTTGTCTTATTTGTAAGGGAGTCCGGAGTTTCATGGTCTCGCCCCATAGGTATTTTAGGAACGTTCACCATATAGACAGCCTTAGTATAATTAGGATAGTCATTATGGTGAAGACTAAAAGGTTTGAGGGAACTCAATCTTGGATCTTGTAGGCATCCCTCCTTTCTATTCTCACCCCTTCTGCTTCCATCTACTTGTGAGGTTTTGGGTATGGCATTAGGTTTTGTGGGTACGCTTTTGGGCAAGATTGTCATAGTTTTTCCCTTTGCGTGCAAATTGCCTACCGGTTGTGTGATTCCCCTTTCTTTCCTAATGGGCAAAGTAGGTGTCGGTGGAATATCTGTTAGCGGGGCAGGTGGAACACAGTTCTTCCCTCTAGCCATGATATTGTTCGTAGGGCCTGTCAATCTAGCTTTTATTGGGTTGAGCATATCAAGTCCAGGAGTAACCTTTTTGGCATTAGCTAGGGCCGTCAAATGATCGACTTTTACTTGCAATGCCTCCACCAACCCACACAGTTGTTTGATAATTACCCAGAGGGGATCGGTTGAATGATCAGGGGACATCGGTACAACAATAGGACCAGGCACAGATATAAGATTTTCACTAACGGTGGGCGTCATCAAGTCTCCTACTGGGTCCTCACACCCTATCTGAGACAAAACAGAGAACCTGTTGCTGCTAAATAACGGTTCTAAGTCCACCACGCTACCATCATAGTCTATGGGTGGGTTCAATTGATCTACACATGATTCATTCTCAACATTTAAAACAGTGTTAACCTCTGACCCCACCACAGATTTACACAAAAACATGTCAGGTATTTTCACCACCCCCTTATCTTGCCTTTTGTGCGACCCAGACTCTGTTTGCGTAGACCCCTCGTCAGGTATCTCAACAGTTTTGGGTGCTTGGGTCAGTATGTCTCCACAATCTTGTATCAGATCGTCTATTTGGTCCATGACACAGTTGGCTCCAGCATTAGGCATCCGTTTGGCCAGTTGCTTAATTTTAAATTTTTTGGCTTTTTTCTCACCCTTAGGTAACCCCCTACTAAGTCACCTGAGTCTTCTGCCAGCTTCCGTTTTCCCATAGCTCCGGAACAATGACCTGAACTAGAAAGATAAACGACTCACAAAGTACCTTAATTGAAGATCCAGGGGGCTTGGCCCAGCCCAGTCCCTGCCTGTCACAGACTGTCCGCCCTTTGTCCGGGCTTCGTCCGGCGTTGGTCCTGCGCTGCGTCCCGCGCTGCGTCGTTCTGACGTTGTTATGAACACCGGTGGGCGGGTGGGCGTGCCTCTGTCGAGTCGCGCACGGGCTCCTGGACAGTGGAGTCCCGTGCGGCTTCCAGGCGGGTGTCTTAATGGAAGTTTAAAAAAAAAAAAATTGATTGGTTAACTGGCTTATTAAGTGTATCTTAGTGAATACATATATTAGCGAGTATTGTTTAAATATTTAAATGTTTGTATCAGTGTTTCACTTTGTGTATAAGTGGCTGCATGGGTTGGTGAGTAGCTACAAGTGTGTGTATATGGGTTATTAGATGTTTTTTTTAGTATCAGTATGAGTGTCTGTATGGTTTGGTGGGGGTGTTACTTAGCAAATAGATGCATCAATGACTGACTCACTGTTTGTATGTGTTTTGAATACAGCATATGTGTAGGACTGTAAGGGTGGATGAGTGTGTATATGTGTGTGTTAGTGAGTGAATGACTGTCTCACTAGTGTCTTTATCGGGTAACTACATATGTTTTAATCTAGTATATGTGAGTATTGATGTATATAAGTGAGTATATGTGAGAGTGAGAGATTGAAAGAGTTCTTGTTTAAATAAGTATGTGTTTCCATAAGTGATTGTTTAAGAGAGTAAGTATGTGTAAGTTTCCTTAGAAGTAAGGTGGTAGTGTGTGTATAGCTGTATATGCAACTAAATGGATGTTCAATAGTTTATTTGCATGTGTGATTATGTGTGTGAGTAACTTTTGGATGACTGTCGGTGTGTAACAGGATGTATAGGTGTATTACTACATATGATGAGTGAATATATGTACGAGTGACTATATAGAACTGTTGGTGAATGAGTGGATGTGTATATAGATGGTGGTATTACTGAATTGGTTGTTGTAACTGGTATGGGTATCTCTATTTTTTTAAAATATTTTTGAACATTTTAGTTTCTATTTTTGAATATGTGTTTCAAGGGTTACATTACAATGAAAGGAGGTCTGTCACTTAGTCACAAGGATGGTGTCATCAGTGATGTCATGAGTGATGTCACTGACCATGTCATGAGTGATGTGATATGTGACGTCATCAGCAGTGCATTGCAGGCGCGCAAGTTATAGTGAGTCCAACTAACTATAACGTGGGAATTTCAATGGTTTTATGTCAGTAAAATTTCCAGCTAACTATAACTGGTGCCAAACCTATGTTTTTTTCAGTGAATTTAATAGGTTTTTTAAATGCTAATTCCTAACTATAACTGGTGTGAAACCTATGGTTTTTTCAGTGAATTTCATAGTTTTTTTTAAATGCTAATTCCTAACTATATAAGGCCTGAAAGCCCCCAAGGAAACTCCAGTATGCGCCAGGGGACTGCATTGCAGAGAGGTGTAATGAAGCCACGCCCTTTTTTACACCTCTCTGCAACGCAGCCCCCGTGCATGTTTGAAGAGGGGGAACTAATTCCCCTTGCATACTTGGGGTCCCTGGGGGCCAACTAGCCCACCTGGAACCTCCAGTATACACCAGGGGGCTGCATTGCACAGAGGTGTAATGAGGCTATGCCCCTTTTTACACCTCTCTGCAATGCAGGCCACTGGCGCGTTTGCAGAGGGGGGACTAATTCCCCTTGCATACTGGGGGTCCCTGGGTCATATCTGCCCAAACACCGATATTCAGAACGATTGAAAATGACTTTTCTTGAGAAACATTTGGATTTGGATTATCATGTCCTATACTTTGGAATTTTTGAAAGACTGACTTTGAGGATGCTCTAAATTACTCAAGTCTGCCCGAATTTTGTGGGTATTGTGTGGAATTTTGATACCTAGTCACTTTGAATAAGAATGTACTTACGTCTCGTCTAACATTTGGAAGAAATATCTAGTTATATGACAACAGAGTACCGACATAACTTGAAGGAAATAAGAATGCCCTGAAGAAGTTCTGTTGTACAGAACAAAACGTTTCGGCTGGCTGTGGTACATAAACTTAAGGAAAATAAAAGCATTTCAATATACACCAAGATTCAGCGCTTCAATAAGGATTCGAAGTGATATGATTTGATTGGACTTATTGTGCAAGTGGTGCTGTGCCAAACTTTGGAATATTCTCCAGTACTCTCTACTACTCACTCTCTACTACTCTCTCTCTACTACTCTCTACTACTCACTCTCTACTACTCTCTCTTTACTACTCACTCTTTACTACTCACTCTCTACTACTCTCTACTACTCACTCTCTACTTCTCACTCTCTACTACTCTCTACTACTCACTCTCTACTACTCTCTCTACTACTCACTCTCTACTACTCACTCTACTACTCACTCTCTACTACTCTCTACTACTCACTCTCTACTACTCTCTCTCTACTAGTCTCTACTACTCACTCTACTACTCACTCTCTACTACTCTCTACTAATCTCTCTCTCTGCTACTCACTCTCTACTACTCTCTACTACTCACTCTCTACTACTCACTCTCTACTACTCTCTACTACTCACTCTTTACTACTCTCTACTACTCACTCTCTACTGCTCTCTACTACTCACTCTACTATTTACTCTCTACTACTCTCTACTACTCACTCTCTACTACTCACTCTCTACTACTCACTCTACTATTCACTCTACTACTCTCTACTACTCACTCTCTGCTACTCTCTACTGCTCTCTACTACTCTCTACTGCTCACTCTCTACTCTCTATTACTCACTCTCTACTGCTCTCTACTACTCACTCTACTACTTACTCTCTACTACTCTCTACTACTCACTCTCTACTACTCACTCTCTACTACTCACTCTACTATTCACTCTACTACTCTCTATTACTCACTCTCTGCTACTCTCTCTACTCTCTCTACTGCTCACTCTCTACTCTCTATTACTCACTCTCTACTCTCTACCTCTCTCTACTTCTCTCTCTACTAGTCTCTACCTCTCTACCGCTACCTCTCTACTTCTACCTCTCTACCTCTACAGCTGTACCTCTCTACCTCTCTCTACGCGCACACATATACACATATATTTATGCATATATATGCATATGCATTTATATATATGTATGTGTATGTATATATATAAAAAAAAACAATTTTAATAATAAACCTACATTTTTTGAAAAGTCTGTCATTCTTATTTCCCCATGGTGCGCTCCCCGGTGTGCGTAAAGCGCTCCCCCCGCAAAAATAAATATTTTTTTTTTTGCCCCGCGAGGCCCTTTTATGGCCCCCACATCAAACCTAGGGGGTCAAGGAGGGGTCTACTCTGCCCCCTTATGGTCAATTCCCCCTTTGTTTTTGCCACCTCTTGTGTCTCGATCCTACCGAGACACAAGATGGCGGCCGCTCCGGACTGTTTGGAATGTTTACAGACACCCAAGAGCCAATCAGCTTTCCGCACGCAAGTTGCGTAGCGCGCCCGGTACGGGCCACGGTGTGCGTACCGGGGCGCTGCCATAGATATATATATAATTTTGAACCTAAATTACTCAAAAACCACTGGAGCACATATCTTGAGACATAGCAAAGGCACATCGGGCTACCAGTCCCTATAATTTTGCCAAGTTAGGTGGAAATCCATTCAGCCGTTCGGGCTAAAAGTGAGTTTGACCGCCCTATGGAAATTAACATGGGGAAAACATGTTTTGGAAGTTGGAACCCCATTTTATCTCGGCCCCCGCTTCACGAATCCCCCCCAAACTTTCAAGGAAGGACCGGTGCTCCGCGAGGCAAATTTGAGGAAATAAGTTATTCACAATAGAATTTTGAGATTTTGCATTGAAAAAAATCCTAACTATAACTACCTACTGGCGACCGCCAGTAGGTAATATATATATATATTGCTGCTTTCTGTGTGTCGAATAAAAACTTACTGATGCGGAATTATCGTGTTCCGTCTCCCTTCTGTTTGCTGGCGTGCAGGGTTGAGACGCCGAGAGATTCGGAGGAGTCACGTGGTATATATATATATATATATATATATATATATATATATATATATATATATATATATATATATATATATATATATATATATGACCTACTGGCGGGCGCCAGTAGGTAGTTATAGTTAGGATTTTTTTCAATGTTAAATCTCAAGATTCTATTTGGAATAACTTTGGCACCGGTTGACGAATCTGCCTGAAAATTTCCTGAAAATGGCCTCGTCGAGCTCCGGTCCTTCCCTGAAAGTTTGGGGGGGATACAATAAGCGGGGGCCGAGATAAAAGGGGGGTCCCAAAACGCGTTTTCCCCATGTTAATTTCCATAGGGCGGTCGATTTCACTTTTAGCCCGAACGGCTGAATGGATTTACACCAAACTTGGCAAAATTGTAGGGACTGGTAGCCCGATGTGCCTTTGCTATGTCTCAAGATATGTGCTCCAGTGGATTTTGAGTAATTTAGGTCCCAAAAAATATATATATCTATAGCAGCGCACAGGTGCGCGCACCGGAGTGCGCTCCAGGCGCGACACGCGAGGTGCGCACGGAAAGCTGATTGGCTCTCGGGTGTCTGTAAACATTCCAAACAGTCCAGAGCGGTCGCCATCTTGTGTCTCGGTAAAATCGAGACATAAGAGGTGGCTAAAACAAAGTGGGAACTGACCATAAGGCGTCAGGGATAGACCCCTTTGACCCCCTAGGTTTGATGTGGGGGCTATAAAAGGGCCCCGCGGGGCATTTAAAATATTTTTTTTTTTTTCGTTTTGCGCGGGGGAAGCGCTCGGTGCGCGCACCAGGTAGCGCACCGGGGAGCGTAAAATGAGGGAAAAAGATGACAGAGTTTTAAAAAAATGAAGTTTTTATTTAGAAATTGGAGGTAGTTCTTAAAAGAACTTTTTTTTTTCTTCTTTTTGTTGTTTTATATTTTTTTTGTGTTTTAGGAACTTTTTGAACTTTTTTTGGCTTTTCAAAACAGTTTTATATTTTTTTTTGTATTTTTTAGGGGGAGAAACAAAAAAAGGGAATTGAAACTGGCTCAACTGGAGCAAAAAAACAAAAAACCCCAAAAATTATTTCTTTTTGGGGCACTTGTGATTATCACCTGCAAGGACGATGAGCTTAATACTTTGTTCCCCATAGGAGATAAGCTTGCCACAAGCAGTACAAGTAATTTTAAAATCAGCAAATCTCGGCTGAATGCAAGGCATCACCTCAGATGTTTCTGGTTGCGAGGAAGTGGGTTGGTTTCTTTGGGAGGGGGTCCTTGATGACTGGGGGAGGTTACTGGCCAGTTCCCGGAACTCTGCACGAGAGTAGTTGTTTGGATGTTTTCTTGTCATGTGCCGAATCATGGTATAGTTACCAAAAGAATATTTCTTGTTTGGGTTGCCCCATGAAAGTTCATCATTGCAGATGAGGCAAGTCACCTTGGGAGCATTCACCTTTTTTTGCCCCTCTGGGATTGAAAAAAACTGCCAAACAATGTGTGGTTTGGGTTTGTAAGGTGTATTTTCTTCTGGCAGCCATCTTCTTCTCCCCTCCTCCTCTTCCTCTTCCTCCTCCTCCTGTTCTTGACCACCAATATAATTTGGAGCTGGTCCTCTTGGTGGTGGTGGTGGTGGTGGTGGGGCAGATGCACCAGCTGATGCTACTACTGAAGCCATTGGAGCAAAAAAGTAGAGAGAGCAACAAACAGGTCTTCCTCAGTCAAAGGACAAAGTCAGAATAAGGAAAAAAGGTGGGGTCTTTCATCATTTAGAAAAAAAAACTGTCCTGAACCAATGAGAAGTGTTATTTTCAGGTCACAAGACCAGGGGCTTCATCATTATGAAACTAAAACTGTTATGAACCAATGAAAAGTGTTATTTTCTGCTCACATGACCCGACGCGCTTACGCTACGCGCACGGGGGCGCGCAGCGTAAGCGCGTCGGAAGTTTACGTTTTGCGATCGTATTCGTTCAAGTACTTCCGGGTGCGCTTACGCCGTGCGTATCACGCGGTCGCGGCTACGCGATACGTCACGATCATGTTTTCGTTTACGATATTGGCGCTCACGAGACGCTCCCCGGAGCGCGCCCGGGGGCGCTTTTCAGAAATACGCTTTTCGGGGCGCACTCCGGGGCGCGCTCTGGGAGCGCTCCCCCCAAAAATTAAAAAAAAAAAAATGGGATAATTGTAGAGACAGGTAGCCCTATTCTGAAGTGGTTTGTAAAAAAATTAACTTTATAAAAATATGTATTGTGCTACATTGGGCTTAATATATGTTAGAGCCAAAATGTAGCCCAAATGTAGCCCAAAGTAGCCCAATGAAGCCCAAAGATGGCCACCAGAGATCAAAAATTGTAAATGTAGCCCAAAATTCAACTAGATGTAGCCCAACTGTAGCCCAATGACAGAATGTACCAGAGTGTTAAAAAGAACAACTAGAGTGCTAACAGTCTTATTTATAAAGTGAAACTTATAGTAAGGAATTAGCATTAAAAAAACCTTTGAAATTCACTGAAAAAAACCATAGGTTTCACACCAGTTATAGTTAGGAATTAGCATTTAAAAAACCTATTAAATTCACTGAAAAAACCATAGGTTTCACACCAGTTATAGTTAGCTGCAAATTTTACTGATATAAAACCATTGAAATTCCCACGTTATAGTTAGTCGGACTCACTATAACTTGCGCGTGCAATGCACTGCTGATGACATCACATATTACATCACTCATGACATGGTCAGTGACATCACTCATGACATCACTGATGACACCATCCAGTGAATATGTGTCTTTCTGAAAAATAAATATTAGTGAGTTATGTTTAAATATTTAAATACATATATTAGTGTTTCACTTTGTGTATAAGTGGCTACATGTGTTGATAAGTAGCTACATGCGTATGTATATGGGTTATTTGATATTTTTAGTAGTATCAGTATGAGTGTCTATGTGGTTTGGTGGAGGTATTACTTAGCACATAGATGCATGAGTGACTGACACTTTGTTTGTATGTGTTTTGAAGACAGCATATGTACAGGACTGTATGGGTGGATGAGTGTCTATATGTGTTTGTTAGTGAGTGAATGACTGTCTCACTAGTGTCTTTATCAGTAACTACATATGTTTTAATCTAGTATATATGAATATTGATGTATATAAGTGAGTATATGTGAGAGTAAGAGATTGTAAGATTTCCTGTTTAAATAAGTATGTGTTTCTATAAGTGATTGTTTAAGAGAATAAATATGTGTAATTTTCAGTAGAAGTAAGGTGGAAGTGTGTGTATAACTCTATATTCAAATAAATGGTTGTTCAATAGTTTATTTGCACGTGTGAATATGTGTTTGAGTAACTTTTGGATGAATGTCGGTGTGTAACAGGATGTATAGGTGTATCTCTTCATATGATGAGTGAGTATATGTATGAGTGACTATATAGAACTGTTGGTGAATGAGTGGATGTGTATATAGATAGTGGAAGTACAGAATTGCTTGTTGTAACTGATATAGGTATGTCCATTTTTTAAAAATTTCAGTTTCTATTTTTGAATATGTGTCTCAAGGGTTACTTTACACTGAGAGGAGGTCTGTGACTGTGTCACAAGGATGGTGTCATCAGTGATGTCATGAGTGATGTCACTGACCATGTCATGAGTGATGTAATATGTGATGTCATCAGCAGTGCATTGCACGCGCAAGTTATAGTGAGTCCGACTAACTATAACGTGGGAATTTCAATGGTTTTATATCAGTAAAATTTGCAGCTAACTATAACTGGTGTGAAACCTATGGTTTTTTCAGTGAATTTAATAGGTTTTTTAAATGCTAATTCCTAACTATAACTGGTGTGAAACCTATGGTTTTTTTCAGTGAATATATATATATATATATATATATATATATATTCTATGTTGAATAACTTTGGCGTTGATGGACGGAATTGGCTGAACTTTTCAGGAAAATGGCACATTTTGTTTCTGAGCGTCCCCTGAAAGTTTGGGGGGTTTCGTCAAGCGGGGGCCGAGAAAAAAGGGGGGGTCCCAAAACGTGTTTTTAACATTGAGTTTTCCATAGGGCGGTTGGACTCACTTTTAGCTCGAACGGCTGAATGGATTTCCACAAAACTTGGCAAAATTGTAGGGACTGGTAGCCCGATGCGCCTTTGCTATGTCTCAAGATATATGCTCCAGTGGTTTTTCCAAAAATTAACTTTGAAAAATATATATTGGGCTACATTGGGCTATATATATGTTAGAGCCCAAATGTAGCCCAATGTAGCCCAATGTAGCCCAAAGATGGCCACCAGAGACAAAAAAAAACAAATGTAGCCCAAATATCAGCCAGATGTAGCGCAACTATAGCCCAGTGACAGAATGTCCCAGAGTGTTCTAAAGAACAACTAGAGCGCTAACAGTCTTACTTATGACAAAAGTATGGCACACCTGAAGTCATCTTGGTTGGAATAAAGTGTTAACACTTAAAACATTTAATTTGCAAAGGAACAAAATGAGGGGTTACATTTTGCCATAGAAATGTTATATATCACCTACTGGCAATCGCCAGTAGGTATATATAGTTAGGATTTTTTTTGAATAGGGATTTCTGAAAATTCTATGTTGAATAACTTTGGCGTTGATGGACGGAATTGGCTGAAAGTTTCAGGAAAATGGCACATTTTGTTTCTGAGCGTCCCCTGAAAGTTTGGGAGGGTTTCGTCAAGCGGGGGCCAAGAAAAAAGGGGGGTCCCAAAACATGTTTTTAACATTGAGTTTTCCATAGGGCGGTTGGACTCACTTTTAGCTCAAACGGCTGAATGGATTTCCACAAAACCTGGCAAAATTGTAGGGACTGGTAGCCCGATGTGCCTTTGCTATGTCTCAAGATTTATGCTCCAGTGGTTTTTACGAAAATTAACTTTGAAAAATATATATTGGGCTACATTGGGCTATATATCTGTTAGAGCCCAAATGTAGCCCAATGTAGCCCAATGTAACCCAAAGATGGCCACCAGAGACAAAAAAAAACAAATGTAGCCCAAATATCAGCCAAATGTAGCCCAACTATAGCCCAGTGACAGAATGTCCCAGAGTGTTCTAAAGAACAACTAGAGCGCTAACAGTCTTACTTATGACAAAAGTATGGCACACCTGAAGTCATCTTGATTGGAATAAAGTGTTAACACTTAAAACATTTAATCTGCAAAGGAACAAAATGAGGGGTTTCATTTTGCCATAGAAATGTTATATATTACCTACTGGCGGTCGCCAGTAGGTATATATAGTTAGGATTTTTTTGAATAGGGATTTCTGAAAATTCTATGTTGAATAACTTTGGCGTTGATGGACGGAATTGGCTGAAATTTTCAGGAAAATGGCACATTTTGTTTCTGAGCGTCCCCTGAAAGTTTTGGGGGGGGGGGGGGTTTCGTCACGCGGGGGCCGAGAAAAAAGGGGGGCCCCAAAACGTGTTTTTAGCATTGAGTTTTCCATAGGGCGGTTGGACTAAATTTTAGCTCGAACGGCTGAATGGATTTCCACAAAACCTGGCAAAATTGAAGGGACTGGTAGCCCGATGTGCCTTTGCTATGTCTCAAGATATATGCTCGAGCGGTTTTTACGAAAATTAACTTTGAAAAATATATATTGGGCTACATTGGGCTATATATATGTTAGAGTCCAAATGTAGCCCAATGTAGCCCAAAGATGGCCACCAGAGACAAAAAAATACAAATGTAGCCCAAATATCAGCCAGATGTAGCCCACCTATAGCCCAGCGACAGAATGTCCCAGAGTGTTCTAAAGAACAACTAGAGCGCTAACAGTCTTACTTATGACAAAAGTATGGCACACCTGAAGTCATCTTGATTCGAATAAAGTGTTAACACTTAAAACATTTAATTTGCAAATGAACAAAATGAGGGGTTATATTTTGCCATAGAAATGTTATATATTACCTACTGGCGATCGCCAGTAGGTATATATAGTTGGGATTTTTTTGAATAGGGATTTCTGAAAATTCTATGTTGAATAACTTTGGCGTTGATGGACGGAATTGGCTGAAATTTGCAGGAAAATGGCACATTTTATTTCTGAGCGTCCCCTGAAAGTTTGGGGGGGTGGGGTTTCGTCAAGCGGGGGCCGAGAAAAAAGGGGGGTCCCAAAATGTGTTTTTAACATTGAGTTTTCCATAGGACGGTTGGACTCACTTTTAGCTCGAACGGCTGAATGGATTTCTACAAAACTTGGCAAAATTGTAGGGACTGGTAGCCCGATGTGCCTTTGCTATGTCTCAAGATATATGCCCCAGTGGTTTTTACGAAAATTAACTTTGAAAAATATATATTGGGCTACATTGGGCTATATATATGTTAGAGCCCAAATGTAGCCCAATGTAGCCCAATGTAGCCCAAAGATGGCCACCAGAGACAAAAAAAAACAAATGTAGCCCAAATATCAGCCAGATGTAGCCCAACTATAGCCCAGTGACAGAATGTCCCAGAGTGTTCTAAAGAACAACTAGAGCGCTAACAGTCTTACTTATGACAAAAGTATGGCACACCTGAAGTCATCTTGATTGGAATAAAGTGTTGACACTTAAACCATTTAATTTGCAAAGGAACAAAATGAGGGGTTTCATTTTGCCATAGAAATGTTATATATATATATATATATATATATATATATATATATATATATATATATATATATATATATATATATATATATATATATATATATATATATATATATATATATATATATATATATATATATATATATATATATATATATATATTTCCAATAAAGTTCCAAGTTAGACGCGCACTCAGAGGTAAAGTGGTACACAGTGTCGCTTTATTTGCTGTTACGCGTTTCGGAAGCCAAAACTCCCTTGCTCACACAGCAAGCCATTTGCTTTCCACCAGTTACATACACACAGCGTTATAGCCATAGAAACAGGACTGTACACATTTCATTTTGGCTGACATCTTTGAGTGTACTTTCTGTAAAGTTCTTGTACACACAGTGTCTCTTATTTACACAACCACTTGAATATAAAAGTGATTAAGTACATTTCATCATTACTTTTTATCTCACATTTCATTCGCCACAGTGGCTAATTGTGCAGTGACTGTTTCTAAACCCCTCTTCTTTCGCCTAGTGGCTTAATAAGGGTTCAATGTCTCTGGTTAAAGCTTTATCTTTAAAAACAAAGAAAAAAGTGCAAAAAACGTGAACTATAGGTGAAGAAATTTCTACTTAGTGAAGAAGTCTTCTACTCTATTTTCGTGAATCTTCTGGGTGACAGGCTCATTTTTCGTGAAGTGCACGTGATCCCTAATATCTCATCTTGATTCCGCCTGTTAGAGTAAAACAAAAATTAAAATTACAATCTTATTCTCATTAAAACATATTTCCAGCTTAGATATATAAACCAACATTCCTTCATTGTGACAAATTTATATACATTTCATAGGTACAGGATTCTCATTTGATTTCTTCATGAATCATATAGATGAACTACCAATTCCTCATGGTCATTGTGCCCATTCGGTTGTCTTGTCTCTAGTTCTAAAATCCATTTAGACTCTTTTTTCCTCAACTGCATCTCTCTGTTACCCCCTCTGTGATTATGTCTCACCTGTTCGATTGCAAAGTATGTTAGCAAATTGCAATTCGATCTATGATATTGCGCAAAGTGTCTCGCGACTGGGTATTGAGGGTCCTGATTTGTGATTGCCCTAAGGTGTTGCATCACCCTATTTTTAGCCATTACTGTTGTGCTGCCCACATATCTTTTTTTACACGGACATTCAAGCACGTATACCACATGTGTAGTGCTGCACGTGAGGAATTGAGTTATCTTTCTTTTAGTCTTGCCATGAGGGAGATCGATGTCTTTTCTCATAGGGCTATACTTACAAGCTTTACAGTGCCCACACGGAAAGAAACCTACCAGATTGTGTTGGTTCCTATCCCTGTAGTCTGTGATGTCTCCCTTCGTGAGTATGTCCCTCAGGCTGTGACTTTTTCTGTAGGTGATGGCTGGTCTAACGCTTAAATCAGGGCCAATGATAGGGTCGCTTTTAAGGATGTTCCAATTTTTTGCAATTATTTTTCTTACTTTGTGAGACCCTTTATTGAATGTTAGGATTACCCTGGTGGTGTCGTTTTCTTGCGCTTCCTTCTCTTTGGTTATTAAGGTGCTTTCCCTTGTCACATTTTCCATCTTTGTCAGGGCTCTATCTAGAACCCATTTGGGGTAACCCCTCTCTTTGAATCTCTGAATCATTATTACGCTTTCTTGCTTGTACTCCTCTGTGCTAGAACAATTTCTCCTTGCTCTTAGCAGTTCCCCATAGGGAATGCTCCATTTTAAGGTATCAGGGTGGCTGCTCAGAGCATGGAGGACACTATTGCCTGCAGTCTCCTTCCTGAACAACTTTGTTCTTAACCGGTCACCTTCTGCTCTTACTTCTACGTCTAAGTATTCAACCTTATGTTTATTCTTTTGATGAGTAAGTTTTATGTTGTACTCATTAGTATTCAAAAGTTTCACAAAATCATCAGCCTCTGCATCATTCCCACTCCACACTACAAAGAGGTCATCTATGTACCTAAGCCATACTACGACTCTTTCGAATGCCTGTTTGTACTGGGGGTCATTTTTTATCTCCTCTTCCCATTTGCCCAAGAACAAATTCGCAAAGCTCGGCGCAAAGCTCGTACCCATGCAAGTTCCAGTTGTTTGTTTGTACAGTTCACCATTAAACATAAATACATTATTTTCCAAACATATTCTTATCATTTCCTTTAGCATCCTTGTGTGCTCTAGGTACATTATGTTCCGTTTTTTCAGATAATACATGCATGCCTCTATACCATGTTCATGTTCAATGATTGTGTATAATGAATTCACATCCATAGTTACTAACATGTACTCAGCTTTCCAATTTATGGTGTCAATTTTTTTCAAAAAGTCTTGGGTATCCTTCACATAGGAAGGTAGCTCTTTCACGTGTTCTTGGAGGAAGAATTCTACATATTTAGACACATTCTCATACACGCTACCTATAGATGACACTATGGGTCTCCCTGGTGGTATAAGTGGGTTCTTATGTATTTTGGGAAGAAAATAGATTATTGGTAATTTGGGATAATCTTTCTTCAAGAAAGTAAACTCCTCCCAAGACAGGAGACCTTCCTCCTGCCACTTGCTCAGGTTAGACCACATGGTTAGGATGTTATTTTTATATATGCTCCCATTACTTTTACAGTAATAGTTAACATTATTTAGTTGTCTTGATGCCTCAGCTATGTATGCCTCCCGATCTTGTATCACCACATTTCCCCCTTTATCTGCTGGGCGTATTATTATGGAGGAGTCATTAGCTAGGGATTCAATAGCTTTCTTTTGTTTTGCATTTAAATTGAAACCTCCTCCCTTTCCTCTAGGGCAGTGTTTGTATTCTATGAGTGCCTTGGTAGTTACATCATGAAAAGTGTCTACATTATCGTGTGGGAGATTGGGGAAAAACACAGACTTTGGTTTAAAACTAGTCATGGCGGCTCTGTCTGTAGTTAAATTTAATAATTCTGCGCCAGCCTCCCGGGTGTATGTTCCTGTATTGTCTCCTTCATGTAGTAGGTCCTGCGCTATTTGGATGGCATTAGCGTCTCCTACGTCTAAAAAGGGCTGGCTTGGGGGTATGATTTCCTGTGTGCCCCAATTACTAATGTTGTTCTTGAGAGCATGCCACTTTCTAAGTTTTAATTTTCTTATGAACCGGAACATGTCAATTCTGGTCTCACTATAGTTGAATATTTCTGTCGGACAGAATGAGAGACCCAAACTCAAGGTTTTCTTTTCAACATCCGTTAATTCTCTACTCGATAGATTTACTATAGTTTTGTTTACCATTGCGTTGTTCTCCATTATTGATTGCGTTTCTTGTAGCCCCCACGCCTGGTTCCCATCGGCTCGCGTTCCACTTCTTTTCCTCTTCCTTTGTTTCCTTCTTTTCCTGCGTTGTTTGCTTCGTCCGACCCTCTTCCGGCTCCTCTTGCTTTCCCCCGGGGTCTCCCTCTCGTGCCTCTTCCTCTTTGCACTGGAGGGGGTGAGAATACTCCCGACTGCCGCCCCCTCTTCAGCGCTCGGAATTCGTCTAAATACGTCGGTTTTGATGTGATTATGTCCATCTCAGCGATGGTACTTGTGCTGTGCATAGAGCCCTCCGTATCTGATCCATCTGCGGTGCCTATGTCTGGTCCCGCTCCTTGGCTTTGGGGAGATTTGTTGGACGATGTAGGTTGTTGCATGTCATACATGTGGTCATACTTTTTGCTGTATGTTAGGATACGCCCGGAGTCATAGTCATTGCAATCTCTGTGCAGTTTTCTCTGTTTTCTTAGTTTTATGTCTTCTTCATACTGGACTAGTCTGGCTTTCATTTCATCCTTGTATTTCTTTATACTTGTCTGGTCACTTTCATTGCTAAGTTCTTCCTCTAGCTCCAGTATTTCTTTGAGAATTCGATCTCTATCCTCCCAGGCGTATTTCACCAGTATGCACAACATTGTTTTGGAACTGCTTGCTGAGTTTTCAAACCACTCTTCCAGCATGCGTGGGTTGGGAGACTCATGAGAAGGTGTTATGTATATTCTTAATCCTCTTGGAATCATGTTTTTGTCTACATAATCTTGTAGAGACACTGCCTCCCACCATTTGGACGTTTCGTTTTTCTTAAGTTTTTCATATTTTCTTAGTTTGCCTATTAATGAGGTTTCCACTTGTTTCTGGGCGCCCACTTGCTGCCCTTTACCTGGTGCTCTAGCCAACAGTGTCTGGGCCACGCGTCTATGTTGCGTGGCCCAGACACTGTTGGCTAGAGCACCAGGTAAAGGGCAGCAAGTGGGCGCCCAGAAACAAGTGGAAACCTCATTAATAGGCAAACTAAGAAAATATGAAAAACTTAAGAAAAACGAAACGTCCAAATGGTGGGAGGCAGTGTCTCTACAAGATTATGTAGACAAAAACATGATTCCAAGAGGATTAAGAATATACATAACACCTTCTCATGAGTCTCCCAACCCACGCATGCTGGAAGAGTGGTTTGAAAACTCAGCAAGCAGTTCCAAAACAATGTTGTGCATACTGGTGAAATACGCCTGGGAGGATAGAGATCGAATTCTCAAAGAAATACTGGAGCTAGAGGAAGAACTTAGCAATGAAAGTGACCAGACAAGTATAAAGAAATACAAGGATGAAATGAAAGCCAGACTAGTCCAGTATGAAGAAGACATAAAACTAAGAAAACAGAGAAAACTGCACAGAGATTGCAATGACTATGACTCCGGGCGTATCCTAACATACAGCAAAAAGTATGACCACATGTATGACATGCAACAACCTACATCGTCCAACAAATCTCCCCAAAGCCAAGGAGCGGGACCAGACATAGGCACCGCAGATGGATCAGATACGGAGGGCTCTATGCACAGCACAAGTACCATCGCTGAGATGGACATAATCACATCAAAACCGACGTATTTAGACGAATTCCGAGCGCTGAAGAGGGGGCGGCAGTCGGGAGTATTCTCACCCCCTCCAGTGCAAAGAGGAAGAGGCACGAGAGGGAGACCCCGGGGGAAAGCAAGAGGAGCCGGAAGAGGGTCGGACGAAGCAAACAACGCAGGAAAAGAAGGAAACAAAGGAAGAGGAAAAGAAGTGGAACGCGAGCCGATGGGAACCAGGCGTGGGGGCTACAAGAAACGCAATCAATAATGGAGAACAACGCAATGGTAAACAAAACTATAGTAAATCTATCGAGTAGAGAATTAACGGATGTTGAAAAGAAAACCTTGAGTTTGGGTCTCTCATTCTGTCCGACAGAAATATTCAACTATAGTGAGACCAGAATTGACATGTTCCGGTTCATAAGAAAATTAAAACTTAGAAAGTGGCATGCTCTCAAGAACAACATTAGTAATTGGGGCACACAGGAAATCATACCCCCAAGCCAGCCCTTTTTAGAGGTAGGAGACGCTAATGCCATCCAAATAGCGCAGGACCTACTACATGAAGGAGACAATACAGGAACATACACCCGGGAGGCTGGCGCAGAATTGTTAAATTTAACTACAGACTGTCAGGAATCGCATATGGCGCCTACAGAACTACAACTCCCACAAGTAGTAGGTGAACAGAGTCTATATATTGGTGGTGGCCACTAGATGGCGCTGTATTTGATTTTTACTCTTGAATCCTGAAGGAGAGAAGTGTGGTCGTGTTCCCTGTAGTGGGGAGCTTTTGTTCATGGACTAGAGACATTGAGGATTGCCCGTTCAACTGAAGGTTTTTGGAACGAAGTGATCATCCCATAGAAAGCGAGGGGGAAGGCTTTCCCTTTCTCGCTGTTTCCTGCGCGAGCGGCGGCCGCGAGGAGAAAGTCGAGTTTTGCTTTGCCGGCTGGCAGAGGACATTGCTGCGAGGAGTCGGAGTTCCCCGATGCGCGAGCGGCTGCCGCGAGGGAAGATTCCTGAAGTCTGTGCTCATAAGCGTGGGCGCATTTGTTTTGGACATCGTGAAAGCCTGAAGCGATCTTCTTGCGGATGCCAGACCGTGTTTGGTGCATTCTCGTGAGCGGCTGCCGCGAGGACGAGGCAGAGGTCATTGTATTAACTGAAAGTTGGTGCAACACAAATTAAAGACCTTTTGTTACTCGATAGAAAAGGAAAGTCGGTAAGCCTCGGATGAGGAAGCCTTCGTTCAGAACTATTTTTGTTAGTGTTCCCTTTATAGTTGGGCCCAGCTAGGAATGCTAAATGAACTGTATTCATTTTTGTTCTTGAATGACTTGGAAGATATTCATATATCGAACTCTTGATCTTCAGTGAGTGGAACTGAGGTTTCTGGTGACATCCCTTATTATTTTCACTGGGTTATTGGAGAGGATTATTACAGCTGCAAAGGAAGCCTTTTAAGGGTATGTGTGGTGTATGGTTGACCTGTGTGCTGCTTTCCAGAAGGTTGTGGTACTGTTAGTAATTTGTGGTTTTCTTCCAGGTAGCACTCAGAAATAGAGAAGTATCTATGTTTTTAGAAGAAAGAGGTCCCCTCCTGATTTCAGTGGTATGTATCGTTCCTCTAGCGAGAATTGAATGAGAGTAGGTAGAACTGGTGAAATGATATTTTTTGTTCTTGTCATTTCAGCTATCCCATCCGTTCCAGACCCCATCCCTACCTTCCCTGTGTTATCCCTCGCTTGATTGCCTTTACGCTCTGTGTTATATAAACAGTCAGAGAGTGGGGAAATCAGGAGGTGGACCCCTTTCAGCATCACCCTGATCCTGAGGTTCTTCAGAATCCTGACAGAATCAAATACCTAAGATATATTGAGCCTCCCGGTCAGGGTCTGCTGAAAGATGACCACACTAGATGAAGTGATGCAGGCTTTGGTTCTTGTTCAGCAGGAGTTGGTTAATTCTAGGGCAGAAGTTACTGCTCTTAAAGAACGTTTTGACAGACAGGCTCGGAATCCTTTTGATGCCTCTGCAGGTGTACCCCAAATACAGGTTACAGTGCCCCCTCCGATACCATTGGCTAGTCCGGAGCGTTATGCAGGGGATCCTCTAAAGATACAGACATTTTTGACGCAAATTACCTTGCATTTTTCATGTAGGCCTGCTTCCTTCCCTACTAATCATTCTAGGGTAGCGTTTGCGATTTCTTATATGACGGGGGAGGCCGCAAACTGGGCTGTCCCTTTAGTACGCAAAGATGATCCTCTGTTGACGGACTGGAATGCTTTCCGCAGCGAGTTTGAGAGGGTTTTTGATAGACGGGCTACCACCCTTAGTGCCGATCGTGATCTGTTGGGGTTACGGCAAGGGAAAAAAGATTTGTTAACCTATATGACAACATTCAATAGACTGGTGGGTGAAACGGCCTGGCCCGAAGAGAAAAGAATGGCACTGTACTATCAGGGGTTGAATGAAGATATGAAAGACGTTCTGGCCCAGATCGATCCTCAGCCCACAAGTTGTTTAGCTTTGATTAATTTGACCTTAAGGTTGGATCACCGCCTTTCAGAGAGGGGAGGTGAGAGGAAGAGGGGAGGAAGAACCTGGAGCGGGTATGAGGTAGAGAGTGTTACACACAAAAAGGATACAGGTCCCGAGGCTATGGAAATCGGGGCGGTTCGCCCTCCATTGACCAAGACAGAAAGAGAGAACAGACGTGCCCTGGGTTTGTGCATGTATTGCGGCAAAAAGGGGCACTATGTGAGAGAATGTCCGGCTAAACCCCAAAAACGGGGTGTGTTTTATCCTGCCAAAAAGATGGTGGCCGTTGTAGCAGACAACACCTATGCGGTACAGGAGGATAACGAGGGGGCTGAGAGTAGTCCTGCTCCCCCGAAGGAATGGAGAATACCATCCTTGGGGGTAGTGGATAGAATGGAAGCAGTGTCTCATGTGATATTGCCCATGTATTTGGGATCAGGCCAGCAAAAAGTATCGGTGAATACCATGGTGGATTCGGGGGCTACTGGAAACTTCATCGATTACGGGTTAGTGCAGAAGCTAGGTCTAAAGAAAGTACCCACTCAACTACCCGAGTTGGTGTTGGCAGTGGATGGCACCCCTCTCAAGTCTGGTCCCATTGTCGAACATACTGAAGCCTTGGAATTGACTCTTTGTGGACATCCCTGGGATCATGTAGAATCCATAGTACTAAATATGATCGAAGCTCCGCAATACGAAGTCATTCTAGGGATGCCGTGGTTGTGGAGACACAATCCTTTGATGGATTGGAAGTTGAAAACCATCCAGTTTACATCGGAGTATTGTGTATCCGAATGCTTGCAAGACAAGGAAGGGTCACATACCCTGTCCTTGGCCCAGAGTTTCAGGGTGGCTACGGCAGCGGAGAAGGAGGTGACTCTACCGGTAGAATACCATCAGTATCAAGCCGTGTTCAGCAAGGTGGAGGCAGAGAAACTTCCACCGCATCGCGACTATGATTGTCGCATTGATTTGGTGGAAGGCTCCAAGACTCCTACTTGTAGGGTCTATGCGTTGTCTGACTCCGAGACGAAATATCTGAGAGAGTACTTAGAACATCTGTGCTCGTTGGGGTTCATAAGACCTTCACGATCCCCAGCGGCCTCGCCTCTTTTCTTTATTTCTAAGGCAAACGGTGAGCTGCGCGCTTGCATAGACTTCAGACAGCTAAATAAGATCACGATTAAAAATCGTTACCCTCTTCCACTCATACCCGTCCTGTTAGACCAGGTGAAAGAAGCTAACATCTACACCCGGTTAGATCTACGAGGGGCGTATCATCTGGTGCGAGTTCAGGACGGCGATGAGTGGAAGACGGCGTTTAAAACGCGCTTTGGGCTGTTTGAATATCTGGTGATGCCGTTCGGGCTCTGCAATGCCCCTGCGGCATTTCAATTCTTCCTAAATGATATCATGAAGGAATATATTGACCGTTTTGTTGTCATCTATATCGACGACATTCTGATTTATTCCGATGATCCGTTACAGCATGTCAGTCAGGTTAAATTGATTCTTCAGACATTACAGGAACACAGCTTATATTGCAAATTAAGTAAGTGTGAGTTTGGAGTGACTGAAGTGGAGTTTTTGGGAGTGATCTTGAATCCTCAGGGGTTTAGGATGGCGGACAGAAAAGTGAAGGCAGTGCAAGAATGGCCAGTACCTAGAAGTGTGAAGGATGTGCAATGTTTTCTAGGTTTCTCCAATTATTATCGGAGGTTTATTGCTCATTTTTCCCAACTAGCCTCTCCAGTGACCCGGTTGTTGAGAAAGGGTGTCCCATTCGGCTGGAATTCGGAGGCAGGAGAGGCCTTCGATCAGATGAAAAAAGCTTTCTGTTCTGCCCCTATCTTGAGACATCCGCAATCCGATGTTCCATTCATTGTTGAAGCTGATGCTTCGGACATCGCCATTGGAGCGGTTTTGTCACAAAGAGACAAATCCACCGGGCAACTGCACCCGGTTGCGTTCTTGTCCAAAAAACTGAATCCTGCAGAGGTGAACTATACAGTGGCCGAAAAAGAACTGTTGGCAGTCAAAAGGGCTTTTGAGGAGTGGAGGCCTTACTTGTGGGGGGGTCAACATCCAGTTACGGTGTTCTCTGATCACCGAAATTTGCAGTTTATGAAGACTGCTAGACACCTTTCACAGCGCCAAATGCGTTGGATGTTATTCTTCGCAGAATATGACTTTACAATCACTTTTCGTCCTGGGGCGGACAATCGAAAGGCAGACTCTCTGTCTCGCCAATTGGATCCCGGTGCATCATCAAAGAGAGAACAGTTGTCGATCCTGCCTCCAGAGCGAGTGGTGTGTGCCACTACTGTTGAAATGTTCCTGGAAGCTGTCCGTAAACAACGTTCCGCATTACAGTGGCAGGTTTGGGCGGGTAAAGAAAAACAACGCACATTGAAACATGGACTACCTATGCGGAATAACGCCCTGTTTCTTCCCACGCATGAACTGCGTCTGATGGCCTTTAATTGGTGTCACAACGCCATGGTGGCAGGTCACCCGGGACACACAAAAACCTTCCAGATGTTACAGAGACAATTTTGGTGGGAAGGAATGATGAATGATGTGAAGTCATGGATTGAGCAGTGTGAAATATGTGCAAGAGCCAAGAGTGAACAAACCAGAAGTAAGGGGTTGTTGATGCCTCTTCCCACCCCCTCCAGACCCTGGCAAGTGATCAGTATGGACTTTGTACTTGGACTACCGTTGGATAAGGGTTGCGATGCCATTCTGGTAGTGGTGGATAGCCTGACCAAAATGGGCCATTTTATTCCTTGTCGTAATCTTCCTACGGCTGCTCAAACCGCGCAGTTGGTGTTGAAGGAAGTGGTGCGGTTACATGGAATCCCCAAAACCATCGTATCGGACCGTGGACCGCAATTTGTCGCTAGATTCTGGCGTACTTGGTGTAAGGCTCTGCAGGTCAAGGATGCTTTGTCTACGAGCTTTCACCCACAGTCTGACGGTCAAACCGAGAGGCTTAACCAGACCCTCAAGAAATATCTAAGATGTTACGCTGAAGAGGCCAATGATTCCTGGGTCTCATTGCTGTGGTTAGCCGAATTATCTTATAACAACGCATGGCACAGTTCTACGGGGGAATCCCCCTTTAGGGCCAACACGGGTTATCATGCTGACATCTTGCCTGTTACCATCCCAAGTGATGTGCACAACCATCCTACCGTGGCGGCTCGGATGAAGGCTTTGCTGAAGATACATCGGCGGATACAACAGCATTTGGAAAAGGCGAAAACATCATACAAGAAGTGGGAAGACCGACGGCGTCAGAAGGGTCCGGTATATAACGTGGGGGATAAGGTGTGGCTGTCGACAAGAAACATACGTTTCCGCTTCCGCAGTATCTTTCACCCTAGGTTCATCGGACCTTATGAAGTGCTGCGAGTAGTGAATCCGGTGGCATACAAACTGAAGTTACCTGCATCCTTACGGATTCATCCGGTTTTTCACTGCAGTCTTTTGAAACCTGCCAGAACTGGGAGACGTCAAGCGGTCCCTCCTGTGATGAGAGACGGCCAACTGGAGTATGAGGTGCGTCGTATCTTGGACTCCAAATACCAACGGGGTAAGCTATGGTATTTGATATCTTGGAAAGGATACGACTCGGAAGATGACTCTTGGGAACCTAGCACTGAGGTACATGCCCCTCTTGCGATTCGTCGCTTCCATGCTCAGAATCCTGGGAAGCCTGGTGCTAGAAGGCGCCGGTAAGGGGGGCATACTGTCAGGAATCGCATATGGCGCCTACAGAACTACAACTCCCACAAGTAGTAGGTGAACAGAGTCTATATATTGGTGGTGGCCACTAGATGGCGCTGTATTTGATTTTTACTCTTGAATCCTGAAGGAGAGAAGTGTGGTCATGTTCCCTGTAGTGGGGAGCTTTTGTTCATGGACTAGAGACATTGAGGATTGCCCGTTCAACTGAAGGTTTTTGGAACGAAGTGATCATCCCATAGAAAGCGAGGGGGAAGGCTTTCCCTTTCTCGCTGTTTCCTGCGCGAGCGGCGGCCGCGAGGAGAAAGTCGAGTTTTGCTTTGCCGGCTGGCAGAGGACATTGCTGCGAGGAGTCGGAGTTCCCCGATGCGCGAGCGGCTGCCGCGAGGGAAGATTCCTGAAGTCTGTGCTCATAAGCGTGGGCGCATTTGTTTTGGACATCGTGAAAGCCTGAAGCGATCTTCTTGCGGATGCCAGACCGTGTTTGGTGCATTCTCGTGAGCGGCTGCCGCGAGGACGAGGCAGAGGTCATTGTATTAACTGAAAGTTGGTGCAACACAAATTAAAGACCTTTTGTTACTCGATAGAAAAGGAAAGTCGGTAAGCCTCGGATGAGGAAGCCTTCGTTCAGAACTATTTTTGTTAGTGTTCCCTTTATAGTTGGGCCCAGCTAGGAATGCTAAATGAACTGTATTCATTTTTGTTCTTGAATGACTTGGAAGATATTCATATATCGAACTCTTGATCTTCAGTGAGTGGAACTGAGGTTTCTGGTGACATCCCTTATTATTTTCACTGGGTTATTGGAGAGGATTATTACAGCTGCAAAGGAAGCCTTTTAAGGGTATGTGTGGTGTATGGTTGACCTGTGTGCTGCTTTCCAGAAGGTTGTGGTACTGTTAGTAATTTGTGGTTTTCTTCCAGGTAGCACTCAGAAATAGAGAAGTATCTATGTTTTTAGAAGAAAGAGGTCCCCTCCTGATTTCAGTGGTATGTATCGTTCCTCTAGCGAGAATTGAATGAGAGTAGGTAGAACTGGTGTAATGATATTTTTTGTTCTTGTCATTTCAGCTATCCCATCCGTTCCAGACCCCATCCCTACCTTCCCTGTGTTATCCCTTGCTTGATTGCCTTTACGCTCTGTGTTATATAAACAGTCAGAGAGTGGGGAAATCAGGAGGTGGACCCCTTTCAGCATCACCCTGATCCTGAGGTTCTTCAGAATCCTGACACAGACAGAGCCTCCATGACTAGTTTTAAACCAAAGTCTGTGTTTTTCCCCAATCTCCCACACGATAATGTAGACACTTTTCATGATGTAACTACCAAGGCACTCATAGAATACAAACACTGCCCTAGAGGAAAGGGAGGAGGTTTCAATTTAAATGCAAAACAAAAGAAAGCTATTGAATCCCTAGCTAATGACTCCTCCATAATAATACGCCCAGCAGATAAAGGGGGAAATGTGGTGATACAAGATCGGGAGGCATACATAGCTGAGGCATCAAGACAACTAAATAATGTTAACTATTACTGTAAAAGTAATGGGAGCATATATAAAAATAACATCCTAACCATGTGGTCTAACCTGAGCAAGTGGCAGGAGGAAGGTCTCCTGTCTTGGGAGGAGTTTACTTTCTTGAAGAAAGATTATCCCAAATTACCAATAATCTATTTTCTTCCCAAAATACATAAGAACCCACTTATACCACCAGGGAGACCCATAGTGTCATCTATAGGTAGCGTGTATGAGAATGTGTCTAAATATGTAGAATTCTTCCTCCAAGAACACGTGAAAGAGCTACCTTCCTATGTGAAGGATACCCAAGACTTTTTGAAAAAAATTGACACCATAAATTGGAAAGCTGAGTACATGTTAGTAACTATGGATGTGAATTCATTATACACAATCATTGAACATGAACATGGTATAGAGGCATGCATGTATTATCTGAAAAAACGGAACATAATGTACCTAGAGCACACAAGGATGCTAAAGGAAATGATAAGAATATGTTTGGAAAATAATGTATTTATGTTTAATGGTGAACTGTACAAACAAACAACTGGAACTTGCATGGGTACGAGCTTTGCGCCGAGCTTTGCGAATTTGTTCTTGGGCAAATGGGAAGAGGAGATAAAAAATGACCCCCAGTACAAACAGGCATTCGAAAGAGTCGTAGTATGGCTTAGGTACATAGATGACTTCTTTGTAGTGTGGAGTGGGAATGATGCAGAGGCTGATGATTTTGTGAAACTTTTGAATACTAATGAGTACAACATAAAACTTACTCATCAAAAGAATAAACATAAGGTTGAATACTTAGACGTAGAAGTAAGAGCAGAAGGTGACCGGTTAAGAACAAAGTTGTTCAGGAAGGAGACTGCAGGCAATAGTGTCCTCCATGCTCTGAGCAGCCACCCTGATACCTTAAAATGGAGCATTCCCTATGGGGAACTGCTAAGAGCAAGGAGAAATTGTTCTAGCACAGAGGAGTACAAGCAAGAAAGCGTAATAATGATTCAGAGATTCAAAGAGAGGGGTTACCCCAAATGGGTTCTAGATAGAGCCCTGACAAAGATGGAAAATGTGACAAGGGAAAGCACCTTAATAACCAAAGAGAAGGAAGCGCAAGAAAACGACACCACCAGGGTAATCCTAACATTCAATAAAGGGTCTCACAAAGTAAGAAAAATAATTGCAAAAAATTGGAACATCCTTAAAAGCGACCCTATCATTGGCCCTGATTTAAGCGTTAGACCAGCCATCACCTACAGAAAAAGTCACAGCCTGAGGGACATACTCACGAAGGGAGACATCACAGACTACAGGGATAGGAACCAACACAATCTGGTAGGTTTCTTTCCGTGTGGGCACTGTAAAGCTTGTAAGTATAGCCCTATGAGAAAAGACATCGATCTCCCTCATGGCAAGACTAAAAGAAAGATAACTCAATTCCTCACGTGCAGCACTACACATGTGGTATACGTGCTTGAATGTCCGTGTAAAAAAAGATATGTGGGCAGCACAACAGTAATGGCTAAAAATAGGGTGATGCAACACCTTAGGGCAATCACAAATCAGGACCCTCAATACCCAGTCGCGAGACACTTTGCGCAATATCATAGATCGAATTGCAATTTGCTAACATACTTTGCAATCGAACAGGTGAGACATAATCACAGAGGGGGTAACAGAGAGATGCAGTTGAGGAAAAAAGAGTCTAAATGGATTTTAGAACTAGAGACAAGACAACCGAATGGGCACAATGACCATGAGGAATTGGTAGTTCATCTATATGATTCATGAAGAAATCAAATGAGAATCCTGTACCTATGAAATGTATATAAATTTGTCACAATGAAGGAATGTTGGTTTATATATCTAAGCTGGAAATATGTTTTAATGAGAATAAGATTGTAATTTTAATTTTTGTTTTACTCTAACAGGCGGAATCAAGATGAGATATTAGGGATCACGTGCACTTCACGAAAAATGAGCCTGTCACCCAGAAGATTCACGAAAATAGAGTAGAAGACTTCTTCACTAAGTAGAAATTTCTTCACCTATAGTTCACGTTTTTTGCACTTTTTTCTTTGTTTTTAAAGATAAAGCTTTAACCAGAGACATTGAACCCTTATTAAGCCACTAGGCGAAAGAAGAGGGGTTTAGAAACAGTCACTGCACAATTAGCCACTGTGGCGAATGAAATGTGAGATAAAAAGTAATGATGAAATGTACTTAATCACTTTTATATTCAAGTGGTTGTGTAAATAAGAGACACTGTGTGTACAAGAACTTTACAGAAAGTACACTCAAAGATGTCAGCCAAAATGAAATGTGTACAGTCCTGTTTCTATGGCTATAACGCTGTGTGTATGTAACTGGTGGAAAGCAAATGGCTTGCTGTGTGAGCAAGGGAGTTTTGGCTTCCGAAACGCGTAACAGCAAATAAAGCGACACTGTGTACCACTTTACCTCTGAGTGCGCGTCTAACTTGGAACTTTATTGGAAATAACTGACTGGCGGGGCTCTGCCAGCCTTGAACGCGCCACCGGACTGTGGGAGGTTCCACCGCAAAAGAGCCGTGAGAAGGAAATATATATATATATATATATATATTCACTGAAAAAACCATAGGTATAGACCATATATAGTTAGGAATTAGCATTTACAAAACCTTGAAAATTCACTGAAAATACCATAGGTTATAGACCATATATAGTTAGGAATTGGCATTTACAAAACCTTATTTTACTCACACAAAACCATTGAAATTCGCATATATAGTTAGTTGCACTAACTATATATCGTGCACCCGCAATCCACTGCTGATCATGTCACATATTACATCATTCATGACATGGTCAGTGACATCACCGATGACATCATTGATGACATCTCAAATGACATCACTGATGACATCTCAAATGACATCACTGATGACATCACTGATGACATCTCATTTGACATAACTGACGACATCACTGATGACATCATTCATGTGATAATACGATGAACCTCTTCAGACTCTAATATAACCTTAGATACACTCAGTGTAAACAGACACTCACAGACTGTCACTCATCCATGGAGTTACTCACACACCTAGTCAGTCATGCAAAGAATCAATCACACCTACATTTCCTCAACTATACAGTTATACACACCTTACTTATTCAAACATATACTAACACATATTTACTCTCTTATACAATCCCTGATACAAGTTCACAATGATCCATACAGCCACTCACACATTCACTGGCTCTCATGCACAGTTATTTATATATGCCAACTCTCACATGTACTGTGTTTTACATATGTACTTACTTTGACATGTAGCACTGAGATATCCATTCACTCACCAATACACTCATGCACACAGTCAACCACCCATACAGCTGTTTCCACATGCAGTTTTGAACCCATACATCTAGTGAATCAACTGTTCACACATCTATGCACAGAGTCACACACCTCCCAGCCACCCACACACACACTCAGTCTCCCATACAAATACTTGGGCAACCAATCAATAACCCATATAGTTACTCATATAGCTACTGATCAACACATGCAGCAGTTTACAGCACAACAGACATAATGATGCACAAATTAAGACAGTTTAGTCACTAACCCATGCACTCAGTGAGACACATTTAATCACTCACTCATACAGTCAGTCATGCACCTACTAAATCCTTCATCCAGACACTTATACATCCACTCATTCTTCAATATGTAAGACATATTTTAACTTTACAGAAACATACAGTCACTGGATGTTGTCATCAGTGATATCATCAGTGATGTCATTTGAGATGTCATCAGTGATGTCATCAGTGATGTCACTGACCATGTCATGAATGATGTAATATGTGACATGATCAGCAGTGGATTGCGGGTGCGCGATATATAGTTAGTGCAACTAACTATATATGCGAATTTCAATGGTTTTGTGTGAGTAAAATACGGTTTTGTAAATGCTAATTCCTAACTATATATGGTCTATAACCCATGGTTTTTTCAGTGAATATATATATATATATATATATATATATATATATATATATATATATATATATATATATATATATATATATATATATATATATATATATAAAAATTATAAAAAACAATGTTTAAGTTACTTTCATTATTTGTTAATTTTAAGTTTATTTAAGTTTTTTAAGTATGTTTAAATTAATTACATTTATTAATATATTACTTTTAAATTACTTTTACGACATTTAAAAAATTCAATATTTTGACTGTCTATATTTTTACAACAATATTTTGGAGTCGATATTCATGTACTTACCTGTTTGAAGATAGGAAGTTGATATTCTGGCATTCTATATTTTTTCCACAATATTTTGGCAGGTCGATATTTTGCTCCTCGATATTCTGTCAGTGATCCGTATTTAGCTACATGCTGGCCTTCAAAAACCAGACTGCGCATTTCAGGAAGCTCACTCAAATGAACCTAGAAGCCAGCCAGGAAGAGATGAAACGCTGGTCTATCAAGAATGCCACTCTGGTTGAGTTTCAGCCTGGCCAGAAGGTGTGGGTCATGGCCCTAGTAGTGCCCTGCACCCTGCAGGATAAGTGGCCTGGGCCTTTTGAGGTGATGCAGACACCACTGCAAACCTCACTATGAGAGGCTTGAAGTGACTATGCTCCTGGCTACAGATGATGGAATGGAGGAGGAGAGTGAGCCTCTTCCTCACCTCCTGTCTGCCAGGGAGAAAGATGGGTCAGTGGAGAGCATTAACCTCTCCCTCACACTGACCCTGAAACAGTAGAGTGACTGTTGCCAGTTGCTAGGACAGCTCTAATAGTGGAAAATTACTGTTGCATCAGGTCTGTATTGGATTTGGTGGATTTTGCGAGGTTGTGCACTTCAGCTATTTTTTTAAGGATCATGTCCATAGTATTGTTAATATCAGACTTTCCTTTAACTGGTGAATCAGGCAACAGTGGTTTGGGTTTGGTTCGTTTGTTGTTTGGCTTGGTCTTTTTGTCCTCTATGATTTTTGCTGAGAGAAGACTGGAAAGGCTGCGCGGAGCAGCAGCCAGGTTTGGTTAATATAGTAGATATTGATACCAACCGCACAACCTATAGTTTATTGCCCTGTTTGGAGAAGTACCGACTGCCAATAATATTTTGTGGTAGACTTGTTGTTAGCAGAATTCAGAGTGCCAAATCAGAGTGCCAATTCAGAGTGCCAGTGCCAGTGCCAGAGCCAGTGTAATTGGGAACAGTAGGGTGCAGTATTTCAGCACTCCAGAGTACTGAGCAGTTGTATACCGCAGACCGAGAGCACCAGTGGTGTGGTTACAGGGAAAGCCCCCTTATCTCACCTGGGGTATATGTATGTGAGCCAAGAGCCAGGAGCACTGATCAGGTTGCCTTGTGTTTGGGCACCATTTTGAGGTTATGCGGAGCCCAGGGCAGCACAACTACAGCACCACTTAGTCCCACTTAATCCACACAATGATGGGTGGCTGTATGATGGCAAATATTCCCCTGACTGCGAGAGGAAAACTAGGTTGTGATGATTTAAATCCACTCAGGCTGCATAAGGAGACTTGTATACAGAGAGCTCCACAAAAGCACAGCTAATCAACTTACTTGTCTAGATGAGGAGGAAAACTTTGTCTAGCAGATGGAATGCAGGGCTCTCCAGGGAACAATACATGAAGACCGCTTAAACCCCCAAACCGTTCACTGATGCTGTGCTGCGATGGCAGCCATTTTGATTGAAGGCGGCATGGAATACTTGATAATGGTGATCGCAGATGAGGAGGACAGGCACTGGACTGCAGTAGACCTGCTCAAAAATCAGTTCCATGGGTATTCCGGAGACTGGCACTGGTAAGGATTTGATCGGATTAGGAAACTGAGCAGAGTTAGGCTGCGGAACTGTGCAATTAGGCTGCCATCCGCCGCGCTATCCAAGTCACGCCCGCATCCTCAAGTTTTTTTTACATATTGCTTATAGTAAGGCAATGAGGTCTGCTTCATAGTAACTAGTCTAGATCAAGACTTGATTTTAGTTTGATCTAAAAATACATGTTCTTTCTTATAAATTTATGAGCACTACCTGTATGTGTTGTAGAAAGGTAAGATTGTTTTCTTAAAGCTTGGAATAAGTCCCTGGCCATTTGAGCTGTCACAGACGACAGCTTGTGCTCAAAATTAATCTATCTGTAATTTCTGAACAGATATGCTTTTCAGTGAAATAGATTGATCCCACGGACAAGAAATAAATGCAGTATATATTTTTTCTATTCTTGTGTACATGTGTGTTTTTTGATCTTTATTATTATTTGCACTTTATTCCCTAAGAAAATGTTGTAGAACTTTCATTGTATAGATCATGTGGATTCCTGATTCCTGATCTCTTAAGTGTAGTTGTACAGGGACCGCAGATCTTCTAAAACCTATGTTGTTTGCACATTAAAGAAAATACCCACTTCAAAGTTTCCATCTAATCTGAGGATGATCCTCTCGCTCAATAGATGAGTTTACTGTCAATGTTTAGCATGAAAATGATTTTAATGGATTGAGACAAGAAGGAAAGCCAATCCTCTAAGAACTGCCTGTTGAGATCTATTTTCATCAGGCACTGCATAAGTGGGAAAGTACACTTTTTAGGGATGATGCTTTGCTAGGTGTTGCTCTGGGCATATTCAAAGTGGTGTGAAAGTTATATGTGTATTAACATAAATTAATACACAAAAAGGCCATATGTTGAATATATTTGTAGCATGTGTTTTCTTTGAGGTCCATCTACATGAATGCCATGGAGCACATAAACTTCACAGCAGCCATTACTTCGGAAGTCATTACATTCCGGTAAGTACATCATCAGTATCTTTACATTGTGGTAAATTACATTTGAAGTGCCTTTACCTCGAAGGTAAATGGATAAGTATTATTTCTAGCCCCTGCACAACTCACACACAAAGTTTTAATTTTAGAAATTGACCTAATTTTAAAAATGTATTTTCTTTTATTTTATAACATTTTTAACATCAACATCACAGTACTCAGAACAACAGGATTCTCTTGTAAGGTAGAACTAAGAAAAAAAGACATGCAAGGTCAAATTTTCGGTCACAGTGGTTGCACATTTAAGTGTACATACAGGCAATCATTACAATGTTGAATGGAGACCCGGTGAAGGGTAGAATGTCTGTTACAAAGGAAGAAAGAAGAAATAAGGATTGAATTTTGCCCATCAATTCATCTAGACAGCTTAATATATACATTACAAAATATTCTATAGGAGTATACAAATCTCACAATATAAAGACAAAGAGGAGAATTATCCATGATCTTATTCACCCTCCGTTTCCCCCGTTTCCTTGCTTACCAAATATTGTTGATACAATCCCCAGAAGCTTCTGGGACGGTTCTGAGGAGGCAACAGTTCACTATAAACATCAGATTAGGTACTACAATACAGCATACCTGCCGTCCATTCATCAATCGTAGGTATGGGACCTCTCCCCAATCTCATGGTGACCCTTTGTTTAGCCAACAGGAGTCCAAACGCTACCAGTTTCCTAATGGCCTTATCTATTCCTTTATCTAGCACAAGCAGTGCAAGTAAGGGCCATGGAGCAAGCTAATGCCCTGTAATCTCACTCAACTTGCGAAAAATACCCTCCCAGAACCCTAAGACCTTTGGGCAGTACCATGCAACATGAATAAAACGACCTGTGTGCTTAAGGCATCTATAACAAGATGCTGTGTCCATTAACCCGTATTTGCAGAGTTTTTCAGGTGTGTGTATATATATATATTCACTGAAAAAACCATAGGTTTCAGGCACGTTATAGTTACTATAACTCGCGCCCCCGCAATGCACTGACCATGTCATGAATGATGTAATATGTGACGTCATCAGCAGTGCATTGCGGGGGCGCAAGTTATAGTTAGCTCAACTAACTATACAGGGGAATTTCTATGGTTTTCTAGGAGTGTAATGACCAACTAACTATAACACCCCTGAAACCTATGTTTTTTCAGTGAATTTCAAAGGTTTTTTAAATGCTAATTTCTAACTATAACGTGCCTGAAACCTATGGTATTTTCAGTTAATTTCAAAGGTTTTTTAAATACTAATTTCTAACTATAACATGCCTGAAACCTATGGTTTTTTCAGTGAATTTCAAAGGTTTTTTGAATGCTAATTTCTAATTATAATGTTCATTAAACCTATCTTTTTTTCTGTGTTTTTTATTTATCATACCATTCTCAACTTGGTGAAAACTGCATATCTCACCACTCTTCCATCAATACCTTACGCCAACAAAAACGCCACAACTAACGCTAATGATTTGCAAAGTAGGCATTTCCTTGCAAAAAAAAACACGAAAACACCACTTCCCCATATTTTCAACGACCAGCCAAATCTGCAATGCGATCAAAAAAGCAGACGATAAGCTGAGGTAGCAGTAACAAATTAACAACAACCTTTAACTGGTGTACGGAGGTCGACTATCTACTCCGTGAATTAGACCCAACTCACAGCCACATCTAAAGACCAACATGTGATAGAGCTACTGATAATGCAGCTCCAACACCCCACAAGGCCATAACACCTAGTGCCACCTCCACCAGAACCTCCTCCCTGGACAACCCCCTTACTACCACTGATGCAGCGCAAAAAAGGACAACTGACCTTCCCAAAATGCCATGCCCCTCAGCCACACAATAGTTGAATGTTGGGAGATGTGGCAACCAACTATACATGAAGGAGGCAAGTCACCCATCAATAATAAAGCACACAATGCCGAGTGTAAAGCTGATGTGCTGCACATACATCGCTATGCAAAGCACAAACCTCTCCATGTGGAGATATACTATTGATACTTGTAGTGTAGTGCACAGTGGACGCAACCATGTTACCTCAGGCAGTGGGGAAAATCTTGGTCACGTAGCTGTGTTGTCCCCCCCTGGAAGCGGAAGCGGAGTGGGGTGCTCCAACGTACGCCACTCCAGTGTAGCAGTATGAATAAATAGGCTATACCCCCAAGGCATAGTTCACTTGTAGGAAGACTAATGAGTCTGTCAGAGCGGCAGCCCTCACCCTGGCATTTGGCTGCTGTCATCACTGCGTGCCTCCTCGACACAGGCCCCCTGTGAACCCAGCGGCACAGCACCGCAGACTTATGTCTGTACCGACTACTGCCTTCGATCTACACTGCGGACAGCAGGGATCACAATTCAGATGCAGTGGCGATTGCAGATGACGCAGTCCAGTTAGCAAGACACGTTGCTCCCAGTGCCGCCCGCCCTGACCACACATGATTGCAGGCTGCGCACAAGCTGTGTGCTTCAGGTGCTACTAACACACTGCACCACAAGTCATCGCCATGTTGCCTTTTTAAGGCCGAATTCATTAGACAAAAGACATTGCTCCCAGTACGACCTGTCTGGACTGCGTATCATCGCAGGGTGGACGCACGCTGTGTGCTTCAGGTGCTACTAACTCACTGCACCATAACTCATCACCACGTGGCCTTATCAAGGCAGAATTCCTAAGACAAAATACATTGTTCCCAGTGAGGTCCACTGGCACCACCTATCATCGCAGGGTGCGCACAGGCTGAGTACTCCAGGTGCCACTAACTGCAGCTCAACTTAACGCCACGTGGCTGTGCGCCCATCCTGACCACTACCTCCGCCTTACACTGGGGTTACACGATTCACAATTCAAGATTAGCAGTGACGCAAATTGTATAAGAGACTATAATAGGTTAAGAAGATCAAATGCTCCCAATCTGTGCAGCCTAAGTCAACGTCACCTGCCTGTGGGCCTTTGCTGACCGCGGCCTCTGGCCTACACTGTGGAAGACGGGCGACACGTGGTGCCAACTAACCCTGTTCAACACAAGCCAGTCCCACATGTTTACCTGTGTCCTGAGTCCTGAATGCAGCGACCACAGCACCAGACTCCCTTTGATCAGTGAGGGGTATTTGCATATGGAAGGCCGGCAACACGTGGTGCCAGTAAACCTGCACTACGCAGGCCGGTGGGGACACCAACGTATGCACGTGGCTGTGGGCCCTTGCTCACCGCTACCTCTGGCCTACACTGTGGAAGACCGGCGACATACGGCACCACTAACCGTCTTCAACACAAGCCGATCCCACATGTGGAACTGTGTCCTGAGTCCTGAATGGCAGTGACCCCAACTCCGTGAGACAACCGCAGCACCAGACTCCCTTCGATCAGTGAGGCATATTTCTATATGGAAAGCTGGCGACACTTGCTGCCACTAACTCTGTTAAAAAAAAACCCGATCCCACATGTGTAACTGTGTCCTGAGTCCTGAATGGCAGTGACCCCAAGTCCGTGGCAGCAACCACAACACCGGACTCCCTTTGATCAGTGCGGCATATTTCCATATGCAAGGCCGGCGACACCTAGTGCCACTAACTTTGTTCAACACAAGCCAATCCCAAATATGTAACTGTGTCCTGAGTCCTGAATGGCAGTGACCCCAAGTCAGTGGCAGTGACCACATCATCACACTCCCTTCAATCAATGAGGCATATTTCGATATGCAACTACAGACTCCAGTAGGCAAGTAACTATTACAGTCCTACACCCTACATATTATCCTTTTAGTATCCTCGCTTCAAGAACTTTTTTTATATCAGTTATAGCTTTACTACAATGACCAAATTAATCTTCAAATGCAAACTAACATGGACTAACAGTTTACACTGCAGGCAGTACAGCTCACAATTCCAATTTTAAATGCTAATTTCTAACAACAAGATTGTACTCAGAAAATAAAACACTTCGCCAGTGTATTATATACTTATTTCATCTTTTCATCATACACCTACACTGCACTCAGTAGGGCTCACAATGAAAATTATTTCTTCAATCATTAACTGCAGAGTCCACTAGGCAAGTAACTATTACAGGCCTCAAATCTACATAATATCCTTTTAGTATCCTTTCTTCTTGAACATTTTTAATATCAGTTATACCCTTAGTACAATAACCAAATTCATTTTCAAGTACAAAAAAACACTCCTTAGCAGTCTACACTGCGGGCAGCAGAGCTCGCAATTTCAATTTTGGACATGTGGTGCCAACTAACACTATCCAACACAAGCCGATCTCACATGTGTAACTGTGTCCTGAGTCCTGAATGGCAGTGACCCCACGTCCATGGCAGCGACCACAGCACCAGACTCCCTTCGATCAGTGGGGCATATTTTGATATGCAATGTCGGCCACACGTAGTCCCACTCACACTCTTTAACACAAGCCGATCCCACATGTGTAACTGTGTCCTGCGTCCTGAATAGCAGTCACCCCAAGTCTGCGGCAGCAACCACAGCACCACACTCCCTTTTATCAGTGAGGCATATTTCGAAATGCAAGGCCGGCGATACGTAGTCCCACTAACCCTCTTTATTACAAGCCGATCCCACATGTGTTACTGTGTCCTGAGTCCTGAACGTCAGTGACCCGAGCTTCGTGACAGCGACCACAGCACCACACTCAATTTGATTAGTGCAGGGTATCTGCATATGGAAGGCCGGCGACACGTGGTGCCACTGAACCTGCACTACAGAGACCTGGTGGGGCCACCAGCATATGCATGCGGCTGTAGACTCTTGCTCCTCGCTACCTCTGGCCTACACTACGGTCAGCATGCCTCACAATTCAGATAGAGTACTGATTCCACATGCGCAGTCCAGTAGCCAAGACTCATTGCTCCCAGTGAGGCTTGTCCACACCAAGCATCATCACAACCTCACACAGTCTTAATGCTTCTGGTCCCACTAACCCTCTAAAACACAAGCCGATCCCACATGTGTAACTGTGTCCTTAGTCCTGAATGGCAGTGACACCAAGTCTGTGGCACCAACCACAGCACCACACTCCCTTCGATCAATGAGGCATATTTCGATATGCAAGGCCGGCGACACGTAGTCCCACTAACCCTCTTTAACAAAGGCCGATCCCACATGTGTAACTGTGTTCTGAGTCCTGAACGTCAGTGACCCGAACTTCGTGACAGCGACCACAGCACCACACTCTATTCGATTAAAGCAGGGTATTTGCATATGGAAGGCCGGCGACACGTGGTGCCACTGAACCTGCACTACGGAGACCTGGTGGGGCCACTAGCGTATGCATGCGGCTGTAGATTCTTGCTCATCGCTACCTCTGGGCCTACACTACAGTCAGCATGCCTCACAATTCAGATAAAGTCCTGATTCCACATGACGCAGTCCAGTAGCCAAGACACATTGCTCCCAGTGCGGCTTGTCCACACCAAGCATCATCACAGCCTCATACAGTCTCAATGGTTCTGGTCCCACTAACCCTCTAAAACACAAGCCGATCCCACATGTGTAACTGTGTCCTCGGTCCTGAATGGCAGTGACACCAAGTCTGTGGCACCGACCACAGCACCACACTCCCTTCGATCAGTGAGGCATATTTCGATATGCAAGGCCGGCGACACGTAGTCCCACTAACCCTCTTTAACACAAGGCCATCCCACATGTGTAACTGTGTCCTGAGTCCTGAATGACAGTCAGCACAACTTCATGGCAGAGACCACAGCATCAGACTCCCTCCAGTCTTATATGTTGTTCTTTTCTTTAAATAATGTCTTTTATATGTAAATCTAAACATGAGTAAGATTCTTCTTTGTCCAACCTCACACGGACACTTCCGGGCCCAAGAAGATTGTTCAGGGTGTGATGGTAATGTGGGATGAGGGTGTGTTACCTGCTGATGGGGGGAGAGGCAGCGTCAAAGGGGTATCTTTCACAGAAAGAACTCAGAAATGTTTTCACAAATGGCTCGGACAGATGCCAGCTGATGGACTGAATCACAAAAGGATTTTTCAATGCTTATGTAGTGTGAGTTATGAACAGTTCTCACCCAGGCTTGCAAAGGGACAGCTGAGCCCATGCGCTCGACTCATTGACGCAGTACTACGAGCCATCCGCGTCATAGTGGCTATCTCTGCCCTGGTCCGTCGTACGCCACCCCCCTCCGATTACATTCCGACGTTGGCCGCACATAGCTACCTGTCGCAGGCGTACTCGCTGTTTGGGTGCAGGTCAGTGGTCTAGTTCTCAACATCTCACGGCCACTCCCTGAGGGCAGGTTTGGACACACACCACACCCATCCGGCATATGCGTCACAGGCCATGTGACCACGCAAATATAATAGATCGACAATGTCACATCCTTTATTGCCGGTGCTGACTAGATGGCGGACACTCCACGGGTCTCAGCCATAAAGAGTCTTTGATAAGTTGTGCAGAAGGTTAGTCGTACCCTAATCTGTATAGCCACCAGGGGCCTACCATCCCCTTGGTATGGACTTCAGATGCACAGGATTAGTGCCACCCAAAGTTCATAAGGCCATCAGGGGCCTATCACCACGTGGCACGGGCTTGAGTTCCACAGGCTTAGCGGCACCAAACGCTGATGTGGTCTCCAGTATTGATGACTCAGGACTCAGCGACATGTGTGAGATCTGCCGGGCCGCGGAGAAGCTGCTGTGGTCTCTGCCATTGATCACTCAGGACTCACCGACATGTGGGAGATCTGCTGAGCCGTGGAGAAGATGATGTTGATATCCACCATTCATAACTTAGGACTCAGCAACATCTGTGCCATTGGCGAAGAAGCTGATGTGGTCTTTGCCATTCATGCCTGTTCTGACCGAGTTTTGGTTCCGCTTTTTGAGTGAAGGTGACTTTAGCCTGCTATCATTCCAATAGGAGGATTAGAATCTCAGCCCTGGCCTATTTACAAGGTGTTTGACATAATTCCCTATTCTTTTCTCCATTCTAGGGCTTATAAGCTTATGTTAAGGGATAGATTCCTTAGTATTAATATTAATCCGTCCTTTTGTAAGGTTGCTAGTATATTTCAGATGGAGTTATGCTTATTTTGGGCCTTGTAGGCCTCAAACGGGAGAGACTCCATCTTTCTTTCTGCCTCGGCTGCTTGAGATGCTTTTAGGTCAAATGTATTGTTTTAGTTATAAGGTGTTGTCCGCTTGGAGAGAACCGGCTCAGGCTGGCCCTTATCGAAAGACTGTATTTTTCTTCATGTCGAAGACATAACATCAGGCCGGCAGGCTGAGAACGTGTCCTTGGCATGGGGTGGTACAAGAATTTGGTGGGCGGCAGGTTACTGGCCGGAAATTTCCATGCATGAACAAGGTTCCATATTAGCGAAAGCACGGAGAGTTCAGTAGTTAGTTAGTAGACGGCAGCTAGTCGTTAGTATTATTGCAGTTAATCAACTTAAGGCAGACAGTCGCCATTTTGAAGTCCGAAAAAGACCGAGGGCTGATACTCTCTCAGAAAGATTTAAGTTATTTTAGTTGGAGCAGCTGGCGAGCTTTGATACTGAGATCAGAGCATGCAGAGTGAAGAAGTTAGCGGAGCGAACGAATATCAGTGAGGTAGAAACTAAGTTATAAGATCGAAGTCAGAAGGTGAAGATAGTCCGTGATCGGGAGGAGAGATAGGAGTAGTGCAGAACAGCGAGAATGAAACAGACGAAACAGAGAATAAGAAGGAGGTTCCAGTGACTTGGAGGGGAGCAGAGGAGACAGAGCATAGCGGTGCAGACGTGTATCCGTGACTGCAGGGGTGATCCTAAGATGAGCCAAGGCACAGACGAGAAGGGAACCCGGATGATAACTGAGTCCAGACTTCGTACTCATAAGGTGACGTCGACCCTTTCTTATTAGCGTGAACACACATTCTAATTCTTTCTTTCGCTTTTCAGGCTATATGTCATATTGCAGCATTATATTGTTGTTATAATTTACTATTGTTTAATAAAGGGACCCCAGTTCTTAGTGAACCATTGTGTAACTGCTGTTTTCTTATAATAAAGTTAACCTTTCTTCTAGTCAGATGCTGTTATGTGGACGAATGCGTCTCCCGTCCGGGTAAATGGTAACTGAGCAAGGGAGCAGAGGAACACTTGAATCAGAGAATAACCTTTACATATTGTAATTTGGCCATTCTTGTGTGAGAGGATTGAACTGCCTATCTATCACATAACCCATAATATTACATCCCCAGTAGATATTGAATAGAGAAACTTCCCAAACAGAGAGAGAGAGAGAGAGCTGAAGGTATTCATAGGACAGTGATCGTCGTTGTGTAGCGGCGTTAGTGGGAACATTGATTGTGATCAATGTGTATACCCACAGGATTGTGGCTTGTGAGAGCACCGGAAGGACACAGTGCCTAATGAGATCGCCGCCAGGGAAAGTGGCGTTAGTGAGAACATTGACTGTGGTCAATGTGTATACCCACAGGATTGTGGCTTGTGTAAAAGAGTGAGAGCACCAGAGGGATACGGTGCCTATACCCACAGGATTGTGGCTTGTGTGAGCACTGATTGTGATCAGTATGTAATGGTAAGTAATCGGAACTGCCTCAGGGTAGTCTAGTCTGGGCCTATGTTGCCGCGAGACTATAAGGCATGAGTGTGGTGTTTTAGAAGATCTAAGCTTGTATATTGCTAATTCCCCATCCTTAGGTTGGTACCCAGGTGCCATGGTAAGTAGGTCCTGAGGAGGGAGGTGGTTACGTTTAGGCTGGGTTGGTGGTGTCTTGGTGAGCTGATTCTATCTGGTCCGAAAATCCGGTCGTTACAATGCCTCAAGATTCAGCGACATATGCGCAGAGCTTTGACAGGCACGTGGAGTACACATTGCTGCACACTCTGGTGGCACCATGTAATTTTTTGCTCATGGATGCGCAGGGGCGGCAGTGTCTCTTTCGCTCTCTCTCTCTCTCTCCTCACTCTCTTCACTCTCTCTCTTCCTTCTTTTCCTTCTATCTCTCTAACTCTCTCTCTTCCTTCTCCCTTTCTCACTCCCTTTCTTTTTCTCTCTGGCACTTTTTTCCTTCTGTTTCTCTGTGTCTCTCTCCTTTGATATGCGCATTACACACGTCCTTATTTTGTGCTTTATTTTCCAGGCTCTGTCGTCCACATCCATGAACCCCACAGGAGTGTTCCGCCTTGTTGTTTTCTATTATTTTTATTAAATTTAGTTTATTAGTTAATTGTTCAGATATATATGTTAATAAAAAATAAAGTTTGAAAATAGTTTATAGTTTACATATATATGTTTGTAAAAAAATAATGTTTGGAAAAAAAATTAATAACGTTTTTTGGTTGTTTTCTTAACTGCTGTGTGACTCTTTTTTGTTCTTATTACTGTTATTTGATGGTGTCCACGATATTGTTAAATTTTGGGAGACTTATCACGGGAATACTGGTGATGTCTGCAGTTTGCACCAACTTCTGAATAGTGTGTTAGATTTATCTCAACTATACTTCCATTCAAGTGCTCATAATGAAATGCAGACTAGCCGTTCCCGTGCAAAAAGACACGAGGTTCACCTTTCCGATTTATTCTAAATACTAAAACCCTGTATTGAATTGCTCTGCGGTAGTGGCTGCACTTACAGTGTACACACAAAATCAATTAAGAAATCTCATTGTATTTATATTGATTGGGAATACTGCGTCAGGTGCGGCATCTTCATTGGATACACTGCCCAGTTCGTATATTGTTCTGCACATGAATAAAATTACATCACAACTTTCACACCACTGCAATGCAAAACAAATTCCAGCGATAAGCCACGTTAGCACCAGGGATTTTACATCTGTTTTCTGCTGGTGTTAAGCAGGAAGACTACATGCACCATGAAAGGGAACAAAGCCAAGAGCCACCTCAGAAAACCCACTGGTGCCATAGAGTCAATGTGCATGATACAGAGAAACCGATGAGGGCCACAAGACTCATCACAACGCCCCCCAAACCCACATCTGAGCAAGTGTGTCCCTGTCGTCATTGTGTTAGCATGATAGGCACAGGCCCTGCAAAATCACAGTGTGCTGTCACCTCAGCGTTGGCAGTGAGCCTGGACATGTAGCTATGCACGCATCCTCCTGCATGCACAACCGGCGTGTGCTGGTCCGGCGTACACAGGTCAGCGCAAGGGTGTACCTATCCAGCAAGAGGAACGGGTGTGTCTGACATGTCCGTGTACAAGAAGTGTGGTTAGTGTATCTCTGTGTTCTGATGTGGCCTGCCACAAGGGACGCAGCAGTCAATGTTGTAAAGTGGCATGCACGACCTCCAAACTGCACTGTCATGGTGAAGTTGGAATGCAGCAGGACATGCCCGAATAGGCATTACAATGGTGTGCAGTACGAGTGCATGAGATACAACAGCGCACCATACAAAAGTGTGGGGGCTCATGGGAGGGAGGAGCAGCTGTTTGTCAACGTAACACACAGTGAACTTGCCCATGTGCCACGTGCTGGGCATCTCATCCATGATGACCACGGTCGCAGACATCCCACAACACCCACAACCAGCCTTTGTACACATCCTGTATAAATGCAGCGTGGTTTTCACTTCTATTCTCGTTCACTGGTGTGATGTTATGGGTTGTGTGGCTTGTTTTGCTTGTTGGTGTGTTTCATTTTGGCCATTGTTTGTCTATACTTGTGCTGTACTTAATTGTGCATGTGTGCCATTCTGAACATCTCCCCACATCCCCCACTCCCTGCTTCTTTCTCTTCCTGGTGATGTTGTGTCTATAATTTTGTTGCTCCACACATAAAAACATGTAAAGAACAAATTAGAATAGTTCCTTGATTCTTTTAGGTTTCAAAACTTCTCTCTATTGGTTTCTTTTTAATTTTCCATATAAACAGTTTTTTTCATATTCAACAACACATAGAAGTCAGAAGTGCAATGTACACACTTTCTAGAACATTCTACAACACGTGCAGGTTAAAAGTTCATCAATTGTTTTAAACGTAACAAGTTTTTTGCAACATTTTCTCGAACATTTAATGGCACATGCAGGTTAAAAGTTCACAATTGTTTTAAGTTTGAACAGTGCCTTCCAAATGCAAGTAGCAGGTGTGGTTGAGTTGAGCACATTTTATCCTATGATATGTACTCCACGTTGAAACTGCTTTTCCTTAACCAATCACAAAAATGCTTTTCCACAAAACGAATGAGCATCCTACTTTTAAAAAAGAATGCTTTTCATCTCCCAATCACGTATCGTTTTGTATGGCAAACAAAGTAGTTCCCCCTCTTTAAACATATCTCTTATTCTACAAAGGAACTGCATGAGCTACAAACATCTTTCCATACCTTCCAGCCAAACCTTCAAAATGCTAGTGTAGATCATAGGACATAGCTATATTTTCTGGTGCAAGAGGTATGCAGAACATAGACATATTGACTTAGACCTAGGTTTACAAAATGTGGACATTAAATGGTTTGCACAGAGAGGATTGAAGTGGCACCACTTGCTACCTTTGGTTAAAACCTCTTTGCATCTTCCACACCCTGACCTCATGATTGTGCATCGTGGTGGAAATGACTTAGGCACATTGACTGAGGTTGGTTTGGAAATGCTTATGAAGGACACCTTTGGACAATTGATGTTACTTTTCCCTCAAACTGTCTTTGTATATTCCAATATATGCCAAAGACAGAAGTGGAAATGGTCAAAACAATTTTGTCCTTAGATTGAAAAATTTAGGACAAATGTCAGCAAAGCTGTCTGCATACCTTAGAGACCATAGAATGGGGTAGATCTACAACAACAACATACGTTTTGATATGCCTGATATCTACAGAAGTCATGGAGTACACTTGACAGATCAAGGAAACCGAGTTTAGTTTTCTGAATAACCTGAAGTTGTGCATCCACACCTACATGTAGCTCCAACTAATAAACACAAGGGCTCGTTTTAGAGCCACCCTATAACTGACAACTTAGGACTGCTATTTTAGGGCAGCGGCCAGAAAACATGAGTTCAGAGCACAGAGCTCACAATTTAATTCCCTACCCCGGCAGCACCTCAGCTCAGCACCATGTGACTCTGGGCAATAGCTCACTTATTAGCTCACATAATTTCCACACCAGCCTCGAGGGCCTTCACACCCATAGGAGTGAGTAGTTTGCACTTTCCAAATACTGCATTGATTTGATACATGTAAATTTACCTTCACACTCCCTGCATAACACCGCCTAATAAGCATGGGCGGAAAATCCGTTTCGCTCGCGGATTTTGCGGTTTTTCGGTAAATTCGCAATCCGCGAGATCCGCGAATCTCCCGCAAAATCCGCAAATCCGCGAGCAGCGGATTTTATGGCTTGCTCGCACTGTTCGCGTGAGTTCGCGGCTTGCCAGTACAACTTCGCACCCCGCGAGTAAGTGCTAAATTGCAGAAATACGATCTTAGCAAAACTGAAACTACTTACCAGGTTCAAAAGTTCAGGCTCATCATTAGTAGCCATTGCCAGTTGCAACTATTATGTGACCCTGCTCTGAACCTCAGAATAGTTACACATATGCCACAAAGGTCCTGAATTACAGCTAAGGGAGACAAGCAGGAGCCAGGCTGGAAGTTAAAATCCATTAATCAGCCCCTAATTCATTATTGTCAGTTGGGGCAGGGCAGGTGTTGTAACTAATTTTGCAACAATGAAAGCACTTAGCAAGTGCAAAAGATCACTAATCAGGAAGCACTAAGGAAGCAGGTGCCAGCTAAAAAAATATTCTGTGACACATTAATCAGCCCCAAATTAATTCAGGTCACTTGAGGCAGGGAAGGTGTGCTTTGCTTTGCCGAAAATAATGTACACTGGACAACCAGAGGGTGTGGTGATGAAACAGAGGGTGGCATGGGTGGGCCAGAGGGTGGCATGAGTAGTCAGAGAGTGGCAGTGGTGACAGAGAGTGGCAGTGATGAAGAAGAGTGTCCCAAACAGGCTGGACACATAGAAACAACAAGTTCGCAAAACTTGCGACCCGACAGGTAAGTTCGCAAATTGCGAAATTGTAAAAACCCTCGCGAACTGGCAGAAACACGGGCGAACACAAAAAAAAAAATCCGCAAATTCGCGGCAATTCGCGGATTTTGCGGATTGCGAGTTCGCAAATCCGCAAAATTCGCGAACGCGAGATTCGCAAAATTCGCCCATGCTTACCGCCTAAGCACCACACACAAGTTACAATGTTCGAAACAAAAGTTCCTCAGAGTAGGTATAACTACAAGCTGACACTACTTGGACAGATGTGGCACAGCGGCCAGAGCACACGACTTCACAGCATATGACACATAGTTTGGACTCACGCTTTCATCCCCGAGTCCGGTAGCACCTCAGCTTTTGCACTTTACAAATACCGGATTGATTCGAAACTGCCGAATTGAACTTCACACACCATCTGTAGAACACCCTAATCACCCTACAGACGTCACACTGTTTAAAACAAAAGTTCCTCCCGGTACGTATGAACACATACTGACACTACTTGAACAGGTGTGCCGCAGCGGCCAGAAAACATGAGTTCAAAGCACGGGGCTCACAATTTAATTCCGTACTCCGGCAGCATCTCAGCTCAGCACCATGTGACTATAGGCAATAGCTCACTTATTACCTCACATTATTATTATTATTATTTCGAAGTTTTCTATAGCGCTAACAAGACCCGAAGGTAGCAGAGCGCTTTACAGTAAAGGCATGAAAAGGTGGACAAAAAGACAAGTAACAAATAAAGGTGATCATCAAATGACAGTTAGGGGAGAGGAGAAGTTTGTACAGTAGGACTTCTTGGCAATAGGATACAGAGTTCTCACATAGTTCTGGGGATGGATGTTGATCCTAGTTACCCAGGACCTAGGGAACGGATGAGGAACAAGGATTTGAGTTGGCTCTTGAATTCCGCATAGGACGGTATGGTTCTGATATGCGGGGGGATAGAGTTCCATATTTTGGGGGCATTTCCTGAGAAGGAGCAGTCCGCAGTTTTCTTCTTTCTGGTTTTTGGTAGGATGAGCAGCAGGGAGTTAGAGCTTCTCAAGATTCTACTTTGGCCAGCTTTTGTGAGTTTGTTTGCCAGGTATTCTGGTTTTCAGGTGTGGAGGGCCTTGTGGGTTAGACAGGCCGTTCTGAAGGTGCTACGCATATCCACCGGGAGCCATTCAAGTTCTTTGAGTGCAGGGCAGATGTGGTCGGATTTTTTGCATCCTGTGATCATTCTTGCTGCCGCATGCAATGTTGTTTTTAATGGAGCCAGGTGTGATTTGGGGATGCCTGTTAGGATTGAGTTCCCATAGTCCAGTCTAGATAAAACTAGAGATTGCGTGGCTAGTTTGAGGTCCTTGTTGGGAATGAAAGGTTTGATTTTGTTCAGCAGTCTGAGGTTAAAGAATGCGCTTTTTGCCGAGTTCTTAATGTGGTTTGTCATGGTTAGTTTGGGGTCTAAGGTGAAGCCCAGAGATTTTACGGAATCAGCTAGCGTGAGAGAACCTTTAAGAGCATCGATCGACTTCAGCCACTCATAAATTCCACGCCGGCCTCCAGGGCCTTCAGACCCATAGGGGTGAGTAGTTTGCCCTTTACAAATACTGTATTAATTTGATACGCACAAATTTACCTTCGCACTCCCTGTATAACACCCCCTAAGCTTTACTTTACTTTAGAAATCTTTATTTCGACCGTTTGGTCATAAAAGAAACATGTACAATACAATCACATAGATTCCGACACAGTCATAAAAACATCAATGCATACATTTAAAATCAGAGCCAGACAATGCAAATGATTATTAAAAGAAAAAATAGCAATTCTACAATCTACCCAGCAATTTTTAAAAGACGACTACGCATGTGCCAAACATTCGTAAAGAATTTGGAGAGTGCAAAGACAATTGGGCCGGAAGCATCACTTTTCAAAATCCTATACATCGGTCCGTATTCCCTGCCACCCAGATTCTTGATCAAGGGCAGTAGCCAGTATTTTCTTGCTGCCTTGTATGCTGGGCAGAAGAAGATCACGTGTAAATCGTTCTCCTCTTTGTCAGCACAAAGAGGGCAGAACTTGGTGGACGGGACTTTTGACCAGGTGCTGCAAAAGGACCGTAATGGGAGTGTGCTGTATCTCCACTGGAGGAATAGCTTTCTAGAAAGTATGGGGTAGACAGGGTCCAAAGCTTTCTCAAATGCATAAAGATCCTTAGTTTGCAGGAATATAGAGGATAGGGACCCCTCCGTCTGAGTAGCTATAGCCCTTACCCTCTTGTGCTCGTGGTACAGCTTCGCCAATTGTGTCCTGGAGATTCTTGGTGCTGTGTCTGCTGGTTCAGTCCACAATTCAGGGAGCCCCATATCAATGCAAACTGACTGGATATTTTGGACCCAGGGGATACTGAGCACCTTAGGATGTTTTAATAATTCGACCAATTCCGCCCTATAGTCGGCGAGATTATTGCTGCTCCATAGCCTGCGCCAGAAGGCAATGGGTCTTAGGCTTATCTCGTCGGCCAGTGGTCGTAACCCTAAGTCAAGCCTCAGGGGGAGAAGGGGTGTGCTGGGGGGAAGTGCGGTAATTTGCCTTAAAAACCTATTTTCTGTGTGTGACAAATTCCGACATGGGATGTGCCCCCACAATTCAGCCCCGTACAAAATAGCCCCCCTTGCCTGTGCCTTATATATCTGAATTAGGGCCCCCAGAGGGCGGTAGGTCGAGCCGGTCATCATCCGGGAGATACCCCCGGTGGTTTGTGCTAACTTAAGGTTGGCCCTAGTTTGATGGCTCTCCCAGGTCATATTTTCATTGAGTGTCACGCCAAGATATTCGAACGTGTCTACTCTTTCCAGTCGTGCTACTCCCAGTAGGGGGTTTGGGCGCTGTTTAGTGTTTGGGTTCAATACCATATATTTAGTTTTTGAGGCATTGATTTCCAACCCTCTATCCTGACAGAAGGTCACAAAAGCGTCAAGTATCTTTTGAATGCCCATGGGTGTTTTGGATACCAACAGTGTATCGTCCGCGAACATTATTGCGGGTACACTGTTGCCATTCAGTTTGGGGGCATCTGTGTAGTCGGTGGCGTTTAGATGGGCGATTACCCCGTTAACAAAGAGGCAAAACAGGGTCGGCGCCAGCACACATCCCTGTCTCACCCCTCTGCCCACGGGGAATCTATCGGTCAGCTCCCCCGACCTCCCACACCTCACCTGGGCATAATTATTGTGATGCAGCCTCTGCAGGATCAATAGGATATCTGGTGGAACGCCCATCCCTGCTAGGATGACCCATAGTTTACCCCTGGGTACAAGGTCGAAGGCGGCTTTTAGGTCCACGAAAATCGTGTACAGACTACCGCCTTCAAACCTTACTGTCCTCCAGTAAATCAGATTTAGTCTAAAGACCTGGTCCACGGTTGATACCCCTTTCCTAAAGCCTGCCTGGTATGGACTGAGGGCGCCCACCTCCTCTATCCATTCCTGGAGCCTGTTCAAGAGGACCCTGCCAAACAGCTTCTGTGCTACATCTATCAGGCTGATTGGTCTGTAGTTGGCTGGGAGCAGGGGGGATCCTTTTTTGAAAATCGGGACCACCTCAGCCCCCAGCCAAGTACTGGGGATTTCCATCCCGCTAAGGACACCATTAAAAAGGGCTGCGAGGTAGGGCGCCCAGACGGTGGGCTCCTGCTTGTACAGGTCTCCCGGCAGACCGTCCAGCCCAGGCGCCTTCCCCGAAGCCAGTCCTGAGATGGCAGCTGTTACCTCACTCAGTGTTATTTGGTCCGCCTGCAAGCCCTGTCTCACTGGTTCAATTATCCCAGGAATTTCTCCAGGCTCGGCACTATATAGCGACTCGAAGTGGGCCTGCCACACTCCAGGCGCTATGTTAGGCTCCACTGCCGAGCGAAGATTCCCTGATCCCCCATTAACCATTCTCCAGAACAGTCATTGATCTTGTACTGCTAGGGCCTTTGTGAGCTCTTCCCACTGATTTTCCTCCCATTCTATTTTGGCTTGTGTGAGAAGCTTCTTATAGGCTTGTCTGGATTGCTTAAGGCGTTCCCCTCCTATGCCCTCTTTAATAACTCCAAGGAGTTCTGTTTTAGCTTGTCTACAGGCTGTGTTATACCATTGTGTTTTACCTAGGGGCCTCACTCTTGGCTTTTGTGTTTTACGTGTCAGATGGGATGCCGCCGCTTTTATGAGTTCTTTGTGGGCGTCAGACAGTTTACACCTTATGTCTGTTTGGTTTGCCACACTATCGAGGGCCCCAACAGTCTCCAGGATGGGGGTAATCTCTTCATAGAGCAGAGGGATTTTGTCCTTATTTGTGACCATGTGCTCCCACCTAATTCTTCTCCTGGTGTTGTCTATAAGGAGAGGGGGATGGTTCCCTACCTCATGGGTCACTAGACCCTGGGGTGCTGGGTGGGCGAGGTCTAACTCAAGTGCATTGTGGTCACTGTGTGTCCTGTCGATAACCCTAAAATCCTGTATTAATGGCCACCTCGGTAGTTGGACCAGAATATATTCTAAGTGTGACTCCCTTCCTTGGCGATTATAAGTGATCTTGCCTGGTGTGTCCGAGATGGTTCGCCCATTGCACGCTCTAAGACCATACCTTAACGTGAGAGCCGTAATTTGTAATGCTAGCGGGGTCCAAGCTTTCGGCGGGGTCACATCAGCCCCTGGTACAGCCCACCTATCCTCTTCTTCTGATAGGAATCCTTCCTGGAGGCCGGGGAGTGGCTCAAAGTGGGAGTTAAAGTCTCCACCCACCACATAGTAAGAATCGGTCGACAGTTCAGATAAAAAGTTCGACAGTTCATTAAAAGCCGGTGATTCTTTTGCCTTTCCCATTGGCCTGGAATAGATATTGACCAGCAGAAGACTAACTTTGTTTGGCCATGTCAGTGTGACCACGAGGATGTCGTCGGAGCTGCATGGGAGCCGTGTTGCCACACAACCCAGGTGAACAGCAATCCATGTCGCAAGACCCCCTGAAGGTCGGCCTTTGCCTTCCCACCTGGCTGGAATAAAAAAGGATGCATACCCTGGATACTCATAGTCCTCTCTAGCCCAGGTTTCCTGGAACATACATATGTCACCAGTTTCTATGTAATTTCCCCAGGCAGGGTCTTCCAGTTTATTGGTTAGTCCCGCGATGTTCCAGGAGATTATCCTCAAGTGTTCAGTGGTTGGAGGTGTCATGGCAAGGGGAATGGAGGGGGCAAGACCATATTCCACATGTGTTGCAGGGCCTATTGCTGAGACAGCAAGAAGAGCATGTGACCCCCTGGATCCCGATTCCCCCTTGCCCTCAGGGAAGGGAACCCCAGTTATTCTCTCTGCAGTAACTACTCCATTAGTGGTAGGGTTGAAGAATTCAATTTGGCCATGTTCTGGGGTGGATAGATCGCTCAGTGGGCCAGGAATTGCAACAGGGCACATCATCTGGGGGTCCGGAGGGCCACAAAAGCCCGATACCCCTAGCGCAGACTTATGGGCGGTGAGTCAGTCAACCCCGTCTAGCCCATTAAGACAGTTAAAGCGATTGAAATCGCAAAAAGGTGTGTCCGGTGGTTGGTAATATGGGCGTTGGGCAAAGCCTTTATGGTTGCGTCTATAATCCACCCTTGTCCATTTATCATATGATTGGACCTGGGGCCTAGGAATTGGAGGAAAGAAAAAGGATACTGGGAGGGTTTGTATCGTGGAATCAAGGGATCGGTTCATTCCTTCACAAATGTGTCGAACCGTGCCTGGGTCTTTAAAGGTTACCATGATGCAATCCCCCACTATGGTTTTCCTGGTCTTCCCCAGCCATGGAACCCTCCTCACCATAATAATTTCATTATTAAAGTGAGATGGCAGGGGTCGGTTCCAGTTTAACCATTTGATAACCTTTTTCTTGAGGGATTGATAGTCCTCGTGTTCTCCTGGTCTTAGATGGGGGGCACCGGCTAAGACCACCATTAGTCTATTGGCCTCGGGTGGAAGATCTGGCCTCCGTGGTCTAGGAGTTGGGCAACCTGGCGTGAGTGGGGGGTCATTAACCCGATCTTGGTTTGCTCCGGTGGACTCTGTTTGTGAGCTATGTGGGGCTAAAGCCACTGGGTCAATGGGTCTGTTGCTTGACTTGTTATGCCGTGCTTGGAGTTGGACAGACATAAGAGGTTGCAGGGGGGCAGCCGGTGGCTTGCTTTTTGGGGGGGCTTTGCTAGCATTAGCTGCAGTTTCTGTTGTAGAGGGTTCCCTGCCCAGGGAGTGGGTTTCCCCTAACTTTGTCTGTTTGCTTACTAGAGAATTCAGAGTGGTGAGAGAAGTCTCTAGTAGGGTGAGCCTAATCTCAACTTTTTTTAGACTGTCAGTGATGGGCTGCAGGAGGGAGCGGAGTAAGAATTCGATGCTCCCCTTAGTAAAGAATGGATGGTTAAGATTCGGTGTGTCAGCCTCTGACTCTTTAAGAGTTGTAGTTATGCTAGGATTTAAGAGCTTAGGTGGTGGGACTATCTCCGTGTTCTTCTTCGATGTGATAGTGTTAGTATTACTCTTACCAAAATCCAAGTGCGATATTTTAGATTTCCCCCGTCCCCCCGCTGATTTCCGAGCCCGTTTACTGGGCGGGGGCCTATGTATCTCTGCCATGACTTTTAGTTTAGGCTTGTTCTTATTGGCCATTAGTACTGGTTGGGTTTGAGTTATCAGGTCGACAGGGGTGTGGGAGATCTCTAGGGGGGCTGCCTCTACGCTTTTATCAGATGGTAACCCTTGGGTCGAAGAAACTTCCCTGAGTAAAGCAGGGAAGTCCTCTATTGTTGAGGTGTCTAAGCTAGTGGATAGCGCACCTACCTCTTGGGTAATGGAGTGGGGGATAGTATCTAGCAGAGGCCTGGTTTTCATACATTCAATGGAGCGCCTACGCTCTGCCCTACGTTTCTCAAGTGAACCTTCCGAGTCCGTTTCACCTTTGTTGGATTTGAAATAATTGTCCAGTGTCCCGGAACCGGAGGCACCCTCCCTGGAGGGAGTTTCCCGTGGAGGGGGCGTAGGCATATCCTAGGTTGTGGCGCTGGAGGGGATCAAGAGGGGGGGCCCGGCCCGGCCTCCTACGGCCACTGACGGCCTAAGACGGTCCCGCCCTTGTCCCGGGCTTCTCCCGGTCGCTCCCGCGCGCTCCCGCGCAGCGGGAGTCAGGTACTCCTTTTAACACTGCAGCTATGTGATAGGCGGGGGGGCGTGGCCAGCGGGGAGAGCAGCCCAGGTGTTGCTAGTTGGGCGCGCAGGGGCTCCTGGTCGCTGGAGTCCCCTGCTTAGCTCGCAGCCCCGCTGGTTCTCCTGCCTACCCCCGCGCTCCTCCTCACTGGCTCCTCAAGGCAATCCTTCGACAAGCGACGCGCTGCGGGACCCGCGAAGCGGGTCCGGCGAGTCGTGGGGGCAACAACAGGTCCGCTGGACAACAGGCAACAACAGGTCCGCTGGAGAGCCGATGCAGCACACTCCTCCCTCGGCAGCAAGGTACGTCGGAAAGTGTCCCACAGACAGAGGGACAGCAGCAGCTTTTTGGTCCGTTGGCGGGGGGGCGTGGCCAGCGGGGAGAGCAGCCCAGGTGTTGCTAGTTGGGCGCGCAGGGGCTCCTGGTCGCTGGAGTCCCCTGCTTAGCTCGCAGCCCCGCTGGTTCTCTTGCCTACCCCCGCGCTCCTCCTCACTGGCTCCTCAAGGCAATCCTTCGACAAGCGACGCGCTGCGGGACCCGCGAAGCGGGTCCGGCGAGTCGTGGGGGCAACAACAGGTCCGCTGGACAACAGGCAACAACAGGTCCGCTGGAGAGCCGATGCAGCACACTCCTCCCTCGGCAGCAAGGTACGTCGGAAAGTGTCCTACAGACAGAGGGACAGCAGCAGCTTTTTGGTCCATTGGCGGGGGGGCGTGGCCAGCGGGGAGAGCAGCCCAGGTGTTGCTAGTTGGGCGCGCAGGGGCTCCTGGTCGCTGGAGTCCCCTGCTTAGCTCGCAGCCCCGCTGGTTCTCTTGCCTACCCCCGCGCTCCTCCTCACTGGCTCCTCAAGGCAATCCTTCGACAAGCGACGCGCTGCGGGACCCGCGAAGCGGGTCCGGCGAGTCGTGGGGGCAACAACAGGTCCGCTGGACAACAGGCAACAACAGGTCCGCTGGAGAGCCGATGCAGCACACTCCTCCCTCGGCAGCAAGGTACGTCGGAAAGTGTCCCACAGACAGAGGGACAGCAGCAGCTTTTTGGTCCGTTGGCGGGGGGGCGTGGCCAGCGGGGAGAGCAGCCCAGGTGTTGCTAGTTGGGCGCGCAGGGGCTCCTGGTCGCTGGAGTCCCCTGCTTAGCTCGCAGCCCCGCTGGTTCTCTTGCCTACCCCCGCGCTCCTCCTCACTGGCTCCTCAAGGCAATCCTTCGACAAGCGACGCGCTGCGGGACCCGCGAAGCGGGTCCGGCGAGTCGTGGGGGCAACAACAGGTCCGCTGGACAACAGGCAACAACAGGTCCGCTGGAGAGCCGATGCAGCACACTCCTCCCTCGGCAGCAAGGTACGTCGGAAAGTGTCCCACAGACAGAGGGACAGCAGCAGCTTTTTGGTCCGTTGGCGGGGGGGCGTGGCCAGCGGGGAGAGCAGCCCAGGTGTTGCTAGTTGGGCGCGCAGGGGCTCCTGGTCGCTGGAGTCCCCTGCTTAGCTCGCAGCCCCGCTGGTTCTCTTGCCTACCCCCGCGCTCCTCCTCACCGGCTCCTCAAGGCAATCCTTCGACAAGCGACGCGCTGCGGGACCCGCGAAGCGGGTCCGGCGAGTCGTGGGGGCAACAACAGGTCCGCTGGACAACAGGCAACAACAGGTCCGCTGGAGAGCCGATGCAGCACACTCCTCCCTCGGCAGCAAGGTACGTCGGAAAGTGTCCCACAGACAGAGGGACAGCAGCAGCTTTTTGGTCCGTTGGCGGGGGGGCGTGGCCAGCGGGGAGAGCAGCCCAGGTGTTGCTAGTTGGGCGCGCAGGGGCTCCTGGTCGCTGGAGTCCCCTGCTTAGCTCGCAGCCCCGCTGGTTCTCTTGCCTACCCCCGCGCTCCTTCTCACTGGCTCCTCAAGGCAATCCTTCGACAAGCGACGCGCTGCGGGACCCGCGAAGCGGGTCCGGCGAGTCGTGGGGGCAACAACAGGTCCGCTGGACAACAGGCAACAACAGGTCCGCTGGAGAGCCTATGCAGCACACTCCTCCCTCGGCAGCAAGGTACGTCGGACCATCACTTGCGGCCCACAGCTGATAGTGCTTTTGAAGTAAACAGCAGCCCAGTGCAGCCTCCGAGCCCTGTCTCCGCTGCCTCGCTCTTTGCTGTTTAAATAGCCCAAGACAGACCGCTCACGCTGGTTATTATTATGACAGCTTGCACTTTCGGGTCGGCCCCTAAGCACCATACACAAGTTACAATGTTGGAAACAAAAGTTCCTCCGTGTAGGTATAACTAGAAGCTGACACTACTTGGACAGATGTGGCACAGCAGCCAGAGCACATGACTTCATAGCATATGACACACAGTTTGGACTCACGCTTTCATCCCCGAGTCCGGCAGCACCTCAGCTTAGCAGCATGAGACTCTAGACGATACCTCACATATTTTCCATACCCAAGGCTTTCAGACCGGTAGGGGTCAGTAGTTTGTTCTAGTTGGTAAAAGCACATGCTGACACTACTTCCACAGGTGTGCTGCAGCGCCAGGGCGCATTTCTTCACATCACAAGACACACAGGGGCAGATTTACAAGCCCCTTGCACCACTTTTGCGTGACTTTTAACATGGGAAAAGTGATGCAAAAGTGGCGCAAGGGGCTTGTAAATAAGCTTTTAATCAAAAAGGAAGTGTAGAGGAAGCGATAGAATCACCCTCCTGGTAGATTCATATAAACAAAGAGATTCTATCTAGAAAAGTGCAAGTGTTTATTTTTAAGGATTTTATTATATATATTTAAAAGGGAGGTTGGCTCTTCATCGGACCAGTGGGATGAAGGCACTATGTGCTTTTAAAAAACCCCTCACACACTAAGAGTCCCTTAGTGTCATGCTTCATCATGGGGGTCTTCCCGTCCCTCTACGGGGCGGGGCGTGCTACGACCTACGAGCTACGCGGGAGCACTTTAATTTTGTGGTGAAAGACTATGTGTTTGTGCAGTGGCAGTGGAGGTAGTGAGGTGTAGGGACCTAGTAATGTGATTAAAAAAGTTAAAAATTCCCTGGCTAGTGGAAAAAATAATTTTATTCGCTTCCCTGGCTGGGAATGTTAAAAAGGGGTTGTGAGGTAGGGCTATTAGCAACTACCGTGTCGACATGTTTCACAGACAGTCCCCTACTGTCTGATCATCAGGACCAGTGGTGGTCCCTACTGGGAGGTACTCAGTTCTAAGTAGTATAGCCTAGAGTCCTACAAACTGATAGCAAAAAATGGGCTGCCAGTTTGTGCTTCAGAGCATGAGTTGGCCCGTTGTGAAGCTTAAAAAGGATGAAAAAAGACGCAATGGTCTCTGCAAGAGAAAGGAAAAAATTACAGGATGAAGCAATACGTTCATAGCACATGGTTAGACTAGACCTTGTCATTGAATTTTTAAACATATACATATCTTGCAAAAATTTGGAAGATAGCTATTACCAAATATACTCCTAATTGCGGAGCTTAGTTTTCGGTAAGACAAACATACATAAAGTCTCAACACACATATAACAGTGAATCACAGAGACTGACACCTATTGCTACCAATGTCTCAGTTCTTTTGTTGACAGAAAGTTTTGCGATCGGTTTACTCGTTTTATGAGTTGCGATTGCAAGTGATAGGGAAGGCACAGAGATATATATAGATAGTATACATACTTTCCCGGTTCTGAAAGTGTGCCTCATGAGCCGGCAGATACGAGGGTTTTTCGATGCGGTCAACTAAAAAGGGGATAGATAAAGCCGCATACTCTCGTTAGACGGCATTGTTCACGGGAGAATATTTTACCTTGTTGTTTCTGAAGATCTGTCACACTCGGCTGTTAGTTCGCAGTTGATCTTACTTACGTAACCGCTGGTCAATAGTGCCTTATTCCTACCCCCGTGCCGCTCCGAGGAGAACATCAGCTTCACCTCGCCTTCGTCTATTTATACATATACCGGTATTGCATTGTCATCGGCATTGTATTGTTTCCAACTACTAGTCTGCTAACCCAAGATGGCCGCTTGTTTTTGGAACACTTCCTAGTTGGAGCGGAAGTGGTGTTTTTTCTTATCTGTCGGTCATTTGGTTAAGCTTTAGTTAAAACATTAGGAAGGATGTATGGATAGGGTTTATGAAATAGGTACTTTTCAGAGAGAGGTCCTTAGTATTCAGTACTGCCTCATAATCGACCCCAGGGTATGTCATCATTAAGGCCGTTCTTATGGGATTTGATTCTGAACACCCATCTTTGTTCCTTTTCTAGGAGTTGTTCTTCTCTGGCGACCAATTCAATTATTGTCCATGACATTTCTTCTGGTTTATGGCCCTTTTCTAGGAAGTTGTTGGTTAATTTTGTGCTGGATTTTTTACATTTGACAGTGCTTTTATGCTCACCTATTCTCGTCTTGATAGCTCTGCTGGTCATTTCTACATATTCCATATTACACGGACACTTTTTCAAATATATGGCATTCGAGCTGTTGCAGTTGCTGAAGTTTCTTTGCTCCCAAACTGTGCCATTGTTAAATGTAATTGATGTGCTCTTTTTTGTCAGGCACCATACTTTACAATTACCACAGGGATGGTGACCATGCACAAAATTTACGTTTCTTGCTTGATTATTGTTGATAGTTCTTGGTCTGGTGTGGACTAGCATGTCCCGGATGCTCTGCGCTTTTTTGTGTGAAAAAATTGGTTTTGGTAGTTGTAGATTGCCACTGTTCAAGATTTTCCAATTTTTATTTATGATTTTAGTCACCTGGTTGGAGCTTGTGTTAAATGTGGTAACACAAATCGGTCTTCGTTCTTCCTCCTTTTGGATTTTGTCTTCCAGAAGGCTTTCTCTGCAGTTATTTCTTGCCCTTTTGTAGGCCTGCTCGATGATTCTCTTTGGATATTGACGATCCTCCAATTTCTTCTTGAGATCTTTGGATTGAGTTTTGAAATTGCTGATCTCTGTACAGTTTCTGCGAAGACGTAGAAATTGTCCATACGGTAAATTGTCCCGTAAATGTTTGGGGTGAAAGCTTTGGTACATTAGTAGGCAGTTTTTTGATGTGCTTTTAAAGTGGGTAGTGGTCATCAGCTTGCCATCTTTCGGAAAAATGTTTAAATCCAGGAAGACCAGATTGCTTTTTGAGGTGGTGCTTGTGAAGTTCAAAAAGTCATCTTGTAGATTTAGCCATGTGAGGAACTGTCTGGAGGATTTTTCATCTCCATCCCAGATGATAAGGATATCATCGATGTATCTCTTCCAGGTCTTAATGTGATGCCTGAAGGGATTCCTGGGGTTCAGGATTTTGGTGACCTCTAGGTGGTGAACGTAGAGACCGGCTATGCTCGGCGCAAATGTGCTCCCCATGCTCGTCCCGTGTTTTTGGAGATATATGGTCCCCTCATACTCGAAAAAATTCTCTCTCAGTGCCAGAGAGCAGCATTCCATAATCACATTACGTGGAGTCTGGTAGTCCCATTCATCTTGGAAGAGCACATCTTCTATTATTGTTAGGGTCTCATGGTGTGGCAGGCTTGTGTAGAGGGATTCAACATCGCAGCTTATTAGGAGCTGTATTTCTGGATTGAAATTTTGATCTTTGAGTAAATTCAGGACATCTTTTGTGTCCTTCAGGTATGTCGAGGTACGTTGGACCATTGGTCTCAGGAATGCGTCTGCGAATTTTGACACTGGTTCCAAGATTGAGCCGATCCCCGAGACTATTGGTCGTCCTGGGGGATTTTGGAGATTTTTATGAATCTTGGGCAGTGTATACAGGTAGGGGGTCTTCTGGTTCTTTTGGCATAGAAATTCCCCTTCTTTTTTCGTTATCCAATCGTGTGCCAATGCTTCTTCCACCATGGTGTTGATTTTGGTTCGTATGTTTTCGGCATACACTCATTGTGATATTGTTCTTTGCTCTGGATTACGGTCGCACCCCCTTTATCCGCAGGTTTTATTACCAGTTCTTTGTTATTACTTAGTTCTCGAAGGGCTATACGTTCATCCTTGGAAATGTTCTGGTACACGTGCTTGTCGGTAGGGTTCAGTTCCTCCAGTTCCTTCATGACTGCGTTTTCAAAGGCAAGCAGTTCAACAGGTAATGTATTATTCATGGGAGTGAAGCTGGATTTTGGCTTCAATCCTGTGTCTCCTTGATTTTGGTTGTTTTCTTTGTCTCTGAAGAATACTTGGAGTTTGAGACATCTCATAAACTCCTGCATCTCTTTGCAAAGGTGGAATTTGTCCAGATTAGATGTGGGAACGTAACCAAGTCCTTTTTCCAAAACTTTTTTCTGGGACGTAGATAGTTCGGTGTCTGTGAGGTTGACTATTAGACTCATTTCTTTGTCGCTCCTGTCATGCTCCTCGTAGACACTCTCGGTGGATCCTCTGTTGTTGTGTCCCAGTGTACATTTGTACCTCTCCTGTTCCTTCCTTTGCTCCGTCCTTGGCGTGCCCCTAAAAAAGACCCTTGATCAAAGAAACCATAATCCTGCTGTTGGTAACCCCAAGGGTGGAGTGGTCCTTGGGGGTGCTGGAATGGCGGCATCCCATATCCTTGGTGGGGAAACATCATATGTGGAGGGTAGTTGTTCCATCCTCTCATACCTCGGTGGTTGGGTCGGCGGAAGTTTCTGCCCCTGCCTCGTTGTCTTGGGCTTCTATTTCTGCTCGAGCCAGAGCTGTTGGAACCAGTGTCAGAAGATTCATCTTCAATGGTATTTTCGCGAGTTTGCTTATAGTCGTCCTTGATGTAGGGATAGACTTTTTCTTTTGACCATCTGCTTGTGTCCTTTTTGAGTTTCTCAAATTTGCTTTGTTTCAAGGTTTCTTCAAACTCATTTAGTGTCTGATTCATTTCATCAAGATATTTCTTTATGGTTGCAGGAGTTTCGTAGCTCTTTATTCGTACCTCAATTGTTTGTATTTCTACTTTTAGTTCTGTGGCTAATCTGCTCGCAGTCTTTATTATTAGTACGATCCAGTCTCGTGTGCATCTCCATGAGATTTGAGACCAATCGATTTTGAAGGTCTTGTTGTCTAGAAAAATGAAGGGTTCATTGAGTACTATAGGGCCAGCCGGGGCCGTATTGACCTTCAGATATTGGGACATCAATAGCCCATGAAGTGCTGTTTTGATTTGCGTTCTTCTCAATTCTTCCAGCTCGTCCCAGTCGTTGTTTTTTGTACTTGGTTCTCCACAGTTTAGGCCCTCGAAGGTCCCTAATGTTGCCATTAGGTTTGAGATTTCTTCCTCTGTGAAAGCCAGTCCTAGATCGGCCATTCTTGAATTGGTAGTTGGTTTTTTGATGGGTGTCTATCCAAAGTAGAGAGTCACAACATGTGCTTCGAAAGAATGTAGTTCTTTATTTTGTGAAATTCCGCAGCTGCACGCTGCCGTAAACTTTTAATCAAAAAGGAAGTGTAGAGGAAGCGATAGAATCACCCTCCTGGTAGATTCATATAAACAAAGAGATTCTATCAAGAAAAGTGCAAGTGTTTATTTTTAAGGATTTTATTATATATATTTAAAAGGGAGGTTGGCTCTTCATCGGACCAGTGGGATGAAGGCACTATGTGCTTTTAAAATACCCCTCACACACTGAGAGTCCCTTAGTGTCATGCTTCATCATGGGGGTCTTCCCGTCCCTCTACGGGGCGGGGCGTGCTACGACCTACGAGCTACGCGGAAGCACTTTAATTTTGTGGTGAAAGACTATGTGTTTGTGCAGTGACAGTGGAGGTAGTGAGGTGTAGGGACCTAGTAATGTGATTAAAAAAGTTAAAAATTCCCTGGCTAGTGGAAAAAATAATTTTATTCGCTTCCCTGGCTGGGAATGTTAAAAAGGGGTTGTGAGGTAGGGCTATTAGCAACTACCGGGTCGACATGTTTCACAGACAGTCCCCTACTGTCTGATCATCAGGACCAGTGGTGGTCCCTACTGGGAGGTACTCAGTTCTAAGTAGTATAGCCTAGAGTCCTACAAACTGATAGCAAAAATCGGCTGCCAGTTTGTGCTTCAGAGCATGAGTTGGCCCGTTGTGAAGCTTAAAAAGGATGAAAAAAGACGCAATGGTCTCTGCAAGAGAAAGGAAAAAATTACAGGATCAAGTAATACGTTCATAGCACATGTTTAGACTAGACCTTGTCATTGAATTTTTAAACATATACATATCTTGCAAAAATTTGGAAGATAGCTATTACCAAATATACTCCTAATTGCGGAGCTTAGTTTTCGGTAAGACAAACATACATAAAGTCTCAACACACATATAACAGTGACTCACAGAGAAGGACTGACACCCATTGCTACCAATGTCTCGGTTCTTTTGTTGACAGAAAGTTTTGCGATCGGTTTACTCGTTTTATGAGTTGCGATTGCAAGTGATAGGGAAGGCACAGAGATATATATAGATAGTATACATACTTTCCCGGTTCTGAAAGTGTGCCTCATGAGCCGGCAGATACGAGGGTTTTTCGATGCGGTCAACTAAAAAGGGGATAGATAGAGCCGCATACTCTCGTTAGACGGCATTGTTCACGGCAGCATATTTTACCTTGTTGTTTCTGAAGATCTGTCACACTCGGCTGTTAGTTCGCAGTTGATCTTACTTACGTAACCGCTGGTCGACAGTGCCTTATTCCTACCCCCGTGCCGCTCCGAGGAGAACATCAGCTTCACCTCGCCTTCGTCTATTTATACATATACCGGTATTGCATTGTCCTCGGCATTGTATTGTTTCCAACTACTAGTCTGCTAACCCAAGATGGCCGCTTGTTTTTGGAACACTTCCTGGTTGGAGCGGAAGTGGTGTTTTTTCTTTATCTGTCGGTCATTTGGTTAAGCTTTAGTTAAAACATTAGGAAGGATGTATGGATAGGGTTTATGAAATAGGTACTTTTCAGAGAGAGGTCCTTAGTATTCAGTACTGCCTCATAATCGACCCCAGGGTATGTCATCATTAAGGCCGTTCTTATGGGATTTGATTCTGAACACCCATCTTTGTTCCTTTTCTAGGAGTTGTTCTTCTCTGCCGACCAATTCAATTGTTGTCCATGACATTTCTTCTGGTTTATGGCCCTTTTCTAGGAAGTGGTTGGTTAATTTTGTGCTGGATTTTTTACATTTGACGGTGCTTTTATGCTCACCTATTCTCGTCTTGATAGCTCTGCTGGTCATTCCTACATATTCCATATTACACGGACACTTTATCAAATATATGGCATTCGAGCTATGGAGAGCAGCATTCCATAATCAGTGATGTCATCAGTGATGTCACTGTCCATGTCATGAATGATGTAATATGTGGCATCATCAGCAGTGGATTGCGGTTGCGCAATATATAGTTAGTGCAACTAACTATATATGCGAATTTCAATGGTTTTGTGCGAGTAAATTAAGGTTTTGTAAATGCTAATCCCTAACTATATATGGTCTATAACCTATGGTTTTTTCAGTGAATTTTCAAGGTTTTGTAAATGCTAATTCCTAACTATATATGGTCTATAACCTATGGTTTTTTCAGTGAATTTCAATGTTTTTTTAATAGCAAATATGAAAAGCTTTAAAATGTCAAGTACGTGGTAGGTAAAAACATTTTCGTGTTTATGCACGCTGATGTGCTTTGAACGCTACCCCCCCCCCCTCTTTTCTTTTAGGAGTATTCTCTCTTTGCAGATAGTGAAGGGTAGGTAACGCAGGCCTTTGCCCCCGTTGTAATCCGTCGTGCCTGCTTCTCTCTCCATTTCATTATTGTTATCCAAGCATTTACTGTTTTAGAATTGGTTCTCTTTGGTTCATTCTCTATTTACAAACAAGCACAGAGTCGCAATACTCTGTTTAGTCTTTGCAGATAGTGAAAAATCGTTTAAAAAAACAAAAGGAATCAAGCAAAATCAGTAGGCCACTAATGGGATCTCTTTTTGACCTCACTAAAATAGAAACATTAGGAACAACCCCTCATGAGAAATACGAAACTAGTGACATGAACTGAGCTCAACACCATGATGGCTGCAAGACAGCTCGGCTCCGCCACCCACCCCGCCCAAAATAACGACAAACCCTATGCAAATATTATAAATATATACAACACACCAGCAAAGTAACAGGGTAAAACGTTTTATTAAATATCTATTTACATGGCAGCCTGCTGCAACATCCATCACTATTCCTGTCGAGGTACCATAGCTGGCGGCCTAGGGGTGGAGAACCGTTGTGCAAATTACCCGGGGACGACACCATGCACCAAGACTCGTCCCCAGTACATCCAGAGCTGATGTCCGACAAGTTGTGTGTGAGGATGCCTTGCTGATGCCGCCACCCCCACCACCACCTTTTTGTTGCCTGATCCGGCTAGCTCAATCGATCGAGCATGAGACTCATGCACTCTGATCTCCTTGGCCTCAGTCAAGCATCAATAGTAACATTTTCATACGTGAGTGTAGGTCCATGGTTTTCCATCCACAGACTAAAAGCCTGGAGTGGGAGTGAAAGAACATAACAAGGAAGGCAGACGCTGTGGGAAGGACTCTGGATATGGTATGTTCCTTGGTCCCTGAGTTACTTCGATGTCACTGCCTTGCACAAATGGCATAAGTCCTGGATGTTGGGTGCCATAGTTGAGGGTTCCGAGCAGCGCTTGTAACACTGTCTGCAGTTTATTTGCACCTGCTGCAGCTTCACTATTCTCAAAGTAAGTGGGGGCTGTTTGTGGACATGACTGCATTGGAAATCAATGTGATGCGGTGCCTCCCTGAACCGCTTGACGGAGGCCCCCGAGGGGCGGTGTAATGGCGCTGACCCCCTCCCCAAGTCTTGTTGCCCTGGTGTGGCCTGAGATCGCCCCCGACATAGGCGGCCGGCTCCCGGGGTCAAGCCATTCTGAACATTGACCCACAATCCGTTTGACCTGAAGACACGTCCTGCGGTGCCCTAGTCCGACCATCACATATTCCTGCGCCAGGAGACGGGAGACGGCGTGGGATGCACTAGAAGGGAGAGGCGGCGCGAACGAGCCTCCCCCACCTCCCCAGGTGGAGGTTTCTCAGGTACACCCCAGCGCTTCACGCAACCAGCTGAGTTGAGCCCGCTCTTGCGGCTACAGCGTCTCGCCCACCATCCATTTAACGGAACCTTTTTGGACTGCCGAAAGGGGTTCTGGTCCGACCGCTGGCTGGTGGAGACATTTTGACTATATTCTGGACCTGCGTTGTCGCGTAATGCGTCATATGAAGCGCCGCGTTAGCGCACCCGGAAGTGCTCCGGTGCTCAAGGCGCAGCTTCCCGGAAACGATCCAGAGCACGGCGCGCAGCGCGTAACGTAAGCATAACAGGTCATGTGACTTGTTAATAAAACTTTTCATTGGTTCATTTTACTTTTGTTATTCTAATGATGAAAGGCTTGGTTATATGACCTAAAAATAACGCTTTTCATTGCTTTCGAACATTTTTTTTCACAAATGATGAAAGCCCCACCTTTTTTTTTCTCGCTCTGACTTGTAAAGCAAAGGACCCAGATGCATTTACAGTTTATCACTAACAATGTTCCAGGCTAATGTATTTTCCCGGGAAATTTACAACTGTCCTCCAAGTAAAATATTCCTATTTCGAGAAAAAGGGCGTTTCTTCGTCCCATGAGGGAGCCGTTGAGCAAAAGAGGCTCGGCCTGCTGTCTTAGTCGCTGATAGGCATGAATATCGGATTCTTATCGATCACTTTATGTTGCAGGAGTGGAAAACACAACAGCCCTTGACCATTTATCTTTACTGCGTTCATGCGTATTATACCTTTTCACCGTCATGTAAGCGGGCTGTTTTATTTCACTTGCCTTTTACTGATTCGAAAACAGTGGCTATTATTCAAAACTTTACCAAAAAAGGTACTACTACCATGTTTTGTTTTAAAAACCTTTATTGTGAAAATTTCAGTATACAAATACGGGCCTATAACCACGTGGGCCGGCCACGGAGCAAACTGGAATCGTATATGATGAGGGGACATTTACACTGTAGAAGAACGTAACGGGCGGGCCATTAAGTTGCAAGAAGTAAGGTGTCAAACAGTTGCGGAATCAAAGGACGTACATTTTATAATTAAAGTACGACAGGGCCAGTTACAATAAAATTATCTAGATATACATTTGCGGGCAAGTACCATGGGTGACGTTAATTCGAACTTTCAATAGTACAGTAATCAATAACACATCAGAACTTAATATCAATAGGGATGTCCAAATGTTCAATCAGTACTCGTCCCCGCCCGCCATGTGCTTCAAAACTGCATATGTATCTCGTGATATCAAGGTTGGGCAACCAGTACACAACAAGGAGTTACGAGTCCCATTTATACCGGCGCCATTTTGGGCGAGGCCGGGCAGGTCCAGGATAAAGTCAAAATGTCTCCACCAACCAGCGGTCGGACCAGAACCCCTTTTGGCAGTCCAAAAAGGTTCCGTTAAATGACAACAGAAGAGATAGGCAACAAGAACAATCAGTCAAAAGAGGGGATGCTTTCGTGAATGGGGCCCATGCCCTAGCAGGCAAGCGTCCGAGTTCCAAGGTGTCCCAGGGCCATTTTAGTGGACCAGGCCCAAATCCAAAGAGCCGGCCGCCATTTTGAAAGTCTTCTTGCAGCCGCCTTTTGCTGCACCGCAAAAGTAAACGCAACTCAGCTGGATGGGGGGTGAGGCACTGTGCCGCAAGAGCGGGCGCAATTCAGCTGGAAGGCGAGTGAAACGCTAAGGGGCGCCCCACTGCAGATGAGGTACCTCCACCTGGGGAGGCGGGAGAGGGCCGTTTGCGCCGCCTCCCCCCCGGGCACCCCACGCCGTCTTTCGGCGCAGCATTGTAGGATGGCCACACCAGTGCGCAACTTGCTGGACACCACCTCGGTGCCATCCGGATCTCTGCGCGTTCGAGTCGCTGTACCGCAAGAGTGGGAGGAAAACAGCTGGATGGCGGGTGAGTCGCTGTACAGCAAGAGTGGCCGAAACTCAGCTGGATGGCGGGTGAGTCGCTGTACCGCAAGAGTGGGAGGAAAACAGCTGGATGGCGGGTGAGTCACTGTACCGGAAGTGCGGCCGCAACTCTGCTGAACGGCGAGTGAAACGGCAAAGGGCGCCGCACTGCACATGAGGTGCCTCCACCTGGGGAGGCGGGAGAGGGCCGTTTGCGCTGCCTCCCCCCCCCCCGGGCACCCCACGCCGTATTTCGGCGCAGCATTGTAGGATAGCCACACCAGTGCGGCAACTTGCTGGACACCACCTCGGTGCCATCCGGATCTCGACGCGTTCTGCTGCCTTCGGCCTATTCGCACATCGGTCCGCTACTGACGCCGCCTCACAGGCCAACGGATTTTGTAGGCTTTTTATAGCCCAAAGCCGCTTAACAGGTCATGTGACTTGTTTATAAAACTTTTCATTGGTTCATTTTACTTTTGGTTTCCTAATGATGAAATGCTTGATCATATGACCTAAAAATAACAATTTTCATTGGCTTGAAACATTTTTTTTTTCCCAAACGATGAAAGCCCCACCTTTTTTTTTCTCACTCGGCAATCCAAAAATGTTCCGTTAGATGACAACAGAGGGGACAGGCAACAAGAACCATCAGTCAAAAGAGGGGAGGGCAAGTTCTTCCCTACCGGGTCACGTTGAGGCTCCACCGGAAGTCATCGAATTGATAGTCTACAGTGTTTCTTGATGTTTCAGACTGAAGCTGGCGTCAACATGAGAGCACCACCATCTCGTAGCTCCGTTGTGGCCATTCCGCACGCAATCATGGCAGCCGCTCCCCACCGGAAGCCTGCGGGAGTCGGGGGCCCCCAAGACTTTTGAAGAATCTTCAAGGCTGAGGGGACGCTTTCGAGAATGGAGCCCAAGCCCTAGCAGACAAGCGTCCGAGTTCCAAGGTGTCCCAGGGCCATTTTAGTGGACCAGGCCCAAATCCGAAGAGCCGGCCACCATTTTAAGAGTCCTGTGGCAGCCGCCTATTGCTGCACCGCAAGAGTGGGCGCAATTCAACTAGATGGTGAGCGAGATGCTGTAGCCGCAAGAGCGGGCGGTAAACAGCTGAATGGCGGATGAGGCACAGTGCAGCAAAAGCGGGCGAAAAACTGCTGATTGGTGACTGAAACTGTAAAAGGGCGCCCCACTACAGCAGACGAACATCCACCTGGGGAGGCCCGTTCACGCCGCCTCCCCCCCCGGGGCGCCCCACGCCGTTTTTCGGTGCAGCATTGTAGGATGCCAAAACCAGTTGGGCAAGTAAAGGACATCACCTGGGTGCCGTCCAGATCTCGGCGCGTTGTGCTGCCTTGGGACTATTCGCACAACAGACCGCTACTGACAAAAAACAGTGCAGGAAAAGCGGGCGGAAAACCGCTGAATGGCAAGGGGGTGCCGTCCAGATCTGGGCGCGTTGTGCTGCCTTCGGACTATTCGCACAACAGACCGCTACTGACCATTGTTGCTGTGTTAAATTTTTTTTTTTTTACGTGTTTACTGTTTTTTGTGCTTTGTATATATTTATAAGTTATTAAAGTGTTATAATCCTACTACTTTGTTGGAGTGCTATATATTTTTAATGTGACACATAATTATGAAGACTTTGATGTACAAAAAGGCATCCCTGGAATCTTCCTTTTCAGGCTCGGTCCCACACACCCTCACAGTGGGAATCCCCTCCCCAATCACAATACAGGATCGTTATCAGATAGTAGGAACGCGTGTGGTGTGACGGATCTCATGGGGTGGGGGCCTTGATCTACTGTAACTCCTGTGAAGAGGGGTGATTCTTTACAGTTGAGGCCATAAACTACATCCGCAGGGCTAGGTGATAGCCTGGGACCGGCCTGGACAATCGGACACAGAGGAAGAGGAGTGTCAGAGGGTGCGGTAGTGAATAGGGTGGAAGGGTGGTGTCGGGCGAGCACAGGGTGTGATTCTCAGGGAAGAGCAGCGCAGATGGGGGGAGGTTTATGGCCCATGCATAAGAGAGAGAGCGGGGGTGACCAGTGCGTGGGGGAGATGCTTGCGAGGGTGGGGAGCCATGCTGAGGATCGGCGGCGTGCAGAGAGTGGGTCTGGTCAAGGCATCTAAAATGGCTGCCGTGCACGACAAAAGTGTGGCATTAGAAAAAAAGCAAGATGGCGCAGACAATGTTTATCAATACGGATTAATTTATAACAATTATTTTTAACAATATATTTACTCGCAGTGTAAAAATGGCGGTCAACACTTCCTGATTTCCTAAGAATCGAACGTTAACAGACGTCACGATCGGCGTCGTGCAGAGAGTGGGTCTGGTCAAGGCATCTAAAATGGCTGCCGTGTACGACAAAAGTGTGGCATTGGGAAAAAAGCAAGATGGCGCAGACAATGTTTATCAATACGGATTAATTTATAACAATTATTTTTAACAATATATTTACTCGCAGTGTCAAAATGGCGGTCAACACTTCCTGATTTCCTTCGAATCGAACGTTAACAGACGTCACGCAGCAAAAACAAAAAAAAAACGCTCACGCACAGCCGCTGGAAGACAAGTATCAACATATATGAGCATCCTCAGCCACCCTCAGAAAACATAGGGGGTCAGGATACGTCTCCCGTACCCCCTTATACTCATTTCTCACATTGTTTTTCCTCCATCTTGTAATTTAATTAAAACGAAACACAAAATGGCGAATTCCCGTTTCGCGTCCCGATTCGCTACCCGGTTCGTGAACCGGAAAGCGCTTCTTCCGCAAAAAATCAAATTTTTTTTATTTGACCCACGGGACCCTTTAATAACCCCAACATCATTCCTAGGGGGTCAAGAAGGGTCTACCTTGCCCCCTTTCATTAAATTCACCCTTTGTTTTTCTCCTCTTCTTGTCTCTCGATCCTACCGAGAGACAAGATGGCGGCCGCACCAGACTGTTTAGAATGTTGACAGACGCCGGAGAGCCAATCAGCTTCGCTTCGCAAAACTCCGTTACGCGAAAAGTTCGCGAACCGGAGCGCTACCCGGGATGCTGTCACAGATATGTCTGTTTTTTTAAACGTTAATTTCTCAAAATTCACTGGAGCACATATATTGAGACCCAGCAAAGGCACATCGGGCTAACAGTCCCTACAATTTTGCAAAGTTTCGTGCAAATCCATTCAGCTGTTCGAGCTAAAAGTGAGGCCAAACGCCCTATGGAAAAATGAATGGGAAAAACGCGTTTTGGGACCCCCCTTTTTTCTCGTCCCCCCCTTGACGAAACCCCCCCAGCCGATTCCGTCCACAAACGCCAAAGTTATTAGACATAGAATTTTCAAAAGTTCCATAGAGAAAAAATCCTAACTATATATACCTACTGGCGACCGCCAGTAGGTTATATATATATATATATATATATATATATATATACATATATATACATATTCACTGAAAAAACCATAGGTTTCACACCAGTTATAGTTAGTAATTCACATTTAAAAAACCTATTAAATTCACTGAAAAAACCATAGGTTTCACACCAGTTATAGTTAGCAGGAAGTTTTACTCGCATAAAACCATTGAAATCCCACTTTATAGTTAGTTGGACTCACTATAACATGCGCGTGCAATGCACTGCTGATGACGTCACATATTACATCACTCATGACATGGTCAGTGACATCACTCATGACATCACTGATGACACCATCCAGTAAATGTGTGTCTTTTTGAAAAATAAATTTGTTTTATATATGTATATGTAAAAGTTGATGGAAGAATAAATGTTTAATTAAGTGTCTAAATCGATGTTTTTTTATATCAGTATGAGTGTTTGTATGGTTTCGTGGGGGTATTACTTTTCACATAGGTGCATGAATGACTTACTCTCTCTTTGTATGTGTTTTGAAGACAGCATGTGTGTAGGACTGTATGGGTGGATGAGTGTGTATATGTGTGTGTTAGTGAGTGAATGACTGTCTCACTAGTGTCTTTATCAGTAACTACATATGTTTTAATCTAGTATATGTGAGTATTGATGTATATAAGTGAGTATATGTGAGAGTGAGATATTGAAAGAGTTCCTGTTTAAATATTTATGTGTTTCTATAAGTGATTGTTTAAGAGAGTAAGTATGTGTAAGTTTCCTTAGAAGTAAGGTGGTAGTGTGTGTATAGCTGTATATGCAAATAAATGAATGTTCAATAGTTTACTTGCATGTGTGAGTATGTGTGAGAGTAACTTTTGGATGAATGTCGGTGTGTAACAGGATGTATAGGTGAATCACTACATATGATGAGTGAGTATATGTATGAGTGACTATATAGAACTGTTGGTGAATGAGTGGGTGTGTATATAGATGGTGGAATTATTGAATTGTTTGTTTTAACTGGTATGGGTATCTCCAGTTAAAAAAAAAATTATTTATATTTTTTCAATATGTGTTTCATGGGTTACCTTACAGTGAAATTAGGTTTGTCACTCTGTCACAAGGATGGTGTCATCAGTGATGTCATGTGTGATGTCACTGACCATGTCATGAGTGATGTAATATGTGACGTCATCAGCAGTGCATTGCACGCGCAAGTTATAGTGAGTCCAACTAACTATAACGTGGGAATTTCAATGGTTTTATGCAAGTAAAACTTCCTGCTAACTATAACTGGTGTGAAACCTATGGTTTTTTCAGTGAATTTAATAGGTTTTTTAAATGCTAATTCCTAACTATAACTGGTGTGAAACCTATGGCTTTTTCAGTGAATTTCATAGGTTTTTTAAATGCTAATTCCTAACTATATATAGGGCCTCAAACCTATGAAATGTAATATTTTTTATAATGAATCCTATATTGTATATTTATATAATATATATATTTTTAATTTTTTTTGCCCTGGTGTGCTCCCGGTGCGCGCCCCGGTGTGCGCACTGGAAAGCGCATTTTTTCGGAGCGCCCTGGGTCGTACACCGGTGAGCGTCCCGTTAGCGCTATTGCCGCGAACGAAAACATCATGACGTATCGCATAGCCGCGTCCGCGTAATACGCACGGCGTAAGCGCACCCAGAAATACTCGAGCGAATACGATCGCGCAACGTAATCATCTGACGCGTTTACGCGACGCACCCCGTGGCGCGCCCCGCGGCGCGCGGCGCGTAAGCGATTAGGATCATGTGACCTAAAAATAACACTTTTCATTGGTGCAGGGCAGTTTTTTTTTCCAAATTATGAAATACCCCACCTTTTTTCCTTATTATGACTTTGTCCTTTGACTGAGGAAGACCTGTTTGAACATCTTTGTGCAAAATGTTGTACTTTAAAATGGCTACAGTAGCAGCAGCAGCTGGAGCATCTGCACCACCACCACCACCACCACCACCAAGAGGACCACCACAACATTACATTGGTGGTCAAGAAGAGGAGGAGGAGGAGGAGGAGGAGGAGGAGGAGGAGGAGGAGGAGGAAGGAGGGAGAAGGTGGCAGCCTGAAGACCATACCCCATACAAGCCAAGGCCACACATTGTATGGGAGTTTTTTTCTATCCCAGAGGGCAAGAAGAAAGTCAATGTGCCCAAGGTGAGTTGCCTAATCTGTGAACTTTCAAGGGGGAACCCGAACAAAAAAATATTCTTTTGATAATAATACCATGATTAGACACATGCAGCGCAAGCGTCCAAACAACTATTCTGCTGCAGAGATGAGAGAACTGGCCAGTAACCCTCCCCAATCTTCAACCACCACCTCCAAAAGAAAGCTGGAGTTCTGGACTTTTTGGTTCCGTCCAGAGGTGTCAGGGTACAACACCCAAAGACCCCGGAGTTCCACCTGCCTTGGTGCACAAATGAACAGAAACACGGGCTTCTCGATGGTGGCGTCAAAGACCAAAGGTTTATTACTGCAGGGACACAGAAGTCACAGAATCTACACACGGGCAGAGACTAGGAGCCTGTTCGATTTGTACAAAGTGGGTTGCTCCTTATATACGGTTTTTTATGCCAGGGGCAAATTCTTTACATGTAATACATTCCCAAAACCTTTGTGTCTAAAACAATAAATATTTGGTGTTACACAGGAACCGTCGATAATATCTGAGGCCAAACATTGCGAAGAGAGGGGTTCCCACTAGTTTGTCACAATTCCCTGTCAATATTGCATTCAGGACCCGGACCGCCTCATCGTAAAGTTCGTTACCTCCCCCTAATAAAGATTCAGAAAGAAAGAAACAGAGCCAGGTGTGGAAGATAGAAAAGTGGGATAAGGGATGTTTGTGGGTTGTAAATGGGCAAGGCTACCGGCTTCGGCCGCCTAATCATGATCAGGTACAATGGACACGAAGACCAGTTTGGCAGGACTGGCCTCGGGCAGAGGAGGCAGCCTTTGTCGAGTCATGCAGCTACAGCGTGATCTGGTTTAAGGTGCACGTGTCATGTAAGAGGTGAATCTCCGGCTACGGCTACGTGTCCTTAATCAAAGTGGAGTGAATGAAGTGATCAGAGGCTATTGCATATGTGAGGGCAAGGAAACACAAAATGGCGGCCATGATCTAAGATGGATGCCGTGGGTATATCAGAAATATGTCAATGGAAGGAGTGCTCTTGCTCGTAGCGTAGCGAAAACACTAGGATATACTAAATGGATCATTTGCGGTTCACTGATACCAATATTAGGTATTTCCGACAAACTTGAAAACACGGGTTCAAGTCGTCACAGAACCGTCACGGAACCTCAGACCCTCCTTTTGCCCTTACATAGGCAATTACTCAGTCTATGTCAGAATCTAGTTCTATGCTCATCAGATCAGTGACATGTTGTTGTATCATCATCCTTTCTCGTGTCTTTTCTCCAAACGCAGGTGGTTTTCTGAGACAAGTCGCAGCACAAAGACTACACAGAGCAGGACCACACTGGATAATCAGACAACATGAGAATAGGAATACTAGGATGACACCAATGACCATTAGAACCTTCCATCCCCACGCTGAGATCAGAGTCCAAAACCACTCCATGAAGGACCAGTTTCCCTTGTCTACATGTATGGAGTCTGAAATCTTGTGCAACTTAGAGATCGCCTCATAGACTGTTGGAGCATTATTAGGAATAAAGACACAGCAGCTCGATTGGATCATTCTGCATACCCCACCTCGATCTGCAAGTATAACGTCTAGAACCATACGGTTCTGCAACGTCATGAGCCTATCCGCCTGAAGCTCAGCTGTCAGATTGCTAAGGGCACCAGCAGTTTCAGTAATAGTAGATTCAACCACCCGTGTTAGCTGACGTATGTTTCTACTATTGGCCATAGGTCCCCAGAACGGAAGGAAGCCTTTGAAGAAGTCTCCGGCTTCCTGACCAGCGGTATCTTCCTTGCTGAAGACACCTCTCACTACTCTTGTTCTGTGGTAATCGGGTGAAGCAGTGTATGTCGGAGGCAATAATCGAGCAATATAACATGATCCTGAGAAGTCGGCAGGCAACCATGTATAAGCTCTGTCTCGACAAATGAAATAGGTACCCCTAGCAGTAAGAAAGGCAGGGGAAGAGTTAGCCGGAAACACATAAGTCTCTACGCACTCACTCCTCCCTAGCTGAGCTCTCGGATTTCTCCCATTACCTTGCAAACAGACCTGACCTCGGTGAGGTACGACCCAGATTGGAGTTGAGCTTTTACGCTTGCTTTCTCCTAAACTAAGGCGATACTCTGAAGTATTCCAACTTAAATATACTCGCAATTCGTCTCTAGGGTATGATGGAGTATTATTGACGTCCTTGACCATGTCAATAATTCCCTGGACTAAAGCTTTGTTAGCAGAGTTATATTTAGTGGAACGTGGTGGACGTGGAGGATAGGTTTCAAGGGCATAAGCAAAGATGGTTTGGAAGGCCTGAAATGATCCATTATAGCTGTAAGGCAAAACCAGATATGGAATACCTTTATCCATAGTGTGAGGTATTAAGCCACACACCCAGCAGTCTGTAGTGTTAACTACCAGTTGGTGTTGGTGCAAGAGCTGTACAAAAGTGTTGTTGGTGAATTCTGAGCGTCTGGCTTGCTCATGTTCCGGAAACGGGTGAAAAGAGTGTATAGAGGAAACAGTAGAAATAGCAGGATCAAGGGGAGGTACTGTAGAAACTGGAACAAAAATCAAATTTATGCTAAAGACGATTCCACCCACCAATGTTGCTAAAACAATCAAAAATGTAACGGCACATTGCATCAAGAAACATTTGCTGTGAAGAATTCTATTAAGTCTGTTTCTGCGAACGTAAATCACATTCTTTCGTTGCAGCGCAGGAAGCTCCATCTTCTACAATCCGCTCGCGACCACTGATGATGTGTACGTAGATGAAAATGCCTCTATCAGCCCTGGGAGTTCCCAGAACCAACAGAAAGATCGACCTTGTGTCAGACCCCTGCAAATTCAAACTAGGCACACAGCCACGACCCTACGGCTACCCAGACGGCAAGGCAATTTTAAAAAACAATAAACAATAGCAAACTTCCTGGCTGAAGGCAAAGGTTCAATATATCAAAAATCACAATATGCAGTTGCCTGCTTTATTTGTCCTTTTTATGGCTTCTAAGGTTGTATCTCTTCTTCGCTGGTACTGTCTGATCGGAAAATAGTGTATTACTAGCAGCTGTTGCAGAGTTTAAGTTCGCAGATAGCAAAGTTTCTTCTGATGTTGGAGTCAAATGTTCAGTGTTCAAAGGAGTCTTTTCAGGAGGAGAGTCAGGTTTCAAAGTGTCAGTAATCAAATCGGCATCGCTGAAAGGGATAAATTTCGGAGTGGTTTCAGATTCGGAGGCACCAATTCCCTTCTTCACCCAGTCGTCGTAGGGCAGCGGCAAAGGAACACGCTTTACGTGAGAGGCGTGAATCCAATGCTTACGGCCAGCGACACGTACGGCTGTCCTCGTTGCCAGTAGGACCTGGAAGGGGCCGATGTAGCGAGGTTGAAGATTCTTTGTCCTCGCAAAATTTCTGACCACCACGTGGTCGCCGGGTTTCAGCTGATGCCCTGGACTCTCCGGAGGTTTTGGTAAAGCATCGAAGACCTGTTGATGAATAAGACTCAATTTAGCAGTCAAGTCGTAAAGGTAGTCTATCAACATAGGATATTCAATGGAGCACAATTGTTTAGGCCTTGGCACACCCCAGATATTTGCCGGGCGGCCAAACACAATCTCATATGGAGAAAGCCCTATTCTAGAATGCACTGTTGCTCTCGTTGATAACAAGGCCAAAGGAAGTGCGTCTGGCCAGGCTAAACCTGTGGATGCTTGTATTTTGGCTATCTTAAGCTTCAGAGTGCCATTATAACCCTCGACTAAACCAGCAGACTGGGGATGGTTTGCACTGTGGAATTTTTGTTTCACTCCTAGACCAGCACACACACTCTGCATAACTTTCCCTATAAACTCACTTCCGTTATCTGACCATACAATCCGTGGCATTCCAAACCTAGGGAAAAATTCCTTGAGAAGAATTTTGGCAGTTGATAGGGCAGTGTTGTCTTTTAGTGGGTATGCTTCTATCCACCTGGAAAAAGCACAAACTACCACCAAGACGTACTTTAAATTGTTGCAGCGTTCCATGTGAATGAAGTCTAACTGAATCACTTCGAAGGGGCAGGAAGGAGGAGCGAAATGACCAGCTGGAGTTGGAGTTCCCTTGCCAGGATTATGCATCAAGCACACCATGCAATTTTTCACCACTCTCTCTGCACACTTACTGATTCCCTCATTCTTCCAGACCGGAGCTAACATCTTACATATCCCTTTAGAACTTATATGCGCAACTCCATGTGCCATCGTCACTACTGCAAGCACATATGCATCAGGCAACATCCAACGCTGCTGTTCTGTCAAATCAATCCAACATCCATTCGAGTCCAATTTGCCCGTACTTTCTCTCCATACACGTTTCTCTTCCTCAGTCGCTTCTTTCTGAATCTCTTTCACACTTTCCATAGTGTCCTCACACATTCCAGACTCAGCAATCCATCTTGCAGACGTAGCAACGTACATTCTACTCATCGTGTCTCTAGCTGTCTGCTTAGCAGTTTCATCAGCAAAGGCATTCCCACGACCAACATCATCCGTGATTGCTTTATGAGCACTGCACTTCACAATCGCAACTTCAGTCGGCAAGGTTAGAGATTCCAACAAGTCGTTAACTAGCTGACCATGTTGGATCTTAGTCCCATGGGACGTAATGAAACCTCTTTCTCTCCACAACCGGCCAAAACTATGGGCCACGCCAAATGCGTACTGACTATCTGTAAACACATTCACTCTCTTTCCCTTAGCTAAAACACACGCTCTCGTTAGAGCTATTAATTCTGCAGCTTGGGCAGAATTCTGACTCACTCTTGCAGTCTCCACAATCGTCTTCAAAGTCGTTACCGCATAAGCAGCAGTCACATCACCATTCTCCAATTTAAAACATGACCCGTCCACATACAGCGTACCATCTGGGTTGGATAGAGGAGTATCTTTTAAATCGATACGTCCTTTTGTCTCTTCCTCCGTTTTGAAATAACAGTCATGTGGCTCAGAATCACTCGACTCTTGATCAGTCGGCAACAATGTTGCTGGATTCAATACATTGCATCTTTTGATCTGAATATGACTCGCTAATAATGTCAGCTCGTAACCAGATAATCTCGCACTAGTAAGGTGTTGTGTCTTCGTTCGGTTCATGAGTGTATCCACTGCATGAGGAACCATGACCACTAGCATATTGTTCATCACCAAACCAGCAGATTGTCGAATGGAAGCTGCAGCTGCCGCTGTAGCCCTCAAACAACTAGGTAACGCTCTGGCTACCGGATCTAATGTTGATGAAAAATACGCACAAGGGCGTTGTTTGTCACCAAATTTCTGTGTCAGAACACTCAACGCGCAACCTTCTCTTTCGTGAACGTAGAGCGTGAATGGCTTGCTGTAATCAGGTGTACCCAATACAGGAGCTGAACACAATGCTTTTCGCAATTCAGTAAAACTCTCTTGACATTCATCAGACCATGGCACCGGACTCGGAACATTTTTCCCAGTCAAGGCTACCAACGGTTTTGCTAAAAGAGAAAAATTTGGGATCCACTGTGTAGGGTCAGTTCGCTTCAGAATCGGTAATACAGGACTGTTACAGACATTTCCTCTAGTTTCTTCAACTACATCTTTCTTAATCAAGTCTTGCACAATCAATAAAAGTGCACGCTCACCTTCGCTCGATATTTTATACTGGGGAATTCTTGGAAATTTCACATTTTCTTTCAAAGTTACTACATACGGTGGAATTTCTAGGAGACCTACATCATTAGGACCAGTCGCCCAAAGAGAATCAGGGAGTGAACGTAGCTCCGGCGGGAGTGCGTCCATTGACAAGTACATCGGAGAGGTGATATTTTTACCCAGTGTAAGCTGTACCCCTTCCGGAGAACAGTACAATGTCGCATATAGTCGTTTTAACAAATCTAAACCAAGCAGATTTTCATTACAACCTGTCGTCAAAATCAGGGGTGCTTTCAATTGGCACGGTCCAACAGAAATAGACAAAGGACCAGATATCGGGTTGTACACAGGGGCGCCTGAAAAACCTACGGAAACATTTGTTGAGCCAGACAAAGGTGCGCCAGGGAGTTTCGCATGCATGATAGAACTTTTTGCGGCACCAGTATCCAACAGAAACGGTTCGACTACACCTGATGTTGCTACTGCGACATAAGGCCCACTCTGATCCACTGGAACTGATACTACTCCCTCTCTCTGTCCATGGCTGTCCTAGTACCCATTTTGTTGAAAACCCTCATCTACTTCACAATAATCTTCAACAAGATATTGCTGAGATCTATTTTGCTGAACAGATTGTCCATTTCGTTGATCAAAGTGATTGGAGGGACGATCATTCGTTTGTGGAGGCATAGCACCTCGTCCTCGTCCTCTAGAATTCTGCACAAAACCACCACGACCTCTTTGAGCTGCTGCTGCATTATTTTGCGCTAAGATCGGACATTCATTTTTATAGTGACCCTCTTTCTTGCAGTACGCGCATTGATTCCATTGATATTGAGGTCTTGATGTACTATAATCTGCCCTTTGGTATGAGTTTTGCTGCGTATTAGTCTGGTTCGTGCGAGGCGGATACGCCTGCTGCAAAAGAACTTTAGTTTTTAAATCTTTCGTTTTCTTTTCTGATTTTTCCTTCTCCTCTTTATCTCTATTTTCGTAGTACTGCGCAGTCGCAAGTATTTGCGCTGTCGTAGATACAGCCCACGCACTTTCTGAGTCTTTTAATTTATTGCATAATTCAGGTAACAAATTATGCACAAATTTATCGACAAACAATCTTTGCCCTCCTTCTGTACTCATGTCCTGACCACTATGATCCACAAAAGTCTCTTCGAACCTCGTGAAGAAGTCCGAGACACTTTCGTCTTTCTTTTGCCTACATGCTGACAACTTGTCCCAATTAACACGCAATGCTGGCATCAGAGTCTTCATTAGATCAATTATTCTACCTGGCAGATTAGCGATCAAAGGTTCAGGTTTCGCACCACCTATTTGTTGACCATCTGCTGCAGTGATAGCTGCCCAATCACCACCTAAAGCAACTTGATGATCTTCTCTACGAATTTTAGCCCACACTGGTTGCGGAACTACATTACCAAACAACATATCAATGTCGGCTAAGTTCATTATACAAGCCTCAACTGTCTGTGTTAATTCCTTGTAATATCCGGCTGGATTCTTACGCGGATCTGGCAAGGCCTGTTTCACTGCTAACACTTCTGCTCGCTTCCATGGAATGTGTATCCACACTCGTTGGAACTGCGCTGGAGCACCTGCAATACCAGCATTATCATCACGTGCCACTGCTTCGCGCCAGATTGGAGGAACTTCCCTCATAGGATATTGGCGACTTAGCTTCATTTTACCTTTCTCTAAATCTCTTGGTGAACGAAGAGATGGATCATTCCTAAAACTTAAAATGAGTTCCATCGCTTGTTTTATTTTCTCACCTACTATCATTCCAGCAGCAAACTCCTTTTGAACCCTAATTAAATCTTCCAAATCTGATTCGACATCGTCTTCTTCTATCTCTTCACATAACAACGAGCACATCTCATCAAAGACGTATCGCTGCGTTGGTTCTCCCCACTGCATAAATGTGTCTAGCACATCTCTCGTACTATATCTTCTACCCTTCGAAATCCATCTGAGAGCCGTGGAGTCTAAAACTCCCCGTTCCTCAGTACTCGGAAGCTGACTCCGTCTCTGTACAGAGTCAGGAGTAGGAGTCTTAATCAAAGTTTTATATATAGGAGACAGCATATTAGTAACTGAATCAGTGATTCTCCGACGAACAGAAAGTGGAGTTAGTACACTCGCAGACATAGAGAATGCAGTGGAGGTAGGAATGGATGAGGAAGCAGTAGGAGTATCGAGGAAAATAGTTTCTGGAGCAGTAGGTACAGAGGCAGGTATAGTGGCTGGCAGTGTAGGAAGAGGAGGAGCTGTAGGAACATTTACATTCATCACAGGAAGTACAGGAACTTGATTCTGAGGGATAGGAGCAGGAGCACCAGGTTGTCCAGCAACCGGCAATTGAACATTCGGGACGAGTGGAGTCGTAGCACCTTGTGCATACGGTGGAGGTGACCGTAACAGATAAGACAGCAGAGGATCGTTTTCGGAGTCCTCCAGTATCTTAGCCATTTTCGATGGCAAGGCAGGATAGCACTTGTCAATCGCTAAGTTATGCTCTCTAATGGCTACATCTATGACCTTCTCACACTCGTTAGCTTGCAACTGTTTAGTCGCTTGCTCTAGAGTTAACTCTTCTTGTTCTTTCTGCTCTTTCTTCAACCTTCTCATTTCTCTCTGTTTGGATTCTTTCCGCCAATAACGGAAGGAATCAAACATTGCCGGCCGGGCTTTCTTCTTGAACAATTTCGCTTCTAAGTTGTCGAGAATCTCTTGCTCAAAACTACCATGCAGTGGCCAACTAAGGACACCATCCTTCTTACAATAGCGAACCCATATCTCATTATAAGTTATAGGACCCACGCCATACTTACAATATAAATCATATAGGGGAGTCCCAATCGGAGGAACCAGACAAGAGTCCTCCAATCGTGAGTCACTGTTGCAACTAAAACAAGACAACATTTTCCGACTTACCATTTTCAGTCCGGAACACAAAAACAAACAAAACACGGAACAAATATGTGCACTCGAACCAAGAATTTAGGCCTACCCAAAACTAAACCAAATAGATTATCGTAACTAGAACAACCAGTGATAATCTAACAAAACCAAACCAAACCAAGAACCGATCAAGGATTTTTTAACAATCCCCACAAAAAGTAACCAGCTAGCTATCACTAAATACTTAACTGAGTCACTGAAGACGTCACCAAGGAGAAACCCGTCACGTTTCGCCGTACTAAGGACTGCACCACTTCGGGTCCAAGACAGGGCGACGGTCAAGGCAACGGCCCACTGCAGCCGTCCTGAACGGGAAACCCTCGTGGAAGAGAACTTCGGGCCACTTTTGCGATATGCCGGGATCGATGAAGTGGGGCGCCTCCCTCAGGAATCTTCACACGAAGCTTCTCGAACTCTTCAGGCTTTTGGACCGGTACCGAATGACGTCGCCCCACGTTGGGCGCCAATTGGAGTTCTGGACTTTTTGGTTCCGTCCAGAGGTGTCAGGGTACAACACCCAAAGACCCCGGAGTTCCACCTGCCTTGGTGCACAAATGAACAGAAACACGGGCTTCTCGATGGTGGCGTCAAAGACCAAAGGTTTATTACTGCAGGGACACAGAAGTCACAGAATCTACACACGGGCAGAGACTAGGAGCCTGTTCGATTTGTACAAAGTGGGTTGCTCCTTATATACGGTTTTTTATGCCAGGGGCAAATTCTTTACATGTAATACATTCCCAAAACCTTTGTGTCTAAAACAATAAATATTTGGTGTTACACAGGAACCGTCGATAATATCTGAGGCCAAACATTGCGAAGAGAGGGGTTCCCACTAGTTTGTCACAATTCCCTGTCAATATTGCATTCAGGACCCGGACCGCCTCATCGTAAAGTTCGTTACCTCCCCCTAATAAAGATTCAGAAAGAAAGAAACAGAGCCAGGTGTGGAAGATAGAAAAGTGGGATAAGGGATGTTTGTGGGTTGTAAATGGGCAAGGCTACCGGCTTCGGCCGCCTAATCATGATCAGGTACAATGGACACGAAGACCAGTTTGGCAGGACTGGCCTCGGGCAGAGGAGGCAGCCTTTGTCGAGTCATGCAGCTACAGCGTGATCTGGTTTAAGGTGCACGTGTCATGTAAGAGGTGAATCTCCGGCTACGGCTACGTGTCCTTAATCAAAGTGGAGTGAATGAAGTGATCAGAGGCTATTGCATATGTGAGGGCAAGGAAACACAAAATGGCGGCCATGATCTAAGATGGATGCCGTGGGTATATCAGAAATATGTCAATGGAAGGAGTGCTCTTGCTCGTAGCGTAGCGAAAACACTAGGATATACTAAATGGATCATTTGCGGTTCACTGATACCAATATTAGGTATTTCCGACAAACTTGAAAACACGGGTTCAAGTCGTCACAGAACCGTCACGGAACCTCAAAGCAACCCACTCCATCGGAACCAGAGACAAGGGAGACAATCCCTTGCATACAACCACGGTTTGGGGAATACAGAATTACATGTATTTTTTGTGGTAAGACCATCTCCTATGGTGAACAGAGCATCAGGCTCATCCTCCTTGCTGGTGACAACCACAATTGCCCCAAAAAACCCTAATTTTTTCCTTTTTTTTTTGCTCCAGTTGAGCCATTTTCAATTCCCTGTTTTTTGTTTCTCCCCATAAAAATAACAAAAAAATATAAAATAGTTCATAAAAGCCAAAAAAAGTACAAAATGTTCAAAAAACATTAAAAAAATATAAAACAACAAAAAGAAGAAAAAAACAGTTCTTTTTAGAACTACCTCCAATTTATAAAAAAAAGGCTACATTTTTTTAAATCTCTATCATTCTTTTTTCCCCATTTTACGCTCCCTGGTACGCCCCGCGGTGCGCGTACTGGGCGCTCCCCCCGCGCAAATCGAACAAAATAAATTTTAAAAAAATTGCCCCACGGGGCCCTTTTGTAGCCCCCACATCAAACCTAGGGGGTCAGGGGGGTCTACTTTGCCCCCTTATGGTCATTTCCCCCTTTGTTTTTGCCACCTCATGTGTCTCGATCCTCCCAAGACACAAGATGGCGGCCGCTCCGGACTGTTTGGAATGTTGAAAGACACCCGAGAGCCAATCAGCTTTCCGCGCGCGAACTCGCGTAGCACGCTGGTTAGCGCCCAGGTGCGCTTACCGGGGCGAGGCTATAGATATATATTTTTTTTTTAACCTAAATTACTCATAATCCACTGGAGCACATATCTTGAGACATAGCAAAGGCACATCGGGCTATAACTACCTACTGGCGACTGCCAGTAGGTAATATATATATATATATATATATATATATATATATATATATATATATATATATATATATATATATATATATATATATATATATTCACTGAAACAACCATAGGTTATAGACCATATATAGTTAGGAATTCACATTTACAAAACCTTATTTTACTCACACAAAACCATTGAAATTTCATATATAGTTAGTTGCACTAACTATATATCGCGCACCCGCAATCCACTGCTGATGATGTCACATATTACATCATTCATGACATGGTCAGTGACATCACTGATGACATCACTGATGACATCTCAAATGACATCACTGATGACATCACTGATGACAACATCCAGTGACTGTATGTTTCTGTAAAGTTAAAATATGTCTTACATATTGAAGAATGAGTGGATGTATAAGTGTCTGGATGAAGGATTTAGTAGGTGCATGACTGACTGTATGAGTGAGTGATTAAATGTGTCTCACTGAGTGCATGGGTTAGTGACTAAACTGTCTTAATTTGTGCATCATTATGTCTGTTGTTCTGTAAACTGTTGCATGTGTTGATAAGTAGCTGTATGAGTAACTATATGGGTTACTGATTGGTTGCCCAAGTATTTGTATGGGAGACTGAGTGTGTGTGTGGATGGCTGGGAGGTGTATGACTATGTGCATAGATGTGTGAGCAGTTGATTCACTAGATGTATGGTTTGAAAGTGCATGTGGAAACAGCAGTATGGGCGGTTGACTGTGTGCATGAGTGTATTGGTGAGTGAATGGATATCTCAGTGCTACATGTCAAAGTAAGTACATATGTAAAACACAGTACATGTGAGAGTTGACATATATAAATAACTGTGCATAAGAGCCAGTGAATGTGTGAGTGGCTGTATGGATCATTGTGAACTTGTATCAGGGATTGTATAAGAGAGTAAATATGTGTTAGTATATGTTTGAATAAGTAAAGTTTGTATAACTGTATAGTTGAGGAAATGGAGGTGTGATTGATTCTTTGCATGACTGACTAGGTGTGTGAGTAACTCCATGGATGAGTGACAGTCTGTGAGTGTCTGTTTACACTGATTGTATCTAAGGTTATATTAGAGTCTGAAGAGGTTCATCGTATTATCACATGAATGATATCACCAGTGATGTGATCAGTAATGTCAAATGAGATTTCATCAGTGATGTCATCAGTGATGTCATTTGAGATGTCATCAGTGATGTCATTTGAGATGTCATCAGTGATGTCACTGACCATGTCATGAATGATGTAATATGTGACATCATCAGCAGTGGATTGCGGGTGCGCGATATATAGTTAGTGCAACTAACTATATATGGAATTTCAATGGTTTTGTGTGAGTAAAATAAGGTTTTGTTAATGCGAATTCCTAACTATATATGGTCTTCTATAACCTATGGTTTTTTCAGTGAATTTTCAAGGTTTTGTAAATGCTAATTCCTAACTATATATGGTCTATAACCTATGGTTTTTTCAGTGAATTTTCAAGGTTTTGTAAATGCTAATTCCTAACTATATATGGTCTATAGCCTTTGTTTTTTTTCAGTGAATATATATATATATACATACATATATAAACATATATCATCTGTATATCTATATAAATACAAACAAAAATGCATGCATACATATACTTATATGCATACAGATGCATGTTATTTACATGAAAGTTGAAAAAACACTAATAAAAGCAAAACTAAAAAGCCACCTCATTACAAACAGAATGGCTTTAACTTAAACGAGGGCGAGATCTATTGCATTTTCAATGCTTGTTTACTTTGGTTCCATCAAGAAGGCATTCAGATGTGTCACACATTTGCCATAAATTCTGAATGTTAGCACTCTAGTTGCACATTAGATCACTGTAGTAAAGCTACTGCTCACCAGGGACGTCTGCTGCTGGTATTCAAAGTGCATGTTTCAGTCTGCATGTCAGAATTTTTTTAATGAAATAGAAGAGGATTTGAGAAGTCACTCAAAATGATCCCTCATTTTTCTTTCTGAAGCACTAATCATACTTTCTATGGCAAAATTAACCCCCTCATGTTGTTCCTTTTTAAATGGAGTGTTTTCAGACTTACCACTTCATTCCAATCAAGATGGCTTCTGGTGTGCCATACTTTTGTCATAAGTAAGACTGTTAGCGCTCTAGTTGTTCTTTAGAACACTCTGGGACATTCTGTCATTGGGCTATACTTGGGGTACATCTGGGTGATATTTGGGCTACATTTAGGCTCTTTTGTCCCTGGTGGCCATCTTGGGAGACTGTATGTCAGCGGTCCAATAAAAAAGGTGGGAAAGTAATTCACAGAAAAACGACTGGAGACACTCTCACCAAATATACATTAGCTCATACTACATAACAATCCCTTTCATTTTCACAAATTTGATTGAAATTCCATTTAGCCATTAAGCCTGTAGACCTCTCTAAATACCGTGAGGTAAATTACTTCACAAAACACATCTGAAGTGTTGGAATTGACAACCAATGAAAATGTTACTTTCATTTTCTACTTTTATTACCTGACATTTGATTGGTTAAATACTTGAATATATATAAAGGAAGAGAAGAAAACACAGCCATTTTGACTGCTACTTCTTGTTGTACATTACATTTGAATTGTTAGTAAACACTTCAACTTGTTTGTGAAGGTAAGTTGTTATTTTTAAAACTGAAGTATATTGTGCACTATAACTTAATATGGTAAACTTTTTCTGATAGTTATATACTATCCCTCTGTAGTAGTTATAGATTTAGATAGACTTCTCTGTTATAGTTATGGATGGAGTTAGGCTTCTCTTGGTTAAATCACATACACTTTTTTATAGTCCTACTTCCACTCTGATACTATACACTGCCAAAAGATAAATTCACTGATAAAAACTGCCTATCTAAAATTAATCCCAACAGTGCCCTATCTCTAGTAATATATATTTTTTTAATCCAAATTTCAGGCAAAATGGAAGACGAGCAGCAAGTTCAATTTAAAATTATACTGGAAGAGAGCAGCCAAGGTAACATTGATGAATTTATGGATGAAAGTAGGGACCAGGAACTACTTCAATGTGAGGAAGCAGTGGATAACCTGCTTAAAAATGAGGACATTTTACACCCTCATAGACTTCAAAATATATTCAATGACAAATATGAAATTTCTGACAATGAAATGTTAGAAAGTTTAATAAATTATGAAACACAATCAAAATAAAAAAAAAATGCTTAAAAAATAAAGAAAATAAAAAATAATCAACAAAAACAACAAACAATTAACATACAGTATTTCAAAAGTCTATCATTCTTTTTTCCTTATAGTATGTTGCCCAGAACGCTTTCCGGTTCGCGGACTAGGCGCTCACCACGCAAAAAAAAAAAAGATTCTTTTTTTTTTTGCCCTGCTGGGCCCTTTTAAAACCTCCACATGAAACCTAGGGGGTCAACGAGGATCTACTATGCCCCCTTATGGTAATTTCCCCCTTTGTTTTGGCCTCCTCTGTTTAGAATGTTGACAGACACAGGAGAGCCAATCAGATTCGCATCGCAAAGTTCCGTTACGCGAAAAGTACGCGAACCGGAGCGCAGCCCGGAGCGCTGTTACAGATATATATCTTTTTTTGAACGTTAATTTCTCAAAATCCACTGAAGCACATATATTGAGACCTAGCAATGGCACATCGGGCTAACAGTCCCTACAATTTTGCCAAGTTTCGTGCAAATCCATTCAGCCGTTCGGGCTAAAAGTGAGGCCAACCGCCCTATGGAAATTAACATGGGAAAAACGCGTTTTGGGACCCCCCTTTTTTCTCGGCCCCCCCTTGCTGAACCCCCCCAAATGTGCCATTTTCCTGAAAATGTCAGCCAATTCCGTCCACAAACGCCAAAGTTATTAGACATAGAATTTTCAGAAATCCCATAGGGAAAAAATCCTAACTATATATACCTACTGGCGACCGCCAGTAGGTAATATATATATATATATATATATATATATATATATATATATATATATATATATATATATATATATATATTCATATATATCCAAAAACAAAGGTAAGCCCTGGTGAGGAATAGCCAACAGCCGCGTTTATTTTCGATTCAATTGGTGACAGCTAACAGGCAGGCAAATGAGCAAGTCCGTACACCAATCTTATCTCAGCCAGCCAGACGCATTTCGGGAAAGCCAGTTCCCTTCTTCAATGGCACAAGTTCGTGTTAAACACCAAACCGCATTTCCTGCACTTAGATTTTCCTGGATGCTACAGTGGGCAGGGCCACTTGCGAAGCCTTCTGCTCCTCGTAGTGCAAGGGGTACTGTATAAACTCAAGTGAGCTGGTTCAGTGTGCAACTCATTAATCAATTATTTCCCATGTGGGGTGGTGCATCAGCATGTCCGCTTGTCTGTGGAAATACCAAGCTGCCACCTCGATCGCAGCTCCCTTCGTACGGATGAAACTGCAGTGGTTCCATCACGGACCCGCTTCATGCGGTGAGCTATTCCTCGCAGCTGGACTCCAGCCGCTAACATCCAACAACAAAGGTAAGCCCCGGTGAGGAATAGCCAACAGCAGCGTTTATTTTCGATTCTTTATTAGTGACAGCTAACAGGCAGGCAAATTAGCAAGTCCGTACACCAATCTGATCTCAGACAGCCAGACGCGTTTCGGGAAAGCCCGTTCCCTTCTTCAATGGCACAAGTTCGTGTTAAACACCCAACCGCATTTCCTGCACTTATATTTCCCTGGGCAGTGGGCGGGGCCACTTGCAAAGCCTTCTGTTCCTGGTAGTGCAAGGGGTACTGTAGAAACTCAAGTGAGGCGATTCATTGTGCAACTCATTAATCAATTATTTCCCATGTGGGGTGGTGCATCAGCATGTTCGCTTGTATGCTGAAATCCCAAGCTGCCACCTCGATCGCAGCTCCCGTCGTACGGATGAAACTTCATTTTGAGTCTCTACAGTGCCCAGTACGCCTTTCTTGGACACATTCCCATGATTTGAAATGTCATCAGTGATGTCATCAGTGATATCACTGACCATCTCATGAATGATGTAATATGTGACATCATCAGCAGTGAATTGCGAGCGCGAGTTATAGTTAGAACAACTAACTATAACGTGGGAATTTCAATGGTTTTGTACGAGTGAAATGTCCAACTAACTATAACAGCCCTAAAACCTATGTTTTTTTCAGTGAATTTCTAAGGTTTTTTTAATGCTAATTCCTAACTATAACATATCTGAAACCTATGGTTTTTTCAGTGAATTTCAAAGGTTTTATAAATGCTAATTCCTAACTATATCAGGCCTCAAACCTATGGTTTCTTCAATAAATTTCAAAGGTTTTTTAAATGCTAATTCCTAACTATAAAATGTCTGAAACCTATGTTTTTTTCAATGAATTTCGAAGGTTTTGTAAATGACAGCTTTTAAATGTATTTATTGTTATTTTTATTTTTTTAAACTGATTTTCGAAAAAATGTCAAACAGTTAATTTTTAGATATTTTATTTTTTAAATTACATTATAATAACATTATACATTATATTACAAAATATACTTTCTCTGTATGAATTACTTTAGGTTAAATACTTTGCAAAAAGGCAATAGACTTTTAAGTACAGTAGTTACAGTTGTTGCAATGGGCAACTCAATTTGAAACACAATGCAACATTGAGGTCAATGTAAATTTCTAGTTAAATGTAATGAATTACTTTTTGGATTACTTTTCTAACCACATGACTGGATCCTAAATTCAGTCCTGAGACATCACATGTAAACAGTTGAGTAAAAGCGTTTTGGTTACAGTAGTGATTTTTAAGGAATTTTATTGTATTTTAAAAGATGACACTTTAAAAAAAATTCTCATGGAATCACCAATGTTATCCTATGGGAGGAAATTAACTTATCAGGTAAGTAGTGTTACCGTTACTTTTTCTTACTCAGTGGTAGATCCTGGTTCCAGCACGGGTGCATCTCCTGTAAACAGTCGAAATACTGCGTTTAAGTCATACAGGCAATTTTTAAGGAATATTTTTAGTTTGTGAAAATAGACAGAAACTTTTTGGGTGAAAACCACACAATGAATTCCTATGGCAGGAAATACAAGTTATTGGTAAGTACGGTTAGAATTACTTTTCAGGATCAGTACTGGGCTCAAAGAAGCAGCACTGAGGTCACTCCTGATAACAGGTGAATACAGCGGAATTCGTAGTTCTGCTGATTTTATAGGAATTTTTTAAAGTTCAAAAACTCCACATTTAGAAAAATTTCCAAGTGAAAGCAGTCAATGTTCGCCTATGTAAGGAAATTCAAGTAACTGGTAAGTACAGTTAGAATTACTTTTCATGATCAGTACTGGGCTCAAAGATGCAGCACTGACTTCTCTCTTGATAACAGGTGAGTAAATCGGACTTCATAGTTCAGCTGATTTTAGAGGAATATTTGTATGTTTCAAAAATCAACACTTAGAAACGTTTCTGCTGAAAACCACACAATGGATTCCTAAGGAAGGAAATGGATTCCTATGGAAGGAAATACAAGTTACTGTAAGTACGCTTAAAATGACTTTTCAGGGTCAGTGCTGGGCTAAAAGATGCAGCCCTGGGTTCTCTCTTGAGAACAGGTGAATAAATTGGAATTCGTAGTTTGGCTGATTTTACAGGAATATTTGTATGTTTCAAAAATCAACACTTAGAAACTTTTCTGCTGAAAACCACACAATGGATCCTATGGAAGGAAATACAAGTTACTGGTAAGTACGCTTAAAATTACTTTTCAGGGTCAGTGCTGGGCTAAAAGATGCCGCACTGGGTTCTCTCCTGATAACAGGAGAGTAAATCGGAATTCTTAGTTCAGCTGATTTTAGAGGAATATTTGTACGTTGAAAAATTCAACACTTAGAAACGTTTCTGCTGAAAACCACACAATGGATTCATATGGAAGGAAATGGAATCATATGGGAGGAAATACAAGCTACTGTAAGTATGCTTAGAATTACTTTTCAGGGTCAGTGCTGGGCTAAAATATGCCGCGCTGGGTTCTCTCCTGATAACAGGTGAAAAAAGTAAGAATTCGCAGTTCAGCTGATTTTACAGGAATATTTGTGCAATGGTGAAGGAAGGGGGAGGGCATGAGGTGACATGTGTGCAAACAAGCCCTGTGGCACGTTTTAAGTTGCAGGATTTAGTGCCCTTGAATCCTGAGGTCCCCTGGGGGCCAACTAGCCCACCAGGTACGTCTAGTATGCGCCAGGGGGCTGTGTTGCAGACAGGTGTTCTGAGGCCACGCGCCTGTTTACAACACTCTGCAATGCAGCTCCGTGGCACTTACAGGAGGTACCTGGTGGGCTAGTTGGCCCTTGTGGGACCCCCTGAGCAGGCCTAGGGGGTCAGGGTATGTCTACCCTGCTCCCTTTTCATGTTTTTTGTGTATTTTGTTTGGTTTTTTGTGTCTCGGTTTTACCGAGGCACAAGATGGCTGCCAACACTTACTGATTTGGAGTGTTGACAGCCAATTAAAAAGCAGCTCGTGCACGGCAGGATCGTGCAGGCTCCTCATAGGGTACGGGGACACTTCGAGCCCATAGATAGATATGTACTTTTAACTGTCATTTTCTCAGAAACTACTGAACGGATTTACACCAATTAAGCAAAAGGCACGAGTCTGAACTAAGGACTACCTCTTTGCCAAATTTGGTGTAATTCCGTTCAGCCGTTCGGGCTGTAGCCGGGGCTAAAGGTCCTATTAGAAATTGCATGGGGAAAACACGTTTTGGGATCCCCTTTTTTCTCAGCCCCCGCTTGACCAATCACCCCCACTCACAGGGAAGGAGCGGAACTGAGCTGGCCAAAACTTTGAAAAATGTCACGCAGATTCATCAATCAGCGCCAAAGTTATTATCAATTAAATGTTGTGGATTTCCTATGCTTAATAGGTCCTAACTATAACTATGGAAAACGTGCAGCGGTGGACGCGCCCCCATAGATATGCTTGCATCAGTATTGGTGCGTTATGGGAGATGTAGTCCGTTATCCCCTCGTGAATCATGGCACTTTTCTATCTGCTGTATTTCAAGGCTCAGCACGAGCCCCCCCGCTTGCCTCCTCGTCTTTATCCTTTGCCTGGTGCTCCACGACATGGAGGGTGTATCCAAAACCACAGTGGCCCCCAGTTTTGGCGGGGTGGTGCTCTCCCAGCGGCTGGGCTGCCGCTTTTACATCACGCTCTTGAGGTAGCCACACAAGCAGGAAAGCACAAGAACAACAGGAAGGTTCACCTCTAAACCTTTAATCTTCGGTACAGGCGAGTTGGCATGCAGGTAAGTTAAACAGTTCCAGCGCTTTGCCTGACGCGTTTCGAATGTCTCTTCCTCAGAGGCGTGGCGTGGAAAACGTGCAGCGGTGGACGCACCGCCATAGATATGCTTGCATCAGTATTGGTGCGTTATGGGAGATGTAGTCCGTTATCCCCTCGTGAATCATGGCACTTTTCTATCTGCTGTATTTCAAGGCTCAGCACGAGCCCCCCCGCTTGCCTCCTCGTCTTTATCCTTTGCCTGCTGCTCCACGACATGGAGGGTGTATCCAAAACCACAGTGGCCCCCAGTTTTGGCGGGGTGGTGCTCTCCCAGCGGCTGGGCTGCCGCTTTTACATCACGCTCTTGAGGTAGCCACAGAAGCAGGAAAGCACACGAACAACAGGAAGGTTCACCTCTAAACCTTTAATCTTCGGTACAGGCGAGTTGGCATGCAGGTAAGTTAAACAGTTCCAGCGCTTTGCCTGACGCGTTTCGAATGTCTCTTCCTCAGAGGCGTGGCGTGGAAAACGTGCAGCGGTGGACGCACCGCCATAGATATGCTTGCATCAGTATTGGTGCGTTATGGGAGATGTAGTCCGTTATCCCCTCGTGAATCATGGCACTTTTCTATCTGCTGTATTTCAAGGCTCAGCACGAGCCCCCCCGCTTGCCTCCTCGTCTTTATCCTTTGCCTGCTGCTCCACGACATGGAGGGTGTATCCAAAACCACAGTGGCCCCCAGTTTTGGCGGGGTGGTGCTCTCCCAGCGGCTGGGCTGCCGCTTTTACATCACGCTCTTGAGGTAGCCACAGAAGCAGGAAAGCACACGAACAACAGGAAGGTTCACCTCTAAACCTTTAATCTTCGGTACAGGCGAGTTGGCATGCAGGTAAGTTAAACAGTTCCAGCGCTTTGCCTGACGCGTTTCGAATGTCTCTTCCTCAGAGGCGTGGCGTGGAAAACGTGCAGCGGTGGACGCACCCCCATAGATATGCTTGCATCAGTATTGGTGCGTTATGGGAGATGTAGTCCGTTATCCCCTCGTGAATCATGGCACTTTTCTATCTGCTGTATTTCAAGGCTCAGCACGAGCCCCCCCGCTTGCCTCCTCGTCTTTATCCTTTGCCTGCTGCTCCACGACATGGAGGGTGTATCCAAAACCACAGTGGCCCCCCAGTTTTGGCGGGGTGGTGCTCTCCCAGCGGCTGGGCTGCCGCTTTTACATCACGCTCTTGAGGTAGCCACACAAGCAGGAAAGCACACGAACAACAGGAAGGTTCACCTCTAAACCTTTAATCTTCGGTACAGGCGAGTTGGCATGCAGGTAAGTTAAACAGTTCCAGCGCTTTGCCTGACGCGTTTCGAATGTCTCTTCCTCAGAGGCGTGGCGTGGAAAACGTGCAGCGGTGGACGCACCCCCATAGATATGCTTGCATCAGTATTAGTGCGTTATGGGAGATGTAGTCCGTTATCCCCTCGTGAATCATGGCACTTTTCTATATGCTGTATTTCAAGGCTCAGCACGAGCCCCCCGCTTGCCTCCTCGTCTTTATCCTTTGCCTGCTGCTCCACGACATGGAGGGTGTATCCAAAACCACAGTGGCCCCCAGTTTTGGTGGGGTGGTGCTCTCCCAGCGGCTGGGCTGCCGCTTTTACATCACGCTCTTGAGGTAGCCACACAAGCAGGAAAGCACACGAACAACAGGAAGGTTCACCTCTAAACCTTTAATCTTCGGTACAGGTGAGTTGGCATGCAGGTAAGTTAAACAGTTCCAGCTCTTTGCCTGACGCGTTTCGAATGTCTCTTCCTCAGAGGCGTGGCGTGGAAAACGTGCAGCAGTGGACGCACCCCCATAGATATGCTTGCATCAGTATTGGTGCGTTATGGGAGATGTAGTCCGTTATCCCCTCGTGAATCATGGCACTTTTCTATCTGCTGTATTTCAAGGCTCAGCACGAGCCCCCCCGCTTGCCTCCTCGTCTTTATCCTTTGCCTGCTGCTCCACGACATGGAGGGTGTATCCAAAACCACAGTGGCCCCCAGTTTTGGCGGGGTGGTGCTCTCCCAGCGGCTGGGCTGCCGCTTTTACATCACGCTCTTGAGGTAGCCACACAAGCAGGAAAGCTCACGAACAACAGGAAGGTTCACCTCTAAACCTTTCATCTTCGGTACAGGCGAGTTGGCATGCAGGTAAGTTAAACAGTTCCAGCGCTTTGCCTGACGCGTTTCGAATGTCTCTTCCTCAGAGGCGTGGCGTGGAAAACGTGCAGTGGTGGACGCACCCCCATAGATATGCTTGCATCAGTATTGGTGCGTTATGGGAGATGTAGTCCGTTATCCCCTCGTGAATCATGGCACTTTTCTATCTGCTGTATTTCAAGGCTCAGCACGAGCCCCCCCGCTTGCCTCCTCCTCTTTCTCCTTTGCCTGCTGCTCCACGACATGGAGGGTGTATCCAAAACCACAGTGGCCCCCAGTTTTGGCGGGGTGGTGCTCTCCCAGAGGCTGGGCTGCCGCTTTTACATTACGCTCTTGAGGTAGCCACACAAGCAGGAAAGCACACGAACAACAGGAAGGTTCACCTCTAAACCTTTAATCTTCGGTACAGGCGAGTTGGCATGCAGGTAAGTTAAACAGTTCCAGCGCTTTGCCTGACGCGTTTCGAATGTCTCTTCCTCAGAGGCGTGGCGTGGAAAACGTGCAGCGGTGGACGCACCCCCATAGATATGCTTGCATCAGTATTGGTGCGTTATGGGAGATGTAGTCCGTTATCCCCTCGTGAATCATGGCACTTTTCTATCTGCTGTATTTCAAGGCTCAGCACGAGCCCCCCCGCTTGCCTCCTCGTCTTTATCCTTTGCCTGCTGCTCCACGACATGGAGGGTGTATCCAAAACCACAGTGGCCCCCAGTTTTGGCGGGGTGGTGCTCTCCCAGCGGCTGGGCTGCCGCTTTTACATCACGCTCTTGAGGTAGCCACACAAGCAGGAAAGCACACGAACAACAGGAAGGTTCACCTCTAAACCTTTAATCTTCGGTACAGGCGAGTTGGCATGCAGGTAAGTTAAACAGTTCCAGCGCTTTGCCTGACGCGTTTCGAATGTCTCTTCCTCAGAGGCGTGGCGTGGAAAACGTGCAGCGGTGGACGCACCCCCATAGATATGCTTGCATCAGTATTGGTGCGTTATGGGAGATGTAGTCCGTTATCCCCTCGTGAATCAAGGCACTTTTCTATCTGCTGTATTTCAAGGCTCAGCACGAGCCCCCCCGCTTGCCTCCTCGTCTTTATCCTTTGCCTGCTGCTCCACGACATGGAGGGTGTATCCAAAACCACAGTGGCCCCCAGTTTTGGTGGGGTGGTGCTCTCCCAGCGGCTGGGCTGCCGCTTTTACATCACGCTCTTGAGGTAGCCACACAAGCAGGAAAGCACACGAACAACAGGAAGGTTCACCTTTAAACCTTTAATCTTCGGTACAGGCGAGTTGGCATGCAGGTAAGTTAAACAGTTCCAGCGCTTTGCCTGACGCGTTTCGAATGTCTCTTCCTCAGAGGCGTGGCGTGCAAAACGTGCAGCGGTGGACGCACCCCCATAGATATGCTTGCATCAGTATTGGTGTGTTATGGGAGATGTAGTCCGTTATCCCCTCGTGAATCATGGCACTTTTCTATCTGCTGTATTTCAAGGCTCAGCACGAGCCCCCCCGCTTGCCTCCTCGTCTTTATCCTTTGCCTGCTGCTCCACGACATGGAGGGTGTATCCAAAACCACAGTGGCCCCCAGTTTTGGCGGGGTGGTGCTCTCCCAGCGGCTGGGCTGCCGCTTTTACATCACGCTCTTGAGGTAGCCACACAAGCAGGAAAGCACACGAACAACAGGAAGGTTCACCTCTAAACCTTTAATCTTCGGTACAGGCGAGTTGGCATGCAGGTAAGTTAAACAGTTCCAGCGCTTTGCCTGACGCGTTTCGAATGTCTCTTCCTCAGAGGCGTGGCGTGGAAAACGTGCAGCGGTGGACGCACCCCCATAGATATGCTTGCATCAGTATTGGTGCGTTATGGGAGATGTAGTCCGTTATCCCCTCGTGAATCATGGCACTTTTCTATCTGCTGTATTTCAAGGCTCAGCACGAGCCGCCCCGCTTGCCTCCTCGTCTTTATCCTTTGCCTGCTGCTCCATGACATGGGGGGTGTATCCAAAACCACAGTGGCCCCCAGTTTTGGCGGGGTGGTGCTCTCCCAGCGGCTGGGCTGCCGCTTTTACATCACGCTCTTGAGGTAGCCACACAAGCAGGAAAGCACACGAACAACCGGAAGGTTCACCTCTAAACCTTTAATCTTCGGTACAGGCGAGTTGGCATGCAGGTAAGTTAAACAGTTCCAGCGCTTTGCCTGACGCGTTTCGAATGTCTCTTCCTCAGAGGCGTGGCATGGAAAACGTGATATATATATTTATTTATTTATTTATATATATTGTTGCCAATCCTGATTTGAACAATGAAAAAAATGAAAAAACAGGCGCTGACTCCGTGGGTTGTGGTGCTCTCAAGGATAAGTGTTTATTCCTTTTGTGATGGACAACGCGTTTCAGCGGACATATCAGCCTTGCTCACAACATCGCCACTCACTACAGTGCAGTGTATTATAGAAAAAATTTGTAACCAAAACTGAATTGTCATGGTTACCGACTTCACAACCAAAGTAATGGAAAAAATACATACATCTGAGAAATGCTGGTCATGGTAAGTTTGTGCAGTGTTTCTTCCAATACATAGGATATTGTCAGGAGAAACTAAATAATTTAAATATAAATGTAAATGTACACACATTTGTTAAATAAGGCTGTAATAACTCACAAGAAGTAAAGTAAGCAGAGAAGACTTTATTGTAATTAAGACTCCCGCCAGCACGACATGTCAGCACAAAATGGCAGTGGACTCTCAGGCGCTCGAGCCACCAACTGTCACACACATTACGTAGGCAGCCAGCACGAGATCAGTGCCTCGCGCGTTGCTCACAGTGCGAGCGCGAGGCAGGCTGGCTCACTACATATCTCCTTTCCCTAAAAGGAGAAGAGAAGGAAAAGAAGTAGAGAAGAACAAAAGGAAAACAAAAGGAAGAGAGAAAATCAGGAAAACAAAAGGAAAAGAGAGAATCATCAATGGAATCTAATAGGAACCCTGATGGCTCTGGAGCTCCTCCTCATCACAGAGGATTGAGGAGCTGATGGCTGTACACTGGTATCACATGGGAAATTGTCACAAGGAACATTTTTAGCATCATTAGAGTTCAACAGATTGACATCAAAACTTTTAACTTTTACCACCTTGTTGACATTCCACCAGTGCTGTCCATTGACCCGAACAGCACTACCACAGACTTTGTCGACCTTAACAATATCACCGAACTTTGCATCACCTTTCTTTACAAACCCGTGTTTCTTAATCCTTATACAGTCCCCCACAGCAAATGCTCTGCTTTTCACCCGTTTCCTTTCATCAAAGTATTCTTTCTGTTTGGACTGTACTTTTTCATTCTTTTTCCTGACTTGCTCATCAATCTCTTGGGGAGAAGAATGGGATTTGAACCATTTGGACATCCATGCAGGCCTAAATTCAGTGCATGGTTTCCTGCCCCTTAGTAATTCAAAGGGAGACACCCCTGTAGATGAATGTGGGGTGGTCCTGTAGAACCATAGCATGGCTCTCACACTCTGGGGAACCTCTTTGTTGTGTACAATAGCCCATTTGACACAATCACCAATAACTCTGTTGAGTCTTTCCACTAAACCATTGGTTTGTGGGTGGTAAAGGGAACTTCTGTAATGAGTGATGGCAGACTCCTTAAGGAACTCTTCCACTTCAGTGGACACAAACTGCACCCCATTGTCGGATATGATGGAAAGGGGAAACCCTTCTCTCATGAAAATTTCTTTCATGAAGTCAATGATCTCTTTAGAGTCAACTTTGGATACAAATTTAGCTTCTGGCCATTTTGTGTAATAATCCATCATTACAATGGCAAATTTACACTGATGGGGTAAACTATGGAAGGGTCCAAGCACATCGATGCCAAGTTTCTCCCACGGTGCACCTGGAAGAGATATAGGCGTGAGCGGAGGACTGGCTGTGCGAAAACTTTTGTCACTAGAAGAACAGATAGTGCATTCTTGCACCATGGCATCAATATCTTTATCCATCTGTGGCCACCAGAAGTATTCTCTTACTCTACGTTTAGTGAGTGTGGCTCCAAGATGCCCTTCATGGGCCTTGGCTAAAAGTGTGGCTCTAATTTTCTCGGGAGGTACCAATTTCTCTGTCCTAAAAACTAGACCATCTTCGATAGAGAGTTCATCGCTCACTTTCACATAGGGTTGTAAATCAATACCAACATTTCTTTCCCTCGGCCATCCTTGGACAATATGTTTTTTTACTTCTTTCAGAACTTGATCACTTTCTAAAGCTTCCCTCCAACCTTCTTGCCCCACAGAACATACATGTAACAATTCAACACTGGCAATAATACAGTCTTCATCATCATCATAACAACAGTCATCATTACTCAGTGTGGTTTTGCTCGTGGAGGAAGGTAGGCGTGACAAAGCGTCTGCTCTCACATTTTTCCCACCAGCAATGTGGACAACATCAAAATTGAATTGCAATAACTTAGATGCAAGGCGTGCAATGCGGGGAGTAGCACTACGTCCTTTTGTGTTACCAAGGAGCTGATGCGTCTACTATTGCTTCAACCAAACTCGGTTTTGGTGTGACGCCTTCGCTTGAAATGGTGTGACCCAGATATTCCACACTGTCTTTAGAGAATACGCACTTATCTCTCTTTAGTACAACTCCATGCTCTTGGAAAATTGACAACATTTTAGACAACACCTGGTCATGTTCCTGCTGATCCTTAGCATATATGAGGACGTCATCTTGAAATATGGCAACATTTTTTATTCCTTTGAGCAGGTTGACCATGACTCTCTGAAAGCCAGAGGCTGCCGACGCAAGGCCAAAAGGCATACGGCAGAATTGATACAATCCAGATGGTGTGTTGAACGCAGTGAAGTGGCGTGAATCCTTGTCAAGTTCGATTTGGTGGTATGCAGAGGCCAAGTCAAGTTTGGTGAAAACCTTAGCCCCTGCAACTACACCTAGCATTTCTGTGATGTTGGGTAATGGGTGTGAGTTCACCCAAATCACTTTGTTTAAGCTGCGCAGATCAATGCAGATTCTGAGATCATTGTTTTTCTTTCTTGCCACGACCAAAGCCGAAGACCAATCCGAGGATTCAATCGGTTCTATTACTCCTCTTTTATGCATAGACAAGAGTTCTTTTTCTAGATCATTGCGGATGCTGAAAGGTACACTCCTTATTTTGTGTTTGACAGGCACTGCATCATTCTTTATTTTTATCTTGTGCTTGAACCCTTTGATCTTTCCAAGTTCACCAGAAAATACTCTAGGGAATTTATTGAGGAGTTCTTCCACATGTGTTTGGTCACGAATAACTAAAATTTGTTCCTTTGCTCCAGGACGTAGCATCATACTGAACAAACCTTGATGGAAACACTCAAGAATGTCCAATCCATTGATGGCCACATATATTTTTCCATATATATGCCTGTTCTTGAACACCAGGACATCTTCAAAATACCCTAGAAGTTCAATGCTCTTCCCTTCATAGGATACTGGTTCGCGATCTGGTGGTTGCAAAGGTCTATTTCCCCATTTCTCTTTGAATAAAGATTCACTGATCATTGTTATCCTGGCACCTGAATCTACTAAAAGTCTCAGATTTTTATCACCAACACCAATGATGGCATAAGGATCCACACAGTCATCAGGATTCCCTGTTATTATGTCTCCTTCTTTTACCACCAGAACCATGTTTTTAAGTTCACATAGGGTGTCATCACTGTCACTTTCACTTGAGTCCTTAATACATTCAACTTGTTTAGGACTTTTCTTGTTTGTCTGGCAGACTTTGTCAAAATGCCCCAATTTCCCACATTTTCGACATGTGGCATTCCTCGCAGGACATGGCCTTCCACTTCTAGCATGTGAAGGATAACCGCACCTGAAGCAGATATCAGTTCTTTTGAAAAAATTATTCTGTTGAAAATCTTTTTTCCTCACCACATTTTTAAAGCGAACAGGGGTCACCAATTCAACATTTTTACTTTCAAGTTCTCTGATAGGGGATTGTGACGTTTCAATACTTTTGGCTATGCGGATGGATTCATCTAAGGTTGGATTTTCCAAGGATAACAGCTTCTGTCTGATGGATTTATCCAGGCATTTACTAATGAATTGATCACGCACTAGTTGTTCACTGAAATTTTCGAATTTGCATTCTGCTACCATTTTTCTCAAGGCAGTAACATACGTGTCGACATCTTCCTCTGTTTTTTGTGCTCTCTTAAAGAATTTATGTCTTAAGACCACGACACTGGGTTGCTTGTCATACCTTAACTTAAGTTTTCTAACAGTGTTTTGATACTCATCAGTTTCTTCACCGCCTTCATCAATAACATCAGGTAAGTGTTTGAGAGTTTCTCTTCCTTCAAAACCCAAAGAGTGAAGAAGTAAAAATCTTTTCCTTTCTGCTCTAAACCTGTGTGCTCCAATGGCACCCAAATAGTTCTCGAAAGCATCAAACCATTTTCTCCATGCCACAGGTGGTTCCTGTCAGGATCTACCAAACGCGCCTACCTAACCATTGAACTACATCTCCCAGAATTCCTGAGAGGGGGCGTGGCACTATATAGGCAGGGCGGACCCTCTACACCTTGTTCGTGATTTTGTTCAACAGCAGTGTTTGTTGGTGACTTGAGAGGTGTGCTGTGTTGGTCTCCTCTCTGGAAGTATCAGAGAGGGTTTAGTTCCTGTTTCCTATTTCGTTATTCAGCGCGAAGGGATTTAGGAAACGCGCTTTGGACTAAAGTGTTTTGGGATCTCTCCTGTAGCGCGTGGAATGCGCTTTCTGTATGGTTGTATTTTTCCTGGAGTTCCTGTTATCTGCATCGGGTAGGCGGCTGGAGGAAGATTCGAGCGGAGAAAGAAGGACCGGGACTACGCTGCTCAAGTACAGTGAGTGTTCGAGCAGCGCGTGACTTTCAACGCGTTGTTTCACCAGTACTGAAGCGTTCTTCACAGGCGGCATTCTGTTAACCGGCAAAGGGAATTAAATGCGCAAAAGTGTTTCGCATTTGGATTGATTGATTTTTCTTGGGATACAGTGAGAACGGAGTACAGCGTGTTTAACCATACTGCTTACTACCGTTACGAAGTGAGTCACTAGTGTCTACCGAAGTAAGTGCCAAAGCGGAAGGTAGGTTGTGGGATATGCACACGTTTATTTTTTGAGCACAATTCTAACACAAGGCAGGGTATGTACAAAACCACTAGAGAGTATTGAATTTTGGTTATGTGAGATATCTGATAGTAACCGGTGTTTGTGTTCCTTAGGGACTAGTGTGGCAGTTATCAATATTCAAGAAACAGGGAGGAGGTGGAGCGCACTTCTTTTATAAAGGTGAATCTCTAAGTATACGTAGTGAGAATGTAATGAGAGTAGGATTTTCCTGTGAACACTTATAACCTGTATGCTTGTTCTCTTGTCTTTCAGCTATCCCTTCCCTGCAGTCCCCTTCCGTCCCCTCCTTGTTTTGTTTCCTGTTTTCCCTCGCCCTATCACTCGAACACGCTGTGTTGTTAGTACGAGCGTGTTGGTGAGATCGGGAGGTGGAGTTGTATGTGCATCAATCGGATCCGGCAGCGTGGAGTTTGACAGAATCACGAACCCACGAATTGCATTCTGCCTGGTCAGGTTGGGGTACATATGGCCACCTTGGATGATGTGCTGAGGGCTCTGGTGTTGGTCCAACAAGAACTGGCAGCGTCCAAGGCGGAGGCTGTGCTTCTTAAGGATAGGGTTGAACAGTTATCAAAAAACCCTTTTTCTTCAGGCCCTTCTCAGATTCAGGTTACTGTTCCTCCCCCTATTCCTTTAGCTACCCCAGAACGATATGGGGGGGCCCCTCGTAAAACACAAGCTTTCATGACTCAAATCATGCTCCATTTTTCCTGTAAACCAGCCTCCTTCCCTACGAATCATTCCAGGGTGGCGTTTGCTATCTCTTATCTAGTGGGGGACGCAGCCAATTGGGCAGTCCCTCTGGTAAAAAGAGATGATGCCATGTTGTCCAACTGGACCGCGTTCAGGGACGAGTTTGAGAAAGTCTTTGACAGGAGGGCCACTAATTTCAGCGCAGATAAGGAGTTATTGTCCCTGCGTCAGGGTAGGAGTGACTTGATTACTTATCTAACCACGTTCAATCGGTCAATAGCTGAAACAGATTGGCCAGAGGGCAAGAGAATGTCTTTGTTTTATCAGGGACTGAGGGATGAATTGAAGGACGCAGTAGCACATATAGATCCTCAACCCACTACTTGTATAGATATGGTGAACCTAGTGTTGAGATTGGATGGTAGGCTGACAGAGCGGAGTGGGGATCGGAGAAAATGGGATAGGGGCTATGCCCGTAATGTGGGTTTTCCTTCTAGGGCTTTGGGATCTGCAGAAGCCGGGGCAGAGCCGATGGAAATAGGGGCTATAAGACCTCCGTTGTCCAAAACAGAAAGAGAAAGCAGAAGGGTACAAGGTCTTTGTATGTATTGCGGGAAGAAGGGTCACTATGTTCGAGAGTGCCCTTCTAAGCCCAAGACGAATAATACATGGAACAAGAATCAACGGGTGGCTGTTTCCAAAACTGCTAGTGAGGGGGACGAAGGGATGGTATCCCCGCCTAAAATGGAGGAGAACCCCGATTGGAAACTAACCTCATTGTCTTCCTCTGGGATAGGAGAAACTGAATCCCACCTGGTCCTGGTTATGACTTTGGAGTGTGAGAATAAATCCCATCAAGTAATGGTCATGTTGGACTCAGGGGCCACCGGTAATTTTATAGACAATGGGCTGGTGGCTCGTTTGATGATACCTAGGGTGCCCAGATGCAATCCAGAGGAGGTTTTGGCCGTCGATGGACAGCCCATTAAATCTGGTCTTATAACGGAGAAAACCGCAGAAGTGGAATTGTTTATTGAAGTGTCGGAGGGAAGGCATGTGGAAATGGTGGAGTTGAATATAATAGACGCTCCACAATATGAGATAATTCTGGGGATGCCTTGGTTCACCTTCCATAACCCTTCCATTGATTGGAAATCACGCACTGTCCATTTCTCTTCGGGGTTTTGCAAGGAACATCTGGTACCTTATGTATCTTCTCCAGTAGCAGTGTTAGCCTTACAGTTCATGGTGGCTACTGCCGCCGAGAAGGAGGTGACCCTTCCTAAACAATACGAAGCCTTTCAGGATGTTTTTAGCGAAAGCAAAGCTGAAAAACTCCCACCACACAGACCATATGATTGTAGGATTGATCTGGTTGAGGGGGCAGTGATTCCCACGTGTCGAGTATATGCCTTGTCTGTTCCTGAAACGGTGCACTTAAAGGAGTACATCGATCATTATGAAAGTATAGGATTCATAAGACCGTCTCGTTCCCCAGCTGCCTCTCCCCTTTTCTTTATAGCAAAAGCGAATGGTGATTTGAGGGCATGTGTGGACTACCGCGTTTTGAATAAAAACACCATCCGTAACCGGTACCCTCTCCCTCTCATTACGGTGTTGATTGATCAAGTGAGGGAGGCTGTGATCTATACTCGCTTGGACTTGCGAGGAGCCTATCACTTGGTCAGGGTACGTGAGGGGGATGAGTGGAAGACGGCATTCAAGACGCGGTATGGACTATACGAATATCTAGTCATGCCCTTCGGGCTATGTAATGCCCCTGCGGCGTTTCAGTTCCTAATCAACGATGTTCTGAAAGAATTTATTGACCTATTCGTAGTAGTCTACATCGATGACATCTTGGTGTATTCTATGGATGAAAGCTGTCACGTGGAGCAGGTCTGCAAGGTACTGATGAAGTTGAGAGAACATAGTCTCTTCGTGAAACTCAGTAAATGTGAGTTTAGTGTGTACAGTGTGGAATTCCTGGGGGTGATGATCAGTCCTTTGGGGTTGCAGATGTCCAAGCGCAAGGTTGAGGCAGTGAGAGATTGGCCAGTACCGAAGAACGTGAGGGAAGTCCAGAGCTTTCTGGGCTTCGCGAATTACTACCTGCGCTTCATTTTGCATTTCTCCTTACTGGCAGTGCCCATTACGAAACTTTTGAGAAAGGGAGTGCCGTTCGAGTGGACATCTGCTGCAGGGGAGGCTTTCCAGACTCTTAAATCTTCTTTTACTACTGCTCCGGTGCTGTCACATCCCAATTTAGAACATCCTTTTGTGGTAGAGGCGGATGCTTCGGACGAAGCAATCGGGCGGTGTTATCTCAGAGGGATGTAAGTACAGGGCAGTTGCACCCAGTGGCCTTCCTGTCAAAGAAATTGAGTTCGACTGAACTCAATTATACGATAGCGGAAAAGGAACTGCTTTCAATAAAGCGGGCTTTTCAGGAATGGAGACAATACCTATGGGGGGCCCTACATACCATCACAGTGTACACTGACCATAGGAATCTGCAATTTATGTCTTCTGCTAGACACTTGACATCAAGGCAGATGAGATGGACGCTCTTTTTTGCAGAGTACAACTTTGTGGTCACTTTCCGCCCGGGGTCTGAGAATAGGAAGGCCGATGCCTTATCTAGACAAACCATGCCAGTGGAATGCGTGGAAGAGAAACAGGCGATCATTCCTACTGGGAAGGTTCTGTGTGTGGTGAGAGCTGAGACCTTTTTGGATGAGGTGAGAAAACATCAGTATCCGGGTGGATGGGGATCATGGGCTCATGGCAAATTGGATAGAAAAGTGAGAGACGGTTTGCCATTCTTTCAGGGGAAGTTGTTTTTGCCCTCGATTCCTTTGCAGAAGAAGGCTTTTGGCTGGTGTCATGAGGGGGAACTGGTGGGACATCCTGGTATACGTAAAACCCTCGATACAGTCAAAAGGCATTTCTGGTGGGCTACCCTGAACAAGGATGTTTCTGAGTGGGTGGCTCGTTGTGATGTTTGTGCTAGAGCCAAGGGAATAACCACCAAGAAAGCCGGGAAACTCATACCCATGCCTACCCCCAGTCAACCCTGGCAGCATATTAGTCTGGATTTTGTATCTGGTCTTCCAATGGATAAGGGTTCTTCAGCAGTATTGGTAGTGGTAGATAGCCTCACCAAAATGGGACACTATACCTTGTAAGAACCTTCCGAATGCCAGCCAGACTGCACAACTGTTAGCCAGTAATGTGGTCCGGTTGCACGGTATCCCTAGGGTTATTGTGTCTGACAGAGGACCGCAGTTTATTGCGCGTTTCTGGCGCATGTGGTGTCGTGCCCTGAATATAGAGTCCAATCTGTCCACCAGTTTTCACCCCCAGACAGACGGGCAGACAGAACGTTTGAACCAGACGTTAAAGAAATACTTGAGATGCTTCTCTAAAGAAGCTCATGAGTCTTGGGTAGATCTGTTGTGGATGGCGGAACTGGCCTACAATAACGCATGGCATAGTTCAACGGGGATGTCACCCTTCAAAGCTAATTTTGGTTTTGATGCTAATACCTTGCCGGTTGACATACCCGCTGATCTCGGTGACCAGCCTTCGGTTAAAGAAAGGATCTTGATGTTGAGGAGGGTACACAAGGGAGTGCAGGTACATCTGAACAAGGCAAAGGAGGTATACAAAAAGTGGGAAGACCGCCACAGGATGGAGAGTCGTCAGTATGCGGTGGGTGATAAGGTATGGCTGTCTACAAAGAACATTAAGTTTAAGTTGCGCAGTATGTTCCACCCGAGATACATCGGCCCATATCCCATTGTGAAACAGGTGAACCCCGTAACTTACAAGCTGAAATTGCCAGGGTCAATGCGCATACACCCAGTGTTCCATGTTCAATTGCTAAAACCTGCGCTTACATCGCACAGAGCGGCCCCTCCACCTGTGTTATGTGATGGGGGTATGGAGTACGAGGTGAGGAGTATAAGGGACTCCAAGTGGTGCCGGGGTGTGCTAAAATACCTGGTGTCATGGAAGGGGTATACCGCGGAAGATGATTCTTGGGAGCTTAGCTCGGATGTGCATGCTCCTGCTGCAGTGCGTTCTTTCCACATGAGGTTCCCAGCTAAACCTGGCCCTAGAAGGCGCTAGGGACGGGGACATACTGTCAGGATCTACCAAACGCGCCTACCTAACCATTGAACTACATCTCCCAGAATTCCTGAGAGGGGGCGTGGCACTATATAGGCAGGGCGGACCCACTACACCTTGTTCGTGATTTTGTTCAACAGCAGTGTTTGTTGGTGACTTGAGAGGTGTGCTGTGTTGGTCTCCTCTCTGGAAGTATCAGAGAGGGTTTAGTTCCTGTTTCCTATTTCGTTATTCGGCGCGAAGGGATTTAGGAAACGCGCTTTGGACTAAAGTGTTTTGGGATCTCTCCTGTAGCGCGTGGAATGCGCTTTCTGTATGGTTGTATTTTTCCTGGAGTTCCTGTTATCTGCATCGGGTAGGCGGCTGGAGGAAGATTCGAGCGGAGAAAGAAGGACCGGGACTACGCTGCTCAAGTACAGTGAGTGTTCGAGCAGCGCGTGACTTTCAACGCGTTGTTTCACCAGTACTGAAGCGTTCTTCACAGGCGGCATTCTGTTAACCGGCAAAGGGAATTAAATGCGCAAAAGTGTTTCGCATTTGGATTGATTGATTTTTCTTGGGATACAGTGAGAACGGAGTATAGCGGGTTTAACCATACTGCTTACTACCGTTACGAAGTGAGTCACTAGTGTCTACCGAAGTAAGTGCCAAAGCGGAAGGTAGTGGGGGGGGATCCTAAACCTTTCCGTATTTGGAGTGGAATAATTAAAGAACACTGTGTTGTGGAATTGAGAGCGGAAGACGGTAGTAGGATGCTACGTCTTACCGTGTCCATAAAGGATTGATTTGGTACATTCTTAATAGGAGAACTAGTTTCTCAGGAGACGAACTTTGTTTTGGATTCACAAAGGTTGTGGGATATGCACACGTTTATTTTTTTAGCACTATTCTAACACAAGGCAGGGTATGTACAAAACCACTAGAGAGTATTGAATTTTGGTTCTGTGAGATATCTGATAGTAACCGGTGTTTGTGTTCCTTAGGGACTAGTGTGGCAGTTATCAATATTCAAGAAACAGGGAGGAGGTGGAGCGCACTTCTTCTATAAAGGTGAATCTCTAAGTATACGTAGTGAGAATGAAATGAGAGTAGGATTTTCCTGTGAACACTTATAACCTGTATGCTTGTTCTCTTGTCTTTCAGCTATCCCTTCCCTGCAGTCCCCTTCCGTCCCCTCCTTGTTTTGTTTCCTGTTTTCCCTCGCCCTATCACTCGAACACGCTGTGTTGTTAGTACGAGCGTGTTGGTGAGATCGGGAGGTGGTGTTGTATGTGCATCAATCGGATCCGGCAGCGTGGAGTTTGACAGTTCCCCTGGCGTATCCAAGAAAGGAGGCGGAGGGTGAATTGACTGCATCATTTACTATATTGTGAAGACAGCAAGTAGTATAACGTATACCACAGCAGTATATTTTATTTTCACCCAGCAGCTAAACTACTGTCAGAAAACACAACTGTGATTGAACTTACACAGAAGCAAAATCCAATATGCTTGGCCTGACAATGTCAATAATTTTCCTAACTTGTTATTAGTTTAAACCTTGAGAGTGAATTCCCTTTGAACTCTCTAGTTATATTTTCCCTCCTTATATGTATATATGTTGTGCTTTTGAATACAGTTTCCTCAAATGAGTGGTAAAAACCACATCGATGTTTTCTCTAAAGTCCAACTCTTGTTTGTGCTGCTGAACACAGGTTTTAAACGTTTAATTCCCAAAGAGCATATGCACACGATGAAATGGTTACTTCCCCTTTAAGAAGAATAAGAGGAAGCCTTCTGCCGAGGAACTAATGTGGTAGGCGTTGACTTCCTCATGCTCGACTTACGTGAAAGTGCGCAGTCGCCTCAGACAGAGGGAGGGAGAGGCAGGTCCAGCGTCGTCAAGAAGCAGTGCCGATTTCTCAATTTTGATGTTCCCACACTGCGCAGGAAACACAGCGAAGCGTCCAATCTTCAGTCAATTTCGCCACCATGCGAGGTAAACTTTTTGCTGCTTTAGATAAATCAGCGGGTCCGTTGCGGAAGCCTTAGATCGTCGTCGCCAGAAATGAGTGTAATAACTCACAAGAAGTAAAGTAAGCAGAGAAGACTTTATTGTAATTAAGACTCCCGCCAGCACGACATGTCAGCACAAAATGGCAGTGGACTCTCAGGCGCTCGAGCCACCAACTGTCACACACATTACGTAGGCAGCCAGCACGAGAACAGTGCCTCGCGCGCTGCTCACAGTGCGAGCGCGAGGCAGGCTGGCTCACTACAAAGGCACAAACCTGAATTCACTTTTTAGACTGTAACAAAAAGAGATAAGTGGTGAAAAAATAAAATAAAAAATAAATACATATGTAACACACCACTTGCCTACTCGATTAAGTGTGCAGGTAACATTTCATTGCTTATGTGTTTGTTTGTTCACACAAGCTTACGGGTGTCTTGTATCTTACTAGGATTGTCATCATGGATTATACTGGCATGTTACTGAAAAATTCTAAGTTCCGTGAAGGATTGTGCCCAAGTGGGCAGTAGACTTTGCAGTAATTATTGCACGTGGGTTTGTGATGTCATTAAGGACGCCCATTGAGGGTGCTCGTGGTTGTGTGATTGCGGTCTCAGGTAGTCAGTATAACAATGTGCATGAGTATCCGTATTTTTAAAAGGTGAAAATTAGGAAAGGGATACATGGACGGTGAAGGGGGTTAGTTATTTGTTGGGTGAATAATTATGTCAGATGGATGTAAGGGGGGAGTGGGTCAGGGATTGGGAGCGTGCTGCTCTACTGTTTTTCAGAGATTTGGGTGTAAGTTAGAGGTGGACATTCATTGACTCGTCTGCATTTAGGCCGTTCGGTGTTTTGTTATCCAGAAGAATGATATATCTGGACTCTAATCTTTTCAGTGCCAGTTGTCGGTTACCCCCCTGGCGTTCTTTTTGACACTGTCAATGACAAAGTATGCCAGGTCTTCTGTTTTACCTCCATGCTGTGTGTTGATGTGCCGGGCCACTGGGTACGTGGGATCGTCGTTGGCTATTGCCCGTAGGTGTTGAAGGATCCTCACATGTGCTGGGTGAATTGTGCTCCCCATATATAGTTTTTTGCAACTGCAAAACAAAACATATACAGCGAAATCGGTTTTGCACGTAAAGTGCTCCCTGATTTCCAGTGGTGTCTTTCTAAGAGATAAGGGAACTGTGTTTGTGTTGGTGCCATGTCTACAGGCCTTGTATTTACTGCACTTGTAGAAGCCTTTTTGGGATTTTAGCCAATTGGGACCTTTTATATGTGAGGGTGCTGTTGTTACTAGCTCCTGATTCATAGAATTAGCCCTTCTGAACATCAATTGGGGGAGTTTGGCACAAGAAGCCCCTATGGTGGGGTCAGTGCGCACTATCGGCCAATGTTTGTAGAGGATCTTGCGCAGATTAGAATGATATGTGCTGTAGCCAGTGATCATTCTGGGCGTGCCATCATTGTGTTTTTCAGGTCTGGATTGAGAGGTTTTACTGTTTTGTATCAGACCTTCTCTGTTCTTTATTGAGCATTTCTGCTCTACTGTTTCGAGTGTATGTTTCTTGTATCCCCTCTCCCTCAGTCTGTTAAAAAGGTTCTCTTTGGATTGAGTGAAACCTTCTTGAGTGCTGCAGTTGCACTTCATCCTCAAGCATTCCGCATAAGGTATGCTCGCTATAAGGCTTTTGGGGTGAAAACTCTTGGCGTGCAAGATAGCATTGCCTGATATCGGCTTCCTGTATGCCTGGGATTATATTTTGTTATTGCAAATCTAAAGTTCTAAATCTAGGTAGACAATGGAAGTTTTACTGGTTGTACATGTGAATTGTAGGTTGAGCAAGTTGTCATTTATCTCTTGGGCAAAATCGAGAGCGCTCTGCTCACTGCCTTTCCATAAGACGAAGATATTGTCTATGTAACGGTAGTAAAGGATAACATTTTCAGACATCTGGGTGTTTTGTGTCCTCATGTGTACTTGCTCCTCTCACCAGCCCATATGCAAATTAGCAAATCTGGGGGCGAAGCAAGTACCCATGGCTGTACCCTGTGTTTGTTTATACAGCAGTCTGTCAAATGTGAAGATATTGCTTGCCAGACGCCATTCGGTCATCTGGAGTAACATCGTGGTGTGCTGGTACAGGCCTATCTCGCGGGTACTGAGAAAATGCTTCATTATGTTGAGGCCATCCGTGTGCCTGATACTGGTGTAAAGACAATGCACATTGAGTGTCATAAAAACATAATCATTCAACCAAGTACAATCATAGATCTTAGTCAGGAAGTCCCCTGTGTCTCTTATGTAAGCAGGTAAAGTCTTTACAAATGGCTGCAGAAAGAAGTCTATGTATTTGCTCATATTTTTCAAGAGTCCGCCTATGGCCAATATGATGGGTCTTCCTGGGGGACACTGCGCATTTTTGTGTACTTTAGGGATCAGGTATAATTGAGGAGTAACTGGGTAGTTGTTTTTCAAAAATTCTAACTCGTTCTTAGATAGTAGTCCTTCTGTTCTCCAATCATAGAGGCATCTGTGAAATCTTTCTTGTAAGCTGACAATGTTCGTGGTGCTGATGCGGACATAACAATTTCTGTCCTGCAATTAAGTCATTGCCTCCTTATGGTACATTTTGAGTGGCCAGAGAACCACATTGCCCAGTTTGTTGGACCATCTCACCACTATATCAGTGCGGTCCTTGATTTTTTTCATGACCGCTGAATATTCAATCCTTTGATTGTATTTCAATTTTATAAAGTTCTGGTTGCTCTTGATGGCGAGCTCCTTAAGATCTCTGATCACTTTATCCGAAAAGATGTCTATATTGTCTTTGGGCCTGATTGGACTAAAGACCGATTTAGGCTAGAAAGCGGTTGGGGTTTTAAATTACAAATTGATTCCAGCTCGCGCTGCTGCTTGATCTGTACTTAAGCTCTCAATCTCTCCTTCATTGTCCATTTCCGCCATTTCCCTCACAAAAGACGTCTGCTCTGTTCAAAGCGTTCGTTACGTTGGATGTTTCTTTGTCAAAGAGTCTGTCTTGCATTTTTTCTTTTGCATTGAAGAAGTGTTTGCGTAATTTCAGACTTCGTACAAACTGCTGGAGGTCTATTTGTGTCTGAGTGTAGTTAAAATTGGTCTCACTGCAAAAAGATAGGCCTAGTGCCAATGTCTGTTCTTCTTTAGTTGTAAGTGCCATGTTAGTTAGGTTGATAACTGTGTTGCCTGTTTCAGTACTTTATTATTCCATCTTTATTTCGGCCATATAGCCATAAAAGATATACAACAGCAGTGAAACATGTGCAGCCATAATAAAATCCACAACAATAACAGGACAACACATGCTATGCACTATAAAACAATCGCAAAACAGTACATGCTATACACTATAAAATCATTCCTCTATGCTAAAACTACCAGAATTACGTTTTTAAAAAAAAGAAAAAAAAAACTTGGGATTAACTCGGGGCCTGAGATTTCAGAATGTGAGTGCGGGTATGCCAGACATTAGTGAGGAATTTTGCCAATGCAAACACAGTTAAACTCGAAACATCAGTTTTCAAGATTCTATACATTGGCAGGTACTCCCTACAACCAAAGTTCTTGATAAGTGGTAGGAGCCAGTACTTCCTAGCTTTCATATAGGATGGACAGAACAGGGCCACATGTAGATCACTCTCTTCCACATAGGAACATGCCGGACACTGCTTAGATGAGGGCGGGGTTGTCCAGTAGCTGGTGAAAGATCGGAAGGGCAATGTTCCATATCTCCATTGGAGAAACAGCTTCCTGGCCAACGCGGGGGACATGGCGTCCAAAACCCTTTCCAGCCTATAAGAGTCCTTGCTCAACATGAATGCAGATGTTAAAGATCCCTCCCGCTGGCCGTCCATGACAGATGATAGTTTCTGGTCGTGGTATACCTTGACCAAGGTTCTGCGTGGGATGTTTAGTGAGGCGTTTGCAGGGTCGGACCAGAGGTCAGGGAACCCCAATGTTGTGCATGATTTTTGAATGTATTTTACCCAGGGGATTTGTGAAGCTTTAGGATGGATTAGAAGCTCACTCAATTCCGCCCTATAGGCAGATAGTTCTTCACTACTCCACAGCCTTCGCCAGAAGACTATGGGTCTGAGACCTATTTCATCAACTATTGGTTTCAGTCCCAGATCCAGCCTCAAAGGGAGGAGCGGGGTGCTGGCCGGAAGCGCAACTATCTGTCTGATGAAATTGTTCTCAGTTGCCGACAGACTACGAGTTGGTGTGTGTCCCCACAATTCCGCCCCATACATAGTGGCACCCTTAGCCTGTGCTTTGTAAATCTGTATGAGCGGTCCCAAAGGCCGATATGTCGAACTCTTCATCAACCGCACAATGCCCCCAGTGGTCTGCACTAATTTGAGGTTTGCTCTGGTCTGGTGTGGCCCCCATGACATGGTCTCATTCAAGGTTACACCTAGATATTCAAAGGTGGAGACTCTCTCTAACCTTGACGCTCCCAGTAGTGGGTTCGGGCGCAATTTCTGTCTAGGATTCAGGACCATAAATTTGGTTTTTGTGGCGTTAATTTCTAGGCCCCTATCTGTACAAAAGGCCACAAAGGAGTCAAGAATCCTCTGGATCCCCATTGGGGTTTTGGACAGGAGCAGAGTGTCGTCTGCAAACATAATTGCAGGCACCCTGCTGCCGTTCAGTTTTGGGGCATCGGTATTTTCAGTACCATTCAGGTGGGCGATTACCCCGTTGACAAAGAGGCAGAACAGGGTCGGTGCAAGCACACAACCCTGCCTAACCCCCCTGTCAACGGGGAATCTATCCGTCAGTGCCCCCGACTTCCCACACCTCACTCGGGCATAATTATTGTGGTGTAGTCTCTGTAAGATTATCAAAATGTCTGCGGGTACACCCATCTCTGAGAGGACACTCCAAAGTTTACGTCTGGGCACCAAGTCGAAGGCGGCCATCAAATCCACAAATATTGTGTATAGGCTGCCGCCCTCGAATATCGCTGCCCTCCAATAGATCATATTTAATCTGAAAACCTGGTCCACTGTTGAAACCCCCTTTCTGAATCCTGCCTGATAGGGGCTAAGGACACCTGTTTCTTCCTCCCACTCCTGCAGTCGGTTCAGCAATACCCTGCCAAGCAACTTCTGAGGTACATCAATTGGGCTAATTGGCCTATAATTGGCTGGGAGCAGGGGCGAGCCTTTCTTGTATATGGGGACCACCTCTGCCCCCAGCTAAGTGCTTGGAACCTCCATGCCGCTCAAAACTCCGTTAAACAGAGCAGCAAGGTAGGGGGTCCATATGTCGGGTTCCTGCTTAAACAAGTCCCCAGGTAGGCCGTCCAATCCTGGCGCCTTGCCCAATGTCAGACCTGCTATTGCTGCCCTAACCTCTCCCACTGTTATTAGTTCCCCCTCATATACTGCCTGGTCACCCCCAGCATCATTCGGGGTTTCTCCTAGCTCAGAGCTATAAAGGGATTGGAAGTGAGTCTGCCATACCCCTGGTGCGATGTTAGGCTCAATAGCTGAGTGGAGATTCCCCGACCCCCCATTCACTACTCTCCAGAACATCCTATGGTCTCCTTTCACAAGGGAATTATTTATCTCCTCCCATTGGTTCTCCTCCCATTCTGTTTTAGCGTGGGCCAGGAGTTTTTTATATATCCTTCTACTTTCTCTTACCTTCTCGCCTCCTTGACCCTCCTTGATATTTCTAAGGAGTTCTTCCTTTGCCTTTTTACAGGCTTTATTATACCAAGAGGATTTTTGTACCTTCCCCCTCTTCGAGTTTTGTACATTGCTAAATAGGATGGAGGCGGCACCCTTTATGAGGTCCTCATGTGCCTGATGTAGTTCACCCAGTGCCTCTTTATTGTCCACCCCACAGGCTAGGTCTCCTACTCTCTCTAAGATAGGGATTAATCCTGCATACAGCTTCGGAAGCTTCTCCTGACTAGAGGCTATGTTTTCCCACCTGATTCTCCTTCTGTTGTTAGCCAGTAGGAGTTCAGGTTTGTTTCCCTCGCTCGTAGTTGCAGGGGTTGGAAGTGCTGGCTCATAATACATACGGGGGGGGGGGAGAAGAAGGAGACCGGCAGTGACTGTATAGTAGAGTCCAGCGATCTGTTTGACCCTGAGCAAATATGCAAAACAGTGCCCGGATCTCGAAAGGACACCATAATGCAATCCCCTACAATTGTTTTCTTTGTCTTCCCCAGCCAAGGTACCCTTCTGACCATGGTGATCTCGTTATTAAACTGGGGCGGTAAGGGTCTGTTCCAATTAAGCCACTTGATGACTTTCTTCTTAAGTGACAGGAAATTTTCATTTTCGCCTCTTTCAAGGGGGGGAGCACCCGCCAGTACCACCATAAAGGTGTTTGCTTCCGGGGGCAAGTCTGGTCTCCGGGGTCTGGGATCAGGCTTTGCCGGCGGAGGGAGTGGGGTACTTAGGTTAGATAAGACCCTGTGATTTGTGTCTAAATCTGAACTATAAGAAACAGGGGCTACTATTTGGGGAGGCGTAGAATTGGGCATGTTTGATGGAGCTGGGACTTGGATGGACATAAGTGGTTGCAAAGGGGCCGCAACAGCAGCGCCCTGAATGGGTCCTGCATTGGGAGGGGGATTTTGTGGATGGGTGGGAATCCCGACAGGAAGATTGGGCCCTGCAGCTTTTGTCTGCTTACTGACCGTGGTACTCAGGCTAGTTAGGGTGGCTTCTAGGATTGTAAGCCTGATCTCTACTTTTTTTAAGCTCTCACTGATAGGCAGTAAGAGTGATTTTAGTAGAAATTCAATGTTCACCTGGGATGTGGCGGGGGGCACTATGTTAGGTGGATTGGCCCCTATGTCTCTATTGGCATCCGCAGAGGTCATGTTAGTACCTTTGGGGGAGGCAACTACAGGCACCTTTTGTATAAGCCTGTTTATGGTGTGTACTGGTTTGTAGTTCTTCCCAAAGTCTGAGTGGGGAATTTTGGTTTTTCCCTGGCCCCCCCTAGTCTTTCTTCTGCGTTTGTTGGGGGGGGGGCATGTACCTCCGCCACAACAATTTGTTTAGGCTTGTTTTTCCTAGCAATAACTGCCGGGGGTGTTTGGGTGACCAAATCGACAGTCATGTTACTAGCAGTTAGAGATTGGATGGCCTCCATGGTCTGTTCAGGGGGTATAGTGGGGTCAGGGGAGATGTCCCGTAGTAGTAGGGGGACCCCCTCTTGGGCAGATAAATTCTGGCTACCAAAACAGGGACTTTCACCTTGGGAGGTGGGGTAGGGAATTATATCGCCAAGAGGTGTGTTTTTCATATTTTCGATGGAGCGGCGACGTTCTGCCCTACGCTTCTCAAGGGAAGTTTCCTTTCCCCCGTCCCCCTTTGCTGATTTGAAATAGTTATCTAGCGTCCCAGTGTTACTACCCCCAGCCCTAGAAGGAGTTTCACATAGTGCCGTAGATGACATGGCCAGGTCCCACAAACAGTCCAAATAGGGTACGAAAGATGCAGGCGAAAGAGTGTGGGCCCGGCCCGGCCTCTTCGGCCCCGGACGGCCACAGACGGTCCCGCCCTTGTCCCGGGCTTCTCCCGGCACGCTCCCGCTCGCTCCCGCGAAGCGGTAGCACTGATCTCCTTTAACACTATAGCAATGGGCTCATAGGCTATTGGGCAGGGGGGGCGTGGCCAGCGGGGAGAGCAGCCCAGGTGTTGCTGATTGGGCGCGCAGGGACTCCTGGTCGCTGGAGTCCCTGCCTGTTTTACTCGCAGCCCCGCCGACACACTTGCCTGCCCCGCGCTCCTCTCCGGGTGATCCACACAGTCAGCAGTCCTTGGATACCACACTCCTTAGGCGCTGCGGGACCCGCGAAGCGGGTCCGGCGAGGCGCTGGAAGAAACCACGACAGTCAGCGCTTTGAATCCAGGGGAAGACCAAAGGTCAGTTACACAGGCACGCAGAGAGTCCCAGTGGGCTGTGTGCAGCAATCGTTTTTGTTCCGTGGGCGGGGGGGCGTGGCCAGCGGGGAGAGCAGCCCAGGTGTTGCTGACTGGGCGCGCAGGGACTCCTGGTCGTTGGAGGTTCTGCCTGTTTTACTCGCAGCCCCGCCGGCACACTTGCCTGCCCCGCGCTCCTCTCCGGGTGATCCACACAGTCTGCAGTCCTTGGATACCACACTCCTTAGGCGCTGCGGGACCCGCGAAGCGGGTCCGGCGAGGCGCTGGAAGAAACCACGACAGTCAGCGCTTTGAATCCAGGGGAAGACCAAAGGTCAGTTACACAGGCACGCAGAGAGTCCCAGTGGGCTGTGTGCAGCAATCGTTTTTGTTCCGTGGGCGGGGGGGCGTGGCCAGCGGGGAGAGCAGCCCAGGTGTTGCTGATTGGGCGCGCAGGGACTCCTGGTCGCTGGAGTCCCTGCCTGTTTTACTCGCAGCCCCGCCGACACACTTGCCTGCCCCGCGCTCCTCTCCGGGTGATCCACACAGTCAGTAGTCCTTGGATACCACACTCCTTAGGCACTGCGGGACCCGCGAAGCGGGTCCGGCGAGGCGCTGGAAGAAACCACGACAGTCAGCGCTTTGAATCCAGGGGAAGACCAAAGGTCAGTTGCACAGGCACGCAGAGAGTCCTTGTGGGCTGTGTGCAGCAATCGTTTTTGTTCCGTGGGCGGGGGGCGTGGCCAGCGGGGAGAGCAGCCCAGGTGTTGCTGATTGGGCGCGCAGGGACTCCTGGTCGCTGGAGTCCCTGCCTGTTTTACTCGCAGCCCCGCCGACACACTTGCCTGCCCCGCGCTCCTCTCTGGGTGATCCACACAGTCAGCAGTCCTTGGATACCACACTCCTTAGGCGCTGCGGGACCCGCGAAGCGGGTCCGGCGAGGCGCTGGAAGAAACCACGACAGTCAGCGCTTTGAATCCAGGGGAAGACCAAAGGTCAGTTACACAGGCACGCAGAGAGTCCCAGTGGGCTGTGTGCAGCAATCGTTTTTGTTCCGTGGGCGGGGGGCGTGGCCAGCGGGGAGAGCAGCCCAGGTGTTGCTGATTGGGCGCGCAGGGACTCCTGGTCGCTGGAGTCCCTGCCTGTTTTACTCGCAGCCCCGCCGACACACTTGCCTGCCCCGCGCTCCTCTCCGGGTGATCCACACAGTCAGCAGTCCTTGGATACCACACTCCTTAGGCGCTGCGGGACCCGCGAAGCGGGTCCGGCGAAGCGCTGGAAGAAACCACGACAGTCAGCGCTTTGAATCCAGGGGAAGACCAAAGGTCAGTTACACAGGCACGCAGAGAGTCCCAGTGGGCTGTGTGCAGCAATCGTTTTTGTTCCGTGGGCGGGGGGGCGTGGCCAGCGGGGAGAGCAGCCCAGGTGTTGCTGATTGGGCGCGCAGGGACTCCTGGTCGCTGGAGTCCCTGCCTGTTTTACTCGCAGCTCCGCCGACACACTTGCCTGCCCCGCGCTCCTCTCCGGGTGATCCACACAGTCAGCAGTCCTTGGATACCACACTCCTTAGGCGCTGCGGGACCCGCGAAGCGGGTCCGGCGAGGCGCTGGAAGAAACCACGACAGTCAGCGCTTTGAATCCAGGGGAAGACAAAAGGTCAGTTACACAGGCATGCAGAGAGTCCCAGTACTGTTACTCATTGCCGCCTGTTGTGTCTGTGTGTTGGCTTCTCTTTGTTTTGTGCCCCGCCTGCCCCATCTCCTGTTTTTCTGCCTCCTGCTTCTGGATTGGGCGTGTTTTGTGGTGTTGGATTTTGCCGTTGTAATCTTGGTCAGAGGCTCATCAGGCGCTCGACCCGTAAAAAAGCGAAATCTTGGACCGTTGTGGGGATTTGACGTGTGACATTCATATCGTTCGTTCTCTCCTTGTCTGACTCGATTTCCGAACTGAATTCCGATTCGCTTGGCGCATGCGATGTTTGTTGGTTTGTGGCTGATACTGACAGCTGCTGTCGGCGGATATTATCAAATTTCCACAAAAAGGTGTATATGGACCCTGTGAGATAATCTTTCCTATCACGTTGGAATTTTCCTACTTTTCGTTCTTTTATCGTTTGTTCCACCTTAGCGATCCTGTTCTTGTTATCGTTCAATCCTTTTGTGACTTCGTCTTGATTTGGCAAGCTTACAAGTTCCTTGGAAATTTCAATTAATTTTATCAATATTTTCTCTCAGTCAGATGTAGCATATTTTATGAGTATTTGCAGCATTTTCTGTGATGACTGGGCACTATTGTCAGCCCAATCTTGTAGCATGGCCGGGTCAGGGTTTTCGTACGTCGGGGCTACCAGAATCCGTAGGCCTCTGGGGACCCGACCAACTTCCAGGTATCTTTTAAGCGATGTACATTCCCACCACTTTGCTACTTCTTGTCGGTGCAAATCTTTCAAAGTCACTCAATAATTTCTTACATTCGTTAACTGCCACTGCTGCCTGTGTCTCTCCTCTGGTTGATTGAGCACTAGCGCCTGTATCTTTGTCGCTGAAAATGTCCAGTGCAGCTTCCTCCCTTTTCTTAACCCACTCCTCCGCCATCACTGTGGAATGTAAATCGTCCTTGACACCCACTGCCCATAGCTTTCGCAAGCAGCAGGACTACCTCTCCCAGCGGCCACCTCGGGGAACCCAGAACACTTTCAGGCCACACTAATGTGCCTTCCTGGAACTCGGATGTCCTCTGACACTTGGAAGGATCAGGGTGCTCATGTCTGTGTAGTCCTGGCAGTGTTCGTAGTCCCGTATCTACGGCTTAGGGGGGCTCTTCGTTTTCCTTGGCAATCCAAAGATGCTCCAAAGTGCTTTCCGGCAGCGGAGTGCTCCTGAACGGGGAGGGTCAGCTTAAGGGGCTCTGGCTCGTCCCTGATTTATTGTTGCCAATCCTGATTTAAACAATGAAAAAACAGGCGCTGACTCCGTGGGTTTTCGTGCTCTTAAGGATAAGTGTTTATTCCTTTCTTGATGGTCGACGCATTTCAGCGGACGTGTTCGCCTTGCTCACAACATCGCTACTCACTACAGTGCAGTGTATTAAAGAAAAAATGGTGTAAACGAAACTGAATTGTCATGGTTACTGACTTCACGACCAAAGCAATGGAAAAAATACATACAACTGAGAAATGCTGGTCATGGTGAGTTTGTGCAGTGTTTCTTCCAATACATAGGATAATGTCAGGAGAAACTAAAGCATTTGAATATAAATGTAAATGTACACACATTTGTTAAATAAGGCACAAACCTGAATACACTTTTTAGACTGTGACAAAAAGAGATAAGTGGTGAAAAAATAAAATAAAAAATAAATACATATGTAACACACCACTTGCCTACTCGATTAAGTGTATAGGTAACATTGCATTGCTTATGTGTTTGTTTGTTCACACGAGCTTACGGGTGTCTTGTATCTTACTAGGATGGTCAACCTGGATTATACTGGCATGTTACTGAAAAATTCTAAGTTCTGTGAAGGATACATATATATATATATATATATATATATATATATATATATATATATATATATATATATATATATATATATATATATATATATATATATATATATATATATATATATATATATATATATATATATATATATATATATATATATATATATATATATATATATATATATATATATATATATATATATATATATATATATATATATATATATTACCTACTGGCGATAGCCAGTAGGTATATATAGTTAGGATTGTTTTCCATAGGAAATCCGCAACATTCTATTGGGAATAACTTTGGCCCTGGTTGATGAATCTTCGCAAATTTCTCAAAGAAGATGGCTCGCTCCGCTCCTTCCCTGAAAATTTGGGGGGGATTCGTCAAGTGGGGGCTGAGAAAAAAGGGGGGTCCCAAAACGTGTTTTCCCCATGTTAATTTCCATAGGACCTTTAGACTCGGCTACAGCCCGAACGGCTGAACGGAATTACTTGAAATTTGGCAAAATGGAAGAGACTGGTTCGCAGATTACACTTTTCTTTAAATGGTGTAAATCCGTCCAGTATTTTCTGAGAAAATTGCATTTAAATTCAATTATATATCTAGAAGCGCGCACGCGTGCGCGCACTGTCCCCGCCTGCCTGCCTGAAATTGGGCCGCTGCGCTGCCCGCGGCGACCCGGAAGTGCTGCGCGGCCGGCTGGAAAATGTCCGCCCCCGCCGCGAGGGGGAAGAAGGATGATGGCGGCTGACTCTGCAGGGCTCCCGTGATGGGAGGGAGCCCTGCCATTGGCAAGAGAAGCGGCTAAGTGCCCACCTCGTTTTTGTCTCCGCCTGCCTGCCTAAAATCGGGCCGCCGCGCTGCCCGCGGTGACCCGGAAGTGCTGGGGACGGCCGGCCAATCCCAGCGCGGCCGGCCGGGAATGCCCGCCCCCGCCGCGAGGGGAGAAGGAAGACGGCGGCTGACTCTGCAGGGCTCCCGTGCACGGTACCGAGGCCGGAGCTGCTGAGCCAGTGGCGGTTCATCCAAACCCTCAGGCACGTTTACTTTTATAATTTTTTATGCTGATAAATTTGTATTCGGGTCGCGGGTGGGAGGGGGCCTCGCAGCTGATGGAGCCCTGAGATGCAGAGCCAGTCTCCTGTTCCCGAGCGCCCATCAGACGGAGTCCGCTTCCTGCAGCGCTTTTCTTTGTTCTTTCTTAACTTCTTCCTGTCTCCGCGGGTCTGCTCGCTAAACGGGGGGGGGGTCCGTGCCGGGTGGGAGGGGGCCTCGCAGCTGATGGAGCCCTGAGATGTTCCCGAGCGCCCATCAGACGGGGTCTGCGCCTGTATCTGGATCTGGGGGGTCCCTGAGACACTGCTGGACCCTGGGGACAAGGGTGCGCGTCGGTACCTGGCAGTGTGGGGCACGGAGCTGCTGTCGCGTGAACTTTCACCTCTGGGGAAGGTACTGAGTGGGCACATAGCTGCTGTTACATGCACTCTGACCTCTGGAAAAGGTACTTAGGGAGCACAGAGCTGCTGCCCTTTAATTCCCGGCGTGGGGTCTGTTCAGCTGCCTGGTACTGTGGGGGCACGGAGTTGCGGCTCTCAGGTATCCGTCCATGGGTCCGAGACTGTCTGTCTTCTCCTACAATGGACGTGCCTAAAATATCATCAGAAACGTGTGATCCTGAACAAACTGTGCACTTCTCTCAGTGACCCACTGCCTGCTTCTGAGAGGACCTCGGAGGTGACCGTGCGCCTGTAACACCCAGCGCATCCACCCTTGCCCCCCGTATCTGCTCGCTGCCCCCCTCTTGCTTGTACCACCAGTCCTGACCTTGCGCACCGGTTCCTGTGCCTGCACCCTGCTGCTGCTTTCAGCGTTCCCAGGTCCATGAGAGGAGGTCAGCGACCTTGCTTTCTAGGTCTCTGATCACACCCTTATTAAATCAGGACTACAAGACAATCAAAGCGATGTAAATCAGAGCGAGCAAAATAAGAAACTGCACAGAAAAAAGTTCAGGTAAAGAGTAGTAGGGAAGAGTAGAAAGAGAATAGTGCTATAAAGTCAAAAGAGCCTCTACAGAGCAAGAGAGGTGAGGTTTACACAGTGATAGAAAAGTGCGAGAAAAAGAGATGGAGAGCTAGTGAGATCTATAAAGGGAGAGTGTGAGAGAGATAGTTGAGGTGGAGAAGGTGAGTTGAAATGGAGAAGGTAGTCCTATGAGAGATACGTGTATATATATGAGTGAAAAAGAGAGACAGCATTAGAGGAGGTGATGATGGGAAAAAGGTGCATAGGTGGAGAAATAGCGCTAGCCAGATAGGAGTATAACACTCACCCACCATTTACTACGCACAGTCTTCCTGACATTGTGCAGGCAGTCTGATACTGCTCACCCACCACTCACACAGTCCACCATCCAGCCACCCATCCATCCAGCTTCCCATCTAGCCACCCATCCAGCCATCATACATCCATCTATTATTCATTCATTCATGCATGCATGCATCCACCCATCCATCCAGCTATCCACCCAACATGCATCCACCCATGCATCCATCCATCCACCCTGCATCCAACCATCATGCATCCACCCAGCATTCATTCATCCACCCACCCACCCATCATGCATTCACCCATCATGCATCCACCCAACAATCATTCATCCATCATGCATCCACCAGCCATCCATCCATCTTCCAGCCAACAATCATGCACCATCTAACACCCAGCCACCCTCCCACTCACCATTCATGCACCCCATCCATCCACCCACCCATCCATCCATCCTGCATCCATCCATCATTCATGCATCCATTCACCCATCTATCATGCATGCATCCATCCATGCATCCACCCAACAATCATTCATCCATCATGCATCCAACCATCGTTCATACATCAAAAATCTGATCCCTAGGGCTGCTCAGGTGGTCCCACAAGGATATTAACATATTTAAACGTTATCCGCTAATAGAATTAGCATTTTCAAAACCTTGCAAATTCACTGAAAAAACCATAGGTTTCTGGCCTTATATATATATATATATATCAGCTTTTAAAAAACCAATGAAATTCACTGGCAAAACCATAGGTTATACACTATATATAGTTAGGAATTAGCCTTTAAAAAACCAATGAAATTCACTAAAAAAACCATAGGTTTTAGGCCTTATATAGTTAGGAATTAACATATAAAAAACCATTGAAATTCCTCCTATATAGTTAGCTGGACGTTTTATTGACATAAAACCCAATGAAATTCCATATATAGTTAGTTGCAATAACTATATATCGCGCACCCGCAATCCACTGCTGATGATGTCACATATTACATCATTCATGACATGGTCAGTGACATCACTGATGACCCCATCTACCGAGTCAAATGCCTTCCCGGCATCAAGAAAAACTGATACGTCCTTCACTGCTGGGTCTGAATCTTCCATTTGAAATAGCAGTGAGGCAAGCATCTGATGAAGAGGGGATCATCATAGTTGGGGCCATAAACTATGAATTGTTGCCCTGCTTTATGACATTTTGCAACAATGAACCTGCCGTTAGGGTCCCTTTGCAAGCACAGCAATGTCACCCCTGACTTTGGATTAAGCCAAATCCGCATTCCCCCAGCATGCAAGGTGAAACCTTTGTCCGTTGCCGAACCGTGAAGAATTCTATGTGAGAGCATTTTACTATCAGGGCCAAGGTGAGTCTCCTGCAACAGCCCAATATCTATTTTATGACGCTTAAGATATGCCACTACCTTCCGGGTTTTCTTGTACTCATTTAAACCTCTAACATTCCATGTAAAGAAACAGATATTATTAGTTTGCTTATTTTTAACCTCCATGCCCATGACCTTTCAGTAAGGTATTCCAATGCGACCTCATGCGACCCAGGCCGGGCAGCTCAGTGACTGAGAGTTGTGCTTCAACATTAGCCCCCTTATAACCTAACCTCCCCTACCCCCTCCCATGCTATGCAGTCCCGAACTTTGCATAATCGAGTGGCCTGCCCCCCCCTTCCAAAACGAGGAATTACTTAACACCATCACCAACAAAAACATAACATTCCCTGTGCGGGTCTCACTCTGGGTTGGATGTTGCTGATAACAGAAAGATATCCGCAGCCCGGCACACCCTCAGAATTTGGGTTTTGAAATGCCTCGCACATAGCCAGAGGAGGAACCCCACGCTGTCAACCGGTGGTAAGCCCACCCCCAACAATGACAGGAAAGTAGACAAGTCCCATGCCAAGGGGTCCGGGACCCCACTGTGAATTCCTGTACTTTGGAGTGTCCAGTCTTTAAGGGGATAGTGAGTGTGTTAGCAACAGTTCTTTATATCTTTAGGCTGAATCCTTGTTCATATAAATTGAGTCAGAAGTTCATTGTTGTGTAGAAAAAGGCTCTTTATTGATTTTAGTAAAAAACATCAACAGCCGACACGTGTTTCGCCCCCTGTGGTGATTTCCGTCAGGGCTTTTTCAAGGCTATTTACATTTCAAGTTGCTCATTGCAGTTCTTCATCATTATTAGTATTGGTTTCCAACAAAAGTCCGGTTATTCAAAATATCGATTTGTAAGGGGAGTCCCTAGGTTTTGTAGTCAGGAGCCTGCCGTACACTTCGAGAATCAATAAAGAGCCTTTTTCTACACAACAATGAACTTCTGACTCAATTTATATGAACAAGGATTCAGCCTAAAGATATAAAGAACTGTTGCTAACACACTCACTATCCCCTTAAAGACTTTATTGTTCAAAACTCAAGAGGTCCAGAGTTTTTTTGAGTGTGTTTCTCCTACAACAACCACGTGAAAACTGATATAGCCTTGGATTCTCCTTTGGACCACCCCCTTTTTTCTAAAAATTTGGAGTGTCCAGTGCCTCAATTTCTCAGTCCAGCTCCCCCCAGCAGCAGACAGCCGATATACCAATCAACATATATAGTCTATACATGTCAGGTCTGTCGTAGTTGCTCCTCAGGATTGGATTGATGCTATAAAGGGGCCCACCTCTAGATCATCCCAAGTCTGGCTGTCAATATCACAGACTGTTAAGGAGATCAAGCGGGGGAAAATATGTGTCCGGAGGGGAACAGCTGGGCAACTGGGACCGCAACCTGTAATTACAGAAGCAAGGGATGAGTGCAACTATAACCCTCAGCGGGAAGACATGCTAATCAATATATCATATGTTTACCTCACCTGCATATCCTACAGGTGTGCATAAATGAAGGAATGATCTAAAGGGCGGCTTCTAAATCCCCTGGTTTTGCTACTAGGAGACACAATAAAGAAAACATTAGAAAACCCCCATGTTCCCTCCCATCCTGTGACCTGACTCTTATGGACGGAGAGGATGTATGGACACCTACCCAGAATTTGGGATGAAGATAACCAAAAATGCCCAGAACAAAAATGAAGAATAATCACACTCCTTAACGGTAAGTTTATAACAAAAGGTTCCTCCTCCGAGGAAATGTATGAAACAAATGTTCACAGGGTAATGCAAGAAGAGTCAACCCCTAGATATTGCATACATTCCCTAAATAGTTTGCTTGTCAAATAATCAAAGGAACAAAATCATATGCCCAGCATAAAGCAAAAACAAAGCGTCTCTACAGATCCTTCTCTGTAAGCGCTAATGGGTAAGTACTGTGTAAGGAATGGTTTTTGCGGCACCTAAGCCCAGGTGTCCTGCACGAACCGGAGCCAGGCGCTCCCTGAAGGTAGTTTGTATCACAAGTACAAGAACACCAAGTTCCACCAGAGAGTTACACAAACTCAAGCACCCCACTCAATAATAGAAGACCTGATAAATCGATGACAGCTCACACTCTGGGCGCTTCCTAAGCCCCACAAGGGTAATCCAGAAATCAAGTGCAATGAATCTTGGGGACCGTTCTGATGCAGGCGCTTCCTAAGCCCCACCAGGGTAATCCAGGAACCAAAAGCAGATAACGCTGAAACACAGCGCTCGAAGCGGGCGCTTCCTAAGCCCCACCTCCGTAATCCGTGATTCCGGTCAAAGCGAAACAACGCTTACCGCCGCCGATCTCCAGAGAACCTCCAGCTAGGAAACAGGAAACACGATCGGATACACTCCTTGCCAAGCAGGAATATTCGGCAGCGCGTCCACCATGAGACGCCATAATATTCTCTCTAGTCGCGCAGCGTCATACTAGCGCGCCGCGCGAAGGATCATGGGATATGTAGTTTTTCCCAACCCGTTCAGTCTCAAAGGGCAGGCAGTGATTTACCAGTGGCCGGGGGAATCGTGACAGTACACCCCCTCTCACAACATTCACTGACTGCCACCAGGCTTTCCAGGATGAGACAAATGGAACCTCCGCACCAGTCTAGGAGCATGAATAGCACCCACAGGTTCCCAAGAGTCCTCCTCCGGACCATAACCCTTCCAAGACACCAGGTATTGGAGTTTCCCTCTCACTTTACGAGCGTCCAGGATGCACCGCACCTCGTACTCCACGTCCTGCTCAACCCTCACAGGCGCAGGGGCCGCAGGACCCGGACCCCGAGCAGGTTTGAGCAGCGAGACATGGAACACCGGATGTATCCGGAAATGTGAGTGAAGTTTCAATTTCACCGCCACAGGGTTGACATGGCGAATCACCTGGTAAGGGCCAATGAATCTAGGGTTGAAAATGCTGTACCGTCTGAAACGGATGTTCCGAGTGGACAACCACACCCAATCCCCCTTCTTGTACCCAGGACATTGCCTACGGTGTCTATCAGCCTGAGTCTTGTACTGTAGTTTCGCCTTTTCAAGATTCCGTCTAGCCTGCAATACAGTTTTCCGCAACTGTACTAATCTAGACTGCAACTGCGGAATTGGAGCTTCAGCGACCGGCACACTCAAGGGGGCAAATCTGGGATGAAACCCATACGTACAAAAAAACGGGGTATACAAAGTAGAGGAATGAACTGCATCATTATAGGCCACCTCTGCAGACCACAACCATTCCACCCATGCCTCAGTAGCGGTATCTACAAAACACCGCCGGTATTGTTTGAGGGTCTGGTTTAACCTTTCGGTCTGCCCCTCCGTTTGCGGATGAAAGCTGGTGGACAAGGAAGAGGCAATGCCTAATCGGTCACACCAGACCTTCCAAAATTTTGCAGTGAATTGTGCTCCCCTATCGGAAACGATAACCTTGGGAAGGCCATGCAGCCTGATTACATGAAGGAGCAGGAAATGGGCTAATTGGCTAGCTGTGGGAACCCCTTTACAGGCAATGAAAGGGCCCATCTTGGTTGAGTAGTCCACAACTACTACTATAGCTGTCATCCCGTGATCTTTAGGGAGTCCCACCACAAAATCCACTGAAAAGCTCTCCCAAGGACTCACAGGAGTGGGCATAGTTTGCAACAGCCCTTGTGCAGGTCGATGATCACTTTTAGCTTGCGAACAGACGTCACATCGTTGAACCCAAGCAAACACATCAGGCCGGATGGTTGGCCACCAATAGTGGCGTAGCAGTTTTTCCAAAGTTTTCTTCCCTCCAGTGTGTCCTGCACAGGGTAGATTGTGACACCACTTGAAGACTTGTTGTCTCAATGCGAGTGTGGGGAGAAGCACCTAAGACCCCTTTCTCGGCAACCCTTGACGGATTCTCCATTCCGGGTGTAGGCGGATCCACGTCTTCCAAGGAAAGGTCTGGATACCTCTCTTGACTTTGTGGAGAAATTCTTCCGTGTGTATCACCCCTATCACTTGTCTGGGTTCGATGATGCTGGTCTCTGGTGACGCCATCAATGCTGGGTGGCTTTCTTGACGCGTGAGAGCATCAGCTTTCCGGTTGTCGCATCCCGGACGAAAGGTAACCACGAAGCGGAATTCAGAAAAGAAAAGCATCCATCTTAGTTGTCTGGGGGTGAGATGGCGAGCTGCTCGCATAAACTGCAAGTTACGGTGGTCTGTATATACCGTGATTTGATGAGAGGCGCCCATCAGCCAATGCCTCCATTCAGTGAAGGCGTCTTTAATTGCTAGCAGTTCCTTCTCAGCAATGGTATAGTTGCGTTCTGCAGGATTTAACTTGCAAGACATGAAAGCGATGGGATGGAGATGACCGGTACTCTCACTCCTTTGCGAGAGAACGGCCCCCACCGCTAGTTCTGACGCATCAACCTCTACCACGAAGGGGAGTTCTGGATCAGCATGGACCAATATCGGTGCCGACGTGAACGCGGTTTTCAACCGATCAAATGCGGTTTGTTCATCGATCCCCCACACAAAGGGGGTGTTCTTCCGGGTTAATCTTGTGAGTGGTGTTACCATTTCTGAAAAGTGCGAGATGAACCTCCGATAGAAGTTTGCAAATCCAAGGAGTTTTTGGATATCTTTAACAGTGTTGGGTCTTGGCCACTCCACAATGGCCCGTACCTTCCTTTCAGCCATTATCTGCCCTGATTGAGTGAGCATGACTCCTAGGAATTCCACTGTAGTAACATGAAACTCACATTTCGTTAACTTGCAGTACAGTTGGTTTTGCTTCAGGGCCTCAAGCACCTGACTCACGTGTTTTTTATGTTCTGGTTCATCATTCGAATATATTAAAATGTCATCTATGTAGACTACCACAAAGATATCTAAGTAGTCTCTCAACACCTCATTGAGGAAAAATTGGAAGGAGGCAGGGGCGTTGCATAGCCCAAAGGGCATCACCAGGTACTCAAAGAGCCCATACCTCGTCTTAAACGCTGTCTTCCATTCATCGCCGGATCGTATGCGCACTAAATGGTAGGCTCCCCTTAAGTCCAACTTCGTATAGATCCTGGCCGATCTCACTTGCTCCAATAGCACCGGGATCAATGGGAGTGGGTATTGATTTTTTATTGTTATGGCATTTAACGCCCTGTAGTCAATACAGCAGCGTAATTCCCCATTGGCCTTTGGAATGAAGAAAAGTGGGGAAGCTGCTGGAGACCTTGATGGTCGGATGAATCCCAAGGCAAGGAGGTTATCCAAATATTCCCGAAGATGTTTTGTTTCGGGTTGGGACAAAGCATAGATTCGGCCACACGGAACAACTGACCCTGGTGTTAAATCAATGCGGCAGTCATATTCTCTATGCGGAGGGAGTACTTCAGCTTTCACCTTACTGAACACCTCCTCATACTCTTGGTAACATCTAGGTAGCACCACCTCTTTTTCAGCGGCTGCAGAGACCGTGTGAGTAACCGCCAGTACCCATGAGGGTCGGGGATTCTCCTTGATACAGTGGTCTTGGCATACGAGGAGGAGAATTCCAAAGTCTGTTCCTTCCATTTTATGGAGGGTTCATGTTTCTTCACCCAAGGAAGTCCAAATATCACTCCATAGGTAGGGGCCTGGATGAGGTTGAACGAAAGATGTTCCATGTGGTAACCTCCATACCACATCTCATACTCCGGTGTATGTTGGGTGATAGGACCGGATTCTAACACATGACAGTCTACTGCAAACACATCTTCAGAGACAGTTTTATCAACTGGAGTTACCCCCAGCTTCCGGGCTTCTGCCAAATCCATAAAGCAACCTGTCGCTCCTGAGTCTACCATGGCACGGACATGCTTAGGGTTTTGGTCAATCCATAGTTCTATGTCCACAAAGAACAGCTGGTTTCCCACTAAGTCCTCCTCTGTTACCGAAGGGATGAAATGTGTGCTCGAGTTCCTCCCTTCCTGTGAACTCAAGCGGTGGAGTTTTCCGATCCCTTGTCAACTGTGGATACTACTCCTTGTCCTGCACGATAGCGTCCTCCCTTTGGCTTCACAGGACATTCACGCAGGAAATGACCTTTTTTCCCACAGTAAAGACACAGCCCGAATTTGCGGCGATGTTCTCTTTCACTTGATGTGAGGGACGCTCTTACTACTCCAATGTCCATGGGTTCTGATTTTCCCTCGGCCTTATCCCCACTAGTTGGTTTCTCCCCTAACAACAGTGGTCTGTCCTTTCTTCCCAACTCTCCTTTTCTTTCTCTTAACCTGTGGTCCAAACGCAAGGCCAAATCAATAAAGGCAGCACACGTGGTAGGCTGGGGTTCAACTTGTGCTATGACGTCTTTTAAGTTGTCTGTGAGTCCTTGGTAGAACAGAACCATCTGTTTGGCTTCAGGCCAATCTGTTTCCGCAATTAATCTCCTAAAATGGTTCAGGTATGTCACTAAATCGGAATTGCCTTGCTTAAGAACAAGCAACTCCTTATCAGCGGAGAAGGTTTCTGCTCTCCTATCAAAAGTTTTTTCGAATTCTGCACGAAACAAGTCCCAATCATAAAGGATCCCATCGTTATTCTTGACAATAGGGACCGCCCACTGAGCTGCCTCTCCACCCAGATAGGAAATCAGAAAGGAAACCCTTGATTGATTGGTAAGAAAACATTTAGGCTTACAGGTGAAATGCAGCATCACCTGGGTCATGAACACCTGCACCTTCTTTCTATCTCCCATAAACCTTTCCGGTGGAGCTAAGGGAACAGGAGAGGGCATTTCTACCACTACCGAGGCAGGCTGAGGGGCAGGGTTCCCTGCATCAAAAGGGTTCCGTTGCATGGCATCCATCCGTGCCTGCAATGCAGCCGTTTCCTGGCGTGAGGCGGCTAGTTCCACCTGTACTAAGCCTAGTGCGGTCAGTACCTCCTCTAGGTGGCCATCCCTTGGATCAACCCAACCGGGAGAAGCAAAAACTCTTGGGCCGATTATTCTGTCAGGTCTGTCGTAGTTGCTCCTCAGGATTGGATTGATGCTATAAAGGGGCCCACCTCTAGATCATCCCAAGTCTGGCTGTCAATATCACAGACTGTTAAGGAGATCAAGCGGGGGAAAATATGTGTCCGGAGGGGAACAGCTGGGCAACTGGAACCGCAACCTGTAATTACAGAAGCAAGGGATAAGTGCAACTATAACCCTCAGCGGGAAGACATGCTAATCACTATATCACTATAGGTGTGGCTCACTGGTTAGAGGCGGCAGACCCGGAGGCTGAGAACGGCCCGGGACCAGGGTTCGATTCCCGACGCGGCAGGGTCGAGGACCAGGGTCAGCGGACTGATAATTCTCGCCTCGGTGCCCACTTTGGGCAGTGATCACACTCGGTAACTCTGGGCATTAAGCTTGCCTCATCGCTACAACGGCCCCCCACAGACGCCGGGGATGCCTGGCTTCACCTTGGGGATACCCAGCATGGGACCATCTCACAGGGAAAGCCAGGACGGGTTCCCCAGCGGTCATTCGCGCCAGGATACTCCGGTAGTAATTGAGCGCGCTACAAAACACCTTACATTTACATTTACATTTACATTTACATATGTTTACCTCACCTGCATATCCTACAGGTGTGCATAAATGAAGGAATGATCTAAAGGGCGGCTTTTAAATCCCCTGGTTTTGCTACTAGGAGACACAATAAAGAAAACATTAGAAAACCCCCATGTTCCCTCCCATCCTGTGACCTGACTCTTATGGACGGAGAGGATGTATGGACACCTACCCAGAATTTGGGATGAAGATAACCAAAAATGCCCAGAACAAAAATGAAGAATAATCACACTCCTTAACGGTAAGTTTATAACAAAAGGTTCCTCCTCCGAGGAAATGTATGAAACAAATGTTCACAGGGTAATGCAAGAAGAGTCAACCCCGAGATATTGCATACATTCCCTAAATAGTTTGCTTGTCAAATAATCAAAGGAACAAAATCATATGCCCAGCATAAAGCAAAAACAAAGCGTCTCTACAGATCCTTCTCTGTAAGCGCTAATGGGTAAGTACTGTGTAAGGAATGGTTTTTGCGGCACCTAAGCCCAGGTGTCCTGCACGAACCGGAGCCAGGCGCTCCCTGAAGGTAGTTTGTATCACAAGTACAAGAACACCAAGTTCCACCAGAGAGTTACACAAACTCAAGCACCCCACTCAATAATAGAAGACCTGATAAATTGATGACAGATCACACTCTGGGCGCTTCCTAAGCCCCCCAAGGGTAATCCAGAAATCAAGTGCAATGAATCTTGGGGACCGTTCTGATGCAGGCGCTTCCTAAGCCCCACCAGGGTAATCCAGGAACCAAAAGCAGATAACGCTGAAACACAGAGCTCGAAGCGAGCGCTTCCTAAGCCCCACCTCCGTAATCCGTGATTCCGGTCAAAGCGAAACAACGCTTACCGCCGCCGATCTCCAGAGAACCTCCAGCTAGGAAACAGGAAACACGATCGGATACACTCCTCGCCAAGCAGGAATAATCGGCAGCGCGTCCACCGTGAGACGCCTTATATTCTCTCTAGTCGCGCAGCATCATACTAGCGCGCCGCGCGAAGGATCATGGGATATGTAGTTTTTCCCAACCCGTTCAGTCTCAAAGGGCAGGCAGTGATTTACCAGCGGCCGGGGGAATCGTGACAATACAACAGTCACTGGCACTGCATCTCTTGGTCGGATCCCCCTAATGTCTCAGTAGTGGACGGTGACACTAATGATCCTAGGCCAGCATACCAGCCCCATAGCATGTACAGTATGTAATAACCAGCATACCTTCCATGTCTAACGTCACTGCTCATCAGACCTGTCAGCCTCATTGTACTTTTGCTGACTGGAGGACTTTGCTTTCCGAGCCACACTTTCATGCTTTTTAAGAAACTACAGTGCCTGCTTTGGGACCATAAAGACATGTGGGGACCTATCCACTATGACCCAGAGCTTTGCAGGGTACAACATATTATACTCCGAGTGCAATTCCCGCAAACGTCTTTTCACTGTAGCAAACTAGCGTCGAGCCTCCTGCACCTGAGTGAAATCATGGTACATAGAAATATTCATACCTTTGTGCCATAGTTCTTGAAGCTCTCTTGCCCTACGAAGGACAGTATCTCTGTCTCTGTAGTTTTAAAGCTTTGCAGTTAAAGGACGCAGGTGTGAGAAGTTGGCCTGGCATATGCTGTCCACTATTCTAGTGGTACAAAAGGGGGTGGTGATGGACGGAGCATCTGAACCAATCAAACACTCACACCCAGTCAACAGATCTGGGTTTGATCCATCACCGTTCTTTACCCCACTCTGCCACCCTGTAGGAGAGTAGGGTCTGCAATCCTATGATCACCCAGATTTTTTGCTTTTGTTTCACTGGTTTACGACTTTCTCTGGCTGTGGGCCTGCCAATCAGACCCACAGCCTGGCTGTTCTCTTTCTAAATTACGAGATGTACCCTAGGTGCATTTACCAATTGGTACTGGGCCACCTTATCAGACCCTGTAACTCAGGGCATAGGTGTACCCAGGGCCACCAGGGGCTGCAGCATGTATTGTGCCACCCCTGGCTGGCCTCCTAAATTTGACACAACTGGCTGCATGACAGCTGGGGCGAAGTCGTGTAATCACCCTTTGCTTTAGATATAGTAGCTCTATATCTAACCCTCCAATGGACACCCGAGTCCCTATCAGTCACTCCTATGGCAGGCCTTGACAATCCTGAAGGCAGAGTGCATGGGCTCGCGTGAACTGTGTTCTGGCCCGAGCCGAGCCGGTTGCAGCTTGCGGAGAAAAGACCCAATGGCTGTTCCATGATAACGCGTACCACATCAGTAACTTCGGTGCCGCGTTATCAAGACATGTCGAGTAAGGTGTCATACGAATCGGGGTGCTACCCTCTCACCAACCCTGGCGACGAGGTTAGCATCCCGCCCTTCTAGAGGGACACGACATGTACGTAACTGTGAACCCCGGTTAAAGTTAACGAAAGCCTCAGCTCCACAAAATGGAGGCTGCCACCACAGACACGAGTCTGACCTCCTGCTGCTGGGAGTCCTTCCAGCGAGGAGCACTTGGACAAAGGGTTTCCTGTCGAGGGCGGTGTTCGCACCGTCCCAGACAGGGTTTGTGTATTCTGGGTAGGTAGGGCTTTTGCGAGAAGGTGACTGCGGAGTGGCACCCCGGTGCTCACTACGCATCTGCCGGTTAGAACCAGTTCCAGGGGCGACAGCCCTGGCCTGGGGAAAGTCCGGCAGGGGAGAGGGGCGTAACTACCCCCCTTCCTGGTCCCACCCTTAGGGTAGGACCTAGTCATGTACCCACCCCTTTCTTTAGAATAAAGGCCGGAGCGGGGACCCTTCCAAATTAGATCATCTTTGAATCAAGAATACTTTCTACGAAAGGACTTCAAGACTCTTCTTAAGATTTCTCCCTTGTGACTAAGGAGTAGTCACCCTGCATCAGCGGGCACCATCTAAGAACTCTGCGGTTTGCTGTAAGTCCTTCCTCAAGGAATCCGACGGCCCAGCTCGACGAGAACCGGCTTCCCTGGCACCTCTGACCTCTACCCACGTCATCAGCTCAGCTGTGATCTGTGGGTGCGACGAGACCTCGAGGGACCGGCCATCATCAGAACCTGCACGCTCTTAACCAGCACGACCATCGAGGTAACTCTCTGGTGAGTGCTCTGGGGTCCGAGAAGCCCCGACCCTGAGCCGCTCCAGCACCGAAGTGCAGTCTCCCAGCATCTCCACGATCTGCGTGGGGCCCTTCTGCTCGCTGCTCAGCACGTTGTCTGGTCACTAGCCGTTGGCTCGTGTCCTTCTGTGACGACATCCGAAAATCAACACTGCCGGTCTGGTTGCTCCAGACTGGCCCTTGCTTCCATCTTTTCGAGAAGCACCCCGGACCCTCCTGGTCCACTCAAGACGCCGACAGCGACATCCGTCGTGGGACAGCTCGCACCTCCACCGTGGTCGCCGACAACGCCTCCTGGTCCGTGAGACTGCAGAGCCTAGCGTCGCCCACTCACCTGGTCGAGGTGACGGCCAACTGGTGCCTTCCTGGTACCCTCTGACTACTGGCTAGTAGTACGAACTTGGTCCCCTCTGCTTTCAGGTTTCATCAATCTCCGATCCAGGCTTGGATCTCTACGAACTATTCATCACTGGTCGCCGGCCAGCAACTCCTTTTCTTCCGGCTCCTGGCTCGTCAGCGAAGACCCCGACGCCTGTAAGACTCGCAGCCGCAGCCCTCGTGGCTAGGTAACTCGGCATTTCAGTGCCTGCATAGCCTCCTTACTCTAGGGTCCCGAGTCCCTCGCTTCCGACTTGCCTTAACCTTTCGTGTCCCCGGACACTTGTTTTAAACTGTGCACTTGAAGTATTTACTAAAGAGATTTGGTTTGTGCTTAGTACCCTGTCCTCATAAAGAGTACAGGGCTGTTGTGATTCTTAATAAATATATTGTTTATTTTCATAACACTTGTGTGGTGTCCTTTCACTGGGTGTTCAAGGGGTACATGTGTGGTAAACAGCTGGCTTAACGCGCCCTCTCGAGTCTTTAGCCTTAGACTGCTCGTATCCACGCTACTAGGATAGCTGGTCTATAGGTTGACTTACAACCAAACACCATAAGGGTCGTTGGAACGATACATAGCGGTCGCTAGAATAGCGAACGTTGCATATCGGGCCAACTTCTCACATTGGTGAGCAGCGGTTGGGATTTGAGCTTGCTGTTGTTTTACCACACGTATCCTAAGAATATCTTGTTGAAAGATCACACAAGTACTGTTAGTACATATAACTAAAGCTTAGAATACTCTGAGTTCTACTGAACCAGCTGTTGTAGCTCCTCAAGGCTTAGCACACCTTGGCTACAACTCTTAGCAAGGGAAAAGTAGGTAAACACATAGTGTAGGTAGGTGCATCACTTACACCACACTAGAAGCAGTATGTCGGTCACAGGAGGAAACACTGAGTCTCCCCTGGTGTCAGTTGACCCTCCACAGGTCATCCCGTCAAGATATACTGCGCTTAACTTCCATGAGTTACGACAAGTATGTACCTCTAGGAAAATTAAGCAAGGGGCTAACCCCACCACCTCCTTTCTGATTGGTCTCCTAGAGACTTATGATGCCAGAAAGGCTGAGAAGCTTCTTAGCCCTTCTAATCCAGAAGGAGGCATGCCTCCCCTCGAGGGAACCCGGGGCGATCCTGACCTCATACACCTCGCAACTGAGAACGAAGACGGCGAGGAGGATGAGGATGAGGATCTCTCTGGGGACGAGGCAGATAAGGGACAGGTAGAAGTCGGCAGACTGACACGGTCCAACTTAAGCAGACATGATAGTGGTACTGGGGGACCCCCGGCGCTACTGTCAGGTACGCTTAACATTGGGAATGGACGAGTTAGGTCTCTATCAAGAGGCTCTAACAGATCCGTTCGAACCAATGGCTCTCGCAACTCTTCTCAAAGAGGGATGACGTCCCCTCAGAGGAGAGTGTACGAAGCTAAGGAAAAGGCGGCTAATCTGAGGATTGAAAGGGAAGAACTTGCCCTGGCCAAAGAAAAGCTTGCTTTTGCTAGAGAGCAACAGTTAAGTGGGGCAGTCCCCACTGGTGGCAGCAATGTACCTAGTAATAGGGAAAAGAGTTACGATACGAAACACCTTGGGAAGATAGTGCCCCCCTTTAAACAAGGGGACGACATCCACAAATGGATTACTGCTTTGGAGAGGGCCTGCACGGTGCAAGGTGTTCCCCAGAGTCAGTGGGCAGCTATCTTGTGGCTCTCCTTTGAAGGCAAAGGAAGAGACAAGCTCCTCACCACAAGGGTAGAGGACGCTAACAATTACCAAGTCTTGAAGAATACACTCGTTGAAGGGTTCGGCCTAACCACTGAGCAGTACAGGGTGCTGTTCAGGGATACCCAGAAAACGCAGTCTCAAGATTGGTCTGATTTTGTCGATTGTGCCACTAAGGCTTTTGAGGGCTGGTTGCTGGGCAGTAAGGTTACTGATTACAAAGGATTGTACAATTTGATGATGAGAGAACAGATTTTAAACAATTGTCAGAACCAGTTGTTGCATCAGCATCTTGTCGACTCGGATCTGACCTCTCCCCAAGAATTGGGGCAGAAGGCAGACAAATGGGTTCGTACGAGAGTTAAACAGAACCAGGGCCAGAATCAAGGTGGTCAGAAGAAAGCAGACCAGAAGGGTAAAGATTCTAAGGGGGAACAAAATGACCAGAAGTCTTCGACAGGTCCCCAACAACCCAAAGAGGGTGGGGGTCAGGCTCCCCAAAAGAAGAAAGAAGGCCAATCCAAACGATGGTGCCAGTACTGTAAAAGTAAATCTCACTGGTTTAGTGAGTGCACCAAGAAAGGAGGAGGGCAGACTCCTGCCACTGCAGCCCCTAAGGCACCTGTGCCCCCTAGTACAGTCAGCAGTGGTAGTGCACCTCCCAAGGGGTTAGTAGGGTTAACCCTGGGTTCTGAGGGGCGTGACAACTTAGTTGGCACACTCACTCAGGCTGTCCTTGTCAGTACAGGGGACGTGGACGTGTCCCCTGACGTAAGCCCCAATACGTTGGGCAAATACAGACAGACGCCTTTTATAAATGGAAAGATGGCTCAGGCCTATAGGGACACTTGTGCCAGCGTCACCATGGTGACGCCTAACTTTGTGGACCCTGGACCGATCATGCCAGGTACAGAATTCCTGGTGACCAATGCAAGCAATGTCACTACCAATCACAGTATGGCAATTGTAGCTTTCTCCTGGGGAGGGGTAACTGGCCAAAAGAAGGTTGTAGTTAGTCCAGACCTCCCAGTGGATTGTTTGTTGGGCAATGATTTGGAGTCGTCACAATGGTCAGAAGTGGAGCATCGGACTCACATGGAAATGTTAGGTTTGCCAGCACATGTGTTCGCTGTGACAAGGTCACAGGTCAGGAAGTGCCCCACTGAACAGGTGCTGGATCCTGGAACAACGGACCAGACACCTCCCAAGAAAAAGAGCAGTAGGGTTAAGGCTGCGCCTTCCCCCTTGCCCCAGGTCGAGGATCAAGTCTCAGAGGAGGCTGACCTACAGGAATTGAGGGAAACTGAGCCGAGAGAGTTCGAACTTGATCAAGTTGAATTCTTGGGCTCAGGGGGACCCTCAAGGGAAGACCTGGGGAAGGACCAGTTAGACTGCCCTTCTCTTGAACCCCTCAGACAGCAGGCTGCTGCTGAGGCTGCTGGGAACGCCACAGGTACCCACAAGGTATACTGGGAAGATGGACTCCTGTACACTGAGTCAAGAGACCCCAAGCCTGGCATGACCAGGAGGCTGGTCGTCCCCTTGTCTCAGCGTGGTTTCCTACTTACCTTGGCCCACGAGATTCCCTTAGCAGGTCACTTAGGCCAGACGAAAACGTGGGACAGGCTTGTCTCGCACTTTCACTGGCCTCATATGAACGAAGATACCAAGGAGTTTTGCCGCTCCTGTGTCACTTGCCAAGCCAGTGGTAAGTCAGGTGGCACGACAAAGGCCCCCCTTATACCAATGCCTGTGGTGGGGGTGCCCTTTGAACGGGTGGGGATCGACATCGTCGGTCCCATGGAACCACCGACAGCATCAGGGCACAAGTTTATACTGGTGGTAGTGGACCATGCCACCAGGTATCCTGAAGCTATTCCCCTTAGGACCACTACAGCACCTGTTGTGGCAAGAGCCCTAGTTGGAGTATTCTCCAGAGTGGGCTTCCCTAAGGAGGTCGTCTCCGACAGAGGTGCAAACTTTATGTCGAGCTACTTAACTGCTATGTGGAAGGAATGTGGTGTCAACTACAAGTTCACTACACCCTATCATCCACAATGCAATGGGCTTGTTGAGAGATTCAACAGGACCCTAAAGGGGATGATTCATGGACTACCGGAAAAGCTTCGGCGTAGATGGGACGTCCTGATCCCCTGCCTCTTGTTCGCCTACAGAGAAGTCCCGCAGAAGGGGGTTGGCTACAGCCCTTTTGAACTTTTGTACGGGCATCCTGTAAGAGGACCCCTGTGTTTGGTGAAGGAAGGATGGGAGAGACCTCTCAAAAAGCCTGCAGCCAACATAGTGGACTATGTGCTCGGCCTCCGCTCGCGGATGGCTGAATACATGGAGAAGGCATCCGAAAACCTTAAGGCCAGCCAAGAACTCCAAAAAGCTTGGCATGACCAAAAGGCTGTCTTGACTGTTTACCAGCCCGGACAGAAGGTGTGGGTGTTGGAGCCAGTGGCCCCAGCAGCACTCAAGGACAAATGGTCCGGGCCCCACACCATCCTGGAGAAAAAGGGAGAGGTCACCTACCTGGTCGACCTGGGAACTCCCCGGAGCCCCCACAGGGTGCTTCATGTCAACAGGCTAAAAGCATATGTCGACAGGAAGGACATGAGTTTGCTCATGGCCCTAGATGAGGGACAGGAAGAGGAGAGTGACCCTCTCCCCGACCTGCTCTCTCAGAATCCTGACGATGGCTCGGTAGATGGTGTTGTCTTTTGTGGCAGCCTCTCCGAACATCAACAGAGCGACTGTAAACAGGTTCTTCAGTCGTTCCGACATCTGTTTTCTCTGACACCCAGTCAGACCGATTGGTGCACCCATGAGGTCGACACTGGTGACAGCTTGCCCGTAAAGAGTAAAATCTACAGGCAGCCTGATCACGTTAGAGACTGCATCAAAAGTGAAGTGCAGAAAATGTTGGAGCTGGGAGTCATTGAACCCTCGGATAGCCCTTGGGCTAGTCCCGTAGTTCTAGTGCCGAAACCTCACACCCAGGGTGGTAAGAGAGAGATGAGGTTCTGCGTAGACTACAGGGGTCTCAATGCAGTCACTAAGACTGACGCCCACCCAATACCAAGGGCAGACGAGCTTATTGATAGGCTGGCTTCGGCCAACTACTTAAGTACGTTTGACCTGACAGCTGGGTATTGGCAAATCAGGTTAGCTGAGGGCGCCAAGCCTAAAACCGCATTTTCAACCCCTGGTGGGCATTATCAGTTCGTGGTGATGCCCTTTGGTCTGAAAAATGCACCTGCCACCTTCCAACGGTTGGTGAATCACGTCCTTACTGGGCTGGATGACTTCTGTGCGGCGTATCTTGACGATATTGCTGTCTTTAGCTCCACCTGGGAGGATCACCTGGTCCACCTGCGGAAGACATTGGAGGCGCTGCAAGCCGCAGGCCTCACTATCAAGGCCACCAAGTGCCAGATAGGGCAGACACAGGTTGTATACCTGGGCCACCTTGTAGGTGGAGGTCAGGTTCAGCCGCTGGAGAGCAAGATACAGTCAATCAGGGACTGGGCTCCTCCAACCACCCAGACTCAGGTTCGAGCTTTCTTGGGCCTGACTGGTTACTACCGGAAGTTTGTCAGGAACTATGGTTCCATCGTGACACCATTAAATGAACTGACAAGTAAGAAAATGCCAAAAAAGGTTCAGTGGACAGCGAGCTGTCAAAAAGCATTCGATGACCTAAAGCAGGCCATGTGCACGGCGCCTATCCTCAAGAGTCCGGACTACTCCAAACCATTCATTGTCCAAACAGATGCTTCTGAGTTGGGTGTGGGAGCTGTTCTTTCTCAACTGAATTTTGATGGTCAAGACCAGCCCATTGCTTTTATAAGCAGACGGCTGACCCCTAGAGAGAAGAATTGGTCAGCTATTGAGAGGGAGGCCTTTGCTGTGGTTTGGGCCCTGAAGAAGCTGAGGCCATACTTGTTTGGCACTCACTTCAAGATTCAGACCGACCATAAGCCCCTCTTGTGGCTAAATCAGATGAAGGGTGAAAACCCCAAACTGCTTAGGTGGTCCATTTCCCTACAGGGGATGGACTTCACAGTGGAACATAGACCTGGTACTGATCATGGCAATGCCGATGGGCTCTCCAGATATTTCCACTTAGAACAAGAAGACTCACCTGGTCAAGGTTAGCTAGTTGTTCCGACGTTTGGGGGGGGGTCATGTAGGAGAGTAGGGTCTGCAATCCTATGATCACCCAGATTTTTTGCTTTTGTTTCACTGGTTTACGACTTTCTCTGGCTGTGGGCCTGCCAATCAGACCCACAGCCTGGCTGTTCTCTTTCTAAATTACGAGATGTACCCTAGGTGCATTTACCAATTGGTACTGGGCCACCTTATCAGACCCTGTAACTCAGGGCATAGGTGTACCCAGGGCCACCAGGGGCTGCAGCATGTATTGTGCCACCCCTGGCTGGCCTCCTAAATTTGACACAACTGGCTGCATGACAGCTGGGGCGAAGTCGTGTAATCACCCTTTGCTTTAGATATAGTAGCTCTATATCTAACCCTCCAATGGACACCCGAGTCCCTATCAGTCACTCCTATGGCAGGCCTTGACAATCCTGAAGGCAGAGTGCATGGGCTCGCGTGAACTGTGTTCTGGCCCGAGCCGAGCCGGTTGCAGCTTGCGGAGAAAAGACCCAATGGCTGTTCCATGATAACGCGTACCACATCAGTAACTTCGGTGCCGCGTTATCAAGACATGTCGAGTAAGGTGTCATACGAATCGGGGTGCTACCCTCTCACCAACCCTGGCGACGAGGTTAGCATCCCGCCCTTCTAGAGGGACACGACATGTACGTAACTGTGAACCCCGGTTAAAGTTAACGAAAGCCTCAGCTCCACAAAATGGAGGCTGCCACCACAGACACGAGTCTGACCTCCTGCTGCTGGGAGTCCTTCCAGCGAGGAGCACTTGGACAAAGGGTTTCCTGTCGAGGGCGGTGTTCGCACCGTCCCAGACAGGGTTTGTGTATTCTGGGTAGGTAGGGCTTTTGCGAGAAGGTGACTGCGGAGTGGCACCCCGGTGCTCACTACGCATCTGCCGGTTAGAACCAGTTCCAGGGGCGACAGCCCTGGCCTGGGGAAAGTCCGGCAGGGGAGAGGGGCGTAACTACCCCCCTTCCTGGTCCCACCCTTAGGGTAGGACCTAGTCATGTACCCACCCCTTTCTTTAGAATAAAGGCCGGAGCGGGGACCCTTCCAAATTAGATCATCTTTGAATCAAGAATACTTTCTACGAAAGGACTTCAAGACTCTTCTTAAGATTTCTCCCTTGTGACTAAGGAGTAGTCACCCTGCATCAGCGGGCACCATCTAAGAACTCTGCGGTTTGCTGTAAGTCCTTCCTCAAGGAATCCGACGGCCCAGCTCGACGAGAACCGGCTTCCCTGGCACCTCTGACCTCTACCCACGTCATCAGCTCAGCTGTGATCTGTGGGTGCGACGAGACCTCGAGGGACCGGCCATCATCAGAACCTGCACGCTCTTAACCAGCACGACCATCGAGGTAACTCTCTGGTGAGTGCTCTGGGGTCCGAGAAGCCCCCAACCCTGAGCCGCTCCAGCACCGAAGTGCAGTCTCCCAGCATCTCCACGATCTGCGTGGGGCCCTTCTGCTCGCTGCTCAGCACGTTGTCTGGTCACTAGCCGTTGGCTCGTGTCCTTCTGTGACGACATCCGAAAATCAACACTGCCGGTCTGGTTGCTCCAGACTGGCCCTTGCTTCCATCTTTTCGAGAAGCACCCCGGACCCTCCTGGTCCACTCAAGACGCCGACAGCGACATCCGTCGTGGGACAGCTCGCACCTCCACCGTGGTCGCCGACAACGCCTCCTGGTCCGTGAGACTGCAGAGCCTAGCGTCGCCCACTCACCTGGTCGAGGTGACGGCCAACTGGTGCCTTCCTGGTACCCTCTGACTACTGGCTAGTAGTACGAACTTGGTCCCCTCTGCTTTCAGGTTTCATCAATCTCCGATCCAGGCTTGGATCTCTACGAACTATTCATCACTGGTCGCCGGCCAGCAACTCCTTTTCTTCCGGCTCCTGGCTCGTCAGCGAAGACCCCGACGCCTGTAAGACTCGCAGCCGCAGCCCTCGTGGCTAGGTAACTCGGCATTTCAGTGCCTGCATAGCCTCCTTACTCTAGGGTCCCGAGTCCCTCGCTTCCGACTTGCCTTAACCTTTCGTGTCCCCGGACACTTGTTTTAAACTGTGCACTTGAAGTATTTACTAAAGAGATTTGGTTTGTGCTTAGTACCCTGTCCTCATAAAGAGTACAGGGCTGTTGTGATTCTTAATAAATATATTGTTTATTTTCATAACACTTGTGTGGTGTCCTTTCACTGGGTGTTCAAGGGGTACATGTGTGGTAAACAGCTGGCTTAACGCGCCCTCTCGAGTCTTTAGCCTTAGACTGCTCGTATCCACGCTACTAGGATAGCTGGTCTATAGGTTGACTTACAACCAAACACCATAAGGGTCGTTGGAACGATACATAGCGGTCGCTAGAATAGCGAACGTTGCATATCGGGCCAACTTCTCACACACCCCAGTTCAGACATGGACATATGCAAATCATTCTGACCCTGTGCCTCATGGAGACAGTCCAGCCCGAACTGCCAAGCCATGCCTTCCCTGGACCGGAAACAAGCTTCCGAGGACCGGTTTCTGGCATTTCAGCCGTCTTTAGCACGGCTTGCTTGAATCCAGTGGCAAAGTGAGCAAGGGACTCACGTCTGAGCATACCCTGCCAACTTATGGCGAACAAAGTGGTACAAAAGGGGGTAGTGATGGACGGAGCATCTGAACCAATCAAACACTCACACCCAGTCAACAGATCTGGGTTTGATCCATCACCGTTCTTTAGCCCACTCCGCCACCCCAGTTCAGACATGGCCATATGCAAATCAGTCTGCCCATGTGCCTCATGGGAACAGTCCAGTCCGAACTGCCAAGCCATGCCTTCCCTGGACCGGAAACAAGCTTCCGAGGAACGGTTTCTGGCATTTCAGCCGTCTTCAGCCCGGCTTGCTTGAATCCAGTGGCAAACTGAGCAAGGGACTCACGTCTGAGCATACCCTGCCAACTTATGGCGAACAAAGCGGTACAAAAGGGGGTGGTGATGGACAGAGCATCTGAACCAATGAAACACTCACACCCAGTCAACAGATCTGGGTTTGATCCATCACCGTTCTTTAGCCCACTCTGCCACCCCAGTTCAGACATGGCCATATGCAAATCAGTCTGACCCTGTGCCTCATGGGAACAGTCCAGCCCGAACTGCCCAGCCATGCCTTCCCTGGACCGGAAACAAGCTTCCGAGGACCGGTCTCTGGCATTTCAGGCGTCTTCAGTCCGGCTTGCTTGAATCCAGTGGCAAAGGGAGCAAGGGACTCACGCCTGAGCATACCCTGCCAACTTATGGCGAACAAAGCGGTACAAAAGGGGGTGGTGATGGACCGAGCATCTGAACCAATCAAACACTCACACCCAGTCAACAGATCTGGGTTTGATCCATCACCGTTCTTTAACCCACTCTGCCACCCCAGTTCAGACAAGGCCATCAGTCTGACCCTGTGCCTCATGGGAACAGTCCAGCCCGAACTGCCAAGCCATGCCTTCCCTGGACCGGAAACAAGCTTCCGAGGAATGGTTTCTGGCATTTCAGCCGTCTTCAGCCCGGCTTGCTTGAATCCAGTGGTAAAGTGAGCAAGGGACTCACGTCTGAGCATACCCAGCCAACTTATGGCGAACAAAGCGGTACAAAAGGGGGTGGTGATGGACAGAGCATCTGAACCAATGAAACACTCACACCCAGTCAACAGATCTGGGTTTGCTCCATCATCGTTCTTTAGCCCACTCTGCCACCCCAGTTCAGACATGGCCATATGCAAATCAGTCTGACCCTGTGCCTCATGGGAACAGTCCAGCCCGAACTGCCCAGCCATGCCTTCCCTGGACCGGAAACAAGCTTCCGAGGACCGGTTTCTGGCATTTCAGGCGTCTTCAGCCCGGCTTGCTTGAATCCAGTGGCAAAGTGAGCAAGGGACTCACGCCTGAGCATACCCTGCCAACTTATGGCGAACAAAGCGGTACAAAAGGGGGTGGTGATGGACAGAGCATCCGAACCAATCAAACACTCATACCCAGTCAACAGATCTGGGTTTGATCCATCACCGTTCTTTAAGCCACTCTGCCACCCCAGTTCAGACATGGCCATATGCAAATCAGTCTGACCCTGTGCCTCATGGGAACAATCCAGCCCGCACTGCCAAGCCATGCCTTCCCTGAAACTACAGTGCCTGCTTTGGGACCATAAAGACATGTGAGGACCTATCCACTATGACCCGGAGATTTGCAGGGTACAACATATTATACTCCGAGTGCAATTCCCGCAGACGTCTTTTCACTGGAGCAAACTGGCGCCGAGCCTCCTGCACCTGCTGAGTGAAATCATGGTATATAGAAATATTTATACCTTTGCGCCATAGTTCTTGAAGCTCTCTAGCCCTGCGAAGGATAGTATCTCAGTATCGCTGTCTCTGTAGTTTTAAAGCTTTGCAGTTATAGGACGCAGGTGTGAGAAGTTGGCCTTGTATATGCTGTCCACTATTCTAGTGGGCACCTCGCACCAGTCCAAATGACTCTTATTGATGATAGGTTTAAGACAACCTTTATAGAAAGCTATCCTACTGGTAGCTGTGGAGAGCAGCCTTCAGGCTAAGTCTTGAAGGAATGTAAAGCAGCTTGTTTTACCAGTCTATAATCTCATGAGTGATCAAATGAAAGGAGAACCACACCAGGTATATATATAAAGTATATGTATTTATTCTAAACACACCCCTCTAGTCTCTTTATGAGTCTAGAGGCAAAAGTACAATACAATTACTTAAATATCACCCAGTAAATTAGCAGAGTATACGTTTTGCCCTAGGGGCCTCACAAACCATATACTAAGAAAGTGGTATAAGTACCACGAGGAGCATAGAGACAAGGCCTAGGGCTTGTAGAACCGCTGGGGCAACCAGGAACCACCCAAGATAGGGACGCAGGAGACCCACAGGGGACGTGTGCAGTGTCTAAACACATCTGCCAATCACCCTTTACTTCTATGTAGAAAGTTGTGGTTAGATTTTTAAAGATTAGGGACACTTAGGAGTGGACTAGGAGCAAACCCCTTCAGTACTGGACACTTCGGGAGTCAAGACCTACGGGAGCACCGAAGTACTCGTGTTACCTCACCCAGGGAAGCTGGGTGCATAGGTGTCTTTTCGTGTCGGGTTTCGTCGTCGTTTCCTATGGAGGGCTGCAAAGAAGTGCTGCAGTGTGAGAGGCTGTCCGACCCATAGAGGGCGCCATTGAGCCATAGTACGTCTGAACTTGTGCACCGAGCGGCGAGCAGCAAGCCAGGTGCTGCAGCGGGAGCCAGCGGGAAGCCAATCCGTGCCGTGTCAGAGCCTGAGCCGTAGTCGGAGTAGGTGGCAGTAGGGAGCGGCAGGCGAAAGTACCGGGTTTGCCAGCCAGCCGGCCGGTCGACCATCCACGAGGCCCCGAGACTGCAAGTGACCGCAAGTGACCCGGTCCTGACTCCCAACGGCCAGTGAGAGCGGAAGGAGCAGGACATAGGAGGCGAGATGACAAGGCGGGCTACGAGAGGCGGACACCGGGCATGATCAGCGTGGGGCAGGTGAGCCAGCTTGTAGTTCCTGCCCGCAGCTGGCCGTGGTCCCGCACTGCCTCTGCACTCCCTCTATCCTCACAGTGTTTGTCACCTGACCGGACCTCTGGTGCACCTCCCGCCAAACCAAGCCTTAGGGAAGCCCTGGGAGTACGAGGGGTAGCACAGTGAGGGGCAATTACCACAGAGAGATATCAGAGAGTGCTGCGAGGCTCATCACTCCTACCGACCTTGCCTGCCTGCCTGCCCCTGTGCTCCCTGCTTCCCACAAACCCTTGCCTAACTGACTCCAACCACCCTCCGCCTCCGTAGCTTTCATTAAAACGGTGGTCTGAGAGATGGAAAGCTAGGCAGCACTGAGGGGACCAGAGGGGGGGCCCGGAAATTAAATAAATAAATGAAAGAAGAGCCTCAGCAAAGGGCAGACAGTGGGCCAACATTTAACAGCAGCCAAAAGAGCCAAAGGAGCAAAACCAATTAATAAAGTCAGAAGCCCATCATTTATCTCCCTCAACGAGGAGTGCTGTTTTGGTGATCAATTGACTTTTACTGCTGTTTCTGAGTTGAGAGGACACGTGTGGTGATTTGAGGGGCTCTGCTGCTACTGTTCACGGGACTCAAGTTCTGTTGTGCCTTCACACAGAGCGACTGCGAGGCCCAGCAGGCAACTCACCATCCCACACCTGCAGCCTCTTCCCTCCGTGTACACGCCCCACCTGCCTGGTTATCTTCCCCATTCGGCACTTGCTCCACGAGTGCTGTTTTGGTGATCAATTGACTTTTACTGCTGTTCCTGAGTTGAGAGGACACGAGTGGTGATTTGAGGGGCTCTGCTGCTACTGTTCATGGCCCCCGCTTCGCGGGAGCCGTTCACGGGACTCAAGTTCTGTTGTGCCTTCACACAGAGGGACTGCGAGGCCCAGCAGGCAACTCACCATACCACACCTGCAGCCTCTTCCCTCCGTGTACACGCCCCCGCCTGCCTGGTCTTTATATTTGAACCAGTATCCCGCGATGCGCGTGGGTCAAAGCGCGGGGCTAAGCCCGGGCAAAGGGCGGGCCCTCTGAGGCTGGAGTAGGCTGGGCTGGGGCCACTCCCTTTAGTGCATTTTATATTATATCAATTTTCTTGGTGTATATAATATTTCATTTCTGCAGACTCTATGCCGCAGAGACGGCATTGAAGTAAGCTGTGTATGTAACCTCTTTAGTGGTATATCGTAGTTAGGGAATATCAAATTGGAGTACGGCCGTTGTGCTATTTAATTTGTTTTGTTTTTAATGTTATTGGTTTTAGCACTTCTAGTGGTGATTTATACTTTCTAAAAGATCTGGGTGTGTATTAGTGGGTAGGAGCTGCTATAAGACCCTACGAAACAAGGTTACTTCTGTCTTACAGTTAAAGGGAAAATGTCAATTATATAGTTTATGGGAAAGGGGAAAGGACAAGGCTCAGATTGGGGGTCTACAGCCAGAAGATATTAATGGTAAAGGTAAAGATGATGGTAAATCTACAACAAAAGGATATAGCAATCAGGATGATGCTATTGTTCTGGCACATTCAGAAAAGTCTGTTTCTAATGCTGGGGTGGGTGGTTCTTCAAATCCCACTGATCTGCAGAGGCATTTAAAGCATGCTTCTGGGGATTCAAGCCTAAATCACACTGTGCCTCCTCATGGTGCTATTACCAAAACAGTCAAGGTGTCAGTACATAACTCCCCTTTTTCCCTAGAGGAAGGTTTAAATGTCCCTCCCGGCCTGTCTCTTCCTATGGTTACTTCTGGTAATGACTTTACTCTACCTGATATAGATATTGAGCTTCACAAGAGACATACCAACTACGAATACAATATGGTTTTATATCAAACAAACACCCAAAATGTATTAGCAACCCCAGGACTTAAACTGTATAGTAATAAATTTCAATTTTCCTTATCACAGGTAAATATTTCTTCAAGTCCTGCTTTCAACATTACTGACACTCATCCTAATCCCCTCATTAGGCTCGATAATCCAATCTCAGATTCTCTAACTTCCTTAGAACACCTATTATCTTCTATCTTATTATTATTAGAAAAATGTGTTGGTGGCTCGGATTGTGTGTTAGAAACTGTAACCCAAATACTTAGGGTATTATTAAATAGTAAACAGGGGATTGAATCTAGTTTACATCATGAGTCATCCCCTCTAGTTGCGAAAGCATGTAAAGATAAGAAGCTTGAGAATAAGTCTGAGACTGTCTTTCAAGCTCTAGACTTAGTCCGAATTGAACAAGATGAGAATCCTCAACATATCAATGGAAAGAAACCATTTGCTATTCCGTGGAATACCCCAGTAGGTATATTAAAAGCAGCTGCAGCTAATTGCATCTCTGAACTTGACCAAGAAATAGAAATCCTGACAGACCGCGAAAAAAGGTTAGACAAGGAACTATTTCCTATATTTAAACCCCATATAAACGAAAAGAAAGAGGGTGTTTCGGATTCTTCGAATGAAGGAAAAAAGGTTACAATAGGAATACATAAAAAGTATAGTGGGAAAAAGAGAAAACCAATTCGTAGATTTGCAAAAAAAAGACAGAGGAAAATTAATTTTGATGATAATATAGATACTTCCATAGGAAAAAACCTCCCCCAAGATTCTTTGCTTAATTTATCTCAAGATTTAATTGGGCAAACTAAATCAGACCAAGTAATTATGACTATTGAACCAATGGGCCCTCTCCAGCATTCTGAGGAAATATAAATTTTATGGTCAAGAAATGTTCCCTAACGTGTACCCCACCGTCTCCATGTACAAGCTTAAAGTGCATGTAACTTCCCTCCTGTGCCAGCTATGAAGACGCAAATACATTTGCGTCCAACGTTAACATGTCCTCTTTCAGATCCACCCCGAACAGGTTGAATATTCCGTTCCTAAGTATGCCATGCAAACGTCTTTTTGTGGTGTACTTTACACGTCTTTCAGCTCTGGCGAAGTAGGCCCTGAATTCTGCCATCGAGCCTTTTCCTGCCTTCTGACACTGAATGCCTCAGCCTGGGCTGCCTCTGTACCCGTGACCTCTGCCTTACTCCCTGTGCGGCTAACGGCGCTTAGCTCAGCCTGTTGCCTGCCAAGACTGTATTCAACCTTCGAATTATCTGCTCCGCTCCTCAAAAAATACATTCCTGCCTACTAGTTCAAGTAAACATCCTTCCAGCTGCAGAGCAAAGGGCCCGGCCTCACTGTCTCCGTGCAAGTAATTCATAGCTTCTGTTACCATGGTAGGCCCATGCCCCCTCGCATCTCATGCAGACACGTAGACGCTTATACACGCACTCACAGTCAGTATAGAATAGCCTCTGCCCAAGAGACCTTTCCCTCTAGATAATATGGTTCCCAAACATCAGATATCAGATATGATATAGGTACGAGTTGATCTGACATGCCAGACTTCTGTCTCTTTCCGCTAGTGTAAATGTCAAGTCCCCTGCACCCTCCAGCTTCACGTCAATCACACGTCATGCAGCTGCGCGCGCATCCAGACCTCAGATTTCTGCTGACATTGCAAGATTCTGCTATGTACCCACCCACTTGTGACACTTTCATGTGACGTTTCTAGCACACACCTCTATGTTCACGCCTAGTTCACGCCTTTTGATTACGTATTGCTAACACGTGTGTGCTTTTATCTTGTTTCTCTCAGCTGTTAGCCTACTGTATTGGTATCCATTATATGCTTTAAGTATAAAAGTTATGTCTTGTCAATAAAGTATGCTCTATCCCTTCCTGAACCCCAGTGGTGTCAGGAACACGATATCCGGTTCAAGAACCATTCCTTTTTAAGGAATAAAACCCCTAAGAACTCTAACACCACGGACTCTGCGTCTTTCTTTCCGATTGAGTTATTCTATTTTTAGTACTTACCTGCATAGAAATTAAGACGGTAATTAAATATTTACCACATTATTTTGGCGCCCGAACAGGGACCCCTCCCCCACCTTACGCGCCGGTTGGTGCGTTGCAACCTTTCCCCCCTGCCATAAGTCAAGACGGACAATTACGCGTACCCGCAGGATTTCCTGTATCTCCCTCAGGCCTACGGAGGTGACGGAGACTGCGATCAGCACCCAGACGAGGCGGTGAGGAGTGCGGAGGATCCCGACCAGAGCCTAGCCGAAAGAAGCAAGGTCCGAGGTGTCAAGAGGCCCACCAGTTCCGAAGTATCCACGTGTCGAGTCGAGTCCAGTCCAGTCCGGTCCAGTCCAGTCGAGTTTTCCGAGGCCTTCTGTTCCGTGCTTCCCGGTGAGTACCATTGCTGGGGACGCATCTAGACGGGTGCATTATTATGTATCCGGTAAAGACGGGTTTGGGTACACAAACACGGTCTGCACTGTTTTAGACAGTGTATCTGTACTGTTTAGCAGTATATCAGGCATTCAAGTTCTTGCACTGTTCTCGACAGTGTATCTGTGCTGTTTAGCAGTACATCTAGTATCAAGGATAGTCATATGTGTTCAAAATGTTTTCATGTGATTAATGTCGTGGTATGAGTGATTGTTTGATGTATATTACTGTGTTTCTGTGTAACTAGCTGTGTTCAGAGTAAGTAACAAGTGTCGAGTATCCAGTACTAAGTAACAAGATGCCGTTTTTCAATAAATTAAGACAGATAGGAACTAGGAAAGGGATGCTAGAGGAAGAAATGCTTATCCCCCCTAGGGACACTCCTGGAAATTTTATGTACCATAAGCATGGCTTAGATGCCATACTGTATCTAGATTTATGGGCCGATTATACTAAGCACCTAGAAGAGAGACACAGATGGCCCGTTACAGGAACATGGGATACCGAGTGCATCATGAAGGTAGAAGAAGCGCTATGGAAAAAGAAAGCCAGACAATCTCAGAAAGACGCCATAGAATTTTGGCGTAAAGAATCACATAAACGTGCCGAAAAAGCACTCCGAAAAGAAGACAGACATAGAGAAGAGTCGGATAGAGTCTGAGAAAACGAATTAGTTAATGAAGGGATCCGAGTAAAAGCAGAACAAGTAGACCGCATGCGAAACAATCTTGTAAATGGCATGTACTTAGTGGCCGAGGGTTTGCCTGAAGCCACTTCAGAAATACCGAAAGATCTGCCGCCACCATTGGTTCCTACTAAAGTAAGTCACAGGACCACCAAAGACATATTCCTTGCTTCCTATCTAGACGATGTAGCACCCGCTTACACCAATCCATGTGCCCATGTACCGCCTACTGACGGTGACGGAGGTGGCAACCCGCCTCAAGACAATGTCCCGCCATTGCCGCAACAAAGTTCACCCGTTCGACAGCCTGCTCCACCTGCTCCTCCACCTCCACCACTTCCCACATCTAAGATTGATATACTAAATCCGTTTGCGCCTGATCTTAATAAGAGACAAGTTCAGGTACACATACAGACTCCACAGAGAAATAATGCTCAAGCCTCTGCCTCAGGAGGTGCGACAGGAGGTCTCCAGACCCCGCCATCAACACGCAGATTAAACATTAGGGACTTAATGAAGCAACGTACACCCCAATCACCAAGTTTTGACATGCTTAAAGAACCCCTTCCAATTTGCAGATACGATCCAGTACCCGGTAAAGACGATAGAATGTTGTTAGCATCACTACGCTTACGACAAGCTACAGATTACCTAGTGTTATTCCCAGGGATGGCTGATCACCTAGATAGAATATATCATTTTGTCCAGACTGGGGAAGATCCTGAAAGTATTAAAGAGGCCCTGGCTCACCAAAAAGTTGATACTCAAGGTTGTATATTGCGTTTCTTCATAAATTGCTTAATAAGAGACCGAGACAGGCCTGGAGCAGTCAAGGAAGAGATGGAAGCACTAAACAGATGGGGTCAAAATATAGCCGAAGGAAACCATGATAAGCTGAATTGTATAGCAAGCATGTACAAGAAAATCAGAAAAGCAGTAATAGAAATACACGAAAAAGAAAAAGAAAATGACAGGAATAACTCCTCCGAGGAGGACGAACCTGAAGAACCAGAGACGACTAAAGAAATGATAGCGTATGTGGGTAAGGGAAATTACCTTAGGAAAGGCATTCGTCCAGAAAGCAAGAGAGTTTTTCTCTCTGGCATATCAAAACCAAGTTCTCCTGAATATCTGTTTCAAGTTACCGATAAAATTCTTCAAGAACAAATGGGGTACCATGTACTCAATTCTATGGATGAACAAGAACTAGCCCGGTCAGCAGTGCTATGGGCTGACAATCCTAGCACATACAATGATGATACAGTAGCACAGACATTTCTGAACCTTTCCCCAGACGAGCAGAAATTAGCTGGTGTATACATGATTCAGCATCTCATCACGTTATACAGACAACAACATTCTGATCCAGGTCCCTTACCTGATACATTAGAAGCACTACTTATGAATAGATGGAGAGGCCTAAGTACCAAGTTAATTCAAATAATTCTAGAACAACGCCGCAGATATAACGCTTTCTTAGGCCCACAATATGTTTCAGCTCCGCCCCCAGAAAGAAAAATGTTTCATTTTGACAGGCAGAATCCTTTACGAGAAGTACACCCAGTTATGAATGCCGATCACGCCTTGGAACGTGTGTTTGTGTACACACCTTTAACAAAGTTGGAATTGTTAGAAATGAAGAAACTAGTACCCTGTCATGATAAAGACCCTGCAGGTTTTCACCGAGAACTTAAAGACATGTTACTCATGGGAGATTACACGTATACGGATATTATGAAATTGTTAAAAGTACTGCTGCCCACCGGCATTTACGAGAAACTCAAGGAAAAAGAATGGGAGGTGGGAGATAAAAAGATTATTTGGACTGAAATAGAAGACGAGGAAAAAGGTCGTACTCCAGGGCTAGGCCTTGGGGACAAAGCTAAAGCATTACCAGGTTTAATAGTACAGGTCTTGCCAAGATTATTGACAACTAAAAAGGAAGACTGGGACGCAATCTCAGCCTGTAAACAGAAACACGATGAAGATACTAGTGATTTCTATTCAAGATTCGAGAAATGTTTCATTATTAATAGTGGCCTAAAACCAGGTAGCGAGTCGTACCCACATCTTTTTGTAACAAAATTAGTTGAGAATTCCCTGACACAAGTTAAGAACCGTGTATATAAAGTTGAAAGTACATGGCAAGCAAATACGCCATCCCAGATGTTACAAATGTTACAATACCACCAGAACAGAATTAGAGAAGAACAGGATCACGAACAGAGACGTATGAAAGACACGAAAATGAAAATGTTAGTGGCCCAGTCGGTTCCAGCCGACGGTCAGAGGAAGGGTACGACCCAGACAGGTAATGAGCAGCTCCCGTTAAAGGGACATGCAACTATTGCAAACAGCCAGGTCACTACGTACATGAATGTCCAGTCCTGAAACACAATATTGCAACAGGTAAAACTAAAGAAAGACCGCATCAGCCTAGACAAGACCAGGTCCAGCAACAGACTTCCCAGAATACACAGCCTATGCATGCTCCACCACATACAGTACAGACCGCAGCGGTGTCACAGCCACAGCCACAGCCCATTGCCGCGACGCAGCAAGTTTCACGGCAGATGAACCAGTATGCCCAATCTGATTATCCCGATTATCAGCGATACACATGAAACAGCCTAGAGAGGGAGGTTGGCTTGCCTCTTCTTGAGATTCCTGTAGATCAAGAGGGTCCTTATGTACACAGTCAAGTATTGGGAAAAGACAGAAAATTTTTAATTGACACAGGGGCAAGCCGCACAACAATCAGCCATGATGAAGTCCCAGGGGCACCCCTCTCAGGCTCACAGAATGTTTCCCTTGGTTTTTCAGGACAGCCTATTGTAAATGAAGTATCGAAACCAGTCCCCCTAGCTGTTGGTCCATTATCACGCGTTACAGACTTGTTACTGACTAAATCATGTCCAGAAAACTTGTTAGGTATCAAAACATTGAAGGCTCTAGGAGCTGTGATATGTTGTTCTCCGGAAGGAGTTAGACTTTTTCTACGTGACTTTAAGGGTCACTATGTATTATGAGAGTTTGATGTCAGATTGAAAAATGTACCGAAACACCTGTGGGCACAAGGCCCAACCGATGTAGGTTGCATGCACATCACACCATACCGTGTTACACTCAAACCAGGAGTTGTTTTACCGCGAATCAGACAATACAAGTTACCACCCGATGCTGTAGTGGCTTTACTGGAAATCATTGAAGAGCTCATTGCCCAAGGAGTGGTCGTAGAAACCGACTCCAATATCTGTAATTCCCCTATCATTCCGATTCTTAAACGTACTGATCCCAATGCACCGCCAGTATATCGGCTGGTGATTGATTTACGAGAACTCAATAAATGCATTGTCCCACAGTATCCTGTGGTTCCCGACATCTCATCCTTATTGACTGCTATTGATTCAGAAGCGACGTTCTTTACTGTAATTGACCTCAAGAACGCCTTCTTCAGTGTACCCATTGACCCAGAGAGCCAATATCTCTTCGGATTCAGTTTAAATGGCCGAAGTTTCAAATTTTCACGCGCACCTCAAGGATTCACAGAAAGCCCCAGCATCTATAGCCAAGCACTGAAAAGACAACTTGACTGTATCCAAATGCCAGTTAACACTGCCTTACTACAGTACGTCGATGATCTGCTGATCACCGCACGAAGTGAACCCGAATGTGAACAAGCATCACTGACAGTTTTACATTTTCTGGCCGACAAGGGACACAAGGTGTCTCCTTCGAAGCTACAATTCTGTGTTCAGCAAGTTGTGTACTTGGGTCACTTGCTGTCCAAAGTGGGGAGACAGCTCACTCCTGACCGCATCCAGTTAATTGTAAACATGCCACAACCCCAGACACAAAAGGAAGTGCGGGCCTTTATAGGCCTCACCTCGTACTGCAGACAATGGATTCCTCAATATGCATTTCTAGCTAAACCACTCATTCAGTTGACAACACAGGAGGCAGCGACTTCGACTGCCCTCCCTTGGACTCAGGAACATACACAGGCCTTTGAGGAATTAAAGAAAGCTTTATGTCAAGCACCAGTTTTAGCGACACCATGTTACAGCAAACCTTTTACACTTTTTGTTACAGAACGTGATGGTACAGCGTTGTCTGTCCTCACTCAAGATCAAGCAGGTTCACATAAGCCTTGTGTTTATTTTTCAAGTACATTGGATTCAGTAGCCCAGGCACTCCCTGCATGCTTAAAATCAGTTGCAGCGACAGCCCTAGCAATCAGACAGAGCGACTCAATTGTATTAGGACATCAATTGACAGTACAAGTTCCACATTCTGTAGAGGTTCTTCTAAACCGAACCCAGCCTCAACACTTGACTATAGCACGACTGACAGGTTATGAATTGACGCTATTCCAGCCACACATAGAAATCAGACGCTGTAACATTCTGAATCCTGCAACATTGTTACCTTCGATTATGACAGATTCAGCTCCGCATGATTGTATAGAAATCATTAATGCAGTAACAAAGCCCCGACGAGACTTAACAGATGTTCCACTGACAAATCCAGACCTGACACTTTACGTGGACGGTTCATGTATGAGAACAAACACAGGAGAATTAGTGGCCGCGTATGCAGTGACCACTGAAACTGAAGTTAAAGAAACACATCGTATTGATACACTGTCCGCTCAAGCAGCAGAGCTTATCGCTCTGACCCAAGCCTGTATACTAGCCAAGAACAGAAATGTTAACATATACACAGATTCACGTTATGCTTTCGGAGTCGTACACGACTTCGGAGTGTTATGGCAAGAACGAGGTTTCTTGACCTCTCACGGTGCCAAGATCCAACATGGTCCCCTTATTCAAGCACTGTTAGAAGCAATACATCTGCCTTCAGGCATTTCCATCATGAAGTGTAAAGCACATACTAAAGTTACAGACTCTATTTCCCAGGGTAACGACCTGGCAGACCAAACAGCAAAACATACAGCATTGACTCACACCCAGACAACGGATGTAACAAAGATCATAGTGCCGACACATTGTATGACAGTTAGGGATCCCACACTAGATGTAATCGATATTCAGACACATGCTACTCCAGATGAAATCAAGAAATGGACTGAACTAGGAGGGATCCAGACAGATCAGGGATGGATGACGAAGGGAAAATCTACATGGTTTCTCCCCGATTCTATGGTTCAAGTCATAATAAATACAGCACATAGTCCAGCACACCTAGGGGAAAAAGCTATGTTAGACAGTTTACAGAATCTCTGGTACAACAAACATTTACGAGCAGCAGCAAAACAGAAAGTGCGTACTTGCATGATCTGTTGTCAGTTCAATCCAGGTAAAAGCGTCCCTGTAGAGCAAGGTGGATTTCATCCTCCCGATCACCCTTTTGAAGTCCTCCAGATGGATTATATCCAGATGGACCGTTGTCAAGGATTCAAGTACGTCCTCGTAGTTGTTTGTGCACTTTCCCGTTGGACCGAAGCATATCCAGTCCCAGATTACACTGCCCCGACCACTGCCAAGCAGCTGGTTCGTGAATTCTTCCCACGGTACGGCTTGCCTCGTATCGTGTACTCAGATAACGGACAGCCATTCTCATCCGAGCTCATGAAGCAGGTTTCACTTCTGCTAGGATATCAGTGGAAATTCCATTGCGTCCGACATCCCGAGGCAGCTGGCCTTGTAGAAAGACATAACCAGACACTGAAAACACGTCTCGCCAAAATATGTAAAGAGAAAGGGGTCGACTGGATAGTCGCCCTGCCAGTTGCACTGTTCTATATGAGAATGGTCCCCCATTCGAGATCAGGACTATCCCCGTATGAGGTGGTCTTTGGCCGACCACCAAATATGTGGGGGACGCCCATGCCTAAGAAAATAACCGATGTTGACTGTAATATGCTGACAGATTACCTTGCCTCCTTGATGTCTGCACTCCAATCATGTCGTTCACAGGTTGCCGCAGCCTTTCCCGACAACACTGACGTGAAGCCACACGATGTCCGTCATGGTGATACAGTCTTGATACGAAATTTCGACAGGAGGAGTCCGCTGGAGCCCCGTTGGCAGGATCCGAAGCTCGTCCTTCTGACCACGAGGACTGCAATTAAAGTTGAGGGCCGAAAGGGGTGGATCCATACGAGTCATATTAAAAAATGTAATGAACTGTTGCCAGAAACTGACTCTTCCACCCCCTCAAAGGACTGCCCCGATTCTAGTGACTTTAAAGTTCCCAAGAGAGAGAAAACTCCACAAGAGGAGTATAAAACCAAATTGCGGTCTAGCAAGTCTGACAGTTTAATTGTTTAAGTCCTCCCCTAGGTGAATCGGTTAAATTAGTTTCTGACATGTATCCCCTAGACCGAGATAGAGAGAGAGAGAGACAACTCAAGAAACGTGCATATTGTAAATCACTTCGTAGTCACTGTATAGTGACATTATTGGTTATGTTTTTTCTAAGCCTTTTGATTATTGCTGCCAGTATATTGTTGCATATATATTACCCTATCTTCAAGCGTACCCAATCTGCTTACAATGTCACTGCCGAACATTCTTTTAGCGAATTACCCCCACATGAGTTATCTTACAGACTTGCGCTGCGCAACAACACATTCATTAGTATGTTACATCACTCCCATCAGACTAATAATGCTACAAATTGTTGGATATGTGGCCGACTCCCTCCCTATCAGAAATACAAGGGAGTTCTGCCTCTCTTTCCATACCCGTTCACTCACAATGGCTCATGTGGAGCATGGTTTAGATTAATTAATTCTTTAGATTCTGATATTGCTGTTTTCGAAGGAAATTGGGTTTGGGGAAACCTGAACTTAGTTCTGCTTAACGCCTGTTATCCCGACAAGAAGGGACTTCCCACTAGGACAGGAACTGATCTAGAAAATGAAGTATATGGATTAGGTAATTATACAATTAACCTCATGATTCTTACTGTTGAATCCGAAGCTGCACCAGTTTTGCCTGCTATGTCAGTATTACCAGTCATGGGTGACTTATGTGTCAGAAAGAAGGGTTCAGTACACTTAGGTCATAGTAAATGTACTACTGTGGTCGAATTCAGTGATCAAGGCAAGTCTTCATTTAGAGCTACTCGTCATTCCTACTTTGTCTGTGGCCATACCGCATACATACGCTTACCTCCAGATTGGGATGGTACCTGTTACATTGCATTCCTTCTGCCACCCGTTTTCCTAGCCCCTCCTGATTATCACAGAAATACAAATCTAGTAAAGAATAGACTCCGAAGAGATCTCCCGATTGTCGACTATACTGAAACGGCATGGGAGCAATACACAGACTTCAATAAAGGTTTCTTCCCCTACTTAGGTACTGTCTTTAATAGTAAACTGATACGAAAATTAACTAGAACCCTCGAAGCAGTAGTGAATGAAACTACCTCCGCTCTAGGCAACTTAACAGAGGAGCAATCTGCCATGCGGGTTGTTGTTCTTCAAAATCGTTTTGTTATTGACGTCATCCTAGCAGATAGGGGCGGAGCCTGTAAGGTCATCGGGTCAAGTTGCTGTTTTTTCATTCCAGAAAACGCGCCAACAGTATATAAAGCTATCACACGTCTTCATAAAATTGCAAGTTTGATACATCAGAATCCAGGCACCTGGACTTGGTCCGGTTGGTTCTGGACTACGTTGACCGCTTGGGGATGGAAGATCCTATCCTTCCTAGGCATTGCCCTTCTCATAGTATTCAGTTGCTGCCTGTGCCTACAATGTGGGCCAGCGATTTGTGGTCTGTGCGCCACATCATGTATTCCGCATTCAAGTTTCCACTCAAAACGCGAAAAGAAGAAAGAAGAGCAAATGATGTTACAAGAACAGACTGATCGATTCATGAGGATCGATATATCATGAAGGGTCTGTAGGGAACAAGGAGGGAATGAGGAAATATAAATTTTATGGTCAAGAAATGTTCCCTAACGTGTACCCCACCGTCTCCATGTACAAGATTAAAGTGCATGTAACTTCCCTCCTGTGCCAGCTATGAAGACGCAAATACATTTGCGTCCAACGTTAACATGTCCTCTTTCAGATCCACCCCGAACGGGTTGAATATTTCGTTCCTAAGTATGCCATGCCAACGTCTTTTTGTGGTGTACTTTACACGTCTTTCAGCTCTGGCGAAGTAGGCCCTGAATTCTGCCATCGAGCCTTTTCCTGCCTTCTGACACTGAATGCCTCAGCCTGGGCTGCCTCTGTACCCGTGACCTCTGCCTTACTCCCTGTGCGGCTAACGGCGCTTAGCTCAGCCTGTTGCCTGCCAAGACTGTATTCAACCTTCGAATTATCTGCTCCGCTCCTCAAAAAATACATTCCTGCCTACTAGTTCAAGTAAACATCCTTCCAGCTGCAGAGCAAAGGGCCCGGCCTCACTGTCTCCGTGCAAGTAATTCATAGCTTCTGTTACCATGGTAGGCCCATGCCCCCTCGCATCTCATGCAGACACGTAGACGCTTATACACGCACTCACAGTCAGTATAGAATAGCCTCTGCCCAAGAGACCTTTCCCTCTAGATAATATGGTTCCCAAACATCAGATATCAGATATGATATAGGTACGAGTTGATCTGACATGCCAGACTTCTGTCTCTTTCCGCTAGTGTAAATGTCAAGTCCCCTGCACCCTCCAGCTTCACGTCAATCACACGTCATGCAGCTGCGCGCGCATCCAGACCTCAGATTTCTGCTGACATTGCAAGATTCTGCTATGTACCCACCCACTTGTGACACTTTCATGTGACGTTTCTAGCACACACCTCTATGTTCACGCCTAGTTCACGCCTTTTGATTACGTATTGCTAACACGTGTGTGCTTTTATCTTGTTTCTCTCAGCTGTTACGCCTACTGTATTGGTATCCATTATATGCTTTAAGTATAAAAGTTATGTCTTGTCAATAAAGTATGCTCTATCCCTTCCTGAACCCCAGTGGTGTCAGGAACACGATATCCGGTTCAAGAACCATTCCGTTTTAAGGAATAAAACCCCTAAGAACTCTAACACCACGGACTCTGCGTCTTTCTTTCCGATTGAGTTATTCTATTTTTAGTACTTACCTGCATAGAAATTAAGACGGTAATTAAATATTTACCACAATTCGATCTGTTGAACAGACAAATCCCTCTGATACCTTATTACCAGCTCTTAATCCCTTAGCCAAGCCCTTCCCTGACATGATTGAAATTGAAAGGGCTTCCAAATGGTCAAATGTTGCTTTTGAAAAGGAAAGCATAAATACCTTCCATCTAGATTTCATTCCACTGTTCGATACGGATCTTACCCTAAATAGATCTTCACTCCTTAATTGTTTTCGGGAGATTGAAAGTCTGAAATTGATCCAAACTAACGATATAGATGTAGTCTCCATTTTGAAACCTGAGGTTGGGAAGATAGCAAGGGTCAAATTCTATTCTAAACTTGTTGTAAATCATATATTACAATGGTCTGAAGGATTACAAAGCAGAGGAATTGATGTCATCCCTTTTTTTGCGGAACCTCGTAATGAAAGACTGTTAAACATGCCTCTACTCCTTGTTGCAACTTTAGGCAGTTCAGATAGGCCCTCAAAAATCGATGAATTACAAATTTGTATTTCGAAAAATGAATGGCATGTGGTCTACAAAAATCCCCATCCCTGCTAACCAAATTCGGTAGAAGAAAGTCTTAAATGGAATTGGTTGCCTGGTGATCTGTCAAGTAAATCTACGCCTATTCCCAAACCTTACTCCTATCTTTAAACTGACTTAAAAATATTCTCGTGGAATACGGCTGGAATAAAAAACAGTCCAGAATAATTACTATGCCTGCATGCACTAGAAGCTGATGTGATCTGTCTCCAGGAGACTTGATGTGATGAGAAATTCTTTGCGGGAAAGGACTATCATGTGTTGGATGGCAGTGCCATTCCCTCTCGGAGAGGCCATGCTAAGGGTAGAGTGGCTTGCTTACTCTCCGATAAGATAAGTTGGAACTTTGCCCATTACTTAGACTCTAATAATCTGTTTCAGGCAATAACACTGTCAAATCTTGTTAACTGTGATCCACGAAAATCAATTGTATCGATAAATGCTTATATTCCTCCAGATGTATGTTTTAACGTAGGTTTAAAGAAGGTTTTCTCCTTCATAAAGAATCTTCTTGACTCTGAATTCTCTCCCCATATAATTTTATTAGGGGACTTCAATTGTAAAATCTCTAAATGTAGTCTAGAGTTGTTTAGGAATAAGCCTAAGGAGGAAGTATTACAGATACCACAAGCTCTTTTCCCTGGTAATATTAAGACCAATAAGAGAGGGAAATTATTACTGGAGGAATTGTTAGAGGTAGATAGCATCATAATAAATGGAAGGCTTCCCTCTGATAGTCCGGCAAATTTTACACATAAATCTAATAATAGTGAATCTATTCTTGATTATGTGGCAGTGAGTAGTACTTCTTTTTTTCTTGTGAAAGATTTGTCGGTCTCCAACACAGAACTTAGCGACCATAAGGTACTCGCCATTACTATAAATTTAAAACCACCCTTGACGGACTCGTGACTTATAAATAGCGAACTGGTGAGTTTTGGAGTCAATGCTGGGAGATGTTATTGGAATTTTAAGGCTATCAAGGGCTTGGCAAGTATCCTAGAGGCTGCTGTGGAGAATCTAACTCATTGGAATGGATGTGAACTAATATGTTTTGCTGATTTCCTGAATGTAGTAATCTCTATCGCAAACAAACCTTTTGTAGGAAATCCTAAAATAATTCCTAGCTGTCTTCGGTATCTTAATATCGAAATAAATACATTGGTAAGGGAGCAGTATCTCCTTTATGCTCCCGAAAGATACCATAGAACAGTCTTATTAAGAAGAAGGAGGAGTAGGGTAAAGGCTAAATTGAAAAGAGAGAATGAAGATAACTTATGGATTAAACTACGGGAAGCGGCACATAAGGGTCAAGCTAGAATATTTTGGTCATTAATTGGGGAGTGTTGTGGATCAAGATCTAGACCTCTACCAATTCCCATTGAAGAGCAAACTTCGGTTGGGTATATTGAGAATTTATATGCCAGCAACGGATCGGTGCCTGAAAATGGTAGAACACATGTGGATAGCTCTCCTTACAGACCACCGTCCGAAAAGGACATTGAACTAGCCATCAAGGGCTTGCGCTCTTCCGGCGCAATGGGTCCGGATGAGCTCCCTATTTCAGTCATAAAACAACATAGTAAGTTGTGGAGTAAAATTCTTTTTCCAGTTTTTAACTTCTGCTTTTCTTGTAAAACCGTTCTCCCCTCTTGGAGGGGGAGCATATTGGTCCCCCTTCATAAGAAGGGAGTCCGTGATGTGCCACAAAATTACAGCCAAATTGCCCTTTTGTATGCCATAAGCAAAGTTTTTACAAAATGCCTTCTTAAATCGATCAGCGATTAGGTGTCCAAGAATGAAATCTTGCCCCTTGAGCAGACTGGGTTTAGGCAAAGGCATGGTACTTTAGACAACTTGATGGCATTGCAAGGTATAACAGAAAAATATTGTGAGAAGTTGGCCCGATATGCAACGTTCGCTATTCTAGCGACCGCTATGTATCGTTCCAATGACCCTTATGGTGTTTGGTTGTAAGTCAACCTATAGACCAGCTATCCTAGTAGCGTGGATACGAGCAGTCTAAGGCTAAAGACTCGAGAGGGCGTGTTAAGCCAGCTGTTTACCACACATGTACCCCTTGAACACCAAGTGAAAGGACACCACACAAGTGTTATGAAAATAAACAGGATATTTATTGAGAATCACAACAGCCCTGTACTCTTTATGAGGACAGGGTACTAAGCACAAACCAAATCTCTTTAGGAAAATACTTCAAGTGCACAATTAAAACAAGTGTCCGAGGACACGGAAAGTTTAGTGGTCTCGGGCGGACCCGATAAGGCAAGTCGGAAGCGAGGGACTCGGGACCCTAGAGTAAAGAGGCTATGCAGGCACCGAAATGCCGAGTTACCTAGCCACGAGGGCTGCGGCTGCACAAGTCTTACAGGCGTCGGGGTCTTCGCTGACGAGCCAGGAGCCGGAAGAAAAGGAGTTGCTGGCCGGCGACCAGTGATGAATAGTTCGGAGAGATCCAAGCCTGGATCGGAGATTGATGATACCTGAAAGCAGAGGGGACCAAGTTCGTACTACTAGCCAGTAGTCAGAGGGTACCAGGAAGGCACCGGTTGGCCGTCACCTCGACCAGGTGAGTGGGCGACGCTAGGCTCTGCAGTCTCACGGACCAGGAGGCGTTGTCGGCGACCACGGTGGAGGTGCGAGCTGTCCCACGAAGGATGATGCTGTCGGCGTCGCTGGGCCCAGGATGGGGCAACAAGCCTTGGCAAATCTCAGGGCCACGTGGTGGGCCTAAGATGGCGTCTTGAGTGGACCAGGAGGGTCCGGGGTGCTTCTCGAAAAGATGGAAGCAAGGGCCGGTCTGGAGCAACCAGACCAGCAGTGTTGATTTCCGGATGTCGTCACAGAAGGGCACAAGCCAGCGGCTAGTGACCAGACAACGTGCTGAGCAGCGAGCAGAAGGGCCCCACGCAGATCGTGGAGATGCTGGGAGACTGCACTTCGGTGCTGGAGCGGCTCAGGGTCGGGGCTTCACGGACCCCAGAGCACTCACCAGAGAGTTACCTCGATGGTCGTGCTGGTTAAGAAAGCGTGCAGGTTTTGATGATGGCCGGTCCCTCGAGGTCTCGTCGCACCCACAGATCACAGCTGAGCTGATGACGTGGGTAGAGGTCAGAGGTGCCAGGGAAGCCGGTTCTCGTCGAGCTGGGCCGTCGGATTCCTTGAGGAAGGACTTACAGCAAACCGCAGAGTTCTTAGATGGTGCCCGCTGATGCAGGGTGACTACTCCTTAGTCACAAGGGAGAAATCTTGAGAAGAGTCTTGAGTGTCCTTTCGTAGAAAGTAGTTCTTGATTCAAAGATGATCTGATTTGGAAGGGTCCCCGCTCCGGCCTTTATTCTAAAGAAAGGGGTGGGTACATGACTAGGTCCTGCCCTAAGGGTGGGACCAGGAAGGGAGGTAGTTACACCCCTCTCCCCTGCCAGACTTTCCCCAGGCCAGGGTTGGTGCCCCTGGAACTGGTTCTGACCGGCAGATGCGTAGTGAGCACCGGGGTGCCACTCCGCAGTCACCTTCTCGCAAAAGCCCTACCTACCCAGAATACACAAACCCTGTCTGGGACGGTGCGAACACCGCCCTCGACAGGAAACCCTTTGTCCAAGCTCTCCTCGCTGGAAGGACTCCCAGCAGCAGGAGGTCAGACTCGTGACTGTGGTGGCAGCATCCATTTTGTGGAGCTGAGGCTTTAGTTAACTTTAACCGGGGTTCACAGTTACGTACATGTCGTGTCCCTCTGGAAGGGCGGAATGCTAACCTCGTCGCCAGAATTGGTGCGGGGGCAGCATCCCGATTCGTATGACACCTTACTCGACATGTCTTGATAACGCGACACCGAAGTTACCGATGTGGTACGCGTTATCATGGAACAGCCATTGGGTCTTGATTCCGCAAGCTGCAACCGGGCTCGGCTCGGGCCAGAACCTAGTTCACACGAGCCCACGCACTCTGCCTTCAGGATTGTCAAGGCCTGCCATAGGAGTGACTGATAGGAACTCGGGTGTCCATGGTATGGTTAGATATAGGGCTACTATATCTAAAGCAAAGTGTGATTACACGACTTCGCCCCAGCTGTCATGCAGCCAGTTGTGTCAAATTTAGGAGGCCAGCCAGGGGTGGCATAATACATGCTGCAGCCCCTGGCGGCCCTGGGTACACCTATGCCCTGCGTTACGGGGTCTGATAAGGTGGCCCAGTACCAATTGGTAAATGCACCTAGGGTACATGGAATCCATTTTAAAGAGAGAGCAGTAGGCCTGGGGTCCTGATTGGCAGGGTCCCAGGTCGACTATGTCCAAAACCAGCTAAAACACAGGGCAAAAAGTTGGGGGCAACCATAGTCAGGATGTACCTTCCTACACAACCCCCCCCCCCAAACGAAAGGAGATAAGGCTATCCTTGTCCAGGTAAGCCTCTATTACCTAAGTGGCCATATAAGGAAGGACCAGCTCTGGCTTGGTTTCCCCCTGTGTCATGGTCCACTAGGCAACCCCTCACCCTAAGGGTATCTGAGGGTCTCCACCATAGGGAATCTCTGTCTCTGGTGTGTCTTGGGAAAGAAGAAGGCTGATGCGGGGATGGAGTACTGAAGTGAGGCTCCTCTACCTTTGGGCTCAACTTCCTCCAATCACCATTCATCATGTGTGCCTTTCTTTCTTTAGCTGAGATGCACTGAGCTCTCAGGGTCAGCCTCTGGCTACCTAAAGCTGGAGGCTGAGTCCCTCTGTTTGGCTTACTGGAGGGACAGGTCAGGTCTGGGGTTTTTAGGCCCCATGTTTGGCTGTGCCCAACAGTGTCCAGCTGGGGGAGTTCCCTAACTACTTTTAAGGGGGATCCCTCAGGAGTCTGTTCTATTTTCACTTTGCTAGGTTTACCAGCTTCAGTGATCCTAATCTGCTGATTAAGGGGTTCTTTTGGACAGGGGGCCCTTTGGGGTCCACCACTGGCTTCCCTGACCTCCACAGCCCTGGGCTGACTGAGGCAGGGTAGAGAGGTGCAGGTTACCTGCTCCAGACTGGGTCCCACCTGGGAAGGGTCCACTGTCATCAGGGGCTCTGCCAGGCTAGGCCTGACTACCTCTGGGGCAGTTCCTTCAACAGGGGTAGAGTCAGTTCCCTGAGGAGGCTGGCTCTCACCTAGTGTCTGGGAGGGGGAAGACTCTTCTTCCTCCTCAATGCTCTCTGTTTGAGTGGAGTGATCCATTGTTTCAGGCTTCACAACCTCACTATCTGTTTGAGTAGAGGCTGAGACCATTTCAACCTTGCCAACCTTTTCAGGAGGGCACTCAGTTTGTGTTTGGGCTGTGACTGTCACAGCCCTCCTATCCTGTTCTGAAAAGTCTGTCTGAGCCTGGGCAGTGGCTACCACTGCCCTTCCAACCTTTTCAGGGAGGAATGGTGCTTGGACTGGGGCTGTAGCTATTACTGCCCCACTAACCCGTCTGGATAGGCCTATCATTCTGGAGTGAGTTTCTTGCTCCACCTCAGCCCATGCTGAGAGTTCCAGGTCATTCCCCAGTAAGCAATCTACAGGTAGGTTATCTGTCACTGCCACTCTCATGGGCCCTGTGACATTACCCCAGCTGAGCTTGACTACTGCCATCGGATGCCTTCTTTTCACTCCATGAATGTCTGTCACCTGATAAGTAAAGCCAGGGGTCAGTTGAGCAGAGTGGACCAGATGGTCACTCACCATGGTGAGGCTGGCCCCTGTGTCTCTGAATGCCTCAACTTTCTGACCATTCACTAAAACTTCTTGTCTATACTTCCCCAGAATGTGGGGTCCAGTAGCGAAGTTGGCAAACCCCATGCCAGTCTCACAGACAAGAGTGTGGTCAGGGAACCTGGCTAGGCCATAGTCCTCCTGCTGACCCAAAGTAATGCCCACCACATTCTTGGGGGCACTCCCACCACCTGGGGGATTACCACTAGTGGTAACAGGAGGTCTGGGAGTGTTACTTGGGGGTATGTTTTCCTTATTGCTATTTTTAGGGCACTTGGCATCACTTTTGTAATGGCCCACCTGTTTACAGGTATGGCAATAAGGTTTCTTCTGTTCTGAAGGAGTGTTCTGGGACCCACCACCCTTGTTAGAGTTTTGGGGCCCTTGGGAAGTCTTCTCTGTGGATTTATCCCCACCCTTCTCTTGAGGCTTGGTTGATTCCTTTTTCTGGTCACCACCCTGGTTTTTAGGCCTAACCCTGGTTCTGACCCATTTGTCTGCCCTCTTACCCAATTCTTGTGGAGAGGTCAGATCAGAGTCTACCAGGTGCTGATGTAATAACTGGTTCTGACAATTATTTAAGATTTGCTCCCTCATAATTAGATTATACAATCCTTTAAAATCAGTAACCTTATTACCCAGTAGCCAGCCTTCAAAAGCCTTAGTGGCACAATCAACGAAGTCAGTCCAATCTTGAGACTGAGTTTTCTGGGTGTCTCTGAACAGCATCCTGTATTGTTCAGTTGTTAAACCAAACCCATCAACCAGTGTATTCTTCAAGATTTGGTAATTGTTAGCATCCTCCACCCTTGTGGTGAGGAGCTTATCTCTACCTTTACCATCAAAGGAGAGCCACAAGATAGCTGCCCACTGACTTTGGGGAACACCCTGCACAGTGCAGGCTCTCTCCAAAGCAGTAATCCATTTGTGGATGTCATCCCCTTCTTTAAAGGGGGGCACTATCTTATTCAGGTGCTTTTTATCAAAACTCCTTTCCCTATGGCTAGGTATATTGCTGCCACCAGTGGGCTGTAGCCCACATAATTCTTGCTCTCTAGCAAGGGCGAGTCTCTCTTTGGCCAGGGCAAGTTCTTCCCTTTCAATCCTCAGTTTGATTGCCCTTTCTTCAGCTTCATACACTCTCCTCTTAGGGGAAGACATCCCTCTATGAGAAGAGTTGAGAGAGCCATTGGTTCGAAGGGATCTGCCAGAGTCTCTTGACAGAGATCGGGCTCGTCCATTCCCAATGTTAAGCTGACCTGATAGTGGCCCCAGGGGTCTCCCAGTACCACTGTCATGTTTGCTTAAGTTGGACCTGCTTAGTCTAACGACTTCTACCTGTCCCTTATCTGCCTCATCCCCAGAGGGATCCTCATCCTCATCATCCTCCACATCTTCGTTCTCAGTTGCGAGGTGGATGAGGTCAGGATCGTCTCTGGTTCCCTCGAGGGGAGGCATGTCTCCTTCTGGATTAGAAGGGCTAAGAAGCTTCTCAGCCTTTCTGGCATCATAAGTCTCTAGGAGACCAATCAGAAAGGAGGTGGTGGGGTTAGCCCCTTGCTTAATCTTCCTAGAGGTACATACTTGTCGTAACTCATGGAAGTTAAGCGCAGTATATCTTGAAGGGATGACCTGTGGAGGGTCAACTGACACAAGGGGAGACCCAGAGTTTCCTCCTTTGTCCGACATACTGTTTCTAGTGTGGTGTAAGTGATGCACCTACCTACACTATGGGTTTACCTACTGTTCCCTTGCTAAGAGTTGCAGCCAAGGTGTGCTAAGCCTTGAGGAGCTGCAATAGCTGGTTCAGTAGAACTCAGAGTATTCTAAGCTTTAGTTATATGTACTAACAGTACTTATGCGATCTTTCAACAAGATATTCTTAGGATACGTGTGGTAAAACAACAGCAAGCTCAAATCCCAACCGCTGCTCACCAATGTGAGAAGTTGGCCCAATATGCAACGTTCGCTATTCTAGCGACCGCTATGTATCGTTCCAACGACCCTTATGGTGTTTGGTTGTAAGTCAACCTATAGACCAGCTATCCTAGTAGCGTGGATACGAGCAGTCTAAGGCTAAAGCGTCGAGAGGGCGTGTTAAGCCAGCTGTTTACCACACATGTACCCCTTGAACACCAAGTGAAAGGACACCACACAAGTGTTATGAAAATAAACAGGATATTTATTGAGAATCACAACAGCCCTGTACTCTTTATGAGGACAGGGTACTAAGCACAAACCAAATCTCTTTAGGAAAATACTTCAAGTGCACAATTAAAACAAGTGTCCGAGGACACGGAAAGTTTAGTGGTCTCGGGCGGACCCGATAAGGCAAGTCGGAAGCGAGGGACTCGGGACCCTAGAGTAAAGAGGCTATGCAGGCACCGAAATGCCGAGTTACCTAGCCACGAGGGCTGCGGCTGCACAAGTCTTACAGGCGTCGGGGTCTTCGCTGACGAGCCAGGAGCCGGAAGAAAAGGAGTTGCTGGCCGGCGACCAGTGATGAATAGTTCGGAGAGATCCAAGCCTGGATCGGAGATTGATGATACCTGAAAGCAGAGGGGACCAAGTTCGTACTACTAGCCAGTAGTCAGAGGGTACCAGGAAGGCACCGGTTGGCCGTCACCTCGACCAGGTGAGTGGGCGACGCTAGGCTCTGCAGTCTCACGGACCAGGAGGCGTTGTCGGCGACCACGGTGGAGGTGCGAGCTGTCCCACGAAGGATGATGCTGTCGGCGTCGCTGGGCCCAGGATGGGGCAACAAGCCTTGGCAAATCTCAGGGCCACGTGGTGGGCCTAAGATGGCGTCTTGAGTGGACCAGGAGGGTCCGGGGTGCTTCTCGAAAAGATGGAAGCAAGGGCCGGTCTGGAGCAACCAGACCAGCAGTGTTGATTTCCGGATGTCGTCACAGAAGGGCACAAGCCAGCGGCTAGTGACCAGACAACGTGCTGAGCAGCGAGCAGAAGGGCCCCACGCAGATCGTGGAGATGCTGGGAGACTGCACTTCGGTGCTGGAGCGGCTCAGGGTCGGGGCTTCTCGGACCCCAGAGCACTCACCAGAGAGTTACCTCGATGGTCGTGCTGGTTAAGAAAGCGTGCAGGTTTTGATGATGGCCGGTCCCTCGAGGTCTCGTCGCACCCACAGATCACAGCTGAGCTGATGACGTGGGTAGAGGTCAGAGGTGCCAGGGAAGCCGGTTCTCGTCGAGCTGGGCCATCGGATTCCTTGAGGAAGGACTTACAGCAAACCGCAGAGTTCTTAGATGGTGCCCGCTGATGCAGGGTGACTACTCCTTAGTCACAAGGGAGAAATCTTGAGAAGAGTCTTAAGTGTCCTTTCGTAGAAAGTAGTTCTTGATTCAAAGATGATCTGATTTGGAAGGGTCCCCGCTCCGGCCTTTATTCTAAAGAAAGGGGTGGGTACATGACTAGGTCCTGCCCTAAGGGTGGGACCAGGAAGGGAGGTAGTTACACCCCTCTCCCCTGCCAGACTTTCCCCAGGCCAGGGTTGGTGCCCCTGGAACTGGTTCTGACCGGCAGATGCGTAGTGAGCACCGGGGTGCCACTCCGCAGTCACCTTCTCGCAAAAGCCCTACCTACCCAGAATACACAAACCCTGTCTGGGACGGTGCGAACACCGCCCTCGACAGGAAACCCTTTGTCCAAGCTCTCCTCGCTGGAAGGACTCCCAGCAGCAGGAGGTCAGACTCGTGTCTGTGGTGGCAGCATCCATTTTGTGGAGCTGAGGCTTTAGTTAACTTTAACCGGGGTTCACAGTTACGTACATGTCGTGTCCCTCTAGAAGGGCGGAATGCTAACCTCGTCGCCAGAATTGGTGCGGGGGCAGCATCCCGATTCGTATGACACCTTACTCGACATGTCTTGATAACGCGACACCGAAGTTACCGATGTGGTACGCGTTATCATGGAACAGCCATTGGGTCTTGATTCCGCAAGCTGCAACCGGGCTCGGCTCGGGCCAGAACCTAGTTCACACGAGCCCACGCACTCTGCCTTCAGGATTGTCAAGGCCTGCCATAGGAGTGACTGATAGGAACTCGGGTGTCCATGGTATGGTTAGATATAGGGCTACTATATCTAAAGCAAAGTGTGATTACACGACTTCGCCCCAGCTGTCATGCAGCCAGTTGTGTCAAATTTAGGAGGCCAGCCAGGGGTGGCATAATACATGCTGCAGCCCCTGGCGGCCCTGGGTACACCTATGCCCTGCGTTACGGGGTCTGATAAGGTGGCCCAGTACCAATTGGTAAATGCACCTAGGGTACATGGAATCCATTTTAAAGAGAGAGCAGTAGGCCTGGGGTCCTGATTGGCAGGGTCCCAGGTCGACTATGTCCAAAACCAGCTAAAACACAGGGCAAAAAGTTGGGGGCAACCATAGTCAGGATGTACCTTCCTACAAATATGTCAAGGTTCGAGGAGGGAGAGTCTATGACGCCTTCATAGAGTTCTCCACAGCATTCGATAAAGTAGATCGACCTTTACTGTGGAGGAAATTATCAGACCTTGGCATGCCGTCCACTCTCCTGGAGCTAATAAGAGCTTTGCACTCAGATACCTGGTGCAGAGTCTTGTTAGGTGGGGAAAGGGGACTTTCTCAAGTAATTACTACAGCCAACGGGTTAAAACAAGGCTGTTTATTGGCCCCCTTAATATTTTCCCTCTATATAGCTGATCTACCTCAACCTGAAAGCAGAGGGGACAGAGTCTGGGTCACTAGGCAGTGACCAGGAAGGCAGCAAGAAGATGCCAGCCGATGTCAGATGATTTCAGGTGATTTAGGTGAAGCTTAACTCTTCAGCCACGAAGACCAGGAGGTGTCGACGACAACCAGGAGCTGGATTCAAGCTGTCCCATGTCGGATGTCGAGTGCTGCAGCGTCGGTATCCGAATTGGACTCAACAAGCCTTGGCAACAGCAAACCACGCAGAATAGAAAGATTGGCTTTGGTGCAGACCAGCAAGGTCACCCTTTGAAGGGAAGCCAGGGCACGTTGAGTCTTCATGTTCTAAGTGGAAATATCTGGAGAGTACATCTGCATTGGCATGGTTACTCCCAGGTCTATGTTCCACTGTATAGTCCATCCCCTGTAGGGAAATGGACCGCCTTAAAAGTTTGGGGTTTTCACCCTTCATCTGTTTTAGCCATAAGAGGGGCTTATGGTCTGTCTGAACAGTGAAGTGAGTGCCAAACAAGTATGGCTTCAGCTTCTTCAGAGCCCAAACCACAGCAAAGGCCTCCCTCTCAATAGCTGACCAACGTTTCTCTCTAGGAGCCAGCCTTCTGCTTGTAAAAGCTACTGGCTGGTCCTGACCTTCATCACTCAATTGTGACAGCACAGCCCCTACCCCCAACTCAGATGAATCTGTTTAGACAATTAATGCTTTGGAGTAGGTAGGACTTTGCAGAATGTGTGCAGTGCACATGGCCTGCTTCAGGTCATCAAATGCCTTTTGACAGCTGACTGTCCACTGAACTTTCTTAGGCATTCTTTTAGAAGTTAAGTCATTCGGGGTGTCAAATTGGATCCATACCCCTTGACAAATCTTCTATAGTACCCAGTCAGGCCCAAGAAAGCTTTGACCTGAGTCTGGGTACTGGGAACAACCCAGTCCATGATGGTCTGGATTTTGCTCTGCAATGGTTGAACCTGGCCTCCACCTACTTGGTGGCCCAGGTATAAAACCTGACTCTACCCTATCTGGCACTTAGTAGCCTTGATAGTTAGGCCTGCTTTTTGCAAGACCTCCAAAACATTTCTCAGGTGGACCAGGTGATCCTCCCAGGTGGAGGTAAAGACAGCAATATCATCAAGATGAGCTACACCGTATGCTCATAGGCCTGTTAGCACTGCATTCACCAACCCTTGAAAAGTGGCAGGTGCATTCTTCAGACCAAAGGGCATTACCACAAATTGATAATGTCCACTAGGGGTTGAGAATGCTGTTTTTGGCTTTGCATCATCAGCTAGTCTGATCTGCCAGTAGACAGCTGTTAGATCAAATGTGCTGAGAACCTTGGCTGAGGCCAAAGTGTCTATAGGCTCATCTCCTCTTGAGATTGGATGGGCATCAGTCCTAGTGACTGCACTGAGACCTCTGTAGTCAACACAAAATCTCATCTCTCTCTTACCACCCTGGGTGTGAGGTTTTGGCACCAAGACCACTGGACTAGCCCAAGGACTATCTGAGGGTTCAATAACTCCCAGTTCCAACATTTTCTGGACTTCTGTCCTGATAGTCCCTGACATGATCAGATTGCCTGTAAATCTTACTTTTAACAAGCAGACTGTCCCCAGTGTCCACTTCATGAGTGCACCAGTTAGTCTGACTTGGAGTTAGTGACAACATATGTCTGAACTGTTGTAGAACTTGTCTGCAATCAGCTTGCAGCTGATCAGTGAGGCTGCCTGCCAAGGCTACTCCATCGACTGATCCATCATCAGTGTTCCGAGAGATCAAGTCTGGGAGAGGGTCACTCTCTTCCCCCTGTCCTTCATCAGTAGGCATGAGCAAGCCCATGTCTGCCCTGTCAACATATGGTTTCAATCTGTTGACATGAAGCACCCTATGGGGGCTTCTGGGAGTTCCAAGATCTACCAAATAGGTAACCTCTCCCTTCTGTTCAACAATAGTGTGGGGTCCACTCCACTTGTCTTAGAGAGCTGCTAGATCCACCGGCTCCAAAACCCACACTTTCGGTCCTGGCTGGTAAACAGGCAGTACAGCCTTTTGGTCATGCCAGGCCTTCTGTAATTCCTGGCTAGTCTCAAGGTTTTTAGTTGCCTTTTTCATGTACTCAGCCATCCTGGAACGGAGACCAAGTACATAGTCCACAATTTCCTGTTTAGGGGGTTTGACAGGTAACTCCCATCCCTCCTTCACCAGACAAAGTAGTCCTCTCAGAGGGTGTCCAAAAAGAAGATCAAATGGGCTGTCACCAACCCCCTCCTGAGGAACCTCCCTGTATGCAAACAAAAGGCAGGGTAGCCGGATGTCCCATCTCTGCCTGAGTTTTTCTGGGAGACCCTTAATCATACCATTTAAGGAATCTTTCAACTAAACCATCGCACTGTGGATGATAGAGTGTGGTGAATTTGTAGTTCACTCCACATTCCTTCCACATTGCAATCAAGTAGCTATACATAAAGTTTGCACTTCTGTCAGATACTACCCCCTTAGGAAATCCCACTCTTGAAAACACTCCCAAGAGGGCTCTTGCCACAACAGGTGCTGTAGTGGTCCTAAGGGGAATATTTTCTGGGTATCTATTGGCATGGTCCACCACCACTAGGATAACACTGTGCCCAGATGCTGTCTGAGGATCCATTGGTCCAACAATGTCAACCCCCACTCTTTCAAAGGGAACCCCCACCACAGGTAGTGGTATCAGGAGGGGCCTTTGTAGTGCCTCCTGCCTTACCACTGGCTTGACAGGTTACACAAGAGCGACAAAACTCCTTTGTGTCTTCAGACATGTGGGGCCAGTGATAGTGAGGTACAATTCTGTCCCAAGTCTTGTTCTGGCCCAGCTGTCCCGCTAAGGGAATGTCATGGGCTAGTGTCAGTAGGAAGTCCCTGAACTTTAGAGGTAGAACCAACCTCCTGGCTGTACCACGCTTGGGGTCTCTACTCTCTGAGTACAGGAGTCCATCATCCCAATAAATCTTATGGGTGCCACTAGTATTCCAAGCAGCCTCAGTAGCAGCTTGCTGTCTGAGGGGTTCAAGAAAAGGGCAGCTCAGCTGCTCCTTACTCAGATCTACCCTGGAAGGGCCCCATGTCCCCAAGAACTCAACCTGATCAGGCTCAAGCTCCTCTGCGACAGTTCCTTCTTCAGGCTCACAAGCATCTCCCTCAAGAGACTGATCATCACTCTGAGCCAGGGAGGAAGGCACTGCCTTAACCCTACTGCACCTTTTCTTGGAAGGCATCTGGTCCATTATTCCAGAATCCAGGGCCTGTTCAGTGTTAAACTTTTTGACCTGTGACCTAGTCACTGCAAGGACATGTGCTGAGATTCCTAACATTTTTGCATGTGTCCTAAACTCCACTTCAGACCAGGCTGACGTCTCTAGTTCATTTCAAAGCAAGCATTCTACAGGGAGGTCTGCAGATCACAACCTTCTTAAGGCCAGTTACCCATCCCCAGGAGAAATTAACAACTACCAGGGCATGGGTGGTCCTGGCATTGCTAGCATTGATCACTTGGTAAATCTCTCCAAGTATGACTTGTCCAGGGTCCACAAAGTCTGGTGTCACCATTGTGACACTTGCCCCTGCCTCCCTGTAGGCCAAAGCCTCTTTTTCATTTATCAAAGGCCATTGTCTGTACTTGCCCAGGTTACTGGGACTCACAGAGGAAGTCATATCCATGCCTCCATCACAGTCTAACACAGCCTGAGTTGGAACTCTGACTAGGCCAGAGTCCATCTCAGATCCGACGGTCAACCCTACTACACCCTTCTTCTGAGAACCACCATTTGTAGCTGAACTAGGGGAACAGTTGCCTTAGGGACAATGATGGCTGATACTGCATCTTTCTTGGTGCAGTCACTGGTCCAATGGCTATTCTGTTTATAGACGTTACATCATGGTTTCTTGGCCTTCTTTCTTTTTGAAAGATTGGGGATTCCCACCATTAGAAGCTTTTTGGGGACCTTGTGAAGACTTCTGGTCTTTACCCTTCTCCCCACCTTTTTCATCTTGCTTCTTCTGGTCACCACCTTGGTTCTGTACCTTCTGCTTCACCCTGGTTCTGACCCATTTGTCTGCCTTCTTTCCCATTTGTCTGCCTTCCTTGGGGAAAGGTCAGATCAGAGTCTACCAGGTGCTGATGCAACAGCTGTTTTTGACAGTTATTAAGGATCTGCTCCCTCATGATCAGATTATATAATCCTCTATAGTCACACACTTTATTGCCCAGTAACCAGCCCCCCAGAGCCTTAGTAGCACAATCTACAAAATCAACCCAGTCCTGAGTCCGTGCCTTCTGGGTATCTCTGAACTGTATTCTATACTGCTCAGTGGTTAAGCCCACCCCATCCCCATCTATCAGAGCACTCTTCAGGACCTTGTTATCAACAGCATCCTCTTCTCTGACAGTGAGGAGCTTATCTCTACCTTTGTCTGCAAAGGAGAGCCACAAGATTGCTTTCCACTGCTCCTGGGGTACCTTCTGTACTTCGCAGGCCCTCTCCAGTGCAGTTATCCATTTGTGGATGTCATCCCCATTCTGATAGGGAGAGACAATATTGTTAAGGTTTCTATGGTCATAAGACCTATCCTTACCACTAGTGAAGTTGCTGCCACCATGGGGCTCTAGACATTTTATTCTTGCTCTTTCAAGCTCAAGGGTCTCCTTTTCTAAGGCTACTTGCTGTCTCCTTATCCTCAGCTGAGCTTCTTTCATTCTCACCTGATGGTCTCTCTACTCCTGGTAGGTAACCCTCTTATGAGCAGAGACAGAGAACCCTATAGATGTGTCAGAATAATTAGATTCCTGTGAAGGAGATCTGTCTCTTCTGGGCACACCACCAACTCTTCCTGGGGGGACAAAGATAGGGCCACCTTGGCCATCTCCATCTCCAGGGGGAGCTGGGTTCACCAGGGCTAGGTCATTGTCACCTGCCTGGTCAGCATCAGAGTCTGAGTCCTGGTGGGGTTCCCCACTGGGATTCTCCTCCTCTGCTGTACCCACCCCACTGCCTACCCTTACAGACTCTGTAGCCTGCCTAAAGTCATCAAGCAGTAATGCCTCTATGAGGCGTTGGGTATTGGGATTCTATCCTGTCTTCAACTTTCTCATGGCACATAGAGACCTTAACTCTTAGAAAGGGAATGTGCCATATTTAGATGTCTGTACTTGACTGACATCTTGCAGAGACACACTAGGTCCGTCTTTTAAAGACATGACTGGTGAGGTGTGGTGTATGCACTACCTACACTACTTGTTTACCTACTAAACCTCTCTTGAGTTATAGAAAGATTGTGCTAAGCCCTTGACACACAACTCTAAGTTCAGTAGAATTTAATGTATATCAAGCTTGTATTATATGTACTTATGGTACCTTTGGGGGTTTTTCAAATGATCAACACCCAAGATTATCTAGTAAAACAATGCAAGCTGGAATCCCACACGCTGCACACCAATGTGAGAAGTTGGCCTGGCATATGCTGTCCACAATTCTAGTGGGAACCTTGAACCAGTCCAAAAAACCCTTATTGATGGTAGGTTTAAAACAAACTTTATAGACAGCTATCCTAGTGGTAGGTGTGGAGAGCAGCCTTCCCGCTAAGTCTTGAAAGAATGTAAAGAAGCTTGTTTTACCAGTCTATAATCTCATGAGTGATCAAACAAAAGGAGAGCCACACCAGGTATTTATATAAAATATATTTATTTATTCTAAACACACCCCTCTAGTCTCTTTATGAGGCTAGAGGCAAAAGTACGATACAATTACTTAAATAGCACACAGTAAATTAGCACAGTATACGTTTTGCCCTAGGGGCCTCACAAACCAAATACTAAGAAAGTGGTATAAGAACCACGAGAAGCATAGAGACAAGGCCTAGGGCTTGTAGAACAGCTGGGGCAACCAGGAACCACCCAAGGTAGGGACGCAGGAGACCCAAAGGGGACGCGTGCATTGTCTAAACACAGCCGCGAATCACCATTGACTTCTATGTAGAAAGTTGCGGTTAGATTTTTAAAGATTAGGGACACTTAGAAGTGGACTAGGAACAAACCCCTTCAGTACTGGACACTTCGAGAGTCAAGACCCACGGAAGCACCGAAGTACTCGTGTTACCTCACCAAGGGAAGCCGGGTGCATAGGTGTCTTTTCGTGTCGGGTTTCGTCGTCGTTTCCTATGGAGAGCTGCAAAGAAGTGCTGCAGGCAACCAGATGAGGAGTGTCCGGATGTATCCAAGGGTGGATCGGAGATCTGAAGAACCTGAAAGCAGAGGGGACAGAGTCTGGGTCACTAGCCAGTGACCAGGAAGGTGACAAGAAGATGCCAGCCGATGTCGGGTGATTTCAGGTGATGTAGGTGAAGCTTGACTCTTCAGCCACGAGGACCAGGAGGCATCGACGACAACCAGGAGCTGGATTCGAGCTGTATCGGTATCCGGATTTGACCCAACAAGCCTTGGCAACAGCGACCAGCGCAGAATGGAAAGATTGGCTTCGGTGTAGACCAGCAAGGTCTGAGGGACTCACCCTTTTGAGGGGAGTCAGGGCACATCTGGAGCAACCAGAAAAGCCCAAGAAACAAAGGAGATTCCTTTGTAGGGACCCACCAGTCGATGGACCAGGGATCGCGAAGGGGCCTCGAGCAGAACTGCAGGAAGCGGACCCAAGGAACTCTCGTGGAGTGTAGGCCCACAAGCTTCGGTGCAAATGGTGCTCAGGGCTTGGACTACAAGTAGCCCAATGCACAACTTCAAGAAATCTCGGGAAGTCGATGCACTAGCAAATGTGCTGGATGTCCAGGAGTTCCGGTCCCACGTCTCTCGTGATGGCTGCAGGTCTCAGGTTTGCTGGGGATTTGTTTTGGCCTCAGAGATGTCTGGAAGTTGGATTCCTGTGTTGCAGATTCTTCGGGATCTGGCGGGAGCCTCAAAAATACAGACAAGCAAGACACTTCTTTGGTGCCTGTTTGAACAGGGGAGTCACTCCTTGACCCCAAGGGAGATTTCTTCAGTCTTCAGGTCGAAATAGAATGTCGAAGGTCCAAGATATATGTTGCAGAGTTTTGTCCAGGGTAATCTAAAGTCCTAGGGACTGGGTTCCTATACTTATAACAAGTTTAGGGGATGGATTAACTCTAAGGTCCCACCTATGAGAGGACCTGAGGAGAGGGTGGTTACACCCCTTCCCCTTTGTTCAGTTTCAGTCAGAGCTGGGGCTGAGTGCCCCAGCAACCAGTTTGAACTTGGAAATGCACGGGGACACCTTGCGTGCCCCAGGCACTGTCTGAAAAGCATTCAGTGAATGAACCCACCCTGCCCCAATACACTAAATCCTGTCTGGGGAGGTAGTTATACCTCCCTGGACAGGAAACCTATTGTCCAGGCCTCCCCTGACGGAGTTTCATCCAGCAGCAGGAGGTCAGACTCTTGTCCGTGGCAGCAGCATCCAGTTTGTGATCTTGGGGCTCTGTTTAACTTTTACCGGTTAGACCAGTGTATACACGTCTTCTCCCTCTAGAAGGGTGCAATGCTACCCACGCTGCCAGAACTGGCAGGGAGGGTAGTATTCCAAAGTGTTTGACACCAAACACGACAAGTTTTTATGCAGCCATTCCAAAGCTGGCATTAACAGCAAGGTTATAATGCACTTAAGAGTATATGGTATGGCTGTATCACAGAACAGCTATAAGGAAGGGATTTCGAAAGATGCAGAGGGGCTCAGCTCATGCTAGGGTACTCTCTCACACAAAACCAAGCACTCTGCCTCCAGGATTGTCAAGGCCTGACATAGGAGTGACATATTGGTTTATATGTGTCTGTTTTAAAATGTAGATATAGGTATACCATATCTAGGTAAGGGGTGCAAGCACCACCTTACCCAGGCTACAGTAGCAGACCTGTGGTGTCATTTTGGAAGGCTTTCCAGGGGTGGCATAATACATGCTGCAGCCCCTGGTAGGCCTCTGGGTACCTATGCCCTTGGTACCTAAGGCACCACATACTAGGGACTCACAAGGTTAACCCAGTAACCAACTTAGGGTGTACCCAATGTACATGCAATCAGTTTAGAGAGGAAGAAGCTAGGCTGGGGTCCTGGTTAGCAGGGCCCCAGCCAGACTAAAGTCGATAAATCAGTGAAACACACCAGAAAGTGGGGGTAACCATAGAAAGCACTCCTACAGCAGGAGCCCCCAAAACTGGTCTCAGTGCCAACGATCTATGTGCAAACTGCAAACATAGTAGAGAAGTTCTCCCTACCCAACAGAGTGACCACTAGCTGCTCCACATAGTGTTCCATATTCGTAATATTTGTAGACTCTGGAATCCCAACAAAGCCGAGGTTACTCTATCTGGAGAAAGCCTCCAAATCTTAAGCCTTAGCTTGGACACTATGCAGTAGTTTCTCAATTTTTTCCTGGGCCTGAGCACCTCCTCTGAGGGCGTCCTCTGCTTCCATTTGCTCCACGCATCCAGACATTCTGTGTGTTTATCAAGGCACTCAGACATCCTATCCATGCTGTACGAAAGGGTATCAATCTTCCCATCTATTTTATTGAGACTGTGTTGCATGGTGGCTTTCATCTGTTTCAAGTCCATATAAACTGTGGTATCGCCTGCCTCAGAACCTGACTCAGATGGGTTTTTCTCAGAGTTTAGATGTCTAGGGGTCTTCCTAGGTTGGAAATGCAGCTTAGATTAGGATTTTTCAGTTCTGCCCATGATGACACACCTGAACCTGTGCCCTCTTGTCCGTTACCCACGTAAAAAACATCAAATTAGGTGTAGATAAATCTCTTCTGACCCAATTGCTATCCATGTATGTGTTCCAGCAGCCAGCCCAAATGGTTATCGACCTCCGCTGCAGATTAAGAAGACAAGCCCAACGCCAGCTGCCTACGGGCGACAGCTAAAGAAAAGTGTCACTGCTGCTCCCCGCCAATTCCTTCTTTTTTTTTGCGTGCGATAGCATCCGTCAAATGGATCGAGCACAACATACTATGGGGCTCAGGCCCAACAGTCAATACGAGCTCCAGCAGACGCCTATCACAGGCCACCCACTATTCGTAGGCTTAATCTGCACTAGCGTGTTACATAGCCCGGGGTGACCCGGCTCACCTCCTACACCAAGGAATTATGCCCTGCAGGAGCAGCAGCTCCCAGAGCCAGCCCCAGAGGTTGGCGAGTAGGCCTTAGTCCCACTGGCTCCCGCCACTCATAGCAAAAATTATTGCTCAGATATATATAGTGGGGAGGGAGTCCCCCCGGCGGCAGCAGCTTTGATCCCCCCCTTCAATGCGGGACGCACACTCACAGCACAGCACCAGCAGTGGCACTGGTGCACCTGCAGGCGCTCGAACGGCTGCAATGGCCCCTATCCATCTCTGAAGGGCGCACCTCGCACGCAAGCCCAGGATCGCTCACCCAGCCCGGGTCAGCGGTCACCTCCAACCGAGCTGTCGCGACAGAGCCCACAGCTTCTCGGAGTCCTCCCGCGAGGACGAAAGGCCACACTCCACACTCCACACAAGCGCAGCCACGCCACCGCACAAGATGCCTCTGGCGGGGCCCCCTCCTCACCGCGGGCTCCGCACACGCGGCCGTGCCAGCCCGACAGCTGCCTCCAGTCAAGCAGTTGAGTCCAACGGCAGATTCAGCACCTCATAGGAGGCAGAGCTTTCCTCTACTCTATTTTGCAGCGATTAATTCCCAGTTGGGAAGCAGGATGATATAGGATTGTGGCCGGGCCGACAGAGCTCCTCTAATTAGTGGCCATCTTGGAGTCAGGCAAGCTCCACTCCCCTTAAAAATGTATTATTACATTTTTTTAATAAAATACTAACACAAAGTAATATGTAATTTAAATGCAAAGTTAAATTTCATTTTAATGTAATTTATTGTTACGCTAATTTTCACTCTTATGTAATTTATATTACGTTATTTTACTTAATATAAATTAATTTTACATTACTGATCCCTGACCCCTAAAAGCACTAATAACCCTAATCACTACCAAGGATGGAACCCTAAAAACCCTTACTGCCCTTATAAACTAACAATTCTTGGATCCTAAAAGCTTTTTACTGCACCTAAACACTGCCCAGGCATGAACCCTAAATACCCTTAACTACTCCTAATCACTACCCATCTCTGAACTCTAAAAGCTTCTTACTACCCCCTTATACACTATGCGCCTCTGATCCCCAAAACCTCCTTACTACCCCTAAACACTACCCTTCCCTGAACCCTAAAAGCTTTTTACCACCCATATACTCCACCCACCCTCAAGCTCTAGATCCTCCTTAGTGCCCCTATACAGTACACATTCCTAAACCCTACAAACGACTTATTCCCCGAATAGACTACCCATCTCTGAGCCCTAAACACACCATACTGCCCTTATACATTGCCCATCCGTGAGCCCTAAAAACTTCTTACTATCCCTAAACATTACCCATCCCTAAACCCTAGAAGCGTCTTACTACCCATATACAATCTCCTCCCTGAGATCTAAAACATCCTTATTAACCCATCCCCCTAGACTACACATCCCTGAACCCTAAAAGCCCTTACTACTAATAAAAATTACCCATTGCTGAGGCCTAAAAACTCCTTACTCCCCCTAAACCCTAATCATCCCAGAACCTCAAAAAACCTTATTACCTATAAATACTACCTGTCCCTGAACCATAAAACCTCCTTGCTACCCCCAAATACTACCCAATTCTGAAACATAAAAACTCCTTATTAACTTTGAACTGTAAAAACTCTGTAGTACCCCAATACACTATTGCCCTATGAGCCCTAAAAACTATTTACTAACACTATACACTACCCACATAGAACCCCAAAAGTCCCTATTATTCCTATACACTACCCATCCCTTAATCCTAAAAACACCTTACTACCCTAATCACTACTTGTTGGGTGGAAAAGTCCTCTGCGTACACCGTTGTCCTGAGTGCGCAACTGTACTGCTGCCTGGATCCCTAATGCTGATTTTTTGTCATAGGTAAACAGGGGTCATGCATGTGCATGATTGCATAGGCCTGTATCATGGATTACTGTCTTGTTGGAACAGGAAGTGAGCGCAAAGTGCTAACCTTGTAGTGGTGGAAGGCTTCTGCCTTCACCAAGAGTTAAGCAGCATAAGCTTGGTTGTGGCAGCCTACTATATAGTGATCAGTAGTAGTGAACAGGTCCTTTTTAGGTCTGGCCTACGCAGCACGCATGCGCTGTATAGGAGGAGACCTTTAGGAATCGATTTGCCTTTTCTGCCAAAAACGTGCATGCTTTGCATTGCTTTCAATGGCAACGCATGCACGTTTGGCGATTCCCTTGCAGGAGCAAGCTTTGAAACCATCTGTTTGTAATGAACTTTTAAACAGATGGGTCCCTCTTCTCGCTCCCGCAAGGTGCAGGCCCCCTCCTCTCTCCCCTCCCCCTGCTGCCTCCTCATCTCGTTTTGTTGGTTTCTGGCCGTCTTGTTGTTTTCGTCTTGTTTCATTAGTTTCTGGCCGTCTTGTTGTATTTTGAGTTTGACTGCTCAAAATGAACCCCAGTGATGTAGCTTTATATACTCAGGTGACTCAACTGAACGCTCCAGCTCTGAAGGCCACGCACACCTCACCCATGGCCGTCGAAGTCTGGGAACATGTAAGTTCCCGCCTCCCAGTTCACCCGCCTCCTCCCGCTCCTGCAAGAAAGCAAAACCTTTGCCATGACAGTTTGGTGAACCAGACTGCAGGCGGGACCGCCCATTCCAGCTACACTCCTTACCTCTACACCTCCTCATACTTCTGAGGAATCTGTGAGAGTGGGCAGGCTTCTGACCCGTCCCTCGAACTTCCTGCAGGAGGAGCACCCCCACAGACCTGCACCACGAGCCAACCTCCACCGCAGTAGCGCACTAGGAAGCACAGCGCCTCTCTCCACCAGACTCTCTCTGTTTGGGCCTTACCAGGGGTTTGCTGTGACTATCTGGGCTGGACCTGGAGGAGGCTTGGAGAGCATGTGCTCCTGTGAGCGCGGCAGAGATCCCAGCCGGAGTCAAATCCGTTCTGCATGCACAACTGTTTTCGGGGAAGGGACTGCAGGGTTTGGTTTTAACTGTATAGGAGCTGTTTTTGGTCAGAGGAGGGTGAAGGAGCCAGGTGCTTGTCCCGCGTTGGCACACTTGTTGCTGTAGTCGGGCAGGATGGCGGGCTGCTGCCTTTCGGCGGAGGAGAAGGAGCAGCACAGGATCAACACAGAGATCGAGAGGCGGATCAAGAAGGACAAGCAGAACACCCACCGTGAGCTCAAGCTGCTACTGCTGGGTGAAGGTGAGCAGGCTTCGAGGCGCTGGCCTGTTACTTCTCGGGTGTCTCGCTGATCCAAGTAACTCTCTGGAAACACTGAGGATACACCTTCTGCTTTCCAGCCCTTTGGAATTGTTTCTCCCTCTTTTCACTGCATGACAGTTCTTCAGTTTGTTTTCCTTACCCTCTTTCTCCAAGGCAATTCGTTTTATTTTCTCTCTCCCTCTCTCTCTCTCCTCCATGGCACTCCTGGCCTTTTTTTAATCTCCTCTTCTCCATGGAAATTCTGTTCCTTCATTCTTTCTTTTCTTTTTTTGCCTCACCCTCTCTGTAATGCACTCGGTAAATCTGTTCCTTTTTTCTTCTGCTCTAAGGCGGGTTTCTCCTGCCCCACGGCCCTTTTGTTCTTTCTTTCTGTTTATGCCCACAAACTCCATGCTAACACTGTGAAGCCGGACACAGAAGGGGCAGTGGCTGGGGACTTTGCACAGAAAGGATCCGTTGTTCCAGTGCCTGGAACCGGTCGGGCAAGGCTGCCCTTGTCATGGCATGAAGGGCAGTGCTGAGGTGCCTGTAATTGTCCCGGCGCAACAGTGGAACCCGATCCCCGCCTTCGCGGAGCATCACTGGCTCAGCAGAGCTGCCTTCTAGGACATCGTAGACTTGCCATCTGGGGGTTCTTACAGACGGAGTGTTTGTTTCTTTTATTTCAATCCAATGCTCCTGAATTAATTTTAGTTATTAAATGGCTTTGCAGAGTCCGACGGACATCAGAAGCTAGTTTACCCCAAAGCTGCTGTCACACTGTCTGGGTGCATTGATGCGGTGGTGCAGGTTTCTTTCAGTCCGCACAAGTGTCTATGTATATTTTTCTTTATTCGATCCACTCGCCTTTGCCCTCTTTACTATGTTTTCTTTGATCTCCAGCTTTATTTTTTTGCTGCCCTTCTTTCTATTGGCCAACTTAGAACATTCTCTTCTCCATCTCTCACTAACTTTTTAGGTGCGTTTGGCTTACATATGCCTTTCAGTTCATTATGATTCTTTATTTGTTTCCCTGCATTTGGGTGCCTTTTTCCTTTCTTTTTGTTTGGTGCTTGTCTATGGTTTTATTTGGTGCATCTACTTTGTTTCTTGTGTCGCTATTTACATACTTGAGGCAGCATCTAATAGCTGTTATTTTTCCACCACACGTACTTTCTCTACGTGACGCAGGCTTAAAAAGCTGCATGTGGCAGCTATGTGGTTTTACATTGCTACGGTGTAACTTGGAAGTGAGTCCAGAGCCATGCTTAAGGGGTTAAAAACCTCAGAGTGGATTTTCTAGATCCCTTACTATTCTCTCCTGGAACGTCAATGGTTAGGTCACAAAATTAAAAGAGGTGGGGTTCTCCAGTTCCTCAGGCTCCATTCCCCAGACATTGTATTGTTGCAAGAAACTCACCTAGTTGGTAACACTTGCCGGGCACTCCAGAGAGGGGGATACAAGCTTTTGGTCCACGCAGGGTTTACCTCTGGGTCCCGAGGTACCGGGATCTTGGTTAGGAAAACTCTTGCACTCACGAAGCTGGGCCGACCCCCTGGGCCGCTTTGCATTGGTGGAGGCCACCTGGGAGGGGCGTCCCTTTGAACATAATTTCTGCGTACCTCCCGCCAACGCTAGTACGTGACTCCCTTAAGGAACTGGGTACTCAACTGTTAAACCTCTCCCCAGGTACACTCATAATTGGGGGGGATTTCAACACTACCATGTGTGATGACCTGGACCGCAGACCCAAGAAAGGATCACACCGTCATAGCTCGGAGTTGGCTGACTTTGCCCATGCCTTGGGACTGAAAGACATCTGGCGCCTTCACTTTCCGGACACACCATACTTCACGCACTATTCCAACGCACACAATAGCATATCCAGGATAGACTACTTATTTTGCCCTATTTCGGACGTTGGTTGCTTTGTCCGTCTGAGAGGTCTCCCTCGCGGTATATCAGACCACTCCCCTCTTATGGTGGACCTGACCTATAATCGTCAGGTGGTGCGGGAACCCATTGTTATCAATCCATGGCTAATACAGATCCCAGACATTAGAGAGGCGCTACAGGAGAGTACTGAACTTTATTTTGATAAAAACGTTGGCTCAGTGGACTCGGCAGTTACTCTCTGGGAGGCCTATGTGGCAGTTGTAAAGGGGGAAGCACTAGCCCTTAAGACGGGTTATCTGCGTAAACAAGCCGAGCGGATCATGCAGGCAGAGACTGACCTTATCAGCCTTGAGGCGTCCCATAATGCAGCACCTTCTGACTCCACCGCTGCCCGCCTCCGTGCCCAGCAACTGAGCTATAAGGCGCTGACCCAGGAAAAGGCACAAGCACAGCTCCTCCGTACATGTCATCGGGTCTATGAGTTTGATGACTGTGCAGGTAAGATGCTCGCATGGCTGGAGCGTTGAGACCAATGTTCTAGATGGGTGTCCTCTATAACTAGACCGGACGGCTCTGTGGTGGTGGACCCAGAAGATATTGCAGAAGCATTTGCCGACCTCCTGGAAAAGGTTTATACAGCTGGCAATGGCTATTTGTCCTCTGAATCTAGACAACTATTGGAGGAGATGCGTGTGAGAAGTTGGCCTGATATATGATATCTCCAGTTCTGGGGGCACCTTGTATCAGTCCAAACAATCCCTTATGGTGATGGTTATAAGTCAACCTTCTAGACAAACTATCCTAAGGGTAGCATGGACTAAGCAGCCTTAAAGGCTTAACTCAAGAGGTTGTGTTAAGCAAGCTGTTTTACCAATCACAATCCTGTAATATCAAATGAAAGGACACCACACAAGTTATATATTATAAAAATATATATTTATTACTAGAATAATCTTCTATACTCTTTGTAAATGTAAATGTACAGGAATTTATATAGCACAAATAACCAACCAGTTTCTAAGCGCTTGCTTAGGGAACCCGTCCTGGTATTCCCCTGTGAGATAACCCCGGCAGGGTATCCGTAAGGTGAAAGCCAGGAATCCCGCCGCGAGGGGCCTTTGTGGAGATTAAGCAAGCTATTGCCCAGAGTCGCAGAGTGTGAACCCGTGAATCAAGTAGGCAACGGAGCGAGAATTGTCGAGTCCATTGACATTTAAGGACTCAAGACCCCGCCGAGCCGGGAATTGAACCCTGGTCCCGGGCTGACCTCTGCTTCCAGGTCTGCCTCCTCTAACCAGTGAGCCACACTTCTCTTTATGAGTCTAGAGGCACAAGCGTTTAAACAAAAGCACAGTTAAACATATAAAAGTTGCACAATTATGGATGAGGCCCAGGGGCCACTCAAACCATATATTAAAAAAGTGGTATAAGTATCACTAATCGAACAGTGGTCAGGCCTAGGGCCTGGGGAATCGCTGGGAGCAATCGGGACTAGCAATGCCGAAGTCGGGAAAAGCCCGCGGGATTCGGGTGCAGCGCTGAAAGCACACACATGCACCAATGCAAAGTCAATGGTGCGTAAAAGTTATCGAGTTACTGTTTTAAGAGTCTTCCGACTGACCTAGAAGGACAAAACTTTAGACCTAGACACTAGAGGTGTATACCAATACAGGAGCACCGGCGTTCAAGAGTTACCTCACCCACAGGAAGCGGGTGCACAGGTGCAAAGTTGTATCGGCTTTCGTCGTGTGGATCTATGGAGCCTGGAGATGATGATGCTGCAGGCGGTCAGAAGAGAAGTGTCCGGTGCGATCCAAGGGTGGATCGAAGATGAAGAGTACCTGAAAGCAGAGGGGACAGAGTCTGGGTCACTCAGCAGTGACCAGGGTGGAACCAGGAAGGAACCAGGCGATGTCGGGCGCAATCAGGTGGTCGTTGAGAAGCTTGTCTCCACTGCCACGTAGACTCTGGGGCACCGAGGATGTCCAGGAGTGAATCACGAGCTGTACCACAAAGGTTCTCGCTGTCGGCGGTGTCGGCTTCCGGATTGGAGCCAACAAATCTTGGCAAGCGCAACCCACACAGGATTCCAAGATCGCTTCTTACTCGGACCAACAAGGTCAGAGCGGGTGCTCCTTTTCAGGGGAGCGAGGGCCAGTCCCGAGCAACCGGACTGGCTGGTCAAATTCAAAGGTTCGTTGGTACTGGGGCCGCTAGCCAACGGGCAAGCGACCGGACCAATGCGTTGAGCCAAAAGATGCAGAAGGGCCCCACATAGCACTCGGGGAGTTTAGAGGGGTGAGCTTCAGTGCAAGAGTGGCTCAGGGCTGGGGCTTCTCAAACCCCAATGCACAGCTTCGAGGGAACCTCGGGACCTGCACGGTCAGCGCCTCATGGCCTTTCCAAGATGGCCGGCCCCACGCTTCAGGTCGCCTCCACGAGTCTCAGCTCTGCAGGGACTGTGGATCGGGCTGTTAGAAGGCAGGAACGCTGGGTCTTGTTGATCTCTGTCGCTCGAGTTCCAGTGGGAACTGCAACAAACAAATGTCGAGGTGCTGGATGGTGCCTGTTTGCACAGGGTGGTCACTCCTTGACCACAAGGGAGATTCTTCAGTCTTCTACGTCGAGTAGGATGTTGAAGGGTCCAGAGTTTCGTTTCATAAGTTTCAGTCAGGATAATCTGTGTGCACTAGCACTGCTCCCACTCTTATACCAATCTAGTGGGCTGGATTACCTGTGGGTGGGACACAGGAAGGGGGTGGTTACACCCCTTTCCTTATGTCCAGGGTCACGCTGGGACTGGGGCTGGAGTGCCCCAGAACTGGTTTGACCGGATTATGCAAGGGGAAGCCTTGTGCGCCCCAGGCAGTGTCTAGTTTCATTCAACCCACCCTGCCCCAATACACTATCTCCTGCCTGGGGAGGTGTAGCACCTCCCTGCCACAGGAAACCCTTTGTCCAGGCCTCCTCTGCCAAGTTTTGGTCAGCAGCAGGAGGTCAGACTCGTGTCGGTGGCAGCAGCATCCATTTTGTGATGCTGAGGCTCTGGTTAGAATTAACTGCGTTTTAGCAAAGTAACATGTCTTCTCCCTCTAGAAGGGTGGAATGCTATCCCCGTCGCCAGGACTGGTGAGGGGATAGTATTCCAAATCGTATGACACCTTACACGACATGTTTTGATAAAGCCAAACCAAAGTTAGCAAATAACCGCGATGGATTATAATGCACTTAAGAGTATATGGTATGGCAATATCCCGGAACAGCTAAGGGAGTTGGTCCCGACAGCTGCAGACAGGCTCAGCTCATGCTAGAGCACCATCTCACATAAAACCAAGCACTATGCCTCCAGGTTTGTTAAGGCCTGCCATAGGAGTGACTGATAGGTATATATGTGTCCAGATATAGGTTTAGATATAGGTATACTATATATAAGCAAGGGTTGATTACACCACCTTGCCCCAGCTGAGTGATCAGCCAGTTGTGTCAATTTAAGAACCATCCAGGGGTGGCAAAAGATATGCTGCAGCCCCTGGCAGGCCTTGGATGCACCTATGCCCTAGGCACCTATAGTGCACTGTATAGGGGCTGACAAGGTGTCCAGTACCAGATTGGTTATGCACCTAGGGTGCATGGAGTCTATTTTAAGGAGAGAGCAGATAGTCTGTGGCCCTGATTAGCAGGGAACCAGGCCAACTAAGTCGAAAACCAGCTAAACACAAGGCAAAAAATCTGGGGTAACCATAGTCAGGTATCCACCTTCCTACAATGCGCCTCAGACTATTTCAGAATCGGATCGTCTGGCCTTAGACACTGACATTTCCGTAGATGAGCTCACTACGGCGCTTTTCGCTGTCCACTCCGGTAAGGCCATGGGCCCAGACGGAGTTCCAATTGAATTCCTGAAAGGGATGGTCCCCGACATGATTCCCCATCTTTTAAATATGTTCACTGAGAGTCTAGAACTTGGGGTCTTTCCCCTCGACCAAAGACTGACCTCGATCGCGGTTATCCTAAAACCTGCTAAGCCTCCCACTGACTGCGGTTCCTATCGGCCGATTTTCTTAATCAGTGCCGGAGCCAAGGTCCTGGCTAAATTACTGGTGACTCGCCTTCTCCTAGTCCTTCCTTCCCTAATACATGACGACCAGTCTGGTTTTCTTCCGGGCCGTAACACAGCGCTGAATCTCCGTAGAGTGAATAACCTGTTGAGCCGCCAGTCTCTTATGCAGCAAGATGCCGCCATCTTATCTCTTGATGCAGCGATGGCATTTGACTCGATCGAATGTCCATATCTGTTCGAGGTCCTCCATCGCTTTGGCTTTGGACCCCAATTCATTGGATGGGTGCGTCTTTTGTATATGGATCTCATAGGCCAAGTCCGGGTTAATAATTACGTATCCCGGATATTTCCTCTTCGTCGCGGCACCAGGCAGGGTTGCCCCCTCTCCCACCTGTTGTTCGCTCTCACCCCGGAGCCTCTGGCTCACTGGGTCCGTACAGATGTCTCGATCAGGGGACTACGCTGGAATGACGATAGTGTTGATAATATCTCCCTTTATGCTGACGACATTTTGCTATATGTGTCGTCCCCACAGCCCTCCATTAACAGTCTGTTTCAAATCCTTATTAACTTTGGGAAGTATTCGGGATACGCTATAAACTGGTCTAAATCAGTGCTGTATATGGTACATGGCTTGCCGCCTCGCCTGCCTAGAGGGTCTCTATCACCATAGCCCCTGAAGGTTTTACATATCTTGGTATTTTTATTACACCTGACTCTAAAAGGTTCTATGACCATAATCTGCTAGGCCCACTGCATCGGCTTCGTAGTTGTTGTTGTTCATTGGCGGTCACTCCCACTTTCCCTCCCGGGCCGGGCGGCACTATTCAAAATGCTGGCGCTTCCACGCTTCCTTTTATGTCTTACAGAATTACCCATTCCCCATCCCGGATTTTTACTTTAAGACAGTGGAAGGTGAGCTTCGACTGCTACTCTGGGATGGCGGAGCCGCTCGCATTGCCTTATGCAAGCTGTTCCAGGGCTGGTATGATGGGGGAATTGCCCTACCTAACCTTTGTCTGTATTACTGAGCCTCTCAGCTTGCGGTGATCAATCACTGGATACACGGTTCGCCTCTGAATCCGGCCTTCCTATTAGATAGAATTCAAACCGGGCGTGAGGGTTATCTGGGGGCTCTCTACAGTACACCAACCAAAACTAGATATGTTCGACCCATGGCGCATGCACAGTGGAAATCTGGCACAGAGCCAACAGGCGATTGGGCTGGGCTGGCAGACTTACCAAAGCCTCGCCTCTCTGGCCTGCACAAGGCTTGGGCTCCCTGTGCTTCTTCCAAGGGTTTGATAGATGGGACACAATTGGAATTTCTGAGGTTGGAGACTTTGTCCACAAGGGTAAACTGCTGACCTTTAGCGAACTCCAAGCTAAATATGCCCTTGCGTCCACTGAGTTCTTCAGGTACTTGCATATTACACACGCTATCCAGGCCACTTTTCCCGACCTCACCTCCATACCTGCTACCTCCCCTTGGATGAAGAGGACTGGGGGTTGGCACTAATGTCCCCGAGGGAATCAGCTATTGTCACAGATTTAGATTGATCCAACTAAAAGTGCTACATAGAATGTACATGTCCGCCCTTACCCTAGCTAAGATTGGACAGCGCCCTAACACACTGTGCCTTCGTGGTTGTGGACTCCCTGATACCTTTTATCACATCTTATGGGAGTGCCCGGTGATACAGCAGTTCTGGAAGGCTACATTGAGTAAAATGAGTAGATCCTTGGGTAAACCACTTTCCACGTCACCTAGGGAATGTGTCCTCAACATCTGGGGGCCTAATGACCTAACTGCTCCAGAGTTACAATGGGCGGCGCTAGGTTTTCTGCTAGCCAAACGCTCCATAGCAATGGGGTGGGGCTCCCTGGACAAGCCACTGATGGTGGGCTGGGTGGCTGCAATGGATCAGTGCATGATAGCTGAGAAGACGGTGTATAAAATAAGAGGTTGCCCCAAAGTATGGGACACGAAATGGGGACATTGGAACGCATACCGCGGTGAATTGTGTGATTCCCCTACGATGGAACTGGCACTGCCCCGTGGAGGATCCAGGGGCGGGTGGGATGCTGGTTTTGATTCTATTGCGATTTGTGTGTGTTTTTATGAATCTTGTGACAGCCCCCTGATTTAGTTCTGCATCAATAGGGACCTGAGACGACGCGACACCAGGGGTATGTGCTGGACTCTTGAGACGTAATATATGCTATTTTGCTTTCTCTGCTGGATTTATTCATTTGAGTTTTGTTTCTGTTTCAAAAGTGGTGTAATTATCCTTCCTGTGTCCAACCCGGGATTTGATTTATTTCCCTCTTTGCTCTATTCTACTGATATGCCGTCCGACCTCAGGGTTGTGGACTGAAGGGCTGTGTAATGCAATCTAATCTACTTATCATTCTTCGTTTTTATACCTGCATGTGTATCGACGTGATTGCAATCTATGTTTTTTGACGAATCACCACAATAAAAATTTTAAAAATACAAATAAAAAAACCTCAGAGTGGGACTGAGCCTGACACTAGACTTATTGAGGCTGCTATATATGTTCTAACAAGCAAAAGCTTCATACAGGGGGCATGGTGTTAGCGGTAGCAAATGGTTACACACAGACCTGTGTTAAGCTACGTTAAAACAAACGCTGCTTGAGTTTCGCAGATATTTTTTCCAAGTCCACAAATTTCCTTTTGTATTGTTCATCATCATCTATTTTCCTCTCTGTAATTTTTTTAACAAAACCAATAGCTCTATCTAAACACGTATAAGGCCTCAAAGGCGAGACCTATTGGCTATGCCAATGCTTGTTATCCTATGTCACTGGAGTGAGGCCTACAGGTTCACTCTCCTTTTTAAATGTTCCGCTGCTTTGTGCATAACTCACCCTTGGCCTACAACAGGTAGATGTGAAGAGCTATGCAGCACAGGAGTAGTAACTCTACTCTGGATTATGTGTGCCTAGGAAGGGTACAGTACAGGGATAGATCAGTGCTGTGTAGTGTATGTGGATGTATGCCTGCAAGGAATACATGACATGAAAGATGTAGTAGTGTGCAGTGCGTGCACAATGAAAGCCTGTGATGAATGTATTTGTGCTTGCACAAAGTATAATACATGAAGAGTGTAGTGTTGTGCAGCAAGAACATGGGGAATGTGTGAGGTGGCAGAGTGCGTGTTTGCAAATAGCACACTCTGGTATACAAAACAGAAAGGCGACAGTACTGAACAGGACACGCAGACTGAATGTGTGTGCTGAATGCAGGTGCGTCTAGTGGCACAATGCATGGAGGTGACAGAGAACCGGAGACTAAGTATTCTGGGAATGTGCACTGAGTGCAAGTGTGCCTGCAAAAGTACATTATATGGAGGACACTGGGTTCCATTTTTGGAAGCCCAGGTCTGCCTCGTGAAGACATGAGGGGTAGAGAATTCATCTCCAGACAGATGTGTATTACTGCATTGGTGTCAGCTGGGTAGGACACACTGGAGGAAGGAAGGAATGGACCCTCACTTTACACTACAAAAAGGTTCCTCTTTCATTCAGTGATGGATCACAAGGAAGGGACATCTCAGGAAAGGAGATTGGGCTGATAAGGGAATCCTACAGAGTAGGGCGAGGAGCCTGGGATTAACATTTTGTTGTACAATTCACTGTGGTTGACATCCAAGTATGAAGTCTTGTCACTTCCATGAATTGTGTTGTGGGTCAATCAGCTTCAGAGGCTTGCCTGCTGTGACAAACATCCTTTCAAGGGGAAAAAAGAAAAAGGGAAGTGGGCATTTCAAAAGAAGCAGAACCCCCCCCCAAAAAAATGTCAAGGACCCAGGGCCTAAGACCAGTTAGGTGTCTGGAAAAGGGCTATAAAAAGGGGAGGTTGAGACCCCAAACTTTGTCATCTCCCAAGCAGCCAGACTGGCAGTGTGAGAAGGAGAAGCACTGTAAGATTTGTTCCCGTGACCGGGACTGGGGGTCAATGCCTGCTAGTCTCCCTGCTGGGTGAGAGTACACAAGGGAAAACCAAGATCACCAGCCCTGGAGCTTGGAGCAATAGTACCTGCCTTCTTGCCAGGACCAGTGTGTTCTGTGAAGAAGAGGTGAGTGTTTGAAAGAGGGAGGTCCAGTGGGGAGCCCTACCGCGAGGACTCCCTGGGCAAGGTGTAAGGAGAACAGCTGCACACTGATTGGGTCATTGCCCATGAGCAGGAACAGTCTGTTGACCCCTGTATGCCAGGACAGGGCCACAGTGACCTAAGCCATGAAAGGAGTGCCGCGTGGGAAGAGCCAGTCCGTACCACCTTGCTGTAGTGACCCAGTGTGCCAGAGAAGGCCCCTGTAGAACCAATTAGGGCCAGGAATGTGCAACCTCCATCTGCTGAGGTCAGCGATCAAGCATGTCAGAAGGGGCAACCATAATAAGGGTGCTCGCACAAGAAAAATCTGCACCCAGGTCATGACTAATGCTGCAACTCCGGATTCCAGGAGAGATTGCCAGTACCACTATGGGCAAGTGTTTGGGTAGTGGCCAAGATAAGAGGATTATGCCATGACCAGCAGGTCCAGCCCACACACTGTGATCTGTATCTGACTAATTCCCAGAGGAACACAAGGACGCTGCCAAATACATGGCTCCCTCACTGGGGCTCCAGATGGAAGCCTGAGAATTCACAAATCTCAGTGCGAAAGAGTGACTTACCTCCTGTTTGCGAAACGGGATAAGTTCTTATCCCTTGAATAAACAGGCAACACTGCTCATTTGAGAGAGCTGGGGACTGCCGGTGCTGCTGCGTAAACTGTGCGCAGTCCATCATCAGCAAACAGGATATGGACTCAGGAGCACCTGTGAAGATGGCACTCGCTGCACCGCTGAACATTTCCATAACACTGGAGCTGGTAAGACTGGAACTTGGCCTGCGGAGCCCTGGGGAATTCGCTGCCAATGGTGCTGCGGCACCATTGACACTTTTGAATAATAACTAAGGAGCCAAAGGGGAACTCTTGAGTACGGCCTACTATTAACCATTACCTGGATGTGGCCACCAATGAATGGGTAATAACCCTGAACATGTTACAAGAGGGGGGGGCTGGACAAGGATTTGCCTGAAAACTACTAGAGCTCTGACCTCAAGGGGAGTCTGTTGTCGCTTCTGAAACTTGTTATTGCTTTGCATGTGTAGAGTTAGAAATAAAATACGAATTTTTCTTATAAAAGTAAGTATTGGACTAGACACTGGTTTAGTGTTGGTACTGTGTGCACTTTAAGTAATGAGGTGTGTTCACTAACCTGTATCTACACTTCCCATTCAACACTTTGGATTCTCATCCACAGCTACCATTGAAAGTCAAGTGCAGATGGGATATTTGGCTCAGGATCCATAGTAGGTCAGGCCCAAGGAACATCAGAAGTTAAAGGCTGCAACCACCACAGTAGGACCCAGTAGCCCCATATGCCTTGGGGCCCTCTGAATGGGGTTCTCACACTATACATCCCTAAACCCCAAAAACCTTATTACTTACAAATCCTACCCGTCCTTGAATCAAAAATTTCTTGCTACCCCTAAACACCACTCACCTCTGAAACATAAACACTCATTTCTACCTCTACACACTACCCTAACTTAAACCCTAAAAAATCTTTAGTGCCCCTATACACTACCCATCCCTGGGCCCTAAAAACATCCTATTACCCCAAACACTATATGTCACTGAACCCAATAAATTCTGTACTACCCCTATACACTACTCAATATTGAATCCTAAACCCCTAAACACTACAAAACACTAAAACCTACAACCTCTTTAGTACCCTAAACACTACTCATCCCTGAATCCTAAAAAATATTTTTACAAATAAACACTACCCATCCCTAACCATAAATATTCTTTACTACCCCTTAACACTGCCCATCTCTGAACATTACTACTACTTTACACTACCTTTTACCTTCCTCACTATCCCAAAAGTGTACCCATCCCTGGACCCTACATACTCCTTAGTACCCCTAAACTCTACCTATCAATGTTATGTACAGGTGCTGAATAGGGCAGGCCCTGGGGGGTGAAGGAGATCATGACTGTTTTGTCAGAAAGAACAATGTCTTGGGCTATTTCGGAAGTCTATGGGGGGGATCTGAGGTGTTTTGGGAGGTCGTTCCAGGTCTTGGCTATGAGGTATGAGGAGTGTCCTCTGCATTCTGGTCTTCTTGATGCAACAGAGGTGATTTCTTGCCTTGTACGTACATATAAGGTGTCTGGTAGACGGTTGAGGTGGTAAACGAGGGAAGATGGACCAGTGTTGTAGAGAACTTTGAAGGCATGGGTGAGTAGCTTGAACTTACATCTTTCCTGGACTGAGAGCCAGAGCTGGGAGCGCTAGATACATCGACAGACACCACGGCATTTGAACTTATCCTATACCATTGGAGTATTATCCTACTCGCCGTGGGCAAAATAAATAGAAAACCATATAATTCTGAAATTGTCAAGCGGATACTCTCTGATATACATCGAATAATAACTGTTCTCATATTGGATACTCGACCGGAGTATCTATGGTCAAGGGCCCAGCTGGGTTGGAAGTATCACCAGCTGAGCGACCTTCTGACTGGATTACAGCCATTTAGCCCTGAGGAATCGCGAGTGCGATGAAAGAGGTGATTTCTTGCCTTGTACGTACATATAAGGTGTCTGGTAGACGGTTGAGGTGGTAAACGAGGGAAGATGGACCAGTGTTGTAGAGAACTTTGAAGGCATGGGTGAGTAGCTTGAACTTACATCTTTCCTGGACTGAGAGCCAGTGGAGATTCCTGAGGTGTGGAGAGATGTGGTTATTTTGCTGGATGTTCAGGATGAGTCTGGCAATGGCATTCTGGGTGGTTTGGAGTCAGCTTAGGACATGGGCTGGGATTCCCATGTAAAGGGCACATTCATAACTAAGTGTACTTGTGATCAGAGCCTGGGTGACTGTTCGTCTGGTATTCAGTGGCATCCATTTGAAAATCTTGCGTAGCATTCATAGGACGTGGAAGCATTTTGAGGAGATGGCATTGATATGGCTGCTCATGGGGATGTTGGTGTCCAGATGAACCCGGGGTTCTTGGCATTGTCCGCTGGGGTGAGTGGAGTGGCAGGTTCAGAGGGCCACGAAGAGGCACCCCAGGGAAGGTGGTTGTTGCTGAAGAAATGGACTTTGTCTGTGTTGAGCTAGAGGCAGTTGTTTGTCATCCAGCCAGCAACATTGCTCATATAGTTCGCAAAGTTAGCTTTAGCAGTGCTGGTTAAGTCAGTAGAGAAGATGAGCTGTGTGTTGTCTGCCTATTATAGTATGTTGATGCCATGGACTCTGACAATGTCCATGAGAGGAATCATGTAGATGTTGGGCTGAGCGACGACCCTTGAGAGATTCCGCAGATGAGTTTCTTGGGTTCTGGGGTGTAGGGGGGGAAGTCTTACTCATTGAGTTTTGTATGTGAGGAAGATGAATATCCACTTGAGGGCTGGTGGACAGATACCCATGTGCAAAAGCTTTCTGATGAGTGGTTTGTGACAGACTGCATGGAAAGCTGTGGATGTTTTTATGGGCATTGTTGACCACAATGATGGCTGTCTCTGTGCTGTGGTTTGTGTGAAAGAATGATTGAGTGCTGTCTGGAGTAATAGGTGGTAAGAGTTGGGTATTGATGGCTTTCTCAATGATTTTAGCTAGAAGAGGCAGGAGCAAGATGGGTCTGTAGCTGCTAAGGGTGTTGGGGCCCACTGTTGGTTTCTTCAACAGGGCATCGACTTCCACATTTTTCCAGCAATACGGGGTTGGTGGTGATTAGATAGGTGTTTATGATAGTGGTGAGCACAAGGGAGATAATGGTTCTTTCAAGGTTGTATATAACATGAGTGCAAGGATATGAGGAGGTTCCTGAACGGATGGTATTCATCAGGGAGGTGGTTTAATTTGAGATGGAATTCCATTGTTTGGTGCAGTTTGGTGATGAAAGAGGCGTCCAGCTGGATGGAGGAGTTTGTATTGGTATGTTTTGGGTCAAATGTGCTGTAGATTTTGGCAATCTTTTGTTTGAAAAGGTTTGAGACATTGTTGCAGAGTGCTTGGGATGAGATCATGTTGTTGTTGGCAGTTGCACGATTGGAAAACTCTTTGATGATGGTGACAAATTCTTTGCCATTGCTGGAGCTGGCTTTGAATCTGAGAGTTAGGGCCTTTTTCTTTGCATCTCATAGTTGTTGGTGGTAGAGGTTGAGGGAGACTTTTTTATGTGGATCTTGTGGTGGTGTTTTTGTCTAGTCTCCATTTTCTCTCAAGTTGTTTGCAGTGGTGGTTGGACTCAATGAGGTTTTGCATGTACCAGCTGGGTCGTTAGTTGTTTTTGCATGTCTTCTTTCTGGTGGGAGTGATGCGGTTGGCTCAGCTGCAAGTAATTACTGAAGAGCTTGGTGTTGACATTGAAGTTCTCTGCCTCAAATTGGAATTTAGTGTGCGATCTGGGAGGAAACTAGGATTACCATACTACATTCCCAACACCCAACTCTCAAAGCCCAAAGTTAGTGTGGCCACAGACTTTCACCGTCTTGAAAATGCCCCGACGCTTGGCATTTTGGGCTGGTACTCAGTTAGGCAAATAGGAACTGCTGCAAAGTGAGTTGGGTTCCCCCTGGGAACTTTTACCACATTGGTTAGGGAGGGGCAAGGAGTCCCCCCGACTCAGTGGCACATACAAGACATCCCTAGGCACCCTTAGGAGAACACTGCTGGGCCTAAGAACGTAGAGAAGTGGATTGGACCAACAGTTGACCACTGTGACCTGAGAGGAGAACTGAAGGCGTGGACTTACTTCCTCTTATACCCACAAACAAGAAGTGACTCCAAAATTCCGTTGGCTGTCCTGTTTGCCTACAGGGCTACAGAATGCTACAAGAGGCTGTTTCCTGCAACTCCCAGCTGTCAAATAGCAACTGGACCAACTTGTCAAGCTGATCCGCCAAGGCATGTTTCTACTTGGTCAAAATCTTCCCCAGACAAAGAGGCCAAAAGAATCACCTGCAAAAAAAAAATTCTCTGTCAATTTTCCTGCTCAGAAATGTACCTGCCTACATCAACAGCTTCACAGAGCCTAATACCTCAGCCACAGCCCACTGCCTCGCCCCACTGAAAATTCTGACTTCCGTTTTTTAGACTAAGGGCCAGATTTAGATTTTGGCTGACTTGCTACTCTGTCACAAAGGGGATGGATATCTTGTCTGCTGAAATATACACCTCAAAGGATATTATGGGATTTATATTTCAGCAGATAGGATATCCGTTACCGTCGTGAGGGAGTAACACATCAGCCGAAATATGAATCAGGCCCTAGATCCCAAAGTAAAACCTCAGATGAAATCAAACCTGGTTTGTGTATCCGACCAGAGTTCCATCACGGCCAGCCTGACGTCGTACCTAGGTCCCGGTCTACTGTGACCATTTGACTCACATTCATATCTCTGGTTCTCCTCATTAGAGTTTTGTTAATTTGATGTCAGTTTATTCATAAAATTGACTCCTTTTTTATAATTCGGTTTGAGATTTTTATTGCTTGGTGTTTTGATTGTATTACTTTTTTGGTACTGGATAAATATTTTCCACATTAACCTACATTAAGCCGGTCAGCTTTGAGCCATAGCTACCAGGGGGTTGAACTCAGGTGATTTGAGTGACTTTGAGGGTTCACCCTGACAAGGGTGGTGAATACTTCTTGGGGTGGTTAGTCACCCATCCCAATAAAAAAACCAAATTCTTACAGACTCCCTTAGCTGGAGTTTCTCATGTGTCTTCTTTTTCGGTTTACAATGGCCAAGAGCGAATGGTGTAATGTTTTGGGGCAGGTTTGGCTGAGTAAACTACAGCAATGACCCAATACCAATGTATTTAACTAGAAAAAGGGGTCAACCCAGGGACCTTGGCTGGACAATTATAAAACAATAGTACCTTTTGGGCAAGTTTAACCCTTGACTTCCACGGCAATAGTGTTATACTTGGGATAGAGAAAAACCTCTCCAATGAGTAAGTGTCAGTTATGAGTTTAGTGCATTTGTTTATACATAGCTCATTTATGAATATATAAATCAATTTACACAGTATAGTATAATACTTATACAAATAAGGTGCTCCTAAAAAGTGACGGCGCAGTGAGAGTGATATATGATGAATAAAAAGGGCATTTGCACTATGTACAAAAATATATACGTGGCTGATAGGGAAAATAGAATGTTCTGAAGTCAATACCCATGAAACAAGTGTTGATATTCGACATCCAATTCTTAAAAAATATAGTTGCCATATTTTTTTGATGATGCTGCGACCCCTACACATAGGTATTTAGAGCAGGGGCTTCAACAGGACGCAAAATGTATAAAATGGAGACACCATATGATTGGAGCCGAAATTCACACCATCAAATACATTTCAAGACAATATATCCAGGAACACCTTGAAAGTCTTATTGCCAAGAACTGTGGCAATAAGAGTCACATATATGTAAAAGTGTCACACATTCATAATGAGATATGTATAAATCAATGCATGCATAACTGGAACTTACTCATTCGAGAGGTTTTCTTCTATCCCTAGTATAACACTTTTGCTCTGGAAGTCAAGGGCAACACTTCCCCCAAAGGGACCATTTTATTGTTTAATAGCCAATGCCATTGTAGGCACAAAGACAAAAGCGTTATTCATAGAACTCTGCCTAGATTTGAAAATATCCTATTTTATTGATGGAAAATTGCTTTTGTAATTCATGATTGTAACTCACATGGAGGTTTCAGTGTGAGGAATTCTTCTATGGGTGGAGAGTGGGTGTTCCCAGTTTGGCATGCCCTGGAAGTTTTAAAACAATCAGAAACGAACAGTTTTTGGCAATCATAAACCCTTTTCTGATCCCTTCATATCCTGGAGATGGTCAGAGATCTACTTCTGCCAGGGCTCGAGCAAATTCATTTTCATTATGGAAAGGAGGAAGGGAACACCCGCCCCAAAAATGGCAAGGGTGTGGGGGAAGGATGGTTTTTCTCTGCGTAGAAAGAGATTTTTCCCATACAGGAAAACTACCTAGATCTTTGTTCTCAAATGGCAAAGAAAAATTCATATTTTTTTTGTATAAATGCTAGAAAGCTGTGACTTTTCCAAGCTTTCAAGTGTAACCTGGGAAACATCTGTGAATTTCAAAACGTTGAAAATCTCTACCCATGTGAGAACGAATACAAGGAGGTCTAGATTTCTAGTTATTTTAATGAATCAGCCCCAGAGGCGGTAGCAAATGACATAACAACTAGCATGGCCACTGTGAAATAGATCAAGTCTCTTACATAGTACAGAAATCCTGTGGTTTATTTACTCATTACTGTAAACAATGAGTAGTTCATTGCAAAATTAGAAACATGTTTTAAAAAATCTTCCAACAGCAGATGTATCCCTTATTAAATGTATTTTGATGTTTTTTTTCTACCTTGTCCTAATTCTGAGATAACTATCATGAGTACAATAACATGTCTGCTGGAAATGGTGCCTCTTTTCAGGTCATGGCTTTCGCCTTCTTCCTAAATTCTTTCTCCTACTGTAACAGAACTCTAGAACTGTGTGGGAGATGCAATTGAATTACAGTGAATGACCTCAAAATGACCACAGAAAGACTCCCAAGATTTGAAATTTCACATCCTTGTGCGATCTTCCCAATTACCTGCTGTAGTATCTTCAATTTTTTTTCTCATCACCTAATGTTTTCACAGCTCTGTACAAGAATTAAAGTTAATACCGTTTTCACTAGCGACATCAGGTTTCAAGTTTATTAAAAACAGGTTTGAATTCTTAAGAGAAGAGGTTGCTGAAATAAACTTCTTTGAATACCTGACCATTTTTCCAACGGAGCACATAGTAAAAAAGGTTTTATTTTCTTATATTGAATGGAATCAATAATGTTGATCACACAGGTGACCACTAAGTAAGGCTACCTTACACTCCACTGCTTCATCTGCCTGTACTTCGAGTAAGAAACTATCATTCGAATGAAGTCTTATGTGTGTCAAATGAGGATTTGAACTAAAATGCACTGGTTGGAAAATCAGTGCTTTACCAGATGTGACACCGTTTGCCGCTGCTTGGGAACCTCAGTTTCATTTTGTTTTATTGTTAAATGTTACTACCCAGTCAGTGTAACTGCAGCTTTTAATGCGGGAGGAGAGGGTTTCTAAGTGCTGCCAGTTTGTTATTGGCAGTGGGTTGATAAATATTTGCCAACATGTCACACTTTGGGCAAGTGGAGAAGCTGGGATTACTAGAAATGAAAGAAAAGAAAAACATACTAAGTAAGTTTGCTAATGCAATAAAACAAAAACTACGGCTACTTGTCTGAAATACAAATGGTCCAAGGTTTATTTTTTAACAAATAAATTAACATTTTAGAAAAAAAATAATTGATCTTGAATGTCTGAGCTGTTCATTCTAACGGTCGGCAAACAATAGGAGTAAAAAACACAACCGTAAGCCCCAATAGCAAATAGTTTTGCCTTTTTTTCCCACTTCGTTTCTCCTCCTTGTGTTTTTATGGGTTGGGTTCTTGGCTGCCCTCCAGGGCTTGACACAATTGCTGAAGTCCCTGAGCGGCTGGAATTCATTTAAATTTCATATGAAACTTTCTTTCGACATTCGATTCCCCCTCGCGCAGCATAAAAAGTCTCCTGCGGAGAGGACCGGGTTGGCTCACAGTCTTTATTTTTGTTTTGTCATCTTCATGTGATGTAGGCCTTCGGATCCCAATATCTCAATCAAAGCGATTTTTCTTATGTCACATTGGGTTGCATAAGTGGTCCCTCTGCCCCTGGGGACATATTGGCGTATTACCCTGGAGGGTTCGAGAGAGTATGAGAAATGGTACACACTGGCACAGAAGAAAGCAATTTCATCAGCTTTCCCTAAGGCCTCCTGGGCCTGGCATCCGGTACAGACGTTTTACTTCTCATGATACAAGCTGAACCCAAGAAACGCTGGCCTCAGTTCAAGTACGCCGCCTTCCCTGGGTCAGTGGCGCGCCGCTGCGGGCGCCGCGGTTAGAAGTGTTACGGTGCAGTTTCAGGCAGGACAGTGCGTCACCAGTTCTTCTCAGTTCACGTGCACAACAAGGCCCTAGGGAGCGGTCACAATATTGCACACTGTAGTCTTTGGGAAGTCGGAGCCCGGTCTCCGCGCCATTTGGATTTTTTCTTCTTCTTCTGGCTTCTCTCGGGAATCTGTTGTCTGTTGAGTGAGACAAAAAAAAGAGAGCATGAGGAATAATGGAATATCAGGATTTGTTTAAAACCAATTTTACTGAAAGTTACTCATGCAAAGGGATAACACAACTGTGGTAGCTCGGGGAGTGAGCTTTCCGGAACATTAAAAGAGGAAAAAATCAAGAACTTTAGAACTAAGCTATACAGACTGCATTTTAATCATACTTCATTTGATTTTAAATAATAAACTCGGCATTAGACGGAGAACGTTATAGAATATACTAACAGAGATTGCACTTATATATTAAGAAATTTTAAACACATTAGTCGATTTTTAAAATGTATTGTTGTGGTTTTAATTAACTGAAACAATAAAAACTTTTTCAATCCTTTCAATCCTCACTTCGTGTGAAATAAAGGAGTAACGTTATAGAATGTATAACCCACTTCCCACATTCACTTTACTCCGAATAGCATGGTGGAACGTCTGCTACGACTGACATATGTTATTTGTGCCATGCGCTCTCCGCCAGCCTCACATTCAGGGCTGCAAGCAATGAGGGAAGAGGCAGAGGAGAAGTGCCAAAGCTCACTTCTAGCACCCGGCTCCCTTTCCAGGCACACCACTGAGTTGAAGGTGTGGCAGGTGGGCAGAAGAAAGGTTAGGGTTTCGGGGGGGATGAGTAATTAGAGGCAGGTGAAGGAAAAACGATGAGGCATATGTTCCTAATTGAAAGAAAACATTCCCGTAATAGGATACATACTTGGCAAGTTAAAATCTATCATTTAGGAATTGTGTTATGTCCTGTCCTGCTCTAAAGTCTTTCATCTTCCTCGTACAGGGAGTGTCACATCCTGCTTTCTCCCATACTTCTGTGATAAACGACATGTATAATGGTTTGTGTTTCCTTCCTTTGTAGATGGGGAAGACGGTAAAAATGTGCTTAGTCATTTTTTTTCTGTGCAGCACCTCAGTCACCCTATTCTGAATCTGTCCTGATCTGTGATGCAATACAATTCTGGGCCAACCGGTGTTCCACCTGTGACAGTTGGGACAGAGTCACATAGGGCTGAGCCATAATCAAAACCTATTTAAGTGAAACTTGAAAAGAAAAAAAGTGTGTAACAACAAAATTATGTAACAGATGGTGCCTATAAAATTGTTACGAAAACATGAGCACATGACTTTGGGATATAAAGAGAGTCCCAAAAGCAGTAGTTTCCCAGATCTACAAACCATTCCCCCACTTTGGTGGCATGCTGAGCTGGTGATAACTCGCAGCCCCGGCTGCTGCGGTAAGAAGGATGGGCCCGGCTGGGGGGCAGGGGGGGTGGGGGTGGGGGTGGGGGGGGGGGGGGGTCAATTTTGAGAGACGACCACAAGGGAAAATTAAATAAAAAATTTATTTTCCCAGCGGTCTCCTCTTGGAATCCCCCCCATCCAGCCCCACCGCTTTTACCTGCAGTGGCCGCGGCTGGTAACACGCACTGCACTACGCACACTACCTTGCCCGGGCACAAACATATTTGATAGGTATTTTAATCACTTTTAGAAACTGTCATAAACTATCAAGTAGCACTTCCACCTAGTTATTGGGAGTCCAGGAACCCTAGGTATGTGACACATGCATAGATTCAAAATACGTTTTTAATCCCTAAGATCAGTGACATACTCTGAAATTTATACAGATTAACACATACACCTGACAAAACATGTACATCACATTATACTACATTCAGAGTGAGGTTCTCCAGAATAGTCAAATTAACACACTGGGGCATATTTACAAGAAAGTGGCGGAGCGAGTGTTAGCTTCAAATTTGCTAACGCTAAGCTTGTTCACTTTAGAAACGCAAGGATATTTACAATAATACGGCACTTACCTGTGTTTGTCCCTGCACTGACGCTAAAGTCAGCTGCCTAGCGCCAACGCAGGCACCCTTGCACCACAGTGCAAGGATGCATGCGTTGAGGTAATGATTGTTTATGTGCAGGAATGTATCCCTTCCTGCACATAAACAATCCAGAATGGTGATTTGCAACTCCTATGTGTGCTGCATTGTGCAGCACACGTAGAAGTTGCAAATCGTGATTTTTTTTAATGATTATGTGCAGGAAGGGACATCTCTCTGTACATAAAACAATCATTCATGGTAATTTGCTGTTAGAAACAGCAAAAACAATGAAAAATAAAGCATTTCTCCTCGTTTTGCCATGTTAAGACCAGGTTTTCCTTTGTCTTAATTTTGGCACTGCCTCCTATTTACGCTACCATTGTAAATAGGGGGCAGTGTCAAAATCAATGAGTGTTGCGGTGTTGGAACGCCCACTGCAACACCCATTGCTTACCCCTTTCATGCTGTCTAGCATGAAAGGGCGCCTTATATACAAGGCTTTGAAGTAAGGCGAAGCTCCTATCGCCACAGGAACGTCACAAAAGTGATGTTCCTGTGGCGACACAGGCTTGTAAATATGCCCCACAGTTTGCTCACTCGCACAGGGAACACGTAATCAACTTGATTCACATTGGCTCATGTGGCTCACCTTCATACATGGTTATTATTCTCAAGAGTATTCTCCCTCAACAAGGACAAGGGCACCCCTTGCCTCCCTGGCAGAAACTCAGGAGTTAACTAAACCTGTTCAACAGTGCTAAACAATTAGCAGTCAGGCGCCATGGAATCATGTGAACAGATGCAAAGTTCATAACTCGTAAGCCTTCTTTAGGGTCTGCTTAGAGATGGACATGGCTAGGGTCTCTGGCTAGGAAACCTGTGACTGTCTGGCTTGGCTGGGAGTCAAGTTGGGAACAGGGCACACACAAGGACAGAGAACCATAAGTCATCATCAGGTCCTGGTTCCTTCAACTCCTCTCCATCTTCTGAGCCCCATGAAAGCAGGCTGCTATGACTAGGAAGGCCCAAGGTATCTGCCTTTAGATGGTTCAGTTCTGATCTAGTTCCTGATGGTCCGCCTTTGGATCCAGAGGGATCAGGGTCTCCTACAAGAAGAGGGACCTTGTGCTGTTCTATTACACAGAAGACCTTGTTTGCTGCTACCAAAAGAAAAAGACAGAAGCCCTTTGTTAGACTTTGCATCCTTAGGGTGGTGTTTCCCCAGACTTTTTGCCTTTCACCTTCTATTTTGCTGATTCTCCTTTAGTTGGCCTAAGGACTCTGACCACTTTACCACAGCTAACCATTATGACATTGGTGCATACCTGGTTGGCATATCTGTCTTACTGGTAAGTTCCTCGTAAAGTGGTATACCATATACCAGGGCCGGTTTTGCAAATGCTACTAGTGGATGTGCAGCACTGATTGGGCCACCCATCTAAGTATCTAAGATCCATGGTAGTAGTAGGAATGCTCACGCAAGGCAGGTTGAAGATAGAAGTTGAGGTTTCTTCCGTAGTAAGAAGATCTCATCCAGGACCCAGCCAGTATATACAAACAGACCTTTATCTAATTTGAAACATAACATTCCAAACCCTTTATGTACCTAGCTTACCACCACAGGGAATGTATTCCCAGGTTACCATGGCATTGCAGCAAAGAGAGCTCCAGATGCCACATACCTCCCCTTTCATAAAAAAAACAGAAAACACGAGAAATTACAGTGAGAAAAAGAGAGAGAAAAATAACAAACGTGTAGAAGCAATTTAACACACCCAAAAGCCTTTGTATACACAAAATGTTGCACAAAGTGCCTCACATTATAAATTTACTGCACAGAATCCTTCAAGAAGTACGGCCTCTTGACAACTCTAGAGGACGAAAGAGGATGTAACACTGGAACAGGATCAACGTTACCCTTTACAGAGGAATCAGAGAAAAACTCAGGCCCTTCGTATAGATCAACTTTTCCAAGTTCCAATTGCGATGGTCCTGAGTCTTAACAGCATTCTTAAAGACTTTAAATACACAAATGGGTTTAGAAAATGTAGCACTAAAACCAGGTTGCTTGATGACTACCATGTCACCAACAGCAACCCCAGTGTTCTTGGTGGCTTTTCTAGAGTCAAAGTAGGATTTCCTTGCTAGGATTTTCCCAACCTCTCTTTTACGCCACTCAGTGCAGACATTCTCATTCATTATCTTAGTTGTGGACTCCTTCAAATTCCTAACCCATGACTGCTCCGCCAAATTGCAAGGAGATCTGCCTCTAAAAAGAACCAAGGCAGACTTCCCAGTTATGCTATGAGGAGTCAACCTATAAATCTCCACTTTCTTCAAGACCTCCTTCTTCCAATTGAGACCATTGATTTTGGCTAAAGCAATAACCTCTTTCAAAACTCTGTTAAACCTCTCCACCATGCCATTGGTTTTAGGATGATAGAGAAAACACTTCTTGTGCCTGATACCCCGATTGTTTAAGAAGATTTCCATCTCCAGTGAAACAAGTTGAATACCATTGTCTGTTAGGATGGTGTCTGGGTAACCTTCCCTAGCCATGAGATTTTCCAAAAACGCAATCACAATTTTGGTCTCAATTCCACTTGTGAAGTAAATCTCTGGCCATCTTGAAAATATATCTATAACCACCAAGATAAACAGCTGTAGCCCTTCAGAATGAATGGGACCAAGAATATGCAAGGCTACTTCCTTCCATGGTCCACGAGATAATTCTCTGACTACCACAGGTTGTACTCTCACAACCTTAGACTTTTCATACAAAGCACATGCCAAGCAACCTCTAACAATCCTTTCTACATGTAAATCCATGCATGGCCACCAATAAGAGGAGCGAAGTCTCTCTTTGGTTTTGGACATCCCCAAATGAGAACTATGTGCTAAATCAACCAAATTGCTGCGAAGTTTAAGAGGAGGAACCAATCTTGTCTCATGAAGTAAGAGACCATTCCAAACAATCAATTCATCTTTCACACTCCAAAATTTAGCAGCTTCCTCGGAAGCCTGTTATCTTGAGTGCCACCCTCTATTCACAAAAACCTGGACTTCAGAAAGTACTAGATCAGAGGATGATTCCACACGCCACTGGTTTTCAGAAATAATCTCCTCATCGATTACACAAACATGAACATCACTCTCTTGAAAATCTTCATCAGACACACTCTCATAAACTTTCTCAACTAATCTAGATAACGTGCCAGCTATACCATTTCCTACGCCTGGAATGTACTTTATATCAAAGTCATATTTTGCAAGGCAATCACCCATTTGGTTATCCTGTTTGAAACAAGATCTATGCCCTTCTTTGCGAATATCTCATAGAGAGGCTTATGATCCATTTTGACCAAAAACTTGCAAAGAAAGCTCCAGAGGCCACAGTATCCTTTCCAACATGTCTCATGACAGCCATTGCAGGGCCTGTGGGATCAGTTTACTGCCCCTTCAACTTGGCATTTAAAACTACTTGCCAAACCTTAAACTCCCCTTTTATTACATAGAAGTCACTCAAAGGTAGGCCCTAAGTAACCCTAAGGGCAGGTTGCTATGCAAGTAAAAGGTAGGACATGTACCGATATGGTTTACATATCCTGGTAGTAACAAACACCCCAAATAATTTTTTATTGCTGTGAGGCCTGCTCTTCTCACAGGTGACTATTGGGAATTGCTTTATATACTTTTAAGTTTGAATTCCTAATTGCAGAGGAGTAGATGTTTTATTTTTAATATCTTTGGATTGGTAATGACAAATCCTCTTTTCTGTTGGATTTGGCATGACTAGTTTAGGAGTGCCACTTTTAGAAAGTATTTTATAGAACAACAGTGGTCCCATGCATAGTAAATATAAGAACAAAAGTAAATATAGACACAGTGGAAGCTTTGTGTGGGGTAGCGTCACCACGCACCCTGACGGATACTATAAAAGGGCTCCCTGACATTGGCGCATATCCTAGCGTGAATGTGATTTCCTCCTGAGGCAGAAGCCGGGAGGTTGTGTTTTGTTTATTTTACTCAGTTGCTTGCTTTATTTGCATTTTAACTTTTTGGCACTAATCTCACCTGATACTCAGTATCATTTTAATTGTAAACGCTGACTATTTCTGTGCACAAGCTGGCTCGGATAGCAGCGCCACTACCGCTCCATCTGGTCCACAGCTGATTGAATAGCATGGCACCCTTTGAATCATTTCTGTAACCCTCGGTGACTAGCATCAGCTGACTCAGGGCTGAGACAGCGGTGTCCCGGGCGGGTCGAAATCTTTAGCGGCCATCTTTGTGTGGGGAAGCGTCACCACGCACCCTGACGGATACTATAAAAGGGAGGGGCATGTCTCCGCGCAGCGGACGCACTTGGCGAGCGCGCCAAATCTGTGCCGGAGTTGTGCCAGAGTCCTGCCCGTCTGCGCCTGTCTGCGCCTGTCTGCGCCTGTCTGCGCCCGTCTGCTCCCGTCTGCGCCCATCTGCGCCCGTCCGCGACCATGATGCGGCCGTGGCTATACTTCATGCCGAACCTGCTATATATTCTTCATTCAGGTATGACAGTAGAACTTTACTTAATCTAAGGCCACAGAACTGTGATTCCTTACATAATATTTCTTCTGACCTCATTACGCGCACTTTTCCGTGTATCCCCTGTAAATCTGACCAATGCCCCGTATCTTGTAGAATTTTTTTTACCATCAAGGCAGGTCTTATTAACTGCCGGTCTCTTGTTAAACATTCCTTGGACATAGCTCAATCCCTTTCGGATAATAATTGGGATATTCTCTTTTTAACAGAGACTTGGTTAGGGGACGAAACAAACCCCGCTTTATCTCTGGCTATCCCATCAGAATATCGTATTTTATGTGCTAATAGACAAACTCCATCCCATGATGGAGGTATTGCCATCATATATAGATCTTCATGGACCATCTCCTCCTTCCCTTATACACAAATTGAAGCCATAGAAGCTCTCCCTTTTTGCATTCAATTTGCTGCTAATTCTACTTTCACAGGTCTACTAGTCTACCGCCCCCCCAAATCTGAAACCGCCTCTCTTCCGGACTTCTTGGATTATGTTCTCCAGGCTAGCTTTCGCTATGCTAATTTCACCTTACTTGGTGACTTTACTCTCCACGGGGAGGAGGACGTATCTGATCCTATAAGCACTAATTTTCTCAACACACTCTCGGCTGGCGGACTAAATCTTTTGATCTCTTGCCCCACCCATAAAGCAGGTCATACTCTTGACCTCATTTGCTCCAACCATGCCGGTCTTACCACCGAGGACCCTTACCCTGTGATCTGGTCTGATAATTTTCTTATTCCCTTCCCAATTTTGTCACCCCAGCAAGTAAGACCTCGAGTCTTAGCTAAAACTTTTGGACGTAATTGGAGTAAGATCTCTCCAGAAAGCCTTAGAGTACAACTAGCATCGACTACCCCTAAGGAGGCCACCGACTTAGATTCTAGGTTGATCAATTTTAACGGATGGGTCACCTCGGCGATAGACCTAATCGCCCCAATTAGGCCGATTAAAACACACTGTTCTGCCCCCTCTTCACCGTGGTACTCAGATGAACTTCGAAAATGTAAGTCTTCTTGTAAATATCTGGAGAGAAGTTGGAGACTATCATACTCCACAGATAGTAAATTGGAATACAAATCCGCTTTGAAAAATTACAGGAAAAAGATGTTAGATCACAAAAGAGTCTACTTAGAAGAGAAAATTCATAACGCCCAAGGCTCTGCTAGAGAAATTTTTAACACTGTTAGATCCTTCACCAATCCCTCAGCTCTCACTCGACAGTCTCAGGGATCACAAGCACTCTGTGACCGGTTATCAGATTTCTTTAAGGAAAAAATTGCCATCATTTACGATTCTTTGCCCTGTAAAAATAACATTGACACTATTGACAATCTCACAGTTCTTTCACCACCCCGCCTTGTACCCTCTCAGACTTTTTCAGAGTTTGCTAAGATCCCTTTGGATCGCTCACTGGTAGAACTTTCTAGTTGTAGATCTGGCTCACCAACTGACCCCTGGCCGGCCAAACAATACAGAGCCCTTGCCCCAATACTCAACCCAGCCCTGAACAGTATATGGAATGACTCATTGAGTACTGGCGTCTTTCCGGACTCATGGAAACACGCGCGCATCATCCCTATCTTGAAAAAGGCTGATGCTGACCCTAAAGAGCCAGCCAATTACAGGCCCATCTCTTTGCTGCCAGCATCGGCCAAGGTACTAGAAAAACTGGTACAGCAGCAGCTGGCGAACTTTTTGGAAGATCAAGGGGCTCTCCGCAAATCACAACATGGTTTCTGACAGTGCCATAGTACGGAATCTGCTCTGATCGAGATGGCTGATGCGGTTCGATGGAAATTAGATACAGGGGCGAGGGCGGTGTTGGTGCTGCTGGATTTATCAGCGATTCAGAAAAGGGGGCGGTGATGAACAGAGTGTCTGAATTAAGCAGACCACTCTTACCCAGTCCAAAGATCAGGGCTTGATCCATCTTGATCCAAACTACCAAGCCAATTCTTATACTGGGAAGGTAACAAGCTTCCGGGGACCGGTTTCTGGCAGTTCAGCCGTCTTCGGCCCGGATTTCTTGAATCCTGATGGTGCAATGAGCAAGGGACTCATATCTGAGTATACCCTTCCACGCTTATGGTGGACAAAAACGATTCAGAAAAGGGGGTGGTGATGAACGGAAGCTTGTCTCCTTTCTGGTGAAGAATTGGCTTGGTAGTTTGATCTGCCCTGTTCCCATGATGCACTGGGCCAGGGACAGACTAATTTGCATATAGCCAGGTTCTGAGCTGGGATGGTGCAGTGAGCTAAATAACGGTGATGGATCAAGGCCTGATCTTTGGACTGGGTAAGAGTGGTCTGCTTAATTCAGACACTCTGTTCATCACCACCCCCTTTTCTGAATCGGATTTATCAGCAGCATTCGACACCGTCTCTCATTCTGTTCTCCTTACCCGCCTCCACTCGATTGGCCCTGAAATGGGTGTCATCCTTTCTGTCCAATCGCACCCAGGGGGTGTTTACCCCCCTTTTACTTCAGATAGTCGCCCTCTCAAGTGGGGAGTCCCTCAGGGCTCATCCTTGAGCCCCCTCCTTTTTAATGTCTACTTTTCTCCCTTGGCTGAGCGGATTTCCCAGCTGGGAATCAAAGCCACCTCATACGCGGATGACATCCAACTTCTATTCTCATATGAAGACATTTCTGACTTCACATTTGATCCATTAAAAGAATGCTTGCGTAAAGTCGCAAGTTGGATGGATAACAACTGTCAACGTCTCAATGTGGGAAAGACAGAGGTCCTTTTTTTCCACCAATCATCCCCACTGGATTCCAACTTGTGGTGGCCACATGATCTAAGCTCACCCCCGATCCCCAAAGAATCTGTAAAGAATCTCGGAGTTAGATGGGACTCTTCCCTCTCTTTTCATACTCAAGTCCAAACAGTCTCCGCCACCTGTTTTTCTAAAATAAGGATGGTTAAGAAACTCATCAATTTTCTACCGAGCAACAGAAGGAAAACAATAGCTCCAAGCATTAATTACATCCCACTTGGATTATGCTAATGGCCTGTATGTTGGATTTGCGGCAGGCCTCTGTCATCGGCTGCAAATGGTACAGAATGCTGCAGTCCGACTAGTGAGCGGGATTTCCCTTCGTGAACACATTTCCCCTCACCGCCGCTCTCTCCACTGGTTGCCAATTCAGAAAAGGGTTGAATTTAAGGCTCTTATATTGGCTCATAGGGCAACTAAGAGGAAGGGCTCTGTATATCTCTCTACTTGCCTCTGACCCTACAAAAATATCAGATCTTTGCGATCAGACTCCAAAAATCTCCTCATTATCCAGAGATTCAAAAAGATGCGATCTGGAGGAAAAACCTTTCAAATCTGCGCTGCATCCCATTGGAATAAACTCCCGCAGTTCATTCGCTCAATTCAGGAAGAACTCCCCTTTCGTAGGGCTTTGAAAACCCACCTTTTCTGCTAAATTCCTTTTGGAGATATAGTTTTCACATCCGCTGGAGCGCCGGAACACCCCGTTGGGGTAGCTGCGCGCTATAAAAGAGACACTAAATAAATAAATAAATATATTCAGTAATGACTTGTCCAGCCAGACAGAGGTCCAATTTTTACTATGAAAAGAGTTCACACAAAGATACTTTCAACAATTCGTCGAAGTGGGGCACAAGCCTGTACCCAAACGTATACAAATTGGCATGGTGAAGGATTTAGTCAAGAAATAGAACGGGGTTTTTAGGCAGAAGCTGCAGATTTCTGTAAATTACACAATAACAGAAATTCAATTTAACACCATTACGAGCATAACACATGAGGTACACATTCACAGTATATGGTGTTTAAAAAAGACAACAGCGTTTCGATCCCATTATAAAATCAGAGGGATCATCATTAGAACAAAATGATGCCTAAATAGTAAGAGCCACAGTAGCCTAGGGTACCGCGCAGAAGATCTATGCCAGGTGAAATTAAGGGACGGTGGAGTAACAAGGGAATCTGGGATAGAAAGAGCAATTAATGCTTGGAATTGGCGTATTTGGGAAGCCTTGCGGACACAGACCGGCAGGGACACTCGGTTGTGTGTTGGATTATTTTGAGGAGATCGACATCCCGTGATAAGGGAGACTTGGGGTAGAGCGCCAGCGGATTGCTCGGTCGCGTTAGGGGGGAAGGTGAGCCGTGTCAATGGGCTGTAGTGTCTTCCCAGGCAATTCCAAGCATTAATTGCTCTTTCTCTTAAGGTCACAAGTCATATATATATTTTTTTCAATTCCTGAGAAAATCTTCACAATGCACCATGGACAAAATCCAAGACACTGGAGGTGCAGAAGGCTATCTAAAAATAATAATTCACTACACACGTTATTTTTATAGCAGTATTTTTAAGAGCTATGGCGAATAGCATGTGAACTTTCTCTATCATGAAAACTATCTAAAATAAACCAGACGCCTAGAGAACTAATTAACGAATGACAAGACAGTCACTGAAAGAACTAATGCATGAAGTCATCTTTTCAAAATGATGGGAACTACCAGTAATCTTCACTCTGGAATGTCCTTATTTGCTAAGCTGTGGGTTTTTCTGTGTGCGGATAGTTGTTTTTGTGCAGCCCCTTCGAGAACCGACATACCATGCGCAAGTCTTTTCTTAGCAAACTTAATTTTATAAACAGTTAAAAGAGCTTTTTAACAGATCCCTTTTGACAGGATCACTGAAGAAATTGCTAAATCTAAGTTTTGTTTTCCTTGTGGCAGAGAATTCTAGCCAATTAAGTCATTTTATTTGGTCTATGTTTACGTTTTAGGGCAACACACGTGAGTAAGCTTAATATTCTGGCACCTCGACCCTATATATCATACCGTACTAAATTAAACTTCCAGCAGTTTCCTTGGGTGACTGATAGAATGACAAAACAAGTTTTTTCTGTGACTGTTGTTAATCGTGTTACAAAAACAAACCAAAAATAACCCAGTCCTTTAAAATGATGCTATATCCAATAACACAAACAGCCACCCTGTATTACTGGCAGGTTCGAAGTACTATTTCCAGTCTGATTATCTTACTATATTTCTCATACTCTAGCATTCAATCTCCAACTGCCTTTATTGGTTAATTCTGCCGAATGACAGTTCCTTGTTCTTAGTACCTTTTACTAAAATACTTTAGGCGCTATCTTTTTAGCCAGGGACTATCCACAAAGGCCATGGTGCACTGAGCATGCTAATAAAAATAATAATACATTGGCTTCGACGTCCCAGAAGCATTTTAAAGGCAGACATTTGCGTGCTCAAAACCCATTGCCAGGAAGAAGGCACTTTTAAGATCCACACCCTTCTCATAAGTGACCCAAAAGGCACCTGGTTGCCAGTGCTATCTGTGCAGAACCCAGACATCAGCTCCGAAGGTGGGTGAGACTAGAACCCATGGCAGCTTCACTCACGACAAACAAGACTAGCATGGCTTTCAGCAGTTTACTTGCTGCAGAAAATTCAACTTAAAGCTCTGGCATGCAGAGTGTTTCTTCGAGATACTCAGGAGGGATCTCATTACACCAGGATAGTATCTTCTGTTTGCTAGGACTTCAGGTTAGCATCAGATAGATGTTAACACCACAGCGGCCTAGGTTAAGCATCTCTGTGGACTATATTTTGGAACCACCTAACTCCCAAGGATTCACCACTTTGTTAGTCAACATTGACTAAATTTCTAAGCTAGCGCGTGATGTTCCTTTGCACAAAATCATGAGGGAAGTAAAGTTAACTTAGAGTTTCCTGGACCCTAAAGTTAGACTTCACATAGGGATGGATAGAGATTCCAAATGCACTGCATACTTGTGGTCCGAACTAATGACCGGAAATCGGACATTCCAAACCCACTAGTTCCCATACTCACATTGCTAGGCAGACTGAAAGGGTGAACTAGTCAATACAACAGTACTTACAAGGGCGCTGAAATTATGTGATTCTTCTGCAGCTGTGTTTTCTTCCTAATTATGGATTTGCTGCACCTGTCATGTAATCCATCATCTTCTGAGTAATTTATAGACGTTACCAAAAAACTATTTCTAGCTCCACTGGATCAAATGCTACAAATAAGCCTGCCACATGTGTTGCCGTACAGTGGCAGATCATTAGGTCTCGCCTACGCAGTGCGCATGTGCTGCATATGAGGACCTTTAGCCGTCGCTCTACTCTTTATGGGAGCACATACTCCTGCTTGTGGCGGCATCTACCTTGCGGGAGCGAGCAGGGGTGCACCACAAGCTCGAATATGTGCTTCCAAAAAGAGCAGACTCCATGCACACTCAGCACTGCCGGGCTTGTTTTAAACAGCGGCGCGCGCAGGGGCCAATTGTTTTTCATTCAAAATACTTGTTTCGCTTTTGCAGTTGCAATGTATAGTCTTACTGCTGCTTCTGCACGTTTACATCCAGTTGACAATTCTTAGTTGTCTGGATTTTTGTAACTCCCTCTTTCTAGGTTAATGCGCAGAACTTCTTAAACGGCTGCAGCAGATTGAAAATGCTGCTGACAGACTTGCATTATGATGTTGGTTATCATACTTATGTTTCAGAGGCTCTAGACTCCCTTACATTGGTTGCCATCGCTAACATAGATTCATTTTCAGTTTCTGTGTTGTATACATAGGCATTCGATGGGAAAGAAAATTGCTATCTCCAGCAGAAATGTTTACGATATACTCCTGTCCGTAGGTTGTGCTCCTCCAAAAGTCACCTGGTTGTTGTCCCAAAGTTTAAGACGGGACGACTGAGAGGCAGATCTTTCTCGAATATAGCTGCTTATGTCTGGAACTTTTCCTCTTTCTTTGCATAAACTGCAAGATCCGTTTTCCTTTAGGGATGCCTTCAAAACTTGGCTTTATGCCAAACAGTGTCTAGTTTCTTCTCATTCTTCGGTTATCAGCTTGCATTACCTCAGCGCCAATAGCGTGGAGCGGCATAGAGTGGATCACAGTGCACTTTACCAGGTTGCCTAACATAACATAGCCCACTTATAAGGTACACATGACAACTGACTTGCTCTTATTACACTAATAGCATTGCTAGCAGGAATGTTTCAGGTGCAGTTATAAACCTCAGAAGAATGAAATTCTGAGCAGTCCTTCCCAGTGTGTGACCTTCAGCTCACACCAGATGTTAGCAAAAAGCATTTAACTGGCTGAGACATCTTGCCAGCTACAACAAGCATTTGCAATGCTATAGGCCTCGCATTTGCGAGAATTGGAGCTATTGGCATTGTAAATGACAATGCCTTTTATTAATTTGTTTTGAAAACCTACAGTGGTGCATAAACATGCACTTTGTACGTATAGTCCTTGCTTACGAGAAGCAAGGATGTCAGTAAAAGAGACTGCCAGCTTTGCTTCTCATTAGCAAGGACTATAAGTACAAAGTGCTTGTTTAAGCACAGCTTGCAGGTTTTTAAACGCATAAATAAAAGGCATTGTCATTTACAATACCAATAGCTCAAACTCTCGCAAATGCGAGACCTATTGCATTGCAAATGCTTGTTATAGATGGGCGTGCTGGAGCGCTAGGCTCTACTCCTGAGGATGTATCACTGCTGCTGAGAAGAGGCATTTTCATTTAGCAGGATTATAGCCACCCAGCTAAGTACACTTGCTTTCCTTTCTGTGGTGCAGATACATTACAGGCTGAGAAAAATGGTTGCACTGTTGTTTCGATTGGAAGAGTGCTTATTCATTTCTTTGGTTTATTTTTGGATTTTTATGGGGTTTTCAATAGGATGATTGCGGCAATGTTAAAAGTAAGTGCTTACGCTGGAGATGCGCGAGTGCACGTTCCAAGATGGCCGCCGCATGAAGTATTTCCAAGTTATGAACCCGATTTTCATCAAAAACCTCCAAATTTTGTGTCAGTAAGTTACCCAGGAGGAGGTCGCTGCTTACATAAAGTACTCACCAGTACTATCTAGCAAATTTAGTGGATTCTGCCTTGTGGAAGGGGTTTTTTTCTTCACCTGGTTCCTTCTCCCTGCACAGCTTTCAACTACACCTAGACTTTTCAGTCAAGGGGGCAGAGACAGTTTCAGGAAAGGGCCTGGCTTGGGCCTAGCCACTCCCCCAACCCATTTTAGCTGCTGCACCAGTCATTTCTAAGGTATTTCACTGCATTATCTTGTTCACACATTATTTTGATTCTGCAAGTATAATTCTGACTCTTTTTACTTGAAAATGGAAAATAAAAGTAATATTAATACTAAAAGAAGGCAACAACACGTTTCTCCTCCTCCTGCTCAATCTAAAGTAGTGGAGACTTCTGAACCATCATTATCTTTAATTTTGGAGGAAATTCAGGCTCTTCGTATAAATACTGACACTATTGCTTCTGAAGTAAAGAATGTACGTAAAGAAATGGCTAGCCTATCAATGAAAATATCAGACAACTCGTTTAAAATAAAGGATAATTCAGTCGAAATTGACACATTTAATCCACTTGTAGCAAAAATTTCACCTATGTGTTCTACATTATTGGACTTTGAAAATCGTAACAGACAATATATTCTACGCATATTTAAATTACCTGAAGATGTTGAGGGAAATAACTGTAGAGTATATTTAGAGAATGTATTGCCGAATCATTTCAGAAAAGTTTGAAATCGACAAAGCTCATAGGATTCCCTCACATAGGAAGCCTCGTCACACTAAACTGCGACAAATGATTTTCAAAGTTCTACAACACCATCATTTGGTTCTAGTCAGAAAAACAGCTAGAGAAATTCCTTAATTGACGGTAAATGGAAACAAAATATTCATTCATCAAGATTTCGCCAAAGAAACTCGAAAAGAGTTCACTGCTCTTCATCCTCAACTACGGACTTTAGGTTACAAATATTGGCTTTTTGATCCGTCGACGATGCGTATTTGGAAGGATAACTTCTCAAAGTCTTTTCAACGTCCAGAAGATTTATGTCACTTTTGGAACATCAGTCACAGCACTCAATGGATACCAATGACTCTGCTACATGATTGTTACCAGTTATGCTTTTTCTGATACAACACTGAAATCTCTTTATAAAGGGCACCCGCGGTTCTGGTCATGCTTGTAAGGCGTGTGCGCGTTTCACATCTCAAATTTCTGTCTTCTGTTTGTCGTTTTGTCCATGTTTTTTCATTTTTCTTTTCTTTCTTCCTTATTTGGAGCTACCTTTTTCTCATTCTTTTGATCATCCTGTATCCTCCTCTTCTTGATCTCTTTTTTCCTTTCTTCTATTATGGCTAATTCACATAATATTAAAGTAGTTTCATTAAATGTTAAAGGTTTGCGCCATCCAGTTAAACGTAAAAAAATTCTAGATTATTTAAGTAGTTGCAAAGCGGATGTTTGTTTCATACAAGAGACTCCTATAGATGATATCATTTTAGAGTATATGAAGAAGAAATGGGTAGATGCGATTGTCTCTTCTCCTGCTAATGGTAAGAAAAATGGGTAGCTATTTTATTTGCAAAAAAGTACATTGTCAAATTTTGAGTAAAACTTCTGACAAGGATGGTAGATATATACTTGTTAAAATTAAAATTCATGACACTTTTCTATTTTTATTAAATGTTTATGATCTGACGGCAGATGACCCAGTTTTTCGGAAAACTCTTACTACAGAGGTTCTAAAGATTGGTAATGCACCTTAAATTGTTGGAGGTGATTTTAATGTTATTTCTGACCCTTTATTAGATAGATTATCTCTTTCTAAGTTTAACCCTTCTAAAGTTTGTTTTGCGTTCGAGTCATTTATTTAAACCACTCAATTAGCTGATATTTGGAGATTATATTTTCCTACAGAAAAAAGTTTTACGTTCTTCTTGAATCCTCATAATTCCCATTCTAGAATTGACTGTTTATTGGTTTCTAGGCAACTAATCAGTTCAATAACTACTCCTACAATTGGTAGCATTGACGTCTCAGATCACGCTATGATTTCTTTGGTTTTGAATTTGGAGGCAAATTTTAATAAACATTTCAGATGGCAAATGAACACTGGTATAATTTTACATGAATATTATAAACCTAAACTTCTATCCGCCATTCAAGAATTTTTTACACTCAACCCTGAAGGTTCTACTTCTTTGATTAATAGATGGGATGCTTTCAAGGTTTATACTAGGGGAGGTACTATATCTATTATGGCCCATGAAAATAAAAAGTTTCACGCAAATACCAAAATTCTTCAAACACAGATTGCGATATTTGAACAACTTTTTATTTCATCTAGCAATCCTAAATGTAAATTTAAGCTTCAAAAACTGTGTTATGAATTTAATTCAATCCTCAGTAAAAGAGCAGGTATCCAAATCTCGAATCCTAAAGCCAGATTTAGTTTTAATGCCAATAGATCTGGTAGACTTTTAGCTAATTATTTACGCATAAAAAACGATAAGACTCAAATCACTTCAATTCATGGTCCTCATGGTAACATTGCTCTTTCTCACAATGAAATTGTTAATGAATTTTTGCATTTCTATTCTGCATTGTTTAATAAACCTGATTTTAATGATGTTTCCTTAATTGAGTCCTTCTTAAACGCCTGTAATTTACCCAAGATTTCACAAACTGATAAAATTGGACTTGATGCACCTATAACTACAGATGAAATCGTATCAGCTATAAAACCCCTTAAAAAGAATAAATCTCCTGGTCCAGATGGGATTCCAGCTGAATTCTACAAAGAATTTCAATCACATCTGTTACCTTTTTTACACCAGCTATTTCAGTTTTTTGGATCCACAGGAACTACTTCAGGCTCTTTTACAAAAGCTTTAATTATAGTACCTCCGAAACCAGACAAAGATCCCACTTTTGTGTCTAATTATCGTCCTATATCCTTAATCAAGATTGTAAACTATATGCTAAAATACTTGCTACTAGATTGGCACCCATATTAGATTCTATCTGTCTGGGATATACCCGAATATGTTAAAAACTACTCTGCTAAAACCGCTTCTTAAGAAGCCGTCTATGGATAAGGAACAGCTTAAAACTATAGACCCATAGCCAGTTTACCATATATATCCAAGGTACTCGAGAAGGCCATGAACATCCAGTTGGCGGACTATCTTGAGCAAAACAAATTGCTGGATGATACGCAGTTTGGCTTTCGAAAGCTGCATGGTACAGAGACGGCCCTTATTAAAGCTGCAGATGATATCAGAACCATCAGGGATCAAGGTGGTGCAGCTATTCTCATAATGCTGGATCTCTCGGCGGCTTTCGACACGGTCGATCATTCCATCTTGATTGACCGTGTCGGAAGTCTGGGCATTCAATCCAGCGCGAGAGAGCTGCTCACCTCTTTTCTCTCCAGTAGATCACAGGCAGTTACATTGGGTCCTTTTAAATCGCCAGAGCTTGCCTTGCCTTGTGGAGCTCCCCAGGGCTCATCGCTAAGTCCAACACAGTTTAATATCTACGTGTTGGACTTGGCGAGAGTTATTAAATCCTACCAGATGAGCCTAACCTCCTATGCTGACGACACCCAGCTGGTGCTTGCTATTAATAATGATGGGGAACATGTAGCGGCACGGTTTCAAGAGGGCATGCTGGCTATTAGAGATTGAATGCTGGCCAACTGCTTGAGGTTGAACTCCGAGAAAACGGAGCTGGTCATTTTTGGAAACATCACCCCACAGTGGTCACCGGTGTGGTGGCCTCCTTCGTTAGGAGCTTTACCAACCCCCTCTGCTAGGGTCAGAAATCTGGGCATAGTTTTTGATGATAAGCTAAACTTTGTAGCTCATGCTAACCAAACGGTGGCGAATGCTTATCACAAACTCAGACTAATTATGAAAATCATTCCCTTTCTGTCGGATAGTGCGGGAAAAACAGTAGTGAGTACATTGGTGCTCTCCTCGCTTGATTACTGTAATGGTTTGTTTGTCAACGCACAAGCCCGGGTTAGCTCTAAGTTACAGATGATCCAAAATGCAGCAGCAAGACTACTTTCTAAAACTCCAAAATTTAATTCAGTCAGTCATATAATAAAAAACTATCATTGGCTATCAATTAAAAATCGAATCAAATTTAAGTCACTTTGCTTAGCATTTAAAGCCATTCATAACCAGAGTCCTAGGTTTCTGCAAACTCAGCTCTCCACCTACCGCCCTTTAAGACCACTGAGATCGATGTCGTTGCATCAATTAGCGGTACCACGCACAAGGACAGTCACTTGGGGAGACAGGCGTTTTACGGTATCTGCAGCTAGACTCTGGAACTCGTTCCCATTGACAATTCGAACAGCACAATCGCTCCCCCAATTCCGGAAACTGGTGAAGACCTGGTTGTTTAACCAGTAATGGGTTCCTCGTTCAGACTCTGCCACCCTCAGAAAAATCCTATCTGGTATTCATAGCGCCAAGACGCCCGCGGGCATATGTATGCGCTCTATAAATTGTATTAATAAATATCATACACCCTAACCAATCTGGTTTTATGAAGAATAGATACTCTGCTAATAGTACAAGAACATTGCTACATGTTATTGAACAAAGTCCTACTTTAACCTTGCCTCCTGGAATTTTAGCTTTATATGCTGAGAAAGCATTTGATAAAATTCATTGTCAATTTTTATTTTCTACGGTAAGCTCCTCCAGTTTTGGTGATCATTTTATACATATGATTTCAGCGTTATATTTTGCCCCCACTGCTCGTTTATTCATTAATGGTCAAGTGTCAAATCAATTTTTGCTTTTCAGAGGTACAAGGCAAGGTTGTCCTCTTTCCCCTCTCTTATTTTTAATTGACATTGAACCCTTTCTTACCGCCATAAGAAAAAGTGATAATATTAAAGGGATCACTATTAAGGAAGATATTGTTAAAACCCTTGCTTATGCGGATGACGTGCTTTTATTTATTAGTGACCCGTTATCTTCTTTCCCATCATTCATGGATAATATAACAAATAATTCAACTGTTTTGGGATATACTTTAAATACAAACAAAACAGAATTGTTTCCCTTAAATGTTTATTGCACTCCTGATATGCTTCCTATGCGTGAAATTATTTGGCAAAAGAATAGGTTAAAATATCTTGGAATTTTCTTTTCCTCGTCTATAAAATCAACAATGAATTTAAAATGTGATTTCATTCTAAATTATATTAAAAATAAAACATCTAAATGGGCCTCATTACATCTTTCATGGTGGGGCAGAATGGATTCCATCAAAATGACTATTGCTCCCAAAATCTTTTATACCCTTGCTATGATCCTTACACAATTTCCATTGAAGTTTTATAAAGATGTAGATACATTTTTGTATAAGTTTTTATGGAACAATAAATCACCTCATATTCGTTATAAAACATTAAAAGTACCTAAACATAATGCTGGATTTGGTAATCCAGACTTTTTTCTTTATCATAAAGCTTTTATTTTAAAACAAAGTTCAGTATGGTTTAACAATTCCTTTTTAAATATCCGTCCAGTGTGGTTATGTATTGAAAAGTCAATGGTTTGTCCGTTTCCATTACCTACTCTGGTGTCTATGTGTAATAAGGCTATTTTCATCCAAAAATCAGTTATTATTAAATCTACTAACATGGTATTTAATGATCTTGACTTAATTTTTCTTGTTCCCATGAATAATTCTGATGAATTATCTCTATGGCATAGTAGTATTATAAAATTGAATAGAAATATTATTTTTTGTTCTTCATGGATTAAAGCTGGTATTTTTTATCTCAAAGATGTTTATTCCAATAATACTTTTATTTCTTTTGAAAAATTGCAGGAAAAATTTGGTTTACTTAGATCAGAATTTATTAAATATCAATATTTGTGTAATTCAATATTAGATTCCTTCCCCAATGGTATTCCCTCTAAGATTACATCTGATTTACCAATTTACATACAAACTATCTCTTCTTCATCTCATGGAGTCTCCATTCTGTATAAGAAGCTATCAGATACTCTAGGTAGCAATTTAGAAATTATTTAAAATTTTGGGAACAGTGAACTTTCACTTTCTCTAGCTATTGATATGTGGAAGGAGATTTGGCTTAGTAGTATATCGGACTGGATGCCTGTTTCAATTTATCAAACTAATTCTTATATCCTATACAATCGTTTGTGGACTCCATAGCGCTTATTTAAAGCTAAACTTTTTCCCTCCGTTAACTGTTGGCATTGTAAATTACATCCGGGTACTTTACAACATATGCTCTTTGATTGTCCTTTAGTTTTTAAATTTTGGTCTGAAGTTTGGGATACCATAAAAAAGATTTTCAAACTTCATATAGATATTTCATATCAATTAATTATATGTAAATCTGTTATTCTATCACAAAATGTACAGGATTTAGAAAGCAAACTTTTTAATTTCCTAATTTCGGCTGTGTTAAAATCCATCACTGTTTGTTAGAAAGATGTGTCTAGGTTATCTGTTAATGCTTGGTGGTCATGGGTTATCTTTACAAAAAGAGGAGCTCAATTATCCATGAATGGGATTAATCATAATTCAAATGCCTATCAATCTTTTTGGTTAACTGTTGATGTGTATTTATCTTCTTAAAGTTGTATTTAGGACCTTGGTTTTGCTCTTTATTTTCAATAGTATATTCATATTACAAAATATAGTATCTCTGTATAATTAGTAAGCATTAGTTCTTATAAGTGTTCCCTCCTTTTCCCTTCTTACAATCGTCATGTATGTTTCTTTGAAATACCATTCATCTAATATACCTATTGTAATTTGTTTCATGATGATGTATAATTTCTGGTTTGTTTTTTTAGGTATTTTTTGCTATATAATGCTATTTTCTGTATTGTCTATTAGTTGTCTATAATCAAAAAATTCAATAAAATATTTTGAACTCACAAAAGTAAGTGCTTACACATAACTCCTACTAGTCTAACCCATACTATGACTGTGACTATTACGAATGTGTTGTTCTTGTATTTTGCTGCAGGGAACACAGGAATAGACAGCTGGAGTGGCGAGAATAGGACTGAAACCTACAACTCCAAGTCCATTTCTCATTGTGTATTTCCAAAGCTGCATCTTTATTGTTTCTTTAACCCTTTTTCCCTTTCCCCCAAAATGGTGTTTCCTGTTGAGTGTTAGTATGTACTCTCAGGTCATTCTATAACAGGGGATAGGGTTAAGTAGCATCGTACATCGTTCCCACTGTATCTTGCTCCTAAGGTTAGTGTTTTTCCAGTCTGTGTCCTGACAGTTCAGAGCAATGAACTTTGTTTTTTCTGAAAAATACGTCTTCTTCTGAGATGGGCTCATAACCTTTTTAGTTTGATTATGTTATATAAATGTTTTTTTATTTCTATTGAATATGAATCAACTTAGGGGTCAGAGAGATGTAAGGAAGTAAAGTTTATTGCATAGTTACTTAAAACAATTATGAAATCATTACAAATCAAGTGGCCATTGCACTCCCTTTGATGTACACTGGTTTTATTAAAATTCATTTGAATATATTACAAAGTCTAAATGTTAAAAATATCCAAAGTTCATGCAATTGCATAATTCCTTAAAATGTGATTACTCAAATTACCGTACATTTAAAGTCTACTAGTAACTAAGCCTAATATCGCAAACTATGCGTTGTGCCAAACAAACAACTGGTTTCACTGGGTCATAGTCTCTCTTGTTTAGTTCATTCATCTTTAACTATGCCTCTCCTATGAAAATTGTTGCCATGTTCAGAAATTTCGTACCCCAGCAAACTAGAGGGCTTGAAGTTCAGCTCAGCCAGGCAATAACAGCCAATCTACAGGTCCAAATGTGGTGGCCTAATCAGAATTTGGGTTTGTTCTGGGCAAGGCTGGGCAGTTGTAGAATATATGGGTGATTGATTCTAGCTTATATTCGCATAAGTTGCAATTTGGAGTGGTAAAGTGTTTTTTTCAGGAAGGTTTCAAATCCTTTGTAACACATTGTCCCAGGTAATACATCATGAAGTGATATTTTAGTGTCGATGGGAAGAGAACTGTCAAATAAGCTTGGGACTCAAGTTTCTGAAAAGTGTTAATGACAGTCCAGTCGTGTCGTTTCCTTGCAAGTGAGGATTTGTCCAATGAAGGTGACCTAGATTTTGTCTCCACATTTGTTCATCCTGGAGAAGACAATCCTTCCCATGGGGACGGATCATGCTTCACTGATACCAAGGCCAATGAGAATTGGTATTCCCACAATTTTAAATTGTTGTTCCCATTTGTGTCTCTATTTCTGACCAGCATAGTTTATTCAACAACCTGCTCACTGCTGTGTGAAATGACAAACAGAGTTTGACAAAAGCATTCCAATTCTGTATTGGTTGTTTTTTTGCCAAAATTGCAACCGTACTTGGGGGCCCATTAGGATCGCGGACGGACTTGTGTCCGTCCGCGACCCCAGAGTAGGAGGGAACCTCCACATGGCCTGCGGAGTTCCCTCCTGTGCAATTAGGATGTGACCGCCACCCTGGCGGTCACATCCTCTATTTTTACCATTGCGGCGGGTGCGGCTTCAAGCTGCATCCACCGCAATGGTAAAAATGCATACATTGCATTTGTATGCAGAAAGCGTCAGGCACCGTGCGGTGCCTGCCGATTTCTGCATACAAATGCAGGGGGGTACCATAGGTACCCCCCATGTGCACCCCCACCCCCCCTTCACCCAGGGGGCCCGCAACGGGCCCCTGCAGTGAAGTTCCACATGCTTTTCCACGGCGGAAAACCTGCTGCGGAAAAGCATTTTTTAAAGCCCATCCTAATATGGCTGGCGGTGTCTGAGAGACACCGCCACCATATTTGTGCTTTTCCGCCGCGGTTGTAAGCCATTGTGGCGGGAGAGCAGCGGACTGAAACCAGGACCCACCAGCCATCCTAATGTGGTGGTGGGTCTTTGGTGGGTCAGCAGCGGATTTTCCGCATCCTCCGGGCCGGCGGAAAATCCGCTATCCTAATGAGCCCCTTGATGTGGAGAGCTTGACTTGGGCAAGTGAAAGATGGTTTTGTACCCTTTGGTAGTATCACATTCAATCTGCTATCTCCTTCCCATGCACGATTTCTGCTCCATTTGCCAAAGCGGATAGAAGCTTGGGTTTCGTTACATTTACGAGATGGTTATGGGACGAGCAATTGGGACTTGCTTGTAACAACATAAATGCATAGATTAAATACTGCACCTTGGCATGTAGGGAAACTAAGTGTTTTTTAAAAGGGAACTGTCATTCCACATAAATCTCAAGATATTTGTAACCTGTTGCTACTTTATGCATTTTTCCTTGGCTCTCCATGAGAATGACTTGAAATTTTTGTCAATTAGGTGGACAATTTTTCTTTTGTTAAAATTCATCTCTAATCTTTCATGTTCTATATATTTAACCAATGCATCTATTTCCCTTTGAAGCCCAATAAGTGCCTGACTTAGTATGACTATGGCATCTGCATAGTGTAGTCAGAGAGGTGAAATATATAGTAATTATTGTTTTATGACTTCTGTATCTACAAATAAACAACAATTGAAACATACTTTGGGTATTGTGCTTTAGCATTAAGGTGTTAGTAATAGTGCCAGTTTCATCTAGGGACCATTTACATTCTTTTCGTTTTGGAAAGCGATTTAACTCAAATCTTTTTGCTATTAGACAAACAATTTAAGAGTGATTGACCATTTAAGGCACTGGATATCCAGAGTTCAAAAGCACTCAATCATGGTGTGATTACTTAAGGTGTTTTACCATAATATACTTTATCATCAAGGTAATTATGTATTAATATAGATTTACTGTTATTAGCTCCACATCTACATAGTTTGATGATATACACATCTACATTGTAACTTAAGTAAACATGACGTTAAGTATAAATAATCTATACTTACCTATGTTGTGGTAGTTGATATTCTGCAGAATGATATTGTGATACTCAATACTGTAGTATACAACCATTACTAGATGTGTAAAGAATGTGGTCTAGGAGGCTAAATAATCCACAAGCTCCTCAATAAAAGAGGTAGAGGTAGTAGACCGTAAAAGATAAACGCCAGGCTGATGGTTACATTAGGAGTGAGCAAACACCTTAAAGTTACTGTGATCATCCCTAATGTCCCTGAGAAGGCCATTAGAACGAGTCTATGTGTGATCTACTGGTTTGAGTGCAATGGCATTGTATGTAGTGGAGTTGCATTGTGTTGAGTGGAGTGGAGTGGAGTATAATTGTGTGGAGTAGCACCGTGAGGAGTAGAATTGTGTGGCACTGTGTGGATTGGCATGGAATTGTGTGTGGTAGAGTAGGATTGTGTGTAGTGAAGTGGAGTGGCACTGAGTGGAGTGGAGTTGATTGGAGTGGGGTGTCGTTGTGTGGTGTTGAGTGGAATTTTATGACACTGTGTGGAATGGAGTTGTGTGGCATTGTGTGGAGTGGGATTGTGTGCCTTTGTGTGGAGTTGAATTGTGTGGCACTGTGTGAAGTGGTGTGGAAATGTGTGCTTAGGAGTGGAGTGGAACTGTGTGGCGGGGGTAGAATTGGGTGGAGTAGAACAGTATGGAGTGGAGTGGCATTGTGTCGCATGGAGTTGAATTGTGTGGTGTTGAGTGGAATTGTGTTGCATTGTGTGGAGAGGAGTGGAATTGTGTGGCATTATGTGGAGAGGAGTGGAATTGTGGGCCCTTGTTTGGAGTAAAGTGGAATTCTGTGGCATTGTGTGGAGTGGAATTGGTTGCAATTCTGTGGCAATGTGTGGAGTGGATTTGTGTGGCCTGGGGTGGAATTAAGCAGCATTATGAGGAGGGGAACTGTGTGGGATTGATTGGAGTGGACTTGCACTATTTAGTGTGATGTGGAGTGGAACTGTGTGGGATTGTGTGGAGTGGTTTTGGAATTATGTGGCATTGTGAGAGTGAAGTGGCATTGTTTTGGAGTGGAGTCTAATTGTGTGGCCTGGAGTGGAATTGTGTGCCCCTGTGTGGAGTGGAGTTGTACTGTGTGGACTGGAGTGGAAGTATGTGGCATTGCATGGAGTGGGATTGTGTGGAGTGGAATTGTGTATCATTGTGTGGCATAAATTGGAGTGGAATTGTGTGGCAAGGATTCTTGTGGAATTGCATGTAGTGGAATTGCCAGGCACTGTGTGGTGTGCAGTGGAATTGAGTGACATGGAGTGAAGTTGAATTCTGTGGAGTGAGTGGAATTTTGTGGCACTGTTTGGCATGAGGTGGAATTGTGTGTAAAGGAATGAAATTGGGAGGCATTATGTGGAGTGGAACTGTGGGCCATTGTTTGGAGTGGAGTGGAATTTGTGGCATTGTGTTGAGTAGAATTGTGTGGGGTAGAGTAGAATTGTGTGGCATTGTGTGGAGCAGACTTGTGTGTCACAGTGTGGAGTGGAGTGAAGTGGAGAAGAACTTTGTGGCACTGTGTGGAGTCGAGTGGAACTGGGTAGAATTGTGTGGAATTTTGTGGAGTGGAATTGAGCAACATGTTGTTAAGTGTAATAGTGTGGCATTGTGTGGAGTGGCATTGTGTGGTGTGGATTGGAGTGGCACTGTTTGTTGTGAAGTGGAGTGGAACTGTGTTGGATTGTGTGCAGTGGTTTTGAATGAAGTACTTCCCTGGACTTGTTGCACAGACGAGGAGAGTTGCATGTGCTTTGTGGAGCAGAGATTTCCCAAGGCCTCGACAGAGAGCATGTGTGGTCAGATGCTCCCTTTAAACTACTTGTTCCGAGCTCTTTAGCATGCAGCTCTGTCAATGTAGGAAATCTGAATGCAGAAACATACAGCTTTGCTGGGCTCACTGCCAAGAGAATCCAGGCTTCTTTAGAAGGCGATTTACAAAAGGGGGTGGTGATGAACAGAGTGTCTGAATTGGGCAGACCACTCTTACCCAGTCCAAAGATCAGGGCTTGATCCATCACCGTTATTTATCTCACTGCCCCATCCCAGCTCAGAATCTGGCTATATGCAAATCAGTCTGTCCCTGGCCCAGTGCATCATGGGAACAGGGCAGACTAAACTACCAAGCCAATTCTTTACCAGAAAGGAGACAAGCTACCGGGGACCGGTTTCTGGCATTTCAGCCTCTTCGGCCCGGCTTGCTTGAATCCTGATGGAGCAGTGAGAAAGGGACTCATGTCTGAGTATACCCTGCCACACCTATAGTGGCCAAAATCGATTTACAAAAGGGGGTGGTGATGAACAGAGTGTCTGAATTGGGCAGACCACTCTTACCCAGTCCAAAGATCAGGGCTTGATCCATCACCGTTATTTATCTCACTGCCCCATCCCAGCTCAGAATCTGGCTATATGCAAATCAGTCTGTCCCTGGCCCAGTGCATCATGGGAACAGGGCAGACTAAACTACCAAGCCAATTCTTTACCAGAAAGGAGACAAGCTACCGGGGACCGGTTTCTGGCATTTCAGCCTCTTCGGCCCGGCTTGCTTGAATCCTGATGGAGCAGTGAGAAAGGGACTCATGTCTGAGTATACCCTGCCACACCTATAGTGGCCAAAATCGATTTACAAAAGGGGGTGGTGATGAACAGAGTGTCTGAATTGGGCAGACCACTCTTACCCAGTCCAAAGATCAGGGCTTGATCCATCACCGTTATTTATCTCACTGCCCCATCCCAGCTCAGAATCTGGCTATATGCAAATCAGTCTGTCCCTGGCCCAGTGCATCATGGGAACAGGGCAGACTAAACTACCAAGCCAATTCTTTACCAGAAAGGAGACAAGCTACCGGGGACCGGTTTCTGGCATTTCAGCCTCTTCGGCCCGGCTTGCTTGAATCCTGATGGAGCAGTGAGAAAGGGACTCATGTCTGAGTATACCCTGCCACACCTATAGTGGCCAAAATCGATTTACAAAAGGGGGTGGTGATGAACAGAGTGTCTGAATTGGGCAGACCACTCTTACCCAGTCCAAAGATCAGGGCTTGATCCATCACCGTTATTTATCTCACTGCCCCATCCCAGCTCAGAATCTGGCTATATGCAAATCAGTCTGTCCCTGGCCCAGTGCATCATGGGAACAGGGCAGACTAAACTACCAAGCCAATTCTTTACCAGAAAGGAGACAAGCTACCGGGGACCGGTTTCTGGCATTTCAGCCTCTTCGGCCCGGCTTGCTTGAATCCTGATGGAGCAGTGAGAAAGGGACTCATGTCTGAGTATACCCTGCCACACCTATAGTGGCCAAAATCGATTTACAAAAGGGGGTGGTGATGAACAGAGTGTCTGAATTGGGCAGACCACTCTTACCCAGTCCAAAGATCAGGGCTTGATCCATCACCGTTATTTATCTCACTGCCCCATCCCAGCTCAGAATCTGGCTATATGCAAATCAGTCTGTCCCTGGCCCAGTGCATCATGGGAACAGGGCAGACTAAACTACCAAGCCAATTCTTTACCAGAAAGGAGACAAGCTACCGGGGACCGGTTTCTGGCATTTCAGCCTCTTCGGCCCGGCTTGCTTGAATCCTGATGGAGCAGTGAGAAAGGGACTCATGTCTGAGTATACCCTGCCACACCTATAGTGGCCAAAATCGATTTACAAAAGGGGGTGGTGATGAACAGAGTGTCTGAATTGGGCAGACCACTCTTACCCAGTCCAAAGATCAGGGCTTGATCCATCACCGTTATTTATCTCACTGCCCCATCCCAGCTCAGAATCTGGCTATATGCAAATCAGTCTGTCCCTGGCCCAGTGCATCATGGGAACAGGGCAGACTAAACTACCAAGCCAATTCTTTACCAGAAAGGAGACAAGCTACCGGGGACCGGTTTCTGGCATTTCAGCCTCTTCGGCCCGGCTTGCTTGAATCCTGATGGAGCAGTGAGAAAGGGACTCATGTCTGAGTATACCCTGCCACACCTATAGTGGCCAAAATCGATTTACAAAAGGGGGTGGTGATGAACAGAGTGTCTGAATTGGGCAGACCACTCTTACCCAGTCCAAAGATCAGGGCTTGATCCATCACCGTTATTTATCTCACTGCCCCATCCCAGCTCAGAATCTGGCTATATGCAAATCAGTCTGTCCCTGGCCCAGTGCATCATGGGAACAGGGCAGACTAAACTACCAAGCCAATTCTTTACCAGAAAGGAGACAAGCTACCGGGGACCGGTTTCTGGCATTTCAGCCTCTTCGGCCCGGCTTGCTTGAATCCTGATGGAGCAGTGAGAAAGGGACTCATGTCTGAGTATACCCTGCCACACCTATAGTGGCCAAAATCGATTTACAAAAGGGGGTGGTGATGAACAGAGTGTCTGAATTGGGCAGACCACTCTTACCCAGTCCAAAGATCAGGGCTTGATCCATCACCGTTATTTATCTCACTGCCCCGTCCCTTGCTCATTGCACCATCAGGATTCAAGCTAGCCGGGCCGAAGAGGCTGAAATGCCAGAAACCGGTCCCCGGTAGCTTGTTTCCTTCCCAGTGTAAGAATTGGCTTTTGTAGTTTGGTTTGCCCTGTTCCCATCATGCACTGGGACAGGAACAGACTAATTTGCATACAGCCAGGTTCTGAAACTGGGATGGTGCAGTGAGCTAAAAAACGGTGTTGGATCTAGCCCTGATCTCTTGACTGGGTGAGAGTATTCTGTTTAAGTCAGAGACTCTGTCCCTCACCACCCCTTGTTGTAAATATTTTTGTCCACCCTAAGCGTGGAAGGGTATACTCAGATGTGAGTCCCTTGCTCATTGCACCATCAGGATTCAAGCAAGCCGGGCCGAAGAGGCTGAAATGCCAGAAACCGGTCCCCGGTAGCTTGTTTCCTTCCCAGTGTAAGAATTGGCTTTTGTAGTTTGGTTTGCCCTGTTCCCATCATGCACTGGGACAGGAACAGACTAATTTGCATACAGCCAGGTTCTGAAACTGGGATGGTGCAGTGAGCTAAAAAACGGTGTTGGATCTAGCCCTGATCTCTTGACTGGGTGAGAGTATTCTGTTTAAGTCAGAGACTCTGTCCCTCACCACCCCTTGTTGTAAATATTCTTTAGAAGGCGGCACACAGTCTCCAGGGAGGAGGATGATGACGACATCCCACCAGATCAATGCAAATGGAGCAATTAAGAACACGAAAAGCTGCGGGATTTCAGTTACATGCTGTTAAAGCAACAGCCTCCAATACCAATGCCATTTGCACAAAGCACAACTGCCTTTTTTGCACCCCACACATAGGTGAGAATTTGCTGGGATACACACTACAGAAAAGAGAGAGAAGTGTTGATAGGAGTCTAACTCTGGCTTCCCCCTTCTAGATCTGCTGACGTCCTCAGACCTTGCACTGAATCATATTCTGCTGGTCTCATGCTCAGTGCTTAATTTGTCAAAAATAAAAAAGTAAAAATACATGCAGGCCCAAAGTGTTGTTCCGAAGCTAAAAAATGTCAGTGGTGCCAAATACCAAGCTGAATAGTTTTGAACATACCTCATGCCTCTTTCAACCACCACCAGACACTCCCTGCCTCTTATTTCTCTCTTTCAGGTTCTTGCTCATCCCTGCTTTCTTTTTTTGTCACTGTTTTTCTAACTTTCTCTTCCTCCTTATTTGCCCCTTTTCGGTCTTTTTCTCTTACTTGAGTTGGATCAAAGTCTCAAGAGGAAAAATAAGTGTTGGTCTCTAAAAATGATTGCCGATGTGCCCGAACTGCAATCGCTAGCTCAAATTAAGCACTGCTCAAACTAATAAGTCTCACAAACACCCTCAGTAATCAGGATAAGCCAAGAAGATTTAGATCTTCTAGATATGATGTGCAAAGCAACCTGAGGGTGCCATGAAAAATACAAGTTCTTACACTGACATTTTAAAAGGTGATTAGTAACGCATTTTTGAAAAAGGGACTTTGACTATGTGGTGTGGTACAACTGGAACATTTCAGTCATCAGCTTCAAGTAGGTAGTGACTGATGGATCCCAAAAATTCATGAAGTGCTGGGTAGAAGGGAAATCCATGATTTTCTATAGCACAAACGTGGCCCACGGGGCATTAGAGCACTTTAAAAGAGAACAAGATTACATTGCACATGTTTATTTATTTTTTGCACAGGGAAATTAAGTGATTTGCCCAAAATCACAGGACTTTGAATCAAGGCTGGGATTTGAACCTGATTATTCAGTTCCACAGTCTGTAGCTCTGGCTGCCATACCACATCTCCTTTCCTATGGTTGTCATGCTGAGAACAACAGATATTTGAGAAAGCTCCCACACGCATTGCCAAACCCATATTGGAATCAAAGAGCACACCTAGGGTGCTTGACATGGGATATAAAAGATGGTTTAACCTTCAGGTGGAGGGAGTCAAGCTTCCAACTCTTTACCACCAGAAGATGACCGCATTTATTTTCTAAGCACTGAGCTACAGATAATTCAAGTGCATCCCTCACAGGCTAGAGTCCAGCAGCTACCATGTGCTCTCTGGGACACACATTAGGGAGTCTACACAAAAAGATACTTGAAGATAATATGGTCACCACTGTTGATTTTCAGTTCCGACTTTAGGAAGAAAAGGTTATCACTGGCCTCCACTGCCGTAATGTGGGCCCACATTATAGCAGTGGAGGTGTCCCCGCTAAGTGCAGTGGTAATGTCTACCTTCTAACGAATGTGTGATTATGAAGGAGATGTCCCCCACACTCAGCTATCACGCCTGTAGTTTACTATAAATCTGGTTCTAAGCAATCCTAATAAGGGACCGGTAGGGTTTATTAATTCCTTGGTTTTGCATGGTTTGATTAGATAACACAGTTAGGGAGTCCTTATACTCTGACCTTTTTTAGGTTGTTGTATAGGTTGAAATATTTTGGTCACGTATGGTATCATGATGGCCTGGTGAATCATTGTATTTCACCAAATGCCCATTATTTGTGTTTTTAAATGATACCAGGGGTACTGAGTAATAAAGGAAACCTTTGAGTGCACCGCTAGGTATGTTTTAATTAGTTTTGCCTGAAACAAGTATTTCTTAGTGAACTAGATTTATAAGAACTCCCAGGGATTGTTTTCCCTCAGTTGAGTCCGCTGGGTGGCATTGTTCCTACCACAGCGTGAGAGTTCATCAAATGATGAAGCATTGCATTGATACGTTAAGGGTGAGATAACCTCTCAAATATCTTTTGATGACCATTTGTTCCTAAAGTCCAAACTGAAAATTACCAGTGGTGACCATATTATCTTCAAGTATTTTTTGTGTTAATCTTTTTTCTGGGAGGATATACTGAAGAATTCACCTCCAATAACCTCTTGCGGGGATCGACACACATTAAGTGTTCTGTGCTAATTTCCAGTGCTAAATGTTTGCCAAACCAACTAAGTAGGATGGAGACCCTGTTTACCAAAATCCTTCAGCATTCCTTTCTCTTTAAGAATCAGAGAAGAAGAAAAATGTTTGCCATGCCATCGCTAACTAATGTGGGAATGGGATTCTTCATTTCTATTTTAGTTATTCTCACTTCATGAACTATAATGTAACAGCCTATCCCATTCACTATAAATAATGGTCCCATTACTTTCCAGTAAAATTCAGAAGTACACGTTCATATTTTCCTCGACACAATCCTTACTCTTTTAGGTTAAATATCCCCAGACGACAGGTATTCACCAGCTACCCCAGAAAAGGAAGGCTCTGGGGAAGTTTATCATTTGCAATATTAAGAAGTATTCCCTTTTTGTTAACCCCTTCGATGCTGATGACGAGCTGAGCTCGTCATCAGCCACGGTGGTCGTGTGCGGATGACGAGCTGAGCTCGTCATCTAACGCGGCTTTTAGAAAAAAGCCGTGTAGCGGAAAAATAACCGCTGCAGCGATGCGGTTAAAGAAAAAGGCTACTAAAGAGATGACAAGCCAGACAAATTGGAGTTAAGAGGATGACCAAAGTGTAAGAGCAGTGGGGGTGTTTGACAGGGACTAGGAAGGCTTGATTTTGGAATAAAGAAATAATACCCATACTTCATTGGGACACCTCCTCATCCATCTTCCTTCTCACGGTCCATGTTCTTTGAGGATGGAACAACTACCCACATCCTCTACCACGCTCCTAAGTAAAAAAAAGTCCTGAAAAAGGTCCGCTATGATGTGACCAGGAAGAAGCTGCACCCATCATCCCTCAGAAACGAAACCCCTTATAGACAAATACTCCTGGAAGACAAACAACAATGGGAGCTAACCCAGAAGGCCAACAGTCCTCTGCTACATCCAGGGGTAAGTACCCTAGAACTATCACACTAAGGCAAAAATACTACAGAATCCGAAAATTCCAAACAGGAACAGGGAGAGCATGCAATCCAAGAGGCAGCCAAACCAAAGTTTGTAGTTGAAAGAAACACAGGACAATAAACAGACATTAGTTAGGCACAGGAAAACTAATCAACCCCATTTTTTCATGAGCAAAGGCTTAACTGCAAACACTAGGCCAAGTTGAAACTCTGACCTAGAGACTCCACAGACTAACTCTCTCTATCCATTCTTTTATTCATCCATCCATCCTTTGTCATTTAACCATTCATTCTTTAGCTCATCCATCCATCCATCCATCCATCCATCCATCCATCCATCTATTCCATCCATCTATTCCATCCATCCATCCCCCTTTCACTCATCCACCCAGCCACCCCTTCACTCAGCCATTTATCCTTTGGCTAATCTGTCCACACTTCCACCCGTCCATTTACCCTTACACTGTCCCATGCATCCTTTCACTCACACATCCATCCATGCTTTCATCATTCCATCTACCTTTTCATCAATCCATCCTCTCTTTCACTCATCCATCCATTCTTTAAATCATCCATCCATGCTCCCTTTCACTCATCCACCCATTTTCACTCATCCATCCTTCCGCTTATACATCCATTCTTACATTCAACCATCCATCCTTTCACTCCATTATTCAGCTCATACTTTACTCACTCATTCATCAATCCATCATTTCATCATCCATCCACACACCTCTTCACTCATCCATCTATCCATCCAGCCTCTCTTTCATTTGTCCATCAGTTATTTCACTCATCGATCCTTACATCCATACATTCATTCATTCATCTACCCATCCATCCTTTCACTCACCCATCCATTCACCTTTTCACTCACATCTATCTATCCATTGTATCACTCACTTACCTTTGTCTGAGGAGATACAGACATAAAAGACCCATCAAGAACTCCACCCCTGCTGTAGCTGCTAACGTTGGTAGTTCATGACGGGAAACATCCTTTACAACGGAACCATTACAACGCGGTACCGTTACAATGCAGGATTTACAACGAAAGTCGTTACAACGACTTTCGCTGGAGGGCACTCTATGATAGGGGATAGGTTAATTTACTATCCAACACCTTCCCTACTATCCACGGAGACTGGAGTTGGAATAGTAATTTAAACTATTCACTATCCAGCGCCCCCCAACGCAAGCCGTTGTAACGACGTGCGTTGTTAAACCTGCGTCGTAAAGGTACACGTTGTAATGGTACGCTTTGTACCGTCATACATCCATTCATGACAGCCCAGCATTCATTTTTTCTCATTCATCCATCCATCCTTTCACTCATCCATCTATCTCTGCTTACACTTCGTCAATTCATCTACCCTTAACTCACTCATTCATCCACCCTTTCACTCAGCCATCTATACTTTCCATTAACTCTTTCACTCATCCATCCTTCCATCCTTTGCAATGCATTCCCTCAAGCCATCCTTTGGCTCATACATCTATTGAGCCTTTCACTCCATCCATCCATTTACTCTATCCATTTCCAATTTCACTCATCCACCTATTCATCCTCTCTTACACTCAGCAATCCATCCTTTCATGAATCAATCTACCCTTCCATCCACTTATCCATACAGCCATTTAATCTTTCACTCTTCCATTCATCCTTTACCTCATTCATCCATCTAAACTTTCACTCACCTGTCCATCCATCCACCCTCCTTTTCACTCACCCATCCGTTCTTTTACTCATCCATCTATCCTATAATCAATCCTTCCATCCACCTCTTTCACCCATCCATCTATTCTTTTACCCCATCCATCTGTCCATCCTACCTTTCACTCATCCCTTCCATCCATCTTCTGTTTCATCATCCATCCATTCTTTCACTCATTCATCAGTTCATACTTTACTCACTCATTCATCAATCCTTCATTTCATCATCCATCCACACACCTCTTCACTCATCTATCCATCCATCCTTTCATTCATTCATCCATCTATCCTCCCTCTCACTCCTCCATCCATTCTTCAGTCATCCATCCATTAATTCATGCACCCTCCCTTTCACTCATCCATCCATTATTTCACTCATTCATCCTTACATACACCATTCCTTTCATTCATTCATCAATCTACCCAGCCATGCTATCACTCACCCATCCATCCACCTTTCCACTTGCATCCATCCAATCACTCACTTACCTTTGTCTGCCAAGTTGCTGACAGGACAGGCCCATAATGAACTTCACCCTTGTTGTAGCTGCTATGGTTGGGGGGGTCATGATTCCCCAGCATCCACCCTTTCACTCATCCACCTATTCACCCTTTCACTTCGTCCATCCATTCCCTCTTATACTCCACCTATCCATCCACCCTCTTCACTCAGACATCAATACTTTCACTCACCCATGCATCTGTACTTTCTCTCATCCTTTCGTTCTCACTCATCCATACATCTACACTCCCTTTCATTAATCCATCCATTCTTTCACGTGCCCATCAATCCATCCTTTGATCCATCCATCCTCTCTTTCACTCATCAATTCATTCACTCATCCATCCATTCTTTCACTCATTCATCCATACATCTATCCATCCACCCTTTCACTCACTTATACATCCTTCTATCCACTGTTTCACTCACACGCCCATTCATCCATACTTTCACTCACTCACGCAAATTCACTTTATTTATGAGCCTTTGTCTGCAGACAGTAGAGGCTCATCAAAAACCCCATCCCTCTGTAGATGCTAAAGCGGGGGTTCACAACGCCCCTGCAGACAAAAGATGAGGACTTGTAGGATCTAATGCCACAAGAAATGTTACTGGCATTACTGACTTGTAACACGAATTTTACATCACTGGTAATATCAGAAGCATTCAGACCTTTGGGAATTACCCAGTGTTACCCTACATCAGTGAAAATCCTAGAATCTTTTAAAACAGAAAATATGCTTCATGTAAGATAGAAAATACAGCAATGTAACTAGCTTCGCTATGCACGCATCTGGAGGATTTTGTGATAGCAGTAGTGCTTAATTTCATACGGTGGTATGGTAGACAGTCAAAATATCGAGTTGGAAATATCGACCTACCATAATATCGAGTCTGAAATATCGAAGGAGCATAATATCGAAAGCAAGAATATCGTAGGACAGAATATCGACCCAAGGTAAGTAATATCGAAATACTTAATATCGATGTAAGTAATATCGAAGTTAGTAATATCGATAGCATATATATCGATGTTAATAATTTCGATGACACTAATATCGATATTTGTATTATTTTATAGTTTTTTATTATGTATGTGTTATATGTTTAATTTAAGTATTTAAAATAATTACTATTATATGTGTATACATTTTCTATAATAATATAGAAATTTATAAGGAAATTTGATGTTTTAGTACCGGAGCGGGTTGTGGGTTTATAGGGGAATAGGGTGGGAAGTAATTTAATTATGGTAAGTTGATTAATAATTAGTAGGATTAATTAATTAATTATAATTATTTGCTAATTAATATTGATTAATTGGGAAATAATTAATTGATTAATTGATATATATTTTCTGTAGCGGGATGTGGGTTTATAGGGGAATAGGGTGGGGAGTAATTTAATAATAATTAATTAATTAATATATGTTTTTAAATATTTATAACTAATTAATTGGCAAATAATTAATATTAATTAGTTAATTAATTAATATAATTTTGTACATATTTTAAATTAGTAATTAATTGGTAATTAAATAATATTAGTTAGTTAATTACATTATTAGAGTAATTTATTTATATATATAATTTTTAGTTACTGTTAATTAATTAATTGGGGGAAAATGATATTAATTATTAAATTATATTAATTACAGCTTATGTGCTAATATATTTACTTTATTGTTATTGTTAATTAGTTATTAATTGCTAATTAAATAATATTATTTAACTTTGGGTTAAGGAGTATTTTTAGGGTTCAGGGTCATTTTGGGGTTTTTGGGTAAAGGGGTATTTTGAGTGTTTAGGGTCAGTTTTCAGTTTTTGGGTAAAGGGGTATTTTTAGGGTTCAGGGTCAGTTTTCAGTTTTTGGGTAAAGGGGTAATTTTAGGGTTCAGGGTCAGTTTTCAGTTCATGGGTAAAGGGGTATTTCTAGTGTTCAGGGTCAGTTTTCAGTTCATGGGTAAAGGGGTATTTTTAGGGTTCAGGGTCAGTTTTCAGTTTTTGGGTAAAGGGGTATTTTTAGGGTTCAGGGTCAGTTTTCAGTTCATGGGTAAAGGGGTATTTTTAGTGTTCAGGGTCAGTTTTCAGTTCATGGGTAAAGGGGTATTTTTAGGGTTCAGGGTCAGTTTTCAGTTCATGGGTAAAGGGGTATTTTTAGGGTTCAGGGTCAGTTTTCAGTTTTTGGGTAAAGGGGTATTTTTAGGGTTCAGGGTCAGTTTTCAGTTCATGGGTAAAGGGGTATTTTTAGGGTTCAGGGTCAGTTTTCAGTTCATGGGTAAAGGGGTATTTTTAGGGTTCAGGGTCAGTTTTCAGTTCATGGGTAAAGGGGTATTTTTAGGGTTCAGGGTCAGTTTTCAGTTCATGGGTAAAGGGGTATTTTTAGGGTTCAGGGTCAGTTTTCAGTTTTTGGGTAAAGGGGTATTTTTAGGGTTCAGGGTCAGTTTTCAGTTCTTGGGTAAAGGGGTATTTTTAGGGTTCAGGGTCAGTTTTCAGTTTTTGGGTAAAGGGGTATTTTTAGGGTTCAGGGTCAGTTTTCAGTTCGTGGGTAAAGGGGTGGTTTTTGGGTTCAGGGTCAGTTTTCTCGACTGTTGCACTCTCTGGAGTGGGAATAGTAATTTTATCACTACGCTATCAAACGCTTTCCCTACTGTTCCACTCTCTGGAGTAGGAATAGTAATTTTTACCCTTACGCTATCCAACGTTTTATATAATTAATTGTTAAAATATCACATGTTTATTTTATTTTTTATATTACTTACATTTTATGTATGTTATTGTTTTATGTTTGTACATGTATTAGTAAATTAGAATATATTTCATTAATTTAGAAATTAGTAAATTAATTATTAATACTTATTGTTCAGTACATATATATTATATCTTTACTGTATATATTTAATTAATGTATTATTAATATATATGTTTTATTTATTAATTTTAAACATTATTAGATACTTTTAAATATGTATATTTTATTTATTAGTGTTATATACTTACTTTTACATTTATATATATTAAAAAAAAATCGATATTTTTAACATCGATATTTTTTCCAACGATATTATTTTTTCGATATTTTTGTACTTACCATGTTGTAGATAGGATGTCGATATTTTTGCCCTCGATATTGTTGACTCGATATTCTTGTAGGTCGATATTTTTGTAGTCGAAATTCTGTCATAGATCCCGGTGGTATCAGGTAGGGCAAAATAGCAGCTATCTCAACAGAGCAAGAAAGAGGAAAAAAGCAAACGAGTGAAAGGAGGAGGAAGATAAGGACTGTCACTACAAAGGAAGAAAGCATGGGGAAAAAGAACCTTCAAACAGCTAGACAAAGTAGCAGGGAGTGTCTGGTGGTGGTTAACCCCTTCGATGCGGGGGATATTCCCCCGCTGTGCTGGGGGAGAGGGGGGGCGCGCACAGCGCTCACATGCTCATGACGAGCTGAGCTCGTCATGAGGCACGGCGCTCCTGTGCTCATGACGAGCTCAGCTCATCACAGCCACACCCGTTCCCGTGGAACGCTCAGTACAGCAGGGGAATTATCCCTGCATGCGAGCGTTCCCCGGCTCATGACAAGCTGAGCTCGTCATGATCACCGGAGCGCCGTGGCTCATGACGAGCCCAGCTCGTCATGAGCATAAAGACTATGTGGCCTTAGTATTCCTTACACAACTTTTGATAGCACCAGCCGCAGGCTCCTGAGCAAAGCTTTGGGCCCCTGTACTTATACTTTTACAAACTGAGCACTGGATAAAAAAGAACGAAAGTACAAAGAATTGAACTTAAGCCAACATCTTAAAATGCTAAATAAACCAGAGGGAACCAGCTTAACCACATCGCTGCTTGACAGATTCCTCTCCTGTGCTGGGCCCCAATGTAAATGGGTGTGGTCATGACGAGCTCAGCTCGTCATAAGCACAGGAGCACTGTACTGCATGACGAGCTGAGCTCGTCATGAGCATGGAAGGGGTTAAGAAGATGGGCGAAAGAGTGTTAATCTATGTATGATATCAATGCTGAATAACTAGTGTTAGATCATTTACCTTTCTCGTTTGGCCCTTGATCTTACATAAAATCATATACTTTTTGTGACCAGATTAGGCTTGAACCGAAACCAATATTAATCTGATAATCAAGCTGTAGTATATCGTAATAGGTAATACTTTTAAAACATGCGTGCCTGTACTCAACATGCGAGGTTAGTCACCTGAGCAATGGAAATGTATTATGGTGGGTGACGTCTGGTAAAAATGTTAGTAGATGAAATATTGTACTAACACTATATATCCTTAATATATAGTTAGAAGTGGTCTTTATTCGACCAAATACTGATCATTCACAAAAATATACACAAAAATCTTCCTTATAAAATACATTATACAATAATAATACATTTGAAAAAAATACACTTAACATAATAAGATCACAATTTAAAAAGATAAACATAATACAAAATATTTTAAAATTGTCATAAGCGTTAAAAAAATCTGTGCCTGTAAAATCAAGATGTCAATTGGCGTATGAACCCTTATCCTAAATCATCCAGTGTGTTGCCCTGACATCGTAAGACCGTTTTCTTAGGTAATGACAACTTACGATTAAGACACTATAAAAAAGATAAACCTCTCCTTATAACATCATATTGGGACCAAATTTCTTAGTTTAGTTAATGACTTCATCCTAATGCGCCAGGCGTAAAGCAAATATCTTGTTAATGCGAACACAAACACTAACCATTTTGTTGTGTCTGATCTTAACACTCGCAAAGATTTGGCTAGACACAAATGATAAGAGACGACAATCCAGTATTATCCACTTTTTTCTGATTTGTACATAGGAGGGACAAAAAACATAAAATGGTCTACTAATTCAGGGCTAAGGCTGCATACAAGACACAGTGGGGTTACAGTAGCCTGCTTCCATTTACTTTTACTGAAATTCAGTGGCAAAGTTCCGGACATAAGTTGTAGATAAAGTGCTCGTGAATGAGGAGGTTCAATCTCATCCAAAACTGCTTCAAGCAGGGCGGAGCCGGGCCGGCGACCAAGATGGCCGCACGGGGTCCCGGCTCCGCCGACCTTCTCCCCTCACCGCCTGATCTGCCCAGCTGCCCCGTGCGAGAACGGAGCTTCCGCGCGTCGGAGGGGACGCCGGGATGAGGTGTCCGACTCCGGCGAAAATCTGCGCTCCGTGGACGGAGTTGTGCTTCTTCGCGCGGGGCGGCCCGCCCGATGCCGGCGACCGAGACCTCGCGCTGCTCTGCACCCGGCCGCCAGTTCAACAACAGCGGCCACACGGACCCGTGAGACGCCGGTCTCCCGTCATGGAGGCCACTATACCCCTCGACACCGCTGGAGCCCGCTACCGGCGCGATGCACGGTCCCTCCGTGCTAATTGCTTCTCCACCCTCCCCCCCCCCCCCCCCCCCCCAGCACAATTCATCGGCGGCCGGACAATGGGAACTGCTCTTTGTTTCCCTGGAGGTACATTGCTTGCTTGCACACATTGCACTGCGATTTACGCTCCGGCTCACTGGTGCCGGTGAGGGCACGATGTTACTGTGTTACTTCTCGTGCTGGGAGGGCCCGTATGTACTACCCAGTGGTGGGGAAGAATGGCAACCTGTGTTACTCTATTGTTGGGGCACCGGCGACTCGCAATCCTCTTTCTGGCAGGGACCGGCGACTCCGAAGCCTGTCTGTACTGCGCCGTGGTGGTGCTCCCTGAGAAAATGGCGACTCGATGGGTTCTATCTAGTTCTGGCGGTGGCCGGGTGTATTGGATGCTGGGGGATGGCGAATGAATACCCCCAAGGGGCCGAAGAAATACATTCTGGAAATGGCGTGAGGATGTTCTGATTGCCTTTGGACCAATGCTTAACTGTAAGCCGCCACCGGCTTTGCCCGTCACTCCCTGTGGGATAAATGTCACAGCTCCCTGCGGAGGGGCTGCGGCCGGATGTGGATGCGATTTAATGGTGGCTGCACTGCGGACGTGCTCCCTTGGGAGACTCCTTGGTGGCTCGTAGCGGATCAACTACAGGATAACTGGCCCCGTGGGTGACGGTTGGTGGCGGCTGGGCGGTGCGCTCCGTGCGAAAGAGGCTTTGGTTTCTCCTGTAATGACTTGGGTGCTCCAGTTTGTACTTTTCTGACCCGTCCCGGTATCATATGACTGGTGTAATCTGTACTATTGATCTTGGGGGCCCGTGGGAGTCGAGTGCGCTCGGGGCGCCATTGTTGCTACTTGGGGATATCTATACTCTCCTGTGGGACTTGAAATGCGTAGCGATTACTAATATCCTGTTTAAGTGGGTACTCCCAATGTTATGACTTTACTCTCTGAGCAATTGAAACGTTGTGTGACGGTGGGGGGGGGGGGGGGGTCGGGGTGCCCGTACCGGGAATCTCCCTCATATTTCTTTCCCTATCGTGGGCTGTTAGTTACTCTTCTTTTCCTCTTTTCTTCTTAACTTTGGTTTGTTATTCCCTTTTTCCTTTTTTATCTTATTCTCTTGTCTATATTTCGGGTTCATAATGGGCAACAGGCACGCTGCTAGGGGGGTAGGCCGTAGCCACATGCAGGGGTGCAGGGTGGGGGGATGGGGGAGGGGTGTTGTTGTTTTCCTTCTTTCTTCTTTGTTTCTATGGCCTTCCTTATTTTTGTTGCTCTTGGCTAGACTTCACTTTTTCCTTTTCTCCTCTTATTTGGGATTTCTGTGGAGATAGTCCTCCGTATGCTCTTCTTATTTTGAACAATGAGGGTGATTTTGAATGCTTTGCCACTGCGGCCTGGAACTGTTCGGTGGGAGAACTGCTTGCATTTTGACTATCCTGATACTGTATTGGAACATCCATGTCTTACCGACAGTAATCCGGACTATGAACATCCTGTTTCTCGAATATCCCTTGATCTGTTATGTCTTACGTGTAATGCCACAGATCCTGTTTTTCCTCTTTAATTTTAAAATGAAACCTTCTTTAATCCTGTTACCTTCCGGTAAGAGTGCTTTCCTGGGTTGCAACCAAGTATTTGCGGAGCGGAGCTTCGCGCTGCCATGGACTAATTGCTTTGTTTTATCCGTTCCCGTCCCGATGGCTGATCATGATGGTCTGCATTGCTTTGATTGTAACTGATTTAAGTACTAAATAAAGGTTTACCAAAAATTAAAAAAAAAAATTAAAAAAACTGCTTCAAGCAAAAACATGGATTTACAATCTACGAACTTTCTGGTCAAGGTGCTAGAGCTGTATCAATAAAACTGGAATCCTGAATAATGACCCAAAACTTTGCCTTTAAAGAGGTATTGCTTCTTTCGTCAGGGATTTGGGATCCTCCCACATATCCCTCAGCCCCAATCTCAACGACCGTTGCTTAACCTCTCTAAACCACTTCATTTGTCTGGCTGCTTGGTCGAGAGTTTGCAGTTCAGCTACAGTTTCTTTAACTGGGATCTGGGTTTTGCTAGTCCATAGTGTAACTCAGAGTACTAAAGCCTTCAGTTCCGTAATAGGCTTGATGCTCTTTTACCCAAGATCTAGCTTTGTTGGTAATAGTGGGGTATTAATTGGAAGATTTAGTAGAGATCTTATAAATGTATTTTCTACCCACTTAGGCACTTTGTCTGTTGCATACCCCACAATTCGGCACCATCATGAACAACGCCCAAACCCCTAGTTCGATGTATTTCAATAGTTGGGGATATAGGGCGATAAACAGATTGAGTTTTTCTACAACTGCGGTGTTGACATGTTGGAGTGCAAGACTACTCTTTTGGATTTGGTCAGTCCATCTCAAGTTACTATTGAATCTTACCCTGAGGTAATCAAAAACCATGACATGTTCAAGTGTATTTGAAACAGCCTCAACTTCCCTTTAAAGGAATGGGGGGGGTTAAAGGCCAAAAATGTAGTCTCTGTGCAGGTAATTTCAAGACCAGAATCGATACAAGCTGTTGCAAACCTATTTAATACATTATGCATGCCCACTGGTGTTTTTACGATCAAGAATGAATCATCAGCAAATAGGAGTGAGGGAATTTGTCTACCCGCAAGTTTGGGAGGGTTACCCCCACAATCAAATAATGCCTTAATTTGCCCGTTCATATATAAAGTAAGTAGGGTTGGGGCTAGAACGCAACTTTGCAGACTCCCTTTTGCACCTTTACCTTCTTAGTAAATCCGCCACTTTGGTTCCACCTAACCTGAGCATAATTGTCTTGGTGCATACACACTATGAGTTGTAACAAACCAATGCGGAGCCCTAGATCCTTCAGTGCAGCCCATAGTTTAGTGCAATTGATGGAGTCAAACGCTTGCTTGAGATCTCAAACACAACATAGAGTTGTCCCTTCCTAATTATGACTTTCTCCCAAAGAAGCAATAAAAAACGGAACAACTGGTCCAAAGTGCTTGTAGATTCCCTACAGCCTGCTTGCAGGTGTGACAGTATGTTATTTTCCTCAATCCAAGTGTGTATGTCTGTCAGAATCAGTTTGCAAAAGATTTTTTGTGCAGTATCCATAAGACTAACTGGGCTATATTTCGATGGGTCACATTTCAGTGCATTGTGATCATTATCATGTCTGGGTATAATAGACACATTGTGTACGTTATGCCTCAGATCTAGATCTACCATTAAATAGTCAATCCTACTTAGAGAATTTGCCCTTTTAAAGGTAAATGATCCATCGGAATCAGAATGCATGCGCCCATTGGATGCACATACTCCATAGGCTAGAGTAAAGGGCAAGACTTGTTGCCCCACCTTTGTGCTTCTGTTAAGGGGAGGTATCTGTAATTTGTTTTTGCCTTTTGCTAACTCATCCTCTTGGATGAGGTCTTGGACGTAATCCACTGGCTCATAGGTTAGATTTAAGTCTCTGGCTACAATTGGGTACTGCCCACTATATAGTTGTTTAAACTGATGATTTTATGTCAAGAGTAAATTTTTTTTCTTCTTTGGATGTACAATGTGCCAAAAGATATTAAACATAAAAGAAATTCTTGGGGAAAGCAGCCAAAAAAAGCAAGTGACTTTGGAAGCTCCAATGCTGGAGAAAAAGCATATTTCCAGAATACCCGGGTTTGCCAAGCTCAATATTACAGGCTTTAAACGCTGAATAGTAACATAGAGTGTGGTGCAAACACGAGCTGTCGGCAAAGGTGCAGCCTGGCTCCCCTGTCCCTCTCATATGGTATGCTGAGAGTATGGAAGGCTCTCCTCTGCCTGCACCAGACTCCCCTGCTGTAGATGCCACCCTCACACAGTTGCCGAGACCCCCGACCCGCAGCAATGCCCCAGCGCCTATTTATCACATGCTTAGAGAAGGTGGCAAATGGGAGCAGAACTGGGCCCATTAGTCCACAAGAAATGGGGATATACAGATTTTTCCCAGGTGAAAATGTGACTGCATGCTACTGTCTATTTGGGGTAAAATACCTTGTCAATGTCCAGTGCAGTGGAGGAATTACTGGCTGGAATCGGTTATTGTGTCCCCCCTGCACTACCCAGCTCATAATCAGGATTTACATGCGTAGCTAATTAGCATAGTCTCTGTCAATTACGGAGAGATGCGGGCAAATATCAGACCCGAATTTAACACAAAAAAATCGCTGCAGTGTATGGCTTGGTAGTGAGTCTAGTACTTAATTTGAGGTGGGGTGCAGGTGAGACTACATCTTTGAGGACTGACACTTCTTTTTCCTGATCAGGCTTTAAGCCTGAGCAAGAGAGAGAAACACATGGAGGAAAGGAGGAGGAAGAGAATGACTGAAAACCCCTATGAAAGGGGAAAAAGAGATGAAAACAACCTACAAGAGTGAGATAAAGGGACAGTGGGTGTCTGGTGAGGACTAAAGAGGCAGGAGGTGGAGTCAAGACTACAAAGCCTTGGTATTCGGTTTGCCAACATTCAGTAACAAAAGCCGTGGGCCACTGAGCAAAAGTCTGGGCAACAACACTTATTATTTTACAAATTAAGCGCTGAGATATTTATGTCCCAGAAGGATGGTTGAACAGACATGCAACTCATGGGTGCTTTAAGGCAGCATTTTACTACAAGAGGTGTATGGCACCGTGTGAAGATGAAGAAACTGATACAAACGAAAACAAAGAAAAGGTGATTATGACGGATGTTTGAGTAAGTATAAAAAAAGAATTAAACGTTGAATACCTTTCTTTTTCTTTATTAATATTTTAAGATTAGGATAGGGGTTAGGTACAAAATGTATTCTAAAAGTAATCATTATATTAAAGGTTTAGGGCAATGGTTGTTGTCACTGATAGTCCTCACATCTGTTACACTTTATAATGGTTTCTCCACGATTGCCCCTGCAATGTAAAATTATTTAATGTAAGTCATTACTTGATTGTCATAAATAAATGTATTTCAAAATGTTAGCATTCTTCATTATTACAGAGCAAGTATGAATTAACAATAAACTGCAAATCTGAGCACTTGCTGAATATGTTCGCTCCGCTTCTTAATTTTGAAGTAATTGTGAATCTGAAAAACACAGCTATCTAGCGCGGATAGAGGGGCCTTTTTCAGGCTATAAACTCTGATCATGAGAGTATGAGCCAATGGCAATGCTATGCATGGATGGAATTTGCAGCATTCTGCAAATATGTGGAATCCACCCCCACAAGTAGAAATATTCCACAGTAAGGGAACGATGCGAGAAATGCGATTCCAAGATAACAAGGCAAAGACGTCCTCTTCCTCAAAGGCCTGAAACTAAGCTCTGCACCCCCTGCTCCCCAGTTTACATAAAGAGCTGTATTCATTGTGTTTGATGCTGACAGCCCTTCCGTGGGCGAGTGTAAGAATGCATTTTCCCGAAGAAAAAAACAACACGTGCTTTATAATTACAGACACGCCAGAGATACATTTTATTTGGAGAGAAGTCTGATTTATACACTAAACCAATGCCCGGTATTTACAGAGCAGCTGGCAAGGATAAGCAGCATGACACAATCTTTGAAAGAAGGCAAGTTTTTTTTCTCCCATGGCAGCGGTTTGTACTCATGGTTTTAATTGAAAGGACATACTTGTGATCTCATTGGTAGACAAGAGTTTAAATACTGGCAGCTTGCTAGAGCAGCATCCGCCTTCAAACAAGCACTGACAACAGGGGTGGCTCTAGGCTCATGGTGGCCCTGGGCAGGGAGCGTAGGTAGGGGCCCCGGAAGAGGGGGTCCGGGCGGGACGGAGTGTGGAGGCCAGTGAAGGGGGGAGTGGGGGGGGGGGGTCAGGGTGTTTGGAAGTGGAACAGAGCCGGAGGCCGCCAAATCCCTGCCAGGGGCCACCATGCTAATATGTATCCATCCTCAGAGGATTATTTTATTAAGGATATATATTGGCGTGGTGGCCCCTGGGGTTTGGTGGTCCTGTGCAGGTGCACAGCTTGCACATGCCTAAGGCCGCCCCTGCTGACAAAGCCAATACTTTGGCGTCTGAGTAGTAACATGTTTTTGGTGTTGGTAACGCTTTTGACTTTATTTACAGATCAGAAGGCAGGCTACAGAGCGGCTGGGGCCAGTGCGGTACCATGTCAGGTGGCAATGTTCTCTGAAGGTGCCCTTGGGATGCCATAGTGGCATGATGTATCGGCCATTTTTTCTGTTTTCAGAGACAATCCTCCAAAGTGGTGAGTTTGTTTTTGAAAAATTAAAATGCAAATCCTCAGATGGTCTGGGAGTGTCATTCCCAGCACTCATATAATTTTTTTTGTTATATTCTTACCGAGGACGACAGGCAAGAAATAACGTAAGAAGCTCTGCTGTAATTAGGGTGGGCCTTTTGACACCGTAGACTTGGCAGTTCTGTGATTACTGTGTACTGCAAAGGGACTTTCTCTGACAGAGGAGAATGAGGTCCCAACTCAGAAAAAAATGTAATTACCCTGCCTAAAAAAGGTAAGGGCTGGTGGGATCAGGGGCGTAGGAGACACTGCATTTCTGGGGGGACAGGGACAACTTTGTGGACTTTCCAGTGGCACTATACAAGAGCCCGTTGTGTGAGACTCCAAGCCCGTTAAGCGGTGCTTGATGAGCCCAAAATCCCTCAGCATATCTGGCAAGAAGGTTCTGAGCTCAGCTATCTACATAAAAGCAGATTCAATGATAACTTAAGGAGTGTTTGACATTTCGACCTCGTTGTAGGTTGGCACCATGATGCTTGAAGTCTTAGACATGGTGCAAGGAACCTATAACCTCTATTCCACCACTCTGCCAGGGCCTGGCCCTCAAACTATATAGGGGAGTCAGTACCAAATAGGCAGTTAATGGCAGTGCACAGACTTAAAAAACAAATGAAAAATAGTGTGAATACTATGTTAATTTTTTTGTATGAAAGGTGGAATCACAGCAGGTGGAAATTTTACACATTGAAGAAACACTGCTTTAAAGAACACTACTTCACAAAGCATTGATAGCCCAGAAACCAGCTAACTCTACAACCACTGGTTGACTTTGAGCTTGTCTTTGATCCTGTATAGTGCTCTGCTGCCTTTTGGATGGGTTATTTCTAAAGAAATACCACATACATACATACATAAATACATACATATACGAAGACTAGTGTGAGAAAGAGTAACATCAAAACAATCAGTCAAAAGAAAATTAGTGATCTTGCTACCCAAAAAGAAGCCTTTTCCCATTTTACAGCTCTCAGACCTGTTATTAGACATCACCCTTTGTGAGTTTGGGGATACTTTATGATCACTTTCTAGGCGAATTGATCAAGAATGAGGGTGGCTACCCACCCTGTATAATCTGCAGCCTGTAGGATCCTCTGCTGACATTACATTATTATTGGTAACAGCAGCTTGGCCATCATCTCTACTGCCTTTAGCTCCACAATGGAAACAAAAATGTTAAAATCTGCCCCAAACTACAGGAGGTTGAGAGATGAAGGGAGCCATGGGGGCACTGGTGGGTAGGCATTACGCTTAATTCGTAAAAGAGTAAGTGCAGGTGACCCAATTTCTTTTTTTTTTTAACAGAAGCTTGCATGTATCATTGTCAAATACCGATTAGAAGCTGCATGCATCATTGGCCAAACCCGAGTAGAAGCTCACATGCATCATTGCAAAATGCTGAGAAAAAGCTTGCATGCATCACAGGCGAATGCCTAGGTTGTTGAATACCAAGGCTGTCTACTCTTGATTTCATCTCCTGGCTCTTTCATCCACCAACATACTCTCCCACCACATTATCTCACCCTTGCAGGTTCTTATCTTTGCTTTCTACATTTTCACTGTTTTCCTCATTTCCCTTCCTCCCTCTGCCCACACCCCTCAATTCCTTCTTCTCTATTGTTTTGTTTCACAGTCTGATTTTTTAAAACATGTACCAGTCTCTAAAAAAGAACACAGCTTTGCCCCACCTGTAGCCACTAACTTAAATTAAGCATCCTTAGCTTGCAGCCCACAAAGGAAATGCCAGAGTGGCTAGCCTATCCCTTCCTGCATTTTATCTCCTGCCTGAAGAGAAGATTCCCCTATTCTCTTCTCCTGCAAGACACATGACCAGAAATAATGACAACAGGGTCAACCTCAATTCAGAGTCCCTGTTCCCTTTCTGCTCAAAACAGTCTTCTAAGTTAACTGTGCTTACTCAGCACAACTGACTCTGGTGTTAATCCGAGTCCATTTTAATATATTTTCTCCTATCCTTGTTGCTTCTGCTGGGGTACTTACATTACTATTTCCATAAGTGTGAAAACTGCATCAGAGCATCATCAGCTACCAGTCTCATGTCTGTAATTGTCGGAAGGTTCAACTGCTAAAGAATTCTTACCAACTGCACTGTAGATAGCTTCTGCTGTTTCTCATTCATACCTCTCCACACATATCCTCCCCAGGAACATGTAAGAATATGGAGCCTCCATAGGCAGGACTTGTCACTTGAATCCTGTGCCATCATATTCACATTGACAGTATTTGTAAAGTGCACATGTAGTTGAAAGGCAACGGAGTACTGTACATGGTCAAAAGGCAGAGATCCAACCAGAAAGTGAATCTGAGTGGGAGATCCTGGGTACTGCAATAGGAGGTGGACTCTTGACTGTGTGGTGATGCTGTGATCTTTAAAGACATGCATCTTCAGTTACTCCCTAACTTGGATCATCCATGAGGGCAGAGAGGAATGTAGTTACAGATCCTGAGTGTGTGGATGAGGAAGGCCTGTCTCCTCGTTGTTTTATTGGTTCTTGCACATCTTTGTCCCCCCAAATGAAGGTGTCTGAATATGTCCCTGGCTGACCCATTGATCATTTTGCATTGTTTTTTTAGATGTGACCTGCCTGACTGGGCCCAATACTGCAGATGAGGCTTCACCAGTGATGTGTGCAAACTTACAACTGCCTGCTGAGTTTGTACCCTCACATGCAATCCAGAAGTGTTCATACTGGCCCCATGTTGTTGACAAGTGAATTCTGCAGTTTGCATCATCCCTCTGCCATCCTGGACCCAGATTCATGCCAGAAGCTGTTACGCTCCAAGCTGCCAATTGGCCACATGTCAAATGTAGGCCCTTCAGACAGATCTGGATTTTTGGGCCAGTGTACTTTGCATGCCTGCATTTCAAAGTTCATGCCTATTGTAAAAAACGTAAAACTACAAGTACCAGAATGCAAATGACTGCTGAATAAAGAGCCAGGACTACCTGATGACCTCATCTATGATTACTGTCAACTTGGAGCTTTACAATTTAAAGTAACTCTGCAGAAAATATAATCAGCACAGGTCTTCTAAAGCATAATTTTTCCTTGAAAACCCACTTGAGTGTTCCTAATTCAGGAAGACCCACATCTGTCACAGACAAACACAGAGAGACAGTGCATGGGGCATGTGTTGCTAAAGCACTTGGCAATCATTTTATTGAGTGTTTCAAGCAGATGCCCTAGCAGGCTTTGGATTTCTGAAGGTGGACAGGGTGCCAACTGATGCAGTGGGATCATAAGGGCTACTCACATTTCAAATGTTGGTGCAATGCTGTGAGTAAATCAATTGCACTTTTTGTGAATCAAACACAAGCACAACAGGCCTAAGTGGGAAAATTAGGTTTGAAATTGGTAACCTTGTCAGGCCATTATTGGTAGACTCGATAATGGGGCAACCTGTTTTACACTCGGTGCGCCTGCAAAAAGGGCCCTCATATTTTTACTTTGGCTCAGAGAGGTACTGCCTGAATAAGCGTGGCTTACCTTTAATGTTACCAGAGGTCTACATCATAATATTAGAAACACAGTGGTCAAGTCATGGGCTTTCCCTTTTCCTGTCATTGCTCCCAGGTGTATTAGTCTACTTGGTTAAGCTGACGTAACATAAGACTACATATCCCAGAATCCATTAATGTGTTTAAAGAAAGTCAGGGAGTGCAAAATATTGTCTTTTCTGATACTGTCTCATCTGCTACCAATACTAGGCTTCATTAGTAAAGTGGGAAGGCTCAGAGAAAGGTACCATATGCAGGCCGCTATTCCTCTTTTCAAGCCCCAGCTCCCACCAGAGGCAACTGTGATCTGCGACTGCCACGCTTTACCCTACGGCAGAAGATAGGGAGTGCCGAGATGGGCCACATTCCGACAGCAAACAACAGTGCAGTGCTGCAGACTGCAGGCAGCTGTGGCGGCGAGGTGACAAAGAATTTGTGGAAGGGGACAGCATAACAAAGAGCACAGGGCGGGTAGTCACAGAACTGGAGGCACGTCGCGGGTTAAGTGCAGGGCCATTACAGGTAGCACTTTCACGTGCTAATGGCCTTGCCAATCACAGATGGCAGAAGGCAAATTCTTTTGTCCCCTCGCCCTCCCCATACTTGTTTCCTGCCGGCCCCACTCGAAAATCTGGGGGATATATCCCCCACGCCCACCACACTTCCTACACCCATGGACGGGATATCCACTCATTATTTTTTTTTTCGGGGGGAGGCCATTACCACACACCTCTATATGACCTCTTAGTTTGGGCACCAGGTTTTAATCTGTCAGCGTTTGGAGAGTCATTTTATTGCAGAAATCTGGCCCAACTTTAGCTCTCCACTGAAATGTATGTTGAGATGAATAACCATATAGTAAGGAAGAGTTAGTGATATGTAGAGGAAAAATGTAGATAAAATTGAGTCAAACTGCAAATGAGTTACCTGAGAGCTATGAATTAAATATATGCCACTGCTGCCCAGTTCGCTCGTAAGAGGGTCCCTACTATAGTCACATTGACTAGCGGGGCAGGTGTGGTATCAACGACCTATGATGCCCACTCACTTGATATCTCAGCCTGGCCACTAGTCTAGTTTGTAGCATTGTGGTACTGGAAGGTCTGCATTGAGGGCATTGTGGAAGAGGATCCAGGAAACGAAAGCACTGAGAGCTGCATAGATCAATGCTTTAATGTATTAATCAACACTTGGCCACTCTCAAGGTGACTCTGCCTTTTGCCTAAATAGCTTGAAAACAATGCCCATTGCTCCAATAAATATCTATGAACACAAAGTGTTATCTTCACATTTGTAGTTGAATGTGCTAGCATGTATGTTAGCTCACTGAATTAATTTACACAAATGCCTTTAGTAGGCAAGATGCCCCCAAGAGACATCACATCCCTGTGGCACGTACCTTAAATCCATAAGCGACAGTAGCCCAAGTCCAGTTATGGGTAGGGGCTAGTTACCCAATAACATCAATGTAATTGTCCCTTCAATCAATACGATCATGCAGGAGCCAGTAAGAAACCCAGCCTGTAACTGCAGCCGAAAAGTAACCCCTGTGCTTTTTAAAACATCACAGCAAACACAAACGCAGGCACGTGTGCACACACATACACACACACAAAATCCAGAGAGTCAAAAAGTCAAAACGCCTCTGCTATCAAATTATTTACAACAGGTGCAATTGCCTCTAGAGCTCTGGCCTAGAGTATGAAAATCTTTCTGAGGGAATATGGCCCATAACAAACAACATGCCACAATATTCGTGCGGCAGTGTTTTTCCTTTCTCCGAGCAGCTGTGTTCTGTAGGTTTGTAGTCGCTGCGCTTGTATTTTGGTCTTGCTGCCAGCACAAACGTATAATATGTGAACCTGGTATGATAGAAAGAGCGAGACAACCTGACAGTATGCCGACTGAGCTTTCTTGCAGATCTCTGCAACATAATTTATCATACTGATCACAGTCTATTTGACTATTTTGGGCCTATTTTTATACCACCTCATTTCAGTCCACTAAGTATGTTAAGTATTGTTTCTACCGCTTGATGTGTGTATTCGTATTTACATAGGGCGAACCTAGCTATGAAGCAGCGGAGCGCTGTACATTATGTGGGCAGTGGGGGAGACGAGCAAGGTGTACATCAAGTGGGGAATATTACACAAATACAGCTTATATTTTATTTCACATTTTTAGACACAGGGAGATTAATTGATTTGGCCAGAACCAAATTATGCAAAGCCAAGCACCAGAGGCTGTGGTTGGTACCTGGGTCCCCATGTTTGAAAGGCGGCAGTTCAAGCTGCTAGGCCACATCTCCTCGGCGATTGTGTATACTAGATTCCTTGCTGAATACACTTTACACAGTCATGTTTGTGCTTTTCATGCATATGCTGACCTCAATATATTTTATTATAAATGTGACCAAGCCCTTCAGAAGTTTGCTATCCACATTCTTCAATAAACCTACGGCCTATAGAGTTGAAAGAGTGATTTAGGCATTTAGTGCGAATACTTACGTCTGGATAAAGTATCCAATGTGGACATTATGTATGCAAAGGGGTAGGGACATTGTAGGATTGCATTTTTGTTTTACCTGTATTATTCCTTACTGTTGAAAATAGAAGAGCAGGTTGTGCATGATTACATGTATGAGAATTCCTAAAAAGTTACTAATTTTTGGGTGGTAGCACAAATGTGGTGTATACAACTCAACACTCATAGGGTAGTCTACTTACTTTTCCCATTCCTACACCCATAGTTTTATATTTTTGTTAATCATACATAATGTGCACATCAACACACAATGACTTTTCTAGGCCTCAGTTTACTTTAGGCTTGGAAAAAACTGAGCGATAAGGCAACTATGAGTTAAATAAAAAGTGAATTTGTGTTAGCTCAGGGAGTCGCGGATAAATACAAACAAGTTATAAGCCCAAAATGGTGCTGAATAGCCCTGCGTCTCAGGTGTATGAGTGGAATGAGTCTTTCGCTACTCACCGGATCACTCTGACGAGGTCATGGAATGCTTTGTCAACGTTCTGAGGTGGCTCCTTGGCGCTTGTTTCTATGTATGGTATCTGAAAGGCCGAAGCAACACACAAATTAGAGATAAGGCTTTCTTGAACCATTTCTAGCCACTTTGGATAGGAGTTAGAAAGGCTCATGTAGTAAGTGGACCCCAAAATGCTAAAGACAACAAAGCTGTGGTACAAGACTGCGAAGAGCAGAGCTCAGTAGATATCACATACACTTGAACCCATGTTCCGCCTGGAATGCTTGTGCAGGGTACAACTATCTACCCTGTCGACACTTGCCCTGACCGTACTCACAACTAGAAATGTGTGATACTACCAGCCTAGCAAAGTACGACTGCAAAAGGGGGCAAAAAAGTGCGTTGTGCTTCAGCATGACTAAGCATGTTGGTACTCACATACATGCCAACGTTTGTAAGTGGGAAAAAGGGAGGTTTTCAAAAATAAATCGGGGCTTTCATTTCCTCCACTGATTTGCAGTAAAAGGAGTAATGTAAGGAGGGGAACTATAATAAAATTATTTAGAGGTTTAAAAATCGAGAGTCTTCCGCCTGAATCGGGTATGTTGGAATGTATGCACTCAGGGTCGCCATCACGCTGCTTGGCTGTCTGCCGCGGGTTGTGCCACATGTATCCAGCTCCCTGCTGCTGGAAGTCTAAAGGCTCGATTTCTGGCAGTGGGAAAATTAGTGGTGCAGAGGCGCCCCACAACTCTGGATGACAGCTGTGGAAAAACAATTGTTATCCTGCCTCACGGGGCCCATTTTGTGTGTAACATCCTGGAGCAAGGAATGGCCGGATCAAGCAGAACTTCACCTCAGGCAAAGTTGGAAAACTTAAACTTTCCTGACTTTGCGGGTGAAGACCTTTCCTTCACTCCCTACATATTACTGCAAAAAATTGAACGTTTCTGCCCTTCCTAAATTCTGGGAAGAACACTGGTTCATGTACTCTTAGACATATGCGGCATCAAATGTAATATCCACAGATAGACCAATTCATTCAGTACAACTACCATAGAAAATGTTTTTTTATCTCTATCCAGCTAATAATAGAGCAATAATTTGAATAATAAACATATCACAAATTTCACTGATAAACTTATACATTGGGACTCAGTCCACAGGTCAGTTATTTTAAAAGTATAGACTCACATATCCTCCTTTCCAGGCTTTTTGTATTTATTTATTAAGCTCAAATTTCAGTAATCTGTAAGGCACAGAAATGTGTTTATTTGGTTTTCATTTCTGTGTTATGTTTTTATGACTTCTTAAATGTGTTATGCAGTCCACACGGGGAGGATAATGGGTTTCTCAGTGCATGGTACACAATGATCATTATTCTTATGAGAAAGATGTACCATTAAGTGCCTGTTGTTCAGGTATCAGTAAGATTGCATGTAATTTCATGGTGGTGAGGTGGGAGGTGCCTTGAAGGAAGGAAGAAAGACTATGTGGAATGAAGGCAGTTAGATTTTGGCTAGTATGTGTAGAGAGTTCTTAATCTTGTATATCTCGGTTACTGATCCCAGTGGTCTGAGGCATCAGTTTGAGGCGTGCTTGAACAGATAGTTTTACAAGATTCTTCTGCGTTTTAGGACACCTGCAAAGGGAAGCATGCACAATTTTAGGTCTGGGTTTTACCAGCACAGCTGACAAACAAATGTCTGCTAAAATATGTATATAGGAGCCTTTGTACCAGCCCCTTTTAAAAATAGGGTGCTTTAATCATCCTTTTGCAGCCATTGGTTAGAGAAATTGTCAGTGAAGTCTTGACTCAGCCCAATGGAGCATTCATCCCCAAACGAATTTTACTGCTTGTTTTTGTGCATCCATTTACCTTCAAGCAAGTGTTTCAATTGAACGCATGATGGATTACTTTACATTTATATTCCTCTCTGCCCCCCCACCTACGTGTCTCGCTGTAATGTTTTAATGTGGCATGCATTAGCACTTTACACCAAGATCTATAGGCTACGCCAAAGCTTGTACCTGGTCTGTGAGTCGAAAATCACCAAACTCATCAGGGCTCCAGGTAATATTTTGACGTCTCCCCCACTTTTTTTTTTAGAAGATAAGAGTAAAATTAAATTAGAATGTAAAAAAAGTAAATCTCAATCCCAAATGCAGTATTATCAGGCGATTGGAAATATACTGTCATTTAGACACAGGTCCTTTGGTGAAAATGTAGGCTTTTAATGTGGTTACTAAGTCAAGTAAAAGAAAATAAAAAAAATGTTGTCCAAGGCATTTTCTTTCCATGAGGTAGCCAAATCTGCTCCTCCTAGATTCACTGTGCTACTGCATCCCTCTGAACATATCAGCAAAGCTGTACAGGCGGAGGCAGGTGCAAGGCACCTGAAAAAGGGAGTTACTCACCATGTCTCTTATTAGGGTTATCATTACTCCCTTTTTTGGTGGGCTAATTTACTTGAATTTAGGAATTAAACAGGATATTTGCCCTTTACGTGCAGCCCTTAGTGTTGAGGCCATTAGGCTAGTATCTCCCATTTATGAAAAGCAAGCCTTGCACACACTGGGGAATATGCTCCTAAATAACATGACCCTAAATTAAACAAAGAAAGGATGGCGAGTGGACCATTCACATTCAATCTTATTATCACAGTGCCCTACAGTGGCCAATGTGAAACTTCGTTTCATCCCAGTGGACACACTGAATATCACAGATTTGCTCATAACCATCTGTCATTTTCCAGCTTGAATCACGGCCACCGGAATAATGTGACAATGGAAGGTCAAATTATGCGATAGGGCTGGTTAAATGTGGAGAAGTGTGGCTCACTGGTTAGAGCAGGCAGACCCTGAAGCAGAGATCAGACCCGGGACCAGGGTTCAAATCCCGACGCGGCAGGGTCTTGAGCTCAAATGTCCACGGACTCGATAATTCTCGCTTCGGTGCCTGACCTAATCATGGGTTCACACTCTGCAACTCTGGGCATTAAGCTTGCTTAATCTCCACAACGGCCCCCTGTGGCAGGATGCCTGGCTTTCATCTTGGGGATGCCCTGTAGGGGCTATCTCACAGGGAAAAGCCAGAACGGGTTCCCAAGGCAAGCGCTTAGAGACCCCTGGGTGATAAGCGCTATATAAATCCAACATACAATACAATACAAATTAAACGGCATGAAAAAGCAATTTATGTGGCACATTGCATGGGGGTACCTTTTCATTAGTTTATCATTCTAATGCACATTAACAATGGGAAAACATTTCACCCCATAAGCGCCAGCTTAACTCCTGAATACAGAAATCAACTAAAATGGACCATCTAACCTTGCCTACTTCCCTGCGCAGAACATTAAGCAGAGGTTTGTTTAGTTACGTTTTATCCTTTTTAGCTACTAACACATTTTTATGAAATCTGAAAATTATGCAGCAGATTGGATAGAGTGATAAGTGCAGTAACTTAATATTTATGCAGAAAATGCAGCAGGCAGAGAATTGTATAATTCCAGTGGCCCTGAACGTGTAGAGACATTAGACAAAAGAGTAGCTTCTAGTGCACGGTTGCAACATGCACAAATCCATCCTATAGATTTTGGGTTCTATTAAAACAACAAAAAACTAACAGTATAGAATGACTTTTACTGGTGTTTCCTATTCACAATCTGAAAAGAATGCATAGAAAGCTGCACAAGGCTTAGGCTTCTGGGAATGTTAAGTGACTTATTATGTAGGGTCCTCCTCCGCCTCTGTAGAATAATGCATAGCCTATAGTTCCTCGCTGTGAAATCGAGCCCCTCTACAAACCTTTCTTATTTTCTCTAGGAAAAACATATTACTCCCTTGTAGAACACTCTTCCCCTGTACACCCACTTCTTGTGAGGGCATACGTGTTTCCCTTCCCACCCTGGAGTGGGTCTTTACAACCATTTGGGAAAGGATCAGTTCGGAGTCAGAGAATGCCCACAAACAAACATGTGTATGATTGACAAAACATGTGTGAATAGTGCCCCATGGTGTTGAGTTGCATTAGGTTACACTCAGTGAGGCTATGCTGTACTTCACATAGCATGAAACTATATGTTATGTTACATGATGTCAGGCAGTGTGATTTGTGCCGTTACAAAGTGATCTAGAGAACGAAAGAAGGCGTGAGCAGTAACTGGAGAGACATTCCATGAGTTGTTGAACGAGCATCACTTACGGAAACACATAATGTATGTATGTATATGTATGTATGTATAACACACTTATAAAGCGCTTCTGTCACCCAACGGGCATCCTGGCGCTGTGATCTAACAGATCCTGAAACACAGTCAATACAGTATCAGCAAGCTACACTATCCTAGGGAACAGGTGAGTTTTTAGTTCTTTTTTTAAAAGAGAATATTTGTGCCAAAATAATTATTTGTTAATAAATGTATTTCAGAAGAAAATTGCTGTCACAAGCTTCTTCAAAGCAGTGGACCAATATGCATCATAATTCAGAATAGGAGTGAAAATGATTAGTGTATGTGAATGTTCTTTGCATTGCTTTTTAAAAAAATCAAAAATTGCAGATGGCATTTCATGCACGTAGACAATAATTTGTTAGATGCCGAGGTTGAAGAATAGAAACGCATTTAAATGCAAGTGCAAATCTAATGCGATTCTGTCCAACACTGAATTGTTTTAAAGATTTCTAAAAGAGCCAACACAATTTCTAGGAACTACGCTGGTTTGACAGCTCAACTTAGAGAAGTCAGTGTGTTACCATAGATACACGATCACCTCCCACGTGAAGCATGTTGCCTGCAATGGTGGGGAAAGCGAACAGCAATGAGTTCCGTTGAAATTCTAAAGTCACATATTCAGACCTTCTGCCACGTATTTTTCTTAGAACAAAACGGATGGCCCGTTCCTTAATGTGGAGACAATGAGAATGGTAGCATAGATCCCAAACTGCTCATTCTGTAACTAATCGCCATACTCTTCCCACGCTAGATACTTGTGCTATCTGGTTTAATTTTTTTTTTATTTCTGTAATTTTTTATTGTAGAAAAATATATATTTACATGGAGCATAACATACACATGGGTGGAGGAAGAGGAAAAAGAGAAAAGGGGTGCTTCCAGCTTCCAGTCTTATTGGATTAAGTTCCTTGTGCCAATAGCTGAGCACTTCAGAAACTCAAACAGTGCTGTATATGTTTCGGTGGTTTATCAATATTTACTCTTCAAAAATAACATATATACTGCTGCCTGTATGTATGTACTGATGTAGGCATGGATGAATGTTTGTATGCATGCTTCTAATGTTTGTAACTAAAAAACGGTGTTGGATCTAGCCCTGATCTCTTGACTGGGTGAGAGTTTTCTGCTTAATTCAGAGACTCTGTCCCTCACCACCCCTTGTTGTAAATATTTTTGTCCACCCTAAGCGTGGAAGGGTATTCTCAGATGTGAGACCCTTGCTCATTGCACCATCAGGATTCAAGCAAACCGGGCCGAAGACGGCTGTAATGCCAGAAACCGGTCCCCGGGAGCTTATTTCCTTCCCAGTGTAAGAATTGGCTTTTGTAGTTTGGTTTGCCCTGTTCCCATCATGCACTGGGACAGGAACAGACTAATTTGCATACAGCCAGGTTCTGAAACTGGGATGGTGCAGTGAGCTAAAAAACGGTGTTGGATCTAGCCCTGATCTCTTGACTGGGTGAGAGTTTTCTGCTTAATTCAGAGACTCTGTCCCTCACCACCCCTTGTTGTAAATATCTAATGTTTGTATAGCAGGAACCACGCTGGAAGGTAGCAGAAGGATGGACAGGGCTGGATCTTGAGGGCAACACCAACAGCAGCTACAGCAAATGCAGTCTCTGCCATACTCTGCTCGCTCAGCCACATCGAAACTTTTCTGACTCCACCCCACTCATAATATTATCTTCCAATGGGAGGAAGGATTTTTCTCTTTTCCATATCTTGGGAGGTGATCACGACTGATGAATGAACCATGCATCTGATCCCAAAGGGCTACTCCTTAACCTATCTTTCTTATTCTCTGGATCACCCTTCTTCCGCGAAGACATGCTGTTCAGCACATGCTTCAATTTTGGAGATGGAAGACACTGCCCTGTTGAACAAAGGGTCCAGAGATGTGGTGCCTTTGGAAGAAAGTGGTACAAGATTCCTTTGACTCCTTTTGATTCTTGATCCCAAGAAGGATGGTGGTTGAGATCCATCATGGATCTTCGACTTCTGATGTTGTTCATTACACAGGATAAGTTCAAGATACTAAGAAGAATCTACTGGCCCTCAATACAGGAGACTATTTGATGTCACTGGATCTTCAGGACCTATTTACCATTTCCAAAACTTCAGACTCACAGGTGTTGCCTGAGGTGCATGGTGGGTTTCAAGCACTACCAAAAGACAGTTCTTTCATTCAAACTGACAACCACTCCAAGTGTCTTCACAAAAGTGCTGGCAGTTGTGGCAGCTTCACTATGAGGGTGCTGATCCCTGGTGCTGGTCAAGGGACACCTTTAGCAGACAATGACTCTACTCCTGGGCTTGAGCTTTTCCATTAACAGCCACATAGCCCACCTGTCTTCGATGCAGAGGCTGACAGTCACAGGAGTGGTACTAGACATGAATAACATAAAAGTTAAGAATGGCAAGGTGATGATCATGCACACAATTTCATGCTAATTCAGACTATGTGTCAAGATGTGCTATGCCCTACACCCGTGGTTGCCAAACTGTGCGCCACGGCACCCCGGTGCGCCGTTATGCGTTGCCAGGGGCCCCGCGGCACGATGTGGGAAATTACAGTGGCAGCGCTAGACATTTAGAAATGACACCTGCATAATCGTTATAACTCCGCCACTTTAAGGAAACAGGAATATAAAGAAAGGGTAGTCTGATCTGTAAGCAAAATGCAGAGTGGCGCTGCAGGGGCTCTTGGAAGGGGTGAAACAACAGCAAGGCCTCATTGTACCCAGGAGGTCTTATCCACAGGCTGCCACACACAACTGGGGGAGGGGACTGGGGGGGGAGGCTGAAGCCCTTTGAGTTCAGTGGGTGTTGCGCATCTGAGGGCATAAAGAGAACAGGCATGGAGATAATCGATAGAGGGCACGAAGGGAGCAGACATTGAGGAAAGGGGCAGTCTCAGGGCACGAAGGGAGAAGGCATGGAGGAAATGTGCTGTCTCAGGGCACGAAGGGAGAAGGCATGGAGGGAAGGGGCAGTCTCAGGGCACGAAGGGAGAAGGCATGGAGAAAAGGGGCAGTCTCAGGGCACGAAGGGAGCAGGCATGGAGGAAAGGGGCAGTCTCAGGGCATGAAGGGAGCAGGCATGGAGGAAAGGGGCAGTCTCAGGGCACGAAGGGAGCAGGCACGAAGGGAGCAGGCATGGAGGAAAGGGGCAGTCTCAGGGCACGAAGGGAGAAGGCATGGAGGGAAGGGGCAGTCTCGGGGCACGAAGGGAGAAGGCATAGAGGAAAGAGGCAGTCTCAGGGCACGAAGGGAGAAGGCATGGAAGAAAGGGGCAGTCTCAGGCCACAAAGGGAGCAGGCATGGAGGAAAGGGAGCAGGCATGGAGGAAAGGGGCAGTCTCAGGCAGTCGCAGGGCACGAAGGGAGAAGGCATGGAGGAAAGGGGCAGTCTAAGGGCACGAAAGGAGCAGGCATGGAGAAAAGGGGCAGTCTCAGGGCACGAAGGGAGCAGGCACGAAGGGAGCAGGCATGGAGGAAAGGGGCAGTCTCAGGGCACGAAGGGAGAAGGCATGGAGGGAAGGGGCAGTCTCGGGGCACGAAGGGAGAAGGCATAGAGGAAAGAGGCAGTCTCAGGGCACGAAGGGAGAAGGCATGGAAGAAAGGGGCAGTCTCAGGCCACAAAGGGAGCAGGCATGGAGGAAAGGGAGCAGGCATGGAGGAAAGGGGCAGTCTCAGGCAGTCGCAGGGCACGAAGGGAGAAGGCATGGAGGAAAGGGGCAGTCTAAGGGCACGAAAGGAGCAGGCATGGAGAAAAGGGGCAGTCTCAGGGCACGAAGGGAGAAGGCATTGAGGAAAGGGGCAGTCTAGGGCACGAAGGGAGAAGGCATGGAGGGAAGGAGCAGTCTCAGGCAGTCTCAGGGAACGAAGGGAGAAGGCATGGAGGAAAGGGGCAGTCTCAGGGCACGAAGGAAGAAGGCATGGAGGAAAGGGGCAGTCTCAGGGCACGAAGAGAGCAGGCATGGAGGAAAGGGGCAGTCTCAGGGCATGTAGGGAGAAGGCATGGAGAAAAGGGGCAGTCTCAGGGCACAAAGGGAGCAGGCATGGAGGAAAGGGGCAGTCTCAGGGCATGAAGGGAGAAGGCATGGAGGAAAGGGGCAGTCTCAGGGCACGAAGGCAGTAGGCATGGATAGGAAGGGGAGTCCGAAGGCACGTATGGAGATGGCATGGACAGAAGGGGTAGTCGGAGGTCACGAAGAAAGGAGGCATGCACAAAAGGGGCAGTCTGAGGGCGTGGGGCAGGCATGGACAGAGGGGGCAGAAGGAGTGCAACAGTAAGTACACCCGAGGTCGGGCTTACATCCCCACCCACCCGTCCACCGGTAAAAAAAATGGGGGGGAGCCATGGCCAACTGCCAATTAGGTCAAGGGAGCCACGGGTCAAAAATGTTTGGGAACCACTGTCCTACACGGAAAGAAAGACTCTTCAGCAGGCATTCATGCCCAGTCAATTAGACCTACGGCTGCCTCAGCAGCTCTTTCCAGATGGGCCCCAGCTGCTGACATCTGCTGGGCAGCTTGATAGTCATCTTTGCATACTTTTGGCTAGCACCACTGCCTCAGGGTATGGCATGTGGGGATGGGCACTTTACAAAAACTGTGTTTCATTAATTCCTTTGTTAATTGGTGAGGTGAGCAATCTAAGGAAGCAAACGTTGTACACCTTTTGCTAATGACATTTCTGGTGAATACATAATCTCCCCAAAGTTTTCTTGGCACTCTCCCACCTTGTCTGAGGATTTAGTGTAGAGACCAATAAGATCCCAAGGTATGCAAGTATGTTTTGTGTTGTATTTGTCACCATTGTGTCCTCTTGGTTCCTCTCTGCACGCCTTGATGAAGCACTGAAAAAGTTCTGGAACTGATACCAACATACTAGTTGTTTCCTAATATACTGATGTAATTGTATTCAGAGTCAAACAGCTCCATGTGGACAGTGCTGAAGAGCTATTGCTTGGGACCAGCTTTTCCGGACCAGTCTGAAGCCAGGAGGAGATCATTCTTGTAGTGAGGAATGAGCGAAAAAATTATGTATACCCCAGAAAACCATTATTAACGAAGATAAGTAACTTTTTCTTTAGAAGCTGGGGTGCCGGGTCAGTGGACACTTGGCATAGAGTATACTGAACTCGGATGCCAGAGCTGTGGAAAGCACTTAGCACTTTCGTCGCCAGAATCAGAAGTAACAAACATTGGTCCAGAAAGGCTGGAGCCATGCCACATTTTAAGGTGGTAGTTATTAAAGGTGAGGTTACATGGTGAAAGACATTGTTTGAAGGTACATCATCATCATGTCATTTTCTCACTTCTGAGAGAGTTCAATGTCTCTAAATATTTCTTAGTATCAAAAACAACCAGAGGACATGATGTTGACGCTTCGACCCAACAAGGATTAGTCAACAATTGTCATCTGGCTAATGCACCATAAACTATCCTAGTAAATAGCTACTCAAAATGTGACCATCCTGATACTCCAGTAAGGTGTTTCATATTGTAAATAGGGTCTCCCACACAGTAGTGGCATGTCACCTGGCCAAGTGGCAGGGCGGGCGGAGGAGTGAGGTAACAGTACCCACCACTCTCCCACAAGCAGTGTCATCTCCCTGGACCCACCCACAAGGCTCGTTAGAGTCCTGGGGGCGAGACCGGGGGAATTAAAATAAAACAATAATAAAAAGGGTTTATTTGAAGGTGTTGGTGGGGAGGGGGGGCACTCTTCTGCCCTAATGGAGGGTACGCTGCGCTCTCACAACACTTCAATGTTCCAGTGTCAAAATGCATAAATCTTCACCAGAGAAGGCCAATTGCCTGCTCATTTGTGGCCAACAATCGGGTATACTGGGCGCAAGAATAGCAACTTTAGTGATTGACTTCCAGTGTGTCCTCTTGGTGCTACAAGGGGGAGGTCTTTGACTTCGTGGGGGATGGCATGAGATAATGCAACCCCCTCCCTTGGAGCACCAAGAGGACACATCAGAAGTCAATCACTAAAGTTGCCAATCTTGCACCCAGTATTAGCAGGGTTTGCCCTAATTGACCTCAGGGCTACCATCTTCAGACATAGCTATGTGAAGAAATGTAGTGTAAATGCCACCTCATTGATAGAGATCATTTGTACCCCGCTGGCCCAATAGTAAATGTAGTTCCACTAAAGTCAGACTTCCGTTTTGAACTACAGCAATGAGAAGGGACCTCCTGCACTAATGGCAGCTATGTTCAAGTTAAACCAACGGAATGTTGCACAATTGCAAAACATTCACCCCCAGTCACAGAACTCGGTTTCATCCATCGTTATTTTGCTCACCAAGCCACCCCAGTTCAGACATGGCCATGTGAAAATCAGTCTTGACCCTGTGCCTCATGGGAACAGTCCAGACCGAACTGAGAAGCCATGTCTTCCCTGTACCAAAATCAAGCATCCTAGGACCAGTTTCTGGCTATCAGCCGTCTTCAGCCAGGACAGCTGGAATCCAGTGGCGCAATGAGCACGGGACCCACGTCTGGGCATACCCTTCCCACATAGGGTGAACAGCAAAACACACAAGATGATGGACGGAATGTTGCACAATGGCAAAACATTCACCCCCAGTCACATATCTGGGTTTAATCCATCGTTATTTTGCTCACAAAGCCACCCCAGTTCAGATATGGCCATATGCAAATCAGTCTTGACCCTGTGCCTCATGGGAACAGTCCAGACCAAACCAAGTTCACATTCTCAACAATTTAATGGACTTCTCCCCTTGAAAGGCCAAAGCCTCTCGAAGGGGGACGTGACATGCACCTAACAGCAATATATGAGTTTGGCCTTCATTATAGATGCTTAGGTTTTCAAACTCAATACATGTAATGGGGTGACCCTGTAACCCTCAGAACCTGGGTGGGTAATAAACAAAGTAATAATGGTTCTGTCGGACAGAAATACACACTGTTTTAGTATTTCAATGTTTCCTTTCTTCAGTCTCGTACCTAACCAGGATATCAAGACAGGTGTACTAATACATTCACAAACAAAACTCACTGACCATAAAGAAAAATGAAAGCAAATTTTACTCAAATCTTTCACATGTGAACACAAAATACTTCAATCACTGTCCCTAACGAACATTTAAAACATATAAGGCACAAAAACTTTGTGCTAGAGTAATACTAAAAACAACAAGTAAAATGTGTTACTTCATATACTTTTGGGTTAAACAACTATACATATACAATCATCCTGTAGACACATCAATTAGATCTTGGATCCTACAGGATTTTGAATAGTTTGTTCACGCCAAATCCTCTCCTTTGGCGTGAACAAACTATTCAAAATCCTGTAGGATCCAAGTTGTTTAACCCAAAAGTATATGAAGTAACACATTTTACTTGTTGTTTTTAGTATTACTCTAGCACAAAGTTTTTGTGCCTTATATGTTTTAAATGTTCGTTAGGGACAGTGATTGAAGTATTTTGTGTTCACATGTGAAAGATTTGAGTAAAATTTGCTTTCATTTTTCTTTATGGTCAGTGAGTTTTGTTTGTGAATGTATTAGTACACCTGTCTTGATATCCTGGTTAGGTACGAGACTGAAGAAAGGAAACATTGAAATACTAAAACAGTGTGTATTTCTGTCCGACAGAACCATTATTACTAGGTTTTCAAACTCATCCAAACCTGCCATGTTTACTCTGTTGATAACATTATAAACATTGTATTGTATTTTACTAATAACTGTAATGACTATCATCAATTCCAGTCTCCAGAGGTTCCCTCTTCTTCAGGCAACAGCAGTAGGTTGGTTTGATAGAGTATTGTGCAATCTGAGGTTAGTCCACAAGGTGACACACCGGAAGGTAGGTAATGACTATTGTGCTTTATCTTACTCTCCAATGGATGAACAAAGCCTCACTAATATATGGGATTTCTTGGATCTCGGTGGCTCATCACAGTCTGTTATCATAAGGCCTGTTTCTCACTAGCCTTCTCAAATTTTGATTGCCGAAGCATCTTGCCTGAGCAAGACGCACAGTATAGGTCTGAATTTTTTTGTCACAGACAATGAACTCTTGGGATGGTCACTTTTTGCTTTCTAATTGGAATCCTTCGGTATCGCACCAAAATCCTCATGATGCAATAAATACCATACACTTTTCCTATGTTAAGTTCAAGCAGGTTTGACCTGCCAAATTTTAACGATTGGTGAAATATTTAATGCACCCGGATGCAGTAAATAGGATGCAATCGAAATGGTTACCCTTGTGCAAACAGGGCTTTAGGTAGGGGCCGGAAAACACCAACCCACTGATAATCAGGGCTTCAATGGCATGATGGATCTGCAAGCAAATGGGTTTAGTGATGATTCCAGGAAGTGTTAAAGGAATAATCACTTCAAGCTGAGTGTTTTGCGGTGAGTGATTGCATCAGCATACCTGTATTGTAGGACTTTGGTGTTTATCTCTTTTCACAGTGGTATCATTTTCCCATTGCCTGGTAAGTTACACTGGAATGTGCAATGGGAATGTTTTTTGCTTTTTAAGCTTGGTGGCTTTGGAGCTGTATAGATTGCCTGAGCATGTTGGTAGGATGATTAAAGTATTTTGTTTGTAATTCCTGGAAACTGGGAGGCATGGGAAGTATATTGAACTAAAAAGCTGCATCAATGTTCCTCACTAGGTGGCTTTGATGCAGTCTTTTGTTCATACAGTTCTGTCTACCTGTGATCTGTTGTAGATATCCGACTCAGAGTGTCAGGAGAATGCAGTAATTTGGGTAGCATTAAGATGTCATCTTAATGAGTCCATGTTGGGCTGATATCTCTCAAGATTATCTAAGAAGATGAATGAGCATTTGGGGAGGCACTGCATCGTCAACCAGACAGCGTTGGTGCTGTGATGCATTGTGTATAATTATTTTAATGCATTGTTTAAGTCAGTTTGCCTTTTACAAGCTCTTTCACCTTCTATAAACTCAGTCAATGGACTGAGTGCTAGTTGCAGCAAAAGGCAAATAATTGTCACTGAAGCCTTATGAAAACACACCACTTCCACAAGTTACACTGAACCAGGACAATGCGGGTCACACCCATCACATTTTAGTTTGTGGCAGTTGCTATCAGCACAACTGGAGATCAAAATCAACTCTGGAAAAAATATTCCCCCTGTCCGTAGGAAAGCATGCCAAAAATGAGCTCTGGGGCTATGGCTGGGTCATGGCAATCCCGTGACCTGCAACCCACCAAGAAAATGACAGACTGGAAGAATGAAGAGTCTGGCCCTACACATATACGATTGGTCTCTTCCCTGAGCTGCACTTTTCAGGCCTCTCACTGTCTATGCTAGTACTCTGCACTGGTTGTAAAGGGGCATGTGGTCTATAGAAACCCCAGTTAAATCAATTAATTAATGCTAACAACTCAGATGCAACAGCACAGTAAATTGATGTTGTCCTAGATCTTTGATTCAGATATTACTGGCAGGAAAGTTCCTTTATGATGACCCAAGATGAGATTTTCAAGAATTGTAGATAGTTTATTAGGTCCTAGACTGGATGTACATGGAGGGACTAGAACCGGTGTTGAAAGCTGATTAGGTACCAGGATCCCTGTTGCTTTAGCTTACATGTCCTTAACTGAAGGATCCCAAGGTGAGGAGGCCCTGAGTGGTTTAAAGAAGTTGGTCAGCTGTGTTAATTCACACCAGTTAGTGGATGTTGGCTGCAATTCTTTGAAGCTAGCTAGGAGAGTGATCTGACATGACCTCGGCAGCCACTGACCACAAGATATTCAGCAGGATGGTGGGAATGATGTGAAATGTGCCAAGTTTGGTCAGTGATGGATAGAGGAGACAATGGGGCACTCAGGAAGTACACTGCAAGGCACAACACAGCAAAGGGAAATGCAGAAACAAAGAGATCTTAAGGGCAGAGGCTGATAACTGGACAAGAGGAGGTGGGCGGGAGCAAAGGGAAACATGGAGAGTTCTCAAAGAACAGAAACGAAAGATGGGCTTAAAGGGGGGCATTCTATATTGAGACGAGGAATGGGAAAGGAAAGAGGAGCCCGGCAGTGGCACTGGCCCTATAGAGTGAAAAGTAGAGACTAACAAGGATGGAGAACAAGGGGAGACATTAGGAACCCTGAAGGGACATTGGCCAAGGAACAGGCAAAGGGAGACAGTTGGGGAAGTGCAAAAAGGCAGTGAAGGAAAGGGGAAATTTATAAGCCCTCCAACGGCTGGAACCAAGAAAGAGGCAATGGGATGTGGGTGGGAGAGCACAAAGTACCTTCATATGTCTGTGTAAAAGGCCTGGCTGAATGACTTTACACAGGAGCCTGACAACATTTTGAAGGGAGAAACCAATCATTTTGCATGATTCCACTGGCCTATCACCCACAGCCCATCATCCCTGCCTTCAGCCCAGAGGTGTGCAAGATTGTGCAGAAATTCACACTCTCGAGTTGACCGCTCCGCCCCTTCGTTGCCTTCCAGGGCTGATCAACACAGCAACGCATCACAGAAGAAGCGCGTGCCCCTGGCTACAGCCGTATCCGGGTATAAATTAACAAACTGCATCACCGCGCTCACGCCCACACACCTTGCGTAACACACGTCCAAAAGGGTGGGAACGAAGACATCGACTGAAACGTTCCTGCTGTTTGATCCGCACCCAACCCAGGCCTGCAGGCATTGTCTGTGCTGTGGAACTCGAAGCCTCCCGTCATGCTCGGCCCGGGGCTGCAGATTACACAGCTCAGCACCTCATGCTTTCCTAATGAAAAGCATATTACACCAACATTCTTTTAAAACGCCCCCTTCCCGTCCCTCCTCGATCATGTTACATGCACAATTCTTATGGGAAAATATGGTTCAGGAGTAGCGGCAAAAGTGAAATTCTTACATCATTTTTCAATTTTCATACAAACAATTTTGGGCTTGCTCGGAGCTCTGGCACTGCCTTCAAGCGTGCTGCGGCCACACACGTCGATTGCCGTGGAAGTCTTTCTGGACGCAATCCATTTGTGTCACGTCTGTGTGTATAACTTTCTTGTTCTGGGAAAGTGCATTTAAAACCCCATCCCTAGGCATGGGTCAGTTTTCCGAAATCTGTTCATCAGCTACAGACCTAAATCTAAATGACTTTAGTCACACAGGCTGCTGTCCACCCTAAAAAGAGAGCGTGACTTTAATATGCTTTCTTTTTATCCGGTTATAATTGTTTACCTATACCCTGTTATCATTTTGTACCCATAGTCCGCACACTTCTGTAGTCTCCCTGGAGATTTAAAGAGGATTGAGTCTCGAGTGGAGGGGTAATTAACTTCTTAGAATTCCTTGAATGGTTCTCTGAGGACCACATTTTTGTACAGCTGATTATAACTACCCACAAATCCTTCTATTGTTTATCCTGAAGGTACAGCAGGGATTGGGTATAATGAAATTCTGCTCACACCTACAATTTTCTGGGTATCATTCCGACTATGATACGGCAGCTAATAAGGTCATCCATTCACTACAAATTGGTGGAAATTTCGCAACGAAGGGCAGAATGGGAAAAGGTCTTTAGAACTCGGCAGCTAACAAGCGGAATGAACAAAATCCTAATATGAAAATTCCAAATAGCCCACTGTTTACTTGAAAAGATACTTGCTCAAACTTTATACAGGAATGGGCAAGCTCAGTTGCGTCAGCAGTGGCTACACCAATATCACGGCCAACAAAAAATTGACAGAGCCCGTGGTAACCTTGTTAACGGTCAGAGGATTTTCTCCTAAGGGTACATCAGAAACAAGAAAATGTCGGCTTTCAGGAAGAGGTTCATGCACCTCAAAAAAACTATAATTTGCAAAATGATACCCTAACATACTGCCGAGCCTGTTTTCCTTCTGGTAAAAAAGAATGCATAATTCAAATTAGTTTTTCCGGGTCATAGCTATTTTGTCTTCTGCTGAGCCCCTCTATTCACTTCCAGTTTGGCAGAAGATAGTCAATAGAGTGGACTGTCCTCATTAATTACAAGGCAAGACTCGTTCTAAATATAGGCATCTTTTGCCAGTTTTTCTTCTTCTTTAATGTTCAATTACATGTTGTCAAGTTTTACAATTTCTTTATATATTCTGTGAGACACAGCGAATTGTCAGATACTCATATTCTTTGTGTGATGAAAGCAGAGTGTGACATCAGTTGTGCAGATGATGTTATACTGCAAGGCAAGAAGGAGGTATGTGAACCCCCAAGGAAAGCGGATCTGATCCACCCCCAGTGGATCCAGAACTTGACCAGTGCCTGGGAGAGCAGACTAGAGACAATCCTCTAGGGAAGTGATATGATAGAACATAAATATGTAAGGAGCGGATTGAATATCAGGACATTTTAAGCTACAATAACCACATAATTGGATTGTCTGGGTTCTACCTACAAATTTCAGGCAATAAACGTATGGAAAGGGATTGAACATCCAGTGAAGGATGGAGCAGAAAGAAGGAGTGGAGCAAAATTTAGAAGTGAGAGCGAGAAGCAAAGGAAGGGTAATAAAAAGAGGGAGAGTGAGCGAGGAAGAGAGAAGGAGAAACTAGACAAACACAAAAGTAAGAGTGTTAGAAAGTGAGGGAAACAGAGAGGAATAAAGAGGCATGTAGTAAGAATAAAAGCCAGAAAGAGAGGAGAAGGAAGATGAAAACATTGAAAGGTAGTGAGAGAATGTGTAATTGATTTAAATAAAGACAACAAGAGAGTAAGAAGAGGAGCATAGCAAGACGTACATATAAAGAGAGAGTGGAGCAATGGAAATTCAACACAGAAAGAGAAACAGGGAGAAATGCAAAAAAAGATGGAGAAAAGGCAAAGGAAGGAGGATTTAAGAAAGAGGTAGAGAGACAGGATAGACAGAGAAAAAGATACATAGTGAAAGAGAGACAAACAGAAGGAGAGTGAGCAAAAGAGTGTGAAAAGGGAAGAGAAATAAAGAGAAAGGGGGCGCATGAGAAAGAGATTGAGAGGGCGAGAGAAAGAGAAAAGGAAATATATGAGAAAGACAAATGAAAGAGCACATTTAGAGTGTGATAGAGAAGGACACAGAAAATACATACCGGCATACATTTGTGACGTGCACTTTGGGGAAGGCATTATGCCTCAATTTGAGATTTTATTTTGCTTGTATGTCTTTTAAATAACTTTAATGGTTTTAATTATCCACGTACAAATAAAATATTAATTACATACTGGTATATATTGTAGTAGATTTTTGGCCAACACCATGACATAAAATAAACAATAAAAAGTGTATAGATAACATTGGTCATATTTTAAAAATAATGTACCTATGTTTGCAAACTAAAATCTCGCAATACCCTTAGCGGGTCATGCTGTGATGAGCCAATTTATTAAAGTAATTCTGACTGTCACCCATGCGTAAGTGTGAGAATATTTATTTAGAATTTTTTTATTGAGCGTAAAAACATAGCAGACATGTTAAACAAGGTACTTGAAGCTGACAAATTTACAAACTCTCCAATCTAATATTATACATAAACAATAAGTAGAAAGCATTTCATAATTCATTTGTACACGATAAATATGATACACAAGATATGCAGAAAAAGAAAGATAAAACCTATAGAATATTGAGTCTCATATTTAAAATGTACACTAATAAAAAGCACACATTCATATCCTATTTTACATGGTATGTGTAGGAAGGTACATCCTGACTAAGGTTGCCCCCAACTTTTTGCCCTGTGTTTTAGCTGGTTTTGGACATAGTCGACCTGGGACCCTGCCAATCAGGACCCCAGGCCTACTGCTCTCTCTTTAAAATGGATTCCATGTACCCTAGGTGCATTTACCAATTGGTGCTGGGCCACCTTATCAGACCCCGTAACGCAGGGCATAGGTGTACCCAGGGCCGCCAGGGGCTGCAGCATGTATTATGCCACCCTTGGCTGGCCTCCTAAATTTGACACAACTGGCTGCATGACAGCTGGGGCGAAGTCGTGTAATCACCCTTTGCTTTAGATATAGTAGCCCTATATCTAACCATACAATGGACACCCGAGTTCCTATCAGTCACTCCTATGGCAGGCCTTGACAATCCTGAAGGCAGAGTGCATGGGCTCGTGTGAACTGTGTTCTGGCCCGAGCCGAGCCGGTTGCAGCTTGCGGAGAAAAGACCCAATGGCTGTTCCATGATAACGCGTACCACATCGGTAACTTCGGTGTCGCGTTATCAAGACATGTCGAGTAAGGTGTCATACGAATCGGGGTGCTGCCCTCTCACCAACCCTGGCGACGAGGTTAGCATCCCGCCCTTCTAGAGGGACACGACATGTACGTAACTGTGAACCCCGGTTAAAGTTAACGAAAGCCTCAGCTCCACAAAATGGATGCTGCCACCACAGACACGAGTCTGACCTCCTGCTGCTGGGAGTCCTTCCAGCGAGGAGCGCTTGGACAAAGGGTTTCCTGTCAAGGGCGGTGTTCACACCGTCCCAGACAGGGTTTGTGTATTCTGGGTAGGTAGGGCTTTTGCAAGAAGGTGACTGCGGAGTGGCACCCCGGTGCTCACTACGCATCTGCCGGTTAGAACCAGTTCCAGGGGCGACAGCCCTGGCCTGGGGAAAGTCCGGCAGGGGAGAGGGGTGTAACTACCCCCTTCCTGGTCCCACCCTTAGGGCAGGACCTAGTCATACCCGCCCCTTTCTTTAGGATAAAGGCCGGAGCGGGGACCCTTCCAAATTAGATCATCTTTGAATCAAGAATACTTTCTACGAAAGGACTTCAAGACTCTTCTCAAGATTTCTCCCTTGTGGCTAAGGAGTAGTCACCCTGCATCAGCGGGCACCATCTAAGAACTCTGCGGTTTGCTGTACGTCCTTCCTCAAGGAATCCGACGGCCCAGCTCGACGAGAACCGGCTTCCCTGGCACCTCTGACCTCTACCCACGTCATCAGCTCAGCTGTGATCTGTGGGTGCGACGAGACCTCGAGGGACCGGCCATCATCAGAACCTGCACGCTCTTAAAACCAGCACGACCATCGAGGTAACTCTCTGGTGAGTGCACTGGGGCCCGAGAAGCCCCGACCCTGAGCCGCTCCAGCACCGAAGTGCAGTCTCCCAGCATCTCCACGATCTGCGTGGGGCCCTTCTGCTCGCTGCTCAGCACGTTGTCTGGTCACTAGCCGCTGGCTTGTGCCCTTCTGTGACGACATCCGAGAATCATCACCGCCGGTCTGGTTGCTCCAGACTGGCCCTTGCTTCCATCTTTTCGAGAAGCACCCCGGACCCTCCTGGTCCACTCAAGACGCCATCTTAGGCCCACCACGTGGCCCTGAGATTTGCCGAGGCTTGTTGCCCCATCCTGGGCCCAGCGACGCCGACAGCATCATCCTTCGTGGGACAGCTCGCACCTCCACCGTGGTCGCCGACAACGCCTCCTGGTCCGTGAGACTGCAGAGCCTAGCGTCGCCCACTCACCTGGTCGAGATGACGGCCAACCGGTGCCTTCCTGGTACCCTCTGACTACTGGCTAGTAGTACGAACTTGGTCCCCTCTGCTTTCAGGTTTCTTCTATCTCCGATCCAGGCTTGGATCCCTACGAACTATTCATCACTGGTCGCCGGCCAGCAACTCCTTTTCTTCCGGCTCCTGGCTCGTCAGCGAAGACCCCGACGCCTGTAAGACTTGTGCAGCCGCAGCCCTCGTGGCTAGGTAACTCGGCATTTCGGTGCCTGCATAGCCTCCTTACTCTAGGGTCCCGAGTCCCTCGCTTCCGACTTGCCTTAACCTTTCCGTGTCCTCGGACACTTGTTTAAACGTGCACTTGAAGTATTTGCTAAAGAGATTTGGTTGTGCTTAGTACCCTGTCCTCATAAAGAGTACAGGGCTGTTGTGATTCTTAATAAATATACTGTTTATTTTCATAACACTTGTGTGGTGTCCTTTCACTGGGTGTTCAAGGGGTACATGTGTGGTAAACAGCTAGCTTAACGCGCCCTCTCGAGTCTTTAGCCTTAGACTGCTCGTATCCACGCTACTAGGATAGCTGGTCTATAGGTTGACTTACAACCAAACACCATAAGGGTCGTTGGAACGATACATAGCGGTCGCTAGAATAGCGAACGTTGCATATCGGGCCAACTTCTCACATTGGTGAGCAGCGGTTGGGATTTGAGCTTGCTGTTGTTTTACCACACGTATCCTAAGAATATCTTGTTGAAAGATCGCACAAGTACTGTTAGTACATATAACTAAAAGCTTAGAATACTCTGAGTTCTACTGAACCAGCTGTTGTAGCTCCTCAAGGCTTAGCACACCTTGGCTACAACTCTTAGCAAGGGAACAGTAGGAAAACACATAGTGTAGGTAGGTGCATCACTTACACCACACTAGAAACAGTATGTCGGGCCAAGGAGGAAACTCTGAGTCTCCCCTTGTGTCAGTTGACCCTCCACAGGTCATCCCTTCAGGATATACTGTGCTGAGCTTCAAGGAGTTAAGACGACTGTGTCACTCCAGGAAGATTCAGCAGGGGTCTAACCCCACAACGTCCTTTCTGATTGGTCTCTTGGAGACTTATGATGCCAGGAGAGCTGAGAAACTTCGTAGCTCTTCTAATCCAGAAGGAGACATGCCTCCCCTCGAGGGAACCCGGGACGATCCTGACCTCATCCACCTCGCAACTGAGAACGAAGATGGGGAGGAGGATGAGGATGAGGATCTCTCTGGGGATGAGGCAGATAAGGGACAGGTAGAAGTCGTCAGACTAACACGGTCCAACTTAAGCAAACATGATAGTGGTACTGGGGAAACCCCGGCGCTACTGTCAGGTCCGCTTAACATGGGGAATGGACGAGCCAGATCTCTGACAAGAGGCTCTGGCAGATCCCTTCATACCAATGTCTCTCACAACTCTTCTCAAAGAGGGATGACGTCCCCTCAGAGGAGAGTGTACGAAGCGAAGGAAAGGGCAGCTAATCTGAGGATCGAAAGGGAAGAACTTGCCCTGGCCAAGGAAAAGCTTGCTTTTGCTAGAGAGCAACAGTTAAGTGGGGTAGTCCCCACTGGTGGCAGCAATGTACCTAGTAATAGGGAAAAGAGTTTCGATACGCAGCACCTTGGGAAGATAGTGCCCCCCTTTAAACAAGGGGACGACATCCACAAATGGATTACTGCTTTGGAGAGGGCCTGCACTGTGCAAGGTGTTCCCCAGAGTCAGTGGGCAGCTATCTTGTGGCTCTCCTTTGAAGGTAAAGGTAGAGACAAGCTCCTCACCACAAGGGTAGAGGAGGCTAACAATTACCAAGTCTTGAAGAATACACTGGTTGAAGGGTTTGGCCTAACCACTGAGCAGTACAGGGTGCTGTTCAGGGATACCCAGAAAACGCAGTCTCAAGATTGGTCTGACTTTGTTGATTGTGCCACTAAGGCTTTTGAAGGCTGGCTACTGGGTAGTAAGGTTACTGATTTTAAAGGATTGTATAATCTAATTATGAGGGAGCAAATCTTAAATAATTGTCAGAACCAGCTATTACATCAGCACCTGGTAGACTCTGAGTTGACCTCTCCACAGGAATTGGGTAAGAGGGCAGACAAATGGGTCAGAACCAGGGTTAGGCCTAAAAACCAGGGTGGTGACCAGAAAAAGGAATCAACCAAGCCTCAAGAGAAGGGTGGGGATAAATCCACAGAGAAGACTTCCCAAGGGCCCCAAAACTCCAACAAGGGTGGTGGGTCCCAGAACACTCCTTCAGAACAGAAGAAACCTTATTGCCATACCTGTAAACAGGTGGGCCATTACAAAAGTGATGCCAAGTGCCCTAAAAATAGCAATAAGGAAAACATACCCCCAAGTAATACTCCTAAACCTCCTGTTACCACTAGTGGTAATCCCCCAGGTGGTGGGAGTGCCCCCAAGAATGTGGTGGGCATTACTTTGGGCAATCAGGAGGACTATGGCTTAGCCAGGTTCCCTGACCACACTCTTGTCTGTGAGACTGGCATGGGGTTTGCCAACTTCACTACTGGACCCCACATTTTGGGCAAGTATCGACAAGAAGTCTTAGTGAACGGTCAGAAAGTTGAGGCATTCAGAGACACAGGGGCCAGCCTCACCATGGTGAGTGACCATCTGGTCCCCTCTGCTCAACTGACCCCTGGTTTTACTTATCAGGTGACGGACATTCATGGAATGAAGAGAAGGCATCCCATGGCAGTAGTCAAGCTCAGCTGGGGTAATGTCACAGGACCCATGAGAGTGGCAGTGACAGATAACCTACCCGTAGATTGCTTACTGGGGAATGACCTGGAACTCTCAGCATGGGCTGAGGTGGAGCAAGAAACTCATTCCAGAATGATAGGCCTATCCAGACAGGTTAGTGGGGCAGTAATAGCTACAGCCCCAGTCCTAGCACCATTCCTCCCTGAAAAGGTTGGACGGGCAGTGGTAGCCACTGCCCAGGCTCAGACGGACTTTCCAGGACAGGATAGGAGGGCTGTGACAGTCACAGCCCAAACACAGACTGAGTGCCCTCCTGAAAAGGTTGGCAAGGTTGAAATGGTCTCAGCCTCTACTCAAACAGATAGTGAGGTTGTGAAGCCTGAAACAATGGATCACTCCACTCAAACAGAGAGCATTGAGGAGGAAGAAGAGTCTTCCCCCTCCCAGACACTAGGTGAGAGTCAGCCTCCTCAGGGAACTGACTCTACCCCTGTTGAAGGAACTGCCCCAGAGGTAGTCAGGCCTAGCCTGGCAGAGCCCCTGATGGCAGTGGACCCTTCCCAGGTGGGACCCAGTCTGGAGCAGGTAACCTGCACCTCTCTACCCTGCCTCAGTCAGCCCAGGGCTGAAGAGATCAGGGAGGCCAGTGGTGGACCCAAAAGGGCCCCCTGTCCGAAAGAACCCCTTAATCAGCAGATTAGGATCACTGAAGCTAGTAAACCTAGCCAAGTGAAAATAAAACAGACTCCTGAGGGATCCCCCTTAAAAGTAGTTAGGGAACTCCCACAGCTGGACACTGTTGGACACAGCCAAACATGGGGCCTAAAAACCCCAGACCTGACCTGTCCCTCCAGTAAGCCAAACAGAGGGACTCAGCCTCCAGCTTTAGGTAGCCAGAGACTGACCCTGAGAGCTCAGTGCATCTCAGCTAAAGAAAGGAAGGCACACATGATGAATGGTGATTGGAGGAAGTTGAGCCCAAAGGTAGAGGAGCCTCACTTCAGTACTCCATCCCAGCATCAGCCTTCTTCTTTCCCAAGACACACCAGAGACAGAGATTCCCTATGGTGGAGACCCTCAGATACCCTTAGGGTGAGGGGTTGCCTAGTGGACCATGACACAGGGGGAAACCAAGCCAGAGCTGGTCCTTCCTTATATGGCCACTTAGGTAATAGAGGCTTACCTGGACAAGGATAGCCTTATCTCCTTTCGTTTGGGGGGGGGGGGTTGTGTAGGAAGGTACATCCTGACTAAGGTTGCCCCCAACTTTTTGCCCTGTGTTTTAGCTGGTTTTGTACATAGTCGACCTGGGACCCTGCCAATCAGGACCCCAGGCCTACTGCTCTCTCTTTAAAATGGATTCCATGTACCCTAGGTGCATTTACCAATTGGTGCTGGGCCACCTTATCAGACCCCGTAACGCAGGGCATAGGTGTACCCAGGGCCGCCAGGGGCTGCAGCATGTATTATGCCACCCTTGGCTGGCCTCCTAAATTTGACACAACTGGCTGCATGACAGCTGGGGCGAAGTCGTGTAATCACCCTTTGCTTTAGATATAGTAGCCCTATATCTAACCATACAATGGACACCCGAGTTCCTATCAGTCACTCCTATGGCAGGCCTTGACAATCCTGAAGGCAGAGTGCATGGGCTCGTGTGAACTGTGTTCTGGCCCGAGCCGAGCCGGTTGCAGCTTGCGGAGAAAAGACCCAATGGCTGTTCCATGATAACGCGTACCACATCGGTAACTTCGGTGTCGCGTTATCAAGACATGTCGAGTAAGGTGTCATACGAATCGGGGTGCTGCCCTCTCACCAACCCTGGCGACGAGGTTAGCATCCCGCCCTTCTAGAGGGACACGACATGTACGTAACTGTGAACCCCGGTTAAAGTTAACGAAAGCCTCAGCTCCACAAAATGGATGCTGCCACCACAGACACGAGTCTGACCTCCTGCTGCTGGGAGTCCTTCCAGCGAGGAGCGCTTGGACAAAGGGTTTCCTGTCGAGGGCGGTGTTCGCACCGTCCCAGACAGGGTTTGTGTATTCTGGGTAGGTAGGGCTTTTGCAAGAAGGTGACTGCGGAGTGGCACCCCGGTGCTCACTACGCATCTGCTGGTTAGAACCAGTTCCAGGGGCGACAGCCCTGGCCTGGGGAAAGTCCGGCAGGGGAGAGGGGTGTAACTACCCCCTTCCTGGTCCCACCCTTAGGGCAGGACCTAGTCATACCCGCCCCTTTCTTTAGGATAAAGGCCGGAGCGGGGACCCTTCCAAATTAGATCATCTTTGAATCAAGAATACTTTCTACGAAAGGACTTCAAGACTCTTCTCAAGATTTCTCCCTTGTGGCTAAGGAGTAGTCACCCTGCATCAGCGGGCACCATCTAAGAACTCTGCGGTTTGCTGTACGTCCTTCCTCAAGGAATCCGACGGCCCAGCTCGACGAGAACCGGCTTCCCTGGCACCTCTGACCTCTACCCACGTCATCAGCTCAGCTGTGATCTGTGGGTGCGACGAGACCTCGAGGGACCGGCCATCATCAGAACCTGCACGCTCTTAAAACCAGCACGACCATCGAGGTAACTCTCTGGTGAGTGCACTGGGGTCCGAGAAGCCCCGACCCTGAGCCGCTCCAGCACCGAAGTGCAGTCTCCCAGCATCTCCACGATCTGCGTGGGGCCCTTCTGCTCGCTGCTCAGCACGGTGTCTGGTCACTAGCCGCTGGCTTGTGCCCTTCTGTGACGACATCCGAGAATCATCACCGCCGGTCTGGTTGCTCCAGACTGGCCCTTGCTTCCATCTTTTCGAGAAGCACCCCGGACCCTCCTGGTCCACTCAAGACGCCATCTTAGGCCCACCACGTGGCCCTGAGATTTGCCGAGGCTTGTTGCCCCATCCTGGGCCCAGCGACGCCGACAGCATCATCCTTCGTGGGACAGCTCGCACCTCCACCGTGGTCGCCGACAACGCCTCCTGGTCCGTGAGACTGCAGAGCCTAGCGTCGCCCACTCACCTGGTCGAGGTGACGGCCAACCGGTGCCTTCCTGGTACCCTCTGACTACTGGCTAGTAGTACGAACTTGGTCCCCTCTGCTTTCAGGTTTCTTCTATCTCCGATCCAGGCTTGGATCCCTACAAACTATTCATCACTGGTCGCCGGCCAGCAACTCCTTTTCTTCCGGCTCCTGGCTCGTCAGCGAAGACCCCGACGCCTGTAAGACTTGTGCAGCCGCAGCCCTCGTGGCTAGGTAACTCGGCATTTCGGTGCCTGCATAGCCTCCTTACTCTAGGGTCCCGAGTCCCTCGCTTCCGACTTGCCTTAACCTTTCCGTGTCCTCGGACACTTGTTTAAACGTGCACTTGAAGTATTTGCTAAAGAGATTTGGTTGTGCTTAGTACCCTGTCCTCATAAAGAGTACAGGGCTGTTGTGATTCTTAATAAATATACTGTTTATTTTCATAACACTTGTGTGGTGTCCTTTCACTGGGTGTTCAAGGGGTACATGTGTGGTAAACAGCTAGCTTAACGCGCCCTCTCGAGTCTTTAGCCTTAGACTGCTCGTATCCACGCTACTAGGATAGCTGGTCTATAGGTTGACTTACAACCAAACACCATAAGGGTCGTTGGAACGATACATAGCGGTCGCTAGAATAGCGAACGTTGCATATCGGGCCAACTTCTCACAGTATGCAATACCAGCATTATACATAGCAGCTCAGTGATAACATGTGACCCATGCCTTGTTGACCTATGTGATTTCTGTCTTTTCTTTGAAAAGTGGTACTTCATAATTAGTTTGATTCTGCACCCTAAGCTCTCTCCTGGGGACTACCCACCTTCTAACTGTTACAGAACCATACATAGGTTAATAACCGCTGATGTTAAATTAATACAAAAGATGACCTAAATAATTTGTACGCATGGTTACAGCATAGCCCTCCCAGGTCATCCCAAATCTCCGCAACGCCCCTATTATCTTCGCATGGGCCGCTTCAAATATATAGGTCCTTTCCAGCTTAAGTAGACACCGAGCCAATGTAGGGCTTTTCTGAGATCTCTAATTCTGTAATATTAAAGATCTGGCTACTGCTATGGCTAGGAAAACAAAAGATTGCCTTTATAATGAGAGCTGGCCAACTACATAGGAAATACCAAATAAAGCCAACGATGCTCATGGAAGGATATCCTATTGACAGACATTTACTAATAAACCTAAACACCTCCTCCCAAAAGTATTGTAGTCTCAGGCAAGCAAAAAATATATGTGTCCAATCCCCCGCCTCTGGCAAATTACATCTAAAACAGTCATTTGGTGTTGTAGGAAACCATTTATTGAGTCTGGAGGGAGTGTAATAGACCACCCATCTAGAAAGGATGGAAATTCTTTGGAAATTGGCCACCCTCAAAGCCCTGTGGCCAAGCCACAGACTCATAACCATTCCTGGCTATTGAACCAGCAATTCGTTTCCTGAGCAATTTTTGGGAGCATTGTTTCAATGAGGTTCTTATTTGCCTCCTGGCGTAATAACCAATACCAATTGCCAATACCAGTTAGATTTAGCTCAAAGGCTGCTTTTAAAATTAATATAGCTCTCACACTGATTCCTCTATAGTTCATCAGAAGAAAGCATTTATTCTGACTGAAGCTTAGCCAAAGATCGCAGCTCTGAGATTCGAATTGTTTTGCGAAAACATCCAATGTCATCAGATTAGCACCGTTGTAAAAGTCACACAGCTTACAAAAAACCTAGCATTTTATAGGGCGGAACCCCCTGTTGCAAGGGTTCAAGGCCCCATAACTCACAGTCGTAAAGAGAAGAGTATGCATGGCATGATGGAATATTATAGTTGCTATTGAACCGCTGCATGACGCTTAAGAATGTATTCACAACCTTGTACCTTGTCTTTTTGGTGACTTTGCAATGCACAGGAATGCTCGTAGCTTAATTGCACTCTCTATTAACATAAGATCAGGTAGAAAATATCAAAATTCGAAATAGGGGTCAATGGCTGAGTTGTTAAACCAAGTAACGCAGCTTGATAAAAAGTAGCTAAGGCCTAGATGTAGGTAATTTTATTGTACCACTTCTTAAATACCGAATTTTACCGATTCGGTATTTAAGAAGTGGTAAAATAGAGGGGGGGGGTGGGGGGTGTAGGTATTACAGAATCGGTAAATACCGAATCGTTAAGATTCGGTATTTACCGTTTTTGTAAATACCGATTTGGTAATGCCCATTGATTCCTATGGGCATTGAAGCCCATAGGAATCAATGGGCATTACCGAATCGGTATTTACCGATTCGGTAAATACTGATTCCAGCAAGGGTGCAGGGGGTGTCACTTTGACACCCTCTAGCACCCCAAATACAGGCATGTGTGCCATGTGGCACACAGACATGCCCTAAGGGTATGTCTGTCTGTCACATGGCATAGGTGTGCATGCACACATGTGCATGCACACCTGGATTCAGTATTTTACCACCCAATTGGATTGGGTGGTAAAATACTGAATCTGAAAGGCCTTTGGGACTCAGAAGAGTCTCACCTACATCTAGAAGTTACCGAATCAGTAAAAATACCGATTCAGTATTTTACCGACTCATTAAATTTACCGATTCGGTAAATTTACTGATTCAGTAAAATTGGCCCCCTACATCCCAAAAACCCCTTTTACCAGTCGGTAACGGCGGAAATCGTCCGTTACCGGCCGGTAAATGTCCACCTACATCTGGCCCTTCATGAGGTAGTGCAAGACCCCACTGTTCTACATCCAAGTGTAGAATAGATAGCTTAATACAAGGTTTTTTCTTAGCCCAGATAGACTCCCGAATCACCTTGTCCAGTTCATTAAATTACGAGACTGGAATATTTAGAGGAAGAATTAAAAAGAAAATAATCAACTAGGGGAGGATCGACATCTTTATCAAAGAGACTCATCCTATTATCGACAAGGGTAAAAGGGCCCATCTTTCTAGCAGACTTTTTATTTTATCAAGTGTTCTACCATAGTTCAGATGAAAAAGTTGAAGGAAGTCCACTGTCACGTACAGGCCCAGATATCTAATAGGTTTGACAGGCAGAAATTGTAAACCTTCCGGCAGCTCTATTCCTGGTGCATTAAATAGAAGAAGCTCCATTTTAGACTGATTACCCTGTAGCCCCCAGTTCTCTAAAAACGCCTGGATTTCTCCCAGTGCTTTCTGGATGTTTGATTTCTCTGGGTTCAGGTACAGGATCAAATCGCAGGCAAACAACTTGATTTTTGACATTCCTACTAGGGGAGCTTGGATTAATACATTGGAACAAATTCTTATCGCTAGTGGCGCGATAAAGAGTGAAAATAAAAGGGATGAAAGAGGGCATTCCTGCCTAGTATCCCACCTTATCGCAACTTTTCCCGCCTCCTCAGAGTTTATAATTATTTTTAGGTGGCTACCCTATAAATTCTCTCTAGCATCTCGATCAGATGGCCTGGAAAGCCAAACGCCCCCAAAATAAAGAAGAGGGCCAGCCAGTCCACCAAGATTGAATGCCTTTTCTGCATCCATCATTAGGATGGCCGCATCATCCTTTCTAGCCGAAGAGTAGTCGTTGGCCTGGATCAGATAAATGTATTTGCAGCCATGGATCTCCCAGGCAGAAACCCTGTTTGATCTGTGTGTACCAGATATTGCGCGCAGACCGCAGTTCTATATACCCGAATTTTCATAAACAGCTTGTAGTCTACATTTAGTAGACTTATTGGGCGATAAGAACTTGGGTCTTTAGGGTCCTTATCCATCTTTAAAATTGAGGTAATGACTGACTCCTTAAATCTATCTGAGACCGCTGTTCTGGACATAATTTGATTGTACAGTGATACCAAGAACGGGGCGAGTTTGTCTAAAAGCAATTTAGAAACTTCAAAAGGGATCCCACTATTGCCATTTGCCTTCTCATTTGCCATTGTTTTTTATAATTCGACTTAATTCTGCAATTTTGATCGGTTCACTCAAAAGCATACAGTTCTCCTCATAGATCGTAGGAAGCTGGACTGTCATAAAATAATCCACAAAAGCCTGAGGGATAACTAGCTGGACTTCTGCATATATCTTGCTGAAATGAGACACAAACATTTCGGCAATTTTGACTTTGTCATTCACCAGGCACCTCGTACTGGCATCTCCAATTTGTGGAATAGACTGCTTGCTCTGATGCGTTTGTGGACCAGGCTAAGAATCTGCCGATGTGATGGCTCTCCTTTAGTCGAGAAGCTTTACTTCCAGCAATTTCCTCGAGCATAAAAAACTTTTCAACTCCTCCTTTGCCCTTAATAATTCCTGCTGGAGTACCTCTTCCTCCCGTTCCCCGGTCGACCTACCCGACAGTTCTCTACTAGCCTGCTCCACTGCCACCTGGAATCCAGCAATCTTAAGTTTCCTTAATTTGTGAAGATTTGCCCTGTATGCCTCCACCCGTCCCCTAAACATGGCCTTGAAAGCTTCCCACACCATAAAACCTGGTGCCATATTCACATTTTCCTTAAAAAACCACATTATAAAATCACGGGTTTCATCAATCCATTTTTGGCCGGAGAGCAATGTTTTATCAAAGTGCCACCTGTTATTTTTTCTCTTGGGGTCTGGCAAGTGTAGTATCAAGGAGACTAAATAGTGATCTGAGAATGGGTTAGAAAGAATCAAGGATTCCCCCTTGCGAGATGATTACTTGTATAAAAAAAATCTAGACGAGATGCTGTTTTAAATCTCGCTGAGTAGCTCGTGAACTCAGTACCGTCTGGATGATCTACCCTCCATGGGTCTAATAAGGCAAAATCCTATTTTATAATTTTTAAAAGTCTATCTTTTTTAGGTTTTAATTTCTTTTTTCCTTTGTTAGAGGTGTCCAGGCCCAAATCTTGTATTAAGTTAAAATCTCCTCCCATAATTATAGACTCGTGCATTTACCAGCAGATCATATACCTGTTTCAGGGCCACACAGTCATCCCTAATTGGTCCATAATAGTTAAGCAGGACAACAGCTATCCCATTAACTAAGACTTCTATCCAGATGCACCTAGCTCCCTCATCCCGAATCACCTTACCCACCTCACAATCTAGCTCAATAGATAAAAAAATATCCACTCCACGCACTGCCGCCTAGGCCGAAGCAAAGTATGCTAGGGCATATTTCTTGAAGAGAGTAATGTTGGGGGAGTCAGATTTAAGATGTGCCTCCTGCAAAAAAATCACCTGAGGGGAGAAAGATTCTAGCCATTTTAACATTGCTCCTCTTTTTTGTATATTCAAAAAAAGTTAACATTACATTGCAAAAGTTAAAATTATAATAAACCTACGTTGTGTTTCGCTGCCATCTCTTTTCCCTGTTCGCTTGTGATTTTCCTCAGGTGCATCAGGTCAACCTTGTTAGCAACCAGAATCATGGGAAAGGACTCCCTGAAATGAAAGAGAAGACAACTTTTTTGAATATATGTGTTGGAGGTCTTTTCAAGTCTCAGTCATGGTAAACCAACCGCAGTACAAACTACTGAACAACAGTGTATTTTACTTATTACACTTGATTCTAGCAGGAGATCCGCTTAGTGCTGCACCAACAGACTGCAGAAAGACTAGATGATAGGGGTGAGTGAGAATTCCTGGCCCCGCGAACCCTAGCCATCTGCCCCAGATCCCAAATTCTTCTAGTATCTTAATCGCCCATTACGCATTGTACAACGCGATGCCCCATACATCCACAGGATTACTGGCTGCTTGGGCAATACAACGGGAGCCCGGCTCACACACCACATAACTGTATCTGGGGTTGCCGCCCAAACAGGAGCTGACTGGGTGGAGCGGCCTGCTCCAGCTACTTTGTGAGACACCGGTCTTTGAAGTTACTCTTTGAAGGGTCAGTTGTATATGTGCTGCACTATCCTTTCATTGGGGACACATCCAGAGAGGAGGCTGACGAAGTCACCACACAGGTTAATGCTGATCAACACTGCTTCTCCTTTGCTGCATTAGCCTTATACAATGCCCCGATAGATCCTCGGTGGCTAGGGCACTTGGATACATGGAATCGTTATGGGAGAGTAATAAGACATCCATTTTAAGCTACCTCTCCCTGCAAAACCACAAGGTATTAATCACAAGATGGCACTCCCCTCACACTCTGACTAAAACTCCGGTAGGACAGATGTCATGGAGTTTATCGAAAGTAAGGAAGGACTAACCTCCTTAATATGATTACCCCCAGTAGTTACAGAAGTGGCCATTTTGTTATGGTTTAGATGATGATCAACTATTCAATTTAAACAACCTCTACAAGTGTTTTTGTAGCAAGTTCTTACTGCTCATATTTGTTATTTGCAAAAATTTACATTTTCTCACTTCCTTTACACATACCTTATCTATCTGTACACATGTAGATACAAATCCTAAGGCCCTGAGTGCATGTGGGAAATGGAACAGTCCCTAGTTATCCTTGCACACTTTACATAGACCATATCAGTTGATGCACTCATATTTGCATTTTCTGCTGCCCAGGGTGCTGGTGGCACAGTAACCCACCAGGACCACTGTTATCCTATAATTCGGGATGCATATGGTACTGAGATTTTTTTGCAGTAGAGTCTTCATCAACCTCGAAAATAGGTGGACTCTGCGTAGTTACATGGAATACAAAAGAGCACAATACTGACATTTATAAATTTGACCCAATTGACCCAGTTCATTTACTGGTTCCTAATCTGGTCACTCTGACATGGAGACTAACCGCACTAGAGATCCTGACAATATTTTTGAACAGGTATGTTACAATGCCTTTAGATTTATATATCCTTTTAATCTATCTAAAAATGCATCCAAGACCCTAAAACACAGATTTTTGAAATCTGACCGGAAAGGCAAATTTCTGATCCTGAAAAGGGGGGGCCCTTGGCCCCCCCGCCCGCATGGCAGCGCGGCGATCCCCTCTTCCCATGCCTGCCGGTGGTGTGGGGGCATGATCTCCCCGCGCCCAATGGTACGCAGGAGGTGTGCACCACACCACCGGTCGGCCGACGCCCAATCCCTGATTTGGAGGCGTGGTGCAGTCTTCCGGGTCAGAGGGGTGGGCGTCGAGGGGTGAGGGGAGGAGGCGGCGCGCCCTCTCCCCGCGTCCCTGGGAATAAAGGAAGCGGGAGAGCTCAGTTGGCCCTTCTTGTCGCCTGACGCTCCCCCACACTGGTCGTGCCCCGCGCTCGGGGCCTCCTAATTTTCTGTTTTCTTTTTCAGATCAAGGATTGCTGACTGGAGTGTGTGGTAGCGCGCCATTGGAAGCAGACAGACGGAGAGTTGACCGTAAAGATCGAGGACGGTGGATTTGTAGAGTGCAGGACACGCAAGTCATCAACAGTAGGAGGAAGCTGGGGGGCTTGCATTTCATCGCTTCGTGTGGCCGCCGGGTGGTTCTACGTTAGAGTTTGGCCACCCCTAACATTCGGAATAGCCAGTGTTGCGGTCGCTGTTGCGTGGTGCTCATAGCCCCCTGCACATCCTCCATCTCGTGAAGGTATAGGGCGCACTAGGTTGCGAATCTGAGCAGTGAGTGAATTGATCAATAGTAAGAATGCCGGGAGCCAAGGCTAAGGGGTCAAAGATGGAGTTGATGAAGTAAGATGAATGCCATGGATAAAAGATTGAATAAGGTTGATGGCCTAGAGGCCCGTATGATGGAAAGGATGGATGATATCGCAGGCCCGCGCGGTAGGCCCAAGCGGCAGATTGACGCGCCTTTACTGGAGGGAGATTCTGATTCCTCGCCTAAGAGGGGCAAGGCTAAACGGCCAAGGCGCAATGCTTCCGCTCGTGCACCGGTGGCGGTGCCCACTACCCCGGAGCCGGTACTCCCGGCGCCCTTGGCACCGGCTCCCGCCTTGCCAGCAGGGGCCAATCCTGTTGGGCCAGCGCCGCCTGCCCCAGATGGCCCACTTACATTGCCCCCAGTGCCTGCACCCATGGCGCCGTCTTCACCAGTGCTGCCGGCAGCATTACCGGATTGCGACACTCAGATCCCTCCGAAGTTAACGGCACAGATAGCGGCTATACTTCCTTGGCTGCAGAAAGGGGGTATGATGCCCTCCATGTTAGATCATGCCGCGGAGGTGGCAAAAATGGTGGAGAAGATTAGGGCGGGAACAGTTACAAGTGCGGCTGCGGCCTCTGTTTCTCCTTTTTCTGCAGGTTTGGATGCCGCTCGGCCGAACGGAAGCGATGCAGGAGCAGCCCCGGTGTCCGGTAAAGGTAAGGAGGTGGCCCTGCCTCTTTTAGGGGACGGGACAATTCCGTCGAGGAGCGAAGACTTAGGGCAACATGTTTCCCGGGCGGTGAAAGAGATGATTGGGGGGGGGGGGGGGGAGAGGACATATATATTTTCTCTTTGCTATTAGACAATAGGGAAATGGAAAATGCTAAAATGCTAAAGGAATGGATGCATCCTAGTGAATGGAGAGTACAGTTTAGAGTGGAGGAAACTCTGAGCAATTGGATCAGGGCCTTCTCCATCCTTACAGCTATCACTGTTGAACACCCTCCAAACGTGCATGCGGCAATGGCTTGCTATCAGAGCAGGATCGTGGGTTGGAGCGAGCAGTATGCCGGGGACGCATGGAAAGAATATGACGTTAATTTCAGAAAATCGAAGGAGTTCGACTCGTCGTTGTCATGGGACAAGGTGGACTCATTGTCGTGGCATAAACAGTTCGCAGGGAACACGGCCCCTGCCCAGCCCGGGACCGTAGCCAGCGTGTTCCCCGCAAAGACACAGCAGCCCTTTCGGGCGGCGCCGGGAAATGAGTTCCCAGGGAAGAGTAGGGGAGGCGGCGGGGAAAGAAAGGGTGTGTGTTGGGACTTTAACAAGCGTTCCTGTACTAGACCGGCCAGCACATGTAGATTCAGACATGCATGCGCAATCTGTGGTCACACCTCCCATCCTGAGACAACATGCAGGAAAAATGGTAACCAGAATCAGAGAGGGGGAAAGAAACCAGAATAGTGCTGGAAGCCCGGTTAGCCCCTCCCCGGTTAATGTCCTTGCAATGATTCCATGGTTGAACAGATACCCAGACCACGGTGCAGCTGCGTTACTGCAGGAAGGTTTCTCCCAAGGTTTCCGGATCCCGGCTGGGGGACACACCGGCAGGGCGCACTGTAGGAACCAGTTATCAGTACAACAGAATCCTGCGGTCGTTATGGCTAAGACCCTAAAAGAACTGTCCCTGGGCAGGATAGCGGGGCCATTCCAGGAAATCCCAGTGCCGGATTTTGTGTGTTCACCATTAGGCGTTGTCCCCAAGAAAGAGAAGGGCGAGTTTAGACTGATCCACAACTTGTCGGCACCGAGAGGGGCATCCTTGAATTATGCGATAGATGAAGGAATTTGTAGTGTGAAATATGCTTCCTTTGACCAAGCAGTAGAGCTATTGCGGGGATTGGGTCGGGGCACTCTCATGGCCAAATCTGATATTGAATCCGCCTTTCGTTTGTTGCCGGTGCATCCTTTGGACCACCATTTACTTGGTTTCGCTTTTGAAGGAAAGTTTTACATGGACAAATGTATGCCTATGGGTTGCTCGATCTCTTGTGCGTACTTTGAGACTTTCAGTTCCTTTCTGGAGTGGGTCATGAAGGGTTTGAGAGAGAAACATCACCGCACTAGACTGTCAGCGGAGGTTCGCCAGGATATGCGTATATGGGTAGCATTCCTGGAGGATTTCAATGGCAGGGTAGTGTGGCCGGCCCCCTTCACGTCATCGGCAGAGTTGGGTTTATGGACCGACACTGCTGGTAGCGTGGGCTTCGCCGCCAAATGAGACTCAGCCATCTGCACCACCCATGCCAAGAGACCTGAAGCAGACCCAGCACTCCCTGAGGAATCCTGTCCAGGATCAACATGGATCAGCATAGGACCACCCAGAGAGAGAGATGGGACACACTGCAGCAACCAGAGCCCAGTGCTTTATGATGAAGGTATCAGAGACACCAGAGGAGAATCCCATGTTTCAAATTAAGGTAGCAGATAAAGAAATCGATTTCCTAATAGACTGTGGTGCAACCCTATCCGCAGTAAGAAACAAGTTGGGTCCTGGTAGTGGTGAAACAGTCACTATTATAGCAGTAAATGGAATGATGATGCATGAAGAATTGTCAGAACCCCTACCAGTTTCTGTTGATGACTTCACAATGACCCATCAGTTTGCTGGGGAGAGACCTCCTCTGTAAATTGCATGCAACATTATTTTTTTCACAAAATGGGATTTACTTACAAGTACTTGAGGACAGGTTAGAATTGGCTAATAGAACACTTACTGCTTGCAAATTAATGAGGACTCTGTGTTATGTGAACCCCCGTCTTGTCTCTCTCTCCAACACGTTACCAATGCACTCCATTACATGGAGATTTTTATGAAAACATGTTTCGAGAACTGTTTAAATACAGCCCTGACATTGAGAGTGAATTGGTCACTCATTTAGTGCAGTTGACATTAGTACCTGGGCCCATACATTGTATTGCAGCATTTTTCACAGGAGCAGTACCTGAATGGTACGCCTACAGAGCAGACAAACATTTGCACTGGACATAGAGTTGCTTGAGCACACATTATATGTAGGAAAAGAAGGGTGTGCAGTCAGCATTGAACTAGGACCACAGGAAATTAGGTTATTTCAAGTGCCAGATTCTGAACCACATGTATCCATAGCTGTAGCACCAGGTTACTACCCTAAGAATTTGGGCCCCATGGTCAGGACTTACCTAGAACTAAGGATTTTACATTTCCTTTAGGAATGGTGTCTGTGTTAGAAGAGGGAGAAGGGTGGTGTTGGACGTTGTATGTGCAGTTTTTGACAAGCTTTAAGGGAATATGGGTTTACAGATGACTAAAAACAAGGTCCCAGAGCAAGTGAACTCAGAGGTTTGGGCAAAACAGAAAAATGAGGCAGGATTATTGAAAACATGCCCTCCCCATCAAGTGACACAAAGAGAATGCTGAATTACCTTATGTCCGTCAGTACAGGCTGTCACCTCAGGCAGAGGAGGGAATAAAACCTGTGACTGAATCTCTCTTGCAACAAGGTATCACTAACAAGACATCCATCCCCTGTAATAGTCCTATCATTCCATTGCCCAAGGGAATAACTTGGCAGTATAGGTTCATACGGGACTTACGACAGATAAACAACATTGTGGTTCCCTTAGCACCTGTTGTGCCTGACACCAATACTATATTATCTTCTATACCTGTAGCAGCAGAGTACTTTACAGTCATTGATCTCTTATCTGCGTTTTTCAGATTTAGAGTCCTTCCAGAGAGCGAGTACCTTTTTGCTTTCACAGTGAAATATATCCAATTTATTTTCAGAAGACTAGCTCAAGGCTATACTGAGTGTCCCACGGTCTATGCGCAGGCAGTAAAGAGAGACCTGGAAAGCCTACACCTGGAAGGAGGTAGCATCATCTTGCAGTACGCTGATGATCTACTCGTGGCATCTCCATCACTTGAAGCCTGTAAAAAAACACTGTAGTGCTGCTGAATCACCTCCAAGAGAGTAGACACAAAGCTTCATTGTCAAAATTCCAGTGCTGCCAAAAAAAGAGGTGACTTACCTGGGTTATGTGGTATCCAAAGGTACACGCCGCATATCACCTGACAGGATCAAAATGATTCAGGGCATGCAGCCTCCGTCCACCAAGTAAGGCATGCTGTCATTCCTGGGGATGATAAACTACTGCCGCCAGTGGATCCCTGAGTACAGATCCTATGATGCCATCCTGCGACAATTTACACTACAAGATGCTCCCAACAACATTGTATGGACTAAGGAACTTGCAAACTGTTTTAGGAAACTTAAAGAGACTTTGTGTACTGCGCAAGCCCTGGGGCTGCCTATTTACAAACTGCCATTCCATCTCAATGTGTCAGAGCAAAACGGCATTGCAAATGGTGTGCTGACACAGCAGCATGGCTCAGGAAAAAGACCGGTGGCATACTATTCCGTGATTTTGCCTGCAGCAGTAACTGGGCATCCAGCTTGTTTGAGAGCAGTGGCATCAGCAGCTGTGATGGTAGAGAGGACGGCTCTTATTGTGTTGGACTACCCTTGTATTGTTTATGTGCCACATTCGGTACAGTTGTTGTCATCTGCAGCAACTCAACATTTTCCGGCGGCCAGGCAAACAGGTTATGAGGTCCCTCTGTTGTCAAACACTAATATCACCATTAAAAGATGCTCACCTGTTAATTTGCCAACATTATTACCTCCACTAGGTGATTCAGATGAGACCCCTGACCATGACTGTGTTGAAGTTGTAGAGGCATGCACCACACTCAGACCAGATTTGCAGCAAACACCATTAGAAAAAACTGACTATGAGTGGTACAATGGCGGTTCCTCCAGCGGACACAAAGAAACAGATTACAGAGCAGGGAATGCTATAACAACAGTAGACACCACAGTTGAAAGTGCATCCCTCCCCCCTGGCACATCTGCCCAGAAAGCCAAGCTGTATGCTGTAACAAGAGCATGCATCCTAGCTGAGGGGAAAGATTTTAACATTTACACTGATTCATGTTATGCCTTTGGAGTTGTCCATGACTTTGGCCAGCTGTGGCAGTACTGTGGTCTCATAACAGCAGCAGGACGCCCCATTCAAAATGGCCCCTTAGTAAATAATTTGCTACAGGCAATACTACTACCCAACAGAATAGCAGTAATAAAATGTGAGGCACATACAGAAGCTAATACTGAGATAGCCAGCGGTAACACCATGACTGACACAGCAGCAAAAGAGAACATGTTACAGCCAGTACAGATGGTGCCTTCAATGGCAAAAAGTATTCCAAAAATACAGCTGATTCAGAGACAATTGTTGCTAGCTGATGTGAAAGAAGCACAATGGTCTGCGCCACCAGAGGAAGAAAGAGCGTGGATTGATTCTGGATGTGAGCCAAATGATGAGGGATTGTGGGTTCACCAGGATGGGAGGCCTGTGGCCCCACGCAGTATGTTCCTGCCCCTTACAATGCTTACCCATGGACCCACTCACATGGCTCAAGAAGGGATGAATGCTTTGATTAGACAAGAATGGTTTGCACCAGGGATAACAGCTTTCATTGCACAATACTGCTCCCAATATCTTGTCTGTGCCCAACATGCTAAAGGTCGGTCCCCTGCTACCCATGATCACTTGCCAGTACCAGAGGGTCCCTTTACGAACATTCAAATAGACTTCGCCCCAGTGCATGGATTCAAATATTTGCTGGTTTGTGTGGATCAATTTTCAAAATGGGTGGAGGCGTTTGCCACTAGGAAGAATGATGCAGCAAATGTTGTGCGATGCTTGATGAAAGATTTAATACCTCAATTTGGGGACCCCCCAGAGCATAAACAGTGACAGAGGGGGTGAATTTGTAACTGCCATTGTGGAAAAGATATGTGACTGTTTGGGAATAGAGTGGAAACTGCATGCCTCTTACCACCCACAAAGTTCGGGCCAGGTGGCGAGAATGAATACCACAATAAAACATAAATTAGCCAAAACAACTGATGCAACAGGCCTGAAATGGCCAGATGCGCTGCGTTTAGTGCTGCATGCCATAAGAGCATCACCATCTAGAACAACTCTCTTGTCCCCCCATGAGGTATTGATGGGACGGCCTATGTCGTTGGGGTTGAGGTTACCTCTCTCAGCATCCCAAGCAGCACTGCTGTGGACGGATGAGCAGATTTCTGACTATGCTGTACAGTTGTCAGTGGTCTTGAGGCATCACCATCTCCAGATGAAGGAAGCTTTGCTCCATCCTTCCTTAGAACAAACACACCCTTTTAAACCTGAAGACATGGTCATGGTGAGAAAAAAAAAAGTCTCTTACTTGCAGGTGGACTGGACCTCACGTTGTGCTCCTGGTTACCAGAACATCACTAAATGTGCAGGGACGTCGCGAGTGGCTGCACGGAACACGATGCAGGGCGGCACAACAATGCCTGAGGCAGAGGCACCTTTAACAGATGAGCACCGGACACAAGTGAAGCAGCGCAAAACAGAGGACAAGCTGGAGACAGACCAGACTTTTCCTAAAAACAACGATGAGGGTCCATCATCAAGTGTCCCAGGAATGGTGACACCAACTGATGCTGTTGAGTGAAGCACGCAGGGCAGGTCCATGAAACCGCCCCTGAACAAGACGACTACGGACCAGGAGGAGAAGCAGATGACAGCGTACCACAAGAACTTTCATTATTGACACTTACAGAAAGTACCCTGGAACTGAGACAGAAAGACACTGCCTAACAATATTTTAAATTCTGAAAGTGATATTTACCACAGTCAAGAAAATGCATTGCATTTTGATAACAATATTTTTCAGTACCTTAATTATGTGTGTGCTACCTGTACTGCAGCAACCTGCTGACCATCCCTTCATTACAGTACATGAAAAAGTTTCCCAGGCTTTAGGTCTTCAAAATTGCTGGATTTGTAGAGAACTATCAAGACACCCCATCGACCCAATTGCCCTTTATGAAATACCAGTGCCTATACAAAATGATGTGCAATGAATAGGATGCCTCATATCCAATGTAACCTCGGATTGTGGATAAGGAAGGATTGGATGGTACCCTTGTTGTACCATACTGCCAACTATTCAAGCCCAATACCAAGTGTCTCCTAGAGTAGAATACAAAGACAAGGAAAAAGTATTTCCTGCATGTTTAAAGCATCATGTTTCAGAATATAACCCAGCTTCGCAAAACTTAGGACATTTAAAAAATAGCCAGTGTCCTTACATATTAGAATTTGATAATATCACAGGGAATTGGAACATAAAAGACAGACAGTTAGTAAGTAGGAACTGGACAGCTAAGGTACGAGGAAAACAAGTGAACTATACTTTGCATTACTGGAACATCACTGTAGATGGAGAGACACTTTTAATAACACCTGGTGGTCTTCTATATGATCCATTTATTGAGCAAAAGAATATGTATGCTAGGGCACCAAATGTGATTTCTAAAATATTAGAATACCCCTTATGGTCAGGGTGCTGCTCATACATGGCACCATGGGCAAATGTTACACTTATAAATTCTTCATGGATTGATTACAAATGTTGTGATCAATTCCAAAACACCTTTCCTGAAGGGGTAGGCCTTCCTCTCAGTAAATATCACACATAGGACACACAGTTACAAGGGGGAATGTATTTTATTTGTGGCATTAAAGCATACAAGGTGCTTCCCCGGCACTGGGAAGGCATGTGTGCTATTTCTTATCTTACACCAAACATTTCAGTCATGCCACACATTGCAGCCCATGCGCCACTAAATTTGGGGAGTTTTGCTCATAGATATAAAAGAGATATACATGCACCTATTCTGGAAACTATACAAGGTCTATTCTTTGAACTAATGCATATATTTATTCCTGGATATGGGGTGTATGATTTAGAATTGGCCCTAGTTAATATGTCTGCTGAGTTAGCTGTAGCATTCAATGCAACAAGAGATGCACTTCAGCAGTTGCAGATGGAAATGAATTCAGTAGCTTTCATGATTATTCATCAACGAATTGCCCTTGACCTCCTGACACTACAACAAGGAGGAGTGTGCGTTTTATTAAATTCCTCTTGCTGTTATTTTTTAAACAAAAAGGGAAACATAGCAATGGATATGACACAATTTAAGAATGTAGTTCAAATATTCCATGGAGCAGGGAAAATTACAGATTCTGATGACTGGTCCTGGCTATGGTCATGGCTACCAACAGGATGGTTAAAGCACTTACTTTTAGCGCTACTGGGTATCTTTTTAACAATAGTGATATTTTTGTGTTGTCTTCCGTGTTGCTGCTCCATGGTACAGCAATTGTGTAGTAAAAGCATCCATTCATTTCCGCAGTTAAAATTCTACCTCCTACAGAGCAGGAGTTAGCCTACAAATATCTCCAAATACAACAGGATGTTGAGAAATCACACAAAGAAATATTTCAATTAATGGCTATAGATATATAATATAAATGCATTGAGTATTAGTATATAATCTTTGTTGAAATATGAATACCCCTTGGATGGGTCTACGCCAATATATGCATGTTATTTAAACAATGTGTAATGCTATATATTTCTACCATATGTATATATATTCATATATTTCTTACAATGGTATTTGATATTGCTATCAAAAAGGAGGGATATTGTGAGGAAAAATATATATCTATATGTTTGCATCAGCCAAATAAGTGAATCAATTCCAAATTCCACACTATCTCAGACCCACTGAGCTAACTAAGGGGCCAATTAGGATGACGGACGGATTGCCCCCGCTAGGCTGGCGGTAGCCACCGCCGGACCGCCGGACCGGCAGGGCCAATCCGTTCGCCATCCTCACAGAAATGACCTCCCGCCACATTAAAATTGCGGGGCAGTCCGCGGCGGACGGCAAGACCGTCCACCGCTTTTCCGCCGGTTACCTTCGCGACCGGCGGAAAAAAGTGCTTACATATGGAGGCGGTGTCTGTGAGACACCGCCAACCATATTACAATGCCAGCGGTCCTATGCATTTCCACGGCGGCATTGCTAGCGTGGAAAGGCATACGGTCTTTGCTTTGGGGGCCCGTTGCGGGCCCCCAGGGTGAAGGAGGGGTAGGGGTTGCACATGGGGTGTACCTATGGTACCCCCTGCATTTCAAAGTACACCACAGCAGGCACCGGTGCCTGTCATGTTGTGCTTTGAAACGCACAACATGCATTTTTAGCATTGCGGTGGACGGTGCTTTCAGCAGCGCCCGCCGCAATGTTAGAAGTGCGAGATGCACCCGCCACTGTGGCGGGTGTATCCTAATTCGTCGCACGGGACCTCCGCCCCTGTGGCGGACGGTCCCTTCCTACGATAGGATGGCAGACGGACAAAGTCCGTCCGCCTTCCTAATCGGCCCCTAGGTCTGTCTCTGAATCAAACTGCTTGCTCTGTGCTCCTAAAATCACCTTTCCTTTACAAAAAAATTCAAGCCTGACTCCAGGACCTTTAGTGCCCTCTTTGACACGTCCTGGGTTAACAGCTGTGAAAAGCCTCTGAATCTTGCAGGTTTGCTTGAACTTGCTTTCTGGTCCCTTGTGCCCTTATATTGCTCTATGTCCTGTGCTTGCATGACACTTCTATTTTTATATGTACACCCGTATTTGGCCTTGTCCACATCTAAGGATTTTACTGATGTCTGCCCAATATATTCTCCCCTGAATACCTATGAGTGGCAGAAAAAGCTTCTTCCAAGAAGTGACACTGCTTCTGCCTTCTGCCTTGGCATGCCAATAAACGAACAAAGGTGCAAGAACATTTCCTGTGTTTTGTGGCAGCTGGGGTCTGTTTGCTTTGCATCGCTCTGAGGAGGGTTGGAGGATTTATTACCAAACATAATGGATTTATTACCCAACAGGGGCAAGGGTAAAGCACTACTGTTTTTGTTACTGGGGGCCGATCTTGCAGCACCACTCAAACACTGCCCCCAGGACACAAAAAGCGCCCTCACTGCTGCAAAACTGGCCATTACCCATGCAGCCCCCTGGGAAAAAGCCTGATGGCTGCTATGATCAGTCCGGCCCTGTCTGGCAGAAGCCTTATCTCACAAAGGATTGTCCAGTATGAACCATATTTAAAATGCTGCTAAATAAACGTATTCATATTGAGAAAATAAAGCCCAAATGTGACAATGTGTCTTTCTATACCAAAGATAATTAACCCCGAAGTACAGATAGTTTTCTTACTCTGTATGGGGGGGCCATTCCCACATTTTACCTTTCCATGCTGGCACGCAAGGGAAGGGAAAATGAGTAATGGTTGCCCTGTCATAAATAGGGGCGGACCACTTTCAATGTAACTGGGCAGCCTTTGGCACATGGGCAGTCAGATCACTAGTTCCAGCCGTAAACCTGGAACTTCCCTCGACTCATATTTGAAGAGGGGAACTGCAAGTTTGACATGGTGGGGGACCCTAAATCGGGCCCACATTCGTTTACAGGAACCATCATTATCCATTTGAGTCCAAAAGCTATGTATACATTATTAGTTACACACACATATACATTTTAAAAGGAACCCACCTGTCCTTAACTCTGAGGATTAGCTGGTGAAACCGGTCCACGTGCTCAAAGCTGGCTTTATCCGTAACCGAAAAGACAATAAGGAATCCATCCCCAGTGCGCATGTACTGCTCCCTCATGGCACTGAACTCCTCCTGCCCTGCCGTATCCAGAACTGAGAATGAAGGAGACAAAATGCATGTTTTATGGTTCAAAGTACCAAGGAAACAAAATTCACAATACTTGAAAGGCTGCCCCAGAAGGTTACTTTCCCCGATGAAGCATACATTGTGATATGGTAGCATTCCATTTGGCTGAGTGTCTTTTTAACTTAACATTAAAAAGAGTTGAGCTGCGTCTCCAGCGATGGTTTGAGTTTGTTACACTAGTTCACACAAAATTGTGCTGGTCTGGGACTCCCACCCCCTCTCCTCCAGGAGATTATGGATCATTCCTCTTGGTCGTCTCCCTTGCGAGACGAGGTGCTACAATACTACCGACTTGTTTTGTTGATTATTTGTTCATTGGAGGGCGATGTTTTAACAACTCTGTTCCTTTTCATCATTTGTAGTGTATAAATTTACAAACTTTAAATAAGAACAAACAGATTTAAGAAGAACATTAATAAGAATTGTGGGGAATAAATAATTATTAATAATAAGGTGCAATCAGTCAGTCAGAATTACTTTATTCGGTTCATAGCAAAAACCATAAAAGTATACAAACATCAGGAATCAAGCCCAAAATAGAGTACGACATAAAAACTAACAATACATACAATACATTAACATTAAAAATCATCCACTAGCGATCAAAAAAAAGAGCAGAACAGGACATTCCAATGCAATTCCTAAAATCCACTATTTACAACTAGACCACTTAATTTTTTTCCTTAGTCTCATAGCTACTGTCAGAAAGTTCGCTACATTAAAAATTTTCCAAATGTTAGACAACAGCTGGAGGTACATAAGGGCCGGTTTAACTTGTCCGAACCCTTTATCTTTGATTAGAGGTCGGATAAACTTTTTTCTTATTAAGTTAAAATGTTTACAAAAAAACATGAAGTGTGTGGTGTCCATAACGGAGAATCCGTCACAAGGGCAAATCTCCAGGTCTATCGTCTTAGTTCAACCTGGACGTTCAGTAAGAAGGAGGTGGAATTTATTCAACCTGAACTTGGTCAACAAGAATCTATGATTAGCCTTATTGAAAATTCTCAGATATAGTTCTATCTCGCTGGAATGTATTAAAAGCTGGTGAGCCCTTACAGTTGGTTTGGTCAGCTCCTTATCTTCTCTGTCCAGTCCCTTGCTGAGCTTATATGTATCTTTTGCCCATTTCAAATCCCCCTTAACTAGTTTAGATGGCTGATCAAACAGTTCTGGGCGACCTAGTATGTCAGCTAATTTTTTGACATAATTCAGCCATGAGATGGAATTGCTATGCTCAAGGGCTAAACAGTCCCTCAAAACCTCATGATTTAATTCCATTTCAGGGTTCAACCACACTGATTATTAATAATAAGGTGCAATCAAGAAGCATGTGTATGCTCTCTTTGGATTGCTGTGCCCAGAGGAGTTACAGTTTTATTTTTTGTGGTGGTTGAAGGACCACAATGTCACAACAGTCGCAAGTCACCTTTAAATACGCAGAACCTCCTAGTATGGAGTTTTCGAGTCACCACTTGTGTTTTGGTAATCCACTGATACTTCAGGAAACAATTACACTTACTTATTCCTGAATTTATTTATTTGACTTCTTTGTCATAACTCTAAATAAGGCATCTAAGAATTACACTTTGGCCCTCATTATGAGTAACCTCTTAATTCTGATGATGCTGGTATGGCAGTTATCAACCCCATTGGTTTTATAAGATCTGTTTAGTGTCGCAAAGACATTCTATATCCGGCCGGAGACTTCAGATTATGGCTTCTCCAGTTTTGCTTTATTTCAACAGTAGCCATGTAAACAAAAAAACAGTAAGCATAGAGTTGTATAGGAAAAACTACACCTTACAGAGTACCAACACGAAACACATATTTCAAGGTAGAAGGTCCAATAACCAATCATCATTCATAAAGCCCTATAAACCAGGTAGACAATATTAACTTTGCCTCTTCTATTCTGCTCGCAGTCCATGTAAAGTATCTCCTCAAATCACCTCCCTTACTTTCTTTATCCAGATGACTAGGCACAGACTCCACGATCTTCAAATTTCAAAGTTATTTATTAAACTACTCCACCATAACACATTTCGGTCAACAAAGTGACCTTGCTCACACAACGCGCTGCATTTCAGTGCCGTTTAAAAAAAACACGTGCCAACTGTCAAAAAGAAAGACTCTGCTCTTCGGATGATTATCTGAGATGCTTTGACTGAGCTTGTCAAACTGAAACAATTAATATTTACTTAAAACATATCATCAATAATAACAAATCATATCCAAGCTACTTCTAAATCAAAATAGTTATTTTTACCTCATGATTTCTATTAATTTTTCATTCCATTATTAAATCCTTTGTTTGAACACATTATTTTACAGAAATCAGTCTTGTATTTTTTTTATATAAGTACACTATTAGTTAATCAGTATGATATTTGATTTCATTATTTGCTGCATTAATGCCGCTTGTTAAACCAAAGCAAACAAAATATATTGAACTGAGTAACCATAACAGAATGAGTTTGCTTCATCCAAAAAGCCTGGTATAGTTACTGAGGTATATAATAACCTGGAGTATCTGAATAAATGCAAATGTAATACCTATATCCAGTCTGACACAAATGCCAACTAAGTTTGCTATGGATATGTTTTATTATCAGTGTGTTACTTTCTTGCTTGTTACATACAAGATGAGTACTCTTATATGTGCTTGAATATTTATGAGGAAAATCGAGCACTTTAAGCAGGGAAGTCATTTTCCAGTGTCAGCATAACTTAAAGGAATGCATGCAATTCTTCCTCAACACTCAACCCATTTGGTAACTTTGCATCGAGGTTTACTGTGTATTTGCATTTTAGCTGTCTAAGTTACTTTTCTCTGTCCCTACCATTTAAAGATGTTGGGACCACATCAATTACAAAACATGAGAGAGACTTGGGTATGTACAATATTTTGTCAATTATGTTAATTGTGTCATCCTGTTTTTGGTGTACATCTCATGTGTCATTTAAATTCCAAGTCACTACTATATTAGCATCTGGATACTGGCCAATCACATTTTTTAGAGGGTAACTAGACTCAATAGTGAATAAAAAACATTGAATGGACAAAATATTGAATTCAAAATATAGAAAGGACATAATATTGAATGCAAAAGAACAACTAGAGAGTAAGGAAAAATAGTAAGGTTACTTGTCCTTTTCCCTGGGTAATATGCAAATAAACAAAGTGGACAAGTCCTTAGTAGGTTTGAGGTCGTAGTTCCTGACCTATACCTTCGAAAAGATCCTACCGCACTCACAGCGCACTTTAGGGTGTGTGCTGGTATTTACACCACAGTGGCCTTTTTCCTTTGGCCACACACTTAAATTTTGTCCTGAAGAAAGCCTCTTGAACGTATCTGAAGGCTGAAACTAGTAGACCTACACTTTCTCAGGGATACAGAGGTACATTTTAAAACCTCATGCATATCCCAATGATGTTTTTACCTATGTCCTAGGACCCTTTCATTAAAACTTTTATAAGGGTATTTTCCTAGTGACATTTTTATCACATTTCATTTCACATAGCACTTTTCCCTTCTCAGACAATAACCGGCTCCGCTGAAGCACAGCTGGATTGCACTTGGTAATCCAGCTGGGCCCCGATGATGAAGCATAATATCGAATGGACATAATATAGTGGTTAATAATATCGAAATGCAGGTAAGTAATATCAACTGTCAAAATATCGAAGTACATAATATAGGCATTAAAATATATCAAATGTTTAATAATATTGATTTATTGTGTGTTTTGTTTGTTAGTATATGTGTTAAAAGTGTATATTATTTTTGTAATGTATGGGTTTTTTTTAAGTAATTAATTTTATGGTATTTAATTTTTGTGTAATTTAATTCCGTAGCGGGTTGTGGGTTTATAGGGGAATATGGTGGAAAGTAATTTAATTATAGTAAGTAAAGATGAATTTCTAGGAATTATTAATTATTTTTAATTTAATTTTGCGTTTTAGTTCTGTAGCGGGTTGTGGGTTTATAGGGGAATAGGGTGGGAAGTAATTTAATTGAAATTAAGTAAATATTTATTTTTATTTATTGGTATTGATAATTAACTTATTGTTAATTAATTATAATTGGTAATTATTTTTTATTAATTGATTAATTGATAATTATGTTAATTGTATTAATTTAATTTTTGGAGCAGGTTTTGGGTTTATAGGGGAATAGGGTGGGAAGTAGTTTAATTGTAATTAAGTCATTATTGAAATTATTTTTGTGTATTGACAATTAATGTATTGTTAATTATTAATTGGTATTTTTTTTATTACTTATTACATTTTTGGTATTGAAAATAATTGGTATTAATTAATTATTAATAGGTAATCAATGTGTAATAAATATTATTTATTGGTCTTTTTAATTAATTAATTATTAAATATTTTGTAATAGGTAATTAATTTTAATTCATTTTTTATTGGTATTGATAATTAATTTACTTTTATTTAACAATTAAATCATTACTTTCCCTACTGTTGCACTCACTTGAGTGGGAATAGTAATTTTTACCCCTACGCTCAACGCTTTCCCTACTGTTGCACTCTCTGTAGTGGGAATAGTAATTTTTACCCCTACGCTATCCAACGCTTTCCTTACTGTTGCACTCTCTGGAGTGGGAATAGTAGTTTTTACCCCTAGGTTATCCAATGCTTTCCCTACTGTTGCACTCACTGGAGTGGGAATAGTAATTTTTACCCTCCTGCTATCCAACGCTTTTCCTACTTTTGCGCTCACTGGAGTGGAAATAGTCATTTTTACCCTCCCACTATACAACGCTTTCTCTACTGTTGCACTCACTGAAGAGGGAATAGTAAATTTTACCCTCCTGCTATCCAACGCTGATGTAAATTTATTTTCAGAGATTACATATATTATTTAATAATTTGAATATTTTTTTATTAATTTTAAGTAGGTTTTATTTAATTATATTGATTGTTTAATTAAGTTAATATTACTTTTAACATATTTAAAAAATACGATACTTTTTTACAAACTATATTTTAAACAACAATATTTTGTCTTCGATATTTTTGTACTTACCTGTTTGTAGATAAGGAGTCGATATTCTGACCTTCGATATTTTGGTGTCGATATTCTGTCCATTCTATATTTTTGTTGTCGATATTTAGTCAGTGATCCTTTTTAGAGTGTCTATTAAGGTTTTTTTCATTGCATATTTGTTTATTTGGGTGCAATATACACAGTTAGAATGGTCATCTGCAATTGATTACTTTCTAGTCCAGTTTTTATATCACTATTCAGTTATTGATTGAATATAGTCAATGGACCCTATCACAGGTGAAACTGTAAATTCTAAGAAACAGCTCCTCAGAACTCCCATTTACCTTATTGTCTGATTGTGTGTTTGTCTCATAACAGGTAACCATTTAAGACTTCCTTCTCTTTAGGCCAGCTCTCCTGAAGGCATATAAGGTTGTGTTAGTACAAAAATGCTCACCCCTTTGCTTCCTGGAGTATTTATTGCTATTCTGGCATTATACTAAGATAATGGTTTGCCTGCTGAAATTACTTAATCCTGTTTCACTCCCCCATAAAGCTTTTTGTCATGATGACTGGTGACTATTTGTGACTAAAATACTCACAAACCAGGACCAAACATAAGTAGCTGGTCCAGTAGCTGAGTTGGTGTTACTCCATACCTTCCAATATCTACCCCATTTGGACTGGATTTGAATAGTGATTATGGTAACTTGATTATATTTATTTCCATTGGGAGTACTTCAGCACAGACGTTGTTTCTGTTTATGTGGCTCATAAGTGCCACAATATTCTGTTGGTCATAGGATGATTGGATAGCAAGTAACAAGTTATCTCTATGCCCCAAGCTGCAAATGTCTGTTACTGCGACCAGACTAAGTTTAATGATTCCCTGCTCCACATTTCATTGTTGTAGCCTCTGTATGAAGAGGTTGGTTTCTAATCAGAGCATCGCTTCTTGGTATGTACTCCACTGGTTTTGTATCTTCAGACTTCATACTGGAAAACTAAGGGACTGTGGGTATTTAACTTCATTACTGCACCCCTGTTTAGGATAGTATGATTGCCCTCAATTGTGTGATGGAGAGTGAATAGCTGTATGTTGGTCTAAGAATTTTCCTGTGCAGAAATATAGGCACTTTGTTTAGGTAGAGTTTTGTATAATGTCGCTGAATGAAGAATTTTTTAGTTTCTCTGAGTCTTTACTTTTGTAGCGAAGGGCTGTATAAATCTGGCTCCACACAGTGGTGTAACACGATTAAGGGGACCCCTACAGCACAGCTTTCCAAACGGTATGGCGTGACACGTTACTGTGTCGCGACCCACACGTAGGTGTATCGCCCGGCGCGATGACGTCTGCCGGCCGGCCGGCCAGTCGATATTAGGGGAATGCGACTCGAGCCCGATCACTCAGTGACCGCAACGTGCACGCGACGTGCAAGGCGGAAGGCGGAGCAGCTGCGGAGCGGAGCCTCGTGGGAGTATTGACCTCCCCCTTCGGGAGTGCTACGGCCCTGCTCACGGCCCTGAGCGCGCGGCCTTGCTAGGACACAGTGATAGCGGAGCCGCCTCTACCCCACCATCCCAGGCACTTACTCGGTTGGTAAGTAGTGAGGCCTAGACCATTTTGGGGCATTTTAAACCTCCGAGTTTAAGCTGTATATGCTATTCAAAAAGTATGTATTGTTGTCAGTTTTACACCTTTAAAACTGTTATGAAGAGGAGTACATCTGTGATCAGGCTGGGAGAGAGCGTCTTCTTGTAAGTGTAGCAGAGGAGTTTTTTGATGGGGAAAATGTTATCCCCATAGAGAGAAAAAAGTTGACTGACGCATTTATGGATTGATTTTTCCTAATAAGAATTGGGAAGGGGCGTTCTCCTGGAACTTTTTGTGAATTCAAAGAAAGTGGAAAACCTGCTCCAACTGTAAGAGTAACCTACAAGGAGCAGATTTCCACCTTTTTTGGTGAATAGGCAAGCCCATAGATTTCCACCTTTCTTGGTGAATAGGCAAGCAGATAGATTTCCACCTTTATTGGTGAATAGGCAGGCCCATAGATTTCCACTTTTCCTTGTGAATAGGCAGGCCTATAGATGTGTGTGTGTGTCGGGGTGTGTGTGTGGGGGGGGGGGGGTGGGGTTGTGTGTTTGTGTGTGGGGTTGTGTGTGTGGGGGGTTGTGTGTGTGGGTGGGGTTGTGTGTGTGTGGGGGGTTGTGTGTGGCGGTTGTGTGTGTGGGGTTGTGTGTGTGGGAGGTTGTGTGTGTGGGGGGTTGTGTGTGGGGGATTGTGTGTGTGTGGGTTGTGTGTGTGGGTTGTGTGTGAGGGGTGTGTGTGTGTGGGTTGTGTTTGTGGGGTGTGTGGGTTGTGTGTGGGTGTGTGTTGGGTGTGTGTGTTGGGTGTGGGTGTGGGTGAGTGTGGGGTGTGTGTGGGTTGTGTGTGGGGGTATGTGTGGGGTTGTGTGTGGGTGTGGGGTTGTGTGTGGGGTGTGTGTGTGGGGTGTGTGCGTGGGGTGTGTGTGGGTTGTGTGTGAGCGTGGAGTTGTGTGTGTGTGGGGTTGTGTGTGTGTGGGGGATTGTGTGTGTGTGGGGTTGTGTGTGTGTGTGGTTTGGGCTCGATTGCCACGCTCGCTTGCGTTACCGTGTCCCTGGGAAATTTTGCACAAAAAGGTGTGTCATCAACATGAAAAGTTTGGAAAGCTGTGCCCTACAGAATATGAAGAAGGGACGAGAGTTTACCACATCTCACAGAAATTCATTGGTATTGGGCTGAATCGGCCCCCCTGTCGGTTTGGCAGCTCCCTGATGGGATGGGGGTCTTTTGCCCTCAGGTGCTGCACGAGCCGTGTTATGCCCCTGGCTGCAACTCCTATTGTCTTCAGAAGACATGTCTCTTTCTGATAAAGCTGTCATAGAGCGATAACCAACAGCACACATCCGGTTTCTAAGTGAGACTCTTGGTTGGTTTGCGGTAGTTGACACTCTACTCTACATCTCTGGTCTGGGTCCAATGAATTCTCAGTTTGTGTCCCTGTAATTGCAGGGGTGTTTTTCTTCGGTTAGGTTGGATCCACCCACTCAATATTGACTGTGCGTTCTCTCGATGGGGACTCTGTTAAATGGTGTCAGCTGTGAGAATTGCTTTTTGCCGAAATTTGATCACTAAACGTTTCTCCTGTCCTGATCTCTGAAGAAAAAAATGCTTAGAGCACTGGAGGTCTTTGCTTTGGGTGTCCACCTAGCTATACAAGGGGCAGTAGGCGAACAAGCAAGCCAAGACGTGATTTTTCCGCTTGAGAGCATGAATTCATTGACCCTTTACCATATAAAGCAGCTTCAAAGTAACGAAGAAAAAAAACAGCTAGCGTTTTCAAAGATGCTGTTATCAATTCTGAGAAAACAAAGCCGGGTTCACAGAATGATGCTGAGCCCCCTGGATTCTAGGAACCGTGCAGATTTCTGTGTTTGCAATAAGAGATGCTCCTGCTCAGAGCAACCAGGACACTGCATGCAGAAACAGCCCAGTTTATTTTGCTAGGTTGATTTCAACAAGTCTGAACGGGTCATTGACGCCATCAGCTGTTCAGGAGCACCCACATTTTACCGAGTGTCCCCCGCAAACATACCGAGTCGAAACAATGAAGCTTTGAACGGAAGTGATAGTCTCTTCCCTAATCATAAGCTACATAAGGTCTTGGCCCAGGACAAGTACAGGTCGCTTGCATAGTGCAATGCAGGTTATTTCCTTGTAAGTAAATATTCATGGGAATACCATGCATGAAGGTCAATTCACCAGGGGCAGCGGAACGACGTCACACGCCATTTGAGCTTTACGTTTACTCACACTCGCAAGCTTACACAGACACACACAATCGCCCATACACATACTCTCTCTCACATACATACACTCTCCTCCGCAAGCTTCCACACAACACACATTTCTATGCAGGGAGCAGTGCTTAATTTGAGCAGTTGGTTTCCGGTGCTCGGTACCGTCACATAACTGTCAACACAGAGCTTGTGACAGTCTGCTACAAGGTGGCGCTGTCTGGCTAATTTAGAGATGACCAGAACAGGTAATTATTAATTCAACATACATTAAAAATGAGTATTAACTGCACCCAAAGCCATTCTTTTAGCTTTGGGGGTCTGCAATAGTCCGAACTATCACACTTGTATGAGTGTGATGGTTAGTAGTTGTGGTGTTACTATCATTGGGAGCATGGCTAGGCAATGTGGGGCTCAAGCTGCAGTGGCCTCCTGACGAGAGCCCTGGCACTTATTATTTTATTTTTTTCACAAATTAAGCACTGGCAGGGAGAGTCCTATTCCAGCTAATTACACTTTCTTTTCTTTTGGAAAAGTAATAGTGAATAATATAATATCATTCACTAATAGTGCAATTTTAAAAAATGACAAAAAACAAGGAGATCGGAGCCCCAATGACGTCCATGATGCTGTGCTATTTTTTACAACCCCCACCATTGTTTCTCTCTGACATTCCCAGTCGATCAGGGTGAAACCATTTTATTAGGATTACAGTAACAAACGTTTCTTTTTTCCATCTGAAGCATCATTGCGATTTGCCTTTTTCAAGAAATACATTTTCAGAGGTTGATCTGTTCACACCATTTGCAGATCATTCTGCTCACACCATGTAATAAAGATGTTGTTTGTGTTTCTGATCTTCTAATAGGTCACTATTACAGCCAATCAGAGCTTACAATCATTACCCTTCTGTCCTGTGCTTCCTACCCAGTGTGGAAAAGTGAAAGTGATTTTTTCCATAGAAGAGTGCTTCTGACAGGGATTCAGAAAGTTCTGAAAGCCTTCCAGGCAATCAGTGCCTAATTTGTGCCAGTGGTTTCCGATGCTGAGCACCGGCACTTTTTTTTACAGGGCTGGTACTACAGCTTTCGTTCATGCGGGCAGTGCAGACCATTTTTCAAAAATGAATGCACGCACAGCGGCGTAACATAAACCCCCACCGCAGCCCCTGTGGTGCGGGGGTCCCCGAGCTCCAGGGGCCCCGTAGTTCAGTACACTCACTGACTCACTAAATCTGTCTGGGACCAGTTCATTTTATGGTTACGCTCGCAAGCGCGTTCACAATATTCAAATGATGCATGCATGCTGCATGCGCGACTGTGTGGTCTTCAGGGCGGAGCACAGGGAAGGGTAGGCAGGTGCGACTGCATTGTGTCATGCACACGTGCACAGTGTAAACTGTGCATGCGGTGGCAGGTGGGGGCATCATTTTCCAGTGGTCTGCTGTCTGCGCAGTGTGCCGGCCACTGAAGCAGCAGGTCACAGGTGAGAGTGAACAAAAACAAGCATTTACAATGCAATGGTTTCGCCTTTTGAAAAGTTTGAGCTATTGGCATTGTAAATGACAATTTGTATTTATGTGTTGGTTTTGAAAATAAATAAATGGCGTTGTCATTTACAATGCCAATAGCTTAATCTCTCGCAAATGCGAGACCTATAGCATTTGCAATGCAATAGGTCGCGTATTTACGCAAGTTTGAGCTAATGATATTGCAGATAACAATGAGTTTTATTTATGTTTCAAAAACCAAAACATAAATAAAAGGTCTATCACACACTGCTGCCTCTCACACACCATGCTCTCCCACACACCATGCTCTCCCTAGAAGACTCACACTGCTGCCTCTCACACACCATGCTCTCCCTAGAAGACTCACACTGCTGTCTCTCTCACACTGCTGTCTCTCCCACATACACACATGCAGAGAGCGACACACACAGCCACACACATACAGAGAGCCACACACACACACAGCCACACACACACATACAGAGAGCCACACACACAGCCACACACATACATACAGAGATCCACACACACACAGCCACACACACAGCAGCTAAACCCTGAGCAGCAGCTAACCCCTGCACAGCAGCTGAGCTACCCCCTGCATACTGGAGCGAGGCAGGTGCAACGCAAAAGCGGAGCCTTTGTTTTCACCACCTCTGTTTCCACACAAGTCTGCAGAGCACGACTGGCGCACTGATCACTTTAGCACAGTAGCTAAAACCTGCACAGCAGCTCTCCTCTGCATAGCAGCTAAACTCTGCACAGCAGGGCGAGGCAGGTGCAGCGCAAGGCTATGGCACTCATTTCCACTCAAACACACCATCTATTTCTACACAAGTGTGCCGTGCACTGCCGTCTTCCTATCCCTATCTGACAGCAGCATAGCATCACTCCACCATCAATAGTTCACCCCACACTCTGGAGGCAGCTGACTAACTTTGGGCTTCAGAATAGCATGTTGATCCAGTAAAGCGCTTCTTCGCCTCGTAAGGGATAGTAAGCACGATGCAAATTCAATTATAATACAATCATGTTATGGATCGGCCCCTCATGAATGGAAATGCTGGAAGAGTTAAAACACGGGCCGGTATATGTAACAACCACAGAAACTATGTAAAACTGCACTGATCTTAATGTGACAGTACTCTGTTTTAAACATAAGTTAAAAAGATTAAAGTTCTGCTCTGCCACATTATTACAATTTCGCTAAAATCCACGAACCTAAAATGAGTCTCTCCCCCACATCTACATCCGTCCACCCATACTCACGCCAACGCTGAACAATGTAATCAATATGTGTTAATTTATCCATCTGTACATTCACTCCCATCCACCCAACTACAACCGCATATTGAGAACCCCGGATTCATCCAATAATCCATCAGCCTATGTGCGAAATTTGTGGCGTATAGTAGCGGTGGCATTGGTTGAACCCGTTTGCACCGGCACATCTCCATACTGTTATGATTGTGCTTTCTACAATGATATGCACTATATGTCGGTCAGCGCGTACGGACCCTGCTAAAGTTACCTCCTGTCTGGTACTTACACGGACGGTCCGTGGGTTCCACACACTATCTGTTCCTGTGTTAGCACTTCCGCATCGCATCACAAACACCACCTCTGACCATACTCCAGGACTAGTCTGGAAATAGGAGTTACTGTTACTGTAAAGTGTGTAAGGTAACCTACCATTGGAACATTGGCTCTCAACCAATCCTAGCTCACCGCACAGAATTCCGAAGCGCGGATTGGCTGTGGCGTGTATCTATACCTCTTAGTGTACTCTAGTCGTACTCACACAGTCAGCAAATTTCTCCAAGTAAAGGGGCGTGCTGTGCTTGGTGGGCAGGGGACGAGGAAGTGGAGCGGGGCAGAATTGACCCCCGTGGCCCGGGTGCTGAGCATGAGCGATGGTTGTATGTCCGTCAACAGTCTGCGGCTCCCCATGGTGGCCGCTCATAAGACGGGGTACACGTACAAACACGGGGCATGTCGGAAGTGTGCATGTAAAGACGACAGCAATGAGACACACAACATGCCGTGCAAAGAGAAACATCCACAATACGGGGCATGTAGAGATGACAGCAAAGACACACACAAAGACGTAAAAGAAACAGGGAGATGACACGAGACGGGGTACACGTACAAAAAGGGAGACGACATGAGACGGGATACACATGCAAATAAAATTATAAACAAAATGCTGCTTACCTGATCGCAAATAACAACAACTTCCTGGCAACTTAAATCTCGCAGACCACTCCGGCTAAAGGCACTTCGAAAAAGACGAAAACAACACGGTTAAAAAAAAAAAAACACCCGCCCACCGCCGCAATGACGTGCTAAAAGGGGCTGGATGAGAAAAAAATCGCCGGAACGCCAACGAGTCGCCTCGGAGAATGACGGACGCCTCTCTCTTCCAATGGCTAGCCTCCATTTATGGAGCTAGCCAATGGAAGACAGAGGCGGGACAAAGCCCACATACTTGTAAACAAAAGATTTCGCCTGCGCGAAACGCTGCTGCGCAGCTTTCGACAGGCGAAACCTGAAAAAACGAGACGTATTCGCTGTATCACAATTACATGTCTTGTTCTCTCTTGTCTGCGGTGGGGGTGGCGGACTGCTGTATTCAGGGACCCAGAGTTGCCACAGATAGACAGGGGGCTTCATTATGCAGACTTCACTTACCGTTCACACCAAGCAAGGGAAGGGCATCGAACAAAAAGGTACCTTTTATTCCTAACCTTTGCACAGTGACAGACAGATATTGTAGCCTTTAAGGACCTATGCAGTTTTCTGAAAAAAGGCAGATGCACCATCTGCAAATATGTTCCTCCTAATTGCCCCATATGCTGGCACGTCTAGGCCTGTGAAAAAGACATTTTATGCACAATGTTCAGCAAAACTGAATTGTAGCAAAGGGATAGAATGATTACATTCTGCATAAGTGTTTCTGAGGTTATAAAGCAAAATCGGAGATCACCACTGACAAACAGACATATGTAAGATAGAAACAGTATCACAGTTAGATATAAAACTTCTGACAATGCGATACATATGTTCATTTATTTTTTATTGAGGTTTATTCCATTCTTAAAAACCATCAGCCAACGCCTTTCGTCCATTTAACATTGGATTTCTACAGGGAGCATGATTGTAACACAACAGAAACAATCACAATATTAGCTAAGGGCACTTTTCAATGAATGTGCCAATTACTGGTGTCTGTTTAGCGCTGGAAAGAATAGTAATCCAAGCAGGAAAATGAGTCAATTTGAAAATCCAATAGGCAATAGATAATTATTAATAAAACATGTAGTGTTGAAACCAATTATCAGCGATAAACTTGCAAGATTATCCCCCAGATCTTGTGCACTACAATAGAAGTGCGTCCTGGTGAGAAAAATTAATTGGAAGACTGCAGTCTGTTTCTAAGGTTATATTTGTATTACAGGTGTGCTCACATCACAATCAATCAATCAATCAATCATGTATTTGTTAGGCGCGACTACTCACCCGTAAGGGTCTCAAGGCGCTAGGGAGGAGGGGGGGTGCAGGTTCCAGTCCATCAAGGAGGGGGTCTTTCGAAGAGCCAAGTTTTGAGGTTTCTTGTGAAGATGGGGAGTGATGTCTGTCTGAAGTGGAGCGGTAGGGTGTTCCAGGCTCTGGCCGCATGGAAAGAGAAGGATAGTCCTCCAGACCTGGTCTTTCTGGCACAGGGGACCACGGCGTAGGAGAGCTGGGCTGATCGTAGGGTCCTTTGGGGTGCGTGGAATTCGAGGTGACTGTTCAGGTATGCTGGTCCGGTGTTGTGGAGGGCTTTGTGTGCGTGGGTGAGAATCTTGAAGGCGATTCTGCCTCGATGGGGAGCCAGTGGAGTGTGCGCAGGTGCTAGGATATATTGCAGTGTCTTGGCAGGTTGAGGAGCAGACTTGTGGCGGCGTTCTGGATGTTTTGTAGCTTGCGGTTGAGGTTTTTGTTTATTCCAGCATAGAGTGCATTGCCGTAGTCGAGTCTGCTGGTGACGAGGGCATGCTTGAGGCGGATCCATTTGAAGGTCTTATGTAGGAGGCGGAGGGTGTAGAAGCAGGAGGATGTGACTGAGTTGATCTGGCAGTCCATTTTGAGCTCGGAGTACAGGATGATCTCAAGGTTGCGTGCGTGGTCCGTAGGGGTGACTGGGCTTCCGAGGGCGGGGGGCCACCAGGTGTCGTTCCAAGTGTCGGGTGTGGGCCCATGAAGAGTACCTCTGTTTCGTCAGTGTTGAGTTGTAGGCAGTTGCTTTTCATCCATTTGGCAACAGCTTCCATGCCTTCTTGAAAGTTGTGTTTGGCTGGGTTGGGTTCGTTGGATACGGAGAGGAGACAACGGAGAAACAGCGGCCCTCATCCTCCTAGACCTCTCCGCGGCCTTCGACACTGTCTGCCACTGCACCCTAGTGCAGCGCCTCAACAACGTCGGAATCCAGGAGAAGGCACCGGAATGGATCATCTCGTTTCTCGCAGGAAGGACACAGAGAGTCCGCCTCCCCCCGTTCGGATCGGAAGCCACCGAAGTCATCTGCGGCGTTCCTCAAGGCTCCTCGCTCAGCCCAACCCTCTTCAACGTCTACATGAGCCCCCTCGCGGCCATCGCACGCCAACACAACCTCAACATCATCTCCTACGCCGACGACACCCAGCTGATCCTCTCCCTCACCAACGACCCCGCAACCGCCAGAGCCAACCTACACGAAGGGATGACAGAAGTAGCCAAGTGGATGATGAACAGCCGCCTGAAACTGAACTCGGACAAGACGGAAGTCCTCATCCTGGGATCCTCACCCTCTGCCTGGGACGACTCCTGGTGGCCCACCGCCCTGGGCAGCGCACCCAAACCAACAGACCACGCACGCAACCTGGGCTTCATCCTGGACTGCTCCCTCTCCATGACCAGACAAGTCAACGCTGTCTCCTCATCGTGCTTCAACATCCTGCGCATGCTATGTAAGATCTTCCGGTGGATCCCCACCGAGACCAGGAAGACGGTCACCCAGGCCCTCGTCACCAGCCGACTGGTACTACGGCAACTCCCTCTACGCCGGAACCACCACCAAACTCCAGAAGAGACTCCAGCGGATCCAGAACGCCTCAGCACGACTCATCCTGGACATCCCCCGTCGCAGCCACATTGATGGAGCAAGGATTCGCACGTAACGCGACTTGCTCTCTTTCATGAACCTCGCCTTAAATCATAACTGTACTAACTCTGATTGGTTGTCGTTTATTTGTATTTCCCCAACACACGGGTGTCCCTAGGAGGCTTGCCTATGTGTTTTTCATCGTAATCAAGCTTGCACATTAATAAAATGGCCGCTTTGCAGAAATCCAGTCTGCGCATGCGTCGGTCATACCCATGTGATGTGACGCACTCGCAATCTGGAGGGAAAAGTTCGCTCATGCGCAGTGGTGTTAAAATGGCCGCTTGTCACTAACCATGCTTCATGCTATCTTAAGCCGCTTTTGTCTATGCATCTTTTCTGCACTAACTCTTAATGCTATAAGTATTATAAAATAAGGGATTAAGAGTAGATGGTCATGGTGTACAGTGTATTCATTTTATTCTGTGTTATTAATTTGTTTTCGCTTACTTTTCATGTACCGCGTAAATGAGGGCCTTGAAGTAGGGATGGGATCCATTTTGAAGCTGACGTATCCCTCATCACGTGATCAAAGATCTGGGACGTGCAGCAATGGAACCTGGCCAATTGGCCATTGAAAAGGGGACTGTCCTTTCCAGGCGCACCTTCGCCCTTGAAGACCTGCTATTTTTATTCTGAAATGTGCAACAATGTTGCAAACCTTTCCTTCACTATTGTACTTTCCCACACGTATGCCTGGGAACCCAGATGTTAGGGGGAGGGTAATGTCACATGAAATACGTAATAGAAATATAGGTGGTGACAAATGTCTTAAACCACCTCCCTTGACCAATCAGAAGATGGGACTTTGTCATTTTGCAACATTTATGGGTGGTCTTGGGGACTTAAAACTGTATATATAGCCTAGCTTAGCTTAGAGAAATTGTCCGACTTGTCCGAGTAGCAGACCTGTCACTGACCCTACGAACTCTATAGGTGCCTGATACAGAGTGCTGCGGAGCATTCTGCCTGAAACTTTCCACAAACTCCAAGGGGTGGAAATTAGTCCTAAGTGCTAAGCGAAGCACTTTGCTGGGAGATTCGAAAACCCAATCGGGGTTATTGGCGAATTCCGTGCAGAAGAGGGGGTAACGCTGGCGTTGCATCCGATGCTGTGAGGGGTTGGTCGTGCCTTGGTGAACCCAGTCCTGACCCAGACCTGAGGGGTATCCTGTCCTGACTGTCCATGAGCTGTACCTGCTCACCTTCTGGTATTTCCTGAATCCTTGAGGGTCCTTGTCCCGTTCTTTCCCAACTGACCCGTGGCCAGGGTTAGTCCTCATTCTCACCTAGGTAAATATTGGCATAGGTGTCTGTCTATACTATACCCTCAACTTTTCCTCCTCTGATTAAAGCAATCTTCCCTGTGATATTCTCCATATCTCCTTTGAATGTAATTTATGCAATTGATTATTAGTAAATGTTCCACTTTTACCCTTCCTATAGGATATTGTTAAACCCGACTGTTTTATCTAGATTGTTCCACTTATTCCCTTTCCCTTAGTATGGTTGCCGTGAAGTTAGAAAGATAGCATAAGGTTTAGGAAATAGTATAAAATTATTAGGTCGCACATTAGTTTTTTCCTCACGTCCTTGCCCTAGATTAAACTGTATTAGATAAATGTTCATTATGATTCATGCCCTATAGTATTCCCTTTTACTCTATGATACTCACTCTCCTTCATAGTTACATCCTGGTTCTGATTTTGATCATCGATGTATTGCTTTGCATTTGCCTCCTTGTAATGGCATTTTCGTTCTAAACTTATACTATATAAAACCCTTAAAACCATCAAGGTGTCTGTGGTCATTATACATTAAAGTAAATACTAAAGGTATTAAATGTGCATAGTAGAATTTTCTCCTTTTTAGGAAAACCCTTATCACCTGTCCACTGCTAGCTCCTGATCTGTCAGGAGTAATGTGCCTGTGGTAAGTCAGGTACATGAATAGTGAGTGGTGTATGAGTCAACCACTCGATTACTGATAGTAGCGTGATAGAGGTTTTCACCCGGTTCATTGCAAAACACGGTCATCATATGCACGCCAGGGCCCAGTGCGTGGAAAATTTGGTAAACTAGTGACCCGGGTGACCCGCGCGCTCTATCAGTAATTTCTGGTAAGCAGAGGAATGGTTAGGACTAGTAAGATAGGTAGATAAGATAGTTAGAAAATAAACCGTGAAAAATAAATGTGCTGCTAAAATTGTTTTTTGTAATATTGATTGTGTTACTTAATATTTTTGCAAAAGAAATCGATTTCAAAAATTGTTTTAAATGATTTTATATATGTATTGCTGCTAAATATTATATGTTTTATTAACAAATTGTGTGTGATTGTTGAGTGTTGTCTGAAATCCCCGGGGAATTGTATAACGGATGGTGAGTAGAATCCATCGCGTTCTGAGGTCATTTGTAGGGAGGAAAGGTTAGTGCATGGTTCAAGTGGAACTGGAAGCGCTAATTAGGTCTTTTCAGAAAAACTGAGTGAATGACAGTAATGGGACTGCTGATAGAAACCTTGGTCTGATATCACCTAGTAAGGGTCACACTAAGGGAGTAATAGAGTCATCGGAGCTTGTATGATAGCAAAGGGAAACGCTGACGAACCCCAGGCTTAGTATATATCCCGGAAAGAAGTGGATGAGACTGGGTAATAGCAGGTTTTCTAATGCTTGCGTGAGGGTAGGCAAGAGAAGTCTATCCGAAGTGTATGAAAAGTAGACAGAAGTGGTTTACTTGTAGTAAAAGAAGAACTTTCTATCTCTTTAGAACACTCCTACACAATGGCGAATGTTACACGTTGTTGACTAAAATTAACAATAGCACCTTAGAGAAAATACAAAGTTTCCGTTACCTCGTAAAGGAGGGAGACAGTCGAAGGGCTGCTCTGACGTCACTCCGTGCCGCGCTGGTATTGGTTAAACCAGCGGGTGTGTAGTGAAGCCGAAATTGTAAGGGAGGGGTGCGTGCCTGAGCGTGAGAACGCGTCTCGCGAAAAGGCCGCACACCCATTGGTCGAGAACCTTTGCAACCTCTGCACTGATTGGTTGTTGAGAAATTGGAGTCGCGCTAGCATTGGAAGCACAAACGAAGTAAAAATTTTCCGCACCGAGCTTATAGATTGTTACGAGCGGTGTATGTGGTACCCTGATTTTCTGCCTGATCCACGAAATCTAGGGTGTCATAAAGAGTTGATGAGCAAAGGCAGACCTCACAACATGTACGGAGGAAAGAGAAAAATGTCATTTGCCAGCAAAATAAAGAATTTCTTCAAAACTGACAAACCCGTACGAACTAGGGAGGGCGTGATCATTCCTCCGCCAAATACTCCAGCCTCTTTCATGATGTTAGAGAAAGGGTATCATACCTGTGTATGGTTAGAGAACTGGGTAAAGTACACTGCGGAGGATGGAGTTTTAGCTTTTCCCATAGATGGTACTTTTAACGGGAGAATCCTATTTAACCTGAGGACCCGAATGAATGAATTACATCCCAGACCTAGATTAACTCAGTATGAAGCTTTAGAGGAATGGGAAATTGAGGCTCTAGAGCGAGACAGACCCCGAATGGACAAGGGAGTGACCCGATGGTATGCAAAAATGGTAAAAGAAACCAAGGAGCAGAAATTGAAACAGTGGAGACAAAATATGATGGTAGAAGGGTTATTCCCCATGTTCGGAGCTAATGAAATGGTGGGAGGGAAGAAATGTACTGAGAAAACCCGACACATGATGCCCCTGGGTGAATCGGAAGATGAATTTTTAGAGGACTTATTTATGAAAGGTCCCCCGCCTTATAATGAAGACACCAGATCTCAAAGCTTAACTACTCCATTGAGACCTTCAGGAAGAAGAAACACTAGTGAAGCCGATTCCACAGGGATAGAACAGAAAAGAGCGGGAGGAGAGGGATTTGGTAGACCAGACCCCGTGGTCCCGAATTACAACCCCTTTGGTGAGGAAAGATCAGTTTTATCCACTCCATCTGCTCCGAATTTATATCCTTCTCTAGTACCCCAAATGATACAGGATCCCCCCATGAATCGAGTAGTACACGAGCAGGAAAGGGATGCCCTGAGAGGACAGCGGAATGATCTCATACATGCCATAGCTCAGATTAATCCAAATCCTGAAGCACTGACGATTCCAGTAACCATTGGTCCAGTTTTTCCCCTATATGGGGACAGAATGAATACTCCAAAAACTCCCGTCATAACCCCGATGATGCCCCCGCCCAGAAGGGAACCACTCATTATTGATGACCAAGCAAGTGAATGTGAGTCCATGGCTTCCTTGATGGATCTGCCTAATAGGGAACAGGGACCTAGTATGTCTCGAATGGGAACTCAGACTGGGAACAAAGACGTACTAATAGAGTCTTCATCAGGAACTCAAAGTGCGACAGTGGTAACTCCCGAGGAAATAGAAAGATGGACCCGAGAATTAGAAAAGGGAACCCCTCATCCGAAACCACTAGATATTTATAAGCTAAGAATAGAGCTAGAGGAACTGAGCGCAGGGAATGTGGGTTTAGAACGATTGAATGTCCGGGAGGAAGATGAGTTGTTGTTCATGTGCAAACACCTTACTCGGAACGCAAAAATATATTATGACAAATTAATGGACACGGCAGTATGTATGGGAATAGATATCAGCAGATCCAAGGTATTACAGAAATCCTACAGGGTAGAATTTTCAGACAAAGATCTAGAGAACCTGAATACCGCAGGGAAGAAGACGCAGATTAAAGAACTGATAAACTTAGCACAGAAATGGGGAGATCTAGACAAGTGGAAAGCCAGGTGGGCAAAGAAAAAGGAGGATAGCAAGGAGAGACCACGGACTGCTGAGTACGTCCTACAAGAAGCTGACAAACCAGAAAAATTATGTCCCATGAGAGAAGTCCCAGGGGGAAAATATGTCCATGTCCCTTGGTCCAGACAAGATATAGTATCATTTACTAATGACTTTCCAAAATTACGGGAGAAACCAGTCGATTGGTACCGACAGGTCGAACGCTTCATAAAAGTTCAGAAATGTCTTCTGAAAGACCTGGATGGTTTTTTCGACATTGTGGTGCCTGTAGATTTGTGGACCGACTGCAAAATTGAAATCGATTGGCCCAGTGAGGAGTACGAGAGAGACTCTGTAACTGGAGCTCCCGCACCTGCAGTAATGAGAAAGTATGAACAAGTCATACAATACTTGAAGAAAAAGGTACCTGCAAAGGAAACTGATTGGACCCGTATAGATAGAACTACCCAAGAGCGTGATGAATCAGTCCACTCCTTTTATGAAAGGTTATTACAGGTGTTCAAAACTTACAGTGGGATCGATAATGTGGACATGAAGGATATGACCCATTTCAGTTATCGATTCGTGTTAGGATTGAGACCTGAAATATCCCAGTGGATTAGGGATAACAAAATAAGTTGGCAAGGGAAACCCATTGATGATGTTCTCAAATATGCCAAATACTGTGAAGATGAGATCGAGAACAAAAAGAAAGCCCTAAAGGAGAAAGTAATATGGGCTCAGGTGAAGTTAGCTGAACAACAAGAAAAACAGTTAAGTAAAATGACTAACAGTAATAATGCTCCAAATCCGAATGCTGGGGGTGGAGGCAGGCCCCGGGTAAAAATGAGTAGGGACGAGGCTATGGAAAAATTCCCCTGTCACGGATGTGGTCACATGGGGCATTGGAGAGATAAATGTCCGCACTTGCAGGCTGGTAATGTCCCCGTAAATGGTTTAAATCCACAGGTGCAGAAAGAGGGGATCCAAAAGACCCAACAGCAGGTAAATCAACCCCCGGTGCCACGCGCACCTAGACAGAATTATAGGAATCAGGGTCAACAGAATGAAAGGGTCGAAGTGTGGGAAGGAGAGAATGAAAGAAATGCACCCATTCCGCAGTACCTGTTAAATGATACTTTTCTCTGTGATGATCAATACTGACGAGGCCTGAGAGGGGAGGACAAGGAGTGCGTGCTTGGCGCCTCCTTACCGGTAGACCAGACTGGACCATACATTGAAGGAAAGGTTGAAGGGACAGATGTAACCTTTCTATTGGACACTGGTGCTACCCGTTCCACTGTGAGAACAGCGGATGTTCCTAACCTACCCCTCTCGGGAGAAGCTATCCAAGTAGTGGGAGTTTCTAATCAAATAATCAGTACTCCGGTAACAGAACCTATGGAAATTTCCATAGGAAATTTCAAGGAAATGCACAGATTTGTGGTCTGTGATTCCAGTCCCGTAAATCTACTAGGACGAGATTTGCTGTGCAAAATGCGTTGCACCATCTTTTGCTCACCAAATGGTGTTGAAATTCAGACCCCAGATGAAGATGGCCTAAATAAATTGATGTTACTGAGGCCCGACACAGAAATTAAGCCCATGTCCATTGAAAGTCTACCTGAAGAACTCCAATCGAGCGTAATACCTGAAGTTTGGGATTTTACTGGAAAAGATGTAGGCTTAATGGCAAATGTAGACCCAGTTAAAATAACTATAAAAGCAAATGCTGTATACCCAAATACCAAACAGTATAAAATGAGTGCAGAAGTGAAAGAAGGAGTCGCAAAGGAATTAAACAGATTGCTCAAAGCAAACATCATTCAGGAAGTGATGAGTAGTCCCTGTAATTCACCCATACTCGGAATTAAGAAGCCTAGCGGAAAGTATAGGGTAGTGCAGGACCTGCGCAAGGTAAACCAAATTGTAGTACCTTGCTGTCCCATAGTGCCAAACCCCGCAGTAATCCTGTATCAAATTCCTTGGGATGCGGAATGGTTCACTGTCATAGACTTGTGCCATGCGTTCTTTTCCATCCCATTGCATCCAGAAAGCAAATTCCTTTTCAGTTTTGAATTCAACAGCCAGGTCTATGTCTGGAATCGTGTCCCCCAGGGGTACACCGAAAGTCCATCGATTTTCAACCAGATTCTAAAGAAATGTCTTGAATCCTTAGTACTGCCCAAAGAGTCTGTCCTGGTACAGTACATAGATGACCTGCTGGTAGCATCTAGAAGTCAAGACGACTGTGTCACTGATACCATTGCCTTGCTGAATCACCTAGGAAAAGGAGGACATAAGGTCTCACCAGACAAATTACAGTTCTGCAAAACCTCAGTAAAATATCTGGGGCACCAGATAGAGAAAGGGATCAGGAAAGTCACTACAGAAATTAAAATAATTCGAGAAATGTCACTACCAGTAACCCAGAAAGAAGTAAGAATGTTCCTAGGAGTTGTTGGGTACTGCAGACAGTGGATCGTGGGTTTCGCAGCAATAGCTAAACCCTTGATTAACATGACAAAGAAAGGAGCGGAAGACCCAGTTTGTTGGAATGATGAATGCATGACTGCATGGGTAACATTGCGAAATTGTCTGTGCACAGCTCCTGCATTAGGAATGCCTGACTATTCCAAGAACTTTGAATTGTTCTGTGACACGAGAGACAATTGTGCGCTCTCGGTCCTAACCCAGGAACATGGTCTGATTAGACGTCCCGTGGCCTACTTTTCGGCCGCCCTAGATCCAGTGGCTGCTGGATTACCTGGGTGCCTGAAAGCAGTAGCTGCTACCTGTACAAGCCTAGAGCAGAGTGAGAACATTGTGATGGGACATCCTGTCACTGTATTTGTTCCACATTCAGTTGTGATCTTGCTCACCCGAACCAAGACACAGTATCTCACCCCTAGTCGGCTGACTAAGTATGAGAGGATTCTCATTGGTGCAGAAAATGTAATAATCTCCTGATGTAATACTCTAAACCCCGCCACTCTATTGCCCCTTCCCATTGATGTAGAGGCAGGAGACGAAATTGACCATAGCTGTATAGACTTGACTGAATTTAGCACAAAACCCCGTCCTGATATCAGAGAAGTGGCCTTGGTTGATGAAGACCTCAAAATGTTTGTGGATGGTTCATGCTTGAGACATGAGAATGGAGGTTTGAGTGCTGCCTATGCTGTAGTCACTTTGGAAAAGACCCTGGAAGCTTCCTATCTTTGCGAAGTTAAATCTGCTCAAGTAGCGGAGCTCATTGCTCTAACAAGAGCTTGTAAAATTGGGAAAAACAAAAGAGTAACTGTTTATACTGACAGTCAGTACTGTTATGGGGTTGTTCATGACTTCGGCCAGCTCTGGTTGCAAAGGGAATTCATGACTTCCTCAGGTTCTCCTATCCGAAATGGAAAACCAGTACAAAACTTACTAGAAGCCATCCAATTGCCCAAAGAATTGGCTGTGGTCAAGTGTGCGGCTCACCGATCTGGAAATGACGAGGTGACAGCCGGAAACAGATATGCTGACCAAATTGCCCAGTACTGCGCCCGACACAAAATGTCCCTCCTAATTAAATTATGGGGAGGTGAAAGCAGCTGCCAACTGATGTTGTTTGAAAGATTGGGAACATGGGATGAATTAAGAGAACTACAACAGACCACAGACAGGAAAGAAAAGGACATGTGGAGGCAGGATGAATGTCGACCAAGGGAAGGAGATGGTGTTGTGGTTCACGTGACTGGTAAGCCTGTACTACCTGAACGACTGGTTACCGCAATGGCACGGATAATACATGAACCAACACATATTGGGAGGGATGCCATGTGCCGAATGTTTGAAAAGGTGTTCTACAGTCCAAAATTCAGGAGCACAGCAGACAAACTTTGTCAGAGGTGTTTAGTGTGTCAACAGTTCAATGCAGGAAAGAAGACAGTAGTGGAACAAAGTACCATTGGGAGAGCAGAAGGTCCCTTCATTAGGATGCAGGCAGACTTCATAACAATGCCCATGTGCAAAGGATATCGATATGTCCTGGTCATAGTTTGCTTGTTTTCCCGGTGGGTGGAGGCTTACCCAGCAAAGAAGAATGATGCCCTGACTGTAGCTAAATTATTACTTAGGGAACTGATACCACGCTTTGGAATTCCAGAGACAATTGAAACAGACCAAGGTGGACATTTTTCAAACGAGGTCCTAAAGGAACTCTGCAGAGCATTCAAAATGGAGCAACGGCTGCACTGTGCCTATCATCCAGAGGCTTCTGGAATAGTCGAGCAGATAAACGGCACTCTCAAGTCCAGGCTGGCAAAACTGTGTGACTCCACAAAAATGAATTGGATAGAAGCTTTGCCCATGGTGCTGATGAGCTTGAGAAGTATTCCAAACAGAAAGACAGGCCTGAGCCCCCATGAAGTGCTGATGGGAAGAATGATGCGACAGGCATGGGTACCTGGACACAAACTGCTAAGTATTTCTGATGATATGGTGCTAGAATACTGCAGGCAGTTGGGTGACCAAGTGCGTTCTATCTCTCACCAGATTGGAGAGACTGCTGTCGAATGGCCTACAACTCCAGCACACAATCTGAGACCAGGTGATTGGGTGGTGTTAAAGAAACACACCCGGACGAGTTGCCTTGGACCGAAGTGGGGCAGGCCTCGACAAGTGATCCTTGTCACCACAACTGCTGTGAAGTGTGCTGGTGTACCAAAGTGGATCCATGCAAGTCACACGAAGAAGGTGACTGGAGAAAACGCGACTGAAGCCGAAGGTGGTCCAGCTGAGGAGACTCCAGAAGAGGGTCCGGATCCCGCTGACATCGAACTACCAGGCACAAGTCAAGAAGTTGAATGGTTTCCTGCTGATGACCAGGTTCTTGATCCAATAAGAACCAGAAAGTACTCTTACCTAGGTAGTGAGTGGGACAGTGCAGGTGAGTCAGAACAAGAAGGAGAAGGTCAGATCATCAAAGCCATCATAAAATCTGATCAGGGAATAGGCCAAGTAGGGACAGATCAAGTCATCAACACTCCATCTGAGACAGAGGAGACTGGAAAGGGACAGATAGTAGTCAAAGCAGAAGTTCATGCGGAAGAAAATCAAGAGATCGAAGAGCATGAACCAGGCCAGTTAGTAATAGATGAACGTGTTCAGGAAGAAGAGTCCGGTGAATCACTCACAAACGAAGATCAAATACAGTCTAAACCTGAACTAGGTCAGCTTAAGGACCAGGCAGAAGAAATAGATGAAAGACCTGGAACTAGTCAGACAGGAAGGGAAAAAGACACTGCTGAAGCAATAGTGCGACAAAGAAGAAAAAGCAAAAGAGTTCACGAGGAAGAGCAAGTTTCCTCGACTACAAACAGGATCGAAAAGAAGGATGAACCCCGATATGTAAAAAGACTAAGAATAAGAATAAAAACAGTCGAAGAAAAACTAAAGGACCGAAAAAGGGCTGAAAGTGAAGGAAAAGAAGCCCGAGGAAAGTCCATCCGAAAGGGCGGCAGAGTAAAGAAACAGAACAGACTGTATCGGAGCCCTGAGTGGACCTATTTGGTGTTGGAAGAAATTGATGAGCCCGAAGCTTGTGGCAAAAGCGACGAAGGGTCCATTGCTGATCGGAGTTCTGACGAAGACCCTCCTTGAGGTGAAGCGAAGTAAAACCTCGGCTGAAAAGAAACAAAGAGGGGTTGAGAAAGCCACCTGTAAGATAAAATGTCTGATTCAAATGTCACTGGAAGGTCCAGATTTAGCTGTTGCAGAACTTGCTGTAAAATATGCATCTGTAGTGTAGTGGTGCTAGTAATGATATGGATAGGCGTGCATATGATGACCGTGTTTTGCAATGAACCGGGTGAAAACCTCTATCACGCTACTATCAACATCACCGAACACCTGAGAGATCTGCACTGGCTCCCGGTCAACAAGAGAATCACCTTCCGTCTCAGAACCCACGCACACAAAGCCCTGCACAACCAAGGACCAGCTTACCTCAACAGCCGCCTCAACTTCTATGCTCCCACACGCCAGCTTCGATCGACCAGCCACGCCCTCGCCGCCGTCCCCCGGATCCGAAGAGCCACCACAGGAGGAAGGTCCTTCTCCTACCTGGCCGCCAAGACTTGGAACTCCCTCCCGAACCACCTCCGCCTGACCCAGGACCACCTTGCCTTCAGGAAACAGCTCAAGACCTGGCTTTTCGAGCAGTAGCGGACCCCCTCCCCTAAGCGCCTTGAGACCCTCCGGGTGAGTAGCGTGCTATATAAATGCCTTGATTGATTGATTGATGAGTTGGGTGTCGTCTGCATATGAGACAATGTTGAGTCCATGGGTTTGGACGATGGGGCGAGCGGAGTCATGTAGACGTTGAAGAGCGTGGGGCTGAGGGAGGACCCCTGGGGGACTCCACAGGTGGTTGGTTTAGGGTCCGAGAGGAAAGGAGGGAGTCTGACCCCCTGCGTTCTGCCGGAGAGGAAAGAGTGGATTTAGTCGAGGGCCTTGTCCTGGATCCCTGCATCGTGGAGTCTGGGTATTAGGCTGCGGCGGGAGACTGTGTGGAAGGCCACTGAGAGGTGGTGGAGGATGAGGGCTACTGTTTCTCCTCTGTCCAAGAGGGAGCGGATGCCGTCTGTTGCAGTGAGGAGGGCGGATTCTGTGCTGTGGTTTTTTTCTGAAGCCGGATAGGAAGGAGTCAAGGATGTTGTGCTCTTCGACGAAGGTGGCGAATTGGCTGTTGATGGCTTTCTCGATGACTTTCACTGGGAACAGGAGCAGGGAGATGGGTCTGTAGTTTTTGAGGTAGGTGGGGTCCGCCGAGGGCTTCTTCAGGAGGGGGTTGATCTCTACGTGTTTCCAGTTATCGGGAAAGGAGGCGTTCGCCAGGGAGCGGTTGATGGTGTGGCCAAGCATGGGTGCAATGGTGTTAGCTGCTCTGTTGAAGATGTGGTGGGGGCAGGGGTCCTTAGGAGCCCTGGAATGGATTGACCTCATCGTCTTCAGTGCGTCTTTGGTGGTGAAGGCTGTTCAGATGTCGTTCGTTGGCTTCAGGGTGTCGGGGGTGGCTGATGAGGGCTAAGTGTGTTGGTTGTCTTTGTTGAAGTTATCGTAAATGTTCTTGATTTTGTGGTGGAAGGTGGTGCTGAGTTTGTGGCAGAGGTCTTGTGAGGGAGGAATGTCAGTAGACTTGCTGGTGGGTTGAGCAAACTCCTTAAAGCTTCTGAAGAGTTCTTTGCTGTTGTGCGCGTGTGTGGAGATTCTGTCTTCAATCGCTCCCACATTCCCACAATGTGAATAATTACCTTAGTAAAAGAGCATCATGCTGCAGAAACAAACACTTCATCTACATGAAGGCCGGACATACCAGACTGGGAGGCTGGAAGGGTGGGTGGCTGCTTCTGTAGCAGTGCAGCAGTTTTAAAAGCATTGCAGAGTTCCTTGTACATCCAAAAGTATTCAGGCAGCAATAAATGTGCCAAGATAACTGTGGTGATTAATGTACTTGCTGGAGAGAGATCCGAGTTTTGTGTAGTGGTATTTTTGACTCATCTAAGGTAGCACAGAGGCTTGAAGAACATGTACTATGCAGATTACAGAACAGTATTTCATGTGCAATGCTCAGTGGGATGCTGCTTTTGTCACAGAGACTAATTTGTTACTGTGCAGTTCATAAATTACAATCATAATATAGCACAGTGAGTTAGGAGCTGCCATCAAAGCGCTGCATGCAAACTGCATGATACAGGTTAAAAAGTTATGTTTTCCCCCCAGTCTTTGACTATCCTACTTTTCTTAAAAAGGGTTTGTTTTCGTAGAAATAGATTGTTATCAGTAAAGCCAACCCTAACCACTGTGTTACGTTCTGAATCCTGAGTTTAAGCTTCCCAAAACCAAGCACTCTTAAAAAATGCCAACCAGTATGAATGATGTGTGAAGCCTACACCTTGTAGTCCCCTCTGTCTAACGTAACATTTTCTATACACTGATTTACACATGCATGATTCATTGTCTCTATATGTGTGCGTGATGTAAAGTGCTCCAACACCCTATGCTTGCAAGGGAGGCACTAGGCCGGCTGTACTTTTTCCAAATCATGGTATGAGCAGCTTTTACTGTCACCCATTTTGTCACATCAATGCCTGCACCCTGCCTGAGGTTCCCATTTGATCGTTATGGCTAGGGCCTGGCTCATGGCTCAGCTGAGGCGAGGCAAGCTTGCAAACAGCAGGCCCACGACGTTCTTCGCAGGGAAGAAACGTGAGGAGCAAATGAAAGTGCAGACTTTACGTTGCGCCATCTAACTAACTAATGTCAACTTATATGAGTGTGTTTTGATTTCATAATTGCAGACTGTAGCTATATATCGAGGGCTGCTTACTTTTAAAAATGAAGCAAGGCATGGAGAAGCAAAGTCTAGCCCCACACTATTATCAGGTCTCCCATTTCCAGTGCTTAATTTGAGCTGGTGCTTGCAGGTGGTGGCCAGTAGCACTTATTTTTAGCAACTGGGTGAGAACGAGATAGAAAGGAAAACACGAGTAAAGATGCAAGAAGAAAACGACTGGAAAATAGAGACAAAGGGAAAAATTAGGAGTGAAAACAACTTGCAAAAGTTAGATAAAGGGACAGGGAGTGTCTGGTGGTAGATGATTAAAAATCAGAGCCACAATGGGCAGCGCTGGTAACGAGATTCTGAAATAAAACTTTGAGCCCAGCACTTATTTTTTTTACAAATTAAGTACTGCCTAGCATCCCGTATGGAATGTCACTCCTGGCTCCCAGTTGAACAAAGAGATCAGAATCCTCTCTTCGTTCTACAAACGTTTGGCAGAAAATGCCTTTCATAAACCTACGGTACTATACCACTACCTATCCTCAATGCAGCTAACTACTGAAAATAACCACAGCTACGTACATGTGAATTTGTGTTACATAATCGTACACCCAAGCGTCCACATTAATCTAGCCTGGATATCCTTCTGAGAAACCAGAGTTTCCATTGAGGGAAAAATGCTCACTTTTGCGAGGGTAACTAAACTGGAAACACCCAATGGATTGTGCGATCAAACCTAGGGCCAGATGTAGGTAATTCCTATTTACCTACTCTTAAATACCGAATCATACCGATTCGGTATTTAAGAGTAGGTAAATAGGAAGGGGGCAGATGTAGGTAATTCTTATTTTAGAATTACCGATTCTGTAAGATTCGGTATTTACCGATTAGGTAAATACCGAATCGGTATTACCCATTGATTCCTATGGGCCTTGAAGCCCATAGGAAGCAATGGGAAATACCGATTCAGTATTTACCGAATCGATAAATACCGAATCCTGCAAGGGTGCAGGGGGTGTCACTTTGACACCCTCTAGCACCCCAAGTACAGGCTTGTGTGACATGTGGCACACAAACATGCCCTAAGGGCATGTCTGTGTGTCACATGGCACAGGTGTGCATGCACAGATGTGCATGCACACCTGAATTCGGTATTTTACAACCCAATTGTATTGGGTGGTAAAATACCGATTTCTGCAGATCTGTAGCACTGTAAACAGTGCTACCTACATCTGGAATTTACCGAATCGGTAAAATTACCGATTCGGTATTTTACAGATTCGGTAAATTTACCTATTCGGTAAATTTACCGATTCTGTGAAATGATGGCCCCTACATCTCAAAAACCAATTACCGGTCGGTAACAGCCGAAATCGGCCGTTACCGACCGGTAATTGGCGACCTACATCTGGCCCCTAGTCTCCTAATATTCAGAACAACCATAAAATACTTTAAGGCTTACATACATAGGATCATCAGTGGACACATGCATGGGCATTCTTGCATTGTGAATTTTAAGTACAACCTGTTTTTTCCTGGTTGTACTTACCATAGGCAATGTCCTTGGAGAAAGACTGAGGATTAGGAGAATAAAGATTATATCCTGTTTGGACTGGAAAGTTTCGACAGCGGTTCACTATAATGTTTGGGGTAGCAAAATTGTTATCATAGGCCCTTTTACACCCATTAACAGTTTCGACTTCTTGTCCCACCTTAGCCCCTCAATAACCTCCTATTACTTCTATTGATGCTGAGCAGTAGGAGGTGTTGAGAAGGGTGGAAACCCAAGAGCTCTATTAACTTTGTGTTCATGTTATGGGTTTTTTGCTCACAAAACCACAGCTTGCAAGGATAATGGCAGAGGTGGACATGCATAGACAAAGCCAACAGGTCTGGAATTGACTGCCAGACTTTTGGCTTAGCCAATGCTTGCTTGGATGATTGATAGCCCCTGTAAGTATGTTATACATATAATTTTATTGAAATTAAAAGACCTTGGCTAACACTAGACCAAAAAAGGGAAAGTAATATGTAACAAAAACGAACCCTGGCCACCACTAATTGATGCATATGAGTGGAAGATATATAGATGAAACTAACTAGTTGATTTATGATGGTATCAGCATACCTTCAGGGACGGTTTCTTGATTAATGTGGAGGAGCCGCTAGAACTGTGAGCACAGCAAACATGAAAAATAAAATGGTAATAAAATTAAGCTAATACCATTTTATCTTTCTCTATTCCCAGCCTAAGCCATGAGTGAGGGGGCTCCACTTCTGTTGATTGGCAGCAGGGAAGGAGTGGTACCCACTCCGGCTTAAAGTGTGCATGCCAATTTGGTCACCTGTGTTACGACAGCCAGCCTGACATACGTACTTTAAATCTCTCAAACCTGATCTATGTTAGACAACAGGGTGGAGGTCAGATGCAGGCCCCCAGTGTCAAAATGAGCGACGAGCCAGCCCGCTTCTACCAATCCTGTGTGCTTCTCTCATGCTGGTTGATACTATCAGCAGCATGAAAACAGAGTCTGGATTGGTACAAGAAGTTGGCTCTGGGACTCGCGCCTGGATTACAGAAGAAGAGAAAAACACAGAGGACACGTGAGTAAGTAAACATTTTTTCCTGCATGTTGTGTTTACCTTTTTTACCCACTAAACAAGCATTTGCAAAGCCAATAGGTCTTGCCTACGCAAGAGCAATCAGCTTTGCCAACATGTTTTAACCATATTGTATACCAGCATGGCAGCTGTTCAGCATGATTTAATGTAAATGGGGTAGAAGATAGTGGTGTAAATTGGAATTTGCATGGTGTGGTGGTACATTGCCATTACAAACATGTTTTTTAACTGAAATGACAGTTACATTTGCACACAAATACAGTTTTACTGATCGAAACTATAGTGAGCAAAAACGATATGTGGAAATTGCATCACCTAGTGCACTGATTTCTTTTGATCATATTCAAATATTTGTTTCCAGAACACTTGAGAATAGCAAAAAATGTGCATCACTTATGCTTTCTTTATTCTGATATATTCGGAAATATTTGCACAGTTTAGACATTTAAATTTTGTTGCGTACAAAAAAAGCCTTTAGTAAGTAAGTAATATAAATTTGTAGAGATCACAGTACCCAAAGGTGTCATAGCGCTAGCAAAACCCAGAAGCTACGACAGAGGCCGGGAGAGCAAATTAAAAAGATCAGAAAACCCTACCCAGAATCAAAGAGAAAAAAAGCCACCCCTTTTTTCAGATAAAGCCTCTCACTTTGAAGTCAGTGAAAGAAAAGTAAACACCAAACTTTCTCGGAAGCGAGAGCCTGACATTTGACAAATAATGTGACAAAAAAAATACGTTGAAAGGCCTGTTTACAGAAAGCCAGCACTGAAGAAAAATGCAGTAACCAATCTATGCTTTGTGGGGTGAACTAACTAAAGCTGAACATCCTAAAACATCTAAAGACAGCAAACAGAAAGCAAGCAAATATAGGTTGCAAGCCACAAAGCTAATGGGAACCAATGACAAAGCTAATGGTAAACAATTGGTGGATTCATTCCTAGGTAAGCTTTCCGAATATCCCCAAGAGGTCTTTTGAAAACCAGACAGCTGGGCTGTCTGGTTAAAATCTGAAAGATGTAAGAGAGTACGATCTGTGTTATAGCTATGCATTAATCACTTTTATATGCCGAAGCCATTTAGAGATGATGCTAAGTACTAGGCACTTTTGTAAAACAGCACTTTGTGGCACTGTGCAGCACCTTACACCCGGCTTTGGTCCAGTGATACGATGGGGCCAAATTCGAATGGGGGTGGAAGTGTGGGAGGGTTTTTTTTTTAGACCTTTAAGCATTAGTAACTTTCAGTGCTTTACCTATGTAGTTGTGCTGCTAGGCACTAGTCACTTTTTGTTTTTTTAACATTCATCATTTTGTAGCACTTTGTTTATGGTTATAAAGTGAATCAAATGCTATTGAAATACTGAAATATTAGGAATGAAGGCGTGTTTCATGAAAGTGATTGAACCAAGTTATTATAAAAAGACGAGATTTAAGACGGTAAAAGCAGCATATGGTGTGTGGCAAAAGGTTCAACGACATCTGGGTATTGCAAAATGTAACACACCTATTGCCGCACCTGGTCTATTACCTTCTTCCATTTTTTGTGACTTAATAGCGATTAGATGGGGGACTAAAGGAATTCACTTTTTAGGTGATTTGTTTGTCGATGGCTTGTTGGTCTCTTTTCAAGAATTACAGATTAAGTTCTTGACAAAAAAAGATTTTTTTAAGTTTCTTCAAATTAGCCGTTTTTTACAAAGTCCAAAATACTCAGCAGACATACGAATGAATAAAATTCCCCTTTTGGAGTATTTAGGGAAAAAAACATCAATCGGTACTCTGTACTTATGCTTGATGCAAGAATTTCCTGATGACTTGGAAAATTGTCAACTAAAATAGATAAATAAGTTGGGGATACCCGAAATCGTTATGCATGAGTCAGTTATGCTTGCCAATAGAATTCTTATAACTGGGATGATGAAATCACAATACTTTATGTGTATACAGGATCTATATTATACTCCCAATAAGGTGGCTAAATGGAGTACGACAACTGGGATTCAATGTAATCGCTGTGGTCTCTATGCTGCTGATGCAATACAAATGTTTTTTCAGTGTCCCAAGCTTGCTTGGGGAATTCTTCAAGCAAATTGAGCTTTTCTTGGGGGTTGTCTTAAAGAATAATATTAACTTAACTGCTGAGATGGTGTTGATTGGCTTGAGCTCAGGTACCATGGGCTTTCCAAGACCAAAAGCTGTAACTTGTTTTATTTTCATATGCATGGCTGTAATACGAGCCTGCATTACTAGAGATTGGATCAACCCAGACCCTCCATCTTTTTTTAATTGGCGGGAAAGACTACTCTCAATGTATAATTTAGAATTAGCTATCTATAAAACTAAAGGATTGAAAAGGAGGGGTATCGGAACAAAGATTTGGGCACCGATTACTGAATGGATTTAGAACTGCTTTTCTTTGTTTTTCTTTGTTGTGACATTCATGTCTTCTGAGTATGATACTTGACTATATTGCATGATTTTGTGTAAAATCTGACCGGCTTTTTCTGTGTTGTCCTTGCATAAAATAATAAAATGTTTTTTTAAAGAAATGAAATACTGAAATATTGAAGATCTCTTGGCAGATTTATATGTATTTTTTAAACACTAGTTACTTTATTAAAATAGCACTTAAGTGCACTTCAGCACTTTTAAACCAGCCTCTAGTTCCAGGAACAAGATAAGATCTGTTTTGTGGCACCCAAGCACTTTAAACTTGGCTTTTTATTTACGGATATGATAGGGCCACTTATCATAGGTTGGCTGGGGAAGGAGGACATGGGCCATCCTCGTCCTCAGTTGGGGTTGAGGTGGGTGGGTTAGTTAAGGGGCAGAGTAATGGGGGTGTGCAGATAAAAAAGAGCAAGATATGAGCAGGACATGTATTGATTGCTAATGATAGTAGGAGGAAAAGAATGGGAGGTGAGATGAGAGCAGAGGAATATATTTAAATGGATCAAGTGCAGCTATTTGGTGGGAAAGTGGGATCTCTGGGAAGTTTAGATGTATAGTCGAACACTAAGGTTAAGAAATGCCACAGAACATAAAGATAATTACATGTAATGTAAATGTCCTGTTGAATGAGCGGGAGAGTGGTGCGCTTTTGAAGTGGCTAGGATCCTTTTCACTGGAGGTGCTTTATGTACAGGAAACTCATTTTAAGACTAACAACCCAAAAGTATCATTGGCAAAGAAATACTCACAGGCTTATTTCGCTTCAGCAAATATAGCAGTACCGAGAGTGGGAATATTATTCTCGAATACTGTAGATTGGGATATTAAGGAAGTAATCTGGAATAAGAAAGGTAGATGGATATGCAGTACGGTGAAGGTCGAGGAAGTATTTCTCACCTTTTCGAATTATTATGGCCCTGTTTTCGATGATACTGTGGCATTGGAACAAGTTTATGATCTATTAATAAACTAGGATCTAGGGTAGGACACATTGAATAAAACGAAGCTGCAATTAAAACCAAAAATTGCAAAACTAATAAAGGTAAAAAAAGGAGAATTGCGCCTTGATAGATGTGTGGTGAGTTGACCATCCGGGTCTTTCCCAGTTTACATGTTACTCTTCAAGATTTAAGACAGCTTCACATTTAGATTTCTTTCTGGTTGACAAGTTAATAGAAAGAGGAGGGACTCAGATTGTAGCTAATTATTTCTCAGATCACTCTACAGTTTCTCTGTTAACAGTGCTAGGAGTACCTCAGAAAAGCAAATCCGGATGGCAGTTTGATAAATTTCTGTTTGCGGATCAAACATGGGTCAAAGAAATACAAAATTTCATTCAGGATTTTTTTGTAATTAATGAAAATACAGCCTCAATATTTATGGTATGGGTAGCGCTTAAGGCTGCTTTCCTGAGTCAGGTAATTTCCTATAAAGCGAGGATACATAAGCGGTACATACAAAAGATTAGACCTTACAAAACACAGTAGAGAGGGCCAGGAAAGAATTGTATTTAAAATCGAACGGAGATCAATCTGATCTGGCACTACATCAAGAGTGGATGAGGGCTAAGGAACAATTAAGAGACTTTTTTATACTAGAAGATATTGCTGGGAGTAAAGCTTATAAACAAAAGCTGTATGAAGAGAATTAGCATAAAGGTAAATATTTGGAATGGACCAATAAAACTTAGAAAAACTGGCAAATAATTACCCAAGCAAGAGACCCAAGCACAGGAATTATTGAGGAGAAGGAGAGGATAGCGTAAATATTTGTAAATCATTGTAAGAGAATTTATGCAGAAGTGCAGGTATTAGATAAGAAAGCGAAGGAAAGGTATTTTGGGTCCTTCCATCTACCACAGATTACCAGGGATCATAGCAATGCCTTTAACAAGTAGATAGATCTCCAGGAAGTGGCTGACGCTCTTAAACATATGGCTAGTGCTAAGGCTAGCGGAAATGATGGTATTCCTACAGAGGTGTATAAGGTTTTCCAAGCTGAGCTCCTCCAAATTTTTAACTATTCTTTTTCATCAAATTAAGGGTGGGATTCCCATCTCCAAGAGATTTAAAGAGTCAGCAGTGATAAGCTTTCTTAAGAAGGACAAGGATCCAAGGGATCCCAATTCTTATCAGCCCATAAGTTTTCTAAACACGGATTACAAATTATTTATGAAAACTTGGTCGGCTAGGATTGCTCAATGTGCACAACAGGGTGTCCATGTCGATCAAAATGGGTTTTGCCAGAAGCATAAATGGCTGCCAATACTCATTATCTAACTCAAGTCATCACCTACTTCTCAGTCCACAAAGACCAAGCTGGAATACTTCTGATGATTGAGGAAAAGGCCTTTGACCTGGTTGACTGGCAAGCAATGTTTTTAATTTTGGAGAAATGTGGGCTTCCATCGCAATTTATTGCGGTGCTAAACGAGTTATATATTGAGGCAGAAGCTAAAATCATTATTAATAGGGAAGAGGTGGGAGTGGTCAATATTAAGGAAGGTACACAGCAGGGATGCCCGCTATCCCCACTTTTGTTTCCCTTTTTATTGAACCTCTGGCAGTCACAATCTGCTCTAATCCAATGATTTAATCCCCTATAAATGGGATGCCTAAAATTAAGCTTTTTGCTGAAGATATTATTTTATGTTTGAAGGCTGAGGGTTCTAGCATACAAAATATGTTGGAAGAAATCCAGGGTTTCCTACATGTAGGGGGATATAGAGTATTACAGCAAAAAAATTATGGATGGAATGCAGACAATGCAAATATTGTCACCCAGTCAAAAGATCTGGGTTAAATCCATTGTTATTTTGCCCACTATGCCACCCCAGTTTGGACCCAGCCATATGCAAATCAGTCTTGACGCTGTGCCCCTTGGGAACAGTCCAGACCGAACTGCCAGGCCAGGTCCTCCCTGGACCCAAAACAAGCATCCTGGGACTGATTTCAGGGTATGTCACCTTTCTTCAGCCAGGCTAGCTTGAATCCTGTGGCACAGTGAGCAAGGGACCCACGTCTGGGCATACCTATCCCACTTAGGGCGAAAAGTGTTACAGCAAACAAATAATGGACGGAATGCTGACAATGCAAACTTTCTCCCTCAGTCAAAAGATCTGGGTTAAATCCATCGTTCTTTTGCCCACTACGCCACCCCAGTTTGGACCCAGCCATATGCAAATCAGTCTTGACCCTTTGCCCCATGGGAACAGTCCAGACCGAACTGCCAGGCCAGGTCCTCCCTGGACCGGAATAAGAGTAAATTAGGCCAAAACAGAAAGGCTTTTCTTTAGTTCAGTGATTTCTCAGCCTCCAGCTGGTCTACAGTTCACACCGCAACAGCCCATTAGTTATCTAGGCATCTTTGTAACAAGTGATTACGCACAATTGTTCCAGCTAAATTATGGCAAGACCCTTATTTAAAAAAAGGTTATTAGATAGATGGACTCTGCTTTTTTGTCATTACTGGGACGAGTTTCATTAATTCAAATGTCAAATCTTCCTCTGTTTAATCTTCTGTTAAAAATACCTACTCATAGTTTGGCGAATTAGTTGGATTATTCAAAGGTTAATCTGGGCCAATAAACAACCCAGGGTAAAAATGCCTACTCTTCAATTAGATACAATACATTTTCCAACTTATTACCAGGATTCACTTGTTAATTTAATGGTACAATTATCCGCAGCATCATGTATGTATGACAATTTTTTTTAAATCGTATGTTGCCTCAAAGTGCAAAAAGATTGCCAGTTTTTTTGCGATCTGCGAAGAGAACGAGATATAAGGTTTTATTGGCTTCAGCATCTCGTATTGGACTATTTTTTAAAATCACAAGATATACCTGTATGTGTTGTATTTACTCCAATGCAAGACCGTGAAATTTGGGATATATAGCTTTCTCGAGAAGTCTTGCAGTCATGAAGAAACATTGGTTTGGAACAACTGGGGAATTTTTATAATCACACCAGTTTGATAGTATGGGAATTAATAGTACAACAATTCGGTAGGAAAAAAAGTAGCTGTATGTTTAAGCATTAACCTGGTGACAAGCTTTCTGAAAAACAACTATGTGAAGATGAGTGAGTCTGCACGGGTGATATTGGGGCGGATCAATGAAAATAAGCTAGTTGGCATGGGAAATTGGTACTGCTTGCTACGTCACAGTGTCAACAAGAAACTTTTGGATTAAATACTTCCAAAAGTTTTTGACGAAACAGGATGCAGATTTAATATTAGAGAATGGTAGCTCCTTAGTGAGATAGGGTATAGAGCATTTAGAGCAGCAAACTTCAAAAGAATGCCCTTTTTATCAAGGCGGATGACTTACTATGTGCCACATAAATTGCACAAGATGTTCCCATCACTCCCTGATCAATGTTTTCGGTGTAAGATGAATGGTGCCGGGGTATGGGTTCATACTTTCTTTGTATGTACTAGCTTGCAGCGATTTTGGGAGGATGTGTTTGAGGTTATTAGTCATTGCATGTCTTCTGTGATGTGTCCATCGCCTATGTTGCTCTTATTTGGTTCCTCACATGAGGTGTACATGTTAACGAAATATCAACAATACTTCATTTCAATATCAGTAGCAGTGGCCAGGCCATTAATTTTGCAGAACTGGAAAACAACAACGCCACCTACAATAGGGCAATGGCTGAATAAGATTGCTAGGACCCACGCTTTTGAGGAGGCATATGCCAAACAATTGGGTGCTTTTCATAAGTTTGAATCAATCTGGTCATGCTTTTTCTTCATCATCAATGAATATGGTATGGTATGTATAGGACCTAGTGGTACGAATTGTTGATACACTGACATCTTATGTTTTAGCATAAATGCTTGTAATGTATTTTACTAGTATCAATGCTGCTCCGTAGTAAGAGCTTTTTTATTGTGGCTGGTCGATTGCAGCGACGAATAGATCTGCACACTCTTATTATTGATGCTGTGAAGAAATGAAGGCTGTATTTTTAGGTTTAATTTATATATTAGGGAACAATTTATCAGGTTTGATGAATAGATTTTGAGGTTGTCATATTTGACATGGATTTGATTAATGACTAATGTATGAATTATGCTTTTGCCTTAGCAGTTTCTCGTCTTTCTCAAATGAAAATATATTTAAAAAAAAAAAGACATAGCACAAAATGTACTGAACATTTTAGCTGTTGCCTGTTGGCTTCATGTATTACAGTTGCATCTCAGAGCTTGGTGCTGGTTAGTGTATTTTTCAAGAGCAATGTCTCCAAAAACCCTATATAGATTACACTGCTCATTAGCACTTTACAGCACAAGCTTAAGGTATTTACTGACATCCCATATTTTTTGTTAGTGACAGAAAATAAATCGCAATGAACTCAGTCCCAACACTATTGAATTTTTAAAAAATGCTGGAGTGTCCGATCTGTAAGTTATAAAACACAAAAACTGTTATCGAAGTCTTTGACTTCCTTTGGGCTAATTCTAAGTTTTTGGGGCTTTTTGGGAAGTAAAACTGTCAAAAAAGCCTGGGGGTGCAATGAATGTGTGTGCCGTTTTCTGCACCCCAAGGGCACTTATGTATTAACCCCTTCGCTGCTGATGACGAGCTCAGCTCGTCATCAGCCACGGTGGTCGCGTGCGGATGACGAGCTGAGCTCGTCATGTAATGCAGCTTTTAGAAAAAAGCCGCACAGCGGAAAAATAACCGCCGCTCGCATGTGGTAGCAAAAAAAAAAAGAAGCAGAGAAAAGCTTATAAACATTGGTGCTGTTACTGTACCTGAACCTGGTCACTTCAGCGCTCAGATCTTAAGTGGTGGGAAACATTAATTGCATCACAAAATGTAACATGTAGCAGTAATAAGCTAATAGGTTTTACTTTATTACTTTTTAATACAATAGTCTACATTTACTTTGGTGGTAGGTAGACCTGCAGCAAGAGGACTGTATGACCTTGCTGCTGTCTCCCAAGGGTTTGGGTCTGAGAGCAATATGCACATGCAATTTTGATTTACACACACAAATGTCTGGATTTACGAGTGCCAGATATTCAGACAAAAGTGACACTACACTTGTACATCCTTTGCTCGCACAGATTATTAGCCCCAAAATGGTGTACTATTGCGCCTGAAGAAATGCTACTCAATTGTTGGGGTGTTGGAAGTGGCAGATGGGAGGGAATGGGTGTGGGTGGGGTTAGAAAATATGTATTTTTAAAACACTTACCTTTTCCGGCGGCCGTGTCTCTCCTCTGCTCTTACTGACTACAGTCCAGAAGAAGCATGCAGAAAGCACCCGGCACACATGCTCCATTGAGCCAATCACAACGCTCCAATGCAGCGTTGTAATTGGTCTGAGCACTGTGGATCAGCGCTCAGATCGGGACAGGGAGCCTGCGCATATTCCCCACTAGTCTGCCCATTGCAGCCTGGTGGGGGATATGCAAAGCCCGCATGAATGCGTGGCCGGCTGAAACGGCCGGCCAAGCAATCATGCACCCCTAGTGTGCACAGTCCACTTCCCCTCCCACCCTGAGTCACCAGCCCCGCCCGCCCTATCCTAACAATCAGTACAAAAAAGAGAGAGGTCCGAGTTGCGATATAACTAATGCATGAAATCAGTTCTGTATTGCATCATACAGACATACACCACAAATTTGTTTGCACCAATTGATAGTCAATAATTAAGGAAAAACTATCCTAACAATCAGCAATCAAAAATAAAACAAAAATAACCTTGCTATTATCGTTTTTTTTTTCCTCTTTTCACTGCTCTAAGAGCAGTGGGGCCTTAGTGGAGGAGCCGCCACTGGGTGTGGGCATTCCAGTCGCGGTTTCATTTGTACGCTTAGGAACACCCATAAACTTGAGAGTTTGTGGGCATTTTCATTGCATAAAGATGAAGGCATGTCAGCACAAGTATCTGTATAACACATAGAATTATGCAAGTGGAACTTCGTTCACACAGTCAAAAATAGGATTTCACATAAGTTTTCTTGAAGTTCGTCTGGAAACGCTTTTAACCCCTTCGATGTGTGTGACAAGATCAACTCGTCATGGGCGTTACCTGCGCTGTGCGTGTGACGAGTTGACCTTGTCACGCAACGCGGGATTTTTGAAATCTCAGCACTCAGCGGGAAAACCGCTAGCGCGCATGCGGTTAAAACGCACTTCAGGAAAGTTTTGGGAATTCTCAAAAGATGCAAATCTGCAAGTTGTTTAATGACATGGGTCTAAAGAGTTCATAAAACAATACAATGATTGCAGTAACTTTCAGTACGATGAGCAGATGCTAACCCCTTGGAAGAGGTACCCCTGCCTATGATTTAGTAAGAAGAATGTTATTGGGCAGCAGCAACAATGCCGGAATCTGGCTTAGAAGGAGTGATGCTACAACGTGCCTTTAACTTTGCTATGGCATACGAAGGCTAGGTAGGTGATGACAGAACATTGCATCTCATGGTAGCACCCACGCGAAAATATGTTTTTTTCTATGGTACTGAAATTTGCTTTACACAAAAGTGTTTGCTATTTACAGGATGTTGAGTTTCTGTAGTTTTTTTTTTTGTTTGTTCGTGAAGCATACTAGGCTAATATGGTGCATACTGGGAATTGAATTGCATATAGGTCTCTGTGAATTTAGGTTGTGGGTGGGTGTTGATAATAGGCTGCGGTTGAGAGCCCCTGAGTTGAGGCTGAAGGCAGAGCGAGCTTCCTAGAGTGCTTCAAAAAGGTGTTCAGAATGCATGCACTTCCAATCTTTGGCCTCTCTGCAGATCGCAAAGAACAGTAGTCACCAGTACAAATTGTAATTGTGATTATGAAAGTGTGTGACGGAGGTACACAGCTGTTGACCTATTTACAGGGCAAAAGTAAAAGAAAATGCAGTGCTTACAGAAGAGGGGCTGTATTATGTGTAGGGGAGATGCTAATGTGAACGACATGCAAGCAAGCATGCGCAGGAGGGAGTGAAAAGAGGGTGGTGAGGAGGAAAGATCCGAGGTGTAAGAAACACAAATGGGGAAATTCAGAAAGGTGTGAGGAGAAAATAGGTATATGTCCAACGAAGAAAATGCAGTGGAAAGTGGTATGAAGGGCACTGGCGTAACGAAACTTGAGCCCCCCCCCCCCCTCCCTGCAAGGTTCGTAGAGTGGCCCCCTCTGGACTTAATCAGGAGCTTTTCCAGCCAGAGTATTGTGCTGAGGAGGCCCCCTGGAGCTTGGGGCCCCCAGCACCACAGGGGATGCGGGGGCCTGTGTTATGCCACTGGTGAAGGGAAGAAAGGAGTGATTGAGACACTCTAAAGAACACTAGCCTTTTCACAACCCTTTGCAATGTTTAACTCAGACTTGTATTTTCAGAATTTAGTCACAACAAATCATTATTGTTAGTCGTTTACATGATATTGATAAGAAGCTTTGGCAAAGCCAGTAGGCTTGGCTCCTTTTAGGTACAAGTCTGTTACTGTGTGATATGTCTGGATGCAATATCAAAAAGCCCACAAAGGAGGCAGCAAAATACTGTTTGACAATACACCCTTAATTATATAGGCCACACCTCTTGGAAGAGATTTCCCCTTTCAGAGACTCCTGCCCTCCGCTTATTCCTCCCACATAAAGCCTTTAGAGGGCTGGTTCACACAACACAATACGCAACGACCTGGAAGTCAGTTGCTTTTACTTTCCCTTCCTTGAAACACAAAATAACTAATAAAGAAATCAAATTATTTACATTTTCACATAGTTGACCAAGTTGAGAATTGCGACCGATTTGTAGCACAACTCCTCTAGTAATGGATATTTTTCATTGCTAAGCAATAAAGATTAGAAATCCTGGAAACATGCACGGAGCACATGTGTATTTGATCACACACACATGAGCGCACCCTCTCTAGTTATCTTAATCTCTGTGACGCCATTAGTCTCTTCACTCATTGTGTACACATTGAGAAACAAAGCGTCTCAGTATAAAGCCTTAACCCCAAGTCACTGACTCACCGAGGAAGTAAGCAGGAGTGGCACTTTTAACAGAGTCTCTTGCCAGGGTGTGGAAACTTTCACCAACTCCTTCCCTTTCTAGCCACTGCAGATTTGTAGCACTGGTGGTCCCCTTTGCCGTCTCCTCTACATAATCAGGGCTCGAGTCAAGGGCAGATGCAGGTACGTGCCGTCTACCCACTATTTTTTAGAGGGCACACACCGTCTACCCAGGGCTCGAGTCGGGGTACCACGTGGGTGGACGGCGTACCCCCACTTATTTTAAGGGGTCTTACCGGGTGGACGCCGTCCCCCCTGCGCAAAAGCTGGTATGCTGTAGGAGAGCATGCATTAATTAATCTGTACAGTATGCTGCTGCTCTAGTGCATTCTAAAAGCTACCAATGATAGGACATCAGCATAGCGCCAAGATGCCTGCACTGCGCACACTGGCCACTAACCCTCAAAACCCAGGCGCTGCCTGTCTTGTCCCCACCAAGTGCCAGATGCACAGTGATGGCTCGCCACAGACAAGTGCGCCCGTCCTGGTTACGTAACTATCCCTGAAACAGCTGTCTGGGCTTGTGAGGCGTAAAGGATAAACACCCCAGCCCTTTCCTTCTCGTGATGTCACTTCCGGTCGTGCCGTCACTTCACGTATCTGAGCGTCCCCCCACCTCTTTATTTAGGACTTGTGCCCTGCGTCTACCCTTCTGCAATGCTGCCCTCTTTCAGCGGAGTGCTTCACACAAATATGCTGAACTCGCCCTAGTGTTATTTTCTGACACTGGGACACTTTCAGCAATGCCTGCACGATGTTTGCTTTTGTTCTGTGCAGCAATGTGCAGGCGGGGAAGGGGCTTAACCAGGGGCGGTTCCTCCGTAATGACGGAGGAGCGTTGTCCCACTGATAGGCCAGTCAACGGTCAAATGAGAAATAAATGACCATTGACTGACTGAGCCGATGCCAGCAGTGTAGGGAGGGGCGGGCCGGGCATACCAGGGAGGAGTGGTAGGCGCACTATAAGTGTACATGTCTTTTTAGCCAATTTTCTTAGGCCGCCAAAACAGGCATGCGCATTTTGGTTTCTCCAACCTGGCTGTTTTGCACAGGCGGGTTGGAGAAACATCAAAGGCTCCCACGCACTGTCTGAGTGGCAAATCACACCACTCAGACCAATCCTGGCACTGCTCTCATGCTACTGAAAGCAGCAAATGGCCCAGTGCATGCTGGGAGGAGAGCTGGAGAGGACCAAGGTGGCCGAGCCATTAGGTAAGTTTTTTAAAATACTATTCCCCCTAATCTCCAGTGTCATACCACCCACACCCTTTGGCATTGCGGCAACCACCTCTGTGCTTATCAGATGCAAGCTGGGCCCTTACAAAGGCGAAAGGGTCCATTAGGCCTCTTTTTGGTGGAGTGTCCTGGCTGGGAGCTATTAGGAGCCTCACACCTAGATGCAATGCAGGGGAAGCAAAGGCAAACCACTTTTTACTTCACATGTACTTAAGAGAGAAATGCTTTTGACTTTGTTTAGTCCCTGTGCATAAGAGATATGTATGCACTGGAAGAATGTCAGCGGTGTTGGTCGCCCCAGTATTTATACAGATAACAATTTAAACATCACTATTTTGTTTTATTTCTTTTATAGCGCTTTTGCACTACATTAGTGCTAAAGCGCTATAAAAGAAAAAACAAAATTGTGGTAAAGCGCCTTAACATCCCGCATTGTGATGAGAGTTCCACTGATCATCCCACTGCAGGGTGTCAGAGTGCTTTACATGACACGTACACATTATACACTGACAATAAATCATGTGTGTGTACATCAATATAAAGGATGTGCTATATAAGACAGTGAGGGTTACGAGTTGTGGGAACTTAATTTCCTTCATACCTCACTGTGCTATATTAGAAGGATTACAATTTAAGAACTGCAAGTAACAAAAGGATCTCTGACTTAAAAGAAGGAACCCACTTACCCATTTACATAAAATGAAAATCTATCATCTGTGTGTTACGTAATGTGCTTTGCAGGAGACATATTAACCCTCTAATCTACTTTGATTCAAAACTAGGACTAGGAAAAACACAGATCTCTCCAGCAATTACCTTATCCTCCTGAGTTATCTTACCATTATTCCCTGAGATTTAGCTGGCACACAAACGTCTCTACAGCATGTGACTGAACCCCATAAGATATTTTAAAACACAGACATTGCAACCAATTAAGTAGAACAGATTTACTGCCACATTTCTCCTTGTTGCCAATTTCTTTGTGGCAGGGTTTAATCAAAATAAATGTATATGCTAAGGCCTATATTTTACGTCTAGTTTGCATCAATATTTTGGCACAGCCCCAATGCAAAATCTAATTTGTTAAATATTGTAATGCGCTCAAATCTACTCATGATAGAACATGTGTGAGGTGTTAAGAGCTGATGTCACTTCTTGCGATGTCCCAGGCGGTAATGTCACACCCATTTTGCCTAACTTGGTGAGTCCCCCTACGTCTTTTTAGGTCAAGCCTATGGCAGCGTGCATGCGCTGCATAGGAAGTCGACCTCTTGGAATCACTTCAGCTGCAATAGAAGCTCGTACGTGTGGTGCTTCCACGCTATTGGCCTTTGAGTCTGGCTTCAGCACGCAATTGGCCAAAAGTGTGTAGATGTCCCAGCTTTTCCGGAAAGGTTTACTCCCAGAGCGTTTTGCTCCCGGAAGCCAGCAGCAGCGTGCAGGGGCCATCTGTTTAGGGTCAGGTTTCGATGGCAGCTGCATCAGCTGCATTACTTACAGCGCACGCGCACGCACCACTTCCGGTCTTGTTGTTTTTTTCTGTTTTTTGTCTAATCGTATAGTGAACCCTTCCTGCTCCCCCCTCCACTGCTTCCCTCGAGCCCACTTCATTATATCCAAGTCTCTGGCCATCGAACAATTAAGCAAGGTTGCGGAGCAGCTTGTATAACCCCATTATAGGGTTTCACATCCAGGAGCCCGGGCCTCGAAGGAGCACACCCCCCTACTCCTTCTCAAAACCTGCCATATGCCTCCAGGAGGTGTTTTGTTACCCAAACATATGTACCTGCTCGGGGGCTCTGAAGAGCACACGCAGCGACATCACCAATTGGACAGACTGCAGTATAAGTTTCTGCATACTTAAGTCCACCTTTGAGCTAGTCTTCTGCTGACACGGGGACATTCTATCCCTGGCCGTTCATATAGAACCCTCGAAAAAAAAATTAAATGTTTCTAAGCGCCTACACAGGGACAAAGCTACCAAAAGTGCGCCAGGTACGGTGGCGCCAGAGCCTACTGAACTTGGTAATTGTTGTATTTTGCTCTCCACCCAATGATAAGGGGTCCAATTCCCCATGCTTACACAAGCACCCATGACACCTTGGCTGCCCGTTGTGCGCTTACATGACAACCCATTTTAACCACCTTCCCTTCACCATACTCACAAGGCTGAAAGGCTGAGTAGAGGTTGAAGCTAATAGGTTACAAAAAAAACACTGCAGCAGGTGCTCAGCCCACAGGGCAACCATGCCGCAACAGTGTAAATGGAGCCTGTTGCCGGGTTCCCCTGTTTACTTCGCAGGCCGTCGGCGAACCGGGCCGCTGCTGTTAGGGGCGTGTTATGAACTGGTAATGCCCTGCTCTGTAATCAGGGATTTGTAATTAATTTAATGTCACGGGACAATGATGGATTTACTCAGTCGCTGCAACGGCAGAACACACACTGATCGCTGAAGGGTTACGTTCTGTCCAGGAGCCCGGCGGAGACAGGATTACAGGATTCAGGTAAGGAACCACCACGTTCACATGGCAAAGAGTCACCTGCAGGAAAATCACCCCCACGTGCACACGGTAAACTGCCACCTGCCAACCGGGTGGGGCGACTCGGCCACCACCAGAGGCCAGAGCCGAATGATTCCTTTAGAAGGCCCTGCGTCAGTAGGCCGCCTCCTCACCGGTCTCTTCCCGGGCCCCCTCCCCGGCCCATCAACCCAAGATACCAAGCAATGCTGACTTTGGGAAGACCGAACAGCAGCACAGGCCTCTCAGCCCGAGTTACCCACTCCAGAACAGCTGCTCAAAATGAAGGATGTCTAAACTTTTTAAAGTATAATTCCCCGAAACCACTTAAGTTAACTTTAAATGTCACTATTGGGTATACTACTATTTAAAGCAAGGGGGATTAAAATTGTCTATTTGTGTTAATATCTGGCTACAAACTCCCTGAGATCTATATCAGTCAATCATTGAAAAAAAATAAGTAATGGATAAAAAAAACACTGGGAAATTAGCTGGCTTATTCGAGCTGCAGCGTGCTGGTTTGATATAATTCTTGCATAACTTTGGTGCTAAGCGTGGCAGCTCTGCTCTGGCATATATACAAATAGATTGTTATTTACGTTTGGATTGAGGGCTATACAAATCATAACCCCTCTGCAGTGGTGTCATGCAAAATGATGGGCTACCTGTAGAGTGTGGCGGGTGCCCCCCAAGACTTGTGTATCTTGGAGATTTATTAGGCCTTAGGCTAAACTGTTGTAGGGACAGAAGGGTGTGCACCCCGCCTGTCCCCCGTACAAGTGTAATAGGCTCCTCCATTACACCACTGCAGCCTCCTTTCACCTTTTGGTCTTGCCAAACTCGATCCCTCTCACTGTCCCACCTTTCTCGCCTACCTCTGTCTATCAGACCTGGCCTTCCCATAAATGTTTCCTGCGGCAAGAATGGATTCCTGAATCAAACTGCACGACCCAGTGTGTAGCAATTGTATAGTTCTTCAATCCCTAACCATGGATAATGTGCAGCATGGCTAAACACTTATAAGGTCCCAAAGGCGAGACCTATTGGCTATGCCAATGCTTGTTTAGGCCTTGAGGCCAGTATGTAATACAGGCCGCACATAGGTCACAAGGGACGCGGAAAGCGAGATATTGGTCGAACAGTGCGTGTGATGACTTATCAAGCATGCAGCCCGGTGTGGGCGCGCACTGCGATCTGGTAGCGAGCGAAACATCGAAGGAGTCAACAACTTCTTGTTTTAGTACGACATAACAAATGTTACTGGAACTGCAATGCTAGGAAGTGCGCAACAGAACACTGAAAGAAACATTGACTGGTACATATTTCAGCTGCGCTTACAAAAGGTAGCCAGGCAATAGCACGTTTAACCAAATAAATAAACAAATACAAACTTTTAATTTGTTTTACATCAGTTCACAGTTCTGTTTTTTGATAACTAAGTGGACTCCTTGATATCAGCTGTTCCTCTTTTGCTTAAAACACGCTGTAATTTAGACTGTTTTGGCCATTACCCAATGACCCTTGTCTGAGTCAGTGACGGTGACCGCCCCTTCCGGTTAGCACCTGGACACGTGACAGGCCAGCCACACAGAGGGCGCAGCGCCAGGTATGTCATACACAAGGAATGCATTGTCTCTCTCCGGAAGAGACAATACCAGCATTCACCCGACTTTGACCCAGAAGGAACTAGCCAGCAATAAACACAGGAACAGGGCAGCGAAGGCAAAGGGAGCAAGAACATAACTCTCCTTTTTTCATAGCATGGCCACCTATGCACATATTATAGCCCTGTCTGCAAGCAGTCATTTAGATCCCCAGGTAGAGGTTATTTGTTTAATAATGTGAAAACACAGTGCAGCTGGTCTCCCAGGGCGCCTCTCCAAGAGGCCGCGACGCCCACGGGTATTACAATTAACAATGCCCTGGGGCTGTCATTGTGCGCAGACTCACTCAACGCCCTAGGAACAGCCCCACCCTGCCCATGTCACGCACCGTTCACTCCCTGAGACAACCGTCCACCTTGTTGGTGACGTCACGTTATTTGATGTATGTTGCAAGCGTGATGGGGTTCTTTCGTGGATGCCCAATTACAGTTCAGCCTTGTTTATCATCTGCCTGGGATAAGTCGGGCAACAGGTGCAGCCTCATTCCTCGCGAGAGAGAGTGGGGGGAGTGAAACCGCCTGACACCCTGATGGTGCATTCCACGCACAACAACAGAGCAACGATTTACCAACACGCTTTGCTACAGGGCTGCCACCTTTTCAGTGTAGTTATGTGAGTCATTTCCATGTTAGAAGGGCGCTTGTAGGCGCCCTTTTCATTTCTTATGAGTGACAAGTTTACTGACACTATGACGAGCTAAGGGGAGCAATTTGGTCTATGTTTCATTATTTACACGAATCACTGCGTTTTACAAAGCTAAATGCTACACCGTTTCCAAAATTTAAGTTAAAAAAAATAATAGTCTGTCTTTCTGGAACCAGATGCATGCAGTCTGTATTCCATCGCCTTCACATAAGCCCAATCCTCCATCTGCACAAGACACTCTGTCAGGGCACAAGTCCTGAAAAAAGAAGTGGGGGGACGCTGTCTCCAGAAGTGACGTCACAACAGGAAGTGACGTCACGAAAGGTGCCGAGCTCCTCGTCCCAGAGAGGCCAAAGAGTTAATTCCAGCTGTTTGGCAGGGGGGATGGCGTCCCACCCCCCGTAAAATAAGTGGGGGGATGCCGTCCACCCGCGTGTTACCCAGACTCGAGCCCTGCTCTCTGTGCACCATAGGCCTCAGGTAAACTTACTTTCAAGCCTATCCCAGGCGCTTCAACCTCAGCCCTAACTCCACCCCCCTAAGGAACACTCCCTATTGCTCAGTTATTCTCCTTCAGGCCATCAGGCACCATGTTTTGTCTCAGGAACGTCTCTACCACGTCCCCTCGTATGCTTGCCTTCATCCCTCTTATGAACCCTCTTCATCTCTTTTCTACCCTTAGGTGCACCCTTTTTCACCATACTACTCAGGAACCATCCACTGCCCCCAATCTGCATTGTCCGGGTCCTTCTCTACCAAATCTACTTCTGTACTCTACGTATGTCTGCCTGTTCCTAATCCTTGACAAAACAAATATCTCATGGTTTCTCCTGACTCCAGCCCACTCCCTTGCCATAAATACAATAGCTCTACAACCGTGACTCCTTCTATGTTTGTTGTATTCATTATAACTGAGCCCTTAAAGGTAGTGGACTCGATAAGTAACTCATTTCCTACGTACCTTTCAGTGGTATGAAAGCATTGCTTGCTTTTTCTGTTCCTCAAAACAGACTCTGCGTCGAAAGCTTCGCTTTAACAGTGTAATGATAATGTAGCTGCAACTTATATGTTGTCGCTTCCGGGCAAAGAGGAGAGCAAATCTCACTGATTTTAGTTCCCTGGTAGGGCGTTGTGGATCTGCTTCAACCCAAGACTACGTACTTAGGGGCAGGTCCCACATAGCTTCCAGATGGTTTCATGTGATGTGTGATAAACTCAGTCCTGGTTTTTTTCACCTAGAAGCACTTTGAATGATGGGATTTTCCAGCCTATGTTTACAGTGCCAAACTTGAAAGTGCTACAAGTTACATAATGCAACATTTGTAGTCTAAGATGTCAGAAGTGGCTGAAAGTTGTCAAACATGACATGGGGGCCCTTGGCAGCTATAAACATAAAATACATCATTTCCTAGAAGAGAATGAATACTCAATTCTTGCACCACTTGGCCCTATATCCAGCTGACCAGTTGAGCAGCACGTGCTCATTGTTAGGTCTTAGGGATGAATTTGAGTCAATGCCCCCTAACGAATCGCATCTGTTACCACGCATGCTAAAACCTTCGCGTGGCTTAACAGCGCAGTCAATATCACAGCCTAGTTCCATTACAACGCAAGTCATTACAACGACTTGCTGTAGGGAAGTGCTGGACTTTGGAATAGTTCAAAGTACTATTCCAACTCCAGTCCGTGTATCAGTAGGGAAGGTGTTGGACTTAAAATCCAACACCAGTCCAACACTACATTCCCTAAAGCAAGTTGTTGTAATGACTTGGGTTGTAATGGACCTTGTGGTAATGTCACAGTTGTGGTACTTACTGTGTTGTAAAGGCAATACGTTGTAATGCCTGCTTTGTAATAGATGTTTCCTGCCCCTAACATATACCTAAATCTGGCTAAAGATCAGCACAGCAAACAAGAAGAGACAGACATCCAAACGTTGTGGTTTCATGCTTAACACCTCTCTCTCTGTACTCTGACCAGAACCAGCGTCTTTCTGTGAAGCAATACCTGAGGCTCTCTGACTGTCGCACCTTTGCTTGCTGGCTCTTGCTTCTGCTGGGTCAGTGCCAAATGTTCTCCGACACTGGTCAGACATTTCTCTTCAGGTGGGGACTTTGCTTCCTCATCTTTCTGGTTAGCTGGACACCACCATCAGAGGAAATTGAGGAGGGGATCTTCTCAGCTGTGTCTCTATGCTGTCTTTGCATAGCCAGAGGCATGCCAACTTTACTTCCTGTGCAACTGGACACTTCAGAGTGTCTGAGAAGTGATACAACTGCCTGTCAGGAATTTGGGGGGATGGATGTCCCAAGTGTGCTGCTTGCAAGCTGCAAAGGCTAGAGTACAATCACTCCAGGGTGTGCCGCTCACTGTAGTCTAATGCTCACAGGCAGAAGCCTGGAGGGAGAACTAAGGTGCGATGTACACTGTTGGTGTCCTATAGACCTGTCAGCCCTAGGGTGGTCTTACCCCACATTTTTTTCTCTTTCGACCTCCATTTTTACCACCATTTTTGTTGGACCTAGAAATCTAGGAGCCTTGCTGCTGCTGAACAGTGCTAAGGTGCAGGTGCTCTCTCCTAACAATATGGCTGCCAACGGCCCTTGCTACTGCGGAGTGGCCACTATCTTATCTGCGCGCTAGTAGTTGGGGACTGGCTGGGACATTGTGACAATGTAACCCTGAGCGTCCTGCCCCTTGTCACTAGAGAAGCCACCACAGAGTCCCTAGAGCTTTCTGGAATTTTCCAACCCCCCAGATTGGCGCCAGAACTTGCCGCCTTTTGCAGGGTCACCTGACCTAGGGGTATAAAGGCAAGGGAGGGAAAACCTGACAGTTAATTGGGCACTACTGGACCCAGGGACCCTCCGCTGGAGTATAGGCTGCTGAGCTAGGGGGAGACTACACTACTGTGATTGACTGAGCTTAGGCCCTACTGTCCCCAAGATAGCTGAGTGATCCTGCCTGCCTGACTGACCTTGCCCAGTGTGAGGAGAACAGGGGAGACCAACTCCAGTGGAGTTGCCCGGGGCTACCAACATTCCCCCTCCCACTGCAACTACTTTCTGCAAATTAGCCCTTGCCATCTACTGCCAGTGCTGAGACTGGGAAGTGATGTAAGCCTAACACCTGCACCTCCCCAATCAGCGCTGTGATCTCTGTGTACTGAGGAACTTGCGGGCGCTGTCGCTGCAGGGAACTTCCAGGTAAAGCACTGTGACACCTAGGCGCTATATCATCAGAACTTGCCTACTTCCTGCGGGCGCTGCGCCAACTAAGCGCTGTCCCCCAAGGACCTGCTTGTGCCCTAAATCATAAGCGCTGTGCCTGTAGAAGGGCTGCATACCCCCGATCACCGCCGCAGCCCAGGTACCTGCGATCCCGCGCCGAGTCGGCCGGAGCACTGTCTGCTAAAAATCACCGCTGCTGCCCGGCGTGGCAGGAGAAGAAGTGAACTGTGGCAGGTATCATCTCCGCTGTGGCAGGTATCATCTCCGCCGCCCAGGCCCTGGTAAGGAAGGTGGCTGCACGATCCTACAACCCGCTGTGGCCCCTGGAGTGAGGGGAGGGCTGCTGCGGGGTCTACAAGGGCAGCGCTAGGCCCGGGAGCATGAGGGGAGCGTTTCCCAGCGGCTGGGGCGACGGCCACGTCATCGGCCGCGCCGTTCTAAAAACGCGCCCCCGTTGGTTCCTGCAGCCACGTCCATGAGAGCCACGGCCTCATTGGCTCCCTAGCCCGGGCCCCAAAGAAGCAGCGACCTCATTGGCTCCCGGGCAGTAAGGAGAACTGGAGGCCAGAGCTCGCCCAGGCCGGGTGAGAGGGCTCCGAGGAGGAGTGCAGGAGCCCCGGACAAACCCTGGCCAAGGCTGAGGGCGTGGAGCTGTCGACGGAGTCTCGCCTCTTTCCCCCATCACCAGGTAACACCCCGGGGAGGGAGGCGAGTCCAACACTGGAGACGGGGCTGCCGGGGAGCCAGTCTGAATTGAAGTGGCAGCCCCGTGATCGCTCCGCTGTTGAGTGGAATCCGAGCCCTACAGGGGGGGGGGGGCGTAAGGAGCCCTCTGCAGGCTGAAGCAGTTGTTGGTTGCCTTGGACCCCCACCTTGAAGGGGCCCCATTCCAATCACAGCAGAGGCAGCCCCCCCATGAGTAAAAGCTGTCCGGTGCATGCCCCCAGCTGAAATGTCTTTCTGGAGCCTGCATAGAGTTGAGGCCACCCATAAAGTGGTTACCTGAATTTCCCAGATGTTAGGGAATGTTCACTTGCATTGAATATATGCATACTAAGTGTTGCATTTCATGAATGTTTACCTAAGCAATGTTGCCCACGTTGGTTGCATACCTGCCTAAGAGTTATTCCTTGTGCTGCATATCTGAATGAGCCATATTACATGCACTACATAGGAAACGTTACCTGTGTTGCCCTGAGGTTAAAAGAAAATGGTTACCCTGTGAGAACCCTATCTTACCTACCTGAACCTAAAGTAGATAAAGATACTTGTTTTGCCTATAAACCTGGTGTGGTGTCTCTTCATTGCATGTGCTTTACTGATTCAGCGTGAGTGTGTGCTGCACAACCGCTTCACACAAAGCTTCTGGAGTGCCTTCCCGCCTCGCGCCAAGCTACCACGTCGGAGTTGGTGGTCCCTGGGACCTTCCGGGTCTAACAGTGTCTCTGCAGAGAATCTATAAAGCACCTCTCTTCCATTGTGTCAGTGACACGCCTATTCTGCACCACCAGCAGCACCCAACATAGGAAAACCAGCATCCCTCAGCATCTCTAGCCCCAAACGTGCTCAGGGAGAAATAAGGCAAGTGGGCTTGGTGCTCCTACAAGGTTCTCGCCAGAGTTATGTTATGTTATGTTATTATTCTTTTATAAAGCGCTATATCACCCCGAGGTATCTAAGCGCTCACGATGGACACATAACAATGGTAAGAACACGCAACCTCCGACTACGATGAACCCCAAGCTTCCAAGAAGAGCAGCGTCTTCAGGTGCTTTCTGAAGATGAGGAGATCAGTTTCTTTCCTCAATCTGACTGGGAGCAAATTCCATACTCGGGGGGCCATGCTGGAAAAGGCTCTGCCACCCTTGGATACTAGGCTGGACTTAGGGCATGTCAAATTACACGCGTCAGCAGACCGAAGGGTCCTATTTGGTACATATTTAGTCAGTCGATCCTTGATATAGATAGGGGCTGAGCCATGGACCGCTTTATGAGCGATGCATAGACTCTTGAATTTAACTCTCTGAGCTATTGGCAGCCAGTGTAGGTCCTGAAGTAGAGGCGTTGCCCTTGTGCGCCGAGGCTTATTAAAAATCAGCCTGGCCGCATCGTTCATCACTACTTGGAGTCTGGCTAAAAGATTGTTAGGTAGGCCCAGATACAACGAGTTACCGTAGTCCAGCCGTGCCAAAATTAAGGCAGAAACAGCCAGCCTAAGGGTGGAGACGGACAGCAATATGGAGAATTTCCGAAGCTGGCGCAGTAGACCGACACAAGTGCCCACCACTGCCGACACCTGCTGTGTCATGGACAGCAGAGCATCAATGTTGATTCCCAGACTTTTTACTGCTACCGCAGGTTCTGGACAAGGCCCCAATTCAGCTGGCCAGAACCGATCGTTCCATGGATCAGTAGCTGTGTTGACTGCCAAGACTTCAGTTTTGTCTGGGTTAATTTTCAACCAATTATCCGACATCCAGTTAATCGTAAACTTGAGAATGTCTTGCATTCTCAAATAGGCGTTCGGAGAGTGTTCAGTCTGGATCAGAATTTGTGTGTCATCCGCGTAATTGTAAACCCTACAGTTCAACTTATTTAGGGCTGCAATCAGTGGCTGTAGGTATATATTGAAAAGCAGGGGTGATAGAGCTGAACCCTGGGGCACCCCACATGTCAATTTGGCTGGACTTGACACGAGGTCAGATAGTTGGACTCGCTGTGAGCGATCTTCTAGAAAAGAAGTCAGCCAGGCCAGGGCCGTACCCTGGATCCCAAAATCCTCAACCCGCGACAATAGTTGACAATGGTTTACGGTATCAAATGCCGCGGATAAGTCCAGAAGGACCAAGGCACATGGATTTCTTTTGTCAGCCTTCAATCTTTCAAAGCCTTCAGAGTCTAATGACGTGAGAGTGACTGGCTACCGAAACCAGCAAATATTACATATGTTAGGCAGTTCCTTCACCAATAATGGCTTAGATGGAGCCGGTGGTTCCTTATTATGGTCAGTTTGCAACCCAAGGATTCCTGCAGCCAGCCAGTGGGTTGGGGAGAGGCTGCTCAGTCGTGTCATAGGCTGAAGGAGCATCAAATGCTGAAGAAGTAGGCTGTCAGCCGAACAGAGATTATATTTGTGCGATAAGTTTTCATCTGTGTGATAATGCATGGATTTCATTCAAATGCTTTAGCCTAACCCCAAAAAATGTGACACCTAGCATAACGGTTGCTAGGTGTGCAGTGTAGAATGTTGATGTGTGCCACTTGAAGTTATCAGCACATTGCTTCATGTCAGGGGTACAGTTAATTATCTTTGTTGGCTATATGTATAAGAACACTCCAAACTAATTCAAACAGAGCTCAAACTGCCCTGCAACCTAGGGGACACTGAGTAATCTTGTGCATGAATAAACATCTCACCCTGGCTCACTGCATTTTCACGGCTATTTCTACAATTGAAGAAATTGATGCAAAAACCCAAGTTATAGCTGTGTTCAATGTCCTTAAGAATGACACAGGCGTGGTGCATCGCACACGGTCATCGGATAGAGGGAGCATGATTGCATTGTGGAGTACAACTACTGGATGTCCTGATAAGCCAGGATTAACCAAGGTTTGGACAAATCTAGAAGACAATTCGTTTTTATGCAAGTGGATATTGCCTACTACACGTGAATGTGTGCACCCCTACTAATGACGAGGTGCTGTGCGCAATTTCAAAATTTGAGGTGCTCAGGATCTTATTGTAGTGAGCCCAAAGACAGAAACACTCCTGACTACAGATTTCACGTACCTAAGAAGCATCTGCATCAAGGTATAATTTCTTGAGTACAAAACTGCTAATGCAAAGAGCATAGGATGGGTGGGGCTGAGCAGTGAATCTTGGAGGAATCCACACCTAATGTGAGAAGGTCAGTGACGCCATTAGCTTCTTTTTTTACTACACATGGTTTCGACAGTACCGGCACGGTTGCACCATAGGTGGCCAAGCACTTTAGATGAAGCCAGGAAATGCATATGTGGGCACTCTGGATATCCACACTTCTAGACGACCTCCATTTACATCTCACCTATAAATGAGACCCATAGTCTTGACTTCCAGTTACTGAAAGCTGAGCCAATGATTATGGTAATGATGAGTATTATGAGGATGCTATGGCATTCTGTGTTGGAGAATGAGACAAAGCCCCCAAAAAATCCCTCAACTCATTCACTCTTTGTGGTCAATTACGTTGAGGTTTGAGTCCGGGTTTACAAATGATACATTGCTATAATGTACTCAATTGACAACTGCCCACAAACTACTATGTAAGAAAGTCGTTAAAAGTTAAATGGCTTCAGGTGAGGCACAAAAAATGTGGATTGGGTTGAAGGTAAATCCGAATGACTTTTTTTCCCTTTCTGCAAGGAAGGCACAGTGGAAGTTTTATATGTAGATAGAATTAGTCAACTTCTGGAGACGTGAACAATGGAAGTGGCAGCACTGCAGATTATTTAATTCAAGTAAATGCTCACAAAATAATTAAATGCTCCCACTGTCTAGATCCTTACATTTGAGCTAGAGGTGTGCTACCCAGATAGATGTTTACAACGAGGAAGAAGCGTACAAAGAAACTAGAAAATTATAATCCAATTAGAAATTTACAACGGATCATGAACCTTACAGAGTCAGTCGAGAAAGATGTGCATAATGCAACCGGAAGGTTACAGTGAAACCAGAAGATTATAATGAAGCCATCAATTTACAATTGAGATAGAAGCTTACAACTACAAGTGCACCAGACACTTATAATACAACTAACACTTAAAAAGGCACGAGTAGTTGTAAAGTGTAAGTGTGCAGAAATGTGTAAAGCAACAAAAAGCCTATAATACAATCAAAGTTTACATTGGTGGTTATAACTTTAAATGCAGCTGGACTTTTACACAGGAACTAGAATCTTACTATGAAGTTAAATCCTTGCAATGGAGCTACAACACTACATTGCAGCTAGGAGATGTTATTTTAAAAAGAAGAATATTATGAAACGGGAAGATGAAAATACAGCTAAAAGTTCATAAAGGAATCAGGAGCGTACAATAAAGCTAAAATCTTACAACGAAGGTAGAACCATATAATGAGCTAAAAGATCAGAACTGAGCTGGGTGCCTTCAATGGAGTCATAGTCTTATAATGGAACTAACACTTTACCATGGAACTAGAAGCTTAAACAGGGACTATGAGTTCACAGTGGACATAAAAGCATTGTGCCATACCGGGGATCATAGACATTTGAATTCCCAGAGACAGGAGACGGCATCAAAGGGGTATTGCACCTTAATGGGGATAGTAGATGAGATTACAGCCCCATAACTGTAACTTTATTTAACTGTGTAGTATTTAATTTTGCTGTGTGATTAAAGTATTTTCTTTTTTAACTAAAGATAACCACTGGCTGGACAATACATTGTTGTGTCTGTTTGTTGAGCACTTGCCCCCCCACACTAGCTAGAAGACTTTGATTGCTACCACCATACACAAGGTCCTACAACCACACATGGGCTAAACATCCACAGCACCTACATGCCCTAGACACGTGTACGGACTGTCAGTGTAAAGGTCTGGAGCGTCCAGTAAAGCAGAATTTAACATAATCAGGGTCAGTAGACTACGCTCTGTGCATACACAGAAAAAGGTCTGGTCATAACTAAGGATTCACAAAACTTCAGCTTTATATTGATGGAGCAAGGATTCACATACGAAGCGACTTGCTCGTACTCATGAACCTCGACTAATGTTAACGAAGTAACCAATCTGTTTGTTTTACTAATTTCGCACATCTTACATTTACATGGGGCATCCGAGCAAATCTTGCTTATGTGTTTTCTAATCCTAATACGCTTGTGTCTAAAATGGCTGCTGTTACGCGGGGAATTTCTACTGCGCATGCATCTGTCATACCCATGTGACATGACGTACTCACAGTTGTGGAGGGAAGCCTGTCGCATCTGCGCAGTAGTGTTAAAACTGCCGTTCTGTGTTCTCACATGGAAGAGACTTGCACTGCTGCTTTTGCTAAGATGTTCGTTCTGCTTAATCCTAATGCTATAGTTTATTATAAAGTAATGGGTATAGTGTAGAAATTCATGGTGTACAGTGTAATCATTTATTCTGTATTCTAAAACTGTTTCTTTTCATCATTTCATGTTACATTCTGAACTTGGCCTGTTAAGTAATGCTGTACTCCATCTTGGTTTAAACTGAGGCTGCGCGAGAATCACCAGTCCCCGGAGCAGTGACCTTAGGACTATTGCCAAGGAGCTGACTGACTAGAAGATGCTCCTGGGAAGCTTCCCTAATGAACTCTAGACAAATACATTGTATTTGTAAATAGAACATCCATTGTTTGGAGGACTGAAGATGCCATGAGAACCTGAAAATTAAGGGGCGTGAACGGAATTTGAATAAAGAGACGGAGAAAGTCTAAAATGTAGGTGGTGTGATGACCTATCCTCCTCCTTTGTCCAATCAAAATTGGGGATCCTTACACTTGCAACATTGGGGGGTGGTACACTGACCTAAAAAACAGTATAATTAGCGTAGGTTTAGCTAGAGAAATTGTCCGACTTGTCTGAATAGCTGACCTGTCACTGACCCAACGCACTCAATAGGTGACTGAGAGCAGAGAGCTGCAGAGCATTCTGTTGGGAGGTTCGAGAACCCAATCGGGGTTTTTTGGGAAGTGAAAGTGCTGGCGAAGCACTTTGTTGGTGAAAGTTGTAACCCAATTGGGGTTTTGGCAGATTCCTTGCAGAGAGGGAGTAGCGCAGGCGTTGCAACCGAAACTGCGGGTGCTGGTCTTAACCTTTGGTGGTCCGGTCTTGATCCAAATTCTGGGGTTATCCTGTCCTGAATGTCCATGAGCTGCACCTGCTTGCCTACTGGCACTGAAGTCTTTGGGGTTTCTCCTGTCCTTTCCAACTGACCCGTGGGCAGGGTTGGTCTTCACACTATTCTAGGTAAATATAAATCTGTGAGGGTAATTGTTTTTCTAAATAACGTCCTTTTTACCCTCCCTGAAATATTGCTAAGTGTGATTGCATATGTTCCATTTCCTTTCCCGTGGCAAATGAGAATTTTCATGTACTACTGTCTATTAGCGTGTTCCAATTTTCAACCCACCTTTAGTCAATGCTAAATGTTTCTATAATAGTATATGGGCCAGATGCATCAAAGGGTTTTGCCCATGTTGTGTCTATGGGAAAATGTGTTCATGCATATGGCCCTATGTTCCTTTTTCTTACCCTCCCTTTAAGGAGATACGCTGAATTTATAGTGTGTTCCAATTCTTACCTTCCCTATAGTTATTGTGCTAAATCTGAATCTCAAATTGCATAATTGTGTTCTCTTTTCCAAACTGCCAATGAGTTACGAAAGTTCTTGGGTTCAGTATGTTCCCTTTCTTTACTCTCCTTTAATCAAGTTGCGAAAGTCTGTTTCCTAAAATTAGCATGTTCCTTGTTTTACCTTACTTTATTTTCAAGTTTGCTAAATGGTTGGCATAATCTATCTTTTACATAGCTATACGTTGTTTTTGATCTTGGTTATTGATAGTTTGATTGCTTTTAACCTATGGCTTCTGACTTTTGATGATGATTAGATAAAAAATTGAACCTACCCTGAGTCTGTGGTTATTATATAAATGCAAATGTTATGATATTTTTGCGTGCCTTTCTTTATTAAACTCCCTGATTCATCGTGTTTAGGTATCTAGTGACAAGGATTGGTAAGTTACTGGTATAGGAATTAGTGTAAAAACAAACTGATAATAGAGCGTGTGTCACATGTCTGAGGTAATAAAATTGATGTCCTTTTGAAGTATGGGCCCAGTCGAGTATTGGTAAGATCCTAGTCGGGTGACCTGCGCGCTCTATCAATATCACTAACCCAGGACGTGGCCAGTAGTTCTATGCCAGGAGGGCAAATTTGGATCGACTCTCCGGGACAAACATCATGTGGGTGACTTTCCATTACACGCAATGACCTACGACTCTGCACATTCTAGATTAGCATGGTACAGGGTACAACAAAAAGTTAGGTTACCAGTTTCAGGTGCAGTTGGGCACTGAGGGCAGGGGCACATATCTGTTCAATGTGCAGGCAACATTCTCATCCCAACATAAGGCTACAGTGCGCCGAGATGCTTAAGATCTATACAGATATTTATGAAATAGCTAGACATTTAGATAGATAGAATACAATAGCTACATATCAACATACGTCCACTTTTTTGTAGTTGAGTTGTAACAAACATATGTATCTGTAAAAAAAAATCCAGCATTATTTTGCTGTCAGTGCAAGCAGGCTGCTAACAATCAGCTCCTTCGGAAGATCATCAAGTGCTATTTAAGCAATTGAAGTGGAGACTAGCTTTCCAGCTTACTTTTTTACAAATGTTTTCCCCCTAAAAATCAGTTATTAGTATGTAACTGGGTGACATTTGTATTGCAACTTTAAAATGTGCAAATTGTTGCACAATTTTTGCCTGCAGGAGACTGATTTGAGCAGAAAATGATCCAGAGAAGACATTTACTTCCCTTACAGTTTGCTTCCCGTATCTCACAGGCCTTCTGAATGCAAGGTATTCCGTCTGATTCTACTTTCACATGAGATACCAGTAGGTGAAATTGTGAAATGTTGCTTGAGGAGATATTTAACCTCATGCGCGCTAGCGGAATTCCGCTCGCACGCTGAGATTTTTTAAATCGCATGTTACGTGACGAGCTGGGCTCGCCATCAGCGTGCGAGGAGGCTACGCCATGACGAGCCCAGCTTGTCATCAGCGTGGAAGGGGTTAAGGTAGAATGTGAATGAATTGCAAATCTTATACTCAAAATAGGAGTGTAAGGGCTACAGTATGAAAAGGTTTGATGAAGCAAAAGGCTTTTTCATACATCCTAGCAACAACCTTTTGGCCTAGACACATTTGTGATTGTGATTCTTGGTGTAATGTATTTTCTTCGCGTGTGCCACAAATTTATATTGCACCCGTCATGAATGTATCACCATGCATACAAAATGTATTAGCTCATGAATATCTATTAAAGCTATTGTGCAATTGTTTGAAAACAAACATTGTATTACAGGAATTCATTGTTACTGCTAGAACTAATGCATTTTGTACACATGAGCAATCTAATAAGCGAGGCTCATGATAAAAATAGAGAACATCAACGAGTGTTGGATGACACTGAAGGCCGTAAAAGGTGCCTCTAAAACATTCCTATAAATCACTTCTGTATATGCACTTTATGCACAGATTTTCATGTAATAACCCCAGGAATCACACATTTGAAAGATCAGCGATTGCATTAAATCACATACATCAACATGCTCAAAATATATGTTGGAAACAAAAGCTGAATATTGTGTTTATCTGCACTGCACTGATTCCGTATTTAATCACTTTATCTCCATCTAGATAATCCCTTGTGAATATAGAGCATGAAATCCAGGATTTAAAACTGATGCGGGGGTAGGTATTAGGATGGGAAGTATTATATTGTAAGGATTACAATACCCTCAACTGAATGTAAAAGGAATATTGCAAGTCGCTTCAGAGTTCCATGACCTTATAAATGAACACAAGCTTTAGTCTCGTTCCTCTTCAATGCTGCGGTATCCTTACAATGTATGACTCTGGGTACTTTATTCCATATACAATACATTCAGAGGCTCACAATACATCTAGAAGCTTGTAAAGGAATTAAAAACTCATATTGGATCTAGGAGTTTATGATACTGTTAAAAACTCACAAAGAAGATAGATGCTTACCGCTAAGACAAAAGCGTACAACGCAAATTGATAAAACTAACCGCTGATTATAAGCATATCATTTTGACATTTTCTGTATCGTGTTACAAACTCAATATTGTGAGACACTTCATGGGACAGTCATGAAGTAGTGTCTAGTTGTGAAAAGCAAACCCTGCACTTTGTGCTCAGTGGAAGAAGAGAAAAAATCATAACATCCCGTGATGTATTCTTTCGAAAAATGTCAAGCAAATTAAAGAATTTGTCGTAAAAAGCAAGGATAACACTGAAGGATAGGAGTCAAACAAATCAGAATGAACAGGTTTTGAGGCATGAGTGCAAATGCTTTACATGTATACTCTTGAGAATATGTATTTTTTAAATTATTTTTTTACAGTGTTTTATATAGAGCAAACTTGACCCGAAGGTATCAGAGCGCTTTGTGAGCACCAGTTGTGTTACATGAGGCCACATTCCTTTTTGTTAGGCACAGGGAGATTAAGTTATTTGCCCAGGATCACAGGATGTTGCGCGTCCTAGCGAGACTCAAACCCAGTTCCCCAGATTTGAGGTCGACCGCCCAAGCCGTTAGGCCAACTCCTCTCTTCATGCCGTAACAAGCCTGTGGACTATCTGCCCCCACAAGATCTCAAATGCAAACACACTTCTGTTAGTTCTAACATGCCTGAGGACACTGGCTGTTCTGATCTACATTGCTGCTCATCGCGTGGAAATAATCCCCAGAGGTGTTGGGAGAGCAAAACCCTCACATGCAAAGACCTGACATTTTGAGAACCATTGTGTAGTTCCTACTAGCGAAAGTCCAATTGGTCGCACACTGCTTGTCCTACCAGCGTGTTCCCCCAAAGCATTAAGGTCCATGAAGTAAGCATCAGCGGGTGCGCCTCTGCCAGAGTCTTGAGCAAAAATCACTGTCGCGTTGGCCATCCCTGGACACGTGTTTCAAGGTTGTTACCTCTCGTCAGCAGGGAATAGGCATGTATGTAGGGTTGCTGCGTAGGCTGCCGAAAAATATTCCCAGGTCCGGTACCGCTCGTGGCATGCAGGTGCGTAACCAGGGCTAGTCAGCCCCACCAGCTCAAGGGAGCCTAAATATAAAAGATATCCTAAAACCCGGGACATGTATCGGGTCTAGAGATCATCAGTCCAACAAGTACCTACTTGTACCCACTGGGGTGAACCACTCAAGAACTCCATGTACCAGAGTCCCGAGGGGCGATCTAGAGGAGGGGCTAGCGGTGTGCGGTCCATTGCGATTGTTTCTAGTTCCTACTAGCATTTGCTAAGATATCACCATTACCCTGCATATTGCTTTAACTTGTTTTATTTGTCTGCTCCACAATTATAGGTCTGAGCTCAAAGCCCATGACAAAGGGACAGCCAATCAACAGTTGTTAATGTTCAACAGCATATGGGCACAAATCATAGTTTAATTACACAACAAACTAAAACAGGATATGGGCCTGCAAATCTTATGGATTAAAGAGAGAACTCCCGCCTCAATTTTCAAGGCCTCTCATTTATGTATTTCTACCTTGTATAAGGAGACAAACTTAATGTGGTTTCCTAAGTTTTGGCCCTGCAAGCATCAGACAGAGAAGCCCCACCAGCCTCTGCCAATGAGACAATCATGCCTCTTGTTCAACCTCTCTATACAGGCCGGGGGGACATTTATGCATTTTTCTTATTCGCGTCCACCATGTGAGCCATAGAGGTCACAAACATGAAGAGATCTGTTATAATCTAAATAGCTATATATGACCATTCCTAAAAAATGTTTTATCCTTACCTGGAAGAATTTGTAACATTTCTCTCAGGGTCTGTAGCTGGAATTTACTGATTCATTTGTCATCAGATATAACCTGTAACTTCAGCAGATTTATTGATGGGAATGCACCACAGAGTATGCGGCTAAGCTCATTGATAAGATTGAGTCCTGCTTAACACTGTATACAATGAGAAAAGAGTACCAGATGTGAGATCTCTCCTTAGACCTTTTAGTTTGGTGGTAGTGGTACACACGAGGAGATGGCAAATAAAGATCAATGCTGCCCATGGTGTTCTACCGCAATAACAACATTTTAACCAGCACTTCACAATATCGACTAGCAACATATTTTCAAGGTAAGTAGATGTGGTGGTATGAATAGCATATTTATACATCCCTACATATGCTAACCTTGATGATATGTTGGTAGTCCATATTAATACGTTTCTGTTCATGCAGGTTGATAATATTGATGTGGATATTGTGATACAATCCTGACCAAAGGATTAGGTGAAAACTGAGAGTGAATTAGTCAAATTACTAATAAGTGGTCATAGAGATGTTAAAAAACTATCATTTTTAGGTCAAGCCTAGGCAGCATGAATGTGCTGTCTTCGAAACATGTGGTAATCACTCTATGGGCTTTAAACACGCCCAGCACTGTCCATTGGTTCTTTGTTCTGCCTTCACAAATTCCCTTGTTTTCATTAGTGAATAGTATACATTTATCCCAATTTTGGTCTGTTTGTTCCGCCCTGAAGACTGCCCCTGGTACATGGATCCTTTCAATATCGGCCATATGTTGTGTTTCAGTGTAATACTTTTTTCTTTCCACCCTCTCCTTGCCATTTACTGATGCATGGCGCTTCTTTCAGTTTACTTAATTTCCCAGTGCTTTTCCCCATCAACATCTCCTGCTCCTTGCAGCTTGTTATTTGCACTGTCATCGTTCTGTGATTGAACCACATACCGCTTGTTGCTGCTTCTACGGCGATGCTCCCAACTGCTTGTTTAATTTGGGTTTCTGTGGTTGATGGCCCCACTCGCCCTTTCACGCCCGTCTTGTTGCTTATCTCCAGAGGATCTCTTACACACTCAATTGTCTGGGTTCTTGTTCATCCTGTATCCCCTCAGAGAAGGAGTTACCCAGTTCATGCCAACACCATTGCCCATGTCACCTACCTCCTGCAGCCATCTGTCTTCCATCCGGTGAGTTCCATGAGCTCTTGTTTGGACACAGACTTTCTTTTTTAAATATCTACCCCACACGCGACCGTATAGCTGCCAAGCTTATGTATGCACACCTCAAGTCTAAGTACGTTCTCATTTGCAATGTTCACAATAGTCACTTCAGTTTTCTTTTTTGTATTTACTTTATTTAATTCTTTGTATGCTGTTTTTTGTTTCTTTCCATAAGCAGGTATTTCGTTGTCTTATATTCCTTAAAAGACTTAGTCAAAAAGATGTTGTTTCCAGGTGCATGAGAATGGGAGATTTTGATTGCAGGACAATGATTTAACATGGTGTGTGGGCATGCCCGAGGGGGACAAATTAGCATAGGCAGTGTGCGGTGTTATTACACAAAATTGTCTCACAGGAAGTGCAGTCACAACCACCTAAAGCCCTTGGCTTTAAAGGAATTGTTGTTTTCTCACATGAGTGTTAAATAGTAAGTCTCTTCATCTAGGATCCTCCTATACCTAGTTATCTAAATGGGGACTAAATTATCCATGTCTTCATTTATTATTATTTTTTGTAAAGTTCAGAATCACTTGTGGTTACAGTCCTTAAGCGCTTGTTATATTTTAGCTCAACCCCTTGCATGCTGCCGCGATTCCGCGCCTGTGCGGCAAAATCGCGAGTTGGCGGGTTTATGACGGCCCCCAGCCGTCATTAGCACACGAGCGCCGTAGTGCATGACAGATGGGGGCTGTCATCAGCATGCAAGGGGTTAAGCACTATACCACAGTGCACTTGTTTGAACTGGCTCCCTTGTGTACTTCTCAGCATCTCTGTTCCTCTCCACTTTGTCTGGCAGCCCCCACCCGCCCTCCCTTCTTTCCTTGTTTGTGTTGCTGGCACCCATCCTCTATCCCTCTATTGTCCTCCACCACACCTTACCTCCTTCAGTTACCAATTTTGGCGCCCCTCCCGTAATAACAAAGCAGCGCTATGACACTTGCTAAGTCATAGCACTCTTTTACCTCCACATCCTCTTTTGTCGATCTGGCCCTCCTTCCCGCCTCCATGTCCCCTCTACTCATCCCTATCGCAGCAATAAAAATAAGTACACGAGTGCCCGAGACAAGGGTGCTTGCAGCAAAGCTGCTGTCAGTGGGAGACGGGCCTGAGAGCCATATGCCTCTGCTCCCCTCTTTTCTATGACAAAGTCAAGTTAATGATGGTCTGCGTTTAAACTGTTTACTGCCAGGGTTCATCATAAGTAAAGCTACGTTGGGATAGTATACCTTTTCAATATCCATGTTTGTTGCCTTCACTAGAACAAAAGGTGCTCATTCCCTCCGTGCCAGTTTGTTCATTAAAGCGACTCCATAAATAATAAATACATTTAATTTAATCTGGGAAATGTGTTTTAACACCCAAAGACTTTGAAAAGTAAGCTAACAAAACCTGCTCCTCTTGCTCATTTTACTTTAAATTTCACACGAGAGGTCAACTTTATGTTTTATGCATGGCCAAAGTAATTGATTTGCACAGAATCACAGGATGTGGTGAAAACGCTGGGAAACAAACAGAATTCCCCAGCTCCAAAGTCGCCAATTCTGTTCATAATGATATTCAGAAAATGCTAAACGCTAGCTCTGCAATTGCCATGCTAAATACTGCTAAGGAAGGATGTTACCTTTTTTCTTTCAACAATTTCACATTTCAATTGCACAGAACTGCATGCAAAGAGCATGGCTAAACACTTAAAAGGTCCTAAAGGTGAGACTTATTGGCTATGCCAATGCTTGTTTTATTTTAAATGCATGGAGTTCAGAAACCTTACAGAAACTGGTATTGTCAGGAAATTATATTTGAGATCATATCAAGGAGGCAGTATTTTTGAAAGCTGAAGTACAAAAGAGAAGAAGGATGCTTACCATCAAGAATGGCCCACTGCCCGTCAATTTCAGTGTGCTTCAGGTAGGAATCCTCAATTGTTGGGTCGTAATCAGGCACAAAGATCTTCTGGAAAAACTGAATGGTCAGGGCGCTCTTTCCAACACCCCCATCTCCCACCACCACCAGTTTGTATGTGGGAAGATTATCACTCAGGACAGCGCTTGTTGCCATGTTTCAGTTATTTCACAACCTAAATCAAAACACAGTAATATGTTAAAACCTGTATATCATTAGCATATTCAGAATCAAAAACTGTTTTTTTCTAATATACAACGAAACTTTGTTGTGGTACGACCATAGGCTAGTTAAGCAAATACATGCACCGACTGCAGAATAAAGTGTGTAAGTGAAAGGTCACAAATTCAAATAAGTGAAAGGTCACAAGACAAATGTCACACATTCAAAAAAGATTCGGGCTAACTTAGTCTCCCTTCCTCCCAATAAATTATTATTCATATATTATTTATAATTATTAAATGATCGCAATGAAGTTGCCTTGTAACTAAACGAAACAAATTTATCTCACCATAAATAAATACATTAAAAAATATACTTACGTCTTTCATCGATTTCCTGACATTCGATAAAATTAAAAAAGTTGCATCGTTTTTTCTATTTTAGTCATGGAACAACTCGCAAAATGAGCATCTTAAAATCTACATTTATCTGGTGATAATTCGTATCACCCTTCAACCAGTGCGAGGACGGTTACGGATCCTAAACCAAACAGCTGCTGACCTCAGGCGCTGCAGATCTAGGGCTAGATATAGGTAATTTTATTTTACCACTTTTTAAATACCGAATTTTACCGATTAGGTATTTAAGAAGTGGTAAAATAGAGGGGGGGTGTAGGTATTACAGAATCTGTAAATACCGAATCGTTAAGATTCGGTATTTACTGATTCTGTAAATACCGATTCGGTAATGCCCATTGATTCCTATGGGCATTGAAGCCCATAGGAATCAATGGGCATTACCGAATCGGTATTTACCGATTCGGTAAATACTGATTCCAGCAAGGGTGCAGGGGGTGTCACTTTGACACCCTCTAGCACCCCAAATACAGGCATGTGTGCCATGTGGCACACAGACATGCCCTAAGGGCATGTCTGTCTGTCACATGGCATAGGTGTGCATGCACGCATGTGCATGCACACCTGAATTCAGTATTTTACCACCCAAATTGGATTGGGTGGTAAAATACAGAATCTGAAAGGCCTTTGGGACTCAGAAGAGTCCCACCTACATCTGGAAGTTACCGAATCGGTAAAAATACTGATTCGGTATTTTTCCGATTCGGTAAATTTACCGAATCAGTAAAATTGGCCCCCTACATCCCAAAAACCCTTTTACCGGTTGGTAACGGCCGGAATCAGCCGTTACCGGCCGGTAAATGGCCACCTACATCGGGCCCCTAGTGCCTAATTTGTGCTGGTGGTGAGCACGGGCACCCTTGTCTAGGCAGCCCTGATGTTCGCCAACTCCAGCATCTCTCAGAATTCAGACTTGAGCGAACATATGCACTAGGGCTGATTCGAGGCCAAAACCCAACGACAGCGATTATGAAGCCATCGCTGCATTCATAAAGTAGGTTTATTTTCTATAGACCATTTTAAACATTCAACATATATTTTAACATAGAAATCGTCATCCATGCAGAATTTACAAAAAAGAACAAACTTATTTTGCACTATTTCTGTTAATTGTGTAATAAACATAAACAAAATGATTTTTTCTTAAGCCTATTTCTCTAATTGACTGGTATTTTTGCTCCGTATAAGCCCTGGAGCAGATCGTTTGTTTGGAGTAAATACTGTTTGCTCAGTTACGTTTTCCACAAGCAGCATAATGTTGCAAATCGATGTTCCCTGTTTTATTTGCACCATAATGTGTTTCTGGCGATCCCGCGCGTATAATTATTAATTTTAATAAGACATTGTCTATGCATAAAAAAAACACCATCCCAAACATGCTAAATGTGTCTAAGGCTATCCGATGAATTACGAGTTTCAAGGATATGCATGGAGAGTGCTGGCCAGGCCCCTTGAGGGTGCTCCCCTCCTGACCCCCCCCCCCCCCCCTCCCCGGCCTGCGAGAGCCCAAGTTAAGCCCCTAATTCTGAATGGCAGGGGGTCGCATACATTTAATAACGTGTCATCTGCCTTGGGAGCCATACTGAATTAAAGTAACACTCCGGGAGGACAGTTAAGAATTATATTCTTTCTCACTTCGTTTTCTGAGCATCAGACTGAACCCGCTGGCGGCGAATTCAAGCACGGCTAACTAGTGTGCTTGTTTTCATTAATTTCCATAATTCTCTCATCTCTTTGACTTCTGTGACTACACATTAGTTGGTGCATACAACTGTTCTTTTTTCTAAAACTCCCTTGAGCCCCAACCCTGATTCTGACCCCGCACACCATCTGTTGCTGGTTGCCTGGGAAGACATGCCTTTCCAGCGAGTCAGTCTCGGCTGGGCGAGGCTGCCAAAAGGAGTATCTACGACGATTTATTGAGATAGACCTAAATCTGCTTTTTAAATGTTCGTCAGCTCAGGAGTTTAGTGTCTGTTGTGTCCTGCAGGACATGACATGCAGCAGATACTCATTAGGGGCAGTGTTAACACCCACCCCTCACCAGTGGTGTAGCTAGGCCTTTTGCAGCCCTTGGTGGTTCTAGACCTTTGCTGCACTGCGTGCAGAGCTGGACTGGCCGAAGCAGGCACCGGGCATTTCCCCGGTGGGCTGCCAGGGTGGGGGCCGTTTTTGTTACAGAGACGTTTTCGGTCCCTGTAACAAAATTGTCCGAAACTGGCCTTGGCAAAGAGCTCAGCCACACCCCCAACCCCCGGGGGGCTCGGCGAGCACTTTGCCAGAGCTGGTTTTGATTCCCAGTCCGGCCCCGACTGTGTGGCCGCAGCTAAGAGCGTGGGGGGGGTCACCCCCCTTGCTACGCCACTGTCCCTCACACCCATCCAACACAGGCGTCACCAGTCAGGTGATCTGCTAATAAAAGGGGCAGAACGCACGGTCCCGCAGACATTTTATCCACCCACAAGTATGGTGTCAGTGCCGTTCCTTTAGGCAGCATGTGGGCCAAGGAGCCACGACATCACAGTGGCAACAGTGTGTATGTTATGAGGATATAGGGACACTGTACTATTCTCTGCGGAAATTCATTGTAAATATATAAATCTTGAAGAGATGTATATCTAGAATCACCACCAGGAGTAGTTGTGTGTGAAGTAGAGCGTCTCCCTTCTCGTTGTATATACCGACTCAGTGACACCCTGGTACACAGGCACAATGGAAATGTACTTGTGACAAGGAGGAAAAATAAGCCAATAACTAGGGGTCGGCGGAATTGTAATTCCTCTGGCGTAATTGGAGGAATTGGTAATTCTGGTAGTTTTGTATCACAGAATTACTGATTAAGTTCTGCCACTCCGCTTGCGGAATTAATCTGAAGTAATTTTTAATTTAACAGGGCTGTTTTTAAAACAGAGCGACTGCTCCATCTTCCAGCCCTGTTTAAACCACTGCAAAGCAAAGCATACCCCTCAGCGCTCTTAGATACTTATGTAAGGGCGCTGAGTGGTATGCACTGGAGTGGATACCCCTTGGTGGTCTAAAATAGTTATGGAAGGGTCCCGAGGGGTATTCACTGCACAATGAGGTGCCTACTCTGCTCCTTCCCTTTTGTACCGCTTTGTTCACCATAAGTTGGCAGGGTATGCTCAGACGTGAGTCCCTTGCTCACTTTGCCACTGGATTTAAGCAAGCCTGGCTGAAGAAGGCTGCAATGCCAAGAACCAGTCCTAGGAAGCTTGCGTCCGGTCCAGGGAAGGCATGGCTTGACAGTTCGGGCTGGACTGTTCCCATGAGGCACAGGGTCAGACTAATTTGCATATGGCCATGACTGAACTGGGGTGGCAGAGTGGGCTAAAGAACGGTGATGGATTAAACCCAGATCTGTTGACTGGGTGTGTTTGATTGGTTCAGATGCTCCGTCCATCACCACCCCCTTTTGTACCGCTTTGTTCGCCATAAAACAGGCCTAAAATTAGCCAAAAAACTGGCGGCGCCTGCTGCCAATCTGACTGGGGGGTGGGAGGGCAATGTGGGGAAAAATGAATTAAAGAATACACACTTACCTTTTGCTGCCGACTGTCGCGATCTTCTACTCTCGTACTGCGCTGCTCCTGACGCTGCAATCCCCAGGGGCACAGGCTCTGAGACTCCCCATGCAATCCCTGTGCTTCTTTCATGCATTTAATCCCAGCATGAGAGAAGGGCTGGGATTGGGCGGAGCAGGCCCGTCTCATGCTCCAGCAGAGACTGGGAGTGTGTGCCCCTGAGCACTGATGATATCTCAGAGGAACAGCCTGGAGATATCAAAGTGCGCATGTTGGTTTGGCTGCCCTTAGACGGCCGATCAAACCTGCATGCACACTTTCAATGCCTACCATGCCTTCTCCCCTGCTGCTGACCCGGCGACATATCCCCGCCCCAGACTCACAGACTGGAAGTGAAAAATAAAATGACAATAAAAACGTTTTATTGTCATTTTATTTTTCTTCTGTCTGCGGCATTTCACCAATGGGGCGGCGCTCCTCCTCCATAGCGGATCAAGCCGCCCCTGAATTAAAACGCCCCATGAGCTAACCTGCCTGGTCAGCCCTCCTGCCACTGTCTGATTGCCTTTCAGGCCAGTCCAACCCAGCTAAGATGAACTTTTGCCTGAACAGCATACCAGTTCCACTGGTCATTGGAAATGACTGTGTTTGCATGACTTTTATCTATGGTTGCTGGAGTTCATTTCTATTTCTATTCACTACAGCTCACTAGTTTATTTTCACTTTCTGACAGCCTTTTATTTACTGGGCTTCCATAAAATGAACAGTTGCTCATAATAGTGATATATGTTGCCACAATGTGTTGAAGACTCGACGTGTGTTTTAAGTGGTTTCTTAAAAAGACAATCACCATGTTATGAATATTTTTGTAGCATCACAATGAAACCTGACCATAATTTGCATCTATCTGTCAACTGCTGTAAATTGGATTTGTCTTTGGCTCCAAAGTGTCTGCTGCAGACAGAGCTACGACGTTCCAAAGAAGGGGTAAGGGGTGCACAGAGCTGCAATTTCTCTCTCTTCGCAATAAATCAGGCTTTCGTGCTGTTGGCCGGTTTTCTCTTGCGATGTGATAGCCCAAACTGTCTTCCTGGCTCCCATTCAAAAGGCGGTAAGGATCGGCCACTCTGTGGAAACCGCTGACCGTGGACGCAGAGTGCAGACTGCGCCGCAAAGAGTGAAAGTCTGGCAGGGCGCTCGGAGCCGAGGGAGGCTGAAAGGGCCTGGGCACGCGCACAAGAAAAGAGCGGGGCCAGGCCAATGAGCAGAAAGGGGAAATGAAAACAGATGTGTCAATGACGCGTGAACCACAACTCCTCAAATAATGCAGATTTGTATTTTAATGTTCAGAACTGATTTTATTTTGGTACACTTACAGAAAACTGTCAGTTCGAAAAAAATCTAAAGAGCCTAATCCTCAAGGAAAAGAAAGCGCCCCAAGTGGCGTAATATATTATTTAACGCAGATTTCATTTAAATGAAGTCACCCTACACAGAAGCGTTTCCTAAAGAAGTTGTGCAGGCGCGCGCGATGAATCCACACTTCTGAAGAGAGCATTACCACTTCCTGTTGACAGAAAAAACACCAAAAAAATTCTAGTTCGCATCCTAAGTAAACGAATAGGTTAGCTTGGTGCTCCGAGGGAACAGCTTCTTGGGGTGCAGGCTGATACATTACGTTGGGCTCTTGGGACAGAAGCTCGTAGGCCTGTGCGGGGAATGAGATTTTGATATCAATTTATGATTATGATAAATTTAATAAAGAATCCCATTCATCTGTTTTGTACCGCTCGTATCTGTCATTGAGGAAAGGACCACCCCCGCATTGGTTAGATAAACCCCATTAACTGACGCCACTCTGAAGAACCACTTACAACTGATAAAGTTTTAAGAGTTTTATATAAAGTTATTTTGAATGCGTTACAATCCACTCAGGATAAAATCTCAAAAGAATACAAAATACAAAATCGGTTACAATATCAGCTGCTTAAGCTTCGATGTGAAGTGGTTCCTTCTGCGTCATCTGCAGTAAGATAAAAATCATCAAGTTAATCTGTCCCTACTCTATGCTATGTGACAATCCTACTTCGCAAGTTTCTTCCCTAAAAAGGTGTCAGCAGTTTGACTTCCAAAGAAGTTCAAACTCTCTTAGCCTCTAAAGGAAATCTTTAAGTTTCAGAAGCAGTACCCTATCTGCCTACCCATCCGCTCTCTAAGGGTCCTCGGCCTACTGCTCCCTTGTGCTCTGATGTCTCAGCACATCTGCTCAAGGCATCTACCCTTCGCCCTTGCTTCTGAGCAATTCGTCTCGATGTTCCTAAACTCCCAATTGCTCATTGCTAATGGTTCTGCTCTCCTCCCCGGGGTGCTGTCCCTAAAATACACAATCACCGTGTGGGTGGAACGCCCCTTGACGCCCACCACGGACTTTCCCCGATGATGTCAACTTCCTGCTTCTTCCATTGGTCCACTCCTTGCGTCGTTCGTTAAGTTGACCTTTTTCTTAGATGTCATCTTCATCATCTCATCGTCGACTTCTATTGATTCTTTCAGATCGCATGACATATGAACTTAGACAAGGCTTTAACTCTATGTCTCTTAGCTTGACCCTGCTAGGTCCTGTGAATGGTTTTGTCAAAACATAGTCCACCTCAAAAGTGTCTCTCCTCACGTTCGAGCAATAACCTCCGTCCGGCATTGTCACCTTAAATCTAACAAGTGCTAGACTTCTCGGCTCTCACGTCCACATCAAGCTATTTACGACTTTTACAAGTCCTCTAAATTACATACATTTGACTATGCTCCTGCGAACTCTTGACCAGTTAGGTTACAAACACAAATGACCTAAACTCTTCCAACATTCCTACAGAAACCCTCTACACAGTACAACCTTTGGCATACATTTATATATCCGTATTTTTAGCAAAAGCCTTAGTTATACTTAAATACATTCTACATCAAATATAAGTAATACATAGAATACGACTGCATAGAATATAACTTATGCATTTTCCTTGGTTACATCTTTATGTGAGTTCTCTTATACATTTATCCACGTTTCTCCGTTTAAAGTTACACACGTACACGAATTCTACTGTGCACGTTCGATATTTCCTAAGCATTTCTACATTACCCATCATGTATACGGGCCTTCTAAATCTAATGCATTTTAACATGTAAATACATTTACATCTCCTATACCATGTTATCACATTCGTTGGCCTTTATGCTATAATCGGCAACTTTACATTACAATGTGCGTTTCATTCCTACGTTTATGACATATACGTCTAGATATGGCTATGATATACTTTGCATTCAAATTGCGCTCTCTCAGTTCCCCCCTTTGATGACTTTTAGGAGTCATCACTAAAAGCAATTTGAATACATCTCTTATACCGAACTAGTTACATCAGTTCCTCTTTTTATCGATTCAAGTGTTCTCAAACTTTTATACTGTTGATCTTGTAGAACAGCTAGTCTCCTTTCTTGGTCTCTCATCGATCTTTGTAACTGGTTCGACCTATACCATTTATACAATTTTACTAATCCCAATAATGTAATTATACAAATTAATACTATTAATACAGGCTTTAAAATATACCAAACTATACCTTTGCCTAGATTAGCAAACCAATTTCCAACCTTTCCCACTCCATTTCCTACTTTTTCCCAAACATTTACTTTTGATAAATCTTCAATTTCTTGATGAATCTGTGTAATGTTCTGTATGACTTTCTCAAGTGGTTTTGAATTATCAGGAATATATGTACAACATTCCTGAACCTTCAAAGCTTTACAAACTCCGCCTTCCTTTGCTAATATCACATCTAAAGCAAGTCTGTTCTGTAAAACCATTGCTCTAATCGACTGCATCTCACCTTCTACTAACATCAATGATCTTGCAGTACTGGCAGACAACCTATCCACGACTGTTGCTAACCTTCTAATCTTAACATCGTTAAGAATCAAACCTAACAATGGAAACATTGCTCCAAATACATCTCCTACTACTTCTGCATCTCCTACTTCCCTTTTCGTTCTCCTCGAAGCCTTTCCTTCTATGATCGCTAAATCCTTTGCATGATATATTTTGGGGAAGACAATTGCCAAGTAACACGAACCATACCAATTGTCTGGAAGTTTTACATAGGCATTTCTCCCACAAACAAAATACACATTCGGAATAGCTTGCATCCCTTTCATAAAATCTTTCGTGTAGTACTCTAGTTTAAAAGAGTGCTCACAACTAACTTCACCTACAAATTCACTCTCATAATACGTTTTGCTTCGAGCTAAACATAACTTTCCTTTCTGCGTTCTATCCAATGCTATTGGACCATTGCTACCTTTCTTTTTATGTGCCTTCTCTTCTTCTGTCCAATCTGTTTTCCATTGTCCTGACATTTTTAGAATCTTCTGCCGTCTGCATCGATCATCTACTTGTGCTATAAACCTCTTCTCTACCTCTGACACTTTGCAAGTCAGATTATTTCTACGTGCATATGATGTATCTAATGTATCCCAAGGAAGAAAGAATTTAGCCAGTCTATCTTCCTTTTTGTAGTAGTCCCACTTATTCATTTGCTTATAATTCGGAACTTCGGGCAGTACCGAATCATAATTTGAAAAGTAGTACTCAAATCCTTCTCTCCCATAAAATATACTAAGCAGTAAACTACAGGTTATCCCATAAGTCAATGGGAGATGGTGATATCGAATGCCTTCGTCTACAGAAGCCGGCAATTGCATACAAACGTAGCAATCTTTGGCCTCCATGGCATCGATATATTCGTACAATAATTTAGCATATGCATTTGACCTAAAGTTTCCCTGTGACTCGTCTATGTGTAATCTACGAGTTTCATCTGTAAGTAAAGCCTTTTCACGTATAACATTGCTCTCCTCCTTCTTTCCCACAAGAGCAGGTTTCAAAGTCGTTACAATTTTTACATTTGCTATTCTCTTATCATTCTCATGTCCTGCCATGTAAGATATCGTTACTACTATGATTATGAGAAATATCACTATTGCTATAAGTGTACCTACTATACATCTAGCTTTTCTGTTTGGGTTGCCGTTCTCCATGTTATCAAAACAGCGTACCTCGTTCTCTAGCGAAAATTCTCTTTCCAGTCTTTGGTTGCTTGTTTGCTTTCACAGTCTTTAAAGTGCTTTTTGTCAACAGGTATCTTTTTCACCACAATGTCTTTTTTTTTTCTTCTTAGCAGCAGACAATCCTAGCCCTTCTCCGTCCTCTAAATGTAATCCCTAAGTTTATTCTTCTTTCCACTCGGCGCTAGGTTATCTTCTCCTTTATAACATACGTACAAAGTCTTTTATGCATCAACAATTATTTTCGGACCTGCAGCTTTCACAACAATTATTAACAGTTCAAAGCGAATAACTTTTTCTTCTTCCTCTGACATTTGCTGACCAACTGTTGGAAATTGTAATCTTTTTAGCACTAAATCTTGGATTTTACTCAGACGTGGGGGTATAGGAAGTGTGAAAGTCAGTAACCCCTCAGTCTCGAGTCCAGGCGCCAACATCCATATCTCCACTGCCACAAATGGATCGAGATCGATTACTTTCACGCTCTTCACTCTCCCAGATTTCTGTCCCCAATACATCTGCTAGATAAGTCCACTCTGGGGTGGCGTACCTTCTGCAGGGCACACGTACCCTTCTCGATCTTCGTGGACTCTCAGTTCCTGAATCTGTCGTCTCTTCCTCCTGATCCGATTCTTCAGCGATCGGGGCAAGAGTTCTTTCCTTTTTCCTTTCCGAACTTGGCCTTTTCCTTCTCTCCGGCCAACTGGCTTCGTTGCTTTCCGTCTTTCCGCTCCTTGTTCCAGGACCCGTCTCTTGGTCACTCCCAGATTGCTCGATATCTGTGTCGGACTCCCAATTACTTTCTTCTCCTGAGGCGACTTCGGTCCCACTAGTGTCCTGACCTTCGTCGTCCTGTTCCAACACAGTTTCAGCTTCTTCGATCACCTCCACAGCTTGGCTTTCCCCCTCTATGGCTTCTCCGCTTCCCGCCGGATTCTCATCCGAGAGAGGAGCTGTTTCTTCTGGAGGTGTTGGCACTCTTCGGGTGTGTGAGGCATGTATCCAGTTTGGCAGACCTCCACACTTCACTGCGGTATTCGTTACAAGTATGACTTGAAACGGTCCTCGCCAACGCACGTCTAAGCAGTTCTTCCTGACATGCTTCTTCACCAGGACCCAGTCTCCTGGACTCAGGTCATGGCACAAGTCTTGTACTGATGGAACCTCTGCAGCCTGGACCTGGAGGGACACAGAATTAACGGCATCAGATAGTCCCTTGCAGTAGTCCAAGATCAAATCGTCTGTGATGTTCACTAGCGCTGCAGTCGGAACCGATGGCAATCTCATAGCTCTCCCCATTAGCACTTCGTGTGGAGAGAGGCCTGTTCTTCTATCAGGTGTGCTACGTATGCTCATAAGAACTACTGGAAGTGCGTCTGGCCAACTCAGGGATGTCGATGAACAGACTTTAGCCAATCTGGACTTGATAGTACTGTTAATTTGCTCTACGATCCCTGAAGCTTCTGGTCGATAGCTGCAGTGTAACTTCTGATCGATATTCAAAGCTGAACACAGCATCTTCACCACTTCGCTATTAAAATGAGTTCCTCTGTCCGATTCCAAAGAGGATGGCACCCCAAATCTCGGTATCAACTCTCTAAGTAACAATTTTGCTACTGTAAGTGTATCGCACCTACGTGTAGGGTAAGCCTCAACCCATCTAGAAAATATGCAGACAATCACTAACACGTATCTGAGTCTGTTGCATGGAGGCATTTCTATGAAGTCAATCTGCATCCTATTGAAAGGCCCCCCAGACCTTCCTATGTGACTCAAGGTAACTGGTGTTCTCTTTCCCACATTTAGTTGCTGACAGATCGTACATCGTTGACACACTGCTTCTGCCGCTACTCTAAACTTAGGATTGAACCACGTCTGTCTGAATACTCTCACCATAGCATCTCTTCCTATGTGTGCTGATCCATGCAATTTCCTTGCCATTGGACTAACAAGCTCATTTGGTAATACTGCCCTCCCGTCGGCAGAAACCCAGAAATTCATCTCACTTTTTTCACACCCTGCTGTTTCCCAGCTCTTTTTCTCATCATTTGGTGCATTTTCCTGTACAGCTCTCAATTCATCCCACGTATCCACTGTGTCTAACAACATGGTCAATTCAGTTCTCTCCTGGACTCCCCCCACTTTGGCATCAGTGTGAGAATATCCCTGCTCTGCGCAGTAACGCGCTACTTCATCTGCGTATTTGTTTCCTAGTGATACAAAGTCTGTATTTTTTGTATGTGCTACACATTTGACCACAGCTATGGCCATAGGTTTTTGCAAAGCCTCTAACAGTAGTTTCACGAATTCTCCATTCCTAATAGGAGAACCCGAGGAGGTCATGTAACCTCTTTGAGACCATAACTGCCCGTAATCATGAACTACGCCGAAACCATACTGGCTATCGGTGTATATAGTGACTCGAAGTCTATCGCCTGCTAGACAAGCACGAGTCAAAGCCACAATTTCAGCTACCTGTGCGGAGTGTACTCCTTCCAGGCAAGCGGCTTCTATAACTCTGGTAATCGTGCATACTGCATAAGCTGCTCTCAGCTGACCGACATCGTTTCTTACGCATGAACCATCAACGAAGAAAATTTCGTCTGGGTCTGTCAATGGCTCATCTACGATATCAGGTCTCGGTTTGGTACATAGTTCAGTCACATCGAGGCAGTCATGTTCTGTACAATTTTCGTCGTCCACTTCATTCGGAAGTGGCATCAAGGTTGCAGGATTCAAGACAGAGCATCTCTTTAGGGTCACATTCTCGGCAGCCAGTATGACCTGCTCGTAGCGTGTGAGCCTGCTATTCGTCAGGTGCTGAGTCTTAGTCCTGGTCATTAACAGTTCTACAGAATGTGGTACATACACTTCTAACTGATGACCCATAACTACGCTTTCAGATCGTTCAATGCTGACACCCGTTGCAGCTACGGATTTGAGACATCCGGGCAACGCTGCGGCTACTGGATCTAATGTAGCCGAAAAGTACGCCACTGGCCTGCGCGCATCTCCATGGACCTGTGCTAATACCGCTAAAGCGCATCCCTCTCTCTCGCAGCAGTAAAGCAAAAAAGGTTTAGTGTAATCTGGCATTCCTAAAGCCGGGGCACGACATAAGTCCTCCCTCAGCTGCAAGAACGCCATCAAACAATCTTTGTCCCATGGTACCGGATCACTTACTCCCTTGTGCGTCAGTTGTAATAGCGGTTTTGCCTTCAGTGAGAAGTTTGCTATCCACTGTCGACAATAACCGACCATGCCTAGAAACATCCTGACTTCTCTTTGTGTCGTAGGCGCGTTCATTTTCATAATCGCCTCTATTCTGTCTGGAGACACCTTCCGCTTTCCCTTTTCAATCCTGTGGCCCAAGTATTGCACCTCAGTCTTACAATATTGCAATTTACTTGGAGACACCTTGTGTCCGTTCTCGGCCAAGTGATTTAACAAGGTGATGGTGTCTTCTCTGCAAGCTTCCTCAGTTTCTGACGCAACGAGGAGGTCGTCTATGTACTGGACCAGAACTGACTTCTTGGGCAGTACTAGACTCTCAAGATTTCGTTTCAATAACTGGTTAAAGATCGACGGGCTTTCTGTGTACCCCTGAGGGATACGACACCATGTTAAAACGCGATCTTCCAGCTTGAAAGCGAAAAGATACTGGCTCTCTTCGTCTAACGGTATCGAAAAGAAAGCCTGACACAAATATATCACGGTAAACCATTCAGCTTGGAACGGTATCTGAAACAATATGACTGATGGATTCGGTACCACTGGACAACATGAGACAACGATGTTATTAATCTTTCGAAGATCCTGCACTATTCTGTATTTTCCACTAGGTTTCTGCAAACCCATGATCGGGGAGTTACATGGACTACCCACGATCTCCTTCAGTATTCCCTGCTTAATCATGGATTCGATCACAGGCTTGATCCCTGCAATCGTCTCTGGCGTTAGCTTATACTGTGGTGTTCTTGGATACTCAGCATGGGGTCTTACCAAGATTTTTACCGGTTCCACTCCTTTGATCAATCCTATTTCTTCCCCAGTAAAATCCCATACCTCAGCTGAGACTTTCTCTCTCAAGTCTTGTGGGAGCTCCTCCACTGTTAAGGTAGGATAAAGTTCCACACACTCCTTTGAGTTTACAACTTTAAAATCAGCGTCCTCATCATTGGTCTGCACTTCTACTCCCTCAGGTGTGCAATGTATCGTGCAATTCAGTTTGCACAGCAAATCTCTCCCTAATAAGCACACAGGACTAGAATCGCAGATCACAAACTGATCTTCGTCACTGTAATTCCCTATCCTTACTGACACTGGTTCGGTCAAGGGATTTGTCATCCTTTTGTTCGCGACTCCTACCACCTGAACCGTTTCTCCTGATATTGGCAGACCCGGGACTACCGCAGATCTTAACGTGGATCGAGTGGCCCCTGTATCCACCAAAAAGGTCGTAGGACATCCCGCTATTTCCGCCTCTACGTATGGTCCTCTCTGATCTACTTCCAAAGCGGCTCCTAGAGTACAGTCTTCCTCCCTATTCGCCCGCTGCCCTGTAAGAGGATCAACGTAGTAGCATTCCTCTCCTCCTACAAACAATGGCATCTGTCTGTAGGTTTTCCCTCCGTTTGAGATGCGAGGCGGTTGAGGAAACGGGGCTCGAGGAGTCTGAGTCCCCCCTTTGACAAACTTGCCCTTCGGGAATGTGGCTCCCTTAACCACGTTGTTCTGAACCTCTTCCTCCTCCTGCTCTAATTCCCCTGACTCAACATTGTAAGGACACTCGCGTCGCCAGTGTCCCACCTCATTACACTGATGGCATCTTGTCGTCTTTTTCAGTGTCGTGATATCCATTCTCGGTCTCGGTCTTTCTTCCTCGTCTCTGCTCTGATTATTCTGTTTCTTTGCCTGCGTTCCTGTTCCCTGCTGCCGCGGTTTATCCTTTCCAGCAGCTTGCATTTGCACTAGCATTAACTTTTCTTTAAGCTTCTTTGCCTTAGAGTCTATCTCGTCACTACAGTACCTTGCATACCTCAGAATTTCATCCAAAGGCTTGTTCTGCCAACAGATCAGATGCTGCTGGATCATTAGACATATTTCTGGTCTTAATCCGAGGACAAACTTCGAAACAAACTGTCCTATGTCCTTGGGATCCATCACATCTAACCCGCTGTATTGCTTGAACGCTTTCAGTAATCTCTCATAGAACTCATGAACTGTCTCTTTCGGCTCCTGAGTAGTTCGATCTATCTTTACCCAGTCTATGTCTTGCACCGGCACTTCCTCTTTTAGCCATGTTATTACTCTCTCGTATTTTTCCATGACTCTGACTGATGGACCATTCGTCCGAATATTTCTCGGCGGCTCGCAAGTAGGCCATTCGACACTAAGCTTGCACGCCGTCCACAAATCTCCGGGTACCACGATATCGAACAGTGTGTTCAAATCGATCCACAGTACCTTCGAGATCTTCACGAATCTTTCTACCTGCTTATACCACTCGACGGGATTATCCCTAAGCTTTGGGAAGGAATTGGTGAATGCCGCCAAATCCCCCCTACTCCAGGGCACATGAACGTAGCTTCCATTCGCGATTTCTCGCAAAGGGAAGGCTTCCATTCGCATCAAGCCTGCGTCCTGGGACTCCTCAAGCACACTCCGTCTGACGGAGCCCTTTCTGGACCATCTTTCCTCCCATCTATCCAGATCTCTCCATATTCTGATACTTACGATCAATTCCCTTATGTGTACTTTCAGCGCGATCGTTCTGCGATCATCCAAATCCTGATCCGTGCAAGTTAGCCTATGGTTACTCTGTAAAGCCTTAGTTCGCGACAGGTCTACCATGTACCTGTTTGCCAAATTAGATAAGTTCTCATGAGCTGACCTCGCCCTCCGAGTAATATCTTTGGATAGAAACAGTATCTCATCTGGTGTATACGAGGCTAATCTCTCTAATGGCACTGTACCATCAATCAATTCATCCAGATCTGCCTTCAAACTCATCACGTCAAGCCGTTTTGCTTTTATTTCAGCTTTCAGCATTTCAGTTCTATGTTCTTCTCTCATATCCCTCTCACCTCCACTATGCGCCCTACGCCTGAGCACAGGTGAGTTATGAGGAGTCTTCCTTCCATCTCTTCGTTCCCACCCTTCTAGATCCCAAGCCTTTCCATCTCCACGTGGGGTATGGTGGAATAAGGCTCCGTCCCCCAACCCTACGTTCCGATTTTTAGGCTCGGTTTCTCCAGATGTGAGATAGGATCCACCGTTCGGTTCTAACCCATTATAACTTGCTTGTTGTCTGGTGTCGCTTAATAAAATGAAAGGCCCTCGCCGGTCTTCCGTGTTCCCGTGATCTCTTTCGTGATCACCGGATGCATGGCGAGACGTTTCGCGACTCCCTAAATTCTCATGACTCCTTCCACTATCCCCGGATGCATGTCGAGACGCTTCGCGACTCTCCATGTTTCCGTGACTCCAATGTCTCACATTCTCACCTGGGGCATGGTGTGTGCACCTAAAGGTATTCTGGTACTCCTGTGTCCTACGTTCCCCTTCACTGAAGGTGACGCGAGGCACTTCGCCACACCCTGCACTTCTGTCTTCGCACATTAGCCTATTGCTGTTATCAGCAGGATAAGTATCTCTTCTGCTCTCTTGGCTTCCTCTCTCCCACTCGGGGCTGCTTTCGCCAGCTCCACAATGAGAGAGAATCCTGTTATCCTGTTCTCTCCACTCGGATCCCGTTTCTAAACTTTTATTCCGAGCTTCTTCGGCAGCGTCCCATTCTCTCAGGTATTCCCTTAATTCCTTATGGGTTTTCGGTTTAGGACCCCTCAAATCCATTGGCCCTCTTCGACCTCCCTGTTCTACCCTGGGACCCGTTGCGGAATCCAATGGGGTACTCCGACTTATTGGTGCTCGTATTTGCCTGTGGGGATTCATTGTGGCATTCCTATTCTCCTCTTCTGCTCTTTCATTGTCCCATCGTGCCTGTTCCTCCTGCTGGACCCCTTCTGGGTTATAGATTGACACAATAGGGCCTATGGTGACCGGAACCTGCAAGGCGTCCGGCATTTGGTATGACCTAGCGCATTGCGTCTCCGGCACCTTCTGGACCACAAATCTTCCCACTACTCTCTGTTCAGAACTAGTTTGGGGTATTTCCTCAGTCTTATTAGCGTCCCACTCTGTTACCGGGATCGACTTATATTCCCCCCACCTAGCTCCGTCTGTTTGCGGTAATATGGGACTCGCAAGTTCACCACTGTATGGAGGTGGTCTGTCTGTCAATAGCCTCTCTATCAGATCCTCCTCCGACTCGCTTTCCTCATCTTCTTGTTCTAGAGGTTTCCTTTCTCCCGTAACTTCCAACATCGGGTACAGTTTATCTGCTTCTATCTTCTGCACCCTCCATTTCTTAGCTTCCTCGTCCCATTTAGCATCCTGCACTGCTTTTACCGATCTTCTCACTCTTTCTTGGCGCCTCTTTACGCCCCTTTCGTGTGCTGTTCTAAACCACACACCAAGAGCTTCAAATTGTGTTGGCCTCGGTAGAGGTCTCATTGAAAGCATCGTCGCCTTCAGTTGGTTCAACACTTCTAATTTAAACGTTCCAAATCTTGGAAACGCCAGTTCTTTTTGCCCTTCAGTTAGCCTGTGCCACTCGGAAATCCATAATATCGAGTGTAAGCCTACATTTACTGCCATATGATATGCTGGTGTGCCTTCTGGTGGAGCTTCTTCTCCGGCATATAAATTTCTCCTTTTCTTTTTAAAGATTTTTCCTAAACCCTTGAAACACTTCATTTTGATCCTTGCTAATTCTTTTCTTGCTTATTTGCGTCTTGATAACAACCACCAATCCCTGTACGACTCTCGCTAATCAGCCTATCCCAGCACGGTTCTACACCAACCGACCAATCTCAGCGCGGCTCTACGCTGACGTCACTTCTCCCTTCTTCAGCAACTTCCCTCGTTTCTCAACTTGTCTCACGATTTCACATGCGTTTTCATTCATACATTGAAAAATGACTACTTCCGTCCAAGCGATCACTTTTCTCTGACTGTACGGCCACAGTCTAACTGTAATTGCTACCTCAACTGGCACAGCGTCTTTCCTCTTACGGTCGGACACTTGCCTCAACTGATAGGTTACTTACACACAGTAAACGTACGACCAGCGTCCGCTACTCATTCACTCACACATACGCTCCCCCTATCATCGGTCTGTCGGGAAGTCAATGGTACCTCATGACCCCCTTTCAATGGTAGTCAAATTACTCTAGGTGTTCGATACACCTGAACCACTTAAGTCCTCTGGACATAAGATTTCATCCGGTTGCGCGCGCTCACAACCTTCCCCCAATCACACTACAGGCATTCAACTCCGCTTGACATTACAACACAGGAACAACATAAAACACCGCAATCTTACAACGCATGACCCTTATACTCACTCTCGACCGACTCTGCTGCTTTTCTCTCGACGCACCGTCAGCACCGTCTTCGGCTGCAATTCTTCTTCTGGTCGACGATGACTAGGGACCTTGGGGTAAACTAACCTGGCCTAGGTCGTCTTCCTCAAGAAGATAACCATCATTTCTCTGCTACCAACTGCGGGGAATGAGATTTTGATATCAATTTATGATTATGATAAATTTAATAAAGAATCCCATTCATCTGTTTTGGACCGCTCGTATCTGTCATTGAGGAAAGGACCACCCCCGCATTGGTTAGATAAACCCCATTAACTGACGCCACTCTGAAGAACCACTTACAACTGATAAAGTTTTAAGAGTTTTATATAAAGTTATTTTGAATGCGTTACAATCCACTCAGGATAAAATCTCAAAAGAATACAAAATACAAAATCGGTTACAATATCAGCTGCTTAAGCTTCGATGTGAAGTGGTTCCTTCTGCGTCATCTGCAGTAAGATAAAAATCATCAAGTTAATCTGTCCCTACTCTATGCTATGTGACAATCCTACTTCGCAAGTTTCTTCCCTAAAAAGGTGTCAGCAGTTTGACTTCCAAAGAAGTTCAAACTCTCTTAGCCTCTAAAGGAAATCTTTAAGTTTCAGAAGCAGTACCCTATCTGCCTACCCATCCGCTCTCTAAGGGTCCTCGGCCTACTGCTCCCTTGTGCTCTGATGTCTCAGCACATCTGCTCAAGGCATCTACCCTTCGCCCTTGCTTCTGAGCAATTCGTCTCGATGTTCCTAAACTCCCAATTGCTCATTGCTAATGGTTCTGCTCTCCTCCCCGGGGTGCTGTCCCTAAAATACACAATCACCGTGTGGGTGGAACGCCCCTTGACGCCCACCACGGACTTTCCCCGATGATGTCAACTTCCTGCTTCTTCCATTGGTCCACTCCTTGCGTCGTTCGTTAAGTTGACCTTTTTCTTAGATGTCATCTTCATCATCTCATCGTCGACTTTTATTGATTCTTTCAGATCGCATGACATATGAACTTAGACAAGGCTTTAACTCTATGTCTCTTAGCTTGACCCTGCTAGGTCCTGTGAATGGTTTTGTCAAAACATAGTCCACCTCAAAAGTGTCTCTCCTCACGTTCGAGCAATAACCTCCGTCCGGCATTGTCACCTTAAATCTAACAAGTGCTAGACTTCTCGGCTCTCACGTCCACATCAAGCTATTTACGACTTTTACAAGTCCTCTAAATTACATACATTTGACTATGCTCCTGCGAACTCTTGACCAGTTAGGTTACAAACACAAATGACCTAAACTCTTCCAACATTCCTACAGAAACCCTCTACACAGTACAACCTTTGGCATACATTTATATATCCGTATTTTTAGCAAAAGCCTTAGTTATACTTAAATACATTCTACATCAAATATAAGTAATACATAGAATACGACTGCATAGAATATAACTTATGCATTTTCCTTGGTTACATCTTTATGTGAGTTCTCTTATACATTTATCCACGTTTCTCCGTTTAAAGTTACACACGTACACGAATTCTACTGTGCACGTTCGATATTTCCTAAGCATTTCTACATTACCCATCATGTATACGGGCCTTCTAAATCTAATGCATTTTAACATGTAAATACATTTACATCTCCTATACCATGTTATCACATTTGTTGGCCTTTATGCTATAATCGGCAACTTTACATTACAATGTGCGTTTCATTCCTACGTTTATGACATATACGTCTAGATATGGCTATGATATACTTTGCATTCAAATTGCGCTCTCTCACCTGACAGAAGTAAAATGACAGACAAGGAATATATTCTGCCCGTTCCAGTCAAGGATGCCTTCAGACAGCCTGGCTGAGGCAGGACGTGAAACGTGGCCCCCAGAAAACGGAAGATTTTAGTAGATATGAGAGCAGTGCTTCTACAAGGAATGACAAGGGTCTCCACTTAAAAGAAAAGGCAAGGAAAATTTGCCAAGGTGTATCGGGAGCGCTCCAGCAGACACATTTCTATTTTGCCTGTAGTGAGGCACATCCTGGCATCATTAGTAAGGTTCTAGAGAGGAAGGTTTAGAGCAGGGGTCTCCAAACCGGTCCTGGAGGGGCGGATCCATGCCAGATTTTTTGGATATCCCCATTGAGATACATGTAGTAATTTAAAAAATCTGGCATGGATCCGCCCCTCCAGGACCGGTTTGGAGACCCCTGGTTTAGAGGGACTCGGCTCCCTTTGAGAACAACTGGGAGTGAAATCTCCAGCTTCTGTAAGGTCACTGGAGGTTTGGAGGTCTGCTAGACTGCTGCTATGGGGAGGGAGACCAGAGTGGAATCCTCCACACGCATGGCTGCTGAACTTTGCTGAGAGCCTGTCTCAACATCCCCTCAGAAGCTCAATGTTAAAAGATCTCTTCAATCTGTAAATCAAGCTGCATGGTGGTTTATCGAGGGGGCAGAGGGTGACATGGGGAGGTCTCTGGGGTTGGCAATGGAGACTGAGATGGGACCAAACTGAGGAGTTTGAGAATGAGGCGAGACTGCGAGTCACATGTTTTATAGTTGTAGCTGAGGACTCCTTCATCTTACTTGTCTTCTTATGTCACTTTAGCATCTCTGCATTCGACCTGCAGGTTAATTGTTTGTCCTTTCTCACCTTCTATTCCCTCTTCCTTTCCAACCTTCTGGCAACTTTTGAACCTTGGCATGTGTCTGGTTGGTTTCCGAGGACCCCTCTGGGCTGAAACCCCTGGGTCTCCCACCTCAGAGCATGGCTCAATATTGGTCCTATTCGGATTGGTGTGCAAAACTAAAATTGGGCAGAGATGACACCCTAGTTATGTAGTGAGGAAGTTTGCTAGAGCGATCATAAGACTTTAAAGGTGGAGGCTTACTTGGGGTGAAAAACCAGACCCTTATTTAAATCAAGAAAAAACGAACGTCTCCAACTAGGATCAAAACAGTGAACTGAACTGCTGCAACATCTATGAATCTAGGCCTGGACGGTCTATTTGATCAGGCATTTCCTCAGTGGGCTCTAGCCATTGGGGGTGTTTTTAAAAGCCGCTTCTGGCTCCTCTGCCACTTGCTCCAGCTCTCCCAGGTAATTACAGCAGCTTTAGATGGGAGGGAGGAAAAAGGGAGAGGTGAGGAATGGGAGATGAGGAATGGGGATGGACTGGTTTGAAAATTTTTGTCAGGCTTGCTTTTGGTTCTCAGTACAGTCATGTTCAAGGACGGAGGAGGGATGGATTGGGGATGAGACATAAAAATTTCTCAGAAACAGTGGCTAAGGTATCACTTAGAGAATAGTTAATGTTAGGATGCCCACATCACCGTAGCCCAAGACACACCACCGACACCACCAATCAGGTTAGTATATTTGCATGCACCCAACCTATGTTCGATATTCTATAAACAGGATTTCAGTCCATTCCCAAAAGTGCTCCAGATACACCTTTAAAGCATCATCCTCAGGCAAAGTAACTAAACTCTCTCTCTCTCACACACAAACATCTAAATCATATAGTTGTCAAAACACAGCCAAACCAACAGCACTGTTATGCACCACAGTAACAGACAACATAGAACACGTGGATTCACTCTGATAGATGCATCATATGCACACTACTCTGAAAATGTGAATAATAGCATATAACAGAACCCGTAGGAGGCTCCATCACAAAGGTAGTTGACCCTGTTTATAGTCTGTAGGCCTCAGTATGGAAGTCTTTGTATTTAGGGACAGTACCCGTGGTTCTCTTGCCTTTAGTTTGAGGTATTAAGCTATATTTTATCTTAGGCCATGGAATCTCTGTAGCCTTCCAAGGAGCGGTTTCTATCTATCTATGCAGAAAATCTTTGTAAGTGTCCTTCTGACTCAATGCAGAGAAGTACCACAAAATGAGGAAGGCCTATAAAATGCAAAAAAATGTTGAGTAGCCTGCTATGCATAACTGTTCAACGTTGTCTTCCACTTCAAGAGAAACCTCGGTTTCAAGGAAATTCAGTGCTGACCAAGACTGTCAGCTTCCGATGCCCCAGGGAAGGATTGATAAGTGTGGTGTCACTCGGGTGTGCTTCCAAGCATCACAGAGGTTCAGTAGGGTGTTATACGCCTGTCTCACTTGAAGCCTGAATATATGCATACATGTGGTCTGCAAGCACTTGTGCCAATCTTAAGCATGAGTATCGAGCATTGAGTTATAAAAATATTCTACTCTCAACACTAATCCACCACCAGCAGATATGCATTTTCAGCATTACTAACCTTTCATGTAACAGTGAACACCACTGTCCTACTGAGCCCATAGTGTACATCGAACCTGTACAGATTTACATACCCTGGCTACCACAGAACCCCCATTTGTTACCTCTATACCACCACCAAGGCCCGTTGAAATAAATAGCAGTGAATCACCAGCAAGCTTCATTTACCAACAGATGCTTATGAACCCCCACTTCCCCCTCCACTGCCATAGAGTATTGTAGATTAGCTTTTATAATCCTATGCTTGTTGCCACACAGTTTCACACCCTCCACTATGTAGAGGTCAATGGCCAAGAAGAATTGTGGGAATATTCCCTGACACCTACCTGCTTAATGGCCCCTTTAATCAATCCTGGCTTTTAATCCAATGAGCCTAGTACAGCTTTAATCATTGGACTATTGGGTCCCCTGATTCTCACAGTTTCTTTAAGGGCCAACCCGCTCTCTTAGATATAAATCTTTGCTTTGCACTTGAAATCAACACACAGCATTCAACAATTATTGATCAAAGCACTGACCGAACACCCAACAGAGCTCAGATAAGTAATTCAGTTGGGTGCCACCAAGCTCACAACAACCTTAACCATAAAAAATTATCACCACGTCAAACGGAACATTGTGAACCATGCACATACATACAACATAGATCAAAAGTGTAAGTAGATGAATCTCACAGATGCACAACACCACTGCACTCTTTACAAAACAATATATTGCACCACGAAAACACACAACATAGTAAAACCAACTCCTAACAAACGTAGTCCAATGTGTATAAAAATATTACTTTCGTTACTTTTATTTTTAGGAACGAAGTGGAACTCAGTTACAGGTAAGTAGACTTTTCAATTATTCAAAACACATACAGTAAGGGGGGACCCATGGGCAGTTTAATGACCAGCTCTGAATACAAGCCCAACTAACAGTATTCACAACAGAGTACCAGAGGGTCAATAAAAAGACAGGCTAGTTAGTGAAGACAGAACGGGTGTAGCGCTCCCACTATCCATATGATTTCGGGGCAAATGCTAAAGAACATATATATGTGTATATATGTATATATCTCTATGCCAGATCAAAATAAGTATCTGGTCTCTGGCTCCCATCAGTCACCACTCGGAACCGCCCTTCATCATTTGGGGCCCCGAGGACCAACACTGTACCAGATCTCGGTGTATTGACAGAAAGAAGAGATCTTCCTGTAAGTCTGTATGTGTTGGTATTATGGTGCAAACCATATGTGTTGGTAAGGTAGCTGATGGGGTTGAAGAGAAATCTACAGTGCAGTGCAAGAAAAACCAGGAAAAGAATAGGGGTGAATAAAATTGGTTTAAGGAGCAATAATTAATTTATTAGGGTTTAACTCCTAGCACCAATGTTAAAAAATAGCTCAGACAGGGTGAAATTATAACCTGCCTAGTGGTGTGACGTGGTCGACATGTTTCAGCAAACCTGGCTATTAGCCTTGCTTTCTTCAGGACCTATTAGTTACAGCTACTGCAAACAAAACAAACCCAACGTGACAGATAAGTAAAAGAGTAAAAGGTAGTGTAGGAACGACACAGAAAAGTCACCTGAACCTCCAGGTTGTGTCTGTTCCAGACCTCTTCTTACACTCAGCGGCGGGCTGATCAGTAAGAGATAAACACCTCACCTCGCCTGGCTGCGGCTCAGGACTGGTGAAGCACCGCTCTATCCGTCGGTACTTCCTCGCGGCATCTGTGCCGTCTGGGGAGGTGACAGACGGCACAGATGCCGCGAGGAAGTACCGACGGATAGAGCGGTGCTTCACCAGTCCTGAGCCGCAGCCAGGCGAGGTGAGGTGTTTATCTCTTACTGATCAGCCCGCCGCTGAGTGTAAGAAGAGGTCTGGAACAGACACAACCTGGAGGTTCAGGTGACTTTTCTGTGTCGTTCCTACACTACCTTTTACTCTTTTACTTATCTGTCACGTTGGGTTTGTTTTGTTTGCAGTAGCTGTAACTAATAGGTCCTGAAGAAAGCAAGGCTAATAGCCAGGTTTGCTGAAACATGTCGACCACGTCACACCACTAGGCAGGTTATAATTTCACCCTGTCTGAGCTATTTTTTAACATTGGTGCTAGGAGTTAAACCCTAATAAATTAATTATTGCTCCTTAAACCAATTTTATTCACCCCTATTCTTTTCCTGGTTTTTCTTGCACTGCACTGTAGATTTCTCTTCAACCCCATCAGCTACCTTACCAACACATATGGTTTGCACCATAATACCAACACATACAGACTTACAGGAAGATCTCTTCTTTCTGTCAATACACCGAGATCTGGTACAGTGTTGGTCCTCGGGGCCCCAAATGATGAAGGGCGGTTCCGAGTGGTGACTGATGGGAGCCAGAGACCAGATACTTATTTTGATCTGGCATAGAGATATATACATATATACACATATATATGTTCTTTAGCATTTGCCCCGAAATCATATGGATAGTGGGAGCGCTACACCCGTTCTGTCTTCACTAACTAGCCTGTCTTTTTATTGACCCTCTGGTACTCTGTTGTGAAGACTTTTCAATTATGCAATACTTTCATGTTACAGTTGGTAATTGTTTGTATAAGCATTAAGAATACTTTACAGATGTATGAAATACTTTTCTATATCAAAGAGATACTTTGTAATGTTCTCAGGATCAACACTTTGTGCAATAAAAAAAAAAATCCAATGCAATACTAAGGTAGGAAAGACAGGTAAGTAAATTACAGGTAAGCACTCTACTTACAAATCCAGTTTTCGGGGGTTTTGGTTAACACTGGGCAAGGTTCGGATCAAGGTAGGTACTACACCACCAGCAGCACTGGGGTGGCTGGGTGCAGAGGTCACTGGGCCCAATGTTAGCCTATGGAAGCTGGGAGCACATGGTGTGGTAGGTGCCATTGGCAGCAAAGGAAGGAATTTGGTGACGAGAATTTGTTGCCATATTCATAATACTGATGCATGGAAAATATGGGGTAGACACGAGGCGGATGGGCGGTAAGGAGGATGATAAGAAGGGGAGATACCAAGAAAGGCCAAACATGACCATTGAAAACTGTCTAGAGGCTTTCTCCATATTGTCGGCCATTATTATGGAGAAATATCCTGGACAGGGTCCAGAGCTCTTCCAGTATTCTCACACGATCCATAAGGAGGATATCAAATCAGGGGGCATTGGGAATAATAATGACATGTAATTTAGAAAAAAGATGGCCATGTGCCCTGAATTGGGCTGGGACCAGAAAGAGGTCAAGCTTTGGATGGAGCACATGGGCAAATTCACCCCTCCCCAGAAATACTCATTCAACAGGAACATGAATTGGCATTCAACATTTAAGGTACAGAGCCAGCCAGGGAGATGCCCCTTCAAGCAGCCTTTTTGAGGTGAGAAGAGAGCAAAAGGGCAGAGGTGGGGGTTCAGAAGGCCTTCTCCGGGTGCATGCAGATTATTCAACCCCAGTTCCTGATCCTGGAGGAAAGCCTGCAAATTTTCCCACATCTGCTCCAAGTGTGGGGTGTCACACCCAGCAGCTTCCTGCGATGGAAGGCATGGGGCATCACCTCTCCCAAAAAAAGCAGGTCAATTGAGCACCAACCCACACACAAGGACCCACCCCCTCAAACCCAGACATCAGTACAGCTATCACCAGCACAGGGAAGGGCCCATCACAGTTCATTCTGCGCAATCTTCTCCCATTACTCAAACAATACCCCAACACTAAAGATGGCCTACTGTTAGCTAATAGATTTATGGAAGGCTTCGGGATACCCTATGTAGGCCCACTAGGAAGCAGAGATGCAGACAACCTGAGTTCTGCTCGGGAGTTTCTGTCAGTATTAAAGGAGAAGATCTAAAAGGAACTAGCGTTAGGGTGGGTGGCAGGCCCATTTCCTTTCTCCCCATTGGAGAATTTAGTGATTTCACCCCTGGGAGTGGTTTCCATGAAGGACCCAGAAAATATCAGACTGATCCACCACTTGTCATACCCTGAGGGCAATTCAGTTAACTATTGGCTGGAGGGAGGACTTTGTTCCGTCACATACTGCACATTTGACGTGAGGGTGGACATGGTGAGGAGAGCTGGCAAGGAGGTGTGGTTGGCAAAGGCAGATATTGAATCAGCTTTCCGCCTGCTGCCGGTACATGAAGACAGCCACCACCTGTAAGGTTACAAGTGGGAGGTCCAGTTTTATTACGATAGATGCATGCCAATGGGTTTCTCATTGTCCAGCTCCTACTTTGAGGCCTTCAGCTGCTTCCTGCTGTGGGCACTCCAATGGTCACATGCTGTGAAGGGGGTAACACACTATTTGGATGATATCTTGTTATTGGGGAGGAGGGGAAACAGGACCATGCGGTGGCACTACAAAGGTTTCAGGGCCGGACTGACCACCTAGGGGTCTCCTTGGCATCTAGTAAGACCTTGGGTCCGGGGTAGGCCCTAACATTTCTAGGCATAGAACTAGACACTGTGAAGGGTGCGTCCAGTCTCCCTTTGGGCAAGGTGAAGGCACTGATTCAGGAAATCCAGTCAGAATTGGCAAAAGACAAAGCTACCCTGGGCACCATTCAGAGCCTACTGGTGGCTCAGTGGACTAATGCGTCCATTGCAGGGGCCTGTGCTCGACCTCATGGTCACAGGTTCAAATCCCGGTGGGTTCACTCAGCCTTTCATCCATCTGAGGTCGATAAAATGAGTACCATTGAGTTGGGTAACAATAACATGTTATTCAGCACCAAGACCCCTACGGGTAATCGTGCACTTTACAAATACACCTGTTATGTTATGTCACTGGGTAAACTCAATTTTGCAGCGAGGGTGATCTCAGCAGGTAGGGTTTTGCCAGAAGGTGGACCAGGGCCACAGCTAATGTGACATGGAAACACATCTAGTCAGACTTAGCAAGAGTTTGAAACAGGACCTTAGAATGTGGGCGGAATTCTTGGCCAACTTTAATGGGACATTAATATGGAGACGCCCCTGGGCGGGCAGACCCGAACTGTGCTTCTTTACTGACACATAAGGAAGGGAATGTTTTGGCGCAAAAATGGGGAGTGAGTGGTGTGCACAGAAATGCCCCAACTCTTAGCGCAAAAAAAAGATCAAAGCCATCGTGACAATCTTGGAATTATTCCTACAGTGGTGGACCTTCACCTATGGCAAGAGGCATTGTCCGCAAAAAGGGTTTTGTTTTGGTCAGTTAACATGGCGGTTGTGCAGGCTGTAAATTCGCAATCCGCCAAATGCCCACTGGTACTCTGTCTGCTGAGAAAACTAGTGAGGGCTTGCCTGCATAGCAGTGTTGAATTTCAGGCACAACACATTCAAGGGGTAAAGAACGTGGCAACTGACTCTCTCTCTTGTTTTCAGTGGCTTTGTTTCTAGGAGACTTGGCCGAGAGAGAGAGCAATGATGACACCGTTTCCTCCACACCCTTGGCACCTATTGCAATGGACAAACACTTAATGGAACTGGGTGAGCTGTCTCTCGCCCCGGGACAAGAAGGCAATACAAGATTTGCGTCTCCAAATTCTGCAAGGTGTCAGGGGCATAAAATGCAAGGTGCAATATTTTGTCCTATGGACCAGGGATCAGGGCAATAACCACTCCTGGCTCATGGGACACTTAGTGGCAGTTAGCCACCATGCAAAACTGAGAGGTCACTAGGACCTCAATAGAGTGTTCCCCATAAGGGTAGTACTCAAAGGATGGTCGAGAGGAGAAATACAGGCACCAGATGACAGGTCGCCCATTAAATTCCACATCCTACAGGGAATGATAGATTGTGTTCACAGGGCTACATATTTCACCTATGAGGCCAGCCTATTCGCTGCAGCATTCAGCCTGGCATTGTTTGGGGCCTTCAGAGTCAGTGAGTTGGTAGCTATATCAAAGAGTGATGGGTCAATGGATGCCAAATGCAGACAGGAAATTAGTGTGCTAGGGGGCGCCTTAAGAATAACATTGAGAAGATCCAAGACCTGCCAGGTGGGCATGGGAAAGGAATAGTGCTCCAGTCACCGGGCAACAAGAATTACTGCCCGGTCAGGTTGGTCACAGACTACATGGCGCTTCGCCCCAACACATGGGGGTTACCTATTACATGTGGATCTCATGCCCCTCACAAGATACCAGTTTGAGGTTGTGTTTAGAGTTGTCAGGAAATTCAAGGGCGGACAAACAATACTCTAGTCATTCCTTCCGAATTGGTGTGGCCCCACAGCCTTCAAGGTGGGCCTCCCCCTCAATCATATCAAGAAGATGGGGTGGTGGGACTCTCACTGCTATAAGCATTATATTCACCCGTGAGGGGGCAGAAAAACAAAAGGGTGGCAAGCAGTGTAAATAGTGTGTAGATTGAAAGAGGTGTACTCTTGGTTTGTGGATTGTGTATTAATTTAAATTTAAATTGTGGTCTTGGTGATATAGAACCCGGAATGGACTAGCCCAGGATTTATCTTTCTGTATTATGTGTGCAACGATTAAAAGGTGTGTACCAATGCGCATATCTTCATTTCGTCAGGTTTCAAGGTGTGGGTGATTGACCACTCATTCATCACTAGGTTAGCGCAATGGACAAAGACCAGGACCTGGAAGCACGAGTTCAACCACACGTAGACAGCATGGTTGGGTTTCCCGGGCATGTGATGGCACATCTTGACTAATAAGCTGCAGCAGAGACTAGCTGGGAAGGGACCCCCTCCACACATGTTTGTTATCCACCTCTGTGGCAACTACCTTACATCCATAGTGAGCTGTGCACTAATAAAGGTGATAAATCCACGATGAGTGAGCTCAGCAAATGCATGGTGCACTGCGAGTCATGGTGGTCTGGGATTATCCCATGGAGAGTCTGGCACAGGGCCAGGTCGGGTGAGGCCATCGAACGTTCCTGCAAAAGGGTGAATAGCAGCATGAGCAAGTTCACAGATCAGAGGGGTTTGGATTCATAAGACAGGGACTATTAAGTGCCAGCACTAAGGGTACTTTGTGAAAGACAGGGTACACCTGTCGGAGATTGGCATGGACATGTTCCTGTTAAATCTAGGGGAAGCACTGGTAACAGTAAGTGAGACAAGTTGCCTGCCTTGGTGGGGGAGCCCTGGATGTGACGGCTGCCATCCTGAGCGAAGGCGGAATTACAGGGTCATTTGGAGGCTGATTGGTACATAGGGGTACTCTCTCAAGCAGCATATCAGGGGTGCCCTATGCCAAACCCCAGGAGTCTTTACGGCAGAACCCTGGATGAAAAAGTCATCGCCCTGCTAGTCTTTCGGGCGGTTGTAAGCCTGAAAAAACAGGGAGCTGTATGCAATGCTAAAAAGGTGCGAGTTAAGTCATGGACTGGTGGTCCACAATAATTAAGGAAGGGAACACCCCAGATAAATGGTATCACCGAATGGGTTGGCCAAGGTACTGTTTGGCTCATCAGGTTAGGTTACTCACCGCTGCCTGGCCTTGAGTCGCCCGTATGTTAACCCACCACGTAACATACTTCTTGTATGAAAAAAACCTGCAGCATACTGTTTCCCAACAAACCTTGTGTGGAGTTATTTTTTATGGCAGCGCATACTAAGTAACTTACTATGCTTTGGGGAGGGTTGCCAATATCAGCACTATGCAGCTGACTTCGGGGCACACAGTGTGCCCTTGAAAGATGGCGGCCACCTTAGTGCAGCATTTTGGCACATCTCCATGCACCATTCACTGGTATCCCCCACTGGAGTACCCATAAGTCTGGTGCCTTCGCCACATCACTTCTGGCACGAGTAGGGCTTGGGCCAGGTACTTAGACCTGCCCCCACCCACTGGTCATCCTCTTCTTATCCCCCCAGTCATGCTGTTGCGGTACATGGTAGACTGCTCTAGAACTGCAACTTACCATTTTGGGCCTTCAGCTAGTAAGCAGATGGAAAGATTCTTGTCAAATTACCAGGGTGAGAGGTATCATGACTTTTTCACATACTATTAGAATTGTGGTAGTGTTGTAGGCAATGCTATCTTTTTCCTTTATCATGCAACTTTCCAAATCCACAATTTCCTTTGCTGTTTAATGTATATAAGTACATAAAAGATTAAATGCTTTATGAAGGCAAGCATTATATGAGATGCAGGTGATGTTTCAAGCGTTCTGAATCAAAGTGGCATACACCCAAATGGAATGATAGTGGAATAAGCATTTCACCCCTTTATACACAGTGACATTCAATGCCATAAGCAAAGTATGCAATTGGCTTCAACCTTGTAAAGAATCCCCTGGTAAAGGGATTGAGACAGTCCAAATCCAGTCATAAAAATGGTCTGCCTGAAAACCAGATTATTTTCAAATTTTACAGCTGGGCAAAGAAATGTACCGTGCATGCTTGGCCTCCATGACCTTAACCCTCAGGCTCTCATGCAAGAGGCGACAATTAAATACCTTGTATTTCATGCCAATCTCCTTACATTTTCTATCTCATCCCTCTCCCTTTGCCTCTTCCTCTTCCCCTACATATCGCTAAGTACCTACCACCTCTGTCTCTAAATGTATATCAACTCCCCCTACTTCACCTACATCTACATCACCTCTCTCTCAATATGCCTCTCTCCTCCAATGCTTTCATAATCTTGCCTCTATTGCTAGCATTCTCTATATGTACCTCTCCCTCTCTCACTCCCCCCTCCATCTCAATTCAGCCCCACCCCTCTGTCTGAACCACACTACTCTATTTCCATCTCTCCTTCCAACTTCTCTCCTTTGTCTACTTCACTTTTAACCCAACTCACTCTTTACCACACCTATCTATCTTTCTCTCAATATCTCTATACCTAACCTTACTCTACCTCTCTCAGCTGTCTAACCACTCTCTACCTCACCCCCTTCTCAGGCTCACATCTCCACCCCACCTCTTCCTCTTACTACCTGATCTCTCCTTTTTACCTCAGCATCATTTGCTACATCACCTCTCCAACTACCCTCTCTCTATCTGTTTCTTCTACTAACTCAGTCTCTCAACCCTATTCCTTGTTCTCTACCTATTCTCTACCTCTGCCTCTTTTTCACTAGCGTTACCTCCTCTTTCGCCCACACACACATCTCCCTTTATAGTTTTCTCCATTTCACCTAACCCCGTCTACCTCATCGTTCTCTCTGCTTCTCCTTTTATAAATCCCAATACCTCACATCTCTATTATTACCTCTCCCCACCTCATACGCATTCTCTACCTCACTCACTCTCTCACTCTATATTAACTTCACCCCTCTTTCTTTACTTCACCTATGTTTCTAGTCTTCACCTCTTTTCACTCTTTGGCTTATCCCTCATTATACCTCCACTCTCTTCTCTCTACCTTTCAGTTCGGTCTGCCTCACTACTGTCTTTACCTGACCCGCCTTTCTATAAATCTTGTTATTTTGAGATTCTCTCTGGCTTGCTTTGCTCAATGTTTCTATCATTACCTCACAGCTCTCTGCTCATATCTCTCGCAGCATGTACTTTTCTAAGCTCACCTCTCAATCTTACCTCACCCCTCAGTGTTCCCTACCCATGTCAGTATCTACATTCCATTCCCTATGCCTTGCTCTCTCGATCTCACTCTAAAAACCTATCTTTCTACTTTTTGTTTACCTAATTTGTCTACTTCTTTGCATTCTTCATTCTGGCTACCTCACCTCTCCACCATTACCTTCTTTTCCTGCTTCACCGGTCTCTCGCCTCATCTCTAGCTCCACCTCCCTTCGCTTTACCTTTCTTTCTATACTTACTGTTTACCTCTCTGTCCTTCTCATGTCACCCACTACCTTGCGAGGAAACTCACTGTCTAACCAAAGATGTGTGCAGAGAGGCAGGGCCGGCGCTAGGCATGGGCAGCGGCCCAGGGCCTCGCAGCCAGGGGGCCTCGCGCTTTCAAATGCTTCAGACTTTGGAGGCCCAGGGGGCCCAGGAGGCCCAGGAGGCCCAAGGGATTTAATCAATATCTGCCTGCCTTGGCCTAATCGCTGCATCTGCATGAGGATAGCAGCGATTAGACAGGTCATTCAAGAGCCATCACCTGTGACGTGCGCCCTGCCCCTGACGGCGCCTCACACTGAAAACAGCTCAGCTCATCCAGGACTAGGGAAAGGGAGCACAAAGTAAATGAAGGGGTGCAAAATACGGAATCAAGTGAGAGGGGGCAGGGGGAGCAGATAGGTGTGATAGCAGCCAGACAAGAGGTGCAGGAAGAGTAGCACAATCAGAATGTAAAATTGGCTGGACTAGGGCTTTCAGTGTGCTAGGTCCCTCGAGTCTTTACCTGGTGGTAAATTAAAATATTGAAACAGGCCCTACCGGACCCTATATTCATGTCCTTTACTTTACCTACAAAAACAATGATCCTGTGTCAGCACAATAATTGTATAACACAGTGGCCGGGTTGGACATTAGGGCAATCAGGCAGTCTGTAATGGTCCAATCTGCCAGGTTAGTATTTGACCTGTTTTTTGGGCTGTTTGTTTGCCTGCTTTATGGTCAGATGAACATGTTTTTAATGTTGATTTTCATGATATTAAAACAAACATTGCCTGCAGCAAAATCAAATTATGCAATCTCTCATACCTTTCAAAAAACGTAAACAGCTTGGGCCTCATTTATGAGGCCTTGCGTCAGTTTTGCGCTGCTGATGCGTCACTTTTTGTGACGCATCGGCGGCGTAAAACATGCGCCTTGTTGCGCCATATTTAAAAAGTGACGCATCTAGGTAGATGCGTCACTTTTTAAACCCCTGCGCCACATTATACCTGCGTCAGGTATAATGTATGCAGAGCGGGCGTTCCCCCGCAAAAAGCCTCGTAATAGTGACGCAGTGAAATCTATGAGATTTCACTGCGTCACTTTTAGGACGCTGTTGCGTCAAAATCTTGCGCCTGCCTCACAGCAGGCGTAAGACTGACGCAAGCCCTTTCACATGGGGCTTTCCACATGTGAAAGGACGCATTGCTGGAGTTGCGTCACTTTTGTGACACACTCCAGCAATGCGTCACTTTTGCGCTTACAGATACGTCAGAAATACTGACGTATCTGTAACTCCTTGCGACATGATGCGTCATACATTAAATATGACGCATCATTGGTGTTGTAAGGAGTGCGCAGTGAAAAGTGACGCATCGCTGTTTTCACGCAGCGATGCATCACTTTTCATAAATAAGGCCCCATGTCTTTACAAGTTAAAAACTGCCCTAATTTTGACACTTTTCTAGCTAACTAATTCACTAATGGGGGCCACTTTTATTTTTGTGCTGGGCCTATTTCCTGACCCTATGAGGTAACTTCCTGTCAGGTTAAATCTTCTGCAAATTATAGGGGCCTCGCATGTTCCTATTCTGCCCGGGGCCCCACAAATCCTAGGACCGGCCCTGCAGAGAGGAAGAGGAGAAGAACAAGGCAGGGCGAAAGAAATCATCAGAAATGCATCAGATTTTTTGCACGATGGAGTAGCTAAAATCCTCAAAGAAGTGCTTTAATGTTCACGGCTGCAGCAAGAATACTAGTAGTAAAGAGGGATTTATTTGTGATCATATATATCTGGAACCCATAGGTACAATTTCCAGCACTATATTCTTGGACATTACTTAAATATTATGCTACAGTGAGAAGTGCAGGCTAATGACCTGTTGCAAGGGATTCTAGTTTGCGTCCAACAACCCGATGTTGTATTATGAGAGTGCGTCTACAGCCTTCTCTGGGGCTGGGCGCCATAATGGCGCGTGTTGGGGGATGCCTGATCTCCTAGGATCATTGCTGACGCAGCTGACTACTAATTACTCTCCTGAGGTGATATAACAGCGTGTACTTTCGGAAGCATTCTGGGCGAAACAAAGGCAATCTTCTGACAAACGCCTCGCAGTTGCTTCAGGAAACAGATAGAAAACAAGTTAAAAAGAATTAGTCATAGACAGTGACTCGACGACGGAATGGCTTTCTAGGCACGGTGGTGACCGGTTACTGCAACTGCGCAACACTGATCTTTTAGCTGTAGGAGTCACAGGTCAGCTCCACACCCAGGAATGGAGCGCTGAGGCATTTCTCTACGTCAGTTGGTGGGGATCGGCCAGGAAGGAGATGATGGTGCAGAAACAATAATAAATAAGCCCACATCCAAAGCAGGGGCGAGACGCTGGATCCTGCTGCCCTTGCAGCACACGTCGTGCTTAATTTGAGCAGGTGGTCGGCGGTGGGGGCCACCAACACTCATTTTTGTGGACCAGCACTTATTTTTCAGTTGTAGACAGGGCTTTAAGTGAAGCGGGTCTCACTGGGTCTGAGCACCAACAGTTTTTTAAAGGGGGCCTCGAAACGGGTCTCAAACAGGCTCTATTTTGTGCCCTGTCACAGGCGTCCATTTTTTACCGGACTGCAGTGACAGCAGGCACATCGATGTGAGATACTCACACTGCTCACTTCTCACTGGTCGAGAGTTACGGCATGAGGTAATGCCAGGTGAGCGTTGTAGGGGAAGGGAAATCCTTTAACCGCTTAACCGCGGCGCAAATTGTGCTGCGGTGTGGAGGTTTGAACAAGTGGGCCGGGCCACGTCGGCCAACGGACGCGTGCAGCACTACCGGGGAAGTGCTCGCGAAAGCCGTTGGCCGACGCGCAAATCGAAGGGGTTAAAGAGAGTCATTTTCTCTCTGGATTTCCCTTCTCTTTTTGAAACTCAGGGAGCAGCGACATTGTCCTGGTGTCAGTAGGGCTTTAAGTGGAAGCTTTTTCAATATTATATACAAGCCATAGTTGCTGCTCATTTATCTTATGCAACTAACAACTATTGGCAAAGCCAATAGACCTGACTTGTTGTAGGTATGATGCTACTTGTTGTATCGTGCATCTGGATGCAGTGACAGGAATAACAAAATACAAGTCAGGCGGTACACTGTGCTCAGCACAGATTTTTAGCTTATGCGTTTTAAGCCACACCCTTAATTACATTGACCGCGCCCCTTTGAGAGAACCCCCAGTTTTTTCATCCCACTTGAAGCCCTGGTTGTAGACGTTTACCAAGAGCAACAGAGGGAAAAATGCACAAAGAGGCGAGAAGGAAAAAACATCATAAAGGGAGAAAGCATGAACCACCAGAAGTGAGATAGAGTGGCAAGCAGTGTCTGTTCATGGATTAAGGAGGCATGAGGGGAATTTAAGATTGCACGGCCTAGGTATCCGGCACACCAGGTCTAATTGTTCCCCCTCTGGGCCTCTGAGAAGAGCTTCAGGCATCAGCATTCATCCTTTTACAATTTAAGTACTGAGTGCATGGGGGCTACCAACCCTTTAAGGGACCTCAAATCTTTAGGTGAGCTCCCCTTAAGACCAAGGCCACTGTAATCTGTTAAATATAGGAAACTAACTCAGGGCCCCTTGTCACATTTTATATTGGGTCAGGAATTATTGTTTCTAAAGAGTATTCCCACACTCGCACAGTTAGCTTTAAGTTTAGTCTGAATGGGGATTAATATATGGATCCAGAATTACCACATCTTTTCCTGCATGCTTAATGCCAGTTTTGGCCCTGGTGCCTGCGCAGATTCCTCCTTCTTTCAGACCTGTTTTCATGTGCAGATGAGCCTCAAGGTGAGATTCAAGGCACAAGTCAGCACTCAGTGGACTCCGAATCAGGTGGGGCGTATCTCCAACAGAGAATGTACCGAACCCAAAATAAGAAAAGGCAGCACTACTTCATTAATCTTTACTGTAAGCAGGGCTTTAAGTGGGCTGGGTCTCACCGGTGCTGAGCACTGGCAGTTTTTTAAAGGGGGCCTAGAAACGGGTCTCTATCAGTCTCTGGTTTGTGCCCTGCACAGACGGCCCGTTGTTTTCCGGACTGCAGTGACAGCAGGCACATCGATGTGCGCGTTCTCACAGTGCTCACTTCTCAGTAGTGAAGAGGTTACGGCATAACGTCATGCCAGGTGAGCGTTGTAGGGGAAGGGAAATCCTTTCAAGAGAGTCATTTTCTCTCTGATTTTCCCCTTCTCTTTTTGAAACTCAGGAGCAGCAACATTGTTGTGGTGTCACCAGGATTTTAAGTGGAAGATTTTTCAATATTATATATAACAAGCCATAGTTGCTGCTTATTTATCTTATGTAACTAACAACCACTGACAAAGCCAATAGTCTAGAGTTGTTGTAGGTATGAGGTTGCTTGTTGTATCATATATCTGGATGCAATGACAGAAACAGCAAAATACAAGTCGGGAGGCACACTATATTAAGCACAGATTTTTAGCTTAAGTGTTTTTTTAAGCCATGCCCTTAATTAAATTGTCCATGCCCCTTTGAGAGACTCCCACCCCCCTAGTTTTTTCATCCCACTTAAAGCCCTGACTGTAAGGTACGTTTCTGAATGTTGAGTGTCCGGCCATAATGTGGAAATTCAAGCAAATATCTGGTTTTGAGGTTAAAGCAGAGGACTTTAAGGAGAGCGTCCTACTATACTCCACACCAACGAATCTAAGTGCACAGACCGAGGAGACCTCTTCTCAGTTTACTACGAGATCATCTTGAGGTCATATATACAAAAGAGCTATGTTTCACATGGTTTATGTTATGCAGTTTTATGCTACGTAGTCCTGTAAGTCCTAAAAGTTTGTATTTTTGAATACCATAATGCTCTTCCTGGGTCCTAGATGCCCTGGCTCTCATTAAAAAAAGATGTGATAACACTACCCCCCTGTGAGCCAATCTAAACACTTAAACCGAGGCAGCAGAAACCGCCCCATTAATTCAACAGTAGGTTCTCATGGAAACGGTAAAGTGGTATTCATCGCTGTTGGAAACGAATCTGATACAAATCAAATCCCTAAAGCATCATATCTGCATTCGCTGAGAGAGGCACACAAAACCGAGGGGTTGACTGGTAATCTAGGAAATGGCTGGAACACTTGATAAAGGACTTTCCTTTAAGTACAATTCCTGGAAATGGACTGCCCCTCTCTTTGGAGTCCCGCCTGCTGAGTAGCTTTCAGTTATGTGGCCAAAATATGGGCAGGATCTTCAGAGGAAAAGAAAACATATAATATGGAATGGAATGGAATGGAAAGAGAATTTATACAGCGTCCGTCACGGTTAGGATATTAAGTTGAACTGTGCCCACCAAACCGCACCTATCACAGTTACAATTACAGAACACACATGTGGTATGATACTGTATAACTTTCTAATAAGTGCAACTGTTGTCTTTGTATAATATTGTCAAAATCAGTCAGGGTCCACACTGTTTCTAAGATGTAATTGCTTTTTAATGAATGTATTTGATGTTTTTGCTCCAGTAATATATATGTCACTGTTTTACTGTATCATATAGTTTGACTTATCAGTTTGAGTCTCTATATGATTTTTATCTATGTTTAATTAAATTTATAATTTTTAAATATACACGTTATCTTTTGGCAATTCTTTTTCTCCATTGGTCCCAGCATGTATGGTCACTTATTATGGATGGCCTAGGTTTTTGAATTCATATTGGTTTATACCCTGCCCTAGGAATCTGTGTATTATTGATACCCAGGGGGTCCTTGTTTTTCTCTCCAGTATGATACTATTGAGTCAGCCAAAGTGCCTTCCTGCGTTGATTTTATATCAGTACTTTAAACACGGACTCCTTCCTACATGTGCCTTCCTGAAATGCAGTGCACAGATAAAGGGTGGCTACACGTTGATGACACCCGCATATAGGGAGGACAACATTATATATACTAATTCACCACTAATCCTTTATGGGTTCCAGAGTAGCGTGCTACTCGCCAAAAAAGCACTTCAACATCCCATCAGGGGTAACAAGCGCTATATCCGTGCAAACCTTTTTCCCTCTTCTAACCCACCGCAATCCTTCTGAATCCAAATAACTGACTAACCCATCCACCACTCAAATTACTTTCATATTTCACTATACTAACTTAACACTAATCCTTTATGTTTTCCAGAGTAGCGTGCTACTCACCAAAAAAGCACTTCGACTTCTCATCAGGGACAGTAAGCGCTATATAAATGCAATTACAATACAATACAATGTGGCAGAGTTGACTAAATTATGCGGCCAAACAAATGCAGATTATGCAGCGTAATGGGGAACATTTTGTGATAGTATTGCTTCAAAGTAGCATAATTCCAGTGGTCCTGCCTGGTGCGTGGATGGTGTCCATTTAATGGGATTCAAGCATTGGCACCCCATGTGTCCCAGCAAAATGGCTGTTACCATATATGTTCGCTGTGTATTTTCTTATATGTTCGATGTGTAATACCAGAAACACATACAAAAATGTAGTTTCATGGAACTCTTTTCGACCCCGCTGGGAGTGTCTCCTCTATCTCTGAAGAGGGCCGAAGAGGTAGTTCCTTTGCGGTTTTTAATTCTTTACCGATGGAACAGCCAACATTTACCTTTTGATGCTGTATTCAGTCCTTCAAGAGGTGAGAATCTAACTCCTATGGGTTCAGCAGGCTTTTTGTGCACCGACAGCGGAGAGAATAACTCATTATATTATTATAATACAAATGTTTTCTTTAGTCACATTTCCAACAAAGTCATTTTACATTGAACATAGTATGGCGGCTGTAACAGACTCTCAGACCAGCTGCCCATATCATTAACCTTCATTGTATGGGAGTATCTCCGGACTAGAATGCAGGCAGATTTCAGCATGAGTGTTCTAAAAGGTTTCGACCCTAACATCTGGTGAATAGGGACAAAGGAAAAACAGTATATGACATGCAAGATCATATTCCTTTCTAATGACCAAACAGATTGCTTTGAGGTGAATATATGACATATTTATTTGTCATAGAACAAAAATTGAACTCATGCCCATTAAAGTCAGGGTCGGTACAAGGGGCAATGATGCCCTTTTCTATGATGCCACTTCATGTGAGGTCATTGTAAAAGGCCATTACCCAATACCCGCAGTGAAGACATAACACACAGAATCTGTATTTAACAAACCAAATTCAACATGCTGAGCCTTTTTTGCTGACATTTTTCCATGATACATTTCAGAAGGGTTAACCAGTAAGTGGAAAACTAGGGGGGTAGGATATTATTTAGCATGCAACTTGTATTTCCAATCCCTGAGTTTATTTCCACAAAGTCTTTTATTAAAACATTTCGTGCTGTGCAATTCGATATTTCATGAGACAAGCTGGTCATTCTCCTAATATCAGATTGCTTTTTTAGGACTCTGCCTATCGGGATTTATACTTTAACTGAAGTAGGATTTGTCGAGAAAGAAGCGCAGGCATTCATATTTCTTTCTAAAATTGATCCGTGAAGCATCATTTTTTTTATGGCAGTCACTGTCAGTTTTCACTTGCTTCTTTTGTCTCCAATGAGCAGATCCAGGTTAGTTCTAGCCAAAATATCTCTTTGGCCTCACTTGGCAGCACTGGTAAGTGTAAAATTGGGCACAAACAGTGCTGGCATCCGGATTTATAATCATAGCTTTCGTGCCAATTGCGCTACATTCCTAGGTTTTGCATGCACAATTTTCTTCATGGGATACCGTGCAAAAACACAAAAAGGGTTGTAAAGATGCTTTGGCATATTACTCTTCATTGCACGGTACAAAAGTTGGAGTAGGGGGCACAAATCAACACAATTCTGTGCTAAATGGCATTTACCTGGATTTTTTATGTGTCTATTAACAGTGCAGCTGCTTGCCAGAGCTTTAGTCATGCTCTGCAAAAAATAAACAGAAGACCGCATTTATGCATAAATATCTAAAAGTACATGCAGGGATTTACATTCTTGTGTGTGGTCATTCACAGACTTACAAGGCCAACCGCCTTGTAACACCCATATCCCATCACTTGCATGGGATTTACTACTATGAATTTCTCTGCACTCGCGCTGGAAAAATCAACAAAAAATCATAAGTGGCTTTGTGAATAAGTTGCAGTTGATATGGCTTTAGGCAGAAGGTGTATGAGTCAGGGGAGGTGGTGCAGCATGTGGGTCTTGTCGTAATGTTCTAAATTGTCCAATGGATGAGAGGCGGTTAGAAGAGAGGTGCTGTATTGCTGTGTCTGTGTTAGGTGTGGTGGAACAGTGAAAACTTGGCATTGGAGTTTGTTCCTTTGTGTGGTTTGAAAGGTGGGTATATGTATGTATTTTGTGATGGTAAGTATTATGAGGTGTTGTGCTCTGAAGATCTTGTTGTGCAGGTGTGTGTGATGTGTTTTGCTTTTGAGGTGTAGTAAAAAGGGGTGCTGATGTATATGTTTCATGCATTGGATTTGGTTGTGTAGTATTGTTTGTGAGAGGAGGTTGTGATGTAGAGGGGGTGGTGATGTGTTTATGAGTAGAGTGTATGTTGTGTGTAGGAGGGAATGAAGTAGAGGTGAGAGTGTTTATCTTAGACTGGTTTGTTGCAAGAGTTACAAAGTGTGGTGGTGTGCAGTGTGTGTGTTGTGTGTTAGTGTTATTATGGTAGAAGGGAGAGGAGGGTGTTTGTTGGACAGCTGATGGAAGGATCATTATATGTTAGTGATAAAAAGTGGTCTGTTAGGTGTAATTACAGCAGGAAGAGTGTGTCTGAATGGGATGTAGTTATGTATGGTGTTGATTGGAGTTGTGTTAGTGATGAGTGTATTGGTTAGTGGTATAGGATAGAGTTGTGTACTGTTTGTGGGTTATGGTGGATATGTGTGGTAGTTGGGATAGTAGGGTGTGTAGAGGTGGTTTGGTTGGGTTTGTGGTACATGCTGGTACATACATCTGTGCATAGTGTTGTGCATGGTGTATATTTGGTGTGAGTGTGTTGCTCTGTTTGTGGATGTGGATGGTGTGGGCTGGGTATTGCTAAATGAGAAACCTTTCTAAACTCTTCCCCCTGACTCCTCCCCTCCAAAACTCCGTTTTACTCATCCAAAAGCCTCTACCTACTGCTAAGACCTAAAAAAAAACCCCTTCACTCTTTTATCCCTCCACTATCCTTTTCAATCAAAATTAACAGACTAACATGTTCACTTCTCAAATCCATATTCAACTATACTAATATACTGCCCAAATAACTGAATAACATTTCTACTACTCAAATTACTTCATATTACTTCATATTTCTACTACACTAATTTTCAACACTAATCCTTTATGGGTTCCGGAGTGGCGTGCTACTCGCCAGAAAAGTGCTTCAACACCCATCAGGGGTAACAAGTGCTATATGAATGCAAATCTCTCTTTTCCTTTTATCCCTCCGCTCTCCTTCTCACTCCAAGTAACAGACTAATAAATTACTTCATATTTCACCATATTAATTCACCACTAATCCTTTACAGGCTTCCTGAATAGAGTGTGTCAACAAGCGCTATATAAATACAAATCTCTGTCCTCCTCTATTCTTCTACTATCATTCCAAATCCAAATAACTGACTAACCTATCCACCACTTAAAATGTACTTGCATGTTTCACTATACTAATTCAACACTAATCCTCTATGGGTCCCGGAGTAGCGTGCTACTCGCCAAAAAAGCGCTTCGATGCCTCGTCAGGGGTAGTAGGCGCTATATAAATGCAATTACAGTACAATACAATACAATACAATTGGCACACTGAGTCTGACATTGAAAGAACCAGTTAGAGCGCTATGCTCATTATTGCAAGAACATTCCAGGGGAGTTTTTGTGCCCTAACCAAACAATCATTCTGTGACTGTTACAGCACAAAGATGCTACCTTGTTTGTAATTTGTGATACATTTTTTAAATACCAACTGGTGGTAAAAAAGATCGCAAGCATGAGAAATCACCTAGAATTGACGCAATACGTGCAAAAAAAAACAACCTTTGTACTCTGCAGGCTTCATTTGTGTTACAAACTAAGACCCCTATTCACAAAGCTAATTCTACATGTGTGGATGTACTGCAAGTAAATTTACGGTTACTCTCTTGTGTAGCTTTACTACTTTTGGCTAGTCACCATTTATGTGTGCAAAGTTACTCAAAAGTGTAGACCAACTTCTCTCTATCCCAGGTCCTTAAAGACAACTTGTACTCTCATAGCACACAACTGGCGCAAAAACATTTTGGCAGGCGTGGCTTGACGTCATTTATTCCGACGACGACTGGACCAAATTTATGCCCAACTATTACCGCTCCCAATGGGACACACGGGAAAAATTCCCCCACTTCAAAATCTTAAATGACTGGTATTGTTCCCTTCTGTAAACTACACAGAGCTAAGCTGCTGCCAAACAATGCTTGCTGGAGATGAACTGCTGAGGGCTGCAATCTCTACCATATCCTATGGTCTTGCCCAGGCCTAGCTCGGCACTGGCAGGGTGGATGGCAAATACTCGACGCTGTGGAGTATTATCTCTTTCTTAGACTCCACCAAACTTGCTCTATTGCACAACTTTTTAGACACAGATGGCACAACCACACACTGGCGGAGTTGGATGGTGACAGTTCTCATGATCGCCAAGATATGCATACTGCGACACTGGTGCTCACCACAGGTGCCCGCAGAACAGGAATCCATTACTGAACTATATAGCTTAGCTTCTAACAAAAGGCGTTTATATAAAATCCAGAACAAAATGTCCTTGTTCAAAAATGTATGGGGTTCCCTAAAAGGTCTGTGAGAAACGTAGAGAGCTGGAACAAATGAAAATACCACGCAACTCCCTTTCGCGATTCCATGGGGAGGCCTATATACAGGATCTTATGAGGAGTCACCCATCTTCGTCTATGGGTGGCAGGGGATTAAACTGGACAACTCTGAAAAACATGTCAGTTGGTTGATTATTGTATCCTATATATTGTGCGTTTCTTTTCTTTCCTTCGTCCTTATCCCGATGGTGTCCTTGAGGTCGGAGGCAGTTCTGAATCATTTTAGTAAATGTGAAAACTGAATGTTGTGGACATATGGGCATTTCTAATATTCACAGTGGTGTCTGAAAACGAGTATTCTACTGATCTTTCGTTCTTCTTTTCTTTTCACTTTGGTGAGTAATCTATGCATTATACTCTCTTCAAAGGTCCTTATTGCTGTGTCATATGTGCGTATCTGATGTCCTAGTGCTAAACCGATGGATGCTATATTCAAAATCCAATAAAGAATGCTCCAAAATAACAAAAAAGCCAATGACGTACTGCCACAGTGAGATGTCAGATCAAGAGTTTTGTGTCCACTGTCTGACAGTGCGTCCATTACTTTAACACAAAGACAGGAAGTCAAGAGGTATGCAGTTAAGCCTGGCAAGGGCCGTAGAAATGATTGTTTAGAAGATGTACAGTTAACCCAAGTGTGCTGACAGCAGATTTAAAGATGTCATCACCAATCTTGCTAGCGGCAGAGCGAGATCTAACATGAACGCCTTTAGCGCTCAGTCCTTGTTGATTGTTAAAGAAGACAAAGAAAAGGGTGGAAATCTTTGCCTCATCAGAGGCGTTCACACACTGTTCTATATAGCAAGGGTGTATATAGTGTATAAGGCTTGCAAAACCAATGCATTTCACCCACCTATATGCAAATATTTAAATTAAATCTTATGCCTACTCACTCATGCCAATTGGAAAAGCAGCCCGATAGTTGCCATTTATTGCCTGTGGCTGAGGGTGATTGGAGCTCATTAAAACGTCAAAGAGTTTATTTTTGATTTTTAGAGTTTTCTACATTTACTTTGTAATAAGAGAGAAACATTTCATTACATGCGCTTACAAATTGCAAGGGGTCAACAAAATCCTTTGATGTATAGGAGTGGGTGCCATTTACATCTAAAGATTCTAATGCCAGAAGCAGTTGATGTGCGATGTACAATACGCAGGACATTAGTGGTTTCAGGGTTCGCCCTTTCCACCTAATCTGTTCAGACTAAGGGGCTCATTAGGATATTGGTCAGAAAGCTTCCGACTGACAGTCTGATTTACCTATACCGTGTCGGAACCCATCCACCAGACTCAGTTGAAAACAATTCTGACATTACGATGCTCACGGTCGGAAGGGGAACCGTTCAGTCATTTCGAATCGGTTCCGACTGGCATTAGGAGAATCCGAGATGGTTGGAGCCACTTCGTACAGCTCAATGGACAGTGTTTCTGACCGACCGATTACAATGTCGGATTCTGACAGCCTTTCCGAGTCGGACTGTCTGACACAAAAAGGCTGTTGGGAACTGACTTTGGGGGCCACTGGCAGGCCTTCATCCTGAGACCTCCTGTTGGGTGCCGTGGGGGTACCCAAGGGACCCCCCTTTAAAACCATGCACTGTGTTGCAAGCACCATGGGGTGTCCACAACAGGATGCAAGGTTTTCCGCAGACACCCATTTTCCCCTTAGAAGCCTGTGTTGTCAGTCAGAACACAGGCTCCCACTGAAGTCAATGGGAGTCCTTCCAAACGGTGTTCAGAAGCATCGTAATCGGTCATGCGGAACAGCTGATCGCGAGCCGGTCAGAACCGAATCCGACAAGGAGTCAGGCAGTTTAGTTTCTGCACAACATCGTAATCAGCCCCTTAGTGGTCAAGACAGAAGAACCTGAAACATTGTTATCACCCATTCCTTTTAAAATGTCTCTTTCCTTTGTTCTCTATAAGTACCCTTATAAATCCCTTGCGCCTTGAAGTATCTGAGTCACTACAAGTGGCGCTTCAAAAAACTCATAAATTAATAAATATATATTTACAGCCACTGTGATATTTCTAACCTTCCAATCTACATGTTAAGGTTTGTTGCTCATGCCATTTATTCCGATCATCTTACATCTTGTGAGCTCGTAATCCACCTGAGCAATTTTCCTTATAGGCAAGCAGTGACAGTGGATGCAGAGTATTTTTTTCTCTGACGTGTTTAAGCCAAATCTATATCTTGGTAGTACGAATTAAGTATGCCTTTCCTTGCTGCAAACAAAAGTAAGAATGTAACTGGCTGTGCTCTGGGCGTACGAATTACACTGGTAAAAATCGCTGGATGTTACAAGAACATAGGTGGGAGGACAAGGCATTTTCTGGGGAGTATGGACTTTACATTCATGGCATGGACCGATGCTGTAATCTATTTACTAGGATGATGCGATCTCTTCATTGCAGTTACCTGCTTTGCTGCTCAGCCAGTGGTGAGGTCATTAGAATGCTGGAGTCTTTGTGCTTGAAGAAGGTGAGTCAGTTGGAGTGTATGGGCTGCGAAGCAAGGCGGCTGCTCCTGGTGGGGCATTACATACAACTTACCATATTTCTGTAAACTGAAACTGAAGCTGTAACTTGAAGAATAACTCTATAACCTTTTTCTACATGACCTGTCTACGTGGCATACTTCATTTTAACAACCAACCCAAATGACTAGTAGACTGAATAGATTTATTTCAGACCAGTGTTCATATTCTGCCTGCGCCCAAAGGGAGCTGTTTTTATATGTTTGACCTTTATTTAGATGTTCAGGAGAGATAGAAAGAAAGAACAAGCAATGGCCACGCCAATAAGCCTGGCTTTAAAGTGCTAACTCATGCAAACACAAGAATGCACACATTTGCAGTGTACATGCTTGTGTTTGAATGTGCTAGCGCCTTAAAGCTAGACCTCCTAGCATTGCCAGTGCTTGTTTTGATTCGTCCCTACATTGTGACGAGTGAACATCTATGCTTCAAACTGTGATAAAAATACTATTGCCTTCAAAAAACATTACACTACCAACACCGAAAGCAGCATATACACAAAGAATAAAAATATAAAATACACCAGATTACAAATGAAACACATTAACAAGAAATTACGTTTCCCTTTCACTGTTTCAAGCTCAAAGAGCTAAACAATGTGAAACCATCTGCGAAAAGACACGAAACAGCCAGTGGCTGAAGAGGGATGCCCCAGAAGCCCTTTCTGTATGCAGTATAGTGCGTGTTGTATGTAGTGAGACTAGAGTCTTGCCTGACAGCTAAACCATTAGGGTCCTGCAGTGTATGCTCGTAAGGCGATGAAATAAGTCCGGTTTAAGGAAAAACTTGATTGCACTTCATAGATTCCAAAGTCTTTAACCTTAAAAGTAAATCTCGACGCCAGTGTAAAAAGCAAATGAAAACTTTGCAGGGACTAATTCCAGTTGGCATCAGGTTGCATTGCAGATGTGAATAAAAGACAACCTACTATGGGTACTGCCTCGAGTTGGAAAGTATTGAGGTCACTTCGCCTCATCCTATTAGTGAAGTGGGGAAGTGTGGCTCACTGGTTAGAGGAGGCAGACCTGGAAGCAGAGGTCAGCCCGGGACCAGGGTTCAATTCCCGGCTCGGCGGGGTCTTGAGTCCTAAAATGTCCATGGACTCGACAATTCTCGCTCCGGTGTCTACTCAATTCACGGGTTCACACTCTGCGACTCTGGGCAATAGCTTGCTTAAGCTCCACAACGGCCCCTCGCGGCGGGATGCCTGGCTTTCACCTTGCAGATACCCTGCCGGGGTTATTTCACAGGGGAATACCAGGACGGGTTCCCTAAGCAAGCGCTTAGAAACCGCTCAGTGATTTTCGCTATATAAATTCCTGTGCATTTACATTTACATATTAACATGTCACAAATCCCAGCAGCTAAAATGGAGAGCCAGCAGTCATGTGATTCTTTACAAGGGCTGGCACTTTCTCCAAAGAGTGTGGTTCGTGTGTTGGATTGGGGTGAATTGTCTTGGGCCTTAACTAGATGGCTCGTCAATTAGCTCATTTTTAAAGTTTTTGCCAAATCTCGTATGGACGTATAAAAAGAAGCAATTGTCACGAAAGGCACAACTAAAGTCATAGGCCCACATGCATGAATCTCTGCTTTTGCGATTTCTAAATTGCGATAAATAGCAATTCGCAATTTAGAAATCGCAAAAGCCTATGCATGATTATTTTTCCCATTTTTATGCAATTCGGTAGAAATCGCTATTTTTACCGAATCGCATAAAAAATTCGATTTTCAAATTGCGAATTCGCAATTCCCATTCATTCCTATGGGCCAAAAGGCCCATAGGAATGAATGGGAATTGCAAATTCACAATTTGAAAATCGCAATTCCTCAATCAATTTCAAGGGTGGAGAGGGGGTCTAAATGACCCCCCCATGCACCCCTGAAATGTATTTTTAGCATCATGTTGCACACACACATGTCCTTAGGACATGTGTGTCCGTAACATGAATGTTTTAAAAATGCATTTTCTGCATTATTTACAGTTTTTGCAAATTTACCGAGTAGTTCAACTACTCGGTAAATTTGTCCCTCTAATTGCGAATTCGCAATTTAAAAAGTATTCATGCATTGCTTTTAAGAAATAGCAAATTTGCGATTTCTTAAAAGCAATCGCATTTTTAGAAATCGCGATTTCTAAAAATGCTTGATGCATTCCAAAAAGCATTTTTGGAATCACAAACGGCCGATTTTAAGGAATCGCACCGTTTGCGACTCCAAAAATGCTTGATGCATGTGGGCCTTTGTGATTGGTGCTTTTCCCTGACTGCCTGTTCACAATGAACGCCGTGTGGACCACGCATGGCATTTTCTATAATCCCTGTAGAGGCTAAATTGTTGCCTTGCACATTGCACTTTCCCTTGCATGTCCCATCGCTTTGTTTTTTTGCTGCTTCCTCCATCCTGGTGTCAAGTGTCGGCTCAATGAGGACAGCTCTTTCTGTTCAGCACTAAGCTTACGATCATAAAAAACAGATTATTTGTACTTTTTCTCTTGAAGGTTTTAAGCAACTCCCCTTGGAGCACCAGGGTTTTATTTCATCTCATTTTTAATGTGTTTTAATGGTGACTCACATTTTACTCAAACTGTTGCTTTGAAAAATACGATATGAGATGCACGTTTGTAAAGGTTTTAATCAACTGTACAATAAATTCATACTTTACTATACTATCATACTGAAGCATCACCTTGAAATTACATCTACTTTCAGCAGCGGAATTGCCAGGGTGAAAAAAACATGACCAGCTATGATCATGGATCTTGTATCCCAGTGGGGCCAGTAACTGCTATTACTTGCCCACTGGGATCGACACAGACTCATTGTGAGGCCCTGTTTAAGGAGTTTAGCTAATGCACGTTAGAATATGGCATCTTTGAAGGTCCCTGATATGCGACATTTATGTCATCAAGGGATCAGGCACTCCTGTATTTTCTAGTGAGATCAGCAAAGCAGTGCCTGGATCAAAGAATAATGCACCATATTTCTTTCTGAAGATGTCTTAATAGGAAGGGCAGCAAATGTTTGCTGCTGTGAGGTCCACATTATAGGAGATGCAAAGCAAAACGACACATTCTAAAGCATTTCACATAATAAAATGTTTCTAATGGTATAAATGTTCCCAACATGATATCCTCAAGCTGTAAAATTGACACCCTCCACCCCAACAAATGTAAGCGTACATGTAATGTAATGCAAATGTGGCATTTTTGCTTCAGCCTTTCACACCGAGAAGCATCTCTAAAGTGTGCTAGGCTCACGAGGGTGCCACCAATATTAGACGAACTGATTAATATCCTCCAGATAAAGCAAAAAACAGCTTGAGATATTTTTTTTTCTGAACAGATTAGTTAATGGAATCTAAGAAGCAGCAACAAAGTTTAAAGAGTATTTTATAATCCTCACAGAACGTAGCAAGGAGTGTAAAGGCTACTGTTTATGGATACATTTCAGTGAGAAGAGACAATCATACATTTCTGCAGCATTTTTCCACTGCTCATAGACATCTGGTGGCAGTTCCTAGAACACTGTCCTGTGCCTTGGGGTATAAGGAGTATCTGGCATGTGTATAATTTAACTAAGCATGCGTCTAAACCAGAGCAGATGGGCTTGGTCCTGAGGATATGCTAATGATCACTGTATCACTGCATTCTAACAGAGTGAAGGGGTGTGGAAATCCTGTGAGTGTATAAGAAGGGGTCAAGAAAAGAGGAGAGGTTAGATATATCTCACATACGCACATGTCCATCCACCATAGCGATGCATTCTTCCATTTATCCACAAGCATGCATGCATTCATCCACTTAACGACACACATCAATTCTTCCACCAATCCACCAATTCAATGATCCAATCTTCTCTGAACCCACACACTCATGAATCAGGTAAGTGTCACTTCAACTATGTATCTCCTGTTACGTGTTCATTCTTATCCATCCGTCTGTCCGTCCGTCCGTCCATCCATCCATTTTTCACCCAAATATCACAAATACAGGTCAGTCCATCTATCTATACCCTCATACCCATGCATCCATATGTGTCTCTGTGTTTGCATCCATGCCAGTTTGTAACTGTTTGCACGTGTATTTTTATGTATAGAGGTGGCTATATGTGTGCAAGTGCAGGTGTGCATGGGGTTCTTTGTGGGGTGTTCCTATGTGCGTGCACAGCTGCAGGCACATGGGTGACTGTAAATGCATGGATGCATGTGCTTATATTGTTTCTGCATATGTCTCTATGTGTGTGTGTTTGTCTTTTTCTGGGCACCCTACATCAAACCCATATTTCTTGATTTCTTATCAATGCTTGTTTTTTTCCTATGTGTTTCCTGGACAGTAAACTAACTTCTGAGTAGTGCATCACAACATTTGGTACATTTTGTGTACTTTTTTAATCATGCCTTCATTGCACCATATGTAATTTTTCAAAAGCGGGAACAGTTAAGCCAGGAGACGACAGACCGCCTTCAGATAAAATATATCTGAATTTTGGAGATATTGGATTTCTTGGCAACCTTTACAGGGAGTTTCCCTGGACAGGACTGGCCAGCTGCATTTCATAATGGTGATAGATCCCGGCACAGTATGTAATGAAACCGTGATTCAAGCAGGAGTGCCCACAAAAGCGATAGCGATTGAATTCTGCACTGTTTTTTCTCTTCTCTTTTTTTCTTACAGCCTGCTGATGCATATCACCATGTATTGTTCAGTTTCCTGTTTGCAATGCTGCTTAGTGAACTAAGAAGCAGGAATCAGTCTTCAGTAGTTTAGACTTAAAGGAACGGTTCCACTTTTCGTGGACAGTATGGGCAGTCTTAATAGGTCCACTTTTATGTTTGGGTGTCACTAGGAGCAAGTGGAAAATTCTAATTTTCCACAGCTGGGGTGGTAGAACATCATGATTTTATTAAAGACACAGAGGCTAATATTATGCATATCTCTTTAATTTCAAACTCACAGCAGCAACTACAAACAATCAAAGAGAACAAACGGAAATATGCACGTTGTGTTGCTCACGCTGCAATTTTGTGCTGGTAGTGTGTTCCGAAAAGGAAAAATCAGCGCACACAGCACAATGCGGGGCACGAGAGAGTGTGGCCATTCAAGTTGATTTTGCTGACACTTGAGTAGAAAATCTACGCAAGAAGCAGCCCTCTGATTCAGAATGCTCGTGACCGCCAGCTTTAGAAAATTTCACTGGAAGTCCTCCTCGTGACCGCAATCCACACTAGGGGATCCCAAATTTCGCTGGCGCACATCAGCTCACATTTCTGGAGCCTCGCAGGAGAAAAAATTCCTCCACACAGCGAATTGCGGAATTTAGCTGGCACTCTGCGTATCAAGAATAATGCAGAGCCCCACATTCCGCCAATCCCGCAAGTGAAATGACATTTTATGTCAAGGCACGGAGACTAATATTATGCATACCTCTTTAATTGCAAACTCACAGCAGCAACTATAAACAATAATAAAAGAACTTAGAATAGGAATCCAAGAACATTCCAATCTCTATATACTCTCTTGTCTAGAAGCCATCTTCCTTCTTTCACTGCAAACTCAGCTCTTAGTCCAACAAAGTTTAAACATTCTTGAAATAACTGATATCATATAACCAACTGGATGATCTTCTTCTCCACATGATTTTAGTTCCTGTTGTCTCCTCCTCCTTAAAACAATTTGGAAACACATTTTAGGATGGGAAAGTCACAGGGTGGAATAATAGTAGCCTCCACGTCTTTAATAAAATCATGATTTTCTACCCACCACAGCTGTGGTAATCCGAATTTTATGGCAAGGCACAGATGCAAATATTATGTATGTTTAAAGGCTTGCCATAATATTCCCCACTGCACACTCTACAGGCTTAAAATAATATTTTTTAAACACCGATTAAATCGACCAATCTGCAGCCGCTAAAATACCAATTAAACCACCTCTGAAGAACAAGATCCACATCCCAGAGAGACAAATTATTTAGGTCTTGGCGGCGCCCTTAACCGCACACAGCTTAACAATCTTTTAACCACATCATGTTGTCCCACTGATAAATTACCCATCAACTCATGGCCCGCAGAAATCGCTGACCTACTAATATTCACTGAACTGTATGACTTCCCTTCTAAGAATACTTCTGTGAGATAATTCACCATCTCTACCATAGATGCCAATATGGGATCCAAACCCCGTGAAACACACCAACAACCCTATCTTTTCCAAGTCAACATGTATGCTTTTGCAGTCCCTGGAACCCACAACTCCTTGATGATTTTTGAAGCTTCCAACAGTAACCCTGACACCTGCGAGGCTCTCCTGTAATTAACCAAGCCATAAGCCACATTTGCCCTTGCAGTATCAACTCGTGTCTGTCTCCCATTGCACTCTGTAACAGGTCAGGAATTCTCGGAAGAAATACCGGGTCAGTTACCAACATCTCTGTGACATCTGGATACCAAACCTGAGACTGCCAAAACGGTGCTATCAACACCAATTCTACCTCTTCTCTTTTCATTTTCAATAACAATCTCTGAATCAAGGCAACGGTGGGAATGCATAACTTCAAACCTGTCTCCAATGCTGCAGAAATGTCTCCAATGCTGCAGAAATGCATCCACTGCTTCTGCCTCTGGATCTGGTCTCCAGATGTAGAACCTAGGCACCTAAGCATTTACCTTGTTCGCAAACAAGTCCACCAAAAACTGACCTCACCTGTCACTGATCAACATGAACACCGCCCGGTTCAACTTTCAATCGCTGAAATCCTTCTACTCCCTTCAATTCTAATTTGCCATAGTGTTGCTCATTCCTGGTATGTTTTGCACCTAAATCATAATATCTTTGCTCAGGCAAAAATGCCAAAACTCCCTTGCCAAAACCGCTAAAGCTTTTGACCGTGGATCTCCCAACTTGTTGATGTGGTGTACAGCCAAAACACTGTCCATCTTTAACAGTACACAACATCTCACTTGGTTCCTGACAAAACTCTTTATCGCAAAAGAACCTGCCAACAACTCTAGATAATTGATGTACATCCTCTTCTCCTCACCTGTCCATTTTGTCCTGTTAAAGAACCACATCTCAATCCCCAGCCTAGCAGACTGGCATCCAATTCTATCACTTCATCTGGAACAGGTCAGAAAAAGCGCCCTTATGTTCCATGCCTCCAAATTCTCCAGCCACCACTTCAATTCTCCTCTTGTCTCTGTATCTACCTGTAGGTCTTGTGAATACCTCACACCTCTGCGCAGAAATCTGGTCTGTAATGGGGCTGGGAAATCCGCCTGAATGAGAGCTGACAAAAGGTCTAAAACCCCAGCTATTTGCCTCTAACTTATCCCCTCACTCATCAACATTCTTGGAATCTCCATACTGATCTTATTTACCTTGTCTACAGGTAATCTCAATACACAATCCAACGTCCAAATCTGAAACCCTAAAAACACGGTTGCATGTGCTGGATCCAGACAGTACTTTTTTCTGTTTACCACAAAACCTAGATCTTCCAACACTCGAATGTCAAGCATTGTGTTTTCCTGAGCTAACTCCTTGCTCTGCGACATAATCTGGATGTCTCCAAATACACTATAAATCCCACCCGTTTCGTCGGCAACCAGGCCACTATTGGTCTAATCACCTTTGTGAAGCACCAAGGAGCTTATGTCAAATCAAAAGGTAGACTTTAGAATCTCCACATTATCCCTTGCCACTGAAACTTCAGATAATCTCTCCGTTTGATACAAAGTGGGACAGTCAGTGAGACAACCTTCAGATCTAAGTGGGTCAGCTAATCCCTTTTCCTCAAGAGATCCTTCAACATAAGAATCACTTCCATCTTGAAATGGTTGTAATGCACCCAATCGTTTAACTCCTTCAAAGTTATGACTGGCCCTATTTTATCTACAAGAGAAAGGTAGCATACGAAGCTGCATGAAGAGTTTCTTACCCTCTCTATGGCCCCTTTCTTTGCGAACTCCTGTACATCCTGTTCTTCCAGTTTTTCCTCCTTTTTTGAAAAACTCAAAGCTCTTGGACGTCTTCTCTGAACTGGATCTTTCACAAAATCTATCCAATATCCAGTCACAGTCTGTAACACCCATTGATCTGATGGGTTTTCTTTGCATCTGTCTATAAACGTCTGCCACCCAACTTTTCTGGAATGCACAAATTGCCTTTTTCCAAACATAACTTGTTGTCTTGCCCTTCTGTCTCCTCTATAACTTCCTCGTCCCCTTTAGCTCAGGGAATAGGAGCTGAATGATTGGAATCCAGCCGAATGAAATCCAGTGAGTCTATTGCCACGCTATAAAAAGGAACTTCATGTGATTCCAAAACCACGGCTGGGGAATTGACCTTGCATTCTCCGGCCCACCAAAAACCTTCCTATTGTCTTTCTGCACCTTTTGAATAGAATTGAATGTTCCGGCATACCAAGCCATTTCTTTCACAAATTTGTTTCCAAAAAGAAGACTCATAGATTTTTGTCCCGACTCTTTGCCTGCTTACTCCACTTATTTCTGGTCTATTCTCATCAAGAGGCTCTTCCTTCTTTCTGCGCACAAGGCTGCGTTGGTGTTTCCTAACAAACACACCGCTCCCTGCACACATTGTCGCAGCTCAAACACATTAACCGTAGTCTCCTGCAAATATGCCTCTTTGCACACATGAAACATTTTGGTCAAGGGCCCAAACACATCAAGAAGGCAGCCCTCTAGGGGGAGGAGCCAAGATGGCGACCGGACCGGACCGGACGTGTAGTCCCTCGGCTCCGCAGACCATCTCCTTCTTTGTGTCTATCCTGCCGGTGATCCTGTTTTTAGACGACACACTGTGGAAGCCGATGTGCTCAGGCGGCCCGCCGGGAAATCCTGAGGCTTGCGATCCCCTGCAGGCGGGTGTAATGTCCGACTGAAGTTTGCGGCCCGCGGCGGACCCGAGACCGGGGCCTCGAGTGGACGCTGGGGCCGGCTGCCGGGTGATCAACACCGGGCGTCAGCAGCTGTTTGGAACCGGTTGGACCACTTCCATTAGACGCGGCCGAATCTGGAACGCACGCCCCACTGGACTACAGGTACTGCGTTGGATGTGCCTGGCGAGTTATCCGGGGGGAGTGCACGAGTGCAGAAACCCACACTGCAATTGCGGAGGAATGCTTGACCACAGCCCGGCTAGCAGCGGGAGGATCCCGACTATTCTATCCCCTGAATATCGAGCGGGGCGGCTTGTTTAAGGGACAATACCTACGGCCACTCTTCAGACTTGTTTGACACCTTTCCTTGAGGTGTAAACCTGGGGCCCATTGTCAGCAGCCCTGCATTACTCGAGGTGTTTCCATTGGTAATCGAGCAGCGCATAATGGCGAGCAGCCGTGGGGAGCCTGTGTCACGTAGTGATCGTGGACGTGTGGCGCAAGGGGACTCGATCGGAAGGGAGCGTGGAACTGTTCGGGGCTATGGATACCTATTGGCGGCTATTGACTCCCTTCATTACGATGTGTTGCACTCTGCACAAACCCTGATCGGCAAGGTGGATGCTATACTGAGTGCTCATGGATGCTTGAAAATGGCTGCCTTGCCGGACTGTAGCGGTGTTCTTTGTTCCACGTCTGACTGCGACAAGATGGCGACTTTGTGCAGCGGTGCTGGCTCATTGACCCCAGGTCCCGGGGTAACTCTTGCTGCTGATGGTTATTGCCTGGGCCGAAATGAACACCACGGACTGAAATCACGACGGGAGTTCTCTCCCTGCACCGTGTCTCCCTCTACCCGGAGATCGCTCCAGAAGGGGCCGGACACTGAGACTTTCCTCCCTGGATCGGTTTCGCTCTGTGCCACAAGTGTGGTGTACTTTTGGCCCGGCATGATAACACTGGTCCTGTGTATGCGTGACATGGTTGAGTGCTCAAGTCAATGTTCCCCGTTTGGACTATCGTGCACGTCTCCCTGGGCTATCTGGGTTTCCATGGTTCGCAGTGGTGGAGGGGAGAGAACGGGCCAGTGGTGAACACTTATTCTTATGGTTTGGTGGTTTCCTGTTGTTGACCTGGGCATGTGGGTGGTGTGTTACTGCCTTCGACTGCGCTGTGTGTCGATTCTGTACCTCCGATTTACTCCGATTGTACTGCTTAATATCACCGGGCTTCTACTTTGTGCTGTTTTTTGAACTTGTGGGATGGTGTAGCCGGGGAACGGGTGGTGGGCTCCTCCCCGCCTTTCTTTATCTACTGAGAGTTATAGATTAGGACTCTTTTCTTACTCTCTATATTTCGGGACTCCTTTTACTGGGCGACAGGCACACTGCTAGGGGGGGTCGGGCCGTAGCCGGGTGCAGGGTGAGGGGTGGACGGGGGGGGGGGGTTTGTTCTATTCTTTTAGTTCTATGGGCCTTCTATTCTTTTTCTTTTTCTTTCTTTTCTGGGTTTAGACGTTTCTACATGTGTGGTAAGCAGCGATTCTGGCATTTTATTACGTATTGTATTTGTCTATCCTGCTCCTACGAGGCCGGAACCAACCCGTTGTTCTGCGATATCCTGCTCCTGTCTATCCTCCAGGAAAAAATCTCTACAAATTAGACCTCAGTATCTCTGTACTATATCCTTTGCGCCTTTCTCTGTTGCAATGTACTGTATTTGCGAGCCCTCGGGCTCCGTATTGATCTGTATGTGCGATTTTCTATCAATAAAGGTCTTCCAAAAATTAAAAAAAAAAAAAAAAGAAGGCAGCCCTCACACAACTTCATTCCCTTATCAAGACCACGTTTGGGATCCCTCCAAGACTTATTCAAGAAAGCAAGCATTTTTGCATCCAATTTTGGCATATATGCCACTTTGTTGGCCAGAGACGATCTAGGACATTTTGAAAGAAGTCTCGTTCTAACTTCCTTAGCCACCTAATCCAATACTCCACATACTCCGCTACATGCCTAGCTGGGACCCATTGTGGAGAAAGCGGATGTTGAATTGTATGTGGGTCAAACATAAAATCCCCAAGAGGATCCTTTACCTGATCCAACGGATGTATGGCGTTACAATGCATAATTTTACATCGCATTCCATTACAACGCGATTTTTACAACGCAGGATCCATTACAATGCATGCCTTTACAACGCATGTCATTACATAGCAGATGCTATTACAAGGCATGCCATTACAACGTAAGTATAGGTAAGTATATCTTTTTAAAAAAAATGTAATTAAGTTAATTTAATTAATTTAATTTAATTAATTTAAATTAAATAATTTTAAAATTGTAATTAACTTAATTTAATACATTTAATTCTATTAATTTAATTTAATTAAATTAAAATTGAAATTAATTTAATTTAATTAATTTAATTAATTAATTTAATTTATTTAATTTAATTTAATTTATTTAAAAATTGTAAATAATATAATTTAATTAATTTAATTTAATTCAATTAATTTAATTTATTTGATTTATTTAAAGTCGTTTTTTTAAAAAACTGAACCCTAAAAATACCCCTGTACCCCAAAACCAAAACCCAGCCCTGAAACCTAAAAATACCCCTGTACCCCAAAACCCAAACCCAGCCCTGAAACCTAAATATACCCCTGTACCCCAAAACCCAAACCCAGCCCTAAAACCTAAAAAGACCCCTGTTCCCCAAAACCCAAACCCAGCCCTGAAACCTAAAAATACCCCTGTACCCCAAAACCCAACCCCAGCCCTAAAACCTGAAAATACCCCTGTACCCCAAAACCCAAACCCAGCCCTGAAACCTAAAAATACCCCTGTACCCCAAAACCCAAACCCAGCCCTGAAACCTACAAATACCCCTGTACCCCATAACCCAAACCTAGCCCTAAAACCTAAAAATACCCCTGTACCCCAAAACCCAAACCCAGCCCTGAAACCTAAAAATACCCCTGTACCCCAAAACCCAAACCCAGCCCTGAAACCTAAAAATACCCCTGTACCCCAAAACCCAAACCCAGCCCTAAAACCTAAAAATACCCCTGTACCCCAAAACCCAAACCCAGCCCTAAAACCTAAAAATACTCCCGTACCCCAAAACCCAAACCCAGCCCTGAAACCTAAAAATACCCCTGTACCCCAAAACCCAAACCCAGCCCTGAAACCTAAAAATACCCCTGTACCCCAAAACCCAAACCCAGCCCTGAAACCTAAAAATACCCCTGTACCCCAAAACCCAAATATACTCCTATACTCATACTTATTTTTAAAATTACTAAAATTAATATATTTAATTTATAATAAAAAAAACATAAATTAATATATTTATTTATAATTAATATTAATTAAATTAATTAAATAATATTAAATAAAATAAAATAAAAATTATATACTTACCTATACTTACGTTGTAATGGCATGCGTTGTAATAGCATCTGCTATGTAATGTCATGCGTTGTAAAGGCATGCGATGTAATGGATCCAGCGTTGTAAAAGTTGCGTTGTAATAGAAGTGCGTTGTAAAAGTTGCGATGTAACGGTTGTTTCCCGCTCCAACTCATCTTTCTCATCCCATTTCACTCTTTTCTTTCCTCCTTCCGCTACTCTTCAGAGGAATCAAATTCCAATGGGCATGAGATTACAATATCTCCACTGCTGGAGGATTTGTCACAGATGATAGTTCTGTGATCTCCCTGTGCAGCCTTTTTAGCTTTGCCACTAAGCTCTGTTCATGTTGCCTTCTGTCCGCTTTTCTGAGTAAAAGCCCCTTTCTCCTTAATGACCTTCTTATGAATATCCTTTCTATTCTGAGTCGCTTTTCGACTACTTCCTCAAGCTGTTGCCTCTCCTGCGGCCTATTCTACGGACCAGAATTGCTCATCCTCCATCCTGTTACCAAACCTTCCCTCAGGTTTATCCATACAATCCTCAAATTTCTTTCCTATTTGTGTTGCCAACACAGAAACCACCTTACTAACTCAGTCCTGAAACCTGTTTTCAACACTTTTTTCAACTGCGCCAGAATTTTCAATGAGGTCAAAATCTGTCATAAACGACCCAAGGTAATTTATCCAAAATACCTCCTAAATCCTAAAGAAAATACCAGCCAAATACTCAAATCTGAATGAAATACTCACAACTACAAGTACCACACTCCTCCTTTCACTTCACCGTCTTACTGTATGGAATAAAACAACCTCTAATTCACTCTATGGGTTTTAAGAAAAATACTCGAAAATCTTATTTGGCCCAATCCTGAGGAAAACACCTTGCGCCTGCACCTGCCTGAACCTGGCTTAGTCCGAGCAAAACCAGCACGCCTGCTGCTTGCTCTCACCTAGATTTACCGCTCACAATGGAGAGCGACACACGCCCGGCCAGTTGAAAGGTCTCGTTGCGATTGCTTTCCTTAAACTCATTTCAAGTCCCCCCAAAAAAAACACTTCAATGCCGCACCCGAAGCCCAAGGAAGCCCAGTGAATTCACCGGAACCCTAAATGTAAAACCTTACCTAAACTTTCAAATGTACTCAAATTTGCAACAAAGGTTAAAAATACATAAACACTTAACATCAAATTACTGAAATATCCTAAGATTATCAATCATACACATCTCCACACGTTCAATTTACACTAATCTTTCTCATAAATGACTCTCAAAATGAATAAAGTGAATACATGTACTTATTTTAGCTGTGAGCACAAACAAAGAAAGAAGATGGCTGCCAGACAGGGCATTATATAGAGATTGGAGTGTTTTGGATTCCTATTCCTATTCTGATTACTTTGAAATAAAAAATAGAGGTATGCATAATATTGGCCTCCGTGCCTTGCCATCAAATTTCATTCCGCTTGCAGAATTGGCGGTATTTGGTGCTCTGCATTATTCTTGAAACACAGAGTGCCAGCTAAATTCAGCCACTCATTGTGTGGAGGAATAGCTTGCCCCTGGGAGGCTCCAGAAATGCGAGCTGATAAGCGCCAATAAAATTTGACGTCCCCTAGTGTAGTTTGTAGCCACTGGAAGGACCTTCCCATTACATTTTCAAAAGCAGGCAGTAGCGAGCAGTCGCAGTCAGAAGTCTGCTTCTTGAGTAGATTTTCTACTCCAGTGTCAGCACTCTCTTGCTCACCACATTGTGCCGTTCGCACTGATTCTTCAGCACGGAACACACTACCAGCACAAAATTGCAGCGTGAGCAACACGACATGCATAATTCCGCTCATTGGAGGATCTCCAAGGAATCTTGCAGAGCTTTCATGTAACTCTGCGGAATTCCGCAGAGAAAAATCACACCAGTTCCACCCACCCCTAATCCTTCCATCACCTTCAAACCTCTCCTGTGTATCTATTCCCTCAGTCTTAGTACTTTGTTAGGAGATAATAGTGCAACTGCACATTGTGTGTTATTGGTGGGTGGCAGGATCTCTTTGAGTGTCCTTATCTAATCTATTTACAGCAAGCATCTGACCCTTTAACATTGTGTTGTATAGTGAATTTTATTAAAGTGGCGGTCCGACTAAGGGTAACCAGAGGAGAGGAATGATTTCCAAAACTGTTATTATATCTTTTAAAGTGTCTCATTTCCCCTTCTCCTTTTTTATTACATGTATAAGAAACTATTATAATTAGGATTCTGATAAAGATTTAATGACATTTTTTAATTGTTGTATATATGTATGTGCTTTTATGGTGATTTTTAATCATCAAATTAAGAATCCTTGAATTGAATTGAATGTCCTTATCACCATCAAATCTCTACTCTGCAGATATTGCAGCAGTAATCCAGGAAATTGTGGATGCCTTAACTAGACACATACTACAAGCAAGCTTCCTGCCTCATTTCCACTTGCAGCTGCTCATTACTATGTTCATTCTGCCCTTCACTGCTATCCATGCAAAATCTTCCCATGCTGACCATACCATACATGTTTTCAAAAAAATGTATGTCTATAATTACCAGAAGAGTTAAGAGTGGATGTGTGGGCAGGGGCGAAACACACGGCCTGCAGCCTGTGCGTTAAAGGGGGCCTCTGCCCACCAGGCCCTTCACCTACAAAAAGTTCTAGGACTATCTGTAGGATTCAAGAGTCTTAAGGATCCCTCACCACATTCTGCAGGTGGAGGCATTATTTACTCTGCACTATGCAGCAGCGTATGAGTGATTTGTAATTTATGTTACTCTGTTTTACATATCCCGACAATGCTGCCCAGAGGCAACATTAGAGAGCATTGACAGGCAAACCTAAAAAAAAAAAAAAACAAGTAGGTGGTATGCATGCGTAGACAGAGCAAAAATGTTCTAATCCTGTGCTGAGATTAAGTTCAGAGTGAACCATGTATGAATACACCAATGTTAGCTGAACGTTGCTAGGCAAATGGAATGTTCCATTTTCCGTGCGCTTGCCCATCCCTAATACCGACGCACCCTCCTAAGTACGGAATGTGAATGTTCCCTTCATATCTATAAATTATGCAGTCAGCACAAACTCACGAGAGTACCCTGGCTGCGCATGCGCAACGAGTAACCCATTCAGACAAGCCAGCCTCGCCCTTTAGTTTTAACGTGGATTACCGAATTTGAACGAGCACGCTACAGTCATGATACAAATCACATAACTGCTGTGCAAAAATACTAGCATACTGTTCAAAATGGCGCATTGCGCTGTCAATTATTCATTCTGTGTGTATTACAAGAAAACTAAATTAAAAATTCGTATTATGACAGATTCGTCAGATTTACGAAAAGCAAGCAGGTCAACATGGCACAGTCCTTCCAAACAGATGTTGCATCCTAAATTCGCATATTGTGCTAGTGCTAATAAAAGTGTGTTCAGTTGAGTATTGGTAATGAATAGTACAGACCTCCTTTCCACATAGGTCAGTTCGACTATTTTAGAGAAAAGTATTGAAATGGAAATTCAGTCTTGAATATAGCCAGACTTGATTTAGATGGGTCATGCTGAATGTTAGCAGTTAAAAAAAATGTGTATTCAGCGTATGATACTATGAAAACTGTATATGAGCTGTACGGTGAACCCCTTTGTGGAGTCGACAGCATAAAGCGTTCCAAAATTAGTCTGCCCACACAGCACTCTGTTACCTTGTAAGCAGCTGCGTGCTCTATACATCGCGCCTATACATCCCCACTTTGAGATCAGCTACTTAAAAAGAAAACTTTTTCAAGGATATCACGGATGTTGAATCTTTATCAGGGTACATATTCTCAAAAATCTTACGAATAAACATCTTTAGGCATCAATGTATCCAAACAATATCATATACATGTCTTCCATCAGACGCTTAGAGAGGAAACTATACCCCAGAAAGGAAATCATCTCAAGTCAGTGTTCGGCCTCCTCTTCATGACAGAGGAGAACCACAAAGGCCCTTAATCATTTTCATCTACAAAAATGTAAAACATTCCAATGGCGCCTAACGTTGTGCACATACTCAGTCAAATTCAAAAAAAAAAAAATTCAAAAATATAAGCTTTATTTCGGTTTTTGAGTTTAAAACCATAAAAGCAGCAAAGAGAAATACAAACATGTATATAAAAATCAACAGTTCGTTACAATGTTGAAAACAAAAACCGGATATTTAAAATAAACTGGAACCAATCTGAAGAAAAAAAGAGATAAAAACACATGGTAAACTGAGTCCCCTTTCACCAAGTGTTATAGGACAATGTTCTGGGGCCAGGGTAAAAATCAAACAAGTCCCGGATAGAAATAGGGCCGTCTCCAATTTTGGGCTGGGAAAATCTTAAAAATGGGACAATGTTCCTGTGTTTGAACTTGATTAGTATCAGGTCTCCCGGAATGTCTTTGGGCAACGTCCCTAGCCATCCCACCCTCCTGACACTCAGGATTCCGCCATCTAAGTCCGGTGGCATCGGTCTGTTGTTATTGAGCCAAAAGATGGCTTTATTCAGCAGTTCCTGGCTTGTTTCATGTTTGACCTTAGTAAGTTCAGGAACCCCGGAGAGAACGGCCACGTAGGGGGCGGCTTCAGGGGGTAAGTTCATTCGGAATGTTCTTTGTCGAGGAAGCCTAGGGGCTTTAAAAGGGAGGCGAGTGGGCTTAGAGGTGGCTTTGCTGCTGCTTAGGATGGGTATGCTGAGAGAAGGATCAGTTGTTCGATCTTTCCTGAGTTCAATGGACTTGGGGTTCACAAGGTTAGTCGGGCGCGTAGGAGAAGAGGGAATGACAGTATTTACAGGTGATGGTGATGGTGCAATCCTTTGTACTATTTTTTCAACATCAGACAACCTATTTTCCAGGTCCTTAATTTTTGAGAGCAGAGGTGATAAAGCCGCATTCAACAGACGTTCAATATGGGCCAGTAAGGTCGAGTGGAAGGGGGAAGCAGAGTCATTTGATGTGATCACCGTCTTACGTGGCATTGATACGCTTGGGTTGACGGAGGAAAGAGAAGGACTATAACACATTCGGGTGATATTTGGTGGGGTAACCTCATTATTCCTTTTGCTGAGTTGATCCCGAGGCGGTGTATCAGATTTAGACAGGATTATTTCAGAGGCCTGGGGGGTGCAGATTGTAAGATCCGTGTCTCTGTCCACTGTAGGGGAAGTAGAAATATCAGGGGCATAATTTGTGCCACACAAGGCGTTTAGTTCATCCCAGACAGACATGGTAGTTGAATTACTGAATAGTCACCAGGGTATCAAAAAACAAATCACAGCGCAATGGAAACGAAATAAGTGAAGTATCACTATACCTCATGCATGAAGGGGCCAAGTGGAGTGGCCCGTCCCGTCCTCCTCAGGTCCTCTGAGGGCCACAGAGGGCCCGCCCTTTGCCCGGGCTTAGCCCGTGCGCGTCCCGCGATGCGGGAGGATATTGTTATCTATGAGGAAGTGACGATGAGGGGGCGGAGCCTCGTTTCGGTGTTGGCCCTGCGTCTCCTGGGCCGCAGTGCACCAGCAAAGTACGTTTTTCTCCCCCCCAGCGTTGCGCCTTGCTTCTCAGGCGAAGCGTCTCCCGAGGAGCGGGAGAAGTGAGCAGTTTTGAAATGCCCCGGTGAAAAGGGGCCGGAGCCTCGTTCCGGTGTTGGCCCTGCGTCTCCTGGGCCTCAGTGCACCAGCAAAGTAAGTTTTTCTCCCCCCCAGCGTTGCGCCTTGCTTCTCAGGCGAAGCGTCTCCCGAGGAGCGGGAGAAGTGAGCAGTTTTGAAATGCCCCGGTGAAAAGGGGGCGGAGCCTCGTTCCGGTGTTGGCCCTGCGTCTCCTGGGCCTCAGTGCACCAGCAAAGTACGTTTTTCTCCCCCCCAGCGTTGCGCCTTGCTTCTCAGGCGAAGCGTCTCCCGAGGAGCGGGAGAAGTGAGCAGTTTTGAAATGCCCCGGTGAAAAGGGGGCGGAGCCTCGTTCCGGTGTTGGCCCTGCGTCTCCTGGGCCTCAGTGCACCAGCAAAGTAAGTTTTTCTCCCCCCCAGCGTTGCGCCTTGCTTCTCAGGCGAAGCGTCTCCCCCATACTCAGTCATTTCCTTTCCATCTCTGAAAAAAACATGTCATTCCATTGCTAGAAAAACCACAAGAATACGCCCTAATGTTATTATTTTGAAACGGAGATGCACAATGTGGTTCTTGTCATTAGAAGCTATGTTTTTTTGCCAAAGACAAAACCAGTCAAGCTATTCCGAAATTGTTGTGAGTGGTTACGTTGACATTCTGAACCATTGGCCAATTTAGTAGGGCTTTTGGATAAAAAAAAACACAAATATATATCGTTCTCATGAATCTCCAGAGCCCAAAACTGCTAGTGTAACATTTAACTGCTGCCAACCTACTCCTACATATATAGCCACACCCCACATCTTCCCTGCCTTACAGGCCATCCACCGGTTACCAGCTGCCAGACAATCCCCTTTCAAGTTGCTTTTATCACCCACAAGGCAATAAATGTCAAGGGACCACTTTTCATCAGGTTGAAAAATCACAAAATACATCCAAGAAAAGCTAGACTGTGGAATATGTTATTCTTAATCCCTACATATTTATATATGTGCTATGTAAACATATAGACCTATATATGTGTGTGTGTATTTAGTACAGGGTTCCATCGGTATGTGAATGTATATGTGAATGTATACATATATATATATATATATATATATATATATATATATATATATATATATATCACAGAAAAAACCATAGGTTATAGACCATATTATAGTTAGGAATTTGCATTTACAAAACCTTGAAAATTCACTGAAAAAACCATAGGTTATAGACCATATATAGTTAGGGATTAGCATTTAAAAAACCTTATTTTATTTGCACAAAACCATTGAAATTCCATATATAGTTAGTTGCACTAACTATATATCGCGGACCCGCAATCCACTGCTAATGATGTCACATATTACATCATTCATGACATGGTCAGTGACATCACTGATGACATCTCAAATGACATCACTGATGACATCACTGATGACATCACTGATGACAACACCCAGTGACTGTATGTTTCTGTAAAGTTAAAATATGTCTTACATATTGAAGAATGAGTGGATGTATAAGTGTCTGGATGAAGGATTTAGTAGGTGCATGACTGACTGTATGAGAGAATGATTAAATGTGTCTCACTGAGTGTATGGGTTAGTGATTAAAGTGTCTTAATTTGGCAATCATTATTTATGTTGTTCTGTAAACTGCTGCATGTTTAAATCAGTAGCTATATCAGTAACTATATGGGTTATTGAATGGTTGCCCAAGTATTTGTATGGGAGACTGAGTATGTGTGTGGGTGGCTGGGAGGTGTATAACTCTGTGCATAGATGTGTGAGCAGTTGATTCCCTAGGTGTATGGGTTCAAAAGTGCATGTAGAAACAGCTGTATGGACAGTTGACTGTGTGCATGAGTATATTGGTGAGTGAATGGATATCTCAGTGCTACATGTCAAAGTAAGTACATATGTAAAACACACTCCATGTGAGAGTTGACATATATAAATAACTGAACATAAGAGCCAGTGAATGTGTGAGTGGCTGTATGAATCATTGTGAACTTGTATCAAGGATTGTATAAGAGAGTAAATATGTGTTACTATATGTTTGAATAAGTAAGGTGTGTATAACTGTATAGTTGAGGAAATGGAGATGTGATTGATTCTTTGCATGACTGACTAGGTGTGTGAGTAACTCCATGGATGTGTGACAGTCTGTGAGTGCCTGTTTACACTGAGTGTATCTAAGGTTATATTAGAGTCTGAAGATGTATTATCACATAAATGATATCATCAGTGATGTAATCAGTAATGTCAAATGAGATGTCAGTGATGTCATCAGTGATGTCATTTGAGATGTCATCAGTGATGTCATCAGTGATGTCATTTGAGATGTCATCAGTGATGTCATCAGTGATGTCACTGACCATGTCATGAATGATGTAATATGTGACATCATTAGCAGTGGATTGCGGGTCCGCGATATATAGTTAGTGCAACTAACTATATATGGAATTTCAATGGTTTTGTGCAAATAAAATAAGGTTTTTTAAATGCTAATCCCTAACTATATATGGTCTATAACCTATGGTTTTTTCAGTGAATTTTCAAGGTTTTGTAAATGCAAATTCCTAACTATATATGGTCTATAACCTATGGTTTTTTCTGTGAATTTCATTGTTTTTTTAAAAGCTAATATCTATAGCTGTAAAATATATTCTTTATTAAGTGACGTATCACGTAGCCCGTGAGACGCCTCATGATGCATCGCATAACCGTGACGTATCGTCTCTGCAGCGCAAACCAAACCCAAAACGTAAGCGCGCCAGAACACGCTTAAAGATATATATATATTTTTTTAACCTTAATTAGACAAAATCCACACGTGCACATATCACAAACGTTCAAAAAACACAATATGTCGGACTCCCGTTACGCTGCCGGTTAGCTGCCCGGTTAACGTACAAGGAAGCACCTTTACCGCGAAAAATCGCAATTTTTTTTTCTTTTGCCCCGCAGGGAACTTTAATAGCCCCCTCATCAATCCTAGGGGTTCAGGAGGGGTCTGCCTTACCCCTTTCATTCATTTACACCTTTTTTTTTCCACCTCTTGTCTCTCGATCCTACCGAGAGACAAGATGGCGGCCGCTCTGGACTGTTTACAATGTTGACAGCCAATCAGCTACTCCTCAGGATTTTTTTTTTTTTGGGCCCCGCGTGGTTTTATAATATCCCCCTCATCAATCCTATGGGGTCAGAAGGGGTCTACCTTGCCCTCTTTCCTTCATTTCCCCCTTTGTTTTGGTCTCCTCTTGTCTCTTGATCCTACCGAGAGACAAGATGGCGGCCGCTCCGGACTGTTTACAATGTTGACAGCCAATCAGCTACTCCTCAGACTCCCGTTACACTGCCGGTTAGCTTCCCGGTTAGCTGCCCAGTTAGCTGCCCGGTTCGCTTACCAAGACGCGTCTCTACGGCGAAAAAATCGGATTTTTTTTTTTTTTTTTTTTGGGCCCGGCGTGGCTCTATAATATCCCCCTCATCAATCCTAGGGGGTCAGGAGGGGTCTACCTTGCCCCCTTTCCTTCATTTCCCCCTTTGTTTTGGCCTCCTCTTGTCTCTCGATCCTACCGAGAGACAAGATGGCGGCCGCACCGGACTGTTTAGAATGTTGACAGACACTGGAGAGCCAATCAGCTTCGCTTTGCAAAGTTCCGATACGCGAAAGGTTCGCTAACCGGATAGCTGCCCGGAGCGCTGTTACAGATATATATCTTGATTTAAACGTTAATTTCTCAAAATCCACTGAAGCACATATATTGAGACCTAGCAAAGGCACATCGGGCTAACAGTCCCTACAATTTTGCCAAGTTTCGTGGAAATCCATTCAGCCGTTCGGGCTAAAAGTGAGTCCAACCGCCCTATGGAAATTAACATGGGAAAAACGCGTTTTGGGACCCCCCTTTTTTCTCGGCCCCCCCTTGACGAACCCCCCCCAAATTTTCAGGAGCTGCTCAGAAACAAAATGTGCCATTTTCCTGAAAATTTCAGCCGATTCCGTCCACAAACGCCAAAGTTATTAGACATAGAATTTTCAAAAGTCCCATAGGAAAAAAATCCTAACTATATATACCTACTGGCTATCGCCAGTAGGTAATATATATATATATATATACATACATATATATACATATATACATATATATATATATGTGTGTGTGTGTGTGTGTGTGTGTGTGCATACATATGTATCTAGGTCCGTGTTTTAAATTAAAGGAAAGAAATGTGATTTATATAGTAATTCAGGCATATTTATGCATTATATGTATATGTGTAGATAGACGACCGTTGCTGTGTGCATGTGTGCATCAATATGCGTTTAGAGTTTAAATAGGGATGTAATGGTATATGTGTATGTATATTTCCTGTTTTAAGTTTCAAGTTTATTTATCACGCATAGTTCATTAAAACGATGACATGTCCAATAAAGCACATTAAAAGTTAATGTTGTATCACATAAATCAAATTAAGCTGTACCTGACTGAGAATTAAAATGATGCAATATCGGGATCAGTCGGTATGAGCTGGACAGAACAATAAAATGGATCAAAAGGTTAGAAATCTGCCTGGGCCCGCCTAAATAAGAATCCCTTATGCTTTATTTCTTGTGGGTAGTAAGTCTTTCATGGAGTAAATTGGCTATCGTACTGTTCAATCCTCATACATTAAAGTGCCTTTTGTGCTGCTATTGTGATGTACTACGTAAACGTGCTATTTTATTGATAGATTAATTAAACAAATTCTATATGACTGACCAAGCAATCCATGAAGGATAAAACCTGTAAACAACTAAATTCTATATGTAAGCAAGCACTATGGGCTTAAACACCTCATTAGTTCCTTGATGGATGACAAAGACCCGGAGGTGTAAAGGGCAGGTCTCGGGGGATAAAGTGCGTGTTGCTTTCCTGTAGTGTTGCCAACCAGATCGGGAATAGTATAAAAATATACATTGAAAAGCAGGACCAAAAGTATAAATTGCAATGCACTTCCAGCTTCTTGAGGACATCAATTGTAGTGCAGCAAACCTTGGCGCGGAAAACAAATCAGAGAAGCTAGTCAAGCTGAATGCTATCCTTTTCCAGCTCTTTGGCAGTGAGGTTCAGGAACCTCATGACTCTGCATGCTAGTTGCACTGGGTCCCCTCAAAGCCAGGCTATTACAGCTAGACAGCATTTTCTAATTTGTAAAGATATTAAAAATGGACGTAGGAGTTTTTGTCTGTGGGTTAGCAAGTCTGGGCAGATGCACAATAAGTGGAGCAGTGTTTCATTGATATATCCACAGAGACAGCTCTCATTTCATTTCATGAAGCTTTATTCGGTACATGGTACACAATGACCATAAAAGCACAGCAGAATGTAATACATTTGAAAAACAGGTATAAAACAGGTGAGTTTTTAAAATCTCATGCTTTTCCTAAGCTGAATTGATTTACATAAAAACATAGCGGTATAAAAACATATGTCCGGAGAATTCATATTAAAAATCAACTTCATGGCATCGTCCACATTATAAATACCGTACTTTATGAACATAGGTTTCAGATAAGCAACCCTAACGTTCAAATAGAGATTGCATATTAACATAAAGTGCAGTGTGCTTTGTTTCGCAAGACCATCACATTGGCAGGATCCAGCTGGCTGCTTCTTTGGTTGGGGGAAAGCCACCAAAACATGAGCTATTCCGAGTCTAAGTCTAGATAAAACAAACCTATGGGCTGGTCTTGTTACAAGGCTCAAATATAGCTGGAAGCCTTCACTTTCAATATAATTATTATAAAAATTAACTGAACTGAGGCGACCATTAACAACTAGACATTTTTGGGCTCTGTACGTCATGAAGATATTTTTCATATCCTGCTTGGAAAGGTTTCCGGCTGAACATGGGTCGACCAATATATTAAGTCCGTAGATAACTTGGAAACTGTCGACAATATATTTAAGCCAGGGTATTTTGGCATAATTATCCAGATCGAGACAATCCCTGATGACACACTGATTAAAGGCTGTCTCCTCCTTGTGCCAAATTGCACGCCAGATCATTAAAGGCCTTAGTAAAACGAGGTCACTTAAGTGGGCGCTCCCCACTTCCCTATGGATCAAATCAGTTGAGGCTGATGTAGGTGGGCATAGAAGTTTTTTGATGAAGTTATTTTCTTCCCTCTGCAGGGAGCCTACATTAGTGTAGCCCCACAGCCCCGCCCCATATAATGCAATAGAGACACTCCTTGCCCTATAAATTTGCATCATATCCCTGATTCGTCTGTTGCCGATCTTAGAGGCGAATTTAAATATACCATAGGCATTTTTTACCATCTTGGACCTGACATTTACTAGTTCCTGGGTCCAACTACCATCATACATAAAGGTAACACCCAGATAACAACATTTTTCCACCTGCTGTACTTTCACCCCATCGATAAAAAAAAGCACAGCTTTTGTTGCTACTGCCACCACAGATCATGGTGTGAGTTTTACTCTTGTTGATTGCCAGCCTCCTTTCTTTAATAAAGTCAGCACTCATTGGTGGACCAAGGCTGCTTTCAGGGAGGTGCCAAGTCCTTCAATGAAAAGACACTGAGCAGGATTAGCATTGGATCATGTGTTTCTTGGCCTCTGAGAAATGGGAAGACAGGTGTGTTGGGCACCCCAATCCACATACCATGCAATAACCACCCACATGTGCCATTTGCTCTCTAAAGTCGGTGATGAATGATAAGAGCTTGGCTGCTTTGTTGGGGGTTCATTTAAAAAAGGCATAGTCCATGGGGGTGTGCCAAGCATCTCCTAATTGCAGCGCTGACAGGGACTGCTGTTATGCATGAAAAACTGATTTCTTTGCGTGGGCCTGCTTTTCTATTTCCAGTCAACATGGATGTGAAAGCAAGTACGCTTCAGCAGCCCTGTCCTCTAGCAAAATTTCACTAGGGCTGCGTTCCTGGCTGGGCCCTAGTGATGCAGGCCAAACTGTGACATACTGTGGAATCGCAAAGAGTTTTTTAAAGCGGCTCGATTGCAAGGAGTTTAAGATTGCTACTTTCCCTTTGAGCAGTTCTCAGCCATACGATATCGAAGGGATGAATTTGGAACTTCCGACCTGTAGGAGACGATGTGTTGATGTTTTCTGTGTCTTTTGTTGAAGGGTTTGAATATGAACAGCAGGTTGTTAGCTATGGCTCGTCTCAATGGGGGTGCAGTTTTTAAGTAAAGTGTGAGTATAGGTGGACTCCAAGGTACTTATAGGATTTTACCAGTTCTACGTTGTGGCCATTGGCCTACCAGGTAAAGTTAGGTTGCCTGTTGTAGTATAGGCTCGTGAAACAAAGTACCTTGGTTTTGCAGAAGGTAAGGCCCAGTCCAGGTTGGATGTGAACCCCAGTAATTTGTCTATCCACCTCTGTAGCCCAATTGGTGTTTTGCTGAAGAGTACGATGTTGGCGTATTGAAGACTATTGATTTGTTCATTGCCCAGCTTGGGAGGATCACCCTGCACTTGAGCTAGGTGGCTATTGACATCGGCAGGGTACAGAAAACCATGTGTATGTATATGTATGTGCATGTTTATGCATCAAAATGTATATATATATATATATATATATATATATATATATATATATATATATATATATATATATATATATATTACCTACTGGCGGTCGCCAGTAGGTAGTTATAGTTAGGATAATTTTCAATGTTAAATCTCAACATTCTATTTTGAATAACTTTGGCGCCGGTTGACGAATCTGCCTGAAATTTTCAGGAAAATGGTCTCATGGCGGTCCGGTCCTTCCCTGAAAGTTTGGGGGGGATTCGTCAAGCGGGGGCCGAGATAAAAGGGGGGTCCCAAAACGCGTTTTCCCCATGTTAATTTCCATAGGGCGGTCGATTTCACTTTTAGCCCGAACGGCTGAATGGATTTCCACCAAACTTGGCAAAATTGTAGGGACTGGTAGCCCGATGTGCCTTTGCTATGTCTCAAGATATGTGCTCCAGTGGATTTTGAGTAATTTAGGTTCAAAAAAATATATATATCTATAGGCGCTCTCCCGTGCGCGCACCGGAGTGCGCTCCAGGCGCGACACGCGACTTGCGCGCAGGAAGCTGATTGGATCTCAGTTGTCTGTAAACATTCTAAACAGTGCGGAGCGGCCGCCATCTTGTGTCTCGGTAAAATCGAGACACAAGGGGTTTGAAAAAAAAAGGGGCAAATGACCATAAGGGGGAAGAGTAGACTCCCTCTGACCCCCTAGGTTTGTTGTAGGGACTAAAATAGGGTCCTGCAGGGCATTAAAATTTTTTTTTCGTTTTGCGCGGGGGAAGCGCATGGTACGCGCACCGGCGAAGCACGGGGAAAATCCAGGACCATATTTATGAAGGCCTTGCGCTGTTAGTTTTGCGCTTCCTGTGCGTCAATTTTTGTGACGCACCAGCGGTGTAAAAAAATGCGCATTGTTATGCAATATTTTAAAAGTGACGCATCTATCTAGATGCGTCACTTTTTAAATATAGTGCAACGAGGTACATTTTATTACACTGCTGGTGTTATGCGTCACTTTTCTGTGCGCACTCCTTATGACATTCCAGATGTGTCATATTTAAAGTATGACGAATCATGTTGCAGATACAATATGGCGCAGAGTTTTAAAAAGTGACCCATGTACCTAGATGCGTCACTTTTTAAAAATAGCGTCAGGTATAATGCATGCAGAGGGGGTGTTCTCCCGCAAAAAGCTTTGTAATAGCGACGCAGTGAAATCTTTGAGATTTCACTGCGTCAGTTTTAGGATGCTGTTGCGTCAAAATCTTGTGCCTGCTTTACAGCAGGTGTTAGACTGAGGCAAGACCTTTCATATGCTGCTTTCCCCATTTGAAAGGACACATTACTGGAGTTGCGTCACTTTTGTGACGCACTCCAGCAATGCGTTACTTGGAATGTCATAAGGAGTGCGCACAGAAAAGTGACGCATTGCACCAGTAGTGTAAAAAAATGTGTTGCGTTGCGTTATATTTAAAAAGTGAGGTATCTAGGTAGATGGGTCACTTTTTAAAATCAAGCGCCACATTATATCTGCGTGAGGTATAATGCATGCAGAGGGGGTGTTCTCCAAATAAAAGCTTTGTAATAGCGACGCAGTGAAATGTTTGAGATTTCACTGCGTCACTTTTAGGATGCTGTTGCATCCTTTAAATATAGTGCAACGAGGCACATTTTATTACACTGCTGGTGTGATGCGTCACTTTTCTGTCCACAGTCCTTATGACATTCCAGATGTGTCATATTTAATGTATGACGAATCATGTTGCAAGGAGTTACAGATACGTCAGTATTTCTGACATATGTGTAAACATAAAAGTGATGCGAGGCCGGTGCAAAATTTTGACGCAATAGCATCCTAAAAGTGACGCAGGGAAATCTCATAGATTTCAGTACGTTGTTATTACCAAGCTTTTTGCGAGGGATTGCCCCCTCTGCATACATTATACCTGATGCAGATACAATATGGCGCAGAGTTTTAAAAAGTGACCCATGTACCTAGATGCGTCACTTTTTAAAAAATAGTGTCAGGTATAATGCATGCAGAGGGGGTGTTCCTTGCAAAAAGCTTGGTAATAATGACGCAGTGCGTCACTTTTAGGATGCAGTTGCGCCAAAATCTTGCGCCTGCTTCACAGCAAACCTTTCACATGGTGCTTTTTCCATGTGAAAGGACACATTATTGGAGTTGCGTCACTTTTGTGACGCACTCCTGCAATGCGTTACTTTTGTGTTTACAGATATGTCAGAAATACTGACATATCTGTAACTCCTTGCGAATTGATTAGTCATATATTAAATATGACATATCTGGAATGTCATAAGGAGTGCGTCCAGAAAAGTGACGCATCGCTATTTTCACGTAGCGATGCGTCACTTTTCAGAAATGAGGCCTCCAGTTTATTCACTGTGTCATAACTTTCTTTTCTAACACTCACCTTCTTTCAGTCCTCCTACTTCACTTCCTTTCACCTCTCATACCTTTCTGTTCTTTCTTACTCATTCTCCTTTCAATTATCAATGCACTATATTTCACTTACTCTTCATTTTTTAAGATTATAGCTCTTTGATGAGAATTGGAGGTAGTTCTGAAAAGAACTTTTGGTTTTCTTCTTTTAACTGAAGAGGAACAAAAACAGGGAATAGAAACTGCTCAACAGGAGCAAAAAGAAAAGAAAAAAATTAGGGGTGGGAAGGGCAGTGATGGTTCTCCAATGCCCGAACCATGAGCAGGACACTTTGCTCCCCATAGGTGAGGAGTTGATTGCAGTATCTGCATCTGACGACCCCATGGTTGAATGCAGGTTGAATGTTTGCTACCTGCCCCTGAGATTGTTCTCTTCCAGAAGAAGTTGCTCCTCCTGTTGATGTAGAGGCCCCATCTCTGGGAACCTCCTGTGCCAGAGCCCTGACACTTTCCCGGGCAAAATTCTGGGGGTGCCTCCTCTCCACATGGCGAATCATGGTGAAGTTGCCAAAAGAGTATTTTTTTGGGGGGTTACCCCGTGACAGGACCTGTTTGCAGATCCTGCACTCTACTTTTGGTGCATTCACCTTCTTCTGGCCTTCTGGAAACTTAAAAAATTTCCAGATGAAATGTTCCTTCACTCTTGGGGTAGGAGGCTCTTCATCAATGAAATCATCTTCACTGCTGGATAGTCTGGCAGCCATGATGAATCCAGGAATATGGAGCAGCAAAAAAGGCAGGTCTTTCAGTCACAAAAGTGAAAGAAGAAGTGAAGGAAATGGGTGGGGATTTCATTCATTGTAAAAAAAAACTGTTAGCAACCAATGAAAAGTGTTATTTTAGGGTCACATGACCCGATGCGTTTACGCTGCGCGCTCCGGAGCACTTCCGGGTGCGTTTACGCAGCGCGATCGTAGGCGCTTCCGGGTCGCAAACGTGGCGCGATCGTAGGCGCTTTTCCGTGCGTTTATGCGCCGCGCACGTATGCGCTTCCGAGGGCACTTACGTTGCGCGCCGAAGTGACGTCATCAATCTTTTATAGAAATGCATAATCATTTTCCATATTAAAAAAAACAAATTTTATTTGTATGGTACGAAATGTTTTGCATTATTATTAACTTTTCATTCATATTTTTTTTTCACGAACGACAGTTGCGCTCTGGGTGCGCTTTCAGATGACCGGAGAGCTTAGCTGAAAGCTTCCCGGAGCGCGCACCCAGAGCGCAAAAGAAAAAAAATATAAAAAAAAATAAATACTTTAAAAAAAACAGCAAATTGTAAAAAAAAAAAAGGTTAGAAACTCGATATACAAAGGAATTAGCATTTAAAAAACTATGAAATTCACTGAAAAAACCATAGGTTTCACACCAGTTATAGTTAGGAATTAGCATTTAAAAAACCTATGAAATTCACTGAAAAAACCATAGGTTTCACACCAGTTATAGTTAGGAATTAGCATTTAAAAAACCTATTAAATTCACTGAAAAAACCATAGGTTTCACACCAGTTATAGTTAGCTGGAAATTTTACTGATATAAAACCATTGAAATTCCCACGTTATAGTTAGATGGACTCACTATAACTTGCGCGTGCAATGCACTGCTGATGACCTCACATATTACATCACTCATGACATGGTCAGTGACATCACTCATGACATCACTGATGACACCATCCAGTGAATGTGTGTCTTTCTGAAAAATAAATATATTTTATATATGTATATGTAAAAGTTGATGGAAGAATAAATGTTTAAATAAGTGTCTAAATGGATGGTTTTTAAAAATTGATTGGTTAACTGGCTTAATAAGACATCATCAGCAGTGCATTGCACGCGCAAGTTATAGTGAGTCCATCTAACTATAACGTGGGAATTTCAATGGTTTTATATCAGTAAAATTTCCAGCTAACTATAACTGGTGTGAAACCTATGGTTTTTTCAGTGAATTTAATAGGTTTTTTAAATGCTAATTCCTAACTATAACTGGTGTGAAACCTATGGTTTTTTCAGTGAATATATATATATATATATATATATATATATATATATATATATATATATATATATTCTCTGAAAAAAAACATACGTTTCAGGGGTGTTGTAGTTAGCTGGACATTTCACTCGTACAAAACCATAGAAATTCCTCCGTTATAGTTAGTTCTACTAACTATAACTTGCGCGCCTGCAATGCACTGCTGATGATATCACATATTACATCATTCATGACATGGTCAGTGATATCACTGATGACATCACTGATGACATCTCAAATGGCATCACTGATGACATCATCCAGTGAATGTGGATTTGTTTGACATTTAAATATGAATTATATGTATACCAATATGTATTGAAGAATGAGTGGATATATAAGTGTTTGGATGGAGGATTTAGTAGCTGTGTGACTGACTGTTTAAGTGAGTAATTAAAAGTGTCTCATTAAATACATGGGTTAGTGACTAAACTGTTTAAATGTCTGTATCAATCTGTCTGTTGTTGTGTAACCTGCTGATTCAGTTGGTCACTAGCTACATGATTGTCTATATTAGTTATTGATTAGTTGGCTCAGTATTTGTATGGGAGACTGAGTGTGTGTGTGGTTGGGTTGGGGGTGTGACTCTGTGCATACATGAGTAAGTGGTTGATTAACTAGGTGTATGAGTTTTACAAGTGCATTTGGAAACAGTTGTTTGGGTGACTGAGCGTGTTTATGGGTGTGTTGGTGAGCGAATATTTGTCTCACTGTTACATCTCCAACGAAGTACAAAAATAAAAGGCATTGTATGTGAGAGTTGGTGTATATAAATAAGTATACGTAAGAGTCAGTGATTGTGAGATTGACTGTATGGATAAGTGTATAATTGTAATAGTGATTTTATAACATAGTAACTATGAGTTACTATGTGTATGAATACATTTCATTTCATTTTCAACACTTATAGAGCGCACTATCACCTGACAGGCATCCTGGTGCTAGCATATGTGTGCCCAGCAGGGCCCGTACTAAGGGGTCTTGTCAGGGTAGTAAAATGACGCACTGGGGAAAGCCAAGTCTTTAACCTCTTCCTGAATAAAAGAAGGTCCTCCAGCTGTCTCAACTCAAATGAGAGGCTATTCCATAGTCAGGCAGCAGATGTAGTAAAGGCTCTACCTCCTGATTTTATTTTTTTATATCTTGACACCTTCACCATTCTGGCTTAGGAGGAGCAGAGGATCCTGCTAGGAACATGCCAGGCAAATTTCTTCTGCATTAGATTAGATCCGTACCCATGCAGGGCCTTAAAAACTATGCAGAGACATTTGAACTGGACTCTTTGCAATATATGGAGCCAGGGCAGCTCCGACAAGGCTATAGAGGCAGATGAACGTCTTGGTCTCCTCAAGGCTAGCTTAGCAGCTGTCGTTTGAATCCTCTGTAGCCTCTCTATCAAGTATCTTGGGGATTCCAGCAGCAAGGCATTACAATAGTCCAGTCTATTTAGGATGGTGGTTCGTACTGTCAGTGCTCGGGCTTCAACTGGCAAAACCGGAAGGATGTTCCAAAGGGCTCTGATAATAGCAAAGCAGCTCCCCACGGTTTTATTAACCTGTGATTACAGGGTCAATTTGTTATTGAACATAATACCCAAGTTTCGTACCTTCTCCGCGGGGTTCAGTGGGGTGGCTGTGGCTAGTGGGCAGAAGTTCGTGGGGAGTGAAGGGGAGACTTCCCTGCCACACAGTAGAGGACCTCAGTTTTGTCAGCATTAAATTGTAGTGAGTTCTCTCTTAACCACTGTGCTGTATCTCGCAGACAGGCATGAAACACTTCCAAGGGTAGATAATGTTCTCCCTGTAGTGATAAGATAAGTTGAGTGCTGTTCGCATAATTTATGATGTTAACATTATGCACCCGGTAAGAACCCTCTCAAATGCGAGTCATATCGTCCAATATCATTATTGAACGCTGACTACAAAATATTTACTAAAATAATGGCAGCTCGACTAGGGAAAGTATCATCAAAACTACTGCATTTAGATCAAAAAGGATTCATTAAAGGAAGAAATTTACATGAAGTAACACATGAGCTTCTAACTGCAATAGATATCGCAACAAGCGAGAAAACTCCTCTAACCATACTTGCTGTTGACGCCGCAAAAGCCTTCGATAGGGTCAATTGGACCTTTCTTGAGAAAGTTATGGCCAAGAACAACTTGGGACACAACTTTATCTGTATGGTACATCAAATCTATAAGGATCCAAGATCTAAGGTCCTAATAAACGGTAGTCTAACAGAAAACATAAAGATAACCAGAGGAACGAGACAGGGATGTCCACTTTCCCCTTTACTATTCAATTTATACATTGAACCACTAGCAAATAAGTTAAGAAACAACAACAAAATCACTCCATTCAAATATGGCATATGGGAAAAGAAAATCGCTCTCTATGCGGATGATTTAATGATTTTTACTGATGATTATTTAAAAGGTAAAGATAAAATCGAGAAAACTTTAAAGACATTTGGAAAAATCTCAGGATATTTGGTGAATCAAACAAAAACAGAGATCATGACGTGGAACACGGCCTTTCAAAGCAACTACATAAAAAATGAAATCAGATACTTAGGAATTCTAATAAATCATGATATAGAGAAAACCGCAAACAGGAATTTGAATAAAGTGGCCGGAGACGTAAGAAAACTGCTGGAGACATGGGCCTCTCTACCATTGAGCCTGATTGGGAGATCAAATATAATCAAGATGACCGTTTTGCCAAAGTTTACCTTCTTATTTAATGCGATACCAATGGAGTTTGGAAAGGCGGAATTAGCTCGAGCACAGAGAGACATTACAAGCTTCATATGGGCAGCAAAAGGCACGAGGATTGCATGGAAAAAGATCAGGAGGAGCAAGAAAGATGGTGGGTTGGCCAGTCCAGACTTGGTGGAATACTGTAGAGCTTTTCAATTCAAGAGTATTAAAGTACTACTAAAAAACCACGAACATTACCCAACTTATTTGCAAGTAATCACAAAATCAGAGGATCATGCGCTGTTTAAGTATGGACACCCCAAATACTTCAAAAAAATAAAACTTAAGACATTAAGAGATGCAGCAAAGATGTGGACACAAATTAGAGGCATTCTAAAAATATCGTATTATAGCAAGTGGGCTCCTATCTGGGAATCCCCCGGAACCCCAGAATGCTTAAAAGACACTCTTGCACTTGCATTTAAAAGAGCCGACATCAAAGACTGGGGACAAATACTAAATGGTCCAAACTTGAAAACCTGGTTAGAACTTCAAGAACTGACAAATAATACACTATCTAAATTTAAATATTATCAAATGTTAAGTTGGTCTAGAACTCTACCCAGTATAAATGGTAATGATAAATTGGAAGATGACATGATCAAAACAACGCGATCACCAAAAGAAGTAGCAAAGTGGTACTGGGCTCTGACAATGGCCAATGGCACTAACGTTAACATGGAAACCCAAATATGGGGGAAAGACATTGTAATAATGGATTTAGACATAATTTGGGAAAAATCTGTAGCTAAATGTTGGTCAACCTTGAAATCCGCGGCTCTGAAGAGGAATCATTTGTATACAATCCATCGGGCGTATTGGACACCAAAAAAACTTTCCAAATTCAAAAATGCTGGAATAAAGAAATTCCCTAAATGTGGGCATCCACATGTTTAAAAGCTGCCCTCAATTGAAAGAATTTTGGGATCAAGTCGGTAAGACCTTGAGCACTATCCTGTCCAGACATCTAACTAAGTATAACTCTTACTCTTTTTGGTATTTTAGACTCAGGTAATGAAGGGGGGCTTACTAAGGAGCAGGAGAATCTCCTCTTTGTATTAATAGTTCTTGCAAGGAGAGAAATTTGCATCAAATGGATAGGATCTTCTTGCCCAACTCATGCAGAATGGCTAAACTCGGCAATAAGAATCAACAAACTTGATAAGCTAAGAAATGTAAGCAAAAGATTTAAGTTTTGGGATAGTTTTGAAACCTACTTAAAATCCAAATAAGAACCTAACTTAAGTCCTATGATTAAAGCGATACATCTTCTGGTGGACAAGTACGGTACTTGCCGAGTAGCCAAGCTGGCTAGCTCCCCTCGATCCAAGCCAGAAGTATTGATATGTAACGAGTAAAGGAAACTCCTCAAAACCAATAAGAGGTCAAAACTCCCCAGTCAAGAGAGATCAAGGGGCAGTGTCGGAAAAGAATAAAGAGGCAGACACCTGATACTCCGTAAACATACAGTAATCGCAAGATGAGGACAAAAAAAAAAAACAAAAAAAAAACCATTATGCGCCCTTATGACAGCAATCGGAGGTCTCATGTAAATGTTGAACAATACTGGGCTGATCACGGAATCCTGGGGAACTATGAGGTGTTGTGTGTATAACTGTGTAGGTGAGTAAATGTAAGTGTGATTGATTCTTTTCATGAGTGAGTAGGATGACTGCATAACTGACCAGGATGACTGCTGATGTGTCAATGTCTATAAAGGTTTATGAGTGCATTTGATAGTGTTCTATTAATCAGTGACTGTATGTATAAGTGATTCCATGGGTGAATGGGTAGTTGTGTGTGTAGACTTAGGAATCAGTGAGTGGGAACGTAGTAACTGGTATTGGCATATCAATGGTTTCAAATATGGTACTCTGTATTTTACAGTGAGTGATCAAAGGTTATACTAGTGTGTGATGAGTTGTATCTGATTGTCAGGTGGATGATGTTATGAGTGATGTCATTTGAGAGGTCATCAGTGATGTCACTGACCGTGTCATGAATGATGTAATATGTGACATCATCAGCAGTGCATAGTTAGCAGAACTAACTATAACGGAGGAATTTCTATGGTTTTGTACGAGTGAAATCTCCAGCTAACTATTACACCCCTGAAAACCTGTTTTTTTCAGTGAATTTCAAAGGTTTTTTTAAATGCTAATTTTTAAGTATAATAGTAATTATACCTATGTTTTTGTACTGAATTTCTAGATTTTTTTAACTGTTTTTTTGTAAATATATTATTTATTAAACAATATTATATACTTTTCTGAGAATTGTAAAAAAAAAAAAAAAATTAAAACTGAAATATAGTATCATTATTATAAACTTCTCGAGGGTGGTGGCTTCTCGAATACCAAGTTGTCATGTTCCTCTCTTACGACGCTTCGGCTCAGGCCAGGGTTGGTGCAGGGAAGAGTCCCGGCAGACGGCACAGCACAAATGAAAACATGTGGAGCTTTCTGCCTTACACTGTGGAAATTAATGTGTGCGTCTGAGTGAGTGAGAAAGACGTTTGACCTCCGTTTCTAAAAGACACGCTGAAAGGCCTACTGAGTTTCGGTTTGGCTGAGGATGAAATGTTCACAATAGATGCAATTTGCAAACCATGGCTGGAAACAAAAAAACAAGCACCCATTAGTATTATTATGCGGAGACTGGCTATCTAAGGGTTTTCTTTCTGTGTGTACCTTAAAGTAATAAAGGCCTAGACTGTGCCCTTACTTTTTCCCTTCTTTTCTTTCTTTCCATCTTCTTTCCTTTCTAGCTTCCACCTTTCAGTTCTTCCAGTCTCTTTTCTCCACTCTTTCCTTTCTTTCTTCACACATTGCTTTCTATCTTACACCCTTCCTTCCAGAATTTTTCCTTGTTATTTTTTCTTTCTTTATTCCTTCCAGTCTTGTTTCCTCTTTCTTTCTTACATGGAGACTATGGACATATAGGGATTAGAATGCTATTTTGTAATCAGTTAGGTCTGCATTTACATCTTGCTATTGACCCTCTGCTCCACGGCAGAAGCGGGTTAATAGTTCTTAAAGCACCTTAACGCCATGAATTCCGAATTTCTAGGTGCAGGTGGCTAGAGAACATGGGAGGTGGGGGAGTCTGGGTCTGCTGTAGATGCGCCATGAAACCGCATGATGAACGTGCGCTCTACAAATTCTTTTACCATAGCATAACAGATGTCATGGATGGATCAGCATTAAAAGGGTACATCCTTTTATTGGTTATGCACAGTCAGCTCACCGGACAGTGCAGTTCAGTGAAGAACTTTACCTTAGTGGGCGTTGCTTGCAGGTAAAAGGCACATGTATTGCATTTTTGGCTTACACTTTTTATGACGTACATTGTATAGGCTTATGTAAGATGAGAAGAAAGGCTACCTACAGATTTATGGTTGGTGAGGACAGTTAGTCTGTTATGTCCAGGCACATTTTTTCCATCTTCAACAACCTAGACTGTATTTAAGGCCTGATTTAAAATTTGCAAGGCAAAGTACTGTCATCGGGTTGGCAGAGGACATTTTGCTCTGCCACCCTATCCAACTACTGCCCACAAAGTTTAGAGATGGCTGCCGGCCCAGTAATTGTCCCTACATGGCTGTTTCTTATAAAGTATTAACATTTTGGTGGAAGGCTGCTGTCGGTTTTGACAACATTCAGCCAAACTTTTAACTATTTTTGCTTATCAAAAACAAACTCCCAAAGCGGGAGTTTGTGTTTGAAAAACAAAACAGAAATTCTATGGTGTGGGGGGTCACTACAGTGTTAATATTGAGAAAGATCTCAGTTCGGCCTTCGACTGCTTGAATCATGATATTCTGTGGGCTACCTTAGCAGATCTTGGTATTGATTTTAACATCCTTAACTTTCTGAAAGAGCTATATAGAGGAGCAGGGGCTAAAGTCCGCTATGGAAAACTGGGAGAACACACGCCCAAATTCCCAATTGAGAAAGGTGTCCGCCAGGGATGCATCCTGGCTCCTTTTCTCTTTAATTTATATATAAATGGGGTGGCAGACCATTTATTAAAAACAGAGGTGGACTACCCACAAACAGAAGGCGAACGTGTCCCTATCTTTCTGTATGCCGACGACGCGGTCATTATGGCTCGAACACAAACTGGCCTCCAGAAGGCCTTAACCAGCTTCTCGGCATACATGGGAGATACGGGCCTTAGGATTAATATAGGAACGACCTTCACTATGTGCTCCTCAAACAAGGTAAATATTGGGGGTCTGAACCAAAGCTTACCGGCTCCAGGAGGGGTCGCGGAGACGCTGCATATACCGCCTTTGCTTCACAGCGCTGCTGGGTCCCTGACGTTGTGGTCGCCCCCGCCGCTGTGCAGCGCCATCGCACGGCCGCGGAGCGGAGCGGACCACAACTCCCAGCGAGCCCTGCTGCATCCTACGCCCACTTCCTGCTCAAGCGCCAGGAGGCGCTACTAAAGGCGGCTGCTCCCGGAGAGGAGCGGGGGTCTGAACCAAAGCTTACCGGCTCCAGGAGGGGTCGCGGAGACGCTGCATATACCGCCTTTGCTTCACAGCGCCGCTGGGTCCCTGACGGTGTGGTCGCCCCGCCGCTGTGCAGCGCCATCGCACGGCCGCGGAGCGGAGCGGACCACAACTCCCAGCGAGCCCTGCTGCATCCTACGCCCACTTCTTGCTCAAGCGCCAGGAGGCGCTACTAAAGGCGGCTGCTCCCGGAGAGGAGCGGGGGTCTGAACCAAAGCTTACCGGCTCCAGGAGGGGTCACGGAGACGCTGCATATACCGCCTTTGCTTCACAGCGCCGCTGGGTCCCTGACGGTGTGGTCGCCCCCGCCGCTGTGCAGCGCCATCGCACGGCCGCGGAGTGGAGCGGACCACAACTCCCAGCGAGCCCTGCTGCATCCTACGCCCACTTCCTGCTCAAGCGCCAGGAGGCGCTACTAAAGGCGGCTGCTCCCGGAGAGGAGCGGGGGTCTGAACCAAAGCTTACCGGCTCCAGGAGGGGTCGCGGAGACGCTGCATATACCGCCTTTGCTTCACAGCGCCGCTGGGTCCCTGACGGTGTGGTCGCCCCCGCCGCTGTGCAGCGCCATCGCACGGCCGCGGAGCGGAGCGGACCACAACTCCCAGCGAGCCCTGCTGCATCCTACGCCCACTTCCTGCTCAAGCGCCAGGAGGCGCTACTAAAGGCGGCTGCTCCCGGAGAGGAGCGGGGGTCTGAACCAAAGCTTACCGGCTCCAGGAGTGGTCGCGGAGACGCTGCATATACCGCCTTTGCTTCACAGCGCCGCTGGGTCCCTGACGGTGTGGTCGCCCCCGCCGCTGTGCAGCGCCATCGCACGGCCGCGGAGCGGAGCGGACCACAACTCCCAGCGAGCCCTGCTGCATCCTACGCCCACTTCCTGCTCAAGCGCCAGGAGGCGCTACTAAAGGCGGCTGCTCCCGGAGAGGAGCGGGGGTCTGAACCAAAGCTTACCGGCTCCAGGAGGGGTCGCGGAGACGCTGCATATACCGCCTTTGCTTCACAGCGCCGCTGGGTCCCTGACGGTGTGGTCGCCCCCGCCGCTGTGCAGCGCCATCGCACGGCCGCGGAGCGGACCACAACTCCCAGCGAGCCCTGCTGCATCCTACGCCCACTTCCTGCTCAAGCGCCAGGAGGCGCTACTAAAGGCGACAGCTACCTCCGCGACGCGGACGCGCGCGGGCGGCGCCGGGCGGAGCCCGGGCAGAGGGCGGGCCATCTAAGGCCGTCCAAGGTCGACCAGGGACGGGACGGGCCACGTCCCTTTCATCATGGGTAAGCGCAAATTGGCCACAGCGGCAGCAGGCGAGGGAAATGCGAAGGTGCCTAAATACACTACCAGCATAATCACTTTCTTAACATCTAAGGTGGGAGAATTGTCCACGCAGATTGCTGAGTCAGAGCGTGAGCTGGGGCTTGCTTCCAGCCCTGGGGCAGCCAATTCATCTAACGTCTCTGCTTCTACATTAAACTGTATCCCGTTGGAGCCCCGGGTCATTATCGAGTCATGTAGACCTACTTTGCCACAATCTGCCACAGTTCTTCCGTTTCCGGCTTTGTCTGAAACTGTGATACCAACACTTCCCTTGAGCACGGGGGGTGCTGAAAGGTTGGCTGTTAGTCAGTCTGGTATTCAACAGCCAATTTATGTAACTGAGGATTATATTTCGGTCCTACTAGAAAAACTGTTCACAGAAAGACTGGAATCTGCTTTGATCCAGATTGCCTCTGACATTACCGAGACTTTGAAGGATTGTGTTAAGAACCTTATGGCAAAATGTGATCGTATTAATGATGCTCTCATTTCTCGGGGTCCACCACCCTGCATAACTACATCATCTCTCCCTGCAGTTGTGCAGGTGTCTGCCCCTAAGGGTGGGGGTCAATCCACAATTAGGCTGGCTAGCCCCCCTTTAGATACCATTGATAACCCTGTACACAAAAAAGGGAAAGTGGATAATGGAATATACATCCCCTCAACGGAGGCTGCCTCCCAAGTAATTACCCCTGCAAATCCAAGAAGCCAGCAGGAGGCTGTGGTAAGAAGGGTTCCCCCAGTAAATTTACCGCCAGAGGCAACACCCTTTGTCGCAATTCTAGTTAACGTGCCAAAACTTAAAGAGGGGGAGGTGGAACAACATGATACCCTCCTTAGACAAGTAAAAAAATGGTGTAATGCTAATTGCACAGGAGAAAGCAATATTTCTGACAATATTCTGACAAGTAGAAGGGTTAACTGGGTGGGCACAAGTAAGAAAAAGGCATTGGGAGACTGTGTCATTGTTAATTTCAAATCCAGAAACGTCGCTTGTCGACTCTTTTGGGATGATTCCCCTTTGGACCCTGTAAGCAAAGGTGTCCGGGCTATGCCTCTTGGCTTTTTTTATCCTCGAGTTCATAGATTGAGAGGTGTGGAGAATAATACGACATACCCTAATGAAAAATCTTGGGCGGAGGATAAACTTATTTCATCTGTGGTAACCAATGATTGGGTCACTAAGCCAACTAAGGGGAACGGTTTACTTAATGCTGAAAGGAGTTTTCCCACAAACGATTTATTGTTGTCAAATAGGTTTGCGGCCCTCACTGATAGAATAGATACTGAATGACTAGTGCCCGTACATGAAAACCTGACTGCCCCATGTTTAGGTTCTGCAGAGGCCAACACATCTGAGGCCATGGCCAAAACTGTTACAGACGCCCCATTATTAATGGGCGAAGGGCACATCAGGTTATTATCTTGGAATATTGCGGGCCTACGGGCAAAACAGGATGACCCTATTTGGATACAACAACTGAAGGATCATGACTTAGTTGCCTTGCAAGAAACCTGGTCACAAGATAAGGGTTTCTGGCTAGATGGTTACATCTCTTTTTTTGTTGATGCCCAGAGCTCCATGGCGGGAAGGGACAGAGGGGGCCTGTTATTTCTTGTTTCAATCAAATTGGTAGGGAAGGTCAGAGAAATACCCAGTTCATCTCCTTTCTTCCAGTTGGTGGAAATTTGTTTGCCAAACAAGAACAAGATTGTGCTCGTAAATTGTTATAACTCATCCCATGGGGGGGCCCCCAATGCTGTTTTAGATGGCTTATCGGCATTTTTAACGAAGTATATGTCAAATCAAACCACTTTTGTTCAGCTAATTATGATGGGTGATTTTAATGTTCACTTATGTAAGTTTCACTGCCAGATTGTAGATGATACCGGCCCAGACCACAAATCATTGCCTCACTTTGAACATAGCTCCAAGGGCGTGGCAATGGAAAACCTGTTATCATCCAATGATTTATATGAGCCAGGGTCTGAAGACCACACAAATCGAGTGTCCACGTATAACGCGAGGGGTAGCGAATCAATTATTGATTATTTTTTTATGTCCCCGGGGCTTTTACGTTATGTTTTGTTCTACAATGCTTATGTAAGTGGGTACAGTGACCATAATCCGGTGCTGTTGGTTTTGGACACTCTCTCTGGTTTATGTAAAGGGGAACAAATGACTACTTCTGCAAAGGACGTAAGGAGTAGTGACCAGGGAAGACGCCTGAAATGGTGCAAGGTCTGCCCGGAGGACTTTCAGGGCCAGATTGAGCACCATATGGCAGTTGAATTTGAGAAATGTCGGGATGGAGAGAGTAGGGGGGGGGGATGTTGTTGGTGCCTTTGAAGCTATCTGTACAAGGATAGATAAAGAGCTTACAGCAAAACCGAGGAGGGGCCCTGCTCCAGTGTTTAGGTGGTTTGACCACACTTGTTCAAAGGCTCACTCGGCTCTGTTGAGGGCACTAAAACAATCGCCTAGAAATAGGACTATGGTGGCCCAGTTGAGAAGAGAATATGCAATGGCGGTTAAATCACGGAAAAAAGCCATTAAAGATGAAGCTTGGGATTCTTTAATGGATTCCACAACTCTCAAACAAAGCTCCAAATTCTGGGCCATAATTAATAATCCCCTGTTTGCTAATACCAATAACTCGGATCTTGATATAAATATCCCGGAAGCAGACTGGGTAAACCATTTTTCCCATATATATGGCTCAAATGAAGCAGTTGAAGCTTTCACAACACCATACTCCCTATCTTACCCTACCAAGCTAACTTTCAGTAAATCAGAAGTAGAGTTGGCAATCCTGGGCTCTGCTGCCAACAAAGCTCCGGGCCCGGATGGGGTACCTCTGGACCTCTACAAATGCAAACCTGAGTTGTGGGCGGAGATCCTGGCTAATGTTTTCAATTGTGTACATGAGGGGGGCTTGCCAAAAACCTGGGCATGTTCAGTTATAGTACCCATTTTTAAAAAGGGCCAAAGAAGTGACCCCAAGTGTTTTCGTCCAATTTCTTTATTGGATTCTTCGATGAAGATATTGGGAAAGGTCCTGTTAGCTAGAATTAATACCTGGTCCCTAGAGAATGACATTCTAGCAGACACCCAGTACGGGTTTCGTGCAGGCAGAGGGACAGAGGACCAATGCCTTAATCTTCATCTGATAATCTCGAAATACACCATTGCTAAGAAGGGCTCAATTTTTGTTGCGTTTATGGACCTGTCCACAGCTTTTGATTTAGTTAATAGAGCTCGGCTGTGGACCATGTTATTAAAATTGGGTTTGGATCCACCCCTTGTATATTTTTTGGCAGAACTACACAAGGATTTAAAAGCTTCCATTAGGATGGACCAAGAGGGGAATTGCACAGCCTGGTTCAAATCGAGCAGGGGGGTGCGGCAGGGCTGCATTCTTGCTCCCATGCTGTTCACCCTCTATATAAATTCACTTGAGAAAACTCTTTTAAATGCCACCTTGGACATTCCGCGTGCAGGGGAAACTAGAATTCCCGTTCTCCTGTACGCGGATGACGCAGCCTTGATAGCGCGTACGCCCATAGGTCTACAAAGACTCTTAAATGGTTTTAATGATTTTATGTCTTCACTGGACTTAGTGATAAATAACTCTAAATCTCACGTCATGACTTTTGGGACTGTCAAAAATAAATCTAAACAGTTCTACTGTAATGGTGACGTGATCACTAACGTCAAAACTTTTACTTATTTGGGTGTGATTTTTGACACCAGGGGAAGCTGGGCTCCCCAAATTACAGCTAAAACTAAAGCAGTTAGGAGTTCGGCTAATGCCATTCTAAGTTTCTCCAGGAGACTGGGCGGGAAACCAACTGGTGCTTTATTAAACATGTATAGGGCGAAATCTGTGGCAATAGCCAGGTATGGTTCAGGTTTGTGGGGGCATGTGAACGGCGAGTCGGTCCAAAGGGAAGAAAATAAGTTTCTTCGATCCATATTAGGGTTACCCCAATCCACAGCCACGTTTTCAGTCCACCAGGAACTTGGTCTAGGATACATCTCAGACACTCTCCTTATGGCCCCAATTTTGTTATGGATAAGGACCTGGACCAACACCAATCTAGGCCTGAACCATAAAATTTTGGTGGATTCCTTAAAATTGGACAATTTCAATAAAATAGTTTGGCTTTCTTATATTCAGAAGTGTTCTTTGGTCCTTGGACGTCCAGATATTTTTTCGGACCCAAAAGGCCTAAGGAAATCTGATTTGGATTGGGTTAAGCTCAACTTCATTAAACTTAAAAATATGGAGAGAGAGGATCGACAACTAACTAAAACCACGGTCAGAGCTCATTATCTGACCATCACTTCCCTCTCTATACAACCATACCTTACCATTGTCAACATCCCCTTTCACAGGTGGCTTCTGGTTAAACTCCGGTTTAATCAGATCTATATGGTTCTCTGTGATAGTCAATGCTGGTATAGGGAGGAGGACGCCCCTGTTTGTAACTGTGATAACTTTTCAGTACAAGATAACATGCACTTTATGCTGTTTTGTCATTTCTTTACTGTGCCCAGGCAAAAATACCTGGTTCCATTATTGAAGGATAAAGCCTTCCAACAGGCAAAACCTGCCCTCCTGTATCTCCAACTTTTGGATTCTGCATTGGCTATGTTTAGCGTGGCCAATTACCTTGTTGCTGCAGTTAGGATCAGGAGGAAAAGACTTAAAACTTAATATATGGGTTTTTGCACGGAAGGTTAATTTGGATAATGTCTTGTGTATTTGTAATTTTCTAAAAGCGAAATATGTACTCCTACTTTTAGCTGTATTTTGTAAGTATGAATTATATGTTTTTTACTGATGTTTTAACTTTTTAATAGTGTGATTCTGTAAATAGTACTGACTCAATGAATTTGTATTTTCTCAAGTTGTTATACTGTCACCTCTTTGTGAATTTAGAATGCTTTTATGATTTTTAAACTAAATCGAATAAAGTGGTTTTTGACTTGACTTGACTACCTGAAATATTTATTTAGAAAAATCAAAGATAGGCTTAACTGACACTTTTTCCTATTTAGGGATTGTTTTTAACAAAAGGGGTACCTGGAGATCAGCGATCATGACGAGGAATCTAGATTTTTCACGGGCTATTGATGCTCTGAAGAAATTCGCAAATAAGCTAGGGGACAGGCCAGTACGAATCCTGATTGACAAATATAAGGCGAAATGTGTATCGACGGCTGTGTACGGAGCTGGTATATGGGGGGTTGCAGATTGCCATGAAATTCAAACAAAGGAAAATGTTTTTCTCTGCTACCTGCTCGCTGTTCCCAGTTCCACCTCCACCTATGTCTGGCACAAAGAATTAGCCTTGCCCTTTATTTCAGATCTAATTAAAATCAGCCCCATGTTGTTGTGGCATAAGATCTGGACTACAGCAGAAACTGGTTTTAATAGGGCGATTATTGCGGATTGTATCAAACTCGAAGGCTCCAAAAAGATCCAGTGGCTCTCTTATGTTCAGGAATTCTCTAAAAACATCGGGCACCCTGAATTTTATGATTCCCCTGAGACACTGTCTTCAATCTCCAGACGGGCATTGAAAGAAGTTTGCCTTGCCCATCTGGAAGATCGACGCTGGTGTCTTGAGGGAATAAAAGGCCTCTGTTTTTATCATCAATCCCTGTTGCAAAATTCTGGGCTACAGCTTTATTTGTCACCAGATCAGACAAGTTATAGCAGAATGCTCTTAGCCCGTTTGAGAACTGGAAGTTTCTTCAGGATGTTAACTTTTCCTAACCCAAATGATTGGTCGACACAATTAACGGCTTGTCAGTGTGATGATTCTTCCACTCAATCAATCATACACTGCGTTTTGTTCTGCAGATTTTACGAGTGGGGGCGGAAAAGATATCTACTACCTCTTCTTAAATCTTGGAACCTGAGACAATGCAGACCAGCATTATTTAAATTACTGACCTTGTCTGATGAAATGACTATTATCGCTGTGTCTAGGTACCTGAAATATGTGATTAGATGCAGATCCACTATGGTTTGACTGTAATCTTCATGAGTTTTTATGATTGCTGTTTTATTTTTGCACCCTTGCAGTAAGGGGTGACTGGTATTCATGAACTTTGTACTGTATATAGCTTTTTAAATATCAATTGTTACTAGTTTATTGTATGTAATTACTCTATCTGCTTTTATGATTTTAATGTAAAATCGAATAAAGCTATCTTTGAATTTGAATTTGAATTTGAGAAAGTCAATGTGCATATGAATAATGATACATTCCTGTATAAAAACAATATCACATCTTTATTGACGAATTTGCCCGTAATGAACTCCACATCAACCCTGGTTCAGAAATCCGTGGTTAGGCAAGTCCTGAAACCCTGGCCAGAGGTTACTGATTGACAGATCACAGGTGGGGTAGTACGTAGCCAGCATACACATGCGCAAACAGGAAATCCCAGATCGATCCCACAGATAGGTGCAGCGACACCACAATAGTCTTGAAATATTGGCCCCAATAAGGCACACAGGACCGGAGGGGTGCGCGCATCCCAAAATTAAGTCAAAGCCAGATGCCACATGAAGTGAAGAACACTTAGCTAATCAAGACAGAGCACACACAGTACACACAATGATCACGCGCTCCCCATGCCAGACATCTAGACATGTTACCCACTGGCCACATAGTGTCCATACAAGGTCGAGGCCCACCTGGATTTCTCATTCAATACCCTAATTTATGGCTCCAAGGACAGAGATGCACATTTCTTAACAAAAAAGGACAGCCGGAAATATTTTATCACATTCAATGAGCTGTAAAAAGTTTGTGTTAGACCGATTGAAACTTAAGACAGTCTTCAGACCCTATGCCTGTGACAGTGCTCCTGGTCTCATTGTTTAATGAAACAAACTGTTCCTGTTTTGCAAACACCTATTGTCTCTTGTGTTTTCAAGGTATTTCATGTTTAAGCAACAATTGTTTTTTTCCTGCCCGACAAAGCCAGATTTTTCCTGGTTGTGATTAACAGGACAAAATAGACATTGATACTGTCCACCCTAAACAAGGCAGGCAGTATAATGTCCTTTCTCTGCCAGCCACTTCCCTGTAGGCCCTCAGAGGAAGTATTCTGTCGATAGAACCAAATGGCACTCTGTAATTAAATACTTAATGTGTAGCGGTTTCTAAAGGAGGTAGGAGAACCGATGGTTTGATGGCATTTGCGATCCTCTCTTTTCCCCACTATGGATTGTATTTCTTCGGCTGAGGGGGCAACATTGAGAGCTTGACTTAGAGATGAGAGGTCATTGAAAATCCTCTTACTTCTCAATGGAATGGTAAACTTGTGTTCGATACACCATGGGAAATCCCTGCACTATAGGGATATTGTAGTGAAGCTAATCAATGGATTATCTTCCGGATTTATCAATTTCTTCGGATATTAGAACATTTCTGTTACCACCGAATAGGAAATATGGCCCTCAGTATACAAGAAGCAGACATATTTGGACATATCTGCATAAGTCCCTCTGTCTATCCGCATACCTGGTCATCTGTGTAAATATGAATAATGTCTTCCCTGATTAATTAATTAACTAATAATTTTAAAATTGTGATGTGCACTTCTGATAACTTCAATTTAATAACGTTTTACCTTAACGTCCTCAATTATTTATGCATTTTATTGCTATTTATGTACATATTTTATCTGCACTTTTATGGTCTATGACCGAAATAAAGTTATCTTAAAAAAAAAATAATGCTTTGTGTCTGACTGTGTTGTAGGGCTATTTGCCTGTGTAGGTGTTGTGCGAGAGGGTTGCTGTGTGTTGCTTCATGGGCATGAATACCTGTGTGATACATCCGTGTACGTGAGGGCCACCAAGTCTGATTCACTGTGGCCTTTGGTGACTATAAGTGAGTTGGTATATGCAAGCATGGTGCTGCTATGTGTGCATAAGAGCATTCATGTATGATCTATGTCAATGTAGCCATGAATGTTGCATCTTTGTGTGGATGTACCATTCAAAAGCCAAACCTATTGGCTTTGTCAGTACATTTTCTATTACAAAGTGCATACTAGTGTTTCAGTAACAAGAATGAACAGATACAAGGGCTGTGGAGCAGAAGCGATAGTTCTCCCATTTGATATTTTTTTGATATTTTGTGGGGTATTTCTAGAGCGCGACGTTCGCTCCGGAGGGAGCATCTTGGCGCTGGGGATCCCAAATGAACCATTCCATGGCATCGTATTTGCATAAGTATTCATTACTGATCTGTATCAGAGGCGTGATGTGGTTTAAATGATAAAGAAGGTCACATACAAATAATGGAGGCCTTGTGTGCCACCTAATCTTATTGCTGCCAACAAGGATGAACATTTTGTTAACGCTTTGAGCGAGCAGAGCTCCCCGTGCTTTTGCTCGCAACAGGGATTTGGGGAACAGGATAAAAAGCACCGGGCCTCAGTCTGCAAACTGTGGCAGAAGCACATGGTACAAGTCCATTTATACATTTTTCATGGAGTATTTATTACCCATGTTCCAGTTTTCCAGGAAAGTTTAAGTAGGGTAAAAATATATTTCTTAATACAAAAAGAATATTTCACGAACTGACATCATAGAAAAAAATGTAGTGTTTTTTTAACGAACTGTTATAGTATCTGCACTAAAATATTTACTGTAAGTAAAGTTTGTACATAGTACGTGCAATCATTACTTCCCACTGTCTAGCCCTCTAGATAAAGGTGTTGACTGCTGTTAATTGCGCATGGCGGAATGGTGGGCCCGAATCGAAGACAACGGAACATAATGAAAGGAAAGGGCAATTAGCAGATGCCGACAGCAGGTGAGCAATGGAGCTACATACACCCGAACAGCTAATCTTACCAAAGGCAGAAAAATACGCTGACTGGCCCTGTCTGCTCTGTCCCTGTTTCACATTCTGACTGTACCTAGAACGCACGCCAGATTTACAAGTAGGGTGCTAATAAAATGTGCTGGGAGGGAATAGCCTCTCCACTGAGACCCCTCTCTTGGACAGCTGTGTGCTTAGTATGTTGTGAGGAAGGAATGGCTTCTCCTTTGAGACAGCTCTCTCGGTTCACGGGTGTGCATAGTAGGGTGTTTGAAGAGACTGGCCTCTGCTGGAAACCCTCTTTTGATGACATGTGTGGATAGTAGGGTGTGGGTAGAGCCCGGCTTCTCCTTTGAAACCTCTCTCTCAGATGATGGGTGTGAGTAGTAGTGTGTGGATGAACTGCCACCCCCACTGGGATTCCTCTCTTGCATGACGTGCGCATAGTAGGGTGTGGTGAGGGAGTGACCTCTCCCTTCAGTCCTCTCCCTTGTATAACAGTTGTGCGTAGCAGGGTATATGGAGGGACTGGCGACTCTTCTGAGACCCGTTTCTTGCATGATGGGAGTGCATAGTACGGTGTGGGAGGGCCTTAACTCTCATCTCAGAACTCAGAATATAATTTCCAGTAAGACTCCTTGCTACAGTAGCAAGTATGCATAGCAGAGTGTATTCTTCTACTCCTACTCCTTCTATTTTTCACGATCTTCTGAGAATCTAGCTAGATTGTAACATTTTTTTAAAATAATTAACTTTCTTTTCATCACAGTACTTATGTCATACACACCTCCTCTCAATAATAAGGGGCACAATATGTATATCTACAAGTAGAGTGCATTGACAACTCATCTAAGCCTATTTACTTTTCACGAGATTGCAAAAATTAAGTTTATCTCCATCACAGTATTTATGCCTTACAGACCTCTCAATAACTAGGAGGACATGATGCCGATGTCCTGCCCCCTTACATAGATTATTTACTTAATACCCACAAAACCAACAATTTTTCACAGGAAACAGTTATGGTGGCTATTTCATTTCTACACCTCCATCAGTCAGCCCAATCATAGTGCTCACTCCAGTGGGACTCGCAAAAAGTCGCACTAGGAGACCGGGCCGCCCGACCAATCACAGGGCTCCATTTTCTTAATTTGCGCTGTTGTGGTACTCTCTCAAGACTCTTGCAGACTTAACAGACAGCTATACAATTCTTTTTTAACCTTAATTTCCTAAAATCATAGAAAACCCAATCTGCGGACCAAGATCTAGCTTCCTGCCAAATTTGGTGTACTTCAATTCAACAGTTTTTGCTGCAGCCCTGCCCTAAGAAGACTGTATGCATCGAGATCTTGCGTTTTGGGACCCCCCTTTTGTCTTTCCCCTGCTTGACGGATCACTCTGAAACTTTCCATGCACAAACTAGTCAAAAAGTTGCACCTTTTTTAAATTTCCGTGGAGATTCATCAAACAGTGCTGAAATTATTAGCAATACCAAAAAGCTTTTTCTTTGGAACAGCTGACCTAACTATAACTACCTAGTGGCGACCACCACTAGGAAGCATGTGTATTTAATATATCTTGATCATATGGTTTTATTAAGCCTATACCATTCTTCATTGGGACCACAGAGTTCCTTATGCAGTTACTATCAGCATGTGCCACTTTATCTCTATTGCTTGTTTATACCATTGTGGCACAGAGCACGTGACACTAACTCATTCAAATGGTCCAAAAAAGCATACACTATTCTATATCGGTAATGTGGAGCCTGTTTCTGTAATCAAAGTCACCACATGTCACTTTATTTATTTCTTCAATACTTGAACATGTGTCCCACATGCACATGTATCAGGTCTGTATAATTAAAATAATACTGAACAGTGCACAGGACACTTTAATTTGACACCTGGTCCCATTAAGCATATGCCACTTTATGCCAGGATTACAGGACTTGGCCCTGTAATCAAAGTCAGCATGTGTAACTTCACTCCTATCCTCAGCCCACCTGAACACATGTTCTTTACACATATTTATCAGTGGCTGCATAACTGAAAAGGGGGGGAAAAGGGGATAGAAAGTTTGCCACAAGTCTGAATTAGCGATATGTCAACCACATAACACTGTGGACCCAATGCTTTTGATATAGTATGTGCCACATCAGCAGGGAATGTCTGACCATGTTCCAGAGATAATGTGCTGTACCTTCATGAGCAAAGATTGACACGAGGAGACATATTCCTTGTTGCCATGATGCGACCAGAGGTTGGGCAATGTATTAAAGAGTAATCACATATGGAATATAGCACTTGTCACTTTAATAGCTATAATGAAAGGACATAGAGTATGTAATGTTAAGAATGAGGAATGATTTACTTCTTTATGACCACATTTGGGTTTGTGTAATATGTTATCCATTGAAAGGAATGACAATTGTCATGATACCGTATGGAGGAGTACTGTTACAGAAATGTAACACGTTCTAATGGGAAGAAGTTATTGCCAGGTGATCAACTAAAAAATGCAGCTTGGAAATGTGGTGCACAGAAAGTTGGGGCAACTTATGTATAAACATTAATCATGCAAAGCTACACATCTCCATAATGGCCCATAGCACTTATTTATGGGATTGTGGTGAATACCAATGGTGTGTGAACGGAATCGCAGACTGTTTGAAAATACACGTTCCAGTAGTCAAGGAGCAGCGCAATAGAGGAAGGACTTTATATAATCATGCTGTGGACACCATGGGGGTTTGATAAACCCAGTAGATGGCATCACGCCAAAATGCATCGGCCAGCGAATATTTTTCTAATTTGTAACTCGGCATTTTGCACTTACAAACGCACAGTTTGGAGACGCACTACAGGACTCCATTTGTACCTTTGAATAAAATCATGTCAGCACCTGCAGTGAGTCTTGTGGTGTTTGGTGCCATGGTGTCACGTGCCAATGGAGTGAGGACGCAAGGAAGCATGTATATATATATATATATATATATATATATATATATTTCAGACACGGCAGTTGATCCCAGCTTAAGGAACTCACTGCCAGTCTCTGCCACTTCCTACGCGTAGGCCTGTAACTTATGTCCCAGCATTCCCCTTTAGGATTACTATGGCATATGCAGATTCCCTTCAGTCCCTGTGAGATTCGGGAAGCAAGAGGAATATTTGGAAAGCTTTAGGAGATTTGCAGACCTATTCTGCATCAAAGTGAATCAATAAGAATTGACAAGTATGCACAGAACAGAGTCAGCAAAGGCCATGTGTGATAGTAGTACAGCGTGGCCAAAAAAGGAACACACAAGGTATTGTAGCTGCATTTATATAGCGCTTACTACCACTGACAAGATGTTGAAGCACTTACCGCCGGGCAACAGACTGCTACCAAACCCAATGTTAGTGGTAAATCCAGTTAATCCAGTGTCATTGGTTATTGTTGGCTATAGCTATTAGTCATGTGAGCTCAAGCAAACCATTCTATGCATTCACTCCAGTTTCTTTGTAGTAGAGTAAATTAATCAGTTAGGTGTGATCCTTAGTGGGGCTGGGGGCATATGAGTTGGATACAGATTGTTGGAGGGGTTAGTAGATGTGCTAGAGGAGATTATGTATTTTCTGGTTGTGGGGGCAGGGCTTTCAAGGAAGGAGAGGTTGTAATGTTTGAAGTGAGTTGTAGAAAGTTTGCAAAAATACATTAATCAAGATTACGGCAAACGTGGAAGGGATTCAGAGAAGGTCGTGCTCAACGAGAGAGGAGGGATGTAAAGGGTGGAATGGACGGAGAAAGTCATTTGAATGAAAAAAAGAAAGGCGACAATCAAGTTGTGAAAAGTGGTCAGTTTATATGCTGGATTTTAGAAATATGGAGGATGCATTTTGAGATAGCATGCCGTATGAGGATGTAAGACAATAGAAAGAAATATCAATATTTGAATTTGAAGATAATTCTTTAAATGATACTTTTGATAGGCTCCTAGGCTGGATGCACTTGACTATCAGGTGGCACACCATCCCATGGAACGTGAACGAATGCCGTCCTATTCATAAATGCTTTCTCCGTCAAGACCAGTGGAGCACTGCATTTTGTAAAACGCAATTTAAATTGGAAACATCATAAGACATTGAAGAAATTACATCTATGATATTTTAATGATGAAATACTTATGCTGAATTTAAAGGACATCGTACATAATCAACGAAATGCGTCCAAAGTGCTGCAACATAATCTCGACTCATATTTGAAGACCATTTGAAATGCAGAATTGACAAATGAACACAGCTGACTTGAGTAGATAGCTATATACCGTGGCTAAGGCAGGTGTGTGGGGAAAGAAACATGTTGCAGTGCACACGTTGCCTTTATCAGACTAGCAAAGATTATTGTGGAGGCCGAGACAACTGCCCTTGCAGATTCTGGGTCAGAATGGATACACAAAGCACTACTGTCCCTTCTGAAGTTGGGAGAGAATGGGCTGGCAATGCACTTCTGTCCTCACAGATGCTAATAATACGAGAGTGAATGGGGCCAAAACACACTCCAGTTTGGATAAAAGGTACTTCTGTCCAGGCAGATGCTGAGATAGACTGTGACAATTAGACACAGAGAAAGACAATGAGTGAGAGAGAGAGAGAGTCAAAAAGAGATCGAAAGATTTGAAAAGACTGAGCAGCAAGGTGAGACTAAGTAAGAAGATGAGAAGAAGAGAGTCAAAGAAATACAGTGAGAGACAAAGTTAGGCAAGCTGAAAGTAACAGGGTAAGAGAAAGAGTAAGACAGGGAGGGAAAGTGAATGACAGAGAGAAACCAGAAAGGGAAACAGGGAGGTAGAGATGGGAAAAGACAAAGAAAGAATGACAGAGAGATGGGAAGAGACAAGACAGGACAGACATGGAGAACATAGAGAAATTAACGCAGAGAAAAACAGAAAGAAAAACAGAGGGGCAGGAACAGAAGGGGAGAAACAGAGGGAGCCATGGAAAGAAAGGACGGCAGAGAAAAAAAACATTGAGATACAGATTTTGGAGAGACAGAGCAAATGTTAGGAAGACAGATTTAGACAAAGAGAGAGAGAGAGAGAGAGAGAGAGAGAGAGAGAGAGAGAGAGAGAGAGAGAGAGAGACTACCAGAGATTGAGTAATACATGGAAAGACGGGTAGAGGCACACAGGGAAAGGTACATGAGATATTTTGAGAGATACCCAGTTATGTACTTCTGCTTCTGTTTCGAGGAACATTTGTGTTTCTACTTCTGCCTTAACATTTGTTATAGATGCCACGTACGGAGGATACTGAATTCACTGACTCCATTGTTCTTGTGCAGTTTCTTGCCACAACACCACCACCATGACCCAGGTTCCAGTACATCCACTAAATTCTGCCTTTGTTCAAAGAGGACCTGCCAGGCAGTCCTTTCGTGATCCTGTGTCGCACCCGGGCATCATATGAAGAGGACAGATGTTACATGTAGAAATCATCCTGGCCACCCATAGTCACTGCATTTACTACCTGTTATAGGCCTAAAAGGATTGGCCCCTCCCCATCTCACCCTCCTGTCTTCACCCCACCTCCTTCTCGCTCTTCCTTGACTGCCATATTCTCTCAGCCTCCCTCTACCCTCCTCGCACTGTTCCCTCCCTCTGCTTCATCTTCTTCTCTCTCTGCCTCACTCTCCTCTGTCTTCCTCACCCTCCTCTTCCTCCTCGCCCATCAATCTCCATCACACCCTCTCAACCAGTCTCCACCTCCTCTTTTTCTCCAATACACCCTCTTCTTGTATCTATCTTATGTTACTCCTCACTTTTCAACTTGACCCTCCTCCTCTCCACCTCACCCCCTCTCTCCTTGTACCACACTCCCTCTCTCTGCCTCACCCACTCTTTGAACACATCTCATCTTATTGCCCACAATCCTTTCTCTCTCCATGCAACCTTCCTCTCTCTCTGCTTCACTGTCCTCCTCTGCTTCACCTTCCTCCACCACCTCTCAACCTCACCCTCCTTCTCTCCCTTCATTGCCCTCCTCTTCCCTCTCCACCTCACACATCCCAATATTTACCAACATTCTGTGACCAAAAAGAAGCATTCGTTTGCAGTTTTTAAAAACACTATAGCTATGACACATTGGAAACAGGTGTCATATGGTCACTGACCCAATGAAGGTATAGTAAATTGGATCACTTGAGGCCCAAATTAGATGAAAGGGATGTCTGGCTGTTGTCCACGATAACATAATGAGAAGTAAATGACTGGCCCTTGAATGCTGTCATCAATCTCAAGCTCACACATCTGAGTTTGAATATCATCCTTCCAACTTAGCCACATTGTGTGATCCTAGACAAATCAATGCATCATCTTGTACTTGTGGGTTAATGTCTGGAAGTGCTTCGAAACATTGTGGAGACCTATCTGTCAATATTTCCATTTAATTTTCAAACAGTGACTTTTAAAAGGCTGAAACCGACGTTGGTGTTTCAGTTGGCATACAGGTTACATGTGCAATGTTCGGCCTCTCAAAATATAGAATATGTGGTTAGCAAAAATTAGAAAGAGGTCGGTAGGTGAGGAGTTGCAACGCGGTTTAGAGGTTAAGGCCTAGACTTACTCAGGAGCGGCCTGTGCAGGTAAGAGCGGTGGGGTGGACAGACAACACCGAGGTCAAATTAAATAATCAATTAATTTTCCCTAATCGTCGTCTGTCAAATAGACACTACCCTCCCCCATCGCTCTTACCTATATGGGCCGAGACTGGACTTACTAAACATTTGTGTCAGGTTTGAGTAATTTTTTTATGCAAACCCAGTGCAAAGTGTTAGGGTGGAATTTCCTATCCAACGCAAAAAATAGTATCACAAAGTAACGTACAGTTGCGCTATGCACTGTTTTGCATTACTTTGTGCCAAGAGGGTGTTGCATGGGTGATGAATAGGCAGACCCATGCAAGCACCCAGAGGTTTTGACACAAATCCCTGTCTACAAACATTGGTAGAAAGGGATATATGCAAAAATCTCTCACCTTCTTGAAGCAGGTGTAACGCTAACGAGGAAAAATATTTTAAATCCTCCTAATTTTTTTCAATTTGGCATGTTTGTGTCATTCTAGAGCAGACATACAAAGTGGGAAAAACCTTAAAGCATATTTTTGTACTCTTTCTAGTACAAAACATATGCTTAAGAGATCACATACACCCTTGGCCTATGGCGTAAGGGCGTGTTCATTGGTGCATGGCTGCCAAAAACGCAGCAGCGTGGGGGAGAGAAAAACTGCACCCTATTTTAATAGGTATGGCAATTTCTTTCTCTCTTACATTGGCGCAAGGCAGTGCAGCAAATTTGGTGCAGAGTTGCCTTGCATCAAAGAATAGTACATCTGTGCCTATGTTTATAGAGTTCAAAACCAAAAGACAGAAGCTTAAATAATGGATTTAACCCTGGAGAAAATTGTGGGATCTTGACTACAGCCCTTTATATGGCTATGCTACCAGTCTCATTATTTTTCAGAAATGGTGAACTTTTAGAGGAGCTCAGTTCACAATGTGGTGCTACATAAGAGACTCATGCAGGGGAGACTGGCAGAAGGAGAGATGCCGAGGCGAGTTAAGAGCTAAAGGGCATACCATGAAACAAACTGTGGATTTCATTCCATGTACCTATGTCCATAAACCTTGCTAAGACTTTGATCAAAACGCAATTGTCCGGAGAAGGCAAGATGGAGGGCTCAAGGTGCAGGGAACTGAACCAAGGATGCCCAGCTGACACATATTTACAAAGTGATACCAAAGGGGATGATGGATGGAGCGTTTGGGAAAATCAAACACTCAACCCCAGTCAACTGATCTGGGTTTAAACCATCATCATTCTTTAGCTCACTCCACCACCCCAGTTCAGACATGACCATATGCAAATCAGTCTGACCCTGTGCCTCATGGGAACAGTCCAGCCCGAACTGCCAAGCCATGAATTCCCTGGACCGGAAACAAGCATCCTGGGACCGGTTTCGGGTTCCTAACCCTCATCAGCCAGGCTATATTGAATCCAGTGGCAAAGTGAGCAAGGGACCCACGTCTGAGCATACCCTGCCAACTTAAGGAGAACAAAGCAATACCAAAGGGGATGATGGACGGAGCGTTTGAGCAAATCAAACACTCACCCCCAGTCAACTGATCTGGGTTTAATCCATCATCATTCTTTAGCTCACTCCACCACCCCAGTTCAGACATGGCCATATGCAAATCAGTCTGACCCTGTGCCTCATGGGAACAGTCCAGCCCGAACTGCCAAGCCATGTCTTCCCTGGACCGGAAACAAGCATCCTAGGACCGGTTTCGGGTTCATAACCCTCATCAGCCAGGCTATCTTGAATCCAGTGGCAAAGTGAGCAAGGGACCCGCATCTGGGCATACCCTGCCAACTTAGGGCGAAGAAAGCGATACCAAAGGGGATAATGGATGGAGCGTTTGTGCAAATCAAACAATCACCCCCAGTCAACTTATCTGGGTTTAATCCATCATCATTCTTTACCATCGTATGTGACTGCTCAGTCATCTAAGGTGCCTCTAGGACTCTTGAAATTTCAGTGAGTCACGACAGCAGGGCCGATTAAAGAGCTGGAGTTTTGCAACCTAAAATCCCTAGCCAGTAAGACTAGCTGAAAAGCCATAGCTTGCCGCCTGTGGAATCAGGAAGCATCATTAAACACATCCTACCGTGTGACAAAATGGAAAGGGCAGAGTTAATAAGCGTATGAGACACTGCATATTGCTTGTTCTCTAATGCCAGGCTCTATTTGTTTTCAGGTTTTTGTTTTGTACATGCCAAAGGTCGCAAGGCTTATCATGATCTCACTGTGTCAGCCCTGTCGTCAGTGCAAGTGAAATGTCACAGCTGTGACCCACGATAGCAGCGCACTAGGTGACTAAAGAAAAAAGTAACGTCAAATCTATTCTGAGTGCTGCATAGTAAACGTAAAGACCTCTTCAAGTCTCACCTTTACTTCAATCAATCAATCAATTAGGGGTTTGCAAAGCGCAGCTACTCACCCGTGGGGCCTCAAGGCGCTAGAGAATGTATTTGCTGGAAGGATGTGCATTCTCTCAGGCTTGCCTTCCTCCTCCTTTCACTCTCCACTCCTTCTCAAATTCACCATCCCTTCTCTCCCTGTAGGTCTAGCTGTCCTCTCTCTGTCCCTCGCCATTCTCTCTCCATCTGCTCCCTCTCCACTATCTCTTCATGCTGTTCTCCTAGCTCTCACCGCTATGGCTTTCTCTCTACTACACCCTCCGCACACTTTCCATCTCGCCCCCCTCTCACTATTCACCCTACCTTTCTCACCTCCTGAGTCAAAAACAATGGAGTAGGAACAACAACAGTAGTATTATAAGTTCATATTACGTCTCCCAGTATAGGACTCAAAATAACAGCACCTTGCTTTCCCTGCAGTTTTCCTCACTCTGTCCCTGCTCTAAATTCTCATTCTAAAAGAGAACGCAACTGCCTCTACAGGTGTTATGGAAGCTTGGGAAGTTCAGTATTATCTTTTGCTCATAGACAAACAGACAGACAGACAGACCTGTGAGCATGAGCAAGACCGAATCGTATGGCTGAATTGCATGGCTGAGCTGGGTACACATTTGTAATGAAGGAGATGCACAGTGCTATCCTAAGCGGAACGGAGTTGATGTTGCATGCGTGTGTGTGTGTGTGTGTATATATATATATATATATATATATATATATATATATATATATACACTGTGTGTATATATATATATATATATATATAAAAACCAACAATCTTCACCACTTCCGGACTCGGCGAAATGAAGACACGGACCCCAGGCTGTCGGCAAGGCAGATTTATACACGGACCCCAGGCTGTCGGCAAGGCAGATTTATTGACCTCTCAACGGACGACGCATTTCGAGCAACGAGTGCTCTTGTTCACACACCATACACCCGGTCAGCTGACTATTTATATACATTTGTTTTAAGTAATGCTCCACCTCTCAAGTGCGTCACATGATCAACCAATGAACATAGTGAAAATACTAAATAATACACCGCATTAATGCATTGTGAGTAAAAAAGTACAAAATTATATATATATATATACACACACACATATACATATATATGTGTATTTATATATTTTGAGGCTGAGTTTGCTACACAGACATTTTATCCCATTCTAAAGCCATATTTCCTTTGTTATCTTGTGGCATTGTGTATGGCTCTGTATGGTTTGTGTTTAGTGTCTGACTTGGTGTTGATTATATATAATAGGTGATTAGGTATAATTGAATTATCGACTTCTTACTCGTTACCGCACCACACAAACATCTCAATCGATTTTCCATACCTTAACATCTCCTTCGAGGAAGTTCTGGGATTATGTTTTTCAAAAACAGAATGCACTTGCCCTCCTCCATGACTTGTCGCAGGTTGTAAATTTGGGTTACGAGTGGCCACTGTAAATAAAATTCACTTTTTATATAATGATCCCATACCTCTTGGGACATTTCCAAGACTTCTTTCTATTTTTTTCTTTGCTGAAAAACCCCAAATATTAATAGTGTTCATATAGTGCATGACAGACATCATTTTAAGTCAATTTAATGGTACTCATTGATTGTCCCAAACAGGAAGGAAGGGTGAGGTAGCCTTTCCAGTTTTCAAACTTGAAACTAATCCAATGGCACTGAAACATTGAAACCTTTGATCAGTAGATTGCACAAGGATCTTAACCGGGACCACTTGACTGACTGACCTCTAGCCTGACTACAGAGGGTGCCACATTTGAGCAGCCGGGCTCTTCATCCGTTGTAGCAAAGGCACCAGATCAAAGAGCTGATGAGGGCTTCATAACAATTCACTTGCGTGGACAGGGTGAAGCCCAAGCAACATCTGGTGCCTCGCTAGAGCTATTGTTGGTGCTATGTTTGATTACTGCAACAGCAAGGAAGAGGGTTTGGCTAACTGCCCACTTCACAGGCTGCAGGTGACATGATTTAGTGGCTACAATACTTGGACACAGACTCTGGCGTGTTACACTGTCTCAATCTCATACATCGGTAGGATTCACTCATTTGCACAACTGCACACAATGTATATTTCTCGCAACGGGTGTATGTCACTGATTCGGCTAATAAAGACAAATAAAAACAGGCTCCAAATAATTATGATTGAGGCAACCTGTCATGAACCAAACTTCAGCAGATCTCACATTTCTCTAAAAATATGCAACTGTCTAGGTTGCAGGTTTCCTTCAAAATATTGTCTATTAAACTCTGTACTGGTTACAGCCCTGTCCCCAGGGTCCAGAAGGAAAACATTAGAAGATATGACCTTCTATGCACCCTTGTTCTCAAAACAAAGCCCGCTTGAGATTCCTTAAATCTGTAAGACAAGAGCTAGTGGCAGGAATTTTATTGTCCAGGTCTTCTGCCTATGAAATATGTTTCCCAGGAGGACTCGGATCTCCAATAGGTAAGTAAATTATTTAATGTTGAGTCAGTGTTTAGTTTGTAAAAATGAAGTGCAGGGCTCCAAAGATTTTTTACAGTGCTCCTGCTGCTTCTGCTGTTTGGATTCCAGCTCAAGTCTGTTTCTTTTACTACTCATATGCTGCCAGTCCCTATCTCACTCTTTCTTTCCTGTTTCTCTCCTTTTCTGCCTTTTTCCTCTGTTGCTCCGCTTCGAAGTCTTATGATGAAAAATAAGTCTGGGTCTCCAAAATGGAGTACCAATGCCCATCACAGGCAACCATCAGTACAAATTATAGAGGAGTTTAGGGATTTTGATCTCTACATAACATTGTTCAGTTCTTGGATGCCTTTGAATGTTTAGAGCTTTATTCGTAATTTTGAATGGGAGAGTACTGGATTGAATGCTCTGATCTATTGTTTGGGTTGATTTGTATAACACCCGCCTTTGAGTAATATTTTGACAATGATCAAGACTTCAATCCAGTGCTTCCCAATCTTTATAGAACCACAACCCCCTTTTAAGAATGACACATTTTCCCGACCCAGCTAGCTTTAACGGACAAGAGGTGTGGCGATTCTTTAATGTGATAGTAGACATGCTTTCAAAATGCTGTGAATTACCAAAATAACATACTCCTTACAATTCTTTATGTTCCTCGCTAACAATAATTGTTTGCAAATGCCATGATCTTGACCATAACCTTCGATATGTCTTTATCGTACTGTGGCAAAGATATTGATATCCACATAAAAGTGGCACATGGTGAACTGCACCGGAGCTTTTCAGGGTTGTGTTCTGGACTATAGCATCTGTTTACTAGAATCACATGACTTGGTATTGACATCAGTGTTTCTTGCATATTTGAAAACCCCTTCTGTAGCAAAGTATGGGACAAGGTCTTAGATCCATGTGTGTATTTAAAAGAGGTGCATTAGTTCATTTTGGTCCCCATACATATTATATATCTATCTAGTACAGTTTTATATAGTGCAAAATCTGCCCAAGGGCATTGGAGCACTTTACATGAGCGCCAGATTACTTAAGGTCTGACTTTTTTTTTTACAGTTGTGAGATTAAGTGATATGCCCAGAGCCAACGCCAGGCTATAAACCTGATTCCCCAGATCCAAAGTCAGCAGCTCTGGCCGTTAGGCCACGTTCATATTTCTCAATTTATGTGAGAAAGTCTTGCAAAAGTGGGATGATTGTGTATGATTAGGTTTAGTGAGAACATTCTCTATTGAAATGGATTTGGAAAGTTAAAAAAAGCAGCAGCAAAAAATACTGGAAGGTTCACCCGAAGTTTTGCTTGGGAATACTTGCAAGGGTTTGTTTTAAAAATAGACTTAGGAATGTAGTTCTGTATCTTTGCACTAGTGGTAATACAGTAATTTTCAGACTGGGAGTGCCGACATCAATATTACATCACTGAAGCCATAGGGATTGTGAACATGTCAAGCTTGACATAAAAGTGCAGGAGAGTGGTAAGTATGTACTACATAGTTGGTGGTGCATTCTGGAGCACATTATCACAAATATACTACTAAAGCATGGTGTGGTAGCACACTGTCATTTACAAACAGCACATTTTCTATTGAAATGGTCACTACATTTGTATAGGCATACAGTTTTACTGATAAAACCATATAGCACACACATGATAATGAGTGAAAATCGGGTTTCAGTGAATATTTATCATGCGTGCATCACAAAGTAAAAATGTTTTAATTTGTTTTGATGCTATTAACCCGTTAAGCGCGCTCAAACATTCCGCCCCAGTGCGGACGTTCTATTGCGCTAACGGGATTCGGACGTTCAACGGTCGTGCGCAGCACTAGCGAGGTAGTGCACGCGACGACCGTTGGACGTTCGAAGCACTGAACGGGTTAAGATATTTTTTTCATGCACTTTAGGATCACAATAAATATGATTCATTTTTGCTTTCCTAACTGCTGATTTATTATGAAACATGTGTACAAATCATTTATAGATATTTACATTTTATTGTGTGGTATAAAAAAATTACATCCTGCAGCCTTTCCCTTCACACTCCATGTACCTCAGCAAGATTGTCACACAGTTAAATTTGTCATAAGACGAAGCCTGACATCTGACCTCTGTCTTTGAAGCACAGCAAATGTGACAAAGTAAATACAAAAAGGCCCGCTATGCGTTTTTGCACTGTGCTACATGCAATTCGCATAGCGTGTACTTGCTCAAACTACGCACGCTCTGTGAGCGTAGCGTAGTCCTACACCCAGGGTTATTCTTTAGCTCAGTAGTGAACTACCGCTACTTAAAGAGGTTGGCTCCAGGGAGCCACCAAGTGCACCACAGGAGAGCCTATATAGCTCGACGCAGGGCAGGAGCTCAGTGCACGTAGCAGTGGCAGGCTGGTTCATCTGCAAGAAGAAGCAAAGTGGGAAAGCGCCACAGACAGACGAGAGAGGACATTTACCAGGTTTTACTGATTCACCCTGTGTAGGCTTTCGACACATCCAACAGCTTAATATTGATCCACCTCGTAGAAAAGAATTCCGTACTATAATTTTGATTGGTTTGACCAATGTAAGGGTGGGGCTTGGAGGGAGTGGCTGTCGTTCGCAATAGGTGTGTAACAGAAATCACTCCATAAAACATGCACACATAAAACATTTCATTCTTAAAATAATCCATCTATAAATACAGCATTAGAATATCGACTAAGTGCGGTCGTTAGCAATAAATTACAACTGGAAGGTAAATAATTTGAAAACGTTCTGGGGCACACAGGAAGGGGTTGCGCTACAAACCAAAGACCCAGTTCAGGTGTTTAAAACTTCAGGTATGTTAAGGGGGGCATAGGAATATTAGGAACAGCGATGCTGCACTGAACAAGCAAGGAGAGAGGAGTTATGGCAACAAAGGGTGTGAAACCCCTGTATTATTATATAAATAGTGCTGACTGTCTTAATAACTGCACTAGATAAAGGCTGCGGTGTCCCGCCACCTTCTATCCCGCACCAGCAAACAAGTAAGTATAGATACAGAAAAAATACTGCTACTCAGACTTCATCCTAATAGAGAGTCTGGAACTGGCTGAGGCAGCGTAGGCTTTTAGATCAATATGTTGTAGGGTGTTTTTGTGTGTTAATGAAATGTTTTATTTAATTTTTTGGATGAACTTTTTATCGACATGTATTGTTTGTGGACCAACGGTCCGAATAAACGTGAAATAAACTTGAACTTGAAACAATGCGTGCCTACCTTGGGCTGCATTCCCAGCGCAAGCAAATCAAACTCACCCATTTTGCTGCAAAAAAAATATGAAAACTGCAGCTAAACAACTCTGGTGATAGTGGAATATCGTGAACGAGGCCTACAGGAGCAAGTGGTCAGGGGACATCCATACGGTCAGGGGACATCCATACGGTACCCTCCCCTGGCTCTTAAGTACTAAGTAGGAACATCAGCTTGGCAACGTGCACATAATTTGCCAACATACATTGTGGTAACAAACAAATTGTGGCAGCAACTCGGAATTCCAACCCCACACTCTGAAATTACCTCAACCGAACCCTGGGAGCAGAACTTAAACACCTGAACTTCAGAAAACACCTGAAACCCGAACTGCCTAGAAAAGCCTTTTGTGAACACGCGAGTTTGGGTGCAAATCAGATTGACAGGTAGTAGTGCGAACATTCTGCACACCGCCCTTTCACTCATAACTTTCTCTAGTTCATGGCTGGAGGAAGTTGAGCAGGTAGCACTACAACATTGTGATTTTTGCAGGTCCTAAGGGAGAAAAATGTGCTGTATATATCGCAGTGTGCCCCACAAGGTGAGGAAGTCAGAAACTGGAGGTAACATTGTGCGAGCTAAACACCACACCCAGTGTTATCTGTACTTATTGAGTACGGAATTGCCACCAAAAATACAAGGCCTCTCGAAATGAGTCCCTTATGCCTTAATTAACCCTTCCAACACAACAAGGCATCCAACAGCCGAACTTTGGCCTAGTTAGGGTTCTGATGTAGCTAGAAGGCAACATATCAGCACGGCATAAAACGACACCAAGCAATTGATAAAATAAATCAGATTTCAGAAATGCTCGCACAAAGTAATATGACAACGTCATTTTTTAAAGCGTTGCAAGGTGGATACTGCTACGCTTAGGGACCTGGAAACGGAGGGCTTTCTCGTGTAACGTACTTCAGCGAGACGGGTTTACAGAAAGGGTCTAGAAAGATTAATGGCCCTTCACGAGCCTAAATGTAATGAGGAAAAAAACTGCGTACAGTTCGTGACCTGCGTACGAGTGTGCCCCCGGAGCCGATGTTTTCAAGGAGGCGGGACACTCACTAACCAAATTGACAGTGACACAATATTCTATTCCTGCCTTTTCTAAATGGTGATCTCATCGGGGCCCCAGTGGGAATAGTCCTGAGAAGATTACAACATCGGACAGAGCACGTGGGGCGGGCAGGCGGGCAGCGCAAAGAGAGCTGAGTCAGTGTGTTATCGGAGACACGGCTTTCACAACACACTGCTCTGACCACAGGGTGAGCAAGCAACAAGGCTGCGCATGCGCTGTGGATGGCAGCTATGTGACAATCATAGGTGCAGGGGCCACAGTTTTATCTTAGGGAGCTCGCAGCTGGAGCTGCCGAATACTAAGGAGGGTTGCTGAATACCATGGCTACCTAATCTTGATTCCACCTCATGCCTTCTCTCTATCATCCCCACTTCCTGTAAATGTAAATGTAAATGTGTGGGACTTGTAAAGCGCACTGTTGCCCGTGAGCGTCCTGGCGCTGAAGACCGATGGGGAACCCGTCCTGGCTTTCCCTGTGAGATGGTCCCTTCTGGGTATCTCCAGGGTGAAACCAGGCCTCCCCAGCGTCTGTGGGGGGCCGTTGTAGAGATGAGGCAAGCTTAATGCCCAGAGTTGCCGAGTGTGATCCCTGGTTAGAGTAGGCACCGAGGCGAGAATTATCGAGTCCGTTGACCTTGGTCCATGACCCTGCCGCGTCGGGAATTGAACCCTGGTCCCGGGCCGTTTTCTGCTTCCGGGTCTGCCGCCTCTAACCAGTGAGCCACACCAGTCCACTATTCTCAATTCTCACTCTCACATGTTGTTTCATACCTGCTTTCATCCTCTCTGTCACTCTTTCTTCTACCTCCTAATTTGTCTCCGTGTTATCTTCCTCTCTCTAGCTCCGGGTCAACGTCCAATATTGAAAAATAAATCCTGGCAGTAGTCCCCAAAATGGAGTGCTAGGCACGGTAAACAATCTTTACGACGCGGTCAAAACACCGCAGTACCATTACAACGCAGCTTTTAAAACGCAAGTCGTTACCACGACTTGCACTGGAGGGCGCTCTAGACTAAGGAATAGTAGATTTACTATTCCAACACCTTTCCTACTGTACGTAGGCTGGAGTTGGAATAGTAAATTATACTATTCCTAAATCCAGCACCCTACAGTGCAAGTCATGGTAACGACTTGCGTTGTAAAAACTGCGTTGTGATGAACCGCAATCATTTTGATTGCGAGGTAACATCATACATCCGCTAGGCACCGAGGTTCATTTTGGGGTATGGGGACTGACTTATCATCATACTTTGTTCCAGACGAAGAGGGAAAAGGGTAGAATAGAGAGAAAGAGTAAGAAAAATGTCAAAGACAGAAACACACGGTGAAGGCTGGAAATAAAGAACCTGAAAGAGTGAGATGGAGACAGAAAGTGTAGGTTGCAGGAATAAAGGGGCTAAAGGTGGAACCAAGATTAGGCAGTGTTGATACCAGGGCATTCAACAGTACTGAAAAGGGGTTGTTAAGAAATCCTTTGATTCTTGCACTGATAGTTTTTTGGGTCAATTTTAGCACTGCATGTTGAAAGGAAAGGATCAGGTGGTAAGCAGAAACCATTGTATGATCCTTATTTTCGAGTTCAGACCTTGAGGTAGGATCACTGAAATTAGGTTATGTCAAAGCATTCCTGGAGCGGAGTGCCTTCTTGCATGTTAGGGCCTAAATGAGAGAAACAGTGTCAGGGTATAATGTAGCTTTTATAGCATTTTCATAGTACTTCATACCCATTTGAGGTAATAAGTCATCTGATGTATATCAGATTCCAGGCGACCTTTTGCATTGCATATTTGGAAATGTGTTTGCTGTAAAATGACTCAGAGGAAAGGCAGTGAGTGAGATGCGTGAGTTTCAAAGATCTCCTTCAACCATGGTGTGAGGAATTATACTGCATATCAGCATGATATTTTGCTGAAAATGTCAGAAAAGTCACAGTCGTCTATATTGAAGCATTTTGAAGTGGTCCTAGCATCATTCAGCAAACGACTCAGCCTTCACCTCAGTAATGGGATTGGGAGAGATGCGAGGGCGCCAACTGGGTGGTAAGCCACTGGTAGCAGTTTGCTTACCCTTTGGTGTGGCTAACACTGCCAGAGTAAAGTCAGCAGAAAACGCACAGCAAGTCAATGGCTCTGAAAGCCCTGTTTACTGACTTCATATTCCAGTCAACAAATAGGGTGCTTTTGGGAACTAAGGTGGAGATAAGCAAGTCAATCGTGTGATTTCATTGAGTGTCAAAGGGTGCATGATGTCATTTTCACTCACCATGACATTTTAGTGAATTGATAACTTAGGTCCTGATCACGATGATGAGAGGACCGCCACCGCCAGGCCATCGGTGGGGGACCCCTGCCATTCAGAAGGGCTGATCCCACCTCCACATTACGATGGCGGTCAGACCGGTGGCATCAGAAAGACGGACTGCCACCGTCCTGATGGTCGGAAGCATTCAGAACACATGGCGGACCTCCCTCCTTCACAAGAATGGTGATTACAATACCACTTTCTGCCTGTCTGTCATCAGGGGTTAACCCGCTCTGATCAGGCATGCGAAAACGGATTTGGGGGACTGTAGGGGGCCCCCCTTCCAACCTGGGCCTGGGAAATGGTGCCTGCCATGTAGTGCAGGGATATGCACACCCCCTATTTTTTGTATTGGGGCGGGGCTGCTGACCGCATCCCCGCCACAATTCAAAATATATGCAATGCGACCGCCGTGGTGGCAGTCGCATCGTGGTTCGGAATGTGGGGAGGCTACCATCTGGGCAGCCTGTCCTCATTCCAAGACAATGGTAGTCCGTCCGCCATCATTTTTTTTTTTTTTTTTTTTTTTTTTATATATTTTTTATTTTGCAGTTAGAGATAATCTTGACATCAGGAAGCCTTTCATTTTAATTACCCCCCCCCCCCGCCCACCCCTGGGAGCCCGGTATTCCTTCGGTGCTAATTGTTCCCCGATTAATCAAAGAGTAAAAGGAAAATCAAAAAACAACAAAGAAAGAAAAAAAAAAAAAACATTGAGTTATGTATGTACAAGATAATGTATGAAAGTAGTTATTGATAGCAGAAAAGAGGTGAAAAATTGAAGAATTAAGAAAAGGATAAGAGCCATACGAGCTTCAAACAAGTTTTACATGTAACATTCTCCTATAGATTTGCTGAGCCTGATTGCCCCCGTTGCTCTGTCCAGGAGGAGAATCTTTCCCATATTTCCAACCCTATCTTCTTTTTCCTTCTTCCTTTCCTGGCATAGATTGCTTTTTCTAAGTGGAAGGTGGCAGCCAGTCTAGCCAGCCATTGCGCGTGGGAGGGTGAGTCTGTATCTAACCAACTTGAGGAGATACATAGTCTCCAAATTGCCATAGCGATAAATACCAGCCCTTCTTCCTTTATTCTTGGTGAGTCGGATTGTGTACCAAGGAGAATAATTGTAGGGTTTAAGGAGACTGGATGTTTCACTATTTCGCTAAGTGTATTTTGTATTTTAAGTAGCGTCGGAGCTATAGTTAAACATGTCGCAAAGATGTGTACAGAGTCAGCCCCAATTTCAGCGCAGCGTGGACATAATGTTCCTTTACCAGTCCCCCATTTGATGATCCTACTAGGTGTCATGTATAGAAAGAAGATAGTTTTAAAGTGTTGTGCTTGCAGCTTGGCAGATATTAAAATCTGTTGTGATACTGCGAGGGAGTTGTAAAAGATACTTTCTGGTGAGTTAAGTTTGAGGTGCCATTTTGCAGCAATGGCCTCTAGGTCATCGGGGGTTTGTCTATTAAGTATGTTGTACAGAGAACCAATGCGGGGAGTGATAGTGTTTCGAAGTGTATTTAAAAATTCAACTTCTGAGAAGCCCGAGGTTCCTCCAACTTTATTGGAAAGAAAGGCATGGATAGACAGATATTTGAAGGAGTCTTGGTTTCTCAGATTGAATTTGGCTTGTAGGTTTGCAAAAGGTTTGATTCCCTCTGTGGTAATCAGGTCCCCAAGTTTAACTATTCCGGCCCGATACCACTCTGAAAAGTATGATGTGTCAAAGATAGCTGGTAAATTATTATTGTTATCTATGGGTGAGTAAAAATTAAATCTGCCTATCCCATATATTCTTCGGATGTTACGGAATACTTTGAAGGAATTTAATAAGGTCTTAAATTTAACCCGGTTGTAGTAGCCGTAAGTTGTTTCTCGAAGTAGGCATCCCCAATGTTGATCCCCCAGTAGGATCTGAAAGGGTGAGGGCAGACCGACTGTAGAGAGAGTAGATTCCATAACCAGTTCTGAGCTATACTGCGCGACTGATGCCCAGTAATAGAGGATGATGTTAGGAAGGGCCCAGCCACCTCTTTCTTTTGACAAAGTAAGATGTTTAAGGGCGCGTCTGGGTTGAGCGTATGCCCAGATGAATTGAGTAAAAATTTGTTGGAATTTAAGTAGGTGATTTTTGGTGAATTCTAGGGGTATACTGCGGAAGAAGTACAGTAGTTTAGGGAAGTACGTCATTTTAATAACGTTGCATCTACCCACTAGCGTTAAATGCAAGTTGTCTATTTGTTGTAACGCTTTCCTTGTTTGGGCTGCGAGGGGTATTAGATTCTCTGCTACGATGTTCTCCAGTTTGGGTGAGATTTGGACCCCTAAGTATTTAGCATTGGGTACCACCCGTTCATCAGTCCATGTGACTTTCGCGTTTACCAAAATCTGTGTTTTATTTTTGTTGAGGGCATATCCTGCCAGTTTGCCAAATTTCTGGGCCTCGAGTTCTAAAGCCTGAATAGAGCTGGCGGGATCTGTGGAGGTGATGGCAAGATCGTCGGCATATGCTAAGATTTTGCAGCAATTTTGGTGATAGCATACCGGGGATATGCTCTCGTTTTTTTCTATCTGTTTGATAAAGGGGTCCAGGTATAGAGCATAGAGCGTTGTGATGAACCGCAATCATTTTGATTGCGAGGTAACATCATACATCCGCTAGGCACCGAGGTTCATTTTGGGGTATGGGGACTGACTTATCATCATACTTTGTTCCAGACGAAGAGGGAAAAGGGTAGAATAGAGAGAAAGAGTAAGAAAAATGTCAAAGACAGAAACACACGGTGAAGGCTGGAAATAAAGAACCTGAAAGAGTGAGATGGAGACAGAAAGTGTAGGTTGCAGGAATAAAGGGGCTAAAGGTGGAACCAAGATTAGGCAGTGTTGATACCAGGGCATTCAACAGTACTGAAAAGGGGTTGTTAAGAAATCCTTTGATTCTTGCACTGATAGTTTTTTGGGTCAATTTTAGCACTGCATGTTGAAAGGAAAGGATCAGGTGGTAAGCAGAAACCATTGTATGATCCTTATTTTCGAGTTCAGACCTTGAGGTAGGATCACTGAAATTAGGTTATGTCAAAGCATTCCTGGAGCGGAGTGCCTTCTTGCATGTTAGGGCCTAAATGAGAGAAACAGTGTCAGGGTATAATGTAGCTTTTATAGCATTTTCATAGTACTTCATACCCATTTGAGGTAATAAGTCATCTGATGTATATCAGATTCCAGGCGACCTTTTGCATTGCATATTTGGAAATGTGTTTGCTGTAAAATGACTCAGAGGAAAGGCAGTGAGTGAGATGCGTGAGTTTCAAAGATCTCCTTCAACCATGGTGTGAGGAATTATACTGCATATCAGCATGATATTTTGCTGAAATGTCAGAAAAGTCACAGTCGTCTATATTGAAGCATTTTGAAGTGGTCCTAGCATCATTCAGCAAACGACTCAGCCTTCACCTCAGTAATGGGATTGGGAGAGATGCGAGGGCGCCAACTGGGTGGTAAGCCACTGGTAGCAGTTTGCTTACCCTTTGGTGTGGCTAACACTGCCAGAGTAAAGTCAGCAGAAAACGCACAGCAAGTCAATGGCTCTGAAAGCCCTGTTTACTGACTTCATATTCCAGTCAACAAATAGGGTGCTTTTGGGAACTAAGGTGGAGATAAGCAAGTCAATCGTGTGATTTCATTGAGTGTCAAAGGGTGCATGATGTCATTTTCACTCACCATGACATTTTAGTGAATTGATAACTTAGGTCCTGATCACGATGATGAGAGGACCGCCACCGCCAGGCCATCGGTGGGGGACCCCTGCCATTCAGAAGGGCTGATCCCACCTCCACATTACGATGGCGGTCAGACCGGTGGCATCAGAAAGACGGACTGCCACCGTCCTGATGGTCGGAAGCATTCAGAACACATGGCGGACCTCCCTCCTTCACAAGAATGGTGATTACAATACCACTTTCTGCCTGTCTGTCATCAGGGGTTAACCCGCTCTGATCAGGCATGCGAAAACGGATTTGGGGGACTGTAGGGGGCCCCCCTTCCAACCTGGGCCTGGGAAATGGTGCCTGCCATGTAGTGCAGGGATATGCACACCCCCTATTTTTTGTATTGGGGCGGGGCTGCTGACCGCATCCCCGCCACAATTCAAAATATATGCAATGCGACCGCCGTGGTGGCAGTCGCATCGTGGTTCGGAATGTGGGGAGGCTACCATCTGGGCAGCCTGTCCTCATTCCAAGACAATGGTAGTCCGTCCGCCATCATAATGAGATTTAGTATTGGTTCTAGAGTTTAAAGCAAAGATTCTGCAATTTTAGAGGAACAATTCTCGAGGGAAAAAGTCGAGACTTCTATGGGATTATGATCATTGAGTATTTTCACCTGTGGTACACTTTTCTTTCTGGTTCTTAGATACATATTAATAAAGCAGGCCTGAGCATGCACAGTGGTATGTTTGTAGCAACTTGTACATGCCTGAAGAGATACAATAAGGAATAATGCCACAAATAAGGGCTCCGTGACCCTCCCCGTTTTATGTTCTGGTAAATACGTGTAATTTCCACTGGACAAATCTCCACCAGAAAAATGGTGAAACAATCATGAGGAACATAGCGTCTTAAAACTGTACTGGCAACAATTATGTTACCTCTCGAACAGATGAGGTTGACAATGACGAGACCCATGCCAGGAGTCTGCTAGGTGGGGCCTGCACGTCATTCCCTTCACCTGGGACGTTCGATAGTCACCTCCAGCAGGTAAACAGCCTTTACAACAAAACTTTTACAACGCACTACCATTACGACGCAACCATTACAACGCAAACCATTACAACGCATTGCGCTGGGGGGCGCTCTAGGATAGGGAATAGATTTAATTTTCTATCCAACACCTTCCCTACTATCCACGGGGACTGGAGTTGGAATAGTAAATTAAACTATTCACTATCCAGCACCCCAAAGAGCTATGCGTTGTAATGGTATGTGTTGTAAAAACTGTGTTGTAACGGCATGCGTGGTAAAAGCGTGCGTTGTAACGTCATACATCCCCTCCAGCAGCCTAATTCCCCTAAATTCCATGGGACTATCATGAGAGGCAACATAGGCGGAGGTGAGCCTGAAAAGGATGAGCCAGGTCCCCAGAGGCAAAGCATGGGGAGATATGACCTACGACATAGGCCAGCGGCTATCACGAAGTTGAAGGATTTTGTATTAAGTTGGGAATGTTTTGTTATTCACTGTTAAGGTAACATATTCAACCTGTGCATTCTATAGCTCTTCGTGTGATGATGTTTTAACTTATCTGAAGCATCGCTGTGCATATCTTAGTTTCAAGTGTGGGTTCTAGCATGTTTTGTTTTAAACTTTGTGTTTACCTTATCTTTTGTTTTGTGTGGGTAAAGGAGGAATGTTATGTTGGGATGGGACAATCCATTTTGTAAATTGAGGGAGGGGATATGATTAAATGACCCCGTCATGTATGTCTCTAACGGTATGAACCATGACGTGTACAAGGGAGGCAATATTAAGGACCAGGATCCGGACCTCCAGATTCCTAATTGAAAGTAATTGTGTTGGCTGTGTTATTCCACTGTGCAGAGTATATTCGTGGGCCTGTGCTCCGCAACATGACAGTAAGGGCCCCCGGAGTCTCTCCTATCTAACAGATTGTTAAAGGCCTTGGGATGGCCCCTGGAGGCTAAGGGTCCCCTGTATGACAACAACTGTGTGTCCCTGTTTTACTCCCCTGATACCCTCAGAAACTGCAACGGTGTGTTTCACACAACACGCCCAGTAAAAACAAGTACAACGAGACACAAACCATAGAGTCATTCAATTTAAAAGACACTGAAAAAAATGAAAACAAGTAATGCTCTGCACTATTCACAAGAGAGGGGTGCCTATAAAAGAGTCCAATGGAGGGTGGTCTTTCAGGTACAGAAGTCACATAGGTGTGTTGTAAAGAGGGGCGGCTCTAGGCTCATGGAGGCCCTGGGCAGGGAGTGTAGGTAGGGGGCCCCGGAAGAGGGGGTCCGGGCGAGCGCGGAGGCCAGAGAAGCGGGGGGCCAGGGTGTTTGGGAGTGGAACAGAGCCGGAGACCACCAAATCCCTGCCAGGGGCCGCCACACAAAATATGTATCCATCCTCAGAGGACTATTATATTAAGGACATATATTGGCGTGGAGGCCCCTGAGGTTTGGTGGCCATGTGCAGGTGCACAGCTTGCACATGCCTAAGGCCGCCCCTGTTGTAAAGGAGCTGTGAATCGCAACATGATTGACATGAGCCCCCCCCCCCCCCCCCTCCCCCCAGTTTCACACCCACTTAACCGTAACCTTCTAAGGGCAGGTCTAGTGAGCCTTTAAACAGCACCACTGCGGGCCACCACGCCGCCCCCCCCCCCCATGACCACAAAATGACTTGTGATCTGGCGGGCACGCTGCGGTGAGTGTCAGTGGTCCTGGCATGCCGCCTGCTTCAGGAGCACCGAAACGTGTAATCAGGCCCTAGGTGCTCTCATAGGTGCTAAAGTATACACATCAAATGGCTGCGCTCCATTAAACACAGGCACACACTGAAAGCTCAGAGGCTGGGTGTGTTCGCACTGAAACACACCTGGTGTGGCGAAATCCATCGGCCAAGTGCACGCAATAGAAACGCCCGCACTGGGTGCACTCTGTGAAACCCGCCCACTCAGGCACTGGGTGCGCTCTCTGAACACAGAAACACATGCGAACACACACTGGGTGTAGGCTGCAGACCTATCCACTCGCAGTGTGTGCGTCCCTGAAACTCGGACACATACAGAGCGTGTGAAATACCCGCTCCCTTGATATACACACTGCCAGGAAACATTCGTCTGAGTTCCACACACAATGGTTCTGCCCTCTATGAGAACATTAGACCCTCACCCTGGACGTCTTCGATAGGAACTACACAAAAAGAATAAAGACACCACAGCGAACACACAAAGATGTTTCTCGTGAACAAACACATACACACAAATGCCACGCTTTATCTGGAATATACACAAATTGTGCACTCTTTCCGTCAAAAACACACAATCTGTGCTATCCATGTGACACAAGGAGAAAAGCACTGAACGTGCAATGCAGCCACAATTGACACTCCGCCCACCCTCTTGACGATGACACCATGCCAATTAATTCATTACAGCCTTATGAGCATGGGTTAACACCGTCATGCCACACACCACATGCGGCCGAACTGTCCTACCCATGCCATCTCATTATCATCCAGTAATGTACCAACCATAGAAGGATGCCCGCCACTCACCGGACACAGGTGGCAGCATCTAGCAGTGACCCCGCATGGTCAGTGAGGTGGTGGCCGCCGCTGCTTACGTGAAGCGCTTCTAGGCACCTACGGGAGACAGTGATTCCAGTTCAGTCCGTCAAACAGTCCAGCTTCCCGTCAGAACCAGGAACCAGGCCTTGTTCTCAAGTGATGCCCGTGACCTGCTTGCTTCCTCGGCTGCCCGCACCGAGAGACGCCGACCCTGGTCCCCTTAGCCGAGATGCCCTGTGCTGCCCGAGGGATGCGGTGGCCCCCCAGCACTGTTATTTACCGCTCTGGACACTCCCGGACCATAGGAGTTCCACTGTCCTCGGTGATTCTCCGCCGTCCTCTCGGCTCCTCGGATACTCCGCGACCCTCGCTCCCCACTGTCCTAGGGGCAGCAGTCTCCTGGTCCTCACTGTCCCCTGCACCTAATATCAGACACCTCTCGGCCTCCCTCCTCTGCTGAGATGCACTCTCCTTCCTTCACGGCTTCCTGTTCCGAGAGATTCAGTGTCCCGCGACGAGGCAGTGACGGTCGCCGACCCCCGGCCTCACAGAAGTTGTTCACTGTCCCTCGGCTTCCCGCGGCAAGACAAGCTCCTCTGACCCTCCCTGTGCCCCGCGCTAAGATATGTCTGCCCCCTTCCGCCTCCTAACCTTTCCCCTGACACCCAGATCTCCCAAAACACCCCTCCCCTATCCCCTAGCCCCTAGCTCCTGATCTCCTCAGTGTCCTGCACGAGAAACCAGAGCAGCCTTTACTTCTCTGAGTGACCGAACACCCAATACAATCTGCTCCCTGCACTGACATGCACCGAGTGCGCTGCGCTCTACGCTAAAGATTCTTTATATTGCAACAGCTGATGCTAAAAATAGCATGGTTCCAGAGCAGGGGGAGCCTGGTCTGAGCCTCTCTATGTTAACCCCTTTATCCACGCAAACACATTTATTGAATGCACGTAAAAACGCAAAACTCTTTTCCAAACCCTTCCCGATCCTTGTTCAAAATAAAAATGAATCGGGGTTATCCCGTTAGAACGTCCTAAAAGTAGGTGCTGTCAAATGGACTCGTCCACGGCGTTTCCTCCAATGAGATGGGTTTAAGGTGGGCTGGGAGAAATATATTTTAAGGTGGCTTCAGAAGACATCTGGTGTCATACTTAACAGATGTTTCTATGCTCTTATGTTGTGCATAGAGGATGATTTACTTTTGGCAATTCAGCGGTGTTTTCTTGGAGCACTGAAAGTTTTCCTCACGCACTTTGACCAATAGAAAATATGTATCCAGCACGCTGAAAGATATTTACTAACTGCATTGCTAGTCATTTATATATATATATATTTTTGCAGCGGTTGCTGTGCATACATAAAGTAAGGATGGGAACTGTCAGGGCACAATTCCTAAACAAGCATTTACAATGCAACGGTTTCGCCTCCGGAAAAGTTAGAGCTATTGGCATTGTAAATTACAAACTTTTTATTTATGTGTTGGTTTTGAAAACAGATAAAAAAAATGGCATTGTCATTTACAATGCCAATAGCTTACTCTGTCGCAAATGCGAGACGTATTGCATTTGCACACACACACACCACACAAGAGCCCCCCACACACACCACACAAGAGCCCCCCACACACACCACACAAAAGCCCCCCCACACACACACGCAAGAGCCCCACACACACTTGCAACTGCTATTATAATCACATTAAATGCACGATCGTGTGTAACTTTTATGTGTTCATCAGGCAAAACCCTGCTGGCAAGCATTGTGTTGTGCATTAGAGAATGTCAAGCAACAGGGTCAGATGCGCCAAAGGTACTCAAAACATTTGGAGAAACAACAAAACGAGTATGGTTTTCCGACAGACAGCAAGATATCTTCAATTAGCTCGAAGTGTATTTGTAACGAAACATCGTGTCAGAGTACAGAAAAACACATTTTATTGCATGTTATTATTCACATTCTATTGCATGTTGTTATTCACAGCGGATCCAATGCAACAGTCAGCCAATAGTGTATTTAAAAAAAAATAAACTTGCACAACATCACAATGTAAAAAAAAGCTACACATCTTAAAGGACGGATTCGTTATGCCCTGGATTACAAAAAATCTTCTATTAGTAGAGGTCTTGGCTTCTCGTCATTCTGATTTTCTGAAAAGGATATTTGAATTGGGGCATTTAAAGTGCTTTCCTGAGTCTACTGTAAAAAACGGACACCATAAGAAATTCAGACTAGGCCTGTAGTAAAGCTCCGACTCAAAAATTGCACGCAAATGGAAAGAAAGAATGTTAATCAAGGTTACCACCGGATCATTTACTGAGTTGACATTCACTCCAGTGGTGCATATGGGTGGCCAAGAATATGACCAGGAAAAGAAACAAGTGGTAGTCAAGAGCAAGAGAGATCCACAGATTTACTGTGATGTTCGACTGTCTGTGGGAGGTGAAGGGTTACTTATGTCATGAAGCATTTCCGGCAAAGTCTGCTGACATTATTGTGACTGGAACTAAAGAAGAGAGACGGAGAGAGTTCTGACCATTATTAAGTATTTTTTTACAGCTTCTTTTTTAATTTTCTTTTTTAATATTATAGTGGGGTTGGTTGTCCTGATTTCTGCAGTGTTAAGACGTACAGTACAGCCTAGTATCTGTGGACACCAGCCGGTGGTAGGGAAGCCAGGTATTCTGCCTACAGTGGTATTCTGCCTACAGTTAGCGTCAGCAACTACCACTATAGTAGTCAGATAACCTGATTCAGAGGAGCTAGACCAATCTTCACCCCCAGAGGAGCCAAGTGTGTGTTCAGGAGTGGATGGGGTGGAGCTGATTCAATCTTAGAAGGCATCCAGGTATTTTCTATTTGTTATGGTTAGAAGGCTAAAACACAGTTAAGCAAACAGTTCCACAGCTCTTAATGAAATATCAACAAACATGAGAAGCTGCCAAACATATGGAGTCCACCTAGAAACACTGCCTTATGCCCACTCTATTGTTCACATGCGCAACCAGATTACCTGAACATGACATAAAGCGGGGGCAGAAATGCTTCTGTACAACCAAAGCACTCATCAGGCAATTGCGACATGTTGTTAGTGACTACATAATACCAGCATTGCTCTAGACAGACAAACTAACATGCAAACAAAAAAAATCAGGAACTATATAGCAGGCAAGGGGATACTGGTATAAAGATGTTGAAAGCAAAATAATGCAGTGTTTTGCTCTGCACTGTCTGCAAGCCAGAGGCGATCGCTCATGTCCTACCTAACATGGCAATATTTTCAGAGCTGCAAGAAAGCTGGCCAGTCTCGATCTAGGTGCTTATCAGGTGATGTCACCTACCACAACAACGATGACAGCCTATACCAGTGTCACTCATGACGTCTTCAAAAACTAAATGCTTTGCTTGGGTTTCATTAGCACTCAGCTGCTTTGCTGGTGCTATTGCCGAGAGAAACAGCAACACTTTACTCACAATTAATTCATTATGAGGTTTACAAAGGGTTCCTAAGCTTTTGATAAAAAGGCAGGGCTACTCTTGGTTTATGGATAGGCGAGTTCGCCTCTCATGACAGTAAGGTTAGAATCTGGAATTATGGAGAATTACTGTTTTTCGTGCAAGGCTTGATCTTATCTCACTCCTGTAGATCACTGAAACCTACGACATGTGGTAATGAACACTCTGTAACGTCTTTAACCCGCTGAATATCCCTTTAGACGCAACTATGCAAAAACTAGACGTTTTGATAATCAGCAAATCCATGGCGGCCCGCTGAATAGATATGCTTAAAAAGTGATTAACTGCATTACATGCTACATTTTCGGATTTATTAATTCTAGACTGCAGCGCTCTACACTTTGCACAATCCCTGCGACTCCTCTAACCCATTGAACACTAGGCGTATGGTCTGCAGAGTGCGAATAAGGGCTGGGGGAGGCTGGCTGCACAAGGTCACCATGAAACTAATTGTACAGAATAACCACAATGGGCCATGTGTGGACTTTATACACAGGTTGCTTTCTGACCTCCAGGTTGGGAAGGATTCCAAGGGGCACCGCACTGCCCCCAACCCAACCTCGACAGGGACTTTACCTGCAGCTGCTGGAACTCGTCCTCCAACTCCCCCCAGTCCGCCCGGCATCTCTTCAGAGACATGGCAGGGCTGCAGGAGGACATCCTGCACCGCTAGCACCCGGCCTCCGCAACAGCTGCTTCAGCGCGCGCGAGGCGCGTCACCATTGCTCGCGTGCACACCCCGTCTCATCGACAGAGACGATACACCACATGGCGGTGCATCAGCAGAGCATAGCGCCGCCATGTTAGAAACACCGCATGGCCATTGGTTGGGAAAAGGCTTGTCACTTGAATCCATATTTTAGTCGAATTTGTATGTTATTGATCCACTGAAATCTATAATAATTTTTATTTTAAACATTAAATTAAAGGGAAATTTAAAAAACACTTCATAAAAGAATGCCGAGTGTATTACACATTTTTTTCGCCATGAATATGTGCAATATTAAAAAGTAAAACATTTTCTGTTATACCAATGATACATCTTTGAGGGTATCACAATGAAATGATTGAACAGTGTCGCCTTTCAAGCATGGCCGAACGTTTCGTGAGATCAAATGAGGCTTTTCAGGAAGGTTGCGTGCTAGTCTTTTTGGCAAGTTTTCAATGATCCAATGAGAATCTTGCACGAAGGATCAGGTCACTCTATGCATGCAACCACAATTGCAGATTCTTCTAACCTCTTTATATGGAAATTAATGCTTTTATGTATTCAATTTATTTGTGGTCCTCAAGGTCCACTCTGTAATGGGCCTATTTTTTGCTGCTCCCTTCCTGAGAGGAACGGACAGCGGGAGGGGGGCGGGAAAGACACGGAAGCGGGAGGGGGGGCGGGAAAGACACGGACAGGGGGGGGCGGGAAAGACACGGACAGCGGGAGGGGGGGGAAGGAACGCACTCAGCTGGACTTCTTCCGGCGACCGTGGTCGGCATGAAATGAGGAAAACAAACACCAAAAAAAAAAAAAAACTCCGCCCACCGCCCAATGACGATGCAAAAAGGGTGGAGAGGGAAAAAAATGCAGGAACGCCCACGAATCTGGTCCGGCCATGACGGACAGATCTCTGTTCCAATGGCTAGCCTCCATTTATGGAGCTAGCCAATGGAACAGAGGGCGGGACTAAGCAGTACACTGTAGAGACATAAGATTTCTCCTCGGGGCGGAGCTAAAGCTCCGTGCCCCAGGCGAAACCTAAAAAAGAAGTGGGGGGGACTAACCAAGGGCCCGATTATGATCGCGGACGGACTTGAGTCCGTCCGCGACCCTTGAGGAGGAGGGAACGTCCGCAGGGGCTGCGGCGTTCCCTCCGAGCAGATTAGGATGTGACGGCACGGTCACATCCTCTATCTTTAACATTGCGGCGGGTGCATCTTCAAGCTGCACCCGCCGCAAGGCTAAAAATGGATGCATCGCATTTACATGCACAAAGCGGCAGGCACCGCGCAGTGCCTGCTGCTTTGTGCACGCAAATGCAGGGTGGTACCATAGGTACCCCCCATGTGCACCCCCCAAACCCCCCTTAACCCTGGGGGCCCGCAACGGGCCCCCGAAGTGAAAGTCTGTATGCTTTTCCACGGCGGAAAAGCAGCTGCAGAAAAGCATGTATTTCCCACCATCCTAATATGGCTGGCGGTGTCTGTTAGACACCGCCACCATATTAGGGCTTTTCCGCCGCGGTCGTAATGCGACCGCGGTGGAAAAGCGGCGGATGGAATTCAAGACCCACCAGCCATCCAAATATGGCGGTGGGTCTTTGGAGGCTCCGTAGCGGTTTTTCCGCATCGTCCGGGACGGCGGTGTCTTCCGCTGGCCCGGAGGATGCAGAAAAACCGAAATCATAATCAGCCCCCAAGTTAGGCAGTATACAAGTGACATCATGGCACATGACATTACAACATGACATCACAGTGCTGCATCACAGTAAGTGGCATCACAACCCATGACCTCACATGAAGTGATATCACAAGGAGTGACATTAGATCTTAACACCTCACAAATAATTTTCGCAGGTCTATCATGAGTACATTTTAGGTCGTTATGAGATTTAACAAATTAGCGTTTGCTTTGGGGTTGTGCCTTAAATGTGATGCATCCCCAACACAAAAATGTGGGCTTCAACTTACACACTTTTTTTTTGTAAACCTCTACCACGAAGAAATTGACAACAAGGAGAAATGTGACAGTAAATATATTCTGTTTAACTAGTTACAAAGTATGCATTGTTAAATACCTTATGGGGTTAAGGCACCTGCTGCAGAGATCTTTGTGTGGCCAGTAAATCCCAAGGGACAATAATAATGGAAAGATAATTTTGGAGGGTAACACGTTTGCTGGAGAGAATTGTGTTTTCTCTAGTCCAGGTTTTGAATCAAAGTAGTATTGTGGGTTGATGTGTCTCCTGCAAAGCACATCATCTAACATGCAGATGACAGATTTTCATTTTATGTAGCTAGGTAAGTGGATTACTGCTTTCAACACCAAGATCATTTTGTTCCTTGCAGTTCATACATACATTTGAATCCGTCTAATGTACCACAGTGAGCTATAAAGGACATGACTCCTACGCCTTGTATCCCTCCCTGTCGTATGTAACACATCATGTACATTTATTTACAAATTTATACGATTTATTATCAATGTATACTATTCATGTGTGATATAAAGCGCTCTGAAACCCTGCATTGGGAGAATTAGTGCCTATAAGAAATAAAATAATGGTATTTAAACATTTTTTTTTGTAAATACTGGGACAGACAAGCACAGTTGACATTCTTACAGTGCATGCATAGCTCTTATATACAGGGATTAAACAAAGTGAATAGTATGTCTCTCTTAAGCATTTGTGAAGAGGTAAAACTCTGTGTCTTTGTTTCCCCTCCCTTGCATCTAGGTGTGAGTCTCAGAATGCTCCCTACTAGGATAGTGGGCCAAAGGGAGGCCTGATGGCCCTTAAACTCGTCCTTTGTTATCGGCCCAGCTGGAGTCTGAAATATGATAGCCCCCTCACCGCCTGCACGTTGCTGCTCTGAAAGAAAGCAGGCACGGTGCCCGGTTGCTGCTGAATGTGTCCCTGTGGATGAAAATTACACCGGGACAAATTCAGGACATTTCAGTGAGACCCACTTCTTGCAGGGTGGACGGCGTCCACCCAGTGAAAATAGTGGGTGGACGCCGTGTACCCAAGTGTATCCCCGATCTGTGCCCTGGGAACTGTAATCAAGAGGGCAGTAGGATCATGAGGGTGGTGGCGGCGCAGATATGGGCTAGAAATAACTAAACATTACATAAACAATTTGTTGGCCTTATACTCCTATGAAACACAAGGCACATAACTTACACGCAAAAAAAGCAAGTTAAACGAATCTTAGGGAAACGCACTGTTGCAGGAGAAAGTTCATTTGTTTAATGTGACTGCTGCAGATGTCTGGGTATGTGCCCGCGCGCGTCTGTCTCTGGCTAGCGTACTTGGAAATAGACCAGTGGCGTTTATTATACAGCTAAGATGTCCCAATCTTTGACAGTGAATACAATAACGTCATTAAAACAAGAACTCCTGTAGGATATAAAGGGAGTGAAGCCGATGCACAAGAACCAACATTCTCAGAAAACTAAAAACGTTGACTCTGATTTATTACAAACAAAATCTTCAAAGATGTTATTAAAACACATTTTTTTCCAATTAATCCCTCTAATGACTCAATTGTCAGGTATTATATGAAACTTACTAGTCACAGATTCCATTACATATCCATCAACGCAGAGTAGTCAAAATCATATTCACCCAAACACACTTTGCATTGTGTTAACAGTAATTCTTAAAAAGTTCATGGATGCAGCTTTTCGGTGGTGTTGGTCTAAATTCGCCATCTTCCTCCAAACAGACGCTTTCATGAATATGTGAGGGTAAAACCCCATTGATCTTTGTTCATTGTTCAACGAATGAACAAGGCTTTACACCTCATGGTCAATAAAATATATTCCAATACTTGAGTAAAACTCCCGAGTCAATAACATTCAATTTCGAGTCTCCTAATATGAGAGTTTTAGATGCACATTCCACACATATCCGTATTAATTCTCATCAAGTCGCCAGCCCTCCATGAATACAGTTGATAACACACTAACCCGGTATACTGAAGGGGATGGGAGCACAGTGCATAAGGCTGTTGGTTCTTTATGATCCTCACGTGCAGTCACTTGGCCTCAGCAAATGAAAAAACAAAAAAATGACAGAATGCACAGGGAATTTTCAAGGCATTATTCAACAAAATGCATTAAACTCCATATAAAATAGGCCGTTGGAAAATGTGCATAAGGACTCCGGGGCAGATTTATGAGGCCTTTGCGCCGCAATTGCGTCACTTTATTTGACGCAACTGAGGCGCAAACAATGCGCCCTATTTACAACGTGACGCATCTAGGAGATGCGTCACGTTGTAAAGCACTGCGCCATAAGGAGGCGTTCCTGCGCAGTGGGGGGGGGGGGGGGACGCCTCCTGAAAGTGGCTGAGTGAAATCTATGAGATTTCACTCAGTCACTTTCAGGGCAATGCTGCGTCAAAACCCTGCGCCTGCTTGAAGCAGGCGTAGGTCTTGATGCAGCATTAGTAGAATGGGGCACCCCCGAGCCTTGCTGGAGCTGCGTCGCGCTTGCGACGCAACTCCAGCAATGCGCCACATTTCCGGCACAGATGCGTCACGCATCTGTGCCGTTTTTGCACCATGGTGCGCCGCATTATAAATGCGGCGCACCATGGGTGGCGTAGCTGTGGCGCACTGTGGCGCATGTTAACTGCGCATCCCTCGGGATGCGCCAGTTAACATAAATCTGCCCCTCTGTGTGTAAGATAAAACAACTGCTTTCAAAAAGTCAACTTCAACAACCACTGCCCCAAATTTGGGCTCCCTCTTTTGGCCAATATCCTGGACAGGTGAGTAAAACATGAACTAAAATAATTTGTTAATGACAATATCCTGCTGGATGAGCTTTCCTCTGGGTCAGCAAACACTGAAGTACGTAGACAGCCATCCTGCAAATAATGGATGTTACTTCAGCATCACAGACAATATGGACTTCTGTCACTCATCCTACTCAGCGGCATTTGACACTGTCAAATATGATATCATCGTGGAGACGCTTAAAGACCATATTGGCTTTTGATGGGAATGTTTTCAAGTGGCTTAAATTTTACATTAGAAATTGCTACCTTTTCTGGAGATGCTCTGGAACCCCTTGTCGACAGACTGTTGGTACCTGTTTGGAAGTGTAGAGGGGAGAAATAACTTATCCTATCATATTTTATGTTTATGTATTTATTTTTATCTAGCGCATATATCACCGTTCGGTCTCAGTCCCAATAATGCATGACTCAGAAGAATCACAGACTCCAGGTTCTAAGTTGGTTAGTTTATTACAAGGCCAAAAATAACTGGACATACCGGCATCTCAAGATGAGGTTGTAATAATGAATCAGAACTAATACAAAGCCAAACCTACGGGCAAAGTTCAGTCTCTGAAGCATACAAAGAATGAAAAGTTCCAAAATCAGAACGCAGGTAATGACTGCCCCAATATCAACATTAGTCCTCATTGGAGGTTTGTAAGTAAAAAGCATTAGTCTGTCCCTACACTACCACTAACGGGACATCCCTACTTAGCATTCCCCAGGCAAGTGCATCAAAAGGTGTCAGCACATGAAGACTTCTTAAGAAGTGCACTCATGTTGAATGGGTCAGGAAGCATAAACACTACAGAGCTCATTCTAAGATGCTCTTTCTCTCTCCAATGAATCTCCATTGCTAACTAAACCTCCCAGGCACTGTCCCTAATCCCAACACCAAAATCCTAGGGCCCACCTATTTCACATCATGCGATCGCCTCATCCAGCTGGACACTTCCTCGTAGGTGAATTTCCATTTAGTTTCGATATTCCCAGCCTCTGGCTCAATGACCTTGATTTCCAAGCCTTCTCCAGTAAGAAAGAACACCATCTCACATTATCAGCAACACTTGTTAAATGTATCCTCTCGTCCCTAAGCCTAACTCCTAAAATAAAAGCATCTTTCTAACTAACAAGGATGAATTTCTCCACCTGCAGCAGAAACATAAGAAAGAAAAAAATCTATATACACATGAACGTTATGAACAACCCATTTTGGAGAGCCAGGGAAAGGGGGATAAGGCCTACTGAATATCGACTAACATAAGCATCACCATGGTACTTCATTAAACACGCATATGCATGAACACCCAGTTTGTATATATTTAAATCAATATATTACATGACAGTAAACTCATTCTCATTAGTCATTTATAAACAAGCATTAGAATTTTCTCCATGTAGAACACAATTACCATGTTAATTTCTCCACATTGCGCAAAGTATCTCTATCACTTTACTTTTACACGTTATTACATTTCACATTCTAATAGCCAACCACGACAAAAGAATAAATGAAGGTGCAAACTACTCATGATTATATGCACCCCTACAAATGAAAGAGTACCATCAGGCTCTATCAGTCCCCCCACCTTTGATGACAAGTGTCATCACTACCAATCGCAATTTTTATTTTTGATGACCAGATATACCGCCAGGTCCTCGGGACAGCGATGCCTATAGGCATTTCCTTGGAGAAAGATCATTATCTTATCTTCTCCATACAGAAATGCTGATCGATATGATGTATATATGCCTCAAGAAGAACTTTTTTATTTGTGTCGACCAGGTATACCGCCAGGTCCTCGAAACAGCGATGGGCACCTGCATCGCCCCCAGCTTTGCGTGTCTCTACTTAGGCTGGTGGGAGGAGCAGGAAGTTCGGGTCCTGGAAACCTATCAAAAACATGTGAAAGTGTGGGCCAGATACATCGATGATGTTTTCTGTATTTGGGAGGGCACACAAACTGAAGCTGAAAATTTTGTGGCTTCATTAAATACCAATGATTTAAATTTGACTTTTACATGTCAACTGAGTGTGAATTAAATTGAATTCCTCAATGTTATGTTAGAGGCCAAAAATGAAAGAATTAAAACCACACTATACTGTAAAAGTACAGCAGGTAATAGTATGTTACATGCCCGTAGTTGCCACCCGAAAAACCTCATTAGGAGTATCCCTTATGGGTAGTTACTGCGGGCAAAAAGAAATTGCAGTACCCAGGGAGCATACATTTAAGAAAAAGGAACTATGATTAAACAATTTGAGGCAAGAGGACACAGTGAGGTATGCATCACGACAGCATGTAAAAAACTGAACTGTTATTGATCAAAGACAGCGGCTCACAAGATGAAGAGTCAAACAATATAAGATTTATTACTACATACAATAATTAGTCTTATGATATGAGAAAATGTCTAGGCAAATTCTGGAACATTCTACACACTGACTCTGATCTGGAGAAATACGTAGGTGACTCCCCGCAGGTTACTTATAGAAAAGCACAGTCCTTTAAAGACATGATGTGTTCTGCTCTTTTGCCAAAACCAACCAAAATGCAGAGTGGGGCTGTACAAGGGTTTTTTTGTATGTGGCACATGCAAGGCCTGTAAGTACAGCTCCAACTGTCAGGTGGTTAGACTGTCTGCTGATTGTAGTACTTTCAGAATCACGAAACATGTATCGTGTAATATGGAGTATGCGATTTATGCCCTTAGAAGCCCTTGCAACAAGTACTACATTGGCAGTACCATCCCCATAAAGCCAAAAAACGGGTGTTGGAGCATCTGAGGGTGATTACTGATAACGACAGACAGTATCCCATTGCACGCCATTTCTTTTCAGACCATAGACAAAACACAAGTCTATTGTCATTTGTTGTCCAGGACTGTATCCCTAGACGGGATATAGGGGGAGACAGACTCAAAGAGTTAAGACGTTTGGAGTCCAGGATGATAATAAAAATACTGTACTCTGCAACCATCAGTCTACAATGGTGATGAAGCACTTGCTGTACATTTAGGCTGATTAGTATCTGTTACTGCTTGTCATTTTAAAATACCTTGAATTTTAATTGATGTTTTATTTTTACCTCCTCTGATTCATATGTACATTTGTTTGTATGTTATTAATGTGTTCACTATGTAGTAATTTGTACATTCTTTCTTACATTACCTACTGGCGGTCGCAGGAGTGCGCGCACCGTACGCGTACGGTGCGCGTACGGTGCGGGCACCCAGCAATTGGTCGCCAGTAGGTATATATAGTTAGGACCTAGTTATAACAGGAAATTCTGAACATTCTATTGGGAATAACTGTGGCACCAATTGAGGGATCTGCCTGTAATTTTCCTTAAATTTGCCTCGCTGCGCTCCGCTCCTTCGTCAAGCGGGGGCCGAGAAAAAACGTGTTTTCCCCATGTTAATTTCCATAGGAACATTCTGACAAGGCTACAGCTCGAACGGCTGAACGGAATTATACCAGATTTGGCAAAATGGTAGGGACTGGTATGCAGCAGTGCCTTTTGTATGTTTGGTGTAAATCGCTCCAGTAGTTCTTGAGAAAATTGAATTTGAAATTTTTCAAATAGCATTTTCTATGGGACCTTTAGACACGGCTGCAGCCCGAACGGCTGAATGGAATTACACCAAACTTGGCAAAATGGTAGGGCCTGGTATGCAATGAGCCTTTGCTAGGTTTGGTGAAAATCCCTCCAGTAGTTCTTGAGAAAATTGAATTCGTAATTTTTCAAATGGCATTTTCTATGGGACCTTTAGACACGGCTACAGCCCGAACGGCTGAACGGAATTATACCAAACTTGGCAAAATGGTAGGGACTTTGCACTTGCTGGTCCTTCTGGGACCCCCTGAAAAGGGCTAGGGGGTCAGGGGGTCTCAACCCTGCCCCCTTTTCGTGTTTTCCACCCCTGTTTTGTGCTCTCTTGTGCCTCACTTCTCATGAGAAACAAGATGGCTTCTCAGGTGGTCCCAGAAGTATAATAACATATATAAACGTTAACCGCTAATAGAATTATCATTTACAAAACCTTTGAAATTTATTGAAAAAAAATATAAGTTTCACCCCTGATATAGTTATGAATTTGCATTTAAAAAACAATACAAATTCACTGAAAAAAACCATAGGTTTCAAGCCTTATATAGTATGGAAATTTGCATTTAAAAATCCTTGCAAATTCACTTAAAAAACCATAGGTTTCAGGACTTATATAGTTAGGAATTAGCATTTAAAAAACCTTGCAAATTCACTTAAAAAACCATAGGTTTCAGGCCTTATAGAGTTAGGAATTAGCATTTTAAAAACCTTGCAAATTCACTTAAAAAAACATAGGTTTCAGGCCTTATATAGTTAGGAATTAGCATTTAAAAAACCATTGTACTAACTATATTTCGCGCACCCGCAATCCACTGCTGATGATGTCACATATTACATCATTCATGACATGGTCAGTGACATCACTGATGACATCACTGATGACATCTGAAATGGCATCATTGATGACATCACTGATGACATCTCATTTGACATCACTGATCACATCACTGATGACATCATCCAGTGTCTGTGTGTTTCTGTAAAGTTTAAATATGTTTTACATATTGAAGAATGAGTGGATGTATAAGTATCTGGATGAAGGATTTAGTAGGTGCGTGACTGACTGTATGAGTGAGTGATTAAATGTGTCTTACTAAATGCATGTCATACATGATGATGGTATTTTGATGGTTTAAATGCAAATCTTAAGACCCACAAAGATTTATCTTCTACGAGTTAAGACTAGCCCTAACACATCCCTTTTTAGTGCTTCCCATACCATGCTAAGCCTAAAGGGATTGTTCAAGTCAAAGTATAACGTAGTCAAATACCTACAAAAATGTATGTTTCGTTGGCTTGCATCAAGGGGAGTTCCATGGGTGGGCCATGGGTATTCCCATGCTACCAGCCATGGTTTTGGATGTAAAACCCTATCTACTAACAATAGTAGACAGTGTTTTGCACCAAAACTTAACTCAACTTGAAAACAGGCATTAAAAGGAGAAATACTTTCATCTCTCCTTTCTTTTCGGACTTAGCATGTGTGCTGCACCTTACAGCACATACACAAAGGAGGAAAAGTTGTAAAGTCAGTCTAAGCATGGTATTTGCTATGGAAAGGGTACCCTTCCGCTAAAGCTCGAAGATGGCGGTCTAGCGTTAGACCGTACTGCAGCACTTCGCTGAGCTCCGCTTCACTGTGACCAGACCGGAGATGACCCATGCTATATCGCTCATTTCGATCGGATGGAGTTTGTGAATGACTACTGACTGCCGAGAATCGTGGAAGTCGAAAAGATTGTGCATTTTGAACCTATGTCCACGCCTTAATCCGAACTCTCACTTTTGCTCTTTATCTACGTGGCGTTATGGTACAGGGGTCTTTTCAGCATAGAAAACACAGGGAAAGCCACGAAAAACATCTGAACTTACCTGGGCATACGCAGAGGTCCGTAGCTCTCCCTTACAGCAGCGCTTTAAACAGACTCCAGCCTGTTGCAGTAACCATGCTTCGGTGGATATCCCGGGCGGTGCAGCCACCGCTACAGAGCTCCGGGTTCGTTGTGTGTGGCAGCTTCGCTTTCCGAATCCAACCGCGTGTGCTGAGAAATCCGCGGAGATCTCCAAAAACACCAGTAATGCCGCCGAAGAGTGCTTCAGCTGCCGCGGCCAGAGTGCGGGTCGCGAAGACAGCCAGAGTATTACGCAAGGAGGCGGAAAGGCAACAACGAGAGGGCTCATTGGACGGGGAAGAGTCTGACAACATCTCGGCCAAAACGGTCAGAACTAAGGCGAAGAAGCAACAAACGGCTATGCCCATGAACAATACGCCAAGACAGGAGGTCCTCGCCTCGCGAAGAAAGCTAAGTACTACTGGGGGGAGCACAGTACTTGATTTATTGTTAAGGAAGCAATTGGTCCAGGCTAGTCCTCAGGCTGAGGCTGAGATACTATTAACCATACCTTCAAATGATGATCAGAACAGCTTATTGGACGAGGGCTCCCCAGTTCTCTCCATCTCTCAAACAAATAACACTCTGGGCTCAATCAATGGAATATCTGATCCTCCAAGCACTGCCGCCAACCTCCAGCCCACAGCTATGGCTATGGGAAACAATTTGACTATCACTGAGATTTCTGAGCCTTTACAATCTAGTGAGTTGGCAGAGGGACTAGAAGCTGGCGAGATCCGAGGTGCGGAGGGGCGCGCTATGTCGTTCACAGGCCCTGGAGGAAACATATTAGGAGTACAAAGTGAGCTAGGTAATTTGACTACGGAGGCTGCATTAGCTACAAACCAGACCATATCCACACCACCTACATCACACCCAGCTGCCTCTGAAGAACAAATGTCCATACCCCCATCTATGCATCCTAGCAGTCCCCCGGGACGGATTACAATAAACGAAGGTATCAATGTGCTAATACCTAATGCAAGCTTGTTACAAACCGCCCAGCTCCCAGAGGGTGAAAAAGACCTTAGCGAGTTTTATTCCTTCTCTGACGAGACCGGAGAGGTTGGAGCTGATGTCATGGGGGATTGGTCGGAGAGCTATGAGTCTACGGAGGAGGATGAGGAGTCGGAACCTCTCCCTAATTCTTCAGAAGATAGTTATGGGGAAGGAAGACAGAATGTTAACACTGTTAAAGCCAAGACTAAAGCAGGGCCTAGAGTCACGCAATGTGGTTTAGCCAAAGACCGCCCTGATGTCAGCCATGGTGCCAGCTCCGGCATCTCAGAGATGCCCCCTACGGCGGTTGAGACTATTTTACAGGCTATAGCAGCACATATAGAAGAGACCGCTCTGGACAGCAAAAGATCTCGGGCAGCTTTGCGCAAAATGCAAGGGGTTGTCAAGAAGCTTTCTAAAACTTGTAATCACATAGGTGAAAGAGTCACGGAGATGGAAGTAAGGGTGATGTCGGCTGAAAAAGACTCCTCTGAGAATTCGGAGAAAATTAAGCTTCAGGAGGCGGAGCTCACGGATATCAAATGGAAGCTTGAGGACTTCGAAAATAGGCAGCGGCGCAATAATTTGCGTATTTTAGGAGTTCCAGAGAAGATGGAGGGGGAGAACATGCGGGCCTTCATTATTAAACTTCTCAGTGAATCTATGCCTGAAGTTCAAAACTGGAATTGGGATGTGGAAATACAACGGGCCCATCGAGTCCCGTTCAACCTACCACCTAAACCAAGGGTATACCCCGTGCTATTTTAGTATACTTTGGAAAAATTTTGCTACGGCAGGTGGTGGCTGAGAAAGCGAGACCTGATCGCAAACTATCTTTCAGTGATTTTTCTTTTTTTTCAAGGCCCAATTTTTGTCACGCAACCGTGGAAATACGATGGCGGTTGCGCCTATTGATTAAACCATTCCAAGATAAGGGAGCTCTGGCATTCTTGAATAATTCCGCTAAACTTAAAATTATACATGGTAGTCAGACAAAGTTTTTTCACTCTGAAATAAAAGCAATAGCCTATCTTGATGAACTATCTTAGATAAAATTATAGGTGTTGCTAGTAATAACCTGTACATGCTTAGGAAAGAACAGCATTTAATCATGATTAGTTTGCATTATGCAACACATATGTGGATATTTTGTAATAATTGTTAGGCATGAGCTGAGATTTACTTAGATGTTTTGTAAGATATAGAGGCCACTTTGGTCATGGTTTATAATTCTTTCTTACCTAATTCTTACTAGTCTTTTCATGTGGGAAGTGGTAGCTCAGTAGAAGTGCAGCAACTACATCACACAGACTCTGGTAGAGTCTGAATGCCTACGCAAGGGGAAGAGGGGTAAAGGGGGAGGGTTCAGGGGAGGGATTTGTGGGGTGGTGGGAAGGGGGGGGTGTGGGGAAGGGGAAGAAAAAACTAAAAATGAACCAGGTTTATTAGCAAGGTCAATGTTAACTTTTGAAACAATGGGAAAGGAGGTAAAGCAAGACAAGGATTATTATTTGATTAAGATTACCGTGCAATTTTTTTACATAAACAATGGGTAGACTTGGTGTTCAATCTTGGAATGTAGGGGGGCTCCTATCCAGAGACAAACGTCTTCGATTGGGCGAATTAATGAAACTAAATCCTGTAGATATTTTGTGCATTCAGGAGACGCATGTTCCCTGGAGCAAAAGAGCTTTACTGAGCCTCAAGGGGTATAATTTGTTGATAACATCATCCCAATCCTCGAATACCAGGGGCGTAGCAATTTTTGCAAAACCCTGCTTTGGCCAGGGAGTACGCTTTCTGTCTGACGTGCATGGAAGGTGGGCAATTGTTAAACTAGCCAGCGGAATCATTGTTTGTTTCGTTTATGGATCAAATTACGATGACCCCGCAGTATTTGAAACTTTGGAAACCGAATTAGCTACGTGGCAAGGCCCGCTAATTTTCTGTGGCGATTTCAACATTTCACTTTTGCCATCATTTATGGCGCTAACTCCAAAACAGAAATATATGGGTCGGAAACCAAGGGTATACTGCGCTGTTAAAAGCCTGGTATGTAGCTCGGGCTTAATTGATATATGGTTACAAAACAATCCCAATGACCCTGGTTATACTTATTTTTCCCACCCCAATCAAAAACATGTCCGGATCGATTACATCTTTACCTCTAGTGACCTAGCATCTTATTCACACATAAACAAACCACCTAAAATAATCTCGGATCCTATCCTTTAGTATTGCCAACCACTTATGATACCAAACTGGGTTGCCGCTGCACTCAAAACAGTACACACATTGTTAAGTAACAATACACAGACATTATAGCAACAAGTGACAGAAGTGTATCAACAAAAGAACTCTCATGAAAGGTAAATCGTGGAGTCTTTCTTTAATGTAGTATACAGCCAGCCGACACGTGTTTCATCGCACTCGCGATTCCTCAGGGCTGAAACAAACAGACAATTGACAATGGAGCATGTGTCTGGTAAGGGTACAGTAAACATTAAGACCTGTATAGGGTCTATACATACTTGTTTTGTTGCTTCTACTCCAGTGAGTGTACAGAGATTCATCTTATAAATCCTGAGTGCCACCACAACACATCCGTGTCGCAAGTGTGTAGATTATCACTATTATTACTCGACGTGCTGGTGAGTAGTGAATTTTGTGCTGACACGTAGATGAAACAAGAGTACTTTTAACTAGATACAAAGTATCTAGCTGTAATGTGGTCTATCCGTGTGCAACTCATTCACACATTATGCTCAGTGAAATTGTGAAAAGTATAAAAACTGTGATTCTATGCACAGAAGCGGCCCATACCTAGATGGCTGTGTCAAGGTCTCAAGGTCTATGTATTCAACATAGGGAATAAAACACGAAAAAACCTCATCACTAAATATCATAATTCAAATAGTATGGCAAGAAACATCACAATAGTGAGGTTGTGAGATGAAAAGAATTAAAGCTCACCGCTCAGCTGGTGATAATTCCGACCCAGCCGGGCCCGTGACCGAAGATACTCGGTATGAGTATATGCGATGAGAAGAAAGGTTCTGTAACTAGATTAAGTATTTCGAGTCACTAACAGCAGGTTGGAATCTCATTATTTCACATGTACAGTTCATTTATCCTAGTACCCCTGTATAGCATCAATGGAGATTGATGAAGGATGAACAGCACATTTAGACCGATTACAAAACGGACATTGTTACATTGGGGATAACATCTACTCCTATCCCCATATACCGATATGGTAAGTCACGTATTAAATTACAGACTGGTCCTACGTGGTGCATAGAGGTTTAATATAGACTTACATGATAGAGTTTTGAGTCAATACTCTAAGGCTCGGAGGTCACAAAATATCGTCAATCCAAAGTAGTCATCCACGTGGAACAGGGTGTTGTTCTGTGGAAAATAGGGGCCCCGATGAACATTTGTTCAATCTCAATATATCTATAGTGAACATGTGTCTAGAGTAAAGTATTACGTTGGCTTGCGTATTAGGCGGTATGGACTTTGGTTTTCGCCGGGTGTGGCTCAGAAAAAAACGGGACGCCCCAAGCTGCAAGGAAACCAAATTTATAATGGAGTTAAGCTCCTCGTGAGATCACACGACTGGTTTCATTTCGTGGAAATTGTACACGATATTGGTTCTTTCTTATTTACTCACTTGAATCAAGCTGTAGAGCGGCGTGTAACGCGTCCGAAACCCCCGAGCTGTGCTCCTGTTTGGATACGTGACCGGGTCTCTGGGGATGTTAAATACGTCATTACGTTGCGCAATAGGTTAACTAGACCGATTGCATACTGTGGGTCCGCGTCCATGTTGGATTCCCTGTATAGATCCGATTATATGGTGATCTCATGGTTAAATAATTGGCAAGTTGCAATATGTTGGTCACAACATCGGGTCGACAGGGAAAAGGGCAGCATTATGGGTGTAGCCCAAATAATTCTATCCGCGAGTAGATAATGTTTCTATTATGTAGTCGGTTATGTGCGGTTCATAATAGTCGGAAGATAAAAAAAATTAAATTAAAATTACGCCGGTTGGTGAACGATTGAATTAAATTATGCTACGGTGTTGGCTGAGCACAGAATGGAAGACATAGGTGATCCTCCCGGTGAGCTTAATCGTGAGCACCGTGAATGGATATAATCAGACTACCGGTGCCTGTCCCAGTCTCAATCACACGTGGATATATCATAATTGCAATTATACATAAGCAACAATCTTAGTTCTCTCTTATTCATATGCATAAATACATTTCAACTTTTCCAAGTACGAGCTTTCACAAATACAGCTATAACCGAGTACAGGAGAGTTCTCCTAGCAGGAAGGAGTAGCAATTGTATATGCATAGTGTAACAACTTATCAGATTATAATCTATTTACATTTATTGTACGTCACAGTGTCATATCTGAAGTTATACATGCTATGGTTCAGTTTCCCAGGAAGTATTGCATCTCCTGGTCATAATTGAGTCCTCGTTCTACAGATTTCAGACGCATGATCCAGGTTGCCTCTGTGCGTCTGAGTCTCAATTCACGGTTGCCCCCTCTAACGTCCTGAGGGACTGTTTCAATGCCAAAGAATTTGACCACTTTGTTGGGCCTATCTTTTAGGCATGAGGCTACATGTAAGGCTACCGGATATTTAGGGTCACAGTTTAATATTGCCCTTATATGTTCCATCATTCTATCTTTGAGTTGTCTGATGGTGCTTCCCACGTAGAACTTTCCACATTCACATTCTATGATATAAATCACAAATTTCGTGGTACAATTAATGTTACTTTTAATGACGAAGGAAGCACCATCTGGACCCATGAATTGAGTAGTGCCATGTTTAGCCCATTTACACATGCTGCAAAATCCGCATTTGTAAAAACCTAGGCTATGTCGTGTCATCCAAGTTGTGTATTTTATGTCTCTCGGTACCGTGGGACTCAATTTACTTCTTAGTGTATTGCCCCTTCTGAAGGAAATTTCAGGTCTATCTGTGATGTAGTTGGTAAGAGCTCTTTCTGATCTCAACAAACCCCAATGTTTTGTCAGGCTTTTCCGTAAAATGTCATGAAGGGAATTGAAATCAGTTACCATTCTGATTTGTTCCCTTCCAGAAGTGGTAGCTTTGTGTGTCGTAGTAAGAGTGTGTATTCTCTTGACTTTTTTTACTCTTCTCTCGGCTTTCTCAATAGTCTTATTTGAGTAGCCTCTGTTATAAAATCTTTCCTTCATGCTTGTCAAACATCTCCCGAACTCACAATCCTCACTACAGTTCCTTTACGCCCTTAAAAACTCGCCATAGGGTACGGCATTTATTTGATGTGGGGGATGTGAGCTCGAGGCATGCAAGACTGCATTGCATGCAGTGGATTTCCTGAAAAGTCTGCTATGTAGACAGTTGGACGATATATAAAACTCAGTGTCCAGGAATTCAATATTCGTCCTGCTCCAATTCATCGTGAATTGGATTTCCCAAGTGTTATCATTAAGATGTCTGAAGAAATCATTTAGAAGCTCTTCTGAGCCGGACCAAATTAGGATGCAATCATCAATATACCGACCCCAAAAAATAATGGAGTCAATATATCGTGCACCCTTGTTGCTCCAGATAAGGTCGGATTCCAATGCACCCATGAATAGGTTGGCAAACGAGGGTGATATTTTTGAGCCCATGGCTACTCCCTTCTTCTGACAGTACCAGTTTCTGTCAAACATAAAAAAAAATTTTTGAGTATCAGTTCAATCATTGTAGACAGCATTGCGGTATGTTGCCAAAGTGTGGCCGGTCTGTTGTAAAGAAATTTATTCACTGCCTGTATTCCTATATCTAAATTAATACTGGTATACAGTGAAACTACATCTAGCGTGACAAGTAGAGATCCCTCTTGCCACTGGATGTCTGCTAGAGTGCTCAAAATATGTTTGGTGTCCTGTATGTAGGAAGGTAAGTTTCTGACAAGGGGACCCAAAAACAGATCCACATATTCAGCTATTCTTTCGGTGGGGCCCCCAATGCCAGAAACAATTGGTCTCCCTGGTGGAAACGGGAGATTTTTGTGGACTTTCGGGAGAGTATATAACCATGGATAAGTTATTCTGAACACCTTGAGATATAAGAACTCCTCCTCGTTTAGTAACCCAGATTGTTTCAATTTTAGCAATTGTGAATTGATTTCAAGTGTTAAAGGACCAATGGAGTTATACATCAGGCATTCGTAGCAGGACTCGTCTAGTAGTTGTTGTGTGATTTCTTGGTGATAATCTACACGATCCATTATCACTACGTTGCCCCCTTTATCCGCTTCCCTGATTGTGATGGTGTTGTCATTCATGAGTGTAGTGAGTGCATGTCTTTCCCCATAGGTAAGATTATCTTTGTATTTAAACATCCTGTCCCTTCGAAGACGATTCAGGTTATCCAGATCCTCTACCACACGTTTATGAAAATTGTCTATGGCATTGCCACCAGGTAGTGTGGGAATCCATTTAGATTTTGATTTTAACCCACTGACAATGCTATAATCGGATTCTATATCCAATTCTTCCAGTAATCGGTCCATATCAAGAGGAGAATCCTCCATATCAGTCAATGACAAGAGAAGGTGGGTTGTATGCACATCTTTTATTGACAGGGCATCAGAGGTACTTTGTACAGGTGTAATTCTCACTTCTCTCTCCCTTTTCTCTGAACCAAAGAAATGTTTTTTTAGTTTTAAGTTCCGAATGAATTTAAAGAGATCAGTCTTTAACTTGCAAATATCTCCAGTGGCATATGGGTTGAAGTTTAAGCCCTTGCTTAAGAGAGAAATCATATCTGGAGTTAAATGTAGCTTTGAGAGATTGATGACCTGCACTCCCTGATTCTCTACATTTACTGATTCTTGTTGGCTCCTGATCTCAGCTTCCTTCGATAGTCTTCTGAGCTTGCTACCCCTGCCCCTCCTTGTTTTGGTTCTGATTGATTTCTTGGGGGCACGTATCTGTTTCCCTTCCTTATGCGTAAAACCTCTTGAAAAAAAGCTGGCATGTTCTGTCTGTCTTGATTATCTGAGTCCCCCCCAGTAGTGTTGACAGAGTTTAAAGAGGTATCACTGGATGACAGGGAGGCAGGTTCAGAGTTTGTTTTATTTCTATTGTCAGTTTTGGAGCTGCTAGGGATCAGAGAGTCATATTTTTTATCAAAGGTAAAAATTCTACCACGTGTGTAGTCCAACTCGTCCCTTCTCAATTGCCTGGCTTTCCTATTTTTAATATCCGATTGATGTTTCAATAGGATTTCGTCCAGAATGGTATAGTTTTTGATTGTGGGTTCGGGCAGATTTAAGTCTTTAATTTCTTGTTCCAAAGTTGCTATATCGGCTTGCAGTTTAGTAACTTTACATTCTGCGCTAACAATCAATATTTCCATGAGAGTGATGGAGTTGTTAGTAAGAGATTCTTCCCATTTTACCATGAGGTCAGCATCTAGGTCGTCGTAGGTGGGGAATATCTGGCCTCTTAACCCTCTAGGAATACGTTTCAATCTCAAATACTGCTTTAAAGTGACTCCATCCCACCATTTTGAATTTTCTAATTTCTTGAGTCTCTCCAGTTTAAGGAATTTGTCTCTTAAACCCTCTATGCGAGGGGGATTGGTGCTAGTAGAAGCAGATTGAGTGGACATACCTTTTGCTAAGTTATCAAAGAGCTCTTCTGCCACTGTAGTACGATCCATATTTGGGATAGTTATAGTTCCCAATCTAGGGGTATTCTAGATAGCGCGGGAAAAAGTGAAAAAATATCAAATGGTGCGTGGCGGCTACCCTTAACTGATAATGTGCGATAGATTCTGGAGGCTTTTGGATCAGTTTACGCTCCGGGTGCACTGCCCGTATATACGCACACAATACAGAAATGATTTTTATCTTAGGTGCAAAAACGGCAAGTGGAAAAACCTTTAACCACTCAATCAGGTAGAAAAAACTACCCCTATTAGACAAACTGGGTTGCCGCTGCACTCAAAACAGTACACACATTGTTAAGTAACAATACACAGACATTATAGCAACAAGTGACAGAAGTGTATCAACAAAAGAACTCTCATGAAAGGTAAATCATGGAGTCTTTCTTTAATGTAGTATACAGCCAGCCGACACGTGTTTCATCGCACTCGCGATTCCTCAGGGCTGAAACAAACAGACAATTGACAATGGAGCATGTGTCTGGTAAGGGTACAGTAAACATTAAGACCTGTATAGGGTCTATACATACTTGTTTTGTTGCTTCTACTCCAGTGAGTGTACAGAGATTCATCTTATAAATCCTGAGTGCCACCACAACACATCCGTGTCGCAAGTGTGTAGATTATCACTATTATTACTCGACGTGCTGGTGAGTAGTGAATTTTGTGCTGACACGTAGATGAAACTAGAGTACTTTTAACTAGATACAAAGTATCTAATTTGTGATTTATATCATAGAATGTGAATGTGGAAAGTTCTACGTGGGAAGCACCATCAGACAACTCAAAGATAGAATGAGGAACATATAAGGGCAATAGTAAACTGTGACCCTAAATATCCGGTAGCCTTACATGTAGCCTCATGCCTAAAAGATAGGCCCAACAAAGTGGTCAAATTCTTTGGCATTGAAACAGTCCCTCAGGACGTTAGAGGGGGCAACCGTGAATTGAGACTCAGATGCACAGAGGCAACCTGGATCATGCGTCTGAAATCTGTAGAACGAGGACTCAATTATGACCAGGAGATGCAATACTTCCTGGGAAACTGAACCATAGCATGTATAACTACAGATATGACACTGTGACGTACAATAAATGTAAATAGATTATAATCTGATAAGTTGTTACACTATGCATATACAATTGCTACTCCTTCATGCTAGGAGAACTCTCCTGTACTCGGTTATACCTGTATTTGTGAAAGCTCGTACTTGGAAAAGTTGAAATGTATTTATGCATATGAATAAGAGAGAACTAAGATTGTTGCTTATGTATAATTGCAATTATGATATATCCACGTGTGGTTGAGACTGGGACAGGCACCGGTAGTCTGATTATATCCATTCACGGTGCTCACGATTAAGCTCACCGGGAGGATCACCTATGTCTTCCATTCTGTGCTCAGCCAACACCGTAGCATAATTTAATTCAATCGTTCACCAACCGGCGTAATTTTAATTTAATTTTTTTTATCTTCCGACTATTATGAACCGCACATAACCGACTACATAATAGAGACATTATCTACTTGCGGCTAGAATTATTTGGGCTACACCCATAATGCTGCCCTTTTCCCTGTCTACCCGATGTTGTGACCAACATATTGCAACTTGCCAATTATTTAACCATGAGATCACCATATAATCGGATCTATACAGGGAATCCAACATGGACGCGGACCCACAGTAAGCAATCGGTCTAGTTAACCTATTGCGCAACGTAATGACGTATTTAACATCCCCAGAGACCCGGTCACGTGTCCAAACAGGAACACAGCTCGGGGGTTTCGGACGCGTTACACGCCGCTCTACAGCTTGATTCAGGTGAGTAAATAAGAAAGAACCAATATCATGTACAATTTCCACGAAATGAAACCAGTCGTGTGATCTCACGAGGAGCTTAACTCCATTATAAATTTGGTTTCCTTGCAGCTTGGGGCGTCCCGTTTTTTTCTGAGCCACACCCGGCGAAAACCAAAGTCCATACCGCCTAATAGGTAAGCCAACGTAATACTTTACTCTAGACACATGTTCACTATAGATATATTGAGATTGAACAAATGTTCATCGGGGCGCCTATTTTCCACAGAACAACACCCTGTTCCACGTGGATGACTACTTTGGATTGACGATATTTTGTGACCTCCGAGCCTTAGAGTATTGACTCAAAACTTTATCATGTAAGTCTATATTAAACCTCTATGCACCACGTAGGACCAGTCTGTAATTTAATACGTGAATTACCATATCGGTATATGGGGATAGGAGTAGATGTTATCCCCAATGTAACAATGTCCGTTTTGTAATCGGTCTAAATGTGCTGTTCATCCTTCATCAATCTCCATTGATGCTATACAGGGATACTAGGATAAATGAACTGTACATGTGAAATAATGAGATTCCAACCTGCTGTTAGTGACTTGAAATACTTAATCTAGTTACAGAACCTTTCTTCTCATCGCATATACTCATACCGAGTATCTTCGGTCACGGGCCCGGCTGGGTCGGAATTATCACCAGCTGAGCAGTGAGCTTTAATTCTTTTCATCTCACAACCTCACTATTGTGATGTTTCTTGCCATACTATTTGAATTATGATATTTAGTGATGAGGTTTTTTCTATTTTTTCGTGTTTTATTCCCTATGTTGAATACATAGACCTTGAGACCTTGACACAGCCATCTAGGTATGGGCCGCTTCTGTGCATAGAATCACAGTTTTTATACTTTTCAAAATTTCACTGAGCATGATGTGTGAATGAGTCGCACACGGATAGACCACATTACAGCTAGATACTTTGTATCTAGTTAAAAGTACTCTAGTTTCATCTACGTGTCAGCACAAAATTCACTACTCACCAGCACGCCGAGTAATAATAGTGATAATCTACACACTTGCGACACGGATGTGTTGTGGTGGCACTCAGGATTTATAAGATGAATCTCTGTACACTCACTGGAGTAGAAGCAACAAAACAAGTATGTATAGACCCTATATAGGTCTTAATGTTTGGGCCACTCGCAATTAGACTGTGTTCCTGAGAAGCCTTACCAGACTCATTTCCGCTACAGGAGTAGCCCATTCACGCCTGTCAGCGCTGCTGACCCGCTGGGAAGCCCTAGAAGACCTCGTGGCTGCAGAGGAGGGTGAGGCGCTGGCCCCGGGACTGCGAGGACCAGCACACAACAGCTCCAGCTGGTCCTCTTCCCGCGTGAGCCGCGCCCCCTCCCAGTGCCACGCCCCCAACACAGCACAATAACTTCTCGCGGCACCCGCTTCGCGGGTGCCACTCGCAATTAGACTGTGTTCCTGAGAAGCCTTACCAGACTCATTTCCGCTACAGGAGTAGCCCATTCACGCCTGTCAGCGCTGCTGACCCGCTGGGAAGCCCTAGAAGACCTCGTGGCCGCAGAGGAGGGTGAGGCGCTGGCCCCGGGACTGCGAGGACCAGCACACAACAGCTCCAGCTGGTCCTCTTCCCGCGTGAGCCGCGCCCCCTCCCAGTGCCACGCCCCCAACACAGCGCAATAACTTCTCGTGGCACCCGCTTCGCGGGTGCCACTCGCAATTAGACTGTGTTCCTGAGAAGCCTTACCAGACTCATTTCCGCTACAGGAGTAGCCCATTCACGCCTGTCAGCGCTGCTGACCCGCTGGAAAGCCCTAGAAGACCTCGTGGCCGCAGAGGAGGGTGAGGCGCTGGCCCCGGGACTGCGAGGACCAGCACACAACAGCTCCAGCTGGTCCTCTTCCCGCGTGAGCCGCGCCCCCTCCCAGTGCCACGCCCCTACAATCAAGCACAACGTAAAAGCGACCCCAGCAACGCGCATCGCGGGACGCGCGCGGGGCACAGTCCGGGGCGAAGACCGGGCAAAGAGCGGGCCGTTTGAGGCCGTTCGAGGCCCGGCGAGACCGGGAGACCGGTCAGGGCCCTATCCACTGTAAGTCATTTTTCCACTCCTTTTTCACAATCGCTATTTAATCTATATTCATTCAAACCACGGAAACTACCATCCATTACATCATCATCCCATAGTATCACAAGATGGTAGCCACAAGAGGGACAAAACAAAAAACACTTGCTCCAGGGAGTGTCGGGAAGTTACTGGGACCCATGGACGACTTCCTTGCAAAGGCAAATTCGTTCATTGACCAAAGTATCACCCTCATGGAAAAAAGAGTCTCACTGGACCTAGAATTTGCCAAGCGATCCTCCCTGGGTAATCTCGCAGAAGCCAGAACTCCCGCCCGACTGCAAACAATAAAGCGTCAGGCACCGTGAACGAAGGCAGACGCAGCCTTCCAAATAACGTAGACTTATCCGTATCTGATCTTGCAGACTCCCCGTTAGCCTCAGAATTAGAAAAAACCCCAGAGTTACCACCTCAATCCCCTACCCAGATATCCCCCTTGGAAGACATGCAAGCAAGAGGAAGGAGAGAAGGAGCGATTAGTAAAAACAAGTTTTCTCAAAATAATCTTACACTAGCTAGAACCGCTCCTCCCCCGACCACTCCTCAGGTTCCACTAACTTCGCCACCAATTCCCCTACAACCACAGCAAGCACTTGCTACTGTAATAGTTCATCAAGACCAACAGGAAGGATCCATACCTATTCTGTTGGATTCACCATCGCAACCACACACAAAGGGCCCGGAAGATCAGGATAACTCTATACTCTTAGATAAGATAACAGAAATCTTCAAACAACTACTACGACCTGTAGAACTAAAGCTAACAAAGATAGAAACACAGATTTCGAAGCTCATCTCGTCCTCACAACACTCCCAGGGCCCCCCCCCAAAGAAGAAAGGGAACGCAAACCCTTCTCACAACGCTCCCTTAAATTCTTTGGGTAGTATCACAAAACCTTCTATCCCTCACACAATTACACCACAGACAGTAGCACCCACTGTTCCTCCACCCATTCCAATTCCTCCAGCTACCCGGACCCAAAGTACACCAAACCCTACCACCGTAGGTCCGACTACATTAAAACAAACCAAAACTCAACCACCCACAACCACTCGGCCACAACCAGCCCCCAAAAAAACTGCTCCCCCCAAAACCCCGGCACATAACTCTTCTTCTCAACCAGCCCAAAAAAATACCCTAAAAGAGACTGGAGAAGCTAGAGTCCATACGGAGCTTCCTCCCGAGGCCGCTCCTTATGTAGCAGTCATGATTGGAGTAATCGAACTACCCCCTAATATGGCGGAACCGCCATGGTCCCTAAAAAACAAAGTTCACCATTGGCTGCAGACGAATCGCCCCATGCCACCAAATTGCCATGGTAGGATCTCCTCACTTTTTAGGACTCCGTGGGTGGGGAAAGGTAGCAAACAATACCCAGGGGACTGCATCATCATTACCTTCGAGGACCCATGGGTGGTAGACTATATCACCTCTTGGGAACACCCAAATCCAAAGGGAAGCATAAGAATCAAACCCCTCTCATTCTTCTACCCCTCCATTCAAACCTCAAATAGCAATTTCTTTGAGGACCCCGCCTTCCCCTGGGTCGAGCCATCCCAGCGCCAATTAACTTTCCCCGACAACAGACAATATGGCACCTCTCGCTTTAGAGAACAGGAAAACCCTTGGCAATCAGTCAATCCACGCCAGCAGGGAGAAAATTGGGGAGAATGGGGATACCAACAACAGAGGAGGACCCGTAGAGCTCCACCTAGATGGGATCCCTGGCATAACATCCCAACAACAAACAGATACAGTCCCCTAGAAATGGTGGATTGACCATTAAGGGATCTAGAAAAAACCACCCCAAATTCGACACACTCCTCTTCCCAAAGTAACAACTCCGTCATAACTTCACCAACCTCAGCTCTGAAAGACAACCCCCACACAATACCTTTTCTATTTTGGAACGTGGTGGGTCTCCGAACTAAGATCGACGACCCTGGGGCAGTCAATTTCCTAGAGCAAGGCAAAATAATCTGCCTGCAAGAAACTTGGGCAACTTCAGAGTTACATTTACTAGGGTATAAAACCTACTTCTCACCCGCTACTCAAAGCCCAATAGGCAGACCCAAAGGAGGCCTAACAATCTATATCGCTAACACTCTTTCCCATCTACAAGTGTCTAACCTTTTCACCGATTCCAACTGCCAGATACTTTCCCTCTCCTTTGTAAACGAAGACACCATTATCCTTGTTAACTCCTATAATAACCTAATGGAAAATGACTTCCTCACTTTCGTCGATAATATGCAGGAGAGACTAAGATCCCCCCAACACGGGGAGACTAATTCCAAAACGATCCATCTTATCTGGGGAGGCGATTTTAATACACATCCGTGTCCAATGGCAGACACCAAAATTTGCGGATTTGTAGACGACAATGATGCCCCACTAGCACATTTCGTCCACAATAAATCCGGCAACGCTCTGAATAACACTCTCTCAGAGTTTGACTTATTCATCTCCAACTCTCCGAAGGCTGAGAAAAACCAGTTTAATCCAACCTATGTAGCCAGAGGCCACCAGACAACAGTGGACTACATCCTGCTGTCCCACAGTCTCGCCGCAAAAGTCACAGATCACCAAGTAATAGACAACCTACTAAGTGACCACTATGCATTAAAGACTGAACTTCACCTATCGGAATACAGATCCAAGGTCACGGACATCGCAGCTGCCCTCACCCAAGATAGCCTGCAACTGCATAAACAAAATGGCTATTCCATAAAATGGGAAAAGATTGACCCACAAAAATTCACAAAACAATTAGTCAACCAGGCATATCCACATATCATTAACTGCCTGGACCCAGCCCTAAATCACTCCGAGGTCCTGTTGAACTTCGCAGAAATTTTGAAATTAGCCAAGAGACTACTCACGGGGAAAGTAACCAATAAACACACAGAAAGGAAAGGTTGGTTTAATCACAACTGTACGAGAGCTATAACTGACCTAAAATCCGCCCTCCATAAAAAACCAAGGGATGCGGGCCACATTCAACTTCTGAGAAGAAAATACAACCTGGAACGCAAACTAAAATTACAACAAATGAAAGAGAAACTCTGGAATGACCTAGATAAGAGCTCTCTATCAAAAAACAGTAAGGACTTCTGGAGAACGATCAGATCCCCTTTCTTCTCGGACAACAACTCTCCCAAGATAGAGGTGGCTATAGATGAGGGAACTTGGATAGCTCACTTTGAACAAATATTCAAAGACCAAGGAATCACAGACCATCCACCTCACCACCACAATGAAGTACAATACCCAATTTCAATATCTTTCGACATCTCAGAAATCCTGGTGGCTTTGGATAAAAGCAAAACCGGCAAAGCCCCGGGTCCGGATGGCGTGCCTGTGGACCTTTTTAAAGGTAACCAGGAGCTTTGGGCACCTATCTTAACGAGAGTATGTACAGCAGCAGCTAGTGAGAGCATCTTGGACTCCTGGACTAGATCAATCATGGTCCCCATCTTTAAGAATGGGGACCGACAGGACCCAAAATGCTATCGTCCCATATCCCTCCTGGACTCCCTCGGCAAAGTGGTGGGAAGGGTCATTCTGGAGAGACTGCAACTGTGGAGTGAGGAAAAGTCCATCATTTCGGATTTACAATTCGGCTTTAGAGAAGGCCTTGGGACAGTTGAGCAGGCACTTAATCTCAGCCTCATAATGGCTAAATACATGCATGCAAAGAAATCGACGGTATACATGGTCTATGTAGACCTGTCTGCCGCTTTCGACTGCGTCGCACATTCCAAACTATGGACAGTCCTAAGAGAGATGAATGTGGACCCCTCATTGCTGGACCTTCTTAGAGAGCTGTATTCTGGGGCCTCGGCCAGAGTCCGGTTCGGAAAGAACGGCGAGCTGACGGCATCATTTGGCGTGGAGTGAGGAGTTAGGCAGGGCTGCGTCCTAGCCCCTTTCTCTTCTCGCTCTACACAAACGGCTTGGAGGAGGCGATGCTGAGGGGGGCTCAGGACCTCCCAAAAATGAAACAGAGACCGATCCCAGCGCTCCTCTACGCGGATGACGCCGTCATCCTGGCCCGAACCCCGCGGGAACTCCAGCACTCTCTAAATAGATATACCACCTTTATGAATTCCCTGGATCTAAAGGTTAACGTAAAAAAAACTTTTGTCATGATCACGGGGAGGGCGAAGAAAGGCAAAAAAAACATCTTTCTTGATAACCAACCTTTGGAGATCGCCACACAATACCCATACCTCGGGATTTTGATTGACGATAACCTAACATGGAAACCAGCAGTAGAAGCGAGATGTCACATTTTTAAGCGCTCAATAGCAGCCCTGCAGACCTTTTCTCGGAAACTGGGAAGGAGGCGCCCAGTAGAACTGCTAAGAATCTACAATGCCAAGTGTCAGGCGATAGCTCTCTATGGAGCAGGGGTCTGGGGCCACACAGACGTTGGAGCCCTCCAAATAATCGAAAACCGATTTGTAAGATTTCTTCTTGCTACCCCAAAAGGCTCATCAAACTACGCCTCCCACATGGAATTGGGAATTCCCTACTTGCAGGACCTCCTTAAAATTCAGCCATTGCTTTTGTGGAGGCGTATTTGGACCTCGGAAGTTAAAACACTATCACAGTCGATAGTGGCCGACATAATGTCACTTGACCACGCCCACAGAATAAAATGGCTTCGCTACATTAGAAACTTTTTTACTGACCTTGGCCTCGAAAAACACTACCTCCATCCAGAATCATTAGTTGCTCTCCCAAAAAAGGAACTTAAGGAACTTGCATTACGGCACCTGGAAACACTAAGACTGTCAACCGAGTCAGCAAAACCTTCAGTGGTTCACGCGAACACAGTCCAGCAAACGTTTGGCATCCAACCGTATCTCACTCTCGATACCAAAACATACGAGAGGATGCTGCTTACCAGGCTCAGACTGAACCTCTTTTTTAGACTGGTCGCCTTTCCCTTAAACAAGGCCTGGGACCCAAACCTGCCTCTGTGTCCTTGTGACGCGAAATCAATCCAATCCAATATCCACGTCATCTTATTCTGTAAATTTTATCATCCCCACAGAAAATATTGGATACTTCCGCTATGCAGGCGATGGGGCCTCAGACAATGTCGACCGGCCTTCCTAAGACTGCAAACTCTAGAGTCTGAAGAAGTCTGTTACCTGGTCTTAAACTTTTTAAAATGCATTTTGAAACACAGAAAAAACCTTTAGCAAATTGCACTAGGGAAAAAGAAAAAAGAAAAAACATAATGATCTAATGATCAAAGACTCCCTGAAACAAAAACTTCTTTTTCTTTTTAAACAAATGATACTCGTTCCCTTTGCCTAATTGCACAAATGTTTCCATGAAATGGTCTTTCTTAACTTATGTATGTATGAACTTTGTATGCTGATTGTTTCTTTTATGGTTTTCTTTGTGATTAACCGAATAAAGAATTATTATTATTATTATTATTATTATTATTATTACTGTACCCTTACCAGACACATGCTCCATTGTCAATTGTCTGTTTGTTTCAGCCCTGAGGAATCGCGAGTGCGATGAAACACGTGTCGGCTGGCTGTATACTACATTAAAGAAAGACTCCACGATTTACCTTTCATGAGAGTTCTTTTGTTGATACACTTCTGTCACTTGTTGCTATAATGTCTGTGTATTGTTACTTAACAATGTGTGTACTGTTTTGAGTGCAGCGGAAACCCAGTTTGTCTAATAGGGGTAGTTTTTTCTACCTGATTGAGTGGTTAAAGGTTTTTCCACTTGCCGTTTTTGCACCTAAGATAAAAATCATTTCTGTATTGTGTGCGTTTATACGGGCAGTGCACCCGGAGCGTAAACTGATCCAAAAGCCTCCAGAATCTATAGCACTTATGATACCAACCTTACTCAACAATGCTCTTGGTCTTTTGATAGGAAACTGTTATCTAACAATGAATACATTAAGCATATTAAAGCCTGGACTGAGGAATTTTTTAATATGAATCGCTTTAGCGCGTCAAGAAATATTGTATGGGATACTTACAAATCTGCACTAAGGGGGGAAACCATTAGCTTCCAAAATAAAGCCGGAAGAATCTTAAAAAAAGTATATGAATTGAAAATTGCAGCCTTGGCTAAAGCGGAGGAAGAACATACTGCCAGAATTATACAAACACAAGAAGCCAGGTACTTGATGATGCAGGTAGCAGTGTTGAAATCCAAACTAAACACTAAGCTTAGTCAGAAAGCTGCCCAAACATATCAAACACACAGGAAACAAGTTCATGAAAGTGGGGAGAAAGTGGGTAGGCAGCTGGCACTTCGTACACGTCAGAAAAGTGTTAGGAATAGCATCTCCTCAATAATAGATAATGGGCAGACTTTTACCCACGCGACAGATATCAACTACCAATTCCAAAGGTATTATCAGAACCTCTATTCGGAGGAAGCGCCAGCTACCGAAAGTGATATAGCAGATTATCTTGACAATTTTCTTACTCATTTTGAGGCTATGAAGCTGCTAGATGATGCCACCAGGGAAGAACTTGAAAAAGAAATCACTCTAGCAGAGGTGGGTGCTGCTTTATCTTTATTGTCATCTGGTAAAGCAACATGTCCAGACAAACTACCGATCGATCTGTTTAAAATTCTTAGCCCCCAACTATGTCCTATTTTATATGATATATTTCTTGGAATTCAATGGAACGGTGTTCCACCAGCCTCCTGGGATGAGGCTAACATAATCGTTTTTCCAAGGAAGGGAAAACCTCCCGAGCAGCTAACTTCCTATCGCCCTATATCCCTGATTAATTCGGACTTTAAATTATATGCAAAGGTATTGGCTCTCAGACTCAGTGGGGTCGTTGAACGTCTTGTCTCCCTGTGGCAACATGGCTTTATTCCTGGCAAAGGGACTACAGAAGACACCCGTCGGGTAATTGCATTATTTGATGCCATGGTTGCCACGGGGGGACAAATGTCAATGATCCTACTTGATGCTGAGAAAGCCTTTGACCGCGTCTCATGGGACTTTCTGTGGGAAGTCATGAAACACAATAATTTCGGCCCCAAATTTATTAAGTCTATTAAGTCAATGTATCTCTCCCCCAAAGCAAAAATTCTAGCAGCAGGGTCAACATCTGGACATATCAACATTGCCAGGGGCACTACCCAGGGGTGTCCGTGTTCGCCCCTGCTTTTTCTTTATATATTAACCCCCTTATTTTGAAATTATTAGAAAGTAACATTATCAAGCCTGTTATTAGTTGTCATTTTGAAACCAAAGTACTGGCCTATGCCGATGACACCGCTGTTACTACACCTGACCCGATCGAGGCTATCTCCGAAATAGAGAGAGTGACTACGGAATTTGGGTGCTGCTCGGGATATTCTCTTAACAGAGGAAAGACGATTATTCTGTGTACCGATAATACCATTTGCCCGGATCAATGAAGAGCTGAAAAGGCCACGTATTTGGGAGTTGTTCTTTGTGCTAATACTAAGCTATTAGCAAAAGCTAATTTTGATCCACTAGTGGTCAAGATAAAGGATGATCTCGAAAGGGTCAATAGCCTCCATCTCTCCATTATAGGAAGAGCCAACTATTTAAAAATGAATATGCTACCCAGATGACTCTACTTATTCTGAGCAATTCCGCTAGCCATTGATCAGAAAACGTTAGCGCTGATTAACTCACTTGTATCAAAATGTATGTGGCAACATGGGAAGATTCGGAGATCGCTTACATTATTATCACTTATGATAGAGGCGGCCTTACTATACCTAATATAATTCTTTATCACTGGGTGGCCTTTTTAAAACAGCTCACTCCCATGATCAGTTGTCCAAGTGTAGAGAGCCCGGAAGGCTTTGGAGCAATACCTTCAATATATGAGCTCCTCTTAGGTCAGGAGGCTAAGGGCGTACTCTTACTGAAGACTGAGGCATGGAATTATAAGGACTATAAGGGAGAAGTTATAGCTAGTGCATGGAGAATTTGGAATAAAGTGGCCAAATATATGCATATTTGGAAGATCAATCGATATACGCCGCTCTGGCGCTCTAATGCCATTCAAGGTCAGGATCTCGTTCTTGTCGCAAGGAAATGGGACAATCTGGGAATCAAAACAATTGGTGAATTCTTAATAGACGACTTTGATACCACCTTTTTCGATTTGAAAGTAAAATATAACTTACCAAATGGAGATTTTTTTTAATTTGCTCAGATATTTGCTAAATTAAAGGCAAAAGAGTCCCTAATTTGCCTTTCTAAAAATGAAATTATGGATGCTATACCTAGAATAAACACTAGGATAGGGACCTTGTTTAACATTCTCTTGAGTAAGAAACATGATGATCTTGATAAAACTGAAAATAAATGGGTAACAAAATTAAATAATCCTAATGTGGATATCGATAGAGTGCTAAAGATGAGCCAGAAGTTATTTATGGCTAGCAATCTTAAAGCGCAACTTTATAAAACTTTATTTGATCTTTATTTTACTCCTGCTAAACTGTTTTCGTGGGGCAAACGTGAGAACGATTTATGTCCTAGATGTACCCAAGGGCCGGCAACCCTTATTCATATGTTTTATAATTGTCCCGATTTGATGTTGATCAAAAGTATGATATTATCCTTTTGGGAAGAGGTATTTAGTCACAAAATACCAGAGTCAGAAACTTTGTTTTTACTAGGACATGATTATTCTTTAAATTTAACAAAATCAGAAGAAAGACTATTGTTTATAGGCACAGCGGTATTAAGGTTAATTTTGTCTGCTCGCTGCAAAGAAGCTGACCCGCCAAGTTTTCAGATGTGGCTAGCGCGCTTCCTAGCGGTCTATAGATATGAAATTGCTATTTTTAAAACAAGAGGAGTAAAATCTAGGGCGTGTGGGGAAGCACTCTGGTGTCCAATTACTAACTGGAAAGCTGGCATTATTCCTAGTGGTATTGGTTGATCCAAATATTTGTGCCTTTATTCCTTGTGCCCTAGGTGCTTACTGTTTTTTCTACGTTTGCTTCTGTTTAAATCAGTGTTTTTTTTTTGCTTGATTATTTGCCTTGTCTGTATCCCTTGTTATATGATCTATTTATGTTGTGTTACTCGCCTCTACTTTTTGTAAAATGACTCTTGCTTTTCCTGGTTAATAAAAATTATAAAAAAAAAAAAAAGGAAAGGGTACCCTTCCAGTACAAAACCTATGCTATACTCCCACAAACAGGCTTGCACCAAGGTGCAAAGGTGTGTGTTTGGCGCTCTACTGCCTGATTGTGCACTTGCGCTAGGGAGAGGGGAGGAGAGTGCCATATCTCTGTAGATATGGTGCTGTCATTCTCTATCCCTGTCATGCAAAACCGTGCAGCAACTTTGGGTTCTGTGCTGCGTTGCATGAGATCTTTGAAAATCTGGGCTTAAGATTGTTTTTTAGAGTTCTACAGATGTGAGACATCTTTCAAACATCGGCAGATGTCCCATCTAAACTATTTAGAGAGTGTATTCAGGTACACACTATAAACAAGGAGGGCAGATGATCTGTCAATTTTTGGCATATGACCTGCATCTGCCACCCACACTGTAAATATCCCTTTCTGTTTGCTGATTTAAGGTGACTAACGGTCGTTTGTTATTAAAGGGTTCCAGTCATAGTGACCTGAGGTGGGGAGAAGTTAGGTATTTAACTAGTCCAAGTTTATTGCAGTGGGACTGTTTGGCACCCACAAAAAAAGCCCTGACAAGTATTAAATGCCAGGGGTCAATATCTTGGAACTCAGTGTTCATGTTCTAGAATTCTGGCTGAGCTGATGGGAGCACCGATTGGACCAATAAGCTCCTCCAGCTACAAATAAGAACTAGAATCGAAGATCTGTGGCGTAATACTCTGCAAAAAACACATACCCGAGGAAAAGTGTTGTTGTAAGAATACTATTCTAGCAGTTCCTGAATCATGAAGACCTATGGTAAAGAGGAAAAATCTAGTGTAGGCTCAGGTTCACCAAACCATCAATCATGGAACGCATTCCATTCTTGACCTCTGATGAGGAAGTTTCTTCTTTGTATGACTCAAAATGTTTACCTGGAGGTTCCTTCAAATTCCTGGGTGGCTTAGCTACTTGTTACCTCCTTTACACATGTTTAAGAAATCTAGGCCTTGTTTAACAATGTATTTCAACAGTTTACTCGTTCTTCTTGCAGGTACTGGGGACATTGCACCTGAAATGGTGGGCAGTCAAGGAGAAAATTCAATCTTCCTCTTAGCAACTATCTCAGTGGCTAATACTGCTCAAGAAGAAGTGGTGAAGGAGGAGCAGGAGCTGGCAAGAAGCAGGAAGACCTATGTGACGAGGAGAACATTCTTACCTCTACACATAACATCTCCAAAAAGACCACTTCTGGGCTGCAGCCCGCCTTTAAAATCACTTCTGAGGATTACCAGTTCTCAGCCTTAAACTAATCAGCCATGGATGAATGTTGTGCCTATGCAAGAAACAACTCGCACAGGACTCAATTAAAATATACATCTGTAGAATCTCCCACACACTCATCCAGGAATGTGTATTTCTAAAGTCTTATCTAATTTTTCTGTGAGAAAGAACACTACTGGTGTGGAACAGGTGTCTCCCATTCATCATTCCCCTCCCACAGATGCCTTGAGGGCAACCCTCGCTATGATGGTCAACCTGCTGGCCATTTCAGATGGCCGTGCACTTCGGGTAGGGGCATTTGCATTGTCTATAGCTGCTCTCTGGGAGGATAATGTTTTCCAATATGAGTTCACTGTGCAAAAAGATCTCCATGCAATGGCAGCTACTCTTTATGAGACAGCTGTCTCCTGAAAAACTCCCTTGGATGATTGACAGGCAGACCTGTTCTGCCTCAGTGTTGTGAAATGTTACCAAGACATGGCAAAGGTGCATCAAGAACATCTTCAGAGTTCGAGGGATGAGAGCGAAAGTAACATGTCTTGGCCGTTAAGATGATAGAAGCAATACACAAAACATACCAATGTAATTCTTCACTACCAATTTCATGAACACGATTCTACAGGTGCACCTCAACCTATAAGGGGCACCACACCTTCAAATCTATCATCTATGCCGCAACCATTTGCACCATCATCACATCCACCACCTTGTTCACCTCTCCCTCCACCACCATAAGCTAAGCCATACACAAGAGAAGCACACTTTCAACCAAACTCATCACCCATAGTTTTTAGGCAATTTAGTAGGATAAACCCCAGAAAATATTTTCTTGTTACATTTATTTACTCTATCCCTAAAATTCACACTGAAAACCATTCTGAAAACTAACATGCTCTTTACATTTTCTTAAAAATACCTGTGTCTATTATTCATCTATATTCTGTTTATATTTTAGAAGTTACTATCTTGGTAAGTGTTACTTATGTTATGTTCTGTGATGACCTTCGAATTAAATTACAAATAAAATTGTCATTATTACATTGAAAGGATCCCCAAAATAAATAAACATCTAATTTTCATGACAGTCTGTTAATCCATTTTTTTTAAAACAAAAATATGTTTAATATTTTAAACGATGTTAGATATAAATATTAAATTTGGAAAAAATGCAAAAAAATTATTTGATGAATAAAAACTGACTTTGGGAATGGCTAAAAGTAAACAAAATGGAGCCTTGATTTAGAGGGGAAATGTAAACTTGGATGGGTTAGGCAAATAAGTAAAACATGTCAGGAAACATCTATGAAACAAGTCTACATACAAAGAACTAGAAGAAGAAAAAAATGCCAATAAATAGTCCAAACAAACTGGTTCAAAATGAATTTTAAAATTTGCAAAACAAAAAAATCAACATTTCAAAACCTATTCCTCTGTCCAAAATAATAAAACAATCGTAGCCTCAAACCAGAAGCGGTGTAACAGTCAAGTTCCTGTCTTGGGGTAAAAGTTCTAGGCTATCCTCAGTTTCACATTTCACCACAACTATGTTAAAATAATCATTGCACTGACTTTAAATGCTTGAACGTGGCAGGACCAGGTACCACTGGGAAGACAGAAACACAGGATTAGCAGGAGAAACAGGTATCACAGATGAACTGGGAGGCAGCACAACATGAGATGGGACAGGATAATGTAGCAGAAAAGACAGGCCTGCAATCAACGAGGTAATGAGGTTGTTCAATGACCAACTCTTGGAGTAACTGCACTTCTCCAACTAGGTTCTGGATATCCTGAGAGATAGATCCCTGAACCCCTTTGAATGACCTCAGTTTATACTTCAGAGTGACATAGTCTTGGAGAAGCGAGTGGTAAACATATGAGATCTTTGCGGTTTCAGTGGTGTAAAGTGTCCCTTAACTGTTGTTGTTATTCTGGATAGGGTCTTGGAAGAGGAGATGAAGTCTGTATAGGTGGGGCAGATGGCGGCCTTGATGGTATGCAGGCCTGTGGAGTTAGAAAGGGTGTGGGGTCTGCTTTTCGGACACTACAGTCTGATCTTCCTCAAGGCCAGGGAGAGCCTTGGAACATGCCTAACTGATAGTGTCTACAAATTCCACCCACACTGTTAGCTTTACAGCTTCTGCCTGTAGTTTTTTAGTAACAGATCATGTTTGTCTCTCGGTGGGCACACTCTCCCTTCTAGTGTGTTCTTCATTCTCCTTGTCGGTGATTGGTGGTTCTTGTGCCCGCCTTGCAGTAGAGGATCTTTTTCTGTGCATGGGTCCTGCTCTGATGATTGCTGGCCAGTCCAGAATTTAAAAAAAATATTGGAGTTCATAAGGTCAATACTGCATATCATTTTTGAGAGGTAGGTTATATCTCTATATACAAGACATGAATTTGAGCACTCTTTAACAAATGTTTCCATGCCAATATTTAGTTAAAGATTTTTTTAAAACCACAACTTGTAAAAATGTTAATCTAAATATTATTTTTTAAGAGGAGAATGGTTTGTCCTAGGAGACATGGTTTAGTTACATAATCCCGTCTTCAAAACTTTGTAATATTTTGAGCAACATATTTAACATGGTACCTGACTTAGAAATGTTTGTTCTGCAGCATTGTGGCAGCCATAAAAGTTATTCACGAAAAGAAAATGATAAGAACATTTTACATCATAACAATTTAAATTTAACCAGTACATAAAATGCCTCAGCTAGAAAGGAAAAACATTCAATACAGTACCAAATTGCAGCAGAATATCTCATCAGGGCATAGAAGATCTTGCCCATGTGGCAGCCTTTAAAAATGTGCCTACATTAACACACAATTCATCATTATGTAAAAGTAATAAAAATCTAAGAGTGGGTGTGCAATGATTTAGGCCATAACAGTGAGGCTTTAAAATAGAGGTTAAAACCACTTGAATTAATGCGAGTAAAATGTACAGAAAACAAACAAAGCATAGTTTGTTTGGAAGCATCGTCACACAGGCAAGATATGGAATCAAGATGCTGTGTTTAGCCTTGGGGAAAGCATAACAGGTACTTAACGGCGCCTGATCTAAAACAAAATAAGACTGGACATTCTCATCTGCTGTGAGCAGTCCACAGGTAATTAGTGATATTATCAGTGTTGTATAAGTCAAAATATCTTATGACCGTTGGACATGCCTGGAGACTCCTGAGCTGCTGGGACTTTCTCAAGCTCGAAAAATGCCTCCGTCATACTCGTTTAACCCCTTGAAAGGTCGAGGGATCCCGGAAAAAGGATTCCATCGCTATACCACTAAAAACATTCTTAACATTACTAATCCAGGGGATTTGCAAAACTTTATCCAGGGAAAGGCAATCCAGTGTTATGTCTCTTGTTAGGGCAGACTCAGGGTTTTTCCATATTGATAACCAGAGCAGGGCCGGCCAAACACGGATCAAATCTTCCAGATATCGCAGCCCTAGTTCTATATGATTAATGTAATTGGCAGCAGGGATGGGAAGTGCAAGCAGTGTCCTTAGAAATCTGTTTTCATCTTGCTGATTTACCTTACAGTTGGAAATACACTATAACTCTGCACTATACATAACAATTGGATGGTACTATGATGTATACATTTTTAACAATATGCGTAGGAATCCCCCACCCAGGGGTTGAGAGAGAGCATAGGGACCCGTTAGCCGAAGAAAAGTTTGTTTTTTCAATGAGAGATGTTGAAAGACTGTGACCCTTGGGCAGAGAAATAAATACCAAGATAAGGCAAGGAGCTTGTACTGGTTAGCGCACTTGGGTCAATTGACAGAGTTGATAGGGGCTTGCACTTAGGGGACACAAGACAGGATGCAAGACTTGGCAAAATTGGTTTGCAGGTCGAGGGAGGGATGAAGTTGGTAAAAGCGTGTTCTAGGCGATGCAGTGTCCTAGGTGTACGCGCTATAAGCCTTGCGTCATCCATGTACAAGAGGGCTGAGAGTGGTTTACCCCTAATTACTGGAATGTCCTGATTTGCGTCCAAGAGTGAGGGATAAAAATCATTCACATACCAAATAAATTTGTATTTCTCCTGTGACTTCTCCCTGTTGACTAATTCAGTCTCTAGCCTTCGTTCCCTCATGTAAAATGGACCAAAACAGTACAAGCCCATAAGAAATATTAATGTGCCATAAATACCCCCTGTTTACACAGTTGAATGACAAAGTCATATCCATAAATGCTAGCTAAAGTGGAGATCTTTTAAGCACTGTATATTTACCTAGCACCAGGCCGAAATTAAGGCAATGCTCGATGGTCCCTAGTTAATGCCTGAAGCCGTACTGATAGCTTTGGAGTATAGATTCGATGTTCATCCACTCAGTAATTTTATTATATATAACCCAGCCCAGTATTTTAGCTATTTCATCCAGGAGGGAAATTGCCCATTAGCATGTGGGAGATGAGCGGTCCCCCTTTTTGAATATGGGTATGATGACAGAGGAGCTCCATGAGGCGGGTAGGCTAGTATGTGCAAGAGCATTGAAGATAATTGTGAGGAGCATGGCCCAAAAGGATACATTATGCTTGATTAAATTAATGGGGACAGCTTCAGGACCCGATGCCTTGTCACCTGAGCTCTGACGGATCGCAGCCTCGACCTCTGGCAGAGTTGTGTAAAAAGGTGGCACTAACATTTGGTCAACTTGAAAAGTGCCTCCTAGATTTGGAGCAATGCAAAAAGAACAATTGATGGACAGAATGCAGAACAATGTCATGCATTCACCCCAGTACAGAGATCTGGGCCTAAATCCATAGTTGTTTTGCTCACCATGCCATTCCAATTTGGACCCAGCCATATGCAAATCAGTCTTGACCCTGCGCCCAATGGGAACAGTCCAGCCCGAACTTCTAGGCCAGGTCCTCCCTGGACTGGAAACAAGCATCCTAGGACCGGTTTCAGGTTTTCAGCCCTCATCAACCAGGATAGCTTGACTCCAGTGGCATGGAGAGCACTGGACCCACGTCTGGGCATTCCCCGTCCCACTCGGGGTGACAAATGTTTCCCGTCCCAGGAAGACCTGGCTTAGCAGTCCGGGCTGGACTGTTCCCACAAGGAACAGGCTCAGGACTGATTCGCATATGGCTGGGTCCAAACTGGGGTGGTGCGGTGAGCAAAAGAATTATGGATTAAACCCAGATCCTTTTGACTGGGGGTGAATGTTTGCATTGACCAGCATTCCGTCCATCAAATCTTTCTTTTGCATATCCTAGATGTAGAGCAGCATAACTTCCCTTAAAATGTTCCTCCTAATTGCTACTGGTGATATGGCTAGAATTCGTGGTGGAGGGCCTGAAAACTGAATTTGCGTTTGGTAACAGTAGCCCAAAATGTCTTACTACAGCCCTGTTTGGATGTTTGTAAGAGTGTATCTCACCACGAGCTTACAACTTCCTGACGATGTGTTTTTCTGGCTTTTATGTATTGCTTGTGCAGAATACAGGCCAAATAATAATCCCTGGGTTTGGTAGTTAATGGCAGGTGAAGATCCCTATTCGCTTTAGAACAGGCAGGAAAACAAGTTGTTAAAATGATTATGTTACAAAACATTTTAATAATTTAGTGACTTTTAAGTCTTTTGAACTAAAAGAATATGGCAGTTTGGTAGTAAGATAAAGATAAATAATGTCAGCCTTACATGAATAAACTTCGACAAAACAGAAATGTTACACTCCAAACATAACTGTCATGTTATGTTACGCTATGCAGATTTGTAGCGGCAGGTCATTCCATGCTTTAGTAGCGATTTAGAAGTTGTGTTGGAAATGTTATGTTGTCAGATAAAATTTAAAAAGCATTTCCATAAAGTCATGATTAGATAATTAGCAACTCAAAACAAAAATACAAACTTAAATGCATGTTAGTATTTGCAAACTTTCATTCTATTCATAAACAAAGAATAACACAGGTAAGAAACAGCATGTAATGTTAAAACAACCCGCAGACCGGACACATGACTGGACACCACAATCAAAACATAAGTTCTCTTATGTTATTATAAAAATATTATGCTTACCACCTGCCTGCTGCTCAAAATCTCTCATCTGTGCCTTAATTGTTGGCCAGACTAGTCCAGGGACTCTTCTGTACGTTGGTGTCATGTGGGGGTACCAGGGATGTGGCTTGAAGGACACACCCAGAATGTCCTGGGCCCCAAAGCTGGCTCAGAATGAAGGTCCTCCCAGCAATTACAGTATTCTTTCCATATGCTGGGTGTGTACAACTACTGCTCTACAGTACAAGCAGATGTCCCTTCACATCTGGGCCTGCGCTAAATGTCTTAGATAGGTATTTGGACACCGATAAAGCCGAGGGTACCTTTGTAGGAGTCATTCACAGATTATTGGTAGTCTTTATCAGTGAAGGGGGTTCTTCTCATCTGTCCTTCAGCCATGTTGGGGTTTTGGATGTAGAAAGGAACCACCGGGTAGATGAGGATGTTGTGAAGAAAGGATGGCACAGAATGACAACAAAATGGATGACTTCCTATTCCTGTATGTAGTTTCCTGTATGTTTCATTAGACATATGTCTCTGCACTGACTCTGGAGCCTCTTTCCTGCATATGGAGATCTCTGCTTTTCATCTGGTGCAGAAGATTTGCATGTGGGAGGGAACCCTCCGCATGCGGAGAGGACTCCATATGCAGAAGGCAGACTTCTGCATGTATAGAAACCCTTAAAAAAGTTCATGGATTAAACAGATACTACCACTGTTGGTTATGTATGTGATTTGGGTGACAAAAAAGGTCTGCTGTATTTTTGTTCCCAAAAATAATTGTACTATGTGAGAGATAGGATGTTATTGAAATGTTGTCATTTTACTATTTCCATAAGCATATGTTTGCTGATAACATTCCATGAATAAAACAATGTTGTCTTAGGATGGTATATAAGGACTGTGTAGTAGTCCACCACTCATTATTGACAAAACCGTGTCCAGCTACAAAACTGATGCTAGCAAAGTAGCAGTGCAAGTGAAAAATTGAACCTGCACCTTTATACCCGATCTCTTTTCTATACCCCCACCGCAGGTAACCGAATGCGGACGTAGATCAGGGGTAATGTTTATAGAAAAGCTCAGTTGCATGGCAGTGCTGTTCAACAAACTTACAACAATCTTGCAAACAACTTCTGGGTAGTAGGCCACCACCCCCTGTATGGCCAGGACAACTGAATTACAACTTAAGGATCCCAAAAGGATGTTTCAAGGATGGCTTGTGCACGTGTGGACATCTGTACATTGTGAGTTTTGGAGAGAGAGCATACCTGGCATCAGCTGCAACACAAATGTGATTTTTATCAAATGTGGATCTAGGCCAAATGCAATACATTATATATAAACATATGTAGTGGCAGAACAATTTGTGTATCTGTTGTGCTTGTAATGATTTATGAGTGAGGATGTTTGAGATGCCAACCCCAAAGTGCACATGTAGACCCAGTGTGAGATGTTGATGCTTACCAATATGCCAGATGCCATTAAACTCCCGAGCAACCAATCAGCATGCAGGAGGTGACTGAGGGAAGGAGTAGCTGCCATGTGTGCTTTCAGGAAATCCTCCACACACATCAGTGAACTTATATGTTAATGGACTAGCAGCTGTTGTCTATTGTGGAAGTGCCATGTTCATCATTTATACTTTATTTCGATTTAAAAAGAAAATCACAAAAGTCAGCACAATATCAAAAAATACAGGGTCTGAAAAATCATCAATAAACATTACATTGCACTATTCCAATACACATGACTGTGGAACAATCCTATAATACAGCATTAAAACTATACATATTATAAAAGCTGATTAAAACCCGCCTTTATGGTGGACCAGAACAGATCATGATTAAAAATACATCCAAACCATTAAAAAACATGTCAACAAATATCACATATGGAAGATAAAAAAGAAAGGGAGGAGCAATGTAAAAGAAAATTACAAACGCCTCCCTTCAGACCAGCGAATCACCCACACTCGGCCCAAAAATGTAGCTATAGCAATCGCATATGGGCCATCCACAGCAAATTTAAATAATCTAAATGCCTCACGGTGATCCCTGGTCCCCATCAAAGTGCAAATTGGTTTGAGCCAGTATCTCCTCGGGTTGTGATAAGCTGGACATGCAAATAAGATATGGCCCACCGATTCTTCCCTTTCTGGGCAGAATGGACATTTACTATTGCTTGCCAGTGAACCAGACCAATTAGAAATAAAAACCTTGGTCGGTAGGGTACCAACTCTAAATTGATGAAATAATTTGGGTCGCGAGATGAGGTGATTAAGTCCCAATACTGTTCAAAATAAGGTACAGATTTAGTGTATAGGAAGGTGCTAGACAATGTGAGACTATTGGAGGATGCATACTGTCGGGTATAAATCCAATCCCAGTATACTGTCTTTAACTCTTTTTTTGTCGGAAAAACACTTCCCTCTGGAGAAGACCACAACCGAGCCAATCCCAACTGAATAAGAATATATTTAACACCCCTAAACATCTCTATTTTGTTGTTCACATCCATATCCCGAACTTCCGGGACCGCCAACGCATAGTTGGTTAGTTCGGGGGTCACCCATAGTCTTCTCTAATATAAGACTGATCTAAGTCAGGCAACATCTCTTACGGAGTGACACCCCAAATCCAAATAGAGAGGAATTAGGGGTGTTGATTGCGGCAAACCCGTTACAGATCTTAAAAATGTATTTTGTATTACCACCAATGCTTCCAGATTCACGTGCGCCCACAACTCTGAACCATACAAAATTGCGGCACTGACTTTAGAATTGTATATCTGGAGTACTGGGGCCACGGGTTTGGAGTGAGAACGATTAAATTCCCTAAGGAACGCACCCGAGAATTGGGCGTGTTTAACCATAAGACAATCAAGGTGTGGCTTCCAGCTCATCTTTTTATCAAGTGTTACTCCAAGATATGAAAAAGTCTCAGTTAGTTCCAACGCACCTTCCTGCATCCTAACTTCGCTGATTTGTTTCTCAGAGTTTTGGAGAACCATAAACTTTGTTTTGTCAACATAGACAACAAGGTCGTGATCCTCGCAGAACTCCTCAAATCTTGTCAGGGCGCGTTGAAGACCCTGTCTTGTTTTGGAAATGATGAGGGTGTCGTCGGCAAACATTAGGAGTGGGATCCTTTTTCCACCTAGACTCGGGGCATCAGTTGGACAATCTTCATAATATTTCAAAACCCCATTAATATAGATGGAAAATAGAGTGGGTGCAAGAACGCACCCCTGCCTAACCCCCTTCTAGACTAGAAATGTGTCTGTAGTATGGCCAGCCAAATCCCACCTGACCTGGACATAGTTATCTGTATGCAGTTTGATTACAGAAGACAGAATCTCCAAAGGCATGCCCAGCTTTAACAGGCTATGCCACAATTTGGAGCGAGGAACGAGATCGAATGCGGACCTCAGATCCACAAACGCTGCATAAATAGCACCTTTTCTCAGAGTAGTAGTGCGCCAGTAGATAAGAATGAACCGTAGCACCTGGTCCACTGTACTAATACTATGTCTGAAGCCAGCTTGTAGATCTGATAAAATATGACAGTCATCCAACCATGCCTGGATTCTCCCTAGTATCACTCTGGCCACAACTTTTTGGATGCAATCGATCAAACTGATCGGTCTCTAATTTCCTGGGAGTGACCGATCCCCTTTTTTAAAGATGGGGAGAATAACAGCACCAGCCCAGGAACTAGGAACAGCTCCCCCTTGGTCGATAGCATTCATTAAAAGTTGAAAAAAATTGACCCAGGATGCAGGTCTTGGACAAAAAGATCTGCAGGAATGCAGTCAAGTCCCGGCGCCCTCCCTTTTGGGACTTTGAGGAGTGCTACTTCTACTTCCTTGCTAGAGATACTAAGTGGGGGAAGAGGTTGATGGCACTACAAAGATATCCTGTGTGCCCGGATTGATTGTGAATTGGCCTTTGAAGTGTGAGACCCACAGATACGGCTCCACATGGTTGGTGGGAGCTTTGCCGGGATCCCCACTCTCCCATTTCACCAAATGCCAGTAACGTGACATATCCCTTCCAGAACAGGCATGGAGGAGTTCCGCCAAGTGTGCCTCATCCCATTCCCGTTTTGGATGACATTTTGATAACTTATAACCCTGCGGCTTTTCTCTTATAGAGCCCTGGTTCTTACTCCTGATTGCGGCTGCCAATAGTTTATAAGCAGCACAACATTTGGAATTATACCATGGTGCTGCTTTACACCCAGGTGGTACAGGACCTTTTAAATTATGTGTTATGAAAAAAAACTTTTAATTGGTTAAAATGGTGCCCATGACTTTGTGCAGCTCCATTCCTGGTCAGCCCAGTTTCTGCCTCAGCCTGAAGTGCAGCAGTGGAACTCGCCACCAGATGGCTCATAGCTTGCAACTTTACCGGGTCAAGTGCTACCTTACACCATTTAAGGCATCTGGTGTCATTGGTCAACTGGCCCTCTACGAAGTCTAATCTATTGTGCTGTACTTTAGATTTATTGAAAACCATATCCCGCATAGAAACTCCAAGTGGTTTATGATCACTTTCTGGCCTAGCAACAACCAACATATCGAGCAATTCTGGCCAGAGTTCCATATTAACCATAAAATAATCTATACTACTATGACGATGCCCATTGCTGAATGTTGCAGCCCCCTGCTTATCAGACTTCGTGCGACCATTGGCAGCTCTTAACCCATGTTCTAAACACAGAGCTTTTAACTAAAGAGCTGCTCTAGTCTACTTTTTAATAGGAGTGGTGTCCAGTGAAGGAATTAACCATTGGTCATCCTCATCCAAACTGAAATAAAAGTCCTCACAGTCAAGGGGTTCGAAAGTGCAATTAAAATCCCCTGCAATAATAATATTGCTGATCTCTTTGTGTTGGGTTAAAAAAGCATCTAGTACGTCTACTGTGTCAGTTGTCCTCCCTCCTTGCAGACCCCTGGAATAAACATTGATAAGTACGATATCCTGTGTGGTACTGTAGGATAACTTAAGAATAAGAATTTCCAATGAATCTATTTCAATCTCCTCAAGATTGTATGAGAGGGATTATCTGGTCCAGATTGTCAACCCACCCTTGGGTCTGCCCCTATTGCCCTGGATAGCTGGTTTAGAAAAAAAATATATATCCCTCATGAAACACCTTATCTACTGCCCAAGATTCTTGGAAAAATATAATATCATGCTCCTCAATGAAAGTGGTCCACTCCGGTCCACTCCATGGAGACAAGCCTGCTTGTAAGCCCCGCAATGTTCCAGGATGCTATTCTAAGGACTCCAGGAGCCTCCCTGGTTAAACATTGAGGAGGACCTACATCAGTAGTTGACATAGATATAGGTGTGGCATTAACACTAGAAGTACAGGTACAAGCCAAATCAGTAATTCAAGACCTCAGTGGAACCTGACTACCCAAGCTGCTACAATGGGGTACATAGAGCTCCCTACCACTGGGGTCATACACACCAATCCCAATAGATTCCTGGTCCCGATACGGGGAGATATTTGTTGGCTGAGGCACTATACCCAGTCAGTCTATGTCCTCAAGATAGTTAAATGAGTCGAATCTATTAAATGTTTGGACAGTGTATTCATATGGCCCCTGTGCTGGTGGTACCCGGTTGCTAGTAGCCATCGGCCTTTGAATCAGCCGATTATCTCGATAAAAGTACCCCAAGGGTAGAATGTTTATACTTTCCTCACTCAAATACCATGAGCCAGCCCTATCTAGAATTGTCTTGACTAGGCGTGGAGTCTCGAAATTAACCACCACACAATCACCTCTACTTGTTTTATTAGAATTGCCTATCCAGGCATCTCTACGTGCCATTTTGTAACCCCTAAATAGCTGGCCCCCAACCTTGTTTTAGAATCTATAAAGTGGAGGGCCTTGTTCCTTAATGACACCCAATTTTTCTCAGTGCCGGATTGGAGGTGGGGGACGTTAGTAAGAACAATGGAATAGGGAGTTGCCTCTGGTGGTAAATTCAAGGTTTCATTGCATTGATGGCTATTCGAACCACCCTGGCGAGCACTAGTATGAGTGGCACACCCTAGTGTTACACCTCTACCAGGTATTAAAGTATCATGAGCCATTACATTATCCGCGGGATGCTGGGGAGGTTCAAACACATTTATACTTGCCAACACATTATCACCAGTAGGTATAACAACAGGGGCAATTGGGACAATTGGGGCTGGAACTAAGACATTGCTGGAAACTGTAGAACAACCTGGGGTACTAACCAATAGGTGGTGCTCAATCTTGGTTAGTCTTTGACTAATATCAAACAGCCTTAAAGCCAGAGGATCAAACTTTGCCTCCAATAGTAGTTCAATCTTAGCAATAAGCCTTGCCTCCACATCACAGGGCAGCTGGTTAAAGCAAGTTGGGGGATTGCTAGGTGTGGGGATTAAGATCTTAGGAATACCAACCTCTTGTACACTCCCTTTTTTCCCGCGAGGTGGCCCTTTAGTTTTGGCCACTTTGGTAATCTGGTGCACAGTAGTAGGGAGCCCACCCGCCTTCCTCTTTTTGGATACTACTGATGCTCGACCCTCACCTTTTTTAACCTGAGATTGGCGCTGGTGGTGAGTTAACATCTTCTCTGGAGAGGAGATGGTAGAATTTTGGTCACTCGCTAAAGGCAGGGAACAGGGAGCAGTTAACAACGGTGAGGAGGGGCCAGAAGATGGACATAAAGGTGGTTCCATTACTAAACCCACCCCGCTTGCGAGATAGTAGCCGCCGCCCCAGCTGATATTCTACGGGGGTCAATTGATAGCCTTCTTTGGGTGAGCTCAATCTCTTTGATACAAACAGATTCGGCTCTCAGAAGGAATGCATTGAGTGTACCAACAACCCCCTTTTGGTTAGACTTGCTCATATTTAGCTGTTTTAATCAACCCCAATTGCCCAGAGAAAAAATATAACAAAGTACTGCAGCAGATAACCGTCACTGTCCTACAATGGAAAAGTACCAATTTGACGGTAAAAGAGGGATAGCCCAGCCTAGCCTCCTCCGGGCTTCGACAGGCGCGGACGGGCCCGCCCTTGGCCCAGGTTTCGCCCAGGCACGCCTGTGGGCGTCACGGGAGGCGCAGCATTGTTTTAAGCGCCTCTGGGCGTCTGCAGTGATGTCCTCAGTGTGCGTGGTCCCCAGGCACACAGGGAAATGTAGTCCCCATGCAACGAGAGTGGCAGCAAACTCGGGTCAGTGTGGCCGCAACCGGAGCAGAGCAACAGAGCCCCCAGAAGCAATCCGGTGAGTGCAACCAAGCTAGATTTGTATCCCGCGTCGCAGGAGGCGCAGCATTGTTTTAAGCGCCTCCGGGTGCCTGCGGTGACGTCCTCGGTGTGTGCAGTCCCCAGGCACACAGGGAAATGTAGTCCCCACGCAGCGAGAGTGGCAGCAAACTCGGGTCAGTGTGGCCGGAACCGGAGCAGAGCAACAGAGCCCCCAGAAGCAATCCGGTGAGTGCAACCAAGTGCCATGTTTATACAGTCCAATGCACCTACCACATGAGGTAAATGGGCAAAGGCATAACATTCCATTACCATCCCTTTGCTTTTTCTCCAGTGATTGTGGAATAGCAATAAACTGGTGCACTCTTCTGTTGACACATCTCAGCACATGATGCAAGCATTAAGACTGGATTACCTGTGAGATGCCAACACTTTAATAAATGACCCTGTGGGAAAGATCCAGTAGACATAAAATGGAGCACAGCAATTATTTTGGCCTATGTAGGGTTAGCTTGAGACAGGCACCAGGTGAATCAAGCTCCTGCATTTGGTCTGCAGCCATGTCAAGGACCACATCAGGTGAGAAGCAGTATCTCCCGGTAAAGCTAGATGGCGGCTCGTGGTTTGCCACAGCAGGTCCAGTTCTCTGCAGTGATGCACCTTTCAATGAAAGTTTTTTAGGGCCCCTGGCTTCTCGCTCATCTGCCCTGAGGGGCTGACACTCAGCCAACCGGCGTTCCAAATGCTGGATGCCTCGGGTGATGGCAGGACTGCTTCGCTTTACCTGAAGTATACAGAGTAGCAAGCAGTAGCCATGGCTGCCATCTTCCCATGGTCCCAGGCACCAGAGAGAGGGTGTCTATCTGCCCGGCCGTAGAGTATGAAGCTACTTGGTGTTGCATACGTCGGTTTATACAGGAGGAGTAGAGTTTGGCTTCACATGTATGACGTCTATATGGTACTTTGAGGGAGATCCTCAAGTTGCACCAGCCATATTGTTTTCTCTGCAGTTGTGATTGGTGTTGGGATTGGGAGCCTGCTGGACTGATATTCTGTTGCAGTTTCTTGAGGTGGGTATGATTTCAGCAGGAACTGAATACAAGGAGGATTTGTGAGCTCTTTTACCATCTGTTTTTTTTTCTTGCACTGATCAATCAAGCACTTATGGAGATACCAGTTACGGCTGGGGACGGCTAGTTGCAGCTCGTATTTTCTCTCCGCAAAGGCTTGGAAAGAAGCAGCTTCTTCCAAGTAATTCAGTAGCTAATAATATTAATAACCCAGTTGATCTTTGGGTGCCTAGAAGCTCCATGCAACCCCTGGCTGCCGCTCCTCACCTCTGGAAGTAGTAGGGGGAGCACTAATTAACCCTGGGTGGGCTCATAAGCTTCCAGGTGATGAACCTGGTGCTGTTCCCTCCAGCAATTTCAACACAACTGTGCTTAATATGGATTCTTTAGGGACAGGATGCTGTTCCCAGAAAATGCTGGATGACTTATTTCGCTCCTCTCCCTCCCACCCCACCTCCAGATAACATGAATAATAAAGGGAATAAAGCAATCTCTCCAAATGGAGCGCCTTGGACTGTGGCCTTCCCCCTTTTTACGGGGCTCAGTTCATTGAAGTTATTGGGAAATTCTCCCTCTGCTCCTTCAATCCTCATTACTACATCTGTGGGGGGTTTATGTCCTGGGTGCTGAGGCTTCCTCTATCACCTGGACAGAATCTACCCTAGCTCAACCAGAGGTGGTCGACGTAGGTGTTGCTGTAGCAGAGACGGTCTACCAGCTTGAATTTGGAAATGTGCTTGTTAACACCCTACAGACTTCCAGCAGGGGGCAGCAGCTATCTCTGCATTGCCGCCGTTAGATTCTACTGGAGGATGGACAGGAGTTTTTTTTCCCCCTCTGGCAGTCTATATGACAATGGCGATCAAACAGCTCAAGTTCATATAAACTGTCCAGAGCTTGTGAGGCGATCTTACCCACCTCTAGGTACTCTAGCTCCAGCTATTGCTCTGGCTATCTTGGCTGGCCTGAGAGATACCAGGGCTCTGCCAGCCACCCACCTGTATTGTATTGTATATTTGTATAGCACTTTACTGTCACCCCAAGGGCATCCTGGCGCTTGAGATCACTGTCAGCAGCAGAAAACACATCTTAAACTGCCCTAGGGAACAAGTGGGTCTTCAACGCTTTTTTAAATGGTAGAAAGTTCCTTTGACCTCGTAAAAGGAGTGGCAGAGAATTCCAGAGTTTAGCCGCTGCGACACTAAACGAGCGTCCACCCATCCTCACTCTCTGGAATCTCGGTACCACCACCAGCCACGCAGAAGAAGAGTGCAGACATCGCGCGGACGAATACCATGAAAACATATTCTGCAGTGGAACCGGGCCCTGTCCGTGCAAAGCCCTGAACACCAGGCAGGCAGCTTTGTACTGAACACGTAAGTGGACCGGCAGCCAATGTGAGTCCCGAAGAGCAGCGGTGGGGGAACTAAGGTTAGGGCGAGAGAGGGCCAGCTTGGCCGCCATGTTCTGCACCCGTTGCAGCTTGCATAGCAACGTTTTAGGGGCTTCCAGAAGTAGAGCGTTGCAATAGTCTAAACGACTTAGGATGGTCCCATGCACTACTTCTGGTCTAGACTGTTCAGGTAAAAGGGGCAAAACTTTACGGAGCATGCGCAGCAGCATCATGCACGTAGCCGTGGTCTTATTTACGTGTATATACAGCTGCAAGTTAGGCCCAAAAGTAACCCCTAAATTACGTGCCGACTCGGCGGCTGACACTGTCTCAGGAAAGGTCGAGGGCCAAAAGTTGTCGGGGAGTGAGCGCGGTATTTTATCAGAAGAACAGTAAAGCACCTCCGTTTTTTTGCTGTTGAACTGAAGGGAGTTAGATCGAAGCCAGTCAGCTGTAGCTGACATACAGCGGTGGAATGTTTCCAACGGGACCGAGTTATTTCCTTCCAGTGAAAAGACCAATTGGGTATCATCAGTATAATTGAATGCTGAAATACCGAAAGATTTTATCAGATGGACCAGAGGGCGAAGGTAAAGGTTGAAAAGTATGGGGCTGATGGCCGAGCCCTGTGGTACCCCCTGCCCCACATTCCTCACCTCCGATCTAAATGGGGGCAGCGCCACCACCTGCCGTCGGTTGTTCAAATAAGAGACCAACCAATCCCTTGCCAGCCCGGTGACCCGCAGTCTTCCAGTCTCCTGATGAGGGTAGAGTGGCAGACCGTGTCGAACGCGGCCGACATGTCGAGCAGCACTAAGAAGGCTGCCCGACCCATGTCAACCCGCGAACGAAGGTTGTCCAACACGGCCACCAGCGCAGATTCAGTCCCATGCGCTGGACGGAAGCCAAATTATGCCTCATCAAACCAGGTGTTCTCTTCCAGGAAACCGGACAGGGCGCGGGTCACTAACTTCTCCATGATTTTGATAGGGAACGGCAGCAAAGAGATGGGTCTATAATTAGACAGGCAGGCAGGGTCCAATGTGGGTTTCTTTAAAAGAGGTGACACCACTGCCAGCTTCGAGCACTCGGGAACGATTGCAGTGTCAAAGGACTGGAGGCAGATGGAATGCAAGGGCTGGAAAAGTTCATCTTGGAACACCTTCCAGAATTTAGGAGGCAGTGGGTCCAAGGGGGAGCCCGATGACACAGTTAGTGCCAATTTACAGAACTCCTCCTAGGACGGGCTGGGGGAGCAACAGAGCTGGGGTCGACTGGGGTAGACCACGAAGGCTTCCATGCTGGGAGAGCAACCGCTCAGCTGGGGTCGACTGGGCGCAGCGTCCGGAGCTCCCAGACTGAGAGAGGGACCACTCAGCTGGGGTCGACTGGGCGCAACGTCCGGAGCTCCCAGACTGAGAGAGGTACCACCCAGCTGAGGTCGACTGGGCGCAACGTCCGGACCTCCCAGACTGAGAGAAGGACCATCCAGCTGGGGTCGACTGGGCGAGACGTCCGGAGCTCCCAAGCAGAGAGTCATGTGACTCTGCTGGGGTCAACTGGGCGAGACGTCCGGAGCTCCCAGACCAGAGGAGGACGGTGCTGGGCGCTTTAGTCCCTCCAAAATCATGGCAATCTTCTCTTCCAAGGCACTTGCCAAAGACTCACATAAAGCCTGCGATGCGAGAACATTGTTTGCCGCGCAGGTAGGATGCGTCAGGTCGTTAGCGATTTTAAACAGCGCCTGGGATTTGTTAGGGGCCTGGTTCAAGGCGGATTCCAGGTAGGCCGCTTTCGCACACTTAATCTGTGCTTTGTATTCCTGGAGAGACTGCCTGAAAGAGGCCTTCACTATATCCGAATAGTCCTTCCTCCAGGCTCTCTCAGCTCGTCTGCAGCACAACTTCATCTGCCGCAGATCGTTCGTGTACCAAAGGCATGCCCGATTCAATCTTTCCCTGGACCTCCGAAGAGGGGCCACCTTATCCAAGGAGTACGAGATATGCCGGCACATCGAAGTGTAGCTCTCCTCCACATTATCTCCCAGGGTGACATTTCCTGGTAATAAAGTAGGCAGAACTGAAGATTTTAAAAGTCGGGACCAAGGTCTGCCCATTTTAGCATGTCTGGAACCAGAATCCGCCGAAGAGTTAGTGCCCAGACATAGAGAGAAAGCAACTAAGGCGTGATCCGTCCAATACTGGCAGAGGATATCGTTCACCGTCACTTGTTGTGCATCGGCAAACACTAAATCCAAGACATGGCCCTGCCGGTGCGTGGCCGAAAGGACAAGCTGCTGCAACTGAATTTAGTTGCACGCTTGGCACAAGGTGTTAAAGGCACTGTCCTGCGGTCCACCCGGCCAAAGGTTAAAGTCCCCTAGGACCATCAACCGAGAGTGAGTATTAGAGAGATCATGTAACAGATCGATGAGATCAGGGAGCGTGGGGGCATTGCCCGGCGGTCGATAGCACAGGACACCTGAGCATAAAATCCCCTCAAGTCCTTTAAAAGAGAACCCCATCAGCTCAAAGCCCGGTACCTCTCTGAGCTTAAGCTGGGATAAAGCGAGCGTCTCCCTGTATATAAATCCAATTGCACCGCCCCTGTTCAACAGGCGAGGAGTATGGTTGATTTTAATTCCCGGAGGACAGGCCAGGCCTAATTCGACCTCACAGTCCACCCGAGTCCAGGTTTCCGTTAGGAACAGCACATCAAGCCCCATGGACTCAATAAGAAAGGCAGTCTCCGTGTGGTGCTTACAGAGAGCCCGAACGTTAAGCAAACCACAGGAGAGCTTTCTGGGTATAGGCGAACAGCTGGCCTGCTGACTAGGGGGTGCCTGAGGCGCTCTCAAGGCTAGTAAGTCAGTTCGAGAATAGACTATGCGGGATGTGCACGGAGTGCCAGAGGTAGCAGACCTAAGCGCGCCCGGTGCGCGAACGGGCGCAAACGGGCTTACCTCTGGCGCACCTCCGTCGCGCCTAAGTCGCGCCCGCTGTGCGCGGACGCTGCGCGCCTGCTCGTCCATCTTTATATGGTATTACACTGAGTGGAAGTCCGCCTCCTTCGCCCCTTGCCCTATGCAAGATGGCGCCCAAAGTGCCCCTGGCCTCAGAACCCACCCAAGATGGCGGTTGGACCCGCTAATGCTAACTATATTCCGCCGAATGCGGGTGAGATCCAATTATGGTGCCAGTAAGCCTAGCTGAACCCCGGCCTAAGGAAGAGCGTCACTAAGGTAGGCAAGAATTAATAAGCTAAACAGTAGGCTATGCAAACTATGCAGCGCAGTACAAGCAGCGCGAAGTTAAAAGAGGAGCCACACGAGTTAAAATTAAAGCAGCAGCAGTAGCGCGCTGACAGCGAAATCTGAGCCAAACCTGATCCAGTGGCTTAAATAAGCTCACCAAGTGCGGAAGTCCGCCTCCTGCGCCCCTTGCCCTAAGCAAGATGGCGCCCGAAGTGCCCCTGGCCTCAGAACCCACCCAAGATGGCGGTCGGACCCGCTAATGCTAACTATATCCCGCCGAATGCGGGTGAGATCCAATTATGGTGCCAGTAAGCCTAACTGAACCCCGGCCTAAGGAAGAGCGTCACTTAGGTAGGCAAGAATTAATAAGCTAAACAGTAGGCTATGCAAACTATGCAGCGCAGTACAAGCAGCGCGAAGTTAAAAGAGGAGCCACACGAGTTAAAATTAAAGCAGCAGCAGTAGCACGCTGACAGCGAAATCTGAGCCAAACCTGACCCGGTGGCTTAAATAAGCTTACCAAGTGCGGAAGTCCGCCTCCTGCGCCCCTTGCCCTAAGCAAGATGGCGCCCGAAGTGCCCCTGGCCTCAGAACCCACCCAAGATGGCGGTCGGACCCGCTAATGCTAACTATATCCCGCCGAATGCGGGTGAGATCCAATTATGGTGCCAGTAAGCCTAACTGAACCCCGGCCTAAGGAAGAGCGTCACTTAGGTAGGCAAGAATTAATAAGCTAAACAGTAGGCTATGCAAACTATGCAGCGCAGTACAAGCAGCGCGAAGTTAAAAGAGGAGCCACACGAGTTAAAATTAAAGCAGCAGCAGTAGCACGCTGACAGCGAAATCTGAGCCAAACCTGACCCGGTGGCTTAAATAAGCTTACCAAGTGCGGAAGTCCGCCTCCTGCGCAGCTTGCCCTAAGCAAGATGGCGCCCGAAGTGCCCCTGGCCTCAGAACCCACCCAAGATGGCGGTCGGACCCGCTAATGCTAACTATATCCCGCCGAATGCGGGTGAGATCCAATTATGGTGCCAGTAAGCCTAGCTGAACCCCGGCCTAAGGAAGAGCGTCACTAAGGTAGGCAAGAATTAATAAGCTAAACAGTAGGCTATGCAAACTATGCAGCGCAGTACAAGCAGCGCGAATTAAAAGAGGAGCCACACGAGTTAAAATTAAAGCAGCAGCAGTAGCGCGCTGACAGCGAAATCTGAGCCAAACCTGACCCGGTGGCTTAAATAAGCTCACAAAGTGCGGAAGTCCGCCTCCTGCGCCCCTTGAACTAAGCAAGATGGCGCCCAAAGTGCCCCTGGCCTCAGAACCCACCCAAGATGGAGGTCGGACCCGCTAATGCTAACTATATCCCGCCGAATGCGGGTGAGATCCAATTATGGTGCCAGTAAGCCTAGCTGAACCCCGGACTAAGGAAGAGCGTCACTAAGGTAGGCAAGAATTAATAAGCTAAACAGTAGGCTATGCAAACTATGCAGCACAGTACAAGCAGCGCGAAGTTAAAAGAGGAGCCACACAAGTTAAAATTAAAGCAGCAGCAGTAGCGCGCTGACTGCGAAATCTGAGCCAAACCTGACCCGGTGTCTTAAATAAGCTCACCAAGTGCGGAAGTCCGCCTCCTGCGCCCCTTGCCCTAAGCAAGATGGCGCCCGAAGTGCCCCTGGCTTCAGAACCCACCCAAGATGGCGGTCGGACCCGCTAATGCTAACTATATCCCGCCGAATGCGGGTGAGATCCAATTATGGTGCCAGTAAGCCTAGCTGAACCCCGGCCTAAGGAAGAGCGTCACTAAGGTAGGCAAGAATTAATAAGCTAAACAGTAGGCTATGCAAACTATGCAGCGCAGTACAAGCAGCGCGAATTAAAAGAGGAGCCACACGAGTTAAAATTAAAGCAGCAGCAGTAGCGCGCTGACAGCGAAATCTGAGCCAAACCTGACCCGGTGGCTTAAATAAGCTCACAAAGTGCAGAAGTCCGCCTCCTGCGCCCCTTGCCCTAAGCAAGATGGCGCCCAAAGTGCCCCTGGCCTCAGAACCCACCCAAGATGGCGGTCGGACCCGCTAATGCTAATTATCCCGCCGAATGCGGGTGAGATCCAATTATGGTGCCAGTAAGCCTAGCTGAACCCCGGCCTAAGGAAGAGCGTCACTGAAGTAGGTAAAAATTAATAAGCGAAACAGTAGGCTATGCAAACTATGCAGCTCAGTACAAGCAGCGCGAAGTTAAAAGAGGAGCCACACGAGTTAAAATTAAAGCAGCAGCAGTAGCGCGCTGACAGCGAAATCTAAGCCAAACCTGACCCGGTGGCTTAAATAAGCTCACCAAGTGCGGAAGTCCGCCTCCTGCGCCCCTTGCCCTGAGCAAGATGGCGCCCGAAGTGCCCCTGGCCTCAGAACCCACCCAAGATGGCGGTCGGACCCGCTAATGCTAACTATATCCCGCCGAATGCGGGTGAGATCCAATTATGGTGCCAGTAAGCCTAGCTGAACCCCGGCCTAAGGAAGAGCATCACTAAGGTAGGCAAGAATTACTAAGCTAAACAGTAGGCTATGCAAACTATGTAGCGCAGTACAAGCAGCGCAAATTAAAAGAGGAGCCACACAAGTTAAAATTAAAGCAGCAGCAGTAGCGCGCTGACAGCGAAATCTGAGCCAAACCTGACCCGGTGGCTTAAATAAGCTCACCAAGTGCGGAAGTCCGCCTCCTGCGCCCCTTGCCCTAAGCAAGATGGCGCCCAAAGTGCCCCTGGCCTCAGAACCCACCCAAGATGGCCGTCGGACCCGCTAATGCTAATTATCCCGCCGAATACGGGTGAGATCCAATTATGGTGCCAGTAAGCCTAGCTGAACCCCGGCCTAAGGAAGAGCGTCACTAAGGTAGGCAAAAATTAATAAGCGAAACAGTAGGCTATGCAAACTATGCAGCGCAGTACAAGCAGCGCGAAGTTAAAAGAGGAGCCACATGAGTTAAAATTAAAGCAGCAGCAGTAGCGCGCTGACAGCGAAATCTGAGCCAAACCTGACCCGGTGGCTTAAATAAGCTCACCAAGTGCGGAAGTCCGCCTCCTGCGCCCCTTGCCCTAAGCAAGATGGCGCCCAAAGTGCCCCTGGCCTCAGAACCCACCCAAGATGGCGGTCGGACCCGCTAATGCTAATTATCCCGCCGAATGCGGGTGAGATCCAATTATGGTGCCAGTAAGCCTAGCTGAACCCCGGCCTAAGGAAGAGCGTCACTAAGGTAGGCAAAAATTAATAAGCGAAACAGTAGGCTAAGCAAACTATGCAGCGCAGTACAAGCAGCGCGAAGTTAAAAGAGGAGCCACACAAGTTAAAATTAAAGCAGCAGCAGTAGCGCGCTGACAGCGAAATCTGAGCCAAACCTGACCCGGTGGCTTAAATAAGCTCACCAAGTGCGGAAGTCCGCCTCCTGCGCCCCTTGCCCCAAGCAAGATGGCATTGTGAAGGTAGGGAATGCACTCCATACTTAGTAATGTTCAGAACAAATTAATCCATATTTCTTGATGTCGCGTGCTTCTTGGTTTAGTTCCTTGCCCAGGTGACACTTACAATAGAATCCGTTTTGCTGGGGCGACTTTTTTCGCCCCGTGCCAAAGGCACTGCTTGAGTGAGAGCTTCTTGCTCTTCTTGTTTCAATCCTGATTTTGCTCGAATTTCTCAATTTGTAAACTAACACTTTCTCAATCTTTTCGTTGTAATCCACTTGCTTCCACACGCTCAAGATTATGCCATTTTTCAAAGTTTCTCATGTTTTTGCTGTGCCCATCCAGACCTCGATTCAAAAACACGTACTGACGCACATATTAATCCAGAAGCAGTGTTTATTAAAAACCCAATGCATTTCGGGCCCCTGGGGCCCTTCGTCAGGGGTCACTACAAAAAACAATAAAACATGTATTTGTAATTACATTTCATCAGTATGTGTATATCATCTGTTACAACATTTGATCAACGGCTTAACCCGCTCCCCTCATCCTTGGTGTCAACGTTATCTGCTAAAAAATCTAGCATTTAACTTAATGTGTAATTAATCTTTCCCCTTGTGTATACAATCAGAAAACCTCTGGCGCCTAATATTTTAAACAACTACCCTTTCGTAATGAGCGTTACAGAAACATTTGACCATGCATCCCTTAGCTTGCTTCCAAAATTCCTTCCACAGCAAACCCCTCTGTTCGAAAAACAACCCGTTCGTTTTACCCATCTTACACCGACTGAACTCATGCAATGAATCGTGAACTGAATGCAGCGTGTCTCCTTACCACCATTAATGATTAGAACCTCTCTCTGTTTTCCTAGCGTGATAAAGCCCATGTGCACGCTTTTGTTCCTTTGTAATCACTAACTTGCATCCTTTAGTTAACCCCCAGTCATTGCATGCTATACTTCACATACCTGCTTTTAAAACTGTCCATACTCGTCTTTCTGTAACAAAGGAGTGTTTCCTGTTCTTCACCACTCGCCGATTTAAACCCAACACTGGTGCTAAGGCCTCTCCCGCTCAGCTGTGATACTAATTGGCCACCTGGTTTCCTCACTTGTTTGATGAGCTCTTCCCGCGATCACTAAATACTACTAAACCCACAATGCAGCGCAAGTACTAAAACCACACCACTGTGTAAATGTAACAGAACTGTTATGTGAAATCGTAATAAATCCAAATCAATCACAAGTCTTGGCATTTAAAGTCGTTTCCGATGTCTCTCATATCATCCGACCACCTAGTGCTTATGAAGTGCCGATCATAAAAACATTGCTATTCTGTACTTGATGTTCCGTTGAGCGTGCGAGACATTTAACAATTACTGTTTCAACAATATATTCTTCTTTTAGCTGGAGCGGGTGCAGACCCAGTTTGGGCAAATATCTATAAAGTACTTTGTGAAGGTAGGGAATGCACTCCATACTTAGTAATGTTCAGAACAAATTAATCCATATTTCTTGATGTCGCGTGCTCCTTGGTTTAGTGCCTTGCCCAGGTGACACTTACAATAGAATCCGTTTTGCTGGGGTGACTTTTTTCGCCCCGTGCCACAAGGGGAAAGATGAATTACACATTAAGTTAAATGCTAGATTTTTTAGCAGATAACGTTGACACCAAGGATAAGGGGAGCGGGTTAAGCCGTTGATCAAATGTTGTAACAGATGATATACACATACTGATGAAATGTAATTACAAATACATGTTTTATTGTTTTTTTAGTGACCCCTGACGAAGGGCCCCAGAGGCCCGAAATGCATTGGGTTTTTAATAAACACTGCTTCTGGATTAATATGTGCGTCAGTACGTGTTTTTGAATCGAGGTCTGGATGGGCACAGCAAAAACATGAGAAACTTTGAAAAATGGCATAATCTTGAGCGTGTGGAAGCAAGTGGATTACAACGAAAAGATTGAGAAAGTGTTAGTTTACAAATTGAGAAATTCGAGCAAAATCAGGATTGAAACAAGAAGAGCAAGAAGCTCTCACTCAAGCAGTGCCTTTGGCACGGGGCGAAAAAAGTCGCCCCAGCAAAACGGATTCTATTGTAAGTGTCACCTGGGCAAGGCACTAAACCAAGGAGCACGCGACATCAAGAAATATGGATTAATTTGTTCTGAACATTACTAAGTATGGAGTGCATTCCCTACCTTCACAAAGTACTTTATAGATATTTGCCCAAACTGGGTCTGCACCCGCTCCAGCTAAAAGTAGAATATATTGTTGAAACAGATATTGTTAAATGTCTTGCACGCTCAACGGAACATCAAGTACAGAATAGCAATGTTTTTATGATCGGCACTTCATAAGCACTAGGTGGTCGGATGATATGAGAGACATCAGAAACGGCTTTAAATGCCAAGACTTGTGATTGATTTGGATTTATTACGATTTCACATAACAGTTCTGTTACATTTACACAGTGGTGTGGTTTTAGTACTTGCGCTGCATTGTGGGTTTAGTAGTATTTAGTGATCGCGGGAAGAGCTCATCAAACAAGTGAGGAAACCAGGTGGCCAATTAGTATCACAGCTGAGCGGGAGGGGCCTTAGCACCAGTGTTGGGTTTAAATCGGCGAGTGGTGAAGAACAGGAAACACTCCTTTGTTACAGAAAGACGAGTATGGACAGTTTTAAAAGCAGGTATGTGAAGTATAGAATGCAATGACTGGGGGTTAACTAAAGGATGCAAGTTAGTGATTACAAAGGAACAAAAGCGTGCACATGGGCTTTATCACGCTAGGAAAACAGAGAGAGGTTCTAATCATTAATGGTGGTAAGGAGACACGCTGCATTCAGTTCACGATTCATTGCATGAGTTCAGTCGGTGTAAGATGGGTAAAACGAACGGGTTGTTTTTCGAACAGAGGGGTTTGCTGTGGAAGGAATTTTGGAAGCAAGCTAAGGGATGCATGGTCAAATGTTTCTGTAACGCTCATTACGAAAGGGTAGTTGTTTAAAATAATAGGCGCCAGAGGTTTTCTGATTGTATACACAAGGGGAAAGATGAATTACACATTAAGTTAAATGCTAGATTTTTTAGCAGATAACGTTGACACCAAGGATAAGGGGAGCGGGTTAAGCCGTTGATCAAATGTTGTAACAGATGATATACACATACTGATGAAATGTAATTACAAATACATGTTTTATTGTTTTTTGTAGTGACCCCTGACGAAGGGCCCCAGAGGCCCGAAATGCATTGGGTTTTTAATAAACACTGCTTCTGGATTAATATGTGCGTCAGTACGTGTTTTTGAATCGAGGTCTGGATGGGCACAGCAAAAACATGAGAAACTTTGAAAAATGGCATAATCTTGAGCGTGTGGAAGCAAGTGGATTACAACGAAAAGATTGAGAAAGTGTTAGTTTACAAATTGAGAAATTCGAGCAAAATCAGGACTGAAACAAGAAGAGCAAGAAGCTCTCACTCAAGCAGTGCCTTTGGCACGGGGCGAAAAAAGTCGCCCCAGCAAAACGGATTCTATTGTAAGTGTCACCTGGGCAAGGCACTAAACCAAGGAGCACGCGACATCAAGAAATATGGATTAATTTGTTCTGAACATTACTAAGTATGGAGTGCATTCCCTACCTTCACAAAGTACTTTATAGATATTTGCCCAAACTGGGTCTGCACCCGCTCCAGCTAAAAGAAGAATATATTGTTGAAACAGTAATTGTTAAATGTCTTGCACGCTCAACGGAACATCAAGTACAGAATAGCAATGTTTTTATGATCGGCACTTCATAAGCACTAGGTGGTCGGATGATATGAGAGACATCGGAAACGGCTTTAAATGCCAAGACTTGTGATTGATTTGGATTTATTACGATTTCACATAACAGTTCTGTTACATTTACACAGTGGTGTGGTTTTAGTACTTGCGCTGCATTGTGGGTTTAGTAGTATTTAGTGATCGCGGGAAGAGCTCATCAAACAAGTGAGGAAACCAGGTGGCCAATTAGTATCACAGCTGAGCGGGAGGGGCCTTAGCACCAGTGTTGGGTTTAAATCGGCGAGTGGTGAAGAACAGGAAACACTCCTTTGTTACAGAAAGACGAGTATGGACAGTTTTAAAAGCACGTATGTGAAGTATAGAATGCAATGACTGGGGGTTAACTAAAGGATGCAAGTTAGTGATTACAAAGGAACAAAAGCGTGCACATGGGCTTTATCACGCTAGGAAAACAGAGAGAGGTTCTAATCATTAATGGTGGTAAGGAGACACGCTGCATTCAGTTCACGATTCATTGCATGAGTTCAGTCGGTGTAAGATGGGTAAAACGAACGGGTTGTTTTTCGAACAGAGGGGTTTGCTGTGGAAGGAATTTTGGAAGCAAGCTAGGGGATGCATGGTCAAATGTTTCTGTAACGCTCATTACGAAAGGGTAGTTGTTTAAAATAATAGGCGCCAGAGGTTTTCTGATTGTATACACAAGGGGAAAGATTAATTACACATTAAGTTAAATGCTAGATTTTTTAGCAGATAACGTTGACACCAAGGATAAGGGGAGCGGGTTAAGCCGTTGATCAAATGTTGTAACAGATGATATACACATACTGATGAAATGTAATTACAAATACATGTTTTATTGTTTTTTGTAGTGACCCCTGACGAAGGGCCCCAGAGGCCTGAAATGCATTGGGTTTTTAATAAACACTGCTTCTGGATTAATATGTGCGTCAGTACGTGTTTTTGAATCGAGGTCTGGATGGGCACAGCAAAAACATGAGAAACTTTGAAAAATGGCATAATCTTGAGCGTGTGGAAGCAAGTGGATTACAACGAAAAGATTGAGAAAGTGTTAGTTTACAAATTGAGAAATTCGAGCAAAATCAGGATTGAAACAAGAAGAGCAAGAAGCTCTCACTCAAGCAGTGCCTTTGGCACGGGGCGAAAAAAGTCACCCCAGCAAAACGGATTCTAAGCAAGATGGCGCCCGAAGTGCCCCGAAGTGCCACCTGGGGACTTTTGTTATGGATGCCTTTGTACAGAGGGTCTTGGATCCTGTCTGCACACTAGACAATGACAAACAGTTGTTCTGGGACCTGGAAGGAACACAGCTAACGCCTACCAACAGTTTTCCATCAGTCTCTATTCCTCTTGTTCCCCCTACTACATCATTAGGTCTTAATAAGCCGGTTCTTAAAGACTCTGCCTCTGGGGGGACCCCCTACTGGGTTCATCACCACACCAACTCATGATTCTCCTACCCTGTCTGTCATCTATAATCTTTTCTTGCAGCATAGAAAGGAGTATCAGAAAGATTCCGATACATTGAAGTCTGGCCATCTAAAGACTAAGGTAGCTCTGAGGAAGCTGCACAAAGAACATGGACATTATTAATTCTTGCCTGGGGGAGGTAGGGATGTCCCAACTGCCCTCTGCACGGGTGACAAACAAAAACAATTAGCCATCGCTCATTGTTCTCAGTTCTCTATCTCTCATCTAGTGTAGAAGATCTGGAGAACTGGTTGTGTAGAAATAACTTGCTAGTCCTGGGCATTTTAGAGGGGGTATAAGGGGATGACCCCATGGGCTTTGTTGTCCGCCTTTTTCGAGAATCTGTTCCTACAATGAGTGACCGGGATATGAAGAGTTTTATACAGAGGGCTCCTGGTTTTTCCATGTAGGTGTCCCAGTAAGTGTGGGCCCTCCAGGTCTCCCTGTGCCATTTTCATATATGTAGGGAATTTCGTACTACGGCAGGATATCTATAGGGTAGTGCTACCAAAGTCACCCATCAAGGTCTGTGGGGGGGGAATTCTTTGTCTAGTCAGACTTTTGCCATCAAATGGTGATGAGACAGTGGCAACTGCTGGAGGATATTCTGGCCTTACATATAATTAGGGCGATTGTTTCTCTTATGGAACCTGAAACATTGCAGATTAGACTTGATGGTCAAACTCATTTCTGTTACAATGGCCCAAAGGTTTTGGAGCTGCTAGCTAAATGAGAGTTGGAACATTGAGTCTTATTTCTTTCCATGCTGTTTCTTTCACTCGTGACTTTTCTCTTGTAGTTAGAGTGGCTGTCAGTGTTTTTTTCCTTTTGGAATAGTTGGGGGGGGGGGGTTAGGATGTCACTGGCAGGTTTTTGGCTGGGTTGGGGAACCTCCTGGGGGTTTGGAAGGTACTTCATATAGGTTATAATTTTGGTTTTACTTACTGATGGGAGTTCTGCTGTATTTTTAATTTAAGTTAAGTGGGACTTGGAGAGGGGTCTTGATTCTGGAGCTGACCACAGTCATGAGCTGTGTAGCTGGATATCCTGGATATGGTGGATGATGGCCCTTCTTTTAGGTTTAACTTTTTTTTATTAGCAGTTTCATTGTACATACATTTGTAGCTCTGCCATTTAATACACAATAAACAAAGAAGAAGTGACAAGGTTTTGATGCTTGCAGTTCTGACATGTCCCCTGCTTTCATTGTGCTTTACTCTGTGTATGTGAGTCAGTTTATTTGCTAAAGTATGACTAGGCATACCTTGAGGAGAGTAAGAGCTTGCCCCCTTGACCTGACACAATGAAACTCCCATCCTCTCCTTCCCCCCACTGGTATGCAGTTTCCCTCTTTCTCGGGTGATGCCGTCATGAGGAGATTGGGCTCTGTGCCTTCACCTTGTCTCAGAAGCTTCCTCCGTTGCTGTTAGTCGAAGGAGGCGAAGGTATTTAGGGCACGTAATCTCGTTGAATTCGTTGGACAGTAAGGACAGAAGGGGTTTCCACACCTCACTAAAGGCAGACCCCGAGCCCCTGAGAGAGGCCTGAATACTGTCCATCTCCAAAATGTACCACAGTTTATGGAGCCAGCCAGTATGAGTGGGCTCCGTTAGTGTGCCCCACAGCGTTATTATGTTTTGAAGCACCGCTCCCAGTGCTAAGCCCATCTGTTTTCCTGTGCGGGACTTCAGTGGAAAGGCAAGGGGATTGGGCAATCCTAAAACTACATGAACTGGGAATCTCGGAATCTGTGTTTCAAACTGCCTATCAATGTCGTCTAAAATCATCGGCCAGTACTTAGCCAGAACCGGACAGTCCCATAACAAGTGAAGTAGAGTCCCTTCCTCCCTGCATCCGCTTCAGCAAGTAGGGCTGTGGTCCGGATTTCCTTGATTCAGTCTCACTGGTGGCAGTGAGGTTACGTGGTTTTCGACTTCGCTTCGTATCTGGCCGCCATTTTTTGTTTAACCGCCATTTTGTGTTGCCTCACTCAGGCAGCACGGCGGATGCGGGGAACGCGATGTTTATGCTTTTGCAGCTGCCACGTGTCTCTCCCGTTAAAGAGTAACTTCTGCCCATGGTTACGAAACCGATGTCAGGGTTTTGCCGAGTCTGTAAATCTATGTCTAGACTGATTAATCCATGTCTTACTCCACTGTTTGGGTCCCACCATTCTTCTCGATTCTATCTTGTTTAACTGGCCTTCGCCATTCTCTTCGTGTGTTCTCTTGTTACATAGACTGTCTTTTGAAGCATTCAGACATGTTTTACCACCTGCAAATTAAATTACGGGCACTAGTGTTGATTAACTTGAGGGAAGGAGAGCACACAGGGTCTGAAAGAAGGGTGTGTTTTAGACATTCAATAGCTTGTTTTCAAACTATTCCTATTTTTCAGTTTTGTATGTTTTGGGAGTTGGCATTGTAAACCTGTATAGTATAATAGATTGTGCACCACGGAATGAAGTGGCAGTCTCCTGATAACCTACCATTTGGTGTACTTACAGGACCACTGTGCTTAGCTGCAGCTAATAAATCTGCTTTTCTACGCCTAACAGAGTGTCACGTGTCTCTGTCTGCCAAAGCAGGTGAACCCGGAGATCTTAAGCGTGCCCTGCGCCGCCTGGCCCATAAGGTCAGGTTCTCCAGCAGATACCAGTATGTAACTATCTTAAATGCTGTGTCCTTACTGACAGTGTTCCTCGCTGTGTGTTTGGCTCTGTCATATATATGTCTCCCCATTCCTTCTTTGAAAGTTCCCTACCAAGTTCTCTCGTCCACCTTCTTTGACTGGGGCCAATGTCGCATCTGCATGTAGCGATATCGTTCTGTCTCAGCGAGTGCATAATCTTGTCTCAATTGTGTGAAGGGAATAATCCCATCTATATCAAACACGTGGCCTGCTGCTTTACAAGGTACGGCTTGCCACGCTCGAAAAGCTGTGGCATCCATTCCCAGAGAGAAATCCCTGTTCTCTAGCAAGGTCGTCATTGGGGAGGGAAATGACGTGAGCTTCTTCTCTGTGGCCACCCCCTCCCATGCGTCCATTGCCGGCCGGCCTAGTGTTGGGGGAGCCCCTTCAGCCTTGCGGTCTATCGGCCTTTTTCTGAAAGGGAACCTTCCATAGAGAGATCTGCTCCAGAGCTCTGTCCTGGAACAGTCACGGCTTCTCGGATGTGTCTCAGCTCCATTCAACCATGTATCTCAGTTGAGATGCTCTGTAGTACTCCTCTAGATGCGGGATCCCCAACCCGCCCTCTTCTGCCCTCAGGTAGCTTAATTCCCTGCACATGCGTGGCCTCGCTCCTGCCCATACAAATTGAAATATCTCTTTCTGTAAGGCCTTAAGTGTCCCTTTTGGTGGTTTGGCCGGCAGCGTCTGAAACAAGTATAATGCCTTCGGAAGGGTCGACATCTTTACTGCAGCCACTCGGCCCATGAGCGACAACTGGTGTCGCCTCCAAGTCTATAGGTCAATTGTGATCTGTCTAGTGAGTTTGTCATAGTTTGTGGTGATCGTTAGTTCGATACCTAGGTAAGGGATCGACTTCTCTATTTGAATCCCCAAAAACCGATCTCCCCCATCTGTGAGCCCAGTAGGGTCCCAGCTAGATTTGTAATTTGAGATTTCCCCACGTTAACTTTAAACCCGGATACACTCCCAAATATCTCCAGCTCTCTCAGAAACCCCGGAACTGACCTCCCAGAAGCCCCAAGGGTCGGCCAGTATGTCATCCGCATACAGACTTATGGTATGTCTCTCCCCGCCAAATGGTATGCCCTCGATATCCGGATTGTCTCGTACCCTCTGCGCCAATGGTTCGATGTAAAGAGCGAAACGGAGGGGCAATAAAGGTTACCCCTGCCTGGTGCCTCGTTGAATGGGAAAGGAGCAAGACGAGATCCTGTTGACCCTAATGGAAGTGGTGGGGGAACTATAACAGCTCGTTATCCACACTCTAAAGCGTTCCCCTATCCCGAAGTGAACCAACATGCGTTTCAGGAAACCCCAGTCAACTCGGTCAAACGCTTTCTCGGCATCGACCGTCATTAGTAATGCGTCCATATTCGTGCAGTGGGCCTTGTCTATTAAGTGGAAGATCCGTTTCGTGTTTTCCCCCCTTGGCAATTCTGGATAAATCCCGCTTGGTCCAGTTCTGTTATTCCGGGCATCATCGGACCCAGTATTGCCAAGAGAATGCCCGTGAGCAGTTTGAGATCCACATTGAGTAGGGACACTGGGCAGTAAGAGTTGCACTTCTTTTTGTCCTTCCCTGGCTTAGGGAGGACCACTATAGACGGTGCCAACATATTGGTAGGAATCGAGCCCGGCTCCTCAAATGAATTAAACAAACATGTCAGGATCGGTGTGACCAGATAGCAAAAGGACTTATAAAAAACCCCATAGAAGCCATCTGACCCTGGTGACTTATGAGGTTTAGGACACGCTATTATCCCTATCAACTCCTCGATCTTGATCAGGGCATCCAGCGACTCTGCTTGGTCTTCTATTAGCGCTGTTGTCTGTATCCCTTGCAAGTAGGATGTCATCAATCTATCCAACATTTCTTCTTTGGAGTATAACTCTGTGTAAAAGTCCCGAAATGCTCATGCTATCTCCTCGTCTTCCGTTAGGTTCTCCCCACTGTCAGTCTCAATAGTCTGCACCCTCGTCTGTTGATTCTGTGCCCCTAGTTTACTCGCCAGCATACATCCTGTTCTGTCACCGCCTCTATTGTAGGAGTGTTTTAGCCTCAGTGCTGGTTACTCTGCTCTGTCTAGCCCCGCCAAATTTGCTCTAGTCATTTTCAGCTGCCGCAGACCCTTGGCGCCCCTGTCTGGCTATGTACCCTTTCTAGTTCCAGCACCTGTGCTAAAAGATCATCCTCTTTTCCTTACGCTCTTTATTATCCACCGCAGGGATCGCAATTGATTCCTCTCTCACTACCGCTTTCAGGGCTCCCCATAATCTAAGGGAGCTATTGATTCACAAAGACAAAGTGAAAACACAGCTCACTGTGAGCTGTGTTTTCACTTTGTCTTTGTGGATCAATATCTCCCTTAGTCACCAACCCCTTGTGTTCCCCGTTTCGTTGGCACCTGTCAAGAGAACGTCACGGCATCGTGATCGGAAAATGCCGCTGGGCACATGTCCACCTCCCCTACCATCTGGTTGATCTCTACTGATCCCAGCAAGTGATCCAAGCATGCATATGTCTTGTGTGCATGTGAGTAATATGAAAATTGCGACATGTGGGGTTGAGCCTCTCTCTACAGATCCACCAAACCCAGGGACTGAAGCCACTCTCTGCCTTCCTGTGATACCTCCCCCGTCTGTGAGTGTTGGCTACCCGACCTGTCCTGTGTCTTACCAATAACTATGTTCAGATCTCCCCCTATGATCATCTTACGTTCTTGACTGCGCATGACCTCCGTAAGTGCTGATCTCAGAAACTTCTCCTGACCTGTGCTAGGTACGTCGATGGAGCCTATCAGTAAGTTGTGTCCACAATCCTGAAAGCGTTAGCTAGTAGTCTTCCTTTGATCTCGGCCACCATTTCCCCCTCTGTCCCCTTGAACCTTTTAGCCACTAAGATAGCCAACCCCGCTTTTTTATCGGAGGGGGATGAAAAGAATTGTTGTGTGAAAACCCTGGATCTTAATCTATTCCAGTCTTTGGAAAGGAGATGCGTCTCCTGGAGAAGGCATATATCCGCCTCCGAGTTCTCTCGATAGGAAAGGATGTACCTCCATTTAAAGGGATAATTAAGGCCTCTAACATTGAGAGTGAGAATTTTCATGGTGGGCCGGGCCATATCTCTCTTTAGGTTGTGTATGTTCATTGGGATGTCCCCGTTTCCGTGTGTTTCTCCCTGCCCCCCACTGTCCCCTCCGCATCTAGTCCCCAGTGTCAATGCTCTTTCTTCTCCATGAAAATAAACTGCATACCAGTGGCCCACCCTCCCTTCCCTAACTCCAACTGTGAACCCCATGGTTCCCATAATGTCCAGGGCCCGCCAAACCTGATTGTGTGCCCTTGGTATTCAGGAAGGTTGGGAGCATTGTTTGGCCATAACCCCACGCTTCCCCGCTCCCGTCAGGTGGTTCCGCCACCCCCCAGCCCTGCATATATCAATTATCTGCCCCGCAATTATTCAGGGTGTCCAGGGTGTCCGCATGTGTGGATGTCCTCTCGACAAAGTCTCCAGCACCGATGGTCTTTTTTGCACCATAGTCGTGGGGTTGGGTCTCATCGCTCGCTCTGTGCTTTGCCTTCCGGGGACTTTTTGCCATCTCTCTCTGGGGGTCGTGCTTTGTCTGATCTCCGCCTCCTCCTCCGTCCTCGACGCCCAGCACCCAGCAAGTCCTGTATTGAATGAAGTTGGTATAGCTTTCCCTACCACTTAAAGATTAGTAAAAATGGGTGCCCCCATGAGTACGGTACACCTTGGATCTGGAGATGTGTCCTAGCCACTCGAAACTCTCTCCTCTTCTGAAGAGTTATCAGGGCCAAAGCTTGATATGGAGCGATAGGGTGGTCTTGGTATTGTATGGGTTGTGTGTCCCTGGCAGCTCATAGTATGCACTCTTTAAGTTGAAAATCCAAGATGTATGCCAGTGCATCTGGCGGGGGTGCCGGTGCTTGACGCAGGAGTCCCACTCGATGAGCTCTGTCTATTTTTATGTCAAAGTCCGGTGGGACCTCCAGCACGCTCCTGAAGAGACCTTGTAGGTACTGCGCTATGTCCGACCATTCTTCCTTAGGTGGCACTTCCTTAAAGGGAATGTTATTTTGGTGAGAACGGTTCTCCAAATACCCTGTGTATGCTTGGAGGTCGATCTGCTGCTCTTTGAGCCTGAGAATCTCTTGTTGCAATTGTTCTACTTCCTCCTCCTGTGCTTGTTCTTGATCCTCAATGGAGGCAACTCATTCACCCACTGGGTCAATGTCCCGTCTCATCTCTCTCACCTCCCTCGCAATTTCTCCTTTTAGTGCCTGAAAATTGTCCTTCAGTGTGCTGATGGCAGTCTCCAAAAAAGCGTGAGTAATCTGGGATTTGTGGGAGCCTGTGTCCTGCCCAGCTTGCGTAGTGGGGGAAAGTCTCCCATCCCCGCTGCTAGATGAAGGAAGCTTGGTCAGCATCTCTTTAAGATTTCTGTCCTTCTTGCCCTGTACTGTAGACATGGCTACACCGACTCTCCCTGCCACCCCAGGCCGCTGCTCACTGTCGTGGAGGGGTATGTCTCCTGTCCCTGGGTGGAATATGTCTACTAGTGTGCCTGCCCACCGACCGCCTTCCACGTTGTCTCTAATGGGGTGTGGGCCCTATATCAGAATCTCCCGTCGTATGCGATTCTCTGTGAAGCTGCAGGGGTCTCCCCCTACCTTCCTCCCAGTGCGTGCCCGGTCTCTCCAACTGCCTTTGTGCCTGGCTGCTAGAGGGAGGGTCTGGCAACGCTCGCCGACTCTGAAGGCCCTACGTCCTGCCTGCATGCCTCTTCGGTCGTGTGCTTCCCTGCGCCCTCCTGCTTTTGAGTTTTCACTGTGCCACTTCCTCTGTCTCTGCAGGTCACCTTAGGAGGTCTTCCAGGACCTGGCCTCACAAAGATGGCCCCGTCCCTCACTCCGGTCTCAGGTCCTCCACTTATGCTTGCCTCTTGGTCTCTTTGCGCTGTGTATTGCTCCTCAGAAGTGAAAAACCAAAACGAGCACCAATATTGCCACTTACTTCTTTGTGGGGCTACTAGTGACCACTCAACCTACCGAACTAAACAGTAAATCTCAGGAAGTTCTTTTGAGTCCAGAATGAATCAATTTATTCTTCAAATTTCAACAAAACAAATTTAGAAAAGATTTCATAAAATTCGAACACATTGCCTACCTCACTCCAATTTCTCTCATACAAAGACATAATCATTCACTCAACCATACAACCTATACAAAACATGAAAAATCTATACATCAGTTGATACAAAAGTTATTTACAATTCAAATTAGTACAACACAGCATAGGAACAAATTTACATTTTTTACAATATTTTTTTTTTGTACAGCAATCCTAATGCTGTAGAAAGGAGGTCTACGCTTTTCGATAACCCTTAGTTTAAGGGAAATCTCATCAGGACCACGTAGCTCAAAGGTGCTCGTTTTCTTTGGGTTCAAAAAAGTCGCACCTTATTTGCACGGTCAGTGTAGCAGAACAGGTATTCACGCCATCCGTCTCCGTCTCTTTCTTCACGAGACTGCCTAGACGGAGACGGATGGCGTGAATACCTGTTCTGCTACACTGACCGTGAAAATAAGGCGCAACTTTTTCCGCCCGCCTTCACATAACCAAACGCTGGGTTGTGGATCCCGCCACGTCAAAAACTTCACTCCCCTCTGAACAATAGGCTGTGCTGAATGCGAAGCCTAATTTGAACCCAAAGAAAACGAGCACCTTTGAGCTACGTGGTCCTGATGAGATTTCCCTTAAACTAAGGGTTATCGAAACGCGTAGACCTCCTTTCTACAGCATTAGGATTGTTGTACAAAAACAAAATATTGTAAACAATTTAAATGTGTTCCTATGCTGTGTTGTACTAATTTGAATTGTAAATATCTTTTGTATCAACTGATGTATAGCTTTTTCATGTTTTGTATAGGTTGTATGGTTGAGTGAATGATTGTGTCTTTGTATGAGAGAAATTGGAGTGAGGTAGGCAATGTGTTCGAATTTTTTGAAATCTTTTCTAAATATGTTTTGTTGAAATTTGAAGAATAAATTGATTAATTCTGGACTGAAAAGGACGTCCTGAGATTTACTGTTTAGTTCGGTAGGTCGAGTGGTCACTAGTAGCCCCACAAAGGAGTAAGTGGCAATATTGGTGCTCGTTTTGGTTTTTCAGTTGTTAGTGAGGCTTGTCCTTATTGCCCGTGAGCCCAGTCCCAGTTTTGGTTACGTGTATTGCTCCTCAGCCTCTCACCCACGGGCATGAGCCTCCCTTGTAGATTTATGCAACGGGTTACCCAAGTGTCCCTCAGTCTCCTTTTACCCCCACCTAGAGGCCTCTTGTGCTCTCGGGACTCTCGCTTGGTCCTCTCGTCGCTCCCTGTCCTCTTGGAGCTTTTTGGCCTCTCTCTCATGTGCCTGTATTTGGGGTGCAGTTCCACTCGCCTTCTGTCGGCCCTGATTGCAGCACTGGGTTCCTCGCGTAGGGCCCCTGGGCGATGAGCATCTAGTGCACAGTCTCTGTGTGGCCTGCTAATGCCTTCTCTGTTTCACTCTTCCTTGAAGGTGTACTTATAGGTTCTCGCTGCCAGTTGCTTCCTCACTCTATCTGGCCCTCTCTCTGCCTCGGGCTTTCGGCTCCACTAATTACGCCATCCAGTTGATATCTCTGTCCGCCGTGCTCCGGGATGGTTGAGGCTGCTGCTGGGCACCCTGGTGTCGCTGTGCCCCCGCAGGCACTCCCCTTACTGCCCTGGTCCTCCTGAACTGCTCCGGGCTCCGCCACTGGCGTGGCCCATCTGCTGTATGCCTCGCTGCCTCAGGCGGTTGGATGCCAGCCTGTGTGCCGCCATTTTGTGCCGCTCGTGGGATCTCCGCCTGCTGATTGCCACTCACCATCTCCCTTCAGCACTCATCCAGTCTCTGGTGGGCTCAGCTGGTCCTCAGCTTACCTCCGGTGAGGATCGGAGTCCAGAGCGGCCTCCCTAGGCCCATGTCAGTCAGGCTGCCATTTTCCGACCCTGGCCGCTCAGCTTCTCTGGACTCTCTCTTCTACCAAGAGGGGCCCCTCATCAAATCTCATCTGTTCTTGGATGCGGGCGGGTCAGGGCGTTAATCTCTCCCGCTGATGCAACATTTAGAGGGGATACTGCTTAGATTTGGGCCGGATTGGGCGCATGGGAGCGGAGAGAAGAGAGAAACGCTTCCTACCCACTCGCCATCTTGGCCACACCCCCCCATAGCCCTTCTTTTAGTGCATAGCATATCATCATAGTTGGGGCATATGTGGTGTGGGGAAAAGGGGTTGGGAACTATTGGGTGGAAGTTTGGTTTTTTGTCTGTGGTTCTATTTCTTGGTTGAGTATTGGAAGAGGTTTAGGGTTAAAAATGGAGAAATGTTGTTTGGCAGGGAAAAATCATGGTCATTGATTTTTTGACTCAGCCTCAGGGGAAAAGAATGCAGATGTATGATCAGTTTAGGAGGGGCTCGTGGACTTTGATAAGTAGTGATACTGGTTGGAGAAAATAGGAGTCTTTGCCAGCAATTGTGTATTCTCTCTTGGAAAATCAATGAGATTAAGGCGCTTCATAAGTGTAAAATAACCCTGAAAGAATTATATACTCTCAAACCACAAATTGTTTACCTTCAGGAGACACATTTGTCTCCTTCAGAAATTCCACTGCTAAAGGACCTTGGCTACAGAGTTCTATGTACCTCTTGTTGCACCTCAGCCCAGAGGGGTGTTGAGTTGAATTATTGTTCCAGGACAGTAAATGGGGGATGTGAGGCAAAAATCTGACTTGTGGTTGGTGGCTTCTCGCAATTGTTCGTAAGGATAACATGGGTGTTACTATCTGCCTAGTTTATGGACCTAATAATAATGACCTGACAATTGCTGACTTTTTGCTGGTGGAACTCAATCTCCTGCCCCCTCCCCATATCATTTGCAAGGATGTTAATGTTATATTATGACCGAAAAGAGAGTTCACTATCAGGGCTTGGTCCACTCGAACTTGGTGGTCAAGGGGAAGCAACAGCTTATGGGGGCATTGAAACAGCTCACCTCATATGCGATTCGATAAGTCTTTATTTCGATACACATAATCATAAAATACAATTTCATTTAAAATATTAAACATTCCATTCTCGCAATAGTAGAAAACAATCGACACAATAGAAAAATGAATCCGCAAGTTACTCCATCCCTATATACAATAAATTAGTCTAAAACATGATAAAAACTGTCAAAAAATCCCAAGCCATAGTGCAATGGATAACACAGGGTGGTTGTGGCTAAGTTCAAAAGTTTTTTTTTTTTATTTTTTATTTTTAAGAGACCAGGTATTAACAGTATAAAACAATTTAAATCAGGCTCAACTTGTGAGCACGAATTGCCCACATCCAGTGTAAAAATTTGGCAACCGCAATTGCAATTGATTCCGTACTGTCCGTTTTTAGTATCCTTAGTGCTTCGTTACCATTATTGATGGCCATCATCAAGCAAATGCGCTTCAACCATGTATGCCTAGGTTTTTTGTACACTGGACAGATGAATAGAATATTTACTATAGATTCAATCTGAGTTGGGCAAAATGGCCATTTCATGCTAGTCTTAGAGCGCCATTTACCAGTGAATGAGTTAACTGGGAGAATGCCCACCCTAAATTGGTGATACAGTATCCTATCACTAAAAAAGGTGATAAAATCCCAGAACCCTTCATAGGCTGTCTCTTGATAGTGAAGGCTTGGTTAATGACATAAAGTGTTTCATGGTGACCATATTCCAATATAACTCCTTAAAATCCTTTCTAGATGGAAAAACATTGTCTAAGTGATTTTGCCACAAGGGGTTAAGGCCCATCTCGTTGTAGGTGGCCTTTGCCTGCCTCAACCATGGAATTTTACATGCACTGTCGGCATCCCTAACCTTGAGGAGAGCCTGAGCGTACTGGGAGAGCTCAGGGGTAACCCAGAGCCTCCTCCAGTAGGCCACAGGTCTGTAGCGTGCAACATCCTCTAGGAACTGACAGCCCAAATCATAATAGAGGGACAATAGTGGGTAGATTGTGGAAGACCAGTTATGCCCCTCATGAATTTGTTTTGGGAGGTCGTCAATGCCGCTATATTGCTAAAGCCCCATAGTTCGGCCCCATACAGGACCGAAGCGCAAATTTTTTAATTGTACATTTTTAGCACGGGGCAATCAGCTTTGTGTGAGAGAGGCACTGTTCCTTTATTAAGGCACCAGACAGTTGCACATGTTTAGGGACCAACTGGTCTATGTGCGGTTTCCAATTTAGTTCATCCTAGGGTGATACCCAAGTAGGTAAAAACGTGGGTCTGCTCTAGTATGGCTTCATTCATGGCTACCCTCTTACGATCTTTTGTTTATGTAGCACCATGAACTTTGTCTTATCCACATTAATTATAAGACCATGGTCCCCGCAGAAAACCTCAAATCTCGCAATTGCCGTCTGTAGACCTTGTTGCGTTTTAGAGATTAACAAGTTGCCATCTGCAAACATTAGCAGAGGGATCTTCCTACCATCAAGGATAGGGCCGTCAGTAGGGTGAATTGCAAAGTACTGGATCACCCTGTTAATATACAAGGAAAAGAGCTATGGTGCAAGTACACACCCCTGACGAACCCCTCTGGCGATCGGGAATCTATCTGTCACCCTCCCTTGCTGACCTCATCGAACTTGTGCAAAATTCGCATCATGAAGTTTAAATAAAAAGGCTAGTAGATCCAAGGGCCTGCCCTGTTCCGCAAAAACACTTCACATCTTGGCATGCGGAACTAGGTCAAATGCCGACTTGAGATCCACGAATGCAGCATATACTGTACCGCCTTTAAGGATCACCACACGCCAATAAATTAAAACAAATCTAAAAACCTGGTTGATAGTGCTCGTGTGTGAGCGGAACCCGGCCTGTAGGAGGGAGAGAATATCAAAATCATCAATCCAGCCTTGGATTCTACTCAACACGAGCCTAGCAGTCACCTTCTGAATACAATTGATTAAACTTATGGGCCTGTAATTACCAGGATCTGAACGATCCCCCTTTTTTTAAATCGGGATAATCTCAGCACCCATCCATGAATCAGGTATAGGAGAACCGCTTTATAATGGCGTTCACTAGGAACTGAATCGAAGTTACCCACACTACCTTATTATACAAGAACAAGTCAGCAGATACACAGTCTAACCCGGGTGCTCTACCTCTCGGGACCGTGTTAAGTGCTGTAAGAACCTCCTGCTTAGTAAAGTGCAAGGGGGCATTGCCTACAGGGATGAGGGGAGGGCCATAGGACAGATCAAGTTCTCGAGCAGAGGTGGCAAACTGTGTCTTGAAATGTGAGACCCACAGTTCGGGTGCTACATGGTTGGAAGGTGGGTGGTTGGCTGGGCTCCCCCTTGCCCCATTTAACCAAATGCCAGAATGCGACCATATTTCTATCTTTGCTGGCATGGTATAGCTCATTCCAATACTGCTCGTCCCATTGCCTTTTCGCCTTATGTTGCACTAGCTTGTATTCCACCCTCCCATTTTCAATTCTGTCCCTGTTCTTAGATCTTATCTCCCTTGCTAATGCTTTGCAAGCTTCCCTACATGATTTCCCGTACCATGTGTCCACCGTGGGGCTAGCATAATTCTTGGGTTTTTGTACATTGGTTATAAAAAAGCCCTTGAGCTTGTTAAAAAGTTTGGTATGGATGTAAATAACTTTAGACTCAATTTCCTGCTGCGTGACACAGTTTTGGAGATCTATGGTTGCCTTGATGACCAACTGGCTCATGACCTCTAGTTGATCCTCTTTATTTAAACAATTCGACCATTTTACTCTCCTGGTATTGTTACTGAGCTGCTCTTCTATACCCATAGGATAGCCTTCTGCGACGTAATTTCCTTCCAAGTGAAGTGACAGTACCAGGGGGTTATGGTCACTTTCCACCCTTTCCACAACAACCATGTCCTTTAGTGAGAACCAATGTTCCTTGTTGAGAACTATGTAGTCAATACGTCTACTTCGCAACCCGTTGGAAAAAGTAGGAGAGCCCTGCTTATCAGATTTCGCCCTCCCATTTACAGCCCTTAACCCGTGCTCCAGACATAATACTTTTAGCTGTAATGCAGCTTCCGTCCATTTTTTAATAGGAGTTAGTGTTAGTTGCGGAATATCCCATTGAAAGTCCTCCTCAAGACCAAGGTCTACATAGTTGGTGTCTAGCGGTTCAAAGGAACAGTTAAAATCACAAGCAACTAATGTGTTTCCCCCTCCTTTATACTGATCAAGATAGGAATCCAAGAGGGCAACAGTGCCAGCTGCTTTCCCTCCAGCATAAACATTGAAAATTAAGACGTCCCCGGCATGTGGAATTTTAATTTTAATTAATAGAATATTATTACTTTCAGTATCCAGCTGCCGAAATTTAAACCTATCATTCTGTCTCACCCAAATAGTTAGTCCCCCCATCGCTTTACCCCTTTGACCAGCAGTAGCAGGTTTAAAAAAATGTAGGTAGCCTTGTCTAAACTCGGGGTCCACCGTCCATGTTTCTTGAAATACAAGAATTTCATAATGTTCGATAAAGTATAGCCAGTCTGATGATAGTAATTTGTTCTTTACCCCCGAAGACATTCACGGAAACCACAGCAAAATTTAAGAAACCAATGCTAGGTTTAATGTATGGGTGTAACCAGTTGTCACCAGGCACTAGACATGGATCAATTACACCCACCGGTGGCTCACTTCATTCGAGTGGGTCTCTGTTGGACTATCGTCTTCCCCAGATCTGTTCTCCCAATTATTTGAACCCTCCGAAACTATGATTATTACTGAGGGAGGACCCCCTTGGCTCTGGATATTCAATTTAAGCTCATACTCTCCTGAGTCCTTGGTTCCCCAGGAGCAGTGGAGCCAAAATTGGGACCCAGTCAATCATTTTCCTCCAGCGAACTAAGTGGCTCGTATCTATTGGAGGTCAGGACCGCACAATTATAGGGGCCTAGCGAATTCGCAGATGTCCTCTGTGATACCCCTCTAAAATGTGTGCTTGATTGATAGAAGTGACCCAAAGGGAGGCCATTAATAGCCTCTTCACATACCATAAAGGAAACTGCCCTTTCCAGGATACACCGGACCATGCTCAGAGACCTGAAGCTTAAAACTACACAGTCTCCATCCAAGCCTTTGTCAGATTGACCAATCCAAGCGACCCTTCTAATCATCTTGAACTCGGAAAAAAGATGGTTCCCAAGCCCAGTCCTAGAATTCAAGAAGTGTAGGGCCTTATTCTTAAGTGAGGACCAGTGTTCCTCTTCTCGGCGGTGAAGTCTCGGGACGTTGGCCAGTACTATAGTATAGGGTTTTGCCTCAGGTGGCAGATGGAGAAAAACATTTGTCGACATATCCCCGCCCTGACCCTGTAGTCTACCCACTAGGCCCTTTGGCCCTTCCTTGCGTATCAATGGACCGTTGTGTGGTGGTAAAGGTAATGTGGAGGGTTTAGGGGGAATCACTAGGGAGGGGACATGCCGCAACGTGGCGGGGTGACCCTATTAAACTTTCCACCTGACTGGCACCTATAACTTCAGGCTGGCTATTCCCAGAGTGAGGAAGTGGAACTTTTGTTATATGCTGCTCAATTTTAGTTAATCTCTGGTCTATTGCAGCTAATTTAGACAAAAGGGGATCAATCAGGGCTAGCAGCTTGGCTTCTATCTGATTTAGAAAATCATCTTGAGCCTCTAAGGAGTTTAGTTGTCGAGGTCCCAGTGGGGTAGGATCTACCCTAACTACACCCGCCTTGGTGTTGTCAAACTCGGCGGGTGGGGCTGGGTTCCCTCCCCTCCCAAATGCCACACTCTTGTTCTTAGCCTGCTTTGAGACCTGATGGCTGGCTTTGAGGGCACTACGCGCTTTCCTTTTCTTTATCTGAGCGTTGCCTCCTGGGGCTAGTGATAGCTTTTGCTGACTAGTAAGCATATTGGTGAGGGTAGCTGAAGGTGAAGAGTGCAAGCTATCCACAAGGCATAAGTTGGAAGAGCCTGGCTGTGGGCTACTTGCTATCACTGGTGATAATTGGGGGCGCGGAGTTGGGGTAACAGTTGGCTCTAATACAGGGAGTTGCCCTATGGATGAACATAATGGATCCAATGAAAGCCTCAGTTTGGTCAGCTGTATCTTGTGTATTAACACAGATTCGGCCAGAGTGAGGAAGGCTTCTAAGGTCCCCACCACTCCTGGCCCCGCCCCTCTTTATGTGTGGTCTTACTCATTCCCAGAAAAAAAGAAACTCTAAACAATTGAAGATGGATAGTGTTCAGCTTAGTGATAAAACACAGTCCCTTAAACAAAATAATCCCCCCCCCTTCTACCCAAATCCAATAACACAAGCTTACATAAAGTTCCGATGTCGATTTGGAGGGGTGGCCCAGCCCAGCCTCTACCGGCCTCTGACGGGTGCGGATGGGCCCGCCCTTGGCCCGGGCAGCGGCCGGGCACGCCCGCGCGAGCGTCCCGTGCTGCGGGTGCCCTTGAGCGTTTTTAAGCGCCTCCTGTGGGAGTTGTGGTCCCCGGCACCCTCGTTAACACTGGCTGGTTTGCAGGAGCTACGTGGTGGCAGGAGCAGCATTGCAGCCCCGTTGGACTGATTCTGGACGGGTGAGTTCAATGCGGCAAAAGGTTTAAAGGGGCCCATATGCACTTATTGATCAATGTTGTTTTGAGAGAGCCAACGAACCTGGCTTTATGTTTTATTCTGCTCCCCAATAAAACTCTCTTATATATGGATATGTTCTTATTGAGCAACACGCTGACTTCGCTCTTTAAGATTTTTCTAAATCCAAGAATCATATCCGATCATAATTCTCTATCCCTGTTTATTCAAACTAGTGGTGTCCTTCAGTCCTCCTGGCTGCAAGCTTGGACATTCGAGCAAAAACTGCTCTTGAAAGAGGTCTAGATTCACTATATGAATGCATCTGTTTGCTTCATACACAGAGCCTTATGTTTAAGCTTTTAAAAAGGCTGAGAATATCCACCCTTTGCATATACACCAATTTGAAGTGAAGGATTTAGCTTACGCAGATGATGTGGCAGTCTTAACCCAAATCAGGCCATAAGGGCAATTGAAGCGGTTGTACAAGTATTTGGTGACGTCTCAAGATGCAAGCTCAATCCTGACAAAACACAAGTTCTGTCTAATGCTATCCCACCTGTCCAGGATAAGCGATGGGTAGAGTCAGCTACCTACTTGGGGGTAGAACTGTCAGTTTGAATGGAAGACATTATCAAACATAATTATGGGAAACTTCATCAACAGATTACTAATGTCTTCAGTAAGTGGAATAATTTACACCTTGGCCTTATTGCCTGGTGTAATCTTATTAAAATGATTATCCTCCCCAGGTATGGTATTTTTTCTGATGTATCCCCTTTTCCTCTCTATGACCTTCTTTAGTAAGATAGAATCTTGCTTGCAGAGGTCATCTGGTGTTATAAGAAGCCTTGTTGCACGATACAGTTCTTGCGGCTGCCCAAAGATAAAGTTGGATTCTCCCTCCCTGTTCTTTGGTTTTATTGTCTTGCTTCATTTCTGTCTTGACTTCATTTGGTCATGGGTTGGGATGGGGGGCAGGGCCGCATGGTGGTGGATTACTTGCCATTAGGGGCCCTACTTGTTTCAGGTACTGCCATGATTCACACAGTCTTTTTTAAAAGGACTTATTTCAACACCTTAAAAGTGTTCCATCTTTTTTGGAGTTTTCTCAAAAATGTCTTTTCAGACATTACCTCTTTTAATCAGTTAATATATTTAGGATGTAACCCAAACTTACCTCTCTGTGTCCATGACTGTTTTTGTGAGAATTTGGAGGCAGCTAAACTTTTCACTCTGCAACAACTGTTTGAGGGGAATGTCTTTCTCTCTTTTTAGACCATGCAACAGCAGTTCACTCTTCCTCATATCGTTTTCTTTAAGTATCTGAAAATCTGACATTTTATCTGCTGTCTTGATAGAGATGAGATTAGCTGCTCTAAAAATACTATTTTAGATACAGTGATGAGATCGCCTGTGAAGGGGAACATCAGCCTGTCCTATAAATGAATCTCCTCAGCTGAAGTGGACCAATGGGCTGATCCTTTCCAGATGAGGACTGATAAAAAGAGTACGCTCTTGGATACAGTGGTAATGGTTGAGGATGTGAGGCTCAGTAATTTTCTGGCACAGTGGACTTTAAGTGTATCATGTATTAAGGTCCATCAATTTAAATGTATCAATGTTTTTAATAAATCTCCACTGTCTCCTGGGCTTAGTGCTGATGACTGCTGTTTTCGTTGTGGGACCACAGGGCCAATGCGGTTGATGTTTTCGCTACTAGTCCTGTTCTACATGAATACTGGGGTTTTGTTCTTTGGAAAACCAATAATCTCTCAAAGTTGCCAGTTGTGTGGGACACAAAATTGATTATGGTGGGGCACTCTCCGGTTATCCATCAAAATGTGGTGGGTCTATATTTTTTTCAGTCTCCTTGGCTGGGCTGGTTCTGGCATGCTCCTGGCTCTTGAGTGTGGCCCCATGTCCATGGAGGTGGTGAAATTAATTTCTGAACACCTGCTATTTGGAAATGTCTTTGCCAGTGAACAATGCTTGCAGATGGAGGTTGAGCAAGATCTGGAATCCATTTAGGTTCTAGGTGGCTAAGAGGATGGCTGGCCAAGACAGAGGGTTTCTCACTTGATGGTATTTATACAATGATTCTCTTACTTTGATTGTTATGATGGATATCCGGTATGCTTTTTATTCTGTTTACGCCCAGCTTTTTGTTTTTTTAGTTTTGTTGATTCACCGATTTGTCAATATTTTCTGTTTATCTGTATGGATTATTTTCTCCAAATATAAAAAAAGAGAAGTGGTATCTGAAAATGACTGTTTCCCTGGATAACCCAAAAATGTTAATTCTTAGCTTGTAAAAATTGTATTTCCTTCTCAAATTATTGTTCCTCAAAATGGCGGGCATAGCAATGGAGATTCACTGACATAAGCAACACCAGAAGAAGTTTGTACATGTGTGGCTTGCCCTTTTATGTCATGAGTGCAGACCCATCACTGCTTTCATTACCAGGTGTGTTACAAGTGTTGTATGCCTTGTTTAAAACATTTTTTAAACATAAACCACAAAAAAACGACAAAATGGTTTACTCATTTTTTATGGGTGTGTACATTTACTACTAATTGGAGACTTTTTGGCTAGAGTAGGTTTAAAAAAGCTGCTTATGAATAGCAGTGGGCTTACTCTTTTGTAGGTTTGTGCTTCCTTCTGTTAACCCCCTAACCTCTTCCTAAACCCCTTTTATGCTGCCTTAGACCCCACCTATTTAGGAGTATTTCCTCTTCTTCAGACCTCCCCATGTTTCGGCCCACTTTTACTACGAAAACGTATGGTTGCATTCAGAGATTCCCGCACGCGTGGCAGAGACCTGTGCACAGAAAAGATAGGTCAGGGTCAGACTGATTTGCATATAGCCATGTCTGAACTGGGGTGGCAGAGTGGGCTAAAGAACGGTGATGGATTAAACCCAGATCTTTTGACTGGGTGTGAGTGTTTGATTGATTCAGATGCTCCGTCCATCACCACCCCCTTTTGTACCGCTTTTGGCCGCCATAAGTGTGGCAGGGTATGCTCAGACGTGAGTCCCTTGCTCACTTTGCCACTGGATTCAAGCAAGCCGGGCTGAAGACGGCTGGAATGCCAGAAACCGGTCCTCGGAAGCTTGTTTCCGGTTCAGGGAAGACATGGCTTGGCAGTCCGGGCTGGACTGTTCCCATGAGGCACAGGGTCAGACTGATTTGCATATAGCCATGTCTGAACTGGGGTGGCAGAGTGGGCTAAAGAATGGTGATGGATTAAACCCAGATCTTTTGACTGGGTGTGAGTGTTTGATTGATTCAGATGCTCCGTCCATCACCACCCCCTTTTGTACCGCTTTTGGCCGCCATAAGTGTGGCAGGGTATGCTCAGACGTGAGTCCCTTGCTCACTTTGCCACTGGATTCAAGCAAGCCAGGCTGAAGACGGCTGGAATGCCAGAAACCGGTCCTCTGAAGCTTGTTTCCGGTCCAGGGAAGACATGGCTTGGCAGTTCGGGCTGGACTGTTCCCATGAGGCACAGGGTCAGACTGATTTGCATATAGCCATGTCTGAACTGGGGTGGCAGAGTGGGCTAAAGAACGGTGATGGATTTAACCCAGATCTTTTGACTGGGTGTGAGCGTTTGATTGATTCAGATGCTCCATCCATCACCACCCCCTTTTGTACCGCTTTTGGCCGCCATAAGTGTGGCAGGGTATGCTCAGACGTGAGTCCTTTGCTCGCTTTGCCACTGGATTCAAGCAAGCCGGGCTGAAGACGGCTGGAATGCCAGAAACCGGTCCTCGGAAGCTTGTTTCCGGTCCAGGGAAGACATGGCTTGGCAGTTCGGGCTGGACTGTTCCCATGAGGCACAGGGTCAGACTGATTTGCATATAGCCATGTCTGAACTGGGGTGGCAGAGTGGGCTAAAGAACGGTGATGGATTTAACCCAGATCTTTTGACTGGGTGTGAGCGTTTGATTGATTCAGATGCTCCGTCCATCACCACCCCCTTTTGTACCACAGAAAAGATAGCAGCAGTGGAGGATAAGACCTTCACACAAGAGTTTGTGACAAGCATTTAGTAGTATGTGAGCAGCACTTCTGTAGTAGTAATAAAACTTACAACAAAGATCAGTTTGTGAATAGGCCCAAATTGTTTCTGATCTGATGTCTGAAAAGACTTAATTGCAGGTAAGTTAAGGGCATTAAAAAGCAATAGAAGTCCTGGAAACAACAACAAAGCACATTGTTTTATGGTAGACTATGCTACACTTTAATCCTAGGGCCGGGTTTCTGTAAGACAACTCTAGGGATTTACAAGTGAGGGTACCAGGCTGTCCCCGGCATCTTAAAATATGACCCTCATGCTGTCAGGAGAGGGGCACAATATCTCTTCACCTAGTCCTCTGAACAGACTGCCCTACCTTCTCCCTTGATCGAATCTGAATGCGCTTTATCTTTCTCTGAATCACAAAAAGAAGTAATGTGAGAATAATAGCAACCGTCCTCTCCCGAGAACTGCTGAGTGACTTATGAGATCATCTATATACGTAGGCAATTAAAGCAAAAAGCAATTAACGCAAACAACCATCATAAATATTGATGTAGGTAGCATCTGCAAGCCCTTTTGAGAATTGCCTTTCAAGCAGATGTTTTGAAGTATAAATTGAAAGCTAATAGGTTTAGCCATTCTGAGTCAACGGAATGGCAGTGAAGACACATCATAGGCTTATTGGTAAGTACAGATGATTACACTCCATGTTTCCACTCTGGAGGAATGGAAGGCAACCAGCAACACTTCATTTTGTAGCTTGCCTTTCCACGCCCTTATTTCAGACGCAAATAGTCTATCTGCGCAACAGAGGCTGAGCTGTTTTTTTAAGGAATTGGTCAAGAATGCAGTAAGACGTTTAAGAATGTGAAAACATTGAAGCCCAATGTATTTTTCTTAGTAATATTAGTATTCAACGCTCGTGTAAGTGCGTGCGTGTGTGTGCGCGCGCGCATGTGTGTGTGTTCTTAATGTGGCAAGAGGCTTTCTCTGTTCATAAAAGGTGTACCAAAGTATGTAATACGTGATTTCACCGGCCCCGAATGTCCGTTTTTGCCACCGGGCATTTCCCGGTGGTCTGAAGCCTTTGCAGCGCTCTTTTTGTGGCAGAGGGCCGCTGCTGCCGCCTCTGTGGCTTTCCCAGGTCCCCCAGGTACGGTGAACAACCTTTACAACGAAACTTTTACAACGCACTACCATTACAACGCAGGCATTACAACGCAAACCATTACAACGCATTGCGCTGGGGGGCGCTCTAGGATAGGGAATAAGTTAAATTTTCTATCCAACACCTTCCCTAGTGTCCACGGGGACTGGAGTTGGAATAGAAAATTAAACTTTTCACTATCCAGCACCTCTAAGCGCTATGCGTTGTAATGGATTGCGATGTAAAAACCGCGTTGTAAAGGCATGCATGGTAAAAGCATGCGTTGTAACGTCATACATCCCCCAGGTACTTACAACAGGAACTAGGCTTCAACATAGACTACTAATACTGGTTAGCCTTATGTTCAATTTCATTCCATTTCTTCAAACTCCTCTAAGTACCAAGAAGCTCCCTGCGATGTTGTACACATTGCATAGATGAGTTGCCTTCCAGGGACAATAAATGAAATATTAATACCCACTGCTGAGGGTAAATACCACCCACGTTCAATGTCAGCTTTCTAATCTGATGAGTACTTCATGAAAAGAGACAGTACAGCAGACAACCCCTAGAAGCTGTGGTTGCTAGAGAAGACTTTATGGAAATGTGAGTTTTTGATTGATGATCAACACATTACTTCGCGAAAATAGAACAAATAGACATTCAGGTATTTACATTAAAGTCACTATAAGATGGACTTTTTTATACTTAGCACTTAGGGCCCGATGTAGGTAAACGGGATTTTCCGATTTCAAAATACCGAGGCGGGCCGAATCGGTATTCTGAAATCGGAAAACGAGATGTAGGAAAAAAATACCGACTGAAAACCGATTCGGTCGGCATCGGTAATGAGATTCGGTACGTTCCGATTCAGCTCGGTCCGAATCGGAAATTACCGAATCGGCCAACAACGAATCGGAAAATACCGAATCGGCTACCACCGAATCGGATATTTCCGATTCGGCGAATACCGAATCGGTAAAAGCCGATTCGGTAAAAACCGAATCGGCAATCATAGACCCATGGCGAAAAAGCCCATAGGAATGCATTGCATGACCCGATTCGGCTTTTACCGAATCGGATAATACCGAATCGGATTTTACCGATTCGGATTTTACCGAATCGGTAAAAGCAGACTCGGCAATAGGCGATTCAGCCAATGAGGTGGCTCCCCCTCCCCCACCCAAACAGGGAGTGGCAACCCTGGCAGGTGCAGCCAATTAAGAAGTTTCTAGAAGTTTCTGGAAAGCCTGCCTGAGCCCAACACACAGTTAGCAGCAGTGGGAGAAGGAGGTTGCAGACTGAGCAGGAGCAAGAGAATATGGCAGATCAGGCAGGAAGCCAGAAGTCCTCCCAAAAGAGGAAGCCCAAATTCACCACCACAGAACTACAGGTGCTGGTTGAGGAGGTGGTGAGGGTGCACCGGCAGCTCTTTGGCAAGCTGTCCCTCAACGTGCCAGACAGCACCAAGAGGCGATTGTGGGCAGACATCGCCCAGAAGGTCAATGCTGCTGGAGTCACCCCCAGGTCCATTGAGGAACTTAAGAAAAGGTTCTATGACCTCCGCAGCCTCACCAAGAGGAAGCTGGCCGACCTCCAAAGGCAGGCTGGACTCACCGGAGGAGGCAAGAACCCGGCGCCACCCCTCACCGAGCTGGAGGAAATTGTCTCCAGCACCATCGAGAGGGAGAGCATTGTAGGGATCGGGACCCTGGACAGCACTGCGATGGCCACAGCTACAGGTAAGAAGCATGCGCATCATGACACACCCTACCAGACACCTCCCCATTAGACACAATGCATAGGCAAACACCAGCACTGTACTGTCACCAACATACAAGAGACAAGCATCATGGTACATGTAGTCAGCAGAAGTTAGCCAAATATGTCAGTGCAGAATCACAAGACAGGAAACAGTGTGACACGGTGTAAGGAGATGCAAGGACATGTGGAATGCCATAATTGTACTGACTGTAATACATCGGCACTCAGTTTACAAATGCTTCTTTGTACCTAGGGGCACCATCAGGCGGCACCACTGTGGCAGCAGAGGGAGCTTCGACATCACATACTGCAGTGGCAGGGCCGAGCACCAGCCAGCCTGGCCAGGAGGAGGAGGAAGAGGATGAGGAAGGAGACACCCCAGGGCTTGGAATGGAGGGAGTCCTGGTGATTGATTTCCAGGCAGTGCACTCCCCAGTACTGCCCAGCTCACCCCCCTTGCAATTTTCACCATACAACTCCCCAACAAGGCAGACCATTCCGCCGACAACAGCTCCTGCCACAACCGTGGCCTTGCCACCCGTTCCACCTGTCCTGGGAGCAGGGGCTCCGGGACCGGCCAGCACCACACCACCACCAGTGGCACCCCAGCCCACTCAGCAGGCCGGAGGCAGCAGTGCCAGACGCCGTGCCACCACCACCACCACCACCACTGCTGCACCAGCACGGGAGGGCAGTGTGTTCCTGGGCCTGGAGGGCCAGATGGTCAAAATCCAGCGCCAACAGGCCAGATCCACCATGGCCTGCCAACGCCAGCTCCTGCAGCACAACCTGCAGATGGGGGAGTTGGTGAAGGGGTTCCAGGCTGTTGTGGACAGCAACAAGGAGGTGGCAGCAGGGTTGGGCAGGCTGACCACTGCCATCACCCACTCCTCTGCCAGGCAGGAGGAGCATGAGGTTGCGCGCAGGAGGGATGCCCGGGTGCTCAACCGGGCCATGGCCCGCCTTGCAGCGGCGACCGCCCAGCTGTGCATTCGAAGCGCAAATCAGGAGTCGGTGCAGAGTCAGCAAACGGCTGAGCTGACCAGGGGGATGGCCAGGATCACCACGGCCATGGAGGCCATGTTAATTTCAAACGCCGCCTCCAATCCTGCCCTGGACCTGGGTGATGCTGGAGACAGCAGCAGCCGCAGCAGCCCGGCCAGCGCTGCATCAGAGCCAAGGAGGAGCACCAGGCGATCCGCTGATGCTGCAGGCCATTCGGAGGGGGCCGGGGGACACCCCAGTGGGTCTGGAAAGCGGGCCAAAAAATAGGCTGGCAAGGGGGGATGATCATACCAGGACCCTGGACTTTATTTGTTTTGACAGACTCCATTTTTTGATGCACTTCAGTGATGTAACTGTGGTGCATCACTATTAAAAATTTTATTTTCCAAGCAACATTTAGCTGTCTTTGCATCTGTACTCAGTCAGAAATAGTTCTCAGTGATCTCCTCACGTCTGTATCTGCCATCACATGGCGTACACACCCCAGCTGGCTGTGTCAGTGGCACAGCTTCGTCGTCGTCATAGTCCTCGTAGTCAGACAACTCCACCTCAGTGCCCTTCTTGACCGCAAGGTTGTGTAACATTGCACATACAGCTATGATCTTGCAGCAGGTGATGGGGGTATACTGCCTTGCACCTCCACTCTTGTGCAGGCATCTGAATCTACTTTTCCAGATGCCAAAGGTCCGTTCAACAACATTCCTGGTGCGTATGTGGGCCCGGTTATACCTCCTTTGGCTGGGTGTGGAGGGGTTGAGGTAGGGGGTGAGTATGAATGAGCGGAGGGCATATGCACTGTCGCCTGGAAGAGAAAGGGGTCACATTAGACACATGCATACATGTATTACACCTACCTACTATGTGTTATGGGGGTCTGATGATGTGGCTCACCTAGGAGGTATCCTTCTCCAAAATCGCCAGCCATCAGCCGTGCATATATGCCGCTCTGTTGGAATATATAGGAGTCATGGGTACTCCCTGGAAATTTTGCTACCAGGTCTGTGATGGTGCACTTGGCATTGCAGATCACCTGCACGTTGATGGTGTGTGTCGATTTCCGATTGCGGTATATGTATTCGGTGTCCGCTGGTGGGCAAATCGGAATATGCGTGCCATCTATGCAACCGATGACTTGGGGAAAGTGTGCCATCTGGTAGAAGTCCGCTTTGGTTTGTAGCAGTTCTGCGTGGGTTGCAGGGAAAGAGATGTATTGGTCCATCCTGTCTATCATGGCGTCAAGGAATATGTGGAAGAACCTTGACAGGCTGCTCTGGCTCACCCCTCCTGCTGCTGCTGCTCCACTTTGATAGCTGCCAGACGCTACCAGGTGTAGGCTGCATAGCACCTGGACGTGCGCAGGGATGGCGTGTGCCCTTGGGGTGTGGTGGTCCAAGTATGGCTTAAGGTCCCTGATGAGCTCAAGTATGGTGTCAGAGTCCAGCCTGTATCTCTGTAGGATCTCAGCCTCAGTGAGCATGAACAGGGTTATCCTCTGTCTGTAGACCTGTTCATTTCTTAGCCATTCCCTCTGTCCTTCCTGCTGTAGCCGTAGCCGCCTCGCAATGACATAGAAAGCTGCCATCCTGCAAGTTGCAATGCATTTTGGGACTGTTTATATGGGTTGGAGTTGGTTACCACCTGATTGCAATCCATGGTAAATACCGAGTGAATTCTACCGATTTTGAGCCGATTTCGGTGTTTCTGTGCCTCCCTACATCTCCCCAACTGTCGGAATCGGGGTATTTCCCGATCGGAGATTCATACGAATCGGCATGTTTTCCGATTCGGATCATGTCCGAATCGGTATTTTTTCCGATTCGGTACATGGACCGAATCGGTGATTTCCCGAATCGGTGTCACTAACGAATCGGTAGTGGGACCGAATCGGTGATTTTCCGATTCGGTGTCACTAACGAATCGGTAGTGGGACCGAATCGGTGATTTTCCGAATCGGTGTCACTAACGAATCGGTAGTGGGACCGAATCGGTGATTTTCCGAATCGGTGTCACTAACGAATCGGTACATGGACCGATTCGGTCTTTGTAACCGAATCGGTGTTTTTCCGATTCGTTACATATCCGATTTTCGGTATGTACGTATCGGATTCATTCACGTTCGGTACACATTCCGAATCGGTTTTCTATCCGATTCGTTCTGTTTTTGGTTCCCTACATCTCGATGGCTGTTTACCGATCGGTAAGGGCCAAAAATCGGTATTTTCGGCCGATACCGATCGGTAAAGCCCTACCTACATCGGGCCTTTAAAGCCCTGAACGTATCGCTAAGGCGCTGGCGGTGCAAATAAAAGTACAGTTAATCAAAATAATGGACAACTTGGTATCTGAGGTAATAAGCTAGCAGAGCGTCACTCCCAAGTGTGGAATGAAGCGTAATTGCCTGGCAAGAAAGTGTGGGACCCTCAAAGATGAATGCCCCTGCACACGCACGGACCCAGTATACCGAACAGACATCAAAGGACCAATACCCGACCCTACAGCCACTCAAAAACAAAGATGACTTCACAATTTGAAGGACTTGCAGAAACAAACCCTTACATAAGTATAGGCAGGGCCACTGGAACTAGGGGGCAAGGAATGGCCAGAATATGCGGCAAAGTTGAGAACTTTTTCTGCAAGAAAATGCAAATTATGGGGCTTAATGCAGCACATTTTGTGATAACTGTTTTGTCATTGTTACAGTTTTTAACACTGTAATAACATCATTTGCACATCATTAATACCAGTTTAACACCCAAATATAGCAATAAGCAACAGAAAGCTGACCAGTCAATCTTTCCAATTGGACTTTCTTTGCGCTGCAAAACGTGTTGCTGTGTTTTAGTAACATTTGAACAGTTTGAGCTATATCCAATATTTTTGGGCTAAAATCTGCAGATTACCCAGCAGATGATAGAGTATGTGGAAAATGCGGCCTATCCATAGTTATGCGAAAAACAACACAGGCGCACAATCGCATGGTTCAAGTGGCACTTTATTTGGGGGTCAAGCAGCCCTTAACAAAAATACAAATTGTTAAATGGAATTACTTTATGGACATTAGTGACGCTGTAGGAGTAGAACATTTAACTGGTTGAGTGCTCCCTTGGCGACTTCCTTTTTTGTTGTTTTATTGATGTGAACGTTTTTCATAAACTTGGTACTTTAAGAGACAGTTTTAAGAGCCAGAGTGTCTTTTTTTGTGAGAGTGGGGAGCGAGGAGTTTTACAATCAGATATCCCTACGTGCCACCTTCGTGGAATAAGGAGCACGTCACTGAATGCCTCCTCAAAACTAATTATAAAGAATCATTTGTGAGGTGGCTGATTTAAATCTTTGAACTTCGAGATAAAACAATCCAGGTATTATGATCTTTCCTTGTAAAGAAACATTGATCCTCCTGGAAACCTAGGGGCATATTATCAAGGGGGTTTATCTCTGCTTTTTTGGCTTTAAAAGCCAAGAAAGCGGAGATAAAATGATCTCCCTATTACCTAGCTGTCGCTAACACCAGTTAGCGACAGCTAGTAGGAGATAGCGACCATCTTGGGCCCCACTTTGCATGTCAGTGATATGTTAAATGTAGCAGAACATGAAAATCGAGCGTGACCAGCCCCTTGCGCTCACTAAATGGGCACATGGAGTATGATTTTATGGCAAGACCTGGAGGCTAACATTATACAACATTCTTTATTGCAACTACTCCAGCAGCTCCTTTAAATAATATAGAACTTTAAAATTCTGACTTAATAAAACTTCAGAACCCCCTAAAAGACAGCCTTTCTTTTTTGCTGCTGCTCCTGCAGATAAGTTACTGTGTGGAGACTGTGTGGATAATTATGACAGGATTGTACCGAATGTATGATTTGTAGGTTAGATAAGTACTTTATTTAAAAACAAGCTGTAATAAAACTAAGTGTATGAGTGAGATTGTAATTTAGATAAGCCTATTTTGTTTTCAGTGTTATTTAAGATTCAAAAAAACATTTGGGGCTTTGTTTTCTGTAAAGAGTTAAATCATTTTTGGAGGTGGTGATCGAAGCGTATCAGGGTTTGTGCAGGCAACTTTCAGAATATATTACTTACTCAGAGGCCCAGGACCATTAGTGCGGCAGTTGAAGCTTGTGGCCTCTGTGCACAATGGGGTCTCGGGTCGGCCGGGTGGTAGAGAGTGCGTACAGGGCTTTCAGTGGGGAAAAAACTGGTGGTGCTCTAAAAAGGGCGTGGCACATTTCATTAAGGGGTGTGGCCTATCCGAGTAGGGGCGTGGTCTAAATCAAGATAACTAGCATTGTGTGCTTAAGAAAATCATGAAGTCGCATCCAGCAAAGGATAATAAAATAGGCAAAAAAGTATATTTATTAAGTATAAGCCATAAAATACTAAACACTTTAAAAAACATGTAAAAATGATTTACATTACTTAGAAATCTTTTGCAGGGTTTCCCAAAACCCTTGAACATATTCACTGTGTCTATTTTGCTGGGGTTTCTCACAACAATGTTCTTCAGCAGACCTTCTACTTTTTGCCAGCCAACTCTTAACATACAGCTGTGCGTCAAATGTTTCAAAAGGAGGACCATTGAGTTTTACACATAAGCATGAAGAAATGGTCTCTACAAGAAGAGAGGCCCTTGTTGGACTAGCAATTAAGTTCATTGTGCTGAAACCTCTCTTTCAATCCGCATTACTTGCTGGCAGGGTTTCCATGCAAACTACTAATTTTTTTAATGCTCAGGGGTTTTCACCGAAATCTTTGAAACGTCTAAAAGCTTGGATAGTATCTCTTGCTGGCAGCTGAAACTCTGGACACAGTTTCTGGATCTCTGTTTCACCATAAAGAATGGATTCATCAGCAGAAGGCAAGTTGCCTGCATCTAGCACACTGAAGCTGGCTATAAGTTCTTTCTCAGAATCCGGGGCACATCGTTTATTGGTATTTACAGACAGACTTTGGTCAAACTGATTTGGATTAAGAGCAACAGAGTTACTTCTACCATGGAAAAGAGGAACATTCTTGAATTTGCCCTCGTCAACTGCTCTCTGAGCCGCTGAAGCAAACTCCCCTGGTGAGTCCTTCATTGCTCCAAATATACAAACTTGGCTAACCAAAAGTCTGTGGGCATTAACAATTGTAATGTGCGTCCCTCCTCTGTAAGGAGAGTGATAAGTCTTTGAGCTCTTGAAGTGCATCACACATTACCCCCAAATCTCTGATAAAAGAATAGGATGTAAGCTTCTTCAAGAGACCTTCATACTTACTCCGATCTCTTATGGGTCTGGATGGGTCTTTAGAAGCATTCACAAAATTTTTGCACAAGGCAGGGAAGCAGTTCCAAACAGCTTTCTCAGATCTGTAACTGGATGCTTCCCATCTAGTATCAAGCATTTTCCCTATCCTGCGCCCCCCTCTCAGATTGTCTGGCCTGCCACCCGACCTGCTGCCGATCTGGGGCCACTGCCATTACCGGAATGCCCTGTCTGTGGTCCTGCAACACGGGCCGGATCTCCGGATCACTTACCCCTCCCCCCGCTGAAGGGCACCAGTGTTCTGAATGTGCTGTGCAAGGCTGCATTGCTCCCGGGGTCCACACTGCTTGCCCCCCTGCCGTCCCACCACCGATATCCACACATCTTCCTGGGCGGTTGAATCCGTCACCACCTCTCCACGATGATGCCCACCTGCGGCTGGCCTCCAGCTTCATCTCCCACCTGGGCTCCCACCTTCTCTCCTGGACTTCTTGACTTTTTATTTTGTCCTGGCCGACACTTTGCTGCTGATTTCAAACAGTTCTCTCTGGACTCTGGCCCTCCTTCCATTCCCTCGTCCTTTAACCCTTTTCCCCGTGGATGATCCTCAAATGTTTCTTCCCTTTTCTGCTTTCCCCTCTCTCCATACCCTTGTATCTCTCCCACCCTCCCTTTGTGCTGTGACCGCATACACACACATGGAACTCTGCCTTTTGGCATATTGAAATAACTCTAATCACTTGTATTTGCAGTAGACCTTGTACCATCTACCATTCCTATGCAACTCTTAGAGTATTTCCAGTTATATCCCCTCCCTATGTATATAGAGGTAACTCTAATCACTAGTATATGCAGTAGACCTTTGTACTCTCTACCATTCCTATGTGACCCTTAGAGTATATCCAGTCTTATCCCTTCCTATGTATATAGAGATAACTCTAACGACTAGTCACCTATGTGACTGTTAGAGTATATCCATGTGTATCCCTTCCCTATGTATATAGAGATAACTCTAACGACTAGTCTCCTATGTGACTTTTAGAGTATATCCATGTGTATCCCTCCCTATGTATATAGAGATAACTCTAATCACTAGAATATGCAGTAGTCCGCTATGCTCTCTGCCATTCCTATGTGACTCTTAGAGTATATCCAGTCTCAACCCCTTCCCTATGTATATAGAGATAACTCTAATCACTAGTATATGCAGTAGTCCGCTGTGGTCTCTACCATTTCTATGTGACTCTTAGAGTATATCCATGTGTATCCCCTCCCTATGTCGATAGAGATATTACTAGTATATGCCTAGAGTATATCCATTTGCATCTCCTCCTTGAGTGACTTTATCTCTTGTACATTTGCAATTTTTTCTGTTTGTACCTTCTTTGTAACACATGTACTCCTAAATACGTATGTTTTCAACTGGTTCTTATGTAAAGCAAAAATTTGCAATTTTTTCATGTAACCGTTAGTCCTTATGTTTTCAACTGGTTCTTATGTAAAGCGTTCTGACACCTTCGGGTAAAGTTCGCGCTATATAAAATTGCACAAATAAAAATAAAATGAAATAAATAAATATCTTCTGAAGCTATACACATAGCTCGCTGGCGGCCAGATTTAGTTCTCTCTAGTTTTTGGTAACATGTTGTATGTGGCATACAATGAGTCCATGAAAATCTTGAAGTGATTGACCCTGGCAAACTTATCTACTGTATCTGCCACAGAAAGTTCTAATCTGTGAGCCAAACAGTGCCATGTCAGTACAAGATTTGGAAATTCTGAATTCAGCAATGCTACTACTCCTCCTTTTTTACCAAACATTACTGCTGCTCCATCTGAACATACTGCAATCAAGATATCATGTAGCAGTCTTTTTGTGAGTCCAACTTTTTCGAAGTAGCTTACGAGAGCTGTCTTTACGCCAAGTGCATTTGTTTCTGCCAGCTTCAGCAGGCCGAAATAGATGGTCACTGGTGTACTTTCATTTCCAAAAATGCCACGGAGGTAGATGATTAAGGTAGAAGCATTGCTAATATAAGTGCTTTCATCAATTAATACTGTGATCTTTGGTTTGTGTTGTCTGATATAACAGACCAATGTTTGTTGCATTTCCAGTGCGATGTGTTTTATTATTTCAGTTGCAGTCACATTGCTGTGCAAAACACAGTCCATTGCACTGCCATTCTTTGCCTGAAGGCGAATTAGATCAGGGTGGTCAGTGAAAGGGCGATCTTTTTTTGCCAAGTAGTAGGCAGTGTCAAATACCCTGCAGGTGCTCGCCATATGTTTTGCATTGCATTTGTGTACTGTCACCACCAATGTATGTTCCTGCTGAGCTGTAAGAATGTCTCAGCTGCCAAGTGACCAGCGCTCACCTTCTGCTTCTTAATCTTCTTCCTGAACTGTTTCTGCCTGGAAGCTTTTCTGTCACCGGAAGGACCAACGTCGCCATCTGCCCACTCTTTACTTATGCGCATGCCCTGGGTGTTATTGTGCACTGAAAGACGTGTTGATTGAGCCTGTTTGCAGGAAGAACATCCGATATTGCCTGACTTAAGATACAACCATTTATATTCCTCTTGAAAGTAATACCACTGTTTAGTGTTCCAGCAGTCAGGGATTTTGACGGTTTCATTCTCTGGCACACGTTGAAGTCTTTGTAAAGGTGGACTGTCCTTGGCAGACTCTTGCTGAGTTTTACTAGCCTCATCACTAGTTGGTTGCACTGGACAAGACTCCCCTGTAACACGCTGGTGCTTCAGTGATGGTAGGAAGTCAATCATTGAAGACTGTATAGACTTGTGCTTCAGAGCAGAAGCAGATAAGCCACTAGTAGCCAAGGTAAAATTTAGAACTTCCTTCTTTAAGGCTGGACTGGTATATCTGAAAAAAAAAGAAAATCTTCCTCTGCTGATTTCCCCTGCTGATTTTGGTTTCCAGGTGATAAGGCCTTGCGTCATGCAACAAGAATATTAAGCCTCTTATCTACAACAAAAATTGAATAGTTTACTCCAGTGATCAACAATGTTTAATTGAAGTGCCATTTGGCAGGCAGATGTTACTCTTCATTTTGTGCTGTTCCTGAAAGGATCTCTCATTGTGCAGTGGAACAAGAATAGACTTCTACTTCGCTTCATAGAATATTAGCAAAAAATAAATATGGATAAATACAGACAAAAAATGTATTTGAAGAGTGGCTTTTACACCACATATTGTTGTTAAGAGAAAATGCCAATTCAAGACTGGAGCAAACTTAACCATCACCAGAGAGAAATTCCACAGTAATCAGTGCAAATGTGCCCAAAATTTGTTGAGCTGGCTTTAAGTGAGCACTTCCTTCCCATTTTTCTTTAATTATTCTCTTATTCTCTTATTACACACTTAAGGGAAACTGTCTAATTTCACGTAAGTGTTATTTGGTATCCCAATAGGAACTAAGCAATTTCGTTGAGACTGCATAGTTAACAAAGACACTTGATGCTGACTAATGGTTTCTTTTAAGATGTTTGATGTCATTTTTCAACAACATAAAATATGGTATAATTCAAGCATTCCACCCATCACTTTTCCCTCACTGAGAAACCCAAGTGTAATGGATTTGTCAAATCACGCGTCGAAGCGAAGTTGCACATCAGCCTTATACCTGGTACCACTCAGTGTGATTGTATAATCCCCATCTGTTTAGAGCATCACTGTTAGATCTTGGGGTCTCTAGTTGGCGAGGAAAGTACCTTTGTCCAAATAGGGACCCTTACTTTTAGTCAGGGTAAGGGGGTACACACTGTAGATAACTCCTACTCACCCCCTTGGTAGCTTGGCACGAGCAGACAGGCTTACCCTAAAGGCAATGTATAAAGTATTTGTACCAACACTCCCAGTAACATAGGGCAACACCACAAATGGACACTACACCAAGTGGTCCATTATGATGTTGGGCGGTGGCACCACCACGGTGGTGGCTGGGCGGAAAACCAGTTTTTTCTGCCCGCGAGCATCGGAACTCACGTCCGCCACATTAGGATAGGTAAACATAGGTCAAATCCTGTCCAACGTGGCGCGCCACGCACCGCCATCAAAGTGCTCCCGCCACCGAGGCGGAGGTAGCCAATCGAGACTCTCCGCCGTGCCGAGTGACGTCCGCCCCGCACGACAAATCAGGATGGCTCAAACAAGCAGACGCACCGCAGCGGAGACGCTGCCCAGCCTGAGCAGGCGGAATCTCGACAACGGAGCAAGATAGCCGAGACCCGGTCCTGAACGCCATGAGCCCAGCCCTCCATATGCATCCGGTGATGTTCCTCCTACAACATTTTCGTCAGATGGGCCGCCGCAGACGCCGCCGCAGGTACGCAAATACACAAAAGCAACACACAACACACAGGCCGACACAGGGTCCAATCACCACACAGACACCCTGCTGGGGGTCATAACACATCCACAAGGGCACCCACACATCACCCACCTCACAACAAGGCACCCCTCAGCATCCGGGATACACATCGACCGCCAACCAGCAGCAACGTCCCGGTCCCGGTCACGTCACCACCGCGGTCAACACATGCGCACTATGCAGAAGGCAGGGCCACTCCAAGGCATGGGCAGGGCACAAACACCACAGGGACACACCACCCCCAACGCCACAGCAACACACCCCATCAACCCACAGGCCAGGTGCCCACCCCGTGCACCTCCATGCACACCAACAAGCACTGCAACAACAAGCACAATACACACTCTCTGCACCACACAACACACAACCAGGGAGACAACCACTGCAGGATTGGCTGACAAGGAACACACAACACCACTGCCACACACACTCAAGGCTCACAATCCTTGCCAGCATATACACACACACAAACAAACACACACCCTGGGTGCAGCCACAAACACAACACACTCACAGGGATGCCTCAACAGATGCCTGCACAAGAACAACACAAAACACTACAGGAACACATACTGAACTCCAACACAAACACACATACCCTGTCAGCCAAACTGGGGAAAATCAATGGTAGCACAGACACAACAGGAGTACACAACAACATCACTCAAGAACAAAACACACCATAACACAAATCACACAAGAAGTGCACCTGGACAAACACACACTGCCACATCAAACCCACCACAGAGGCACATGAAACCTCAATCAACAAACACTACAAGACATCAGGGGACGCACATCAGGCAATGCCAAGGCCACATACACACACCACTGCATGCACAACAAGCAGTGTCTGCATAACAGGCATGATTGATGCAACCACATCACACACACCACAAATCAGCACTTCACAAATACAACACCACACCCAGGAACTGAAGCAATACCGCACCCTTCGTCCACACATCCAACACAACAACTACACATGCACCACTCTGGGATACAAGAGCACAGCCACCTCCACCAGAGCACTGGCCAGCACTCACAGCTGAAGTGCACATGACCACTACAGAATGACCAATAGCACAAAGACAGCACACATAAACCATTGGGGCAATGTCCAGAGTGGAACAACACTTATGGCCCAAGAACTGCACCACAAAGCACAAGCCCACATATGAAGTTATGGGGAGGCACACACACATGGAAACCAAGGGGAAAGCTGACATCAAAGTTAAACAGCCGACATGTCAGTAGCAGACATGTAAGGGGTGTACCACACACAAATAGAGGGACTGAACACCCACAATGGCCAGGCACAAGTGTCACACATAGGGGATGGCCTAAAACCACACACACCATGCCATACAGGAGTCGAAAAACTACCATGCGCCTGCAATGCATGACAAACACAAACACAATGCCAGTGTGGAGCAGCAGGACCACACAGTTCACACAAAAACACCCAAGACACATTGAGGATCAATCAAACACAACACTGATGTGCAACTCACACACTTTGTACACTTCAAACTTACAAACACAACAAGGAGGAGTCACACACAACACCATGGACACACCAACACACAGCACAGTGCACTACAAACAGCTCACACAAGTGCATACAATCCTCTACCCAGGGCAAGACAAAACAAACAACAGGCATACAACTCCTGGGTGACACATGTGTGTCTCACACAATACAGGGGCACACACACATCCACTACAAACAGACACCGTTCATACTGCACACATCTGCTACACCCAACACCACGCATCTCATGTAGGCCATGGCACCAGGACCGAAACATTTGCACACTATCACACCTTGTGCTGGCAGTGACCCCCAACCAGACATATGAACAGTGTAAGCAACAACAGCAAATCACCAACAAGATGACTGCATGCCAGGTAAAATAACCATCACAGATCACACAATTTGCAGGCTCAGAATGGACTTAAGACTATTTCAACCCTGCCCAAAAATATGATGGCTGCAAAGAGCCTTGCAATGTTGAAGTGATACATGGAGCATGGTGCACAGGCAATCAAATGTGAACAGAAACAGAACTCCCTATTCGTAAATGGAGTGGTGGACCATCTAATGGGGGAGGAGTCGGATGCCCCATCCCTGGCGGGGGAGAGAATCCCCACACTCCTCTTCGCCGACGACACCCTATTAATTTCTAAATCCCCGGTGGGTTTGCAAAAACTCCTGGATCGGTTTAGCTCCTTCTGCACCAACAGAGGCTTAACTATCAACACATCGAAAACCAAATTGATGGCCTTTGCTCCCTCGAAAAGATTCAGAAATAACTTTGTGCTTAACAATGCCCCACTTGAACTGGTTGAGTCTTTTGACTACCTTGGTGTCCGAATTAACAGCCACATGACCTGGAAGGATCATTTGTCTAAAATGCTTCTAAACCATCAAAGAGTATCCGGGGTGACGCTGAAGGAGATACGTGAGTCAACCAGTAAACCGGTCTCCCCAGCTATGACCATCTATGAGGGTCAGATCCTACCTGCAGCACTTTATGGCTCGGAGTTGTGGGGGTTTGAAGGGATTTCTGACTTGATGACGGCGGAAAACAATTTTTTTAGGAAAGTGGTAGCCCTTCCTACCTCCACCCCAATGATCCCATTAAGATTAGATCTGGGCAGGAAATCAGTAAAGGATTTGGTGAGGCTCCGTCCGTTGTTATTTTGGTCCCGATTACGAAGAACTGAAGAGCTGGCAAAGTATGCAGAAGGGCTAGATGAACTACTTGTACTGGACACCTGTAAAAAAATAGCGTGGTTAAATAACCTGAAGGAATTGGTTTTCACTTTGGGTCTCAGAGAGGCATGGGAGTTGCAATCACCACCACCGAAAGATGTCATAAAAAAACTATACTGGGACTGGGTACAGAACAACGTTATGAGGTCTAGGAAATTGGGCTCTCTCACTGACCAATTTTTGTCTATTAAGTGTACGCGCAAAATGGAACCCTTTCTAGATTTAATAACTAAACCACTGGATCGAGCGCTGTACCTAAAATTGCGATATGGGACGCTCCCGGTGTATGAGTTTACGGGTAAATGGAAGAATACAGATGCTAGCTCGCAGGGTTGCCCGGGTTGTGCGGCCCCTAAGGAATCGGTGGCTCACCTGTTCTTCGCGTGCCCTTCTTACAAAGGGGCACGGAAATTCTGGTTGAAACCCGTCTGTAGGGAACTAGGACTGAGGTGCCATAGCCAGGCATTACGTGTCCTCTCTACAGACTCTTCATCTGCCAGTATGATCTGTGGGGTGGCTAAATTCCTAGGAAGTGCGTGGAGGACACGTTGCCGTTTGTTGAAACTTCAAACCGGAAAGTCCACTAGCTAAGGATGATTTTACTGCTAGTAAACTGTGAATGTTGTGTCATTGCTTTTACTGTATTATATAATCTTTTATCAGAAGTGAAATGTTTATATATTGTGTTCTTTTATGGTGAAAATTGCCGAATAAAGATTCATTCATTCGAAACAGAACTTCAATCAGCAAGGCACCGACAAAACACACACCAGAAGTAACTGTATTTATTCACATATTGCACAGATGCAGCAGTACAACAATAGTAGACAACAGCAAGACTCAAAATGATGTAAAAATGCTATATAGTGTGAAAAACTTATTGGCATAGTCTCAACACAATGGGAGGGAGAAATAGCACAAAGGAAGCAGAACTCAATAATTATAAAAAAAACAATATCATTTAATAGGTATATAAATATTCACATTAAAAAGCAATTAATAAAAAGGCATGAGTTTAAATCAATAATACAAAAAGCAAGATCAACAACATTCATGTACTACATATAACATACAAATAAAAAATACTTTCACAGTGGCAATATATGTTGTTCGACGCGCGTTTCGGCGTTATGAGGAACGCCTTCTTCAGGAGCCACAAATATTATCTGGAAGACATATTGAATTCATGATCAGATAAGGAAATATATATATCACAATTTTATTCAAAAATTACATACAAAAAAGTACATTCTAAATTATATTCAAATGTAAAAACCTATAGTGACAAAGAGCGAAACAATATCTAAGTGCCAATAACTCCCTACTTGTGCAGCTGGTAGGATGCAGCTGAAACAAGCTACAGACTAGCAATCTTAAAAGGATGGGTTGAAAGACATCACTCACCAATTCTACGTCAAAGTAAGATAATTAATCAGAGGTTTTGTGACCCTTGACTCCACATTCAGACAATAGATGTAGGAATTTTCTTCCTGATTCTTGGTCGCTAGATGGGCATGTGATAAATGATTCCATAGTTTCCCATCTACCATTTGACGTAGAATTGGTGAGTGATATCTTTCAACCCATCCTGGCCACATATCACCTTTTCGAGTTTGAGCTCACCCATTAGCTTGGCTCTCTGTAATTATATCCTCCCCATGGTTCCCACCTTTGGTTTGTCCCCAGGGGATTTCCCCTTGTGTAATTACTTGTGTAATTACTACTGCTCAAATGTTAAGATTGCTAGTCTGAATCATGAATTCAATATGTCTTCCAAATATTATTTGTGGCCCCTGAAGAAGGCGTTCCTCATAACGCCGAAACGCGCGTCGAACAACATATATTGCCACTGTGAAAGTATTTTTTATTTGTATGTTATATGTAGTACATGAATGTTGTTTATCTTGCTTTTTGTATTATTGATTTAAACTCATGTCTTTTTATTAATTGCTTTTTAATGTGAATATTTATATACCTATTAAATGATATTGGTTTTTTATAATTATTGAGTTCTGCTTCCTTTGTGCTATTTCTCCCTCTCATTGTGTTGACACTATGCCAATAAGTTTTTCACACTGTTTAGTTCCCTGTACCATGAATTGAATTTCCGCACAGGGGGTCCTTGTTATTTACATTATTATGTAAAAATGCTATATACCATGCACAGGTGAAACACAAACAGGAAGGCCAGTGTCCATGGCACAGGGGAGAGAGAGCACGACACAGCAGAGCAAGAGGGCCAGTGTCCAAGGCACAGGGGGGAGACCAACACAGCAGAGCAACAGGGCCAGTGTCCAAGGCACAGGTGAGAGCAGGACACAGCAGAGCAACAGGGCAAGTGTCCAAAGTACAAGTGAGAGCACGACACAGCAGAGCAACAGGGCCAGTGTCCAAGGCACAGGTAAAAGCACGACACAGCAGAGCAACAGGGCCAGTGTCCAAGGCACAGGTGAGAGCACGACACAGCAGAGCGACAGGGCCAGTGTCCAAGGCACAAGGGGGAGGCCAACACAGCAGAGCAACAGGGTCAGTGTCCAAGGCACAGGTGAGAGCACGACACAGCAGAGCAACAGGGCCAGTGTCCAAGGCACAGGTGAAAGCACGACACAGCAGAGCAACAGGGCCAGTGTCAAAGACACAGGGGGGAGGCCAACACAGCAGAGCAACAGGGCAAATGTCCATGCTTGTAAACAATGGTCAGGACTAGCACACCTGTATGAGGCACAGGCGCATGAGGGGGATGTCAACTCACTCCTGGCAGTCATGCAGGCTTGGACCTGGTTGTGTGTCGGGGACAGCTCGCCCACTTGACTGGGGTGACAGAGCCCCAGATGATGTGGGGCTAACAGTGGCTTGGCAAGCTGGAGGGCTGTGTGGACCAGGTGGCATAGTGGCACGTGGAGGTGGAGTCATGCAGACTTCTGACACAGTGTGGATGGGAGAGGTTGGAGGGGTGCCCTTCCACTTTTTGGGAATATGAATTGGCTTCCCTGTCTTGGGGTTGATGGGAAGTGTTGATGACACAACAGGCACACACACCAACTGTCCCACATCAGGTGCAGACACTGGCACGTCTCTACAGTGCCCTCCTCCACCTGCTTCAATGGACTCGAAATTGGGGTAGCTGTGGTTGGTGGATGTGTCCCTGTGCTCTTCCTAGGTGTACCCCTGATATGCAATACCTCCTCAGTGGACACAGACACTGCATGGGTAGGTCTGTGTGAAGTTTTAGTGACAGGAGAGTCTTTTGCTGGTGATGCCTCTGCGGCATGTGAGCCTGATGTCTGCCTCATTGATCTCCTGGCCTTGATCTTCCCTGACTGGCTCTTGTCTGTGCATTGTGGAGTGGCCCTGCTCTTCAGTGGGGATGGTGTCTGTGGGCGGGAGTGCCTGGGTTGTGTCTGTTGTGTGCTCCTTGTGCTGTATCTTTTTGGTGACGCAGGCGAACCGTGGTCACTGTCACCTGATGTGGCCACTGACTGGGGGGTGGACAAAGGCACCAGAGCTGCAATGGGAGCATGTGCCTGTTGAAGGGTTGACGTCACTGTGGATGACAATGCCTGGACTGTATGGTGTAGCCCACCCACATCAGAGTGTATGCCCTCCATGTATGCAACCACCTGGCCTAATTTATTGTCATGGTCACTGAAGGCATTAAGCAGGGCGGTCTGGCCCACACAGAGCTGGCGCAGGAGCTCTACACACTCTGCACTGAGGGCAGCAGGGGGGATAGGTGCAGGTGCAGCGGTGCCAGGTGTGAATGTGACTCGTCCCCTCTTAGTGACACCAGAGCAAGTGGATGGGAGGCTGGGCACTGGCCACTAGGTGTTAGATGATGATGCAGACTCCCCATCCCCTGTGCCTGCCAACATGGATGCATGGCATCAGATGATGTGGTACTCTGTGTCTCTGCCACGGATTCCTCCTGCATACTTCTGTCCCTCTCAGATGCGCTGGTGGGCTCTGTGTCACTGGCCTCCGCTGCAGCTGTAGTGCTACTCTAGCCACCACTGGGTTCGAGCTCATGTTCCTCCATGGTCTCTTGCGAATCTGCATGAGAGAGAGATACAGGGTTGTATAAGTGTCATCATCTGGTCACACTAATTCAAAACAATGCACTACAGGAGAGGCCCAAATCTACATGGTAACCACCACACCCTGCAATCACTGTGCAATCACTGTGCAGCTACACACAACATAGACCACAACAGTGCTTGTAACGCTGAATATCTGCCATGAGCGAGCCATGTTGATGCCACACAGCACTACACCCTGCTCGTACATGAAGTGTACCATACACACAACTTGGCCTGCCCACACCTTGGGACATGATGAGGGTACAACACTTGTTACCACTAACAGACCTTCAGGGAACAGGAGGGGACAACACACACACCTATTAGGACATCACAGTCCCGAATGCCAAGTAGGCCATAGCAAGCACCATGTGGTAAGCTGGGGCACATTATTTGCAGATGTTGGGGCAACAACAATCATGGTGCAGGCAAAGTAGGCATACATGAATTCACACTCAGCAAGTAGACACTGCTGTTTACCCCATAATAGATTACCCACACTATCCCAACGCTGAATGACCATGTGGCGCACAACACATCTGGCAATGGGAAAGTACAGCAGGGAGTATCTGCTCAGTAAGGCCAGGGTGGCACATTACCTGATACAAGCACACATCACAGCAGCCACTCACATGACACAGCACAGCACAGCAACACACGCACATCACATGGCTCACCGCTGTCACAGGCCCTGTACACATGCATCCACTCCAAGAAAAAGTCACGCTCCCCAGATACTCACCACCCCTGCCTTGCTGGCGATGCTCCTTCAGACTTGCATCCAGTTCTGGATGAGTCACTGCCAAGATGTGGCCCATCAGTGGAGTCATGCTGCGCCGTGCCAAACTCCCTGTGCATGGTATCATCCCCAATGTCATCTCAGCCACGGTTCTTGCAAGCCGACTGATGTCGTCCCACCTCTTGTGGCAGTGTGTGCGTCGGCGGTTGGATATCCCCAGGGCTCGCACCTTTGCTGCAAAGGCCCTCCACACGGCCGTACGCTGGTTTACCTTGAGCTGCAGGTATGAGAGAAGAGAAGGGTAAATGACCAGTTACACAATGTCAGGTACCAACATCTATCAGTACAGTAGCAAGACCCAGACTCAGGACCAATTGTTACCTCCCTTCAACCCAAACTGGGGGACCCCTCACAAGGGCACTTTGCATGGCCCACACAGATGTGATTGCATGCACACATTGGGGCGTAGAGGGTCCAGGATCATCTCACAAATGCAGGTTGCATTAACATAATATGCATCGACAGAAGTCTGCAAGTGTGCAATTACACAGGGCACAAATGGGGTATATCTACTATTCAGTGGGAAGGAACTGGAGCAAGGACCATGTAAGTCTGGTGGTGTTTTTCATTTGGGTGGGCAGCCACTGGACCTACTCTCTTGGTCACACTGAGTCAGACAACAGGGGCACACAGAAATATTTACACAAGCAATTACTTTCTTGGCACCTACATGGCAAACATTTGGTGGCTCTGTATGGCTGACAATGTAACACTCCCCACTCACACATACAGGTGCAGGCATGGAAACGACATTGTGACACACACACTCCCTCACCCTGGAGACAGCTTGTCTGTCAGTGTTTGACACAACCCCACACCTTCAGTCACATACTGCAGCAGCACAACTACACGTCTGACACCCCATGCCCGACAGCTACCTTCATGGTGACTTACCACAACATTGGGACCACCAAACAGCCTTGGGTACTGTGCCAGCACCTCATCCACAAGGACCTCTAGCTCCTCGCTGGTGAATGGACTGGCACAGATGTTCTCTGTCCTTGTCATCCCTGTGGACATGGAACACCTGTGGCAGAAGTGAGTGGTGAGGGCTCCCAGGCAGCAGTCCCAGGAGGCAGCAACAGGAGAGGGTCCCAGGCAGCAGTCTCAGGAGGCAGCAGCAGGAGAGGGTCCCAGGCAGCAGGCTCAGGAGGCAGCAGCAAGAGAGGGTCCCAGGCAGCAGGCTCTATGAGCAGAGGAAATGTGAGGCTCACTCCCACAAACTTATAGCCCTCCTGGGGTCGTCTGTAAACTGCAAAGCTGCACCAATAGGTTGTCCAGGTCTGCCTCTTTCAAAATCATCCAATGACTGCCTACGCTGTGGCGGAGCACACCTTCCGCGTTTTTCAAATCTGCATCATGCCACCGCGATCTTCGATCCCATTGGCTGTAGGTTATGCTTCATGGCGGTGATGCACCGCGGGTGCCTGGGGTGCGCTACCGCAATGGTGCATCGTTCAAATGCATCCAATGATTGCCTACGCGGTGTCTGAGCACACCTTCCGCGTTTTTCAAATCTGCATCATGCCACCGCGATCATCGATCCCATTGGCTGTAGGCAATGCTCCATGGCGGTGATGCACTGCGGGTGCCCAGGGTGCGCTACTGTGATGTCACACCGCCGGGGACAGGTGGTAGGTACCGCGATTCATATGGCCGAGCATGCCCCTCGCCATCTACACATGTCCATATGCCAATGGCTTCTGCACTTGTGAAGGGGGGGTGCTGGTGTCACACCGCCGGGACAGGCGGTAGGTACCACGATTCATGCGGCGGAGCATGCCCACTGCCATCTACACATGTCCATATGCCAATGGCTTCCGCACTTGTGAGGGGGGTGGTGCTGGTGTCACACCGCCGGGGACAGGTGGTAGGTACCGCGATTCAAGCGGCAGAGCATGCCCACCGCCATCTACACATGTCCATATGCCAATGGCTTCCGTACTTGTGAGTGGGGTGGTGTTGGTGTCACACCGCCGGGGACAGGCGGTAGGTACCACTTTTTCGTAAACATTAATGGCGATGTCAATCAAGACTACTGTATCAGTAACCAGCAGCAACATGGTGAAGGGCACATCATTGTACACACAATGCCATACTTCCATGTCATCCACAGGTGTACGCACATTCAGTGTGACACACTTTGGTCTGTGGTCCCTGCCATGTTAGTTATGCATATGATGGCTGATGATGCTTGACACTCTTGAGCTGGTGTCAATGAAGTGGTACAAATCTATTTGTCATGGGTCAGTGCTGACCTTGACAAGATTTGTGTCACTGCATTGTATCGTACCAGAATGGTGCTTTCACAACAGCTAATGCACACAACTGAATGTTTTCCTGCTGCTGTGACCATTGTGTTGATGGATGTGTGTTTACATGATGCATTGAGGTGTGACAGGTACAGCAGATGGGTATGATACAGACATGGTAATTTCAAAAACATTGGCGGATGTTGCAGCACCTTGCCTGCACATGTGAATTGTGTTTTCCAGTATGTGCGCATTCATATTCCCCAATATGTTTGTGGCACTTGTGTATTGTCAGTGGAGAGGTGTGCCCTCTGTGTGTATCAAAGGGCCAGCCATGTAACCTGGTGTGCCATGCATCTATCAGGCAGTCAATGTTTTTCCATGACATCATTGATGGTATGTGCTGTGCCCATCTCATGATGGTTGTCACTGACATTTTCAAATTTACATCTCAGCTCGGAGGAGACCGAATCTCCTACATCACCTGACAGTGCTTGAGGACATGGAGAATGAGGCAATAATCCCGAAATTCCGCCTGGATAGACAAACACTGAAGATCCTGTGTGATCTATTGGAGCCCCACCTGCAGCCTCGCCGTCACTATCCAACGGCATTCACACCCACATACAAGGTGATGGCAGCACTCCACTTTTTTGCGACAGGTTCCTTCCAGGAGACCGTGGCTAACGCTGGAGGGATGTCAGAGCCCATGTTTAGCATGGTGCTGAGGGATGTTCTTGCAGCCATGATGCTCCATCGGAATCGCTACATCCATTTCCTTAGGGGAGGAGAATTGGCTGCCGCAAAGTGTGACTTCTATCCCCTTGGGCGCATCCCACATGTTGTTGGTGCCATCGATTGCACCCATGTAGGTCTGGTGGCACCACAGGCGACGGAGCACATATATAGGAACCGCAAACATTATCATTCCATCAATGTGCAGGTGGTGTGCCTTGCGGACATGACCATTTCTCATGTGTGTGCGAAGTATCCTGGCTCGGCGCATGATTCGTACATCATGAGGAACAGCATGGTGCCCCGGATGATAAAGAATCTACATCCTGAGCGTGCTTGGATTGTGGGTGAGTATGCCTACTGATATGGCGTGCTGTGTGTCACCTGCTGCACTCTGGCTGTGCAACATTGCAATGGGTGTTTGTCATTCACAGGTGACTCTGCATATCCCATTCGGCCATGGCTGTTGAGCCCCCTCAGGAATCCCAGGACCCCGGCTGACATCCGCTACAATGACGCCCATGGCAGGACCCGACGGGTAATCGAACAGACTTTTAGCCTGCTGAAGTCTAGATTCCGCTGCCGTGACAGGACAGGAAGCACACTGGCATACTCGCCTGGGAAAGTGTGCAAGATCGTTGTGGCATGCTGTATGCTGCACAACCTGGCCATCCAAAAGGGGGTCCCCCTGCTCCTGGACGATGGTGAGGAACCAAGGCCACCACCTGCTCAAGGACCTGAGTCCAGTGATGAGGCCAGTGGAGAGTATGAAGGAGTAGACCTGTGCCAGCAGCTCATCGAACACTACTTCACTTGAAGGTGGGTGACGAGGTACAACGTGTACATTGTGTGGTGTGGTTGCTGTTGTTGTGAAGGGCTATGCACAGATGTAACAGACAGGCACACGTTCAGTCACCTGTGTGTGGTAAAAGTGACATTGACGTTCCATATGTGAACGTATGCTGGATCCTATTTGTTCACACATGCAGCCCATTGTCTAGTATGCCTGTAGTGTCTTGTGTATGTTTTGTGTAGTGTTCTGCCTGTGATGCCACAATGAGACCAATGACTGTTGTTCTGTTGTGTCTCCCTAGGTGCTACAGACGAATCCTGCACTACATACTGTACATCATTTGGACACATCATGGACATTGTCAACATTGTAAATATTGCACTAAAAACGATACTGCACAAAATCTGGTGCATCAGGTATTTTATTTTGACAGTGGACATGTGATTTGTGCGGGAATATTTACATGACAGTGGGGAATGAGCAGTGAGTTGACAGTCCTGTTCGATGAGATGCAAGAGTAGAGTCCACATGGATGTGGTGACCCAGTCCAAGAGACAGGTGCCATTGCCAAGGAAATGTAGGTAAAGATAGTCCAAACAGTCAATGCAGTAGGGAAGAGGGTTGTCATCATGGCTAACTCCGTGACTGGCGTGTGGCAGGTGCTTTGCCTCCGGAGACTCCCAGGCTCTTCTTTGGATGCCCCCTAGATCTTTTTGGTGGTGGGGCCTGCTGAATGGCCAGCGGCGTGAGGGGACTCGTTCCTCTCTGTTGGTGGAGGGGAGGATGGTCCACTGTCATCCTGCGGCACAACAGGAGGGGACAGAGGTGGTGGTTGGGACACAGGCCTGTCCCTCTGCAACGCCACTTGCTGGCCCATGAGGTCCACCATCTGTCCAAGGCGGTTGTCGATGGACCTCATCAGCAGGATGAGCTCCCTTAAAAGTTCATCCGACCGGCCATTTTGTCCCTGGACCTCTTGGTATGCCTCCACTACTCTGGTGGTGGTCCAGGTATGGTGTCCACTCCTCCTGAGGTCTTTTGGTGATCCTGGCCCTCCCACCTGCTCTGCTGCCACAGACCTCTTGCCTCGCCACTGTGGGTTCACGTACTCTCTCCCTGCCCCCCACAGTTGTTGCTGTGGGCTGGTCATCCCCTGGGACAGGGAGGGTGCTGCAGGTGGTACTGGTGGTACTAGTGGTAGTGGCGGTGGAGGTGGTGATGGTGGTGGCTGCGGTGGAGGCAGAGGCCGTGACAGCAGGGGTCTGCTGCGCTGTTGTTGCAGCAGGGGATGTTTTGGGGAGGATGGGGGCCTGGGACCTCTGGGTCTGTGGCACACCAGATGGGCTGGCCTGGAGCTCATCATCCAAACTGTCCTGGGTCTCCGCATCTGAAAGTCCATGTGCCGGGGGTGGAGACTGGCTCTGCTGGTCGTTGGTGTGGTCCTCACTAGTGAGTTCTTCATCACCTGTGGAGTAGATGGGGAATGGTCAGTGTTGGGCACTGTGCAAGTATTGTCTCAGCTGCGTGTAATGGACTGTCTGTACACTACACAAATATGAAGTCAGCAGTAGCACAATTCATGGCAACACTGTGTTTAATTTCCTAGTGCAGAGGAACATTATTTACTGATGCATGTTGGATGTCAATGCATTTCATGCAACTGTTGCTGCGTTTCGGGATGCAGGTCTCCCACACACACATCAGGAAGAGTTAAGATAGCTACCTACCTGTTAAGTGAGGGAGAACAGTGCAATGGCTGACACTTGCTCCTGGGTGGGGGAGGCCTGTATCCTGCTCAGCTGTGGGCCAAGGGGCATGCTGGGAGTGGTGATACAAGGCCTCCCACCCCCAAACAGTGCTCCAATACACGATGGCTACCTATCCTTAAGTCTGTTTGTGGAAAAGTGCAATGGCTGACACATGCTCCTGGGTGGGGGAGGCATGTATCCTGTGAGACAGGGGGCATGGTGGAAGTGGTACTGCAGGCCTCCCTCCCCCATATAGGCCTCCTAAGCAAGATGGCTAGCTACCTGTTGTGTGAGGGTGGACAGTGTAATGGTGTTTTGGTATTGCAAGGAAGTACTTCTCAGTGTGTTGTTTAGCATTTGTTTGTACTTACCAGCCTCTGCTCCCCCGGCTACTCCTGTGAGAGTCTCAGGTAGCAGTATGGCAAGCACCTTCTCCTCCCATGGTGTGAATGTTTTCTGTGGGATGGGAGGGCCACTGCCACTCACATTCACCAGCATCCAGTTTTTACTCTTCCTCTCCTTGACTACCCTCTTGAGATCATGCCACTGCTTCATGATCTCCTTCTTGGATCTTGGGGTGGTCCCTACTGCATTCACCCTTTGGACTATCCTTTCCCACATTTGTGTCCTTGTGGCTAATGGTGTCTGTTGGACCGGGCTACCAAATATTTGTGGCTCTACTCTCACAATCTCATTGACCATGACTGTCAACTCACTCTCGGTGAATTTGGGCATTTTTTGTGTTGTCATGGTGTGTGGTGGTTGAGATGTTTGTGGGTGCAGGGGTATGGTGTTGAGGTGTGAGGTGTGTTGTGTGCTGGGGGATTATTTGTGCTGGTGTAAAGGTGGTGGTGATGGTGGTGGTGGATGTGTGTGTGTGCTGTGCTATTTTGCCTCTCCTGTTAGATGTGGGGTATGGCCTTCTATTCTGGAGTGTTGCAAAAGATTGTGGTTAGTGAAGGGGGTGGCTTTATACTCAGCTGTGTGGGTGTGTCCAAGTGGAATTTAGGTGTCAGGTGTGTTGTGTGAGTTGTCCTTTTTTTTGTTTTTTTTTCCTTTATTTGTTTTATTTGTATGTGTGTTATGTATTTGGGAGGCATGGCTGATTTGCTTTGTGCAATGTTTGGCATCACTGCGGTGTTTGGCATCGTCCACCATGTTTTTTATGTCCCGTCCGCTGCGGTGTCTATGCTGCGGCTCTTCCGCTATTTTTCCCATTCACTCCTGTGTGCGACCACGGCGGTCGGTAGCAGCGGTTCCGACCGCGACACCCTCAGTGATATCTTAATTTCCCGGGCGGTGTGTCCGCTGTACTTACGGCGGGTTGTTGCATTTCCGCTGCTTTTCTGACCAACGTGGTCAGTTTTTAGCCGTCACCGACCGCGTTGGACGGTTTTGCTAGCCCGCTACCGCCGCGGTCGGTCTTTTGTGATGTTTGATTCTAATGTGCATGCTGGTGTTTCCGCGGTGCAGGCGGTCGGTTGGTTTCCGCCTCCATGGCGATCGGGGTGGTTTTCCACCCGCTATCCTAATGACCCCGCAAGTATTTAAAAAATATAAATTACTTTATATAGGTTAGGCAGATCAAAACGTCATAAAGAGCACATACACCATCACTCTGTTTTTAGAAAATAAAATGTTCACTTGTCTGAAGGAAGTAAAAAACTGGATGACAACATCTTGTCTCAAGCTCAACGGAGACAAAATGGAGATGATGCTCCTTGGTCCTTCTGCCTTATCTAACATTAACTTCCTATGGCCCCCCAGCCTGGGTACACCACCTACACCTAAAGACAATATAAAAAGTCTGGGGGTATGGTTGGATAAATCTCTGACTTTTAACACCCAGGCAACTAAGCTATCAGCAATTTGCTTTGGTCTTCTCAGGATGTTGAAAAAAGTTCTTCCACTCCTACCTATGGAAGCCAAACAGATAGTCATTCAAGGCCTGATCCAGTCTCGATTGGACTTTAGTAATGCCTTGTACCTAGGTGCGCCTGATTACACACTGCGGAAACTGCAGATTATTCAGAACTGCACTGCCCGCACGCTGCTTCAGTTGCCCCGCAGAGCGTCAGCAAAGCTTGGGCTCAGGAGCCTACACTGGCTCCCGGTGCGGGAAAGAATTTACTTTAAAGCAATGTGCATCTCTCACCAGGCTTATTGGCAGACTGGCCTGGCAGTCAGCCATGGGCTGATTACACCGTACCACCCCAGCATACAACTCCGCTCAAGTCAGGCCTTTGTGGCTACAGTTCCCCGAATTAAGAGAACCAGAGCAGGTGGTAGGCTGTTTTCTTACAATGCTGCCAAATTGTGGAACCTACTTCCGCTCCAGCTTAGGGCTAACCCCAATTTACTTTCTTTCCGTAAGCAATTAAAAACTTTTCTTTTTAACACATACAACTAGTTCTCTGCGACGACAGTTTTCAGCGGGTAGCACCATTTTCTTGTAGCGCTTGGATGCCCCAGGGCAGCAACCGCGCTTTACAAATCCTCTTTTCATTTCATTTAATTTCATTTCACTTGAGTAATGTTCTCTTAAAAATGTTCACTTGGGTAATATTCTCTCAAAAATGCTCACTTGGATGATGCTCCTTTAAACCGGGTGAATAAGGAAATTGACTGAGCCCTTCGGCTTGGAGGACTCCTGCTCTTAGCGTGTGGAAAGTTATTTCAAAACGAATGTGACTGATATGTTTTTCAAAAATGCCCCCGCTGCACTTGAGGAGTCACAGAATCACCCAAAGTAGCGCTTTCCCATATATCACAACTGTAAAGCACCTTCCTATTACACTACAGTGGATTAGTTTGGGCAACTAATGTGAAACTAGAGATGGGGTCAGCAGAACATACTTAGGTCTCATCAGAGAGGTATAGCTTGGTTCCTATGACAATTGAGCATGGTACCCACAACTGGGCATAGCCCGTGTATTTAGGGAGTCAGCGGCAACAACCAACAAGGTGATGGAAATAATTCTAAATGAATTGCTGTCAAGTTTCGGACTCATGAATCCACTGAAAGCCTGTGCCATCCCTCAATCTCTGCACTGATGCCAAGGATGGAAAGTGCCAACAGGTGCACAGGATGGATAGTGCCAACAGGCCCAGAAATCAGGTGAGAAAGACAATCTTTAGAGAACCATGAAATGGGAGCAGAAGAGCAATGGTGAATTGGAGCCCACCTCCTTTGCACAGCTCTGTTTCAAGAGACAGCATCCCCTGACTCCCCCCAGTGGTGTAACAAAGGCCCCCCACAGCCCCCACGATGCGGGGCTCCCCAAGCTCCTGAGTGTGGTCAAAGGGGGCCCCCTCCAGGTACTTTGCAGGGGGGCCCCCTTAAGTTTTGTTACACCACTGACACGTAAGTAGCAACAGGGTGACCTGTAAAGAGAAGGCAGGCCCGCCAATAGCGCATGTGATCATAATCTCCCCCGTGCAAACTGCAGTTACCGGTTACCTTAGGATGTGAAGGGGGCTCTGTGGTCCACGCTGATCTCCGGTGAAGACACTTTCACCGGTGGGATACACCTCAGGTTCAGGCAGCTCCTTTTATATTCAGAGCGGATCCCTTGGGATTAGTGCATTTCTAACATCATCTCGTTGGGAAAGTGATTCTAAACCCTCTGATACTCGGACTCAGGAACCCACGGCAGAGATTGGCCACGGGTGTATCACAAATGTGCTGTGTTTCCCCACCCCCTCGGCGTGAGAGCCCAGATGAAGGTCTGCCCGTAGATCTGGGCCTTGCACCGAAACGCGCGTTGGCGTCACGTTTCCTTGGGGTCCTGCCTTATCGATCTGGACTCTCTGGCATTTTGCTAAGAAGACTCCGCAGGATCCTATTTATGTGTCACTCTGCGGATTACCTTGAGGAATGTGTATATAGTGTTTGATGTTTAAGTGGATGCTTGTGTGTGACTGGATGAAAAGAATGAAGATGTATGATGAGAGGGTGATGTGGGGTCTTTATGTGATGTATATTTATTGATCAATGTTTTATGAATTAATGAACTTGTGTATTATGTTATTAAGTACTTTGGATAAAATGTTTGCGAAGAAAATTTGAAAAATAAAATAAAGATTTTGTACATTTATACTTGAAGTCTCATTCACCCTGTGGCCTGTTCGTCGCCTTTTGGTGAGCTCTATGTTGTGCATCTAAATCTGTGGACCCTTCGTGGGCCAATTTTTTGATTCATATGGGTCGACTCCTCCCTGTGCAGTAGTGTAATTTTTCGCTGATGTCTGCCCTAAATCTTTCTCAGGGGACCCCTCTTGTATTGACCTACACTAGTAACACCAAACAAAAACCGGGACGTCTGCTCACCCTACCTTTGACCTTGCGGCCTGAAAATAGAGCTCCCTAGAGCCCCCTTTCGAGGCACTCCCAAAAATCTGGGGTGGCTCAGCCCCCCACAGCCCCCCCACTTAAAGCCCTGAGTGCGTGCTTTAACAAAGCTGCCTCGCGCTCCCATGTCTTCTTAGTTTAGTCCGGTCACGTGGAGGGGGGGGACGCATGTTTAGGGTTGTGCGCCTTGCTCTTGACATGCGAGTCAAGAGGCAATGTCAACTCAAAGTAGATGTTAGCACAGCTGTGGCTGGATTGTGACCGTGCTGGGAGAAAGTTATTCCGGACATTTGGGCTAAATTGGCTCTCGTAGACAATCCGAGCACTGCCAGTAGTAGAGTTTTGGTGACACCCAACTCGATGCACAGTCAAAATATCGATTCCCTATTATCGAGCTACAGTAATATCGAGTCCAAAATATCAAAGGTGAAGAATATCAAGGTCAAGAATATCGTTGTACAGAATATCAACCCAAAGGTAAGTAATATCGATTTTTTTTATATCGATGTAAGTAATATTGAAGTTAGTAATATCGATATCAAATATATCGATGTCACTAATTTCTATGTTACTAATGCCGATATTTGTTTTTTGTTAAGCATTTTATTTGTTTTAAATTATATAAGTACTATTTTTTATATATTAAAAATGTTATTTTAAATTTAATTTTATGTTTTAGTACTGGAGCGGGTTGTGGGTTTATAGGGGAATTGGGTGGGAAGTAATTTAATTATAGTAAATTATTTATTAATTTTTAGTAATTGTAAATTTGTTTTAATTAATTTTGTGTTTAAGTTCTGTAGCGGGTTGTGGGTTTATAGGGGAATTGGGTGGGAAGCAATTTAATTGTAATTAAGTAATTATTTATTTTTTATTGGTATCGATAATAAAAATACAACGCTAAGGTGCCGACCAATACTAGTAGGTATTTCAAACACTTACAGTACTATATTATGCTGGTTAGGCAAAATAATAATACTTTCTAGCCAGATTCTGTCTGGTAGCCCCGATCTCCCTAAGATATAAGAGGGTTGTAGAGATGGATACCTAAAGATAGCTATAACACCTTATGGCAATAAGCTCAGAGAATAGTAGGCGTATGGACTAACAATTGAAATCTTACCCGTTTGGAGGTATCCTAGTAGTTTGATATAAGAGGATATTTATCTGTCCCCCTCACAGGATTTGAATTGCCTGAAGTCTGGCCTTCAATCAATCAGTGACACTTATAAAGCGCGCTACATACCCGTAGGGTCTCAAGGCGCTGAGGGGGGGGGGGGGGGAGGTGCCGCTACTGCTCGAACAGCCAGGTCTTCAGCTTCTTCCTGAAGGAGAGGTGGTCTTGGGTCAGGCGCAGGTCGGGAGGGAGGGAGTTCCAGGTCTTGGCGGCCAGGTAGGAGAAGGACCTTCCTCCTGTAGTCGCTCTTCGGATGCGGGGGACGGTGGCGAGGGCGTGGTTGGCTGATCGGAGGTGGCGTTTAGGAGCGTAGAAGTTGATCCGGCTGTTGAGGTAGCTCGGGCCTTGGTCGTGTAGGGCTTTGTGTGCGTGGGTGAGGAGGCGGAAGGTGATTCTTTTGTTGACGGGGAGCCAGTGAAGGTCTCTCAGATGTCCGGAGATGTGGCTGGTTCGTGGGATGTCGAGGATGAGTCTGGCTGAGGCGTTCTGGATCCGCTGGAGTCTCTTCTGGAGCTTGGCGGTGGTACCGGCGTAGAGGGCGTTGCCGTAGTCCAGTCGGCTGGTGACGAGGGCCTGGGTGACGGTCTTCCTGGTCTCGGTGGGGATCCACCAGAAGATCTTCCGTAGCATGCGTAGGATGTTGAAGCACGCCGAGGAGACGTTGTTGACTTGCCTGGTCATGGAGAGGGAGGAGTCCAGGATGAAGCCCAGGTTGCGTGCATGGTCTGTCGGCTTGGGTGCGGTGCCCAGGGCGGGAGGCCACCAGGAGTCGTCCCAGGTGGAGGGTGAGGGGCCCAGGATGAGGACCTCCGTCTTGTCCGAGTTCAGTTTCAGGCGGCTGGTCGTCATCCACTCGGCTACCTCTTTCATCCCTTCGTGCAGGTTGGCTCTGGCGGCGGTGGGGTCGTTGGTCAGGGAGAGGATCAGATGGGTGTCGTCGGCGTAGGAGATTATGCTGAGGTTGTGTTTGCGTACGATGGCCGCGAGGGGGCTCATGTAGACGTTGAAGAGGGTGGGGCTCAGAGATGATCCTTGAGGGACGCCGCAGATGACTTCGGAGGCCTCTGACTTGAACGGTGGTAGGCGGACTCTCTGTGTTCTTCCGTTGAGGAAGGAGATGATCCATTCCAGTGCCTTGTCCTGGATTCTGATGTTGCTGAGGCGCCGTACTAGGGTGCGGTGGCAGACCGTGTCGAATGCCGCGGAGAGGTCTAGGAGGATGAGGGCCGCTGTTTCTCCATTGTCCATCAGGGCTCGGATGTCATCGGTGGCGGCGATGAGGGCGGTCTCGGTGCTGTGATTGGCACGGAAGCCGGACTGTGAGGGGTCGAGGGATCCGTTCGTCTCGAGGAAGGTGGCCATCTGCTTGTTGACGGTCTTCTCGATGACTTTGGCTGGAAACGGGAGGAGCGAGATGGGGCGGTAGTTCTTGAGGTCGGTGGGGTCCGCTGTTGGTTTCTTGAGTAGAGCGCTGAGTTTGGCGTGTTTCCAGCTCTCAGGGAAGATGGTGGTGTCGAAGGATGTGTTGATGATGTCTCGCAGGTGGGGTGCGATGACAGCGTCGGCCTTGTTGAAGACGTGGTGAGGGCAGGGGTCGGTCGGTGATCCGGAGTGGATGGAGTTCATCGTGCGGATGGTGTCTTCGGTGCTGATCGGGGTCCAGGCGTGGAGGGTGGTGGTGGGGGGTGGTTGGTCGGTCATGGTGTGCGTTGGTTGGTTGTAGAAGCTGTTGTGTATGTCCGCGATCTTGTTGTGGAAGTATGAAGCGAGGGAGTTGCAGAGGTCTTGCGATGGGGTGATGTCGTTGTTTCCTGCGCTGGGGTTGGAGAGCTCTTTCACGATGTTGAAGAGTTCCTTGCAGTTGTGTGCGTTGTTGTCCAACCGGTCCTTGAATGCTGTTTTCTTGGCGGCGCGGATCAGCTGGTGGTGTTTCCGGGTGGCAAGTTTGAAGGAGGTCCTGTTGTCCGGTGTCGGTTCCTTTCTCCAGACTTTCTCGAGGGCTCGGCAGTTCTTCTTGGAGCTCTTGAGTTCGTCGGTGAACCATGGCGCCTTCTTGCTGCCGGGTCTGCTAGGCGGGGTCCTCAGTGGGGCGAGTTCGTCCGCGCAGTTGCTGATCCACTTCGTGAGGTTGTCGGCGGCCTGGCTGGGGTTCGCTGAGCTGGCAGGAGGGTGCTGGCTCAGGGAGGTGGCGAGCTGGTCTGCTGTGATCTTGTTCCAGCTTCTGCGGGCGGCCTGTTGTTGGTGGTGGTGGGTCGTCGTTCTCTTGAAGGTGAAGTGGACGCAGCTGTGGTCCGTCCATTGGAGCTCTGTGGCGTGGCTGAAGTCGATGTCTGTGCTGGAGGAGAAGACTGCGTCGAGAGTGTGTCCTGCGAGGTGGGTGGGGGTGGACACCAGTTGCTTGAGTCCCAAGTTGGCGAGGTTGTCGAGCAGGGTGCTGGTGTTGCGGTCGTTGTTGTTCTCTAGGTGGAAGTTGAGGTCTCCCAGGAGGATGTAGTCAGCGGAGGGGAGGGCATGCGGGCTGACGAAGTCGGCGATGTCCTCGCTGAATTGTGTGCGTGGTCCAGGGGGTCGGTAGATCAGGGTGCCTCTGAGGGTGGTTTTCGGGTTGGTGTGGATCTGGAAATGCAGGTGTTCGGCGCTGGTCAGGGTGTTGTCGGTGCTGGTCGTGATGCGGATGGTGTTCCTGTGGATGATGGCGATGCCTCCTCCCATCTGGTTGGCGTTTCGGTCCCTCCGGACGATCTTGTAGCCCTCTGGGATAGCGATGGCGATGTCGGGAGCTGAAGAGGCGTTCATCCAGGTCTCCGTGAGGAAGGCAACGTAAGGGGCTGTGGCGTCTAGGAGGTTCCAGAGTTCGATGGCGTGTCTGTGGACGGAGCGGGTGTTGAGCAGGATGCACTTGAGGTGGGTGCTGCTGGTGTTGGACTTGGCGGCTGCTGGTGCGAGGCAGGTCCGGATGCAGGAGAACTTGCAGGCGTGGCAGCTGAAAGGTCCGTGGGTACGTCTTGGAGTGGCTTGATGGCATTCCGGGAGTCGGCCGGTGTTGAGAGCGATGAGGGTGGCGGCTGAGTACGTCAGGCGTGTCGGTCGGGGTCTTCGTGGGCCAGGGGTCCTGGCGCTGGTCGCGATCCGGTCGCGGACGGGCGCAGACGGGCTTACCTTTGGCGCGCCTTCGGCGCACAATCGGCGCGCCCGCTGCGCGTGACCGCTGCGCGTTCGCACGGTCGCCATTTAAAGGCGAAGTGCGCGGGTGGGCGGAGCAGCTGGGAGGCGGGATCGGGGAGGGAACAGAAGAGAAAAGGGGCGGGGCTGATGGCGGTGGCGGGAAGCTGGAGCGGGGAGGGAGAGCGGAGGGCGGCGAGGTAGGCGGGCACACAGGAAGGAGACAGGCACAGATGCAAAACACGAAGAAAAAACGGGGCACTGGGTACAGGCAACAATGCAGGTCAAAACAGGTCAAAACAGAGGCAAAAACAGTAGACAAACGATCTTACGGCAAACAGATAAAACAAGCACAAATTTCGGTCAGAAACCGGCAAAACCAAGGGGAGCGCTCAAGGCGGCAGCGAGGCCGGCGCTGAGGCAGAAGGCAGGCACAGGAGCACACGCAGCAGCTGGTGGCCGTGCGGCGCGGGGGTGTCCCACAAGTGGGTCACACTCACCTGCGTCGCACGGTCGCCATTTAAAGGCCAAGTGCGCGGGTGGGCGGAGCAGCTGGGAGGCGGGAGCGGGGAGGGAACAGAAGAGAAAAGGGGCGGGGCTGATGGCGGTGGCGGGAAGCTGGAGCGGGGAGGGAGAGCGGAGGGCGGCGAGGTAGGCGGGCACACAGGAAGGAGACAGGCACAGATGCAAAACACGAAGAAAAAACGGGGCACTGGGTACAGGCAACAATGCAGGTCAAAACAGGTCAAAACAGAGGCAAAAACAGTAGACAAACGATCTTACGGCAAACAGATAAAACAAGCACAAATTTCGGTCAGAAACCGGCAAAACCAAGGGGAGCGCTCAAGGCGGCTGCGAGGCCGGCGCTGAGGCAGAAGGCAGGCACAGGAGCACACGCAGCAGCTGGTGGCCGTGCGGCGCGGGGGGCCTTTGATATAACAGCAGCATCGGCGCCCCTGTATTCTAATGACGCCATCTGATGCCTGATATACTTGAATAACAGAGCTAAAAGCACAATCAGGTAAAATATTGAGTTGAAAGGCCTAGGAATAACTAAATAGCTGCGGATATGGTTATACAATACTGTTCTGCCCCCGGTAGGGATATATACTGATAAATGACGATTAGCTGAACTATCTGCCATCCCGGGACCTTGTCCCTGAGCTGTACTATAGAATCATGCGTGTACAAAAGAGAGGAGTGCTGAGAGAGACTATGAACTGTTTAAAAAAAAGTCTATAGACCTGCATGTAAGTGAAGATTTTCTGTTGTGTTAAATGTGCTCTATGGTCCATACAGTTAAGGCTATCATGATGCCTCCTAGATTCCACTTACCAGGGAATCTATCTTAGGGAGTGTCTCTAGAGGGTTTGACACTGCATGGCGATCAACGGTCAAGTGTAGGAGCATTGCTCCATTGTTTATCGGATGGACAAAATAGTTTGCTGAAATATTGGAAGTTTCTCTAAAATGTCTGAAATATGTAATGGCCCATTAATGATGATGAATATTTGTTGCTAGCACAGAACTGTATTTTGAATAGTACATAAAAGTAAAATGAATTTTGTTTTGCTCTCTATTTTGCAGAGTTTTATCCTTGTGCCCGTCCCAGTATACTGCCCCCTGCCCTGACGAAGGTGCGGCCTAACTGGCCTGTCACCGAAACGCGCGTCGGCGTATGTTTCCATGAATACGGTTATTGTCCTTACTACATCAGGACCCATAGCTAAAACCATCTACCTGGATTAACACCCCGATATATACAACACATTAACCACCTATGTGCTGTTTTTGCAAGGAGTAGAAGAATGAATGGTAGAATGAATGGTGTATGGTATTAGATGAGAAAGAGTGAGTAGGGATTGAAGTGAATGATACTGTGTGTGTAAAGATTGGCCGTTACTGGGTAGGACGAACTTTCTCGATGTTGTTGTCTTTATATCTATGTTTGTCTTATTTATGACTTATATGTACTGATGATATACCAAAAAAATATATTTCTTTAAAAAAAATCTTTTTATCAGAAAACAATAAAAAATATATATTTTCTAACATGAACTGTATAGTCTATTTGATTTGACCATGTGATTGTGATGTCTAGTGTCAACCCCTAGGTTAATCACCCCTTCATATATCTGTTGGACCCCTTAGCTAGGGCCTGTATATCCTGAGGCAGGGTACTCTCCTTTTCTATTTAAAATAATTTTTCGCTGATGTCTGCCCTAAATCTTTCTCAGGGGACCCCTCTTGTATTGACCTACACTAGTAACACCAAACAAAAACCGGGACGTCTGCTCACCCTACCTTTGACCTTGCGGCCTGAAAATAGAGCTCCCTAGAGCCCCCTTTCGAGGCACTCCCAAAAATCTGGGGTGGCTCAGCCCCCCACAGCCCCCCCACTTAAAGCCCTGAGTGCGTGCTTTAACAAAGCTGCCTCGCGCTCCCATGTCTTCTTAGTTTAGTCCGGTCACGTGGAGGGGGGGGACGCATGTTTAGGGTTGTGCGTCTTGCTCTTGACATGCGAGTCAAGAGGCAATGTCAACTCAAAGTAGATGTTAGCACAGCTGTAGCTGGATTGTGACCGTGCTGGGAGAAAGTTATTCCGGACATTTGGGCTAAATAGGCTCTCGTAGACAATCCGAGCACTGCCAGTAGTAGAGTTTTGGTGACACCCAACTCGATGCACAGTCAAAATATCGATTCCCTATTATCGAGCTACAGTAATATCGAGTCCAAAATATCAAAGGTGAAGAATATCAAGGTCAAGAATATCGTTGGACAGAATATCAACCCTAAGGTAAGTAATATCGATTTTTTTTATATCGATGTAAGTAATATTGAAGTTAGTAATATCGATATCAAATATATCGATGTCACTAATTTCTATGTTACTAATGCCGATATTTGTTTTTTGTTAAGCATTTTATTTGTTTTAAATTATATAAGTACTATTTTTTATATATTAAAAATGTTATTTTAAATTTAATTTTATGTTTTAGTACTGGAGCGGGTTGTGGGTTTATAGGGGAATTGGGTGGGAAGTAATTTAATTATAGTAAATTATTTATTAATTTTTAGTAATTGTAAATTTGTTTTAATTAATTTTGTGTTTAAGTTCTGTAGCGGGTTGTGGGTTTATAGGGGAATTGGGTGGGAAGCAATTTAATTGTAATTAAGTAATTATTTATTTTTTATTGGTATCGATAATTATTTTTTTCTAATTGATTATCAATTGGTAATTAATTATTTTAATTCGTAATTAATTTTTTAATTCGTAATTACGGTTTGTAATTGTTTATTAAATGTTTTATTTGGCAATTAATTTTTAATTGGCAATTAAGGCTTGTAATTGGCAATTACATTTTTAATTGGTAATACATTTTTTTAATTGGTAATAAAAAAAATTAAATTGGTAATTGATATTTTTAATTGTTAATTATTTGGTACTTTATATTTATTAATTAATATATATTGGTATTTATTGTTATTTTATTGTTAATTAAATATTCAATTGTTTTTATGTTTTTAGTAATTATTAATGGGTATTTGCAAATGATGTAGAGTTATTTAAAAATTAAATTGTTTATTATTTTATTTACAACAATTATTTATAAGTATGTTATATTTAATTTCTACACTATCCAATGCTTTCCCTACTGTTGCACTCTCTGGAGTGGGAATATTAATTTTTACCCCTACACTATCCAACACTTTCCCTACTGTTGCACTCTCTGGAGTGGGAACAGTAATTTTTACCCTTACGCTATCCAACACTTTCCCTACTGTTGCACTCTCTGGAGTGGGAATAGTAATTTTTACCCCTACGCTATCCAACGCTTCCCATACTGTTGCACTCTCTGGAGTGGGAATAGTAATTTTTACCCCTACGCTATACAACGCTTTCCCTACTGTTGCACTCTCTGGAGTAGGAATAGTAATTTTTACCCCTACGCTATCCAAAGCTTTCTCTACTGTTGCACTCTCTGGAGTGGGAATAGTAATTTTTACCCCTACGCTATCCAACGCTTTCCCTACTGTTGCACTCTCTGGAGTGGGAATAGTAATTTTTATCCCTACGCTATCCAACGCTTTCCCGACTGTTGCACTCTCTGGAGTGGGAATAATAATTTTCACCCCTACGCGATGCAACGCTTTCCCTACTGTTGCACTCTTTGGAGTGGGAATAGTAATTTTTACCCCTACCCTATCTAACGCTTTCCTTACTGCTGCACTCTCTAGAGTGGGAATAGTAATTTTTACCCCTATGCTATCCAACGCTTTCCATACTGTTGCACTCTTTGGAGTTGGAATAGTAATTTTTACCCCTATGCTATCCAATGCTTTCCCTACTGTTGCACTCTCTGGAGTTGGAATAGTAATTTTTACCCCTACCCTATCCAACGCTTTCCTTACTGTTGCACTCTCTAGAGTGGGAATAGTAATTTTTACCCCTATGCTATCCAAAGCTTTCCATACTGTTGCAATCTTTGGAGTTGGAATAGTAATTTTTACCCCTATGCTATCCAACACTTTCCCTTCTGTTGCACTCTCTGGAGTTGGAATAGTAATTTTTACCCATACGCTATCTAACAGTTTCTCTACTGTTGCGCTCTGTGGTGTGGGAATCGTAATTTTAAGTTCTATGATATCCAACATTTTTATTACTGTATTTTTTTACTTATGGATTTGGAATAATATTTTTATTTATTTAGCTATTAATTTTTTGTTTATAAATGTAGTAATAATAGGCTGGGAGGGGCAAGATGGCGGTCTAAGCGTTAGACCGATTGCAGCACTTTACTGAGCTCCGATGGAATTGAATGACCGGATGACCTGTTGAGTAGAATCGGCTCCCGAAACTGAGGATTAGTAGATGCGTGACCCCCAGCATTACGAGTCACGGAGGTACGGATAGTGATGTGGGGAAACCTCTGACCGGGGTCTAAATGAACAAACACACTGATTTACTGCACCACTGAGAACACTGATTACGAGCGAGTACGGCATCGCAGCTTCTCTGCTTCTCGGCTCTGAGGCTCCGAGACACTATGACATAATGCCCACACATGTTCCACAAGGATTGCTACAATGTTATATTGCTACAATGCAAAGAAAAGTCATCAACAACGCCTAAACTCACTTACGCTTGTTTGGTGGTCTCCGGCTTCTTCACACGGCGTTTCCGAGGGATCAGGATCGACGCTGTCAGCAGCGCTTCAGGGGGCGTGTCAGACGCTGCAAACCTCACGGCAAAACGCCGGTTCTACGGTCTGTGGCTTTGTCTGGCGAGTACGGCAGTGTGTGAGGGGAAAAACGCCGAGGGACACAGAAACAGCAGCAATGCCGCCAAAAAGCGCCTCAGCTGCTGCAACCAGAGCCAGGATCGCGAAGGCAGCAAGGGTGCTTCGCAAGGAAGCAGAAAGACAACAACGAGAAGGCTTAGTGGACGGGGAAGACTTTGATCAATTACAGGTAAAAACAGCGTCTGTAAGAGCTAAGAAGCAAGCAATTGTGTCTCCAGTCAGCACCTCAAGGCAAGAAATCCTAGCATCACGCAGACATTTAAGTAATACAGGAGGGAGGACTGTGCTTGATCTACTGTTAAAAAAAAAAACCGATTCAAAATAGCTCACAGACTGAGGCTGAGTTAGTGTTTACCCCACCAATGAATGACGAGCAGAATAACTTAACCACGTTACAACCAAATAACACTCAAGATGTAGAGGAAGGGTTGTCTGGCCCCTCAGATGCTCCTGCCACCTCTTTGTCTGCAGCTAGTATGGAAAACCTGAGTGCTATTAATGTTAATATTTCTGTGGCTACCGAGATTTCTAATTCCGGACAAACTGATGCATCAATAGTGGGAGCAGGGAATGGCGAGAAGCAAACTGAGGAGGGCCGTGCAATGTCATTCTCGGGCCCCGGTGCCAATATTTTAGGTGTACAAAATGATCAGATTAATCTGACTGCAGAAGCAACACTAACCACTAGTCAGAATGTGTCTATAACATCAGTACTAACTCCATGCTTAATAGCCCCAGAAGAGACATCATGGGCCTCCCCACAGCCAACCTCTGAACAGATTATAGTAAGTGAAGGTACTAATGATTTATTACTGAGCATGGCCCCGCTACAAACTGTGCAAACTGGAGGGGGAAAAAGACCTCAGTGAGTTCTATTCTTTCTCCGACGAAATCGGGGAGGCCGAAGTAGATGCACTAGGGGAGTGGTCAGAGAGCTTTGAATCTACGGAGGGTGAGGATGATGATGAGGAATCAGAACTGCATACATATTCCTCAGAAGACAGCTACGGTGAGAGAAGACAGAATCTCAATACTGTAAAGACTAAGCCTAAAACTAATGCTAGAACCATACAGAATAAATTAGTTAAAGGACATTTGAGTCCAATCAAGGCGCCAGCTCAGACACTCCAGAGATAACTCCCACGGCAGTGGAGACCATTCTACAAGCAATAGCAGCCCATAGGGAAGAGACTGCTCTAGATAGTAGAAGATCTCGCGCAGCATTGCGTAAAATGCAGGGGGTTGTCAAAAAACTCTCCAAAACGTGTACTCATATTGGCGAAAGAGTAACTGAAATGGAACTAAGGGTGGTGTCAGCGGAGAAAGATTCCTCAGAAAATCATGAGAAGATCAAGCTTCAGGAGGCAGAATTGATGGATATTAAATGGAAGCTTGAAGATTTTGAAAACAGACAACGTCCCAATAATCTCTGCATCCTAGGGGTACCGGAGAAAATAGAAGGGGAGAATGTGCGAGCTTTCATTATCAAACTTTTTAGCGAGTCTATGCCTGAAATACAGAACTGGAACTGGGAATTGGAAATCCAACGGGCTCATCGAGTCCCTTTTAATCCACCACCGAAGCCAGGGATATGCCCACGTGCTATCTTAGTATATTTTGGCAATTTTCTACTTCGGCAGGCAGTGGTGGAGAAAGCGAGACCGGATCATATATTAACTTTTAGTGGATTTTCCTTCTTTTCAAGACCTGACTTTTGTCACGCAACCGTCGAAAGACGATGGAGGTTGCGACTGCTGATCAAACCATTTCTGGAAAAGGGTGCTTTGGCATTTTTGAACAACCCTGCTAGACTTAAGATTATTCATGGTGGTCAGACAAGGTTTTTTCAGTCTGAGATAAAAGCAAAAGCATATCTAGACGAAATATCTTAGACAATTTTTGGATATAAGTCACTGATGACTGCAGCAATAATCTACATACTACATAATTTACAAATGCGCAGGGAGGGAAAGAATGAGATTTCAATATTTCTTTTTCCTTCTGTTTCTTTCTGATAGTTTGTCTGATGCTTTAAAAAAATGTTTTTTGGTTAATTTAGACAGAAGCCTGATGAGCCTGTTTAGGCATAGAGTAGATGTGGATGACAGAATGACCATAGTCATGATATATGATATAAATGTTTTTGTTATTTCTGGCAAGGAGCGGTAGCTCAGTAGAAGTGCAGCAACTTCATCACACAGACTCTGGAAAAGTCTGAATGCCTGTGTAAGGGGGGGGGGGAAAGGTGAGGGGCAGTGGGCGGGTCAGTGGGAGGGACAGTGGGGAGGGAGGGGGGGTTGGAGAAAGGGGGGAAGCGGAAAATAAGAAAAACAAACCAGGTTTAATAGCAGGAATAAAATTTATTTTTGAGAAGACACAGCAGGACATGGATATGGAGTACTATTTGAGCAATGTTATTAGACAACTTTATTACATTAACAATGGGTAAGCTTAGTATACAATCCTGGAATGTAGGAGGGTTACTGTCTAGAGATAAACGCTTAAGGATAGAGGAATTAGTAAAATTACATCCTGTAGACATTTTGTGTATACAGGAGACCCATATTCTTTGGAGTAAAAGAGCGTTAATTAGACTTAAGGGATATAATTTAATGATAGCTTCATCTCAATCGACCAATATTAGGGGTGTGGCAATTTTTGTTAAAAGCTGTTATGGGCAAGGAACACGCTTTTTATCTGATGTACATGGAAGGTGGGCGGTCGCTAAATTAGCAAATGGAGTCACTATATGCACTGTTTATGGATCAAATCAGGATGATCCTACAATCTTTGAAACTTTGGAAACAGAACTAGCTATGTGGCAGGGTCCGCTAATTCTCTGTGGTGATTTTAACATCTCCTTGATACCACCCTTATCGTCGTATTCATCTAAACTGAAATATATAGGCCGGAAACCAAAGGTTTATCGCCCTGTTAGTAGCTTAATACGTAGCCTTGGACTAACTGACATATGGCTGCAAAATAACCCAAATGACCCTGGCTATACTTGCTACTCTTATCCTCACCAAAAACATGTATGAATAGAATATATTTTTACTTCTAGAGACTTAGCACCTTCTTCACATATAACTAAATTCCCAAAAATAATCTCGGAACATAATCCCTTAATATTACTAATATATAATTGATTATGATACTAATCTCACCCAAAAAACATCATGGTCTTTTGATAGGAAACTACTATGTAACAAAGAATATATTGATCATATTAAAATCTGGACTGAGGAATTCTTTAATATGAATCGCTTTAGTGCATCAAGAAATACCGTATGGGATACCTATAAAGCTACATTGAGGGAGGAAACTATCAGCTACCAAATCAAAAAGGAAAAAAAAGAATATGAAATAAGAATAGCAGCTCTAGCTAAAGCCGAGGAAGAACATACTCTCAAAATTATACAAAAACAAGATATTAGTCATGCGATGATGCAGGTAGCAGTACTGAAATCAGAATTAAATTCTAAACTTAGCCAGAAAGCTGCCCAGACATATCAATCACACAGGAAACAAATATACGAAAGTGGAGAGAAAGTGGGCAGACAACTGGCACTTAGTACACGACAAAAAACTGCAAGAAAAGATATTATTGCTATAATAGAAAATGCTTTTTGTAGTTCGGACTGGACTGTTCCCATGGGGCACAGGGTCAGAGCTGATTTGCATATCGCCATTGTCTAACCCAGGGTGGTGTGGAGTGCAAAAAAACGATGGATTTGGGCCCAGATCTTTGGACTGGGTTGAGTGTGTGACATTGATCCACATTCGGCATCACCTGTTGTTTTTGCATCTTCCGCCCTAAGTGCGCTGGGGATGCCCAGACGTGGGTCCCAGGCACTCCACACCACTGGAGTCTAGCTACCCGGGCTGATGAGAGGTGTTACCTCGAAACCGGTCCGGTCCTCGGATGCTTGATTCGTTCTGGGAAGGACATGGCTTTTGTAGTTCGGACTGGACTGTTCCCATGGGGCACAGGGTCAGAGCTGATTTGCATATCGCCATTGTCTAACCCAGGGTGGTGTGGAGTGCAAAAAAACGATGGATTTGGGCCCAGATCTTTGGACTGGGTTGAGTGTGTGACATTGATCCACATTTGGTCCATCACCTGTTGTTTTTGCATCTTCCGCCCTAAGTGCGCTGGGGATGCCCAGACGTGGGTCCCAGGCACTCCACACCACTGGAGTCTAGCTAGCCGGGCTGATGAGAGGTGTTACCTCGAAACCGGTCCGGTCCTCGGATGCTTGATTCCGTTCTGGGAAGGACATGGCTTTTGTAGTTCGGACTGGACTGTTCCCATGGGGCACAGGGTCAGAGCTGATTTGCATATCGCCATTGTCTAACCCAGGGTGGTGTGGAGTGCAAAAAAACGATGGATTTGGGCCCAGATCTTTGGACTGGGTTGAGTGTGTGACATTGATCCACATTCGGTCCATCACCTGTTGTTTTTGCATCTTCCGCCCTAAGTGCGCTGGGGATGCCCAGACGTGGGTCCCAGGCACTCCAAACCACTGGAGTCTAGCTAGCCGGGCTGATGAATGAAATGGCATTTATAATGCGCAACTATGCCCAATGGGCGTCAAGGCGCCTAACTCAAATAACTAGCTGTCAGCAATCAGAATCAGAGCTTACTGGTATGCTTTAATGAAAAGCCAAGTTTTCAATGATTTCCTAAAAAGGTCAAGTGAAGGCAGTGACTTGATCTCAAGGGGAAGTGTATTCCACATCTGGGGTGCCAGAATGGAAAAGGCTTTACTCCCCCAACTAGCCTTCTTGGCACGAGGGATTACCAGTTGGTTAAGCTCACTGGAGCGTAAGCATCTGTTCGGGACATACCTAGTAAGTAGGGATCCAAGGGCATCAGCCAGACCTGCAATTAGGGCCCTGTATGTAAGACAGAGAAGTTTGAACATGATCCTTGAGGGAATAGGAAGCCAATGGAGATTCTTCCTCGCCAAGGTCATAGATGACAGCCAAGGCAGGGCAAGGGCAAAACGCGCAGCCGCATTTTGTATGACCTGCAGGCGCTGCAGAAGGCCCTTGTTGGCCCCGGCGTAAAGTGAAAAACAGTAATCGAGCCTTGAGCCAACAAGAGCGATCACAACCTGCTTCCGTGCCTGTGGGGAAAGATAGTGGACGATCCTTTTCAGAGTCCTGATGACGCCCCAACAGGTGGCCACCGTTCTATTGACCTGGAGCTCCATAGAAAGCTGGGTGTCAAAAATGACACCAAGGTTCCTGGCAGATTGTGTGGGTGGGGGGCAGATGCCTAAAGATGGAGGCCACCACTCACCTGACCACATGCCCTGGTCTTTGCCGAAGACCAGGACCTCTGTCTTGTCCCCGTTCAACTTTAGGGAGTTGGAAATCATCCACTCTGCAACAAGTTGCATGCAGGACCTAAAGTTTGACGCAGCTACATTCACAGAGTGGGTCAGGGATACCATAATCTGTGTGTCGTCGGCATACAACACTACCTCCATCCCCTGAGATCTTACTAGTCTTGCAATGGGGGCCACGTAGATGTTAAACAGGGTCAGACTCAGTGCCGACCCCTGTGGCACCCCGCATTGCAAAGACTTAGCAGGGGAGAGGTACTCTCCTAGCATGACACGCTGCTCTCGTTGATGTAAGAAGGAGCTCAGGAGACTGAGGGCCGGTCCTTCTACCCCTGCCTCCCTTAACCTGGATATTAAAGTAAGGGGAGACAGGGTGTCGAATGCTGCTGTAAGGTCCAGCAGTACCAGCACGGTGGTTTGACCCAGATCAACTTTCCTGCGGATGTTATCCATGACTTTAGTCAAAGCAGACTCCGTGCTATGCAGCTTTCTAAAGCCATGTTGGGACCCATCCAAAAAGCCTGAAGCATCGAGGAAGTTAGAAAGATGCGAGTTCAGATGAGTCTCCAACATCTTAGCAGGGGCCGGCAGAAGGGATATGGGTCTGAAGTTCTTTAGTATGCCGGGGTCTAAGGTGGACTTTTTCAGAAGAGGCTTTACAATAGCTTTCTTCCAAACTAATGGAAAAGTGCATTGTTCCATGGCTCCATTCATTACTTCCAACATCGGAGGAAGAATGATATCCCTACAGTCCTTTAGTAATTTCAAAGGAACTGGGTCCAGTGGGGAAGACGATTTCGTTTTGTCCAAAAGGAGATTGAGTCCCTCCAAAGAGAGAGCAGGGAAATGTTTTAGGGACTGGGGGGCATCTGTATTCCAAGATTCCAGCAGTTTAATTCGAGAGAAGTCCTCATCACTCAGAGAGTTCCTCTGTGATTGTAGAGCTATATAGATATCATCTATTTTTTTATAGAAGAAGTCTGATATGTTATTACATAGCTCCTGTGAGGCAACCACAGGATCTGGTACCTGGAGAGAGCACAGCGAGTCCACGATTTTAAAGAGCTCTTTAGAAGATGTTAGAGAACAGGTTAAGTTGGTAAAGTAATCCTGTTTTTCCTTAATCACTCTATTTTTGTATTCTCGAAACAGGCTCTTGTAGACTTCTCGATCTTTGGGATCCCAGGATTTGCGCCATCCTCGTTCCTTCTGTCTACATTTTTGTCTAAGAAGCTTCAAAGCACTTGTGAACCAGGGGGCAGTTGGCTTCTGTCGAGCTACAGATTTCAGAGAGGGGGGGGCTAGTTCATCTGCGGCTCTGGTGATAGCATCAGTGAGTTCTTGAGCCACCTCATCCACCACCCGCTGGGATGTGATGTTAGTATTGTGGATGAAGGGGGCCAGAGCCTCATTTGTAAAATTTCTGAAGCTCCTTTTGAAGCATTTTTTGCCAGTGCCCAAATCAGCATCAGAGCAAGGGATGTCTAAGGACAGTGGGACTGCTAGATGGTCAGACCAAGTTATCGGTACCGGCGTGCCGACAAATAATCTAGAGTCGTTAGAAAAAATCCCATCAAGGGTGTGCCCCGCCTTATGGGTCGGGTGGAGAACTCTTTGGACAAAGTCGCAAGCCTCCAGAGAATTAAGCAAGGAGGAGGTATCTTTCGAGGCCCTATCCTCTAAATGAAAATTGATATCACCCAAGATGGTTAGATGAGGTCTACCTCGAGGTGTTACCTCGAAACCGGTCCGGTCCTCGGATGCTTGATTCCGTTCTGGGAAGGACATGGCTTTTGTAGTTCGGACTGGACTGTTCCCATGGGGCACAGGGTCAGAGCTGATTTGCATATCGCCATTGTCTAACCCAGAGTGGTGTGGAGTGCAAAAAAACGATGGATTTGGGCCCAGATCTTTGGACTGGGTTGAGTGTGTGACATTGATCCACATTCGGTCCATCACCTGTTTTTTTTGCATCTTCCGCCCTAAGTGCGCTGGGGATGCCCAGACGTGGGTCCCAGGCACTCCACACCACTGGAGTCTAGCTAGCCGGGCTGATGAGAGGTGTTACCTCGAAACCGGTCCGGTCCTCGGATGCTTGATTCCGTTCTGGGAAGGACATGGCTTTTGTAGTTCGGACTGGACTGTTCCCATGGGGCACAGGGTCAGAGCTGATTTGCATATCGCCATTGTCTAACCCAGGGTGGTGTGGAGTGCAAAAAAACGATGGATTTGGGCCCAGATCTTTGGACTGGGTTGAGTGTGTGACATTGATCCACATTCGGTCCATCACCTGTTGTTTTTGCATCTTCCGCCCTAAGTGCGCTGGGGATGCCCAGACGTGGGTCCCAGGCACTCCACACCACTGGAGTCTAGCTAGCCGGGCTGATGAGAGGTGTTACCTCGAAACCGGTCCGGTCCTCGGATGCTTGATTCCATTCTGGGAAGGACATGGCTTTTGTAGTTCGGACAGGACTGTTCCCATGGGGCACAGGGTCAGAGCTGATTTGCATATCGCCATTGTCTAACCCAGGGTGGTGTGGAGTGCAAAAAAACGATGGATTTGGGCCCAGATCTTTGGACTGGGTTGAGTGTGTGACATTGATCCACATTCGGTCCATCACCTGTTGTTTTTGCATCTTCCGCCCTAAGTGCGCTGGGGATGCCCAGACGTGGGTCCCAGGCACTCCACACCACTGGAGTCTAGCTAGCCGGGCTGATGAGAGGTGTTACCTCGAAACCGGTCCGGTCCTCGGATGCTTGATTCCGTTCTGGGAAGGACATGGCTTTTGTAGTTCGGACTGGACTGTTCCCATGGGGCACAGGGTCAGAGCTGATTTGCATATCGCCATTGTCTAACCCAGGGTGGTGTGGAGTGCAAAAAAACGATGGATTTGGGCCCAGATCTTTGGACTGGGTTGAGTGTGTGACATTGATCCACATTCGGTCCATCACCTGTTGTTTTTGCATCTTCCGCCCTAAGTGCGCTGGGGATGCCCAGACGTGGGTCCCAGGCACTCCACACTACTGGAGTCTAGCTAGCCGGGCTGATGAGAGGTGTTACCTCGAAACCGGTCCGGTCCTCGGATGCTTGATTCCGTTCTGGGAAGGACATGGCTTTTGTAGTTCGGACTGGACTGTTCCCAGGGGGCACAGGGTCAGAGCTGATTTGCATATCGCCATTGTCTAACCCAGGGTGGTGTGGAGTGCAAAAAAACGATGGATTTGGGCCCAGATCTTTGGACTGGGTTGAGTATGTGACATTGATCCACATTCGGTCCATCACCTGTTGTTTTTGCATCTTCCGCCCTAAGTGCGCTGGGGATGCCCAGACGTGGGTCCCAGGCACTCCACACCACTGGAGTCTAGCTAGCCGGGCTGATGAGAGGTGTTACCTCGAAACCGGTCCAGTCCTCGGATGCTTGATTCCGTTCTGGGAAGGACATGGCTTTTGTAGTTCGGACTGGACTGTTCCCATGGGGCACAGGGTCAGAGCTGATTTGCATATCGCCATTGTCTAACCCAGGGTGGTGTGGAGTGCAAAAAAACGATGGATTTGGGCCCAGATCTTTGGACTGGGTTGAGTGTGTGACATTGATCCACATTCGGTCCATCACCTGTTGTTTTTGCATCTTCCGCCCTAAGTGCGCTGGGGATGCCCAGACGTGGGTCCCAGGCACTCCACACCACTGGAGTCTAGCTAGTCAGGCTGATGAGAGGTGTTACCTCGAAACCGGTCCGGTCCTCGGATGCTTGATTCCGTTCTGGGAAGGACATGGCTTTTGTAGTTCAGACTGGACTGTTCCCATGGGGCACAGGGTCAGAGCTGATTTGCATATCGCCATTGTCTAACCCAGGGTGGTGTGGAGTGCAAAAAAACGATGGATTTGGGCCCAGATCTTTGGACTGGGTTGAGTATGTGACATTGATCCACATTCGGTCCATCACCTGTTGTTTTTGCATAATAGAAAATGGGCAGACCTTTACTCATGCAGCTGAAAATAATTCTCAGTTCCAGAGGTACTATCAGAAATTGTATACTGAGGAAGCTTTAATCTCTGAGGAGGATATAAAAGTCTATTTAGATAATTTTCTTGTAAATCCTGAGGCCATGAAATTACTAGATGACGCCACGAAGGATGATCTTGAAAGAGAAATTACACTCACAGAGGTGGGTACCGCATTATCATTATTGGCATCCGGCAAAGCAGCAGGCCCCGATAAAATACCGATTGAGTTATTTAAGCTTCTTAGTCATCAATTAGTTCCTATTTTACATGATCTGTTTCTTGGGATACAGTGTAATGGTGTACCTCCAATCTCTTGGGAGGAGGCTAATATAATCGTTTTTCCTAAAAAGGGAAAATCCCCATAACAGCTCACCTCGTATCGCCCCATATCTCTAATTAATTCGGACTCTAAATTATATGCAAAGGTACTAGCGCTCAGACTCAGCAGGGTCGTTGAACATCTCGTGTCCCCTTGGCAGCATGGCTTCATTCCTGGGAAAGGAACCACAGAACATATTCGCAGGGCAATTGCCTTATTCGATGCCACGGCTGCCAAGGGGGGACGAATGTCGATGATCCTGCTCGATGTTGAGAAAGCTTTTGATCGTGTCACTTGGAACTTTCTCTGGGAAGTTATGATACGCAATAATTTTGGCCCTAAATTTATTAACTCTATTAAATCAATGTATCATCGCCCCAAAGCAAAAGTTTTGGCGGCAGGACTATTTTCTGGATATATTGACATAACGAGAGGCACTAGACAAGGGTGCCCATGTTCGCCTCTACTATTTGCATTATATATTAATCCTCTTATTTTGAAATTACTAGAAAGTACTAATATTAAACCTGTTATTAGTCATCACTTCGAAACAAAAGTACTGGCCTACGCCGATGACATCGCGATTATTACATCTAAACCGATAGAGGCAATTCGTGAAATAGAAGAAGTCACTTCTGAATTTCCGCCCTATTCAGGATACTCTCTTAATAAAGGAAAAACGATTATTATAAGTACAGATAATACAACCTGTATGGACCAATGAAGAACTGAAAAAGCTACATATTTGGGAATTGAACTTTGCGCAAACACCAAGTTAATCACAAAAATTAATTTTGATCCATTACTGATTAAGATCAAGAACGACTTTGAAAGGGTTAACAGTCTTCATCTTTCCATTATAGGAAGAGCTAATTGTGTCAAAATGAATACGCTACCTAGATGCCTCTACCTGTTTCGAGCAATTCCATTAGCTATCAAACATGAAACATTAATATTGATTAATTCACTTATATCTAAGTTTGTGTGGCAGAATGGGAAGATTAGGAGATCCCTTGCGTTATTATCACTTCCTCTTGATAAAGGTGGCCTTACTATACCCAATATGATATTATATTACTGGGCAGCACAGATAAAACAACTTACGCCTATGATTAGAGGCTATAATTCAGAGAACTCAGAAGGCCCTGCTGAAATACCTTCAATATATGAGCTTCTTGTAGGTCAGGAGGCTAATGGCCTACTATTACGAAAGACCGAAACAAGAAATTAAAAAGATTTTAAAGGAGAAATTATGGTTAATGCCTGGAAAACTCGGAATAAAATTGCTAAATATATGCAAATTGAGAAAATTAACCGATATACACCGCTTTTGCACTCTAACGCCATTCAAGGACAGGATCTTACTGGCATCTTAAAACAATGGGCTAAGCGGGGAATTAGAACAATTGGGGAGTTTTTAATAAATGATTATGACACAACCTTTTCTGCTCTAAAAGTTAAATATAAGTTACCCAATGGAGATTTTCTAAAATTTGCACAGATATTTGCTAAATTAAAGGCCAAAGAGACCCTAATTTGTTTATCTAAAATTGAAATCATGGATGTAATACTTAGATCAAATACTAGAATTGGAACCTTATATAATATTCTTTTAAACATGAAGAATGATGATCTTGATAAAACGGAAAGAAAGTGGGCCTTAAAATTGAATAATCCTAATGTAGACATCAATAAAGTATTAAATATGAGTCAAAAATTACTGATGGCGAGTAATCTTAAAGCGCAACTCTATAAAACTGTTTTTGACCTTTACTTCACCCCCGCTGTTTATGTGGGGTAAACGTGAGAATGCTCTATGTCCTAGATGTACTCAAGGGCCGGCAACTCTTACTCATATGTTCTACACTTGCCCCGATTTGATTCAAATCAAAAATATGATAATCTCCTTCTGGGAAGAAATATTTAGGCACAAAATACCAGAATCAGAAACTTTATTTTTACTCGGCCATGACCACTCTTTAAATCTAATGAAATCTAAAGAAAGATTAATCTTTATTGGTATGGCAGTATTTAGGATAATCTTATCTGCAAGATGGAAAGAGGTAGATCCTCCAAGCTTCCAGATGTGGCTAGCGCGCTTTTTGGCAGTTTATAGATATGAAATTACAATATTCGAAACAAGAGGAATACACTCTAAGTTACGCGTGGATACACTTTGGCGTCCAATAACTGAATGGAAAAATTGTATTATCCCCAGCGGTATTGGCTGATTTTGGAAAATGTTTGCAAGTGATCTTAGAGGTTATTAGTATGGTGATGTATTTAATTTTGATCTTTGATTTCATCCTCCTTGTCTCATCCTGATTCTTGAACCACTCCTTGAATTTTAATATCTGCTGTTTGCTTGTATTGTTGTATTACCTGTCTTATGTCTTTGTATTTTATGTTATATTATTGTACAATGATTCCTGCTTTTCGCCTGGTATAAAAAAAGAAAAAAAAATGTAGATAATGTAGTATATAATAATTTTAAAAATATTAAAAGTATATTTAATTTTTTTAATTTATTAAACATAATTCTTTATGTTTTTGTTTTATGTTTGTAAATATATTTGTAATTTATAACATTTATTATTAATTTATAAAAATTAAAATAATTATTACAAATTATTGTTAAGTATGTATACATTACATATTTTCTGTATATGTTTAATTAATGTATTATTATAATATATGAATCATTTATTAATTTTAAGCATTATTAGATATTTTTAACTATGTTTATTTTATTTATTAGTGTTATTTACTTTATTTTACATTGATATTTTTATAGAAAAAACCCCCGATATTTTTAACATTGATATTTTTAACATCTATATTTTTTTCTGATATTTTTTTACTTACCATGTTGTAGATAGGATGTCGATATTCTTGCCTGCGATATTCCTGCATCGATATTCCTGTAGGCCGATATTCTCTTGGTCGATATTTTGTCAGTGATCCACCAAACTCAACGTATAAAAATATAGGAAGGACTAAATTTACCCAGTCACACAGGGCAGCCATTTTAAAAGATTGGGCAATAACATATACACTAATATTGAAGTGTGTTATTCAGGAGTGTCAGTTTGCTGTCAGTTGGAATTTGACTAGAGGTCTGTCAGATGAGGTACTCACAGTTGAAGGGTAGGTCAAATTTGGTTTGTTGAGGTTAGTATTGCTTCAAGTTAAGTCAGGTCTTTGTGTTGATCTATCTTATTAAATATATTGATAATTAGAGGTAGACAGATTTTAAGATGGGTGAGGAAGGACCTCATTTGGATCAAGAGCAGTTGGAGAAGAAACTGAAGACAGCAGTGGAAAAAATGTCAGGTTCTCATATGGAGAAAAAATTTGAGGCCATGATTGCAAGTACAAAGGCAGCTTCAGAAGAGGAAGCTTGTTTGGTCAACTGAGGAGGCTTCTCAGTCTAAGAAAAGAGGTAAAGTGGCCAAAAAGAGAAACAACCTTTCAGAAGATTTTGCACATGCAAAAAAAGCATAAGTCTGAGTTGGCAGAACATGGTGCTGGTGTGAGCTCGAGGCATGGTGGTGTCAAGGAATCACCTGGGGGGCACACTGGAGCCCCCAGAAGAAAGTGCAGGTTGAAGGATGCTAGGAAAAACTCAAAGCACACTGCATACTTTGTGATGAGTCTTGGGGTAGTGCTGAAATGGAGATTAGTTGGTCTTCTGAATTTGGTACTGTGGAGTCTGGCAGTGAGGAGATATTAAAGGTAAGGGAGAAGAAGGAGAAAGTTAAAGACTCAGAGGTTGAGGTAATTATGTATCCATCAGTGGATTTGATGTTTGATCCTTATCTGGTTAGGCACCCTCCGCCTTCAGAGTAGTCGGCTCTCCAGCATGTGGCTGAATACATGCATTCTTGGATTAGCAAACAGATTCCAAAGGAAGTAAGGGCCAGGTTGAGGTGAGAGTGTCCAAGCCCTAATTTGGAGGACAGGATATAGTAATCCTGGAGCTAGAATTATTGTCATTCACTGGGAATGGAGGCCGTGATCCCAGAAAGGGATTGGACAAGGGTCTTTGTATGTGCCAGGAGCGGCATTTGGATGATTCCGGGCCACTGACAATTTTTTTGATTTTGGTTGAGGAGGCTCGTATGACTAATGAAACTGTGGATAACGAAGAGTTATGACTGTTAGGCAATGCAAATAGTGCTTTGTCAGTAGAGCGCAGAAAGAGCATTTTAATCAAGATTGACCCTAAGTTGATTGATTTGGCCAAAAATGAAACTGGGCCTTCTGCAAAAGGTCTACTATTCGGAGACGACTGCATAAAGTCTATGTCAAAATTTGTGGGGGCATATTCTTTGGTACAAACGTCGCAACAGGACCGTGTTTTTGGTTGGGCTGGGAGATCAAGCAGTCAATTTTCTAGCCGACAGTAGGGAATTACGAGATCGTCTTTCTCCCTGGGGATATGGCCCCTCACAGGGACAAGGTGTTTGGCAAACTGCCAATTTCTACCCACAAATCCAGCTTTTTAGGGGACATGGAGGATGGAGTGAACATCGTTTCAGAGGAATGGGTAAGTGAGGTCAGGCCAGGCCTTACTTCTATACCTGTAAATTTGGGCAGCAGACTTGCTCAATTTTATCACAATTGGTTTCAGGTAACAGGGGATCAATGGATTTTGGAAATGGTGCAAGGTTATCTCATCGAGTTCATAGAGGAACCGGTTCAGAGTTGGTTGCCTGGTGTGGTACAGTTCAGTGTAGAACAAGCAAAACTAGTGGACAAAGAGATATTAGAACAGAAAGAGAAAGGAGCGATTGTGGAAAACTTCCAAGCAGAAGGGGGATTTGTAAACAATATTTTCTTAGTGGAAATAAAGGACAAAGGGATGATACCAGTAATAAACTTGAGAAGTCTCAACAATTGGGTAGTGTACCATCACTTCAAGATGGAAGGTATGCACATGTTAAGGGACATCCTGCAAACAGGAGACTGGTTGACTCGATAAGAATTAAAGAACACATATCTGACGGTTCCAGTTTGCTGACCACATCAGAAGTATCTCATGTTCAGATGGGGCTGAAAAATTTGTAAATCTGTGTGTCTTCCTTTTGGTCTTTTGTTGGCCCCATGATGCATTATGAAGATCACGACCAGTGGTATCTTTTCTGAGAGAAAGAGGGATGAGATTGATTATCTGCAGGTGGCGTGTTTTGCAGTACACAGGTCGCTAGAATCTTTGGGTGCTGTCATCAACAAGGATAAATCTTGTTTGACACCAAAGCAGGAGGCTCATTTTTGGGGTTTTTGGGTGAATACTGAAGATGTACTTTTAAAAGTTCTGAAAAACAAAAATTGGAGAGAATAAGGGAGACATTGAAGAGAGTTTTACTTCAAGAACAAATTTCCTTGAGGATATTTGCTCGCGTGGTTGGCCTTTTGTCCTCCACAATACAAGCTATGTTTCCTTGTCATTTGATCTATTGGGCTTTGCAGAGGTTGAAGGCAATGCATCTAAAAAGTAGTTTGAGGTGTTCTTATGAGGTTTTACTTGTGGAAGAGGGGAGGGAGGAGATACAATGGTGGTTGTTGAACATGGAAGCTTGGAATGGAAAAGCAATTTTAGGAGAAAACCGGAGTTAGTAATAGAGTCGGATGGAAGTTTAGATTGTTGGGGTGCATGGTGTGGTGGTGTTTCTGCAGGAGGTCATTGGACGGACGAGGAAAAGAGGTTGCATATACATTGCCTGGAGTTGTTAGCAGGATGTTTTGTGATAAAATGTTTTATGCAATCAGAGGTAAAGGGTTCATTACTCCTACACATGGACAAAGTGTCAGCACTAAAATATGTGAACGAACTAGGGGTCCAAAATCATAGGGTTTGGGGAATTTAGTGAACGTCTGAGGAGGCGAGTGTGTGTACAAGCGGGACATATTCCAGGAATGACCAATGTAGTCTCAGATTAGTTCTTGTGGAATATCAGTGCCTCAAGGGATTGAATGTTGTACATGATGGTGTATTTGCAAGTGGAAATGAGTTTTGGTCCATTTGGTGTGGATCTGTATATCAACAGACTAAATGCCCAGAAAAACAGGTTTTTCAGTTGGCTACCAGATCCAGAATCTGTCGGAATAGATGCCTTTCGGCAAATTTGGATGGTCTCAGACCCGTCCAAACCTAAGACCCCACCTTATTCAATGATTGCTCAGGTGACCATGACGGTTCACTTGTGGAAAGAGACAACTGTAGTGATAACTTTGCTTTGGAGGACCGAATTGTGGAATCCAGTTCTGTTGGAAATGTCTGTAGACTTTCCCATTCTGATCTGAATCTCTTGAGGGGCCCAGCAGGAGAAGTGCACAATGTAGTAGTGTTGGACAAACAAGGTTAGTGGCATGGAGAATTTCAGGAGAGTTTTGGAGGGTCCAGGGATTTTACGAGCAGCTTTGGAACTTATTAAGGAAACCTGGGCTCTAGAAAAAAGGAAAATGTGTAGACTAGCTTGGAGAAAATGGGTTTGCTGGTTTATGGAGAGGGAGTTTGATCCTGTGTCAGTGTCTACAGTGGAAGCGGCAAATTATCTGTCACAAGGGTTTGAAAAATGTTCGGCTTATAAGACAGTAAATGTGTATAGATCGGCAATTGCTGCAGGTCATAAGTTGGTAAATGGATTATCTGTGGGACAGGATGTGGTGGCATGTAGCCTGATGCGTAGCATTATAATCGCAAAACCCCCTGTGTCTAGGTATAATTCGGTTTGGGACGTTTCTAAGGTGTTGGAGTTTTTACTAGGTTGGGTGGAAAATGAGTTGTTGTCTTTAAGAGAGTTTTCATTAAAGTTTACAACGCTGTTGTGGTTGGTGTCGGTTAGGATGGTGTAAGATGTGAAAGCTCTTATCATAACCAGGGGGATTTCTTCACTAGATGGGTTGTGTTTATATTTGACAAAAAACACAGTTTGATGAAAAAGAAACATTTTGTATAGTATAATGTGTGAAGGAGTAGGAGAGGAGAACTGCAGAAGTAAGACTTTTGTGGTGAATCTAAGCATGAGCGGATTTTGCGGATTGGCAATCCGCGAATTTTGCGGATTTGCGGATTCGCAATCCGCAAAATCCGCGAATTCCCGCGAATTTGCGGATTTTTTTTTTTTTGTGTTCGCCCGTGTTTCTGCCAGTTCGCGAGGGTTTTTACAATTTCGCAATTTGCGAACTTACCTGTCGGGTCGCAAGTTTTGCGAACTTGTTGTTTCTACGTGTCCAGCCTGTTTGGGACACTCTTCTTCATCACTGCCACTCTCTGTCACCACTGCCACTCTCTGACTACTCATGCCACCCTCTGGCCCACCCATGCCACCCTCTGTTTCATCACTACACCCTCTGGTTGTCCAGTGTACATTATTTTCGGCAAAGCAAAGCACACCTTCCCTGCCTCAAGTGACCTGAATTAATTTGGGGCTGATTAATGTGTCACAGAATATTTTTTTAGCTGGCACCTGCTTCCTTAGTGCGCCCTGATTAGTGATCTTTTGCACTTGCTAAGTGCTTTCATTGTTGCAAAATTAGTTACAACACCTGCCCTGCCCCAACTGACAATAATGAATTAGGGGCTGATTAATGGATTTTAACTTCCAGCCTGGCTCCTGCTTGTCTCCCTTAGCTGTAATTCAGGACCTTTGTGGCATATGTGTAACTATTCTGAGGTTCAGAGCAGGGTCACATAATAGTTTCAACTGGCAACTGAACTCTGGAGGGGCCCCTCAGGAAGCCCTACAGGAAATGGCTACTAATGATGTGCCTGAACTTTTGAACCTGGTAAGTAGTTACTTTCAGTTTTGCCAAGATCGTATTTCTGCAATTTCGCACTTATTCGCGGGGCGCGAACTCACGCTAACAGTGCGAGCAGTGCGAGCAAAATCCGCTGCTCGCGGATTTGCGGATTTTGCGGGAAATTCGCAAATCTCGCGGATTGCGGATTTCCCGAAAATCCGCAAAATCCGCGAGCGGAACGGATTTTCCGCCCACGCCTAGGTGAATCACCTGCTTATTTCTTTAAAAAAAAGCCTTTTAAGGTTGTGTGGTCTGCCACGCTGTCAATTTGGGTGAGAGAGCTGATGTGCAGAGCAGGTGTAAATGTGAGTATGTTTGGTGCTCACTCAGTAAGGGGAGCGGCTGCGTCTAAGGTGTACATGATGGGAGGATTTTTGCAAGATATTCCATGTAGTGCTGACCGGTCAAATGAAGTCACTTTTAGAAGATTTTAATTTAAATCTATTGAGAATATAGCAAGTTGTTTGTTGGAAATGCTTTAAACTTGCATACTGTTAGCCTCCGTGACTTGTTTTTTTTTTTAATAATCAAATTTGTATTGGTTTTGAAAAACATGAGCACAATAATTCATCACAATATATCACGTAGCATGTTCACAAGTTCTCCCAAGTTGGTACCCAATAGAGACAGTCTCGGAGTGTCCACAACACAGGCCTTAGTGTTCACCTCTATTCAGGCAGGATATAAACTGGTTTTTCCTGCATATCGCACCAATCCACCTGCCGCGCCATTTAGAGACAGCAGAGGAGGGGTAGGGTCCTTCCAGCTGCCTGCTATGTCCCACTTTGCCATCATGGCAGCCACCCCAGGAGTGTTCTGTTGGCGCTGGAGCCATCCACCCTTCCATAACCCCCAGTATCAGGACTATTGGATTAACTGGGATATCCCAAGCCAGGACGGCACTCAAATCTGTCCCTATTGCTGACCAGTGTTGCATAAGGGCAGGATCATACCATGCGACAGAACCATGGGTTCTGTCACATAGCACCGGCATCTAGGGGCAGAAAGAAAGCCAGCTTGATACAAATGGGCAGGGGTGCGGTGAGCGCAGTGGAGGTAGTATATTTGAATTAGGTGAAGCTGGGCAGAAATAGTGATAGTTCGGGGACCATCAGGGTATCACTCCAGTCCTCGTCCTCCAACAGGACATAATCGCAGGCAGGATTCGTGGTTTGGCACCTCGGGAGCTGGTGGCAAGGCTTCATGAATCTGTTGGTGAATAGAGCGCATATTTTAAGTCAACTCATGCAAATAATCCACAAGTAACGGGTATTCTATCTCAGAGAATCTATGAAGTCGCGGGAAGCCCCAAACATTCGCTGGGCGCCCAAACACGACCTCGTATGGCGACAATCCTGTCCTACAGAGTGTGCCGTAGCTCTTGTTGACAAAAGGGCTAATGGTAAAGCATCTGTCCACTGCAATCCTATGCTCTCTATGATTTTTGCCAGTTTCAATTAGAGAATTCCGTTGCACTTCTCAACCAGACCTGCTGACTGGGGGTGGTACACAGCATGGAACTTCCGCTTGATGTGCAGGCCCTCACACAACAGCTGAAAGTCCTTTGAATTGAAGTGACTTCCATTGTCACTCCAAATCAAATGAGGCAAACCAAAACGTGGGAAGAACTCCTTCAGGTGTGCCTTCGCCGTCGCAATGGCTGTGTTCTCTTTGGTGGGATAAGCCTCAATCCATTTACTGAACACACACACAACTACTAACACATATTTCAGATTGTTGACTCTATTCCATTTCGATGAAGTCCATCTGGAGAACCTCGAAAGGGAAGGAGGGTGGTGCAAAGTTTCCAGGGGGTGTAGGGGTGCCTTTTCCAGGGTTATACATCATGCATATCATACAGTACTTTACTTTACTAAGTGAGCAGCAACCTTTGGGATATTATCATTCTGCCATACAGGATCTAACACCTTGCAGATACCCTTTGCACTAATGTGGGCCTGCCCCTGCACCATAGTGACCACAGGGAGGACAAATGCACCGGGTAACATCCATCTCTGCTTCTCTGACTTGTCTGTCCAACACCTATCTTCATCTAAACGCGCTTTGCTCACCTGCAATACTGCTAATTCCTCAACCATTGCCTCACTTTGAACTCCCCTAAAGTATCCTAAAACATGACAGCCTCGGGTAGCCACTTGGCAGGACCCAATACAAACATTTTTTTCATCTTCGTTTCAGCTGTCTCTTTAGCTGTCTGGTCTGCAAATGCATTTCCCCTTCCCACTTCGTTAGTAATTGCTTTGTGGGCACCATACTTGATTATGGCCAATTTCTTATGGAGTGTCAGAGCGGTCAGTAGCCTATATATTAGAGGGTCGTATTGTGTGCATGTCCCATGCGATGTAAGAAACCCTATCTCTGACCAGAGCCGCCCAAAATTATGGGCAACCCCAAAGGTGCGCTGGTTGTCACTATTAATATTAACAGCCAGTCCCTCGCTCAATTCACAAGCTCTAATAAGGGCGACTAACTCAGCTGTCTGGGGGGACTGATAAGGAACTCGCGATGTCTCAACTACCATGTGCAGTGTAGTAAGTGCTTATGCAGTGGTGGTGGTGCCCTCTGGCAATTTGAAACAAGAGCCATCAACATATAGTTCTGATTGGGGGTCAGCTAAGGGAACATCAGTCAGGTCTACCCGTCCCTTTGTCTCTTCTACTGTCCGGAAAAGACAATCATGTATGTCTATTTCCGTACTCTCAGAAGGGAGGGGTAGTATCATGGCAGGGTTCAGAGTGGCACATCTTTTGATCTTAATATGTCGGGCAAAAAGAGTTAGCTCGTAACCAGTCAGACGTGCACTGGTATGTTGCTGCTTCTTGGTCTTACTCAAGAGGGTGTCCACAGCATGCGTTACCATGACTGTGAAATCAGTATCAAGTACGAGCCCGGCCGATTGCCTTATAGAGATGGCCACATCAGCGACTGCTCTTAGACAGCTCGGGAGGGCTCTGGCGACTGGGTCAAGCAAACCAGAAAAATAATCACATGTCTGTTGCTTACCTCCAAAGGCCTGTGTTAAGACAGAAAGCGCACAACCAGACATTTTGTGTACATACAATAAGAGCTTGCGTAATCTGGTGTACCAAGCACAGGCACAGAGCAAAGTGCAACCTTCAATTGCTCAAAAGACTGCTGACGTTCAGGCGTTCAAGGCAGGGGCACATGCACATTTTTAGTGGCTAGTGCTAATAAACACTTTATTAGTAGTGAATAGTTAGGTATACAATGTCGACAGTAGGCAGTGATGCCAATGAAGGCACGTACATCCCTCTGGGTTTTATGGATGGACATTTTAACAATGGTGCTAATGCGCTCATGTGTCAATCTCCAACCCTCCTTCGACAGTAGGTAACCTAAATAGGTTACCTCCTGTCGACAATATTGAAGTTTGGAATGGGACACATTATGTCCATGGTGAGCCAATTGGAGCAACAACTTACCCGTACTGTCCTTGCATTCCTGTTCAGTGTCTGAAGCAATTAGTATGTCATCCACGTACCAGAGCAATATATTACCTGGAGAAGGCGTGAGGGAATCCAATCAAGCTTTCGAAGCTTGGCTATACTAGGGCTCTCAGTATATCCCTGAGGAGCATGACAGAATCTAAAACTTCTACCAGCCAGCGTAAAACCAAATAAATAACGGCTATCGGGGTGAATTGGTATGCTAAAGTATGCATTTTTCAAATCAATGACAGAAAAGAATTTGTCAGAGAAAGGAATTATTGTGAGGAGGGCAGTAATGTCAGGAACCACCAGGAACTGAGAACCCACTATCTTGTTAACTGCATGCAAATCAATCACAAAATGATAAACATTTGCATTACGATCAGGGGAGTCTGGGAATGCCTTTTTAAGAATAGGAAGAATAGGCTGTTACACACATTCGCCGCAGTCTCCTCAACTACTCCCGACTCAATCAGATCCTGTATTATTCTTAGCAAAGCTCACTCCCCCGCCTGAGGAATTTTGTACTGGGGAATACGGGGCAAAACAGCTTTGTCCTTAACCTTGATGGAAACTGGGGGAATTTGCAAGAGTCCCACATTCGTATCACCCGTCGCTCACAAAGTGGGTGGCATATCTTTAAACTCAGCAGGAAGGAGCGCATCTTTGGACAGACATTACTTGGAACTGGCCACATTTGGTCCCATCATCATATAGACACCTTCTGGAGAACATAAAATTGTCACATGCAACTTCTTCAATAGGTCTGAACCTATTATATTTTCACCACAATTGGATGTTAATACAAATTGTGAGTCCACAGTAAAAGGACAAATACTCAAGGCAAGAGGTTTGGAAATGGGGCTCACAACCGGTATACCTAAAAAACCTACCGAAGCATTATTTTGGCCAGACAGAGATGCCCTGGGGACAGTGAATGAGAAACAGAGCTATTCATTGCACCTGTATCCACCAAGAATTTCTTACCCGAGCCTTGCAAATCCGTGGTGACATAAGGACCGCTTTGATCTACAGGTATCTGAACTGGTCCCTCACCCTGTCCCTGGCTGTCCTAACTGTAAGACATCCCTGTCACCTTGTCCAGATCATAATCATTGTGATAATACTGTCTTCCTCGAGGGTCATCAATATAGTTCTGGTCAGAACAACCCCCCTGTGTCCCATCTGCTCAGACCTTAACCTGATCACTTGCTCCACGGCCCTGTCCACGATAACCCCATCCTCTGGGTACTGCAATTTTCTGCAATTACACCGGAAACTCACTGCACTAGTGCCCCTCCTCCTTACAGTATGTGCACTGATTCGGCCCCACTGGTGTAGCATTCCCGCTGGTACGAGGGAGTTACTGGACCGGACCAGTACCACGCCCCCTGCCATTGCCCCTAGACGCCTGTTGTAACAACACCTTCATCTTCAATTCCTTATGCTTCTTTTGTACATTTCCTTTCTCTTCATTCTCCCTATGCTCATAATACTGTGCCATACTCAGTATCACAGAAGGGGAGGAACTAGTCCAAGTACTGTCTGAAGCCTGCAACCGAGTCGCAATCTCAGGAAGCAAGTTCGTAACAAATCTATTACCAAACAGTCTGTCTCCCCCCTCCACCGACAAATCCTGTCCTCTAAAATCCCAAAACACACCCTCAAACCAAGTGAAAAAATCAGACATACTTACATCCTTCTTCTGGCAACATGCCGTTACCTTGTCCCAATCTACCCTTCTTGGTGGAATAAGAGAATGCATATAGGCAATAATTCAACCAGGTAAAGCTAGTTTCTCAGCCTTAGGATTCTCCCCAGGTTTTCTGTCTTTGTCCCACTCTTTAATCTGCTCCCAGGCGCCACCCAACTCCACAAAATGGTCCTATGTGTGAACCTGCCTCCAAATGTCGACAGGTACCAGCAAACCAAAGAACATTTCAATGTCAGTCAGTTCCTTCTAATATGCTGTGGGATTTTTCCTAGGGATGGGCAACTCCGTCTTAACAGATAAAACCTCACTCCTCTTCCAAGGAGTGTAAGCCCATTGTTCTTGGAATCGAGCCTCCATCTTTGGTCTGATAACACTATCATGCTGATCTTGTTGCTGTGGTATTTCGGGATGATATAAGGGACGCACCTCCCTCAACGGAAACTGAGACACCTTCTTCGTGCTCTTATCAAGCAGCCTACTACAGTAGGCAACCATCACTGCAACATTACCAAACACCTGACCGGGCGCCATGTCAGCTACATAGACATAATCCTTAATATCATAAATAATCTGTAGAACTGCTTCAATAAAATATTGTTCCCAAAGCCCAATCAAAGTAGCCGACATATACTTAAGGGCATGCTGCTGGACAAAAGGCTCATAGTCTTCCATTTCTTCCCACACATCCTCTGCACTATAAATGGGGTTACAAACTCACTGAGCTGCCTGATTAGCTAACGCCTTTTTCTCCTCTTCTCACACATCTGAGTGTATCAATGTCCGCTCCAGGTGTCTCTCTACCCAATACCGTCAGGGAAAGGAGGATAAGGGAAGGAGTGGTGACGGAAGGGATAGGCACTAAGGTAGCTAATGACTGGTTCATGGGGTGGGGGTTGGGGAGAGAAGAGGCGCTGGCACAATAGGCGTAGCAGGGAGACCAGCAGTCATCGCAGGTGCAGAAGGCGAAGCCACAGATACTGCGGGAAGCATGGCAGCCAAAGCAGTGGGGTAAGTAACAGAAGAGACAGAAACAGCAGAAGCAGAAGAAACAGACAACTGGGGCTGTGGCACCGCAGGGTATATTCTCTGCGCGGCATATGGAGATGGAGGTCAGCGTCAAACAACTCCTCCACAAGCGCATCATTGTCCTGAGCCACATAAGACTTTTCACATTGTAATCAAAACAAAATCTCCTGTCAGCACACTCTATACCCTTTTCAGTCCTTTCTTTATCATATGCAACAGCTTTCTGAGTCACTGTATGCATCTCCCTTTTCTGGCCTCCTTTTCTGCTTTAATTCATCTCTGTTTAGCTTCCTTTTGCCACGTTCTAAGGGGATCAAACATGGACTGTCTTCTTCTCTTCGCAAACAATTTATGCTACAGGAAATTATGCTTTTGTTATTCAAATGTGCCCATCAATGGCCACTGCAACTCAGCGTTGTCCCTCGTACATTTGTGCCATAGTGTACTAAACATAATAGGGCCAAGGCCATACTTAACATACATTTCAAAGTTCGAGGTGCCTTCTGGAGGTGCAGGCTGACTCTCTTCCAATCGAGCATCACTAGAACAACAACGGCAACTCACACTAAATATTATACTAAAACATGGCATCTTGAAACAAAAACTTTTTCTTTACCTACGTCAAGCAGATATTTGCAAATACCTTGCCAAGATTGGTCCGCAGACCTCACCTAATCCAGATCAGAACATTACCACGTTCACAAGGAATTCCCAAAAATTCAAGCACTTGTTCAAAAAATGATCCTCAGACCAAACACCAACAAAAGTGGCATCATAGCCACAAGCAAAACCAAAACAAACTCCCCTGGTGCACACAGGTCAAACAAAGTTATTCTCCACTGCCGACTCTTTGGACCAAACCATCAGATCCAAGGGTTTCCCCTTTCAGGACCCCAGTCAGGATGACCACTGGGCGAGGCACTGCCTGGTCAGGCTGTGAGTACTAAGCTCTATCGTGCAGGGATCCCCGATCCGGCCATCCGACCTGACGTGGCCCTGTCCTTCTCACCCGTCCAAGGATAAAGAAGGGTCACTCACCTGATGGGGTCCCTGTTCGGGTGCCAACTGAAGGAAGTGACCTGATTAGGGCCACATGGGTCACTCGCAATCACCTCTCAGCCTTCCATACAAATGAAGAGTCGGTCAGACAGTAGAGAATACAAACCAATTTATTTTATTAGTAATCACTCGAGCGGAGTCCAGTCTGACCAGCCTCCTTGGGCAGCTGGTGAGGGAATGACCCCCGTCTACACAGTAACACACAGTCCACATAGTAACACAAAATATACATTTTCAACCCCACCTAGACTGGAATTTTCCAGCCTGGGCTCTAACAAACATAGGGAGTACAGAAAGGCCAGCTACCATCTTGAGAACGGGTACATGCTATCTTAGTTTCAAGGTTACTTTGCCTGTGCTCATCTCTCTAGGGTGGGAGCAGGGCTTACTCGAGAGGAAAAGTATGCAGAGACAGAACGATCTATTCATTAAGGCAGTGGAACTCAACCTTGGATAACGCTAAAGAAAACAATCTAAGCTGCTTTTCTTATGAGGCAGGAGCTAACTTAACTCGCATAATGCTAGAAGGAGTCGGCTAGACGCATTCTCAGTCCAACACACAAACTGCCAAAAATAACCATTTACACCTTAACATATATTTTTGGCGTATTACATCTACGTCACTTTACACATTTTAATGCTTCACATTCCGCTCTACGCCACTCTGATCTATACCACTCCACTCTACACCACTCTACTCTTTGAGGCAGATTTACTAGCCTCTTGCGCCACTGATGCGTCACTTTTCATGACAAATCAGTGGGTTTTGTTCCGTAAAATTTACAAGGTGGTGCATCTATGGAGGTTCATGATGTAAACGGAGATGCAAGAGAATGGAGCTGCATGACATTCAGCTGCATCACGTAAGTATTAATATATGCAAGGTAGACATTCCCACTGAAAAACCAACACATTTCCAACGCAGGCACATTTTCAACAATTTCGTGTGGTGATGCATCTATAAAATGTGTCATGCAAATTTAAAAAAGGTGCTTGCAAGCCTACGCCTCATAAACCCACGCGAAGGAAATGATGCAACTACCACATAAATTGAATAGGAGTGCAGCAGAACAGTTTTGCAGCAGAGCAGGCAACATGGACTTCCTAATCCTGCAGCTGGGAGTTGCACCAAGAAGATGACAACCACCCCCACAACAAATCCCACAACCTCACCCTCCACCATTACCACAAAGGCAGCGCAGGAGAAGGGAGCGCATTTTCCGTCAAAGGACCACCCTCATTGGACTCCGGGACGAACAAGTCATTAAAATGTATCGCCTTCGGAAAGCATCTATTGTGACCCTGCTGCAGCAGATCACACCACTGCTACAGACTCCATATGAAAGGGGAAGCAACATCTCACCGTAGACAAAGCTACTGGCGGTTTTATACTTGTTGGCCTCCGGATATTTTCAAGCAACAGCAGCACGAGTGGCAGGGCTCTTACAGGCATCTTTGTCCGCCTTCCTCCCTTCTGTCTTGGATGCCATAATTCAGCTCACACCACAGTACATCCATTTCCCAAACACAAGCCAGCAGCAGATGGACATTAAACAAGGCTTCTATGCCATTGCTGGCTTCCCACATGCACTTGGTGCAATGGACTGCACGCATGTTCAGCTGGAACCACCTGCAGCAACCTCACACCTATACTGCAACCGAAAGCACACACACTCCATCAATGTCCAGGCCATTGTGGACCATCGGGGACTATACAACAATGTACTTGCCAAACATCCTGGGAGTGTGCATGATTCATATATATTCAGAAACAACATCATCAATGACCGTTTCCAAAATGAACAATATGGCAATGGGCTCCTTGTAGGTAAGCATCAATAAATTTTAATACAAATATACCCTGCAAGAATAACTGGCCCTCTGCCACATTGCATGCCATTGTGTGTGAATGATGTAATAAGTCAATGTGAAAATGCAAAACAACATATACACTATAACCACATAACATGCAGTCCAAAGCTGCATACATACATAGCTGCATAGCCTAAAGTGCCAAGGGACACCAGATAGGAATGCATGCAAATATCCTACATAAAGATCAATAAGTCACACTGTCGACACATGTGCACATGGCATCTAACACAAATTAACTATTGAAAGGTGCAATGCCTTGTAAGGAATGCTTTGAAATAGCAAACCATCCAAATTGAATGTGCATGTGCATTTATGTGTATATAAGTGTACATATCAATTACATACAGGATGCATGTATTGGTGCACCATGTGACAAAGGTACCTGTTCGGGGGCATGTCACCAAATGAGTGATAATCAGGGCCAAAGACATCAAACCATAACGTTAACAAAATGTGTGGGACCACTATGCCATGCAACTGACTTTCTTTCTACTCCCATATTGAAATGTGCCCAGATGTACAATGCACAATGTTCGAAAGTGTGCATCCAACCAAAACATTACACATGTATCTCTTACACATTTCAACACCACACACCTTTCAGTCAAATAAAACATGCACTGTAAAGTACCATCCCTTGTCATGCACATCAATTGATAGACAGCAAGTGTATTGACAGGTGTCACAAACAATGGGAAACTCAGGGGCAGATTCACAAGGAAATGCTGCTGCGTGGACTTGCAAGCCCTTTGGCTGTGCCACGCTTTGGCACTCCAATACCACAGGAAGGCAACATATGTACAATAACATGTTGCACTCCTGTGCTGTTCCCTGCACTGTTGCACAAACAGCTGCCATGCGCCGGCGCAGGCACCCTTGACCATTGTGCAAGGATGCCTGCAACATGGTGAGATCGTGTTTGTGCAGGAAGGGGCACCTTCCTGCACAAACACTATCACTACAGGCATTTTTCACTTTTAATGCATGCTGTAGAATACAGCACACATTGAAAGAGTAAAAAAACAAGGAGAAATGTAAACATTTATCCTCGTAGGCATAAAACCATGCCCATTGCAGAACTAGAAAAATCATAGAAAGAAGCTTCGGAATGCTCAAGTCCAGGTTCCGTTGCCTCGATTTATCAGGCGGAAGGCTACTCTGTTCTCCAGAAACTGTGTGCAAGATGATAATGACATGTGCAATACTCCATAACGGATCACTGACATAATATCGATGACATAAATATCGATGTAGCAAAATATCGAGTAAAAAATATAGAATACCAAAATATCGACTTCCTATCTCCAAACAGGTAAGTACAAAAATATTGCATCAAAAATATCGATGTAAAAAATATAGTTAGTCAAAATATCGAATTTTTCAAATATCTTAAAAGTAATGTAAAAGTAATGAAATATTAGAAATAATTAACTTGAACATACTTAAAATACTTAAATAACCTTACAATAATCAATAATTAATGTAAGTTGAAAATAAATAAACATACAATTGAATTTTTTAACACATATATATAAATATAATATTAATAAAAAATATACTATATTTTTACCTTAGGATAGCAGGAAGTTAACATTTACTATTACCACTCCAGTGAGTGCAACAGTAGAAAAAGCGTTGGATAGTGGCAGGGTAAAAAATACTATTCCCACTCCAGTAAATGCAACAGTAGAGAAAGCGTTGGATAGCGGGAGGGTACAAATTACTATTCCCACTCCAGAGAGTGCAACAGTAGGGAAAGCGTTGGATAGTGTAGTGGTAAAAATTACTATTTCCACTCCAGAGAGTGCAACAGTAGAGAAAGCATTGGATAGCGGGAGGGTAAAAATTACTATTCCCACTCCAGAGAGTGCAACAGTAGGGAAAGCGTTGTATAGCGGGAGAGTTAAAATTACTATTCCCACTACAGAAAGTGCAACAGTAGGGAAAACATTAGATAGCGTAGGGGTAAAAATTACTATTCCCACTCCAGAAAGTGCAACAGTAGGGAAAGCGTTGGATAGCGGGAGGATTAAAATTACTATTCCCACTCCAGAGAGTGCAGCAGTAGGGAAAGCGTTGGATAGCGTAGGCATAAAATTTACTATTCCCACTTCAGTGAGTGCAGCAGTAGGGAAAGCATTGGATAGCGGGAGGGTAAAAATTACTATTCCCACTCCAGAGAGTGCAACAGTAGGGAAAACGTTGGATAGCGGGAGGGTAAAAATTACTGTTCCCACTCCAGAGAGTGCAACAGTAGGGAAAGCGTTGGATAGCGTAGGGGTAAAAATTACTATTCCCACTCCAGAGATTGCAACAATAGAGAAAGCGTTGGATAGCGTGAGGGTAAAAATGACTATTCCCACTCCAGAGAGTGCAACAGTAGGGAAAGCGTTGGATAGTGGGAGAGTTAAAATTACTATTCCCACTCCAGAGAGTGCAACAGTTGGGAAAGCGTTGGATAGCGTAGGGGTAAAAATTACTATTCCCACTCCAGAAAGTGCAACAGTTGGGAAAGCGTTGGATAGCGGGAGGATTAAAATTGCTATTCCCACTCCAGAGAGTGCAACAGTAGGGAAAGTGTTGGATAGCGTAGGAGTAAAAATTACTATTCCCATTCCAGTGAGTGCAACAGTAGGGAAAGCCTTGGATAGCGTAGGGGAAAAAAAATTACTATTCCCACTCCAGTGAGCATCCGACCGTAAAGTGTTGCAAATAATCAAAAATGGGTAGCATCTGTACAAAACGTGATGCAAACTTAAAACCATCATGTTTGAATTGACAAATGCATGTTAACGCATTAGGCCACAAGCAACAAATAGGAAACACACGCAGAACAGAGAAACGTCAAGCATGTAGATGTGAAATGAAATGGCAATTCAGGTAGGGCTGTGAAGGACGTCTTTCTAGACGAACTGACTTGGGTGACGCACTTCACAACCCTTTACAAACAATACGATAGTGGTTTTGATGAGACGCCATGGTCGCCACCTCCGATTGAGTGCCTTGATTTCTCAATTGATGAAACCAAAAGGGCCATCGCTGAACTGAAAAGTTGCAAAGCTCCTGGTCCTGATAAGATACCCGGTGACCTGTACAAGCATGAGATTGAAGTTTGGGCTCCATATATAAATCACTTGTTTAATGCTCTATCTAGTAATTGTCAGTTTCCAGATAGTTGGTGTGCTGCCGAGGTTGTTCTAATATTCAAAAAGGGTAGCAGGTTTGTTCCATCAAACTGCAGACCGATTAGTTTGATGGACATCTTGCAAAAAACTCTACGCCAAGCACTTACTATTTCGGATAACTGACTGGCTGGAGGAAAAAGCAATACTCACCAAACTTCAAGCCGGGTTCAGGGGTAAGGTCAGCATCATAGACCAGGTTTTTAGATTTTGTTGTATATATTGGAAATATGTACTCATTAGGAATGGGCACTTGTATGTCACCTTCGTAGACTTGAGAGCGGCATTTGACCTCGTTCCACGTAACCTGCTCTGGAGGTCCCTTAGTGAGGTTGGGTTGCCAAGGTGCCTCCTGGCTCAAATAGTCCCTATAGAACGTGGCGTCCGCCAAGGATGCGTTTTGGCCCCTACCCTATTTTCATTATTTGTCAATGATATTCCTGATCATTTGAACGGTTGTACAAATGACTCACCACAACTTAATGGGGAAAGGGTGCCTGCGTTACTTTTCGCGGATGATACCATCTTGATATCCCAAACTAAGAAAGGTCTCCAGGCACTCTTGAACTCCTTTAGTATGTATTGTGTGAAGAAAGGATTGGAGATAAATGTTAATAAAACTAAGTGTATGGCATTGAATCCCTGTAGGCCGGATAGGGGGACCCTAAGTCTGGACGGCCAAGTGCTACAAACAGTTGATAACTTTTCCTATTTGGGGGTGGTGCTAGACTCAAACCTTACATGGAGGGCCCAAATCGAGAAAAGTAAGGTGTCTTATGCCCAAAACGTTAAGCCAATTATTAGCAAACTCAATGCCAGTACCAGCAAATGTGTGACTCCTGTGCTTGAGCTTTTTAAATTTAAAATTCAATCTGCCGCCCTCTATGGGGCTGAGATATGGGGGCCTTGGGCAAGGGATAGCTTCCATGGTCTGGATAATAAATTTATGAGATCCATTGTAAGGGTTCCTACTAGTACACCTCTGACACCTCTTCAATTGGATTTCAACCTCAAAAGAACTGACAATTATACAATCATTAGACCATTAATGTTCTGGATAAGAATATGGTCTACTCCAGAACTGATTGAATACAGGAAAGGCCTGTCACAGTTATGGGAGAGTCCGGAAAGGCAACCGCACTATGCGAAATCTATGGTGAAACGAGCCTTCTGGTCCTTCATAACTAACCAGTTAGTAAATGGAAATAGAACTGGGTCTCTAACTTATAATTTTCTAGGCTTCAAAGACGAACCCTTTTTTGAGGTATTTCTAGATGAGATAGAGCCTCCCCTTGCGAAGTCCTTATTTTTGAAGTTCAGGTATGGGAATCTCATGATAAATTCTAACCTGGAACGTTGGTCCAAGAGAAAATTGGAAGGGCCCAACGTTACACAGGGGAAGTGTATCATGTGCACAGGTTCTCACAAGGAGGATGAGGTCCACATCCTGTTCTTTTGTCAAGCATATACTAAAGCAAGAAAAAGGTGGATCAAACCCTTGTGCAATCTTCTAGGAATAAGATCTTGTATCATGGCATATAGAATTATTAAAACAAACACTTCCCAATCTATTGTATTCAGCATTAGTAGATTCCTTTATTCTGTGTATATTGCTCGCAGGAAGAGTGGTCAATTACTTTGAGCCATTAAACTTTTGTTGGTTTATAACGTTATAGTTGCTTTTATTTGATGATGGTGTATGATTCTCCCTCCAATTATCATATATACCCAGACCTTAGATGTCAACTGCCATGAAGCTCTGTGTTTCTAATGCATTTATGTATGTATTTTTATTGAGGACGACTATTATAACTTCTGTAACTGATGGATAAGTTTCTAATTGTTTTTAGACTTGTATGTGTAAGACGACATGGCTCTGTGTTTTTATGTATGTATCTTTTATGGCTAATGTAGCCGAAATAAAGATTTTCTGAGATTCTGAGAAATGGCAATTGAGTCAAAAGCACGACGCATAGTATGAAATATGACGCAAAAAGTCAAAACGTGTCGCATCTAAGCAGGTAATGTTGCAATGATTCTAGAATGTTGTAAGCCAGGAAGTACACAGTTACTTTCACTTTCTATTACTATCTCTAGGAGTGTGCTTGGTGGAGGAGGCTGGTGTGGAGTGCTGAGGTTGTGAATGGATTTTGGAGTGTGTTTTGTCAGTCCTGTGTGTAGTTTTAACATTTGTTGATCTGTCTTTTGTCACTTGTAAGTCTTGTGTGTGGTCTAAATAGTTGTATTTTGGGGTGTATGTGTTTAATAGAGCTAATTAGGTGTATTATTATTATACAGGTGGGGTAAATTCATTTTCTGTATAAAATTTTCTATAAGATTCCTTTCTGACTATTTTTAAGTTTCATTTTAACTAACTACTCATAAGTGAGCATGCCTGGCAGGTCCAAGAACCTGTCCAACAGGCAGTTTGGTGGCCTTATCTGGCTAATCTATCATTTCATTCCACGAATGATCAGCACGGGGGATGGGTGAGAAAGGGCTACCCAGCACCTGAAGGGAAGCAAAGGTGGGGCAGGGTCCAGAACCACACTGCAAGGATTTTTGACGTGCAACGCACACCCCACCAAATCAATCACCGCGGGCAGGATGTGATTAACGGAGAGGGAGACTTGCTGGACCATCTTGGCCTGGAGGTCCGTGGGCCAACTGGTAAGTAAATGTACAATATGAGCCATATTGGTTTTATAAGAGGTGCACAGCAATGCCATACAGTGCACTGTTCATATTTTCGGATAGATTCAGTGGTGTTGAAATGGTGTCTGAGAAAATACATCTGATCTCAAGGAACTAATTGCATGTTGTGCAGTCACAGACACATATGTTGTAATCAATTTATCTCATGTTGGCTTTTCAATGGTATATTTGCAAACAAACAAGCACCAGTGCCAAAGGTGGAAATATTTCTGTGATGCTATAAACTATGGGGCAGATCTACAATAAACGAAAGCAGCACGGTGCAGCAAGTAATTTTCCGCACCAAGCTTCGTTGGTTTCGAAGGGATGCAACATATTTACAACAATATGTTGCATCTCTGTGCTTCCCCCTGCGGCGGCACACAAATTGCTCCCATATGCCGTTGCAGTCTATCTTGCACCAAGGTGCAAGGATGCCTGTGTCGTGGGGAGATTGAGAGATGAAAAAACAAGGAGAAATGAAAACATTTCTCTTCGTTGCTCCCCGCTATGCCACCCCTAGGGTGGTATGGCATTCTGACGCATTTCCAGATATTGCGTAGGAACACCCCAGCAACACCCATGGAACATCCCTTCCATACAAACTACTGCATGCAAAGGAGGCATATTCACAAGGGCATAGAAATTCACGCAGGGTGGATTTTCATGTCCTTATAAATGTTGAGCAGGACAAGGCACCCCTAGTACATCAACAAAAGTGACGTACTGGTGGCACTGGGGCTTGGAAATTGGCCCAGTTGCATTCAAGTGCTCAGAAAGTTACACAGTGTGGTGCAGACAAAGGGCTTGTGGTGCCTCACTGCGGCACTCTCCTGGAAATCTGTCACTATCCTATGCAAATCTCATGATATATATGTCAGGATGTCTATGTAAGCACGATGCATCAATCAACCAACCACCCAATCATTGAAATTATAAGTGCGCTACTCAAATGTGAGGGTCTGAATGCACGGGGGAGCTGCTGCATGCAGTTGAAGTGTCAGGTCTTTACAGTTGGAATGAAGATGTACAGGGTGGGGTTTGCGCAGGCTGTTGATTGGTAGCTCATTGAATGTGAGTCTGAGTTATGAGCTCTTCCACTTGACATGGAAAAAGCCACTTTTGACGGTGGTATTGATCATCAGCTTTTAATGCTGGAGTGATGGCTGCAGCAGCTTTGTGGAAGAAGGGTGGGACAGGGGTCAGTTTTTGATCGTGACTGGATGCCTCTCATGGTAGATGCTTTGTCTTGGGTGCTGATTGTTGTCAGGGGTGAGATGGAGGGGTTGCAGGTGTTGCTTGAAGATTGTGTGATTTCAGAGACCTGTGTATGGTCTTTGAACATTTCTTAGAGGCACATGACTTCCCTGTGGATGTAGGAGCAGAGCTTGTTGTAGTGGTCCTGGGAGGGGGGATGTCTATTATCAATGTGTGTTTTGGCAAAATCACTGATGATGCCGTATAGTTCCTTTGCATTGCTGGAGTTTGTGAGGATCGAGTGTGGAATTAAATTCTTTTTTGCAAGTCTGATGTGTGGGTGGAATTCAGATATGGTGTTCTTGTAGGTGGATCCGTCTTCAGGGGATTTGCTGTTTCTCTGCTTCTCTACAAGGCGTCTACATGTGCGTCACAATTGATGTGGGTTGGCCTTGAACCATGTTGGCTTCCTGTGCTGCTGTGTGTTGGTGTTATATACTGGTGCAAGTTCATCTACACATTTTGAGATCCATTTGTGGGGTCCATTGTCTGCGAAGTTTGTGTTGTTCAAGGTGTTGGTGGCATTTTGGTTTGTGGCTGATTTAAGTTGTTCTATGTTCATCTTGTGTCTGTTCCTTTGTGGAGTGCATTTAGGATTTTTACTTGCAGATGCTTTTTTGACGTGGAAGTGTACGCCGTGCTCGTCAGTCTATGGGGGTTATGTCGGCTGGCTGTAGTGGATGAGGTGATGTTTTGCCCCGGCTTGTGTGTGTGGGTGGTGACAAGTTGTTTCTGTCAGACGTTTGCAAGGTTGTCCATGTGGATGGCAAATTTGTTGTCACTGAGGTTGTCAAGATGTGAGTTTAGATATGTTTTAAGTATGTAGTACATGTATGCGACGGCATGTTGTGCAATTATGTTTGCAGTGTAGGTGGTGTACACAGTTCTGGAGGGTCTGTAGCCAAGGGTCCTTCGCAGGGTTGTCCTTGGGCTGGCCTGGATCTGGAAGTATAGGGGTTTGGTGTTGAGCGGGCTGTGACTTGAGTTTGTAAGTCGGAGGTAGCTCTTAATTGCAATGGAAAGGCCTTTTTAAAAATTCTTGTATCGTTGGTGATGCACTTGGCAATGTTGTTGGCAAAGGTGGCGGTTTCCCTGGTTACTGTGAGTAACGCAACATCTGGGGCAAGGGTGTTGATGATGATCCAGATCTCTATGGCTAGTCTGTGCAGGGAGCATACTTTGAGGAGGATGCATTTCAGGGATCACGAGTTGGTGCAGTTTGGTGTGTACGTAGTTTGTGTGTGTGCAGTCAGTGGTGAAGGGCTGGGGCAGTGTAGTCAGGATTACTATCATACCTGAGGGATTTGGGAGATCTATGTCTTCTGGTTCTGGCTGTGTTTGGGTTGTTGACGGCTGCAGAGTGGTTTGGCTGTTGTTAGACCTGGCACCATTGGCGTGGGTCTCCCTTCCATTTTTTACTGTTGCCTCCAGTATTTTTGCTATGTGTTTTGCTGGTCTAGATGCTTTGGGCACTTTGCCACTGCTATTCAGTGCCAAAGTGCAAGTGCTCCCTATTGTAAAGTGCTTTAATGGATTAGTGACTCTATGATTGGCTTATTTGATTTACTTGTCAGACCCCAGTACTGTGCACCATGTGTGTCCAGGGCCGGTAAATCAAATGTTGCTGGTGGGCTTACAGCACTGGTTGTGCCACCCACGGAAGCAGCTTGTAAAATGTGACTCAGGCCTGCCATTGCAGAGCCTGTGTGCAGCCTGGGGCTGACATGTCGACTTGACAAGTGCACACACTTGCCAGTCCTTAAACTTTCCCTTTTCTGCACATTAGTCAACCCTAAGGTAGGCACAAGGTACCTGCATGGGCAGAGTGCATTGTATGTAAAAGGTAGGATGTCCTGATGTGTGTGGCATGTCCTGGTAGTGAATTACAGACAATTTCGTTTTTCTCTATTGCAAGGCTACCTGTTCCCATAGGCCAGAATGGGCAGTTTGATTATAACATCTTATAATCCTAACTGACTCATGGAACTAGGTAGAAATTCGAGATAGTATGCCTGGCCTCAGAATGTTAAAATACATCTTTTAGTGAAGGTGGTTTTTACATTCTGTGTTTGAAAATACCACTTTTAGAAAGTAGGTATTTTCTTGCCCAACCATCCAGCCTGCCACTGCTAGGTTGTGTATTCCATTTCTGGTTTGTGAGTGGCAGGGGCTGGGGTGGCTCCAGGAGACAGGGTCAGTCAGCACTAGGCTGAATAGAACTATCTGCATTGGGAGTGGTTGGAGGAGTAGCACCAGGGCCTGAAGAGGGCTGTGCCTGCCTTTCACAATGCTGGCTCCATCTCCTGTGGTGCGTCTGATGACCCTGGCCCACACTGACAAAGGAAGAAGTTGTGCACTGGTAGAATGCACACAGAAATGGTTTGGACTAGGTACAGACGCTCTTTGCCTTCAGAGACAAAGGATTTGTGTGTATAAAAAGGGGGACCCAGGACCCAGAACTTTATATCACTTCTGGGAATCAAGACGACCCTTGGCAAAGGAGAAAAACCAAGGAAACTGAAGGACGAGACTGCTCCTGTGCTGTGCTGTTGGGGTTGGCCTGCATTGGTTACTTGGTAGTGTTTCGCTCTAGTCTTTTTAGAATCCTTTTCTTGGTGTTCCTTTTACTGTTCTATTTAGAATGTATTCAGGATGTGTTTTCAAAAAGAACGGGCTTTTGGAAGACGTTGTATGCTGAGCTGCTGCGCAGCACCTGTCAGAGAATAAAGCTTCTTCTCAACCTAATTGAATACGGCTCAATTACTACAAACATTTTCTTGGATTAAGGAAAAATTATTGAGCTCTAAGATTTTGAAGCCCTTCAATCCCAATGCCATGTGTACCATTACTGTTGATGTCAGTGGGTTAGGTTTAGGGGCTGTTCTCACTCAGGAAGTAGGTGGTGTAGAACATACTTTGGGTTATGCCTCTAGGGTAATTCGTGGTGCAGAGTTAAACTTTGCTGTGATTGAGAAAGAACTTCTGGCCTGCTGGTGGGCAATAAGAAAGTTTAACCCATACATCTGGGGAAAGCATTTTTGATTAAGGACTGATCACAGTCCTCTGGTCTCCATTCTTTCGGGTGTTAGGGTGAAAGAGCATTCTCCAAGGATTGCTAGACTTTCGACCAAACTACTCCAGTATGACTTTGATGTAACTTATATCCCCGGCAGCAAAAACACAAGAGCTGATTACTTTTCAAGGAATCCCATTGAAGTTGACTGTGAAGGTGTTTGTGAGGAGGATTACGATGAGGAGGATTGTTTAGTCGCTTCTGTTGGTTTGGATGATATGTTTTCCATTAGTGAAGCTGAATGGAGGGAGCACTTATCTAATGATGTTCTTCTTAACGAAGTCCTTAGATGTGTGAAAGAGGGTTGGCCCAGGGAGAAAAATGTGCATGTTTCTCTCCAAACTTTTGTGAAGGTTTCAAATGAACTCTCTATTGAAGGAGGTTTACTCATGCGTGGTGACAGACTTATTCCGCCTGGTGATCTCAGAAACAGAATCGACAAGGGTGCCCATGAAGGTCATCTTGGCAAGACTTTAATGAAGAGGAGGATCAGAGAGCTTTACTGGTGGCCTCAAATGGATCAAGAAATTGATGCTGTGGTCGAAGAGTGTGTTGTGTGTTCAAGTGCTGAGAAGTGTTTGAAAGTACGTTCTCCTCCTTTACAACCCATTGTTCTTCCTGACAGACCTTGGGAAAAGATAGGTATTGATTTGGTTGGCCCTTTCTATTTACTTCCCTCTTCTTAAAGATTTGCCATAGTAGCCGTTGATTATTATTCTAAATGGCCGGAAGTTCGTTTTGTTGGGGACCCCAATTCTAAGAATGTAATTGACTTTTTAAAAGATCTCTTTTTACGTGAGGGGTTTCCTTCTACAATTGTGAGCGATAACGGAGTTCAATTTATCAGTCAAGAGTTTAACTTTTTCTTAAGCCAGAGTGGAATCAATCATTTGAGGAGTGCCCTTTATCACCCTCAAACAAATGGTTTAGTCGAGCCTATGAACCGAGTTCTGAATAATTGTGTTCAATGGGCTATTGCCCAACGTTGTCATGTACCAAATGCGGTTAGATCAATGTTGTGGTTCTATCGTACCACACCCCATTCCTCTACCAAGGTGTCTCCATTTGAGTTGCTTTGTGGGAGGAAACCTTGTTCTAAGGTTTGTCCTGGGTGGATGTCACGTTGGGTGAAATTAAACTCCCTCGGGAATGTGGATGAAGTTGTTAGAGCTAATGTCTCTTATGCTCAGTCCAAACAAAAACTTTACTTTGATTCCAGAAAGAAGGTCATTGCTAGACAGTTCGTGGTTGGTGACAAGATTCGTGTTAAGTTGCCTGTGCATACTACCAAAGGCAATGCCAAATTCTCCGAGCCTTTGGTCATTGATAAGGTTTGTGGTAATGCTGTGAGAGTGAATAGGAAGAACTGGTGGAACACTGCCAGAATAGTCAGAGTTAATGATGGTACCGAGAATGAAGGTTGTGCTTCTGATGCTTCTTCCAGGGGCAGAACCTCATTGCCTTCTGATTCTGTGCGTACTAATAATTTGTCTGCTCCTTGTTCTCCTCCCGTTATGGGACTCCGAAGGAGTAGTCGTCTCCGTTCTGTTCCTGCTATGTACCGCTAATGTTTCCTTGACTTGCAATGTTTATTCTTCCTCCTAGGTACCACTAATGTTTTTTTAGACACATTATGTTTTCTTTTGTTTTTGTTTATTTTCTCGTTTTTGTTCTTTCTTCTGTCATTGAAGAGGAGAGGATGATGTAGTGTTTCGCTCTAGTCTTTTTAGAATCCTTTTCTTGGTGTTCCTTTTACTGTTCTATTTAGGTTTAAAGTATTTTATTCAGCATGACACACAAAGACAAATTCACAGTATCATGGAGTAACCTGTGGGGGCTAGAAGAACCCCGACCTTGGCAAAGAGCTATTAGGAGCAGTCAATATATGTTAATCTAACACGGCAGTAGAAAGAATGCATTGTCCCGGTATGACACAACATTTTCATTGCAAACACCCCCCAAACCCCAACTTCCAACTCCCCTAACCCAACCCCCCCACCCTCCCCACCCGTCGTCCAGTGCACAAGCTCCATCCAAAGCGTACATCAAAGCCGCCTCTCACGGGGAAAGTGAGTCTCGTATCAGTTCACTGGTCAGGCGCTGCTGGGCTCGTGAGCCTCATGAGGCGGAGGTATTTGGGACAGGTAAGCTCCCTAAACTCTGTGAGCAGTAAGGAATGAAATGGTTGCCAGAGTTCATTAAATTGCGCTATGTCCCCTGCCACCATGAGGGACAATTTTTCCATACCCAGCACATGCCACAGTCTATGGAGCCAGCCCGTGATGGTGGGTGTTGTGGTGGTGCGCCAGTGTATCAAGATGTTCTGGACCGTGGAACCTAGGGCAATGGCTATTTGCCTGCCTCTACGGGATCTGAGGGGATACATTAGTCCATTCGGAAGTCCCAGCAGGGTGTATGCAGGGAAGCGCGGGAGCTCAATGCCAAAATGAGAGTCTATTTCATCCAGCACCTCCTTCCAATAGGCGTCCAAGAGAGGGCAATCCCATAAAATGTGCGTAAGTGTACCCCGGTGCTCGCACCCTCGCCAACATGTGTCCTCCTTACGACGGTCAAATTCGTGAATCTGCTCAGGTGTGTAGTACCAATAGGTGGAAACCTTGGTCAGTGTGTCAGTGAGGCCCATGTGATATGCCGAGTGGCGCGCCCTATAGGAAATGTGTTCCCACTCCCTGGGGCTTAACATTCTCCCTAGCTCTCGCTCCCAGCGTTCTCTCCCCGGGTTGTAGAAGTACGTTGAAGGTTGTTGTAAAAACCTATAGAGATCCGTGATCAATTTCGAATCTGATGTACGTGACAGTAGCCATCTCTCATACAGTGAGAAATGTCTATCCGCCGTCTCTTTCACCTGTGGTTGAAGAGCCCAGTGGCAGGCTTGCATATAGCGATGTCGCTCGGTCTCGGGGAGGGAAAACTCTTGACGGAACTGTGTAAAGGGGACAACCCTTTCAGGGCCATACATATGACACAGAGCTCTACATCCCGCCTGCCTCCAGTGTGTGAATGCCCCCTTTTCCATTCCCGGGGCAAAGTCTGGGTTGTCCACTAACGGCGTGAGCGGCGACGGGAACGAGGTGAGGTCATACTTGATGCAGGTAGCATCCCAGACCCTCAGAGGCACCCTAGTGATAAAAGAGGCGTACAGATTCTTAGGTCGGTGAGACCGGCGCAAGAACGGGATCTCCTGCAGAGGTCTGCCTGCCACCGCCTGGTCCTGGAAAAGCCAATGTTTATCCGTCTCCCATCTGCACCATTCCACGAAATACCGCAGCTGCGCTGCCTGAAAATATTTACGAAAGTCAGGGATTCCCAGACCGCCCGCCTCAGGGGCCAGAAGTGAGAGGGCCCTGCGCATTCTGGGCTTTTTCCCTTGCCAAATGAAACGTGCCACCTCTGACTGCAGTTGCGGGATCCACCCGGCCGGCGGCTGGAGCGGCAAAGCCCTGAACAAATAAAGAACCTGCGGTAAGACCGTCATTTTAATGGCTGCAATCCTGCCCAACCAAGAGAGGATGCCGCGATTCCATTGACCTAATTCCTCCCTAATCTTTGCCCCCAGAGCCGTGTAGTTAGCCGAAACCATAGCCGGTAACGTGGGGGCTATCTAAATCCCCAGGTAGGGTACAGCCTCTGACGACCAGAGCATGGGGAATCTGTTCTGCAGGTACGTCCTAGTGGCCGGTTTCGGGGAGATATCTAAAGCCACCGACTTCCCCATGTTCATCTTAAAGCCCGCGCCCGCTCCAAAGGAGGCCAGCTCCTCTATGCAGGCCGGTAAGGCTGTCCGGGGCGTAGCCAACGAGAAGATGACATCGTCAGCATAGAGGCTGATAGCGCGCGTGAAGCCACCCATCCGTATCCCTGCCACAGCCGGGTTGTCACGGACCCGTTGAGCAAACGGCTCCATGTATAAAGCAAAGAGCAAGGGCGAGAGCAGGCATCCCTGCCTAGTGCCCCTTTCGATGTTAAAGGCTGTAGAAGTGTATCCATTCACGCGGACCACAGCTGTCGGCTCCCTGTAGCAGTTGAGGATCATGGAGCGGAACTTTTCCCCTATGCCCGCCTTCACCAGGACCCGTTCCAGGTAGGGCCAATGCACTCGGTCGAACGCCTTCTCCGCGTCCACTGCTAGCATCATTCTTTCCCCCGGGATCCAGGAGGCTTTCTCTAGCAGGTGGACCACCCGTTTTGTATTGTCGACCGTCTGCCTCCCCGGGACAAAGCCCGCCTGATCAGGGTCGATTAGACCGGGTAGGTGAGGTGCTAGTCGACTGGCCAAGATCTCCGTGTAGAGTTTTAAGTCTACGTTCAAAAGGGATATTGGTCTGTAGGACCCACAGTGCTTCGGGTCCTTCCCTGGCTTAGGAATGCCCGTAATGGAAGCTCGCAGGAGATCAGGCGGAATGGCCCCGGGTTCCGCAAATGAGTTAAAAAGGCGAGTAAGGATAGGGGCTAGCGATGTGCAGAAAGTTTTATAAAAGAGCGCGGGGTAACCATCCGGGCCCGGCGCCTTGCCATGTTTAAGTCTGGCAATGGCCGACACCACCTCCTCTATTCTAATATCCCTATTCAGGTGTTCCGCCTGCAAAGGATCCAGGGAGGGCAAGGTGACCGAATCCAAATAGGAGGCCATGGCTGCCTCGTCCGGTGGGTCACCGGTGTAAAGGTTCGCGTAAAACCCACGGAACACGGCCGAGATACGAGCATCCTCCGTTTCCACCGCCCCTGCGGAGTCAGAAATTTCCCTCACGAGCTGGCTCTGACGTGCAACTCGGAGCCTATTGGCCAACAACTTGCCACAACGGTCTCCCCCTGTATAGAAGGCATGGCGCAGCCGAAGTGCCGCGTACTCCGCCCGATCCATATCCAGGGCTGCCAGAAGCTTTCTCGCTTCCTTGAGCTGTCGCCAGATCCTGGGTGCCCCCCTTCCTGTGGTGTATCAATTCAAGCTTACGAACCCTATCAGTAAGTTCTTCCCTCTTGGCCCGTCGTTCCTTGTTTTCGGCTGCAGAGACCGCTAAAAATTCTCCCCTGAGGACTGCCTTCAGGGCCGCCCACTGTGTGGCCCGGGTGGTGTCAGCGTTATCATTGTGGGCCAGATAGTCTCGGAGCGCCTCCTCAATACGGTCCACCACCACTTTCCTATGTAGCAGGGTATCCCGGAGGCGCCATGTCTTCGGAGGGTGAGCTGCGGGGGGAAGACACAGCGTGGCCTCGACTGTAGCGTGGTCCGATAAAGATAACACACCCATGTCCGCCTTCGAGACCAGCGCCTGCACCAGAGACGTGACCAAAAGGTGGTCAAGCATCGCATATGTCTTATGCGCGTGGGAATAATATGAGTAATCCCTGTCCGTGGGGTGCATATGACGCCAAAGGTCCAGAAGGTCTACCTCCGCTAGCCGCGCTTTACAGCAAGCCGAGAATTCCCCGACCTGCGGGGAGCGCTGCGCCGATCTGTCCACAGCAGAGTCGAAAACCATATTAAAATCTCCACCGAGAATAATATGTCTGTCTGGCGAGGCAGTGATATCCTCCACCGCTGACTGCAGGAAACGTTCCTGTCGATCATTGGGGCTATAGAGGGATCCGATTGTGAACGTGAGTCCCCCATCCTGAACCTGTGCGCTAGCAATCTGCCCTTCTGTTCGGTGAACTTATGGAGATGTTCCCCCTTAAAGTATCTGGCTACCAGAATCGCCACCCCTGCTGTCTTGGTGGTGCAAGAGGAGAAGAATTGGACTGAGAACTTATGTGAGCGTAGTCTATGTGTGTCCTGCGGCAGCAGGTGCGTCTACTGGAGAAGGCATATGTCTGCATGAGCATTCTCCAAAAGGGAAAGCACTGCCCGCCGCTTGACGAGATTATTCAAACCCCGGACATTCAGGGTCATAACCTTAAAAGTGTAAGGAGGCATAATGGATTGTGTGTGTGAAAGCGTGACTACTCTGTTCGGAGGCTGCGGGAGGTGTGAGCACCCACCCCGATGTCAGAAGCAAAAAGGCAAAGAAGAGACAGTATGTGGTCACGTAACTTCTCCCGCTAGGCAACCTGCCATGCGTGGCTGACTCCAGTGTGTCAATTAGCTGCGCAGCGCATTGTGCAACCTTTTCCCTTCTCCCCGCAAGCGCGCCGTGTCCCCATCTGGCCAAGACAAGGTGAATGAAGGCTGCTAAAGCAGCAAGTACCTGCATGGTGCACTGGATGACCCCTTCTCCCTCACCCAACTCCCAGATCCCACACCCGATCGTCACATCGCATCGATGCGCCAACTTGTCGCATTGTCACCGGGCCGCAGTAAGAAATGGCGCATCAACTCCCCTCACAGTAAGGAAGTGAGCCTCAACTCCCCCGCGCAGAAGTAAGGAACCAACACTTCCACTCCCCTGAGTGTAAGGAACGCGCATCAACTTCCCTGCTGCCCTTTTGTTTGTTTTGCGTGACAAATCTAAGGTACTTTGAGAGAAAAGTGTTGCATTTACCATCTACATTAAACTAAGCTACTTTCTACCATTTTAAGCCTATTTTTGATTACAGTATTGTTGTTTGGTCTTGTGTTAAGTCTAGTAAAGATTACTTATTTTTCTAAACTGGCGTGGTGTCCATTTGTAGTGTTTTCACTGTATTACTGTATGTGTTCACAAATCCTTTACACACTGCCTCTGAGATAAACCTGTCTGCTCATGCCAAGCTACCAAGGGGGTGAGCAGGGGTTATTTTAGAAGTGTAGCCCCTTGCCCTGACTAGAAGCAAGGGTCCCTGTTTGGTCAAAAGTACCTACCTCTGCCAACCAGAGACCCCCAGTTCTAACAGCTGTTGAGCAAATACTGTGCATGTCTGCTGTGTGGACATGCATCAAACACCAGTAAATAGGGAAGGGGTTACGGATGCACAGCTGGTGGTCTAGAATTGTCAGGGTAGAGGCACCGTGGGTGAATCAGCAGCAGGAACGGAGGGGGAAGCAATCAGTCAAAAGAACAACAAGACATGTGCAATAAACAATGCAAAAGTCACAAGCAAGGTCCAAGCAGTGTGTAATCAGGCAACAAGATAGAGGTTAACATGCTGCAAGCATGCAGAGAGTGAAACAACTATTGTGAGTCATCACATTAGACAACTGGGTACACATGTGCATGTACAAACCAATTTTTAGGACCAGACATCCTGACATCATTGTGCAATTGTGTCAGCGTAAGGGCATGTCTGATGAATCTACTGAGGCACAGGCAAACTCACAGGGACGCTCCACATATTGGTTTCACACTCAGTGAACTGTGATGTGGAAGTGATCGAGCATTTACAATGTCCTGGTGTAGGTGGCACAACATTGCTGTACTTAATGTGAAAGGAGTTACATACTCTGATAATTACCTGCATGTGTCACACAAACATTTATTTTGCATAGAATGTACATAGGTCCTGAATTCCAACATGATTGTACATCTGTTCATGTTTCTTAGGTGGCCCAAAGTCATATACACAAGGGGAGGTCGATACATTTGACAACCCCAACGCTACCACTGAGTATCATTCATCAGTGATTGTGATGTTGGGGATGTGCAAGGATGGAATCTTGACTCTGTATGTGGGCAACTCTGGTATGATCAACACATCCAGCTGAAGTCTCAACCTGTTGAACGCTATCAAAGTTCAAAGACCATGATGAAACACATTGTGAATGTTGTTCTGCGTGGAGACATGCGTGGACATATTAAAAGCCATGAAGGTGTCACACAGGCCTTCCCTCAATCTACAATGCAAATTGGAGTGCCCATTGCCACTTAGACTGGAGTAGCAGAAGCCAAGTGGAGACAGCATCATCAGATGGATGATGTTTGGAGAGGAAGGCATGGTTATCACATTGCTTACTAAATGTGGATACTGGTGTTGTGCCCAGTCGTTGAACAGGATGGTGTTCCTGGGTTGCAGTGTGGGTGCAAGGTCGGAGTCAGCTGGTCTAGGGAAGTACATGGACTGTAATGCTTTTTCACAGAGAGTCAATGTAATAACATAGAGAACAACCAAGCACAAACTGGCCATTCTCAGTGTCCATCATTGTCATACGTCTCTTTACGATTTTGACATTTCAAGTGTGAGCAAATTTAGTTATCTGACTGGTTATCAGGATCGCGGTGACAGACACCTGTATGAAACGTTCCGCGCAAATACAAAGAGTTCAAGCACCTTGTCCAGAGAGTGAGTTCACGCAACAGTTAGAGCCAAGTTAGCCGTATTACGGGACAGCCGCGTCCAACGGTGTATTGCCGGGAAACGCGTCACATGACGCAATGGACCACGAGCACCATCAGGCCATGCGCAGACAGGCGCAGAGACTGAGAGGTTAAATGGCTGCCGGGAACCAGAAACGGCGTCAGATATTGCCATACCCTAGCAGTCCGAGGAGAGGATTTGTATAGCGCCCGGCTGGCGTGTTGGTTCTACAAGGATACAAATGAACTATCGAGCCGTGCACCTTTAGCGAAACAAGCCTTGCCGCTTTCGTGGACTAACTCCGGGAACCGGCTCGTTGTAGGGGGGAGTGTGAAAATTGACTTGCAAGGTAACCCCCAGGACAACGGAGCTGCGTCAGTAGCTCTTGTGATCACTGCGGCCAGTAGATAGCCCTGCCTCAGCAAAACGGAAATCGAGCGGCATTCTCAGCCGCTGTTTAGCACAGTGCCCTCCGTTGGCGAGTCACCAGGAAGGTGGTTCTTGCGGAGGACGGTTGGTCCCTTGGTTCGCTCGGCATTTTCGGCCGAGGGGGTTCCGTGTTGGATTGCTGGAAGGCAAGGGTATCATTGACATTTTTTCTTATACTTATACATTGTATGATTTCATGTGCACTAGTGACGTAATAAACTAGCACAGCTAAATTCACCACAACGTGTATGCTCATACTTTATAGAGGAATAGACTTGCTATTGTTACAGGTACACTGTGGGCAACCCGATCCTGAGGACACAAAGCATAACACTGGTATTTGTCATCCAAGCCTCAAATGTCTGAAGTATCGTACTAGTAATACCTGATCAATGCCGCACTTTCAAACGACATCCATAGACCATACTCATTTGTATGGAAATGATCTATAGGAATGGGAGTGTGCCTTATGCATTTGGATGGGGTAATCCTTGTGCTATGTTAAGAACAATATTTAATTGTGACATTACCCAAGTGAGGCACATCTTGTACTCAAAAAATACCTTCACAGTCCTGACTCCGAAATTCATGATGCTCTAATGAATCCTTGTTCCATTATCATGAGGGCTAAGAAACTGTAATCAAACTGTAGTTATGGTTTGTGTGTCGTAGATTGAACAATGTACACAAAACCATTGTTTTGAAGGAAGTTGCATGTATGCTTGATAAATAAGCCCAGGTGTAGTTCACCCTGCTAGTACTATCTGGCATGCTGCAAGCCAGTCAACATGAGTAGTGTAATCAATTCTGAGGTTTATCGTTGTTGAGACAGCAACCACAGACCAGCTTCCAAAAATGGAAATTGCTACTACAGTGCATTACTCTGTGGATGTGTGAAATGAATGTTCCAGCGGCAAAGATGTCTAGAAAAGATGATTTTCATCCAGGACACACTGTGACAGTGTCTGATCTTAGCAGTTGTTAAATGTGTGTGTCTTGTAAAGCGCACTGCTACCCGGAGGCGTCCTGGTGCTATAGACCGCTGGGGACCCCGTCCTGGATTTCCCTGTGAGATGTTCCCTACTGGGTATCGCCAAGGTGAAACCAGGCATCCCCGGCGTTTGTGGGGGGCCGTTGTGGAGATGAGGCAAGCTAATGCCCAGAGTTGCCGAGTGTGATCCCTGGTTAGAGTAGGCACTGAGGCGAGAATTATCGAGTCCGCTGACCCTGGCTCACGACCCTGCCGTGTCAGGAATTGCACCCTGGTGCCGGGCTGTCCTCTGCTCCCGGGTCTGCTGCCTCTAACCAGTGAGCCACACCACTCCACTGTTGTAGATTAAGGATGACTCTACTACATGATTTTTGCATGGGGAGCCAGATAATGTCATTTTTTGTGGAAATGATTAAAGGCCATGATGTATGTTAACTGGTTTCGAATTTATCTGGCTCTTCATACATTTTTTAGTTTTTAAGTGTGAAAAGGATTTACGTAGACTCATGACGTTCAACAGACTGCACAGTATGTGATGAACCAACTGAGTGGTATTGTATTGGGTTGTGTGGGCCACACAGTGACTGGATGAATGGCCCTAATGTTGGAATTCTTACACATGATAGTATGCATTTCCTAACTACATTTATCAGTCATGTACAGAATGACTGACACATGTGTACTTATTTTCATACAGATAACATGAGTGCGGAGGAGGAAAGGTGTTTCCGCATAGGTAAGACCCGATACTCCCACATTTGTGAGGTAGCGAAGGGGTTCTGATGGACCTCTCGCCAGTATAACAAACAGAAGGCAGTAAATACATGGCTTAGCAATGCCCCAGCTACAAAATGGAAAGAAAGACAATGGCAACCTTTCAGGGCAGCATCCTGGACCATCTAAAGCACCGACCCCAGCCCCAGGAGCTGTCAATGAATCCCTGTCTATGTCAGGACAGTGTTGTGGATATGGAATGTCAAGGCAAGATGTGGATTTAAAAAAAAATAAGACTGTTGGACTTGAGAAACAGATGTCTGCAATGTCGTACAAAATGAACCAAAAGCAGCAGTGTGTGGACCATCTTATTAGCCCGATCTGATGGGCTGTTTGTATATTGTGATATGTTTTATAATTAGAAATTATTTTATTGTAGATATTGTCATACAGCTAATTCTTTTTACTATATACTGTGTTAAGTTAGCATGAGCTTATTTTTAAACACAATTTTTCCTTTTTGCTTCATTTTGCACACGACACATAATTGTTGTTTTAGCTTTCAACCCAGAAGAGCTTCATGATTTACTTGAGAAATAATATGTTATTGCTCTGATATCAGTTTTGCTCGGTACACTGTCTGCACAGTGAGTGCTGAAGGCTCCAAGGATAACTGTGTTGTTGTGATTTCTGACCTTCGCACCTCCATAGACATAACACACATGCTGCTGCCAAAATCTGGCTCTAGGCGGGTTTTATATTGTTGTGCTGAACACACACGTACACACTTGATGGTGCTTCGCATGCAGAGAGCTGGTGGAAGATGATGTGATCCTCTGCCACTGAGATTTTGAGGTATGGGCCAGCCCTGCTAAAACCCAAATGAGACCTTCATAGATATAAAATACTAAGCTAAATAGGGAGGGTGAGAATTAGGCGTTGTTAATTCCTATTCATTACAGGATCTTAGTATGCTGTCACCATTCGCCTTTTATGGACTAGTAACTATGCTGATAACTTTGTTGCTTATAATATGTTTGCTAGTATTGTATAAGATACTGCATTTGAGAACCCTGCATTAGTAAATAAATATTTCAGATATGCACGTGTCCTCATTTACTCCACGTTCTGGTTTGAAATGATTATATAGCGAAAGAGTGTTCATGTGTTCCACGATTCCTGAGGTAATCTAAGTTCATGTTCTGGTTTGTCTAAACATTGGGAGTTTGTTATGACCAATGAGACACTGTAACTAGCTCGGTAAGGGGATTTTGGGTACTGAGGTGAGTTTTGGGCCATCCTAATTCACCAGTTCTCTATGCACAGTTCTGTAGGAGAACGGAATTCCCGCTACATGGCGCCCATACGTTGTTGGCCTTATATCATGACACTCGAGTAGTGTATCATTCAATCCTTAACCCCTTCACTGCCGTTTCCGGAAAACGGTGGTGTCAGAAAAACCTACCTATTTTTGAAATAGGTCTTTTCAAGCTTGATTCTTACTAAATAGGTTTCCTTGAATTACTACCCAGTTGTGCTGCAAAGTTTCCTTTGTTTTTCAACTTTCCTGTGCTGTCATGGCCCAAGCCGTGGACATACCGCAGCATAGTCGCATTGCGGTGCGAGATCATTTGCGGAATTACAATGTCCCTTTGGAGGGCTTGGCTGTGATAATGGTGGTGAGTGCGGATGCTGCTTACCCTTACAAACTATTTTATTTGTGGGTGACATTTCCGGAGGTGGACGCTAATTCTTGTGTGTTCCACACATACACTCCCACGGCTGTACCTAAAGAGTATACTCCGTACAGGGCACAGGAAGTTCCTATTGATGTTTGGCAGCATCGAGTTTGGTTTGGTGGCGCCCTACCCCACACTTTGACCACTCCGAAGTTGGGTCCGTTGTCCATTCCAGGCGCTAGTTGGCCTGTTTTGGCTGGATTTACTCCTCATCCTCTACACGGCAATTGTGCCGTAGCTGAACTTCGGCGACTACACGTAGTCGCAATTGCCGTGATTAGAGCCTTAGTGCATTACATGGGCCGTAATCTTCCGGGTGGAGCACCGGGAGGTGCGGCGCTTCCGGCCGGACAGGGTGGTTTGAAACTCAGTCCCGTCATGGTCAATGCCGTAATGGGCAAGAATCCCCAGGGTAAGGATGATTTTCCTTTCTGGCTTGCCGAGAAATTTGACCAGCTGGAAGCTGTATTTCCTAATACGACTCCTGGTGAAAAACACCGGATTCTTACGCTTAGTTTGCCGAAAGATTTGGCCCCTGAGCTCGCTGACTGTGAGTCCTGGGGTAAGACTTTTGCAGCAGTATATGCAAGGTGCTACGGCACCCCGTCTATGTCAGTGCTGTCTACGGTCCTTAAACGTGTTCAAGATGATCATGGACCGGAGTCTGTGTTTGAGTTGGGTATGCGCCTGTGTGGCACCTTTGATGTTGTTTGTGATCTCATACTTGCTAATGTCAAGGGGGATGCAGTGAACTTTCAGGTTGCTAACGCTTTGGCGGTGCTTCCCGATGCCGAGAAACCCCGACAGTTAGCGAAAATTATTGTGGCGGCTTATAAAACCGTGGGTCGCAATAGTAAGGGTCTTAAGCCTTGTTCTGTTAAGGAGAAAAAGCAGCCCCAGGGACAAACTTTGGGAACGGAAGTTCAGCCCAAGTCCAAGAAACAAAATTGACCTAAAAACCAGAAACAGGAAAAGCAACAGCAACAACAACAAACACAGGTTTCTCGTCCTGCGTCTCTGTTGCCTGCGCAGTCGGAACGTGTTTATGATTTGCACAATCGCGCGACGATTAAATCTCCTGATCGATTTCAGGCTTCTGACCAACGCTCTCCTCGTTCCTTTCAGGACTCATCGGCCCGACTACCGGTGGTGGAGGGGGCGGCAGGGGTCGGGTTGGCCAGCAAGGACGTGACCAGCCCCGCCCGAAAAACGGTGCAGAAAGGCAGGAAGGCTCGACACCGAAGAGACCGCAGTTTGCCAAGAAGAAAGTCGCAGCCTTAACAGCGCATCGATATGCCACAGATAGTGAGAACGGGGCTTCGGAATCTGACCTTGCTGGACAGCGCAGCGGATATTGCCATAGTGAGAGAGGCCCTGCGTCCACTACTGAAGGTGACAGCGACTGATACTTATGTTGTGATCGAAACAGCTGATACAAGAGTTGCTCCCCCGATAGACTTTTTGAAATTGTCCTGTTAATTGAGGGTGACATACAGCGAACCATTAAAGGGGTATTTTGGGAAAATCTTTCGTCTACATATGACATTTTGCTTTCAGAGGCTGACTGCCCCCCCCCTTTGTTCTCGCAGCTCCGCGAGGGGAGGAGGTAATCCTCCCCAGTTTCGCGAACACAGTCTCGAAAGAGGATGCGCTGCATTTTGCTGAAGAGTGAGCTCTGGCTCTAGCGCTGGCTGTGTACCGCAATCAATGTGGTTGGGATAAATTGTCGCCATGCCACGAGATTCCTTTACGGTCTCAGCCACAACTAAGCATGGGCGGAAAATCCGTTCCGCTCGCGGATTTTGCGGATTTTCGGTAAATTCGCAATCCGCGAACTCTCGCGAATTTACCGAAAATCCGCAAATTCGCATGCAGCAGATTTTTTTTCTTGGTGATACAATATTGCGGCGTTCACTTACCGTCATTCAGCGTTTGCCGAGTTGTTTTTCTCGATATTTTGCAAGTGCTGCGCCATTTTGGATCTTGCTGTGGGATCCCGCGGGAGTTTGGCGACGCATCGCGATAGTTCGCAATTGCGAACATGTAGGTGCGGCGGGCAGCAACAATCTCGCACTCGCGAAATTACAAAATTTGCAATTTTGCACAAGAAATCCACTAGCAAGCAGCATAGACCTTCTGAAAATGAATAACTCCTCAGGTTGACATTTGCCTTGACTTATTTGGATTTGAGGCCTTTTGACTTTCTTTGGATCACTTTTGGATTAGAAATCAACTTTCACAAGTAAGTTTGTTTGGGGCATTACAGTTGCTGTTCTGCAGAAAAACGAGTTTTGCAAAACTGAAAGCACGCAGCAGGTGCAAAAGTTCACTCATCATTAGTAACCATTCCCTGTAGTGCTTCCTGACTGGGGCCCCTCCAGAGTTCAGTTGCTAGTTGCAACAATTCTATGACCCTGCTCTGACCCTCACAGCAGGCTCATAGAATAGCTACAAGTAGGCCACAAAGGTCCTGGAAAAAAAAAATTGCACTGCAACAGAAAGCAAATTACAGATAGGGAAGCAGGTGCCAGACTGGAATTTTAAAACAGTGACACATTAATAAATCAACCCCAAATTAATACATGTCAGTTGAAGCAGGGCAGGTGTGATTGCTTTTCCCCCTCATAATCTACAGTGACCAGAGGGTGGCATTGATGTACCAGAGGGTGGCATGGGTGAAACAGGGTGGCAGTGGTGAAACAGAGGGTGCTGTGAACCTGTGATGATGAACCAGACGTAGAAACAACATAGTCGCGACTGTTGCGAGCCGACAAGTAAGTTCGCAATTGCGAACTGGTACAAAACCCTCGCGAACTGGCAGAAACCCTTGCGAACACAAAACAAATCCGCAAATTCGCGAGAATTTGCGGATTTTGCGGATTGCGAGTTCGCAAATTCGCAAATTCGCGAATTCGCGAACGCCAGATTCGCAAAATTCGCCCATGCTTAGCCACAACCTCAACCTCAATATCCCATACGGCGTGAAGCTAAGGCTTCCGTCACGGCTATCCTTGAATAATTGGAATATCAAGGTGTAATTGAAACGTGTGTCACCGATGAATAACCCTCTTTTTACTGTAAACAAGCCAGACGGTTCAAAACAACACAATGGTTCAGCACCCCACACAGTGTGCATTTGACAATAACATTCAGTACAATGGTCCGAAAGAAAATACTTCAGTAGGACTTTTCTTGCTTTTATTGACAATCTTCAAGTAAAAAAACGTAGCCAACGCGTTTCGTCCGTAGGACTTCTTCAGGGCGAAAGGTATTCCTATGTATTTTTTTCAAGGTTTTTCTCTCAGAACTTTTTATATTGTGCGTTTTCAAAATTTCAGCTGTGAATTGCATTAACGGCCTTATTATGTGTAGCCGTAGTCAAATCCCTTTTTTTTTCGATTTTTAATTTTTAGGACATCAAATGTGCAGGGCATAAATGGCCTTATTATGAAGGATAGCAATCAAATCCTTCTGTGTATCATGATCAGGGGGTCACCAAAGACGTATTTATTCACTGTCCACAACCCAACAGTTTTCGATCACGAGCAGCGTGTGCCTTCTCCCTCGATACCAGTGGTTCTAGTGTTTTATAAAGCCAGACGGTTCATATCGTTTGGTGTTGGATTACCGGCATTTAAACTCGCATTGCCGTAACTGTGCAGTACAGAATACTCACGGCTCTGCCCTCGTGAATAGTCTTGTGCGTAAGCGGTTTAAAACCACGCTTGACATTTCCAATGGTTTTTATGCCCATCGATTGGATGGTCTAGTTCTCAATGGACCACCTTTACTTGCGGCGGTGTCAAAAAACAATTTTGGCGTTTGCCTGTGGGCTATAAGAATAGTCCTGGGATTTTTACTGCCCGCATAGTCTCTCTTTTGGAGAGAATCGACCCGGATGCTTGTTCGTATGTGGATGACATATATCTCACAGACAACGAACTATGGGAGCATCTGTGTCGAGTCAACAGGATTATTTTTACCTTTGCAAATTTGGGTTACAAATTCAACTTTCCAAATGGCACATTGCAGAGTACACAGTGTTGTTTCTGGGCTACAAGCTCAACAATGAGGGAAAGTGATTGGCTTCTCACTTCCTGGAGAAATGCGCACAACTGCGCGCTCCGACAACACTGAAAAAATTACAATCTTTACTGGGCTTCTTGAATTTCAGGAGAACATACATTCGGGAATATGCCCAGCGTATCAAGCCATTGTATGCTTTGATACAACCATCTTTTTCCAAATCATGCTGGCTGCCTGAGCATTCAGCTATTCTGCAATCCTTGAAAGCTGATCTGCTCGCTTCAAATTTCTTACTGACTCGTGATAACCAGACCAACCTCGTGATAAGAATTATCCCTGGGACGGTAGGTTTCACGTACCTGACTTTTAATGAAGGAGACACAGTACCTATTGCTTACAAGTCACACTTGTACACCTCGGCTGAATTGCGCTTTTCCACTGTGGAGAAAGTTTTGATGGCTGTGCAGATGGCAATTCTTAGGGAACGTGCCCTGTCACAGGGGAAGCGCATGTTGGTTGTTACCCAGTGTCCTGCCTTGGAGGCAGTCACGAAAGCCAGAGTACCAAATTCCAAAGTTTTGCACCCTCGGTGGATTCAATGGGCTGCATCCTTGACATCCCAGGATGTCACGTTCATTTTTGACGCCTCATTATGGTTGCAGGAGTACTTACAGTATGAATTCATTCATCCTGCTCCTTTAGCAATGCGACCCTTGGAGGATTTCCATTGCATCATTTACACTGATGGTTCGGCACAGGTTGTGCATGGTTCTAAACATGCCTACGTTTCCGCATGCGCCATTGTGGTCGGTGCCATGGTGAACGATGAGTTCATGTTCAGTGTCAGGCACACGCAGACGCTAGGGGACTGCACCGCACAATTAGCAGAGCTTCGTGCTCTGATGCTTGCATTGGAGTATCCTAGTCCTACAACACTTATCGTAAGTGATTCTTACTACTGTGTCCAGTCTTACAATGAGAACTTGTTCTTTTGGATTCAGAATGACTTTCGTGATTCCAAGGGTAGCACAATAAAACATAAAATGATCTGGGTCCGAGTGGCTGAGCTTAAAGAGCAGTTGCCACTTGTGTTTGTGATTCATGCTCTCGGCCATCAGCGTGTTAGAGTTCACGCTGTCGGTAACTCGCTTGCTGATGAAGCGGCGAAATCTGCAGTATCAAAATATTTAGGTGCAGCAGTTACACGGTCCAAAAGTAAAATAGATGATGACATCTTGGCGGCTGTAGCTGCCACTGAGAAGGGAGGTAAATATCCTGCGGGGTTCCCTTCGAAGTACACATACCACTTAAGTCCTGATAAGGTTCCTTATGTGAAAATTCCTGATCTTGGGGAACGTTTGATTCCCAACTTGGATAGCAGGGCTACGTTGATTACAGCGGCGCATGAAGGTGTAGCGTCTGCGCATGGGGGCATCTCGGCCACTGTAACTCAGCTGCAACAAAGGTTCTGGTGGCGGGGACTGTACAAACAGATGTGCGATTATGTCCTTCAATGTGACATTTGCCAGCAGATCAAGCCTTCGACTGCTGCGCGTCCGCCTCAGACACAGTTGTACATATCTAATAAACCATTGGGTTGTGTTTATTTAGATCACTGCGGTCCTTTTTCTTCTGATATTGCGTATAAGTACATCTTAGTAGCAGTTGATTCATGCACACGCTTTGTGTGGGTATGGCCCCATTGCAGCGCTGATTCACGGACTGTCATAAGAGATTTGCGTGTCTTTGTAGGGATTTTTGCCTGTGGTACCTTCCATTCGGATCAGGGTCCGGCTTTCGCCTCTAAGGCGTATAAGGATGCTATGATTTCTTTGGGGGTCCAAGTCAAGTTTTCTTCTCTGTATAGACCTGAGGGTAATAGTGTAGTGGAGCGAATGAACCGTGACTTAAAGCAATCTTTGACAGCACGAGTTATAGGCACTGGCAGAAACTGGTTGGCGTTCAACGTGCTCTAAATAATCTCCCTAGAAGGTCTCTGGGTGGGCGGACCCCGTACGAAATGCTCTTTGGTATCAAGATGTATGTCACTGACCTCGACAGTCTAGACTGCGTGGCCAAAGCCACGGCCTTTGACATAGATGAACATTGCAATGTTTTACAGGATCTACAAAAGACCAGAGACAGTCTTGCAAAGGAACATTTGCCCTCCACATTGGATGATGCGTTGCAGATCCCGGTAGTTGGCAGGCTACCCTAAGTTGGAGAACTGGTTCGAGAGAAGATTGATAACAAGAAAGAATTTGGTCGTTCCTATCGAGCACCGGTTCCCGTTCTTGGAGTGAAGGGCACAAGAACAGTCATTTTACCATCACTTCCAGGTCATAAGGAAAACAGGTTTATCTCAATTGACAATGTCAAGCTACACAGGGTGGCCGATTCTTCGTAGCATGACACTGGCAGTCTCCTGTCCTTCGATTGTGAAAAATTCTTTTTTGGCCACTACTTCTAATGCTGAGCCAGAAGTGGCCCTCGAGATGCCTGCTGTTTCCAATCCTTTACTAAATACTTTCCCCGTTAATAACATTGATGACCTAGATTACGCCTATCCTGCTGATTTATCGATGCCTGATTACAAACACGTTTGGCCACAGAATCCAGGTTCTCCTTTGACTCTGTTTCAGTGACTTTGATTAAACCCTAGTGTTATGCGATTTATGCCTCTTTATTTAAAAAACATTTTTTGATTCCCCCCATGACATATATTTGGCTGGTACTTTTTTCAATTTACTATTTTATGTCAATTGGTTTTGTGTTTTATTTTTTCCGTCTCATCGATGGACACTATGTCGAGGAGAGAACATGCATTCGACACCTTAATGGAACTTTGGCCCCCTTTTCCTCATCACATTCAGCGCAGACTGAAAAGAGACTTGAATTTTGTTAACATCACTGCTTGGCCGGTTCTTGATGGGATTGTGTGGGATGCAGTTCAATTTCAAATCCATGGCCCTGCTGAAGTGGATAATGTCCCTAATGTACTCAGAGTGAACATGGGGGATGTGGTGAAACAAAACATACGTTCTGATGATTGGGATGTTCAGGCCGTAGAATCATTATTCTCTGATTTGAAATATTATGCTGCCTTTGATGCTGAAGATTTATATTTAGAATTTGCTAATTATGGTGATTTATTTTGCTTTCAACATTTTGGTAACCATTTTCTGCATAAAACGAATTCCAGGAGGGGTACTGTAAATTACACACAGTGGGAACATTGCCCAGCACCATTACAAGGCAGCTCCAGTACATTTCTGAAAAAGTTCACTTATTTTACCGACTTTAATCAATCAAGTCCTGAGTCCTTTTATTTTAAAATGACCCAGAAGTCCATGTCCAAAGTTAGACTTACCGATACTAAATTGTTGTATTCGAAGTCCTTTCTAAACAAATTGGATGTAGAGGGCTACGAGCTATGGAAGGAAACCGTTGACCTTAAATCGGTTTGGGGTTCTAAAAGTTGGCAGGTACAAGGCACTGAGGCTTTGCACCGTGCATGTCTCATCCCAAATCATATGTTGTTTTTAAATTCTACTATTTTCCAGACAACATGCTTTGGATTGGCTACTTCAAAAAAAATTGAATACCCCTACTATTCCTGATTTGGAAGAATATTCTGGTTGGAATTCTTTCACACAGTTTTCCATTCGAGAATTGCAGACATTATTGCACAATTCATCCTTTAATGTATCCGGTTTGGATCCGAAGGGTTGGCTGATGTGGCACAGAAGTTCAGATTCTTGCCAACGTCGCTTTTTGGGTTTAACTGAAGGTTTTACACAAGTCAAGCCTGATCCCCGTTTTGATACTGATCATACTGTCACCACTTACTCAGTGGGCAAATTATGTCAGAATTGGCTACAACATTCCACATTAGCTGCAGTGAAACTACATCAATCCCAGTTAACTGATAATGCGGATTTAAATGATTTCATAAAGGGCCCGGCTAGTGGTAGATCTAGACGGTGGATTTATGCAGTTTACAATGAAATCTGGAAACTTTCACAAATTGAGGCTGCTAAGCGCCTAAGAGCTATTGATCAAGCTAATTTGGAAAAAGTGCTTGCAGTTGTCGATAACAGTATTAACATGCTTTCTTCCCGCATCTACATGTTGAATAATATTGTATCGTCTGTTGTTGATATAGTAAATGATGAAGTGTCTGTGTTGTACCATGGTCAAAATCAATTGCGTTCTATAATGCAATTTGCGTGGACCCTGCAGACGCTTAAGGCAGGTAGAGTGCCCTGGAATTACATGAACGTGTCCTCCCTCTTTGCTCCATTTAATTTGACTGACAAACAGCGCCTGCTTTCAATGCGTGACGCATCCTTTTCCATGTTATACATTGAGAGGTTGGAATCTTTGCCGTTCTCTGTAGCTGAGGCCACTGCTGCAAGGTGGCTTATCCACGGATTAATCACATTACCATTTGCCTTATACAAGTTTACTAATTGTATGTGATATATTGCGATAGGGAGATATGAACCATTAGGGAGCTCATTCCTCCACGAGGCATGGTCTCTTCCATTCACATATAGGTGCCTGAAAGACGAGAAAGAGGTGTATCTTAATGGGGAAGAATGCACAGAGTCTCCTGACCATTCATTGATATGCAGGCACATCCAGTTACATGGTTCCTGTAATCAGGACCGGCCTTATTTAGCCTGTGTTTTGAAAAGCACTCCGGTTCCCGCTATTGCTCCCACTTTCACATTACTGGCGAACGGAAGTTATTTACTGTTCAATAACGAAGAGTGTTGTGGGTTAATTAAAGGTATTGCTTATGTGGTAACTGTATCAGAGCGTATTGTCTGTTGCAAAAACGTTCTGTATCCCCCTACGCATGAGAATTCAGATGTTTCCATCTGGCCGCGCATCCCAACCTTGAAAGCAGAGTGCAATGGTATGAGTAGAATAAGAGCCCTTTTGTCTCAAAAAGAGGTGGCCTGAGTTCGGCCCGAGAAACATTTGTCCTTCACATAGCTAACACGCGCACAGAGGTGCAGGCGCAGGCGCTTTTAAATACTGATTTGCCGTTACATTTCAGCGAGCTGGTTCATCAAATCTTTAATGCCTCCTCCACTTCTGGCCGTGCTCACTTTTTTAAAATAGTTAGCAGCAGTCTTGTGACTTCATTCGAGAAAATATTTGGAGTCATCTCTGCCTTCTTTCATTCTATATTTTCAAGTCTGTTTGGTGGCTTCCCTGTTTTGCTAGCATTAGCTGCAGGCGTTTTGGTTATATTTTGTTTTATTAAACATGGATGCCCGTCCTGCGTTAGAAGCCGCAGAGCCCCTCCTGCCACTGTTTCGCGACCGGATGCTTGATTACTATGGCACCCTGCCGCTGGCGACTTTAAGCACGGCATTTGGATTATCGTTTCGATTTTCCTATTTCACGTGTGTCCAGCTGGTGTTTCATTGCCTGAGCTGCAATTTCGACTGGGCCCTTGATCTGTGTCTCTGCTTGACGGTGTCTCCTGACGTCGATTTTAATCATCTGATGAGCCCCGTAGTTGCTCACGAGTTGGTTTGTACTGGCAAAAGGATTATGGCCTTGGCAGCGATGCATGGACTAATGGGTCATTGGGACGTACTCGCAGCTGCGCATGAGTTCTTGGCACAGAGCTTTCTTGAGAACCCATCGAGTTGACCTCTGATGATGCTAGAGGATCCCGTGCTGGAGGAGCACGTATGTTTTTTGCCACTACTTAATTGGATGGCTGAACTGTTTTCGGATGATGACAGTGATTTCATGTTGGCGACTGTTGCTGCATATTTTGCATATTTAGTCCTATCCTGAGATGCCTTGGAGACTTTTATTATTTAGGCATGTACCTGTTTGTATTTTTGGAAGGTGCCTTTCTCTTACAAACAATTCTTTTTATACGCCCCAGGCCTATTGACTTAAACTAAAGGGGCCTTGTATTGAAAAGTTTAGACACTGTAGCTAGCTCGGTAAGGGGATTTTGGGTACTGAGGTGAGTTTTGGGCCATCCTAATTCACCGAGGTTCCAGGTCTCTATGCACAGTTCTGTAGGAGAACGGAATTCCCGCTACAATATTTCATTGTTAATATAGGTACACCTAGTTACTTTAGTTAGGTATTTCTTATTAATAACTTTATTTCTTTTTTTAATAATATTTAGGGATGGGTGGGTCCTTTAGTGTGTGTTTACGTGTTTTCATAAAAAAAAGAAAAAATACAAAAAAATCTATGTGATTTAATACATTTATACTTAGTTTGTGTAGAGGATAAGTTTGTGTATGTCTATTGTCCATTGATGTGTTAAGGGGGGTGGGGGCTGATGTTTAGTGGTCTCACGTGATTCCTGTGTAGTTTAGGATGATTTAACTTAAGATATGTAGGTTAGGCATAGGTAGTATAGATTGGTTTTTTGATTTTAAATTCGTTTATAAGATATTTTAGTAGGAGTGTTTTAGATTATTGCTGATATACCTTTCATATTTTATTGTTATTAAAATAATGTTATTTAACAACCTTTGACAATATTCTTTGATGGTCAGCATTTCGAATGTTGTATGTATAAGTAATTGGGCACATGGAATGTGAGCACAGATTATTGTGTGAGTGTATCAAATTTTTTGAATTCTAGCAGGTTAGTGCTCCATGTACGAATATTTGTACATGTTAATGCATCACCTGTGCTTCAACTTTTTGGTGTACACACTCTTGGGTCTTCACATACATATGGGTCTGATTAAAATCATGAGACTGCAGATAACCTCTGCATGTGTATCTATCACAAATCTGTGTCATCAATGTATGATGTTGCTATATGCTAGTGAAATATGGGTTGTCTCTTACACAGCTGTACAGAACGTACACACCACACATTATCTCTCTTGGTGTTGTCATAGCTATTACATGTTAATGGACAAGTAGTCATTGTGTTACGAGTGGCTAATTCATAAGGCTGGACTACCCAATGTCTGTACATAGGTGTAGTTGAGTGGCACGGCTGTTGTTTGCTGGTATGGTTAATTTCATGGGCTGTACAAGTTCATTATTTTAACATACATCATTAATGTTTTATGTTCAGATTTATAATCCCCTTGCACTTCAAGTACGTCACTTTTTGTGACACACTGGCAGTGCTTTTCTCTGACCCATATTTACAAGGACATGAATAGCCACCCTGCCAAGGCCTTTCATGTCCTTGTAACTACAGCCACTTTACACGCAGCTTTATTTGGGAAAGGGGCATTCTATGTGTGTTGATGTGGGTGTTCACACCTAACACCCATGGAACCAGACACATTTCCAGCTTTACGAGGAATCGTAAACCTGGCAATGAGTCTGTATGCTACGCCCCACTAGGGGTGGCATAGAGAAGTGCAATGAGGAGCAAGGTTTTCATTTCTCCACGTTTTTCAACTTTCAATGCGTGCTGCATTCTACAGCATGCATTGAGTTTGGAAAATGCTTGTTGTGACCGTTTTTGTGCAGGAAGGTGCCCCTTCATCCACACAAATAATTTCCCCATGACGCAGGCATCCTTGCCCCATGGCAGAAACAGCTGAGAGATATTTTTAGTATTCCAGAATTACTAGGCGCAACTCCTGAGTTGCCGCAAGGTAATAGGTTCAAGCGTTGCTCCGTGAAGGCAATGGGGCGAGCGGTAATATCCCAGAACCGCTCCAAAAGGGGGACCAGCAAGCTGATCCACACAATTTAGAATAAGCAACTGTGCACCTGCACTAAATCACATTAAATGAGTCAATAGTAATACTGTAAGTTTGTTTTTAGAACGGTAATGAAAGTAACATGGACAACTTTATACATTAAGTGACTCTCCGAGAATTAATACATATAAATCACGATATATAGGTGGATAGACAGTCTTTTCGTGGTGTGGTCACTTCTGTTTACTGTTCCAAAGCACAAGCCAACACGTGTTTCATCGCAGGGAACAAAACTTCAGGGCCTTCTCAATCAAGATCACTTGATTTGCCCGGCGCCGTGTATCTAAGTCCGTCTTAGATACACGGCGCCGGGCAAATCAAGAGGAAGACTGACACTGATTAGGTGCACTTCCTACGTGGACGAAACGGCGTACCCGCCCTTCCACGAAGTCTTTTCTCCGCCCGGTTTACTGTTTGACTCACAAAGCAACTAGATCATTTGCTACCAGAATTCATTATTTGGTAGTCCGAATTTAGATTTCCAAACTACGCCCGGACTGGGCTTATGCAAATACAAACTTCATTTCTCCTTGATTGAGAAGGCCCTGAAGATTTGCAGTTTTGTTCCCTGCGATGAAACACGTGTTGGCTTGTGCTTTGGAACAATAAACAGAAGTGACCACACCACGAAAAGACTGTCTATCCACCTATATATCGTGATTTATATGTATTAATTCTCGGAGAGTCACTTAATGTATAAAGTTGTCCTGATACTTTCATTACCGTTCTAAAAACAAACTTACAGTATTACTATTGACTCATTTAATGTGATTTAGTGCAGGGGCACAATTGCTTATCCTTGCCCCATGGTGCTAGGGTGCATGCGCAGGCGCATGGCAGCTGTTTCAGCGCCAGCATAGGGGAGATCAAAGGAATGCCACGTTTAATTGGACATATGTGGCATTCCTTTGCTCAGAAAGTTACACAGTGTGGCACAGAAATACGGCTTGTAGAGCTGCGCTGCAGCACTTTCATGTAAATCTGCCCCTTAAATCTCAATATGAAAACATGTATTTTCACATTTGCATTGTCATACTAAACATACATTGATCAAGTACTTACACACACTTTCAACAAACAAAATTCAAGGTGATATTGTGAAATGGAACAATCATGAAACAAGGGCACATTGTTCTTGACACATAAGTAGTGAAGCAGCACTCATGTTGACATGTTTGTGAGTATTGAAACAAAGAGATGTTATATGTAGTTTGCTCTGGTATGAATACATTGTTGTTGTCACAATGTATTCTACTTCAGTGAGTGAGAATTAAATGATGTGTGGCACAGGTGTTACCGTTTTTTAAATGATATTGTTTTTAGGACATTTTTATCATCAAAGGTAAATTGTTTTTGTTGATATACGACACCTGTGAATTTGTGTCAATTTAGTGTCCAGTCTTCCTCGTGAACTGTGTTGCTGACTCATTCTCCTCCTCAGAGTTATCAGATTGGCCCTTCATTGGCTCTGTAGCTGCAAGGTGTGTTGTATCACTGCTACCACCAGCAGCGGCAGAGGAGGTGTGAGGGAACACGTTTTCTGGTGTAATGAAGTTTTCCATTAGGGCATTCAACATTACTTGCTGATTTTTAACAACAGTCAGCAATTCACCATGAAAGGCAGTCATAGTTGCTATGTACATGTCTTGCTTTTGCTGCATGTATCTCATTGTGTCATCAATATTTTGAAGGTGTTGATCAACATCCCTGGTGCCACTTTGTGGTGGCATTTGTACATGCCTCTGACTCATAATGTTGGGTATGTTAGCTAGAGTTTGAACAGGCCCTGGTGTTTGGTTGTTGCTGGCTTGTTCTATACCAATGTTCCCCAATTCTAAATTCAGGCTTTGGAGTATTGCTTGCAGGATACCACCTATACTCTCCACAGCCACATGAACCTCTCTGAGTAGTTTCCATTGTAGAGCTACAGCGGTTCTTTGGAACTCTACCTGTGTGTTATCCAAGTCAGGGCTTATATTTGTTGTGGCAGATTCTGTTGCTGTTGTTTGTTGGGTTTCAGCTGGAGCAGCTAACACATGGTTGTCACTCTCAGAAGGGCAGTAGGTGACCGTATGGTGGTAGTGAGGTCTTCCAGTATGTCACTGAAAATTGTGGGCAGACTGTCATCCATTTCGTCAACAAGATTGATGATATCTACCCGTTATGATGTGGAAGGTGCATCCTCTGAAAAATAAGGTGGAAATGTATTAGTTTGGTTTGCCTGTTCAATTTAACGGAGGTTTAGTAAGAGGCATCATACTACGTAGGGAGGTACATCTTGCATACCACGCCCCAACAGTACACTGGGCTGCACAAAAGATATTGCCAATGGTGGCCAACACATATCTGCATCAGAGGCCAGTTGGATGGGTCACTGGCCATACACTGTGGAGGGTGAGGACCCTGAGATGATGCAAGCTTATGTTGCAAAAGTACTGAAACTACACGCCTAAGGGAGGTGTGTTGCATCACATTCATCGTGTGATTACCCAGCTGTCTTGGCAGTGAATGCTGTACCCAGGCTTGTGTAAGCCCACCTGGCTGAGGCTCATGCTGGCTGAGTCACAGACTTTGAGAGAGTGCAATGGATAACACCACTGTGTCAATGTCCAAGTGAGTGGAAGGTGTGATGTGTGGTGGAAGATGCCCAGGGTATAGGGGGGTGCAGAGGTAGCATCTGTGGGTGAGGGACCCCCAGTGGCGGATAATCCACTATGGTGGTGGAGCATTGGGCCAATGATTTTGAGCAGTGCAAGACGGTGAAACAAATATCATGAAGGTTAATCTTTGAGGTACTCATGCAATGTTTCCTTTCTGGGTGGGAGGCTGATTGGGGCTGCTTTACTCCCGAATGGACCCGGGGCTCAGTGGTATGCTCACTAAAGTGCACAATGACTGTTTTTTTGGTCTACTGTATGTTACTCTGCTATTCCATTCTATAGTATTCCACTCTACGCCACTTCACTCGACACTATTCCACTATATGCCACTATATGCACTACACTGCACTTCGCTCTATTCTACGCCACTCTGCTGTATGCTACCCCACTCTATGCCACTCTACTGTATGCTATTGAACTCTACCCTGCTCAATTCCATGCCACTCCAGTCTACGTCAATCCACCGTACGCCACTTCACTCTACACTTTTCCACTATACGCCACTCCACTGTATTCCACTCTATGCTGATTCACTGTATGCCACTCCATTCTACTCAATCCTATACCACTGTATGCCAATACACTGTACGCTACTCTACTCTATGCCACTTCAGTGTATGCCACTCCATTCTACGCTACACCATTGGACACCACTGCACTCTACGCCACTACACTATATGCATTTCACTCTACCCTACTCCAGTATATTCTACTTCAGTGTACACTAATATACTGAATGCCACTCCACTGTACGCAGCTCCACTACACACTATTCCACTCTACATCACTGCACTGTGCACCCCTCCACTCTGCGATATTCCACTGAATACCACTCCATTCTACGACACTCCATTGTACACAATTCCGCTGTACACAATTCCACTGTATAAGACTCCACTGTACGCTACTCTAGTGTATGCTATTCAGCTCTATGCCACTACATTGTATGCTATTGCATTGGACATTAATCCACTCTACGCCACTTCACTGTATACTACTCCATTCTACCCCACTCCACTGTATGCCACTCCAGTCTACACCACTCCACTGTGGGCCCGTCCACTTTACGCTACTCTGCTATTCTATTCTGTGCCACTCCATTGTCTGCATTGCACTTTACACTACTCCACTACTCTACTATATGCTATTCCACTTTATGCCACTTCTCTATACAACACTCCACTATATGCTATTCCACGGTATTACCTTCCACTCTATGCCACTCCATTGTATGCTATTCCATTGGAAGCCATTCCACTCTACCCTACTGCACTGTATGCTACTCCACAGCACTTTACAGTACTCCACTCTATGCTATTCTGTTGTATGCAACTCCACTGTACTCTGCTCTATGCCCCTCCAATGTATGCCACTGCACTCTACGTCACTCCACTCTACATCACTGCATTCTAAGCTATTCCATTTGACACCACTGCACTGTATGCTGTTCCACTCTACCCCACACCAGTTGAGCTCCTTGAGGTGTGATGCGAGTGGTTTTCCAGGTTTATAAGTGGGTATGTGAGTGTCTGTATAGATGTGTAACTGGGTGTGTGACTGCATCAATGAAGTCATCAGTGATGTCACTGCCCATGTCATGAGTGAAGTAATATGTGAAGTAAGAAGCAATGCCTTGCAGGAGTGCCAGTTATAGTTAGCCTAGCTAACTATAACTGCTGGACTTCTCTGGTTTTGTACGAGTGAAATGTCATCCTTACTACAGCCGCCACACAGGAGGAGTCATGAGTGCAGGAGCGCTACTTCAGAGGCGGGAGAACCGGCGGAGCGGTAGGCCTAGCTGGTCTGGACACTGCCCTGCACTTTTTACCTGGTACCTGCAAGCCGCCACACAGGAGGAGTCACAAGCGCAGGAGCGCTACTTCAAAGGCGGGAGAACCGGCGGAGCGGGAGCCCTAGCTGGTCTGGACACTGCCCTGCACTTTTTACCTGGTCCCTGCAAGCCACCCCACGGGAGGAGTCCCAAGCGCAGGAGCGCTACTTCAGAGGCAGGAGAAGCGGGGGAGCAGGAGCCCTAGCTGGTCTGGACACTGCCCTGCACTTTTTATCTGGTCCATGCAAGCCGCCACACGGGAGGAGTCAGGAGCGCAGGAGCGCTACTTCAGAGGCGGGAGCACCCGCTGCGCGGGGAAGCGCGCACGGATGTCGAGAGGGCGAAGACCGGGCCAAGACAGGCCCGTCTGAGCCTTTCAGAGGCCGTTTGAGGTCGGGCCGAGCCCTTTCTCTTAGTCCTTGTTTAGAGTAGTGGACATTGGAACTGTCGGGACTGATGAACAGTAAGATCGAAAGGTACCGTAATTGAATCTATTTCAAGAGTTCTTGTTGAAGGGTAGCTTACAGACCCCATATTATTCCTAAGAAATGTGTTTATCATTACATATATTGTTTTAAAATATTATTTTTTGATTAGGCTGTTATAAATAATATCTTTCGAGAGGACCTCTCTGAGGAAATTAGGCTCCTGTAAAAATGGGGAAAAGGAAGTTGCCAACCAGACAGGTACAACCCACGAAAAAGACTATTGGAGATTCACAGCAAACACTACTCTCATACCTGACCGGGGCAATGGGGGCAATTGAAAGGCAGATATCCTCGGTCGAAGACCCACTAAACGCGAATGTGAAATCTATCAGCGAGGGAAACATCACACGGGGCGTGGTGGAAATTGATAATACTAATAAGGTGTCTACCATTCCCACCCTGCAAGCAAACGGCTCCGTACAGTATGTAACAGACTCATTAGAACAGAATATATCAAGTGATAGGGAAAGGGGCTCCCCTGTAGTATCGGGTTCCCAAGGCCTACATGCTCCGAAGATAACCCACTTACATTGAAAGAACTGTTGGCACGGAAACTGAAAAATTCAAAGAACAAGTTTATTAGGACCCCATGGGGTGGTGGTACATTCCTACAGCACCCTTCGGTAATGCAAGAAGTATCACCCCGAACATCGGTGTGACCCGTTCTTTTATACAATTTGCAGGTAATAAAAAATAGGCGGTACAGAGTTTGCGGAGCGTTATGTACATATATGGTCATTTTTGGAACACAGCCAGCTCATTGGAGGGGTTACAACCCCGCTGGTCAGTTTGGCGGCACATTCCTGAGGGATGACTGGTCAGTTGGGACTGCGCATGTACAGGCTTGATCGTTACTAAAAATAGCCTGTTGCTGGGCAAACTCGAGTGGTCAGTGGCACGGACAATGGACTAAAGGGCACGCTAGCCACGAGGCCGCTCATGATCTAAGATGGCCGCCGTAACAAACAAGATGGCGTTTCCAAGTATGGCCAAGTTAAGCGGGAAAACGTGTAGCACAGCTAAGCGCTAACCCGGCCATTGTCAAATTAAGACAGACGACCCTTTTAGCGTTTAGCTGAAGCTACCTCATAGTGAACATAATCAGGGTGTTCATCTTCAATATCAATTAGCATTATTTGAGCTACTTCTTTATGAAGCATCATTTTGTTGTGAGCAAGAGCTCGTCTTGATGGTATGCAAGCCGATAAGCACATGGAACATAAAGCTGGGCCACATTGTATACATAAACATACAAAAAACAATATCCCAACAATGATGCATAGAATCGTTAGCAGTTTCCAGCCCCAAGTGGTAAGCATTGACCAGAACCATCCTGAAAGAGTCCAAGTTCCATTGTCCGGGTGTATTTCGGCGGCTATCTTATGCAATTTCGAAATAGCATCATAAACAGATGGTGAGTTATCAGGCACATATACACAGAAGCTGCTTCCGGTAATTCTACATGCCCCCCCACGGTCAGCTAAAACTACATCTAGAACCATTCTGTTCTGAAGCGTAACAATTCTAGAAATCTGGAGTTCTTCAGTAATATTCCCTAGTGCAATAGCAGTATCATTGGCTACAGCCTCAACAACACGGGTCAATCGTCGTATTTTCCGACTATTCAAAGCAGCCCCCACAAAGGAAAACAATCCCAAATTGAAGTCCACATATTGTTGCAAAGCAGTATCAGTCTGGTCGATGTCGTCCAGAACAACAGTACGTTTAACACGATTCAACACAAAGTCGTGATAAAGTACATAGTCATTATGATACATTGGTGGGGCAATGAATACAGGGGGCAATACAAAAGATACGTAACAAGTACCTAACCATCCCAATGGGAGCTGATGATAACCCTTCGTTCCACAAATAAAATAAGTATTGCGAGATGCTACAAACAATATGCCATTTGGGCTGTCAAACGTTAGTGTAGTGTTGCATTCACTTTTCCCAACCGGAATTGTACCTTTATTGCGTATACACAAATCAGCTTTGGTAGCAATAACGTTAATAACATGTGAACTGGATACATTGATGTTCCGTTGGTTGCTGTAAACACGTGGGGCAGATGCATTATCGGGGCGGTACTCCTCCCATTCAAAATGAGTACCCTCAGCTCGTGGATACCCATCCCGGTCATGGTAGCAAATTTTATTCAAACGGAAAAGCACCCCCCCTTTTGTTGGCCATCTCAAAGTGAAGAGAAGAGTGTACCAGGCCTTGCAAGATCCATTATGTGAGAACGGGAGTGGAATGAGTGGAGTGCCCCCTTTCTTCTGATGCCCAGGCAACATCCCACACACCCAACAATTAGACGTATTTGTCATGTTATGCGTATGATGCAGGATCTGCATAAAGCTATTGTTCAAATAAGTCTGTCGGTGCCGTTCTTCATGGTAAGGCAAAGTGAAGTGAAAATGTTCAGATGGAGCCGGGGTAGTCGGCAGCAAATGTTCACGTGCAGGCACCACAAGTTCAACTACCCAAGCTATCACTGCTATTACCACAATTGTCAAGACGAAAAGGATGGCACCAAGTATTCTTTTGTATCGCGATGCAGAAGACGCCATAGTCCAAAAAGTTCTTAATGTCTCAAAGTGTTCAAAAGTTCACAAAGTCTCAAATATACATATGTATATACCTAAAAAAGAAAAATACGGTGCTGAGCTCCGAGGTAGCCGTTGTTTTCTTCTCCGGGGTCAAGACGGGTGTCGCTACTCTTGGCAGAACTGATCCCCCCCCCCCTTGAGATTCCCGGTTTCCGTTTCACAAACCCCAGAGCGGTAACCAACCAGTCTCGAAAACCAAAAAAAACTCTTCTTATCGTGGCCGCAGATTATAGCGCTCTCGTCCAGAAACAGTGTGGTCCGGGAAGGCTCCCTCAACTTCGGCCGATGTCACAGCTGGGCTCTTTTCTTTCTCCAGAATCTCCTTGTAGTCAGTCAACACAGCAGGATTCACCAGATCAGGAGAAACACGACGGCAGTGGGTTGAGTGCACCCACCGCTTTCTGTTGGTCACTCGTACAGCTGTTCGAGTTGCCAGGAGGACCTGCTCGGGGCCACACCACCTCGGTTCCAAGCTGTTCGCCCTCTCAAACGACTTTATCATGACAAAGTCACCAGGGTGAAGATTGTGGGCCTCTCCAGTAGAGTTGTCAGGGAGCGCTTCTCGAACCTGTTGATGAATAGAAAGCTAATCATTTGTTAATCGTGCCAAATAATCGTTCATCATTATACAAGGCACATCACGTATCAATCGCGGCTTAGGCACTCCCCAAATATTCATAGGCCTTCCGAACACCACTTCATATGGTGTGAGGCCTGTTCGAGAGTGGGGCACTGATCTGAGAGAGAGCAATGCTAGCGGCAAGGCATCCGGCCACTTCAATGTCGTAGACGCCACAATCTTAGCCAGTTTTAGTTTTAACGTGGCATTATACCGCTCAACAAGACCTGCCGACTGAGGGTGGAACACAGCATGAAACTTCTGCTGAATCCCCAAGCCCTTCAGCACATACTCCACAATTTTCCCGACAAAATGAGGCCCATTATCGCTCCACAAAAATTTGCAAACTCCAAATCGAGGGAAGTACTCCTTAAGCAACACCTTAGCTGTTGTCAAAGCAGTATTGTCTTTCGTGGGGAAAGCCTCAACCCATTTGCTAAAAGCACATACTACCACTAAAACATACTTCAGGTTGTTGCAACGCTCAAGCTGGATATAATCCATTTGGAGTACCTCGAATGGTGCAGAGGGTGGAACGAACCCTCCTTTCGGAGTATGGGTCCCCTTTGCAGGATTGTACTGCAGACATATCAGGCAGGTCTGCACTACTCTCTTAGCAGTATTGGCAATCTCGGGATGCTCCCAAACTCGTGTTAACAGTCGAGTGATTGCAAGAGCCCCCACCTGAGCCAATCCATGTGTCATCTGGACCATCGCTTGCAAGTAAGCTGCAGGCAATTTCCATCTCTCCATGTCCTTACTTCTCCAACAACCTTCATCATCTAGCACCCCTTCTGCTGCCCATGCCGCAAGTTCTGATTCAGTAGCTGATTTCTGAATATCTAGTATCTCTGCTCTAGCATCATACCATCGCTCAGCCTGTGATTGTGTTACGTACATGGGGGAGTCAGTTCGGGACATAGCCGTTTGTCTCGCTATGCTATCCGCAAAAGCATTTCCCTGACCCACTTTATCGGTGATCTTTTTATGGGCACTACATTTGATTATCGCTACTTTCTTTGGACAAAGCAACGCGTTTAGGAGATCACGCACTAGTTCTCCGTGCATAATGTGTACTCCATGAGAAGTCAAAAACCCACGTTCTCTCCAGAGTAGTCCGAAGTCATGGGCTACTCCGAAGGCATACCGGCTGTCTGTGTATATGTTCACACATAGGCCAGCACTCAATTCGCAGGCTCTTGTCAAGGCTATCAGCTCTGCTGCTTGGGCCAATTTCTGTGGCATTCTAGCTGTTTCTACCACTGTCTTAAGTGTCGTGATCGCATAGGCTGCGGAAGTCGTACCATCTGGCAGCCTCAAACACGATCCATCAACCCACAGTTCCCCATCCACATCTGGAAGTGGCATATCCTGTAAGTCAACACAACCCTTTGTCTGTTCCTCGGTCAGGAAAACACAGTCATGGTGTTTTTCTTCCTGACCCTCCTCGACCGGATAGGGCAATAAAGTGGCAGGGTTCAGGGTAGCACATCTTTTCAGTGTGATATGTGGCGCCAGAAGTGTGAGCTCATATCCTGTCAAACGTGCGCTCTTAAGATATTGGGTCTTTGTTTGATTTAACAGGGCATCTACTGCATGGGGAACTAACACCAACAGTTTGTGCGATAACACTATTCCCTCACTCTGTCGTATAGCTACCGCTGTTGCTGCAACTGCTCGAAAGCACCCAGGTAACCCTCGTGCTACAGGGTCAAGAACCGCCGAGAAGTATGCGCATGGCCTTTGTTTGTCCCCGTGTGCTTGCACTAACACTGATAACGCGCACCCATCTTTCTCGTGCACGTACAACGTGAAAATCTTTGTATAATCTGGTGTACCTAACACGGGTGCAGAACAAAGGGCTTGTCTCAATTGTTCAAAGGCATTTTGACATTCATCTGTCCATTCAAGGGGCATTGGTGTAGCTTTGGACAGTAACGCTAACAAAGGTTTTATAATGTGCGAAAACCCCATGATCCACTGTCTACAAAAGGACGTTAAACCTATGAAGGCACGTACATCTCTCTGCGTGCGGGGGACTGGTGTATCTAAAATCGCCTGAATTCGATCTGATGTTAATGCACGCCCCTCCTTAGACAAAAGATGACCGAGGTAGGTCACCTTGGGTCTACAGTATTGAAGCTTTTTCTTAGAAACCTTGTGATTGTTCTGTGCCAGAAAAGAAAGCAAAGCAATCGTACTCTCCTCACATTGTGCATAAGAGTCTGCAGCAAGCAAAATGTCATCCACGTACTGAATAAGGACAACTCCAGACTGCAACTCAAAGGAATCAAGCTGTCTTTTCAGAGCCTGGCTGTAAATACTAGGGCTCTCAGTGTAACCTTGAGGAACACGACAAAATCTATACGATTTATTATTTAACGTAAAGCCAAACAAATATCTGCTATCAGGATGGACAGGGATAGAAAAGAACGCATTTTTCAAATCAATAACACTAAAGGTCGTTGCCGTTGGTGGCACCAGTGTAAGCAAAGTCGTGATGTCGGACACCACCGGGTATTGGGGAATGACAATTTTGTTAATTTCTCTCAAATCAATAATAAACCGATAGACTTTGTCGTCAGTATCTCTCTTAAGGATCGGAAGAATAGGGCTGTTGCAAACATTATAAGGAACCTCCTCCACCACTCCTGCAGTTATCAAATCTTGGACAATATGTGTCAGGGCAATTTCACCTTCCCTGGAAATATTATACTGTGACACACGTGGCAGAGAGACTCCCTCCTTTACAGTAATTCGAATAGGTGGAATACGCATCTCTCCCACATCCGTGTCTGAGGTCGCCCATAACGTGTGCGGGAGAGATGCCAAAGCTGGAATGTCTAGTATAGTGCAAAACCTATCTGATTCAGGATAATTGTCATTCAGGATAACCCGCACTCCCTCGGGAGCGCAGCGTATAGTCGCTCGAAAGTATTTAAGCAGGTCAATGCCCAAGATGTTATCTGGTGTATGGGGAGATAGCAAAAATTGACCAAAACTGAAAAATTTATCGAGACAAAGTGCAAGAGGCTTCGATAATGGGCTGGGAGTGGGTGTGCCATCAAACCCAATACATGTAATCATATCGCCAGACAGGGGAGCCCTCGGAACCAAGTTTTTAGACAAAGCGCTACGAGTAGCCCCTGTGTCGACTAGAAACTGATCAGTAGAACCCAAGATGCCCGCTGATACGTATGGACCACTCTGATCTACTGGCACTTCAACTGATTCCTTACCCCATCCTACGCAATCCTATGCATGTACATAATCCTGATGCTCCACATTCTCGCCTTCCGATATCTGGTACTAATTCCGTCTATCAAAGGTGTTACGCTCATCCTGGCCACGGCCCCTCTCCTCAAACCTGCCACGATCACCTCCACTACCTCTCGCCCCCGAATAACTTCCCCTCGACCGTCCCCCTCCACGACCACGCTGACTACGTTGCTCACGAAGTACCGGGCAATCATCAGCCCAATGCCCAAACTCCTTACAATAGGCACATTGATCCTCCGCTATATCCGTACGCCCATACGACGCATTACCCCCTCCTCGTCTGCCTCTATCATACCCTCTAGATTGCGTTCCCCGAACCTGCGCCAACATCACCTTTGTTTTCAATTCCTTCGCTTTCTTATCAACACTTTCCTTAGCCTTCAATTCCTGTCGCTCATAATACTGAGCCATAGTTAACAACGAAGCAGGGGTCGCCGTGGCCCAGGAACTTTCACTCGATTTTAATCGTTTTGCAATCTCCGGTAGGAGATTAGCCACATACTTATCTACAAACAAATGCCTACCCGTATCGTCTGTTAACGATTGACCACTGTAATCATGAAACGCCTCTTCGAAGCGTGTAAAGAAATCTGAAACCGTTTCATCTGGCTTTTGTTTGCACGAAGCTAACATGGTCCAATCGATCTTTTTAGATGGGACGAGCGTTTTTAATTTAATCAAAATAGCCGCCGGGAGGTCTAAAATCAACTGACATGGCTTACATGCCGGTTCCCTATCTAAATCAGCTGCATTTATTTCTTTCCATGTTCCCCCAAGTATTGTTTCATCATTATTTTTACGAATCAGTCTCCACATGTCAGGCGGAAGAATTAACCCGAAAAACAAATTTATATCAACCAAAGTCATGACACAGGACGAAATAGCCCCTTCAACCCCTTCATAAAATGCTGCCGGATTTTTACGAAGGTCAGGCAAAGAATTTTTCAACGCCATAACATCCGCTCTATTCCAAGGCGTATACACCCAATTATATATAAAATATCCCTTCGCGTCCTTTGACATTTTATCATCATCTGTACCCTCCCCTTTTGGCGGAACATACAAAGGTGCGGCTTCACGCATAGGCATAACATGCACGTTAGAACTCTTATCTGAACCCCGGAGAGAACACTCCTTAGATTGCCCAGTAGACTCCGGCCCGGACTCCTTATCCTTTTTCTGCTCGTCCCGCAACTTGGACGTCTCATCCCGCAGCTGGATCAGTTGCTTGTAAAAGGCATCGACATCTGAAAGATCAAATACACCTTTTTCCAAATTCTCACGGTGAACTGACACAGCCTTAGATTCTAGCGTATCCGAAAATTTACGGTATGCAGTAACAACTTCATCTGCCAAAGTAGCCAAAAAATACAGTAATTCTTGTTCTGTCCATTTACCCCTTTCAGTAACAACTTCGGCCAGAGTAACAAAATTCGTATTCACTTTACGAGCCCAACTACGCAAATTCGCGGATTTCTCCGCAGAAAACCTGACACCGGACGTATCCCTTTTTCCTGGCTTATCCTGTCCTTCGTCATCAGATTCTGCAGTTGGAGCCGTAGGCGAGACGTACGGAGGCGGTGATCGATCTAGCAATGAAAAATCATCAATTTCATTATTAAGGACAGGATAAAGTGGTCGGCGAATAGGGAATTGACCAGTCGTTTGCAATTTACGTTCCCGTTCCTCCCTCTCTTTCTTCTCCTGAGCCTCCTTTTCCTCAAGCTGTAAAGCCTTATCACGAGCAGCCTTGCGCTGCTCTTTGTCCGCCAAGGCAACCTCACGTTTCATTCGCTCACGCACCGCTTTCTCCCACATTCGCACACAATCAAACATATTTTGTCTAGACCTTCGTTGAAACAAACATTGCTCCACAAACTGAACCTTACGCAAATCGAACGACCCATGTAGTGGCCATTGCAATTCAGGATCTGATTTAGTGTATTTATGCCATAGTTTACTGTACATTATAGGGGGAAGGCCGAATTTAATGTACATCTCACGGTTTGGTGTACCTTCTGGGGGAGCCGGCTGTGATTCCGCTAACCTAATTGTGGTACCATTCCCAAGACAGCACATCCCTCGGAGTGTGCTTAAAACAGGCATGTTCAAAAAGTATCACGAAAGCGTGATACCGTATAAAATGGCACTTACAGCACTTCACACAAACGTGCCGCTCAGAGGAAAAAAACAAAATTAGAGAAACATCTCTACATGCCTGCCTATGTGAAGTGCACTACACATATAGATTCAAAGTTCACAAATTCACAGATGTTAGCTAACTCAAATCAAAGTCACAAGTCATAGAACTTCGGCAAGCGTCCGAGGACTACCTTACCGATCACAAATCATAGAACTTCAGTAAGCGTCCGTAGACTACCTTACCGATCACAAATCTTACCCAAAGTCTCAAAGGTCCAGATTCCAACTGCCAAGGTCTTTTAATCGAATCAGCCAAACGGCACTTTATCCAGCAACGCAGACGATCAAGAACTCAGTCGGAGACCGGCGCCACCTGGAAGGTCAGATCAGAAGGAAAGGAAGAAACACCGCGGTTGCCAAGACTCGGGTCACTCGGTGGCAGCGTACGCGTCCATGGCGAGTTTCCAAACCTTCGTCACGACCTCTCCTTCGGGCATCCGAGTCGCCGATGAGTCCCTTCGTGGTCGCCAATTTGTAGTATCGGGTTCCCAAGGCCTACATGCTCCGAAGATAACCCACTTACATTGAAAGAACTGTTGGCATGGAAACTGAAAAATTCAAAGAACAAGTTTATTAGGACCCCATGGGGTGGTGGTACATTCCTACAGCACCCTTCGGTAATGCAAGAAGTATCACCCCGAACATCGGTGTGACCCGTTCTTTTATACAATTTGCAGGTAATAAAAAATAGGCGGTACAGAGTTTACAGAGCGTTATGTACATATATGGTCATTTTTGGAACACAGCCAGCTCATTGGAGGGGTTACAACCCCGCTGGTCAGTTTGGCGGCACATTCCTGAGGGGTGACTGGTCAGTTGGGACTGCGCATGTACAGGCTTGATCGTTACTAAAAATAGCCTGTTGCTGGGCAAACTCGAGTAGTCAGTGGCACGGACAATGGACTAAAGGGCACGCTAGCCACGAGGCCGCTCATGATCTAAGATGGCCGCCGTAACAAACAAGATGGCGTTTCCAAGTATGGCCAAGTTAAGCGGGAAAACGTGTAGCACAGCTAAGCGCTAACCCGGCCATTGTCAAATTACGACACCCCCATTCAGCCCCCCAAAAATGAACAAAAATGCCATCAAATAACACTATGGCTATTGAAGTAGTAGAGAAAACAGACCCCCCAATTTAACTGTAATTACCACTCCTATGAGGGTAAAGACGGCCAAAAGAGTAGCACCAGGAAATAAAACGGGCCCGAGAAAGCACACAAAAAGACATCAGGGGGAGAAAAACACTGGGGTCAAGCTAAATGATACCGATTTATTAACAGTGGTGCACAATTTAGACCTCTTCCTTAGGGATTCGTTAGCTAGTATCGAGGGGAGAGTAAAAGCAATTGAGCAAACTCTAGCTGGTAGACAGGGAAATCCCCAAAAGCAGACCATGTAATGAAGAGGAGAGCCAGCTTTAGGGAGAACCAGGAACCAGGAGAGATCACTCAACACGCACATCAGGTGCTTATAAGTTGCATCCAAGGGAATGATGAGGTTAATAAATGGAGTGTGATCACGAAAAAAAGTAGAAGGACCCTGGACTTGGCAAATCAGCATATAGGGCGGAACGCCCCATATATACAAAGGGATAGTGAACACATCAAGGAGGCACCCGTAGATTACCAGTATTTAGACCTCCCACCAGCTTGTACCCCCTATACAGTAATCTTAGCTAATGTCCCTAAGTTGCGATATGATGATAGAATAACTGTGGAAAGTCTAAGAAATAAAACAATGCACTCCCTAAGTAATAAGGTAGGTCTAGCTCAACAACTTTTTAGGGAATTTAAAATGGCAAGAAGGATAAATTGGGTAGGGAAAGGAAAAAAATCCCTCCCCGGGGACTGTATAGTTTTAACTTTTGAAACCCCGGAATTATTAGAAAGGATTTTGCGGAAAGGAGAGGATGGTCCCTTAAAGACAGATGATATAAACATCCTTCCCTTGGGCTGTTTTTATAGGCCTGTAAAAATAATCAAGGAGGACGGGGTGGGAAAATCTTACGGTATTACGGATTATCCGCTTAATATCATGCTGAACAATCGGTACGCTCCATTGACCTCCCTTGAGGACATAGATTGACTGGAAAAGTCTCCAAAAAATCTCCATGAAATTCCCGTAATGTCCCAAGCGTCCGATAGGCCCAATCATTTGGATAATAGCCATTTTACCTCAGAGATTGTTTTAGTAATTAATCATCATGATGAGCTAAAACCAGAAAACAATAGGCCAGCAACAAACGGGGCTCCCGGGGGAAATAATTGAGATATTTACAGGGTCATTCAGGAAGGGGTAAACTCTCAAGGCCCTAGGTGTACATCCAAAATAAACTCAAGGATGACCGTAGCAGATCTAGCACCCCTTCAAATCTCAACACATACTGGGCCGATATCTACATCTTTACACCCCCCCCCAAGAACACAGAACTGAAAATTTCTCACTAGGCACTAATCCCAGACACAGCATTTCGGTCCTTTTCTGGAATATAGCAGGGCTCCGCTTGAAAGTATTGAACCAGGTCTGGACACATTTTTCCAAAAAATGTGTTATACTGTGTCTACAGGACACTTGGTCGCGAGAGGAGCTACATATGGAAGGTTCAAGGACCTTCAACACACCAGCATTACCGTCAAAAAGCGGGAGACCCAAGGGAGGACTGTGCATTTATTTGTCAAATCTGATAAGGTTTAACAAAGTGTCATTTAACATTTGGAATCCAAACTTTCAAGTCTTGACCATGAAAACAGACATGGGGAGACAATAATTTTGGTAAATTTTTATAACAACGCAAAGAGGGAAGATGTAATAGGTATGTTAAAACAACTTAGAGAAGTAATGTTAAAAAATGTGAATGAACATAGGGGAGATCTACTATTTGTTTGGCGGAGTGATTTTAATACAGCTTTGTGCCCACTTAGTGATGAAATATTGTGTGGCCTAATGGACGTGAGAGAAAGTAGTATTCCACACTTTGTACATACCCCACAGGGTGATGCCCTAAACGAATTATCGTTTTTCTTAGATATGAGTTTTGCAAATGTTTTCACACAGTTTTCGCAGACTTTTCATGGTAGAGGGACGAATACCATTATTGATTTTATAATAAGTCCAAATAGGATAGCCGCGAAGGTACAGTTTTCAAACTCACAAAAATGCTTTAAGTGACCATTTCCCCAAAAGTGTGATGGTATCCGTGGAAACAAAAGCGCGGAAAGTATGCCCAGAAAGAACCCTAAATTCACAGCATTTAGAATTAAACAAATTAAATGGGTATTCATTAAAATGGGGCCAGGTAGAACCTTCGGAATAACTAAAATAGTGGTAGAAAAAAGCATGGATGATATTCTTACATGCCTGGAGGAGTATGCATCGCACAAAGACATACTGGGGGCGTATATACGTATTACAGACTCCATTAGGGATTCTTTGAAAAAGGAACCATAAAAAGGAAAAGACAGAAAGTGGGTTGGTTCGACAAGAATTGTACAAAGGCATATAACAACTTAAAGATTGCCCTACACAAGAAAGAACGGGATAAAGTCAAAATAATTCAAGCAAGGAAAAGTTACAATCAAGCCCTAAAAGTAAGAAAGAAGGAACTAAAAAAGGGCGCGTGGGCTGACTTACAAAAGGCAAGTCAAGATAGGGATAGCACTGCGTTTTGGCGTGCGGTCAACTCTCCTTTTATGAGATCAGAGACAACCCCGAGATTGGAAATTGAAATTAGTGAGGATCAATTGGTAGAGCACTTTTCCAGAATGTATGCAAAAAAGTAGGAAGTCAACCGTCAATATGATTGTCCCTTATCACTTAGCCCTACCAAAGTCTCATTCCCGATTAATATTAATTTTACTCTGGATGATTTACAGCTTGCCCTGAAAGCCAGTAAGAGTAATAAGGCCTCGGGACCAGATGGGGCGCCCATTTATATATTTAAATATAATCCAGAGCTATGGGGCCCCATATAAAACAGGTACTTGTAGCGGCATGCAAAGTCGGTTTAATTGGCTCATGGTCAGAATCACTAATGGTCCCAATCTTTAAAAAAGGCGATAGATCAAATCCAACATGCTATCGACCGATTTCTTCAATTGACTCGGTGGGGAAGGTGTTGGGACGCATCATTTTAAATCGTATACAGGAATGGGCAGAGGATATTAAAATACTGATGACCTGCAATTTGGCTTTAGGGAAGGCCTGGGAACTATAGAACAAGGCCTAAATGTAACTAATATGATGGAAAAATAAACGAGGGCAAAGAATGGGAGACTGTACCTGGCCTTCGTTGATCTCTCCACAGCCTTTGACTGTGTATGTCACGAGAAACTGTGGAGAACGCTCAAAGCAATGGGAGTCGAAGCGGCTCTAGTACAAGTGGTAAGAGGATTATATTCGAATACCAGAGCCAGGGTAAGGTTTGGACCTAACGGAGAAATAACCACTTCATGAGGCGTAGAAAGGGGGGTCAGGCAGGGCTGTGCCATGGCACCCTTCTTATTCACCCTGTACACAAATGGTTTAGAGCGGGTGATGCTTGAGGGGTCCAAGGACCTGCCCTTGGTTCAAAATAGACCGATACCGACCCTACTCTACGCCGAGGACGCCGTGATAATGGCCTGAACATCAATAGAACTACAGCGGGCATAAATATAACAAATACATGGAAAGTCTTGACCTAAAGATAAATACTACAAAAACCTTTATAATGGCCTGTGGGAAAGCTACCAGGAAAGAGAAATCTATTTATATCGGTAGCGGTAAACTTGAATACACAAAATCATATCCATATCTGGGTATTCTCATGGATAATAAGGGTTCCTGGCAGGAGGCCATGAGGGCAAAGAAACTCTTATTTATGAAAGCCATGACTGCTCTTGTAAATTTTGCCCATAAGCTAGGAAAAAGACCACCCTTGGAGCTGATAAAGATATACGAGGCCAAATGCGTTAGTGCAGTTTTATACAGGGCGGGGATTTGGGGATATTGTAATGTATCAGTAATACAAAAAGTAGAAAACGCTTTCATCCGCTATGTATTAGCAGTCCCATCCTCTACTTCAACGTTTGTTTGTCATTCAGAACTGGGACTGCAGACAACTTGTAATCAAAGCGTTATAAGCGATTCCCTTAAACTAGAGAAAGCCCTAGATATTAGATGACTGAAATGTATTAAAGATTTTATGATGGACTTGGGACAGCCTGAGTATTTCAGTAATCCATCAAAGCTGAATAGCATTTCCAGAAAAGATTTTAAAAAACAGTGTATGCTTCACATGGACGAGTTGAGATATGTAAGTGAAGCTCACAAGCCCACGGTTCGCCAAAACCAGTCGATTCTTTCCACCTTAGGAATGCAATCATATCTGACTTATCAGTTAACTGGATTTGAAAGATTCGTATTGGTCAGATTCAGACTAGATTGCTTTTATCATTTAGTGTCGTTACCGGAAACAAACGATTGGTCAAGAAACTTAGGACCATGCCCGTGTGATGAGGTTGCAGCCCAATCAACAATACACATCGTGTTATTTTGCAAATATTATGGGGTATATAAAAAAAGATGGATCATCCCAATTTTGAAAATGTGGGGTCTGAGGCAATGTCGCCTGGCTTACTTTGCACTCCAATTATTGGAGAAGGATTGTTATGAAAAAATATAGCATTATTTTTAAAAACTGTTATCATATCACGGAAAAATGTAATACTATTTTTATAAAAAGACTGTTTCGTATAAAGCATTTCTGTAAATTATGAATTTGTTCAGATGAAATGACTGGACCGTTGCTTTGGAAACACGTGACAAATTTATATAATACAATGGATGGTTCTTTTTTTTAAACTAAAGATTTTAAATGTTTACATTCTGTATTTGTATGCTACGCTTTTATGGTTTTTAAGTCTTGAAAAGAAATCGAATGAAGTGAATTTGATTTGATTTGATTTGATTCAGTAGGTGTTCGGCTGACTGTATGAGTGAGTTTATTAGGTGTCTCTGTGAATGTATTGATCACTGACTAGGTTGTATGAATGTCTGGGTCAGTCTGTCAGATAGTTTCTAAGTGGCTGTATAGTTTGGTCCTCCAGCTTCCTTCTACTTGATTACCATTTAGAGATGTTTTCCATGTGACATTTACAGATGATAGACCATGAACGTCATCCCACATGAATAATCTTTATTCGTCCCTCTAGAATGGGTCTTTTCACAGAGTGTGCATTGCACCAGTTTTGGAGCAGTTTTTGATTCCTGTTGAGTTTGGGTAAGAATGGGTAGTAGTATTGGTGTTTTGTAGTTATGTTCTATTCCTGAGTTCAATGTTGAAAGTTAGTTTTTGAAATTGTTGTTTTAGTTAAATGTGTTGTTAAAATAAAGTTAAACAATTATGCTACTAAACATCAAGCCTCAAACTTTGTGTAAAATATCTGTTTTAAATGTTTACATTTGTATTTTTGACTACTGATGTAATTGCGACCTCTGGGGTTGCTTTGAAAAAGGAAAATGCATTTTGATGTAGTTATTTCAATAAATGAATACAAAGGGGAAAGTTAAATTAGTATCTTACTAAATAGCTACACTAAAACATTATGCAAAATATGTCTATATATGCGTTTTGCACTTTGTCAAAAACTTCTGGTATTCACAGGTGTACTTGGCAATTGAACTCATAGAAACACAGAGGCACTACCTGTGCAATCATCAAAGATGTATTTTCTCCACCACTTTGCAAACATGCCTTCTGGTACAATACTAGTTGGGGGATAAGTGCCCTTGGCTATTAAGGAACCTTGGGGGCCAACTACTCCTCCAATTACCTTCGGTAAGTCTCACACAGTGAGTTTGCTAAGAGGTCTGTTGAGGCCATGCCGCCTTTCTGCACCACTCTTTAAATGCTTCCTCTGGCACACTACTGGTTGAGGAATAAAGTTCTCTTGGATGCTAAGAGACATTGGGACTAAGAAGTTCTCCTGGTACTTTCTGTAAGTCCTACACAGAGAGATTCCTGAGAGCTTGTCAGAGGCCCTGCCCTCTTTCCCCACCACTCTGCAAACACAATTGCTACTTAAAAAAACACAGAAATTCACTGGAAAAAGACAAAGGTTACAGGGACGTTATAGACAGGGATTAGCATTTAAAAAACCATAGAAATTCACTGAAAAAAATAAAGGTTACAGGGATGATAAAGTTAGGAAATATCATTAAAATACCTTAGATTCAATGAAAAAAACATACGTTACAAGCATATTACAGTTAGGATGACATTTCACTCCTACAAAACCAGAGAAGTCCAGCAGTTATAGTTAGCTAGGCTAACTATAACTGGCACTCCTGTAAGGCATTGCTTATTACTTCACATATTACTTCGGTCATGACATGGTCAGTGACATCACTGATGACATCATTGATGACATCTCAAATGACATCACTGATGATACCACTGATGACATTATCCTATGAGTGTTAAATATAGATCTCAAGGTCTATTGATGAAGCAGTGGGTGTATGAGTGCCTGTATCAATGATTCAGTAGGTGTGTGACTGACTTTATGACATCATTGATATCACTGACCATGTCATGAATGATGTAATATGTGGCGTCATCAGCAGTGCATTGCGGGGTGCAAGTTATAGTTGGCTAAACTATAACAGCTGAATTTCTCTGGTTTTGTATGACGGAAATGTCCAACTAACTATAACACCACTGAAACCTGTTTTTTTCAGTGAATTTTTTTAAGGTTTTTTAAATGCTAATTTCTAACTATAACATGCCTGAAACCTATGTTTTTTTCAGTGAATTTCAAAGGTTTTTAATGCTAGTTCCTAACTATGCCTACAGAGGTAGGATATGTGAATAAAGAAGAAAAAAAGCACAGAAAGAAGCAAGACAAATGCAGAAAGAAGCAACAGAAGTCCACAAAGACAAAGAAAAGTAAAGGAAGAAGCAAGACATGTGCTGAAGGAACCAACAGAGGAGGAGAAAGAGGCCTTGTTGCAAAATCATCCTGTGCCCACAACTTTTTTAGACGGGTACTGGTGGTAACTGACTCTGACTAACCAGGCCTACAGCCAGTGCTATGCTAAAAGACACTTAGAATACAGTGAAAACACCTACATACACTAGAGAACACTGCGCATTGGGGTACCCCTTTGATTACCATGACCTCCTCTGTAAGGCCCTAGTACATAATAGGGCAGGGGGATTAAAACTACCTCTAAGCCAGAGGTGCAGAAATATGCTACTTTAACTAGTAGTCGCGTTTGTAGAATGGTGGAGAAAGGGTGCTGGGCGTCCAACCAATGCTCAGGAATTCCTCTGCATAGGACTTACAGGAGGTACCAGGAGGGATTCTTGGCCCCCAAACTCACTCAGGACTAAATTGGACTCTATCCCCCATCCCGTAGTCTGCAACGAGGCACGTTTGCAGAGTGGTAGAGAAAGGTGGCCATGGCCTCCGAAGACGTCTTAGCAATCTCATTATGTACTGGAGGTAACAAAAGGGGTAGTTGGCCCCCAAGGACATCCTTGGGGGCCAACTTCTCAAACTATTCTCTCTATTACCTCCAATCAGTCACACACGGCAGCATTGGTAAGTACTCATACCAGGCCACGCCCACTTTGCCCACTACTCTACAAACGTGCTCCCTGGCATGGGGATTGAAGTACCCTTCACTGCTGGGGGTCCTTTAGGGGCCAAACTAGCCTACCTTTAACCTCCAGTAAGCCCCACGCAGTGGGGTTGGTGTAAGGTAGACAAAGGCCATGTCCCCCTTCTCCCTCACTCTGCAAGTAAAAAGGGGGCCACACAGCCCCAAGCTGGAGGTCACGCCCCTCCCAGCAACACTGCAAAAGCACCCCCTTGCGCGTTGTAAGTCGGGGGATTTAGTCCCCTTGAATTCTGAGGGTCCCTGGGGTCCAACTAGCCCACCAGGTACCTCCAGTAAGTGCGACAGAACTGCGTTGCAGAGAGGTGTGAAAAGGGTCGTGGCCTGGACCACCTCTCTGCAACGCAGACCTGTGGCGTTTCTGGAAGTACCTGGTGGGCTAGTTGGCCCCCAGGGACCCCAAGTATTGAAGGGGAATTAATTACCCAATTTAGAACGTGCCACAGGGCGCGTTTGCAGTGTTGCTGGGAAGTGACCAGGCCTTCAGCACGATCACAGTGTTTTTTAAAAGGTTTTTTTATAGAAGAGGGATGTGTGACCCCCCCTTCTTTTTACTTTTTTTGGGCCCTGGGGACCCCATCCCCCAGGGCCTGATCCCCATTAAAAAAAATATATGAACGGGAAGGGGGCAGAGTGGGCCCCCCTCGTGTGGCCAATTCCGGCCCCTGGGACCCTATCCCCGAGGCATGGCCAAATATATATATTTTTTTATGGAAGGGGGCTGCATGGCCCCCCTCCTGAGGCCTCTATTCACCCCGTGGACCCCATCCCCCGGGGCCGGCCTTTATTTTTTTATTTTTCGGGAGATGAGCCGCGGGCCCCCCTCCCTGGCCACTTCTAGCCCCATGGACCCCATCCCCGGGGCCTGGCCGCTCCGTTGGGGACCATGGGAGGAGCCCCAATGCCCTCACAGTCCCTGCCGGCTCCACGCCTCCTGAGGGAGCGGGCATTGCTTTTCCACATGGGGAGTTTCGGGGTGATTCGTCAAGTGGGGGCCAAGAAAAAAGGGGGGTTCCAAAAAGCGTTATCTCCATGTTAATTTCCTTAGGAACTTTAGACACGGCTACAGCTCGAACTGCTGAACAGAATTACACCAAATTTGGTACAAAGGTAGCCTTTTTTAAAATGGTGTAAATCCGTTCAGTAGTTCCTGAGAAATTCAAAAAATTTAAATATTGATATCTGAGGGCCGAGGAGGATTTGTGAATGCTCCTGAGCATGAGCTTCATTTTGATTGGCTGTCGACACTACAAACCAGGAAGTGTTGGCAGCCATCTTGTGACTTGGTAAAACCGAGTCACAAGAAAACAGATAATAAATAGGTAAAAAAACAAGAAAAGCGGGCAGGGTAGAAACACCCTGTTCCCCTAGGCCTACTCAGGGGGTCCCACAAGGGACACCCAGGCCCACAAAAAGCATTAAAAAATGAAACCAGCAGAATTCACGCAGGATGAGTGAATCCCATCGAACATTTCCCGCGCTTTCATTAATTAAGCGACTGGGTGGACCAGGTCCCGGGAGCAATCACAAAATATAGTGCCAGGGTCCTCGGGGGCCCCTACAGCCCCGTGGACCGCCACCTCCCCTCAGCTTTATTGTAATTAAAATGCATGAGGCGCTTATGCCTCCCCCACACAGCCCTGGGGGCCGCCACCTCCCCGGGGCTTTAATAATTAAATGTGGTGGCATGCAGCCCACCCGCAGCCATGGGGACCGCCACCTCCACAGGGCTCTGATTTTAAAAAAATGGTTTGGCGGGTTCGAGCCTCCCCACATAGCCCCGGGGACCACCAACTCCTCAGGGCATACATAAATGAAGTGTGGGGTCCGTTGTGGACCCCGGCCACGGGGACCACCACCTCCGAGGGGCTGTGTAAATGATGGGAGGGGGGCTGCACTGCCCCCTCCTGGAGTCCTCCATGGCCCAGGGACTGCCACCCCAGGGCCGGCTCATGCAATGTCCCGGGGTACCCACCCCAGGGACATTGCTGTTTGCTACGGCAGGGCGGGAGCCATAGCAAACACTGCTTTGCTTCTTGGAAGTGAGAACAGGAAACCTGCTCTCGCTTCCAAGAAGCAAAGCTGAATTGCTTTTGGACAAGGGGATCTGCATGTCAGCAGCTCCCCTTGTCCAGAAGCAATCCCACCTCCCGCAGGAGGCGGGGAGCTGGCAGGGACCGCAGGGGCATTGGGGCTCCCCCCACATTCCATATCAAGGAGGCCACAACACAGGATGGGGTCCCCAGGTCCAATAGTGACCCAGGTAAGGGGGGCCACCCGGCCCACCTTCGTTTTTTTTAAAACCAATTTAAGGCCGGGCCCCGGGGGAGGGGATCCCCAGGGCCAAAATTGGCTTTAGGAAGGGGGGCTGCATTGTCCCCCTCCAAAATTATAAGAATAAAGGCTGGGCAGGCCCCAGGGAATGGGGTCTCCGGGCCGTAATCAGCCTGGGAAAGGGGGGCAACGTGTGCCCCTCTCCCTTTTAATTTTTTTTTTAATGGCTAAGACCCCGGGGATGGGATCCCCAGAGCCAAAAAGGGTTCATGGAAGAGGGGGCCAAACAGACTCCTTCCTAAAATAAAAATAAAAAACAAAAGAAACCCGGGTATTCCACGGAGGCTCCTCCTTCTCCCTGCACACCTATGCAAATGTGCCTCCTGGCGCATTCTGGGTTGGGGATTAAGTCCCCTTGAATCCTGTAGGTCCCTGGGGGATAACTAGCCCACCAGGTACCTCCAGTAAGCCCCACACAGTGGGATTGCTGAGAGGTGGCCAGAGGCCATGCCCCTTTTTACACTACTCTGCAAACCCACCTCTGCTGGTGGGGCGATCAGGTCCTCTTTTGTCCTGAGGACCTCAGGACTAAAGTGGACTTCATTCCCCGAGCAGCAATGCACCAGGAGGCGTGTTTGCAGAGTGGTGTAAAAAGGGGGCCTGACCTTGGACCACTCTCAGCAATCAAGCTGTGTGGGGCTTACTAGAGATAACAGGAGGGCTAGCTGGCCCCCAGGAGGCAAGGGGACTTCATCCACCAACCAAGAATGCGCCAGGAGGAGCGTTTGCAGAGTGCTGGAGAAAGGGGGTGTGGCATGTGTCCAACTCTCATTAATTCCACTATCTGGGGCTTACTGGAGGTATCAGGTAGGCTAGTTGGCCCCTAAGCACCCCCAGTAGTGAAGAAGACTTTAATCCCCATCCCAGAGCGCCCCAGGGAGCGTGATTGCAGAATGGTGGGAAAATGGAGCGTGGCTTACTATGAGTACTTACCAATGCTGCTGTGTGGGACTTACTAGAGGTAATAGGAGGAGTAGTTGGTCCTCAAGGACGCCCTTGAGGGCAAACTACCCCTCCTGTTACCTCCAGTCAGTCCCACACCGTGGCATTTCTATGAGGTCTTTGGAGGCCACGCCCCCCTTTCTCCACCACTCTGCAAACATGCCTCTTGGCACACTACGGGATGGGAGATAAAGTCTGCTTTACTCTTGAGGGACTTTAGGGGCCATAAAGCCCTCCTGGTACCTCCTGCAAGTCCTACACAGTGGAATTCCTGAGCGCTGGTTGGAGGCTCAGCCCCCTTGCTCCACCACTCTGCAAATGCAACTACCAGTTAAAGAAGCATTTGTAATGTAATAGGTCTTGTATTTGCCAGAGTTAGAGCTATTGGCTTTGTAAATGTAAAGATTTTTTTCTAATGTTTTTTGAAGTGGAATGGATGTACGTTTTGTGTAGTGGAATTATGTGGTATGTTGTGCAGTGAAGTTATGTTCATGGGAAGTATGTGGTATTTAGTGTATAGAAATGATGTAGAGTGGGATTATGTGTTATGGAGAGTAATTATGTGGTATGGTAGTGTGTAGTGTGGAGTGGTAACCCCAGGTTTAGTCTTCCTTGTTTCCATAGAAGCTATACTATGAACTCAGTGAGACAAAAAAAGAAAGAATCACTGAGGAGCACTTCTGGACCTAGTCAGAGGTATGAGCAGGCCCACTGGAATTATGTGACTGTTTGGCTGCACTGACTTTTGCACAATTATACTTTTTCCGCATTAGCCACATGTTAATGTTAATGTTATGGGGTACTTATACAAGCGCACGGCTACTCCATGGAGTGTCCCGGCGCTAAAGAAAAAGAAGAAGAAAGAAGACCCTGAAAGAAAGGACCCAGATTACTCTTAGTCAAACGCAATTCACACTATTGGTGGAACAGCCAGGTCTTAAGTTGGTGTCTAAAGTTCAGGAGCTCAGATTCTTGTCACAAGGATATAGGTAGCGAGTTCCAAAGACTGCTCACTACCACCTGAAAGGAGCGACCACCCTTCCTGATCCGTCGGAATTTTGGTACCAACAACAAATGTTGGGTTGATGACCTCAAGGTCCTGGCTGGACTATAGGGCATAATTCTTTTTCTAATATACTGAGTCCCGCCGTTATGGAGAGCCTTAAAGGCCAACACGAGAGACTTGAAATCAACTCTATTTTTTATTGGTAACCTATGTAGTGATTTCAAAAGGCTAGTCATATGTGTTCTCGGCCCAGCCATGGAGATTGCTCTGGCGGCTGAATTTTGGACAACCTGAAGACCTCTCAATAGATACGTGGGAATACCTAAGTAGAGCAGATTACCGTAGTCCAGTCTTCTGCTGCCTAATCTGAACATTTGAACAAAAAAGCCTTGTTTCTAGATCAAACTGCTCAAATGTTACCAAAAATGCAGAGACAAGTGTTATAGCGTGATGAAAGGTCCTTTGCAAGCCAAGAAACGTCACCTGTTACTTATTGCTAAATGTGGGTGTTAAATTGGTACTAATGGTGTGCAAGCTACTCTTGCTTCTTTCTGCCCCACTCTTGCCTCTTTCTGCATTTATGTTGCTTGTTTCTGTACCTTTCTTTATTCACTTTTTTGTTTCTTTCTGCGCCTCTCACTTCTTTCTGCACCCCTTTTGCCTCTTTCTGTACCTCTGTTCCTTCTTTCTGCACTTCTTCTGTTTCTTTCTGCAGCTCTCTTGCTTCTTTCTGTACCACCTTGCCTCTTTGTCCACCCATCCAACTTCTTTCTGCACCCCTGTTACCCCTTTCTGCACCTCTGTTCTTTTTTCTGCACTTCTTTTGTTTCTTTCTGCACCCCTCTTCCCTCTTTTTGTACCCATCTTGCCTCTTTCTGCACCTTTGTTGCTTCTTTCTGTACTCCTCTTGCTTCTTTCTGTACCCCTAGTGCCTCTTTAATCTACTCTTCCCTCTTTGTGTACCCCTCTTGCCTCTTTCTGCACCTCTGTTCTTTCTGCATTCCTTTTGTTTCTTTCTGCAACTCTCATGCTTCTTTCTGCACCCCCTTGCCTCTTTCTCCACCAATTTTTCCTCCTTCTGCCCCTTTCTGCACCTCTGTTCCTTCTTTCTGAACTTCTTTTGTTTCTTTCTGCATGTCTCTTGCTTTTTTATGCAACCCTCGTGTCTCTTTCTGCACCCCTTTCCCTCTTTTTGCAACCCTCTTGCCTCTTTCTGCACCTATAGCCTCTTTCTGTACCTCTGTAGCTCCTTTCTGCACTTCTCTTATTTCTTTCTACACCTCTTTTGCTTCTTTCTGCACCACTTGTGCTTCTTTCTGAACCCCTCATCCCTCTTCATGCCTCTTTCTGCACCCCTTTCCCTCTTTTTGAAACCCTCTTGCCTCTTTCTACACCTATTGCCTCTTTCTGCACCTCTGTAGCTTCTTTCTGCACTTCTCTTATTTCTTTCTACACCTCTCTTGCTTCTTTCTGCACCACTTGTGCTTCTTTCTGAACCCCTCATCCCTCTTCATGCCTCTTTCTGCACCTCTCTCCCTCTTTTTGCAACCCTCTTACCTCTTTCTGCACCTATTGCCTCTTTCTACACCTCTGTAGCTTCTTTCTGCACTCCTCTTATTTCTTTCCATACCTCTCTTGCTTCTTTCTGCGCCACTCGTGCTTCTTTTTGCACCCCTCATCCCTCAATCTCCACCCCTCATGCACCTTTCTGCACCTCTGTTCCTTCTTTCTGTACTTCCTTTGTTTCTTCCTGCACGTCTTTTACTTCTTTCTGCCCCCTCATGGCTCTTTCAGCACCCCTCTTCCTTTTTTTGTGCCAGTCTTGGCTCTTTCTGTACCTCTGTTGCTTCTTTCTGCACTCTTCTTGCTTCTTTCTACGCCTCTATTGCTTCCTTCTGCACCACTTGTGCTTCTTTCTGCATTCCGCATCCATCTTTCTGCACCCCTCTAGCCTCTTTCTGCACCTCTGCTCCTTCTTTCTTTCTGTACCTCTTTTGATTCTTTCTGCACCCCTCTTGCCACTTTCTCTAACCCTGTTCCTCCATTTTGCATCTCTGTTGCTTCTTTCTGCACTTCTCTTGCCTCTTTCTCCAACCCTCATCCCTCTTTCTGCACCTCTGTTGTTTCTTTCTGCACTTTTCTTGCTTCTTTCTTCACCTCAGTTTCTTCTTTCTGCAACCCTTGTGCCTTTTTCTGCACCCCTCTTACCTATTTCTGCACCCCTCTTGCCTCTTTCTGCACCTTTATTCCTTCATTCTACACTTCATTTGTTTCTTTCTTCACCTCTCTTGTTTATTTCGATATCCCTCTTGCCTCTTTCTCCACCCCACTTCCCTCTTTCTGCATCTCTGTTGCTTTTTTATGCATCTCTATTGCTTCTTTCTGCACCCCTCGTGCCTCTTTCTGTACCCCTTATCCCTCTTTCTACAGCACTCTTACCTCTTTCTGTATCTTTGTTGCTTTTTTCTGTACTTCTTTTTTTCTGTCTGTACCTCTCACTTCTTTCTGCACCCCTTTTGCCTCTTTCTGTACCCGTCTTGACCTCTGTTCCATCTTTCTACACCACTTTTGTTTCTTACTGCAGCTCTCATGCTTCGTCCTGCACCCTCTTGCTTTGTTCACCATCCATCTTCCATCTTTCTGCACCCCTGTTGCCCCTTTCTGCACCTCTGTTCCTTCTTTCTGCACTTCTTTTGTTTCTTTTTCACCTCTCTTGCTTCTTTCTGTACCCCTCTTGCCACTTTCTCCACCCCTGTTCCCCCTTTTTGCATCTCTGTTGCTTCTTTCTGCATTTCTCTTGCCTATTTTTCCATCCCTCATCCCTCTTTCTGCATCCCTGTTGCTTCTTTCTGCACTTCTCTTGCTTTGTTCTGTACCTTTTGTCCTCTTTCTTTACCTTGTTGTCCTCTTCTGCACTTCTCTTGCTTGTTTCTCTACCTCTTTTGCTTCTTTCTGTACCTCGGTTGTCTCTTTCTGCACCTCACTTGCTTCTTTCGGCACCCTTCTTGCCTCTTTCTGCACTCCTCTTTCCTCTTTCTGCACCTCTCTTGTTTCTTTCTGTACCCTTCTTCCCTTTTGTACATCCCTCTTGTCTCTTTCAGCTGTTCTCTTGTCATCGTCTCACATCTCTTGCCTCTTTCTGTACCTCAATTGCCTCTTTCTGCAGTTCTCTTGCTTGTTTCTGCACCTCTCTTGCTTCTTTTTGCACCTCTGTTGCCTTTTTCTGCAGCTCACTTGCTTCTTTCTGTACACCTCTTGCCTCTTTCTGCACCTTACCCGCCTGTTTCTTGATGTCTCTTGCCTCTTTCAGCACCTCTGTTGCTTCTTTCTGCACTTCTCTTCCTTCTTTCTGTACCTCTCCTGCCTCTTTCTGTACCCCTCTTTCCTCTTTGTGCACATCTACTGCCTCTTTCTGTACCCTTTGTCCCTCTTTTTGCTCCCCTCTTGCTTGACCTCTTTTGCTTCTTTATGTACTTCTCTTGCCTCTTTCTGCACCTCTGTTAGTTATTTCTGCACCACTGCTCTTGCTTCTTTCTATACCTCTCTTGCTTCTTTCTGCACCACACTTGCCTCTTTCTGTGACTTTCTTCCCTCTTTGTGCACCTCTCTTGCCTCTTTCTGTCTTTCTCTTGCCTCTTTCTGCACCCTTCTAGCCTCTTTCTGCATCTCTTTTACTTGTTTCTGCTCTTCTTTTGCCTCTTTCTGTTTCTCTCTTGCCACCTTCTGCACCTCTGTTGTTTCGTACTGTACTGCTCTTGCTTATTTGTGCACCTCTCTTGTAAATTTCTGCATTCCTCTCGCCTCTTTCCAAATCCCTCATCCCTCTTCATGCCTCTTTCTGCACCCCTCTTCCCTTTTTCTGCACCTCTCTTGCTTCTTCCTGTACTTCTCTTGCCTCTTTCTACACCTCTCCTGCCTCTTTCTGCACACTGAGGGCTGCTTTTAAACTGAGCTCAGGCTCACCAGAGCACACATGCAAGTACAGAAAAGGGCTGCTAGCCTCTAGAGTGCCATGCCCTATTATATGCTAGGGACTTAGAGGTAGTTTTAATCCCCCGTCCTATTATATACTAGGGCCTTACAGGGGAGGTCATTCCAATTACAGGGGGTACCCCAACCCATAGTCTATCCATATTTAGGTGTTTTCACTGTATTCTTAGTGTCTTTCAGCATACCACTGGCTCCGGTCCTGGTTAGGCAGAGCCCAGGGTCAGTCAGAGTCAGTTACCAGCAGTACCAGTCAGCAAAAAGTTGGGGGTGCCTAGGGCACGGGATGACTTTGCAAGAAGGCCTCTTTCTGCACCTCTATGGGTTCTTTCTACATATCTCTTGCTTCTTTCTGCACCTTTCTACCTCTTTCTGGACTTCTGTTGCCTCTTTTTGCACCTCTCTTGCTTCTTTCTGCGCCTTTCTTCATATTTCTGCACATGTCCTATCCATGTAGGCATATTTAGAAATTAGCATTTAAAAAACCTTAGAAATTCACTGAAAAAAACATAGGTTTCAGGGACGTTTTAGTTTGAAATTAGCATTTAAAAAACCTTTGAAATTCACAGGAAAAACGTAAGTTTCAGGGTCATTATAGTTAGAAATTAGCATTTAAAAAACCTTAAAAATTCACTGAAAAAAAACTGGTTTCAGGGACGTTATAGTTAGTTGGACATTTCCCAAGTACAAAACCAGAGAAATTCAGCTGTTATAGTTAGTTGAGCTAACTATAACTCACGCCCCCGCAATGCACTGCTGATGACCTCACATATGACATCATTCATGACATTGTCAGTGACATCACTGATGACATCTCAAATGACATCGCTGATGACATCACCGATGACCCGGGTGGGCCAGGTTTCCGGGTCAAGCGCATAATATACAAAAGGGGAAGGGGTGCATGCAGCCCCCCTCCCCAAGGCTCGTTTAAGCCCCAGGGACCACCACCTCCCAGGGTTTAATTTTTTTTAATTACGAGAGGGGGCCACATGGCCCCCCTTATGTGACATTTAAAGGCCCAGGGATCACCCCCGCCCTGTGGCTATATTACAGAATAGGAGGGGTACCACACGGACACCCTCTTTTGGTTTATAAGAGCCCCAGTGACTATCACCTCTGCAGGACTTTCACAGTAAACTGGAGGGGGGCCACATGAACCTCCCTCCTCTGCCCAGTAGGGCCCAAGTGACTACCACCTTCCCGGGTTGTGCAGCCCCCCTTCCCGGGCCATATTTTGCCACAGGGACCACTTTCTTTCTGGGGCTTTGTTAGTTATTTAGAATGAGGGGGCTGCACATCCCCCCTCCCAGGCCATTCTCGGTCCTGGGGAACACCACCTGCCAGCAACAAGCCCTTACAAATGAAAGAGGGGTCAGAGGCATCCTGCTACTGGAGCCATTAATGCCCCTGTCGACCGCCATCTTGCAGGGTCAGATCACTAGGTCTGGGGGGGCCAACCCCTGGGACATAGCTGTTTGCTCTCACTTGGCAGGAGCTGTGACAGCTCCCGCCAAGCAAGAGCAAACAGTAAGTCAGATCCCAGCGGGCGAGAAAACTGCTCCAGCTCACTCGAAGTGGACTTTTCATCTGTTTTCCTGCCGGCTGTCAAGTGGACAGGAAAAGAGATGCAAAAAATTGCTTGAAAATGCAGAGAGCAGCATTTTTAGATGTTACCTATGTGTGGGAGCAATGTCGGCTACCACTGGAGGCATGGAGCCAGCGTGGCCCATGGGTGCATTGAGGTTCCCCACACGGTCCCCAGTATTGAGCATTGTGTGCCTTGGATGGGCTACAGGGCACCAAGGATCAGAAGTCCGGTCCTGGGGTATGTGGTTCCTGGGGCCAAAATCAGCCTATAGAGGGGGGCAGCACAGCCAAACTCCCATTGTATAAATTAATAAGTAGAGAGAATGGTTCTCCCATTCAATTACCCTAAATTTGTAAATGCCAAAACTTCCCTGCAAGCTCCGCTCGTTAGGCCCGTCCTGTTTTCCTTAGAAGTATGCAAAGACATTCCTAACTTTTCCCATATTGATGGGTAGTTTACCAAAGGCACCCCTGAGAGCATTTCCAAATGGCAAGGGAATACAAGGACATGTCCACCAAACAAACAAGCACTTACTTCCTATAGTTAAGAGGAAGTACCTCTGTTTGGTTGAGATTCACTTATTTGTAGGCTCTTCATGTTCTCTTGATGAGGATTCATGTTATAACAGATTTGTGAGTGAAGACGCTGCAGGAACAATCATATTGCTGAAATTACATGCATACAAGACATTATCTCATGGTCCTTTACACAGCTGTAGTGAAGAATATGCACTAGACATTTACCCAACAAGGTAGCACTTACTAAGTTACCAACAGAAAATTCTCCAGTCGGGTAGACATTTTCAGCAAAACTATGGACTCTTCTTAGAAAAATTGAGGTTCTATTCTGCCCTGATGCTCATTTCACCGAATGAAACCTCAACGGGAAGCACTTATAAATATAAACACAGCAGGCACCCAAGTTGAAACTCCACTTCTGTAAATCAGAAATGATCCAAACTTCTTGGGCTAGGTGAAGGCAAAGTAAGTGTGTTTCCTCTTGTATTCAAACAAGCTGAAATCCTTTATGGAGGTGAATGCATCATTGACCTATTAGAGCGCTATCTGATCTCTAGTGACTGTGAGGAGTAGTTTCTTTCTCGTCTTGAGAGCATATTTCTCCCTTTTAATTCCGCTGAGTATGAAAATGCCCACAATCATCTGCAAGGTCCAACCATTTGGCCCGCCCGGTTTTCCTTAGTAATATACAAAGGATTTGCAACCTTTTCCACATTGATGGACAGCTTACCAAAAGGCCTGCGAGCATGTTCCTCTGACTATTTTTGTGACGCGTTCTTGATGCATAGAAAGCACTTACTTCATAAAGTTAAGTTGCTTCATGGAGATTCATCTGTTTGTAGTCTTGTCCTGTTCTCTAGATGAGTATTCATCTTTTCCCAAAAATTTTTGGTGTCACATACCTCGACTGTTGGGGGCTCTGTGAAGCGGAACCTGCCGCCTCTTTGCTGCACTCGCCGCTAATTGCTGCAGTGCCTGCTCTCCCCCCGCCGCCGCATCCCTGCACCAACTGACCGGGGCCGCAGTTTGGGGGGGGGGGGACTTTCGTGCTGGAACTACACCTCCCAGCCTGCAATGCGGCCGGAAGCCGCATACTGGTATTTCGCGCCAGGAGGTGCTTAAGTAACGCTGCTATTCCTGGTGTAGCAGGGATCTTTTCCAAAACAATTTTTGGTGTCACATACCTCGACTGTTGGGGGCCCTGTGAAGCGGAACCTGCCACCTCTTTGCTGGACTCGCCACTGATTGCTGCAGTGCCTGCTCTCCCCCCGCCGCCGCATCCCTGCACCAACTGACCGCAGCCGCAGTGTTGGGGGGGACTTTCGTGCTAGAACTACACCTCCCAGCCTGCAACGCGGCCAGAAGCCGCATACTGGTAATTCGCGCCAGGAGGTGCTTAAATAACGCTGCTGTACCCCACTACGGGGGAGCGTGCGGGAGCGTCCCGGGAGAAGCCAGGGGCCGTCTGTGGCCGTCCGGGGCTGACTGAGGCTGGGCTGGGCCACCCCTCTTGGCCTATCCTTCTTTCCTGCTTCAGCCTGCGGACTGAATAATAGTAAATACTGTCCTTTTTAGATAGCATATAGTTATAGGCGTACTATTTCTATTCTTAATTTTTTGATGCAATCATTGTGATATGTATTCATTTTTAGTGTGTTAATACTGTGAAGATTCCACTGTGCTATCACTTTAATATACTTAAGTCTATTGCTAAAAACCATGGGGAAAAATACTCCCATTCATCCTAATGGGAAACCAAGAGTAGTTGTTAATACCCCCTTACCTACCCTGACAGCAATAGACCGAATGTTGCAGCAGACGATTGGGGTGGTCGCCTCTGCAATTGAAAGCACAGAAAGACGTTTATATCTGCCACCTGACTTCCCCCCTCCCTTAGCTAACACAAACATCTCAATGCTAACCACTAACTCTCAGGATTCCATACTAGACCCCTCTTTTGTTGCTTTGCCTGGGACACATAGTACTACACCAATAAACGAGAGGTCATTTAGGGCCCCCACGGATGTAATTGATTCATCGCCCCCAACTGCAAGGTTATCCGTGACCCCCTCTCTATGTGTCAGTAATCAGACTGGTGATCCCATTCCCCTAAATGAGCATGTCTCAGGCAAAGAGAGACAAGACATTTCGGGGAGCTCAATCCCCATTTTAAATATTAGTGATAGCCCCTGTGTGAGAACTAGAGGGCAGAAGGCTAGATTTAAGCAAAAACATATTGCTAAGGAAAGGCAACCTAGTAAAGTAAGTAAAACCAGTAAAAGGAATACTAAATCTAAACAAAACAAAGTTATGGAAAAGTTAAATGGGAGTAGAGGGAGCGAGGAGAATGATCAAATAGAAATTGTCCCTCTACCAACTACCAATAGGGACCTAAAAGATGACTCATTCTGGGAGAGAATGGAAACTCTTTTAATTACTTTTTTAACACCTATTACTCTCAAAATTAATAACATAGATTTAAGGCTAACTAACATCGAGGGAAAGCTTGACAAGAAGCCGACCCCAACTGAGGTTAAGTCTTTACCTCACATTAGTGCCACAAGTTCAAAAATTATCTCATCAGCCCCCGCTAAAGTGTCATCTCCAGCTAAAGTGGCAGTTCCTGTTAAAACATCAGCTCCAACTAAAGCACCAGCTACATCTAAACATCTTAATCCAAAGCTCACTGATCGGTCTGATCCCAAATGCTTAGGAGGAGATACTATATTTAATGATAATGGGCCAACTGATTCACCCATGGTAGCCCCAAGTGTGTCTTCGCATGTACCATCCCAACAAAACAGAAGATAAGAGGATAAATTCGAGGTAGGGGTAACGCCGAACCTCTTTAACTTAAATATCCCGCCAGAAGCAACACCATACACTGTGGTCTTTGCAAATGTACCTCCACTCCTCCCTAATACTGTTGAAGACTGGTCAACCCTGAGAAATAAATCTCTTTATTTCCTGTCATGTAGGGTTGGACTTAAAAATCATCTTTTCTCAGAGTTCAAAATGGCTAGAAGAGCAAGATGGGTAGGCACCTCGACTAAAACGCTGAGGGGTGACTGCGTAGTTCTATCATTTCGGTCCCCCCAACTGGTTAATACCGTTTTGTAAAGAGTGGCCATGGGGATTTATGACTCACATTTTGTTAACATTCTCCCCCTTGGTTACTTCTATTCTCCTCCTCGACCAATTAGACGCACAGTTCCCCATTGCCCGCCCATGAACTTGGAAGAACCATGGGTCAGAAGATATGGAATTCCAACATTTAATTATGAAAGTCTTAGTGGTTTGGAAAATATCGACTGACTGCAGTTGGATACTGTTAACCCCATTGCACCAGGCTTAGAGGAAGTCCTTCATCCCGATTTTCGTATAAGTGAACATGTAGTTCCAATTGGGGAGAAATTACCACCTGTAGTCCTAGCCATGTGTGAGGATGTGGAGCTTGGGGGGGTGTTCTAACAGCAGATGAGGGCACAGGGACCAATTGGCCCCCTTTTTACACATTGACCCCACCCTTATGTCCACTGCTGTCTTGCCTACTCCCATGACAAGTCCATCGGTGCTTAAAATTTCATCTTGGAATATAGCTGGCATTAGATCCAAAATTGAAAACCCAATTTGGTGGGATTTCATTCAATCCCAAGACTTGCTTTGTTTTCAAGAAACATGGAGCCTTGAACCAGTACATTTGAATGGTTATAGAACTTTCCATACTCCATCTGTAGCTGTTCCTCATGAAAGACCTAAGGGTGGCTTGAGTGTCTATTTGTCTAACAAATAGAGCTTGAGAAAATTACTGAACCTGTTAAAGACATTTAATTTCAAATTTTGGTACTTGGTCTGGCTTGTGATATCCCAATTGTAATTTTCAATCTATATAATATTATTCCCTGTGATGATGTTACGAATGTCTTTAGGAAATTGACTAAAGCTCTGTTTGCACAGGAAAATATTTTTAAGCACAAATTGATGATAATCATGCTGGGGGATTTCAATTGTAATTTGTGTGAATTAATTAAGGACAATAGGTGTGGTATAACACGGGATGATGGTGAGGGACGTTTCCATTTTAAACACACTATTTTAGGGGAACAATTTAATATCTTGCTAGCTAATTTCGATCTAGGGCTTGCAAATGAAATGTTTATCTCTACTCCTACACCAGCCCCAACATTTAATGGTAGAGGTTGCTCTACGACTATAGACTATGTCACTATCTCTAATAAGTGTGGGAACAGAATCCATTCCTTTAGTGTTCCTGATATAGTATTGAGCGACCACTTTCCGCTTTGCGTGACTATCATGCTACCCACTGTATCCACGATGATCAATGAAAGAAGGTGATAATAATTTAGCTATGGGTAACATTAACGGATATACACTAAAATGGGCTATGGTAAATGAGGCAGAGATAATTAAAACAGTGGTAGATAAATGCCTTTTAGAAATAACAACGTGTTTAGAGGTAGATTCACCACCTGAAATTTGCATCCTTTTCTGCAATATTGAACGAAATTAAAAACTCCCTCACGAGGCAGTTTAAGAACCGAAAGAAAGAGGGAGGCTGGTTTGACTCCAGATGCACCAGGGCCTATGCAGCCCTAAAACAGGCGCTGCACAATAAACCTAGATCTACTGAGGTTATCCGCAGTTGTAGGAAAGATTATAAAATGGCAATCAAAGATAGGAAAAACACTTTGAGGTCTGAAGCTTGGGAGGCTCTTCTCTCAGCTTCCATAACAAATGATAGCGCGAGCTTTTGGAAAATCGTGAGAACTCCCTTTCTTAGTGAAGATGCCAGTCCGAAAATAGAAATAGCAATATGCGACTCAGATTGGGTCGGACACTTCTCAAGAGTATATGAAGGTGAGGAACAAGCGGGGTCTCTGATCCCCACTTTTGATTACCCCCCTAGTAGAAACTAGCATTTCACTCTCGAGGAGGTTAAAAAAGCTCTGAGTAGAAGCCAGAGCGCTAAGGCGCCTGGCCCAGACGGGGTTCCCATAGATATATTTAAGAGCATTCCTTCTCTGAGGGCGCCCCTCCTGGTTCAGGTGCTCAACGCTAGTTGCATTGCTGATTTCCTGCCCACTTGGGTGGAATCTGTTATAGTTCCGATCTACAAGAAGGGAAATAGACAGGACCCAGCCTGTTACAGGCCTATTTCCCTAATGCATTCCTTCACTAAGGTAGCGGGGAGAGTTATTCTGGACCGGCTTCTGGAATCGGTGGAGGAAAACTCTGTTCTGTCTGATCTTCAGTATGGTTTTCGTTCCGGCCTGGGGACAGTAGAACAGGGTTTGAACTTGCTAATGTTGGTCGGGAAATACACGAGGGCAAAACAGGGTAACTTGTTTTTGGCCTTCGTGGATCTCTCGGCCGCCTTTGATTGTGTGGTCCATTCTAAACTGTGGTTAATATTAGAACAACTTGGGGTTGAATCTAACATTATTTATTATCTTAAACGTTTTTATAGCAATGCTTCAGCCCGCGTTCGCTTTGGCCTAAAAGGAGAACGCACCGACAAAATTCCAATCAGGAGTGGGGTCAGGCAGGGCTGTGTCCGGGCCCCTTTCCTTTTTAATTTGTACATAAATGGATTGGAAGAAGTTTTGTGCAAAGATAGATTGGATCCCCCATTTGTAGGAGGCCGCCCAATACCAGCACTTTTGTATGCTGACGATGCTGTACTTATGTCACGTACTCAAGTGGGCTTACAGCGGGTGGTTGACAGCTTTTCCCGCTTTATGAATGAGCTGGGCCTGAAAGTCAATACATCAAAGACTTTCACTATGCATTGTGGTAGGCAAAGCAAACCTAAGAGGCCTATTTTTATAGCAGGACAGAAGCTCGAATCTGCCAAGCATTTTTCCTATCTTGGGATACTTTTTGCCCAAAACGAGACATGGACTCAAGCTGTTTCTGTCAAAAAGCTTGAGGTTTTTCGATTGACTGCTGCTCTTAAAACCTTTTCAAATAAATTAGGGACTAGACCCCCTACAGAACTAATTAACATTTATAAAGCTAAGTGCGTAGCTGGTGCTACCTATGGTAGTGGGGTTTGGGGTTTTGCAAACTCCGCACCTATCCAGATTGCTGAAAATTCTTTCTTAAAATACATTTTGGCACTCCCCAAAAGCTCCTCTAATTATTATTGTCACTCAGAATTGGGTCTTTCCTATATAACAGACCTTATTAAACTAGAGCCAGTGCTGTTATGGCACATATTCTGGACACAAGAAGCAACTCGTTTAAATAGAGATGTCCTGATAGACATTTTAAAATTGGAGGGTGCCACAAAAATACTATGGGTGAAGTATGTCTTTAATTTTTTTAAAGATATTGGGAGAGAAGAATATTTTTTGAATCCTATTGATATTTCAGCAATCTCACCGAAAGATCTGAAGAAGGAGTGTCTAGCTCTTTTGGATTCTCATAGATTTGCAGCGGAGGTCTTAAAACCTTCTGTCCAGCAGCATCAAATGGTTTTAGCAACTTTTAATATTCAGCCCTACTTAATATATGTATCTAACAAATATGAGCGCTTTTTACTTTTGCGCTTCAGATTTGATATCTTCCACAGATTGGTTAGTTTTCCTATGATTAATAATTGGACGCACAATCTACCTCCTTGCCCTTGTGATAATATCTCACCCCAGAGTACTATTCATGTTTTCCTATTTTGTAAATTCTATGATGTATTGAGGAAACATGTCTTATTGCCATTTTTAAGAGAATTAGGACTTCGTCAGTGCCGTGTGGCGATGATTAATATTCAAGCCCTTGACAATCATTTATGTGTAGCAATAACATCTTTGTATTTAAAAAATGTGATGAATATTAGGAAACGTATGGCCATATAACTGTATCTTAAAATCGAAATTGTTTTTCCTTCCTGTGCTTGATTCCCATGAATTTAATGAATTCCTGTATTTTTATACATGTACTCTTTTAATATTGTAATTATGTATATTTTTTATCTGTACTTTTATGATTGCATCCAACAATCGAATAAAGATATTTTGATTTGAGTATTCATGTTATCAGAGATTTCCTAATCAAGACAATTGAGTAACAATCACATTGTTGAAATAACATGTACACAAGGTCAGTGGAGACATTTCCTCATGGTCCATTGCGCAGCTGTAGTGTGGAATATGTACTCGCTATTACCCAATGAGGTTATACTTACTAATTAACTAGTAGAAAGTTCTCCAGTTAGGTAGACATTTTGTGCACAACTGTGACCTCTTGTTGGGTAAAAGGGAAGGTGAGGTTGCATCCTGGCCCAGTAATTCATATAGCTACTAACACACCCACACGGATACTCAGACACCCACACCTATTCAGCCACTCTCACATATACTCATTGATACACACAGCCACTCAGATACCTACTCACACACCCATACAGCCACTCACACCCCCTTACACACACACACACACATAAAACCACTAACATACTGTAATAATCCAAGAAAAAGGAAGCTTTAAGATGATTTATTGTTCAGCACAGCATCAAATCCTAACACAGCAGTGTCCAGGTAACAACTGACAAAGACAGCAGAATGCTGTATGAGGAAAGCTCTGTTAGGAATATAGAACATCATAGAAAACATAACATGGCGCATGCACTTAAAGGGAAAGGGTTACAGAGTAGGTAATGCTTCAGATATATAGGATGTAACACATACCCACTCCCATTCCCATACAGTCACTCATATATCTACATAACCACTCACATACCCCCTCACAAATACATGCAGCCATTTACAGACACAGAAAACTACTCACATGACTACTCCTATACAGCCAGTCACATCCACTTACAGATCCATCCTGCCACTTACAAACCCACTCACAGACCCATATAGCCACTCACAAAACCTGTGCTACTCACCCATTAGTTCAATCTTTATTATGTTTTGGAACTCCTTAGAGGTCCACATAAGAAAAGAGTACAATACAAAAATACCATTCACAGTGAGGGTAGACAAATCATAGCAATTACTAGAACACAAAGTGACACATTGATAGGCATGCCAATATTCAAAAGATTTCTAAAAAACATTTAAAAAAATTATAAATATAGAAGCAAAATCTCTCATTAGGGGGACTATGTAAGGCACTCATAAAAGAATTCACATTTACAATGCCCATTTGCAGACATATTTGTCTTAACCATTTGCTGCGATAAAGACGCAGCGCTGGGCATATAAAGAGTACATGTATTCGATCTTGAATAGATTGATGACAGAAATTGCAAATTGCAGATACTCCATACCATTTAAACAAAAGATTATTTAGGGGTAACAAGTCTTGTCTCAATAAAAACCAAAATCTCCGAATACCATGAGGTAAATTCCAAGTAACGTAGGGTTGGATGGATTTTCTTGCGAAGGAATCGGTAAGAAAATTAACACCCTTCTTAGCAAAGATTGAAGTAAAGTCTAGTCTATAGCTAAGATCCCAAGTAGCTTCTTTCAGGACAGACTTTAGCTGGGATACAGGAAGAGAAAAGAGAGTACTCTCTTCCAGCTGCAAGAGAGATATAGCTTTTCTAAAGTTGTTAACAATTAGGGAGTGTTCCCCTAGACTTCCCAGTAGTTCAGTCTTTAGGAGGAACCTCATAGTCCCCTCTTCTCCCCTGGCTATGCTTGCGACCCAACGTACCACGGCTGCCAGGCCCTGCACCCAGCTGCTGCGCAAGCCAAACTCAAGTCTGCAAGCTGCCACGGAGCAGGCAGAACTGACGGTGGATATGCTTCTTAGCAATTTTCCCTCCACCTTATTTAAGAAATCCCAGTGCTTAATATCAATTAGTTCTAAACCATATAGAAGGGTGGAAGGGACTTTTGCCCTAAAGACCTCCAATAAATGTGAAAAATGCCTTCTTCCCAATGCCGAGTACAGTGCACTTAAGCTTCTCCCTTGAGCTAAGGCCTTCCGGGCACTGCTATCGGTATGGGGTTTAGCGCTTAGATTATCACAAATTAATTTTCCGAGGAAAACATAACTCTTTACTACCTCCAGTTTGTCATCTCCCACAGACCAGGTAAAGTTCCTAAATTTATGTTTTTTCCGGCCTGTGATGCACATAATTTTGCTCTTGGATGCATTAATTTTTAAAAAATGAGCAGCTGCATACTGATGTAGAGCAAGGAGGCGTTTGGCGAGACCTTTGGGCATGAGATCCATTATTATGATGTCATCCGCATATAACATACATGAAATGTGTTTTCCGCCCAAGATTGGAGCTATACCATCGCAGGAGGAGAGAGAAGCAGGTAAATCAACAATATATAACGAAAAAAGTAACGGGGCAAGAAGACAACCTTGCTTAAGGCCATTACATGAGGGGATAATCTTGGAGAGCCCCCTATCTCCTCCTTGCTGATGATTTATTGTTCAGCACAGCATCAAATCCTAACACAGCAGTGTCCAGGTAACAACTGACAAAGACAGCAGAATGCTGTATGAGGAAAGCTCTGTTAGGAATATAGAACATCATAGAAAACATAACATGGCGCATGCACTTAAAGGGAAAGGGTTACAGAGTAGGTAATGCTTCAGATATATAGGATGTAACACATACCCACTCCCATTCCCATACAGTCACTCATATATCTACATAACCACTCACATACCCCCTCACAAATACATGCAGCCATTCACAGACACAGAAAACTACTCACATGACTACTCCTATACAGCCAGTCACATCCACTTACAGATCCATCCTGCCACTTACAAACCCACTCACAGACCCATATAGCCACTCACAAAACCTGTGCTACTCACCCACCCACTCACAGACCCATATGGCACTTACACACCCAGTCACCGACCATACAGCTACTCACACACCCACTCACAGACCCATACAGCCACTTACACACCCACTTACTGATCCATGCAGCAGCTCACATATCCTCTCCCACTTTGCTAAGTGGTGTGATTGTAAGGGGTTGGTTTCCTCCTCTTGTCTTCCTTTGCGGATTCAGAATTTCTTGCAGGATAGCTTTGCCTTACTTTTGGCTGGTTCTACCCTTAGAGCTCATTGGATGGCTCTTCTGGTCTTTTGTGGGAAAGATCTCTCTGATATTGTACCTTTGGCCTTTCGGCTCCTTCGGGGTTTCTTTCTGCAACTTTGGTTTTCCAATTCTCTGGTTCCTCCATGGGATTTGCCTCTGGTGCTCCAGGCATTGACTGGTCCTCCTTTTGATCCTCTGGGTGAAGTTTCCTTCAATTTTCTGATGGAGAAGGTGGTGTTTTTGGTTGCTGTGTGATCAGGGAGAAGGGTGGGAGAAATTGGTGCATTGATGTCGGTTTCACCATTCATCATTTTCTTTCTGGATAAAGTTGTTATTCGACCAGGCCCAGCTTTCCTTCCTAAGGTTTCTTCTTGTTTTCACTATTGATAGGACCTTGTCCTTCCGGGTTTCTTTTCTGACCCTTCTTCAGCTGTAGAGGTTCATTTGCATCCCCTGGATCTTTGTAGGGCTTTGTCCATTAATTTGGAGCATTCATCTTCCTTTCAAAAGGCTGATTCCCTTTTTCTCACCAATGGACTTCCCAATAAGGATTCTCGTCCTTCTACTGCTTCCATATCCTGCTGGATTAAGTCTACCATCATGAGGGCTTCCAAGTTGTCTGGGTCTTCTTCAGACCTCCAGGTGCAAGGCCATTCAAAGAGGGGTGTGGCTACCTCTTGGGCAGCCTTTCGGGTACTGCTTTGTGTGATGTCTGTGCTGCGGCTACTTGGAGTTCCCAGCACCGTTTTCTGTCCCACTATCGTTTACAATTGGGTAGGCTTTTTTCTTCTTCCTTTGGGGATCATTTCCTGTGAACTGGGGAGGATACTTCTGCTTATTTTGCTTCTTGGATGGTAGCTGCTTTTGTATATTGTAATAAAGATCTGTTATGTTTCAGTATCCTTGGTGCTTCACTGGTGTGTTGTTTTGGCCTTCATGTCTGAAAATAGTCATTGGTTGGCTTGGGTATTGTCTCATGCGTAAGTACTGCATGCAGGAAGATGGACAAGGAGGTAATTGCCCGGTTACTTACCGGTAATCTTCCTTCCTCCGAAGTCCTGGTCTTCCTAGATGCAGTCCTGAGTCTTGCCATCCCACCCGGGACTGGTAGTTGACTTTTTCTATTTTATTGCTGTCTTTTTTTGTGTAGTATGTTACAGGAAATACTTAGTTCCGCTCTTTTGTGTTGGCTCTTGGGTAATGGGGAGCATATAAGGGACCATCTCGAGGGGGAACTTTTTAGGTTTCAACTAGGGAATTGGTTCTGCTAGAAAGGAGAAGTGTCTCATGCGTAAGGATTGCATCCAGTAAGACCAGGGTTCAGAATAATAATGATTACCAGTGAGTAACCAGGCATTACCCCTGTAAACACTACAAGGAAATGACTGACTGCAAACCTTTGTTGCACACTTCATGCATCAGGGGCTCATTCATCCTGAAATTTACTGAAAAGAACAGTGCCAAGCACCCTAATTTAGCTCTGGTTCTGCAAAATGCCATTTAGCCTGTAATGGTTCATTCTTTTTAACTTAGTGAATCAAACTTTAGAAATTCACAAAAAAAAAACAAAGGTCGCAGGGTGATGTCACTGACCATATGGGGGTAAGGACAGAACAAGCAACCGCTCGTGCTTCATCCGCCATTTAAGATATTGGTGCATGAATACAGACTTCCTGAAGAAGGCTTACGCCGAAACGCGTTGAAAAAGGAATGCACTTCTGTATTTTTTTACAATCAATTTAATTGTTTATTATCTCACCATTTGCACATGTATTGTCTTTTTTATATATAATAATTTGTACTTATAATGAATTAAGAAAAACAATTGCTATGAAAAAAAGATGTTATAAAAATAAAATATCATAAGAAATTAACACTAGAGTGTTTCCAGTCATTAGTTAGTTAGTTTTCCTTCCCCTTTTCCCACCAGGCACATAACCCGGTGCACTTTTGCTCTGTCCTTACCCCCATATGCTGTTTCCTTGCCAGGGTTCATCCAATTAGGCAGGGGCCCCTTTCTTCCTAAACGATGTCACTGACCATGTCATTAGTGATGTAATATGTGAGGTCATAAGCAGTGTATTGCGAAGGCACAAGTTATAATTATAAAACATGGGCCTAACTATAACATCTCTCTTAAACTTTATTTTTTTTCAGTGAATTTCTAAGGTTTTTAAAATGCTATTTCATAACTATAACATCCCTGTAACCTTACATTTATTCAGTGAATTTCTATGTTATTTAACTAGTAATCGTGACTGCAGAGTGGTGGAGAAAATGGGCTGGGCCTCCGACCAGCTCTCAAGAATCCCACTGTGTAGGACTAATAAGAGGTAGCAGGAGGGCTTCTTCACTCATCAGGTCCCTCAGCAGTAAAGTGAACTTCATCCCCCAACCAGTAGTGTACCACGAGCAAAGCTGCATTTACAGAGTGATGAAGGGGGCGTAGCTATCAAAGGCCTCCTAGCAATCCCACTGTGTGGGACTTACTGGAGGTAACGGAGGATTAGTTGGCCCTAAGGACGTCCCTAGTGGCCAACTATCCCTCCTGTTACCTCTTGTAAGTCCCACACAGCAGGATTGGAGAGGTTGTTGGACGCCATGTCTCCTTTCTCCACCACTGTGCAAAGGCGGCTCCTGGCCCAATATTAGTAAGGGATGAAGTCCACTTGGCTCAAGAGAATCCTTGGGAGCCAACTACCCCTCCTATTACCTCCAGTAAGTCCCACTCAGTGGGTTTGCTAAGAGATGTTCGGTGGCCACACCCCTTTTCTCCACCACTCTGCAAATGCGCCTCCTGGTGCACTACTAGTTTGGGGATGAAGTCCTCCTGGCTCTTGAGGCTCCTTGGGGCCAACTCCTCCTCCTGCTACCTCCAGTAACACCCACACAGCTGGATTGCTGAGAGCTTGTCAGTGGCAATGCCCCCCATTCTCCACCACTCTGCAAATGCACCTCCTGATGCACTACTGGTTGGGAGAAGTAGTCAACTTTAGTCCTGAGGCCCTCACTAGAAAGGGGAATTCGTTCTCCAACCAGATGCACGCCAGCAGAAGCGTTTGCAGAGTGGTGGAGAAAGGAGGTGTGGCTTTCAAGTCCTCTCAGCACTCCCGCTCTCTAAGACTTACTAGAGGTAACAAGAGGGCTTGTTAGGCACCAAAGACACTCGGCATTCAAGGGGATTTCATTGCTCAACCACCACTGCATTCGCAGAGTTGTGGTGAAGGGGGCATGGCCTCCAGCAACTTGAGTTTTTTATAGTATAAAAAATGTTTTTAAGGGAAGGGGGATGCATAGCGCCGTCTCACCTCTGTCCATTTCAGCCCGGGACCCCAACCCCCGGGGTCACTCTTTTTTTTTTTTAATGGGGAGGGGGTGCAGTGCGTCCTTCCTCCCTGGACTAATTATGGGTTGGGGACCTCTTCCCTGTGGCCCAGCCTTTAACTAACAAACTTTTTTAAATATAGGAAGGGGGCCGTGTGGCCTCCTTCCCAGTGACAATTATGGCCCCGGAGAGCCCATCCCCAGGGCCTGCCCTTTATTTATTTTAATTTTTTAAATCGTAGGAAACCATGCGGCCACCACCCTTAGGCCAATTTTGGCTACCTAGGGGCCAGGCCTTTTTAATCTTTATTTTTTAAAGGGGAGGGGGACCGTGTAGCCTCCCTTCCCAGGCCTATTTCAGCACCAGGACCCCATCCATTGGGGCCAGGCCTTCATCTTTTTTTTTTAATAGGAGGGGGGCCTTCGCAGACCCCCTTCTCAGGCCGATATATCCCCGGGGACCCCATCCCCCTGGGCATGGCACCTTTTTGGATACCGCAAGGACAGCCTGAAGCCCCCCGTGGTCCCTGCCAGCTCCCTACCTCCTGCTGGAGCAGGCATTGCTTTTGGACAGAGGGAACCGCTGACATGCAGCTCCCTCTCCCCAAAAGCAATTCTGATCACCTTCATGGAAGCAAGAGCTACAGCACACTGCAATGTCCCAGGGGTGGGCACCTAAGGACATTGCTGGAGCCGGCCCTGGGGGGTGGCTGTCCCCAGGCCCATCTGCAGCTCCACAAGCTGTGACCCCCTTCAACATTAAGCCCCGGGGAGGTAGCCGTCCCGGGGCTGCTTGGGGGGGCAGGAGCCCACCATGCCGTATTAATTAATATACCCCTGGGAAAGTGGTAGTTCCAGGGGTGGTAGGGGGCCTGCGTGGCCCCCTGTATTTGAATGAATTAGCCCGGGGAGGTGGCAGTCCCTAGGGCTGAGTGGGGGGCAGGATCTCCCCACACATTATTAATAAATATAGCCCCGGGGATGGCAATCCCCGGGCTGCGAGGGGGTTGTGAGACCCCCGACACCTCCCTTGTCTTTACCTTGGGGAGGTGGCTGTCCCTGGGGCTGTGGGGGGCCGCGTGGTCCCCCAAAATTATTTTTTATTGCCGCCAGGACCTGCCTCACCCGGGTGCCTAATTAAACGAAGCACTGGAAACTTTTGGTGGGATTCGTTGATCCACCACATTTCCTGGCCAGTTTTTTTAAAAATTATTTTTTAAGCCTTGGGGGGTCCCCGTAGGACCCTTCTAAGAGACCTAGGTTGTCAAGGTGTTTCTACCCTGCCCCCTTTTCCTTCTTTTTTATGTGTTGGCAGCCGTCTTCTGACTCGGTGAATCGAGTCACGAGACGGCTGCCAACACATCTCAAGCACAAGTTTGGGAGGGGTCCTATAGGTGTGGGCTTTTAGTAAAGTACAGTGGGTCCCACTGTACTTTACTAAAAGCCCACACCTGAAGGTAATTTTTTGTGTGCTTATTTGTCTTGTGTACAGCCAATTTTGGAAGATTTTCTTCACATTTGCTGGTTCAACAGGGACCATGGAGAAGTAAAATGACGCTTCGCAGGACTATACAGTCATGGGAAAGCGAATGCCTTCATTACTATCAGTAAACATCATTACTTCTAGTACTACTCTTCCTTATCTCAGTCACAAACATTGTTATAGGTAGGCTGAGTAGGAAGGACATGGAGGTAGTTGTAATTATCTCCCTGTCCATTGGATTCACACTGGCTAGGATTTCCTCTCGTTCTACAACCACTTCAACAGGCTCTGGGGTGTCCATCCTACTTAGGGGTGGGTCGTTCTCCCCTCACCTGCTAACAGCAAGGATCGCACAATAAAGAGAACAAATACAGTTTTGTCTATAAATTCCTTGATGAGATGTTAATAATGTGGGCTACAATTCGCAAACCACTATCCAACATCATACTGGGATACTGCCTGTTTCATCACTGAGGTTCTGGCAGTTTCGAGAATTGTTAGTCAGTCAGTCAAGGTGATGTTTATTTAGACCACTTGGTACTTAAAGACGTATCATATATAACCATTTTAATTTTTATAATTACATTACTTAAAGCAACCTATTCATTCTATGAAAACTCAAGATACCTTAAAATGTACCCCATCTTCATGTCTTCATCATAACATCAGACACTATTAATACAATCATCATAAATAACCCAAACTTTACAATTATATACTCATAAAAAACTTTTTTAGTAGCAATCATAAACCTCACTATGGCGCTTGCTATATCCCAGAATCTCATTTCAGTTAAAAGTTCCATAGCTTTTACACAGTTTCTAATTCCGAATTCTAAAAGGATTGGGTGTAAAAACATTTTCCGTGCAGTCAGTACTTTAAAACAATCCAATAAAATGTGCAATATATCTCATTTAATACTTAAACCACATGTGCATTTCCCCTCACGATCAATCATGGCTATTTTTACCGTTTCATTAATATAGTAGGGATTAATTCTGAATCGTACCCTTAACAATTCTCTCCTTAAACTGCGACTAGGTAATGCATCCACATACTGGTATCCTACTTCCTTTTGCCATGAACTAGACAGGAAATTAACTGATTTTTTCCCATAAGGTACTGTTTGTCATAATCTCTCGATAATTCCCTGCCTATTACCCCAAACTCACTCCTTGTAATCTCAATTTGTAAAAACCTGTGGGCATAACTTAATTTCCATATCCCCACAGACTTTTAACAAAGTTTTCCTAACCCCGTAGCCTATTTTAATTCACCTTGCTGTAGGTCATTTTTTCACCACAGAGAGCCTTTTGCCCTTCCTCCGAGCTTAGTTGCTTCCAGATTCTTATCAGCGCCATACGGTCCATTATATTCCAGGATACCATTTACGTGTTCAATCGTACACCCGGGATCATAAAATATCTAGGCAGAAACAGTAAATGTAGGCATTTACCTTTCTCGACTTCCCACCTGCTTTTTCCACTTAGATATAACAATTCGCTTCCATATTGGAATTGCAGAGGAATCATTACCACAAAGGCTTTCAAAACAGACCTATATGACATCTCACCGTAATCCTTATTGAATTTCTTCATGCCACTGACTGAAGCGAGAGCCCTTACTTTCAGCGATTCCAGATGGATACCCCATTTTAGGAACTTCTCAAATCAGACCCCTAAATACTTGTATTCCTTTACTATCTCCAGCTTGGTGGGACCCAGAAGCCATTTGAACTTTGTTATTTTATTACCAAAGCACAGAACTTTTGTTTTTTCCATATTCACTACTATTGTTTTACAGTTGCAATATTCCATTAACGTGTCCAGCTTTCTTTGCAGACCTATCTCTGTCTGATCCAAAAAATCAGAAGGTCTTCTGCATGTCAAAGACATGCATCATGTTTGCCATCTAGTTTGGGGCTAACACTCTAAGCCCCCAACCCGAACTGATGGCATGTCTGCTACATATAAAGAAAAGGGTAGGGGAGCCACAATGCACCCCTGTCGTAATCCATTTTCAATTAATATATCCTCATTTATATCATCCCAAAGGGTAACTCGCTTCACTACTGGTTTCCCCCTTCTCTCATATGTTTCACCCAGATACTCCTCCCAGGCCCATTTTGTCCAGCACAATTCATAGCCCCCTGTATTTAGCTAGAGCCTTCCTAAATTAGTTTCCAGAAATGTTGTATAGTTTTGTTTCCATTGCTTCCAAAAGTTTACCCCAGCATTTCTGGTTGTGAATTCTTTTTTGATCCCTTATTAACCTTTTATATTTTTTCTTTTTCTTCTGGAGGCTGCTATAACTAGTATTATCATAACTTAGCTTAAGGTTTCTTCCTCCATTTCTTATCTCTGCCTTTACATTTTGTTTCCTTTCAACCATATTCTCTGATTCCTATTATCACCATCTTTATTCCCTTTTATTTCAGCCCTTATACATTGAGCAACCTGTCTGATTGTCTTTTCATACCACCCTAAATATTTTCTAGGGGTGCCACTTAATCTTTTGTTCTGTTGGAATGTGGTTAGCTTTTTCCATGCATCCTTAGAACATTCTCGTGGTCAACACCAAAGGATTCCATTTGGGCAGGGAACACTTATCTCATGGTCTCTTTTCACCCCCTACTGACTCAAGTTTTATGGGGTAATGATCACTTCCCTCGACTTGCACCACCTCAAAAAGCCTAACTAAATCAAAATTCTAGGCGTGCATAAAGATATAGTCTATAGGGCATGGTTGCTGTCCCCTCCTAAATGTTTGACTAGCGGGACGATCAGCATCTTTCCTTCGATTCAAACAGACTAAGCCCTTTGACCTCAACTTTTTTCCTAGGGCCATATCTTGCGTTATCAAAATACACATTAAATAGGGGGTCTTCACAGAGTGCCACCAAGGGCCAACGAGAGAAGTGAGAAGCAGGAGTGCTATGTAAGAAACAGAAGGGGACCCTTAATCAGAGATTGGATTTCCATCAGTTACCTTGGTGATCAGTATCATCATCTGGGTATCCTCCCAGCCAACCGATATACTTCTTGATCATAGAGGCTATCTCCTTGGGAATAATCTCTCAAGTGAGTCGGGAAAGGAGAACAAGAAACAAGGAAAGAACAGTTTGTATGTTTCTTCAAAAAAGATCAAAAATTATTTCGCAAGTAATCGTGAGAAATAGTGCAGTGCAGAGACAATGAGTGCAAAGTTAAAAGAGAATTGCCAAGAGAGAAACAGTCTTTATTATAGATATACCTTGACATTCTCAATGAAAACAGTGCAAAAAGCGGTGTTCACAAATAACTGCTTTCTATTAAGGTTGACATATTTCAGCCATTGGGGTAAAACTGCCCTAGGCTTTCTTCAGGACCTGTCTAAATGAATAGTTTGCTACTGCATCAAAACCAAGTTGTGACCTAAATAGTGTCAAGTGAAAAAGGAAAGAAAATGACCAAAGTCTTAGCAAACACGTTGTCTAGGTTGGAATTAATACAACCGTTCTCTACAGATCCTCCGATTCAAGGGATACAGATGACACCTAAAAATAAATGAAACCACTAATACTCCCAAGCAATCATTCGTAAAAGGCCTGAAAGCCTCTATCAAGCCATCTGTTGTCTACAAGGCTAACACAACCTGCATATTATTTCATATAGTAGTGTAAAATATCAAGCGTAAAATTATTGCTCACCCGTCTTGATCGAGGAATGGACCTCACCTCGCCCGGTACCTCACCCAGGACTATGAGGCCCCGCTCCAAGAAGAATCAGGAAGAAATGGTAATGATAGAGAGACTTGCGTTGCCAGATCAACATCTGGAAAACTTGCCTCAGTTATCTTCTAGACAATCACTAGCTCTTTAGTCAATGAATCAATCCTAAGTGGGTCCAATTTTTGATTGAAATCCTCCAACAGAATACACAGCTCTCTAGAGTGTGGTTCACTTAGGCTCTCTATATCGTTCTTGAATTTTCCCAATTCACCCCAGCATTCCTTATCCCACCTCCCTGCATACACACATTTACTATAGTCATGGAATCATATTTTGTGTCTGGATCTAAAAGTTACACCTTTCAGTCCACCAGCCAGCTACATTTGACTTTCAAAGGTGTCACCTTTTTTCTCTTATGGTAGATTCCAGGGATATTCTCCCCCCCCTTGCCAGGCGCCCCTGTTGACTCTTCTTAGCCAATCTATTTATCTGGGCACACTCATCAATACTAGGGGTTTTGTCACACAGCTGTGTTTCTTGCAAATAAACAATCCTATACAAGTCAATATATCTATTGAAACGTTCTAATTTTGACATTCTCCTGTAACCATTGGAATTCCATGTTAATACCTTGAGGCTGTGTGATGTCCCTACATCCTAATCTATTTCACTTAGCCACCCATCTTCTACATATCCTGGTGAAGAAATGGTCTTATATCTATTTCTATATTATCAGGTCTCTCCTTTGTATAGACATATTGGTTTGTGTCACAGTGATTTTCACATCTTCCTTCTCCCTGTATCCCTGCTCAATCAGCCAAACCTGCCTTAATCCCAATCCAGCATGGTACTGAAGAAAGGGTTTTTCGGGTTTGCTATGTGTGGGCATTTCCACCCCTGGTACTAGTCTAATCCCTTATTTTAACACCTCCTGTCCTGCTTTCATAAGTGCCATCTTAACCATACTAGAATACAGTAGTACTTTCGTAACTTCATTCCCTTTATTATTAACCATGAATCCCACTTGTTTAAGGTTGTTTGTCCCTACTTACTTCAAGCTTGTACATTTAGAGGAGGAGAAAAGTAGCTGGGAGCGATTTAATGGTTGTAACTTCCTCGCCTTATAACCTCTCTTTCCGTACTGAGAAGGTTCAAAGCATATCCATAAATTGCTCTCGTCTCTGCTTTCTATTGCTATTTCTGGGGGTCTCATACTACACTCTCCCTTCTTTCTGCAGCCCATAAGGTCCATCCCCCTCTTCTCCCTGTTCGATCCTTGAGATCACCCTTTTCTCTTTGCGTACCCACTTATTACAATCACTGTGATTTTTCTTACTTTGGGGTTGTGAGCTACTTCTCCTATCATTAAATCTCATTCATTTTCCTTCCTGAATCTCCTTCATTATAGCAGTCTTAAGGGCTAATACGAATTCCTGTGGATTCTTACTTTGGACTCTGATGCCTTCTATCCCTCCCAACACCCTTCATCTTCAGCTGTTTTTCCTTTATCACCTTCCTTGGCCGTTTGCTCTTTCTTCTCGTCCGGGGATTATATTGCATGTATCTAGTCAATTCTCCCTGGGTTTTTTTAAGCATCGGGTGTCTAGATATAAATACGTTTTGTAAAACATTCGACCGGAGCACTTCCTCTACCTCCTGATAAACTGGAGTTTGGGTAGATGGTTTTGCTCCTTCTACAATCCATACTATTGATGGCATAGGACCCTTAATTTGCTTTAGTTCCCCCACTACAATTTGAACTTTTCTTGTAGGGTTTTTACGATATCATTATTCAACAATGAGACCTCTAGCAAACCTTGCAAGGTTTTTTGTAGTATCAACATGATATCCAACGTAGAGGCTGATGGCTTTGCAGAGATCACAAGATTTAGAATACAGTTTTGTGCTGATTCTTTGGCTACTTTAGCCGGACTCTATTCCGTTCTTTCCTTCTGCTCCTCTCCTGAGGAGTTACTGTGTGCCGAGCTACAGTGCTCACTTTCAGTCCCTTTATCCTCCCCTTCCACTTGTAAACTTCTGCCCTCCTAAGTGGCCAAGAGCAGAGTTGATGAGAACTGTCTTGGTTCCGGGTATATTTCATTTTGGCTAAATGTTCCTTCATAGTTTAAGATGGGGAACTCTACTTCCAGCGATAGTTGGCTAACATTCTCCCCCTGAATCAATTGCCCTTCTGCACCCAACTGAGATTCACAGTAATTGTTTTCTTTTCAAATGTTTCCCCACGAAGTCCTTGATCAATTTTGTGATTGATTCTCCCCCTGACTCAGTTTGCAAGGGACTTTTTTGATAGGGTTGCTGCTTTCGGGCTTCGTGCTTTGGGCCATATGTATCAAGCCTTTTGCGAAATTGCGATTCCTTATTTTGCTTAAGCATTTAAGGAATCGCAATTTTGCGATTCCTTAAATGCTATGTATGAAGCTTTTTAGACTTGCGATTTCAGGTTTAGAAATCGCAAATTACCACCAACTTGTAGTTGGTGGTAATTTGCGATTTCTTGTAAATATGCACAATTGTGCATTTGTGAGGGTGGCATATGACGCACATACATGCCCATTGGGCATGTATGTGCGCCATATGCACACACATGTAATTTACAGGGGTGCAGCAGGGTGTCCTTGAGACACCCTTGCAATAATTCTCAAATAGCGATTAGCAAATTGCGAATTCGCAATTTGAGAATTATTTCGCAATCATTCCTATGGGCCTCCTGGCCCATAGGAATGCATTGGAAATTATTCCTTAATTGCGAATTCGCAAAATGCGAATTCGTAATTAAGGAAGATTAAGGAATCGTTAAATAAAAGCGATTTTCTTCATACATACCATTTTGCGATTACTAAATAGCGATTCCTTAAAAATCGCTATTTAGGAATCGCAAAACGGAACTATGATGCATATGGCCCTTTATCTTTTTTGTTTCTTTTTTACAGTTTCCGTCCTTCTCCTCCGTGTTCCTGTCTCCCCCTACTGTAGTGTTGACTAATTTTAGACAATTGTTTTGCCCCTTACGTGGTTCGCCTTTCCCTGATGCCATTTATTAGTCTGGTATCAAATGTATTTTACTGGGCACACACGTTTCCTTTCTGACTTTATAAGCATTGGTCCACTATTTTAGCTCTGTCCCAGGCCTTCCTGTGCTGCTCAGTACTACTTTGATCTTAGGTTCAGGACAGAAATAACCTTTTGTTCTCCCCAGCCATATCACTCTCACCTGGCACCATCAATCAGTTACCTCTGCTCTCTACTGTTGCAGTCACTGTGCTTCAAGCCTGCTGCCATCTCCTCCCATTACTACTTTTTTTGCTCCAATTTCATTTTTTACTTTTACTTTAGTTTTTTGCTTTTGTCATCAGTTTTCTTTTAGTCTTTCCAGCTTAGGTAATTCCACCTGGGCTTTCACCATAGGCGAATCGGGGTACTTCTGGACTTCTCGTGTGGCTATAGGCAGAGCCGGTCCTAGGATTTGTGGGGCCCTGGGCAGGATAGGAACATGCGGGCCCTTCTAATTTGCATAAAATCTAATGTCAAAGGGAGTGACATCATAGGAAGTGTCAACTGACCATTCATTTTCTGACAGTGTTGAAGCAGCTCTGCAAGAAGTGAATATCGCTGAGATGGCTGCCATTTGGGCAGCCATTATTGCGGTTTCCTAGCAGCATAACACCACCTGTTAGTTTTAACACCACTATGCTTCACTGTATCCAGCGTGTCGCATCTGTAATGGTAGCTTTATAAGCCCCTCTGGGGATTGTAGTCCTAATGAGATATTTTGCCAGTAAGGGGAATTGTCCTGTGGACTACAACCCCTAAGAGAGAGAAGTGTGCCGAGTCTTCAATGCATGCGAGTCATTGGTGTCTGTTCTGTTCTGGCAAGTGCGTACTAAACTGGGTATACCATCAACCCAGAGTGAGGCCAGTAACAGTACCCATGCTCCTCTCCAGCAAAGGATGCCGCCGTAGGCATACGTAAAACATGATATCTAGGGTTATATTGTGAATGAGTCACTAATCCAAGCAGAGAGCGGAGTGGTCATTTAAACCTGCTTCACAGGAAGGGCCTTTTTCAGCGGACTCAAACTATCGTACTTTATTTCCCCGTCTCCTTGCCCCAGCCCTCAACTCCTCCCTGCTTCGTGAAAGTGGAGAGCAAAACCCCGGTACAGAGATGGTTGCTTCTGGTGCTTCACAGACGATCGCCTCGGCTTTATTGCATGGTCGAGGGGCATGGGTTTACGGTGAGTGACAACCAGTTTGTATACTAATAAGAGTGTTGCTGCTCCTAAACATAATGCTCCATAACTCCACTCCAACGCCCATTCACCTCTTCCTGCCTTACCTCTCCTGTTTTTTCTATTCCTCTGGTCTTTCTCCGTTCTCAAGTACCCTCCTTTCTCTTATTTCTTGCCCCTCCTCTTTCTCACATTATCCTTCCACCCTCTGAAGTTGTCTTCCTGCCCCCACCAATGTGATGTTCTCCCTGCCCTGCCGCCCAATTCACACCTCTACAACTCCCGTCAAATGCCATTTTTTCCTTCCATGCCTTAGCTCCATCATTCCTCCCTATTGTTCCCATATTCCACCATGCCCTCCCCTGCTTTCCCACCCCCCTCACTTCCTTCCACTCACCTTCAGCCCCTTCTGCTTTCTTTTTTTTAATCTCCGATCATTTGCTCCCTTCTTGCTACTAAGGCTGCTTTTCTGCATCCACTCTTGAAGGCCCATGGTAAATCAGCAAGTAGCGTAACTCGCACTAAACAGTCATGTTTTGCTTGACCAGGTTATTTTATACAACGCCAATAGTTCTAAATCTTAAAAGCGCAAGACCTGTTGCATTGCAAATGCTTGTTTTTGTTGTGAGCCCTGCAGGATACTCTGCTTTTCCTTCATGCAGGGGCAGGGCTCACTACCCGACCAGCGGGAGGCCTGCCCCACCCGGGGGATTTTGGGGCCAGGGAAAGGGGGGTAGGGCCAGCACCGTCTGTGGGCTGGTTTTGGCGGGTTGGTGCTTTGGGCTGGGGGCGGGGCTAGTTTGGGCGACTTTTGGTCTGGTGCCCCGTTAAATCCGGCCATTTCGATGTGCAGGCCACCATTTCGTTTGGGTGCCCCAGCTGCCGGGCGGGGGGTGGGGGACAAAAAATTATTTTGGGCCCTGGTGCGGTGGTTGTCGGCGGGGTGTGGTGGGTGTTTATAACAGGGCCGGGAGTAACAGGGATTGGTGGAGCTAGGAGTGGCGCACATCAAGGCACAACAGGGTTTGGACGAGGTGGGCTGAGCGGACTGGTGCGGCCCGCCGTGGTGGTAGGGCCGATGCGGCGCGCCGCTGGCAACGCCGCGGCGGACGGTTTGGAGGTAGCGTCGCCGAGTGTGTGGCGGTTTGGAGGTAGCGTCGCCGAGTGTGTGACATAGGTAGGTGGTGGGGGGAGTGCTGGGCCTGGGTGGGAGGGAGGCATGGTTGGGCCGCGGCCGGGATGCGGGGCAGGGGGGGGGCAGATGCGTGGTGGCGGAGGCGGCGGACTTTGCTTGACATGACGGGCGGGAAGGGGCAGGGGAGGCCCCGCGGGTGGGGGGGCGCATGGACGGGGGGCGGGGGTTGGAAGATGCCGGTGGTGTGGGGGGCTTGGCGTGGGGAGGGCTGGGGTGGGGGACTTGCCGGTGCTGGAGGAAGCGGCGGAATAGGGGGGGGCTGTGTGCTGGATGGGGCCTCGCAGGGGGGGCTGTGGTGGCGCCTAGGGAGGGCGGAGGTCGAGAGCCTGGGGGAGAGGGTGGGGCAGGGGGGGAGTGTTTTTGTGGCGAGGGTGTGATGGGGGGGTGAGGCGGTTTTGGGAGGGGGGCGGGGTGGGGGGCGGCTGGCCGGGGGGGGCCTTCGAGTGGGGTGGGGGAGGCGGTGTCCAGGGAGGGGGGCGTGCTGGGTAGACGGGGGGGGAGGTTTGTTTTCCTGGCAAGCTGAACCCATATCTGGTACTGACTTGGGACGCAGGAGTAAGCGCTCGGGGAGCAGCATGCGGCTCCACGCAGCCGAGAGGATGGGCCGGCTCTGCCTGGTGCGGGCGGTCGCTCTCCCACGAGGGACCAGTCTTGCAGGCGCGACGAGAAAGGGGGCGGTGCGCCCCCGCCACCCCCACCCGAAGGGTCGGTGCGGCAGCCGGGGCTTGGGAACTTCGAGTATGGACTTATTTATTGCATTTGATTATGGACTTAGTGATTGCATTGTGTTGGCGCAAACTTGGAACACGGCGGTTTGAGCTCTTGCCACCCCCACCCGAAGGGTCGGTACGGCCGCCGGGGCTGGGGGAAGTGGAATATGGACTACTTACTGCATTGTCTTATGAACTTCTTTGTGGCATGGTGTTGGCGCAAATTTTGAATAAGGCGGTGTGAACTGCCTCTGCCACCCCCACCCGAAGGGTCGGTACGGCCGCCGGGGCTGGGGAAGTGGAATATGGAAGTATTTACTGCATTGTATTATGACCTTATTTATGGCATGGAAACTTTCAACAAGGCGGTGTGAGCTGCCCTTGCCACCCCCACCCGAAGGGTCGGTACGGCCGCCGGGGCTGGGGGACAAAGGTATTGTGGACTTAATGAGGGCAGTTGATTCTGGCCTTACTTATGCATGGTGATGGCGCAAACTTGACCAAGGCTGGGAGCTTGTCTTGAGGAGAATGGAGGGGCTCCGGGGTGGGGGGGAGTACGGGAACGCTGGCATAGGGTGCATTCTAGTACAGGAGGTTTGTGGCAATGCTAGCGAAAGAGTGGCTCACTGACAGTTCGCATGTGCAGAGAAGGCTTTATTGAGGTGGAGTTAAAAGCGGGGGCGAACAACATGCATGAGGTGGTGTACGGGGGGTAGTACAGAGGTGCGGACAGTGAGGCACCGTTCTGTTCAGGAGGCGGGGTGACAATCGGGGGAGTCCAACAGGCAGGAAGGAGCGTTATTGGGGTAGCGCAGAGGAGCGGGGGGACACTGTTTTCTGGTCATGAGGCGGGGGCGAGTGCGCGCGAACAGGCTGGATGAGTGGCGTGTTCTAGGGGGCGGGGTTAAGGTGTATGGTGTGACGACTTTTCTTTCCTTGAGGTGATGGTGACACGTGTGGGCAAACATCGGGGGAGACGGCAGGCGGTGCGTGCAAGGGAGGGACGGGAGGATGTGGGGGGACAAAACATAGGAAGGTGTTGTGGGGGCTACTGTGAGGCTAAAGTGCCTCTTGTGGGCAGACGGTAGTCAGGAGACGGCATGCAGGGCGCTCCGGGTGATGAGGGGCGTGATACGGCAGTACGTAGGAGGGAATGGTGCAGCAGTGTTTTGGGACAAGGGGGACAGTGGCATTCGGGGCAAACGAAGGGTCAACTTGAAAGGCTCCGTTTCGGCGTAGGAGGCACAAGGTGATCGTGGGCAGGCCACGGGATTAGGCGGCAAGCGGTGAGTTACGGGGGACATGGGGCGCGGTGCGAAGGTATGGACCCCGTGGGCTGTATACAGTCCCGCGGGAGACATGGGTTCGGTTGACACAGCTGCCAAGTTTAATGAACTTGTGTGAGCGCTGTTTTCTGGACATGAGGACAATGGGGTCTGGGGTGTAGGTTGCGGGAGCGGGCAAGCAGTGAGGATAGGGGGGATATGGCACGGCAGGGCGGACACACGCATGCAGGGCAGGATTTCCGGGGGCAGACGTGGCATTGGCGGATACGGAGGCCAGTGTATTGTACGGGCAGCTCGCGGTGTGTTCCAGGGGACCTGGGCTGTGGGCGGTTTCCTGACAGTCTGATTTCGAGTGTCGGGATATTATGGCATTTTGGGCAGCTCGCACCCTTTCCGTACTCTGTTGATGGGGGTACCGCTTTGACGGGGCGAATCGGGGGCACAGCTGGGCCCAGGGGCTATAGGTGGCCTTAGAGAGTAGTAGAGAGATTAGCACTGATGGTCGTTAGTGGAGAGGGACTAGTTTAGTTTTGGAGGGATACTGGGATGGAGCAGAGGGGGTTGGGGTTGTAGGCAATAGTAGTTAGTGAGTAGTGGGGAGTAGTAGAGAGGGGTTTGAAGTGTGTAGTGTGTAGTGGGGTGACGACTGGTAGGTGGTGCAATGCCATTGGTGGCGTGCAATTTGGAGGTAGGGGAATTCTGTGGCGTGGGTTGAATAATCTGTTTGGTGTTGTGGAAATTAGAGGGCAGAGTTAGAGTTATGGGGCATGGAATTGAGTGGCATGGTGTGGAGCTGTGCGTATATCATAGGAAACGGGGTTTTTTCATTCCGGCTGGTGTGGGACTCTTGGCGCTGTTTGAAAAAACCACATGGTTTTGACCAAACCCCTTGTCAATTTCGAGATGCAATATCCACGCAAGTATGGGTAACAGGATTTCGTTAACATAGGTACGGGTGACGCTGCTGGAGCGAAACGACAAGGCTGGTCTGTGAGTGGAAGTATTTAGCATGGGAGGAGTCTTAAGCCGGGGGGCAGGTTGTGGTGGCAAGAATCAGTGCAGGAAGGCTGCTTTGAGGCGCCCAGGGAAAGGGCGGTTTGCGGGCCATAGCTTCAGAGGTTGACTTCGTATGATAATTGCTTAAACAAGACGTGATAGTATCTGCATGTGAGTGATTTCGGTCCTCTCGGTACCTTTGGAATTTAGTGGAAGTTGGGGGCCAGGTCACGGTCGATCCATGGACAGCGAGAACTCTGCAATAGCAGGCCCTTCGAGTAGTGTGCAGCAGAGGATGCACTAGATTGTCGTAAATATTTAATTTACCATCTTAATTTCTATGCAGGTAAGTACTTAATCAATAATAACTCAATCGGAAAGAAAGAAAACAGAGTCCGTGGTGTTAGAGTTCTTAGGGGTTTTATTCCTTAAAAAGGAATCGTTCCGGAATTGGATATCATGTTCCTGCAACCACACAGGGTTCAGGAAGGGATAGAGCAATGTTTTATTGACAGTACATAGCTTATATACTTAATTTACATCATAGAAAGCAATATAGTAGGCGTAACAGCTGAGAGTAGACAAGATAACAGCATCCACGTGTTACTAGTACGTAATCAGAAGGCATGGACTAGGAGTAACTGGAGGTGTACTCTAGAAACGTCACAGGTAGGTGTCACATGTGGGTGGCACTTAAACAGAAATGTTGCAATGTCAGCAGAAATCGGAGGCTTGGATGCGCGCGCAGGTGCATGTCGTGTGATTGGCATGAAACTGGAGGGTGCAGGGGGCTTGACATTTACACTGACGGAAAGAGACAGAAGTCTGGCATGTCAGATCAACTTGTGCTTCTATCATATCTGATATCTGATGTTTTAGGAACTGGGCTATCTGGGCGGAAAGGTCTCTGGGGCAGAAGCTATTCTATACTGACTGTGAGTGCGTGTATAAGCGCCTGAGTGTCTGCATGAGAAGCGGGGGGCATGGGCCTTCCATGGGAGCATGGTAACAGAGGCTATGAATTACTTGCACGGAGACAGTAAGGCCAGGCCCTTTTGCTCTACACCTGGAGGAATGTTTACTTAAACTAGTAGGCAGGAATGTATTTTCGGGGAGCGGAACAGATAACTCGAAGGTTGTAGTCAGTCTTGGCAGGCAGCAGGCTGAGCTAAGCGCGGTGGGCCGCGCTGGAAGTAAGGCAGAGTTCACAGGTACGGGGGCAGCCTGGGCAGCCTGGGCTGAGGCTTTCAGAGTCAGAAGGAAGGAAAAGGCTCGATGGCAGAAATTCAGGGCCTACTTTGCCAGAGCTAAAAAACATGTAAAGTACACTACAAAAAGACATTGGCATAGCATACTTAGGAACGGACTATCCAACCCATTCAGGGTGGGTCTGAAAGAGGACATGTTAACGTTGGACGCAAATGTATTTGCGTCTTCATAGCTGGCACAGGAGGGAAGTTACATGCACTTTAACTCGTACATGGAGATGGTGGGGTACACGATAGGGAACATAACTTGACCAAAAATTTATATTTCCTCATTCCCTCCTTGTTCCCTACGGACCCTTCATGATATATCGATCCTCATGAATTGATCAGTTTGTTCTTGTAATATCATTTGCTCGTCTCTCTTCCGTTGTCTGTTTGAGAGAAAACTGGAATGTTCAATGCATGATGTGGCACACAGTCCACATATCGCCGGCCCACACTGTAGGCACAGGCAGCAACTGAATACTATGACAAGGCCAACGCCTAGGAAGGATAGGATCTTCCATCCCCAAGCGGACAATGTTGTCCAGAACCAACCGGACCAAGTCCAGGTGCCTGGATTCTGATGTATTAAACTTGCAATTTTGTGAAGACGTGTAATAGCTTTGTATACAGATGGCGCGTTTTCTGGAATGAAAACACAGCAACTTGACCCGATGACCTTACAAGCTCCACCTCTATCTGCCAAGATGACGTCAATAACAAGTCGATTCTGAAGGACAACAACCCGCATGGCAGATTGCTCCTCTGTTAGGTTACCTAAGGCGGAGGCAGTTTCATGTACTACTGCTTCAAGGGTTCTAGTTAATCTACGTATTAATTTACTGTTTTGGACCGGGCCTAAAAAGAAAAAGAATCCCTTATTAAAATCGGTGTATTGTTCCCATGCCGTTTCTGTATAGTCGACAAGCGGGAGATCTCTTCGGAGTCTATTCTTTACTAGATTTGTGTTTCTGTGATAATCAGGAGGGGCTAGAAAAACAGGTGGCAGAAGGAATGCAATATAACAGGTACCATCCCAATCTGGAGGCAGACGTATGTATGCGGTATGACCACAAACAAAATAAGAATGACGGGTAGCTTTAAAGGACGATTTACCATGATCACTGAATTCGACCACAGTAGTACATTTACTATGACCTAGGTGTACTGAACCTTTCTTCCTGACACATAATTCACCAGTGACTGGTAATACTGACATAGCGGGCAGAACTGGTGCAGCTTCGGATTCAACAGTAAGAATCATAAGGTTAATTGTGTAATTACTTAATCCATATACTTCATTTTCTAGATCAGTTCCTATTCTAATGGGGAGTCCCTCCTTATCAGGGTAACAGACGTCGAGCAGGACTAAGTTTAGGTTTCCCCAAACCCAGCTCCCGTCGAGAACAGCAATATCAGGATCTAAAGAATTAATTATTTTAAACCATGCACCACAGGAGCCGTTGTGAGTGAATGGGTATGGAAAGAGGGGCAGAGCTCCCTTGTAATTCTGGTAGGGAGGGAGCCGGACACATATCCAGCAGTTTGTGGCGTTATTAGTCTGATGGGAGTGATGTAACATACTAATGAATGTGTTGTTGCGCAGCGCAAGTCTGTAAGAAAGTTCATGTGGAGGTAACTTACTAAAAGAATGTTCAGCAGAAACATTGTAAGCAGATTGTTCACGCTTGAAAATAGGGCAATAGATTGGAAGAAGTATACTTGCAACAATAATCAGAATACTTAGAAAAAACATCATTAATAATGTCACTACACAGTGACTACGCAGTGATTTGCAGTATGTACGTTTCTTGAATTGTCTCTCTCTCTCTCTATCTCGATCTAGGGGATACATGTCAGAAACTATTTAACCGATTCACCTAGGGGAGGACTTAAACAATTAAACTGTCTGACTTGCTAGATCGAAGCTTTAGTCGGTACTCCTCTTGGGGAGTTTTCTCTCGTTCAGGTATTTTAAAGTCACTAGGTTTAATACAGTCTTTGGTGGGGGTGGGCGAGTCAGGGTCTGGTTTCAGTTCGTTGCATAGTTTAATATGACTCGTATGGACCCACCCCTTTCTGCCCTCCAACTTCACTGCGGTCCTCGTAGTAAGAAGGACGGTCTTCGGCGCTTTCCAGCGGGGCTCCAGCGGGCTTTTCCTGTCAAAATTCCTCACTAGGACCATGTCGCCAGGACGGACATCATGCGGCTTTACATCAGTGTTGTCAGGAAAGGCTGCGGCAACCTGTGAACGACATGATTGGAGTGCAGACATCAAAGAGGCAAGGTAATCTGTCAACATGTTACAATCAACATCGGTAATTTTCTTAGGAATGGGCGTCCCCCACATATTCGGTGGTCTGCCAAAGACCACTTCATACGGGGATAGTCCTGATCTCGAATGTGCAACCATTCTCATATAGAACAGTGCAACTGGCAGGGCGACTATCCAGTCGACCCCTTTCTCCTGGCATATTTTGGCAAGGCGGGTCTTAAGTGTCTGGTTATGCCTCTCTACAAGGCCTGCGGCTTCGGGATGTCGGACACAATGGAATTTCCACTGATATCCTAGCAAAAGGGAGACATGCTTCATGAGTTCGGATGAGAACGGCTGTCCGTTATCTGAGTACACGACACGAGGCAGGCCGTATCGTGGGAAGAATTCTCGAACCAGCTGCTTGGCAGTGGTCGGGGCAGTGTAATCTGAGACTGGGTATGCTTCGGTCCAACGAGAAAGTGCACAAACAACTACGAGGACATATTTGAATCCTCGACAACGGTTCATCTGGATATAATCCATCTGGAGGACTTCAAAAGGATGATCGGGAGGATGAAATCCACCTTGCTCTACAGGGACGCTTTTACCTGGATTGAACTGACAACAGATCATGCAAGTACGCACTTTCTGTTTTGCTGCTGCTCGCAAGTGTTTGTTGTACCAGAGATTCTGTAAACTGTCTAACATAGCTTTTTCTCCTAGATGTGCAGGACTATGTGCTGTATTTATCATGATTTGAACCATGGAGTCGGGGAGGAACCATGTGGTTTTTCCCTTTGTGACCCATCCTTGATCTGTCTGGATCCCTCCTAGTTCACTCCATTTCTTTATTTCATCTGAAGTGGCATGTGTCTGAATATCGGTTACGTCTAGGGTGGGATCCCTGACTGACATACACTGAGTTGGTACTATTGTCTTTGTCACATCAGTAGTCTGGGTATGAGTCAATGCTGTATGTTTTGCTGTCTGGTCTGCCAGGTCGTTACCCTGGGAAACAGAATCTGTAACCTTAGTATGTGCTTTACACTTCATGACTGATATGCCCGAGGGCAAATGTATTGCCTCTAATAATGCTTGAATGAGGGGACCGTGTTGGATCTTGGCACCATGAGAGGTCAAGAAACCTCTTTCTTGCCATAACATGCCGAAGTCGTGTACGACTCCGAACGCATAGCGGGAATCAGTGTATATGTTAACATTTCTGTTCTTGGCTAGAATACAAGCTCGGGTCAGAGCGATGAGCTCCGCCGCTTGAGCAGACAATGTGTCAATACGGTGTGTTTCTTTAACTTCAGTTTCAGTGGTCACTGCATACGCGGCCACTAATTCTCCTGTACTTGTTCTCATGCATGAACCGTCCACATAAAGTGTCAGGTCTGGGTTTGTCAGTGGAACATCTGTTAGGTCTCGTCGAGGTTTTGTTACTGTATTAATGATCTCTATGCAATCATGCGGTGTTGGATCTGTCATAATTGCAGGTAACAATGTTGCGGGGTTCAGAATGCTACAGCGTCTGATTTCTATGTGTGGCTGGAATAGTGTCAATTCATAACCTGTCAGTCGTGCTATAGTCAAGTGTTGAGTCTGGGTTCTGTTTAAAAGAACCTCTACAGAATGTGGAACTTGAACTGTTAATGGATGTCCTAAAACAATTGAATCGCTTTGTCTGATTGCTAATGCTGTTGCTGCTACTGACTTTAAGCACGCAGGGAGTGCCTGGGCTACTGAATCCAATGTGCTTGAAAAATAAGCGCAAGGCTTATGTGAACCTGCTTGGTCTTGAGTGAGGACAGACAGTGCTGTACCCTCACGTTCTGTAACAAAAAGTGTAAAAGGTTTGCTGTAACATGGTGTCGCTAGAACTGGTGCTTGGCATAATGCTTTCTTTAATTCCTCAAAGGCTTGTGTATGTTCCTGAGTCCAGGGAAGGACAATCGAAGTCGCTGCCTCTTGTGTTGTTAACTGAATGAGTGGCTTGGCTAGAAATGCATACTGAGGAATCCATTGTCTGCAGTACAAGGTGAGGCCTATGAAGGCCCGCACTTCCTTTTGTGTCTGGGGTTGTGGCATATTTACAATTAACTGAATGCGATCGGGAGTGAGCTGTCTCCCCACTTTGGACAGCAAGTGACCCAAGTACACAACTTGCTGAACACAGAATTGTAGCTTCGAAGGAGACACCTTGTGTCCCTTGTCGGCCAGAAAATGTAAAACTGTCAGTGATGCTTGTTCACATTCGGGCTCACTTTGTGCGGTGATCAGCAGATCATCGACGTATTGCAGTAAAGCGGTGTTAACTGGCATTGTGAGACAATCAAGTTGTCTTTTCAGTGCTTGGCTATAGATGCTGGGGCTTTCTGTGAATCCTTGAGGTGCGCGTGAAAATTTGAAACTTCGTCCATTTAAACTGAATCCGAAGAGATATTGGCTCTCTGGATCAATAGGTACACTGAAGAAGGCGTTCTTGAGGTCAATTACAGTAAAGAACGTCGCTTCTGAATCAATAGCAGTCAATAAGGATGAGATGTCGGGAACCACAGGGTACTGTGGAATAATGCATTTATTCAGTTCTGTTAGATCAATCACCAGCCGATATACTGGCGGTGCATTGGGATCAGTACGTTTAAGAATCGGAATGATGGGTGAATTACAGATATTGGAGTCGGTCTCTACGACCACTCCCTGGGCAATGAGCTCTTCAATGATTTCCAGTAAAGCCACTACAGCATCGGGTGGTAACTTGTATTGTCTGATTCTGGGCAAAACTACACCTTGTTTGAGTGTAACACGGTATGGGGTAATGTGCATACAACCTACATCAGTTGGGCCTTTTGCCCACAGGTGATCTGGTACATTTTTTAATCTGACATCAAACTCACGTATCATATAATGACCCTTGAAATCCCGCAGAAAGAGTCTGACTCCCTCCGGGGAACAGCATATTATAGCTCCTAGAGCCTTCAATGTTTTTATTCCTAACAGATTTTCTGGACATGATTTCGTAAGTAACAAGTCTGTAACACGTGATAATGGACCCACAGCCAGGGGAACTGGTTCTGATACTTCATTTACAATGGGCTGTCCTGAAAAACCAAGGGAAACATTCTGTGAGCCTGAGAGGGGTGCCCCTGGAACTTCATCATGGCTGATTGTGGTGCGACTTGCCCCTGTGTCAATTAAAAACTTTCTGTCTTTTCCCAATACTTGACTATGTACATAAGGACCCTCTTGATCTACAGGAATCTCAATAAGAGGCAAGCCACCCTCCCTCTCTAGGCTGTTTCATGTATATCGTGGATAATCGGGGTAAGCGGACTGGGCATACTGGTACATCTGTTGTGAAACTTGCTGGGTTGCGGCAATGGGCTGCGGCTGTGATACCGCTACTGTCTGTGCTGTGTGTGACGGAGCATGCATAGGCTGTGCATTCTGCATGGGCTGTATATTCTGTGAAGACTGATGCTGGTTATGGTCTTGTCTAGGCGGATGCTGTCTTTCTTTAGTTTTACCTGTTGCTATGTTATGTTTCAGAACTGGGCATTCATGTACGTAGTGGCCTGGCTGCTTGCAATAATTGCATGTCCCTTTAACGGGAGCTGCGGTGTGACCTGTCTGGGTCGTACCCTTTCTGTGGCCGTCGGTTGGGACCGATTGGGCTACTAGCATTTTCATTTTCGTGTCTTTCATACGTTTCTGTTCCTGATCCTGCTCTTCTCTAATTCTGTTCTGATGGTATTGTAACATTTGTAACATCTGTGATGGCGTATTGGCTTGCCATGTACTCTCGACCTTGTATACACGGTTTTTAACTGCTAACAGAGAATTCTCGACTAACTTTGATACAAAAAGATGCGGGTACGACTCGCTACTTGGTTTAAGACCACTATTAATAATGAAACATTTCTCGAATCTTGAATAGAAGTCACTAGTATCTTCGTCGGGTTTCTGTTTACAGGCTGAGATTGCATCCCAGTCTTCTTTTCTAGTTGTCAATAATCTTGGCAGAACCTGTACTATCAGACCTGGTAATGCTTTAGTTTTCTCCCCAAGGCCTACCCCTGGGACACGTTTGTTCTCTTCGTCTTCTATTTCTGCCCATACAATCTTTTTCTCTCCCACCTCCCATTCTTTTTCTTTTAGTTTCTCGTAGATGCCCGTGGGCAGCAGTACCTTTAACATTTTCGTGATATCTTCGTACGTATAATCCCCCATCAGTAACATGTCTTTAAGCTCTCTATGAAAACCTGCAGGGTCTTTATCATGGCACGGGACTAGTTTCTTCATTTCTAACAGTTCTAACTTAGTCAGAGGCGTGTGTACATACACTCGTTTCAAGTTATGATCGTCACCCATAACTGGATGCACTTCTCGTAAGGGGTTCTGACTTTCAATGCCATGCCGACGTTCTATATGATACATTTTCCTTTCTGGGGGCGGGGCGGGAACATATTCGGAGCTTATGAAAGTGTCATATCTATGGCGTTGTTCTAGAATTTTTTGAATTAATTTGGTACTTAAACCTCTCCATCTGTCCATGAGTAGTTCTTCTAATGTTTCGTGTAAGGGGCCTGGATCAGAATGTTGATTTCTGTATTTCGTGAGGAGGTGCTGGATCATGTATACACCCGCTAATTTCTGCTCGTCTGGGGAAAGATTCAGGAATGTCTGTGCTACGGTGTCATCATTGTATATATCCGGATTGTCAATCCATAATATGGCTGACCGGGCTAGTTCTTGTTCATCCATAGAATTTAGTACATGGTACCCTACTCGATCTCGAAGCCTTTTATCAGTCTCCTGGAACTGATGTTCAGCAGAATTCGGGTTTGTTAAGGCAGAGAAAAGAACCCTCTTGCTTTCTGGACGGAAGCCTTTCCTAAGGTAAGTTCCCTTACCTACATACGCTATAGTGTCTGTAGTCTTTTCTGATTCTTCAGGTTCTTCTTCCCCCTCGGAGGAAGCCTTTTCTTTCTCTTCTTTGTGTACGTCTATCACTGCTTTTCTTATTTTCCTATACATACTGGCTATACAAGTCCCCTTGTCGTGTTTTCCTTCAGATATATTTTGACCCCATTTGCTGAGGGCATCTAATTCACCCTGATTTGTCTCGGGCCTGTCTCGTTCTCTTATTAGGCAATTTATGAAAAAACGTAGTATCTGTCCTTGAACGTCAACTTTCTGATGCTCCATGGCATCCCTAATACTGTCGGGGTCTTTCCCAGTCTGAATAAACTGATATATTCTATCTAGGTGCTCTTTCATTCCTGGAAACATCAGCAGGAAATCAGTAGCAGATCGTAACCGTAGTGATGCCATTATCATTCTATCGTCTTTGCCGGGTACTGGATCATATCTGCAAACTGTAAGCTGTCCTTTGAGTATGTCGAGACGGGGTGATTTGAACGTGAGGGGACTCTGCAAGTCCCCGAGCTGTAACCTGCGCGTAAATGGCGGGGTCCGGAGACCCCCCATCGCACCTCCTGAGGCGGAAGCTTGGGCATTATCTCTCTGTGGAGTCTGTATCTGTACTTGAATTTGTCCTTTAGTAGGGTCAGGTAGACGTGGCTTCGGTGGATTAACTTTAGGTATGGGAAGTGGTGGAGGTGGGGGAACAGGGGGGATCTGTTGTGGTACTGGCGGAATATGATCTTGGGGCGGGTTACCACCCCCGTCCCTGTCGTTAGGCAGGGCGCGGACAGGCAGATTGGTGTAAGCGGGTACTACATCCTCTAGATAGGAATTCAAGAATATGTCTTTAGTGATCCTGTGAGTTACTTTAGTTGGAACCAATGGTGACGGCAGACTTTTCGGTATTTCTGAAATGGCCTCAGGCGAACCCTCGGCCGCGAGATACATACCGTTTACGAGGTTATTTCGTGCACGGTCTGTTTGCTCTGATTTTACTCGGATCCCGTCAGTAATTAATTCGTTTTCTTGGGCTTTATCTGATTCTTTAAGTCTGTTCTCTCTACGTAGTTCTTTTTCAGTACGCTTATGTGATTCCTTACGCCACAGCTCTATGGCGTCTTTCTGAGATTGTCTGGCTTTCTTTTTCCATAACGCTTCTTCTACCTTCATGATGCACTCGGCATCCCATGTTCCAGTAACTGGCCATCTGTGTCTCTCGTCTAGATGCTTAGTATAATCGGCCCATAAATCTAGATACACTATGGCGTCTATGCCATGCTTGTGGTACATAAAGTTTCCAGGAGTGTCCCTAGGGGGGATAGGAATTTCTTCCTCTAGTATCCCTTTCCTAGTTCCTATCTGTTTTAACTTGTTGAAAAACGGCATCCTGTTTACTTAGTACTGAACGCTCAATCCTTGCTACTTAATACTGGATACAGCTAGTTATACAAGAACACAATAATGCACATTAAAAACAGTCACACTCATACCACGACATTAATCACATAAAAAAGGACATTTGCGACATATATGACTACCCCCTAGTGACACCTGATCTGGATGACTTCTTTCTGGTAGGACGGCCGGGTTCGACGGACTGCCAGCGGCAGCTGGTCGGTTACGGGCCTTGTGGCTTGCCGGGAGGTGCCCCTGGCACCAGAGAAGACGTGCGGTCCCAGTCTGGGCTGTCCTTGCTGGGTGTTGAGCTCAAATCCGGGCCATGGACCCATGCCCGCCGGAGGCGGGGGGGTGCATGGTTGGCGTGGGGGGCGACGGGCTGCACATGAAATGTTCGATTTAGGGTGCGCGGTGTGCGACGTTCAGTTTTGCAGTGGGTTTTCTTGGCGCACAGGCTCTGGCTGTGGTGCACTATCTGGTGACTTTTGCTGGTGGGACGGCCGGGTTCCGACGGACTGCCAGCAGAGCTGGACGGTTTACGCGCCTTGAGGTTTACCTGGGGGTGTCCAGGGCGCCAGAGAGGAAGCACGGTCCCAGTTTGGTGCTGTCAGTCGTTGGTACAGAGCTCGACTCCGTGGCCATGGAAGCACGCCCGCAGGAGCTATGACCGGACAGGGGAGGACGTGCGGCGGTAGGGGGTTGACGGGGTGACGATTCATCGTAGGTGGTGGACTGGGGGACGTGTGTTTGGCAGTGTGGGCAGGTTGTTTCGTGGTCATGGGCAGGGAGGAGAGGTGGACGCTGGCACAAGTTATTCCGGGCTTGGTCTGAAGGGGTATGGGGGGGGGGTGCCAGATGCGGCCTGTTTACGCGCTCGAATAAATAAATACATAAATACATACATGTAGAAAGAAAATACGGGGTGAGGGCCTGGGTGGGGAGTTGCCGCAGGGGGCGGGGGGCTTGTCAACTGTCGGATTTTAGGTCAAGGGTGTTGGGGTAGGGGGGTGAGAAGGCCAGCGGCAATAGGGGGTTGGGAGGAAGTTTTGGTGACAAAAAAAAAATACGCTTTGAGGGGTAGGAGGGTGTTGACAGGATGGGGCACTCGGTGATTGGGTATGGGGCAGTGTCTCTTGGGGTCACCTGCAGCACGGAGCGGTTCTGTATGTGGTACACTTGCTGGAGGCTCTGGAGCAAGGCGTTGGTGGGCACGGGTGCCAGAAGGTGTAGGAGTCCTAGGGGGGGTCGAGGGCCGTTAGCACGTCCCTCGAGTGGCGGTTTTTTCCTAAGATAGGTGGGAAGTGTAGGAGATCTGTTTGGATTATCGGGGGGTAGGTCAAGCACAATAAAGTGTGTAGCCAGGTGTAAATGTAAAAATGTAAATTGATACTTGTATAGCGCACTACTCACCCGCAAGGGTCTCAAGGCGCTTGTACGAATACCGCTGTGGAACCCATCCTGGCTTTCCCGGAGAGACGTCCACTCCTGGGCACCCACAAGGTGGAGGCCAGGCATCCTTAGTGTTGTGGGGGCCGTTGTGGAGATTAAGTAAGCTATTGCCCAGAGTTGCAGAGCGGGACTCCATGATTGGAATAGGCACCGAGGCGAGAATTATCAGGTCCGTGGAATTTTGAGCCCAAGACCCGCCGAGGCGGGGAATTGAACCCTGGTCCCGGGCTAGACCTCAGCATCAGGGTCTGCCGCTCTAATCATTGAGCCACACTTGACGTTTTGCTAATTGTTTACTGTTTGCGGATTGGGGGAACCAGTTTAGGGGAGGGGGTTGGGGGTGTGTCAGGAAATTGCATATTTAGTGAGGCCTAGTTTTGTGCGGCGCAGGCCAAGGAATTCATTGTGTAGGATGCACCGGCTTCCAATAAAGCGGCCTTTATCACACTTAATTGGAGTCTCTGGTCGGTGTTTTGCCACCCCCCTCGTTCCCCAATGGGCCCCAATGGGGCTTTGGGGGGGGGCAGCCGACCAGCGGGAGGCCTGCCCCAGCCGGGGATTTTGGGGCCGGGGAAAGGGGGGGTAGGGCCAGCACTGTCCGTGGGCTGATTTTGGGGGGTTGGTGCTTTGGGCTGGGGGCGGGGCTAGTTTGGGCGACTTTTGGGCTGGTGCCCCATTAAATCCGGCCATTTCGATATGCAGGCCACCATTTCGTTTGGGTGCCCCAGCTGCCGGGCGGGGGGTGGCGGACAAAAAATTATTTTCCCTCCCTCCCTCGGTTTTTGACAGTAAAGGGGGGGACCATGGGCGAGGTGATTCCCCTTTTTTCGGGGTGGTTTGGGTTTGTTGTTGGGGGTTTCCGGGGGAGCTTTGGGAAGGTTTATTGGAGGCCGGTGCAATGGGGTCTGTTGAGGGTTGTGGGGTTTGTCATGTCGCTGGAGCAGGTGTGGGTGTAATTCTGCCTCTGGGGGCGTTTTTTTCCTAAGATAGGTGGGAAGTGTAGGAGATCTGTTTGGATTATCGGGGGGTAGGTCAAGCACAATAAAGTGTGTAGCCAGGTGGAGAGGCAAATTGACGTTTTGCTAATTGTTTACTGTTTGCTGATTGGGGGAACCAGTTTAGGGGAGGGGGTTGGGGGTGTGCCAGGAAATTGCATATTTAGTGAGGCCTAGTTTTGTGCGGCGCAGGCCAAGGAATTCATTGTGTAGGATGCACCTGCTTCCAATAAAGCGCCTTTATCACACTTAATTGGAGTATCTGGTCGGTGTTTTGCCTCCCCCCCCCGTTCCCCAATGGGCCCCAAAGGGATGCAGGAGTCATATTACCCTTTCAGCCCATGGCAGCAGGGCACAGGAGAGGGGGGACCCGCCTTGGGCCTTTCACGCTTCACCATGACTGCCCACCTGGAACTAGCACAATGGCATGCACATTTTCAGCAGGATGAAGTGCTTGTGGGGGCCCCTTTGTAGTTAAAAGGCTGCGGGCCCCTGGGCAGCTGCCCACACTGCCCATGTCTAGCGCCGGCCCTGGCTTACTAGCCAGATGTTTATTGGCAAAAGGCGTGTCCTGCCGTGCGCCGTGCACGGAGGAGTATCCTGCTGTGCGCCGTGCACCCCATGGCATCCCACAGGGGCGACACAGTTACCCGCTTCGGCCAACCACTGGCCAGCTACTATCCCCTCTCAATTTCAATGTATTGGGCTCAGAATTCTGCCCAAAGCCACCACAATGTGCCTATAAAGGGTGCTCCCCTCTGCCGGAAACAAAAAAACGATGCCTCCACTCTTCCGCTCCTCTTCACCTTCTGCACCCCATAGCCAGCTCATTTCCGACAGTCAGTTAGTAGGGCGGGCGGCGCATGGTCAGTCATGAGTGCAACTGAATGTCAGGCAGGTGTTCCACAGTGTCTGCAGCGTCTACGGCCAGGCACAGAGATGGTGTCAGAGGCAGAGGACATGTGACAATGGATAGTCCATAGAGAGGCAGCGGAAATTGAAATAAACTAGTCAGTGCCTCCCACCACGTGACACATATTGTATACAATCAATTAGCTAGGTGCCTTAGAATTAAAGCTTGACAAAAGTATGTATTTTTTCATGAAAAATATACAAAATTGTACGGGATCTGGCTTGTTGGTATCTTTTGTGACTTTTGTGGATAAGTGCATACTTTGTGTAGAAAAATCATATAGTATAATGACAGGAGACTGGTTGCAGAAGAAAATATCTGCAAGCAGAGGTTTTATTATTCCCATGAGACAATCGGCCAAAGGGGGCGCAGCACAGACCACAAACTCGCTCTTTATGTGCAAAAGAAGCCACTTTACTGAAGACAGGTGCACCTCACAATGTTCACCTTGGCCTTTGCCTTACAAAACGACACCTAACTATACATTTGTTCACCTATGTGGCTCCTCCCCCCACCCCTAAGGTTCCCCCCTTATATCTTTTCATTGCAACTGTTTAAGAACCCATAGTCGGTCATTAACTGTTGACCTTTAACCCCTGTAACCTATTACCTACTTCTATAAACATCTACCTATCTAAATATCTCCTATCTTAAACTCTCATTTATAGCTTCCTCCTGGTGTAACTTGTTACACAACCGTAAACTTAACCTGTAACTCTGTAAAAATTAGCTGCCAAACGTCACTCAGAAAAGGCCCTCCTCCTCCCTGACTTTTCTGACCACCACCCACTAGGAAAATCTAGGATACCTCCTTATGTTCAGGGCCTGGTCCTGGGATTCCTGCATCTTAAACACTGAAAACCCCTCCTGAATCGGGCACCTGCCATCCCACTGTTGCGAACAATTCCACCACTGAAAGACCTAAACTCGCGGAGCTCTGCGGCCTTCTTCCCTTCCAGGTTTCTTGTGTCTTTCCATATCATTGTCCTTGCTTATCTAAAGAGGCTGGCAGCGCTGCACTCAACACTAACTGGGAACAAACCCCTGCCACCTAGCCAAACATACAGACAACTACTTACCTATGCCCTGTAAACCTGTCAACATCTGTTATCCTTATTGCTAATAATATGTCACCAAATCATCCTTCCCTACATGACAAATTAACACAACAGTTCAAATGTGGCAGTTCCTCAAATACACGCATAAGGTCGCAACGGGCGCCACTCCTCCTACCCATGACTGGTAAAGAATCAGACCACTCGTATATTGCACTCCATGCCATTTCCCAGTAAGAAAGGATGCCTTAATCCCAGGTGGACAGCTGCACCACATCCGACTCCGCTACTGCACCTGAAAAGACACACAAGTAAGCCAAGGAAATGTACATTTATAGACCCATTGCCAGTCCCTCCCCCCACCCAGATGCACTGCCTCTATAGCAAACCTACTCATGAAACGGGGGTAGCAAAATACTCAAAGGGGGGGTGGGAAGGCCTCCGACTGAGGAAATCCCTCCCCAGGACCCGAACTAGTTAGGGGGTTACCCCACTTCTCCCGGGTTTCTGTGGAAACCACCACCCCAAACCTGTCTGGTAAAATGCTCAGCCACATGTTCCCACCAAGGGGCACCAGGCCAATTGAAGTTAAGCCTTCGTCAGCAACACTTTTCTTTGCCTCCTTGATCTGGATTATGGTGACCCAGTGACACCCACAGAGAAACTATATCCCTGTCCCTGCCCCAACTGCCTCCCAGTCCAACCCTGGCACTCCCCATCTCCCCAGCGATCGGACTTCCAAATATGCTGGCATACCTCTAAGTCTCACAGAGGAAAACAACTCTGTCTCCTCAGGGCCATTGCATCTCTACTGCAAAAACCCTTAACAAAGTCACACAAACTTGTCTTATGCCTGGCGTCTTAACCCTAGTTCCGGCCCACGTCTTCTCTGCCCGCCCTTTCAGCATGCTCTTGTCCCATTCACAAGCCGAAGGTGCGTAACCTCGAAGGGGCTGCTTCCAAGCATGCAAAACCCCCACCAGTTTCCTGGCAATCCTAATTTGGACAGACCTTTGTCCACACATGAACCTCTAAAATTGGCAGTATCTTCCCTTTTCAACCAGGCCTATGTCAACCTACATGCACCCCCACAAACAAAGCTTTGACTTGTTTCTCACTGGCAGGCTGTCTAATAGCCACGTGCACCTCTGCAAATGTCCAACCTATAATTGCCTGTCCCGTGTGGCAAAACCTGTCCCATGGCTTGACTGATACCCCTAGAGGACAGTTTCAAGAAGGCAAAACTCTAACCCCATGTTGCACGCATCCTGCCACTGCTTCCATGCATTCTTTACCCTGCCCACTTTTTCCAACATTTTGGCTCCTGAAGCATCAGCTTGCATTTGTGCAATCTTGACGTGTTTATAATAATGTCAATGGAGTTGTCCCTGAAATCGAAACCCCATGCATACTCTTCCTTTGCCCTTGCGGATAAATGCATGTAATAGGCTGCTACTCTAGGTCCCTCATGCCAAATGGTCTATGGAACCTGTACCACCGTGACCATTACTTGTAGATTAGCCAACATGTCATCCAGCCACATCTGCATATGCCCATATTCATCTGTTGTTAGGCATGCCACCATTGTCACCAAACAAATCAGTCCCCAGAAATGACAACACCATGCCTGGACCTTGCGCCTTCTCTAGTGCCAGGGGCATTCTTAGTACCCCCTGAGCTCATAGACCTTGTCAACTGTTGCTGACAGTCCGCTGAACCGTTTTGGCCCACAAGGAAGGAGTCAACAAGGTAGTTTGTCACCATCACTTTATCAGTTTGCCCTGAAGAAACCATATGTTAGCCAATATGTGTCAGTCACGAGTTTATGTGCCCTTGTTCCCTTGTTGGTAGGCATGCTTCCATTGTTCCGAAAACCAAATCAGCTCCCAGAAATGACAACACCGTGCTTGGACCTTGCGCCTTCTCTGGTGCCAGGGGCATTCCCTATTCCCCCGAGCTCTTAGACCCTTGTCAACTGTCCCCCTTGTACCTTGTGGGGACTGGAGCGTAAAGCCCAGAGAGATTCTGCTTCCAGTGTGTCCCCCGTATCCTCAACCCCCTTTTTTTGGGCCCCCACCGACTGCTAAATTATAAGTGGGCTCTCAAGCTCGTGAGCCCCCCCCCCACTCGCAAAAAACTAGCCTTGGACTACAGGCCAAAACCTCACCCCCCTGTCTAGCTGACAGTGCCCTGAGGATCATGTGCCCAAATTGAGCCCATGGCAGAAAAGGAATCCCAGCCTGTGGCGCTTTGAGACAGCAAGTGCCTACATTCCTGCCTCAAAAAAAACAACTTTGGGACACTGTTCTCAAAACACCACCGGAAAATTGCTTTCTATGTCCCCGCCGGCTGCCGTGTCAACTTACTCAAAATGGTGACAATATGGCCGGATATATATCCCGCCCCCAGCCCAAAGGGATAGCCCAAAGAGAGCCCAATTTGTGCCCCGGCCGCACCATTGACACAAACCCCCGGGGGTGCAAGCCTCCCATGAGGTCAGCTGCCCCCCCCCCCCCAGAGCCCCATTCTGTGCTTAAAGTAGTTTTCCACTGATGAATATTATACAGCCAAATTATGTAGAATTTCAAGAAAATGTGTGAACTTTGAGAGATTTGGCATCCGTACCTACTCAGGAGTTCATCAATTATTAATGTATGCAGCATCAAGGCATCTTGAAACTCTGTGGTGCATTAGCTGGATGTCTTATGCTGAATTATGGGTCAAGGTCTTGTGCCGTTTAATAGGACATAAACGCAGAGCAGCAACTTCTTCATCCCAGCATATATAACAGGGAAGAGCGTGGCCCTGCATTTATGTACTATGCACTGTATGTTGAAGTAGAGTAGAGGAGGAAGTCAGCGACCCAGATAGTGAATAACGGCAGCTAAAGAACAATGTTGACATTTCCAGGCAATTTCTCCACTTGCTGTGCAGCCAAACGCACTCTGAGATGTAACAGATTTTTAGAAGAAACTGCATTTATTTCACCTGCCAGACAGATTAGCCTTGTGCTAATTTGTATATTAGTACAATATCTCCATAGGCAAATTCACTTAATAAATCATATAGGTCACGTGGATTCTAACCGTCGTTACCAGTGGGCCGGATAATTCTGACATGTGCTGTAATGAATTCCAGCCAGGCGATGTCAGTTTTCATCGGGTGAGATAAATAGCGCCTCATACACTGGCCCACTCATAACAGGAGTCTATGAAAGAAAGAAAAAAACATTTCTTAATAAGGCCCTCGTTGTAAATACCGCAGGAATATCAAGACTCCGCGCAAGCAGAATTTACACACTTTCCTGGCAATCTGTATTATGCGGTAATTCGGCAAACCTGTTATTTTTTTATGTACACAGTTCACCAGAAAATATTTGGCAAACGTTTTAAGGGGAAAAAAAGATGAAAATTAGGATTAAAATGCGGAAATCATGAGGAATAACTCTATTTTTGCATGCCAGGGCTCATTCCGACCTGGAAAACTACGAATTGGACAGTACGTTTTCCACCCTTTCCACAGGGTAACGTCACAAGTCGCGGTAATGGATTTATGGAGGGTAAAATTACTGCCCAATAAATCCGATGGACACAAAATCACCGCATAAGATGTGCATAATGACACATTTCTGAGCAATAAGCAAAACCTAAAGGTTAAGGGGCCAGGGTGTTCATGTGATAATGTTCTTCGTAATCACTAATCACCAAGGTTTCCTCTGTTCACCTACTTAATGCAGGCCTATTCATTATTAAAACAATAAATCAATAGGCTCTGTTATATTTCTTTTAGCAATCTGCCAGAGAAAGCTCCTGCGGTGCCATAAAGAGGCTTTAGGGACATGTTTGCAGAACATGCCTCGCTGGTGATGTGAATGACGGACAATGAAGAAAGTTCACACGCCTTCTATGCAATTTTATGTCAGTAAGGGTTTATCTAATTATGGATGTATTTAGGGCAGTAGTAAAGAGGATTTACTAGACGAAAGATATACTGCACATTAATGCAAGATACTGACATTGGATCAGGAACAAACAAACATAGCTTGTTTTTTTAGGTCGAGCCTTGAGTCAGCGCCCAAGCTCTGCTCTGGCGAAGATCTATGGTAGTTCAGTACAGGAGAGAAGCCCCGCCCACCCCCCCTCCCTTATATTTCATTGGCTTGTGTTTGCCCTTCCTAAATGCTAGCTTCTTATTGGTAAAGAGGCTTGTTAGTCCCTCCTTAGTACTGCCAAGTCGTCATTTGTAATGTCTCATGGCTCCTGGCCCCTTTTCTTCGGTTTTTACACAGTATGTGTTATTTTTAGAGTTCTAAGTACTATTTTCTTATTGAGTTTGGCCTACTTCGGACAGTACGGTGTGCTTTATTTACAATCAGCACGCTGTGCATCCTTTCACTTTCGATGCTCCCGGGACACTCTCAACCGCTTCTTTTTATCATGCTGTGACACCAGGGGCATATTTGGCCTCTCAGAAGCAATAACCGTACCAAATTTTTTTAAAAAAATCACTATAATTGTTTTATATAAACTTTTTTTTGCAGATTTTTGATCAAATATCCCTTGTTTTAAATATGTTAGTGTATTTGTTAGTGCATTGTTAAGAAAGCAAGTTATATATGGCTTGTAATTTTATTGTTAACAGCATAAGCCATTTATGTTTGTTTCTAGTATAGCATGGTATGCCCGATTATAGTCGCTTCGGCGAATCTTTGGACTTCAGGAGGGATGGGAAAGAGGGACCAACAAAGAGGGGCTGTAGAAGGAATGTTATGTGTGAATGTGTCTTTTCCTAAATAGTACTACCTCACAGGGCAGAGAGATATTACAGTGAGTGAAAGTAGCCCTTGGGTTTCTGTTTAGGGCGAGTGAGCAGACGAGGTGAGGGGGCGCTGATTGTATTGCTAGATCGATTTGCAAAGTTTGTTCTATGAAATGGTGTCATTCCTACATTTCTATGGGTAAGTCAGAGAAACAACGCTTTCTGGATGAGACACGTTACAATAAATTGAAAGAAAAGTCCAAATTAATAACTGGCAACACATCGAGGAGTCATCACGAACATATAGGGACTGGGATAAGTGACATTCAACTTTGCGGCCACTTCAAATGGGCACTTTTATCAGCACATGCAGCCAAATGGGTGATTGCCCTCTCTTTGTGTGAGCCAGTTTCATGCAAATTAACCCGAAGTTACATTTTTGTCATGATCTGTGCTCACTTGAGCAGTGCAGAAAGAGGACCATCTACACTTTGACACATACAAGACTGAATGCTAAGTTTTACTACAGCTTTCTCCTCCTCAGGTAGAAATATGACTTTTTAGGCACTTTTGGCGATGCGGCGAGCGCAAAGTAAGTGTTTTTTTTAGGTCGAGCCTAGTGGCAGCGCGTATGCACCGCTCGCTCTGCGAGACTGCTGTAGTAGAGTATGGGAGAGAAGCCGCTCCCACTCTTCTCACATATTTTTCATTGGCTTGTGTTAATGTCTTTCGTAAATGCTGCTTTTGGATTTGTTAACAGGCTTGTTAGTCCCTCCTTAGTACGGCCTTGTCTTCATTTGTAACTTCCGATGGCCACTGAACCCTTTACTTCGGTTGTTACACAGGACCTGTTATTTAGTCTGTAAGCACTATTTACTTTATTGAGTTTCTCTTATGCAGGCCAGACATGCTGAAGGACTGGGCTATTCCAAGGCCCAGTGGTGCCAGGGGACAACACCTGAAACCTTCGTGGGTTACCTGTTCCGGAGTACAAATCACAGAGACACGGGACACTTCCTTCGGCGTCAAAGATCAGCGTTTATTTACTGCAGGGATACAGAGATTGCAAGAAGTACAACACAGTGTAGGTTCTGAGAGTCTGCTTCAAATTGCAAAGTGGATCGTTCCTTTTATACATATTTTCGTAATTGCACAACATAGCGAACAAAAGGTTACAACTCAGTTCCCACAGTAAACTTCAAAAGGATTGCATTCATGTTTTCAGAAGCCCGGAACATAATTACAGTAGCATTTGCCGGTTCCCAACTGTAAAAGCACGTTATCTCACCATTAGGCACATTCCATTCTGGCTGTAAACGGGCTAAGAGAAGAGACAGAAACAGGTTCAAAGGAAGACAAAGACAGACAACAGATTGAAAAGAGTGTAGGGGCAATATCGGGAGCGTGATTGCAGGATCAAAGGATTCGAGCCTAACGCTTGCAAAGCTGAAACAATAGACGGGCACGGCAAGATGAGCCACGAGCGGGGCCATCTGCCTTTGCCGTGTCATTCCCCTAGTCATAAAGACAAACTTAAAGGGATTATGCATCTTCTGTAAGAGCTTGGGAAACCCAGGGTCAGGAAGCGGACATTGTCCGTTCGCCGGCTACGTGAGGGCAAGAAACAAAATGGATGCCGTATCTAAAATGGAACCCATGGGTTCAGATGAAGAAACCCACGAATAAGACGAATGCTGCAAAGTAGAGTAGCGAAAACGCGTACACCTACTAAACTCGTTATTTGCGGTTCGTAGATACCAAACTCGTCCATATTCGAACACGCCCAAAACGTCATTACGATTCTCACGGAACCTCAGACGCTCCTTTTGCCCTCATGTAGGCAAGCACTAGTCTATATCAGAATCAATTTCGATATTCATCAGATCGTTCAGTTGTTGCTGCAACATTATTCTATCCATCAATGTCTCCTTGGTAACAGATGGCCGTCTTATACACGTCGTAGCACAAAGGCCACATAAGGCTGGACCACACTGTACACAAAGACAACACGTGAACAGAAACGTCACAACAACCCCTACAATCATCAGAATCTTCCAACCCCAAGTCGACATCAGACCCCAAAACCATCCTAGAAGCGTCCAATCACCTTCATCCACGTGTATGGACTCGGAGATTTTATACAACTTCGAGATGGCTTGATAAACAGTTGGAGCATTATCAGGAATGAAAATACAGCAGCTCGAATGGATCACCTTGCACACACCACCTCTATCTGCGAGTACAACGTCTAGAACCATACGGTTCTGCAACGTCATAAGTCTATCCGCCTGAAGCTCTGCTGTCAAGTTACCAAGAGCACTTGCAGTTATGTTAGCAGTCGATTCTACCACACGAGTCAACTGTCTCAGGTTCCTACTATTAACCATAGGTCCCCAAAACGGCAGGAAACCCTTAAAGAAGTCTCCAGCTTCCTGACCAGCAGTATCCTCTTTGCTAATAACGCCTCTCACAATTCTAGTCTTGTGATAGTCTGAGGCAACTGTAAAAGTCGGTGGCAAAAGATTCGCAATATAACAGGTGCCCGAGAAGTCACGGAGCAACCATGTATAAGCGCGATCATAGCATACAAAATAGGTACCCTTGGCAGTCAGGAAGACAGGGGAAGAGAGCATCGGTAACACGTACGTCTCAGTACAAGCACTCTTCCCAAGCTGAGCTCTCGGATTTCGACCAAGACCTTGTAGGCAGAATTGACCAAGGTGGGGTACGATCCAGATCGGAGACAAGCTCTTAAGCTGTCTATCACCCACTGACATACTATACTCAGCCTCACTCAGATCCTTGTATGCTCGCACCTCTTCCTCTGGAATAAGCGATGAATCAAAAATATCTCTATCTAGATCAGCAATCGCTATCGCCAAAGACTTGTGGTACGGGCCAGAACCAAGGTCTGTGGAGCGTGGCTCTCGACGGGGGTAGGAATCTAGTGCACTACGGAACATAGTTTGAAATGCTCGAGCTGATCCCTGGGAGCTGTAAGGAAGAACCAAATACGGAATACCCTTATCCATGGTATGTGGCATTAACCCACACACCCAACAGTTAGTAGTATTCATCACCAATTGATGTTGATGAAGAAGTTGGACAAAGGAGTTATTCATAAATTCTGCACGTCTAACCTGTTCATGTCGGGGCAGAAGATGAAAGGAATGTGGAGAAATAGTGGGAACAGAATTCAGATCATGAGAAGGGGAGGTAGGCAAAATGGAGGGTAATAACGACTGAATCCCAAGATACACCCCACCCACCAGTAGCATAGAAACAGTTAGGAACAACATGAAAACCTGAAACAAAAAACATTTTGTTCGCAAAACCTTATGCAGTTTAGATCTTTGCGCCGACATCCTCTCTATTTCCGACAGCTTAGAGAATTCCATCCTCTAAAAACCGTCCGTAACATTCTTGACGCACTTCGTTCTGAGTAGCGATTATCAATTCCCAGGAGTTCCCAGTAATCGACAAAAGTAACCGACCTAGTGTCAGAAACCTGCTAAACAGAAGGAGGTACCCGCACGGCCCTACGGTCAACCCAGATGGTAGGTTTTAACTAATTTAACATTCAGTTTAATACAAGTCTCCTAGCTGCACAAAAAAGGAACACAAGTGATGTATAAAACAAGAATTAAAAACTCAAAATCAATAAAAGAATGCAAATGTTCACAATGTTCGTCGCAACAGTGAGGGGGTAATGTGAATTTAAAAACAAAAAGGAATTTTTTTATTAGTCCTTGTCACGCGATCGAAGAAAGTATCGACTTTTTCCGGGTCGAGTTTGCTCTTCAAACAATGGTTCAGATGGCAAAACAGTGTTCGATCGTTTAGGTGACAGTTCAGAACTTGAATTCTCCAATGCTGAAGACGATGGTACAGTTCCAGATGATTCAACAGGTGTATCTGACTGAACTGAATTGTTCTCTACAGGTTGAGCATCACTGAATGGCACATAACGTGGAAGATCCTCGGTCTCCGTTGGGGCAACTCCTGTTTTTACCCAGTTATCTGCTGGCAAAGGAAGTGGAACTTTTTTCACATGGGTGGCATGCACCCAGTGCTTCCTGCCGTCCAACCGAACTGCAGTCCTTGTTGCCAGCAGAACTTGGTAAGGTCCCACAAACCTTGGCTCGAGATTACGCTTTCTCCCAAAGTTTCGGGTGACAACCCAGCCACCAGGTTGGAGCCGATGTCCAGGTCCCTCTGTTTGTGCCGGTAGAGCTTCAAAAACCTGTTGATGAATCAAACTCAATTTAGCAGTCAGATCATAAAGATAGTCAATCAACATTGGATATTCAAGACTGTCAAATTCCCTAGGCCTCAGAACTCCCCAAATGTTCGCAGGACGGCCAAACACAATCTCATATGGGCTAAGCCCTACTCGAGAGTGTACAGTCGCCCTGGTCGATAAGAGAGCTAGAGGCAGTGCATCAGGCCATGACAAACCAGTTGTAGCTTGAATTTTGGCAAGTTTCAGTTTCAAAGTACCATTGTACCCTTCCACTAGACCTGCCAACTGGGGATGGTTAGCGCTATGGAATTTTTGGCGAATTCCCAGGCCCTTACACACACTCTTCATCACACTTCCCACATACTCACTTCCGTTATCCGACCATACGATCCGTGGCATTCCATACCGAGGAAAATATTCCTTCAGTAGGACTTTCGCTGTGGACAGGGCAGTATTATCCTTAAGAGGGTAGGCCTCAATCCATCTGGAGAACGCACAAACCACAACCAAAACATATTTCAAGTTATTGCATCTCTCCATATGGATGAAGTCCAACTGGATAACTTCAAAGGGACATGTAGGAGGAGCAAAATGACCAGGTGGAGTGGGGGTGCCCTTGCCAGGATTATACATCAAACATACCATACAGTTCTTAACAACTCTCTCAGCACACTTAGCAATCCCATCATTCTTCCATACTGGAGACAACAACTTACATATACCTTTCGCGCTAATATGTGACATGCCGTGAGCCATAGTAACAACGGCAAGCACATATGCATCCGGTAACATCCATCTGTGATATTCTGACAAATCAACCCAACATCCATTCACGTCTAACTTCCCCGTGCTTTCTTTCCACTTAGTCTTTTCCGTTTCGGTGGCCTCATTCTGAATCGCTTTCACACTCTCAACAGTGTCCTCACACATACCAGTCTCCGTTGGCCACCTCACTGAACTCGTAACGTACATTCGAGTTGTCAGATTCTTAGCCGTTTTCTTAGCAATCTCATCCGCAAACGCATTACCACGACCAACATCATCTGTAATCTTTCGATGCGCGCTACATTTAATGATTGCCACCTGCTTAGGCAATGTAAGTGCATCCAAAAGATCGTTCACAAGCTGTCCGTGTTGGATCTTCGTACCATGCGACGTCATAAATCCTCTCTCTCTCCACAATCGACCAAAGCTATGCGCTACGCCAAATGCATACTGATTGTCAGTAAACACATTCACTCGCTTCCCTTTAGACAAAACACACGCTCTCGTTAACGCAATCAACTCTGCCGCTTGCGCTGAATTCTGACTCAATCTCGCAGTTTCCACAACCGTACTCAACGTCACTACAGCATACGCGGTCGTCACATCACCATTCGGCAACTTGAAGCATGAACCATCAACATACAAAGTACCATCGGGATCTACCAATGGAGTGTTTTTCAGGTCAATACGACCCTTCGTTTCTTCTTCAGTTCTTAGATAACAGTTATGTGGTGCTACCTCACCTAATTCCACGTTAATCTGCAACAATGTCGCTGGATCCAGCACATTACAACGCTTGATCTGTATATGACTTGCCAAAAGTGTCAACTCATAACCGGACAACCTTGCGCTCGTCAAATGTTGAGTTTTCGTTCAATTCAAGAGAGTGTCAACTGCATGCGGAACCATCACTGTAAGCATATTATTCATGACCAGACCTGCGGACTGTCGAATGGACACTGCAGCCGCCGCTGTCGCTCTTAGACAACTCGGCAATGCTCTAGCTACTGGGTCTAAAGTCGAGGAAAAATATGCACATGGACGCTGTTTGCCGCCAAATTGTTGCGTCAAAACACTCAACGCACAACCTTCTCTCTCGTGAACGTATAGTGTAAACGGCTTACTGTAATCAGGAGTACCTAACACAGGAGCCGAACACAACGCATCACGCAGTTCAGAAAAACTTTTCTGACATTCTTCGGTCCATGGCAAAGGAGTCGGAACATCCTTGCACGTGAGAGCTAACAATGGCTTCGCTAACAATGAAAAATTCGGAATCCACTGTCTGCAGTATGACGTAATACCTAGAAAGGCACGCACATCTCTCTGAGTTGTTGGCACAGTCATTCAAGCAATCGCTGCAATTCTCTCTGGGGTCAACCTTCTCCCCTCCTTTGACAATAAGTGACCTAAATAGGTTACTTCTTGACAACAATATTGTAGCTTAGAAGGTGACACCTTGTGATGTAAGTCACATAGATGATGTAACAGCGATACTGTAGCAGTTTTGCAAATTTGCTCAGTGTCGGCAGCCACTAACAGTTCATCAACGTATTGAATCAAGGCCGCACCAGCTGGTAACACAAACGCATCAAGTTGACTCTTAAGGGCTTGACTGTAGATCGATGGACTCTCACAGTAGCCCTGAGGTGCGCGTTTAAACCTGAAGCTGCGACCACCTAATGAGAAGCCGAATAGATCTCTGCTTTCCTCAGCAATCGGAATGCTAAAGAAAGCATTCTTTAGGTCGATCACCGAAAACCAGGAGGCAGAGGCTGGAATCAGGGTCAGCAAAGCTGTAATGTCAGGCACCACGGGAAACTGTGGGATCACTATTTTATTCACTTCTCTCAAATCAATTACAAAACGGTAAACAGGACGCTTGGATGGGTCAGTTCGTTTCAGAATAGGCAATACCGGACTATTGCACACATTTCCCCGAGTTTCTTCGATAACATCCTTTTTGATCAAATCATAAATGATCGCCAATAGTGCTCGCTCACCATCAAGAGAGATACGATACTGGGGGATACGTGGTAATCTCACATTTTACTTCAATTGGACGACATAAGGTGGTATGTCCAGTAGGCCCACATCATTGGGACCCGTTGCCCATAAAGACTCAGGAAGGGAACTCAATTCCGGTGGGAGCTTATCAGTTGACAAGTACATAGGAGAGATCACTCTCTGACCTAATGTAAGCTTCACTCCCTTAGGAGAGCAATACAGAGTCGCATATAACCGCTTCAACAAATCCAGATCCAAAAGATTCTCACCACATCCAGTAGTTAAAATCAAAGGAGCCTCTAGCTCACGTGGCCCGATCGTAAGGGACAAAGGGCTAGAAACTGGATTGCTAACCGGGGCGCCAGAGAATCCAAAGGAAACATTTGTTAAGCCAGACAAAGGTGCGCCAGGGAGTTTCGAATGCATAATGGAACTTTTTGCTGCACCAGTGTCCAACAGAAAAGGCTCAACTACGCCCGATGTTGCAACTGCGACGTAAGGCCCTCTCTGATCAACCAGAACTGATACTACTCCCTCTCTTTGTCCATGGCTGTCCTAATAATTACCGTCTACATCAATGTCATGCTCGACGCAATAATCATCCACATGATACTGTGCAGATGTACCAGACGATGTATTTCGCTGATCAAAACAATTGTCCGCATCCGATGAAGAAGTAGAACGCTCGATTTGATTTTGAGAGGTGCCACGACCTCTACCTCGAGATGCCTGCTGAGGACCACTACGACCTCCTCGGGCCGAAACACCATTATTTCGGTCACGTAAAACAGGACAATTAAACTTTAAATGGCCCTCACCCGTACAATATGCACATTGATTATACCCAAGCATAGATCTGGGTGTAGAGGAGTCAGAACGCGACTGTATCCTAGAAGACTGCGCTTGCGGTCGATACTGCTGTTGCGAGTCATGTTGATTCGAGCGCGGAGGATATGCTTGCTGCAACAAGACCTTAGTTTTAAGCTCCTTCGTTTTCTTATCTGCACAATCATTTTCTTCTTTTTCTCTATTTTCGTAATATTGAGCCGTTGCTAATATTTGAGCAGTAGTTGAAACAGCCCATGAACTTTCAGAATTTTTCAATTTGTTGCATAGCTTCAGGCAACAAATTTAACACGAACTTATCAACAAACAATCGCTGACCTCCCTCAGTGCTCATATCCTGACCACTATGATCAATGAATGCCTCCTCAAACCTAGTAAAGAAATCGGAGTCACTCTCGTCTTTCTTTTGTTTGCAAGCAGACAATTTATCCCAGTTCACCCTCATCTCTGGCATAAGTGTTTTCATGAGCGTAATGATTCTTTGGGGCAGATCCGTAATTAACTGTTCAGGCTTAGCCCCACCAACTTGTCGTCCGTCAGCCGCTACAAGAGCAGGCCAATCACCACCTAACTCAGCTGTATGATTCTTCTGACGAATCTTTGCCCAAATCGGTTGCGGTACAACATTACCGAACAACATGTCAATATCAGCAAGGTTCATAATAGTAGCATCCACAAGTTGGGATAACTCCTTATAATAACCTGCCAGATTTTTCCGGGGGTCAGGTAAAGATTGCTTCACCTGCAAAACTTCCGATCGCTTCCATGGGAGGTGTATCCAAACTCTCTGGAAGTGTGGCAAAATTGCAGGATTGACAGTAGCATCACCTGGCATCCACACTGGGGGAACTTCTCGCATAGGATACTGACCAGCTTGTACTTTTGAATCATCGGAGTCGTCGTCAAACGACACTCGAGGAGGCACTGTAGATCTAAAAGCTAACAAACGCTCTAATGCACGTCGTACATTACCGCCTACAATCATACCGTTCGAAAACTGATTCTGAAGTTCAGTCATATCGGGCGGTACATTATCTACCTCATCATTATCCCACTCTTCTCTCAAGGATTTGCACATTTCCTCGAACACGAATCTTTGTGTGGGCTAATTGAACTGAGAGAACGTATGGAAAACTATGCGCAAAGTGTACTTGGCAGGATGTCTAACCCACCTACGCGCCATAGTTACTAACGTCTCACTCTCCCTACCTCCAGGCTTTTGGCTTCGCCTCTGAGAGATGTCAGAGACATCGGACCCAAGTATCGGTCCGAAAAGTGGAGAATAGAGATTAGCAACAGTATTAGGTATACGACTACGAGCAGAAGGAGAAGAGGAGAGAAGTACAGGAGCAACAATATTAGGAGTAAACGTAGGAACAGTAGGGGTAGTCAAGATAGCAGGAGTAGCAGTAGCAATAAACTGAGAAGGTACAGGCAAAGGAGCAGTAGGAAGAAGAGCGGGTAAAGGAGCAGGGCCCACTTGAGGAACAAGGGGATTCGGAGGAACAGGACCAACGACAGGCTGACCAGCAGCCGCCGGAACAACAGGTGGAGGAACAGGAGGAACCACAGGAACTGTAGTACCCTGCACATAAGGAGGTGGTGATTTCAGTAAATAGGATAACAAAGGATCTTCTGCCGATTCTTCTCCCTTCTTATCAGAACTTGACGGTAAAAACGGATAACATTTATCCACCGCCATATGATGCAATCTAGTAAAAACTTCCTTTTCCTTCTCGTCTTTGTCTCGCTGATATTGTTCTGCACTTTGCATCATTGTAATGATACCGTCTCTCTTATTTTTCTTGATCTGCTTGATTTTTTTCTGTTTGGCCTCTTTACGCCATAACCGAAAGGAATCAAACATGGCCGGCCTAGCTTTCTTTTTAAACAATTTTGCTTCGAGATTATCTAAAATCTCAGTTTCAAAACTACCATGGGGTGGCCAACTAAGGACACCATCGTTTTTAGTATAACGGATCCAATATTCATTATATACGATAGGGCCCACTCCGTGTCCACTATAGAGCTCATAAATCGGAGTTCCAACTGGAGGTATCGGACATGAGTCCTCCAACCGGGAATCCGTGCTGCAACATTTAAGGAAACCAAACAAAGTACTACGGCCAGGCATCGTGCACACTAACCGAGTTTACAAACTTCAAGGGTTATCGAATTACGATATCCTCGCAAAAATACGAGACCCTCGGTTTTTGGCAATTGCAATCGTCAAATAAAAACCCAACAACTAAGAACCAACAACTAAGAACCACAAATGCAATGGAACCATGCAAACAACCAAGTTTCAGAATACGAAGCAACAAATGTTCCAAAAAGGAACCAAAGAGTTAAACTAAGGACTGGGAGCGACCCACAAATACTTAACTGAAAGAACAATGGCGTCACCAGGAAGGCCCGTCTATCGTCTTGCCGTACAAAGGACTACGCCAGACGCCAAAACAGGTCGACAGTCAGGGCATCAGTCCGTCGCAGCCGTCAGGAGGCGGGAATCTTCGCGGGAAAAGTCTTCGGACCACTTATTTCGACAACAGGATCGATGAAGCGGGGTGCACCTTCCCTCGGAGATTTCACACGAAGTTCCTCACGATCGTCGGGCTTTGGACCGGTACCGCTGATGTCGCCCCACGTTGGGCGCCAACTGAAGGACTGGGCTATTCTAAGGCCCAGCGGTGCCAGGAGACAACACCTGAAACCTTCGTGGGTTACCTGTTCCGGCGTACAAATCACAGAGACACGGGACACTTCCTTCGGCGCCAAAGATCAGCGTTTATTTACTGCAGGGATACAGAGATCGCAAGAAGTACAACACATTGTAGGTTCTGAGAGTCTGCTTCGAATTGCAAAAGGGGATCGTTCCTTTTATACATATTTTCGTCATTGCACAACATAGCGAACAAAAGGTTACAACTCAGTTCCCACAGTAAACTTCAAAAGGATTGCATTCATGTTTTCAGAAGCCCGGAACATAATTACAGTAGCATTTGCCGGTTCCCAACTGTAAAAGCACGTTATCTCACCATTAGGCACATTCCATTCTGGCTGTAAACGGGCTAAGAGAAGAGACAGAAACAGGTGCAAAGGAAGACAAAGACAGACAACAGATTGAAAAGAGTGTAGGGGCAATATCGGAAGCGTGATTGCAGGATCAAAGGATTCGAGCCTAACGCTTGCAAAGCTGAAACAATAGACGGGCACGGCAAGATGAGCCTCGAGCGGGGCCATCTGCCTTTGCCGTGTCATTCCCCTAGTCATAAAGACACACTTAAAGGGATTATGCATCTTCTGTAAGAGCTTGGGAAACCCATGGTCAGGAAGCGGACATTGTCCGTTCGCCGGCTACGTGAGGGCAAGAAACAAAATGGATGCCGTATCTAAAATGGAACCCGTGGGTTCAGATGAAGAAACCCACGAATAAGACGAATGCTGCAAAGTAGAGTAGCGAAAACGCGTACACCTACTAAACTCGATATTTGCGGTACGTAGATACCAAACTCGTCCATATTCGAACAAGCCCAAAACATCGTTACGATTCTCACGGAACCTCAATGCGCTGCTTCAGCTGAAACCGCTTGTGTGTTTTTTAAGCAGCACCGCTACCCCCGTAACACGGGCGCCCGCTTTCAACCACTTTAAGCCAGCATTATCTTGTGTCTGTTTCAACCCCCCCAAATAAAATGGATTTAGAAATGATTAGCGAATTAAGTCATGTGAATTCCATGTAGCACATAATTATATGCTGAAGCTTACAACAGCACATCTGTGCTGCATGTCATCTGCACTAAAGCCACCTGACAGGTTGTTTTCAAAAGCCTGTATTATTCACAACAACACCACCACCAATTCGACCACCACCAATACCATCACTACCAACAATACCACATCCACCACCAATACCACCACCACCAATACCACCACCACCAATACCATCACCACCACCAATAACAGCACCACCAATACCATCAATACGACTACCACCACCAATACTATCACCACCAATACCAATACCATCACCACCACCAATACCACCACCAATACCACCACCACCAATTCCACCACGCCAATACCAATACCAATCCACCACCAATACCACCACCAATACTGCCACCACCACCAATACCACCACCCTTACCACCACCACCACCAATACCACCACCATCACCACCAATACCAACACCAATACCATCAATACCACCACCAATACCACACCAATGCCACCACCACCAATACCACCACCAATACCAATACCACCAATATCATCAATACCACAATACCACCACCAATACCAATACCACCACCACCAATACCACTACCAATACCAATTCCACCCCCACCAATACCACCACCACCAATACCACTAACACCAATACCACCACCACCTGTACCACCACCACCATCACCAATACCACCACCACCACCACCACCACCACCACCACCAATAATCCAATAAGCTTTCTTAGAGACTCACTTCCTTCTCCTATACTCCAATCTGGCTGTCACTCGGCTCAATCTAGAGAGACGGCCCACCTGACTTTCTTCAACCATCTTCTATCTTCCGGCATGATAAACTATCTTCTTTTTGCATTTGCATTGCCCACAGCTTTTAACACTGTAGACCACTGTAGCCTTTATTCAGCTTTGTCCTTTTTTGTTTTTTTGTGCATTGCACTTTCCTTATTTCTCATGATTCTAACCAGATCAGCTCGTTGTCTTGAGCTAACTCTTCCTCCCCGCTACTGAGTGGCATCTTCCAAGGATCTGTGCTGTGTCCACTCCTCTGTTACGGCTATGCCCCATCTGTCAACAACTTCTCTGTGTTTAAAATATCTTATCATTTTTGTGCGATGTTTCATGACTAGTAATTTCCTTCGCTTTGTACAATCTTGGTCTTCAAAAAAACATCTCCGATTGAGTATCTCTGATAAATTCCTTGATGTCGTCAATCACTACATTTTTATTGTGCAAAAAATAATATTGACATTTTCCAGCTAGGATTCCCCATCCTAACTTCCCCTCTATTCTACATCTTTTCCCTCCTTCATCACTTTCATAATGTATGTTTTTTCTCTGACTATTTTCCTTTTGTCACAATCTTTATTGGCGTCTCCCACTTGTACTAAAAAAACTCGTCTTCTTTACTTTGTTTTTTCCGCACTTGTATTACTGTTGTTTGCGTTTTGCTCTTCGAGTCCATGCACTTGCTCCCCTTCAGTCTGTCTTTAATTGTCTCGTATAAACTTTCACAAACTGTACACCTTCCATCTCACCTCGTCGATCATTGGCTCCCTTTCGCACTGTTAGTGCATTCACTCTTCTGTATGGCCTTTAAATGTGTCCTTGGGCTGCCCTCTTTTCCGTTCTCTTGTTCTCTTATTTTTGCATATCTGCTGCCTCGTTTAATGCGAATTGAAGATAATGAACAATCCCTCATTGTGGGACAGCAGACTAATCGGCAAATCGGTATTTTTTCCTTTTTTATGCAGAGGGACCAATTGATTACCCGCGGAGAAACTCCTTTCCCCACACCCACAATGTTTAGGGGTGTTCCATTCTCCTTATCACACGAGCAACGGTCTAGTCAGATATGAATTGGTGAAAGCCAACAAACTCAGAGGTTCACGGCTAACCATGCATTCAACCATCCAATCCCTGCACCTTGCTTGGGAGTTAACAATTGAATAGAACCATGACGTTCAACGACGCATTTGTGATGTAAAACCGTTTACGCCTGCTACACATTTGTCTTGTGGAAAGCGGTTAGGCTTAAAATGGAGACATTTTTGGCTGCAAACTGTAAATGGCTACATGACCAGTCAGACCCGTGCTTCACATCAAAACCTCCCCATTCTTCAACAAAATGGCGATGCCCATCTCTGCTGAAAAAGGAAGGCCTGCACATGGCTTGTTAATTATTCATCGCCTTCTCCAGAACTCACTCTTTACCGTTATGCCCTTAATCCTTTTACCCTTTTTACCCACAGCATAGTTCCATATTCTAATAAAACATGAATTTATTGCAAAGATTGCCGTACCACAAGATGTTTATTGCACCAATGACAACACACTCCCATTAGAGCTGATTGCTGAGTCCCCGGGTGCTGGGAGCTGGCCGGAGCACATTAAATCCTGGTGAGGCTTTCAGGATAACAACAGCGAAGAGGATTGAAGGGAACCGGCAGCAGCCTTCCAGTTACAGGAGGGCGATTGTCTATCCAGTATGCATTAAAACACGCCGATGGCGCGTGCAGATAATGCATGTGTGTCGACATCTGGCTCTGGGAAGTTGAAAATCTCAAGTACTATGGATTTATGCCCAGGGATTGAAGGGATTGCCTCGCATTGATCCAAGCCTCTCTGAAGAGACAGTCAGGATTATGTTGCACAGGATTTAAGATTTTAACTTGGAGGCACTGTTCGGACAGCTAGAAGGGGGAGAAGCATATTATCCAATGCACCCGATGTTAGTGCTGGCACTCGCCTTAATGAGCCAGCCCCAGTGCTTTAAATTGGAAAAATAAGTGCAGGTACTCATTAAAATGAGCTAGGGGTGTAGTGAAGGGGCGGGGCTAGGGGCGGGGCTAAAGGCAAGACATGATGATACTTCATGACTTCTATATTAGTTGCAGCACACACCAACACACATGAGAAATGTGTTTATATAAACAAAGCAAAATGAAAGAGAAATGCTATAATATGCTAATATTTCCTTTTTTTGAAATAGATGCACCTTCCTAATGCCATACTGTTAATTGCTGTTGTTTGGCACAAAAACATATACCTTTCAGCACATGAGTAGGAAGAGACTGAAAATACCCTCGCGTCACACAAAAGATCTTATGGCACCAAGCAAATTAAGCAAATCATCATGACCCTCCTCAGAAAACATCTCTTGTCTTTTCCATAGATCTATCCATTCATCCTTTCATCCTACCATTTACCTGCTGATGTCCACCATTTAACCTTTACATTCTGTCGCCTATTCTGTCTTTCATCCATCATTCAGTTTTTCACCATTCCATCGGTCCACCCTTCATATACAAACCTATCCATCCATCCAAATCAAAACCTATTCATTCATCCTTTCACTCATCCATTTCTTTGTCCACCCTTTTGCTCATTCATCAACCCTTTCGCTCATCCGTTCATCAACCCTTTCACTCATTTATTCCATCCGCCCTTTCATCCCATCACCCTTTCACTCAATCCCTCCTTTCACCATCCAACCTCCATCCCTTTCATTCATCCTCCCTCCCTTTCATTCATCCATCCAATCTTTCACGTATCCACCCATCATCCGCCGTTTTATCCAATCATCCATCCTCTTTCACCCAGCAATCCATGCTTTCACTCATCCATCCATCTATACATCCACCCTTGCTCACTCATCCATCCACACACTCCCCCCACTAAAAATACCCCCACTTCGACCCAAAGCTCTTATGGCACAATGTAAATGAAGACAATCATCATGACCCTCCCCAGAAGATAGCTCTTGTCTCTTCCATAGATCTATCCGTTCATTCTTTCATCCTACCATTTACCTGCTGATGTCCACCATTTAACCTTTAAATTGTGTCATTTGCTCAGTCTTTCATCCATCATTCAGTTTTCACCATTCTGTCTCTCCACCCTTCATATCCAAACCTATCCATCCATCCAGCTCCAAACCTATCCATTCATCCTTTCACTCCTCCATCTCTTTATCCACCCTTTCACTCATTTATTAATCATTTCGCTCATCTACCTATCAACCCTTTACTCCTTTATTCCATCCACCCTTTCATTCCATCCACCCTTTCACTCCATCCCTCCTTTCACTCATCCATCTTCCACCCTTACATCCATCCTCCCTCCCTTTCATTCATCCATCCAATCTTTCACTTATCCACCCACCATCTGCCCTTTTATCCAATCATCCACCCGTTTCACCCAGCCATCCATGCTTTCACTCATCCATCCATACATCAACACTTGTTCACTCATCCATCCATAACATTTACACTATCAATACAATGTTCATTGCCTCATCAGGTTCTCCATGAAAGTTGTGACTCGTTGTATCATGCTCTTTTTGACTACTCCCTCGGAACCCTCTGTCATTTGACACTTGTTTGCACAAATGCGCAGGATAGTGTGACTGTGATTGACAGCACAGGGCCTGAACGGACCCTGCTCTGTCAAGCACAGCATGATGGTGAGCACCCGGACATAATTTAAATAGAGCCCTGCTGAATAGCTCAGCTGGGTCTCAGGTTGGGGCTGCAGAAGCAGCGCCTTTGGATGCCAGACACACATTCCACTCCGGCGCACCAGCACAGCCAATGAGCCTTAATTTTCGTGAGTACCAGTACTCCACACAGCAGTAGAGAAGTGCCGGTACTCAGAGTGCTGAATCTGAGAAGTGCAGAAGGAGAACCGGGCCTTATGGGCCGGGCGGCGCAGGGCACGCCTTAATCCCCAGGCTCACCTGTCTTGTTACTGACAGAGACACGAGACACTCGTTGAGCGTGGAAGCCAGGTTTATTAGCTGCAGCTAAGCACAGTTATCCCAGAAGTACATGTAAAGTGTAAGTTCTAAGGAGACTGCCACTTCAATCCGTGGCGTACAATCTCTTATACTAAACACATTTACGATATCCCACTCCCTGCACACACAAAACGAACCAATAGGAAAAGTTGAAAAACAAGTTATCAGGTATCCTAGTATATGCCTCTTTCTCGAACCCCGTGTGTCACCCCTCCCAACAAATTAATCAGTGATGGTGTTCACAATCCCCTCTCGCAGGTGGCAGGACATGCTGGTGTGTCTCAATGGATGGTTGTGTAATAGGAGCATACAGGGAGAGAATAGTGAAGGCCAGTTGGATAAGATAGTATAAGAGAAGAATAGGAGAGGGTAAATAGTCAGCTGAGACAGGGATCAATCGAGCCAGACATGGATTAACGAACTCGATCAGACCCTGACATCAGGTTTCATGAACAAGGACAATGGAGTTACTTTTTGACTGAAAGGACACGTAGCAGCTGGAAAAGCAAAAGCATCGCATTCGCCGTACCGCCTGAGTGAGGGGAACACAAAATGGCGACAGGACACAAAATGGCGGCTAAATACGGGATGAAATCTGAAATCGCAGAACCTCAGACCCTCCTTTTGCCATTACTCAGGCAATTAACCAAGGGTTCAAGTCAATCTGAATCGATATCAATGGCCATGAGGTCCTCGAGCTGTTGCTGTAACATCATTCTTATGTTCTCCGTTTTTCGTGATGCAGGCTTCGGGACATACATAGTGGTACACAGGCTACATATTACAGGTCCACACTGCACACAAAGGCAACAAGAGAATATGATAGCCAAAATCATTCCCAGGAAAGTTAATATCTTCCATCCCCATGTGGACAGTAGTCCCCAAAACCATCCCATCACAGACCAATCTCCTGTGTCCCGATGTATAAACTCGGAGAAGGTATGTAGCTTAGAGATAGCTTGGTATACCATAGGGGCATTATCAGGAATGTAAACACAGCAACTAGACCCAATCAAGTTACAGACTCCACCCCTATCTGCAAGGATAATATCTAAAACTATCCGATTTTGTAAAGTCATAAGACGATTCGCCTGAAGCTCGGCTGTTACATTACTCAAGGCTCCAGAAGTTTCATTTGTGGTAGCCTCAACAACACGAGCTAAGTGTCTGATGTCTCTGCTATTGGCCATTGGGCCCCAGAAAGGAAGCAACCCTTTGATGAAATCTGCTGCCTCCTGTCCTGCTGTGTCTTTTTGATCAAAGACTCCTCTACCAAGCCTCTTTTTGTGATGATTTAAAGGAGCGGTATAGGTTGGAGGAAGAAGAAAAGCCACATAACATGTTCCCGAGAAATAAGTGGGAAGCCATGTTTAGGCTCTATCATGGCAGATGAAATATGTGCCTTGTGATGGCACTAACGGTGAGGGAATCTGAGGTGTATAGACATAGGTATAAGAGCAGGTACTCCTCTCTGGCTGATTCTTGACGTTCTGACCATTGATTTGTAAGCAAAAATTACCTCGATGAGGCACAGTCCAGATTGGTGGAGAGCTCCTCAATTTAGCTTTTTCGGTAAGGGTGGTAACATACTGTGTTATGTTCCATCCATCGTATGCTCTCTTTTCATCTACAGGAATCTTACTATTCTGCGCAATCTTTTTTTTTTTTTTTTTTTTTTTTAAACCTTTAAACCTTTATTAGGAACAAGAAACCATACAGTGGCACATACACAGATTGGTTACAGGAGAAGCAGGCACATTGTCAGGTACAAAACACACTATCTAAATGAGGGTCTAAGGGCTAGTTTTACGACTCTGATCTGGATACATGCCCCTACTTATCTGACTTACTACAACAGAAGGTATCCAGGAGTCACAACTGAGTGTTTTTACTCTAGACTGACCACCATATGACTTACAAGTTAGATTATGTGTTGTTCATGTGTGAAAACCATTCAACTACTCATATGCTCAACATGCAACCAGGGTAGGACATTTTTCCCATCAGTTGCCGTTCTGTACCACCACTATCACATCATTTGGGTCCTCCTTACCCAGGAATTAGTACACGTAATCAGTCACACTATGTAGAGTGTGAAGAATGTGTGAGTGAGGAGACCGATGTTGTTTGTTTTTATGGGTGGTATCGATATGGTGTTGAAACTGAAAGAAAGCAGTGCAGTGAAAAGGAGTGGAAGTGAGTAAAATTAGGTGGAACTGAGTAGAATAAGTGCTTTATTAGTTTCTCTCAGACCCCCAAGTCTAAAAACAAGTGAAAAGTAGATTTGACAAAATATCTACTGGCAAGTGGTCAACATGTTTCTGCATATAAACGGACGGTTTCCTATGCATTCATCAGGACCTAGATGTTGCTACTGCTTGCATGATTACGTGATAAAGAAATAAAAAGGAAAAATTTCACCTGAATGTCAGGTGTTGATTCTCCACTACAATCTAGGAAAGTCATATGGATAAGGAAAAAAGAAAAGAGAAAAACAACATGTATCAAAGAATGCACTCCCAAAGTTGCGCTATTCCTGTGGTCACGTATATACATTTTTAGTGGACATGATAACACTCACCCAATATTTGTGGGGATGGCGCCTCACCTCACCTGGCTGCAGCTCAGGTAAATAAGGAGCACCGCTCTGTTAGCAAAAATACAATCACAGAGACACTCAACCGATTCAGTAAAGCAGGGCAAGAAAATGCTGATATTTTAAATTTTAAACAGGTAAGTCTATGTGTCGAGACTCTCTGCTAATGGTACAGGTAAAAGACTAAATAGGTGAACAACCTCTCATTACGAGTATGTAATTATGTAAACGCTGTATCCCTTGTCATGTCTACACACGAGGCTCGCTAGGGGCGTTTTCTAGTGATGTGCTCGGTGTTTAAGCTTCGATAGCCACGAGATCGTAGCGGGGTATTATCGTTTATGTGGCCGGCATCACTGTCAGTCAAGACCTCTCACACACTCACCTCTCCGTCGGTGTCTCCCAACGTCCCTCTGGGCTATTCTGGGGAGGCACCGAACCAGAGAAAAGGGCGGGTATATCAATGAAGCTTGACGAGCAGGTATGGTGTATGCTGGGAATCGTAGTTTTCTTTAAAAAAAGCAGAAGACAGTCAGTAGTTCTAGATTTGTGTTTTGTTGTAAAAGAAAGGATCTCTCTTACAATAGAGATACAATACCACCAATTGGACTCAATTATAATGACATTCTGCTTTTTTGAAAGAAAACTACGATTCCCAGCATACACCATACCTGCTCGTCAAGCTTCATTGATATACCCGCCCTTTTCTCTGGTTCGGTGCCTCCCCAGAATAGCCCAGAGGGACGTTGGGAGACACCGACGGAGAGGTGAGTGTGTGAGAGTCTTGACTGACAGTGATGCCGGCCACATAAACGATAATACCCCGCTACGATCTCGTGGCTATCAAAGCTTAAACACCGAGCACATCACTAGAAAACGCCCCTAGCGAGCCTCGTGTGTAGACATGACAAGGGATACAGTGTTTACATAATTACATACTCGTAACGAGAGGTTGTTCACCTATTTAGTCTGTTACCTGTACCATTAGCAGAGAGTCTCAACACATAGACTTACCTGTTTAAAATTTAAAATATCAGCATTTTCTTGCCCTGCTTTACTGAATCGGTTGAGTGTCTCTGTGATTGTATTTTTGCTAACAGAGCGGTGCTCCTTATTTACCTCAGCTGCAGCCAGGTGAGGTGAGGCGCCATCCCCACAAATATTGGGTGAGTGTTATCATGTCCACTAAAAATGTATATACGTGACCACAGGAATAGCGCAACTTTGGGAGTGCATTCTTTGATACATGTTGTTTTTCTCTTTTCTTTTTTCCTTATCCATATGACTTTCCTAGATTGTGGTGGAGAATCAACACCTGACATTCAGGTGAAATTTTTCCTTTTTATTTCTTTATCACGTAATCATGCAAGCAGTAGCAACATCTAGGTCCTGATGAATGCATAGGAAACCGTCCGTTTATATGCAGAAACATTTTGACCACTTGCCAGTAGATATTTTGTCAAATCTACTTTTCACTTGTTTTTAGACTTGTGGGTCTGAGAGAAACTAATAAAGCACTTATTCTACTCCGTTCCACCTAATTTTACTCACTTCCACTCCTTTTCACTGCACTGCTTTCTTTCAGTTTCAACACCATATCGATACCACCCATAAAAACAAGCATTGGAAATGCAATAGGTCTCGCAGTAGTAAAGTTTGAGCTATAGGTGTTATTTATTTTTTTGTTTTTTATTTATGTGTTGTTTTTTCTAAATAGCTAAATTAATAGCTTTCTTCTTTACAAAGCCAATAGTTATAATTTTTGTAAATGTGACACCTCTAGCATTTGTAAAGCAACATGTTTTGTATTAACGGGACTTATATGTGACTTATATGTATTGATATAAAAAAAATCAATGGCTTAAAAAAACAATTAATAATTAATACGTAAATAAAATGGATTTTATTTTATATTGCCAATAGCTTAAAGTTTATTAAATATATTTAGTGAAGATGCTGTGGTTGCGCTGAGTGAGGGTGAGTGAGGGTGAGTGAGGGTGAGGGTGAGTGAGGGGTTGAGGGTGAGTGAGGGTGAGGGGTTGAGGGTGAGTGAGGGTGGGTGAGGGGTTGAGGGTGAGTGAGGGTGAGTGAGGGTGAGTGAGGGTGAGTGAGGGTGAGTGAGTGAGGGTGAGGGGTTGAGGGTGTGAGGGTGGGTGAGGGTGAGGGTGAGTGAGGGTGAGGGTGAGTGAGGGTGAGGGGTTGAGGGTGAGTGAGGGTGAGGGTTGGTGAGGGTGAGTGAGGGTGAGGGGTTGAGGGTGAGAGGGTGAGGGTGAGTGAGGGTGAGGGATTGAGGGTGAGTGAGGGTGAGGGTGGGTGAGGGTGAGGGTGGGTGAGGGTGAGTGAGGGTGAGGGGTTTTGGGTGAGTGAGGGTGAGTGAGGATGAGGTGTTGAGGGTGGGTGAGGGTGAGTGAGGGTGAGTGAGGGTGAGGGTGAGTGAGGGTGAGTGTGAGTGAGGGTGAGTGAGGGTGAGGGGTTGAGGGTGAGTGATGGTGAGGGGTTGAGGGTGAGTGAGGGTGAGGGGTTGAGGGTGGGTGAGGGTGAGTGAGGGTGAGGGGTTGAGGGTGGGTGAGGGGTTGAGGGTGAGTGAGGGTGAGGGGTTGAGGGTGTCCAGGAAGCACATATGTTCGATAAATACTCCATGGTCACCCCAAAAGCATTTTAGGCCAATAGAATGGGTGTCTGATGGTCGCAAATCATAAAGTGATTGAGAAATCTACCTCATTTACCTAGTACCTCCTCTGCCTGGCCTCTACATGACAACGCACCCTAAGCAGATTGTAGCGCCTAAAAGCATCCTTGGAGAAGAGCATTAGTCATGCATTTCTAATATTTTGGCCACATTTCAAGAGCTATCGGCAGCCTCATCTTCAAGCCCTCATAAACCAATGAACACTCACTAAAGCGTATAACTCTCGGTTGCAACATTGGGGGGCTGTACCCTAAGGACACCCCAAAGTGAAGCAACCACGGCTTCCCTTTAGCCAAAAAGTGTTGCCTCAGTGCGGTCACGTGACCCACCCACTTCTTAAGAAGTCAGAGCAGCCTCGTCGCCGCCAGTTCCCCTTCCTGGTTGCTGCAAGCCTCAGGTAAGCGAGGTGCAGGCTCGCCCACAGCTTGGGATGCTGCCCGTCCTCGCCATGTTTATTTCTGTATCTAGTGCCGACTTTTATAGTTAGCAGGTTTCAAAGCGCTGCAAAGGCTCTCAATTTCAAATTAAGAGACTGTGAACTAAGAGAGTGTGAACTTAGTCTATAGTGACTGTTTATGTGTGCAAGGAAGTCGAGTTATTTTCTTATCATAAACAATCGAACTTTTAACCTGTTGTATTAGTGGGGGAGGGATGGAGAGCGGTTGGACAGGAGAGGGGAAAGAGTTATAGACGCGAAGACAGAGGAAGTGAGAAGGTGAGTATCTAAAGGAGTGCATTGGGTGAAAGGAGTGAGATGACAAACAATGAGTGAAGATAGAAGAGAGAAAGAGAAAAGGCACAAAGGGAGGAAGAAAGAAAAGAGCAAAGGAGGGTGAGGGGGCGTGGAAGAAAGAGAGGTGGGTTTGGGGACGAGAAAGAGCGCTGCGGTGCTTCTACCCTGACACATCTGCGCTGGAAGCACCACATAGTTACTCCCACGGACCCGGAGTCACATCTGTGGACACCAGAGAGTTGAACGCCCACCTCAGCAAACATACACACTGTTAACTCTTTGCAAAGCCCGCAGTCTCCAGCCAGCCGCAGCTCCTTACACAAAATGCCTCTAGCTTGGAGTTGGAATGGTCAGTCTTGTAAACTCCCTGGTGGCATCTTAAGGAATTTTGGACCCTGGGCAAGACATACTTTTGAGATCCCTGCGCGGTGCAACTTGTACTTTTATTATCCTTTTTGTGCGAATTCAAGCCTGTATGGTTCCAAATAAAGTTTCCGAAACTGTGGTCGCTGAAAAAACAGCTGAAATATGCCTTGAGTGAGGCGCCAAGATATCCTTAAGAAATGTAAAAGGAGCCTGGGTCAGAGGTACGCAGAGGAAAGCAGAGAGGTTTAGATGCAGAAATAGAGGCGACATTGAGAGTAAGTTCACTTTTCCCAGGGCGGGTAGGGCGGATGAGCTTGCATGGTGGGGGGACGGGGCAGTTGCCCAACTTGCCCAAGCTTTAAACTGTATCTGTCATCTTATCCACGATATAGTGCCGAGAAGGGAAACGTGTCCTACAATAAAATGTCGGTGGCAGGTTCTGAAAGCAAATTCAGCATTCTAGAGGGGGATGGTTTTTTTGGGAGAGAGAGAGAAAAAGAGAGAGAGAGAGAGAGAGAGAGAGAGAGATGGTGGCAGGGGATTCTTCAGAAGGGGACTGGTTTCAGGTTGCCGGTACGAACGATGATTTGAAGTTAATGAGACAAAGGATAAAGGGTGGGGTGAGGGGGAAGCATCGTATCGCAGGAAAGGCAACGCATTGGGTGGAAAGAGTTAAGACATGCACTGGCCAAGACAACAAACAAGACATGCAGCCGCGAGACGCGCTCTGTGGTGGGGGAGGGGATGAATGTTGAAGGCGAGCAAGACTGAGAGGCGGATCTGTATACACTGTCCCTTCAAGGATCATAGGGAGCGTGCAGCCTGAGCGAATGGTAGTCAAAGTTAAAACAAGCTTCTCAGCAGTGGCCGCAGGCTGCCAGTGGGAGGGAACGAGCGAGCATATGGCGAGCGGCGGGGGAGTCTGGTGCGAGGCGCGGGGGGGGGGGATTGAGCACACAAAATAGGCTTGCAGACGGCGTTAGACGGAAGGAAGAGAGGGGAGGGGGAGGAGAAATGCGACACGGCGGGAGGGGGCGGAGTGGGTAAAGAAAGACGGACGTGCACGCGCACGCGCTTTCAAGGTCAATGCGCATGCGCATAAGCTCAATGCGCATGCGCATTGACCTTAAAAGTCACGGGCACTGCAAGGAATCGCCACGATTCCTTGCAGTGTGGATAAAGAGTGGATAACTCGCAATACTCTCGCCTTGCTCGATGCGCATGCGCATCGACAGGCGAGACCTAACAAACGACATCGGTCTCCTCACGCACACAGTCTTCACACTCTACATAGTGTGACTGATTACGTGTACTAACTCCTGGGTAAGGAGGACCCAAATGATGTGATAGTGGTGGTACAGAACGGCAACTGATGGGAAAAATGTCCTACCCTGGTTGCATGTTGAGCATATGAGTAGTTGAATGGTTTTCACACATGAACAACACACAATCTAACTTGTAAGTCATATGGTGGTCAGTCTAAAGTAAAAACACTCAGTTGTGACTCCTGGATACCTTCTGTTGTACATTGTCAGGTACACAATAAGGACAAAAAAGGAAATCGGAATGCGGGCAGTCTCCAAATCTCACAATACATATTGTACTTGGTGGCACAGGTCAGCATGAAACAGAAATGGCACTGCACAGCAGGAGCACGTCACCCCGAAGAGGGAGAGCAGCACACCCAGTGGGGACCCACTTAACACAAGGCATAAAGCAGAACATTAAGAGATAATAACAAGCCCCAGCAGGTAGCAGGTGTCGAAAGCAGATAAGGGAGGATCAGAGCAAGGGGAGCAGGAGTAACCAGTGCCGCATCAGAGACTATGGGTAACAGCCATGACATGCTCATCTCAACCCACCAGAGCATACAATACACAGAACATTGATGGGCAACCCAGGAGACTAGCGCTGTAAAGTCATCAAGGATGAAACTCCCTACGACAGCTCGCCCCGGCCAGCGTCAACAGAGTCCTCACTGTGGGCGGGCCTGGTCAGCCGGTAAACTTGCAGTGGGCTCCAGAAATTTTTAGGCCTGCACCTTACAGGCATCAAGTCAGCATATACATTATGTTGGTCCTGACAATACTCCATGTCGTCTAGCCAGTCCTTGAATTTCGGAGCCCTGCCTCTACCCCATCTACAGGCTATACTACGCTTGGCCAGTAGCAGGGCCACATCTGTAAACCTGCGGTAGGGAAGAGGTACGTCCTTCGTGTACCCCAACAGCATAATTAGGGGATCGAGCGGTACAGCCTTTTCAGTCATAACATCCAATGCCTCATGGATTTGGAGCCAGTAGGCATGGATCGCATCGCATTCCCAGGCCAAATGAAGAAAGCCAGCCCCCTCCGCCCGACAGCGAGCACATCTATCATCGTCCACCAGGCGGAACCTGAATTTCCTAACAGGAGTATAGTAAAACCTCTGCACAAATTTATAATGTATTATCTTCAATCTGCAGCTAGAGGAGATAATAGCAGTAACGCCACAGCAATATGCCCAGTGTTCATCAGTGATATCCATACCCAGCTCAAGAGCCCACTGTCCTCTCGCATGACTAGGCGGCGTATCTCGCTGCTTCCTGATGGTGTTGTACAATTTAGAGACCAGATGTCTACCATCAGGTACTAGCAGTGCATGCAGCGGTAATGCCACCCCAGGTTCATTCGGAAATTGTGGCAGCAGAGCACGTAGACCCTGCCGAAGCCGTACATAATAAAAAACTTCCAGGAGGGAGGGTGGCTCTCCACAGAAAAATTGATCCTTCGTACAAAGAGTGCCCTCAAGAAAGAGGTCGCCCCATGTGAGCACCCCGTTTCGCTTGCACATAGTCCGAAACCCAGTCTCCTGCAGCAAGGACAGTTTCGGGTGGTATGCGAGTGGCAATGCCGGGGAATAAAGTAGCGCGAGCCCCAAAGTGATTGCAATACGAGACCACGCATCCATAGTGCAGTGTACCGTGGTGGATCGGGTATCCACATCACGAGATCTTCCCAGTACCATGCCCTCCAGTGGAAGGGGATGCACTATCCATTCTTCAGTTGCTATCTGTGGCATAAAGGGGGTGGGACGCATCCAATGATAGGCATAGTGTGCCTGAGCGCTAAGATAGTAGATCTCAAAATCCGGGACATCAAACCCCCCCCTGTCATATGGCAGTGTCAAGGTGGACCACTTCACTCTCGGCTGCCTGCCTCCCCAAAACAGTCTAAGGAGCTCCGAACGTAGGCGTTTAAAAAAATAGGCACCGGGGTAGTAGGGGATATTCTGAAACAAATAAAGGAAGCGTGGAAGCAGAACCATTTTCACTAGGGAAGCCCTACCCGCCATAGAAAGTGGCAAAGACATCCACCGCGTAATGTTATCAGCCAGTTTAGAGATAGCAACTCCATAATTGAGCCTGATCGTTTCTTCCCTATCCAGAGAGATCACTATGCCCAAATAGCGAAGGTCCAAATTGCACCACTCCAGCGGGTAGTCCAGTTGGAACCTCTCGACAGACGGAGTCAGCGGAAAGAATTGTGATTTCTTCCAATTCATATGAATACCGGAAATGCCGCCAAATACGATAAGCTCCCGCAGGATCGGATTGAGATTCAACTGCGGGTCCTTCACATATAATGTAATATCGTCTGCATATAGTGACACACCTATCTGGCGCTGGAAACAGTTAAATGCACTATGCTGATGTAGTTGCCGGATACGGCACGCCAGAGGTTCGATGGCGATAGCAAATAACAACGGGGAGAGGGGACAGCCCTGCCTCGTGCCTCTCGAGATAGGCAATTGAGGGGAAAGAACTCCATTCACTACCACTCTGGCCACGGGTTGGGTGTACAGTAGTTTCACCCATGCAATAAATATTTTGGGAAAACCCATTCTACACAAAATGTCGATCAGGTAATTCCATTCAACCGAATCAAATGCTTTAGTAGCATCGAGGAAAACCGCAGCAACAGGGAGTTCAGGAGCAATAGTTGGAAGCAAAGAAAACGGTGTGCGAAGATTATGGGAGGTTGCACGCCCGGGCACAAAGCCTGATTGGTCTGGGAGCACTATAGTGGGCATAAGCAGAGATAACCGTGCCGCTAGTACCTTCGCTAAGATTTTTGCGTCACATTTAAGTAGCGACAGGGGACGATAAGAGTCCGTGTCCAACGGATCCTTTCCAGGTTTCAACAGGGACGTAATGGCCACCTCCCTCATCGACCCGGGCAGAATGCCCACCTCCAGCGACTCCTCAAAAACCTCTTTAAGTACCGGGGCCATAATATCAATATAACACTTATAGAACTCTGCGGGGAGTCCATCCAACCCCGTCGCCTTCCCATTACTGTGTGACATAATGGCGTCTCTTATTTCTTCCACTTCCAGCGGGCCTCCAAGAAATGCTCTATGACCATCAGAAAGCCAACACAATGCAATATCATCGAGGAATCCACCATAACGGACCTCCCCCACCTGTTGTGAAGTGTACAGTTGTTCATAGTGACGCATGAAGGCTCTTTGGATCCCCAACGCGTCCCTACAGCGGGTGCCGTCTCTCAGCGCTAGTTCCATGACCCCAGTGCTAAAACGTGGGTGTCTCGTGATCGAGGCAAGTACCATACCAGGCCTCTCACCCTCACAGTACTTCCTAGCTGTCCAGTGTTTTCCTCTATACTTGACTTCACAAGCAGTTTCCTCTTCATAGTCCGATAGCTTCCCCCTAAACATATGACGAAGCTCCGGGTCCGGGTCAGTAACCATCCTGTTCTCTAAGTCTTTTAGGTCCGCCTCTAGTGCCGTTATGGATTTGACAATAGTTTTAAGCACCCCACAACTCTTGGCTAACGCAAACCCACGAACTGTCACCTTAAAAGCCTCCCAAATCAATTCCACACTATCCACCGACCCCTTATTCCGTGGGAAAAAAGCCTCTATCTCCTCCCCGAGTTCTGTCTTAAAGATGGGATCCAACAGTACTGAGGGAAATAGCCTCCAAGGTGGACGCGGCCTGTTAAGACCCGGCATCGTCACAACCACTCTGACCGGGCAGTGATCTGAATAAGTTCTGGGGAGATGTTGTACCTTGTGTAAGCCTATGCTAAGCCCCCGTGACAAGAAACAATAGTCCAAACGAGCCCAAGTGTGTGCACGCGTGGTGAAGTGAGTGCCCGCCCTACTGTCAGGATGTGTAAACCTCCAACTATCCACTAGTCCAGCCTCGTCTAGTATGCCCCGTAGAATGTCCCTCGCTTTCATGTTATATTGACTGCTCCCATCAGAACGGTCTGCCCCAGGCCACAGTGCAATGTTAAAATCCCCGCACCAAATAACGTGTGTGGGGTCAATGGAAGCAACATGACCCCAAAGGGTAAGAAAAAATTCAGGAGAATCAATGTTCGGTGCATAACAGTTCACAAGTACAACAGTGTCTGAACCCAGCCTACCCCACACAATCACATAACGCCCTTCAGAGTCCAGCCTCTCCCCCAGTTCCTGAAATGCAAGTGTTTTCTTAATCAAAACAGCAGTCCCACGAGCATAGGATGAATATGATTAAATTTTCCGAGTGGAGGCCCATCGAGCTGCAAACTTAGGGTCAATCTTTGGACGCAGATGTGTCTCTTGTAAGAAGGCAATCTGCACCGATGCCTATCCAAGTACGCCAGCACGTTTCTACATTTTCTGGCATCATTAAGGCCCCGCACATTCCAGGTCAGGATCGCTAAAGTATCCAGCGTGCCATCAGCCATTCTCCACACAGACGACCATCAATGCTGAGCCACACACACACCAAAGCCACCTATCAGGTAAAGAACAGTACAATGAGCGCATACCAAGCAGTCCCACCCGCAACCAATCCGCGCCACAAACACACCGTAACAACCCCCCAACCCCAACCCGGTAGTCCCAACCCAGTACAACACAAGTCCATACTAGCCCAGAACAGAAAGCTTCACCCACAAACAGTGCAAGTATCGTACAGCACCCCAGGTAAATACCTACACCCCACTTCACGTTAGCCATCCAGCAACATCCCACTACACCCTGGTGGAAGAGTTGGATCTGCGTAAGATGCATAGGACCATGCCACATTGCAACACACCAAAAGGGGCTCGAAGGCATGCTGGGAAGTCCGAACCCTCGAGTCAGGAATACAATCATAATCACAGCAGTAAAACCAGCAGCAAAAGGCACGAAAGTGGTCCCATGGGCCCAACACTCACGAGCACAAGAACTCCCTCCCGCCACCCACCTAAGCAACCCCAACCTGTCAGGACCCCACGCCCACCCCCCTCCCATAGCGAACACTCCCAAACATAACATTAGCCTCAGAAAGAACAAAGTCAATGGGGAATACCCGTCAGGGTGCAGTCTAGAGGTGCACATAACCACCCCCTACACCTCGCCATTGACCCGCATAGCTCAAGTAGGCACGGCCCAGGTAGTGGGGGGGGTGCCTGGAGTAAATTACCACCATAGTCCGGCGCACGTCCAGCGTCCTCAAGTAGTATGTGACAAAATCCAATACACAGTTCTCCACTGTCTGGGGGTAACAAAAATAGAAGGCTATAGGATAGTAAGACAACTCACAGCAGCCCCCCATGTGATCACAGTATGCACAACGACCAAACAGTATGCAATATCACTCATCTTCGTTGGCGGAGTGGAATCCCTCCTGTCCATCATCTCCACCGCGTCGGTCAGCAGCACGCTCCCTCTTAAGCCGTTTCACGAAGTGCTCTGCCTGCTGTGGATTGGTAAAAAAATGTTGTTTCGCCTGATGTGTCACTCGCAATTTGGCAGGGTATAATAGGGCATAATCCACCTGGGTGTCTCTGAGTTTCTTCTTTACATCTAGAAACTTACGCCTCTGTTCTTGCACCACTGGCGTGAAGTCCGGGAAGATGGTGAAATTGACTCCGTCAAAAGAGAGTGTGCGGGCGGTGCGAGCCGCACGCAAGGCCATGTCTCGATCCCGATAATTGAGGAGACGGGCAATTATCGGTCGCGGCGGAATCCCAGTGGCCGGTCGCGGTCCAAGAGATCGATGCGCCCTCTCCACGATGAATTGCTTAGAGAAGGCCTCCGCACCAATCGCGCCAAGCAATATCTTCTCCACATAAGTTTCCATCCTACCCACAATGGTCGTCTCCGGCACGCCAATCACGCGTATGTTATTGCGCCTACTTCTGGCCTCCAACTCCTCATTCTTCGCAGCAATAACCCGAAGTACATTGTCCATACGCGCCAGTTGAGTAGTGTGGGTAGCCCCCATATCGTTGTGGTCAGAGACGCGCTGCTCCACCGCCGTGATTCGCTCCTCATGAACGTCCTTTTTTTGTACCACTGCATCCATTTGTGATGATAGCTTACCTACTTTATCCACTATGGTCGCGAACCCCTGTCGCATTTCCTGCATCATTTGCTGAAAGTCAGGGGCAGCAGGCTGAGGAGCAGCGTCAGGAACAGTAGAGGGAGAGCGGGAGCCCCCCGTATCCTGCGCAGCCCGGGAACTTCTTTTGGCCGCCAGAGAGTCAAAAGACAACTTCGGTTGTTTGTTGTCAGGTTTACCCATGGTCAGATATCGAGAGCAGCCCAACACAATGTCCAATACGGTGACGTAGTCCAAAAGTGGACTGTAAGCACCAAACCAACCAGGATAAGTGCTCCCCTCTCAACTGCGTAGCGCGCACCCTCTGCGGAATGGTCAACAGGAGGAGGTAGCAGGAGCGTTCCGACGCAGTAGGGTTATGACACCCAGTCCACGATCAGTAGCAAGGGCAGCCAAGGGTAAGGACTCGACAAATTAAGCCAGTAGCACACTCCGGGGGTCCATTCCCAGCTCCAGCAAGTAGCATGACATATTTGCAAAGGTGCAGCTGAATACCAGAAGCGCAGCCTCTCGTCGCAATCCACTCACCAAGGAGGCGGCAGCCAGATCCCTGCCGCACGGGAGGCACACAGCAGGCAGTAATGTTTCATACAGTGGGCACCACAATCGAGAAGTGGACCCGCAGCACCGCCACAGCACTAGCCGCCAATCTGTGAGAAGCCAGTCAGGAAACGCCAGGAGCAGGTCGCCTGCGGCCAGTGGTATCCCCACAAGACAGTAGCATACGAAGCAAGTGCGAGCACCCCACACTACAAGTCTCCACAGTTCCACACAATGCGCCAATGGTGCCGCAGCACAGCAGGCAGAGCCCACACCCAGAGCTCAAGTATGGCAGTCACCCCGGAGCAGCATAGAGCAGGGAAGTCCGACCACCACAGGGTATCCAAGAACCGGGGGTGGGGGGGCGTTCACAAATGGCTACAGCAACCAGGGGCACGAGCAGGCAGTAAAATGGCCCGCCTCACCTGGAACTCGCAATGGCCGCAGCTTCCACGGCCTCCGGGTCCGCCGGCGGTAAAAAGGCGACACAGGGATCAGTAGCAGCAGTGCAGGCCAGCACGTCCCCAATTGCGTAGCAAGGGTCCCAATCAGCCCTCACGTTGATCCGATGGCCGTCCCATAGCGCTGCAATGAACCAGGATGTCCGATTCAAGAAGGCGCTCGGCAGCTCCCGGCAGAGTGCTCAGGAGGGCCTACAAGCCTCGTGGTGCGCCGCGGCCCCCAGTGATGCAGCCAGCCGGCCAGCAGGTTCGGACGCTCCCAGGCTACCACACGGGCGGAACTCCAGTCGCCCGTAACTCTGGACAGGAGCGGTGGATCACATCCAAACTCGAGCCGAAGGTGCACTAAGTCCTCCTCATGCAGACCACACGGACATTGGTGGCGCAGACGGCGGATAAGAAGGATAAATAAAGGATGTCGTTTCCAGGCAGCAAGAGCCTCACATAAGTGCGGCCATGTTGCAAGTGCGCCCTCTAGCGCCCTCTAATCTGCGCAATCTTAGCCATAGTCACAATTCCCTTAATCAAAGTGCTATGACTAAAGTCTGCTCCACCACCATATGGACTGCCAGGAGGGTATCGCAACTGATTCTGGTACAGATTAGAAAACATAGCCAGATATGCCCAGGCGGAACCTTCCTAGGAGAATGGAAAAACCAAGTATGGCATGCCTCTTTCTGTATTATGAGGCATGAGCCCACATACCCAACAATCAGTAGTATTCATTACTAATTGGTGTTGGTGTAATAACTGAATGAACGAATTGTTAAAATATTCGGTCCTCCTAATCTGTTTGTGTGGTGAAAGTGTATAGAACCGGTGTGGGGAGGCAGTAGCAGAAAAAGATACGGGAACAGAAGTAGGAACAGGTAATGGCTGCAAAACATAAACAATCCAGCTTCCACATGCTAATAGAGTACATAAGCATATTAAAACACGTAGGGTTATCCTGCATGGACTAACTATAAGTTTCTTAAATCGGTGTTCCATATTTACAGTCTGATCATTAACTTCCACTTCTGCACCCATTACTCTAAAGGCGTTGTTATGTTATGTTATGTTATGTTATACTTGGTTTTATATAGCGCACGGCTACTCGAGGAGTGTCCCGGCGCTTTAATTTGCACACCTATCTCATAACATAACAAGAAAAGAACAGATAAAAAACAGAGAATCCAGTGAAAAAAGCCCAAGGAAAAAGCTAAGAAGTAAAAAGCCAGGTTTTAAGCCCCTTCCTAAAGGCCAGCAAGTTTGAAGTACTGCGCAAGGCCACTGGCAACGTATTCCACAGCTGGGGCGCCAGCAGTCTAAAAGAACGGCCTCCTATGCGTGCCCTCTTAACACGAGGAACTGCCGCGAGGAATAAGGATCCTGACCTCAAGGGCCTGGCTGGATGGTAAAAAGCCAGCCTTTTTTGAAGGTATATCGCTCCGGAGGCATGCAGAGCTTTATGCGCCAAAGTCAAGGTCTTGAAAATTATCCGCTTCCGGACGGGAAGCCAGTGCAGAGCCTGCAGGAGGCCCGAGGCTCTGGCACGGCGAGATAGTCCAAAAATAGCCCGTGCTGCCGAGTTCTGGACCACCCGTAGCCGTTGAAGCAGATATTCTGGCAGGCCGAGATAAAGAATGTTCGAGTAATCAATTCTCGAACCAATTATCGCCTGCACTGTGATCTTCCTGTGCTCCCCTGATAGTAAAGGGAGAAACTTACGCAACATCCGGAGCAGGCCAAAGCAGGTGCCAGTGAGGCCGATTATCTGTGAGCGCAGTGTTAGGCCGTTGTCAATCTTAATCCCTAGGTTTTTAGCCACCTGGGACGAACTTGCTGGTGGAAACATGTTCTCTGGCCACCACACCTTCCAGTCCGGATCTGAGCTGCACCCAAAGAAGAGGACCTCGGATTTATCCGAGTTGCACTTGAGGCTGTTATGTTGGAACCACTTGCTCACGGTAATCTTCCTAGATCACTTAGCTGTGGTTGTTAGCCGTTCTAAGACACTGCAAGTCCTGTGGAACCTAGCTCACTACTCAGGTCACAGCTTAAGACTCATACCGTGACCCTGCAACTTGATGGATGGTGGAAGAAAAATACATACTCAAAATGTCTTTGTTTTAAAAAAAAACCAAAAAGGTATGACCAGAAAAATCATACAAAAATTCAATTATTCTCGACCCTTCTTGGCCGTAAATTATATCGAATCTTGTTTGGAATTGTCTGGTCCTTAAACAAGGTTTCTGGATTCACAGTGTTCAAACGCAGATGTGTCTGAAGGAACATGGAGGCGGCAGGCTAGCGGCTGTCGCGGAGCTCTTCACTTGAGCACATCGGATTGATGGATGTGGTGTCCCGATAGAATCCTTTTGGTGAGAATTGGTAGCGCAAAGCTTGCGAGCTACTTCTAGGCAGAAAAATTAAGGTTTTGTTTTTCCCTTTTATGCAACGAACAAGGAGAATCGAGGCTGCGGTAAGCAGAGAACAGCGGAGAGCAGCGGTCGGTGGTCGGCGCTAGGACCTTGGGCATGGTTGCAGCAGCGAATGGATGCCCTTAGGACGCGGAGGAAGGGTGGACGCAGGACACGAGAGGCGAGGCAGTGAGAGCGGCGAAAGCAGACCCGGGAAACGCAGCGGAGGAATCTGTTACGAACGCAGGAGCTTCTCCAAGGCAACCACACATATCAAAGATAAGTCCTAATTTGAGACGCTGCGGTGAAATTCGGGAGGGGGTTATTTGGAAGTGGGATATCTGGCAGCACATGAGAAGTGTTTTTCCGCTGCAACATTACAGAGGACCTGTTTGCTGGGGGCATTTTTCAATTAACAGATACCTCTCCCCAGTTACTACAATTACCCTTGATAAAGGTAGAGTTCGTATGGAGGCAGCTTCATCTGCAGCAGCAGTAGTAGCACCAGTTCTGTTGAATCAGAGGGAAGGAAGCCATGATACTATGTCTGATACCGATACTCTCACGCCAGTAGACTTACATTCAGCTAAAGCTACTAGAGTTTCAGAGCATAAGGGGAAAGACCGGGCAAACAGTAAGCAGGCTAAGAGTCGAGGAGAGGTAGTTAAGAACAGATACCAGTTGAGGTCAAAACAAGAATTAAAGCAGCAGGGGGTTCTAGATTCAGCTGAACTTGGTGAGAAGGTGAGACCCTCACCTCTAATTCCACATAAAAGTAAGAGGAAAACGAGTTCTAAGAAAACTATTAGTAGTAAACCTCCCCAGCAGATTTCAATGCTAAAAAACACTCCCTCTCTTAAAAGCTACTTCAAGGTGTTAGAGAAAATGAATTCTTTAAAAGAAGGAGCTAATATGGAAGAGGCCCAGCGGTCCATTCAGAATATGGTGCCCCCCTCCTTATCAGGTACAGTCTTGGTTAACAGGTATTCCCCATTAGCTGAAATTCAAACTGAGGAAGTTCTAGAAGACTCAGAGAGCCCAGTCAACACAGATAATGACATACCAATAAGTTGTAGCAATACCAATAGTCCCTCCGAGAATCCTCCTTCTCATCAAGACTCCTTGAATCTACAGACATCAGAGACAGCGGGATGTAGTCATATTGAGTCTGTGGAAAACCCCAAAAGTGCATCCACCTTAGCTCCTAAAACTCGTGTTATGTTAGTAAAAGACACAGAAAAAGACACAGGTTTGATCTCTACTCCCCCCCAGGAGTTTGATAAGATTAGACTTCTGCTTCATTCTTTAAGAAGCGACTTGTTGGAGAAGTTCAAAATTTCTGAGACAAATCAAAAAAGACTACACGACAGGTTTGATTTATTAGAAACCAGATTAGAAGGAGTAGAAACACGAACAGTTACCTTGGAGAAAAAGGTCCCTACCCTCTCGGTTACTACAACAGAAAATAGTGAGGAATTAAGTGCCTTAAAGAAACAGAATAAGGCTTTAATGATGGATATGGAAAGACTGGAGACTCACTCGAGATGGAACAACCTCTGCATTTTAAAGATACCTGAAGGAGAGGAAGTAGGGGATATAAAAGCTTTTGTCTGCAGACTCCTAAGAGAGGGGGTTTTGAAAGATCGTCCGGACATAGATCTTGAAGCGGAGATTCAGAGAGTTCATAGAGACCCTTTCAGAATACACCAAGATCGTAAAGGGCCCAGGAAAATATTGGTCTATTTCCAGACCTATACTGTTAAAGAGTTGATATTGAGTAGAGCTCTAGCAAGTGCCTCTCTCCATTATCGGGCCAACCCATATCAGATCAGGTCTGACATAGGAGGAAGAACGGCTCAGAGACAATGGGAATTGGGATCAAGAATGCCGGAGCTGAGATCACTGGGAGCAAAAGTGCAGATGAAGTTTCCAGCCCTGCTCAAGGTTATGTGGAATAATAAAACATATACCTGTAATCAGCCGGAGGAGGTAGATGAATTGTTACAGACAATGAGGGAGTAGGTTAAGTTAGGTTGGTGATTTCCAGCCCCAAAAATTCAGCACATTTAATACTTGACCTCCATCTGTATACGTTTGTATATATTTGTATATATTTGCATACTCAGATTATGCCTGTACGGCAAGATATAACTTAGTGATTTAGGACAAATACAAAAACTACACATTAAACTGCACGATGTACATAAAAAATTTAAAAAATAAAAACAAACACGCACATACAACAACGGGGTTCGCACACCACACTTGGCTAAAATAACTAAAAATAAAAAAAAAGATAAGGGGGAGAAAGTAGGTAGGGAAAGGGAAAAAGGGATGTACTAAACTACATTAATTTACACTAACTCACTTCGACAATAGCAGATGTAGCTAACGGGGCAGGGGATAAGATAGATGGATAGGGCGTGGTAGGGTGGAGAGCTCCACAGGGGCAGGACAAACACCCAAGATGAAGGGAGGGTTCCTTGGGGGAGGGAGCGGGGGTGAGGGGTGGGGAAAAAAGAAAAAAGTCCTCATTTGTGAACAGAAACTCTAAAACTAACATCCATATACATAGACAAATACAGACATATAAACACATATATAGACATCTAGACAATACCCTAGAGATTAACTGGGAGAGTAAAATTTGGCCATGACAGTAAATCCCCATACAAGTAGTAAGATTATCTCCTGGAATCTTAATGGAATTGGAAGCTATAGGCAACAACAGAGGATATGTGATTTCTTAAAGAATCTCGAAGCTAGTATATATTTACTTCAGGAGACCCATCTCGAGGAAAAAGAGTGCAAGAAGGTTTTTGAGAAAAAGCATTGGGTACAGGACATTTTATGCTCAAGGCAAAAGGGAATATCCAGAGGAGTTGCAATAATTATTAGAGTAAATAAGGGTATTAAAGTACAGAGATGGGATACAGATCAGACAGGGAGGTGGTTGGTAGCTGAGCTCTTAATTGCTGGCTCACCATATACTCTTGCAGTGTTTTATGGCCCGAATGAGGATAATGAAACTTTCCTGGGTAAACTTGAGAGGGTCTTAATCCCTAGTAGGGCACCTCTGATTCTTGGGGGGGACTTTAATCTTATTCTAGATACTCAACTGGATCACACCTCTAGAGCAAAATACATTCTCCCTAAGAAATCCCTCTTTGTTCTTAAAAATATAATGAAAGAACATAACTTGCTGGATGCTTGGAGAACTATGAACGGCAACCTTAGAGAATATTCCTTTTATAGTAAAAAATACAAACAATTCTCGAGAATTGATTTATTTTTGGTAGATCATTCTTTGGAATCAGTCCTGGTATCTGTCACTCATGTTCCAGTGGGCCTTTCTGATCACTCAGTAGTACAACTTAACATTAACTTTGCAAATATTGCTACTGAACAAAGATGGACCTTAGATAGAACTATTCTCTTAGATGATAATATTGGAGTCAAAATTAGAAATAGTATAAGGGAATATTTTTTATTTAATGTGGGCTCAGCACTAGAACAGATTGTTTAGGAATCATTTAAGGCCTTCCTTAGAGGTTTATTGGGATATCACATGAGACTAAAAAGAAAAGAGATATAAGATATAAAAATTAAAGAACCGGATTCTATTAAAAAGAAAGAGCAGGAGCTTCAGCATGCAGCCTTGAAGGAAAGGGAGAAGATTCCAGAATTAGAAAAGGAGCTTCATGGGTTACAGTTGAGTCTCAAAGTTAGAGCTGATAAACAGATTCATGACAGATGGGAAATTAGTAAATTAAAAAACTTTGAGTATGGAGAGAGGTGCGGGGCACTTTTGGCGTGGAAGGCCAGGGCAGATAGGACGAGAAATAATATTGACACCTTGACCCAAAGGACTTCTGGAGATCAGCTAACTAAGAAAGAAGAGATCAGGGATGAAGCCAGAGGATTTATGGTAAAGTTATATCGGGAAAATATCAAGGTTGGAATAGAAGACTTGGAGAAGTGGTGGAACCAAAGGGCTCTACCCCAATTGAACGAAGAAGACAAAAAGACCTTGTCGAGAGACATTACTTAGGGGTAAATTAGAGCTCAGTTAAAAAAAGATGAGTAGGAATAAAGCCCCAGGCCCAGATGGCCTGCCAACGGAGATCTACAAAGATAATGAGGATGTGATTATTCCACACTTACTGTCCCTTTTCAACAATATTTATCACCAAAGAGGGGATATTCCATCCTCCTGGTTCGAGGCCACCATCACTTTAATAAGAAAACCAAACAAGGACCCAAAGAATATAGAGTCATACAGACCATTATCTCTTTTAAATTCGGACCTTAAAATATTTTCGGGGATTTTGGCCGAGAGACTATCCAAAGTTATTAAAACTGTCATTCACCCTGACCAAAGGGGTTTTATTCCAGGACGACAACTGAATGAGTTGACCTTCCAGGTCATTGGTGCAATTGATTATGCCGAAGTAAAGGGATTGCCACTTACCATCGTGGCAATAGATGCCGCGAAGGCTTTTGATCAAGTTAACTGGGTGTTTCTGTGGGACACCCTAATAAGGTTTGGCTTTCCACTACCCTTTATTCAGGCTGTTAACAATGTATACGGGCGCCCACAAGCTAAGGTTTTAATTAACTGGGCCCTGTCAGATTGGTTTGAGATATCGAGGGGGACGAGGCAGGGTTGCCCCCTGTCTCCTCTCCTTTTTGATTTATATATTGAGCCTTTTGTGACAGTGATACGATCTGACCCAACAATTTCTCCCTTTAATATGGGTGGGCTGGAGTTAAAGACCGCATTGTATGCTGACGATCTGTTGCTATATACTATTAACCCGTTAGATGCTATCCCAAAATTATTTAATGTAGCAGAGGAATATGGAGCAGTCTCAGGTTACGGTATTAACAAAAACAAAACAGACATAATGAGTTGGAACAGTCCGATTCCCATACCAGATACAAAAACAAAGATCAGATACTTAAGGTATACATATCACTCAAAAACTACAAGACACACCCAAAGTATCCTGGCAGATCATGGTAAAAGAGATAACTAAACTTCTTAAAAGATGGTCCAATCTACCTCTTAGTATCTACGGAAGAGTTAATTTAATTAAAATGGTAGTATTACCTAAAGTGACTTTCCTATTTAATAGCATCCCACTAACATTTCATAATAAAGACATCTCAAACCTTCAGGGAAAAATTAGCTCATTTATTTGGGCATCCAAGTCACCAAGAATTGCTTGGAAGAAGCTGAGGAGGGGGCTAAAAATAGGAGGATTGGCTCTCCCAGATTTGCTCTTCTACTGTTACGCATTTCAGTTGAAAAATGTTAGACTCCTGGCCAATAAGCTAGACTCATCGTCACGTGGTCGCTTGTTTCAAGCTTTGCTATCCGACCTTCCTAAGGGTCTTGAATTTTTTTTGTTTAAATTTGGCGCCCAAAAATTTTACAAAAAAGTCTGCCTTAAAACTCTACTAACAGCCTTAAAAGTATGGCAAACAGCCTGCAAAATTTGGAAAATCCCCTACTATAACTTTTTGGCACCAATTTGGTACTCCCCTGGAACACCGGAATGTCTATTAGATCGACTCTCCCTTCCCTTGAGAGAGGCCGGTTTAAAACGATGGGGAGATCTCCAGGTCAATCAAGAATTATTAGATTGGGCATCTATATCTAATCTGACAGGAGGGTCCCTCGCGATGTTTAAATACTATCAACTATCATCATGGTGGGGAAGTCAAAATTGGGTGTCAGAAACAGTGGGCTGCGAATTCTTAGATTTAGCTAACAGACAAGAAGGGTGGAAGGGTGAGGTCTCAGCATGGTATAACATATTAATTGGGGCAAAGGACAGGCAGGAGGAAGAGATCTCGAAACTCTGGGGGGATATAATAGGAGATGATCCGGAGAAACAATCGGAGGTATGGTTAGATTCATTTGTAATATCTCAAAAAACAGTAAAACCTGCCAACCTCAGAAGAAACCATCTTTACACGGCACACAGGGTCTATTGGACTCCCTCCAAGCTCTCAAAAATATCGGAAACACCACACTTCTGCCCCAGATGCAAATATACAGAGGCAGACGATTTACATATTTTTGCATACTGTATAGAGATTAAAAACTACTGGTCATCGGTCTGCATCTTTCTAGAGGAGGTACTGTCTAGATCAGTCACGTGTAGCCCCAGACTGATCTTTATGGGTTTGCTAGAGGAATACGATATTAGAGACAGCATCACCCAGTTTATGTTCTATGTGATTGTTATCGCCAGGAGGGAGATCTGTGGAGAATGGAAATCTTCAACCCCCCCTAGGTTTGCAGACTGCCTAAAAAACATCATGGCTATTAGTAAAACAGACCTCTTGTGTGGAGGAGAGGAGGCGGCAAAGATTTGGGCTCCGTTGATAAAATAGTCGGATAGTTTGACAACAAACGTCCAATGATTATGCCAGGGGTTTGTGGTCTGGTCCTCCCCAAGACAAGGTATAAAGACATCGATCAGGGGAGTTGGACTAGTAGAAAACCTACCTCTGGGAGACTTCTCGAAAGCTAAACATAAAATAAAATATTCCAGGGCGCACAGTTAGGCATTATGTTGGCAGAATTGAGAGTTTCCATCTAGAGTCATTCCATCTGGTGGCAAATATGAGGACAAAAAAAAAAATACATAAATAAAAAAAATGAAAGGACATGTAGCAGCTGGAAAAGCAAAAGCATTGCGTTCGCCGAGCCGCCTGAGTGAGGGCAACACAAAATGGCGAGAGGACACAAAATGGCGGCTAAATACGGGATGAAATCTGAAATCGCAGAACCTCACCGGTACTCAGTATCGGTGAGTACCGGCCCATTTAAAGCACTGGCCAGCCCTATCTGTATCCATTTGTACTGCGCCCCTCTGCCTCGGCACCTAGAAGCAATACTGTTTCCCAAAGAGCACTTCATAAGCAACATAAACATCTGATGATGTAGCAACTTTCATGCCATGGTCGTTGATTCCTGGGGTATAGCTACCATTAGTGCAGTATATGCATCCAAAGAGGCCATTTTCCTTGCTTGCTTCAGGGTCCATGGCTTCCCCTCTTTGCTACTGGTTGATTCCTCCAAATGCCAGGTGTAACAGAGGTGACATCAAGCACCTGTTCACGCCTGGAAACATTAGTTTGATGCTTGGTATCTAACCTTTTGACTTCCGTGAACCCCACTTAATCAATTCTGGGACTCGGGGAGCCCCAATGAATTATTATTTAAATCCGAGGACCCCCAATGAGTCATTATTGGAAGCCGGGAACCCCATTCTAGCATTTAAATGATTTGAACCCCCAATCTGGATTAGTGTTTTCTTCACTGGGGCCACCATCTACCAGTCTGCTTAGGGCCCCAGGAGGTGATTCTGCAACTCTCTTCACCTGTGCTCAGTCACAGCGCTTTAAAGCGCCTGAACTTCTGCAGTGCGGGATATCGGATTAGTGTTCTCTACACTGGGAAATCCATCTCCCAGCCTGCACAGGGCCCTAGGAGGCAGCCCTGAAACTCTCTACACCTGTGCAAATGCTATTGTTGGAAAAGCACCCCAGGCTGTGCTTTCACGCTAATGGTGGACAAGCCCCTTTCTTTAGGCTCAGGTCGTCTAAAGAAAAGGGCACTTCTGCCATTAAAGTGAAAGCCTGGTATTGGCGCTTTTACAAAAAAAAGCATCTGTTTGTCAAGTTGACATACAAATGCTTTTTTTGGGCAAAAGTGGCCATGCCGCAGTTTCACTTTAATAGCTGCTGCTACCGTCCGTATTTATCGGTGTCTTGTATGTGTTTTTATCTTGTTTTAATAACAATTTTATAGATGTATTTTTTGATTATGAAATGTTTTGAAATCAATTAATGATACAATTCGAACCCCAGAACAGTATACAAAAATACAAAAACAAGCTTTCATCAAACAAGTACACAAATGATGAGATTACTTATATTTAATTCACAATTATTATTTTTTTATCCAAATTTTAATTTTAATGGAATTGTTGGAACTTTTCTGAATTCAATTGAGACTACTCATCATCCATACTATATTCTGTTTTATACATTTGCAGTACCCCCATAAATCAATCTGAGGATAACAACGTATTTTTGCTTTCAATTTCAAATTCTTTCACAATTGCAGAATGCCTTAACATTTTCATTTGTACATTTCATTCATTAGTTAAATACACCTTCCCTAAGGCAAGCACCCAGCAGAATAGGAATAGTAATTTGCCCCCACCACTGACCAGCACCTTCCCTGAGGCAAGCACCTGGTGGAGTACGAATACTAATTTTTCCCCCACCACTGACCAGCACCTTCCCTAAGGCAAGCACCCGGCAGAATAGGAATAGTAATTTTGCACCCCACCACTGACCAGCACCTTCCATGAGGCAAGCACCTGGTGGATTAGGAATACTAATTTTGCCCCCCACCACTGACCAGCACCTTCCCTGAGGCAACCACCCAGCAGAGTAGGAATAGTAACTTTATTTCCCCACCACTGACCAGCATCTTTCCTGCAGCAAGCACCCGACAGAGTAGGAATACTAATTTTGGCCCCCACCACTGACCAGTACCTTATCTGAGGCGAGCATTCTGCTGGGTAGAAATAGTAATTTTCACTTTTTTAACAAGTGCTGGTGTAGATGAATTTGAGTTCTAATGATGTCTATATTATCTCCTATTTGATGGTTAAATTGCAAGTGAAAAAAGTATAATGTCTGGATCTTTTACTTTAAATGCATTACATTTAAAGACCAACAACTGACAAGCACCTTCCCTGCGGCAAGCACCTGGTCGAGTTGGAAAACTATTTTTGCCTTCCCACAACTGGCCAGCACCTTCCCTTTGGCAAGTACTCAGCAGAGTTGGAATAGTATTTTTGCCCCCCACCGCTGACCAGCACCATCCCTGAGGTAAGCACTCAACGGAGTTGGAATAGTAAATTTGCCCAAGCTCTGACAAGTACCTTCCCTGAGGCAAGCACTTGGCAGAGTTAGAATAGTATTTTTGCACCCCAGCACTGACCAGCACCTTCCCTGAGGCAAGAACCTGGCAGTGTTGGAATAGTAATTTTGCCACCGAGAACTGACCAGCACCTCATCTGAGGCAAGCACCTGGTGGAGCAGGAATACTATTTTTGACCCAAGCCGTTGGCTGGCACCTTCCCTGTATTTTGGCCCCACACCACTGACCAGTACTGGTGTAACGAAATTTGAGGGGGCCTCCCTGCACAGTCCCCCTCCAGGCTCAATGAGGAGCTCTTTGGCCAGAGTGCAGTGCCGAGGGGGCCCCCTGGAGCTTGGGGCCTCCCGCACTGCGGGGGCTACGGGGCCTCTGTTACACCCCTGTTGAGCAGCACCTTCACTAAGGCAAGCACCCAATGGACCTGAAATAGTATTTTTTCACCCACTAGTGACCAGCACCTTCTCTGAGTCAAACACACAACAGAGTTGGATAGTAATTTTGCCACTCACCATCTTCTTCCCTGAGACAAACACCTGCCGGAGTAGGAATAGTAATTTTGCTCTCCACCACTACCAGCACTAACCCTGAGGCAAACACCCAGCAGAGTTGGAATATTTATTTGGCCCACACCACTGACCAGCATCTTCCTTGAGACAAGCACCCGGCAGTGTAGGAATAGTAATTTTGCCCCCCACCTATGACCAGCACCTTCCCTGAGGCAAGTACCTGGTTTAGTTGAAATAGTAAATGTACCCCCATCACTGACCCACACCTTCCCCGAGGCAAGAACCTGGCGGAGTTGGAATACTAATTTTTTCCCCAACCACTGACCAGCACCTTTCCTGAGGCAAGCACCTGGTGGCGTAGGAACACTATTTTTGACCCCCACCGCTGGCTTGCATCTTCCCTGAAGCAAGTACTGGGGGTAGTTGGGATAGTATTTTTGACCCCCACCACTGACCAGCAGCTTCACTGAGGAAAGCACCCAACGGAGTTGGACTAGTAAGCCCCCCACCACTGACCAGCACCTTCCCAGGGGCAAGCACCCAACGGAGTTGGAATAGTAAGCCCCCACTACGGACCAGCATATTCCCTGAGGCAAACACCTGGTGGAATAGAAATAGTAATTTTGCCCTCCACCACTAACAATCTCTATCCCTGAGGGAAGTCCTGGCGGAGTTTGAATAGTATTTTTGCACCCCAGCACTGACCAGCACTTTCCCTGGTGCAAGAACTCAATGGTGTTTGAACAGTAATTTTGACCCACACCACTGACCAGCAACTTCCCTGAGGCAAGCAACCGGAGGAGTAGGAATACTAATTTTGCCCCAACCCCTGACCAGAAACTTCCCAAAGGCACATACCTGGGTTGTTGGAATAGTAAATTTGCCCCCACCACTGACCAACACCTTCCCTGAGGCAAGAACCTGGCAGAGTTGGAATACTAATTTTGTCCCCAACCACTGACCAGCACCTTCCCTGAGGCAAGCACCTGGTGGCGTAGGAATACTATTTTTGACCCCCACCGCTGGCTGGTACCTTCCCTGAAGCAAGTACTGGGGAAAGTTGGAATAGTATTTTTCACCCCCACCACTGACCAGTAACTTCACTGAGGAAAGCACCCAACAGGGTTGGATTTGTAATTTACCCCCTACCACTGACCATCAGCTTCCCAGAGGAAAGCACCCAACTGAGTTGGAATAGTAATTTTTCCCTCCACCACTGACCAGCACCTTCCCTAAGGCAAGCATCCGGTGGAGTAGGAATAGTATCTTTATTTCCCCACCACTGACTAGCACCTTACCTGCAGCAAGCTGCCGGCAGAGTAGGAATACTAATTTTGCCCCCCAACACTGACCAGCACCTTGTCTGAGGCAAGCATCCAGTAGATTAGGAATAGCAATTTTCTCCATATCAATGACCAACACCTTCCCTGAGGCAAGCAACATTGTGGAGTAGGAATAGTAATTTTGCCCTCTCCACTTACCAGCACCTTCCCTGAGGTAAGCACCTGGGGAGAAGGAATACTATTTTTACCCTCCTGTGACCAGCACCTTCTCTGAGGCAAGCACCCGGTGGAGTAGGAATAATAATTCTGCCCCAGACTAGCACCTTCCCTGATGCAAGCACCTGGCGGTGTAGGAATAATATTTTTGCTCTTGATCACTGACCAGCACATTGCCTGAGGAAAGCACCCTGAGATGTAGGAAGAGTAATTTTGCTCCCCACCACTGACAAGCTCCTTCCCTGAGGCAAGCACCTGCCGGATTAAGAAAATACTTTAGCCCTCACCACTGACCAGCACCTTGCCTGAGACAAGCACACAGTGGAGTAGGAATAGTAATTTTACCCCCACCACTGACCAGCACATGCCCTGAGGCAAGCACCCGGTTTAGTTGGAATAGTACATTTATCATCACCACTGACCAGCACCTTACCTGAGGCAAGCACATGGTGGAATACTATTTTTGACACCCCCATTGCTGGCTGGCCCCTTCCCTGAAGCAAGCACTGGGGGAAATTGTAATGGTATTTTTGCCCCCCACCACTGGCCAGCATCTTCACTGAGGCAAGCACCTGACGGAGTTGGAATAGTAATTCCCACCCACCAATGACCACCATCCTCCCTGAGGCAAACACAACGGAGTTGGAATAATAATGTTGCCTCCTACCACTGACCAGCACCTTCCCTGAGTCAAGCACCCGGTGGAGTAGGAAAACTAATTTTGCCCCCTACCCCTGACCAGCATCTTCCCATATGTAAGCAGCCGGTGGTGTAGGAATAGTAACTTTTCTCCCATTCACTGACCAGCACCTTGCCTGAGGTAAGCACCCGGCTAAGTAGGAATAGTAATTTTGCTCCCCACCACTGGCTAGCACCTTCCCTGAGGCAAGACCCCGGCAGAGTAGGAATAATAATTTTGCCCCCAACCAATGACCACCACCTTCTGTGAGACAAGCACACATTGGAGTAGGAATCCAAACTTTTGGCCCCCACCACTGGTCAACACCTTCTGAGGCAAGCATACAGTGGAGTAGGAATATCATTTTTGCCCCCACCACTGACTAGCACCTTCAATGAGGCAAGAACCTGGCAGTATAGGCCTACTAATTTGGCCCCCAACCGCTGACCAGCACTTTCCCTGAGGAAAGCACCTGTTGGAGTAGGAATACTACTTGTAACCCCCACCGCTGACTGGCACCTTCCCTGAACCAAGCACTGGGGGAAGTTGGAATAGTATTTTTGTCCACCACCACTGACCAGAACCTTCACTGAGGCAAGCACCCGATGGAGATGGAAAAGTAATTTTTCCCCTCACCACTGACCAGCACCTTCTCTGAGGCAAACACAAAACAGAGTTGGAATAGTAATTTTGCCCCCCACCACTGACCAGCATCTTCCTTGAGGCAAACACCTGGAGGAGAAGGAATAGTAATTGTGCTCTCCACCACAGACCAGCACTAGCCCTGAGCCAAGCACTTGGTGGAGTTGGAATACAAATTGTTCCCCTACCACTGATCAGGACCTTCCCTGCTACAAGCACACGGTAGAGAAGTAATACTATTGTTTCCCCCACCACAGACCAGTACCTTCCCTGAGTCAAGATCCTGGTGGAGTTAGAATAGTAACTTTACCCCAACCACTGACCAGAACCTTCCCTGAGTCAAGTTCCTGGTGGAGTTTGAATAGTAACTTTTCCCCCACCACTGATCAGCACCTCCACTGAGGAAAGTACCCAATGGAGTTGGGAAAGTAATCCCCCTCATCACTGACCAGCACCTTCCCTGAGGCAAACACAGAATGGAGTTGGAATAGCAGTTTTGCCTCCTACCACTGACCAGCACCTTCCCTGAATCAAGCCCCCGGTTGAGTAGGAATACTAATTCTGCCCCCTGCCCCTGACCAGCACCTTCCCTGGTGCAAGCACCTGGAGGTGTAGGAATTGTAATTTTGCACCTGATCACTGACCAGCACCTTCCCTGAGGTAAACACCTGGCGGAGTAGGAATAGTAATTTTGTTCTCCACAACTGACTAACACTAGCCCTGAGGCAAGCACTTGATTGAGTTGGAATACAAATGTTTCCCCCACCACTGATCAGCACCTTCACTGTTACAAGCGCACAGTGGAGTAGGAATAGTATTTTTGCCCCCCACCACAGACCAGTAACTTCCCTGAGTCAAGCTCCTGGTGGAGTTAGAATAGTAACTTTGCCCCCGCCACTGACCAGCACATTCCCTGAGGCAAACACCTTGCGGAGTTAGAATCACAACTTTGTCCACCACCACTGACTAGAACCTTCCCTGAGGCAACTACATGGTGGAGTAGGAATACTAATTTTTCCCTCTACCACTGACCAGTTCCTTGTCTGAGGCAAACATCTGTTGGAGTAGGAATGGTAATATTCACTTTTTGAACAAGTAATGGTGTAGATGAATTTGAGTCTTCATGATGTTAATGTTTTGACCTTTTTGATGGGTAAATTGTAATTCATGTGAAAAAATTATAATGTCTCCAAGTTTTACTTTAAATGCATTACATTTCAAAACCAACAACTGACAAGCACCTTACCTGAGGTAAGCACCTGGTGGAGTTGGAACAGTATTTTTGCCCCCAACCTCTGACCAGCAGCTTCCCTGAGGTAAGAACTTGGCAGAGTTGGAATAGTAATTTTGCTCCCAGCTCAGACCAGCACCTTCCCTGAGGCAGGCACTCAGAAGAGTTAGAATAGTATTTTTGCACCCTTGCACTGACCACTACCTTCCGTGAGGCAAGAACCCAGCAGTGTTGGAATAGTAATTTAGCCCCCCTCCAAGATTTGACCAGCAAATTCACTGAAGTAAACACCCAACAGAGTTTAAATAGTAATGTTGCTCCCCACCACTGACCAGCCCCTTCCCTGAGGCAAGAGCCCAGCGGTGTAGGAATAATAATTTTGCCCCATCACTGACCAGCACCTTCTCTGAGACAAGCACGCAGGTGAGTATGAATTCTAATTGTGTCCCTCACCACTGACCTCCATCTTCTGAGGCAAGCATTTAGTGGGGTAGGAATTGAAATGCTGCCCCCACCACTGACCAACAACTTCCCTGAGGCAAGCACCCTTCAGAGTAGGAACAGTAATTTTGCCCCCCTCCACTGACCAGCACAACCCCTGAAGCACCTGGTTTACTTGGAATAGTAATTTCACCCCCACCACTGACCAGCACCATTCCTGAGGCAAGAACCCAGCAGAATAGGAATACTAATGTTGCCCCCCACAACTGGCCAGCACCTTCCCTGAAGCAAGCACATGGTGGAATAGGAATACTATTTTTGCCCCCCACCACAGACCAGTATCTTCCCTGAGTCAAGCTGGTGGAGCTAGAATAGTAACCTCACCCCCACCACTGACTAGCACGTTCCCTGAGGCAAGCACCTGGCAGAGTTAGGAAAGTAATTTCGCCTCCTACCAGTGACAAGCACCTTCCCTAAGTCAAGCACCTGGGGGAGTAGAAAAACAAAACAAGTACGCGGTTGAGTATGAATACTAATTTTACCACCACCACTGACCTGCATCTTCTGAGGCAAGCATTCAGTGCAGTAGGAATAGAAGTTTTGCCCCCCACCACTGACCAACAACGTTCCTGAGGCAAGCACTCTTCAGAGTAGGAAAAGTAATCTTGCCTTCCTCCACTGACCAGCACCATCCCTGAAGCACAAGGTTTAGTTGGAATAGTAATTTTGTCCCCACCACTGACCAGCACCTCCCCTGAGGAAAGAAACCAGCAGAGTAGGAATACTAATTTTGCCCCCACAACTGGCCAGCACCTTCCCTGAAGCAAGCACTGGGTGAAGTTGGAATAGTATTTTTCCATCCGCCACTGACCATCACCTTCACTGAAGCAAGCACTTGACAGAGTTGGAATAGTATTTTCCCCCACCACTGACCAGCACTTTCCCTAAGCCTAACACACGATGGATTTGAAATAGTAATTTTGCCCCCTCCACTCACCAGCACCTTCCCTGAGGCAAATACACGCCAGTGTTGGAATAGTAATTTTGCCCCCTTCCACTGACCAGTACCTTCCCTGAGGCAAACACCCGGCAGAGCTGGAATTGTAATTTTGCTCTCCACCACTGACCAGCACTAGCCCTGAGGTAAGCACCCGGTGAAGTTGGAATACTAATTTTGCACCCACCACTGACCAGCACCTTCCCTGAGATAAGCACACGGTGGAATAGGGATACTAATTTTTCCCCCTACCACTGATCAGCTCCTTCTTTGAGGCAAGCATCCGGTGGAGTAGGAATGGTAATATTCACTTTTAAACAAGTTCTGGTGTAGATGAATTTGAGCCTTGTTGATGTTTATGTTTTGACCTTTTTAATGGGTAAATTGCAAAGTTCTGTGAAAAAGTACAATGTCTCTATGTTTTACTTTAAATGAATTACAATTCAAAATTAACAACTGACAAGCACCTTCCCTGAGGCAAGCACCATGTGGAATTGGAATACAATTTTTGCCCCCCACAACTCGCCAGCACCTTCCCTGATGCAATCACTCAAACGGAGTTGGAATAATATTTTTGCCCCACACCACTAACCAGCACCATCCCTGAGGTAAGCAGCCAGCGGAGTTGGTATAGTAATTTTTACCAACCACTGACCAGCACAACCCCTGATGTAAGCACCAGGTTGAGTTATTATAGTAATTTAGCCTCCCACCACTGATGAACACCTTTAATAAGACAAACACCTGACAGGGTTGGAATAGTACTTTGCTCCCCACCACTAACCATCATTTTTCCTGAGGCAAGCACCCAGCGGAGTAGCAAGAGGGAAGACCCATTTTGTCCGGGATAAGGTCACTGCTCGAAACTCTCTCAGAGTTAGTGGATTCGTTTTTACGTCCGATTGTCACAGAGATGCCCTCGTATTTACAAGACACCAAACATCTACCTATACTAGTAACTGAGATTTCTATTGATCCAGGGACACATAGCCTAGCATCTTTTGATGTAGAATCTCTCAACACGAATATCCTGCAGGATGAGTCCTTAGAAATAGTGAGGTCCTTGCTGAACCAAAGAGAACTGAATGATTTGACGCCTAACTCCTTTGTGTTCCAGTGCGCCACCCTAGCCATAAAATATATACATTTTTTAAGTTTGGCTAATATCTGTACTTGCACACCAGAGGTACATCAATGGGCAGTACATTTGCCCCTAGTATGGCAAACCTGTACATGCATATGTTTGAGAGCCAATACATTTATCCATCAGATAACCCATATTCATCGAACCTTAAAGTTTGGAAGAGGTATTTCGGTTATATACTAGAGGTTTGGGAGGTCTCTGTTCTGTCTCTGGAGACATTTGCAGTTTGGCTGACATAGAGAAATCCTCACCTCAGGTTAATTTTGAGCATAGCAATGTTTCTCTGCCTTGTCTGGACCTTCAACTGTATCCTAAAGATGGAGGTATCTACACTAAACTATATACAAAACCAATAGACCGTAATTACCTTTTGTGTTATAACATTTTCCATCCCCATGAACTTAGAAACAACCTCCCGATGGGTCGATTCTTGAGGTTACGTAGACATTGTACAGAAATAAAAAGATTTAAGGAACATGCCCACACGCTGAGTACCCACCTGTTACAACGTGCATATCAGACCAAGGTGGAGTATAAAGCATTTAAAAGGGCCAGGAATAACAATCAGGAAGCTCTGCTTGACACCTTTATGAAAAGCCCGATGGATCGTCTAGTATGTGTTAGTAGTTTTAGCCAACTGACTGATGCAGTAAAGAAATCCATCAATAAAAGTTGGAATATCTTGAACAGTGGCTCCAACTAACTACCAAGACCAGTGTTTGCATTGAAACAAAGTAGGAATATCAAAGACATGATAGTACACAGTACACACATGACCTGGGACTCCATCCGCTCATGTCGGACAAAAGACACTATGGTCCAGTACACCAGCTAAAGGACATTATCCCTGTGGCTCTTGCTCTGTCTGTCCCTTTATATCAATATCATTGTCTATAAACCTAGGGCTTACCATCCCATGGACACTTCATACTTTTACAAACTGCAACACAGAAGGGGCGATACATATCTTACGTTGCCCTTGCAATTTAATGTATGTGGGTATGACCACACACAAGGTTAAACTGAGGATAGGTGAACATCTTAGTTCTACCTGGTGTAAAAAGATAACACAAAACTTACACAGAACTTCCTCAGTGCAGGACACACAGAAGACGATATTTACTGGACTATTATCGATAAACCCAACTATATCAGAGAGATTGGTACCCGCAAATCTGTCCTGTTCCATAGACAACAGAGATGGATTTATAGAGTTCGATGTGACACACAAGGACTTAATGACGACATTCCTTGGGCCAGTCTAGGAAGGTGACTTGAGACAGGTTATTGTCCCTTAGCAATTTGGTTTGGGTTCACTAGGCATATAAAAGAACATTTATCAATTACTGATCTGAATCAACGTTGGCCCCTTTACTTTATTGCCTCTTCAGATATTGTCTGTGAGTAGACCTTATATTGAGTCTGCTAACTGATTGTTCGGGGTAATACACTATGATTAATAATCCCTCTGTAATTTCTCTTTGAAATTCTTTTTCCGAAGATTTTCTTAAAAATGTTTTATTTGCTCTGTTTTTTCAATGGTTATGGTATTTCATTAGGGAATGGAGTCCATAGCATTGAGCCTGTGATTTCCCCTGTTGACAGGTTTCAACAGTAGCTACGTTGGTAGTTTATTTTACTTGTCTACATTGTTTACAGGTCAGTGAAGACTAAACATAAGCCTCTATCATGGAAACACCATTTCCCATAATTCATGTGAGGCACGTGATGGATGTTACGATCTCCGTCATTTCCCCCTGATTCCATTCTTCTACACGGTATTCATGCCGTCCCTTCCTCTTGCCGGGACTCCGCCACAAAGGGAATCCCTTGGACCACGCCACTCAGAAAGACACCTCTAAACATGAAGACGGGCTGTGATCTTTTCGCCACAAACTTCTCTTAATGGTTTTCATTAAACATGATAAACACTAGTTGAATCTTTTATGGTCGGCCTGTTCCACATCATTGTCATGTATCCTTTTTGTTTTTGTCTCCATTAGCTGAATTTGATGTGGGGTATCTTATGGCTGAAGAGAGGTAATAAGTAGAATGAGAACTGGCCCTCCATTGTTTATCAACTGTGTATCGAGTTTATGCCATTTTTGCGTGCTGCGGAAGGAATCGCCCTCTGGTCCACAGGGCATGTGGAAAGTATAAATGAATAGCATTTCTCTCTCAAGAAAACAGCCCTTTTGCGCACAGCTTAAATGTCCAATATGTTTGGACTTCTCAAATTTATTGATCAATAAAGAAAAATTCAATTGGATAAAGCTTGAAAATAAAGTTCACTGCCATCAAATAATCAGTTGTTATCCACAGGATTTATTTTCAATCCTCCATAGTGAATATATTTTCAAAAGGAATATTCCATTTGACAAAACATGATGAAATACTAGTTAATCATATGCAATGCATTTTGGGCTGGGTATTGCCCTTTGTCAGGGGTGATTTTAGTTCTGAAAATAAAGCAAGGTATGTCTAAGTCGAATGCGTAGGCTCACAGCAATAGGCATTCATAACAGGTGAATCTGTGCCATAAATACGTGAATGGATGTTCCAACGTTAGTGCAAATAAACAAGGTGAAAGGTACGAACACAAGGTGAACTAAAATCAGCGGACTATAACCATGCTTTGGCATAAGTTAATCTGTTAATTATAGTGGGTTCATACAAGATGAAGAGAGGTAATAAAATCCCTCCTACCAGGTAACCACTATTTAATTGTAATTTTCTTTGCTATTTGTGTGTCGTTCTCTTTTGGGGGTTTTATCTGTAATGTGCACGCATGTTGGCCAGAAAACAATTGGTTCATGATTTTGGTTTATTTTTATAGATGAGACGGTGTATTCATCACCCACTATATATTTGGGCTATAAACATTTGATGACCAGTATAATCATCTATGTTGAGCAATTTTTTGTATTATTATTTTCACTTTTGAAGGGTGACTAGTTTTCTATTTCGTCCTGAGAAATGCCCATGAACTCCGGTTGAAATCGAGTTAGGGCAGAAACCTGTTGACCTCTAGGAGAGGTATATTTGTTGATAACCCTTAGAACTCTTCGTTTTTTAATCCTGTACTAGGGTACCATTGAATAAAGTTATTGGGTCCCCTAAAGACAGTTTTAACACCTTTACACTTTATTTGCACTCTGCCCCGCACTCACCGACTTCTTCAATCTCCCCTATTGAAAACACCTTAGCTCCTCTTCATATGCATTTTTATTTGAGAAATTATAGCCCACAACTGGGACCTTACGGCCCTGGTGTAAGGAGGGAGCCCTATGATGAAGCATGTCACCCTCGGGTGAGTGAGGTTCCTCGTCCTAAAAGATAACGTCTTTCTTCACCCCCTATTCCATTGATGCCCCTTGAATTACTTTCATGACAAATTTTTCTTTACAGAACATATCTTGTGTGAGTTTCTATAATAATTGTGCTCCCTATCACCACTGAGCAGGACCTTCCCTGAGGCTAGCACCCAGTGGAGGTGGAGGAATAGTAATTTTGCTCCCCACCACTGATTAGCACCTTCCATGAAGCAAGCACCTGATGAAGTTGGAATATAAACTTTGCCTCCACGTCTGTGTAGCACCTTCTCTAAGGCAGGCACCTGGTGGTTTTGGAATTTTGTCCAACAACACTGACCGGCTCCTTCCCTGTGGCAAGAACACAGTAGAGTTAGAATAGTATTTTTGCACCCTTGCACTGACCACTACCTTCCGTGAGGCAAGAACCCAGCAGTGTTGGAATAGTAATGTTGCCCCCCTCCGAGATTTGACCAGAAAATTCACTGAAGTAAACACCCAACAGAGTTTAAATAGTAATGTTGCTCCCCACCACTGACCAGCCCCTTCCCTGAGGCAAGAGCCCAGCGGTGTAGGAATAATAATTTTGCCCCATCACTGACCAGCACCTTCTCTGAGACAAGCATGCAGGTGAGTATGAATTCTAATTGTGTCCCTCACCACTGACCTCCATCTTCTGAGTCAAGCATTTAGTGGGGTAGGAATAGAAATGCTGCCCCCACCACTGACCAACAACTTCCCTGAGGCAAGCACCCTTCAGAGTAGGAACAGTAATTTTGCCCCCCTCCACTGACCAGCACAACCCCTGAAGCACCTGGTTTACTTGGAATAGTAATTTCACCCCCACCACTGACCAGCACCATCCCTGAGGCAAGAACCCAGCAGAATAGGAATACTAATGTTGCCCCCACAACTGGCCAGAACCTTCCCTGAAGCAAGCACATGGTGGAATAGGAATACTATTTTTGCCCCCCACCACAGACCAGTATCTTCCCTGAGTCAAGCTGGTGGAGCTAGAATAGTAACCTCACCCCCACCACTGACTAGCACGTTCCCTGAGGCAAGCACCTGGCAGAGTTAGGAAAGTAATTTCGCCTCCTACCAGTGACAAGCACCTTCCCTGAGTCAAGCACCTGGGGGAGTAGAAATACAAAACAAGTACGTGGTTGAGTATGAATACTAATTTTACCACCACCACTGACCTGCATCTTCTGAGGCAAGCATTCAGTGCAGTAGGAATAGAAATTTTGCCCCCCACCACTGACCAACAACGTTCCTGAGGCAAGCACTCTTCCGAGTAGGAAAAGTAATCTTGCCTTCCTCCACTGACCAGCACCATCCCTGAAGCACAAGGTTTAGTTGGAATAGTAATTTTGTCCCCACCACTGACCAGCACCTCCCCTGAGGAAAGAACCCAGCAGAGTAGGAATACTAATTTTGCCCCCACAACTGGTCAGCACCTTCCCTGAAGCAAGCACTGGGTAAAGTTGGAATAGTATTTTTGCATCCACCACTGACCATCACCTTCACTGAAGCAAGCACTTGACAGAGTTGGAATAGTATTTTCCCCCACCACTGACCAGCACTTTCCCTAAGCCTAACACACGATGGAGTTGGAATAGTAATTTTGCCCCCTCCACTCACCATCACCTTCCCTGAGGCAAATACACACCAGTGTTGGAATAGTAATTTTGCCCCCTTCCACTGACCAGCATCTTCCCTGAGGCAAACACCCAGCAGAGCTGGAATTGTAATTTTGCTCTCCACCACTGACCAGCACTAGCCCTGAGGTAAGCACCCGGTGAAGTTGGAATACTAATTTTGCACCCACCACTGACCAGCACCTTCCCTGAGATAAGCACACAGTGGAATAGGGATACTAATTTTGCCCCCTACCACTGATCAGCTCCTTCTTTGAGGCAAGTATCCGGTGGAGTAGGAATGGTAATATTCACTTTTAAACAAGTTCTGGTGTAGATGAATTTGAGCCTTGATGATGTTTATGTTTTGACCTTTTTGATGGGTAAATTGCAAAGTTCTGTGAAAAAGTACAATGTCTCTATGTTTTACTTTAAATGCATTACAATTCAAAATTAACAACTGACAAGCACCTTCCCTGAGGCAAGCACCATGTGGAACTGGAATACAATTTTTGCCCCCCACAACTCGCCAGCACCTTCCCTGATTCAATCACTCAAACGGAGTTGGGATAATATTTTTGCCCCACACCACTAACCAGCACCATCCCTGAGGTAAGCAGCCAGCGGAGTTGGAATAGTAATTTTTACCAACCACTGACCAGCACAACCCCTGATGTAAGCACCAGGTTGAGTTATTATAGTAATTTAGCCTCCCACCACTGATGAACACCTTCAATAAGACAAACACCTGACAGGGTTGGAATAGTACTTTGCTCCCCACCACTAACCATCATCTTTCCTGAGGCAAGCACCTAGCGGAGTAGCAAGAGGGAAGACCCATTTTGTCCGGGATAAGGTCACTGCTCAAGACTGTCTCAGAGTTAGTGGATTCGTTTTTACGTCCGATTGTCACAGAGATGCCCTCGTATTTACAAGACACCAAACATGTACCTATAATAGTAACTGAGATTTCTATTGATCCAGGGATACATAGCCTAGCATCTTTTGATGTAGAATCTCTCAACACGAATATCCTGCAGGATGAGTCCTTAGAAATAGTGAGGTCCTTGCTGAACCAAAGAGAACTGAATGATTTGACGCCTAACTTCTTAGTGTTCCAGTGTGCCACCCTAGCCATAACATATATATATTTTTAAGTTTGGGTAATATCTGTACTTGCACACCAGAGGTACATCAATGGGCAGTACATTTGCCCCTAGTATGGCAAATCTGTACATGCATATGTTTGAGAGCCAACACATTTATCCATCAGATAACCCATATTCATCGAACCTTAAAGTTTGGAAGAGGTATTTCGGTTATATACTAGAGGTTTGGGAGGTCTCTGTTCTGGAGACATTTGCAGTTTGGCTGACATAGAGAAATCCTCACCTCAGGTTAATTTTGAGCATAGCAATGTTTCTCTGCCTTGTCTGGACCTTCAACTGTATCCTAAAGATGGAGGTATCTACACTGAACTATATACAAAACCAATAGACCGTAATTACCTTTTGAGTTATAACATTTTCCATCCCCATGAACTTAGAAACAACCTCCTGATGGGTCGATTCTTGAGGTTACGTAGAAATTGTACAGAAATAAAAAGATTTAAGGAACATGCCCACACGCTGAGTACCCACCTGTTACAACATGCATATCAGACCAAGGTGGAGTAGAAAGCATTTAAAAGGGCCAGGAATAACAATCAGGAAGCTCTACTTGACACCTTTATGAAAAGCCCGATGGATCGTCTAGTATGTGCTAGTAGTTTTAGCCAACTGACTGATGCAGTAAAGAAATCCATCAATAAAAGTTGGAATATCTTGAACAGTGGCTCCAACCAACTACCAAGACCAGTGTTTGCATTGAAACAAAGTAGGAATATCAAAGACATGATAGTACACAGTACACACATGACCTGGGGCTCCATCCGCTCATGTTGGACAAAAGACACTATGGTCCAGTACACCAGCTAAAGGACATTATCCGTGTGGCTCTTGCTCTGTCTGTCCCTTTATATCAATATCATTGTCTATAAACCTAGGGCTTACCACCCCATTGATACCTCATACTTTTACAAACTGCATTACAGAAGGGGCGATATATATCTTACGTTGCCCTTGCAATTTAATGTATGTGGGTATGACCACACACAAGGTTAAACTGAGGATAGGTGAACATCTTAGTTCTACCTGGTGTAAAAAGATAACACAAAACTTACACAGAACTTCCTCAGTGCAGGACACACAGAAGATGATATTTACTGGACTATTATCGATAAACCCAACTATATCAAAGAGATTGGTACCCGCAAATCTGTCCTGTTCCATAGACAACAGAGATGGATTTATAGAGTTCGATGTGACACACAAGGACTTAATGACGACATTCCTTGGGCCAGTCTAGGAAGGTGACTTGAGACAGGTTACTGTCCCTTAGCAATTTGGTTTGGGTTCACTAGGCATTTAAAAGAACTTTTATCAATTACTGATCTGAATCAACGTTGGTCCCTTTACTTTATTGCCTCTTCAGATATTGTCTGTGAGTAGACCTTATATTGAGTCTGCAAACTGATTGTTCGGGGTAATACACTATGATTAATAATCCCTCTGTGATTTCTCTTTGAAAAAAAATTTCCGAAGATTTTCTTAAAAATGTTTTATTTGCTCTGTTTTTTCAATGGTTATGGTATTTCATTAGGGAATGGAGTCCATAGCATTGAGCCTGTGATTTCCCCTGTTGACAGGTTTCAACAGTAGCTACGTTGGTAGTTTATTTTACTTGTCTACATTGTTTACAGGTCAGTGAAGACTAAACATAAGCCTCTATCATGGAAACAACATTCCCCATAATTCATGTGAGGCACGTGATGGATGTTACGATCTCCGTCATTTCCCCCTGATTCCATTCTTCTACACGGTATTCATGCCGTCCCTTCCTCTTGTCGGGACCCCGCCACAAAGGGAATCCCTTGGACCACGCCACTCAGAAAGACACCTCTAAACATGAAGACGGGCTGTGATCTTTTCGCCACAAACTTCTCTTAATGGTTTTGATTAAACATGATAAACACTAGTTGAATCTTTTATGGTCGGCCTGTTCCACATCATTGTCATGTATCCTTTTTGTTTTTGTCTCCATTAGCTGAATTTGATGTGGGGTATCTTATGGCTGAAGAGAGGTAATAAGTAGAATGAGAACTGGCCCTCCATTGTTTATCAACTTTGTATCGAGTTTATGCCGTTTTTGCGTGCTGCGGAAGGAATCGCCCTCTGGTCCACAGGGCATGTGGAAAGTATAAATGAATAGCATTTCTCTCACAAGAAAACAGCCCTTTTGCGCACAGCTTAAATGTCCAATATGTTTGGACTTCTCAAATTCATTGATCAATAAAGAAAAATTCAATTGGATAAAGCTTGAAAATAAAGTTCACTGCCATCGAATAATCAGTTGTTATCCACAGGATTTTTTTTCAATCCTCCATAGTGAATATATTTTCAAAAGGAATCTTCCATTTGACAAAACATGATGAAATACTAGTTAATCATATGCAATGCATTTTGGGCTGGGTATTTCCCTTCATCAGGGGTGATTTTAGTTCTGAAAATAAAGCAAGGTATGTCTAAGTCGAATGCGTAGGCTCACAGCAATAGGCATTCATAACAGGTGAATCTGTGCCATAAATACGCGAATGGATGTTCCAACGTTAGTGCAAATAAACAAGGTGAAAGGAACGAACACGAGATGAACTAAAATCAGCGGACTATAACCATGCTTTGAAAACACTTATTTCATTTGGAGCATATGAACAAAGCAAAAAAGAAATTGGACAGAATAGTCTTGGTAACAACGTATTGCCCAAATTCAAACAAACTAAAAAAAGTAGTAAATAACAATTGGCACTTAGTCAAAAATCTGTGCGAAGAATTGAACAAACCACCACTATTTGCCTTTAAAAAGGAATCAAACTTGGCCAACAAACTAGTGAGAGCCGCACTCCCAACAAAGCCATCCACCAATTTGAGAAGCATGATGGGCTTTCCCCCGGTGATGGGACACCATAAATGTGGAGGATGCAATTGCTGTGAATCCACTGATGAAGGATCGATTTTCAAATACAATGGAATAACATGGAAACACGAGTTATTTACAAATTGTAAAACGAAATGTGTGATCTATGGGATCAGGTGCCCATGTAACCTCCTTTATATTGGGAAAACAAATCAGGAGGCCCGCTCAAGAATTCAGCAACACAAATCCAGAATAAAGCGTAAGGTACCCAATGCCCCTTTGGTCAATCATTGGCAATTGAAAAACCATGAGGATAAAGATCTGCGATGGACGATAATAACAAAAGTGGAACAAGATCCGAGAGGAGGAGACATAGATGCGAAATTGTCAAAAATGGAGGCATCAATGATTGTAAGGTTCAATACTGCCACCAATGGACTAAATGAACTTTCAGAGATGTTCAAGCTATAAGCCGCATCAATAGAACATCTGCATGTAACATATGATCGACAAAAAGGTCCCCCATCCAAGATGGCCCCTAAACGAGAAAAAAATCAGAATCAAGCCATCATGCACAAACAGACCAACAGCGCTATTCAGCCTCAAAATTACCGTTCATTCATGGACCACAAGAAACGTTAGGAAATAACCAGAAAAGTTTATTTACACACACAACACCTTCACCAATGGACCAGGCAAAGATGGCGACCGGAATACATGAAAAAGTCGCGCATGCGCATTTCTCATGAGAAATGCGCATGCGCGGGCGCCCGCGCATGCGCATTAGTATTCGAAATGGCGGCGCAAATCCAGGGACGGCGAGAGGGAGCCCCGGGGACGCGGCGGACAAGGTAAGTGTTTTTAAAAGCTTTCTATCCCATTATTGCAGTATTTAGGGAGGGCGGGAGGGAGGCGGGCGGCGCGTAGTGGGGCTACGCGGAGTGCGCGGGTGGGCGTAGTTTTGTGCCCACTTCGCGTAGCTCCGCGTAGCCCCACTCCGCACACTATGCCCAGGGTTAATGTGTACATGTTTCCTGTGGCAATCCTCATTTAGGCCCAGGTACTTACTGTCACACACTGATCGAACCCAGTTCATACATTAACACTATGTGACTCTGACACTACAAACACGCATTTGCAATGCAATAGGTCTTGCATTAGGAAAGTTTGAGCTATTGCTATTGTAAATGACAAATTTTTAATTTATGTTTTGAAAATAGTGAAATTAATAGCTTTGTCATTTACAATGCCAATAGTTATACCTTTCGCAAATGTGACACCTATAGCATTTGTAATGCAATATGTGTTGTATTTACGTGACTTACATATATTGATATTACAAATAACAATGGCTTTTAATTTTTTTAAATAATGAATACTTAAATAAAATTATTGTAATTTATAACGGCAATAGCTTACATTTTTGTAAAAACATTTGTGAAGATTATGTTCAGTGTATTTTATTGTGACGAAAATCCAAGAACAGAAGTGAAATATTAACATATTTTTGTTACATTTGTAATAAAGCTTTACACATTGAGAAAACATATTTGAACCAGTTGTTGTTGAATGGTTGCACAGAATGATGCTGTGGTGGCGCTGAATGATGTTGTGATGGCGAACGAGTGATGCTGTGGCGCTCAGTGATGCTGTGGTAGCGCATAGAAATGTTGTGGTGCCCCTGAGTGATGCTGTGGTGGGGCTGAGTGATGCTGTATGCTATGCTATGTTTTGTTTTGCTATCCTATGTTTTGTTTTGTTATGCTATGCTATGTTTTGCTATCCTATGCTTTGATTTGTTATGCTATGCTATGCTGTGTTTCGTTATGCTATGCTATGCTTTGTTATGCTATGTAATGTTTTGTTATGATATGCTATGTTTTGTTATGATATGCTATGTTTTGTTGTGTTGTATTATGCCATGCTTTGTTTTGATATGCTATGTTTTGTTATGCTATGCTATGCTATGTTTTGTTGTGTTTGGTATGCTATGCCATGTTTTGCTATGCTATTATATGTTTGTTTTGCTATGCTATGTTTTGTTGTGTTTTGTTAAGCTATGCTATGTTTTGTTGTGTTTTGCTATGTTTTGTTATGCTATGTGTTGTGTTTTGTTTTGCTGTTTTGTTATGTTATGCTATGTTTTGTTATGCTATGCTATGTTTTGTTATACTATGCTATGTTTTGTTATGCTACGCTATGGTTTTTTCCCTATCCTATGCTTTGTTTTGTTATGCTATGCTCTGTTTAGTTTTGCTATCCTATGCTTTGTTTTGTTATGGTGTGGCGCCGCGGCCAGGGCGACTGACTCCGGAAGCTGGGGATCACGGTTCGATCCCTGGCACCGGCGGCAGATTAGTCCAGCACCATGTGACTCTGGGCAATAGCTTGCTTAATCTTCCTGACGGCCCCCAGCGCCTAGAGACCCTAACGGGTGATTGTGCGCTTTACAAATGTGGATTATTATTTATTATTATGCTATGCTATGTTTTGTTATGCTATGCTATGTTTTGCTGTGTTTTGCTATGCTATGCTTTGTTATGCTATGCTATGTTTTGTTAAGCTATGCCATGTTTTGTTGTCTGTTATTATGCTATGCTTTGTTTTGCTATGCTATGTTTTGTTATGCTATGTTTTGTTATGCTATGCTATGCTTTGTTATGCTATGTTTTGTTATGCTATGCTATGCTAAGCTTTGTTTTGTTATGCTATGCTATGTTGTGTTTTGTTATGCTATGCTATGTTTTGTTGTGTTTTGTTATGCTATGCTATGTTTTGCTACACTATGTTTTGTTATGTATGCTATGTTTTGATGTGTTTTGTTATGCTATGCTATGTTTTGTTGTGTTTTCCTATGTTTTGTTATGCTATGCTTTGTTTTGTTATGTTATGCTATGTTTTGTTATCTTATGCTATGTTTTGTTCTGCTATGCTTTGTTGTGTTTTGTTATGCTATGCTATGTTTTGTTATACTATGCTATGTTTTGTTTTGCTATGCTTTGTTAAGTTATGCTATGCTTTGTTATGTTATGCTATGTTTTGTTATGCTATGCTATGCTATGCTTTGTTGTGTTTTGTTTTGCTATGCTAGGCTATGCTTTGTTGTGTTTTGCTTTGCTATGTTTTGTTTTGTTTTGACCATCTTGCCTCCAAAGCGAGTGGTCGCTCACCTCACTCCCTCCTGCACGCATCACTGGTGGTATCGTAGCGCCTTTCCCTGCCTTGGCATTGCCGCTAGCGCGCACCTTCGCCATATTATTTACATAGCGCGTTGATTGTCTACATAAGCTGCAGAGCATTACTGTAATTATATTTTGTGTTCGCTGTGCATTGAATTGTGGCATGTAATTGTTGTGACTGGGCATAACTCGAGAGTGAAGCATTATTTGCATAGCACTTCGTCTCCGCGCTTGAACCCGCTCCCACTGTGACAGTCCCTGTTACTTTAGCGCTCCATTGCTCCTTGTTTGTTATTGTTGCTGCGGCCATCTTCTAGCTGACCAGAGCCCTCCCTCCACCTCGCTCACGCCTCCCAGCCGCCCCTCCCACCCACGAGGGTCACAGGTCGCCCTCAACCACACGGAGAGCTGTGACTATCTTGCCTCCAAAGCGAGTGGTCGCTCACCTCACTCCCTCCTGCACGCATCACTGGTGGTATCGTAGCGCCTTTCCCTGCCTTGGCATTGCCGCTAGCGCGCACCTTCGCCATATTATTTACATAGCGCGTTGATTGTCTACATAAGCTGCTGAGCATTACTGTAATTATATTTTGTGTTCGCTGTGCATTGAATTGTGGCATGTAATTGTTGTGACTGGGCATAACTCGAGAGTGAAGCATTATTTGCATAGCGCTTCGTCTCCGCGCTTGAACCCGCTCCCACTGTGACAGTCCCTGTTACTTTAGCGCTCCATTGCTCCTTGTTTGTTATTGTTGCTGCGGCCATCTTCTAGCTGACCAGAGCCCTCCCTCCTCCTCGCTCACGCCTCCCAGCCGCCCCTCCCACGCTCCGCCCCCTCCACCATCCATATATGACCATTGACCCTACGCGCAGCGTCCACGCGCAGCGACCGCGACCAACCCGCGCCGAAGGTGCGCCAAAGGTAAGCCCGTCTACGCCCGTCCGCGCCTGGACCGCGCCCAGCGCCATACCCCCTGCCCCTCGCGCCGCCCAGCCCCCCCCGCATTACCTACGATGCCGCCTCCCTCCTAGCCCTTAACCCCGGCCGCGCTCCCAACTGCGTCCAAGCCGCCCCTGGACAAACCCATGGACCTTTCTCCTGCGTCACCTGCAAATTCAGCGGCACCGACAACATCTCCGCTACGACCACACCACAGATTCTCGACCCCAACCACCTACAATGCATCCTTCTCAACACCCGATCGGTCCACAGACACGCCATTGACCTATGGAACCTACTAGACACCATTTCTCCGGACATCGCCTTCCTCACGGAAACATGGATGAATGCTTCCTCCGCACCAGACATCACCATTGCCATCCCTGAAGACTATAAGATCACTCGCAAAGACCGTACCAGCCACACAGGAGGAGGAATCGCTATCGTCCATAAGAAATCAATCCGCATATCAACCAGCTCTGACGCCAACCTCGCCAACTCCGAACACCTTCACTTCCAGATCCACATCGACCCCAAAACCACACTCAGAGGCACCCTCCTTTACAGGCCACCAGGACCTCGCGCAAAATTCAGTGAAGACATCACGGACTTCATCACCCCACACGCGCTCCCCTCCAAAGACGACATCCTTCTGGGAGACCTCAACTTTCACCTAGAAAAGATCAACGACCGCAACACCGCCATCCTCGTGGACAACCTCGCCAACCTCGGACTTAAACAACTAGTCACTTCCCCCACCCACATCGCAGGTCACACACTCGACCCTATCTTCACATCCAGCAACCATGTCTCCTTCAGCCACACCACAGACCTCCTCTGGACTGACCACAGCTGCGTTCACTTCACCTACAACAAACCAAAACCCAGCATCCACCTCCAACCTACCTTGCAAAGAAACTGGAACAAAATCACCACGGACCAAATCTCTGCATCGCTCCTTCAAAACACCCCAGCCCTCTCTTCTAACGCTAATGAAGCCGCCGCCAACCTCACCATATGGTTATCCAACACCGCTGACACCTTAGCACCACTGAAAAAACGTCAAAACAAACCTGGCAGCAAGAAGGCCTCATGGTTCAACGATGATCTCAAGAAGTCCAAGAAACTCTGCCGCTCCCTTGAAAAGGCCTGGAAAAAAGACCCAACCACCAGCACCAAGGACGCCTTCAAAAACGCCACCCGCATTCACCACCAACTAATCCGAAAAGCCAAGAAAACAGCATTCAAGGATCGACTTGACAACAACGCTCACAACAGCAAGGAACTTTTCAACATCGTCAAGGAATTTTCCAATCCCTCGGCCAACTCCAACGACATCACCCCCTCTCAAACCCTCTGCGACTCCCTAGCCTCATTTTTCCACAACAAGATTGCAGACATCCACAACAGCTTTGACAACCAACCCGGAAACCAACCCACCCTACCATTTGCTGATCATCTTCCCCCCGTGAACACCCCTAACGACTGGAACCCAATCTCCACTGAGGACACCATCCGCCTGATGAATTCCATCCACTCAGGATCCCCCACAGACCCATGTCCTCACCACATCTTCAACAAAGCAGACTCAGTCATAGCACCGCACCTCCGAGACGTCATCAACTGCTCCTTCAACTCCGCCACCTTCCCGGAAGACTGGAAACACGCTGAACTCACCGCCCTTCTGAAAAAACCCACAGCGGACCCCACCGAACTCAAAAATTACCGCCCCATCTCGCTTCTTCCATTCCCGGCCAAAGTCATCGAGAAAGCTGTCAACAACCAGCTCGCCGCCTTCCTCGAAGCCAACAAATCCCTCGACCCCTCACAATCTGGCTTCCGAGCAAAACACAGCACCGAGACCGCCCTCATCGCAGCAACAGACGACATTCGAACTCTACTGGACAATGGAGACACAGTCGCCCTCATCCTCCTTGACCTCTTGGCAGCATTCGACACAGTCTGCCACAAAACCCTTTTACAACGCCTCAATAACATCGGAATCCAAGGAAAAGCACTTGAATGGATCACCTCGTTCCTCACCGGAAGAACCCAGAGAGTCCGCCTTCCACCATTCAAGTCCGAGGCCTCTGAAGTCATCTGCGGCGTACCACAAGGATCCTCACTCAGTCCCACCCTCTTCAACGTATACATGAGCCCCCTCGCGGCCATCGCACGCCAACACAACCTCAACATCATCTCTTACGCGGATGATACTCAACTGATCCTTTCTCTCACCAATGACCCCAGCACCGCCAAAACTAACCTACATGAAGGAATGAAAGAAGTTGCCGAATGGATGAAACAAAGCCGTCTGAAACTGAACTCAGACAAAACAGAAGTCCTCATCCTAGGTACATCACCCTCTGCATGGGACGACTCCTGGTGGCCGGAAGCCCTCGGAAAAGCACCCATCCCGACAGACCACGCACGGAACCTAGGCGTCATCCTGGATTCTTCACTCTCAATGAACAGACAAGTCAGCGCCGTATCCTCTTCCTGCTTCAACATTCTTCGCATGCTCAGAAAAACATTTCGCTGGATCCCCTCCGACACAAGGAAAACAGTCACCCACGCTCTGGTCACGAGCCGACTGGACTACGGAAATACCCTCTACGCAGGTACTACCGCAAAACTCCAGAAGAAACTCCAACGAATCCAAAACGCCTCAGCCAGACTCATATTAGACATCCCACGCAACGAACACATCTCTGATCACCTTAAAGACCTCCACTGGCTACCCGTCAATAAGAGGATCACTTTCCGACTGCTTACCCACGCACACAAATCACTCTACGACATCGGTCCAGAATGCCTCAACTCACGACTATCCTTCTACACCCCCTCCCGCCAACTACGTTCTTCCAGCCAAGCCCTCGCCACTGTACCTCGCATCAACAAGACCACCATGGGAGGCAGATCCTTTTCATACCTGGCTGCTAAAACATGGAACTCACTCCCCGCTTACCTTCGCCTTACCCAGAACCACCTAGCATTCAGAAAGCAACTTAAAACGTGGATATTTGACAAGTAATCCTCCTCCCCTTCCTAAGCGCCTTGAAACCCTCTGGGTATGTAGTGCGCTATATAAATTCTATGACTTGACTTGACTTGACTTTTGTTATGCTATGCTTTGTTTTGCTATCCTATGCCTTGTTTTGTTATGCTATGCTATGTTTTGCTATCCTATGCTTTTTTGTTATGCTATGCTATGCTGTGTTTTGTTATGCTATGCTGGTGAGGGTGTGTGAGGGTGAGTGAGGGTGAGTGAGGATAAGTGAGGGTGAGCAAGGGTGTGTGAGGGTGTGTGTGGGTGTGTGAGGGTGTGTGAGGGTGAGGGTTGTGAGGGTGAGAGGGTTGTGAGGGTGAGGGGTGTGAGGGTGAGGGGGTGAGGATGAGTAAGGGGGTGTGAGGGTGAGGGGGTGTGAGGGTGAGGGTGTGAGGGGGTGTGAAGGTGAGGAGGTGAGGGTGTGTGAGGGTGTAAGGGTATGTGAGGGTGAGGGTGTGAAGGTGAGTGAGGGTGTGTGAGGTTGAGAGGTGTGTGAGGGGGTGTGAGGGTGTGTGAGGTTGTGGGAGGCTAGGGGGTGTGAGGGTGAGGGGGTTTAAGGGTGAGTGAGGGTGTGTGAGGGTTAGAGGGTTGTGAGGGTTAAGGGGTGTGAGGGTGAGGTTGTGAGGGTGAGTGGGGGTGTGTGAGGGTGAGAGTGTGTGAGGGTGAGGGGGTGTGAGGGTGAGGGAGTGTGAGGGTGTGTGAGGGTAAAGGGGTGTAAGGGTGAGAGGGGGTGAGGGTGTGTGAGGGTGAGGGGTGTGAGGGTGTGTGAGGGTAAAGGGGTGTAAGGGTGAGAGGGGGTGAGGGTGTGTGAGGGTGAGGGGTGTGAGGGTGAGTGAGGGGTGTGAGGGTGAGTGAGGGTGTGTCAGGGTGAGAGGGTTGTGAGGGTGAGGGGGTGTGAAGGTGAGAGGGTGAGGGGGTGTGAGGGTGAGTGAGGGTGTGTGAGGGTGAGGGGTATGAGGGTGAGGCTGTGTGTGAGGGTGAGGGGGTGAGTTGGTGTGAGGGTAAGGGGGATTGAGGGTGAGGGGGTGTGAGGGTGAGGGGGTGTAAGGGTGTGTGTGAGGGTGAGGGGGTGTGAGGGTGAGGGCGTGTGAGGTTGAGGGTATGAGTGAGGGTGAGGGGGTTTGAGGGTGAGGGTTTGTAAGTGTGAGGGGGTGAGGGTGAGGGGGTGTGAGGGTAAACAGGTTGTGAGGGTGAGGTTGTGTGAGGGTGAGGGGTTGAGTGAGGATGTGTGAGGGTTTGTGAGGGTGAGGGGGTGTGAGGGTAAGGGTGTGTGAGGGTGAGGGGGTGTGAGGGTGAGGGTGTGAGGGTGAGGGTGCGTGAGGGTGAGTGAGGGTGGGTGAGGTTGATGGGGTGTCAGGGGGAGTGAGGTTGAGGGTGTGAGTGAGGGTGAGGGGGTGTGAGGGTGAGTGAGGGTGTGTGAGGGTGAGGGGTGTGAGGGTAAGGGTGTCTGAGGGGGTGTGAGGGTCTGTGAGGGTGAGAGGGTGTGAGGGTGAGGGGGTATGAGTGTGAGGGTGTGAGGGTGTAAGGGTGAGGGTGTATGAGGGTGAGGGAGTGTGAGGGTGTGAGGGTGAGTGAGGGTGAGGGTGTGTGAGGGGAGTGAGGGTGATGGGGTGTGAGAGTGAGGGGGTGGGAGGGTGAGGGGGTGTGTGATGGTGAGGGTATGAGAGTGAGGGTGTGTGAGGGTGTGTGTGAGGGTGAGGGTATGAGGGTGTGTGAGGGTGAGGGGGTGTGAGGGTGAGGGTGTTTGAAAGGGTATGTGAGGGTGAGGGTGAGGGGGTGTGAGGGTGAGAGGGGGTGTGTGGGTGAGAGGGTGTGTGAGGGTGAGGATGTGTGAGGGTGAGGGGTGTGAGGGTGAGGGGGTGTGAGAGTGAGGGGGTGTGAGGGTGAGGGTGTGTGTGAGGGGGTGGGAATGAGGGGGTGTGAGGGGGTGTAAGGGTGTGGGGTGTGAGAGTGAGGAGGTGTGTGAGGGTGAGGGTGTGTGAGGGTGTGAGGGTGGGTGAGGGGGAGGGTGAGAGGGTGTGCAAGGGTGAGAGGGTGTGAGAGGGTGAGAGGGTGTGTGAGGGTGGGAGGGTGGGTGAAGGGGTGTGTGAGGATGAGGGGGTGTGTGAGGGTGAGGGGGTGTGAGGGTGAGGGGGTGTGAGGATGAGGGAGGAGTTAAAACTCCCATTGGGAGGAAAAAGACAAGCAAGGATTGCTCTTTTAAACTTGACACAAAACAGAACTATAGGCTAATATTGATTGTGATTATGAGGTAAAAGGAAGGTGTTTATTCACATAGAACGTTGTTGGCATTTCCTAGTATTCCTATAGCATCTAGCACTTGTTGGCTGTCATATAAAATGGTGCACCTTTTTACTGCTCTTGTCACCTGATTTTAATACTACAAAGTTCTAACAACTAAGTAGATCAGATTCTTCCTGTGTAAAGGAGGGTAATGTCCACCTAAGATTTTGTGAATTCTTGTATGCAAGCGTATGATTTTTCCAGTTTGCAGATACAGCTGGTGTTTTTTTGCAGATTGGGTGATATGTGCATGTCTGTTGACAGTTATAACATTTCTTGTGACTGCTTTCTGTTTCTTTTTTCAAGCAGTAAATTTTGATTTTGTTATAATACTAGAGTTCACAATGTTGGTGCCCATGATAGTTCCATCAAAGGTGATCCTATGTTCTTGTTCTAAAAAAAGCCTGGAATCTCCCAAGGAACAAAAGTCTACAACAGGAAATAGTTAATCAGAAATTATGTGACGCATGTATCGTTGCATGTTTCAAAATCGCTAGTGAGATTATGCACTCAATCACACAAACATTAACAGAGACGCTGCGTGCACATTAAGGGACTGCAATGTACGAATAATCATATGATATGAAAAACAAATTGTATAATGTGTGTCTACTGTTAAAGGCAGAGAAAGCGCACGATAGATGTAACTAAATGAAACTCTGAAAAGCAGCAAATACACAAGTATCTATATTATCACTTCCCACTGTGATTAAACAAACATATGCCCCTTTTTTTGTTGACATACTTTGGATGGAAGTCCTGGAGTGAAGGTGCTTGAGGCCATGTGGGGAGGACGAGGCTCGGGGACGGGCAGGAGGCTGAAGCTTTTCATAATAAAACATGGCCACTAGATGGCAGTGAGTATCCACCACATTAAACAAGCATGCAGTCAGGCTGATACAAAGAAGCCTTTCGGAGCAGTGAAAAACAAGCTCTCGGCATTGCATGGGGGAGCAGAGCGGATTCCTTTGAAGTCTGATGGGGTGGGGTGGATCCTTTGAAGTCTGATGCCCAGGCTCACAAGCTGATAACAAATTGTGTGCTATGTATTGTGCATGCGCCTGGCTCACATGAACTGTATCGAATTCGCTGTTTGGGGTGACTTTTCGGAAGCCTCACTATAATCTATCCAATAGACTGATGTGGCTGCCTGTATTTGAGGTCTATGGGTCGATCTGTACCACACATGCTAGTAGTTCTGTAATTACTAACATGTACCTACCCAGGTCTCCCACAATACAAGGTCCATACACCTAACCCTCCAACCATCCCTGAATCCTGCCCTTTGTGGTTGCATTCTGGTTCATCCTGTCACTTACCAAATCCCTATTTCACATGCTTCTACTTTGACATATGGTCACGATTCCCCCCTCCCGAAAGCAGGACCAAAGGACTCGATAGAATGGTGGTTTGTCCCTTACAATGTGGATCCTCTCCTCTCTCTACAGCCAGAGGATTTCCCGGACTGCTAGACTGTGTCCCGGAGCCCCCTTCAAGAGTTACATTCTTCTCTTTCCAGATGAGGCTGCTTTAACTGGGAACTCCCGCCAGAGGACACCGCCCCCGGACCTTACATCATGGTCTCCAGGCCATTCATGGAGGAGAAAAATCCATTGTTGAGAGAGGAGGAGTCGAATCCAGGAAGATGCCGTCATTGCGAGGATGCCGATCCCGAGAAGACGGAGGAGGAGGTAGAGATGACCTGCGAGAGGACTCCCCTAATGGTATTGTCCACCAGTGATGAACTTCCAGGTGCAGCAAAAGAGCCAGGAGGCCAACGACCCCACACTTCACCCAGCCACGTTCCTGGAGGAGCGTGGCTCGCCCAGGTACAGGCACGGCTCTGTGGTGGGCTGGGGGGAGTTAGGAAGTCAGTAAAAGTGGGAGAGCTACTCCGTAACGTCCATACCTTTCTGACTGCCCTCCCCTCACAAAAACGCATGTCCATATTCTCGTTGTAGCACCGGGTGACCCCTCACTCCCTATCCTTGGTGGAGGTATTCTTCTTCCGAGGGAATCTCCAGTCCAGATGGCAGGAGAACGGAGGCTCCGACAGTCCGTACCCAGTGGAAAAGAAGCCACACGGAAGGATAAGATGTATTATCCTCACCTGAAGCAGTGTATATAAAGAGACTGTCCTTATCTGAACCATGGCACATTTGAAACGTCGGGTTGACAAAGAAATAAAGAGACCACAGAATACCTCTGTTGTTGACCTCAATCCTTTTACTACCTCACACATATGTACCATGGAAAGACTTTTCTTTTTTCTGACTCCCTCCTGCCACGTGCTATAGCTTCACCCAGATGAACATCACTTGTGGGATGTAGTACACCAATGAGATCTTCTCTGTCATCCCTACCCAACTGCAACACAAATGGGACACAGACGGGAGTAAGATGGCGAACGCGGCTGTGTCCAAGTGAGGTGGACGCATGGGCTCTCTGCTCCCTACACCCCTCCACGGTTGTTAACCATTACGGGAGTTCGGATATGGCTAATCTAACAGCCCCGCAATGCTGAGATTGCTCGCGGCTAAATTGTATTGCTACCCGCATACTGGCGCTGCTTTGTCTCCTGCTCCTACCGCTTCGATTCCGGATGCGCGTCCAACGCTCGGCGCTGGGAGGAGGGTGGTGCGGCGACCAGCTGACTAGTCCGTGGCTGGTGCGAAGACCCGGGCTCGGATCCGAGGACATCAAAGCTAATAACAATGGGTCCCAATAATCCTGCTACGGCCCCTGCTACGGCCACTTCTATGACCTCGAGGGGCCCGACGTGCTGCTGTCACCTCAGGAAATGCAAGCACCTCGGTGCTAGGACCTATGGCTGATGAACTTCAGGTGCATCTTCAGATCCAGATTTCCAGGCTGCCTGGGACGGAGCACAGGCGGCAGTGGATTCAGCTGAAGGTGTCATGGCAGACACTGCAGAAACGGAAGGGTGTATTCAAGGAGAACGCAGAAGACAAACCCAGGTAACCATTCCTGGGATTTTCAACAACAAGAAGCAGACCCCTAAGAGCAAAGGGCAGAATCCCGGGCTGGGAGGGGCAGTAAAACACCTGCATAGCAGTACAGTAGTACCTCCTAACGCATTAAATATTTCTACTGTGACATTGGCTCAGCCCCAAACAGGTATAGGGGATATACCAGGTACTTCCTCCTCTATTCCAGACGATGCCATAGTGCCTTCGCCTGTGGACTTACTTGGGGAGCTGGTGACTGAGGGTTCAGACATTACTGATGCTATGGATATCAATAGAGCTGGTATTGAAGCTGACTCTGGAGATTCATGCAGAAACTTTTATTTAATGTCAGATGTGTCTGCTACTTCAGAAGCAGAAGAAAGTTTGGAAGGAGACTGGGGTGAAGACAGGAGCCTCAATGGGTCACCTCTTTTTGAAGATAATGAAAATACTTTGCTGTCCTTTGGAGATATCAGCGATGCACAAAAAATGCAGGGGTCATTGTTGGGGAGGGCGACGAGCGGCGATGCCTCTCCCTCTCTGAATTCTGGTATTCCCCCGCAGTCAGTAGGGCTGAATGATACTGGAGGGCTCAGCAATGATATTACCCTTACTACTATTTACCAGGCCATCATGGCGCATCGAAAAGAAACTAAGGCAGAAAGTCTGCGGGTTCAAGGCACAGTAAGGAAGTTACATAACTCAGTGCAGCATGTGGCAAAATCGTGTACAGAGCTGTCAGTAAGGGTTGGGGGAGCTGAGGGGAGAATCTCGGCTATAGAAGATGACTTCACTCTTCAGAAAACTGACCTCTCCACCTTCCACTCAACTAGAGATGATATAAATTGGAAACTGTCCGATATGGAAAATCGAGCTGGTAGGAATAATCTATGTATATTGGGTATCCCGGAGGGATGTGAGGGGAAAAAAAATACGGCAGTTTGTCATCGAGCTCTGTACTGAGGCATTCCCTGAATTGTCTGATTGGAAGTGGGAGACGGAGCTGCAAAGAGCTTATAGATTCCATTTCAGCTTTGAGGGGGTCGTAGCGGGGCTTTGGCTAAACCTAGGGCAATTATGATATGCTTGAATAATTTTTTACTACGTGAGAAGCTTTATGATTTAGCGCGCCCAGATCGTAAAAGAAAGGCAAAGGGCTGCGATTTGTTTGTTCGACCTGACTATTGCCATGCAACTGTGCAACTGTGCAGCAAAGGTGGCACTTGCTCCAGCTTATTCCTTTGTTTCAGGCGAAGGGGTCGCAAGCTTATCTGCTTAATCCAGCTAAGCTTAATATTATTCATAAGGAGAAAATATCAGAGATATTGGCGAAGGAGTATCTGGGCAAATTGTAGGGGGGAGATGGTCTCTTTATGTGCCTATAGTATTCTCTGGAAAAAAAAAGTGTATTTTCTTCTTTTTTTCTTTACTCCCTTTTATGGGTGATGTTTATGATGTTTTTTTTCCTTTTCCTCATGGTCTCAGTGGAGGGTTGGGGGAGGGTGGGGGGGCTCTAAATCCTCTCTTCATCGCCAATAGGGACTTTTCAGTCCCGTTGCTCCAGTTGGGTGGGTTTGGGGGATGTAGGGAGAGGATGGGGAGGGAAGAGGGAGGGTGGGGTAGGAGGGGGTGGAGGGGCAAGGAGTTACAAGCAGGGGCTTTCAAAATCATGTAAAGGTTGGTTGAATAAATGTACTTCAGCATCGCTATTTTTTTTGTTTCTATTGTGGCAAAGATTGACGTATATCAGGGTTTGGGGGGAAAATTTATTTCCTTCGGTATTGAGATGGTGATAAAATATTCCATTAATGATGGGTAAGCTGATTATCTGCTCTTGGAATATTTGTGGTCTAAACAATAAGAAAAAAAGAGGAATAATGGCACAGATCCTCAAAACAATGAGAATAGACTTGCTTAGTGTACAGGAAACCCACATAGCTTGGAACAATAGGGCTTAGCTAAAAGATTTAGGTCTAGAACTTGTTTGCTGTACAAGACAAGACACGGCCACTAGAGGTGTCCCTATTTAAAAAAAATATGGATGGGGGAATGTAATAGGACTAAAGTGGACCCATATGGTCGGTGGGCGATTGCTGAATTAAGGCTAGAGGGACTGGCTTTTACGATTTGTTCAATGTATGGACCTAATTCTGATGAACCTGCCCTATTGAATGATTTAAGTACCGAGCTAGCTAACTGGCCTCCTGCACTAATGTTTTGCCGGGATTTTAACATCCATCTGCCTGGCTATGTAGACATCCGGGGCAATTTTACATATGAGGGAAAAAAGAGTAAAGTTTTCAAAGCTATCAAGGGGTTAGTAAGTGATTTTGGATTGGTCGATGTTGGGTGGCTGAGAGGAAGGGGTGGTCCTGGGAGTACTTTTTTCTCTGCTTCCCATCAGAAGCATGTCCGACTTGATTATTTTTTTGTCCCTATGGAAATGTCTACGAATGCCAGGTTTGAGATCCACCCAAAAATAATTTCGGACCATAACCCTATCACTATGGAGCTAGAAATAGAAGATGGGGATAACGAGCAGTGGAAAAAGTGGACATTTGAGCGGCAACTTTTATTTGATCCAGGGTATTGCAACTGAATGAATAAATGGATAACAGAATTCTTTCCGTTTAATAGTGGCTCCGCTTCAGAGTTGATGGTACGGGATGCTTTTAAGTCAGGAGTGCGGGGGGAGACTCTTAGCTACTCTAGTAATAAACAATCTAGGCTAAGGGCAGAACATTTAGAAGAATTAAATAAATTTCGGCTATTAGAGATACATGTTATGGTAGCTATCACCGATGGTAGGGATCACGGGCAAATCTTGACTGATTTTGCTGTACAGAAGATGAAGGTATATCAGAATTTTGCAACAAAATTGGCCTCTCTTATTGCAGTGCACTGTTCGGAGTTATACGAGGCGGGTGAGAACTCGGGCGCCTTTTAGCTAAAAGGCTGAGGCAGAAAGAAGCTGCTACCAGGATTAATTCTATTCAGGATGATCAGGGGGTACTTCATGAGAATTCGGCAAAAGTGCTGGAAATTTTTGGCAAATACTATACTCAGCTTTACACGGCTGATGATAAGATGTCGGTTGCAGGGAAGTTAGCAGATTTCTGGGGGGAGAGGGAATTTCTCAAAGTCTCTATGGAACAAAAAGAAGAGCTGGATATTAACATTATGGGTGAGGAATTGGAGGCACCGGTAATATCGCTAGCTGCCGGAAAGGCGGTAGGGCCAGATGGGATACACCTTGAATTCTATAGAACTATTTTCTCAGCTTTAAAAGAACCAATGCTGGAAACCTTTTTATGTGCACAAAGAGGCTCTGCCCCGATGTCCTGGCGAAATTCTACCAGCATGGTCTTCTTAAAAAAGGGTAAACCACCTTTTCCACCCTCCTCTTATAGACCAATTTCGTTAATTAATACTGACAAAATCTATGCTAAGATCTTGGCCGTGCAACTGTCTAGAATTATCTCATCTTTAGTATAAGAATCTCAGCATGGGTTTATCCCCGGTCGGGGCACTGCTGATCATGTCCGACGGCTGATAGCAATGATGGACTGGGCAGAAGCCACCAATAATAGGATCGGAATCACCCTGTTGGATGCCGAGAAGGCTTTTGACAAGGTGGCCTGGCCATATTTGTGGAATATTTGTGAAGGGCTTTGGCCCGGGGAGGTGCAAGCCTTGAAGTCCTTATACTATCTTCCTAATGCGCACATTTGTCTAAATGGCAGAGAATCAAGCCCGTTTCCAATCAGCCGGGGTACGCGACAAGGCTGCCCTTGTTCCCATTTATTGTTTGCCCTTTATATTGATTTTTTTCTGACTAAACTAAATTACTCGGCTGATATTAAACCGGTCAAGATTTATGATTTTGAGTATAGAGCAATGGCCTACGCGGATGATATTGTGGTTGTAACTACAGACTTAGTCACTACACTGCCAATAATTGAAGAACAGGCAGTACAGTTCGGGCTCTTTTCCGGGTACAAGCTCAACCTTACGAAAACACAGATCTTATGTATTGGCGGGAGCCCTCCAGAGGGTCGATCTACTGTTCCGGAAGTCACTTATTTAGGGGTCAAACTTTCCTCGCCAATCAATAAGATTCCAGAGTTGAATATTAATCCGGTAATAAATAAGGTGAACTCTATATTACAATGAATAGACCATTTCCATTTATCACTGCATGGGAGGTCGAATGTTTTAAAAATGCTTGTGCTACCCAAATTCCTTTATTTTTTTAGAACTATTCCGCTTGAATTCCCAAATTTCAGTTTTTAAAAACTTGAAAATATTTGCTCCAGATTTCTCTGGGGATATAGAAGGCATAGAAGGGCATATAAGAAGATGGCTCTGCTTAGATTTGATGGGGGATGGGGTATCCCATATTTCTTGTTTTATTATTGGGCGGCGGTTCTACAGTTTATCTCCCCTTTGATAGTTGGGGACAGAGCTATTACTTTGTCTTGTCACTCTCCTTCAATTTTTGAATTTGGGTTGGGGAAGCAGCAAACTCTTGTCTGGTCAAAGCCTTGGAGCCGAGTTATTTAAAAAAAACTAAATTTAAAATTGTGAAAGCTGCCTTTTTGGTCTGGAAAAGGATGAAGCGGCATCTTGTCCTTATGAACTTGAATGCTTATACCCCTTTTGAAACTGCAGGGGTCCTCCCTCTGATCTTTTGAGATCAAACAGCATGTCGGTGGCGCCAGAAGGGAATTCGGCGGCTGGGAGATATCTGTCCCCATGGTATTCTACCGGCGTTTGTAGACCTTCAAACACAATATGCCATGCCAAGGCAGGATTTCTTTAAATATCTGCAAGTCCGAAGCTTTGTCTATACACTGGGGCCGGACTTAAATGCCCAGTTTAGAAAGTTCCCATTGATAGATCTCCTGGAGAAACAAACTCCTATTCGGTTATTCTATTCTCATTTAATAATGTTACTTCCATCAGATCTAGAGCAAAGAAGTGGGCAAGTAAGCTAAACATAGAAGGGATAAATCTAGCACAATCTATACTGTTGGCAAATCAAGCTCTTTTGACAAGGAAGATGCTTGCACAACACTATGGGGCCGATTCCGATTCGGGAAAAACCGCTCCGAATAGCCGTTCGGAGCATTTTTCCCGGACGAATCGTACCCTGCAACGTCCCCCGTACGTACGACGAAGTACGATTCGTACCAGAAGCTGTACTCCATACGATTCGTACAGAGACCGTACGACTCTAATCTCCGTACGATTCTCCCTCAGAACCCACTGTACGCGACATCTGTACGGTTCGCAGCTGGTTTTTACGACCCAGCAAGTACGATACGTGCCGGGTACGCACCGTGCAACCCTTTTTCTACGGGAGCTGAAAACAGCCGTAAAAGCAGAGTTTGCACCAAAACAGTTACGGAAAACAGGTAGGCAAAAGTATGTGCATCAGACTTTGGAAGTCCTCATATCATATCCATACTTTTGCTTAATACAAGCTTTTGACGTCTGGACCACAGTGGATTTTATGATTGGAATTGGAAGGAGTTTTAATAGCCCTGATGAAGTCAGAGATGTGGAGGTATCAGAACTGACAAAACGCGTGTTGGCTTTATGTGATCTGGAGAAGATTTTATCCAACATCAAGAATAAAATCATCGTGGATAAGGAAGATTGATTGGACTTTGATTTTGTGATACACATGGTGTTGTGCTCAGGACAATCTATTTTCCTTGCTATTGGACTTGTTTACTAGTCAATTTTTGGGGGTATGAGTGGCTGTCCCCATCCTTGGAGCACACAATATAAATAGTCTGTACCGGATTAAGGGGCACACTTGAAAACTCTTTGCGCATATTAAGCCTTGCCACTAATCATTCTGTTTTTCCTGTGCAACATGTTACTAGGCAGTGTGACTTATATTTATGTGATGTTTAACTGTACTTGAGAAAGGTTCCTACCCTTTGCCTTGCACACAGCACAGTGGAATGCAAGGACATAGCTTGCTGCTGATGAAGCGGACTTCAGAAATAAGTTAAGGAATTTTTTCGCAGATTTAAACTCCCATAATTTATAATACATTAACGAGTGTTGCATGTTTTTGTATTAAATCAACCTAGAATAATGTGCACCCTCACGAACATGTTGGTCTAATAATATGTGCTCTTGTCGCATTTGTCACTACGTTTAAATAATATATTAACTTTGTCTTTTGTTTTGTCAGACATTAACTGCGGCTGTTAAAAAATAATAGCATGTGCATTTTCTTAAATGTGCTCTTGTTTATGTCGTGTCTTTCATGTGACAGTGTTTTGTTCGTCTTTTGTGCATTAAGCTAGGTAACATAGACTAATGGGTTAACATTAGTGAAGGGGGTGGGTAACAGAATAATTATCATTACTTGAATTAATTGATGTCTTGTGTTTCCTTGCATACTAGAGTCTTGCGAAAAAGAGGCCTGTGGCCTATTTCTAAAATAGATGTTCAAAGTCCTGTCGAGTTGGGCCTTGCACAGCAGAGAATGAAAGAAAACATTTTCTTCATAATTCTTTGAAAAACAAACTCGCGGAAGCTGAGCTGTGCTAAATGCTGAGATAATCATTGTATAACTTTCAATGCCAAGGACAGGACATAGCAGCGGAAAAGCTTGAGCCGAGGAAGCAACGAACTATTTCATTAAATGTTGCAAGCCTCGGAAGAGTTTGTGACACACGTAGACAAAGGACAATGCTGGTTTTTGCAATGTGAAAGGTGAATGACTTCATGGACTGACATTTCTCGACCAATCACGCTTCGAGTTGGTCTTCTTTTTGTTTTCTTTTAGTTAGTCTTAGATAAAGGAAAGGTATAAAAATTGCCCCCTTGGAAAGAGCTCTGTTGGCTCGTTCCTGTGCTCCAGAGATGCTGTCGGACTTTTGACTCACGTAAGATCTTTTCGAAGTTATGTTTTTCCCTTTAGGTTTCTTTAGTTAAGTTAGGGAAATAGGGTTTAGGGAATGAGTTCTTAAATGTTTAAGCATTTCTCATGCTGATTTGATTTAAACTGACAGTCTAATGTGCCTTTCTAATTAAATAATGCTGTTGCTCAATAAAATGCTAATAAAGAATTAAATTCTTAAATGCTCTTTGCTCGATAAATAAAGTTAATAAAATAGATTTTGAAATGACAAGCTGGTCTTGTTTGTTTCGTTTGAGTTACCATTAGTTAATCCATTGCCTATGATTTTGACTTAATTAAATGTTTATGAAAGTGTTTGATTAATTAGGTCAAATGATTCAGTTGGTCAATTCATGTCTCAGTCATCTATGGGCCTAGTGATAGATTTATGAATAATGGTGAGTATTGGGGTGTAGAGTAGTACATATGAGACTGAATTTCCTTTGGCCCGCTGGATCAAATCTCAGGTAGCAGAGTTCGGTTACTATGGTAACTGACATTTTACGTGGTAATTACAAAGGATACATGTTTAACACATGTTAAGTTTTGTCTAGTTGTTATATGTTGTCGTAAGGTTTTTTCCAGCAGTGAGAAAAATCCTATGTGCCGGCAGAGTAGTGTGACAGGTGAAGTTACACAGTTCATTTGTTCTGTTTTCAAGTTAGTGGTACTGAAATATCACTAAGTGTTGTGGACGTACAACACAAGTTTAGGGATTTTTAGGTATGACAGGTTGTATGTATAGCGAGGTTTGCCTATGAAATTGTAGCTCTGAGTATAGGGACTAAGAGCCCGTTTTAAAACTCGTTGGGAAAAGAGTAGTAGGATTTTTCCGAGCTTGTGTGAAGGGTTAGGTGGCGTCGTCTATTCTTACTGGCGTTTGTGGATTTCTATTGGTTGGTTAGAGTCCTGCCAAGGATTTCATGTATACATGAATAGGTTTTCCCGTATGAATGCGTAAAACTGTTTTTGTGAATAGCGTCGTCTATTTCACGAGAGTGAAATCTTGAATGTCTGGTAAAACTATCACTTTGTTTAGTGAAACGGACAAATGGTTTGTTTTTCTGTAGGTATTAACTGAAATCCATTGAGAAGGATTGTTTTAAAATGGCGCTGTGAAAATATTTTGTAAAGGAGGGGTGAGTTTGCGGAGTGACACTGACACGCGCAGCTTCGCTGCAGCGGCAGTATACGTCACAGGGTTCGCGCTGCGATTGGTTAACATACGTCACAGCAAGCACGCTGATTGGTTCACGTGACCGAAACAAGCTTTTAGCTGATTGGTCCTTTCTGAAAACAGGATTCTCATTGGTTGAGCAAGGTAGTGACGTGGCTTAACCTGATTGGCTTGTTGGTGAGTTTCGCGCACGGATTGGCTAGAGTAGCGGAACAACAAGGAAATACTTACGATCTTTTCTAAATTAAACGGAATAGGTTTAAAACATGAGTTATTATTGGAATAAAGAAGAAAAGAAGCCTTCATGGTTTCAGAAAATTACAAATGTATTCAATCCTGACAAGAAAATTGAAGCGTGTGGTGGAAAATTACTTCATAAGTACAAAACACCCGCAGCATATATGGAAGGAGAATATGGTTATCATACGGTTCTCTGGCTTGAAAATTGGATGCAATATACCAAAGATGATGGTGTTTTAGCGTGGCCAGAAGATGGATCATTTAATGTTAAAGTTTTAAGAAACTTAAGACATAAAATGATGGCTCTTTCACCAAGGCCCAGACCCAGTCAATTTGAAGCTTTAGTTGAATGGGAAATTGAAATGATGGAACTCGAACGAGAAAATTGGGGAACATCAAGAGGTCCAAAATGAGATATAAATAGGGAAACTCATCAAGATAGAGTGCGTCGTTGGAGAAAAGGGGACATGCATGATGGTTGGTACCCGGTTATAGAAATGATTGTTGAAACATCAGGTCAAAAGAATTCCCGAAAAAAAGGTAATCTTGATGAAGAGTTAGATGATGCAGTTTTAGAAGAAATTTTTAGTAATCCACCACCTTATCAGCCAAGCTGTTCACAGTCTCCCCCGAGAAGTTTTTCAGGAATTTCTCCTAGTGCACCTCCTAGAGAAATTGATGAAAATTCACCCAGATTTTTGAGATTACCTGAAAGGGCAAGATCAAGAAGTAAATCAAATACTCCGAGAGAAAGCAGAAATTATCCAGAGATTTCAGATTCGAGAAATAATTTCCCGAAAAATGACAAAAAAGCAGAGCTACCTGAAAATATACCAAACATTTCAGAATATTTAAAAGCGAAAGGAGAATTAATTCAGCAATTAACAAAAGGCATGGAAGCAGTAACAGTACCAGTTACAATTGGTCCTGTTGTACCAGTTTTTGAGCAAGGTGAAAACAGACATTCAGTCTTAACGAATCCATTAAATGCAGAAATTCAAAGAGTGGCTGAACATTTTTATTCTGAATTAACAGAAATTCACCGAGATAAAACAATGCCAAATTTACCTTTAAATCAAAGTTTGTCAAATGGTGCCACACCATCAGCTGAAGATTCTGATTCTGGTTCTTTAGAAAAGACCACAAATAAAACAGATTTAACACAGATTCCTCAACAAGTTCCTGAGTCTAAACAACTTGATGTTGCAAAATTAAAAGCAGATTTAGAAGAATTAATTATTGGCACAATTGGTACTGACTGTTTGAAGCAATATCAGGATGATGAACTGCTGTTCAATTGCAAGAGCATTCAGTGGAAAACTAAAAATAAATATGAACAATTTGAAGAAGTGGCTGCTGAATTAGAAATAGATTTGAGTCGTCAGAAACAATTGCAAAAACATTACAGAGTGGATTTTTCTGAGAAGATTATTGAGAATTTAAATACTACAGAAAGGATAACCCATGTAAAAGAATTAAATGTGTTTCTAAAAAGATTAGGTGAATTAAGTGAATGGAGAGTTAAATGGACAAAGAAAAGAGAAGAAGAAAAGAGAGAAAGAGGAGAAGTTTTTGGTGAATTTCCTATAAGGGAAATAGCTGGTGGAGGTTATGTTCATGTTCCATAGACAAGACATGACATTCTGCTCTTTACAAATGATTTTCCTCGGCTGAGAGAAAAACCAGTGGAATGGTATCATCAGGTTGACAGATTTATAAAGGTTTCAAAAGTTCTGTGGATTGATCTAGATGGTTTCTTTGACATTGTTGTCCCATCGGATCTTTGGACAGAATGTAAAATTTCTGTTAGTTGGCCAAAAGAGGAACCACCTCGACATAGAATAACAGGTGCTCCTTCAGACGATGTTATGGATTTCTTTAATAAAGTAATTGTCTGGCTGAAAAACAAGATTCTTGCAAAAGAAGTAGATTGGGTTAAAATAGACAGGACAAACCAAGAACCAAAAGAATCAGTTCATTCCTTTTATGAAATATTACTCCTGGTATTTAAACAATACAGTGGCTATGAAAAATTAAGTGAAAGTGACATGAGCCACTTCATTTATAGATTTGTTTATGGCCTGAAACCTGAAATTGGAGAAATGATTAGAAACGGAATTGTCGGCTGGCAATCACTTTCAGTCGATGATATACTGAGGAAAGCAAAATACTGCAGTGATGAGCTAGATGCAAAACAGAAGAAACTCAAGGAAAAAGCAATGTGGGTACAAGTGAAGGTAGCTGAACAGCAGATAGCAACCTTAGAAAATAAAAATTTCAACAGAATCCAGGAAAGTTCAAAGGGAACTTTGTGAATAAGCCTAAATTTAATATAAACATTGAAGAGCTATAACAAAAGCTACCATGTTTTAATTGCGGTGAAATTGGACACTGGAAGTGTGAGTGTAAAAATCCGCCTAGAAATTTTAAAAATTCATCATTAAATCCACAGATGCAGAGTGAGATAAATCAGCAGAACCGCTACAGCGACAGTTAAATGAAATAAGTCAGCAGCAACAGCTACAGCTACAGCGACAGTTAGTGAATCAGCAGAGCCAAATTCCACAGCAACCCTTGCCAAATTGCATGAATACACAGAGATACAGTCCAGAGACGGGTTTCTGCGGAGCTGAACAGGTAAAAAGATCACAAAAAGTAAATGTGTCAAATGTCTCTCAACAATTTTGGCTGAAAGAAAATGAGAGCAGTGATTCAGGGGATTACTCATGACGGTGCCTGAGAGAGGAGGAAGAGTGTGTACTTGGAGCCACTCTTGAGGTAGATCAGGCAGGTCCATTTGTAAATGGTAAAGTGAATGACAAAGATATCACTTTTCTTGTGGACACTGGTGCTACCCGTTCTACTGTTAGATCAGTGGAAATTGAAAATCTTCCTCTCTCGGGTGAAACCATCCAGGTAGTTGGTGTAGCTAATCAACAAATAAAAACAGATTTGACAAAACCAGTTGATGTAGAAATTGGAAATTACAAAGACAAACACAGATTTGTTGTCTGTAACAGCAGTCCCGTTAACCTATTAGGTCACGATTTGTTGTGCAAGATGAACTGCAAAATATACTGCTCACCGGATGGTATTGAGCTTCAGACTTTAGAAGAAGATGGTCTGTATAAATTAACAATGCTAATGGTTGACGAAGAAAATAAAATGTTCCCTGCTTTTGCTAAAAATAATTTACCTGAAGAATTGAAAGTGGCATTGAGGGTGTTATTCCTGTGATTGAAAAACTCATTAAGCAAGGTGTTTTGAGAGAGCTTGAAAGCAACCCATGTAATTCACCAATTTTGGGGATCAAAAAGCCAAACGGAACTTACAGGATAGTTCAGGACCTGAGAAAGGTTAAAAAAATAGTTGTTCCTTGCTGTCCAGTTGTACCAAACCCAGCGGTAATTCTATATCAGATTCCGCATGATGCAGAATGGTATACGGTCATTGACCTATGTAATGCCTTCTTTACAGTTCCACTGCATCCAGATAGCCAACAAATTTTTGCGTTCAGGTTCCAGGATCGCATATTAGCATGGTGTCGTATTCCTCAAGGGTATACTGAGAGTCCATCTATCTTTAATCAGTTGTTAAAGAAATCCCTGGAAAATTTAAAATTGCCTGGAGAGTCAACGTTGGTTCAGTACATAGATGACCTCCTTGTCGCAGGAAAAACAAGAGAAAATTGTGTAACAGACACTATTACACTTTTGAATCGATTAGCAGATGAGGGACATAAAGTGTCACCTGCGAAACTACAGTTTTGCAAACAAGAGGTTAAATACCTTGGTCACAGAACTGCTAAAGGAATCAGACAAGTGACAATTGAGAGAATAAAAATGATTCGAGCAATACAACCACCAACTACACAAAGACAGATCAGGATGTTTCTAGGAATGGTTGGTTATTGTCGCCAATGGATTTGTGGGTTTTCAGTAATTGCGAAACCACTGCAGAGGCTGACAAAGGAAGACATAAAAGATCCATTTGTTTTAACAGAATTAGAGGCTTTTGAAAAGCTAAAGAGAAGTCTGTGTGAAGCACCAGCATTGGGGATGCCTTATTACGCCAAAGAATTTGAGCTGTACTGCAGTGAAAGGGAAGGTTGTGCATTATCAGTTCTTATTCAGAAACATGGAAAAATGAGAAAACCAATAGCATATTTCTCAGCTGTTCTTGATCCTGTTGCAAAAGCATAGCCAGGTTGCTTGAAAGCAGTGGCTGCAACAAGTGTAAGCCTTGAGCAAAGTGAAGGAATCATAATGGGGTTTCCTGTAAAAGTGTATGTACCTCATTCAGTTGAAACACTTCTTACCAGAAGTAAAACACAGCACCTGTCGAGTAACAGATTGACCAAATATGAAAAAGTTATTCTGGGATCAGATAATGTATCCATTGCGAGATGTGTTAATCTCAATCCAGCTACACTTTTACCAGATAGTGTGGTTTCTGAAATTGACAATGAAACTGATGACATTGATCATGAGTGTTTGGATTTTTTGGAATACTGTACTAAACCCAGAGAAGACATTAAAGATGTGCCTTTACCAGAGTCAGACATTGTTTACTTTGTTGATGGCTCCTGTCTAAGAACAGACAAAGGCATTCTAAGAGCAGCACATTCAGTTTGCACAGTTTCAGAAATAATTGAGGGTTCAACTCTTGAAGGAATTCGTTCAGCACAAGTGGCAGAATTAGTTTGTTTAATTTGTGCTTGTGAAAAGGCAGAAGGGAAAAAGGTTACCATAGTGATTGATAGTCAGTATGGATATGGCGTAGTCCATGACTATGGCCAGCTCTGGTCTCAAAGAGGTTATTTGACCTCTGCGGGAACTCCGATCAGGAATGCAAAATTGATCAAAAGATTGATTGATGGCATTCAGTTACCAGAAAAGATTGCTGTTGTCAAATGTGGAGCGCACAAAAAGGGAGAAGACTATATAACTAAAGGAAATGCCTTTGCTGATGAAACTGCACGTTACTGTGCGAAAAACAATCTTTCACTTAATCGGGAAAAGGATAATGATCATATCATGAACTCTCTCATGCTAATATCTGTAGTAGAAACATGGCAGGGAGTAAAAGACTTACAAGATGAGGCAAATGATGAGGAGAAAAACACATGGCTCAAAGAAGGTTGCAGACAGCGAGAGGAAGATGAAATTTGCGTTTACAAAGATGGCAGACCTGTTATGCCCAATTACATGATTGCTGACATGGCACGGATGTACCATGGTCCAGGTCATTTAGGAAGAGACACAATGATTCGACTGTTCAGGGAAACTTGGTATAATCCAAAATTTAGGATTATTGCGGAGTCACTTTGCCAGCGTTGTTTAATCTGCCAACAAATCAATCCAAACAGAAAAACAGTTGTAAGCATGGGAACCATAGGACGGGAGAGTGGTCCTTTTACCAGATTGAAAATGGATTTCATTGACATGCCACCACATAACAAGTTGAGATATGTCCTTGTTATTGTCTGTCTGTTTTCAAGATGGGTGGAAGCGTTCCCAACTCGTCACAATTACTCAGTTACTGTGGCAAAACTGCTTTTAAGGGAGATCATACCTAGGTACGGATTTCCAGTGACCATTAAAAGTGATCGTGGCACACCCTTTGAAAACAGACTGCTTAAATTAATTTTTGAATCCTTCGGCATAAAGCAGAAGTTGCACTGTGCTTACAGACCAGAAGCATCAGGTGTTGTAGAGCAAATTAATGGTACAATAAAAAACAGAATTTCAAAAACGTGCCTAGCTACAGGAATAAAGTGGACAGATGCACTTCCACTTGTTTTGATGTCTTTGAGGAGCACACCAGATAAAAAGACAGGTCTTAGCCCTCATGATATACTCATGGGAAGAGTAATGAGACAGGCTTTTATTCCAATTGAAAAATTGTTAACAATAAATGATAGTGCAATTATGGATTATTGTAAGCAGTTGTCTGATGTGGTAACTTCTGTGTTCCATCAGGTGGGAACAGATGTGATTTCAAAAGAAAAGGAGCGGGCTCATGATCTATTGCCAGGAGACTGGGTCAGAACAAAGGTTCATTGGAGGAGGAACTGTTTAGTACCCAGGTGGCAAAAAACAAGACAGGTGATCCTAGTCACAACAACTGCTGTTAAATGTAAGGGTCTGAAGAGGTGGGTGCATGCAAGTCACACCATTTGCGTACCACCACCTGATAACCCTGATGAAGATAGTGACGACACTACAACTGATTCAGACTCAGAAGGAGAACCTGAAGATCCAGATTCTGAAGATCGACAGGAAAGTCGACATCTGGAAGATTCTGATGCGGATCAACCATCAAATGAAAAAGATCTAGAAATTGTCGTTGATTCAGAAAATGATGAAGATGTTCTAGAAAAAAGAACTGAAAAAGAAACTGTGTCAGAAGAGATTCAAGATCAAGAGAGTATTGAAAAGCAGATTGGAAGGTCTGAAAGCAGGAACGGAAATTCTGGAACTGGGAAGTTAGAAGTAATTCAAGAAGAGGAGGACGAATTGCCAAGTACCAGCTACAGAAATGTTGTTCCTAACGGAGTGAAGCTGCCGAGTAAAGAAGTTCCTAGATACAGTATTGAAATCTCTGAAACTGACTCGCATGAAAGTGATAAAGAATCTGAAATAACAAAATTCAGAAAAAGGGCTTGGAAAGCTGAATATAATGAAAACGAGCCTAAGAATAAACTCTTGAGAAAAAGTGATGTTTGGCCAAAAGAAGGCTTGAAATTCAAGTTTGAAACAAGCAGATGGTAACAGTTGAAAGGAGTGCACAGCACATTCAAGGTATACGTAAATTTGCAAATTGTAAGTAAGGTGCTCAGGAAGGTAGAGGGGCTGGTTACCACAACCCCAGAAGTAAACCACAATGTGGTTCAACAGACAAATTGTTTTTCCTCCAAGCACTCAAATTAATAAAACACAGTCTTTGTAAAGTCTTCTCTGATCGATTTTTAATGTCCAAATCCAATTCAAATATATCTCATCCAAGATCCACCAAATAATAAGACGCAGCCAACATGTGTTTCGACAAGTCAGTGTAGACAAATTACTTCTTCAGGGCTGCAACCCAAAATATTTAAAATAATTAACAGATTTCACAAATGATACAACCCAAATTGTTAACACTCCTATTAGGTTTACTAGGAGAGCTTCTCAAAGAGAAACACCCTCAAGCCTTCACAAGTTTCAAAGAAAAAGTTTAAGATTTTAAAAGTAATAGTTAAGAAAAGGAACAGGCTCCACCAGAATCGTGCTCATATCACCAAAGAGAGAAAAAGTGTAAAGCTGACAAGTATTCAGATAATCCAATCTTCATTAGAGTTAGTCTAGAACAGTAGTTCTGGACAATTGCAAGTGTTATGGCTGTGATTCCTTGGTGACACCATCTCACCCTGAATTTAGTATAGTAAAGTAAAGCTATCACGTTCTACATGCACAGTAACTAAATGTGGACTCACCAATATTTATATCAAAATGGTATCCACTATATTCCACTTGTCCGGTAAGTACGAGTCTAAAGAAAAAACAGTATCCCTAAATTATTTAACAGGATATTAGAGAGTACTCATGTTCTTACTACCCGTTATTTAACAGTGACCCTCACCTCCAAAAAACGGTCCAAAAGTCAAATCCGGACTTTATGTCACAACATTTCTTTCCAATCTTGTTTACGATGTAACACGAGTAAACATCCTACAAATTCAAATTAAGTTATGGTAAATATTCATATCCGATAATTTAGTCTATATGAAAATTGCTGGGGAATCACTCATTTATTTAAGCTAATACACAACTTTATTCGTTAATCCAAAATGTCTGGCTAGTTGATCAACTTAAAAAACGCGGTTTAAATCAGCTGAGACTTTTGTAATGCTGTTATTTTGCTATAGTTCACTGTCATATGATGTAACAGTCCTTCCTCACCTTAATAAAGTAGCTTTAGCGGTAATCGGACAATTATCGCCGAATCCGCGCAGGGACTTCACCTTGGCTACTTCACGAGTAAGTGTTCTGTAACCAAAAGTATAGGGTATTAAAAAGTAATGCACAAACATTATGTAATTACTAAAACTAAAGTTTTAAATTTAATAACAGTCTCAGGCTTACAGTTCGCAGCAAAATCACGAGCACAAAGTGGCGTTCGGCACCAGCGCCATCTTGGAATGGCACTTTATAGCGAAAAATGAGAATATCTCTATCTGTCACTTAGTACACCAAGATCACCCTGTATGTATACTCTTCCCAAGGTCCACAAATGCCGGGACAAACCGCCGGGACGGCCAATTGTTTCCGCCATAGGCGGACCCACTGAACACTTATCAGAATTTATAGATTGTTTTCTGAGACAATATGTGTACAATTTGCCTTCTTTTATAGAAGACACCAAACATGTTCTTAATTTGCTTGACGACATAGTATGGGAAGACGGAATGATACTAGCTAAACTAGATGTAGTATCTTTATATACTATCATTGATCACAACTTTGGTATACATGCCTTGGATCACTTTCTCTTTTTTAGACCGGTGGAATTGTATGATCATACCCAGATGATTTTACAGATGACTGAGTTGGTCCTCAAGAATAATGTGTTTCTTTTTGATGGACAGTGGTTTAGGCAGCGTCTTGGGACTGCGATGGGTTCCAGGTTCGCTCCGTCCTTTGCCAACCTCTTTATGGGGTGGTTCGAGGCGGAGCGGATCTGGGGACCAGAAGGCAGGGACTGGATACAACACATACACTATTGAAGTTGATTCATCGACAACTGCCTGCTAGTATGGACTGGAACGGTAGAGGAACTAAAAGGTTTCTTTGATTATCTAAATGACAATACACTTAACCTTCAATTTACTACACACTATGATAGTCAATGCATTACATTCTTGGATATAGAGTTGTTTGTTGAGGGGGATAAGATAAGAAGTAGAATGTATAGGAAACCTACAAGTTGCAATGCAATTTTGCATGCTGGGAGCTGCCACCCCAGCAGTCAGATCAACGCTATACCATATGGGGAGCTGATTAGGGCTCGACGAAATTGTGCCCTAGATAGTGATTTTGAGAAAAATTTGAATGACATGTCACATAGATTTTTGAATCGTGGATACAAACATGATGTAATTACAGCTGCAGTATCCAGAGCCAGGAAAGTAAAGAGGAAATTCACTTTGATCAGACAAAGCAAAGATGAGAGAGAGAAAGACAAAGATAATAAGATCAGGTTAATAACTAACTATGGCATGGGGAGTTCAAGGTTATTTACCATTTTGAAGAAGCACTGGTATCTTCTCCTCATGGATCATGATTTGAGACCTTACCTGTTTGACAGACCCAGTCTGACCTTCAAGAAGGGTGTTACTTTGAGAAATTTGGTGAGTCCTAGCTACCCCAGTAAACCGGGTAAGACAGACTGGCTGACTAGTTTCAAAGGCTTTCATAAATGTGGGAGATGCAGTTCTTGTAGATGGGCCAAAACTAAGGTACTGCAGTTTAACTATAATAACTCAGGTGAGACTACTATTGGTATGTTCATAAACTGTGATACCACACATGTGGTATATGTAATTGTGTGGTCCTGTGGCAAAATGTATGTGGGGAGCACGATCAGGAGACTCAGGGACAGAATGGCTGAGCATTTCAGAGCTCTGAAAAATGGAGATACTCGTTATCCAATTGCATCTCATATGGTGCAGAATTTTGAGAATAGAGGACAACATGTCTTCTCCTTTCATGGAATAGATCACATTAAACCTGACCCCCGTGGGGGGGATAGACTTTTGTCATTAAGGAGAAGAGAAGTACTTTGGCTACTTTAGTTGAAAGCTGTTGAGCGTGGCCTTAATGTTGACCATGAGTTTGAATTTTTCCTAGGACAAGAATAACTCTGTATGTACTATATTGTATGATATGTTACTGATAACGTTCTCACCAATATGAGTTATATGAATTTTCTGTCCCTTTCATGATGATGTCATGTTGTAACTGATGTACATTTTTAATAAGAAAGATTGTCTCTTTATGTGAACTGCCCTATGGGAGGAATGTTATGCTTTACTGTTCCATAGAAGGATCTGAATTAGATATTACATGGAATTAATTTATGTGTATCTTGCAAAGAAAGATGAAAGATGTCTGGATCTTACCTACTCTTTAACCTATCCATCCAAGTCTTTTTCACTTTCTATATATACATTATTATTTGGTTGTGAGAAATTGGTTGACATCATGAATGCCCGAATTTAATTAATATGATCACCGTAGGTTCATAAGTGAGAAGAGAAAACTGGGGCTTCAATTGGTAAATATAGATATATAGATCACTAGTATTAAGCGGTTTTTCCTTGTTTATAAGTATTTATATGTCAGTGTTGGACCCGGCCCATTAGGCAGGTTCATCCCTAGACTTTTTGCGTTTTCCTAGCCTATTTATGGAACCTGGTATTGGTGATTTTAGGCCTCTGCGCACTTTTTCACTGTGGTACAGTGTAAAGTGCATGAGCTCTCTGTATGTGTGGTGAGTGACCTGCCCTCCCATAGGAATGAATGGGGAGTATGTATGCCCATGGTAGTTCCTGATGTGTGGGGAGTGCAGGGGCGAGTTTGGTATGTATCAACTCGTGAGAGTGAATGCTGCAAAATGATGTATGCAACGTGACTGTGTCTAGTCTAGAAGTCCTACTTTTGGAAGTTGGCATATTTGTGTAGGTTGTTGCTAGCGTGTGATTGGCTGGTGAGCCTGGCCCAGAGTGCATGGGCCTGCTTGTGGATTGACTGTCCGGTTTGAGGATGACAGGGGCTGGAGAGCCCAGGAGGTTGTCTTGAGTCAGCCCATGGATGAAAGGCAGCATCTGCTGCCAAGGAAGTGGGAGGAGATTAGCACCTGATAGTGAAGGGCTGTTCCTAGTGAACTACAAAGCTGGCTCCACCTCCCGCTGGGCGACTGACACCTCTGTCCCTGATACTGAAGGGGACTTCCCTCTAAACCAGTCCAGCTGGTTCTCACACTGCCTGCTTCAAAGGACTTCAAAGGTTTTGCACTGTATAAGAAGGGGTTGTATCCCCTTCCAAAATGTTCTTGTTTTCAACTTGAATCTGCCAGGGGCATGCTGCTGCTGGGGCTCAGGGGGATCCCTGGGCCCTGCCCAGCTCCTGGACATCTGATGGACTGCTGGGGGACTCTTCCTGGCTGTCCCCCTGCCTGGCTGCATCTTTGGAGAACTTTGCTGGAGGATTTCCCTTAATAGGAGCTGCTGTGCTGCCTCCTGGATGCCTCAAGACTTTTGGGACCCTTCTTGATGTAGGGGTCATCTCTGGGGGCTTGTGAGGCTTTCAGTGCCCCCAGCGCGATGGAAGCGCTTTATTTCTGCCTCCTAGCGCTTGAGAGCACTCTATTTCTCACCCGTAGCGAGAGTGTCGCTATCACACATTTTGCGTGAGATATTGCAGGTGCCACCCTGCGTTATGCCTGTAGTTATTTAATTAATTACGAGTGCCCACCTCGATTGCGTGATTGTCCTTAGGCCGGTGCCCACCCGGCATTTGCCCCGCGGCTATGCCGCTAATCTTGATGTTTACTCGAGGTAGCCCACTCCTCGGTAAACTCAGCCCCCGCCTGCCTGTCTAAGGAGAAGGGCCGCTGCGCTGCCCGCAGCGACCCGGAAGTACCTGGCCGGCCGGCCAATCTCAGCGCGGCCGGCCGGAAGTCCCGCCCCCGCAGCCCGAGAGGAGAGAAGCTGCCCGGGGGAGAAGAAGAAGGACGAGTGATGGCGGCTGGTCTGCAGGGCTCCCGTGAGCGGAGGGAGCCCTGCAGCGAGAGGAGCGGCCGAGAGCGTCTGGGCGGGCCGGCGGGGCTCCGTGGTGGAAGAGGAACCCCGCGCTGGCCAGAAGAAGGAGCCGCCGCCCGGATGAGCCCCGCAGAGGAGAGCCCGGTGAGTCTGGGCTGGGGCTGGGCAGAATGGAGCAGGGGAGGGGCGCCGGGACACATTGTCGGTGTCCGCCCCCCCCCGCAGTAGCGCGAGTTCGCGCTGCTTGTTGTCTGCAGCCATGAGGGCTTCAAGGGCGGCCCCAGTTGGCAGTGGGTCGCCCCAACGTGTTTTGAGGGCCCCGTGGGGTCCAGTGTTGGTGGTGCAATTAGGGCGGCCCCAGTTGGCAGCGGGTCGCCCCAACGCAGTCCAGAGCCCCGAGAGGCTCCCTGAAGGCATGTTTGGTGCCAGAGCCTGAGAGCTCCAACGACCCCCCGCAGTCTGAGAGAGCCTGTGTGGCTCAGAGGGGCCATATTTTGTCCAGAGCCTGTGTGGCTCCAGCGTGGCGCAGTTTGCGCCTGAGGGCTAGTGAGATCCCTGCCGCAGTTCTGCATCCCAGCTGCCCAGCAACTAGTGGGCGGCTGCACCGTTTAGGCGCAATTTCAAGAGAGTCCCCCTGTGTGGGACAGAGAGGGCACAGTGGTGCCCGGCCTTCCCAGTTGCCCAGCACTTTGTGGGCAGCTGCCACGTTTAGGCTTTTGTATTTTGGACTGGCGCTGCATGGCAGCGCACCCTGACTTTGGACTCAGGGCATCTTTGCCCCACAAGGCCAGTTGGCCTAGGGACTGCCACAGGTAGTGGCTTATGTAGTGTTGGCGCAATGTGATTTCTATGCTTTTTAATAGTAATTGCCTACTGTGTGTTTTTGCGCTATTGATTTATTATGCACCTCTGAATGTGTTACTGCATCATGTGTCTTCCTTTCCATGCGCTGCACCTCTGAATGTTTAGTCATCATGTGTCTTCTTGCGCTGCACCCCTGAATGTATTTTATGGCATCATGTGCTCTATTCTTACTCCTCTGAATGTAGGTTATTGCATCATGGGTAATGTGTCCTTTTCCTAGACCCCTATATGCTGAGTGATACTTAGGTGGTTGTCTTTTCTACTCCTCTGAATGTAGGTTTATTGCATCATGAGTAATGTATTCTTTCTTAGACCCCTAAATGCTGAGTGATACTTAGGTGGTTGTCTTTTCTACTCCTCTGAATGTGGGTTTATTGCATCATGAGTAATGTATTCTTTCTTAGACCCCTAATGCTGTGTGATACTTAGGTGGTTCTTCTTTCTTAGTACAGGTGGTCCTAGTAAGGTCCTGGTTCCTGTTACCAGTGGTTACTGGTTGTTATCTTTGATTATTATTTTATGTTACATTCATTCTAGAAGTGATTTTATATTCTACATTTTATCTAGAAGTGCTATATCTGAATATGACAGTGGCCCTTGTGGCCCTGTCTTGTGTACATAATCCCTGTGAATATTGCCTGTGCCAGTTGGCACAATGTATATGTGTGATTTTATCTGATATGTTTTTACAATACAAAAGTTATTTTTATAATAACCTTGTGTGGAGTCTCTTTGGTGGTGTACCTAGTATGTTGTTGCTGTTGTGCGCTGGCGCAAACGCTTTACACATTGCCTCCGAGTTTAGCCTTACTGCTTGTGCCAAGCTACCAAGGGGGTGAGCAGAGGTTATCTTGGCGTGTGACTTTCTTGCCCTGCCTAGAATGGTAGTTTCTGCCTGGCTTTGGCGTCAGCCTTAGCCAACCAGAAATAGCCAGTTCTAACATTGTTGGTCAGCGGTGCGGATTTTGGACTTGTGTTTGCGCAGTGCCATAGCAACAACTGGCTACATTACAAAACTCTGCAATAGTTTTTTTTCAGATAGTCACATGTTTGGGATTATTGTTTTTGATTTTTTTCCTCAAGAGTGTCATTTTCAAATGTGTTTCTGCGCTTTATGTTTAGTGGCAGATGAGAGAAAGTGACAGGGTGGGACGCCATTAGAGGGGGAGGTTCCCATAGCTTAGGAATCCCTTGCTGGGTCCAACGTCCAATCCCAAATCCTGTCCCTGTGTGGGTAGATGGAAGAGAGGGAGTGTGAGGAGAAATGACTAGCTCAGGAGGGTGGTTGTTCCCTGAGTGTAGTGTATGTGTCTGGATTCCCCAGTGTGGTAGGATCCAGTGGTGGCAGCTTAAATGTGTCCAGTGCGTGTGAAGTCCCATTCCCCGCTCCCAGAGTTTGGTACCTGTGTCACGTGTGGTCAGGTTGAGTGATCAGGGGTGGTAGTAACTGCCTTACCAGTCCGAGGGGGGGGGAGTGTGCGAATGAGCGATATGCTGAACTGGAGGAGTTGGTGTGAGTTTTCTTTTTGTTTAAAAGCTTGCATGAGAGGTGTACCTCTGGTGGTGTGCAGGAGGTCCTGCAGAGGCACTGGACAAGAAGGTGGATGTCTGGCGGTGTGCTAGATGTCTTGCAGAGGCATTAGGGAGTGGTTCCAAAAGGAGTGGCTTGTGTATCTGATGATCCTGTAAAGGGGAAGAGGTTCATGTGTAACCCAGCTTGGTCCCAGTAGTATGGTAGGGGTGTAGGGGCTCACGCCCTGTCTCAGTGGAGGCGGAGTGAGTGTGGGACGGTGTGTTCCACGTTGGCCTGAAACCCTATCTCAGGGCCTGGAGGGTTCCCTAAGGGAGCGCCAGGTCAGGGGCCTAAGCTGTACATAGGTCATTTGAGGAGGATCTTCCTGTGTCTAGAGGACGGGGAGTGTCTGTAACCAGAACTCCGGCAGTCCTAGTGTTGGGCAGTACCGCTCCTAAGTGGACGGTGCAGAAGTCCTGGCTCGCTGAGCATTTGACCGTCTAGAGTGCTTGACCATTTGTGGGGCCTCTGGAGGTCGTTCCCCGAGGAGTAGGGAAAGCCGGGTTGGGGGTTGTGGCCTGACCTGGGAGGAGTACTGGAGGAGAGTGTGTCGCTGATACGCCACTGGCGTGTGCTCTGTCTAGCCTGAGACACACTGGAACTGGAAGGGGGTGCAGAGGGACGGTGTCCTTACTTCTGACCCCGGTGTAACCTGAGGGTTTAGATCTTAGGTTGGGAGATTAGGAAACTTCTAGGTCAAGAGGAATCTCCGCCAAAGTGGATCAGCTGAAGAGACTGAGGGGGCTGCCCTTGCTGTGTGTTCTGGGGCTCACCTGCAGTTTGTTGTTTCCACTAAGGTAGAGGAAAGGGGGCTTTGCTGTGTGCTGTGTCCCCCCACCTGCTTGAAGAGTAACTGTGCTGTGTGCTTGGTACCTCAGAAGTGAAATAGTTTCCAGGTGGTAGACCAGTGATGGAGTGAGGTCCTGATCTGGTAGGAGAATTGTGTTCTGGTGAGTGCTTCTCTGTGAGGGTGCGGAAACCCAGAAGTAGAGGTAGGGTGGGGCATTCTTGCCCGTGACCTCTGGTCAGCCTGAGGGTATGGTCCCTAGGTTGTTGGATCAGTGGTAGTTGTAGCTACACTGAGAGAGAGAGTGGAGAATGGCTATTGTATGCCAGGGGTTACTACCCCCCACTCTGTGGATTAGTTAGGACCTGTGATTTGGATGGCCTATGGCCTGGTCTTGGCTGTGGATGACTAGTGTGTACCAGTGGGGTACCCTAGTTGAGTCAGAGAGTTATTATTTGGAGGAAACCATGTAGGTTCAGAGTGGCGCAAAACTGGACGGTGTCCCTGCTGTGCGAGGCCGTGTCCGTGGTTTTGTCGCCCAAAGCAGTGAAGCCCATCAGTGGTGTGATTGGTCTACCCTGCGTTTTGGCTGGAAGGGGGTTGTGTTGGACCCGGCCCATTAGGCAGGTTCATCCCTAGACTTTTTGCGTTTTCCTAGCCTATTTATGGAACCTGGTATTGGTGATTTTAGGCCTCTGCGCACTTTTTCACTGTGGTACAGTGTAAAGTGCATGAGCTCTCTGTATGTGTGGTGAGTGACCTGCCCTCCCATAGGAATGAATGGGGAGTATGTATGCCCATGGTAGTTCCTGATGTGTGGGGAGTGCAGGGGCGAGTTTGGTATGTATCAACTCGTGAGAGTGAATGCTGCAAAATGATGTATGCAACGTGACTGTGTCTAGTCTAGAAGTCCTACTTTTGGAAGTTGGCATATTTGTGTAGGTTGTTGCTAGCGTGTGATTGGCTGGTGAGCCTGGCCCAGAGTGCATGGGCCTGCTTGTGGATTGACTGTCTGGTTTGAGGATGACAGGGGCTGGAGAGCCCAGGAGGTTGTCTTGAGTCAGCCCATGGATGAAAGGCAGCATCTGCTGCCAAGGAAGTGGGAGGAGATTAGCACCTGATAATGAAGGGCTGTTCCTGTGTAACTACAAAGCTGGCTCCACCTCCCGCTGGGCGACTGACACCTCTGTCCCTGATACTGAAGGGGACTTCCCTCTAAACCAGTCCAGCTGGTTCTCACACTGCCTGCTTCAAAGGACTTCAAAGGACTTCAAAGGTTTTGCACTGTATAAGAAGGGGTTGTATCCCCTTCCAAAATGTTCTTGTTTTCAACTTGAATCTGCCAGGGGCATGCTGCTGCTGGGGCTCAGGGGGATCCCTGGGCCCTGCCCAGCTCCTGGACATCTGATGGACTGCTGGGGGACTCTTCCTGGCTGTCCCCCTGCCTGGCTGCATCTTTGGAGAACTTTGCTGGAGGATTTCCCTTAATAGGAGCTGCTGTGCTGCCTCCTGGATGCCTCAAGACTTTTGGGACCCTTCTTGATGTAGGGGTCATCTCTGGGGGCTTGTGAGGCTTTCAGTGCCCCCAGCGTGATGGAAGCGCTTTATTTCTGCCTCCTAGCGCTTGAGAGCGCTTTATTTCTCACCCGTAGCGAGCGTGTCGCTATCACACATTTTGCGTGAGATATTGCAGGTGCCACCCTGCGTTATGCCTGTAGTTATTTAATTAATTACGAGTGCCCACCTCGATTGCGTGATTGTCCTTAGGCCGGTGCCCTAATCTTGATGTTTACTCGAGGTAGCCCACTCCTCGGTAAACTCAGCCCCCGCCTGCCTCCCTAAGGAGAAGGGCCGCTGCGCTGCCCGCAGCGACCCGGAAGTACCTGGCCGGCCGGCCAATCTCAGCGCGGCCGGCCGGAAGTCCCGCCCCCGCAGCCCGAGAGGAGAGAAGCTGCCCGGGGGAGAAGAAGAAGGACGAGTGATGGCGGCTGGTCTGCAGGGCTCCCGTGAGCGGAGGGAGCCCTGCAGCGAGAGGAGCGGCCGAGAGCGTCTGGGCAGGCCGGCGGGGCTCCGTGGTGGAAGAGGAGCCCTGCGCTGGCCAGAAGAAGGAGCCGCCGCCCGGATGAGCCCCGCAGAGGAGAGCCCGGTGAGTCTGGGCTGGGGCTGGGCAGAATGGAGCAGGGGAGGGGCGCCGGGACACATTGTCGGTGTCTGCCCCCCCCCCGCAGTAGCGCGAGTTCGTGCTGCTTGTTGTCTGAAGCCATGAGGGCTTCAAGGGCGGCCCCAGTTGGCAGTGGGTCGCCCCAACGTGTTTTGAGGGCCCCGTGGGGTCCAATGTTGGTGGTGCAATTAGGGCGGCCCCAGTTGGCAGCGGGTCGCCCCAACGCAGTCCAGAGCCCCGAGAGGCTCGCTGAAGGCATGTTTGGTGCCAGAGCCTGAGAGCTCCAACGACCCCCCGCAGTCTGAGAGAGCCTGTGTGGCTCAGAGGGGCCATATTTTGTCCAGAGCCTGTGTGGCTCCAGCGTAGCGCAGTTTGCGCCTGAGGGCTAGTGAGAGCCCTGCCGCAGTTCTGCATCCCAGCTGCCCAGCAACTAGTGGGCGGCTGCACCGTTTAGGCGCAATTTCAAGAGAGTCCCCCTGTGTGGGACAGAGAGGGCACAGTGGTGCCCGGCCTTCCCAGTTGCCCAGCACTTTGTGGGCAGCTGCCACGTTTAGGCTGTTGTATTTTGGACTGGCGCTGCATGGCAGCGCACCCTGACTTTGGACTCAGGGCATCTTTGCCCCACAAGGCCAGTTGGCCTAGGGACTGCCACAGGTAGTGGCTTATGTAGTGTTGGCGCAATGTGATTTCTATGCTTTTTAATAGTAATTGCCTACTGTGTGTTTTTGCGCTATTGATTTATTATGCACCTCTGAATGTGTTACTGCATCATGTGTCTTCCTTTCCATGCGCTGCACCTCTGAATGTTTAGTCATCATGTGTCTTCTTGCGCTGCACCCCTGAATGTATTTTATGGCATCATGTGCTCTATTCTTACTCCTCTGAATGTAGGTTATTGCATCATGGGTAATGTGTCCTTTTCCTAGACCCCTAAATGCTGAGTGATACTTAGGTGGTTGTCTTTTCTACTCCTCTGAATGTAGGTTTATTGCATCATGAGTAATGTATTCTTTCTTAGACCCCTAAATGTTGAGTGATACTTAGGTGGTTGTCTTTTTTACTCCTCTGAATGTGGGTTTATTGCATCATGAGTAATGTATTCTTTCTTAGACCCCTAATGCTGTGTGATACTTAGGTGGTTCTTCTTTCTTAGTACAGGTGGTCCTAGTAAGGTCCTGGTTCCTGTTACCAGTGGTTACTGGTTGTTATCTTTGATTATTATTTTATGTTACATTCATTCTAGAAGTGATTTTATATTCTACATTTTATCTAGAAGTGCTATATCTGAATATGACAGTGGCCCTTGTGGCCCTGTCTTGTGTACATAATCCCTGTGAATATTGCCTGTGCCAGTTGGCACAATGTATATGTGTGATTTTATCTGATATGTTTTTACAATACAAAAGTTATTTTTATAATAACCTTGTGTGGAGTCTCTTTGGTGGTGTACCTAGTATGTTGTTGCTGTTGTGCGCTGGCGCAAACGCTTTACACATTGCCTCCGAGTTTAGCCTTACTGCTTGTGCCAAGCTACCAAGGGGGTGAGCAGAGGTTATCTTGGCGTGTGACTTCCTTGCCCTGACTAGAATGGTAGTTTCTGCCTGGCTTTGGCGTCAGCCTTAGCCTACCAGAAAGAGCCAGTTCTAACAGTCAGGATTTACTTTGTGTAATTACCAACGATGCGAGCTGAGATTCTATAAATAATACGAACATGACTAAGGGCTAGTGGCCTTCAGACAACATCAGAAATAATTGAGTGAGTTTGGCGCTCGTGATTTAAGCAAAATACTTGCATCTAGTAGAAATAATCGAGGATGATACGGTATTAGTAAATATAAGACTGATGTGGCATTGAAGTGATATTACGCTTAATTACAGAGCAGCCAGACCTATCTAAGATAGCGCTCATGATTTAACTAACATTTGCGTGCTTTACAGTTAAGCTATTCCTTCAATAAAATTCCTGATGAATATGATTAGAGATTAATAATGTAGAGGTTGGTTACTAATGAGCACGGATTTTCTATATCGGGTTGGGTATTTGGGATTAGCCACTACAATATGGCTACGCGCATTTTTCGCTATAAAGTGCCATTCCAAGATGGCACTGGTGCTAAACGCCACTATGTGCTCGTGATTTTGCTGCGAACGGTAACCCTGAGACTGTTATTTAATTTAAAACTTTAGTTTTAGTAATTACATAATGTTTGTGCATTACTTTTTAATACCCTATACTTTTGGTTACAGGACACGTACTCGTGAAGTAGCCAAGGTGAAGAACCTGCGCGGATTCGGCGATAATTGTCCGATTACCGCTGAAGCTATGTTATTAAGGTGAGGAATGACTGTTACATCATATGACAGTGAACTATAGCAAAATAAAAGCATTACGAAAGTCTCAGCTGATTTAAACTGCGTTTTTTTAGTTGATCGACTAGCCAGACATTTTGGATTAACGAATAAAGTTGTGTATTAGTTTAAATAAATGACTGATTCCCCAGCAATTTTGATATAGACTAAATTATCGGATATGAATATTTACCATAACTTAATTTGAATTTGTAGGATGTTTACTCGTGTTACATCGTAAACAAGATTGGAAAAAAAATTTGTGATATAAAGTCCGGATTTGACTTTTGGACCGTTTTTTGGAGGTGAGGGTCACTGTTAAATAACGGGTAGTAAGAACATGAGTACTCTATAATATCCTGTTAAATTATTTAGGGATACCGTTTTTTCTTTAGACTCGTACTTACCGGACAAGTGGAATATAGTGGATATCATTTTGTTATAAATATTGGTGAGTCCACATTTAGTTACTGTGCATGTAGAACGTGATAGCTTTACTTTACTATACTAAATTCGGGGTGAGATGGTGTCACCAAGGAATCACAGCCATAATACTTGCAATTGTCCAGAACTACTGTTCTAGACTAACTCTAATGAAGATTGGATTATCTGAATACTTGTCAGCTTTACACTTTTTCTCTCTTTGGTGATATGAGCACGATTCTGGTGGAGCCTGTTCCTTTTCTTAACTATTACTTTTAAAATCTTAAACTTTTTCTTTGAAACTTGTGAAGGCTTGAGGGTGTTTCCCTTTGAGAAGCTCTCCTAGTAAACCTAATAGGAGTGTTAACAATTTGGGTTGTATAACTTGTGAAATCTGTTAGTTATTTTAAATATTTTGGGTTGCAGCACTGAGGAAGTCATTTGTCTACACTGACTTGACGAAACACGTGTTGGCTGCGCCTTATTATTTGGTGGATCTTGGATGAGATACATTTGAATTGGATTTGGACATTAAAAATCGATCAGAGAAGACTTTACAAAGACTGTGTTTTATTAATTTGAGTGCTCGGAGGAAAAACAATTTGAAATTCAAGTTGGTGAACAGATCAAAAGAGCAGATTAATGAGATATCTAGTCAGAAAAGTGAAATAGACAAAAAAGAACAAGCAGCGAAGGAAATTGAAGTAATTAGCAGAAAGAGCAAAAGACCATTGAAGCCAAATCAGAAGTACAAGTCTCCAGAGTGGGCCTACATAATTATCCCACCAGTAGTTGAGGTCAGTAGTAGTAGTCAGGAAGATTTGGGAGAAAATAGTGACAATGATTAGGTTTAGTTTTCTTTGAGTTGGAGTTTATTTTTGGCATAAGGCTGAAGAAATTGTGTTAGGTGACACAAGGTCGAAGAAATTGTGTTAGCTGGAAACACTTTTTATGGACGCAAGGTCGAAGAAAAGCTGTTAGAGGGTTACTAAAAATAAATTTAAAAAGGGGAGGTATTATTTTAATTACTACTACTAATTTTAAATTTTTGTTTTAAGTAAAAAGAAGTAAAAAAAACAGAAAAATGCCTAACAGTGACAATTCAAGGTGTGCTATCCTCAGGAGATGTTGTAAAATGTCTTCCATTTGTGTGATTCTAATCATTCTAGTTTGGTTAATTTTAGCAGTCATCTTTCCTCTTGGCATAGACAAAGAGGATTATAAGATGAACATGACGAGTAAAGCTGAATCTAAACAAGCTGTTCATAATGTTGCAGGCAAAACTAACAGGATTATTGAGCATAAACCAGAGATTCATCAGGACAGATCTGTTGGTGATTTTTCTACTAATTCCTTTTCAAGACTCTTGACAGAGTATGTTAGAGTCATGGATGTCAAAGATTGTTATGTGTGCGTTAAGCTTCCTACTTTGGTTTCTGAAGGGGTCCAGTATAATATGCTTCCTCTTACTTATGGAATAACATGCAGTGTTATATCTAGCTTGTTCTATCAGACAGGTCGTCTGGAGTACAATTACTCAGACTTTGACGAAATATTTGCTAACTTGAAGGTTGTACATAGTCTTAACAAAGTCAGACCTGCCAAACAGATGAGGGAATTCTTTCTGGTAACTCATGAACTCACCTATGAGTATGCCTACAAAAATAATTTTACCTGCAAAATGAGAGATGAAGAAAGATCTTTTCTCAAGTTGGTTGAGGAAAGGAGGGCGATTTACAAAAGAAATGAGATGCTGAAACAGACTAAATCCAAGTTTTGGCAGCTCGAGGATGAGAAGCTTAATGGTGAAAATAGATATGCTGCTATTCACATAGATTATCCAGTTAGTGGGAAATTCTGCATTAGAAGAGACAACACGCTTTACCACAATTATTTTGTTGGTGCAAGCCAGTGTGAGGACACTTATCGGAATGTAGGGGTTGGGGATTTAAAGGTGGTAAGGACCCAATTTTCCCTGGAATTTATTTTGTCTGTGGGAACAAGGCATATTTTAGTCTCCCGGACTACTGGTATGGTACATGTTACCTTGGTCTAGTGTTTCCTAAAATGTTCCATGTGGACAGAAATGGGGAAGGTTCATTTGAAATTGGCAAACACCTGAATAGGTACAAAAGAGAAAGCTTCTCTGAGATTATGGGAGATATTTTTGGTGCAATAATTCCTATGGTGGGAATAACTCTGAATGCAATCAAAATCAGAAAGGTTTCCACAATTGTTGACAGATTGTCCACTGATACAGCAAGTGGTTTCCAATTGGTCAATACTGAGATCATTGCCACCAGAAGCATGGTTATGCAGAACAGGCTTGCTTTAGACATTCTCCTAGCAAAAGAGGGAGGAGTCTGTGGGATTTTGCATGTTCAGCATTGCTGCACGTATATCCCAGATAACAGTCAGAATATAGAATTGCTGATAAAGAATATCACTGAATTTCACTCAGAAATAGAACCCATGGAAAGTGACAATTTCTCAGAACATTTGGCTAAAAGATTTGGGGCAATCAGGGAATGGTTTGCTGAAATTGGCAGTTCAATCATTGGCAAAGTGCTTTATCCTGTAATAATCATTGTTATAGTGACACGTTTGTTAAAAATCAGTTGCATGATTCACAAGAGAAAGAAGCATGTGAGGGAAAAGAAGAGGATTTACAAACTCAGAAAAGCTCAGGAGGAGATAGAAATGGAAGAATTTCGCAGGGCTCAATATGAGAGCTCCAGACAAACTGATGAAACAGGAGTTTAGATTTACTAACACAGAGAGAGATCATTATATGACATTTCTAAAAAGTAACATTTTCGGATAACATTTTGGATTTTGTTTGGTGATTTAGAAATCACCAGATGAGGAAGTTGATGAAGCGGACTTCAGAAATAAGTTAAGAAATTTGTTTTCAGATTTAAACTCCCATAATTTATAATACATTAACGAGTGTTGCATGTTTTTGTGTATTAATTCAACCTAGAATAATGTGCACCCTCACGAACATGTGGGTCTAATATTATGTGCTCTTGTCGCATTTGTCACTACGTTTAAATAATATATTAACTTTGTCTTTTGTTTTGTCAGACATTAACTGCAGCTGTTTAAAATAATAGCATGTGCATTTTCTTAAATGTGCTCTTGTTTATGTTGTGTCTTTCATGTGACAGTGTTTTGTTCGTCTTTTGTGCATTAAGCTAGGTAACATAGACTAATGGGTTAATATTAGTGAAGGGGGTGGGTAACAGAATAATTATCATTACTTGAATTAATTGATGTCTTGTGTTTCCTTGCATACTAGAGTCTTGCTAAAAAGAGGCTTGTGGCCTATTTCTAAAATGGATGTCCGAAGTCCTGTCGAGTTGGGCCTTGCACAGCAGAGAATGAAAGAAAACATTTTCTTCATAATTCTTTGAAAAACAAACTTGCGGAAGCTGAGCTGTGCTGAATGCTGAGATAATCATTGTATAACTTTCAATGCCAAGGACAGGACATAGCAGCGGAAAAGCTTGAGCAGAGGAAGCAACGAACTGTTTCATTAAATGTTGCAAGCTTCGGAAGAGTTTGTGACACACGTAGACAAAGGACAATGCCGCTCTTAAGGAATATGATTTTTGCAAAGTGAAAGGCGAATGACTTCATGGACTGACATTTCTCGACCAATCACGCTTCAAGTTGGTCTTCTTTTTGTATTCTTTTAGTTAGTCTTAGATAGAGGAAAGGTATAAAAATTGCCCCCTTGGAAAGAGCTCTGTTGGCTCGTTCCTGTGCTCCAGAGATGCTGTCGGACTTTTGACTCACGTAAGATCTTTTCGAACTTATGTTTTTCCCTTTAGGTTTCTTTAGTTAAGTTAGGGAAATAGGGTTTAGGGAAAGAGTTCTTAAATGTTTAAGCATTTCTCATGCTGACTTGATTTAAACTGACAGTCTAATGTGCCTTTCTTATTAAATAATGCTGTTGCTTAATAAAATGCTAATAAAGAATTAAATTCTTAAATGCTCTTTGCTCGATAAATAAAGTTAATAAAATAGATTTTGAAATGACAAGCTGGTCTTGTTTGTTTCGTTTGAGTTACATTAGTTAATCCATTGCCTATGATTTTGACTTAATTAAATGTTTATCAAAGTATTTAATTAATTAGGTCAAATTATTCAGTTGGTCAATTCATTTCTCAGTCATCTATGGGCCTAGTGATAGATTTATGAATAATGGTGAGCATTGTGGTGTAGAGTAGTACATATGAGACTGAATTTCCTTTGGCCCGCTGGATCACTGCGCTGCATAACATGATCTTTTTGCCCATATTGCCCCTTGTTGCCGCTTACCCTGTAGGTCTTGTCGATCTTGTTCCAGCACTCCTCCCTGGGCCGGACTGGCTACCAGGCGTTTTTTGCTGGGGTGGCAGGGTGGGGTCCAGGTTCACTGCGCAGGGGCTCATTTTGTTGCTGGGGAGCAGCCGGCGCTTCTAAATAAATAATGCAAGCGTACTTTTTAAAACATTTGTTTTGCATTGTTTATTGAGGAAAGCCCGGTAGCCAGTCCGGCCCTGACTCCTCCTGGGCAGGAACTCCTGCCACCAACTCACCAGGATAACAGCTACAACCCGCTCTTCCAAGGGGTCCAGTTCCTCCAGGACCACTGGTCCTCCTCCTCCTTCAATCTGCCTGGCTGTCTAAGGGTGTAGGCCAGTTTCTCCTTCAACCTGCGCTTATAATCGTGCCTGCGCTTCTTGCAGTCAGTCACTACTATCCTCTCAGCTTGTCCAACACTTTTGATCTTGGCCACTATAGACTTCCAAATGGCCTGTCTTTCCTAATGGCAATTTGGAGGTGACAAAGAACTGATGCTCGGGATTTGTCACCTCTGGGATCAAGATGTCATTCTACTCTGCACTGAAGTTACACTTTCTGGCACTCTTCCCCTTGTAGTCTGTCTGGACATCCTGGCTGGTGCTGGGGTGGTTGCCCTGGCTGCTGTTCTCTGATCCCTGCTCCATTTCTGCCTTCTGTGAGTTGTTGTTTTCTTCTCTTAAAAAAGGGTAATTTTTGGAGCTTTTTGATGCTTGACGCACTAAAAAATGACACAAAATTTGCGCTGCTTTACGTGCTGCTAACCAGCCGTATGTCACTTTGTCTGCACATGCGCCAGTTTTCACTATGTCAGCCGTCCTACGGAAGCATCTTTTTTCGTGGATTATTGCAGTCAAGATGTCAGAAAAATACAGGGCTGCTTTGTGGGATCTGCATATCTTGTACGAGTACGATCCGGGCGTATATTTCACTAAGTAGCTGTCATTGTAGTAAAGAATGCTTACTTCAATTTATTTTTGAAAATTGGATGATTTATGAGGCCCTTGCGCCTCCTTGCGCCGCAATTGCGTCACTTATTGTGATGCAACGGCGGCGCAAACAATGCGCCCTATTTACAACGTGACGCATCTAGGAGATGCGTCACGTTGGAAAGCCCTGCGCCATGAGGAGGCGTTCCTGCGCAGAGGGGGCGTTCCTGCGCAGGAACGCCTCCTAAAAGTGGCTGAGTGAAATCTATGAGATTTCACTCAGTCACTTTCTACGTCAATTCCTTACGCCTGCTTGAAGCAGGCGTAAGGGTGACGTACCATGCATTGAAGAGGTGGCTCCTGTGCATTGCAGGAGTCATGTCGCACTTGCGACATGACTCCTGCAATGCGCCGCCCGTACGCCGAGAGATGCGTCACGCATCTTCACTAACTTGCACCATGGGTGGCGGAGCAGTGGCGCACTGTGGCGCATGTTAGCGCCAGTGACGCATCCCTGGGGATGCGCCAGTTAACATAAATCTGCCCCGAAAAACCTAACGAGTCTGCGTGTGAGTTAGACCTCAAAGCAGTTTATCTAATCTCATCCGACGAAAGCATTTTGCACATTTCTCACAAGAAGATGTGTTAAACCACAAGCGCAAGAGAAAGCGCCTATCGGAAGCATTTTACCTTCTAGCCACTGTCTATTTTTGGCATTTTGTTGTGATGCCTGCATATGTAAAAAAATAGAGAGAAATACCGTATAAATTCCAATTTTCTTAAGAGACAATGCCACCTAGTGTTCAATACACATACTTCGATTGTTATTTATGTGTTTTTAGATTCTGCAGGCAATGTCTACTAAATTCCCTTTTAGACTTTTTTCAGTTTTATACAGAGCGATCTTGGCCCAAGGTCAATACAGCGTTTTACATGATGAGCATCAGATTATGTTACACATTTTTTGGCACCTGTAGGTAAAGGATTTGCCCAGAACCCCAGGCTGTTGAGCCGATGCCGGTAATCCGACCTGGTTCCTCAAGTTCAAGATACATATTGCAAGTGATGTTAATCTATTTGGAATACGATTTCCTCCCTGCGTTTTTTTTTCTGTCCTACAGAATTGTAGTTTGTTTCTCCCTTGTCCCCTTGTTAATGCAGTAGATGGAGAAAAACCAGAACACTTAGGGCCTCATTTATGGCATTTAGGTGTAGGGCAGCAGCTAAGCAAGACACCTTGCTGCGCTGCCCTACGCCAAAGTGAAAGGGCAGGGGCCTCATTTATGAGGCTATGCGTCACTTTTACGCCGCCGGTGCGTCACTTTTTGTGACGCCCCAGTGGCGTAAAAAATGCACCTTGTTGCGCCATATTTACAAAGTGACGCATCTAGGTAGATGCTTCACTTTCTAAATCCCTGCGCCACATTATACCTGCGCCAGGTATAATGTATGCAAGGGGGGCGTATTGACGCAAGGAAGGGTCATAGAATTGATGCAGTGAAATCTATGAGATTTCACTGCGTCACTTTTAGGACGCCGTTGCGTCTAAATCTTGCGCCTGCCTCACAGCAGGCTTAAAACTGACGCAGGCCCTTTCACATGGGGCTTGCCCCGTGTGAAAGGACGCATTGCTGGAGTTGCGTCACTTTTGTGACACACTCCAGCAATGCGTCACTTTTGCGCTTACAGATACGTCAGAAATACTGACGTATCTGTAACTCCTAGCGACATGATGCGTCATACTGTAAATATGACGCATCAATCATGTCGCATGGAGTGCGCACTGAGAAGTGACGCAGCGCTGCTTTCACGCAGAGATGCGCTATTTCTCATAAATGAGGCCCCAGGAATTCACCGTATTTCAGCAATACAGTGCGCCGTTTCGTTGCATGCAGAATTGTTTGTGTGCAAGAAGGGGTACCTTCTTGCACAAAAACAATCCTATGAGGTGTTTTCCTCTGCTGCAGATATAGAAAGAGGAAAAACTGCAAATTTTTCCTTTTAACATCCGGATTTGGAACATCCCCAGGTTTGCATCATTTTATAAATCTGGGGCAGCATCAAATTCCAAGAGTGTTGTGGGGGAAAACCCACTACAATGTCCATGGAATGCTTCCTGGGTGCAGAGTAAGGCGAGGCAGCAAGTCGCCTTACTCATGATTTATGAGGCCACTCTAAGCCATGCTGGGTGGCTTTTCATGGCTTCTTACGTCTTAATGAGAGCCCTGCGCCATGCATGTACCACTTTACGTGATGCAAAAGTAACACAGGCTTCTCATAAATAAGCCCCTTAGTCCGGCTTAAATACTCTGACATTCACCTTGAGCCTAATGTGGGGGTATTTGCAAGGTGTGGTTAATAGCTCCTATTTCAATTTTCCAATTAGGAGTGCATATGCAATGTGCATGTAAAACATAAAATTCACTGCAGATTATTGGAATAGAAATGTATGAGGCAAGTGTGAATTACATAAACAAAAACACTTTCCCCAGCCAACCCAGACTGCAAATCCTCTAGAAGAAAGACAGGAAAGGGTGAACTTTCAAAAAATGTTACTCTGACAACCTAATTATTTATTTTACTTCCATTGAGATTGCATATGTTCAACTGTTGCCCTTTTTTTCCTAGGGGTGTAAATATATGTGCGCACAATTAATACACTATTTCAATAATCATAATTATTAAAGAATACAATGTCACAGTTTCCTAAGGCCGTGATTACAAGTTAGCCAAATGGTTGTGATGTATTCACCATACCCTTTAAACCAGGGCCCTTATTTATGAGGCCTTGCGTCAGTTTTGCGCCGCCGGTGCGTCACTTTTTGTGACGCACCAGCGGCGTACAAAATGTTCCTTGTTGCGCCATATTTAAAAAGTGACGCATCTAGGCAGATGCGTCACTTTTTAACCCCCTGCGCCACATTATACCTGCGTCAGGTATAATGTATGCAGAGGGGGCGTTCTCCCGCAAAAAGCCTCGTAATAGTGACGCAGTGAAATCTATGAGATTTCACTGCGTCACTTTTAGGATGCTGTTGCGTCAAAATCTTGCGCCTGCCTCACAGCAGGCGTAAGACTGACGCAAGCCCTTTCACATGGGGCTTTCCCCATGTGAAAGGACGCATTGCTGGAGTTGCGTCACTTTTGTGACACACTGCAGCAATGCGTCACTTTTGCGCTTACAGATGCGTCAGAAATACTGACGTATCTGTAAGTCCTTGCGACATGATGCGTCATACATTAAATATGACGCATCATTGGTGTCGCAAGGAGTGCGCAGTGAAAAGTGACGCATCGCTGTTTTCACGCAGCGATGCGTCACTTTTCATAAATGAGGCCCCAGGTGCTGTAAATACATCCTATCATAATTTTTTTACTAGGAAATGTAATGAAGCATAACACTGGTTACATGTGCAGGCTATTTGCACAGGAATCGGTATTATGAGTTGTGTAATAATTATCACACCCTTTCAGCTTTCTCCTGATAAATTTCGACAGCAAGGGTCTAATGTACTAATATTCCAAATAAGAAATTGTAAATTGTGAGTAATAATGATTAGGAATTTGTGATTTCTAAGTTGGAATGCACTGAAATGTACTCTGTGGTAGTGGTTGCAATTTGATCACCAACTTCTGCCGAATGCAATGGTATTTTTCAAAATATGTATTAATCAGTTTGTTCACAAAATACCGATCGTAGTGGTTTGCAATTTGACCTAAATCATGAATAATATCCGTAAAAGGACGAGGAGATTAGCGGTTGAGTATACACTTCACCTCATATGTGTCAAAATAACCTAAGTATACTGTTGCGAAAGCTAAGTCAGAGAGAAACTATCTCAAGCTGTCAACAGGTACCTTTGGAAGCATGTGGTTTTAGGATCAATTGCCCCTACTTGCCTGAAGGTGACATGATGATCACTGGGCTATGCTCCTCACCCGTCCGCTACTGCAATGCACGAAGGGCCCTGCAATGGGGCACTTTACTGCAGATCTTTTTCAAAATACCTAATGAACACAGCTGCACACAGAATGGTATGTTCAGAAGTGAAAATATTGGCAAAAGTGTGAATCCAAAATCATCTACGGACCATATATATCAATGTATTTAAGGTAATCTCACTGGTCACAGTTTAGATTAAAGCAAAAGTGATGAAGAGATTTGGAAATAATGGTCCCTATCTTTGTTTGCAATTGAATGTTGGTCGCCTAAAGACCTGATGATGAAGCATGTCACCTTCGGGTTAGTGAGGGCAATTGTTCCTAAAAGCACATGCTTCAACGGTACCTGCTGACAGCTTTTAAATAAAATGCAGGCCATATTTACTAAAATGAAATCAAGATATGTTTAAAAAAGAAGAAACATTTTGCAACTGTTGTTTAGGAGTAGGCTACCTACAAATATTTTGTCCACATTCATAAACAGGAAAGGGTCCTATGGGGACAGCTTCCTGTTTTTGAATGATTACCACCCCCTTTGCATACTCCTTTCCAGTTATCGATTTCATATTTACTCGTAAACCTAAATTATCATTTCATAATGTTTTACTGAATCACAAATTATTTTATCTACATTTAAAAATGCCATTCTGTGATTGCAAAGGCTCCAATTTGACATTTGTACATCAGACCTCAAATCTGTATGTGTTGCCTTCTTTCTAGGTCTTTTCCCCTGATAATGTTTCGCAGGTTTGACCTCGAGAAAAAAGAGGGGTCCATGATAATTTATTTATTTAAGAAATTTATAAAGCACACTATCACCTTACAGGCATCCTGGCGCTGAGGCTCCACAGAGAGTGGCAAGCAGAGGGGGTGGCAGGGTACCACCCGGTTAAACCTTAGGAAACAACCAGGTTTTCACATGTTTCCTGAAGGGGAGAAGTTCCTCAATTTGATGGATCTCCAAGGGCAGACTGTTCCAGAGTTTGGCAGCAGCAACTCCAAAGGATCTGCCCCCTGCCCTAGCTTTCTTAAATCTGGGTACTCTCACCAGACGTGCCGTTGCTGAACGGAGTGCTCTAGTTGGTGTGTACCAGACAAATTTAGTTTGCAGTGATCTAGAACAAAACCCATGAAGGGCTTTAAAAACAAGGCAGAGGGATTTAAATTGTACTCTCTGCCTAAGAGGGAGCCAGTGGAGTTCAGCCATCGCCGCTGAGACAGAGGATCTTCTAGGCCAGCCAAGGACCAGCTTGGCAGCGGCGGACTGAATTCTTTGGAGCCTATCCATCAGTAGACTCGGAGACTCGAGCAACAGGGCGTTACAGTAATCGAGTCTACTCAAGATAGTACACCTGACCACTAAAGCCCGGGCCTGCAAGGGAAGTAGCGGTAAGATCTTTCGAAGGGACCTGATAAGAGCAAAGCAACAGGAAACCGTTTCCGCTACCTGAGCCTCTATGCTCAACTTGCTGTCCATCATGACACCCAAATTACTAACATTTTTAACCGGTTGAACTTTTATAGATGTTTCTGGAGGCCAGAAATTATCCGGAAAAGGGCGAGGAATCCGAGTCCCAGCGCAGAAGAGCACCTCAGTCTTGCTAGCGTTAAACTGCAAGGAGTTATTATGTAACCAACCGGCAGTGTCCCGCATACAGTCATGAAGTATCTCCAGCGGGATCGACTCCTCACCCTCCCAAGACAGAATTAGTTGGGTGTCATCTGCGTAATTGATTGCATTGATCTTATAAGACTTGATCAGTGCAATCAGGGGTTTCAGGTAAAGGTTGAACAAGATCAGGCTAACTGCCGAACCCTGTGGAACCCCTTGTGACACCGGAGAGAACGCAGATTGAAAAGGGGGAAGGGACTCCGCCTGCTTTCTATCCTGCAAAAAAGAGCACCGCCACTCACCCCGGCCTCACTCACTCTTCTCAGGAGGATCTCATGGTTTACCGTATCAAAGGCGGCAGACAGGTCAAGCAGAATCAGGGCTGCTGGTTGACCTCTGTCTGCACGCCTTTGAAGATCATCCATGGCGGTAATCAGCGCCGTCTCGGTCCCATGGGCCGGACAAAAGCCAAATTGTATTTCTTCCAAAAATTGGTGCTGCTCCAGATGTTTGGAAAGGAGTGAGCTAACCGAACGTTCAACAATTGTTGCAGGGAACGGTAGCAAGGAGATTGGTCTATAGTTCTTTAAACATTCCGGGTCCAGAGATGGTTTTTTCAAAAGCGGGGATACCAAGGCCTGTTTCCAGTGTTAAGGAACTATACCACTAGCCAAAGATTGATTACAAATCCTGCAAAGGGTAAGAAATAATTCCTCTCCGTTGTCTTTCTAGATCTTATGAGGGATTGGGTCCAAGGGTGAGCCAGATGAAATACCCTGAGCCAGCCTGCCGAAGTCCTCCTCCGTAACAGGAGGAAACTCTAAGAGTAAATCAGCAGGCTGCCAGCCCGAGCCCCCATCCCCACCCTCTGCGCCCTCATCCCCTAGACCAAAGGGGCTAGTTGAGTCAGTAGCTGTACTGAGATCGTTAATGATGGCATCAAATATTTCCTTAAAAAACTAAGCCAAGTTATCACAGAGTGCCTGTGTGGGGGGAATCGACCCCGCCATCCCTGTTCCCTGCCAGCTGCCACTGCTTCTTTGTAAGTACAAAGTCTAACATATTATGACCGTGCTATAAAGATTATCAGTGAAGCGAAGACATTCAATGGAGACAACACAACCAAGTGGGCAGACAGTCTTCAGGCAAACTTGATCATGAAACCAGGGCTGTAGCATGGTTAGTGAGATTCAACGGTATATAAATCTCAAACTTCCCAACTAAAGAATCAGTGCGTTGCAAAATGGATGAGTGAGAAAACCAAGGTTCAGGATGGCCAGTCCTAATGAGGAGTATTGTCAGCATTGATTTGATTAAATGGACCTCCGGAGTTGATTTTGAGTTTAGGGGACAGGTACTCCATTACAACAGTGACCTGTATCCTGTCCATCTGAAATTGAGTAGGACAGATCGCAAGTTTTACGCTGATGGAATAAAATGTACTCAGCCAGTGTAAAACCTCCTCCAACGGCTCCATGCAATAGGATCCAATGGTGGTAAAGCAAGGCAATCTTCCACCGTATGTAGAGTGGACGGTGGAATGCTTTTTTTTTTTTTTTTTACTGTCCATCGCTGCAAGGTATATCCTAGCAGTAATGGACAGTAAATAAAAAAAATATATATTCCCACACAATAGTATCAAACTTCCAAGATATGAGTATTGTTAGTTTTTATTTCTCAAAAAAAAACTCACTTTTTTGGAGTTGTTTAAAAAAAAAACTGGGAATTTGGCAGCCTGCCATCATGTTTGATTGAGCGATCCATCAACATTTTCCTTCACTAACAGGAATCACCATGATGATGGTTCCTGCTAATGTATAGAGCTGTCTGTGGGCTAGTGGACATCTCTAAATTTGGCTAGTGAGTAAAGACAGAGTGGTGGATGTAAAGTCCTCCACACCCTGTCTGCCTTTACTCCTTCTGCCAAACCCTAAGCCAGACCCTCCATCTAGAGTGACATAGTGAGGAAAAACGTTTGTTTGCAATGCTACCCCAAGGGATTGCCCATGGTTAGACTATTTGCAAGCATTTCACCTATCACCTTTTGAGTGTAGGATTGCCAGTAGCATGCCCAATAATGTGAGATAAGCACATCTTTCCAAACCTCCTTTAGCCAATATTTGTGAATTCTAAAGAGTAGGACATTTAAATGCATTCAAGGAGTACTTCTGTGGGGGCAATTTGCTACTTTTTTTAAACCAGTCACTGTAAATACTTAAGCTCCTCATCCAAAAACATGAACAAATGTAACCCTTTTAGTGAAATCAGAGCAGCAAGAAAAACCAACGCAACCATAGCAGATCTGACTCAGGACTAACAGACCCAAATGCAAAGCCATTAATTAATTTATTTGGGGTTGTCACATCCCCCTACCAAAACGATGCTCCTTCATCAAAGAAGTTTCATATTCAAACTGGGAACTAAAAGAAAAAGACTAATCCAAATAATAAAGTCTTTCCACTGAATGTTGTGTTGCTCATTGATGCTCTACAAATGTCTCCAGCAGGCATAGGCCAAGAAAAGATCACCATAATGCCATTGCTTTGGTGGAAGGCCCATTGATGCTCTGAGGAATCTGACACTTCAGGAAGAGGTAATGTCAACAAAGAAAGCTATGAAACGGGAAACATCACAGAGTTGTAGCAAGTCAAGTAAGAGACTAAACATGGTAGTACTTGAACCAGACTGAATCAGGAGAGTTTCCCTCACTGGAGTAAACGTATGAAGTACTTATCAAAATGAAGAGTTAAAATGTGCCTGTCCTTAGTGAAAATAATACACGTACATGCAGTGCCTAATTTGTGAAAATGTAAGTACGGGGACTCACATTTAGGTTAGGAGCAGTACTTTAAATGTACACCTAATATCCAGTACTGAGTACCTGCACTTCTTTGATTTGAAAGGGAGAGTACCTACACTTCTCAACACGGTTGCAATGCATTCAATGGAAAAGTACCTGCACTTCTCAGGAGCAAACAAGTGCTATAAATAGTTAGTACCTACACATGCATATTTCCATTTGAAGCACTGCTTAGGAGTCTCCTGGCAGGAGCTGGAACAGTTGCATACTAAGGCTGCCTAGTCATGATTCCTCCACATGCCACTTTCTACCACCACCCTTTTCTTCATGTCTCTTTATCTTACTATGGCAGGTTCTTCTTCATATCTTCTTTCTCCTATTGTCACTCTTATCGTACCTATTTCCTCCACTATTTTCTTCCTTTTTCAGCTTTTCTCACACTTGTTCCGGCTCAAAGTCATATAGTGGAAAATAATTCCCTGTCCCTAAAAATAAGTTTGGTACCCACCACCTGCAACCATCTGAAAGAATACCTCAATGCTGAAATGATACCAGTTTTTTTAATGAATGCCATTACTAAGCCAATTCAAAGGGTTTTACATTTGCAGGTTTTTCTCTCAGGTGTGAAATTAATACATCCATATGATATTCTTATTTTATCAATTATGTGCTATTCACTAAAATGCTGGACTCTGACACCGCTTTCATATGTTGGATGAGGGCAATAGGCATTGGTTGCAACAATCGGCATTGACTAATCCTGAAAGAGAATTGGGGTCGTCTATGTTAGGTTCATAGTACCCAACCAATGTGAATTTATAATGAAAGAACGCAATTCTCATTATAACCCATCTGCCTATCCTGTCTACTTCACTGTCTTCTACAGCAATGTATGGGCACCTTTTAACCAGAATTTCCACTCCTTTAATTTAGTTGTTGGGCAGTACAGATAAGGTTCTAAACCCAGTGACTAGACTTAAAAAGATTTCTCATTTCTATATCTGTTAAATGTGTTTCCTGCAGTATTAAAATCTGTGCAGGGGTGTCTTTAAAATATTGTAGAATCTTCTCCCTCCTTTATTTGACATTTAACCCATTCACATTCCAAGAAAAAACCTTCAACTGGGCACTGTTTTCACTCATCAATTGGGCCAGGTCTTTCCTACTCATGGGGCACCTAGAACAATACTAAGGCGAACAGGGCACATTTATTTTAATTTTTTCCCACAAATCCCCACCCATTGTCCCTCACCCATACCCCACCCACTCCCTTTGGTGACACCCACCCTGGAGAACCCTCCTTTCCCCTCCTCCATGGCTTATACATAGGTCTATGGGGGCCCCTCCTGGAGTCGGAAGGATACATTATACCGTGTCCCTTTTTACCGCTTTTCACTTCTTATTATACCCATTTTGCACTATTTACTGAACCTGAAAATATTAGTGACATGTTGGACACGGGGAGGGATCTATTTTCCAGTTCCTCTAGCTTGTCCCTCCCTCTGAGATAGACTGTAAGAAATTCTCTGCATCCTCCACCCGCCTCCAAGTGTGCATTTTATTATTATGCATTACCCGTAAAGTTGCTGGGAATTTTAACTGTGCAGTGGTACCTGGCTGCTTGAAAGGATAAAGTAATTTCCCCAGCTCCCATTGCTTGTTTGCGGTGATGAATGACACAGCTGATCTTATTTGAAAGCTAATTCCATATACCGTTAACAATTTCATTTTTAGGGCCTTAACCAGAATGTCTTACATTATCCTGTAAATGTGAAAATTAATTAAATTCTTCCTGGGCTTAGTCTTATTAGGGGTTAACCTAAATGGGTCTCTATGAACCCTCTGGATGTCTGCCATAAGGTCTTGTTCCATGCAGTCAACTTGGATTCCTTCTTTAATTGGCCTAACCAGAAATCCCTTTAGGTTATCCCCCTCCACCCCCTCTGGGATCTTCAGCAAGAGGAGGGATTCAAGCTTTTCTTTTAACAACCATCTCACTTTCCTTTAACAAGGTGATCTCTTTCTTGTCTTCCTCAGTTTGAGATGTTAGACCCTTCACTGCTGTTTCAAGTGCTAATGATCTGGCCGCAAGAGCGTCCAGCTTATTTTCCATTTTCTCACATGCTGTCCTAATCTCGGTCTGGTTTGCTTCAGTGATCTCAACTCTGCTCCTGACCTCTGTTGTCAGCAACTGAATTAGGTCTGAGACTGACTGAGGTGCTGCCTGACTTGAAGGTCCAGCCTTCAAGTCTTATGTTAATATCTTGCTCTGACCGTTATCCTCAGAGTGCGAAACCCTCTGCAGCTCAATGTGCGGGAGTGTAACCGTATCCTCATCCACGACACTCACTGTTCTTACTCCTCAGGCAATTTCCTCCATTAACTGAGGGTCGTCTGCCAGTACGTGGAACCTGTTAGGGCTCATTATCGTCTACATCTTGCTTCCTGAGGAGCATGCGATATTGTCTGGCACAGAGGTGTCTGGATGTTTCAATATCAGAGTTTTTGTCATTACTTTAAAAAAGGTTCTCAATGAAGGGGTAGCTCTCACTTTATGCTGTTGAGGAGACACACTTACCTTCCTTGACTTTCCCCTTCTTAAGGCTGGCCCCAACTTCATGCGATATTGTCTGGCACAGAGGTGTCTGGATGTTTCAATATCAGAGTTTTTGGCATTACTTTAAAAAAGGTTCTCAATGAAGGGGTAGCTCTCACTTTATGCTCTTGAGGAGACACACTTACCTTCCTTGACTTTCCCCTTCTTAAGGCTGGCCCCAACTTCAATCCCTATCTCAGTGTGGCTTGGCCGGGTACTAACAGATTTACCCACTTTTAAGGTGTCTTGCGTAGTTTTTTTATCGGTTACTAAAGGCCCTGTAACTGGTCCTGCCACTGCTCTCCTTAGAGAGTATCCATCTTTCTGTGTGGTGCGTACTGCTGTCTCCCCCTGTGTACCCTTACTTGGTAATACTTCCCCACTGTTGATTTGCTCCCAGGGGATTTGATTTTCACCTTTGAAGTAGTTCTGGAATGTTTTGGATGGATAGCACCCCCCCTTACTTCCCCTATTGCTCCCCAGCAGCAAACTATCCCCCCTACCTGTATCCACCAAGGGGCTTTCCAAGTGCTTCAGGCCTCCATCTAATCATTTGGCTTCAAACACGCTCGTGCTGCCCCTGCTTACACCACCCCGGACAGGAATCCGTGTGACCGCTCTCCGCCTCCTGCTAAGCTCCAGTGCTCCGCTGGACTACCATGGATCCGGTAGGTCCACACCAAGCTGCTCCGTAGCCGCCTCTGCCGCCACCACCTCCGACTCCGATGCCGCCATGATCAAAGAAACGGCATGAGAAATGGAGGCGAATATTCCTTTTTCCGTGTCGCTGCAGTCACCAGTAAGCAAGTTTGTATTTAGTAAGGGAAACGATCCCCATTTACTCGGTTATTCTTCACCGCATATTTCCCCTTTATACGTGGGTGAAAAAACTGCCATAATGCTCCCGACTCCCAGAGCCTCCACGACCTGTCGCTAGCTGGCCACCATGTTCCCTGCCTCTATCTAACATAGACAATCCCAGTTCTCTTTCAGGATTACTCATGGAGTTAATACGCTTTCCTGACCCTATAATCTTAGCAGGGGATTTTTTTTTTCTTTCAAGTCTGTCTTTATTTTCAAGGGAGGAGGGAAGTCGCATAAGACAGGACCAGGAATACACAGCATTAGGCCTACAACCCCATCTGGGGCTGGCCGCGTGGTCAGAGATCACATGTCTAGTGCTATAACTCTGTAGCAAAGACAATGCGTTACACAGCGATATGCCTACAACCCTCGAGGGGCCGGCTGCGTTCAATACTGTTCATGTTAGCACATTCTGGTCCATTATGAAGGGAAAGTCTCAGCTTCCACTCTGGCGACAAGCGGGGAGACCGGTCAAACTCAACAGACGGCCCAACAGGGGCCTAGAGCCCGCATAACAGCGGAGAACATACAGAAAAGGGGATAGATAATAGAAAAAGAACAACAGAAAGGAGGAAAGATAGAGCTAGAAGAGTGAGAGTGGGGAGAGTGTGCATTGGGGCCGAGAGAGTAGGGCAGAGAGACCCCTTTTGTGTGCCATGTTATAATTGCAGCGCAAGAGAACGGCTAGGCCCGAAATCTGCCTGGATCCGGGGAAAGGACTGCGTCAGCGAACAGGTGTAGTGTTCTCAGTTTATGGGCATGTGGCGTGCGTGTTCTACCCTGCATAAATACTTAATGGTTGCCAAATAGCCTTATAGCGTGTATCGCGCGCCTGCAATCGTGCTGTGACGAGCTCCATTGTGATTACGTGCAATAAACGCACAAACCAGGCCGCAATTGAGGGTGTCTCAGGCTTTTTCCAATACAGGGCAATGAGTTGCCTGGCTGCTCCCAACATTTGGAGTGCCAGGATCCAATCACTCCTGGTAAGCGCCTTCAGGCTAGCAGGTTTGATGCCCAGCAAAACTGTACTAGGATCCTCAGGCAAAGGGAACCCCAGGACCCCCCTGATGTGGCTGAGGACCTCTTTCCAGAGCATAGTCAACAATGGACAAGCCCACCTGATGTGAACGAAGTCTCCCAGTGCAGAATGGCATCTCCTCCACAAAGGGGAAGAGGAAGGGAACATCTTATGAAGACGTTGGGGCATGTAGTACCACTGAGTCATAAGTTTATAAGCGTTTTCCCATTGCGGAATGCTGCAATATATCTTGGGAATTTCACGCCACAGCCTGCTCCACTGGACAGCCGAGAGGTCCACACCCAGCATTTCCTGCCAGCGGCGTTGGTAGGGGTGTACAGGTGACAGCTGTGGATGCTGTAGAATCTGATAGATTCGGGAGGCAAGCCCCTTGGACTCAATGGGGTGTCGAGCCAGGTGCTCAAAGGGAGTGAAAGCCCGCGTAGCCGCCTAGTACATGGCCTCCGAAGTCGCCCAGTGTTTCAGCTGGGCATACTGCAGCCCTGCAGTCGCCGGTATTCGAAATTCGTCCCTGCACTGAGCAAAGGATTTAATCACACTCACCTCGAACAGTCCGTTATACCCCGGCAGCCCCTTGCGACCATTTGGCAAAGGCCGTGTACGATAAGCCGGTGGGAAAGATGAATTCCCTTCGATCGGGGTATGCGGCGAGGGGAAGGTCATGAGGACTCGGCTCGTGGCAACCTTATCCCAGTTGTCCAGGACCGTCTTGTGGGGACTGCAATATAGGCTCTTTTGGAGTGCGCTGCCCGGTGGTGTCATGCAAGGTCCCATATGGTCTCCCCGTCACAGCAAGATCCATGTGTAACCATCCCTTTTCACTCTCTATAACCCCCCACTCCACAACATACCGGAGATGTGCTGCCCAGTAATAATCCACGAGGTTGGGACACGCCAGCCTCCCCCTAGCCCTTGGTGCCATCAGGATCTTTTGAGAGAACCGGAGTTTCATGCCGCCCCATATGAAGTTTGCAAGGTCACGCTGGAGGCTGCGAATACAGTGCAGCGGAATGGGGGTGGGGAGGCATTGAAAAAGGTACAGAATTTTTGGAAGGATCGACATTTTGATAGCATGAAGTCGGCCCAGTCACAATAGTACCAGCGGCCTCCACCGCCTCAAGTCCTCAAGCACTGATCTGCAGCATTCTCGCCAGTTAGCTTGTGTCCACGCGTCGAGGGATGGAGTCACCTGGAGACCAAGGTAGCGGATGGAGCAAGTAGTCCATTGGTAGGGAACCAAGCCCTCCAGGATGGGAACCTCGTTGTGTGGGATAGTTAAGTTGAGCACCCAAGATTTACTGTGAATAATTTTGAGGCTGGAGGCGCGCTCAAAAAGGCATAGGGCAGCGTGGAGAGCCGGAAGGGATTCCCGGGGGCGCGTCAAGGAAAGGACGAGGTCGTCCGCTAACAACGCCACCTTGTTTTCACGTCCCCCCATTTGGATACCGTGGATGTCAGGCACCCGACGGATCATCTCCGCTAGCGGTTCCACCACAAGGGCGAACAGCAGGGGCGAAAGGGGGCACCCCTGTCTGGTCCCCCTATAGATGGCGAACGGCTCAGTAAGCGTGCCGTTTACCGGGATCCGAGCCTGCGGAGCGAGGTATGGCGCCATGATCCGGGCAATCATGTTCTGCCCCTACCCGATTCTACTCAAGACCGCCTGCAGGAAGGTCCAATCCACGGGATCAAAAGCCTTCCTCTGCGTCCAATGAGAGAAGGCAAGCAGGGATCTCCCAGTGACGCGCCTTTCCCACTAAGTGTGCCAATTTGCGTACTTTGTCAGCCCCTTGCCGGTTGCAGATAAAGCCGACCTGATCTGGATCCACCAGGTCCTGCATGTAGGGGTCTAGGCGTTTCGCCAGGAGCTTAGTATACATTTTGAGGTCGGTGTTTAACAAGGCAATGGGGGGCTACGTCGTACTGTGTGGGGTCTTTTCCTGGCTTCAAGATTAGGGCTATCTCGGCCATACCCATATCCAGAGTTGGTCCCTCAGTATCCGAGAAGGAATTATATAGCCTCAAGAGATTGGGCCCGAGTTGGGACTGAAACATGCGATAGAAAGATAAGGATATACCGTCATGTCCCGGGGTCTTCCCGAGGGGAAGATCCCTCAGGGCTGTTAAGACTTCATCATGAGTGATAGGTCCCTCCAGGGTCTCGGCATAGTGCGGGTGAAGTTATTGAGAACGTCCGCCACTGCCTCCGGGGTCGGAGGTTCCCTGTGATAGAGCGCCGAGTAGTAGAACTGGATTGCCTTGCGCTTGTCCCTCTCCAGGGTGGCCGTTGTCCCCTCAGGGAGTTGGACCGATGTTATATGAGCTTTGGCCGCACGCGCCCACAATCGTCCCACCAGCAACTTACCCACCCTGCCTCCCCCCTCATAGTACTTCTGCTTAAGGGCCAGGAGCGACGTCTCCTCTTTGTTAGCGCGTAGCAGCCTCAGCTGCCCTTTGAGGTTGGCAAGACGCCTCCGAGACGCTAATGAGGAACCGCCCTGGTCCCTTTGCTCCTCCTGTTTTATGTCCTTTGCTAGGCTATGCTCCAAAGCCCGGGCCTCACGCACCCTGGCAATCGATAGAGTGGTTATATGGCCTCTCATGGTTGCCTTAAAGGCATCCCATACCACAGGGAAGGGCGTCTCTGGGAGGTCATTAGTAATGAAGTAAGAGTCAATGGCAGCTCTAATGCTGTCTACAGCATCTGGATTGCGAAGAATACTCGGTGGCAAGCGCCACGTCAACTCGTGGGCAGGGGGAGCGGCGGGGTGCTAAAGGAGCAACTCGACATGCGCATGATCTGAGAGCGAAATATCAGACATGGAGGCTCCCAACATATCGCGCAACAGGGCGTGAGAGACAAAGAGGAAGTCAATCCGGGAGTACGAGCGGTGTGCATGGGAATAGAACGAGTAGTCTCGTAAGCCCGGGGAGTGAGAACGCCATGCACCAAACAGTCCCAGCTCCGTTATTTGGGCACGCAGAGCAGAAGACATGGCCTGGCACCACTGAACATAGCGTTACTGCGATCCACTGCCAGGTCCCAGACAATATTAAAATCCCCCCCTAAGATCAGAAAGCGGTCCCCCCCCGGAACGTGGTCCCGTAAGCATGATTGGAGATACCGATCCTGCGTCTGGTTGGATGCATACACATTGCACAGAGTAAAGGTACGCCGGCCAATTGCCACACTCACCCTAAGAAAGCATCCATCACCACTTGGAGGGGATATCTGGCATGAGCCATGCGATTGGTATCAGGCCGCAAAAGATGTGTTTCCTGTAAAAAGTATGATGTCGGGATTTTGCTGCAGGAGATACCGCCAGGTCTGGCGCCGCTTGGTAGGGGAGTTTAAGCCCTTGACATTTAGCGTTAATACCTTCAAGGGCTTGGATATTTTAGCTGTCATACTGTGGACCAATCATAACCTATCCTCGCTTCCACCTCCCCGTCCCTGCGCATCGCGGCCTCATGGGGTGTGCCCCCCTCCACTCCAAGTGTCGATGACTCATTCTCCCTAACCCAACGCACACGAAAGAGAAGAAAGAGCAGAAGAACAGGAACAACAGAAAGCAAGGAGTGCAGGAGCGTAAGAGTGAGGAGAAAGAGAGAAACGAAAAGGGAAGAAAGGCCAAAGCAAGACAAAAGTAGAAGGAGAAGAGCAAAGGTACAAAAAGCGGCCAAATCAGCCACAATACACAGTAAAACCATACTTCGATGGCCCACATACAGGGCATCTTACACCCAAGGGTTTGGATACTCTCAGGGATGTCACTCCCCTAGGGACAGTTCGGGCGGGTCCGCAGTGGTCCCACAATCCCATCCTCCAGGAACTCCCGCCACCCCCATCCCCCCATCCAGGAGCCGGGGGATACAGGAGCACAGACCAGGGAACACCCCTCCCTGGGGGCAAGGAGAACCAGTTAGGGAGGCAGGCAACCTGTTATTCAGCGAGGGATTATCACTCAGATCATGACGTTGAGAGACACGAGGTGGGCTCCTCCCGGTCCCCTCCAAGGATTTAATGTGGGCTATAATATCCTGCTTAGTCTGGGAGGGTGACCTTTCACCCAGTGGGGGGGTGCGGCGATGACCCTGAACGCTGGTCCAGGTTGGCTTGGAGGGCACCCACTCCTGTCTGTGTGGGCGGCGATGTCGGTATCTGAAGGAGCTGCGCCGCCTCCGTGTAGATCCGGATCACTCTTCGCCTGCCCTCCCACTGGAAGATGAGGGCAAATGGGTGGCTCCACTGATACAGAATTCATAGGGTGCGGAGCTTCTCTGTCACTGGTTTGAAGGCTCGCCGCCGCTTCAGGGTGTTGGGGGCCAGGTCCTGGAAGACTGTATTTTGTGCCCCCGATATCGGAGGTCTGTTTTGTCACGAGCGGCTCTCCAGATGGCTTCCTTCTCCGTAAAGAAATGGACCCGCGTCAGGATGTCGGGAAGGAGGCCCGGTCGCCCCGGGGGTCCAGAGACTCGATGCGCTCTATCTAAAGTCGGAGGAGAGGCATTCTCGTCGCCCCATACCTCGTGCAGGAGCTGCGCCACGTACATGAGAATGTCCTTCCCTTCTTCTCCGATGGGAACACCCCAGGTGCGCAGGTTGTTCCGGATGCTTCTGTTCTCCAGGTCCTCCTGCTTAACTTGCAGCTCTATGTTCTGCTCCTACAGTACTGCCAGGCGCTGCCACAGTTGCTCCTGGTCCTCCGTACGGGCATCCATCGTTTTTTCCAGCCCATCCACTCGGTCCCCCACGTCTGTGACCTCCCTTCGTATCTCCGTCACACAGGTGTGCACCTCGGGTCTGAGGGAGCCGATTTCCACCTTGAGCTCTGTCATAAAAGAGGCCATGAACGCCTGGGTGACCGGCAGTGAGTCCCCCGCCGCCTGAGAGGAGTCTCCAGGGGCCGCCGACGTCCCCGCCTTACCCCAAATTGCAACAACCGGATTGTCCCTGGGGGTCGCAGCCTGCTCTCCCTTACCCCCCTGGAATGTGTCATCGCCAGTCCTGTAGTGGCCCGGGACAGGTGGTGAATGCCGGTACAGCTCACCCAGCACCCAGCAGCAAGGGGGGCTCCACACCACGCCACCAGCCATCAGGCGTGATCCAAGAACGCAGCCCCAGAGTAGTACACAGGAAGGGAGAAGCCCCCTGGGGTGTCCCACAGACAACACCCACAACCCCCCCACACAATTCCAGGGATCAAGAGGCCCAACAAACAGAAGCAGTACAACCAGCACCGCAGGTAAGCCAGCCACCTCTCCTGCAATCGATCTCTGCTGCAGGCTGTCAGGCACAATACCTCCAACCAAGGGACCTCCACAACTCAGTGCAGTCACCCCCTGTTGCGTTAAGGAACAATATTGTTTCAAGCTAGGCACACAAAGCCAGGTCGGGGGACAGGCCAGATGATAAGCACTATGAAGCACTTCAGGAGGGGGCACACTAGGAAGGAAACATAGGCACTCGCCCCACTACGCTCCCCACCAACCGCAGAACCCCCTACCGCATGCGAGGGCCAAGAGTCAAGTCTCTCTGTCTCCCCCAGCCAGGTTCGGATATCAGAGGGGTCGGCATCTACCGTCAGGCCTCCCTCTAGGACAGTCTCGAAATGGCGGCCAAGGGCTCCACCACACACAGTCCGGTTGCGCCTGCCCTTTGCCAATGTCCAGCACCCCCTGGCTGCACCACCCAGTAAGGCAAGAGACCCCAGGCCAGCAACCCAGTGCAAAACAGGGACGTAGAAGGGAGCAAGACACCCCAGGAACTAGACCGCCAGAAACCCCAAGGGCAAAGGGCGAAATGGCGGGAGAGCACCACTACCTCCGCACTCCTGCAAAGTTCAGACCCAGGGGATAGAGGCCTATGCGGTGCAAGTTACCTTAGTTCCAGGACCCCCTCTAGCACACTCTCAGGTTGGGTGCGGGACAGTCTCCTCTGCGGTAGCGTCAACGGCCCACCAGGAAATTACTGGAGCCCCCGGTTCGCCAGGGCAAGGGCTCCGCTGCCACCAGACCGCACCTCTCTGATCCCTCCATTGGGGACCGATAGGGAACGCCATCTCTGTTCCCTCAGTCCGCCGTCTGCCCCGCTGTGGAGTCCGGGGTCGCCGCTCACATCAGGAGAGTCACAGAGTCCGGTGGCAGGCTCCCGAGCACAGTGTCGCCGTGGCCCAGCCTCCACACCTCTAGGGCCCGCAGTCCAAGCTCAAGGCACTAGGAGCCTCCCCACAGGCCACAGGCGCCCCAACAGCAATCCCGCAGGTGCCAAACCTCTCCCCACTAAAACCACTGAGCACCTCCGAGCACCTCAAAATGGCGGCACCACCTCACCGCCCCGGGGCAATCATGCCAGGCAGTGTCCGTCGGAGGCCCCCTCCAGTCTCTCGGATCACCACACACCAGAGGGCAGAGGCCCCAGTCCAGCCACAGCACACAGGGATGTAGGAGTTGCCAGGGGTCCGCAGGGCCCCAACACCCAGCACAGAGGGCCAAAATGGTGGATGGAGTGCACGCCCAGGTTCAGTGTTTGCCCCAGGAAGCCACCTCCACTGAAAAGCACTGCGGCGCCGCACGGCCAGAACCGACCCACAGCACGGACTCCGCTCACCCGCCGCAGTCCCTCCGAGGCCGTTCCGACCTCACCGCCTCCTCGAGTGTCCCGTAGGTGCCGCCACAAAACTCGGGACCGAACTTCTCACCTGCCCCCAGCTGCAGGAGGCGCCACCGGGAAGAGCCCTCCTCACCTCCACTCCGCCGCAGGTCTGTTGTCCGCGATGGGGCCCAGAGGATGCCCACACCTCACAGGGCCGCCATTTCACAGGCCAAGCTGCTCACCACCACAGGTCTCCAATCTTCCGGGGCGCCAGCACCGGGGAACGATATCAGCAGTCCCGCCGGTCACCCCGGGAGAAGCCGCCACAGCCACGCGGCCCCCGCTAGTCCAGCCAATGTCTCCTGTGCCCCGTCGTGGCAGCTGCAGCCCCCCCAGGCCTGACAGGCCGCTGGGTGGCAAGATGAGTCTCAGAGCGGGTCGCGCAAGATGGCGACCCCTGCCGCGGGACCTCAACGCAACTTCGGCCTTCCACTCGCGATCTCGACACAGATGTCCAGCCCACCTCACTGCCGATGGCCGGACGTCAGTGGTCAGCATCTACTCCACGGACAGCAGGTAAGAGCCCCCCGGCTCCGCTTTAATGGAATATGTAGGTGGCAGGCGACAGGAGCTCCCCCAAGGCACGTCCTACCACATCGATGGCTAGACCACACCCCCCCAGCAGGGGATTTTAATGTAGTGCTAGATCCAGAATTGGACCGTTCATCCAATAGTAGAGAGATTTTGAACAGTACGATGCGGTCTCTTTAAACGTCTGCTATGAAACAGCTAGGATGCGTGGATATCTAGAGAAATAAGAGGGGCACTAAAAGGGGGTTTACCTTCTATAATAAAAAGTATGGCCATCAATCAAGATTAGATTTCTTTTTAATAGATCAAGATCTGACATGATGGGTGAAGGACGTAAAACACCTTGGTGCACATTTATCAGATTATTCTGCAATCCCCTTAGTCTTGAATCTGCCAGCTAAATTACAGCAGAGGAGGTGGACACTGGATCGTGTCATATTACAAGAGGAATCAGTGATTGAGAAGTTGAGCGTCGAGACTCTGGAGTTCCCTGCGACTAATCTTGATATTACCCAATTTGGGATTGTACGGGGCACCTAAAAAGCCTTTCTAAGCGGGTATATAAAATCTTTACAGATATCCAAACAGAAGATATATAGAGATGAAGTAGGGGAAAAAGAACGGTATATCCAGCAGCTGGAACAACAGTTATTAGTCTCAGGGGTTGAACAGGAGGCAGGACGTATACAAGCATCTCTCCATACTCTTAGGCTGGAACTAGCTGGGGTGATTGAAGAGAGGTTAAGGAAAAGGTTGCAAGTGACCAAACTTGAGCACTTTGAATAGGAGGAAGGGTGTGGGAAACTCCTAGCCTGGAAAACTAAAAATGATCCGGCAAAAGGGTTTATAAAATAACTTAGAAATTAGGTATCAGGTAATAACTTTACAACCAGCGAAGAAATGGAAACAGCCTTCCATAATCCCTTTGAAAGGGTATATCAGGAGCGATTAGGAGTTACGGAAGAGAATATCGAGGCCTGGTTGGGTCGGGACGTTCCGGGTAAAATCAAGGTTAGGGAGGCTGTTAATCTTAATAGTCCCATTACAGGGGCTGAGATTAGGAAGGCCACAATGGCTGGGAAGTCTGGGAAAGCTGCATGCTCAAATGGGATACCGGCTGAATTTTATAAGTGCTTGAGTGAGGTTCTCACCCCAAAAAGCTATTTTCACACATCTCCGAGGAAGGTAGGGACGTGCCAGCATCCTGGAATGAAGCTAGAGTCACGCTGATTTTAAAGCCAGCAAAGCCACCCAACTCCTGTGACTCATATAGGCTGAGCTCTCTGCTTTGCTGCGATTACAAAATTTTCGCTAAGACCTTAGCAGAAAGGTTAAATGGGGTGGTGGGGGGCCTTTTACATGAGGATCAAAAAGGTTTTGTTTGAGGAAGAGGAATTCAGGACCTGACCTATAACTTAATTGGAGCGAAAGATTTAGCTACACTTCATAAAACTCCCCTGGCCATTATCACCTTAGATGCTACAAAAGCATTTGATAGGGTTAACTGGCCCTATTTGCAAAAAATATTAAGGCTGTGCAATTTGGGAGAAAATGTCTGTAGGACCTTGAACCTGATATATCAAACACCTACACCAAGGGTTTTGGTGAAGGGAAATCTATCCCCCCGTTTAAAATCCAGAGGGGAACTAGACAGGGGTGCCCTTTATCTACTTTACTTTTTAATTTATATATAGAGCCACTGGCAATGAAAATAAGACAGGACAACAGAATCCTCCCTTTCAAATTTAGCAATTGGGAGAAAAAGGTGGCCTTGTATGCCGATGATTTATTGGTGTACACCTTAGATCTGTCCTCCACTTTCCCAATACTGTCTAACCTGAATTCCCAATTTGGTCGTATTTGAGGCTATAAAGTAAATACACCAAAAATGGGGTCTATGGCCTATAATATGATCGCACAACAAGGGAGCATCAAAACGGAGATACGATACCTGGGTATCATGGTTTCACAGATCATCGAGAAAATTCCAGAAATTAATTTTAAAAAAGTCAGCAAGGAGATTAACAAGGCATTAGCACGTTGGATTCATTTACCATTGACCATAATTGGAAGGGTAAATCTGATAAAAATGATGATCTTCCCCAAACTCATCTTTGTATTCTGGGTGTTTAGAGAAATTTGGCTTAAGAAATTGCAGTCTAAGCTAAGTAGCTTTATCTGGGCCTCCAAGGGTATACGTATCTCATGGAAAAAACTCAGTAGGAAGAAAATCAAAGGGGTGTCCTAATGAGGAATGGGAAAATGATGTTGAATGGACCGATGATTCAGATATTGGAAAAATGTTGAAGGTGATGCTTTCAGACGTGAAGGGAGGCAAGCAAGGTTTAATCTATAAATTCGAAGATCCCAGATACTTCAAAAAGGTGCGCCTAAAGATCTTGCACCGATTAGCCACCTCATGGTATAAAATCAGAAAGGTGTTAAAATCAACTACTACAGTACGCTAGCTCCTATTTGGGATGCTCCTGGCTCTCCGGAATGGACAAAGGATTCTCTGCTGGCACCTCTTAAGACAGCGGGAATATCGTGTTGGAAGCAGCTACTCGAAGATGGAACTCTACTTTCTTCGAAAAATCTGTTGGACATTACGGGTAATGAGTTATCCAGATTTAAATATCTGCAACTGAAAAGTTGGCACCAAGCAGTTGAACCAGGTGTTGGCCCCCTGAACGAGTTGGAATCTGCGTTAATGAGGAAAGTTGCAAGAAAGAAAGAGGTGGCAAACTTATACTGGCTCCTGATCGATCTTTCGGAGGGGGATTTCAAACTGCTGATGGAGCTGTGGGAAAAGAGCTTGCCAGGGATCTAGCTAGAAGAATTATGGCACATATCTTGTGAGTCAGTAAATGCCTCTCAACCCATCTCGAGCAGCACCATTTTCCGGACGAATTCCAATTTGGGTTTCGCCCTGCCCATGGCACTGAAACCGCGGTGCTCACGGCCATGGAGGAGCTTCGAATGCGCGCAGACAGGGGCCAAGCCGTGGCCCTGATTTTACTTGACCTGTCTGCCGCATTCGATACTGTCAATCATAGGATCCTGCTCGAGCGGTTGAGAGAGGCAGGGATCGACGGCACGGCCCTGATCTGGTTTCACTCCTACCTTAGTGACAGAAAACAGGCTGTTTCCCTCCCCCCTTTCCAATCGGTTTTCTCCCCGGTCCCTCACGGTGTTCCCCAGGGTTCCTCTATCAGTCCGATTCTTTTTAATGTTTACTTAAAACCTCTGGTCACGTTAATCAAGTCACATAACATGACCACAGTAAACTATGCGGACGATACCCAGCTCCTTCTCTCGTGGGAAGGCGAAGACTCCATCCCCTTGCAAGCCTTCCATGACTGTCTACGAGACACGGCAAGCTGGTTGCACCGGAACTCACTTCAGTTCAACTCCTCGAAAACCGAGGTGATGTACTGCCCTGCGAGTCGCATACCCCGCCCTCTGCCCGCTGAGTTCTGGCCCCCGGAAAACTCCAACAACCCCTCACCAGTCACCACCGTTCGCAACCTGGGCGTCATGCTAAACCATCAATTGAGCATGGAAACACAGGTCTCAAGAACAGTCGCTACTTGCTCTGGCCTTATGCGCTCACTGCGCAAAGTCTTGTCTCTACTCCCACCCTCCGCCAGAGCACTAGTAGTCAGGTGTACTATTCTTAGTCGCCTTGACTACTGCAACGCCCTGCTGCTTGAATCTCCTGCGACACTACTGGACAGACTCCAACGAGTCCAGTCGGCAGCAGCCCAACTGGCTCTCGGATGGACCAGGAGATCCTCGGCCACTGCCGCACTGGCCGAGTTGCATTGGCTGCCTTTGAGGCAACGCATTGCCTTCAAGGCCCTCTGCCTGCTCTTCAAGGCACTACATGGAATAGGACCCAGACCTCTTCAACGTCTGTTCTCCTGGTACACCCCCTCCAGAACACTTAGGTCCACAACTGCCTGCCTTGCGAGAGTGCCCAGATGTAAGAAAGCCAGGATGGGAGGAAGATCGTTCAGAGTAGCTGCAGCCAAGCTATGGAACAGTCTACCTGTCGACATTCGCCACATCCCTCATCTCCTCCCATTCAGGAAACGCATCAAAACATGGCTCTTTCCTCCACCCCTATAAAAATCGGCCAGCCTCAGTTCACCCCGTCAATAAACCACAAGAGTAGCTACCAGCGCCAGGATACCTGCCAGGTGACAGTCGCGCTTTATAAATATTTTAAATAAATAAATAAATGACATCTTGTATTCCACGGTACAAGCTGCAAATTTAAAGAGAAATCACATTTTTTGTCTTGATAGGGCTTATTGGACACCTTTAAGGCTCTCTAAATTTGGAAAAGGTGCCACACCGAAATGCCCTAAGTGCTCCCAAGAAAAGGTAGATGACATCCACATGTTTCTGTATTTCTAACATTGAAGCATTACTGGGCTGATGTAAGTAATATTTTTGCTACAATACTTGATCTGGAACTTCAGGTAAGCCCAGAGTTTGTCTTTTTCGGGGTTCCTGCACATCATGAATCTTTATCTGTTGATAATGATAAATTAATGTTTTACTTAATTGTACTTGCCCGGCAGAAAATTTGTAAAAACTGGATTAAAAATGTCCCTCCGACTGTAAGAGAGTGGATTAACTCTGTGAAATATATAATTAAATTGGATAGGTCATCACCTAAGAAGAAGAGAGATTTTTGGCTACCAAGTGTGAGCTGGCTGGAAGCTAAGGTAAACACAGTCCTATGATTATGCCTCTACACTGAGATACTTCACCGCTCCAGTTGCCCTCTGGATGGCTCTGAGAGAGAGTCGGAATCAACCATATAAGGATACGTTCTGTGTAAAGTGCACTACCTTGGTAACAGAGTTAAACTGGTTGGTGACGATCTAAGAGGGGGGCCCCAGAGAATCCCACATTATCTCTGTTTTTATCCAAGGCGAATGAGGACTTGAAAAAAACAAAACAAAAAAACAATGAGCATTGACTGTTCTTCTGTACACAAGCATGCAAAAATTCTCAGAAGTATTTCAGTTGCTCAGTATGTTGAGATTCATACCTGGAAGTGGCACACCTCATATAAGATTGCAAAATGCATATGCTCGATGATTTGCCAAATCGTGTTGAGTTCAGAACTAGTCCTTGAACTCTATCAGCTAGAGGTGAAATGAGCAGGTACAAATACTTGAATAAAGTGTATATTTCCTGTGTATGATTGTGCACACTGGATTATTAATGCCAGCCTTGGAACCTCAGGTGCTCATCACAACTGCACACTAACTCACACAGTTACACTGAGGATAGGGAGCCCTGGTCTCAAATTCTTTGAACACGGATCTCCATTGGCACACTCAATAACTTTGTGTCCTTTAACTAACCTGCACCAAACTAGAACAAAATAACATTCAAAATCCAAATTAGGTGCATGCCACATGTGCTGAAGGTTGGTTAAATGTATTACTTTCGAAATCAGCATAGAATTTTCCTGGCCAACTTTGGTTGTACAAGACTCTGAATCTGCTGACAAACTTTCATCAGATTTTGAAAGTCCAGTTCATCCTTAGGTGACATTTTTTCATTTGGTGAAGTTTCGTCCAGGCGTTTTTACAATTGGTTGAATAAGTGAGCAGAAGGGGGGCTACTCTGAGATCTAATCCTCCTAGAAACAGATTGACATGCGATTGTGACTGGCTACCCCTACAGGTCAAACCTCTAAACACAGGTATGCATCATCAATTTTAGGTGGATGGGGCAGCTAGTGTATAGGTTAATATTCTGTAGTAAGTTAAATCTCAAATACACAATGATACAAAAATTTTCCTAATCAATATTCTTGTGCTGGCAATTTATTTAATACTAATATATGTGAGAAGGAAGAGCCTGCCAGCATGGGTAGGAGCGCAGGCCTAAGGATTTTTCAGCGTGACAAGTTCACGGGACTCGATGAAAAGGTTATAGGATATCAGATTAGTAATCCCATAGTTTATACTGGAGAACTGTCATGGGACTGGTGTTGAGGGTTCAGCACAGAACAAAATCTCTCAAAATCTCTGCAGAGGCCTGCTCACCAAATAAGGAGAAATACATTGTTCCGCTTCAGTGTGGGCCTTGAGAGATAGGCCTAGCTGCATTTATAATAAAGTGACGCAGGCTCATTTACGTTAGTTACTTATTAAGGAACGAAGAGTACCATTCCTGGCTGCCTTTTTATTACCTTTTTCTTTACCTCACCGCTGTGACCATCTCACACATATTGGTGGGGTCTGTTATGGACACACCCCTACATATTCTCCTTAACATGGGTTGGTCCACCCCAAACATAAGATTACATCTTTACCCAGAAATCAAAATACAAAACATTAGCTGGACTTTTCCTTCTTCACCAAAGAACCCAACAGATTGCCTGTTAGCCCTTCATCCCTAGACCTCAATGCGCTCTGGTCAGAACTCCTCCAAACCCTCCATTCTACAGTGTCAGCACTGAATTATCATTCAGACAAAATGGATCAACAGGTAGATTTATTAAATACTCTTGCCGTGTACACCGTAGGAATTGTCCAAAAAAATGGAGGTGCTTAATTCGCTGATAATCAAGGCCCAATCACAAGTGCAACTAGTCCAATCAGTATGCTGTTGCTCTCCCATCATCAACTCTTTATCCTCATTGCCCCAATTTCTGACATCAGTACTAACAGAAATTCAGAGGATCCCAGAGTCCAGGCATCCTGATTCCGTGTCACCGGTTTCCCCCCACGGCAAAGGTTCCACTCACGATCACACATCCGACAATCCACTAACGGTTTCATCACCATCGTCTAAAGTAACAGCAGTTTCCAACGCCCTCACCGATTCAACAACTAACGACAAATCATCTGTCACCTGTCCTTCGATTATCAAAGCAGGGAAAAAAAAGACTTCGGAAATCCTGTAAAAGGCTCACAGAAGCACCCAAAAAAACAATTTGTAATTATTTAAGAAACAACAAACCAGCGATAGCACAGGTATTGAGCACAGTGCCCACTGTCGCCACCAGTCAGAGGCAAGTAGCCCAGCTCCGAACACCCCAAAAAGGACTTTCACAACCAAAATACTCAATAAAAACGGGAGTCATCACAAGCTTCAAGGCACTCCCCATACCCAATACTTCAGGCCAAAACTGGAGTTAATGGAAAGAAGCAATTACAAACATATGAGGAGCAAATAAGAGTCACCATGCTGGTTGCAACCATGCCGCCCACAAAGCTTCTACCATCACTGTTTGGCGATATGCTCTCCCAACTAGTGATCAACAATTCCAAAGTATTGATCATTGGCGATTTGAACTTCTGGCCCTCTGATGCTAGGGAGAGCACTTGTTCCATTGCTTTTACTGATCTCTTAGCGGCCATGAACTGTATCCAGCATGTTAAATCGGCAACGCATGTTAAAGGTCACGTCCTAGACCAGGTCTGGACGTCCAATCTAGATATTTCCCAACCCCTTATTTCCCCTTGTCCGTGGTCGGACCATTTCAATATTTCCTTTTCCATGGCCTTTATTCCCCACACTAGCCCTACACCAGCGTGGAACCTTCTAACCAGGAACTGGAACAAGGCTGATCCTAGTGAATTTTGTCATAGTCCTGAACATGCTTAGTAATAAGTAACGAGATTCCACATATCATAGTTTTCAATGTTACCTGAAGTGAGCACCTATTTCTCAAGCCACCTCAAGCAGCCAGGGATTTACTACACCCTTCAGCTTTCATTACCCTGGTCCATGTCCGTCATTTCCACTTCCCTTTGGAGAAGGTAACTTTGCAACGGTCCCCAAATGTCTCTGGGTCTGGACTTCTCAGAAGGCATTTCGGCATATATAGTCATCTGTTCCTGGCAATACAAAAGATCTGCCAACCATTCTTTGAATTTGGGCGCACGCCCTCTACCCCATCTACAAGCCACCCTGCGTTTGGCGAGCAACATCAATATAGCAAGGAATTTTCTATATGACTTGGGGGTCTGGTCCGTATGACCCAGGAGGGCTAGCACAGGATCCCTGTCTAATGTACAATGCAGCATTTTTCCCAGCGCCTCATGCACTTGGTCCCAGAACTGTTGCACTGCTGGACACTCCCAGGCTAGATGTAAAAACCCTGCTTCTGCTCTACCACACCCATTACAATTATCGTGATCCTGTAAATGAAAATTGACATTTATTTGCAGGTGTATAATACAGTCGATGTAGAAACTTATAATGTATAACCCGCAATCTGCAACTGGCCTACATTTGCAATGTTTGCAGACAACAATATTCCCATTGTTCGTCAGTCAGTTCCTGTCCGAGTTCTGCACTCCAATATGAGCGAGTGGAACTCGGCATGGTCTCTCGTTGGGTACGAATACATTTATACAAGTTAGACACTAGATGTGTTCCATCTGCGGATCCCAGAATGTTGTGTAGTGGGAGAAGGGTGGCCAGTTCCAGAGGGAAGTCCGGTTAAAGTGTCCTCATCCCCTGCCTCAGTGTACATAGAGGTATATGTCCAGTGGCTTAGGCTGTGTCCCCTGAAACAGATCCTCCGAGGAGCGAAACTGCCCATTATGAAATAGATCTCCCCATGCCAAGATATGTAGAAGTCTACATAGATTTGAAAACCCCTGTTCCTTCAACAAGGACACAGCAGTGTGATATGTCAAGGGTAGCCGTGGTGAATATAAAAGTGGCAGAGAGAAGATGTTAGTGATTCGATGCCAAGCATCTACTGTGCTCGTGACTGTAGTAGGTGGGTCCGCCCACGAGCGATTGGGCCCGTGTATGACTCCATTGAGCGGGATAGGATCTGCGAGCCAGTCCTCAGTAGCCACCTGTTGCATATACCTGGGAGAGTGTATCCAATAATAAGCGTATTGGGCTTGGCGCTAAGGTAGTAGGTTGCAAAATCTGGAATATCAACCCCACCATGTTCATACGGCTTGATCAATGTATTCCACTCGTGGTTGCTTTCCTCCCCACAACAGTCATATCAGTTCAGTTTGCAAGGTCTTTGAAAAAAAGGATCCTTGATGATATGGTATATTCAGAAAAAGATATAAAAAGTGTGGGAGCACTATCATTTTGATAAGAGAGGCCCGTCCCACCAACGATAACGGAAGGGAAATCAAGCGTGTGACGTTGCTGGTAAGTTTGGTAATGGCTATGCCATAATTCGCCGGAACCGTCTCCTCTCTATCTCAGTCACCTGTATTCCCAGATACCTAAGTTCTGTGTCACACCACTCCAATGGAAAATCAAGTTGGAATCTGGGTACCACAGGGGTAAGTGGGAATACCTGTGATTTCTCCCCATTTATCTGTATTCCAGACATGCGACCACACACAATAAACTCCCTTAATAGGGGGTTGATGTTAACTTGTGGGTCCCTGACATAAAACGGCATGTCGTCCGCATACAGGGAGATTAATATTTGACGCAGGCAGCATCAAAACTCTTTATCTTGGTTGATCTGGCGCAGCTTGGAGGCCAAAGGCTCCACTGCCAGAGCAAACAGCAAGGGGGACAGTGGACACCCTTGACGAGTGCCCCTCGATACGGAAACTTCAGAGGACACATGACCATTAATCAACACTTTAACCAGGGGCCGATTATATAATAATTTGATCCATGATATGTATATGACTGGGAAACCCATGCGTTGTAAAACCCCAAAGAGGTAATCCTACTCCACAGAATCAAACGCCTTGGTGGCATCCAAAAAAACTGCAGGAAGCGGGAACTCATGCGCCACTGTCTGCATCAGGGAGAAGAGGGTGCGAAGATTATGGGAGGTGGCTCTGCCCGGCACAAAGCCGGATTGATCTGGTAAAACAAGTTTTTCCATTAAGAGAGAGAGACCGTTAGCCAATACCTTGACCAAGATCTTGGTATCACAGTTTATTAATGACAGCGGCCGGTACGCATCACTAGAAGTAGGAGTTTTTCCCAGCTTCAGGAGCGATGTCACAACCGCTTCTCTCATCGAATGAGGGAGTATCCCCACTTCTAGGGATTCCTTGTACACTTCCTTGAGGACCGGCGCCATAATATCTATATATGGCTTATAAAACTCTGCGGGTAGGCCATCCATCCCGGGTGTCTTCTCATTTTTTAATTGCATGAATGCCTCCCGTATTTCATCTATTTGAAATGGCGTCCCTAAAAACTCCCTGTGCATTTCGCTCAGCCAGCCAAGCGACACATCCTACACAAAATCATCTAAATCTACTGTGTCATGCCCGCTGTGATCTGTATAGTTTTTTATTGTGTGCAGTGAATACTTCCAGAATATCAAGCATATCTTGATGCATCACCTCTTCTGGGCCCTCTACTTCTAATATATGAGTTGCAAATCGTGGGCCCCTCGTCATCTATGCCAATGCCCTTCCTGGCCTCTCTCCTTCGCCATATCTACAGGCCATCCAATAGCGCCCTCTAAATTTCGTTTCATGCACCAAGATCTCTTCATATTCAGTTAATTTTTCCCGGAACTCTTTCTGTGCTTGACCCCATCCTTCTCCCTCCATCTTCCTTTTCAGGGCTTTCAACTCCCGCTCTAGATTCCGAATCATCCTCTGTATGTTCCTAAGAACACGAAACTCTTTGAGATACAGTACCCTCTGATGGTGACCTTAAATACTTCCCATATGACTTCCACACTATCTTACTGACCCTTTGTTCCTAATAAAAAAATCTGTTATTTCCTCCCCCAGTTCAGCCTGAAACACCAAATCCAACAAAGCCTGCGGTTGTAGTCACCATAGGGGCCGCGGCCTGTCATTCCCAGGGAGTTCTAGCATCAACTTCACAAGGCAATGATCCGAAAAGGTCCTAGCAGGATGAACCACCCGTTGAATGGCATTGCCTAGCCCCCTTGACAGCAAACAGTAGTCTATGTGTGCCCATTCCCCCGTATGTATTGTGAAATGGGTTCCTTTGTTCTTCAGTGGGTGAGTGTAAGGTCAGCCATCAATGAGATCGCCCTCTTCCATAATACCTTGCATCACCTTCTGGGTCTTATTATAGTGATGGCTCCCTGGATGAGACCTATCCTGGGCCGGGTGCAAGTCACCTCCTCAGATCAAGTGTGTGGAACCTATATTGAGTATCTTCCCCCATAGGGTGGTAAAAAATTCTGGTGAATCAACATTAGGGCCATAGCAGTTGGCTAAGATAACCGACTCCCTCCCAAGCTGCCCCCACACTATAACATATCACCCTTGAGGGGCAGTTATCATGCCTCCCACCTCAAATGGTGTCTGTATTTTAATCAATATTGCTGTACCCCGGCCATACGAGGAGTAGGAGGCAAAACATCTTACAGATGCCCATTTACTAGCAAATGTAGACTGGGAATTTGGGCTCAGATGCGTTTCTTGTATCATTGCTATCTGTATCTGCTGTCTATTCAGATACGCAATTAATTGTCTACGTTTCCTCGGATTGCCCAGTCCTCTGACGTTCCATGCCAATACCCTTAGTATATGTTTGTCACAGGAAGCCATCATGCCCTTCTAGTACAACTTGTTCATATGCTACCAATGCCTCTTCTTAACCGTTATTATACACCCACCTTCAGCTTCTAGTTATCCCCCGGTTTAAACTCACTAAATCTGGTGGCCGCAGCTTCTCTCACCTGGCTCCTAAGCTATGGAATTCTCTTCCACTCTCACTCAAGACCTCTTGCTCCCTCCTATCTTTTAGGAAATCTTTAAAAACTCTGCTCTTTCATGTGGGTTGTTAAGGTGTCTATGTTATCTGCAATGGTTGCAAACCCTTGGCGCACCTCTTTAAGTATAGATTTGAGTTCATCCCCGGATTCTACTTGGGAAGCCTGTAGTATACCCTTTGACTCGCTGCCCCCATCGACTGCTTGCTGTCAAGTGCTCTACTTAGATTGAAATATCAGCTGCGGCTGGCGAGTGTCTGGCTTCCCCATAATGGTGTCTGCCACAGGCCGTAGACCTTCTGTATATCTCCCGGCCAGGCACCTTTGGGTTGTTTGTGACTCTGCTGGCACCTGTATCAAGTGTTTCTGTGAAGAATATGAACCTTATACTGTGTGAATGGAGGGCCCAAGTCCAACCAACTGGCCCCTAAAGACGAGTGGTAGCAATCCCGGAGGGGGGCACCTCCAATCTAGCATTGTTGTGTGTCACCAGCACTATTGCACCTCCTAGCCGACAACCTTGATGTCGGCCATATGCCACCAATGCCCAGTCACGCACTCCTGCCCTTCAATGGCCCCCTTTATCAGCAAGACATCTCCAACCTATTGCCCCTTTGCGTGTGCACTGTGCCCTGGTACCTTCAACTCCCCCTCCGAACGTCGTGACAGTCCTATAGGGCTCTCAGTAACAGTCTGTTCCTCTTATGTCCGTGAGGTGCAGCTACAGTGATTCAGTGCACCAGCCTGATGTCCGGTATAACCGCTTATCATTGCCTCATCGGCGCCGCATATGCCCACAACTTGGAGGTCTTCGCGCTGCCCCAAGTTACTCACAGCTGATGCACTGGTATGTGCAAGCCCTCTGCACTTCTTTGACCAGATGAAGTCCGGCATGCCCGGGGGCCAGAGCAACCTGATGCCTTCATGGTACGGCCACTCGTCCACGCACCTACGCCGCCATCTTAGTGCAGCGGCCCAGTGCCCTTGTGCACACCCTGGGCACCGCGTAGGTAGCTTGTCCCCCTCTCAGTGCCAAGAAGGGCAGCGATGCGTCCCGGTCACGGCTGAACCCGGCTTTTGTCAGCCACCTCTCGCAGCAGAAGCCCCATTTCTCTGCTCCGCTCCCTCAGAAGACGTTTCGCTGCAAATGCCCGCTTGTTTCGGGGATTATAAAAGCATTTGGACAAATGATAATTTACGGAAGACAGCCGGACTGCGGGAGCCTCACAGAATGTCTGCCATTCCGCACCAGCACCACCTAGCACCCCCTAGAATGGTAATACTTATTTACAATTCTGGAGCGGTTTGGTTTCGGCCCCAAATTCTGCGCCTGGGTCCAGATGCTATATGCAAATCCCTGGGCAGGAGTGAGGGTAAATGGAGTAGTGTCCAAGCAAGTGACGCTTCATGAGGACATCAGGCAGGGCTGCCTGCTTTATCCTAGGCTTTTTGTGATAGCGCTGGAGCCTCTGGCGGCATGAGTCAGGGGAGATCCTCTAATAAGAGGTATCTCTGTGGGGGTGGAAGTGGTAGGTCAAAAATCTCACTGTATGCTGATGACATAATTTTATATGTCACAAATTGTCTATAATCAACCGCATACTCCACATATGTGAAGTATTCAGCAGTTACTCCGCTTTCCAAATAAACTGGGATAAATCCCTAGTTTTTGTCTTGGCTGGAGGTACGCCATCTCTACCGACCAGTGGGAAAGCTCTAGTGATCAGAGACACACTCAAATATCTGGGGATAGTGATCTCTCAAACTAAGTCTGAATTCCTAGACATCAATTTATTAACCCTAATGGGAAACGGCCATCTTTAAAATTATGGCGATCCCGCGCATGTTATACGTTCTTCAGAACACCCCTTACAAAATACCCTTAGATTTTATCGGTAGGTAGTTTTGGAAGTGAGGCAACTACTGCGGGATGGGGGAAATTCCAGAATATCGCTCCACAAATTACAACGAGGAGTGTTTGAGGGAGGCTTGGCAATCCTGGACATCCAGAAGTATTACTGGGCCTCACAAGTGGGTCACGCTCAAGGACTGGGTGTTTTCGGGCAGGGAAGAGCCTACATACTGGGTTGATCATCACGCGATGGGTCAGAAAGGGTACCTGGAAGCATTGTACAGTATTAAAAAGGAGAAAAAATGTCCAAAGCATACAAACCACTGTATGTATATGGAGGGAGATGACTAAGTTCCTGGGCTGAGAAGGCAAACTAACAGAACACACTCCCCTATAGAGCAGCAATCTCGTAAGAGAGGTGGGTGGATTGCAAAGCTTCCGCAAGTGGTTGCTACTGGGTATTTAATACTTGGGAGATTTCTGAAAGGGACAAAAGATGGTGAACTTCCATGACTTGCAGACTGAATATCAAATGCCTGGTACTGAACAGTTCCGATACATACAATCAAAACATGCCTTAAAAACACATATCTCACTGGGTCACCAAATGCTTAAATATACACCGCTGGGAGATAGAGTGCTAATAGATCCAATACTGGAAAAGGCAACCTCCCACATATATAAAAAGATTATGAACAATATCCCGGACCAACCGGGAGCTCTTCTGGAGGCATGGGAGGGGGAGATTGGGATCCTGGAAGGTGACAACTGTATGGAAGCAATACAAAGCCCCCAAAAGGTGGCTGTCAGAGCACGTTTCCATCTCATACAATTACAAATCCTACATAGATCCTACATGTGAGAAAGTGCCATCTTTCTTGCCTTGCTGTGCCCCCGCTTTTTTCTGAATTGCTGATGTGCTTTGACTGAGTGTGCCCTGGGCTCCCGCCAACAAGGTACCCAGGGCCTGTGTTCCTTCCCTAAAACTGTACTGAAACAAAACCCAATTGGCATCTATGGCCACCTGTCAGCCCCTAGTAGTTGGTACCCTAGGTACCCAGGGCATAGTGACCAGAGAAGACCCCTGAGGGCTGCAGCATTATTGTGCCACCCTCAGGGGACCTGTACCCTGGCACCCACACACTGCCTTTGCAGGCTGAGTGCCTAAGTACAGAACTAAAACCAGAGTCGACATGACACACATCCCTGTGTGCCATGCCCACAGAACCCACTGCCCTGGCATACTTCAGTCACCCCTCTAGCTGGGTGTCTATGCCAGAGGTGTGGGCACAAGTGCATGAGCCCTTAGCCCATGCAGTACCCAGGGCCATTCCTGGGCACTGTAAGTGCAGTGATGCCATTAAGTGTATATTGTGCTGGGAGGTTGGCATTACGAACTCCACAGCACCATAATGGCTACACTGAAGGCTGATAAGTTTGGTATCAAACTTCTCAGCACATTAAACCCGCACTGATGCCAGTGTGGGATTTAATGTAAAATGCACCAGAGGGCATCTTGGAGATGCCCTCTGAAACCCTAACCTACAATCCACATCTGGATGAGGGGCTGCAGAGGCTACCACACAACATATATGTTGCTGGACCCCTGGGTAGGATAGCCCCCGCTCTCCTGGGCCTGCAACAATACACATCCTGGGCGAGGTGCTAGGTCTCCTCCCACAGGATAGGCAGGGGGAAGCTTCAAAGGCATGCCGCCTCTGTGAACTTCTCCAGACCATTTGCTGTACCCAGCAGCCAGCCCCCACCAGTACTGCCCCCCACTCTGGTGGGAAAAACTACGTCAGGAAGTGGGGGTGTCAGCCTGTGCCAACCCCACCACTCAGGTGGGGGAGAGACGAGGTGAAGCACGACCCAGGGCTCCAGCCATCTTGAAGATGGGGAGTCCTGCCCTATCACAGATTGGCTCCTGCCCCCCTCCCACAGGAGAGGAGCAATCTAGGGGGTGTACCCACCCCAGGGCAGGGACCCATAGGTCCCTGTCTTTGCCCTACCTGTAACACCCATAATTTCAGTATTTAGGGGCCCCCTGAACATTCCTTCCTCAGATCCTGATACGAAAAGAAGAAAGAAGATCAAGAAGAAGACGACCCGCCGTGCAGCTGCTAACAACAGGACGAAAACAACTGACTTAACACCAGCCCTACCGGCCTGTCGATCCTGGAACCTGCTCCTACTTAATCCCGGTGACTCCTGCGGACAGCAACCTTGGGACACACCCGGAGGACCTGCCTGCCTTGACCCTCTTGAAGACTGGGACTTTCCTCAGCAGAGGCTCTGCTGCAACAACCCAGCTGGTGCCAACCAGGAAGCTCCGGACCAGCCTACTCTGCACCCGCCAAGCCCGGGCTGCGCCCAACCGAACCAAGACCACGAGGACGTCCTCCCGGCGACTAGGACCTGACGTCCAGTGCCCAAAGACCCTCCTCGAGGAACCAGCCAACACCTGCAGACTCAGAACCAGGGGCCACCCCAACCGCGACCAGCCGAGGGTAAGCTTTTCCGACACCCAAAGACACCCCTGCCTCCGGTGCCCTACACCCCCCTGTGACTCCCTTTGGGGTAACTACCTGTGCTCCAAGATCCCAACTTACCTCTCGAAGTGCTGGTCGCCCCTGGAGAGTCTTCGTTCCCGAGCCTGCAGCCTTTGTTCCTTTTTGACCATTCCCATTGGATAACATTGAGCGCCCGACGGCTCAAAAGCACCCTGTACCCAGCCACCAGAGTGCCGCTGGCTGTGACCCCTGTGTCTTATCCTACTTCCCCCCTTGCCCTGAGCAAGTGACCAGGAGCCCAGCTCCCAAAGCCGCTTGGCCTGCTAGCCAGCAGCCACCAACCGAAGGCCCACCTTCCCTCATTGGATATCATTGGGCCTACCTACCTCTGCACCTGGCCGCCCCTGTGCAGCTGGGAGTGAACTAACTGTACTTACCTGACCCTGGGGGACCCCTGAGTCTATGCCCAGAACCTTAACTTCCCCAACCAAGTACTCACTTGGAAACCAGTAATTTACTTACCTCATTTTGACTCGAAAATGTGTGAAGTTTTGAATCCTGAAAATATTCACATAAAATCAGCCAAAGTCCGAATCCCAAAGTACTCACCTATGATCAGGGGAGAAGCCAGTGCGGTACCTTTCAGCACAGTACTGAACCGCAAAAGTAATCCCAAGTGGGGTTACTAGTAATCTGTATTTTCTCCACAGGAACCCATTGTCTGCTTTTCAATGACATTTCTTTTAAGTGTCTACTTTTGAAAACTTTAAATATTCTTTAAAAGTCACATATGAAATACTGAAACGCAATTACCTACCTGTTTTGATTTAAGACCCCAGTGCTGGCCCTAGGGGACCAGTGCTGGGTTACAAAAGACACTTTACCTGCAACCTGAATTTTCTCCCATTGAATATTATAGTCAGATTTCCTTTGAAAAGTTTCTAAGTGTGAACTTTTAAAACAGCTTTATATTCATGAAAATTCACTACAGTAATTAAAAAGTTTTTGCTAACCTGGTTTTCCCTTAGACCCCAGGACTGAATCTCAGATCTAGTCCTGGGACTACTAAAGTAATCTATATAGTAATCAACTGTACTGACATGTGGAAAACCCATTGAGCTCAATGCTACAGTGTGTTTTAGGATTGTGTTGCTTACTGTCAATACTGTATTAATTGTGTGTACGAACTTCATTGCTCCTTTGTAAAGTAATTACATGAGAGAACTCATAACAAGAAAAGTATATTTTTATAACTGTTGGTTCTAAAACTTTTAAAAAACTTTATCTGTGGATATAAAAACAATTGGCCTAGAGTTCAGTCCTTGAGTGTGTGAAACCTTTTACTGAGTGTGTACAACAAATGCTTTACACTGTCCTCTGGTACTGCCTTACTGCTCAACCAAGCTACCACTTTGGAGAGTACGGTCAGTTCTGACTTTAACCTCTGTTATACCTCTGGGGTTGGTGGACTCTATACACACTGTACTTCATTCTAGTCCAGTATATATAGAGCCACTTTCTCACACTACACAACCAGGACGAGACTTTACTGCATGGCTAGGGGTGACTCGAACAACTGCATGAGGGGATGTGATGGAGTAGGCACCTTTTTTCACACATTGTGGGGCTGTCCCCTGCTGCAACGATACTGGAGCAGGATCAAACAGGTGATGTCTGCTGTGTCAAGTCAGACGATCCTACTAGATGCCAGATGGCACATATTATGAATCACAGGTTCAAGGATTGTGAGGAGGACCTTGATAGCTGCTGTGCTGCTGTGAAGGTGGTCTTCCAAAGTCGAGGATGCCCTCAGAAGTGTGGTAAAATATGGGGCAGATGGACAGAAAACAGAGGGATCTGAAATTATATAATGATGTAATAGATGTAAGATACTGTAATTAGAAATAAGCAGCGTAAAAGGCCAATGCTAAAGGACTTGAGACCTGGAGGATGTTGATTTTATGATGAAAACCCAAAGGTAGATAAGAAAAGGTGACGTTATTTAGACTATGCTTGAGACACAGAGTTATGTGTATTTGTAATGAGATGCTGAACATCTACTTGTTCAATGGAAAGAATTTTTAAAAGAAAAAGAATTTGAAGCATTACTAAAGCTTAATAATATTGAGCGTTCCACTGGTCCAAAGCCATGGGTTACTCCCATAGTAGTAATGCCTAAAAAGGACAGTGAAGGAGCTGCATGCATATGCGTTGACATGTATCATGCAAATAAGGCAATTGAACGAGAACGGCATCCAGGTCCATACATTTCTGACATGATAATTTAATTAATTGGGGAAAAGGTTTTCTCTCACCTTGATTTAAATAAAGGTTATTATAAGTTGGAACTTGAAGAAGATTGCAGTTTCATTACACCTTTTTTAAAAATGTAAATCTGTTTCAATACAAAAGACTTAGGGGCAGATTTACGAGAAAGTGACACATCTATATAGATGCATCACTTTCCTTGTGCTACCCTGAAAAACGCTTGCACCACCATGGATGCACTGTAGTTACAATACGGGGCACCACGGCAGAAGGATTGACAGATGCGTCAGAAATTCTGACGCATCTGTTGGGGCACAAGTCACTCATTGCTGAAGTCGTGTCGCAAGCACAACGCAACTCCAGCAAAGCATTTTGTGGTCTATTCTCAGTACACTGGATCACTCCTTACGCCTGCTTCAAGCAGGCATAAGGTTTTGACACCGTGACGTCTTAAAAGTGACACAGTGAAATCTTGTAAATTTCACTGCGTCTCTTTTACGAGGTTTTCCTGCATGGGAAAGCCCCCTGCATGCATTATACCTGATGCAGGTATAATGTGCCGCAGGGCTTTACAATGTGTCGCATCTTCCTAGGTGCGTCACGTTGAAAATAGGGCGCAATGATTGTGCCACTGTTGCGTTGAAAAAAGTGATGCAATGGTGGCGTAAGGGGCTTGTAAATCTGCCCCTTAGTTTTTGTGTGTCATCCACTGCAGCATTGTTTCAAGACATAATTTGACACATCATACAGACTTTCATGAATGCATTCAATTACAGCAATGACATATTCGTTTTCGGAGCTACACAGAAGAACATGATGAACTCTTACACAGGTATGTCATTAACTTGCTGAAGCAGGTTTAACTTTGAAGACAGACAAGTGTGAGTTCCATAATACAAAGCTATAATTCTTTGGGCATATCTTTTCTAATAGAGTATGGCACTAGATCCTGCTAAAGTACAAGCACTGTCAAATGATGATCCCCGCAAGATCTTTCTAAGGTGCGTTCATTTCATGGCATGGCCATTTACTTTTCCAGATACATAAAAGACTTTGTCACTGTAAGTGCCCCTTTGAGAGACTTGAGAAAAAATAATGTTTAATTTCGTTGGTCACATGAATGTGAGAAAAGCTTTAAAAGAGTCAAAAAAGCCATTGAGAATGCTACTGAAATTGCATACTTCAATCTGAAGCTTCATACAGAAGTTGTTGACACTAGCCCAGTCAGTCTAGGTGCTATCCTTGCACAGCACAGCTGACACCCAAACGCTCGAAGGCATATTATTGCATATGTAAGTAGGTTTGTCCCAAACAGAACATGCTTACTTACAACTAGAAAAGGAAAGTTTAGCTTGGTATGGGCTTGTCAAAATGTTCATGTATTCCTGTACGGAAAACCTTTTACAATTGTAACTGATCATCAAGCATTACTGACTATATTTGGCAATCCAAAGGCTAAAATGTCTCCATCCATCGAATGATGTGGACTATAGTTACAAGAGTATAATTATACCACTGTGCTTCACCCAGCGAAGGCCCATATTAACTTCACTGTAAAATCAAACACACCAGCTGCCATTTCGTTAGCCCAGATTATCACTGCCATAAGCCATGACGGTGACATGTTATAGTTAAAGGACATAATTACACATCAGCCATGGAACCAACACGCTCTACTGCTCACTAGTAATGGTGAATATCAAAAATACAAAAAAGTCAAGGATTAACTTATCCATAACTGAGGTAGGATTATACTGCGAGGGTCAAGAATTCTGCAACTGAAAATGATTGAAGTGGCCCATGAACGACATTGTCGAATCGTTGCCACAGAAATAGCTCTCCGACGACCAATCTGGTTTCCTTATCTTGATGACGGAGTTGAAAAGAAGTTTAAGGCCTGTCATCTATGCAACTGCCTTTATACAAAACCTATCCTCCAAACTTGAACTTATCAGAACTCCCAAAGCATGCCTGAGGAAAGACATTGACTTTTTTGGTCCACTCGACAATGGACATCATCTGCTGGTGATTATGGACAAATATTCACAATTTCCATTAACTGAAGTTCTTTCATCTACCACTCAAGAACGAGTCATTGAAAGACTAGATGGCATCTTAGTGACATGGGGGTTCCAGCCATAGTGGAGTCTGACAATGGCACCCCTTTGAACAGTAAAGAGTTTTAAAGAGTTCTTGGAACATTTGATTATAAAGCTAAAGAAGAGCACATCTTTGTGGCCGGTGGCAAAGGGACTAATTGAGTGTTTTATGAGTATGCTAAATAAAGCAGTGCAGCATGCTACTCTTGAGAAGCTTGATTTGAAAACTGTGTTGAATTCTACCTTGAGAGCTAATCGTTCAACACCCCACTCAAACACAGGTGAAAGTCCTGTGACATTGAAGTTCAGGAGAGCATTGGACACTAAGTTACCTCAATGGATCAATCAGAGCAAGAAAGATGAGTAGCAACTCATGAGAAGGACTTGGTTAACAAACACAATATGAAAGCATATGCTGACCAAAGACGACGTGCGAAGAACATCTTCTTTAAGAAAGGAGATTGAGAGCTTGCACAACAAATGTGGAGAAGAAAATCTGATGCTTCGTTTGATGCAGAACCGTTTCAAGTGGTGTCTACCAAGGGACACATGGTGACTGCCCAATGTCCTCAGAAGTCTTTTACCAGAAACTCTTCTCATTTTAGCCCCTTAACTAATCATTCATCAGAGCTAACAGTTGAATGAGAGACCGGGTCTGAAACATCAGTGACTGCTGTTGCCTCTTCACCATTGATACAGATCCTGGAGGCTGGTGATCAGAGTTCCTAGTTTCCAAGAATATGATCAAGAGGAACAATTAAAGCACCAAAAAGATTGATTGAAGAGATTTCATTGTATATGTCTACCTATATATGTGTTTTGCAAGTAATGTTGAATTTTTGATTTAACAGAGAGGAAGATGTAGAGTCTCTTAAATTAGAAATGAAGGAACCCTTTTGGCTCCTGACAGACTCTGTAGAACTGTGACGTAAGTGTTACACCGGAATGCAATGAAGGCTCATTTAGAATGTTGAGTTCGCAGTCACACACAGATGAACAAAGACCTGTAATACTAATCTCAGTGTGTGGCATAGTCCATGGCGGTTACCCAGGGGAGGACGCTACATTGAGGGTCACTCAATACCATTGTTTAAATATTTTGAGTCCTAAGACAAAGCAATAGGTTATCCCAATATGTTTAGGTCTTAGCACTTGCTATAAAAATAGAGACATTATTCAGGTTGCAAAATAATTTTTGTCATTTTGCTTTGTCTCTAGAGAACTGGCATGTCATTTTGCTTTGTCTCTAGAGAACTGGCAGAATTTAGTATACCAATGCTTCATGATTACGCTGTTGTCAAAACCTTCTTTTCATTTGGAGCCTTATTTGGTGTGGACAAAGATACCATGGGAAAGGCAAACCCTGCTTAAATTTCAGATTTGTTTGTAAGCTGCACAATTTGACATTGCATCTATTCAAATTTGTCTATGTACTGAGCCTTCACCACAAACACTAGCACACTTTTTTTCCTGATAAGGAAATTTGTTAAGCTTGTTATTAAATTATATGATTTTAGGCAGTATAGACCTGCTTGGCATGTTTTGCGTATGCTTTCAAAACAATTTGTGTGTTCTAATGTAGGTTGTTCCTTAAAGATGGTCACCAGTAAGAGCAATTTGATGAACTTTTATGAGCTATTTCTTTTTAACGTTTAAACGTTTTTTGTATTGTATTTTCTATTTACAATGTTTCATTTATTTTTTATGGGGTGCTTTTATGATTGTTTTTAATAATCGAATAAAGCGATTGATTAATTGATTAATTGAAGAAAATTGTGGTTATGTAGCTGATGAAATACGCCCCTCACACACGTGGTCATAACTGCTACTGCTTCACTGTTGATAGCTCCTCCCTTTCCTCGTGGATTAATCTGCCCCTGATGCACCTTTGTAAAAGGAAAATGACTGGAATGGGTCTACTACTTACATTAGGAAATTCATACTCACTTTTACCGATTAACTCTTATCTTATTACACTTTGTTTAAAGTTCTTAATTTTTACTTGTAATTCCTTTCTTATGATTGTTATCAGTTTTTCGGTAATAAATCATACTAATAACATGTCCAAGGGCTTTTTTTTTAACATATTATGTAGTATACTAAACAGCAAAGCTTTGCACCTTGTCATCTGACTTAACGATACTGGGCTTTATTTACAAGAAAGTGACTCAGTGCAGTGCCGTAAGCCATTTTGCTGCGCCGCACTAAGTAACTTTCAAAGCACAGGGATGCGTCAAATCAACAACGATATGACGGATCCCTATGCTTTCCTCTGCACTGGTGCAAAATTGGCTGCCATGCTTTGACACAGGCACCCTTGCACCATGGTGCAATGGGTGCCTGCATTGCGGGGATGATCATAAACCTTGGAATGTGTCAGAATTGGGAATGTAGGCGCAACAAGGAGAAATGTTTTCATTTCTCCTCATTTTTCCTCTTTCAATGTGTGCTGCATCTTGCAGCACACATAGAAAGAGGAAAACATCTCTTGTGACTGTTTTTGTACAGGAAGATATCTCCTCTTCTGCCTGGACAAGGCCAGATCCAGCGCGTGCTCACATATCAAACATTATTGGAACATGGCGCTCACCCTTCTACAATGGCTCATTGCTTGTGTACCATGCTGCCATGCTGGTGCATTATTTACGCCACTGCTGCGTCACTAAAGGTGATGTAACGTCAGCGCAAAAGTGATGCAGGGGCTCATAAATAAGGCCCATTGTCTTTGGTGGTGTTTGGCATCCTGCCAACTACCACACTTCTCCTGCCCTTTGGGGGTGTAGGCATCTGATGACAGCAGGTTTTGAAGCAGATGTTGCTGGTGGTTTCCCCAGTAGCTGTTGGAGACACATAGCATTCCTGTTGCTTGCGTGGTTTGTGATTGCTTTTCTTTGGGGACCTGCAAACAGCGCTTTTAAGTGATAGGGATCACACATACCTGCACCTGTCTGGGTTGAAGAGCAACAGCTCCCGGACGCTCTACGTTTACTCTGTGTGTTGTCCTTCCTTTGCAAAGTAACTGTATATTTAAGATGCAACTTCGTCTTTCTGCTTGCTGTTCTTTATTTGACTGTGAAGGATGTGTCCCTGTTCCGTTAATCTTTCTGGGTGACTTGTGTTGAATGCGTTTACTGAGGCTGGTGGGCTTGATTCAGCATGAACTCTGTTGCCTGTGAGGGCATTAAATGACCGAGGTATGTGTTATTGGGCTATGTATGGTTGTAGTGACTTAACATTTCGTGAATAAGTACTGGGACTAATGCTGGGGTTGGTTTAACAATTGGCATCTTTGGAATGCAGTGGATTCGAGAACATCTCTCTCCTCGGGAGGTGGTATCTCCTGAATAGATAAGTGAGCAGTGCTTAATTTGAAAAGAATGAATGCTGAGGCCCTAAGTATTTCGCAGAAGACCGCCACCAGCACAGCTAAATGTCATGATAGATGAATACCAAGAATGTTTAGCCTTGAGTCCACCTCACGCCTCTTTCATCCTCCACCTGACACTCCCTGCCTTCCTATCTCACTCTGGCAGGTTCTTTTTCATCCTTGCTTTCTCCATCAGACATAGTTTTTCCGTCATTCATTTCCTCCTTCTTTCGCCCTTTTATACCTTTCTCTCAATTGCCCTAGGACAAAGTCAGATGAAACATAAGCCTTGAGCCCCCCAAATGAGTGCCAGACGGCCTTACCTGCAGCCACTGGCTCAAATTAAGAATTGGTTGCAAGTTCATATTCTTAGATAGTGTACAGTTGCTCACTGTGGCAGTTTGTGCATTCCATTGACACAGTGCTTCACACTGCTCATGGTGTTGAGGCCTGCTGTGGTGTTGAATTTTTGTTTGTAATGCTGCTATTTTCCAGTCCGGGTATTTACTAGGGCTGGGAGAAATTTCCACTATGCAGGTGTATTCTCACAGAATTTCACAAATTTTGCATTATACTTATTGGGAAAAGTTCTTGAAAATACACCATCACATTGCGGAGCACAGGAACAACATGAAGCACAAGAAAATGAGCGGCTGTTGGCAGCATTTGTGGTTTTTGCACTGTGAGTGCAAAAGTGCTTCATTGCTTTCAAAATGGATAAGACGACTTGTTTTGTGCTAAAATATAAAGCTAAATACAAGTTTTTACCCCTTTTAAAATTTTGCACAATTTTTGCAGAATTTGTGAAATTTTACATACGCAAATTACATATCTTTCACACGGCTCCTGGTATCTATATGATGATAGACAAGTGGATACCAGTTTTACTTTGCATGCTAATGTGACAAAGGGTGTAGAAGACACTAAATGAGTGGGGGGACTAGGACAGTCTTGGTAACTTTTCATTGACACTTTAGAAAGTGTCCTTCATCTGAGAGCCGCAGGCTTTGATGAATGCATACTGTCACATAGTTCTGAAGTAAATTAGAAAGAATGGAGGGTGTGTCATCACAGTCTGTAATTATGCTTTATTGTTAATTACATTCTGGAAAATAATTATAGAAAGTGTGAAAAACATGGACCTTGCATCTTTATGCACCAATCAAACAAGGGTGGGAGAGAAAAAAGGAAGAATAAACACATTTTTCTTAGCGACAATCATGAACCTTAATATGTAACTGGACTAATCATAATCCATTGTTCTTGCTGCAGACAGTTATAATAAAATCCTGAACTTTTGTTTGAAACCAAATACTTTCTTGCCCTGTTCAGTGGGGCGGAAAAATTCATTTGCTATTGTCTGGAAGTCAAATGATCCCATCATCTCTATATATGTTGCATATGGCATGATTCAGTTTTTTTTGGGACATAATTGACCTTAACCAAGTTTTCAGCTAGTGGAGACCAATGACGTGTCTCTCAGCCTCAAAGAAGATACTGGAATAGCTAAGAGGATCTGTGTAGCTCTGCAACCTATGTAAAAAACTGCTCTTTCTGTTGGATGGATTTTTGCAAACTATGGGGTCCATTCGGATGGTAGGCGCTGGCACAACCGTGGTGTTGGTGGGGCAGAAAAACACCTTTTTCCGCCCGCGAGCAGCGGGAAACACGTCCGCCATATTAGTATTGCAAAACATAGGTCAAATCCCGTCCACTGCGGAGCGACATGCATCGCCATCAAAGTGCGCCCGTCACCGCGGCGGTGGGAGCCAATGGAGACTCTCCGCCGTGCGGAATGACGTCCGCCCGCTCCACAAATTAGGATGGCCCAAACAGGCAGATGCACCACAGCGGAGACACCGCACAACCAGAGACTGCGGAAACTCAACAGCGGAGCGCAATAGCACAGACCGGGTCCAAACCACCCAGTCACGACCGCCATGGACCCAGCTCTACATGAGTATCCGGTGCTGGACCTGCTACAGCACTATCATCTAATGGGCCCCCACGGACGACGCCGCAGGTACGCAACTACACAAATACAACACACAACACACAGGCTGACACATGGTCCAAATCCACATCAGACACCCTTCTGGGGGCAATAACACATCCACCAGGGCACCCACACATTACCCACCTGCCACCAAGTCACCCCACTGCATCCTGGACACATGTTGTCTGCGAACTTGTAGCAACATCCCGGTCCCGGTCACGCCACCGCAGTGGTCAACACATGCACACAATGCAGAAGGCTGGGCCAGTCCAAGGCATGGGCAGGGCACAAAGACCACAGGGACACACCACCCCCAACCACACATCAACACACCCCATGAAGTGACAGGCCAGGTGCCCATCCTGTGCACCCCCATGCACAGCAACAAGCAACAAGCACAGCAACAAGCAATCTCAATCCACACCCTGCACCACACAACCAGGGAGACAGCCACTGCAGGAGTGGCTGACAAGAAACACATAACACCAGTGCCACACACACTGAAGGCTGCCAATACTTGCTAGTACATACACACAAACAACCACACACCCTGGGTGTATCCACTTACATAACACACATACAGGGATGCCTGAACAGATGTCTGCCCAAAAACAACACACAAACACAAAACACTACAGAAACACACACAGAACCCCATCAGAAACAGACATACCCTGTCAGCCAAATTGTGGAAAGGTAATGTGAGCACAGACACAACAGGAGTGCACAACCTCATCACTGAATAACAAAACAGACACAACATACCACAAATCACACAAGAAGTGCACCATCACAGAACTACAATGCCACATGAAACCAACCACAGAGGCACATGAAATCAAAAATGAACAAACACCACAGGACATCAGGGGATGCACATCAGGCAATGCCAAGGCAACATACACACAGCATTGTATGCACAACAAGCAGCGTGTGCACACCAAGCAGAACAGTCCCACACAGACATGACTGACACAACATCAACACATACAACACAAATCAGCACAGCACAAACACAACAGCACACCCAGGAAGTGAAGCAATACCACAGCCAACACACATACATCCAACACAACAACAACAGATGCACCACTCTGGGATACAAGAGCAAAACCATCTTGACCAGAGCAGTGAGCAGCACACACACCTGAAGTGCACATGAGCAATCCTGATTGATTAATAGCACAAGAACATCACACATAAACGATTGGGGCAACGCCCAGAGTGGAACATCACTCTTGGCCCAAGAACTGCACCACAAAGCACAGTGTCACAAATGAAGTGATGGGGAGGCACACACACATGTAAACCAAGGTGACAGCTGACATCAAAGTTAACTGACTTGCATGTCAGTAGTAGACATGTAAAGGGTGTCCCATTCACAAATAGAGGGAGTGCAGACCCACAATGGGTAGGCATAAGTGGCACACATAGGGGATGGCATTACACCACACACACCATGCCATACAGGAGGTTAGAAGGCACCATGTGCCTGCAAAGCATAAGAAACACAACCACAAAGGCAGTGTGGAGCAGCAGGGCTACACAGTCTACACAAACACACTCAAGACACATGGATGATCAAACAAACACAACACTGATGTGCAAGTCACACACGTTGCACACTAATAAGTGACTAAAACAACAAGGAGGAGTCAGACAAAGCAGCATGGACACACCAACACACTGCACAGTGCACAACAGACAACTCACACATGTGCATACACCCATATCCACAGGGCAGAACAATCCAAATATCAGGCACACAAATCCTGGGTGACACATGTGTGTCTTTCACAGTCCAGGGGCACACACACATCCACACCCCCTACAAAGTCACACCCTTCACACTGCACACCTCTTGACTACCCAAGAGCAGACATCTCATGTAGGCCATGGGACCAGGACTAAGGGCCAACACAAGATGACCATACACATACACAGCTGGGCACACATAAAGGAATAACATACATACATGATGACATTGCCCACCCTGCTTGCAAACCTGTGCACAGCATCACATCCTGGGCTGGCAGTGTCCCCCAACCTGACATGTGAACAATGTAGCCAACAATAGCAAACCACTAAAAAGAGAACTGCATGACAGGTGAAATAGCCATCACAGATAACACTAGTATCAGTGTCTGCATGGACTGAAGACCCTGTCCCTCCTGTTCAAAAATGTGATGCGGCCAAAGAGCTTGGCAATATTTAAGTGACACATAGAGCATGGGGCACAGGCAACCAAATGCACACACCAAAAGAACTTTAATCAGCAAGGACACTGACAAAACAGACAAAAGGAGTAACTGGCTTTATTCACATATTGCATAGCTGTGACAGTAGAACAACAGTAGACAAGAGCAAGGCACAAAATGCTGATCATATGCAAGATAATCTGCACAGGCAAACTCCAAACAGGGAGGCCAGTGTCCATGGCAGGGGGCACAGCAAGTACACGAGAGGCTGCACAGGGGAGACTCCAACACAGCAGAGCAACAGGGCCAGTGTCCATGGCAGGTGGCACAGCAAGTACATGAGAGGCTGCACAGGGGAGACTCCAACACAGCAGAGCAACAGGGCCTGTGTTCATGGTACATGGGAGAGTACAACACAGCAGAGCAACAGGGCCAGTGTACATGGCAGGTGGCACAGCAAGTACATGAGAGGCTGCACAGGGGAGACTCCAACACAGCAGAGCAACAGGGTCAGTGTCCATGGCAGGTGGCACAGCAAGTACATGAGAGGCTGCACAGGGTAGAGTTCAACACAGCAGAGCACCAGGGCCAATGTCCATGGCACAGGGGAGACTCCAACACAGCAGAACAACAAGGCCAGTGTCCATGGCAGGTGGAACAGCAAGTACATGAGAGGCAGCACAGGGGAGACTCCAACACAGCAGAGCAACAGGGTCAGTGTCCATGGCAGGTGGCACAGCAAGTACATGAGAGGCTGCACAGGGGAGACTCCAACACAGCAGAGCAACAGGGCCTGTGTTCATGGTACATGGGAGAGTACAACACAGCAGAGCAACAGGGCCAGTGTACATGGCAGGTGGCACAGCAAGTACATGAGAGGCTGCACAGGGGAGACTCAACACAGCAGAGCAACAGGGTCAGTGTCCATGGCAGGTGGCACAGCAAGTACATGAGAGGCTGCACAGGGTAGAGTTCAACACAGCAGAGCACCAGGGCCAATGTCCATGGCACAGGGGAGACTCCAACACAGCAGAACAACAAGGCCAGTGTCCATGGCAGGTGGAACAGCAAGTACATGAGAGGCAGCACAGGGGAGACTCCAACACAGCAGAGCAACAGGGTCAGTGTCCATGGCAGGTGGCACAGCAAGTACATGAGAGGCTGCACAGGGGAGACTCCAACACAGCAGAGCAACATGGTCAGTGTCCATGGCAGGTGGCACAGCAAGTACATGAGAGGCTGCACAGGGTAGAGTTCAACACAGCAGAGCACCAGGGCCAATGTCCATGGCACAGGGGAGACTCCAACACAGCAGAACAACAAGGCCAGTGTCCATGGCAGGTGGAACAGCAAGTACATGAGAGGCAGCACAGGGGAGACTCCAACACAGCAGAGCAACAGGGCAAGTGTCCATGGCACAGGGGAGAGTACAACATAGCAGAGCAGCAGGGCCAGTGTCCACGGCAGGTGGCACAGCAAGTACATGAGAGGCTGCACATGGGAGACTCCAACACAGCAGAGCAACAGGGCCAGTGGTCATGGCAAAGTGCAGAGTCAGGAAATGCGAGACTGCACAGGCAAGGGCAGAACAGCAGTGAATGAAGAGGCCAGTGGGCATGGCAAAGTGCGGAGTCAGGACATGAGAGGCTGCACAGGCAAGGGCAGAACAGCAGTGAATGACAAGGCCAATGGGCATGACAAAGTGCAGAGTCCGGACATGAGAGGCTGCACAGGCAAGGCCAGAACAGCAGTGAATGACAAGGCCAGTGGGCAGGGCAAAGTGCAGAGTCAGGACGTGAGAGGCTGCACAGGCAAGGGCAGAACAACAGTGAATGACAAGGCCAGTGGGCATGGCAACGTGCAGAGTCAGGACATGAGAAGCTGCACAGGCAAGGGCAGAACAGGAAGGTCAGTGGGCATGGCACAGTGCAGAGTGAGTACATGAGAAGCTGCACAGTGAGTGTGTTTGACTGTATCCTTCCATGGCCAGCAACACACCCAGGTGGTAAACAATGGGCAGGACTAGCACACCTGCATGAGAGACAGGTGTATGAAGGGGACTACCACTCCCTCTTGGCTGTCAGGCAGACTTGGAGCTGGTTGTGTGTCGGGGACAGTAGGACCACTTGACTGGGGAAAGAGAGGCCCAGGTGATGTAGGGCTATCAGTGGCTTGGCAAGCTGGAGGGCTGTTTTGACCAGGTGGTGTAGTGGCATGTGGAGGTGGAGTCATACAGACATGTGACTCACTGTGGGTGGGAGAGGTTTGAGGGGTGCCTTTCCACTTCTTGGGAATTTGAAATGCCTTCCCTGTACTGGGGTCAATGGGAACTGGTGATGACGCAACAGGCACACACACTAACAGACCCGCATCAGGTGTAGACACTGGCACTCCCTTTGGTGACGTGCTGGATCCTGCCGAACGCTTTGTCTGGCTACGCCTCTGGACCACCTTCCCCTGTTTGCCAGGTGTACCCCTACAGGGCCCTCCTTCCCCTGTTTGCCAGGTGCTCCCCCTACAGTGCCATCCTTTGCTTGTTTGCCAAGGGTAGCCCCTACAGTGCCCTCCTTTGCCTGTTTGCTAGGGGTAGCCCCTACAGTGCCCTCCTTCACCTGCTTCACTGGGCTTGGAATTGGAGTTGATGTGGCAGGGGAATGTGGCCCTGAGCCCTTCCTAGGTGTATCCTTACCATACAACACCTCCTCAGTGGGCATAGATACTGCACACCCAGCTCTGCGTGAAGTTTTAGGGACAGGAGAGTCCTTCGCTGGTGATGCCTCTGAGGCATGTGACCCTGATGTCTGCTTCATTGCTTTTTCGGCCTTGCTCTTCCCTGACGGGCTCTTGTCTTTGCATTCCAGGGTGGCTCTGCTCTTCTGTGGGGATGGTGTCTGTGGTCGGGCCCGCTTAGGTTGTTTCTGCTGGGTGCTTCTTGTGATGTATCGTGACTGTGACGCATGGGAACCGTCATCACTATCATCCAATGTGGCCACTGAATGGGGGGTGGACAAAGGCACTGGAGCATTGAGCAGGGCTGTCTGGCACACACAAAGCTGGCGCAGGAGCTCTACAGACTCAGCACTGAGGGCAGCAGGGGGGACAGGTGCAGGCTCAGCTGTGCCAGGTGTGAATCTAACTCGTCCCCTCTTACTGACGCGGACACACGGGCAGCACCAGAGGAAGTGGATGGGAGGCTGGCCACTGGCCGCTGTTTGGTAGATTGCCTGTGCCTGCCAACATGGATGCATCACCGCTGGCATCAGATGATGTAGTACTTTGTGTCTCAGGCAGGGATTCCTCCTGCATACTCCAGTCCCCCTCTGATGCGCTGGTGGGGCCTGTGTCACTGGGCTCCTGTGCAGCTGTAGTGCTACTCTCGCCACCACTGGTTTCCGGCTCCTGTTCCTCCGTGTCCACTGGCGATTCTGCATGAGAGAGAGATGCAGGGTTGGATTAGTTCCATCATCAGGACAAAGCAATTCAATCAATGCAGTACAGGAGATGCCCAAATCAACATGGTGACCACCACACCCTGCAATCACATTGGAGCAACACACTACATAGACCACAACAGTGCCTGTAACCCTGAATATCTGCCATTACTGAGCCATGTTAAGGCCACACAGCACAACACCCTGCCCATGGATGAAGTGTGCAGACACACAACTTGCTCTGCCCACACCTAGGGACATGATGTGGGCACACCACTTATTACCACTGACAGACCTTGAGGGAACAGGAGGGTACAACACACACCTATTAGGACATGACAGTCCACAATGGCAAGTAGCCCATACCTAGGCTGTCCGGAATTCGGTTAAAACCGAATGTGCCAGAAAGTACTCTACCAGATGAAAATCAGCTGACTCGGTTTAAACCGAGTGTCACTGATTTTCAGAGTTATTGCATCACTTGGCCACTGGATGCAGACAAAACATAATAAGCAAACAGCAGTTTTGGCCTGAGAAGAAAGCAGCTCGGAAGGTGAGTCACCCCATTAGGTGTGAATGGCCCAAGGGCCAGAGCAACACCAGTCACCCTGCCTGGCCCCCCCATGTGGGGGGAGTGGAGCTGTTGTGGTCTGCGGGTTGTCTTACTGCGGCCACACCCACGTACTTCACAGGTCTTTAAAAAGACCATTTGCTTAATGAGTCTTTGTTGATCTTTCCGCCCTTCTTAGAGCCCCTGCAGCTACACTGTCTCCGGCTCTGCTCATGACTGTTCCCCGCTCCTAGCTACTGAGGGCACCTGTTGGGGCTGAATACAATCACCCAGCCGCTGCACTGCTGCCTTTGCTCATCTTGCATAGTGCAGAATATATATAGTCACCACTCAAAATTTAAAATAGAAACGTGAATAGCTACTCCCCGGCACTGCGGCACATAATCTGCACTTCTAATCCTGGCAGGAGTTGATGGAATCAGGTGCAGCAGCATAAGGGGCGTGGGGGGGTGTTGAAGCAGTAACCGGCGGTTGCAGCTGTCAACATGTCAAAGGTTTGAGGGGTCTGGCCGGGCAGTGAAACAGAGGCGAGAATGGGACCGAGGCACCCGAGAGACCAGCAAGCTGCACCCTGCTCTAGCTGGATCAGGTTCGTGTTGGAGGGAGGAGTCTTGAAGGACATGAGTGAAAAAACAGGTTTGTTTGTATGCTGTTGTAAAGCTGCTCCTCTCACTCGTGCTGCTGTCTGACATGGAATTGATATACTTATCTGCTCGCAGCCTCGCACAGCAAAGCTTTGCACCCCTCATGCCCCCTCCCTTTCAGTTTCTAGTTAAAATTAGTTTGACGTTGACTCAAGGGTAGCATTGACATCTAATTAAAGGACACATGCACAAAAGATTAGGTTGAGGCAATTCACAAACAGTTATACTTTATTCGAGGACCCTATTGCTCCCAAAACTCTGTGGCGTGGTTATTCCCCAGGTAGACCAGCATTTTCTAAACGCGAAATTCAGTTTTTAACATACTTTTAAACAACCAGACCACACACAGAACAGTAAGCCATTTAAATGTCAAGGGTGTTGAAGCGCTTCTTTTGTGCTCTCAACTGCCCACTTATCAGAACTAAGCCCTCTGTATACTGTCCCAGCGGAACCTGACTACATAGAATTCATAGCACAGACTTAAAAGAGGAATCTAGGAAAAGCCAACCAGCAGTGCAGTATTTTGCTTGTGATAAAATGTAAAAACAGCACACTTTATAACAATGCTGCAAATGTTATTGCTCATTCTAGATTAAACTTATTTCGGGTAAACTGGCATATCCAAATAGTACAAGTCACAATATGTTACAGGGAGCTTAAGCCATACTGAAAATCTCAAGTTGTACACAGATTTATGAGAAGTGACTAGAGGGAGGGTCTTTTGTCTGGAGTGACACACGAGAATAAAGATATGGAACTCTTATTAATGTGAGGTTATAATATAGCGAGGTATGGCGGTAAACCTGTGTCAGGAAGGTGCTATTGCAAGTAGCTGTGGGGAAACTCAGTGAATAACCAATTTCCTCACAAGTAAAAAGTATCAGAAGCCTCAAGAACATGGGATGTGTCGAAAATCAGGAAAATTAGAATCAACACTGAAACCAGAATGTTTCCCCAAGCGACGGGACACAATCACAGAGTGGATAGGGGCCTCAAAACTAAAAGAGCAGCTAAGTTTATTTTCAGCAAAGAAATCTTAGAAGTTAAGGGTTCAGACACAAATCCAATGACAGTGCTGTGCCTCCCCACGTTTACATCATTCCCCCTTAATTTTGGATTTGGAGTCTGCCCTTGTTCTGCATTAACATCTCCAGAATAGGGGAAGTTTTCAGTTTGTCCTCTGCGCCAGGATTTTTTTAGCTCAAATTGTTCAACTGTGCCGGAACAGCTCTAAACACAGCTTTTTTAATGTTTGCCTTACATAGAATAAGGTAATACGATGCTAAGCATAGTCAGACATTACAGTGAGGGGTGGTTGAAGAATTAAAATGCCCTGCCAAATCCTGCAGTTTCGTTCAGTAGCACCAGTCAGTGCAGTCCAAGGTAGACCCGCGTTTGCTTTCCTGATGATCATTTCCAATGGTCGCAGATGTGTAGGAGAAGGGAAGGGTAGCAAAAATAAGAGGAAAGGAAAAAATTCATGCTGAACATTATATTTACCACATCACAATGGCTAATTTAAAGTGCATTCACTGTAATTTTCAACATACAAAGTTAAGTCAATGTATCATATTGTACTGCAACCTTGTTGGATACATTTATTGACTCTCTCACTTGGAATGGAGCCACCTGAGCAGCACATTGAGGTAGATTCAATCGGCACAGGGGCACTGCCCTCACAGAAGTAAGAAATCCACAGCGCCGGGGTCTGGTTCGGAGGAACGCATATACGCCCGTTCTACACAGCTGCCATCTTGTCTGTTCCCTAGCCTGCCAACAGTCTATGGTTGGCCAGACGGTCTTAATGACTTTCATTCAGGCATTTGCATTGAACATGTGTTTGCCACTGCTTATGTGGGTACTGCTTTATGGTCTATTTAGAGCATGTGTATCTACAGCCACAAATGCTACAAAGGAAAATGTCACCCTGAAAGCATCTGTAGATTTACATGGGATCTTTCCTAACATGTGGAAAAAGGCCAGTTTAATGCATATGTTGCAGAACCTGTCCCAGAGAATGCCAACCTTCAGGTGCATTAGTATTGGCATGGAAAGCTACATCAGTGGCCAGAGATGGCAAATTGTGTACAGGCTGTTTTGGCATTGCCAGTCAAGTGCCGATATCGACAGGGCCTTTTCACAAATAAAAATTTACATTGGAAGGAAAGAGAGCGTGCGAATGACCAAAGACTCACTGAAAAAAATATTGTATGGTGTACTACAGTAAGTTTGTCTTGTAAAAATGTATTTGGACCTCATATACACTGTACATACACTGTCTATATACCATACATCAATGAAGAAAGCAAGCAATAATAAAAGCAAAGCGTTCCATAAACACTGGTAAAACACTGTTTCAGTTGTTTTTTATGGCGCGAAAATGAGTAACCACTGGAAAGCACTGTTTTTTTGAGGTAGCTGAAATCACTGGAAAACACTGAAAAAACACCACCAGAATTTACAGAAAATAGAAACTGAAAACAGGAAAGCCTACCCATACCAAACACCATGTGGTACTGTGGGGCATATTGTTGTCAGATGTGTGGGCCTCAACGATCATGGTGCATGCAAAGTAGGCATACATGAAATCACACTCAGATAGTAGACACTGCTGTTCACCCCCAAATAGATTCCCCACACTATTCCAATGCTGAATGACCATGTAGATCCTAACACATCTGGCTATGGGAATGCACAGCAGGGAGGATCACCTTTGTAAGGCCAGTTTGGCCTAATGCATGACACTGGCACCTATCCCAGCTGCCACTCACATGACACAGCACAGAACCACCCAACGAACATCACATGGGCCACCGCTGCCACGGGCCCGGTACACATGCATCCGCTCCCAGCCAAAGTAACCCTCCCCAAATACTCACCCCTGCCTTGCTACCGATGCTCCTTCAGACGGGCATCCAGCTCAGGATAAGTCACTGCTAAGATGGGGCCCATCAGTGGTGTCATGCTGCGCCATGCCAAACGCCCAATGCGTGGTAGCAGCCCCAAGGTCATCTCTGCCACATTCTTTGCCAGCCGGCTGATGTCGTCCCAGCTCTTGTGGTAGTGGGTGTGTCATCGGTTAGATACCCCCAGGGCTCGCACCTTTGCTGCAATGGCCCTCCACATGGCCTTACGCTGGTGTACCTTGAGCTGCAGGCATGGGAGAAAAGAAGGGGAAATGATCAGTGACACAGTGTCATGTACCAGCATCTATCAGTACGGTAGCAAGACATGGACTCATTACCAAATGTAATCTCCCTCTATCCAAAACTGGGGTACACCTCACAAGGGCACTCTGCATGGACCAAGCGGATGTGATTGCATGCATTTATGAGGGCGTAGAGGGTCACTGATAATCTCACACACATGCAGGATGACTGCACTGAACCCCCTCTGTGGCTTGCACACATCTCCAGTCCTATGCATGTCTGGCCACTACATACATCACATATCGACCTGTGTCTGTGCGTAGAATCACTGTGTGCATGACTGGGCAGCATTCAATGAGCATGTCCTGTGAACATATGTGTATGTCATGTGTGTGGCAATGGGGTACATGGACTCACCAACAAAATATCATCTACACAAGTGTGGTTGTGTGCAATTATACAGGGCTGAGGCGGTGCATATTTTTATTTCAGTGTGAATGAACAAGAGTAAGGACACAGTAAGTGCAGTGATGTGATCTCGTCTTGGTGGGTGGGCACTGGGCATACCCTCTGGGTTCACACTGAGTCGGACAACAGGGGCACACAGAGACAATTAGCTGAGCAATTACTGTCCTGGCACCTGCATGCCCAACATCATGTGGCTCTGTATGGCTGACAATGTAACACACTCCACTCAGACATACAACTGCATGCAGGAAAAACCGTGACATTGGGACACACACACTCCTTCATCCTGGAGACAGCATGTTTGTCAGTGAATGACACAACCCCACACCCTCAGGCATATACTGCAGCAGTACAAATACATGTCTGCCCCCCTACACCTCACTTTTCAATGACTTACCACAACATTGGGGGCACTATACAGCCTTGGGTACTGTGCGAGCACCTCGTCCACCAGGACCTCCAGCTCCTCGCTTGTTAAAGGTTTGGCACAGATCTTCCTTGTCCTTGCCATCCCTGTGGACATGGAACACATGTGTTGAAAGTAGGTGGTGAGGGGTCCCAGGCAGCAGGCTCTGGAAGCAGCAGCAGGAGAGGGTCCCAAGCAGCAGGCTCTGGAGGCAGCTGCAGGAGAGGTTCCCAGGCAGCAGGCTCTGAAGGCAGCACCAGGAGAGGGTCCACAGATTTATAGCCAACTGGGGTCATTTCTTAGGTGCCAAGCTGCAACAATTGGTTGTCCAGGTCTGCCTCTTTTCAAAGCATCCAATGACTGCCTCCGTGGTGGCGGAGTACGCCTTCCGCAATATTCAAAACTGCTTCATGCCACCGCAATCATTGCTCCCATTGGCTGTAGGCAATGCTTCATGGGGGTGATGCACCGCAGGGGCCCAGGGTGCGCTACCGCGATGGTGCATCTTTCCAAAGCATCCAATGACCGCCTCTGCGGTGGCAGAGCACACCTTCCGCGATTTTCAAAACTACATCATGCCACCGCAATCATTGTTCCCATTGGCTGTAGGCAATGCCCCATGGCGGTGACACACCGCTAGGGCCAGGCGGTAGCTACCTCAAGTAGGGTGGCAGAGCATGCCCACCGCCATCTACCCATGTCTCCATGCCAATGACTACCGCACTTGGGTATAGGGGTGGTGCTGGTGACACACCGCCGGGGCCAGGCGGTAGCTACCTCGAGTAGGGTGGCAGAGCATGCCCACTGCCATCTTCCCATGTCTCCATGCCAATAACTACCGCACTTGGGTGAAGGGGTGGTGCTGGTGACACACCACTGGGGCCAGGCGGTAGCTACCGCGAGTAGGGTGGGGGAGCATGCCCGCCGCCATCTTCCCATGTTTCCATGCCAATGACTACCGCACTTGTGTCTGGGGTGGTGCTGGTGATACACCGCCGGGGCCGGGCGGTAGCTACAGCAAGTAGAGTGGCGGAGCAGGTCTGCTGCCTTCTTATCATGTCTCCATGCCAATGACTACCGCACTTGTGTCTGGGATGATGCTGGTGACACACCACCGGGGCCAGGCGGTAGCTACCATGAGTAGGGTGGCCGAGCATGCCCACCACCAACTTCCCATGTCTCCATGCCAATGATTACCGCACTTGTGTCTCGGGTGGTGCTGGTGACACACCGCTGGGGCCAGGCGGTAGCTACCGCGAGTAGGGTGGTGGACCATGCCCACCACCATTTGGGCATGTCTCCATGCCAATGACTACTGCACTTGTGTATGGGGTGGTGCTGGTGATACACCACCAGGGCCAGGTGGTAGCTACTGCGAGTAGGATGGTGGAGCATGCCCACCGCCATCTTCCCATGTCTCCATGCCAATGACTACCGCACTTGGGTGAAGGGGGGGTGCTGGACACACATCGCTGGGGCGAGGCGCTAGCTACCGTGATTTGGGGCACATGCAATGGCAATGTCCATCGGAAACACTTCGACAGTACACAGTGGCAACATGGTGAAGGGCACATCATTGTGCACACAAGGCCATTATTCCATTGAATCCACAGGTGCCCGCACGTGCCATGGTTGGGTATAAATGACGTAAATTGGTCTGTAGTACCTGCCATATCAATTATGCATTTGATGGTTGATGATGTGTGACAGTGTTGAGGTGGACTCAACAATGTGTTCACTATCACTAATCAATGTGTTGTGGGTCAGGGATGACCTTGGCAAGGCTTGTCTCACTGTATGATGTTGTTACTTACTTGTGCTTTTATATCTGCTCATACACACAATTGACAGTTCGCGGCCTACTGTGATCATTGTGTTGTGGATGTGTGCCAAGTTTACATGATGCATTGAGTGTGAAGACTACAGCAGATGAGTATGAGACAGTCATGTTTATTTTACACACATTGGCTGGATGGTATGCTACAAGGCGTGTATATGTGAAATGTGGGGTTTAGTATGTGTGCATTCACATTGACCTATGTGTTGTTTGAGGCACAGGTGTATGGTAAATAGAGAGGTGTGCCCTCAGTGTGGCTCAAACGTCCACCCATGTAACCTGGTGTGTCACGCATTTCTCAGGGAAGTCTTTGTTTTTCCGTGACATCCTTAACGGGATGTGCTGTGGCCATCTCATGATGGTTGTCATTGACGTGTCCATTTTCATCTCAACTAGTAGGAGGCCTAATCTCATACGTCACTTGACACTGCTGGAGGACATGGAGGATGTTGCGATCATTCGCAAATTCCGCCTCGACCGACCCACCCTGAAGACCCTTTGTGATCTGTTGGAGCCCCACCTGCAGCCTCGTCGCCACTACCCAACAGCTTTCACACCAACGTACAAAGTGATGGCAGCCCTCCATTTTTTTGCAACTGGTTCCTTCCAGGAGACCCTGGCCAGCGCTGCAGGGATGTCTCAACCCCTAATTCAGCCTGGTGCTAAGGGATGTTCTTGGAGCCATGATGATCTATAAGGACAGAATCATACATTTCCCCAGGGGAGCTGAATTGGCCGGTGTGAAGGGAGCCTTGTATCCGCTTAGGGACATCCCCCATGTTGTTGGTGCCATCGATTGCACACATGTCGGTCTGATGCCACCACAGGCGAGTGAGCACCTTTTTTGCAATCGAAAACATTTTCACTCGATCAATGTGCAGATGGTGTGCCTGGCAGACATGACCATATCGCATGTGTGTGCCAGATTCCCCGGCTCGGCCCATGACTCGTACATCCCGAGGAACAGCATTGTGCCCCGGATGATGGCAAATCTGTTTCCCTAGCGTGCTTGAATTGTGGGTGAGTATGCCTAGTAATATGGCGTGCTGTGTGTGTGACCTGCTGCCCTCTGCCTGTGCAACATTGCAATGTGTGTTTGTTATTCCTAGGTAACTCTGCATATCCCAGCCCTCCATGGCTGCTGAGCCCACTACGTAATCCCAGGACCCTGGCTGATATCAGGTACAATAAGGCCCATGGCAGAACCCATCGTGTCATTGAGCGGACTTTTGGCCTGCTCAAGTCAAGATTCCGCTGCCTTGACAAAACTGGAGGTGCACTGTCATACTCGCCTGGGAAGGCCTTTAAGATTGTTGTGGCATGCTGTATGCTCCACAACATTGCCATTCACAAGGGGATTCCCCTGCTCCTGGATGATGATGAGGACCCAAGACCCCCTCCTGCCCAAGGACCTGAGTCCAGTGATGAGGACAGTGGAGAAGAGGAAGGAGTTGACATGTGACAACAGCTCATCACCCCCTACTTCACTTGAAGTTGGGTGACGAGGTACAACTTGTACATTGTCTGGTATGATTTCTGTTGTCGTGAAGGTCTATGTGAGAAAGGCACATGTAAAGTCACTTGTGTGTGGAAATGTGGCAGTGACATTTCATCTGTGAACGTATACGGGACTCAGTATGTTGACACTTGTTGCACATTGTGTTGTCTGCCTGTTGACTTATGTAGATGGTTGGTGTAGTGTAATGTCTGTGTTGCCACAATCACACCAGTGACTGTTGTTCTGTTGTGTCTCCCTAGGTGCCTTGAAATTATCCAGGCCTACATACTGTACATTTTTTGGAAACATTATGGACATTTTGAACACTGTAAATATTGCACTAAAGACAAAGCTGAAACAATTGAAGTTTGTAATGTATTTTATTTACAAGGTTGACATGTGAGTAGTGCAGACAGATTTACATGAAGGTGGTGATGGAGCAGTGAGTTGACAGTCATGGTAAATGAGATGAAAGAGTAGACACCACATTGATGTGCTGACCCAGTCCAACAGACAGGTGCCATTCACAAGGCAGTGGGGGGAAGGACAGTCAAAACAGTCAATGCAGTGGGGAAGAGGGTTGCCATCAGGGCTGGCTCCGTGACTGGCGTTTGGCTGGTGCTTTGAGTCCAGAGACTCCCAGGCTCTTCTTTGGATGCCCCATTAGTTGCTTGGCTGGGGGGACTGTGCTGCATGGCCAGCAGTGTCTAAGGACTCACCTCGCTCTGTGGCCGCAGGGGAGGATGGTGCACTGTCATCCTGCAGCACAACAGAGGGGGGTGGAGGTGTTGTTTGAGACGCAGGCCTGTCCCTCAGTAACACCACTTGCTGGCCCATGAGGTCCACCATTTTTTCAAGGCAGGTGTCGATGGACCTCATCAGCAGGATGAGCTCATGTAGTAGTTCTTCAGACTGGCCACTTTGTCTCTGGACCTGTTCGTAGGCCCCGATGACTCTGGTGAAGTGGTCCGGGTATGGTGTCCCAACCTCCTGAGGTCTGGGGGTGACCCTGGCCCTCCCACCTGCCCTGCTGCCACGGACCTGTTGCCTCACCACTGTGGGTCCATGTACATTTTCCCTCCCGTCCACAGTTGTTAGTGTAGGCTGCTCATCCCCTGGGACAGGGAGGGTGCTGCAGTTGGCACTGGTGGTGGTGGTGGTGGTGGTGGTGGTGGTGGCAGTGGCGGCACAGGCCGAAACTGCAGGGGTCTGCTGTGCAGTTGGTGTTGCAGTGTAGTGTAGTTCCTATATTCCCAATATGCTCTGTGCATTGGAATAATATATCCTGTAGCTTAGACGTAGGACTGAGGTCTACTAGGTCTCTACCGGTTATATTAAACTTAATTGTGAGTGCCAGCTAGCTCAGAGGTCAGTAGAAACTTTCTCGAATAAACAAGAAGGGATTAGTTTCTGACAACCACATAAAACATTACAATTTTGTTTCCCAAAAATAAGAAATCAAATCTCTAGAGTCGCGGAAACAACAGATAACTATTTGACTCAGTCAATCATGCTTGCTTAGTTTCACCATAGGTGCAACAGGAATAGAGAGACTGGCGTTTAAAAAAAAAAAGGTATTTATTGAACAGTCTTCTTTCTCAAGCATTGAAAATGAACTGCTACAATAGTAAAGCTTACTATGAAGTACAATGCATATAATACGAACAGTATTATAAAGTAGTACTGTAAAAGCATGATATGGTTTCTAAGCCATAAGGCACATCAAATGTATAAAATACATAAAATACCTACAGTGATGAAAGGATGACTAAAAGTATTCAACTGGCGCTTCTAAATACGCCTACCCCAGTGTACCTAACCTATGTCTATACGAGGGAGGAAGTATAAGAGGAGTAGCTTAAGTTTGCCAGGAATCTGATTCCAAAAATTCTCTAAGAGGTCTAATCAGCTCCGTACCTTTGGTTCTAGAATAAAGGAGGTCTTGTATCTCGTTCTCGGGACTCGATTTCCCAGATACCCGCAAGGGTAGCCTGGAAACACTGGAGCTGGATTTCTCGGCAAGAGAAATGACAGAGTCTCGCAGTGCGTCTGCTGGAGGGTCGGCTTCCTTCGGCGCCGGGCAATTAGATAGTCGATCTGCTCCAAACCACCGTGTGTTTGTTTAGGCAAATCAAGGCATATTTATACTTTGAAGGTGCCAAGTTTGACGCATGTTTGGACTTAATAACGTCACTCAAAGACTCATTTCTTGGAAAACGCCGGGAGTTCTAGAAGAACTTAATATTCAAGCAGGGGGAAGTCCCGGGTTGCTGAAGGCGGGTTTTTCCAAGAAAACGTTGTTAATTCTTAGGGCTTAGTGGAAGTATCCATGCCGTATTTGGGATGTATGGTTTAGGCCAAATATGGTAATGATTTCTATGACTATATAAGGAAATGATTAAGTATACCAAGTATAAGGGCATGAATCGGGAAATTTATACTAGGGTCTGAAATTCATTTACAACACCCACTCCACGATTTTAAGTCCAATAAAGCTAACCTAGTAAGCACTGAACATATCTAAAGATAGTGTTTACAATCCCACCCCAATACATAAAATGCATTCGACCTGGGTACGCAGAAAAAATATTTTTCGTATTTCTACAGTACACAATATACTTAAGGGAAGAATTTATGCAATTTGAAAAGAATCATGAGATTACATTTATGAAAACGTCTCGAGATCATTTCATAACATAACATGTCATAGCAATCTTTCTATTAATAGGGACGAGGCCAAATAGTTCTTTTAGTCAGTCTTCAAAAAATGACTTGAATTTCTAGTTCTCTAGGAATAGTTCTACTTTAAACAGATAAGTCTGTGCCAAAAAGTTCAATTTTTTGGAAAGAGAGAAATAATTCAATTTGTTTTGAAAAAATAGAGTTCCAAATGGTAAAAGTCTTTGTTTTAAAAAATGAAGGCCGAATTTCAGATTTCAGAGAACACTGTGTGCATGATTCTAAAGTTATTCTCAGTGTCAGGAGAAAACATCAGGTCGTCTAGGCTGGCAAAGAAATCGTCTTCCACAGTAGGTGAAAGTGGAACCACTTGATCTAGCAGACCAAATGTGCATAGATGAGAAGCATTGTCCTCAGCGTTTGTTGCAGCGTTAGCAATGGTCATATCAGATGGTACCTGTGTGCCTGGTGTTTCTTGTACCTCACCCTCAGTTAGACTTACTGGCGAGATCTCAATGAATGCCGTCATCAGGATTTGTAGCCGTTGGGGACAACACAATGCATGAGTTGTTATCGGACCTAGCAAGACAACGACATCCGATGGCAGGACTGATGGAAGTGTAAGACAAATGTCTAACAAGCATTCCTCTCCGCAAAGCAGATATCGTAGAACAGGTAAGATGCAATCTTGTCAGATTGGTTTGAACGAGAGAAGCCATGTCGTATTCAGATCTCTTAAACGAGCCAAACCGAGAATCTGTGTTATTCTCTCACGATACCTCTGGGCACGGACCGTTTGTTCCATGAGGTTCTGGGTATCGCCGGTTACTGGACTTGCCATATCGGAGCAGAAGAAATAAAAATAGAATTCCTGCTACGAGTCCCAAGATGAGAGGCAGGCCGCTGAACACAGAGTGCACGAAATTTGGAAAAATGCAGAGTACTGCTTCAAATGGTAATAACAGTCCTGAAAAAATCGTCTTAAATACATGTGCGATGCCACTGGTATCAGACATGTTTAAGATTTGACTTAACATTTCTGCAAAATGTACAGGGCAGTTTGTTGATAGTAATGCATGTATCTCTGCAGACGTCCTTGCAACTTGCAGATCATACGTTTCTTTTGATGATTTCAGTGGCACAGATTTTTGCAAAAGAATAGTCTGCTTAAGTATCAATTCGTACAGAAGAGATATTCAGTGAAGGCCATATTGCCGTCTTACTGTCTGACTTGCGAGTTGGATACAATACTTGCATACAACAAGTGACCATGGACGACACACTAACCAGATAAACTTTTCCTGGCACCATTCCACAGCAGCTGTGGTCATTCAACATAACGTAACTGTCATTGGATAGCTGCCTGAAAACGGGTTCTATCAGTGTGGAGGGAGTACCGTGCAGGTGGCATGAAAGGTTATTTGCAGAACCATCGCAGGATCCGTGTAAATTAATACCCTGGCACAGAAGTGTACCACTTAGTGAATTTTTACAATTTTTCCCACTAAGGAATACTTCTTTCGCCTTATTCCAACATTTGTGTTTATGGTAAAGTCCATGTTGACTTAATGTATTCTTTACCCAACCTTTCATACAGGCCTTCTGGGTTATGATGTAGACAATACTGAAATTGGAAAATCGTCACTGGAATCATGATGGTGCCTTGAATTATCCATTCTATTACAGGTTTCTCAGAAACTGTCAATGGTAATCTTTCCAGTTTTTCAATGCTCAGCACCGTATAGTCTGCTCCTCTTTGTGCCAAAGAGATTTGTTTATCTGTAAGGTTAAACCCAGTAAACAATGACGTTGTGTTGATTAGCCTCCATGGCACGTAGCCTGAACACAGATTTTGCAATGTCCAGCCTAGCTGCATTATAGAACATAATTGAGACTGGCCATGTTGTAACATTAGCAAGTCTTGTTCCAATATGTCAATTGCAGAGGATACAATGCTGTCCAATCATTATATATTCTAGAGGACAGAGTAGTTAACCCACTGTCCACTACAGAGAGAGCTTTCTCCAAGTTAATACGATCAATTTCTCGTATTCTTTCTGCAGTTTCTAATTGTGTTAATTTCCAAGCTTCGTTGTACGCAGCATATATACCGGTGTATATGAAACGTTTTTGCCGTGGTTTGCGAGGTCCCAATGAGAAATCTCGCAAATCATTGCGTTCTTCAAGTAAAGTCAAGTGTTGTTTAATTTCTGGAAGTGTCCAATTTTTCAGCCATTCAAGGCATAGTTTCCCTACACTATATGTTGTTACTATCCCTGGATGTTGTCCCTGGGGGTATCTTGGATCTGGCCTGTTAAGAATTAAACCCTGTGTTTTGTTCAGGAATCTATCTTGACAGTTATTGGTGTCTGTAGGCCAGATTAACCATTTTTTCCAATTAGGACTAGTTCTATTCAATTTGAAAACATATTGTACGTCTATCTCCCCATCTGTGGTTTTGTTATTTTCAGGGATGGGCTTTGGTATAGACGGTTTATTTAGATCTTTTATTTTTGCTATGCCAAGACAAGATGTTTGTTGCACAGAGTCATTTAAAAACATTATTTGTTCAGGTATAATGCAGGCTCTGAATAACGCTTCCAAACCTAGTACCTGCCATTCTTTTGTGCCCCAGACAGTTTTTGTCTCGATGTTGTCTTTCCAGAAGTCGTAACCCAATGTGGACAATTTAGCATAAAAGTTTGCGGAATAAATTTGTTTAGTATTGGTCAACATTGTTTTCAATCCTGTCTTATTTACATTTTTGAAATAAAAAGTTTCTGGATCTGTAACATTAAACCCTGAGAAGTAAGGAAACTTTTCATAAAATGTTTTAGAGCTGCCTTTTGGTGGTGTTGGACAATGTTCCTATTGAATATACATAAAAACATTTCTAGGGCTTGCAGATTTGCGCAAATAGTGATGACCATAATGATTAAAACAATACATTTGTTCATAGTCTGATGACCCTTCTAAATAGTCATGTTCAGTATATTTCGCAGACATTTCTAAATCTGACATCATATTATAAATTGTCTCAAAGTCCCAATCATTAGAGAATGTGCTGGGTGTTACAAAGTCATTTAAAGAAACCTTGAACTGATGTGGAATCCTCAGCATCTCTACCGGGCCATTGATATCATAATCAGTTCTATCCCATGCTAAACCACCTGGTATAGGGATGACTGTGATGTTTATTGATGACAGTTGTCTTGTATCAACATGTGATGATTTGTGCGGTTTTAGGACCAAGTTGATTTTCTGACTTGCTGTGTCCGTTGTACTGTATTTTCCATCTATCATTTGGCCCAGGCTTAAAACCAATATTAGCCAGAACAGGAGGAAAAATGCACCTAAACCAATCCAAAACTCAGTGCATGGTGAAACCAGATATATTTTTTAAAGTTCATGAAAAAGTTCTGTCGATTTTTCTTTGAGAGTTTTCTTTGTTGTTGTATCTTCAGGTTCACTTGGATCCTCAGAAAAGTTATCAAAGTTGATGAAATATCCATATGCAGTTCTGTCAATTGTTTGAATGGAATCTGGGTTTGTTGAAATCGCTGGAACTGATATCTCCTTTGTCATGTTAGTGTGTTCAGGTGCTACATCATTGTAGGCTGGTGTTTCTGACCGAACAGATATTTGGGTCTCAAGAGGCAAGAGTTCCATTGCTTTATTGCATAGTCCTTATTTTCTTACTGCAGGTTTATCAAAGGTGATAAGCCTTTCAGTTTGAACCTCTTGGATTGTAGCAAGATGCTACATCTTGGGAGTCCACTTGGCCTACTACGTATTATTGGCCACATGTTGTGGTTTTACCAGGTCAATGGACACTACTCTGTTCTCCTTTTTACCAGCAAGGGGCAGTAGTACTATTCTCAAGACGGGTACCGCTTTTCATAAGAAGGCCTAAATTCCTTCTTCACCGCTATCTTTTCCCTGACTAGACCCCCAATCTTTGGAATCCTGACAGGTCTTGCTGGGACAGGTGGTTTATCTTCAGTGGCTGTTGGCTTTTGTGTTGTGTTACTCAGACTTCTTCTTGTTTCATTCAAGTCCTGTAAGACAGCCAAACGATCTTTGATAACAAAGAGTTTCTGTTATACCACTGAAGTCTGACAATCGAGATCCTCGATCATCATTCTCGTACCAAATAGTAGTTCATAAGGAGTGATTCCCCCAGAGAATTTCTTGGCAGATTGTTAAGACTACGTTCGACACTTATTAGATGTTTGACCCACCCATCACCCGAACCTAATACCTTTGCTGTTATGGATTGCTTTATGTCACGGTTTTTTCTTTCCACTACCGCATTACCCTCAGGATGGAAGGGACTAGAATACCGCAATGCAACACCCAAACTAACCATGGCCTCCTTATAAGCTTGAGAGCTAAATGCAGGGCCCTGATCAGAATGTAGCGTGCCGATTGCATATGTGCCGATAAGGACTCGCAGATCCTTTATAACAGTTCTGGAGTCAGCCGAGCTCTGGGGCCATAACCAAATAAATCTCGCTCAGGAATCCACTGCGACCATGATATATTTATAGTTGCCATCCCGTGTTAAGGGACCACAGTGGTCCAGATAAACACACGCTAGTGGTTTATCTGAAAACAGAAGGGGCGTTTGCGCAGGACGTTTCACTGTAGAAACCTTCATTTTCTGGCAGATTTCCCATTCTAGTACATAGTCTCTAGTTTGTTTCCTCATGCATGGCCACCAGTATCTCTGTTTTAAAAATGATACCGTAGCGGAAACACCAGCGTGTGCAGAAGCAAGCCCTTCATGTGCTGCAACGATTAGTCCTAACCTGTGTTCCATGTTTGGTATTGCCCTATCCCCCACTCCAGTGATTCGAGCAAAAGGAACATTGTTTGCATCAGTTATATATGAGTACTTTACTGGAAAGCCTTTTGGGAGTGTCTTACCACTGTCTTTGATTGAAGCAGTGACAGCTTGCATTGCTTTGCTTTCTATTTTTGTTTTTGACCGGGTGATAGCAGCTACGGAAGCCGTTTGCACAGCTGCCTTCGCGGCTTCATCAGCCAATGAATTCCCTGCAATGTGAACACCATCACGCTGATGACTCAGTGTATGTATCACATGAGTCTTTTGTAGTTCTTTCTGTAAAAGATCTACTTGTTCCCAAAGCAACTTATGCTTGATTGTGCCACCTTTAGCGTCTTTGAATCCATTTTGAACCCAGTTCTGCAGATACTCATTGTAAGATTGGACGCAGTAATACGAATTGCACACTATTAGTGTGGGGAATTCGCGATCGGTATTTTCAAGCGCCATCTTGAAAGCCTGTAGTTCAGCTCGATGAGCTGTACAGTCTCCGAGTGATTGAGTTTTTGTGACCCCCAAGGTATGTCATCGTTGAGGCCATGTGTGTGTGTCGAAAGGCGATATATCCACCTTTGTTCCTTCTCAAAAAGGCTGTCTTCATTGATAGGATTCAGTTGTTCTATTATTACCCATCTGATGACATACCTTGGGGGTCAGTCATGCGGAGATGATCAGTTGCTTCCTTTGTTTCCCTCCCTAGTCTACAAACCCCTTCCATATAGCAGAAGAAGTAGTGCCAGATGGCGTTAATCTATCCCTTTGCCCCTAATAGTATTAACTACAAAGCCTTGAATTACTGATCTGTCTTAAAAGAAAATAATAAGGTTGACTATACGCTTTGTTGCTACTGCGTTTTATGACATTTGTAGTTTAAATACCTTTTGCGATACTATGATGTCTGTTAAGAACATCATTCCGAAGTGGGTTCGGTTGATAAATAAACATCACTCTGCTACGGTTGTACGGCCGATTTAGGGTGTCACAATCCATATTGAATGACTTTATTCCCGAGTTTATGTACTCGTAACACTAACGAATACGTAAATAGAGAGGCCCCTTTAAGATTTCCAAGTGAAGACGTCAGTCACGTGACCGCAAGCCACGTAGATCACGTCTCTAAATTAAAAACCACGTCCGCTGCGGCCCATTTGTAGCTTCGGGCGGCAGATGTGGACACCATAGGTTTGACGGCGGGCAGTAACCCAGATACAAGTAGATTGTTTGCAGGTTGATAGGATCTTTTACCGAAAGGAAATTAACAATTTCTGTAATACACACCCTGAGTCGGGTATAGGAATGAATCATCTTTTTCCTTGTGTTTACACTTAGATTGCCTGGGCGTGAAGAAATCCCCCTGCCGCAAGCCCATGGGGCGCTCTCACAAATAACTATTTGTGAGTGCTTTTTTCTCTGAGTGTGATCGGACTTCCTGATCCTTCCGTTGTTCTAAAGGTGTTTTTAACTGTTTGTGTTGTTATCCCCAACAAGCACTTTCTGTATTATGATGTACTTGGCTGCCAAATAACGTGTACATAATTTTAATACACGTTAGTTTAAGACAGACAAGAGTGGGGCCTGAATATTATGCCTTGAATATTGCTACAGTTTATAGCATGTTCATCAAAAATAGAGGGATGAGGAAAAAGTAGTGTCCGTTTCTTTCCCCTAGGTATGAGATGAGTTTAATCAAAAGTGAAAAAGGACACTAGTAACACCTTTTAACCTTCGGTTTAAAGGATGAAGAGTACCCTCAATGCATTCGGAGGTGCTGTATATATGGTTCATCCGCCCCGCATTGTAGTTGTGGCAGTTATCATCGGGTTGATCTTCTGTGTGTGATCTGCCAGCCTCGCCCGAGGCACCTCTGGGTTATATGGTGCAGTGTCCAGAGATATGAGGGTTTCCCCACTATATACAGTGCAAAAAGAAAAAAGAAAAAAGAAAAAGTGATGTGCAAAAAATTGGATAAAAAGGGGAAATAGCCCCGGAGATTTATTTGAGGGGTGTATTTCCACTGTTGTTTAAAAAAGAACTGTACTTTACGTAGAACGAGTTACTGGGTCTACAAGTATTTAGTGAAAAGGCGTCGACATGTTTCAGCTCCTTGGGCCCTAGGGGTCTATGGAGCCTTCGTCAGGACTTAACTGCCACAACTACAATGTGGGGCGGATGAACCATATATACCGCACCTCCGAATGCATTGAGTTTTTGAGGGTACTCTTCATCCTTTAAACCGAAGGTTAAAAGGTGTAACTAGTGTCCTTTTACAGTTTATAGCATTCATTTATCTGTGAATGAACAGTTTTGCAATTACAGAAGATGAAACTGTCTATTGTGAGGGTATACAGCATGTATACACGTGTCTCGAAGTGTTTATAATTACAAAGTGTTTAAACACCCATTATGAGGGTTTATAAACTATATATGTTTGTTTTGATTTCTACACTTCAGATTTCCGGGTCTCCCATAATTCGGAGAGGCCACAGGAGGAAATACCTACATGAACTTTTACGGATAAGGTTGTAATAGTTTTCTTTCCCACACCATAGGTTTGGACGCCTTAGCGTGTGCCAACCATGGAGTGAGAATCCTTTTTTTGGTCCTGACGAATGCTAAGCTGATCTCTGGCTTGTTAGCAGAAACATGTTGACCATTTTTCTTTATTAATAGGACTTTATGGTTCAAACTAACACAACCATTTATTAGTCCGCTTTGTTTCACTGGTTTTAACGGAGTTAGAACTACCCTCTTATTAAAAAGAATTGTTTCAGTTTGAGGAGTAGTCCACACTCCTTTTAATTCACCTTAATCACCAATTCTGATTTATTTTCTACTACCAGGACCCAATGAAGACAACTGGCTACCAACTTTTAGTTGGGGCCTGAGGGTCCTTTTAGTTTACACTGAGCACGTGTATCTCACCTCCTTACTAACTGGGTATCTGTTCTGGTGCTAGTAAATTTATTACACCTTGAACCTCTCTTGTCTTTTACATTGTGCTCTTTTCTTTAGTTTTTGTTGGCACTCTTACGTTGATTGATATATATATTGCTTGTAAGGGGTACAGGAGTGGCTTTCTGACCCTTTCTCTCTTGTTGATTGTATTGTATCAAAAAAGTATTGAACATCTGTTGCAGCCAGAGAGTTAACCCATTGTATCCATCTCTGTAAAGCTTTAGAATTAGGAATGCTTGCTCTTGTCACTGCCTCTAAGGCAGGTACAGGTGTAACGATCATTATGCGTTTACCCTGCGTGCAAGCTCTCTCTTTTGCTACAGCAGTTTGAACCACTGTCAGAATTTTTCTGTAGAAGTGAACTTCATTTCTGCTTGTGTGTACAAGTGTGATTTTAAAGCTATTGGTACCGTTTCTCCTTCATTAAAGGTTAGGTACGTGAATCCGCATCTTCCTGGGATGATTCGGATTACAAGGTTGCGCACATTTTCGTGTGTGTCTAGTTTAGTTTTTGCTAACATATCTGTTTGGACTGAACGCAAAATTTCTGTGTGTGTTTGAGTCCAATGTGTTGGTTTAAAATCAGATTTGATTAATTCGTAGAGGTTTAACCCTCTCTGCGTAATTCAGAAAGTAAGTTCTTCCAAAATTCAGGAAACCTAGAATTGACTACGTTTTTCAGCGTCTTTGGAGGTTGGAGCAGCACACATTTCTCTAGAAAGTTTGCTGCTAGGCTTTTGCCTTCACTTGACAACTCATATCCCAAGAATATGACATTGAGGTGGGCAATTCTTGATTTTTTAAAATTGAATTTATACCCCTCAGAAGCGAACCCAAGTATTATGGTGTTCACTCTTTGCAAGTGCTTGTCCAAGTCGTCATCTGTAAGATAGATGTCATCGACATAAGATAATGCCTCTTCATCGTACGTTTGGAGAAACTCCGTTACTCTTGCTGAAAATAACCCTGGGCTATTCTTAAATCCTTGGGGGAGACAACAAAATTGTCGCTGTGACCCCAAAATTGAGAAAGCGGTCAAATGCCTGCTTTCTGGTGCAATATTTTGACAAAAAAATCCATTTGAAATATCTAATGTAGTTTTATATTTTTTGCGCACAATGTTATTCATCAGTGCTGCACTGTGTGAATTTTGTACCGCAAATGTTTTGCAACAAGAGTTTAAGTGTGTGTAACCCAATACTAGACGATATGAATTGTCTGGTTTGCATACAGGAAACAAAGGATTGTTCATAGACGAGGTGCATGTTTCAATCACCCCTTGGTATTCAAGTTGATTTAAAATCTCCCTGACCTGTTTTTAGCTTCTTGCTTAACTGGGTACTGCCTTTGTGCAGTGGGCTGGTTTTTTAACTGGATTTTATGGTGAGGAGAATCCTCATCCCATCCTGCATGATTTTTATATAATGCTGGAGCTTGGGCTACTGCCCATTTTCTGGCATATGTATATTTTTTATGAATTGGAATGTGATTAGAGAAGGCTGGCATAATTATCTCTTCGCCATGTGGGCACTCCCTGACAAATTCAGGTGGCCAGTCTTGTTCAGCTAGAAGAATGTCATAGCCCTTAGAGAGTTTAACCCAAAAGAGTGCTCTTATTTTTCTAGTTATGTCCCCCTCCATCCGGAGTGTTACTTCATATAACATATGGGGTACACTAAGCCTGGTGTCTGCAGTTTCAACCTGAATGCATTCATTCAAGTCCACTGTCTCCAGATGATCCTTCAGGATCTTGCGAACTATGGTTACTTCTGCGGCGCTGTCTAGCATTGTCTGAGCGCATTCCCCGTTCTTGAGTTGTGTCCTCAAGATCCTCTGCATGTCTGACCTTTATGCTTGCTACTTTCTTTTTCGAAAATTTAGTCTTTTTATTTTGGTGAACGGGTTCTTTGTCTTTGGACTTGACACGTTCTTCTTTGTGTTCTGATCGCCCTCTTCTTTCCGATTTCTGCAAAGAAGTCTAAAAAGATCGAGAGGGACGTGTGTCATTATCTTGATATCTATCAGGCTTTCTTAAAGTATCCCTATTTCTAAGGTTGTATCTTTTTTCAGAGGGTTCCCGTTGGGGAGACCTACCTCCCCATTCAGGAGACCTAACTCTCCTTTGGACAGAACATTTGTCTCTCTAGGAGGTGTCTGTTTAGTGTTCTTCCACTTATTTTTAGGAGTAGTGAGATTATTTTTAATATACACCTTTTCAGGATTTTCTGTTAATTCAGGTTTTACTGGTTTCCCACCCAAACTATCTCTACCTAGTTCTTCATAGGATTTTTCAATAATTCTTGCAAGTTCATATGGTTGGTCTGCTATATCTGTTTCTTTTAACTTCTGGTAGCAGGTTGGACTGTTAATTGAACCAATTGTCTATATGCTTTTGTTAATTGTTTTAGTTGAGCTAAAAGTTCTCTATCTGACATTTCTTCAATGTCAGGATGTGGTGTATAGCTGGCTAGTACCGGCCATGTAGCTCCTGTTCTACCTAGTGGACCGAGCCTGGTAATGTGATTTTGATGTTTTAGGGCGCCATTAAACCAGAGCTGATGCTCTTGGTAAGTTAGTGGAATTTCAACGTCCTCGAATGGAACGTATTCCTCTGGAGGTTCATCTGCTTTGTAGTAGTGTAACTCCCGTGTTACTGGATTTGCTTGTGGAAAAGTAATCCATGAATAGAATACCTCTGTCTGCCGATATTCATGTGCCTCTATCACAAATATAACTTTACCACCTCTTGATGAGACCCCATTTTCTATAAGTTTTATAGTTATGGTTTTCATTATATTTGCCGGGATGAATGTAGCATCCGGGTCATTTTGTTGGAGAGTTGTGTTATCTAACGCCGCTTGAGCTGCTATTCTAGCTCTCTCCCTTTCGTCGTCAGTCTCTGACATTTTTATTTACTGAAAGTTTTGCAGAACAAGTTTCCAAGGAAACAAATATTAGGTGCACAAAATTTTGGAACACTGTATCCTTCAACGTTGAATAAACCGAAAACTAATACATAGGATTCCCGTCCTACTAAGTTTTGGAGGATATTATGCCCTGTTACCCACTCCAGACGTCTATTGGAGTTTTTACGGGAAAGAGGTGTCTGTGTGAAAAGCACGACTGAGTTACATTACATACACACATTTACACTCTAGTATCTAGCGTTAAATTATCGCCTTACCAAACGTTGGGCGCCATTTAGTGTAGTTCCTATATTCCCAATAGGCTCTGCGCATTGGAATAATATATCCTGTAGCTTAGACGTAGGACTGAGGTCTACTACCGGTTATAATAGACTTAATTGATAGTGCCAGCTAGCTCTGAGGTCACTAGAAACTTTCTCGAATAAACAAGAAGGGATTAGTTTCTGACAACCGCATAAAACATGACAACTTTGTATTCCCAAGAATAAGAAATCAAATCTCTAGAGTAGCGGAAACAATAGATAACTATTTCACTCAGTCAATCGTGCATGCTTAGTTTTACCAGAGGTGCAAGAGGGATAGAGAGACTGGCGTTTTCATTAAAAAGGTATTTATTGAATAGTCTTCTTTCTCAAGCATTGAAAATGAACTGCTACCATAGTAAAGCTTACTATGAAGTACAATGCATTTAAAACGAACAGTATTATAAAGTAGTACTGTAAAAGCATGATATGGGTCCAAAGCCATAAAGTGCATAAAATGTATAAAATACATAAAATACCCACAGTGATAAAAGGATGAGTATAAGTACTCAACTGGTGCTTCTAAATACGCCTACCCCGGTGTACCTAACCTATGTCAAGTACAAGGGAGGAAGTATAAGAGGAGTAGCTTAATTTTTTAGGAGTTTTCTGCCAGGAATCTGATTCCAATAATTCTCTAGAAGGTCTAATCAGCTCCGTACCTTTGGTTCTAGAATGAAGGAGGTATTGTATCTCGTTCTCGGGACTCGATTTCCCAGATACCCGCAAGGGTAGCCTGGAATCACTGGAGCTGGATTTCTCGGCAAGAGAAATGACAGAGTCTCGCAGTGCGTCTGCTGGAGGGTCGGCTTCCTTCGGCACTTGCTGCTGCAGGGCGTCGGGCAAGTAGATAGTCGATCTGCTCCAAACCGCCGTGTGTTTGTTTAGGCAAATCAAGGCATATTTATACTTTGAAGGTGCAGAGTTTGACGCATGTTTGGACTTAATAACGTCACTCAAAGGCTCATTTCTTGGAAAACGCCGGGAGTTCTAGGAGAACTTAATATTCAAGCAGGTGGAAGTCCCGGGCTGCTGAAGGCGGGTTTTTCCAAGAAAACGTTGTTGATTCTTGGAGCTTAGTGGAAGTATCTATGCCATATTTGGGCTTTATGGTTTAGACCAAATATGGTAATGATTTCTATGCCTATATAAGGAAATAATAAAGTATACCTATATAAGGGCATGAATCTGGAAATTTATACTAGGGTCCGAGATTCATTTACAACAGCAGCAGACATGGTGGTGGAGAGGATGGGACACTAGATGGGCCGGCCTGGAGCTCATTGTCTAGAGAATCCTGGGAGTCTACATCCGAGAGTCCATGTATCAGGGCTGGAGACTGGCTCTGCTGGTCGTTGTTGTTGTCCTCAGCATTGAGTTCTTGGTCACCTGTGGATTAGATGGGGAATGGTCAGTGTTGTGCACTGTGCAAGAATTCTATTAGTTGTGTGTCATCCAATGTCTGTATACTACATAATTGACTGATCTTCCCTATTATTTGTAAGTACAATACTGTGCCTCATTACATGATGCAGAGGTACATAAATTACTCGTACATGTCAGGTACATGTCAGGTATCGATGCATTGCATGGCATTGGTGCTGTGTGTAGTGATGCAGGTCTCCCACCCAAAAACAGCCAGCCCAGGGAAGATGGCTACCTTCCTGTAAGTTTGTTTGCTGTACTGCAATGGCTCCAAAGTGCTTGTGGGAGGGAGGGAGTGCTCCATCCTGCTGGGGTGTGGGACAGGGGGCATGGTGGGAGTACAGGCCTCCCAAGCAAGGTGGCTACCTACCTGCAAGGTGAAGGTGAACAATGCAATGGCTTGCAGGTGCTCCTGGGTGGTGTGGGGGGGGCTCCATCTTTCTGGGGTATGGGACAGTGGGAATAGTGGGAGTAGTAGTGCAGGCCTCCCTCCCACAAACACCCTCACTGTGAAAATGGCTACCTACCTGTAAGTTTGTTTGGTGAAGAATGCAATGGCTTCAAAGTGCTTGTGGGAGGGAGGGAGTGCTCCATGCTGCTGGGTTGTGGGACAGGGGGCATGGTGGGATTAGGAGTGCAGGATTCCCTCCCACAAACACCCTCACTGTGAAAATTACTACCTACCTGTAAGTTTGTTTGGTGAACAATGCAATGGCTTCAAAGTGCTTGTGGGAGGGAGGGAGTGCTCCATGCTGCTGGGGTGTGGGACAGGGGGCATGGTGGTGTTAGGGGTGCAGGCCTCCCTCCCACAAACACCCTCCCAGGGAAGATGGCTACCTACCTGTAAGTTTCTTTGGTGTACTGCAATGGCTTCAAAGTGCTTGTGGGAGGGCGGGAGTGCTCCATCCTGCTGGGGTGTGAAACAGGGGGCATGGTGGGAGTTGCGGTACAGGCCTCCCTCCCACATACAGGCCTCCCAAGCAAGATGGCTACCTACCTGTAAGGTGAGGGTGAACAATGCAATGGCTTCCAGGTACTCCCTGGTGGTGTGGGGGGAGGGCTCAATGCTGCTGGGGTATGGGACAGGGGGCATGGTAGGAGTAGAAGTGCAGGCCTCCCTCCCACAAACACCCTAACTGTGAAAATGGCCACCTACCTGTACGTTTGTTTGGTGAACAATGCAATGGCTTCAAAGTGCTTGTGGGAGGGAGGGAGTGCTCCATCCAGCTGGGGTATGGGACAGGGGGCATAGTGGGAGTAGGAGTGCAGGCCTCCCTCCCACATAGAGGCCTCCCAAGCAAGGTGGCTACCTACCTGTAAGTTTGTTTGGTGTACTGCAATGGCTTCAAAGTGCTAGTGGGAGGGCGGGAGTGCTCCATCCTGCCCATTTGATTGTGTTTTGTGGATTTTGGGGGCATGGCTACTTTGGTTTGTGCAATGTTTGGCATTGCCGCGGTGTTTCTGCATCGTCCGCCATATTTCTCAAGTATCGTCCGCTGTGGTGGCTATGCTGCAGCTCTTCCACTGTCTCTCACATTCACTCCTGTATGCGACCACGGCGGTCAGAAACAGCGGATCGTACCGTAGAACCATGGGAGATATACTAATTTCCTGTGCGGAGTCTCCGCTATGCTTGCGGCGGGTTGTAGCTTTTCCGCTGCGTTTACGACCGCTGCGGTTGGTTTTTGGACGTCACCGCCAACGTCGGGTGGTTTTTGTTAGCCCGCTACTGCCGCGGTCAGTCTTTTTTGACAGTTGTTCCTAATTTGACTGCCGGTATCACCACGGTCCCGCCAGGCGGTTGTTTTCCGCCTCCATGGCGGTCGGCGTGGTTTTCCGCCCGTCATCTTATTGGGGCCCTATGTCTGCAAGTTCTGAGCCGTAGGATTACTTAAACATACTTGATAATACAGTTAACGCAGATGAGGGTAGCAAAGGGTTAATGTCTTGGTTTTGAACAATGGTGTCTTGTGTGTTTCTCTGTGTCTATTTTTGAGGATTCATTCCATACCACCCTTCTCTACAATAAGCCCTCAGTCTATTTTAAAGGTAAAGCTGTAATCACTCATTGGATTTTAATGGGTGTGAGTAATGTATCATGTTACAAGGCCCACTGTTGCCACTTTTGGAGAGTTAGTTGTATAAAGGCTTATTGAATCAGAATGTAAGAATATCTTAGGCAATGGGACACCAATAATAAAAGCAATATCTTGTGGACTTGGCCCTCTATGCTGGATCACCCCCAAACATTTTGCCATCTCCCCTCCTGTTTACTGAACCCATTTCTGTTAGGGCTCTGTGCACTTGCTCGCTCTCTCCTTTACACATTGTAAAATTGGCTTACATCAAATTGGCACATTTAATTTACTTTATACTACTGCAATGCCTGCTTCCCCCATAGATAACATTGGTTTACCGTATTACATTTAGTAAGTGATAACTTTAAATTGGCAACAGGTAGAAAGGTGATATTTGGTGTCTAATATTTTTTCTATTTTAAAACCCTCTTAAAATGGTAAATTTGGATATTAAGTCACAATTTTGAAAATCCCAGTTTTAGAAGGTTGGAATTTTCTTGTGCTACCACTTGGTATCTGTGTCCTGGGTCACATGACTGAGCATAGTTGGAGTTGGCCTTTGCATATTCCTCCCAGACAGTGAGACAAAGGGGATTGGGTGTGGACAGACTGGGAGAAGCAGAGTTTCCCTGGCTCAATTACATTTCAAATCAGCTGCCTCATAACATTTACAAAGAACTTAACACCAGTCTTGGAGCCTGGATTGGGGAAGGAAGGAAAAACCAGAACCAGATGTGGGGAAATCTAGAAATCTCTCCCACTTCAAAGGCTGGCACCATGTATAAATATTGTACCCTCAGACCGACTCTTCAGTACACTGCTGGACCTGTGGAAGAAGGACCAGAAGGACTACCTTGTCCAGGGCACTGGCCTACTGCTTGATGCCTGCCTTGTTTCTCAGATAAAGGATCATCTCCTTGAACCCAGGACTACCAGACTGACCCTAGGGGTCAGGTGGCTGACCACCTTTTCTAAACTTCATGGACACAACAAGCTTAAGGGGCCTCCCTGCAACTGACCAGTTGATCTGCTGCAACTGACCCTGGCTGGGTCTGCAACTGAACCTGTAACCGAACCTGCCTGAGCCCTGCTGGCCTCTGGTGGACTGGGCTTTGGATCCCCAAGAGGTGTTTCCCAGGTCCTGGGCCCTTGCCTGGCATTAGGCAAGCTTCTCTTGTGAAATCCTGAGTTTTAAACTCTGCGCGCAGGAATTTGAGAAAGTAACCTTATTCAGTGGAACTAACCTGGTCCCTGTATTCAGACTGCACTTTATTGTAGTCGGCCTGAATATTTGACTTTGTCCCGGTCTAGCAACCAGATATCCACAATTAGAGCTTTCTGCTTTTTGGTGCTATTTTTACTTATACCATTACAATAGCATATCTCCGATTCAACGGATTGGATTTTTGTCATTTTGGTATAATTTTATTTATCAAATTGTACTCTATTTTCTAAATTAGTGTTTTTTATTTGTTTGTTGTGGTTTCACTTTAGTACTTTTATGGGCTGTGTAGGAAAGTTTCCCTTTTTGCATGGATACCCTCTAGCTTTTTGCCTGATACCTGACGTGAACTTGACTGAGTGTGTGCAGATGCCCCAGAACCAGTGTTCTTTCCCAAAACTGTACCTTTTTCTCCACAATTGGGACAGCTCTGGGCCACCTGTAAGTCCTTTGTAAAAGGTACCCGTGATACAGAGGGCCCTGTGATTAGAAAGGGCCTCCGAAGGGCTGCAACATGTATTATGCCAACCCCAGAGATACCTCACCTTAACACCCACCCACTGCCACTGCAGGCTGCATGTTTTGGTGCAGACCAAATTGAAGAGTCGATATGGCACACATCCCTGTGTGCCATGTCCAGCAACACTGCCTTTGGAATGGGTAAGTCACCCTCTAGCAGGCCTTACAACTTTAAGGCAGGGTGCGGCATACCACTGGTGAGGGCAAAGCTGCATGAGCAATTGGGTCCCACAGTGTCTGTGTCATTCACTGACATTGTAAGTGCAGTGAAGCCATTTTGAGTACATGGGCTGAGAAATTGTCATTATAAACTCCATAGCGACATGAAGGCTTTGCTGAAAACTGGGAAGTTTGGTACCAAACTTCTCAGCATAATAAGCCCCACTGATGCCAGTGTTGGATCTATTATAAAATGCACTCAGAGGAAATCTTAGAGATGCCCCCTGAAAAACAACCAACTTCTAATGTATTGGCTGACTGGTCTCCACTGGCCAGCCACCACCAGACAGGTTTCTGACATCATAGGATGGGAGCCTTTGTGCTCTCGCAGTTCAGGAACAAAGCCTGGTCTGGGTAGAGTTGCTTTACAACTCCCCCTGGCAGGAACAGCAACACTTGGCAGTGAGCCTCAAAGGTTCTCACCTTGCGATGTGCCAATTTGGGCAGCTCCAACTAGTGGAGATGCCAATCCCCCTATCAAGGTCCCACTTTGGGTGGCAGGACAGGTGGGAAAATTAGTAAGCAGAGTAGGAGTGTCCACCTCAGCTCCTGGCACACCCCTAGGGTCACCAGGAGCTGAGGTGAAACCCTCTCTTAGAAATTCTCCATATTGAATTGGAGAATTAGGCCCAATAGGAACAGGGATGTGCCCCACTCCCCAAAGGGAGGTGGCACCCAAAGGGTGTAGTCACCCTAGGGGACAGTAGCCATTGGCTACTGTCCCCCGACCTCAGTAACAACCTTAAATGTAGCATTTAAGGGCTCCCTTGAACCTTGTTCCTCAGATTTAATGGGGCAGAGAAGAAAATAGAAGAAGACTGCTGCCTGACCAGGAACTGAACTGCTGTACACAGAACCCAGCAAGAACCCCTCTGCCTGTAGCCGGTTTGACAACAGGATCTGCTGTCCTTCCAGAAACCATGCCATGTCTCCAAGAAACCCTGGAGACCTTTCAGCCTTCAACCAATCTCTAAGAATCTCCCTTTAGGCTATTGGTGCTAGTTCCCGGCTTCAACTGGTACAAGAACCGCAGTAGTTGAGGACCGACACTTGTGTCGATGTGACTCACTACTACAAAAAGAACCCCAAGACCGCAGCAGTAGAGGACCGACACTTGTGTCGACCTGACTCTGCCCTGCCAGAAGAAAGCACCGCTGCTGGACCCTGGCCTCATTGAGACAGCCCAACATCAGCAGAACTCCTACATCCCCTGCGCATCTCCACCCTCACGACCATGACTGCTGGGCCCATTCACCCCATTTGCTCCTCGCTGACCGTGAGAGAAAACATGATAGCTGCTATCACCTGCTATAGCATAGGTAATGAATTCTGCGCCTCTTCGGGTTCCCCCAGTGTCCACTGACTAGTCTTGCACTTGGCGAACTGTGCACCCGGCCGCCCCAGTGCCACTGGTGGTGCAGAGCCTTCCATACCCTGACTCTTGCCCACGGACAGTCTAAAACCCAGAAGACTGGAAAAGTAAGTTCTGTACTTATCTTCTGATTCATAACCCTGTTTTCCTTCCCTAGGATTGCATTGTATTCTATCGATTACCTGGAACTGTCTATCTTGTGCCAGTACTAAACGATTACTATTTTGAATTGACAATACCAAAGTATTTCCAAGACCCTAAGTATTTCTATTGCCAGTGTTACATAAAAGTCTACTTACATGTAACCGAGTTCAACTTGTTTCCTAAAATAAAAGTAACTAAAGTAATATTTTGCAAAACATTGGTCTGGAGTTAGTCATTGAGTGTGTGTTTCTGCTTTTATGAGTGCGTACAACAAATGCATTCACACTACCCTCTGATAAGCCTTACCCGCTCAGCCAAGCTACCACTAAATTGAGACTAAGGTTTTATCTTCTTTAACATCTGCCATATGTTTGGGGACTCACTGGACTCTGTTGTGCACACTATACCTCTTTTTGGTATAGTATATAGAGAGTCAGTTTTCTACAGGCTGGATAAATACTTAACACAGTGTCTATAAGGTAAATGTGACTGCTTTGGTGCCAAGCTACCAGAGGATTAAACTGACCAGGACTGCTTTGGTGCCAAGCTACCAGAGGATTAAACTGACCAGGATTGTAGTTGTTGATTGAGAAGGATTTTCACTCCACTCAATCAAAACCCAATTATTCACAGTATCCATCATTCAGGAACCACCTTCTACCCCAGATCTATAGGAGGGGATTAACAAGCTGCTTGTCAAAGAATGATAGCACTTAAAAAACCCTTGACCAGACCTTTAGCCAGTAATTCACTGTATCAACAAATAACACCACTCCACTAGATGTGGTCCTGTATGTAAGATTAAGTCAAAGAACTATACGATTTCTAATCCCAGCTTCTCCTTTTTTTCATAAAAGTATAATTTAATAAGCACTGCCTTAAAATCTTAACAGGGCTCATAAGAGTGCATTTGACCATGAGGGAAATCTCTGGGCATTTTTATCACAATCTACTCCATCATAACTGCAGTGCTGTGGGCAGTGTGGAACTAGGAACAATTATTATTATTCCCAGCCTCCCTACTGAAAACAAACTATGTGCTTATGATCAATCATATTTAAAACACATAACTGTGCTGCCTTTTTCCTTAGCATTGAACAGGAGCTGTAGAGGGTGCGAGGCTACAACTATAGCAGACAGCTGAAGTGTATTGCTTGCTGTCCTGTGGTTGGATGGTGGAGATCGAGGCACTATATGCACTCAAAACTGTAAAAAAAGACAATAAAAAAACTTTAACATTTTGCTGTGTACTGTGCGGATAAAAATAAGTGCAGATGGATGCCATGAGTGTAGAGTGCTCACAAACTGAATAGCTGAGGACGTAGACAATCAGGACATGAAATATGCCTTCTGTATGAGATGCTTGCTAAATGAGATACACAGTCTGTGTATGTATTGGAGATACAACCTTTACAAATGTGAAAAACCTGATGTGACAGAAACAGATTCATAATGCCTGGTATGTGAGAGGCCTTCAAAAACAAGATGCAGTGTGTGTGACAGGTCATAAAAACGCATAAAGTTTGCTGTTTGAGACACAGAGTACCCTACGTCATGAAATTCTTGAAACACTGAGAGGTATGTCACCACCTTGTAAGATGCTCACAGGAATTCAATAAAGGGAAATATGCAAAATGAGATGAGTGTGGGTGAAGCATGGTTATTAAAGAAATCTATTGTCTTCTTTGGAACCAGTACAGGCTTTAATTCATACACTCATTTGAACTTTCTTGGTGTCAGAGAGTTATTCTTTTTTGAAAGGCTTAAGGTTGTTACCAGGCCTGGAAAGGTTTCCACGAGATAAAGGCTGGATGTGTCATACTGAAAAAAATATTTTTGAAAGTGCTGTAAGCATTCAAGCATTGAGGGGAAAACTTGTCATTTTTGATACAACTTAGCACAGTAACCAATGTTGCTTTCCTGCATCAATAGGAGAGAGTAGAATCTAATCCCTATCCCCCTTATCAGTCCAGACACTCACATCACCAAAAATGTTGCGTCAGAGCTACATTGTATGCTCCATAACTGCAGATCTGCAACCAAACACAAACTGGAAATCTCTGACACCATCCCCCACCACAATCTCAACATGCTCTTTCTCACTGAGACCTGGTTTAATGACTCCTCTCACACTTCATTTGATCTTTTGATACCTACTTGTAGGAAGGTGGATACCTGACTATGGTTACCCCAGATTTTTTTGCCCAGTGTTTAGATGGTTTTCAACTTAGTTGGCCTGGGATCCTGCTAATCAGAGCCCCAGGCTATCTGCTCTCTCGGTAAAATGGACTCCATGTACTTTAGGTACATCTCCAATTGGACATTGGGTCACCTTATGAGCCCCTGTAAAGTGTACTATAGGTACCCAGGGCATAGGTGCATCCAAGGCCTACCAGGGGCTGCAGCATGTTTTATGCCACCCCTGGCTGGCCATCCAAACTGACACAACTGGCTAATCACTCAGCTGGGGCAAGGTTGTGTTATCGCCCCTTGCTTAGATATAATATTCCTATATCTAACCTTATGTCTAGCCACATATACACCTATAAGTCACTCCTATGGCAGGCCTTAACAATCCTGGAGGCAGAGTGCTAGTTTTATGTGAGATGAGGCTCCAGCATGAGCTGAGCCTGTCTGAAGCTTTCGGAACCATGTCCTTATAGCTGTTCTAGGATATAGCCATACCATATACTCTTAAGTCCATTATGAACCTCGCGGTTAAATGCTAACTCTGGTTTGGCTTTATCAAACCATGTTGTGTAAGGTGTCATACGCTTTGGAATACTACCCCCTCGCCAGTTTTGGCAACGGGGGTAGCATTCCACCATTCTAGAGGAAAAAGACATGTTGTTCCTACTAATCCCGGTTAAAGTTAACCGGAGCCTCAGCATCACAAAATGGATGCTGCTGCCACAGACACAAGTCTGACCTCCTGCTGCTGGGAGTCCTTCCAGCGAGGGAGGCTTGGACAATAGGTTTCCTGTCTTGGGAGGTGATAGCACCACCCCAGACAGGCTATAGTGTATTGGGGCAGGGAGGGCTGAAAGAAATGAGACACTGCCTGGGGCACACAAGGTGTCCCATGCATAGTTCAGTTCAAACCGGTGCTGGGGCACTCCAGCCCCAGCTCTGGCATGAAACTGGACCAAGGGAAAGGGGTGTAACCACCCCCTTCCCTGGTCCCACCCATAGGAGGGACCTAGCAGGTAATCCAGCCCCTAGATTTGGTATAGAGGTAGGAGCTGAGTCCCAAGACTTTAGATTTATCCTGACTGACACTTGAAACAAAACTCTGGACCTTCGACATTCTACCTGAAGATAGAAGACTGAAGAATCTCCCTTGTGGCCAAGGAGTGACCACCCTGCACAAGCAGGCACCATCCAGCGATCAAGGCCTTGCTTTGTCGACGCTCCAGCTGGAGCCAGAGCATAGAGCCTGACAAGACCCAGACTTCCACACTTCCTTCAGCCCGATCCACAGCCCCAGCAAAGCTGAGACCCGTGGAGGTGACGTGAGACGTGTGACTGGCCATCTTGGAAAGTCAGCAAATTGCTTTCCGTGCAACTTCTGAGGCACCCTTGAAGTTGTGCATTGGGGATTGAGAAGCCCCAGCTCCGCTCACCAACTGCACCGAAGATCAGCCCTCCACACTCCACGAGTTCTGTGTGGGACCCCTCTGCATTTTCCTAGTCGATGCGCCTGTCCGGTCACTTGCCCGTTGGCTAGTGGCCATCTTGACGACAAACTTTTAAATTTACACTGCTGGTCTGGTTGCTCCAAAATCGCCCTTGCTTCCCTGAAAAGAAGAAGCCCATCAGACCTTGCTGGTCTGATTAAGAAGCCATCTCCGATTCCTGCGTGGGTTTCCTTTGCCAAGGCTTGTTGACTCCAATCCGGAAGCTGACACCGCCGACAGTGAGAGCCTTTGTGGGTCAGTCTGTGCCTGACTCCTGGTTGTCATTGACACCTCCTGGTCCGCGTGGCTGCAGAGACAAGCTTCACAACATCACCTGATCGCTTGGCAACATCACCTGGTTCCTTCCTGGTCACTGGCTAGTGACCCAGACTCTGTCCCCTCTGCTTTCAGGTACTCTTCATCCTTGATCTGCCCTTGGATCCAACCGGATACTTCTCTCCTGGTCGCCTGCAGCATCATTCTTCAAGTCTCCATAGGATTCAGCGATGAAACCCGACACACTTTGACACCTATGCACCTGCTTCCTGTGGGTGAGGTAACGCGAGCACTCCGGTGCTCCTGTGGGTATTGACTATCCTAGTGTCTAGGTTTCAAGTAACTTTCATCGAGTCCAGTCAGAAGTGCCCTAAAAGAACTGGTTTCCAATTCTTTAATTCCCATTCTAACTCTATGGTAACTTGTGTGTGAGTAAAGACTCTGCACACACCTTCAGTGGGCCTCCTAGTTCCTATCCTTTGGTAGTACAGTGTAGCCCCAGTGATTCCCTAGGCGTATCCTTTGTTTGTGACGTGGTTCTTATACCACTATTTTAGTATATGGTGTAGCGTGCCCCTAGGGCCCTACTGTATTTTGTGCAACTTATTGTATGATAATTAAGTATCTTGTTATGTGCTTGTGCCTCTGACCTCATAAAGAGTTCAGAGGGGTTGTTTAGAAATAAATACATATATATTTTATATATATCCTGTGTGGTGTCCTTTCATTTGGTATTAAAGGTGTTACATATGGTAAAACAGCTGGCTTCACATGCCCTCTTGAGTTAAGCCTAAGACTGCTTTGTCCATGCTACCACTAGGATAGCTGGTCTATAAGGTTGACTTTATAACCATCACCATAAGGGTTGTTTGGACTGGTGCAAGGTGCTCACTAGAATAGTGAACATCATATACCAGGCCAACTTCTCACATTGGTGTGCAGCAGTTGGGATTTGAGCTTGCTGTTGTTTTACCAATTGTAATCTTTGCAATATCATTTGAAAGATCACATAGGTACCTATAGGTACATATAACAAGACTTAGAATACTTAAGTTCTACTGAACTTAGTTGTTGTAGACCAAAGGGCCTAGCACACCCTGACTACAACTCCTAGAGGTTTAGTAAAAAAAAACTTAGTGTAGGTAGGTGCACACACCTCCACCTCACTAGATCATGTCTGGCACAGGTGAACCAAATGGATCTCTACCTGTGGTGAGTGACCCCCCCCAGGGCACCCTCCAAATTTGATATACTCAGCTTCAGGGAACTGAGGCACTTGTGTACCACAAGAAAGCTGAAACAAGGGTCTAACCCTACCCTTCAGCAACTGATAGAACTCCTAGAGGAATCTGAAGTTCTAGAAGACTCTGGTTCAGGTCCTACAGGGAATGAAGATGAGGTCCTACCCTCAACAGATGATACCACTGACCCTCCTGTCATAGAAGATGATGAGGATGAGGTTGAGGAATAGTCTGAGGAAGAGGTAGACAGCCAGGTACCAGTCAGAAGACTTAGCCAGGCTAACCTAAGCCACTTTGGGGCTGAGAATGGGACAGCCCATTTCAGGCCTTCAAGTGAGCCTAATCAGAGGTATAGGAGGAATAGATCTCCCTCAGGGGAATCTCTTCGCTCCAATGCTTCTAGGGGTTCTCAGAGGGGAATGACTTCTCCTCAGAGGAGAGAATACCAGGCTAGGATGAAGGAGGTCCATCTCAGAATTGGGAGAGAAGAACTTGCCCTAGCCAAGGAGAAACTTGCTTTTGACAGAGAAAGGATGTTAGGTGGGCTAGTGCCCACTAGTGGTAGCAATATCCCTAAGGATAAAGACAGGTCCTATGACAATAGACACCTGAGTAAGATTGTGCCCCCCTACAAAGATGGGGATGACATCCACAAATGGATAACTGCTTTGGAGAGGGCCTGCAAAGTACAGCAGGTACCCCAAAGTCAGTGGGCAGCAATCATGTGGCTCTCCTTTTCAAAAAAGGGAGAGATAAGCTCCTCACAGTTAGTGATGAGGATGCTGATAACTACAAAGTTCTGAAGAGTCCTCTGATTGATGGGTTTGGCGAAACCACTGAACAGTACAGGTTGATGTTCAGAGATACCCAGAAGGCACAGACTCAGGACTGGACTGATTTTGTAGATTGTGCTGCTAAGGCTCTGGAGGGCTGGTTGTTGGGCAGCAAAGTACATGACTATACAGGATTGTATAATTTGATTATGAGGGAGCAGATCCTTAGTAATTGTCAAAACCAGCTTCTACACCAGCACCTGGCCTCTTCAAAAGAATTGGGTAAGAGGGCAGACAAATGTTTCAGAACCAGGATTAGGCCTAAAAATCAGGGTAGTGACCAGAAGAAAGATTCTACCAAGCCTCAAGAGAAAAGTGGGGATAAATCTAAAGACAAGTCCTCCACAGGGCCCCAAAACTCCAATGGTGGGGGTGGGTCCCAAAACACTTCCTCTAACCCTAAGAAACCTTGTTGCCATGTCTGTAAACAGCCTGGCCACTGGAAGACTGACAGTAGTTGCCCAAGGGCCAACAATAAGGAAAAAATTCCCCCAAGTAATACTCCCAGACCTCCTGATACTATTAGTAGTAATCCCCCAGGTGGTGAGAGTGCCCCCAAGAATTTGGCTGGGTTTACTTTGGGAACTCATATGGACTCTGGCCTAACCAGGTCCCCTAACTAAGCTACTCTTGTCTGTGAAAATGGCATGGGGTTTGCCAACTTCACTGTTTGTCCCAACACTTTGGGCAAGTACAGACAGGAGCCCCACATCAATGGCCAGAAAGTTTAAGCCTATAGAGACACAGGGGCTAGCATCACTATGATGACTGACAGTCTAGTCCCCTCAGGGCAACTTTTACCTGGGTTCACCTATCAGGTGACCAACATTGATGGAGTACAGAAAGATCATCCCATAGCAGTAGTTAATCTCAGCTGGGGAGGAGTCACTGGCCTTAAGAGAGTGGCAGTGTATACAAACATGCCTGTAGATTGTCTACTAGGGAATGATCTAGAGATCTCAGCCTGGTCTGAGGTAGAACAAGAAACCCATTCCAAAATGGTAGGCCTTCCAGAAAAGGTTAGTGAGGCTGTGTTGGACGCAGCCCCAGTTCAAGCAGAATTCCTCCCTGAAAAGGTTGGAAGGACTGTGATGGTCACAGCCCAAGCTCAGGCAGACTTCCCTGAAAAGGTTGGCAGGGCTGTGATGGTCACAGCCCATACCCAAACAGAGTTCCTTCCTGAAAAGGTTTGAAGGGCTGTGGTGGTCACAGCCCAAACTCAAACAGATTTTAGTGTTGTGAAGCCTGACACTATGGATCACTCCACTCAGACAGAGAGCATTGCGGAGGAAGAAAAGTCTCCCTCCCACCAGACATTAGGTGAGAGTCAGCCTCCTCAGGGAACTGACCCTACCCCTTGTGAAGGAACTGCCCCAGAGGTAGTCAGGATTATCCTGGCAGAGCTCCTGATGTCAGTGGACCCTTCCAAGGTGGGACCCAGTCTGGAGCAGGTAACCTGCCCCTCTCTACCCTGACTCAGTCAGCCCAGGGCTGTAAAGGTCAGGGAGGACAGTGGTGGACCCCAAAGGGCCCCCTGTCCACAAGAACCACCCCATCAGCAGATTAGGGGCACCAAAGCTAGCAGCCCTAGAAGGTGAACATTTCAGAAACTCCTGAGGGATCTCCCTTACAATTAGTTAGGAACCTCCCCCAGATGGATTCTGTGGGGCACAGCCAAACCTGGGACCTAAGGGCCCCAAACCTAACCTGTCCCTCCAGTAAGCCAACAAAAGGGACCCAGCCTCCAGCTGTAGGCAGCCAGAGGTTGACCCTGAGAGCACAGTGCAACTCAGTCCTGGAAAGAAAGGCACACATGATGGAAGATGATTGGAGGAAGCTGAGCCCTAAATTAAAGGAGTCTCACTTCAATACTTCATCTCAACACCAGCCTTTTACTTTGCCAAAACACAGCACAGGTAGAGATTCCCCATGGTGGAGACCCTATGATACCCTTAGGGTAAGGGAATGCTTAGTGAACCATGAGACAGGGGGTAGCCATGCTAGTGCAGGTACTTCCTTATATGGCCACTTATGCAATATATGTTTACCTGGTCAAGGATAGCCTTATCTACTGTCGTTTGGGGGGTTTTGTAGGAAGGTGGATACCTGACTATGGTTACCCCAGATTTTTTTGCCTAGTGTTTAGATGTTTTTCGACTTAGTTGGTCTGGGATCCTGCTAATCAGGGCCCCAGGCTATCTGCTCTCTCTGTAAAATGGACTCCATGTACTTTAGGTACATCTCCAATTGGACATTGGGTCACCTTATGGGCCCCTGTACAGTGTACTATAGGTACCCAGGGCATAGGTGCAGCCAAGGCCTACCAGGGGCTGCAGCATGTATTATGCCACCCCTGGCTGGCCATCCAAACTGACACAACTGGCTGATCACTCAGCTGGGGCAAGGTCGTGTAATCACCCCTTGCTTAGATATAGTATTCCTATATCTAACCTTATACCTAGACACATATACACCTATAAGTCACTCCAATGGCAGGCCTTAACAATCCTGGAGGCAGAATGCTTGGTTTTATGTGAGATGAGGCTCTAGCATGAGCTGAGCCTGTCTGCAGCTTTCGGAACCATGTCCTTATAGCTGTTCTAGGATATAGCCGTACCATACACTCTTAAGTGCATTATGAAGCTCGCGGTTAAATGCTAACTCTGGTTTGGCTTTATCAAAACATGTCGTGTAAGGTGTCATACGCTTTGGAATACTACCCCCTCACCAGTTCTGACTACGGAGGTAGCATTCCATCCTTCTACAGGGAGAAGACATGTTGTTCCTACTAATCCCGGTTAAAGTTAATCAGAACCTCAGCATCACAAAATGGATGCTGCTGCCACAGTAACAAGTCTGACCTCCTGTTGCTGGGAGTCCTTCCAGCAAGGGAGGCTTTGACAATAGGTTTCCTGTCTTTGGAGGTGCTTCACCACCCCAGACAGGCTATAGTGTATTGGGGCAGGAAGGGCTGAAAGAATTGAGACACTGCCTGGGGCACATCAGGTGTCCCATGCATAGTCCAGTTCAAACCGGTGCTGGGGCACTCCAGCCCTAGCTCTGGCGTGAATCTGGACCAAGGGAAAGGGGTGTAACCACCCCCTTCCCTGGTCCCACCCATAGGAGGGACCTAGCAGGTAATCCAGCCCCTAGATTTGGTATATAGGCACGAGCTGAGCCCACAGACTTTAGATTTATCCTGACTGAAACTTGAAATGAAACTCTGGACCTTCGACGTTTTACCTGAAGATAGAAGACTGAAGAATCTCCCTTGTGGTCAAGGAGTGACCATCCTGCACAAGCAGGCACCATCCAGCGATCAACGGCTTGCTTTGTCAATGCTCCAGCCGGAGCCTGAGCACAAGGCCTGACAAGACCCAGACTTCTAGACTTCCTTCAGCCCGATCCACAGCCTCAGCAAAGCTGAGACCTGTGGAGGCGACGCGAGACGAGGGACCGGCCATCTTGAAAAGTCAGCGAATTGCTTTCCATGCAACTTTCGCGGCACCCTCGAAGTTGTGCATTGGGGATTAAGAAGCCCCAGCCCCAAGCACCAATTGCACCGAAGATCAGCCCTCCCCACTCCATGAGTTCTGCGTGGGGCCCTTCTGCATTTTCCTGCTCGGTGCGTCTGTCCGGTCACTTGCCCGTTGGCTAATTGCCTTCTTGATGAGGAACTTTTGAATTTACACCACTGGTCTGGTTGCTCAAGACTGGCCCTTGCTTCCCTGAAAAGAAGAAGCCCATCAGACCTTGCTGGTCTGATTAAGAAGCCATCTATGATTCTTGCGTGGGCTGCCTTTGCCAAGGCTTGTTGACTCCAATATGGATGCTGATACCGCCGACAGTGAGAGTCTTTGTGGGACAGTCCTTGCCTGACTCCTGGTTGTCGTCGACACCTCCTGGTCCGCATGGCTGCAGAGACAAGCTTCATGATATCGCCTGATCACTTTGCGACATCGCCTGGTTCCTTCCTGGTCACTGGTTAGTGACCCAGACTCTGTCCCCTCTGCTTTCAGGTACTCTTCATCCTTGATCCGCCATTGGATCCAACCGGACACTTCTCTCCTGGTCGCCTGCAGCATCTTTCTTCAAGGCTCCATAGAATTCAGCGACGAAACCCAACACACTTTGACACCTATGCACCCGCTTCCTGTGCGTGAGGTAACGAGAGCACTCCGGTGCTTCTGTGGGTATTGACTATCCTAGTGTCTAGGTTTCAAGTAACTTTCATCGAGTCCAGTCAGAAGTGCCCTAGAAGAACTAGTTTCCAATTCTTTTGTTCCCATTCTAACTCTATGGTAAATTGCGTGTGAGTAAAGACTCTGCACACGCCTCCCGTGGGCTTCCTACTTCCTATCCTTTGGTAGTACAGTGTAGCCTCAGCGATTCCCTAGGCGCTAGGCCTATCCTTTGTTTGTGACGTGGTTCTTATACCACTATTTTAGTATATGGTTTAGCGTGCCCCTAGGGCCCTACTGTATTTTGTGCAACTTATTGTATGATAATTAAGTATCTTGTTACGTGCTTGTGCCTCTGACCTCATAAAGAGTTCAGAGGGGTTGTTTAGAAATTAATACATATATATTTTATATATATCCTGTGTGGTGTCCTTTCATTTGGTATTACAGGGGTTACATTTGGTAAAACAGCTGGCTTCACATGCCCTCTTAAGTTTAGCCTAAGACTGCTTTGTCCATGCTACCACTAGGATAGCTGGTCTATAAGGTTGACTTTACAACCATTACCATAAGGGTTGTTTGGACTGGTGCAAGGTGCTCACCAGAATAGTGAACATCATATACCAGGCCAACTTCTCACACTACTGATTACTCTATCCTCAGAAACGACAGAACAGACAAGATCGGGGGAGGTGTTGCGATAATCTTCAGAAACTCTCTCCGAATCAAAGCCTTTCCCACCATCCTCTTTCGCACTTTTGAATGCCTTTCCCTAGGACTCCAAGTTCATCATGGTTCAGCCTGCAGGTTCAATGCCATCGACCACCCGCCTCATAATTGCTCTTCCTTCATGGAGGAACTCATCGACTGCATTAGTGACCAATATTCACAAAGCGACAAGCAGATCTTCCTAGGTGATTTTAATCTCCACTGGGGCTCCGTGGAAGACTCGGCTGCCAACAAACTTGCAACCTTTCTCTCAGCTAACGATCTTGTCCAACACTGCTTGGAAATTACACACGCCAAGGGCTCATTTCTGGACCTTGTTATTTCTAAATCAGACCAGCTTACCACTGCTCCCCCCATCCGTGTAGACTGGTCAGACCATTTCCTCATTCCCTTCCATTTTCACCTCTCGCACATTATAACTCTTGGCCAACCTAAAAGAGCCTCTACTTGGTTCCGCAACACAAAAAACATTGATCTTGGGACTCTATGTGATTCTGCTATGCGTTCCCTTCCTATTCTTGACCCCAATACGGATGTCAACGATCTCACACCCCATTGCCTCTCAATCCTTGCAGTCGAAATCGACAAGGTAGCTCCACTCCAAAGCAAAAGGAAAAGACCCACATCATCAGCTCCTTGCTTCAATAAAGCTATGACGAAAGGAAAAACCTTAGAATCTTGCAGAAACATTGGAGACATTCTCCTTCCACCTCCAACCTCTCTCTTTTACATTCAGCAAGATCCAAATACCACAAGCACATCTTCCAGGAAAAAACATCACATTTCAGACCCCTCCTCGATGCAGCTAAAAAAAGACCCAAAAAACGTTTAGACCTCATCAAAAACCCAAACTGTTCTCCCCAAACCATCAAACCTGAGGATGCTTTAAAGAAAGCAACAGAGTTCGCTATATTCTTTGATCAAAACGTAAAATCTCTGGTGCAACAGGTCACCCACCCCTCCCAAATTGAGGAGCGAAAATCCTTAATCACTTGGCAGAACTTTGCCGCCATCTCGGAAGATGACCTCCTCAAATGCATCCTCAAAATCAAACCCTCCAACTATTCTTCTGACCCCATACCCAGTGTCATGGCCATTGATTTCTATACCAACACTCTTTCCTATTGGACCAGGCTAGTTAATCTGTTCCTCAGTCAAGGATCCCTCCCAGTTGTCCTCAAAACAGGACAGGTTACCCCTCTTCTAAAAAAAACCCTCTGCAGATGCAAACGACCTCAATAAGTTCCGCCCCATCACCAATCTCCCTTTTGTTTCAAAGATCACAGAAAAATGAGTTGCAAAACAACTTTCCCAACACATTATGGACAATAATCTCCTTGACATGTTCCAGTCCAGTCTGGCTTTATTCAAAATTGCAGCACTGAAACAGCCCTGCTGCGAGTGATTGATAATGTGCTGCATATAAACGATTCAGAGGAATCGTGCCTTCTGATTCTTCTTGACCTCTCTGCAGCCTTTGATACTGTTAATAACAACACCCTCCATAACACTCTTCAACAGAGAATGGGCGTGGAAGGCACAGTACTCAAATGGCTTGCCTCATTCCTCTCAGACAGATCCCAAATGATCAAGATTGCGAACAGTCTCTCGTCTCCACTGGTGGTTGGTCAAGGCGTCCATCAAGGTTCTATCCTTACTCCCACTCTGTTTAATCTCTATCTTGAACCATTAGGGAACCTCCTCAGCAAATCTGGAATCCTCTACCATCTCTATGCGGGTGATACCCAAATCTACCTCAAGGTGTCTTCCTCTCATGATCTCTCACTACTCAACTCTACTCTCAACTCTATTCACAACTGGATGTTTGTTCACCAACTCATGCTCAATCCTTCCAAAATGGAATTTCTCCTCTTATCTAGCTCTCTCTCCCCGCCTCCTGTTCAATCCTGGATGGATCAATTGAATTTACTCAACAGTAAACCCGTCATTGTTGACTGCGCTAAATCCTTAGGTGTCATTCTTGATAAAAAACTCGACCTAATCTCACACATCAACTCCATTGCCAAGAGCACACGTGATCAGCTGCGCCCTCTATGGGGGATTTGTCGGTTCTTCCCGGAGAATGACCTAAAAACCTTGGTCCAATGGCTAGTTCTCTCTAGGCTGGATTTTTGTAATTCTCTTTTGACAGGCCTTCCCAAATCTCACTTCTCCCCCCTCAAATCCATCTTCCATTCAGCAGCCTGCTTCATTTTAGGGTCCAAACAAAGTGACCATATCACTATCCTGTCTTCTCTCAGATGGCTTCCCATCGAGGCTAGAGCTATTTACAAAACGGAGTGCATCACCCACAAAGCTGTGCACTCTTCCCTCTCTATCTGGCGAATAAACTGAAATTGTCTGGAGGCTCAAGACCTTCTCGGAATGCAGAAAAGTTCCTGCTTGAGCCCCCCTCCTTCAAAAAGGAAAAATTGATGGCGCAATCGTTCTCAGGTAATGCAGTGAGAATCTGGAACTCGCTTCCTCCTTTGCTCCATGCCATCACCTCCATCCAGATCTTCAAAGCGGACCTCAAATCTCTTCTATTCCAAAGACACTTTCAGAACTAATTACCTCCTTCTCAGACCGCCAAGGAAGTTCTATAGTCATTTTAAATGTGTCTTATATATTTATATTTTTGTTTGTACATTCTGTGCTTGTTGTGTTTGATACTGTGTTCCTTTTGCCTGCGTTGTTTTGATTCTATGACCTGCTATTTTTCGCTAGGAAGTTTTTTAGTCATTGTAAATTTGTCATATATATTTATATTTTTGTTTGATTCTATGGCCTGCTATTTTTGTTTGTTACATTTTTGTAATAGTTCTCTCATGTAACGAAACTGATTCTATTGTACTGTGCTCTAACACCTTCGAGTAAAGTCTGAGCTTTATAAAAATGCATTAAATAAATAAAATTTTAAAAAACAGCACCAGATTTACTGAGGTATGATACCAGTATTGTCTCTCCCTGGGCTGGTGCACATTTGACTGCCTTGCACCAATGCAAATAGCCATTCATGTTAGTGCAGGTGGGTGCATGTGTGCATTTGTGTGTGATGTCAAGCATAGGTTTTTGTAGTGGGAGGGCACTCTTCTGTCCAAAAACAAGGCTTTATCATAGTTTAGTATTGTTACCACTGTATGTATGCTGTAAAGTGCTACCCATGCTTAAATTTGGAGAAAATAAAAATCTACTCATTCTTTATACTTGCCTCGAGGAGATGTACATTTTTGGCACAAAGTCAAATCTACTTTTCTTTAGTGAAAATGGCTTTGCATCAAAAACCATGGATGGTTGTATGGGAATTAGAGGTGGGCTAGCAACTGAAAGCTCGAGTTTGAAGCTAGGCTCTGGTTCATCTTGAGGTTCTTTTAGAACCTCGAGCTCATAACGAGCCTTGTTTTGATTTCTGCTTGCCACTCTCCCTTTGCCCAGGATGTGGCATTACGATCAGAGCTGGCAACTGTGGAACCAGGGAACCAGGTTCAAGTCTTGTCATTCACTCCAAATGATGTGATTATCAGCCGCTTAATTTCCCCATGCTAATAAATAATGCTTGTGATTTTGTGTAATATAACTGGTGATCATATAAAACACTGCAATACCTGTGGTTCAAATTTGCACTTTATTTCAAAAGCTGTAGAAAAAAGCACTAAGAGGTCAAAATAAAGATTTAACATAAGGAAAGACAAATAAGTACCCATTTACTAGCTGATTTGTATAAAGTGAGATGAGAAACTTGAATAAATCGTGGCTTCCCTGATTAAATTGTGTGTTCTTAGACAATTAATTAATTTCACCAAAACTCTTTTCCCTTCATTTTCACCTATGAAATCATGTTCGAATAAGTGAATTCAAATTGCCAGTGGTAGAAAACTATCACTTTTAACAAGTGCTGCTCAGTGGAGTGCTATAATGTCAAAGCTTCCACTCCTTAAGAAATAAACATTTTTGAATTTTTAAGAAACGTTATCATCTTTTAACTGATGTTTGTTGAATGATTTACATAGCAAATATTTTCAGGCCTCGGCTTGTGCATGAGCTCAGCTCTGGCTTGGCTCTCCCTGTTAATTTGGTGGCTTGCCCACGTCTATTGGGATTGTCCATGTACAAGAGATGGAACACACCCATGCTACTGCAAAATAGCACTTTGCTCTACTTTCCGTGGTTAGGTAATTTCCAACGCAAATCAGGATGTATTTTGGAAACGAAATTACAGCATAACACTTTGTTCCGGGTTTGCATCTCTTTTTGTGATGCAAACCCAGTGAACATTTATTGTGAATTTCTCCTGGAGTCAGTGGCGGGAATACTTTTAGCAGTGAGGGGCCACATACATATGCACATACACACACACACCCATGCACGCACAAATACACCCATTCACAACACTCAAATGCACATAAATACTTACATTCAAGCATATACGCACACACCAAACATTAAAAAACAACACTTATTTCAGTGCAGCTCTCCGGGAGGGAAGCCTTGGAGGTCCCAAAGGGATGGGACCTTTTCCTTCCCTTAGGTCAGCCAATGAGGGAAGACTGCTATCCCTCACTCGCCACAGAGTGGGATGGGGTAAGTGAGACTGATGAACCCACCCCACTCTGTGACGAGGTGTCACTGTTTGACCCTGGGCCCTGAGCTGTTCAGGGCTTAAAACTGAAGAGCCAAGGTCCAAGGTAATTAGTGAAGCTCCCCCTTGTCATGAGGGGAAGGGCCTTGAGGCACTGAGGAGGTCACGCCCGTATAGGTCAATAAACACACAATTGACTTTTCCTCAGTGCAATAACCGGTAATACATAAAGGTATCTGAAGTAATCATTCATCTAGAGGTGGGTGTACCACTGAAAGCTCAGCCAGGCTCTAGCCTGAACTAGGGCCCCGGCTCAGATTGGAGTCCTGTTGGAAGTCAAGTTTTCATGTGGCTTCTGCCTGCCACTCTCACTCTACCCTCGTGCACTAAAAGGGGTAAAAGCAAAACATAAACATTTAAGATAAAAAGGAGAGGCAAATGAATACCAAATTAGTTGCTGATTTAAACAAAGTAACTTTGAACTGCGCAACTGTGACTAAAAGCACGCCGCACTTTACAAGCCCTGAAATGCTCCATTTTTTAAATCCAGACACGCCGCACCTTACCTCTGCCATCCTGCTCCTGCTCCTGCTCCTGTTACCATCAGCCTGCTGCACTTTACTTCCTGATCGGGGAAACAACGGACCAGCACGCCCCTCTTGAGGGCTACAAGCCCCAGAGCACCTTGTGGCAGGAGACGCACGCATCACGAATCGCTCGCCAGGAGCCTGCCTCCCTGCTGCGCCGGACGTGCCCGTGTGAAACCCAGGCCAAGGGCGGGCCCATCTGAGTCTTTCAGAGGCCGGATGAGGCTGGGCTGGGTCACCCCTCTTGATTTTTACATTTTAGAGCAACGCTACGTCGGGGCCAATAATTTTTATTGGGCATAAGCTGTTTATTGCATTTATTGGATTTCTTGTGCTATTGGTAATATTTATAACCATTATGTGATTGGAAAGAGGGGCACTTTTGTGACGATTCTCTGTTTTATTTCATTGGGATTGTCCAAGTGGAGTTTTGGTATTACATACTTTTGATGGTTACAACAGTAAGGTGACTATTCCACAGTAGATTGAACAACATGGGGAAAAGAAAATTAACAACTAATAATCCTGGGAAACACCCTAGCAAGCCGAAAGATGTGAAAATGACCTTGCTAAATTATCTCACTGGGGCAGTAGGCATAATAGAGAAGTAGATTTCTTGTGTGGAAGAATCTTTAAATATAGACTCACAGGGGCTAACAACTAATGGTAAGGTAATATCTCTACCTGAGTTAGGGACAGATGAAGTCCCCATTTCGGGAATTTCAAACCCAGAGTTATCTAAAAACAGCTGCATCCAGGTAATTTCTGATGCTATCTCTATCAGCGAGCTAGATGCTGAAACGTTACCTCAGTCAAAAAGACCCTGTAATGCAAGGTCAACTGATAATTTCGATAGATACCACGAGTAACAGACCAGGCCCCCTCTGAGAGTAGACCATCTAAGAATAACCCGAAAAAACAACAAGGGAAAAAAGGCAACCCCCAGACTAAAAAGGGTAATGGAAACGAACCCCGATCAAAAAATAAAGGCAATGGCCCCTCTACTGAAAGCGAGAAAATGTCTAATTTGAATATGGAATTAACAAAGTGCGTCAAACAGACCATCAGTACCCTGGAAGCTAGATAGGAGAACATTCAAGCAGGTGTGGACAAAGTTATTGGAAATCAGAGCCTAATTATGCAAAAGCAGAATATATGTAAATTGGATTCACTTAGTGCCTCAAAAATACCTCACGGTGTAAATCCTAACAATACCCTCACAGCTTTTGATGAACAGAATGGTGAAAAGGGTAAGGCCAAAAGGGTGGGGACAGCAATCATGCACAGTAGTCTAATAATAAAGGGAGGAGTAGCCAAAAATATGTTCTACTAATTTTGATGCATATGAAAGATTATGCAGTATTCATAGCTTAAATTTACCCCCGGCAGCTACCCCCTTCACTGTGATTTTAGCTAATGTTCCAACTCCTCGTCCAGGGGAAGATGAGACATGGACATCATGGAGGAATAAAGCCACTCACTGTCTAGGAAATAGAACAGGACTGACTAGGGAAATGTTTAGAGAATTTGAAATGGTCAGGTATGTAACCTGGGTTGGCAATAGTATGAAAAGTTTTTCGGGAGACTGTTTTGTTCTTTCTTTTGGCGTTCCATTCCTGGTAAGTGAAATTTTATTTAGACCCACTGGCCGAAACATCACTGATTCAGGTAATAATCTTCTACTGCTGGGCTATTTTTATCAGCCTAAATATTTATTTATTTATTTATTTATTTATTTATTTATTTATTGTGCTTGTAAAGCGTGACAGCTACCCAAAGGGTTTCCCGGCGCTGAAAATGTCAAAAGCAGCAGAGCACAGAATGATATGAAGTTATTAATTGAAGAGCCAGGTCTTGATGGCTTTACGGAAACGAACATAAGAGTTCTCAGAGCAAATGACAAAGGGAACAGAATTCCAAAGTCTGTGCACTAAGAACAAAAAAGACTTACCACCTATTCTGGACAGTCTATACTTGGTCACAAGGAATAACTTTTGAGAGGAAGAACGAAGAGGGCGTAAGGGGGAGTAAGGTTTGGCAAGAGATTGCAAGTAGCTGGGAGTATTTCCCATCTTGATTCTGTGCATGTAACTTAGAGCTTTGAATTTCACTCAGCTCTCCACCTTCAGCCAATGGAGATCGCAGAGGCGTCCTGAAATATGGTCCAATCTGTGACAGCCGCAAAGCAAGCGTGCAGCCGCATTTGCACCAATTGGAGGCGTCTAGTAACTGCCTTGGTCGCCCCCAGGTAGAGTATGTTGCCATAGTCCAACCGAGAGGTTACCAAGGCGTTCACCACTGACCTCTGGGTGTCAGTCGGCAACATCCAAAAGATCTTCCTCAGCCAACGCAGAATGGTAAAACAGGTGGACAACACTTTGTTGGCCTGACATTGCATTGTTAAGCCATTGTCTATAACCACCCCCAGGTTGTGTACGTGCTCAGATGGAAATGGGAGCGGGCCCAACTCGGACGGCTAGTGCCTAGAACTCTAAAGGTCTTGTTTTTGCCCAAGGACTAAGACCTCAGTCTTCCCTCCATTCAGTTTGAGTAGATTTAGATTCATCCAACTGGATATCTCCCCAAGGCCGATCCGAAGGAGGGAGGTAGAGGCCTGGTCAGATTGAGATAAGGAGAAGACAATTTGCGAGTCGTCGGCATAAGTAAACAGAGTTAGCCCGGCACGTTCCGCAATACGAGCCAAGGGATTGACATAAAGATTGAAAAGAAGGGGGCTGAGAATCGAGCCCTGAAGTACACCATGAGGTGATGGGTAGGTTTTGGAGGTAGCTGAGTGGGAAAAAATTTGAAAAGTCGGGTCAGTCAAGAAAGATGCCAGCCAGTCCAGGGCTATACCACTGATGCCCATGGTGGCAAGAGATCTAAGGAGTATGCTGTGGGAGACAGTGTAGAAAGCTGCACTGAGATCGAGTAATATCTGTACAGCTGTGTCACCCCTATCTAGCATGAGACGAAGATTTTCCGTGACGCCAAGGAGCGTGGTTTCGGTAGAGAAGCCTGGGCGGAATCCCGACTGGGAGGAATGCAATAAATTATTAGTGATAATAAACTGCGACAGATGGTGATGAATGTGCCTCTCTAAAACTTTAGAGAAGGCTGGCAACAATGAGATGGGATGAAAATTGGAAAGAACCTTGGGGTCTGCAGAGGGCTTTTTCAACAGTGGCGTAACCATTGCATGTTTCCAACTGGCAGGAACAATGGCAGTTTTTAGTGAGAGATTGAGTGTGGTGTGGTGCAGATCAAAGAGAGCTGCGGGGTATCCAATAGCCGGAGTATCGGGATGGGCAAGGGATCGGTAGGAGAACCAGATTTTACTTTGCATAGAATCTCAAGAAGGGCAACTGGGTGCAGATCGGGCCAAGAGAGTAGCGGAGTATGGGAGGGGATAGGAGGATAACCAATATCCTTTAGATTAACTGTAGAAGCAAGAGAAGTATTGCAACCACTTTGGTCAGAAATGTCTTGATAAATCTTATCAATTTTTGTAATGAAGAACTGCGCAATTTCATCACACTTGTTGCTCGTCAAAGGCGGAGTTTTGGCTGTAGTGTGAGAGCCAGCGAGATTTTCAACCAGACCAAAGAGTACTTTGGATTTATTTACAGCTACAGTTATCGGTTCGGTAACATAGTTGGCCCAAGTCAGGGCACAAGCTTTATGGTAACGCTTCAAAGCATTTTTATAGGTGCTGCCTGTCATGGGGGAATAATCATTTCTCCACAAACGTTCTAGTTTTTTACAGTGGGACTTTTCCACTTTTAATGCTTCATTGAACCAAGGGGCCGGTGTATTATGGGTTGCCTCTTTCTTGTAAGAGGAACGAAGGCAAATGTCAATAGCATCAAGGAGCCAAGAATTAGTCATAACTGCTGCTGCTTCCACATCAATCAATTTGAGCATTTCAGTAGAAAGATGTGTTGCAAGAACATTATTTAGACAGACGATATCCAACTTTTTCCAATCTCTCCTGCTAATGACTGAAAGGGCTCTACAATGAGGCAAAACATTAGCGGCGGTAAACATAAATCTGATAAGATAGTAGTCAGACCACTAAACAGGTAAGGCAGGAGAACAGTGTAAGTTCGAGACATTGGAAAAAATGGGCCTCAAAATCTGCAATTAAGTTTCTGCCAGTACTGTTCTTAAAATCTTCCAGATGCCCGTTAAAATCCCCCACAACTATAGAATTACTGGAATTAGTAAGGGAGAAGCTACAAAATCAGTGAGTTGAACTGCCCAGGCATTAACCGGACCGGGAGGGCGATAGACCAAGAGGCCAGTAAGAGTGACCTTAGGATGAAGGGCCAGTTTAAAACACTCTGCCTCACAGTTATTTAAAGTGATAGGGTATTCTATCCGGCAAGAAGGAAATCAGCCCTCTATTCAGCCCACAGACTATCTCTCCTCTAATTTATGGGTGTCAAATAGATTTGGGCCTCTTCAATCCCTGGATATGAATGATTGACTACCCAGACAAAAGGATCAGAGTGTTATAGCTAAGGGTTTGGACAATAAAATAACCTATGTATCTCGTTATGATTTTCTGAGTACAGATCTGATGTCTGATATGATTAATAAGGGTGAAGTTCCTGGATTAGACCCTATGATTAGGAAAGTTTTACAACCAAGTATGCTTAGTAATCCAAGTCGGGTTGAGCAATCTAGATCTGAATTAAGCCACCAGATAGAATCCGTTTGTGGATCAATTGCCCCTAAAAATGTCAGTGTTCTTTTTTGGAAAATAGCTGGCCTCAGAAATAAAGCGAATAATTTAGTTTGGATTGAGTTTATTGATATATTTGATATCCTGTGTTTACTGGAGACTTGGGTGATAGATGAAGTCCACTTAAATGCATTTAGGACCTATCATACCCCTGCAGTCCACTCATTACACGGGAGGCCAAAAGGGGGATTTGTGTTTACCTCTCTAATTTGCTGAGTGTACAAAAGATTGAACTGATAACATATGAAAATTATTACAAAATAATATTGATTCGCCTAGATTCTAGTAATACCCTGACCGTCGGAAATGTTTATAATAATGTAGAAAAGGGACAGTTAGGGCTCATTTTAAAACAGCTAAGCGATGATCTTGGAAAACTAAGGGCAACTAATAGTACAGAAAAGATTATTGTCTGGGGAGGGGATTTTAATGTAAATTTATGTTCCCAAGCTGGGCTTGGGATCTGTGGGTTGGTGGTAGAAGAAGATGTATATGTTAATGTTAATGTTAATGTTAAAATATTTATATAGCGCAACGTACACCGGATTGGTTTCTTGGCGCTTCTGGGACGGGGCTCTGTGGAATGGAGGCTCAGGAGGAGGAGTAGGCTTGCTGGAATAGCCACGTTTTAAGCAACTTTCTGAAATGGAGATGCGAGGCAGTAGAACGGATAGGAAGAGGGAGGGAATTCCATATTTGAGGGGAAAGCGTAGAGAAGCGAGTGCCGCCATATTTTAGGCGCTTAAATCTGGGGGTGGTAAGTAGGTGTTGTCCAGCGGAGCGAAGGGTACGAGAGGGGGTGTATTTTTTGATCCGATTTGAGAGGAACCTAGGGCCTTTGTCAGAGAGGGCTCTGTGAGTGATACAGCAGATCTTAAAAATGCTACGCTGTTCCACAGGGAGCCAATGCAATTTTTTTAACAAAGGCTTAGTATGGTGGCGGGCTGGGAGTTGGAAGATCAGTCTGGCCGCCTGATTCTGTATCAATTGCAGTCTGTGTGTTTGGTAGGCTGGAATGCCAGCATACAGTGCGTTGGCATAATCCAGCCGAGAGACAATGAGTGCAAGAACGACCAGAGTGAGGGCTTCAGTGGACAAGAATCTTTTTATTTTTTTTATTTTCCGTAGCATAAGAAAGCAGGCTGATACCACAGAACTAATCTGTGGAGTCATTGAGAGATCGCTGCTGATTTTTACGCCTAGGCTTTTTGCGGAGGGAGCTGGGGTGGGCGGGGGGCCCAGAGCTGAAGGCCAGAAGCTGGAATTCCAGGGGTTAGAGGGCATAAGTGTCAAGACCAACTCTGTCTTATCAGGGTTAAGCTTCAATTGGTTGGTGTTCATCCAAGAGCTGATGTAAGTCATAGTCGACTGTAGATTGATTTCAGAGAGTCTTGTGGGTTGAATGTTAAATAAGAGTTGCAGGTCATCTGCGTAGTTATAGACCTGGACTCCCATTTCCCTCAGGGATGATATTAGCGATTCATTATCCGATTCATTTTGAGCACACTGACAGGGGGGAGATGCTCAATGAAATTTTGTTTTCACATGATCTTGGTTTCGCCAACTGCTGTGCTCCCCGAATGTGGAGTTTGACTATACTTTTATTGACAGAGGATTGCGATCTATAATAGATTTTATAATTGCATCTAATCGTTATGCTAACTTTATTGTAAACTATAAAATCCATTCAAATGTATTGAGTGACCACTTGCCCTTGAGTATTACCATTTGTTTCCCCACTGTCATCGACCAACACACAAATAATCAATTGGCCTGGAACAAAAATATCTCCCTTGCCCGCTTAAATGGATACACTCTACGCTTGTCTAGCCATAATCCTGTTGAGCCTAACAAGCAAATTATAAAAAAGGCCTATGATCTAATCTTAACATGTTTGGGGAAAAATACTACCCATGAAAATATTTTGAGGGTATATTCCAAAATCACTCTGATTATTTAAAATCTGCGCAGAGTGGAAACTAAGGGTACATGAATCTGTAGCAATGGGGGGTTTCATTCACATTATACAAAAACATAAACGCGATTAAAAGACAGGATAGAAAGAGACCAGGAGAAAATTCAAGAATATTGAGTATGTGTAACTTAGCTAGAAAATCCAAACAGAAAGAGTTCAAAGACCTCGCTTGGGTTGCTCTCCACAAAGCATCCTTGAGTAAAGATAGTTCTTCATTTTGGAGGGCAGTTAATGCACCGTTCTTTATTAAGTCAGACGTTGCAACATTAGCGGTCGCAATAGATAAGAAAACTTAGATAAATATTATCTCAAGTGTGCATAAATTACAGGATAACGTAAAGTACTACAGATTCTTTGAATAGCCAGGGGGGAGATCTTCAATTGTTTTGCCAATTGAACTTCATTTTACTCATGATGAAGTTATTGGGGCGATCAACGCAAGTAAGGGCGGTAAGGCCCCTGGCCCTGATGGGATCCCAATTGATCTGTTTAAGTTAACACCTCTCCTATGGTCTCCACTGATAACACGGGTTCTATCCCTCAAAACCCGCAACATGGAATTGGATATTAACAAAGAACTGTCGCCCTCATCTGTACCACTTTTAAACAATGAACCCCTGGAGCAGATTCATGCTGTCAGTTTTTCTAGTTTTCCCCTCCTGACCCAGAACGAACTAAGTATCCTTCTGGACACCATTAAATCTAGTTCACCTCTAGATCCCTGCCCATTAAAAACATTGAAGGCATGTAGAGAGGTAGTCCCCCCCCCCCTGTTAGGAGTTATGAATCAGGCCATCTCTGAAGGATACTTTCCAACCATATGGAAACTGGCAGTTGTTAGGCCGCTCCTTCAGAAACAATCTCTGAACCCAGAAGTATTAAAGAACTTCCGACCCATCTCCCTGCTACCGGCCCCGGCCAAGATGCTGGAGACCCATTTAAATCATCATCTGACCACATATCTAGAGGGAAATGGTCTTCTCGATATTTCCCAACATGGGTTTCGGGCTATGCACAGCACCGAGTCAGCACTTACGGTCGTGGCAAATAACATCTGCCTGGAGGTTGATAGGGGACAGACTACGCTGCTGGTACTTTTAGATCTTACAGCAGCATTTGACACCCCATCCCCTACAATTCTGGTCGAGCGGGTGAGGGGAATAGGAGTGAGGGGAAGTGCACTAAGCCTCCTGTCCTCCTTTCTCCACCAGAGACAACAAAGGGTAAAGCTTGGCAGTTTTCTTTCCCCTTCCAAGACCGTGCAATGTGGGGTTCCTCAGGGCTCTTCTTTGAGCCCTCTTCTATTTAACATCTACGTAACCCCACTTGCCAAGGTAGTACGATCTTTTGGATATCAAATCTTGTCATATGCAGATGACACCCAGATTATCGTATCTTCCACCCTACCCATCACAGAAGCGGCCTCCAAATTTAGAACATGTATGGAGGCTGTATCAAATTGGATGGTGCGAAACTACCTACAATTGAATGGGGAGAAAACAGAGGTTCTCATCTTTGGGGGAAACCATGGCATCTGGTCAGGAGACTGGTGGCCACCAGCCCTGGGAAACAGCCCCCATCCCACCAACTTGGCCAGGAACCTTGTGGTTCTTATGGATTCAGCCCTCTCTTTTGATCTTCATGTCAATAAAACAGTATCCACCTGCTGCAACATCATTCGGATGCTCAAAAAGATACATACTTGTCATCCGAAGCACGCAAGCAGTCAACCGTGGCCCTGGTGTCCTCCAGGTTAGATTACTGCAATGCGCTGTATGGAGGTATAAATAAGAAATCACTACATCGCCTTCAAACTGTTCAAAATGCAGCAGCTAGGATGGTCCTAAACTTACCTAGGCTTTCATCGGTGACCCAAGCTAGGAAGGACCTCCACTGGCTTCCTATACAAGCCAGAATTTCCTTCAAGATCATTTGTCTTACACACAAAGCTCTGTTTGGTGCTGGTTCGGAAGGCATAAGAACCCTCATCAGCCCTTACATCCCTAATAGAACACTTCGGTCATCCTCGAAAAATCTTCTTGTTGTCCCCAGATTTAAAAAATCTAGACGGGCTGGCCGAGGCCTTTTCCACCATCGCCCCGAAACTATGGAATAGTCTCCCTCCTGGACTGTCTAGCCAACCCTCCCTGACGATTTTCCGGAAGCACTTGAAGACTTGGCTCTTTTCTCAGGCCTACTAAACCTACCTCCTGTTTTATCTGCCTGCTAGTCCCTATCTCCATGTAGTTATGCGCCTTGATGCCCCCGGGCTAAGTTCACGCAATATAAGTCTCATTCCATTCCATTCCATCCATTCCAAGCCTGCTGCGAGAGTGGTTTCATTTAAACTTGATCGGAGCCTGTAATAGTACCAATTTTTTAAAAAAGGAGAACGGGAAAACCTTGCATGTTATCGCCCAATATCCCTACTAGACTCTTTGATGAAGGTAGCAGGCAGTACAGTTTTAGATAGATTGCATATTTGGGCAGAAGAGAATAATATTTTGGGCGACATCCATTATGGTTTTAGAGAGGGCCTTGGAACAAATGAGCAGGTTCTAAACCTTAGTGTTTTACTGGGAAAGTATACCCAGGCAAAGACAGGGAAATTTTATGTGCGGTTTGTAGACCTCACAGCCGCCTTTGAATGTGTTATACACAGCAAATTATGGGACACTGTGGCTGATTTGAAGGTTGACCAGGTTTTCGTTCAGTTCCTAAGACAACTGTGTTCAAGGGCTGAATGCGTCGTTTAAAGTACAGAGGGAAGAGAGAAATTGAAATTCAACAGCACCTTTTATGTTGTACAGGGGGATATGATAGATATCTTTTAATACGCTTCAGATTCGGTACTTTTCACCGATTAATTAGCTATCCAAAGATGAATGATTGGTCTGGAGAACTCTGTCATTGCCCATGCGACAATATGTCACCACAAACTACTATCCATGTGATTTTATTTAGCAAATTCTATGGTAAGGAAAGATTAAGATAGATCAAGCCTCTATTAAAGGTGGGGGGATGGAGGCAATGCCGGCCTGCCTTTTTATATTTGCAGTTGCTGGATAGTGTCTATTGTATTGATGTTATGGCTGGCTTCCTAAAGAACATTCTGAAAGTAAGAAAAAGAAGAAATAGTAAAAATTTTAAATATGTAGATCTGGTTGTACCAATAGCTGTAGGATTACTCTGTTCTTAAATGTATATTACCCAAATACTAATATGTTCAGCCTAATTATCTTTTTATCAAATGAACTGTGTAATAAATGTATATTTGGTTTTATTTGTCTGCTTTTGTGATGTTTAATGTCTAAAATCGAATAAAGCATATTTTGAGTTGAAATTATTTGAACAAAGTGAAACTGGAAAACTAGGATTAATCTTGGTTTCTCGACTTAACCAAATTGTGTGACCTCAGGTAAACATTTCATTTTTCCCATCTTCCTTTTTCTTCACGATTGCAAATGAAAGCACCTTCAAATATATGAGTTCAGAATACCAGCTGTACAAAACCTATTGTGTTTCATTTAATAGACTATAATGTTGCTCTATTTAAAATACCGTGGGCTGCACAATGGATTCACATGACTGTCAGGATAGGAATGGTTCTAAGTTCATGTTTAAAAATTATCACTTTTAATAAATACTTCTCAGTGCAGTGCTATAATGTGATGTATTAAATACAAACCTTCTACATGTTAAAGGAATACGCTTTTTTCAATTTTGAAGAGACGGTTATCGTTTTCTCAGTGATGTTTGGTGTATGATTATCATGTCAAACATTTCAGGGCTCAGCTCGTAAACAGGTTCTAAGAGCTGAGCCAGACCTTTGGCTCAGCTCTGACTCGGCTAGCCTTGTTAATTTGTTGGCTCGTCCACTTCCATATTAACCAACTGAGCTTTACTCTCAGAATAAATGATTTCCCACAGATTAAGGGCAACCACATTTTGTGACAGCATTGTGCTAAATTATGCAACCGTAAAAAGCAAATTATGCTGCATAATGCAACACTTTTTTTGATGATATTACTTCATCATATTGACATTTTTACAAATCCTAACACTATAGGAGCAAAGGTTTCAGTTCATTGATACCGGCTTAATACCCAAAGGTTGCATATATGTAGTATGTGGTGATCAGAGTTGTGCTTGTACCATACGGATTTACTGCTCTTATGCATGGAATTGAGGTGAAAAGGTGTGACAGATAGGTTGCTCTTGACTGATTCTAATGTATGGATGGATAGAAGTGTGTGAGTGCCTTGTGGTCTATGTTTGGACTATTCTGGTATGAGATAACAGGCATAGACCTTCAGAAGTGCAAACAGTGTTTCACACAGTTAAAAGACCCATACTTTCACCTAATCACCCTCACAGCAGCTTCTGTAAAAAGAAAATGCAACACAATAGTACTTACAGCATCCACAATACACTTTGCTAAACACACCAATTATCTGGAAGAAGTGCGGAAGGGACATTAAATTAAAACATTTATAGAACCTGATGATAGAATATAACTTTTACTATTAAAGATTCTGTTTAAATAGTGTTTTATGGATGGTTTCAAGGCACTAAGAAAATAAAAAGTCATTAATATTTATATTTTGTCATAAATATTTATGTTAAAGCTCCTTGGGGATCACTGGGGTTAGGAAAGCACTATAGAAATGCTGATATAATAATACAATGTAACTGCCTCACTCACTTATATTTAAAGGAAACTTGCATAACTTCTCCTTTGTAGTACAGAGTGTGACAAGTTACTACAGCAGTGTATTTGTCAATGGGGAAAGATATGCTAACGGGGCCTTTCATCCCTGTTTATCTGTCCCCTCCAAGCCTTTGACACCTTGCAAGCTCCTTATGCCCATAAGTGGCATTGTAGGCCTGAGCATAGAGTCCGGTAATGTCTTTGTTTGCTGGTGTGTCTATACCTATTTGCAAAACCAGTGCAAGTTATTATGTTATCTGATCCTCAAGTGGCCACCAAGGTAGGTTTTCCATGTGGACCGTAGGTCGATTAATGGACTTCCGCTTTGGACCTGTGTTTCCATGTCATGAAATTCGTGTACGCAAATAAAGGATGTATTAGAACTCTATTTCTCCAATTCGCCGACCTGCCATTAAATGTAACCATCTTTTGGGGCTCTAGGAAGTATCTGAGTATTTTTGTTCTCCCTTTTTGACCTTCAAAATTGTAAGTAGCCACAACAGTTCACCACAAGGGAGCACATTCTATAGAGTTACTTCTTGTGGGAAGTATATTCCCCTACTTCTAGCTCTCCATGTATGCTACATAATTTATTTATTTATTTATTTATTTGCTGTGTCTATCTATAGCGCAGGCTTACCAGCAAGTATTACAAGGCTTTACAAGGAACTGCAACTACATATGCCAGATATACTTAACAACATTAGCAAGAAGCTTAGTTGAGATGTACAAGTCACATACTTTCAAGGAGACAAACTGAACTGTAAGAGGATGGGGAGTCAAGCTGAAGGAGGGAGAGTGAGAGGTAAGGAGGGAAGATGTTCAGGGACATGACAAAACATAGGGGCTGCGGAGGTATTAATAGGATGAATACATTATTAGTGTCCACCACTTCACAAAACCTCGATCCTGTATTTGTAATAAAGCTGGAAGATAACTGGAAAGGATAGGATCCACTACATGGACCTTTTTACCTATAAGATTGCACTTGACAACCTATAGGTGTAAACATTCTGAACATATGTCCACTTAGAGGGGTACTATGCTTTATGAGCCCCCCTGCCCAGATTCATGATGAAGGTATGAAATACGTGGCATGTAATCAATTTTCTGTACATGTAACTGGCAAATAGAATCTTTGGGAGCAGCATGGGCCCAATATATCCTTGAAAATAACTAATGCACCATTGTAAAGATTTTAAAACTACGAAGAAAAAAGGAAACGAGAAAGGGGATAGCTGAACAAGGTATTTTAATATATTATCCTAGACTTTATGGTGTATGGAAATTTGTACCAAATATTCATGTATTTCATTAATTATTGCTTGTGATTTTCCGGTATAACTTGATGTTAGCACAGAACGGTTGGGGAGTAAGGATAGAAATTGATAAGATTACTGTAGGATTTTGAGTGTCTTAAGATCGCAAATTTGTACAGGGGTAGGAAAGCCTTTGGACATACATTATGACCCTCATTCCGAGCTGGGCCGACTTTAATGTGAAGATACTGTAGGGCCAGTGTCTATTTTACCTGGTAGAGTTTCCCCAGCAAAGCCTGCCCATAATGATTTAATCCCAATGGGGAATAATTACTCAGACCCAGAGTTACCGTGCGAATTATTGAGCAGTTTTTCCCAATTTCAGAAATGTTGCTGCTCACAGCCCTGCCATGTATCAATTTCAACCAGTACCGTGTATCCACCTTGTCTATCCGCCCATGTTCAGAGTTTTTGGACCCGATATTTCCAAACCTAGACCCACTTGGAATTGTGTTTTAGTGTATTTCACACAGATTTATTGCTACAGGTAAAATAACTCAGCTCGTAATGATGAGTAAATGGGCCTCATGGTAAACTAAGTAGGGCCCACATGGGTGGAAGTGAGCTTGATAATGTAGTGATGGAGTGAGGGTGAAAACAAAATTTTTTGTATACCTCTCGTGAAGTTTCTTTGGTTTAGAAATTAACCAACATAGAATAGAATGCACACACACAAATACAAGTGGGATACTAATTTGCTTATGTTGCGAATTATAACTTAGTAATTAAGTGAAATCGTTATATTAATTAGGTACGCAAATGTCATAATCTAGCCAAAATCTGTTTGTATATGCTTTTTATATGTCTGGGGGAAGGTAAACAGAAGGGCTATACTTCGAAATCTAACGTTTAATTGTGTTTGTTTCTATATTAGTTCTCATTATGGCCCATGCGGCCAACTAGAACATGAAGGTTTGCGAGACTCTGAGATTGTGATGATCTACGCATGCACGACTGTGCTCGAGAGAAGTGCAAGCAGCTTCTCTCGAGCTGGTGTACAGCGTGGGTCTAGGTCAGCGTGGCCCAGATGTTCGAGCAAGTGCCAAGAATTTGTATGTCTGCATCAGGAGCATGGGAAACTAGTCTGAAATAACAATTTAAAGGACACAAGTGAAAACAAAAATATAAAAGAACAATCAAGACTTCATTTTTTGATTATAACAATGACTTGGCGGAAATATGGACAATGAGGAGATGAGGTTATGCTCATCCACCCCTTAAATCGACCAATGAAAATGAATAAGGACCCTAAAAGTTTCAAATCTTAGATAGATAAGTTAGGGTAAAAGGGGATAAAAGAGGACGTTTTGAAGTAAGAAAAAATGCTTGCTTTTGATTTTATTTTCGCACCACGACATACTGTCGGACTGATGAACTTTTAATGGTGCAAAGACTTTGACATTTTTTTGACTTTAACTTTTGATGGGTGTGGAGTCCGGATGGGAGGTGAACATCAAGAAAGAATAGAGAGGTGTTTTTTTTGGAACTATGCTATCCTTGCTCAGATGTCCGTGCCTGAAATCTGGGTAATATTACTTTGACTTATTTTTCTGAACTGTCATGCTAATAAATATAAATGTTTGAATTTACCTTCTCTTTCTCTCTAGGTAATTCATGTTTAAAAGATTATTAAATAGAGTAAATAAAGTAAGGTTATGCTAGGAGAATTAATCTCTAAATAAAAATTAAATAAATGGCAAATTAAGCTGGTCTTGTTGTCCATTAGTTAACTTTTAGTAGCAGATCCATTGACAAAATGGTGGGGTGTTTAAATGCTTCTTAAAAATAAAACCATGGTAATATCGACAAACTGCAGATGTAGATAGTGTATACATTTTAATATAAAATAAGATACTCTGCTAGAATCCGGCAACTCTCCTCTAGTCTTCACTAGTCCTGGGAGCGGGATGAATGTGTGTACAAATGACTCGTGGTGTTATGGGCCCCACTGACGAGTAATGTGTGGATAGCTCTTAGGAAGTGTAGTGATGGTTTGCAGGTTTATTTTGGAGCTGCGCTGGATCAGTTTTTCTTGGTAGCAGAGCATTGCTTGCTATAGGTTAACTAGGATAAGTAATGTATAGAATAAATAAGGCAATGTATATAAAGTTTTAATCTACAGAATTTATGATTAACACTATATGTTGAGTCTGTATTGCGTTATATGTAGTCCAGAATTTGAGGTTTCTGGGAAGTAGGAAGATGGTTACTCTGCCTAGGAAGAGGAACGTGTGGCATGTAAGTCAAACATCACATAGTCTGTTTCAAAGTGGTAACATCGTCGTATGTTACAAGTTTAGGGACATTTACGTGTAAAAGTGGTGAATGTATAGCGAAGGCAACCTATAAAATCTTGGGCTTTAGCACAGGAACAATTGTGTATTCTGATTTAAAACTTATCCCTGAGAGAGTAATAGAGTTTTCACCTAAGCATGGGAGAAGGGTAAAGTAGAGGGATATGCTACTTTATCGGCTAAACTAAAATTCTGTGGTAGAGAAGAGGTAAGCGCTGTCTACTGGAAATACAGAATACTTGTGTGATTGAGGAAACTATCACTTTGGTTTTAGCGAAACAAACAAATGGAGATGTTTTATGTCGTTACTAACCGATTTTAGTTTTATAAAGGTGTAAATACAGTGTGCTGATAACATTTGTAAAGGAGGGGTCAGTCGAAGCTGCGGAGACAGGAGCAAGGCTGACATAAGAAGGGTCGCGCTGGGATTGGTCTGCGTGACTAGAACAGAGTAAGCGCTGATTGGTGCGCTAGCAAAGGCTATACAAGTATTTGTTATGAGTGATTAAAACGTATCTTGTTCTGATTGGTGCGTTAGTGTGAACCGCGCTGTGATAGGTTGGTGTAGTGAAGCAGTTTGCAGAAGAGTGCGCGATTGTTTGAAAGTCAGGAAAACCGTCCGAAAAATTTAGGTTTTTTATGGAGAAGAAAAAGAAAAACCTACATGGTTTAAGAAATTAAAGAATGTGTTCTAAAAGGATAAGGAAATAGTAACGAGAGAATGAAAATTGCTTCCTCCGCTTAATACATGATGACAAAATACAGCCACCATACATGTGTATGTTTAGAAAATTGGGCTAGATATATAAAGAATCATGATGCATTAGAATTCCCAGAAGTAAGTTATTTTAGCCTTGCTTTTCTGTGAACTTTGAGGGAAAAGATGACAAAGCTTGAACCAAGACCCAGACCGACTCAATTTGAGGCATTAACTGAGTGGGAAGATGAAATGTGTGAATTAGAGAGAGAAAGCTTTGAAGAGTTCAGAGGACCTAGAGGCAGATTGCGAGGGTTATGGGGAACGACTCATGAGAGAAGAATGCGGAGATGGAGAAACGCTGATATGTGTGATGGAATGTATCCGGTGAGGACAGTTGATGAAATGGTAGGACGGAAGTGTACGGAGAAAAGAAATAATGTGGAGTCATAAAGGAAAGGTTATGAGGATTGTGAAACAGAGGATGTAATACTGGAGGAGATATTAAAAAGAAGACCCCCACTGTGAGAAGTTGGCCTGATATGTGATGTCCACTATTCTAGTGGGCACCCTGAATCAGTCCAAACAACCCTTATGGGTATGGTTGTAAAGTCAACCTTATAGACCAGCTATCCTAGTGGTAGCATGGACAAAGCAGTTTTAGGCTAATACTTCAGAGAGCATGTGAATCCAATTGTTTTACCAATAATAACCCCTTGAATACCAAATGAAAGGACACCACACAAGGTATATATAAAATATATATGTATTTATTACTAACACAACCCCTCTGCACTCTTTATGAGGTCAGAGTTCGAGATACAGCACAAGTGACTCAATAAGCATACTATAAGTTGCACAAATACAATTCTGCCCTAGGGGCCTCACGAACCATATACTAAGTAAATGGTATAAGAGGCACTTCAGAACAGGTGAATAGTCCTAGGGCCTAGGGAATCGCTGGGACTACACTGAACAACCACAGGTTAGGAAGTCGGAGTCTCACAGGATGTGTGTGCAGTGTCTAAACACACACACGAGTTCTCATTGACTTTCAATGGGAAAGTAAAGTTAACAAAGTAGTTGATTTCGGACACTTCCAGGTGGACCACGGGAAAACCCAGTTAAAGTAGGACACTTGAATATTTATTACCCCCGGGAGCACCGGAGTACTTGAGTTACCTCACCCAGGGAAGCCGGGTGCATAGGTGTGAAGTTGTGTCAGGTTTCATCGTCGAATCCTATGGAGAGCTGCAAGAAGATGCTGCAGTCGACCAGGAGGAAGATATCCGGATGGGTCCAAGGGTGGATCGAAGAAGTGAAGAACCTGAAAGCAGAGGGGACAGAGTCTGGGTCACTAGCCAGTGACCAGGAAGGAACCAGGAAGGAACCAGGAAGGAACCAGGCGATGTCGAGCTGCAAACAGGTGAAGAAGTGAAGCTTGTCTCTGCAGCCACGTGGACCAGGAGGCGTCAACGACAACCCGGAGCTGGATACAGACAGTCCCACAAAGTCTCTCGCTGTTGGCGGTGTTGGTTTCCTGATTGAAGTCAATAAGCCTTGGCAAAGGCAACCCACGTAGGATGTGAAGATTGGCTTCTTGTACAGACCAGCAAGGTCTGTGGAGCTTCCCCTTTACAGGAAAGCAAGAGAAAGCTCAGAGCAACCAGACAAGCAGTGTTGTTTCAAAATGGAGTCTTCAAGATGGCCACTAGCCAGTGGGCTAGCAACTGCAAAGATGCGTCAAGAGGAAATGCAAGAGCAGGCCCCATGTGGCACTCATGGAGTGTGGAGGGCTGAGCTTCAGCGCACTTACGACTTGGTATTGGGGCTTCTCAAGTCCCGATGCACAACTTCGAGGACACCTCAGAAGCTGCACAGTTTAGCAAAGAGCAAAATGGCTAGGTGTCCGGTCCCACGTCTCTCGTGTCCACCATGGGTCTCAGCTTTGCAGGAGGTATGGGTTGGGGTCGGAGAAAAGTGGAAGTCCAGTCCTGTGAAGCAGAGTTGTAGGGATCCTTCGGGAGTGTCGACAAAGCAAACTGCCAATTTACTAGGTGGTGCCTGTTTGCACAGGGTGGTCACTCCTTGACCACAAGGGAGATTCTTCAGTCTTCTAGTTGCAGTAGAATGTCGAAGGTCCAGAGTTTTATTACAGAGTTTCAGTTCAGGATAATCTAAAGTCTCTAGACTTGGCTCCAAGCTTTATACGAATTAAAGGGGCTGGATTACCTGCTAGGTCCCTCCTATGGGTGGGACCAGGGAAGGGGGTGATTACACCCCTTTCCCTTTGTCCAGTTTCGGGCCAGAGCTGGGGCTGGAGTGCCCCAGCAACTGGTTTGAACCGGGCTATGCATGGAGCACCTTGTGTGCCCCAGGCAGTGTCTCATTTCATTCAACCCACCCTGCCCCAATAAACTATAGCCATTCTGTGGAGGTGCTAGCACCTCCCAAGGCAGGAAATATATTGTCCAGGCCTCCCTTGCTGGAAGGGCTCCCAGCTGCAGGAGGTCAGACTTGTGTGTGTGGCAGCAGCATCCATTTTGTGATGCTGAGGCTCTGTTTAATTTTAACCGGGTAAAGCTCCAACTACATGTCTTCTCCCTCTAGAAGGGTGGAATGCTACCCCCGTCACCAGAACTGGCGAGGGGGTAGTATGCCAAAGCATATGACACTTTACACAACATGTTTTGATAAAGCGGTACAAAAGGGGATGGTAATGGACGGAGCATCTGAACCAATCAAACACTCACACCCAGTCAAAAGATCTGGGTTTAATCCATCACCGTTCTTTAGCCCACTCTGCCACCCCAGTTCAGACATGACTATATGCAAATCAGTCTGACCCTGTGCCTCATGGGAACAGTCCATCCCCTCTGACATCCCAGTTCAGACAAGGCTATAAGTGTGGCAGGGTATGCTCAGATGTGAGTCCCTTGCTCACTTTGCCACTGGATTCAAGCAAGCCGGGCTGAAGACGGCTGGAATGCCAGAAACCGGTCCTCGGAGGCTTGTTTCCGGTCCAGAGAAGACATGGCTTGGCAGTTCGGGCTGGACTGTTCCCATGAGGCACAGGGTCAGACTGATTTGCATATAGCCATGTCTGAACTGGGGTGGCAGAGTGGGCTAAAGAATAGTGATGGATTAAACCCAGATCTTTTGACTGGGTGTGAGTGTTTGATTGGTTCAGATGCTCCGTCCATCACCACCCCCTTTTGTACCACATGTTTTGATAAAGCCAAACCAAAGTTAGCATTAACCGCAAGGATTATAATGCACTTAAGAGTATATGGTATGACTATATCTTAGAACAGCTATAAGGACATGGTTCCGAAAGTTGCAGACAGGCTCAGCTCATGCTAGAGCAGCATCTCACATAAAACCAAGCACTCTGCCTTCAGGATTGTCAAGGCCTGCCACATGAGTGACTTATAGGTACATATGGTGTCTATATGTAATGGTAGGTATAGGGATACTATACCTAAGCAAGGGGTGGTTACACGACCTTGACCCAGCTGAGTGATCAACCAGTTGTGTCAACTTGGATGGCCAGCCAGGGGTGGCATAATACATGCTGCAGCCCCTGGTAGGCCTGGGATGCACCTATGCCCTGGGTACCTATGGTACACTTTACAGGGGCTCACAAGGTGACCCAATATCCAATTAGGTATGTACCTAAAGTACATGGAGTCCATTTTACAGAGAGAGCAGATAGCCTAGGGCCCTGAATAGCAGGATCCCAGGCCAACTAAGTCAAAAACCAGGTAAACACTAGGCAAAAGGTTGGGGTAACCATATAGTCAGATATCCACCTTCCTACCGAACCCCCCCAAATGAAAGGAGATAAGGCTATCCTTGACCAGGTAAGCCTATATTACCTAAGTGGCCACATAAGGAAGTACCTGCACTAGCATGGGTACCCCCCTGTCTCATGGTCCACTTAGCAATCCCTCACCCTAGGGGTATCAGAGGGTCTCCACCATAGGGAATCTCTACCTATGGTGTGTTTTGTCAAAGTAAAAGGCTGGTGTTGGTATGGAGTACTGAAGTGAGGCTCCTCTAATGTAGGGCTCAACTTCCTCCAATCACTTTCCACCATATAGGCCTTTCTTTCCATGACTGAGTTGCACTGTGCTCTCAGGGTCAACCTCTGGCTGCCTATAGCTGGAGGCTGGGTCCCTTTTGTTGGCTTACTGGAGGGACAGGTCAGGTTTGGGGCCACTAGGTCCCAGGTTTGGCTGTGCCCAACAGAGTCCACCTGGGGGAGGTTCCTAACTAAGAGTAAGGGAGATCCCTCAGGTGTTTGTGGATTTTCACCTTGCTAGGGCTGCTAGATTTGGTGCCCCTAATCTGCTGATGGGGGGGTTCCTGTGGACAGGGGGCCCTTTGGGGTCCACTGGCCTCTCCGACCTCTACAGCCCAGGGCTGACTGAGGCAGGGTAGAGAGGGGCAGGTTATCTGCTCCAGACTGGGTCCCACCTTGGAAGGGTCCACTTACATCAGGGGCTCTGCCAGGCTAGGCTTGACTTCCTCTGGGGCAGTTCCTTCACAAGGGGTAGAGTCAGTTCCCTGAGGAGGCTGACTCTCACCTAATGTCTGGTGGGAGAGAGACTTTTCTTCCTCCCCAATACTCTCTGTCTGAATGGAGTGATCCATAGTTTCAGGCTTCACAACACTAAAATCTGTTTGACTTTGGGCTGTGACCATCACAGCCCAACCAACCTTTACAGGAAGGAACTCTGTTTGTGTGTGGGCTGTGACCATCACAACCCTGCCAACCTTTTCAGAGGAGTTTGCTTGAGCTTGGGCTGTGACCATCACAGCCCTTCCAACCTTTTCAGGGAGGAATTCTGCTTGAATTGGGGATGCGTCCAACACAGCCCCACTAACCTTGTCTGGAAGGTCTACCATTTTGGAATGGGTTTCTTGTTCTACCCCAGCCCAGGCTGGGATCTCTAGATCATTTCCCAGCAGACAATCTACAGGCAAGTTTGTAGACACTGCCACTCTTTTGGGGCCAGTGACACCTCCCCAGCTGAGATTTACTACTGCGATTGGATGATCTGTCTGCACTCCATTAATTTTGATCACCTGATAGGTGATCCCAGGTAAAAGTTGTCCTGAGGGGACTAGACTGTCAGTCACCATAGTGATGATAGCCCCTGTGTCTCTATAGGCTTTAACTTTCTGGCCATTGATGAGGGGCTACTGTCTGTACTTGCCCAAAGTGTTGGGACAAGCAGTGAAGTTGGCAAACTACATGCCATTTTCACAGACTAGAGTTTCTGTATTAGGGGACCTTGTTAGGTCAGAGTCCACCTGAGTTTCCCAAGTATACCCAGCCACAGTTTTGGGGGTACTCCCACCACCTGGGGGATTACTACTAATAGTAACAGGAAGTCTTTGAGTGTTACTTGGAGGAATGTTCTCCTTATTGTTGGCCTTTTGACAACTACTGTCAGTCTTCCAGTGGCCAGGCTGTTTACAGACATGGCAATAAGGTTTCTTGGGGTTAGAGGAAGTGTTTTGGGACCCCCTCATTGGAGTTTTGGTGCCCTGTAGGGATTGGTGTCACTACAACGCAGGCTATTACAACGCCTGCTGTTACAACGCGGTTTTTACATCGCATACCACTACAACGCATAGTGCTTTTAAGCGCTGGATAGTGATTTATTTAATTTACTATTCCAACTCCAGTCCCCGTGGATAGTAGGGAAGGTGTTGGATAGTAAATTAAATATATTCCCTATCCTAGAGCGCCCCCCAGTGCAATGCGTTGTAATGGTTTGCGTTGTAATGGTTGCGTTGTAATGGTAGTGCGTTGTAATAAATGCGTTGTAAGTGATGTTCCCCCCCTGTAGGGGACTTGTCCTTGGATTTGTCCCCACCTTTCTCTTGAGGCTTGGTAGAATCTTTCTTCTGGTCACCATCCTGATTTTTAGGCCTAATCCTGGTTCTGACCCATTTGTCTGCCCTCTTACCTAATTCTTGTGGAGAGGTCAGATCAGAGTCCACCAGGTGCTTGCGTAGAAGCTGGTTTTGACAATTACTAAGGATCTGCTCCCTCATAATCAAATTATACAATCCTGTATAGTCATGTACTTTGCTGTCCAATAACCAGCCCTCCAGAACATTAGTAGCACAATCTACAAAACCAGACCAGTCCTGAGTCTGTGTCTTCTGGGTATCCCTGAACAACAACCTATATGGTTAAGCCAAACCCATCAATCAGAGCACTCTTCAGGACTTTGTAGTTATTAGCATCCTCATCAGTAACTGTGAGGAGCTTATCTTTACCTTTTTCTGCAAAGGAGAGCCATAAGATTGCCGCCTACTGACTTTGGGGTACCTGCTGTACTTTGCAAGCCCTCTCCAAAGCAGTTATCCATTTGTGGATGTCATCTCCATCTTGGTAGGGTGGGATAATCTTGCTTAGGTTTCTATTATCATAGGAGCTATCTTTATCCTTGGGGATATTGCTGCCACCAGTGGGTTCTGACCCACTCAACTTTTGCTCTCTAGCAAAAGCAAGTCTCTCTTTGGCTAGGGCAAGCCCTTGCCTCTCAATCCTCAGATTAGCTTCTCTCATTCTGGCCTGATGTTCCCTCTTCTCAGGGAAAGTCATTCTCCTGAGAGCATCTGACCCTATTGAGACTCTGGAGTGCTGAGAGTCCCTGGACAGGGATCACCTGCTCCTGTTCTCAGTGTTAAGCCTGCTTGGGGGTCTGTATGGGGCTATGCCCCCTCCAGCCCCATGTAGGCCTAGGTTGGCCTGGCTAAGTACTAGGCCCTCTCCAGTCCCATGTAGTGTTACGTTAGCCTGGCTAAGTACTCCTACTTGGACCTGGCTATTAGCATCATCCTCAGAATCCTCCTCTTCTAGCTCATCTTCATCAATTTGATTCTGATCAGGGAAATCTTCTGTTGAGGGCTGTCCCTCTTCTGCATTACCTGACAGACCTGTATTATAGGCTTTTTGAGCATCATATTCTTCCATAAGCTCAATCAGGTGCTTGAGGGTAGGGTTGGAACCCTGTTTTAACTTTCTTGAAGTGCACAAGTGCCTTACATCATGGACAGTTAGGGTATCATATCTGGAAGGTATCCTTAAAGGATCTATCTCCACTGTGAGAGAACTACTTGGTTCTGCTCTCAGAGACATGATCTAGTGAGGTGTGGTGTGTGCACCTACTACACTAAGTGTTACCTACTAAACCTCTCTAGGAGTTGTAATCAGGGTGTGCTAGGCCCTTTGCTCTACAATAACTAAGTTCAGGAGAACATAAGTATTTTAAGACTTGTATTATATGTACCTTAAGGCACCATATTGCGATCTTTCAAATGATATCTCAAGATATTATGGTAAAACAATCAGCAAGCTCTTATCTCAACCGCTGCACACAAATGTGAGACGTGGCCTGATATGTGATGTCCACTATTCTAGTGGGCACCCTGTATCAGTCCAAACAACCCTTATGGTGATGGTTGTAAAGTAAACCTTATAGACCAGCTATCCTAGTGGTAACATTGACAAAGCAGTCTTAGACTAATACTTCAGAGAGCATGTGAAGCCAATTGTTTTACCAATAATAACCCCTTGAATACCAAATGAAAAGACACCACACAAGGTATATATAAAATATATATGTATGTATTACTAACACAACCCCTCTTCACTCTTTATGAGGTCAGAGTTCGAGATACAGCACAAGTGACTCAATAAGCATACTATAAGTTGCACAAATACAATTCTGCCCTAGGGGCCTCACGAACCATATACTAAGTAAGTGGTATAAGAGACACTTCAGAACAGGTGAATAGGCCTAGGGCCTAGGGAATCGCTGGGACTACACTGAACAACCACAGGTTAGGAAGTAGGAGTCTCACAGGATGCGTGTGCAGTGTCTAAACACACATGTGAGTTCTCATTGACTTTCAATGGGAACATAAAGTTAACAAAGTAGTTGATTTCGGACACTTCCGGGTGGACCACGGGAAAACCCAGTTAAAGTAGGACACATGGATAGTTATTACCCATGGTTGCACCAGAGTACTCGAGTTACCTCACCCAGGGAAGCCGGGTGCATAGGTGTGAAGTTGTGTCTGGTTTCGTCGTCGAATCCTATGGAGAGCTGCAAGAAGATGCTGCAGGCGACCAGGAGGAAGATGTCCGGATGGATCCAAGGGTAGATCGAAGAAGGGAAGAACCTGAAAGCAGAGGGGACTGAGTCTTTGACCAGGAGGGAACCAGGAAGGAACCAGGCGATGTCGAGCTGCAAACAGGTGAAGTGGTGAAGCTTGTCTCTGCAGCCACATGGACCAGGAGGCGTCAACTACAACCAGGAGCTGGATACGGACTGTTCCACAAAGGTTCTCGCTGTTGGCAGTGTCGGCTTCCAGATTGGAGTCAACAAGCCTTGGCAAAGGCAACCCACGCAGGATGTGAAGATTGGCTTCTTGTACAGACCATCAAGGTCTGTGGAGCTTCCCCTTTACAGGTAAGCAAGAGCAAGGCCAGAGCAACCAGGCAAGCAGCGTTGTTTTAAAATGGAGTCTTCAAGATAGCCACTAGCCAGCAGGCTATCAACTGCAAAGAAGTGTCAAGAGGAAATGCAAGAGCAGGCCCCACGCGGCACTTGTGGAGTGTGGAGGGCTGTGCTTCAGTGCACTTACGACTCTGTTTTGGGGCTTCTCAAGTACCAATGCACAACTTCAAGGACACCTCAGAAGCTGCATAGTTTAGCCAAGAGCAAATTGTCAGGTGTCCGGTCCCACATCTCTCGTGTCGGTCATGGGTCTCAGCTTGGCTGGCGGTGTGGGTCGGGGTCGGAGAAGACTGGAAGTCCCGTCCTGTGAAGCAGAGTCATCGGGATCCTTCGGGAGCATCGACAAAGCAAACTGGCAATTCGCTAGGTGGTGCCTGTTTGCACAGGGTGGTCACTCCTTGACCACAAGGGAGATTCTTCGGTCTTCTAGTTGCAGTAAAATGTCGAACGTCCAGAGTTTCATTTCAGAGTTTCAGTTCAGGATAATCTAAAGTCTCTAGACTCAGCTCCTAGCTTTGTACAAATTAAAGGGGCTGGATTACTTGCTAGGTCCCTCCTATGGGTGGGACCAGGGAAGGGTGTGATTACACCCCTTTCCCTTTGTCCAGTTTCACACCAGAGCTGGCTCTGGAGTGCCCCAGCAACTGGTTTGAACCGGGCTATGCATGGAGCACCTTGTGTGCCCCAGGCAGTGTCTCATTTCATTCAACCCACCCTGCCCCAATACACTATAACCTGTCTGAGGAGGTGCTAGCACCTCCCAAGTCAGGAAATCTATTGTCCCTGCCTCCCTTTCTGGAAGGGCTCCCAGCTGCAGGAGGTCAGACTTGTGTCTGTGGCAGCAGCATCAATTTTGTGATGCTGAGGCTCTGTTTAATTTCAACCGGGGTAAAGCTCCAACTACATGTCTGCTCCCTATAGAAGAGTGGAATGCTACCCCCATCGCCAGAACTGACGAGGGGGTAGTATTCCAAAGTGTATGACACCTTACACGACATGTTTTGATAAAGCCAAACCAAAGTTAGCATTAACCGCGAGGATTATAATGCACTTAAGAGTACATGGTATGGCTATATCATAGAACAGCTATAAGGACATGGTTCCGAAAGCTGCAGACAGGCTCAGCTTATGCTAGAGCACCATCTCACATAAAACCAAGCACTCTGCCTTCAGGAATGTCGAGGCTTGCCATAGGAGTGACTTATAGGTATATATGTGTCTATATGTAATGGTAGGTATAGGGATACTATTCCTAAGCAAGGGGTGGTTACACGACCTTGCCCCAGCTGAGTGATCAGCCAGTTGTGTCAACTCGGATGGCCAGCCAGGGGTGGCATAATACATGCTGCAGCCCCTGGTAGGCCTGGGATGCACCTATGCCCTGGGTGACCCAATATCCAATTAGGTATGTACCTAAAGTACGTGGATTCCATTTTACAGAGAGAGCAGATAGCCTTGGGCCCTGAATACCAGGATCCCACGCCAACTAAGTCAAAAACCAGCTAAACACTAGGCAAAAAGTTGGGGTAACCATATAGTCAGATATCCACCTTCCTACACCCACCATACCAACCAAGTTCTGTAACTGTGACTCCAAACACTCTTCCAATGGAGGACAAATTTACTGGTTCCTCGAGACGATTTTCAAATTTTAGAGACCTTCTGGAAAGAGAAGAAATGAGATATGATCCTAATACCCTATTAATGGAAACCAGACTTACTGGTACTCCCAGACAAAATGATGAAAACAGAGGAAGTGTAGCTAGAGTAGAGAGGAGAATTGAAGAACACCCAAGTGCTTCTGAATATGTACCGTCTACTAATGAATTGACTGAAAAGATACAGGAACTCACAAAAAATATAGAAGCTGTAACTGTCCCAGTGACAATAGATCCCGTAATTCCAGTGTTCCAAAACCAGAAAATAAAAGAACCATCGTTAACTATTCCTTTGAATCAAAGTTTACAAAAAGGAAGAGAAAGGGTTTATCCAGATTTGTCTGAGGTTAGGCGTACTAGTCATATGACACCGCCTGATTTGACTTTTAATCAAAGTCTACCGTGCAAGTTTCCAATGGGTGCGGAATCAGGTTCTGCGACACCCAAAAGAAGTCTAGAGAAAATCTATTTGTCACAAGCTCCGGTAGGACCAACAGAGCAGGAATTTAGTGCTTGGCTTAAAACATTAAAAGTGAAAGACCAAGAACCTAAAGTGTTAGATGTGGTCAGATTGAAAATTGACATGGAAGAATTAATAATTGGGACAATTGGAACAGATAGGTTAAAAGCATATCAAGATGATGAATTACTATTTTATTTTTTTATTTTTTTTAAATATGTTTTATTGAAACACTTGACATGCAGGTACAATGATGAATTACTATTTATGTGTAAAAGCATTACATGTAGAGCAAAAAATCTGCATGATCGATTAGAAGGATTGGCAAAGGAACTCAATGTAGATTTTGCAAAACATAAATTGTTACAAAAGCCTTACGGAGTAGATTTTACTGAAAAGGATATTGACAACTTGAATACTGCTGGAAGATTAACCCAGATAAAAGAGTTAATTGTGTTGCTGAGAAAATTGGGAGATGTGGATAAGTGGAAGGCTAAATGGACAAAGAAAAGTGAAGAGAGCAATGATAAACCGATGTTGGCGTTCCCAGTTAGAGAAAAGGAGCCTGTAGCAAATGAATTCCCTTTGAGAGAAATACCGGGAGGAGGGTATGTACATGTTCCTTGGACTAGACAGGATATATTGTCATTCACAAATGATTTCCCCAGATTCAGAGAAAAACCAGTGGAATGGAATCGACAAGCGGATCGATTTGTAAAGGTTTCAAAGGTACTATATGAGGATTTAGATGGATTATTTGATATAGTTGTACCAGCAAACCTATGGTATGAATGCAAAATTACCGTGGACTGGCCCAAAACTGAATAACCACGAGATCCAATAACAGGTGCTCCTGGACCTGAGGTAATGCGAAAGTATGAACAAGTAATAGTGTTTTTAATAAATAAAATCCTACCAAAAGAGACAGATTGGGTGAAGATTGACAGGACATTGCAAGAACCAAAAGAATCAGTACATGCATTTTATGAGAGATTGCTACTTGTGTTTAAACAATACAGGGGATATAAGGAGTTGAATGAAAAAGACATGAGTCATTTTGTGTATCGTTTTGTGTTTGGATTAAGGCCAGAAATAGGATGCATGATTAAGCATAATTTAATGGGATGGCAATCATGTTCAGTGGATGAGGTTTTGAGACATGCGAAATATTGCAGTGATGAGATTGAGGTTAAGCAAAGAAAGCTTAAAGAGAAAGCAATGTGGGCACAGGTAAAAGTAGCTGAATATCAAGTAGCTCAATTAGAAAATAAAAGCTTAGAAGGGGGACAGGCAAGAATGAAGGGACATTTTAATAAAACAAAAGTAATGGGTAATTTGGATGATGCCAAGAAGAAGTTTCCTTGTCACAATTGCAGCAGGTTAGGGCATTGGAACAAAGATTGTAAGTATCCATCAAGAGTTAATCCCGAAAACACATAATTCAATCCGCAGGTGCAGAATGAGGTAATTCAACAGCCATCGCCACAGCAGCAGGTAGTTACCCAACAAAGTCAGGTGCCACAGCCACCACTTCCACACAGTGTAAATCTACAGTAATACAGTGCAGAGACAGGATTCTGCGGAGGAGAACAGGTAACAAGATCACCTAGAGTGAATGTGAGTTCGCAGTATTGGTTGAAGGAAGATGGGAGTGAGTCAGATGACAGCTTCTGATGGTGCCTAAGAGAGGGATAAGAGTGCGTACTTGGCGCAACTCTAGAGGTAGATCAATATGGTCCTTTTGTGAATGGAAGGTGAATTATGTAATTGTGACTTTCCTTGTGGACACAGGTGCTACCCGTTCTACTGTCAGATCAGTAGAAGTTCAAAATCTTCCTATCTCTGGAGATAGTATCCAAGTTGTAGGTGTAGCAAATAGACAGATCAAAACATCCCTAACAAAACCAGTTGAAGTGGAAATTGGAAATTTCAAAGATATGCATCGATTTGTAGTGAGTGACAGTAGTCCCGATAACCTTCTTGGCAGGGACATACTGTGTAAAATGAATTGTGCCATTTACTGTTCACCAGATGGCATTGAACCTCAAACCCCGGATGAAGATAGCTTGTATGAAATGACTATGTCACTGATAGACTCAGAGGTAAGTAGTATGTCTCCTGTATTTGACAGAGAGAAGATACCTGTTGAATTGAAAGGGTTAGTTAAAGAACAAGTGTGGGATTTCACAGGAGAAGATATTGGATTAATAAAAGATATAGATCCTGTGAAAGTTTCTGTAAAAGAAGGAGTGAGTTACCCAAACATTCCCCAGTACAAAATGACAGCAGAAATAATCAAATGAATAACTCCAGTGATAAACAAAATGATTGAACAAGGAATTCTAAGAGAAATAGTAAGTAGTCAATGTAATTCGCCTATAATGGGAGTGAAAAAGCCTAATGGAACATTTAGGATAGTACAAGATTTGAGAAGAATTAATAAAATTGTTGTCCCATGTTGTCCAATTGTACCAAATCCAGCAGTAATCCTGTACCAAATTCCACATGATGCAGAATGGTATACACTCATTGATCTATGTAATGCGTTCCTTACTGTTCCATTGCACCCAGATAGCCAGCCAATATTTGCTTTCTGGTTTGGAGACCGTATTCTGGCATGGTGCCGAATTCCTCAAGGGTATACAGAGAGTCCATCTATCTTTAATCAGTTGCTAAAGAAGTCATTGGAGAGTTTAAACTTCCCCGGAGAATCAGCACTTGTTCAATATATTGATGACCTGTTGGTGGCATCAAGAACAAAGAAAGCATGTGTTTCAGACACCATTGCATTACTGAACCATTTGGCAGACTGAGGACATAAGTGTCCCCATGAAAGTTACTGTTCTTTCAGAAAGAAGTACAATACCTAGGTCACAAAATTGCTAAAGGAATCAGACAGGTCACTATAGAGAGAATCAGAATGATACAGGAAATGCAACCTCCAAAAACTCAGAGACAAGTGAGAATGTTCCTAGGAATGGTAGGTTACTGTCGACAATGGATTAGTGGATTTTCACTGATAGCAAAACCGTTGCAGAGATTAACAAGAGCAGATGTAAAAGACCCCTTAGTGCTGAATAAAACTGAAATGGAGGCTTTTGAGCGACTAAACACCAGTCTATGTGAAGCAACAGCATTAGGAAAGCCTGATCATGAAAAAGAGTTTGAACTATATTGCAGTGAACGAGGAGGATGTGCATTATCAGTTCTAATTCAGAGACACATAAAACTGAGAAAGCCAATTGCATATTTCTCAGCTGTTTTGGATCCAGTTGCAAAAGCATTGCCCGGATGCTTAAAAGCAGTAGCTGCTACAAGTGTGAGTTTGGAACAAAGTGAAGGTATAGTGATGGGATTTTCTTTGAGGGTATATGTACCTCATTCAGTGGAGATTCTTCTCACCAGGACAAAGACACAGTTCCTTACTAATAACAGGATGACAAAATATGAGAAGACAATTCTAGGTGCAGATAGCGTAACAATTTCACGATGTGTGAATGTAAACCCATCTACACTGTTATCTGATGTTTTGGATGTTGAGGTGAGAAATGAAGTTGATCATAAATGTTTGGATGTTCTTGAATATTGTACCAAACCAAGACCTGACATTAATGATGAGTCATTGCCTGAATCTGGTTATGTAATGTTTGTAGATGCTTCTTATCTGAGAACAGATGAGGGTGCTCTAAGTGCTGCATATGCTGTATGCACAGTGGCAGACGTCCTGGAAGCATCGTGTCTAAAAGGAATTCGTCCTGATCAAATAGCAAAGTTGATTGCTTTGATTCCAGTATGTGAACTAGAGAAAGAGATAAGAGTCACCATAGTGACTGACAATCAATATGGTTTCGGGGTTGTCCATGATTATGGTCAACATGTGGTCCCAAAGAGGTTATTTAACTTTTGCAGGATCCCCCATCAGAAATGCTGAATTTGTTAAAATGTTGATTGATGCAATCCAGTTATCTGATAACATTGCTGTTGTAAAATGAGCAGCTCACAAGAAGGGAGACGATTTTGTTACCAGATGTAATCGTTTTGTTGACTCAATTGCAAAAAACTGTGCCACAAATCTTGCATCTATAAATCGGGACAGAAAAGCTGAACATGTTTCAAGCAAGGAGGAGGAGAAAAATGTCTGGTTAAAATCAGGATGTAGACAAAGAGAAGAGGATGAAATTTGGGTTTACCAAGATGAAAGACCAGTAATGCCTGATAACATGATTTCAAATATGGCCTGAATGTACCATGGTCAAGCCCATATTGGTAAGGATGGTATGATCCGAATGTTCAGACAGAAGTGGTATATTCCTAAGTTCAGGATGATCGCTGAAAGCCTTTGTCAGCGATGTCTTGTTTGTCAACAATTGAATCCAAGAAGAAAAACAGTTGAGAGTTTGGGAACCATAGGGCGAGAGTGAGGTCCATTCACTCGAATGCAATTCGATTTAATAAAACTGCCACCCTGTAATCGACTTCGATATATACTTGTGATCATTTGCCTATTTTCTCGGTGGGCGGAGGCTTTTCCTACTAGGAGGAATGATGGAGTGACTGTTGTAAAACTGTTATTGAGAGAGATCATTCCACGCTACGGTTTCCCAGTAACAATTGAGACAGATCGTGGAACACATTTTCACAACGAGCTAATGCAGATGATTTGTGAAGCACTGGACATTCGTCAGAAATTGCATTGTGCTTACAGACCAGAGGCTTCTGGGGTAGTTGAGCAGGTAAATGGAACAATAAAGAACAGAATTGTAAAAATGTGTTTGGCCACTGGACTGAAATGGCCTGATGCTCTGTTCTGTCACTTGTTCTGATGAAGCTAAGGAACATACCTGATAAAAAGACAGGATTAAGTCCACATGAGATACTGATGGGAAGAGTGATGAGATAAGCATTTGTGCCAGTTGATAAACTATTTACTATTAATCATGATATTATACTGGATTACTGCAAAAACCTGTCTGACGTAGTAACTTCTGTGTTCCATCAGGTGGGACCTGAGGCAAACTAGAAAGAAAAACATCCAGCTCATGATCTAGTCCCTGGAGATTGGGTTCGGGTAAAGGTACACAGTAGAAGAAACTGCTTAGTCCCTCATTGGCAGGAGCCCAGACAAGTCATTCTGGTTAGCACGACTGCAGTTAAATGTGCTGGAGTAAAGAGATGGGTGCACGCTAGCCTCACCATCCGTGTGCCTAAACCTGAAAATCCACAAGACAAAGAAGAAAGCACAACTGATTCAGATTCTGAAGGCGAACCAGAGAAAGATCCAGATACTGAAGCTCGACCTGTTTGTCGACATCTGGAAATACCAGATGTGTAAAGTGAAGCTATTGAAGTGCCAACTTCTGAAGATCAACTTGAAAGTCGAGATTTGGTAAGAACTGATACCAGTAAGGACACTGAGCAAAGTGAAGATAAAACTGGTAGTCAGGAAAATACTGAAGGACAGTCTGAAAGCTCTGAAAGCAGGAACCAGAATCTCGAAACTGGTGAAAAGGAAATAACTCACTATGAGGATGAGCTTCCAAGTACCAGCTATGGAGAAGTTCCTAACAGAGTGAAAGAACTGACCAAAGAGAAAATAAGCTCAGTGAAAGAAACAGACATTATAAAGTTTACCATAAATGAAACTGTTGAGAAATCTGAAACCGAGTCTGATGACAGTGAAGATGAAACTCAATTGAGAAGAAGCTCAAGAAAGAGAGCTTGGAGAGTGGAACGTAACTCTATCGGACCGGAACCCAAGAGAGCCCATAAAGGAGATAATTGGCCTAAAGAAACTGATGGATTGAAATTTAAACTGGTTAATAAAGCAAAAACACAAGAGGATCAAGTAAATAAAATAACCAGTCAAAGGGAGTCGTTGGGTAAAAAGATAGAAATTGTGCAAAGGCCAAAAAGAGTGAGAAGACCAAATCAAAAATACAAGTCACCTGAATGGACTTATATGATTTTGCCTCCAATAAGTGAAGTGAAGAGCAGCTAGGAAAATTTGAGTTGCCAAAACTAAGAAAAAGAAAGGGAGTGAACTGTAACTCAAAAGAAAGGAAAGAAATACCTTAACTGGGAAATAGTGAGAAAGAAAGGAGGGAAGGAACAAGATTTATTGAAAGTTTTGGTGTTAAGGACACTTTAAGTGCAAAGAAAAGGTTTAAAAGAGACAATATAAGGGCAAAAAGTATTGTAGACGGCGCTGTGTAAAAAAAAAATGGCTACTAATAATGTAAAAGAACCGAAATGTACCATTTTTAGAAAATGGTGTAGAACGTGGTTAATATGTACTGGATTATTAATGTTGGTATGGTTGATCTTAGCTATTATAATTCCTTTCAGGCCTGATTTTGAAAAAGCAAAGGAAAATGAGAGTATGAAGGAAAAGATTTATGAGGCAAAAGGTGAAAATTTGCATGTGTATAGACCTGAAGTACGTCAAGATAACTCGATTAGCGATTTCTCTCGTAATACTTTTTCAAGATTATTGTCTGAATATGTGAGAACGATGGAAGCAAGTGACTGTTATGTCTGTGTGAAATTACCAGCCTCTGTATCAGAGGGTGTGACATACCATCATCTTCCATTAACATATGGAGTTACATGTAGTGTATTAGCTAGTTTGTTTTATAGAACATGTAAATTAGAGTATTATTATTCCAATTATGATGATATGTTTGCGAAATTGAATATTGTATCTGAATTGAATCAAATCAAACCTGCAAAAGTTTTTGGGGAATATTTTTTAGAAACACAAGAGTTGACCCATGATTATGCGTTTAAACATAATTTCACCTGTAAAATGAGAAATGAAGAAAAAGCCTTTTTGGACATGGGCTAAGAAAGGAGGAATCAGTATAAAAGGAGAGAAAAAGCAAAGCAAAATAAATCTACAATGTGGACATTTGAGGATGATAATATAGGAGGACATAATGTGAATGTGGCTATAAATATATATACACCATTATTAGGGAACATTTGTATACGGGGAGATAACACTGTGTATGATAATTATTTTGTGGGAGCAAGTATATGTGAAGATACATAAATTATAATAATAGTGTTTTTGATTTTAAGATTAGGTTGTAAACTTAGAAAAAGAAGAAATCTTAAAAAGTCTATAAAGAAGGAATTTGTACATTCATACTAAATAAAAGAATTTGAAACATGTTGAGATGAAAATTTACGAAATTTTGGGTGTTATTTGGTGATAAATTACCAAAGGGGGGAGTTGATGGAGCGAGGGTGAAAACAAAATTTTTTGTATACCCCTCGTGAAGTTTCTTCCCCATAATAGTAATATGTATTAATTGTGTGGTTTGGAAATTAACCAACATAGAATAGAATGCACACACACACAAATACACGTTGGATACTAATTTGCTTATGATGCGAACTATAACTTACTAATTAAGTGAAATCGTTATATCAATTAGGTACGCAAATTTCATAATCTAGCCAAAATCTGTGTGTATATACTTTTTGTATGTTTCATTGTGGGAGAAATGATGGAGAATGGTAAGTAAACCATGCTTATTTGTGGCTAAACCTCTAGGTAATAACTAACAGCGTTACCTTAGAATGGGGGAGGTAAACAGAAGGGCTATACTTCGAAATCTAACATTTAATTGTGTTTCTTTATGGACCATGCAGCCTTTTAGAAAATGAAGGTTTGCGTGACTCAGAGATTGTGATGATCTACGCATAAGCAACTGTCCTCGAGAGAAGTGCAAACAGCTTGTGCCTGTACAGCCTGGCCTGAATGTTCGAGCAAGTGCCAAGAATTTGTATGTCCGCATCGCGAGCATGGGAAACTAGTCTGAAATATCAATTTAAAGGACACAAGTGAAAAAAAAACTATTAAAGAACAATCAAGACTTTGTTTTTTGATTATAACGATGACTTGGCGGAAATATGGACAATGAGGAGATCAGGTTATGCTCATCCACCCCTTAAATCGACCAATGAAAATGAATAAGGGCCCTAAAAGTTTTAAATCTCAGATAGATAAGTTAGAGTAAAAGGGTATAAAAGAGGACGATTGGAAGTAGGAAAGAATGCTTGCTTTTGATTTTATTTTCGCACCACGACATGCTTTCGGACTGATTAACTTTTAATTGTGCAATGGCTTTGACATCTTCTTGACTTTAACCTTTGATGGGTGTGGAGTCCAGATGGGAGGTGAACATCAAGAAAGAATAGAGAGGTGTTTTTTTTGGAACTTTGCTGTCCTTGCTCTGATGTCTGTGTCCTGAAATCTTGGTAATATTACTTTGACTTATTTTTCTGAACTGTCATGCTAATAAATATAGATGTTTGAATTTAACTTCTCTTGCTCTCTGGGTTAATAAATGTTTAAAAGATGATTAAAATAGAGTAAATAAAGTAAGGTTATGCTAGGAGAAGTAATCTCTAAATAAAAATTAAATAAATGGACAATTAAGCTGGTCTTGTTGTCCATTAGTTAACTTTTACTAGCAGATCCATTGACAAAATGGTGGGGTGTTTTAATGTTTCTTAAAAATAAAACCATGTTAATATCGACAAACTGCAGATGTATATAGTGTATACATTTTAAAATAAAATAAGACACTCTTCTAGAATCCGGCAACTCTCCTCTAGTCTTCCCCAATCCTGGGAGCGGGGTGAATGTGTGTATAAATGACTTGCGGTGCTATGGGCCCCACTGACGAGTAATGTGTGAATAGCTCTTAGGAAGTATAGTGATTGTTTGCAGGTTTTGTGTGGAGCTGCGCTGGATCAGTATGCACTATAGCATTTCTGTCAAAGTACCCATGTACTAATATTAAACGTGTTATGTATTAAAATTGAAATTGCCTATATAAGCATAATCTTGAGGTTGGATTATATTGATTGTGTCATAGGCCTAGTTGTTCTACTTCGAATGTAGACTATCAGAAGATCCACCAACTATAATTATTTATTGCGGAAGGAGGATTAGATACTTCGATTTTAGTTTACTCTGTTGACTTTGTTTTACCTAGTGTAAATATAAAAATTATTTTAAATTTTCGGCTCAAAAACACATTTTTTGCTTCTCTCCTATTGTGTGCTACTTCTTTACCCAGTCCAATGTCACTGGTTTAAAGAGCACCCGTGGAAAAACAGTTGCTATCTTTCGACATTTGAGCGATTATGTATTTTCATTCCTAAGAAGAAGCTAAGGAAATCTATTTTTTAGAGATTTTCTGAAGCACAATAGAATACAAAAGTTCTGAAATTGTGACGTTGCCGAAGATGGAGAAGTAGCAATTTTAAAAAATTGGTAAACGAAAATGCACTTTGGTACTGGCAACTCCAATTTAGTGCTACAAGATAGCACAAAGCTTATAAATACAATAAAGAACATTTAGCTTGTGGTCACCTGGTAGAACTCTTACAAACTGAAAAAGAGACTAGATATGCTTTCAGATAATCTCCATATTTATTCACATATAGTAAGGGCCACTGGTAGTATGTGGTAGGGGACAACCAAATTATGGGGCAAGGTCACCCTTTGTGAAGAGCCTTGAGCTGTGTGTCATTACGTGTTTTGCCGCATTTTTAATAACCTTTGATCCATTTGACCAAGAAACATTTTTTTTTGTTAAAATCTCTGGATTATTAAGTAGATGATGGATTATGTGACACATCTGGCAAATCCTTAATGATGCAGAAAGCACCAAAGTCACTAAAGTACAAATTTCCAGTAGCCCGAGCATTAATCACTAGTAGTGTCAATTGTAGCAATGGGTCTATATTAGAAATGGGGTTCCTGGTTGGCTAGGGTATGCATCTAAGCCAGATAGAACCCACAACTCTAGTCAGGGCAAGTAAGTTACACACCAAAGATAACCTCTGCTCACCCCCTGGTAGCTTGGCGCAGAGCAGTCAGCCTTATCCCGAAAAGAGGCAATGTAAAGTGTTTGTGCAACACACCCAACCCAAAGGCACAATGAATGCACCACAAAGAGACTCCACACAGGATTGTGTAAAAAATATGATGCATATTGCACACATAACATAGACCAAAATGACATGAATTATAAATGTTAATCATATTCTACAAATACTGAAATATGTTGTGTTATGTTATGTTACGGGTTTGTTAAGCGCGACAGCTGCCCCAGCAACGGGGCGTCCCAACGCTAAGAACCATAGCACAACCTACTGGGGTGAGGGTGGGGAGAAGGGACCTACCAACATGAAAAAAAGATGGGTTTTGATAACTTTGCGGAAAGTGAGTAGGTTGTCGATACAGGGGATGTGGAGGGGTAAGGAGTTCCATAGTTTTGCCGCTCGGAGTCTGAAGGAGCGACCTCCGATGCGGCTGAACTTTGTGCGGGGGACCATTGCTAAATGATGACCTATGGAGCGCAAATTGCGCTGGGGGGAGTAAGGAGTAAGCAGCGATTTGAGGAGTTCAGGGCCCTCCGCATTCAAGATTTTAAAAGCAGTAGTGAGGGCCTTAAATTGAATGCGAGCTTCCACCGGAAGCCAATGTAGTCTCTGGATGGTGCCTCTAGCGGAGCACCTTCTGGGGAGACCTACAATTGCCCTGGCCGCAGAGTTCTGTATTCGCTGGAACCTAGCTGTTTCGGCTTTGTTAGCGCCTAATAGTAGAACGCTAGCATAGTCCAGACGGGACAGGATGGTGGCTTGGACAACGAGCTGCCGTGTTTTGGGATCAAAGAAGCCTAGAATGGGGTGCAGGCTTCTCAGTAACCCAATGCATGTAGCTGCTACCTTTTTGGTGTGGGTTTGGTAGCTAAGTGCGGAATCCAGCCATACTCCTACGTTTTTGACTAGGGCTTTGGGAGGGGGGGTAGGTCCTAACAGAGGGGGCCACCAGTGGTCACTCCAGTGGCTGGGGTTCTTACCCAGGAGTAGAACCTCGGTCTTTCCTGCATTCAGCTGTAGGCAATTTTCAGTCATCCAGGTGGCAACGGCGGCCAGCCCATCCCTAAATTTTGTGGCCGTGGTAGAGGGCATTTCAGTGAGGGTGATAACTAGCTGTGTGTCGTCGGCATACGACAGCTGCGTAAGGTCCCATTCTTTGGCCACTGCCGCCAGGGGCTGCAGGTATAAATTAAAAAGGGACGGACTGAGGGCAGAGCCCTGTGGTACTCCTTGGTTAATCTCATGAGAGTGGGAGATGAAAGGGGGGGCAGACACCCAAAAGGATCTGCTCGTGAGGAATGATCGGAACCATTCTAGTGCCCTGTCCCTGATCCCGATGCCCTCCAAGCGGCTCAACAGGATATCATGGGACACCGTGTCAAAGGCCGCGCTGAGATCCAGTAGTATCAGCGCAGCACTCTGACCGGCGTCCATGATCATCCTAAGATGTTCGGTAGTGGAGAGGAGGGCGGACTCCGTACTGTGTCCAGGCCTGAACCCGTGTTGGGAAGGGTCCAAGATGTTATTTTCCGCCATGTGGGCAGTGAGTACGGTGGTCGAATGGGCTTCTGCCAGTTTGGACACCCAGGGGAGCAGTGAGACGGGCCTGTAATTCTCCGGCTTTGTGGGGTCCAGAGTGGGCTTTTTAATGATGGGGGTAATCCAGGCCTGTTTCCAACAAGTGGGTACTATGGCAGATGAGAAAGAAATATTAAGTAGCATGGCCAGAGAGGGAAGAAAAAAGTCCAGGTAGTCCAGAAACTGGGCTGGTCTCATGGGATCAGAGGGGGCGCCGGATTTCACCTTTCTGCAGAGTTTAGCTAGCTTCTCATGGGAGATGGGCGGCAGATAAGTGAGCCCGGGGCCTTTGGAAGGGACCTGGAAAGGATTGGCAAGAACAGGGGAGTTCTGTGGGAAGGTGTTATAGATCTTTCTCACCTTTTCTGTAAAGAAAGTGGCGAGGTCCTCGCACTGCTGAGTAGAGGAAAGGCCTGTCGTAGGATTGCCACCGCTTTGTAATTTTTGGACCAATTTGAAAATAGTTTTTGTGGGGTTGGGGCTGGAATCAATTTCCTTGGTGTAGAAGGACGCACGGGCAGTGCAGATAGCTTTATGATATCGCTTGAGTGTGGTCAAGTAGGACGCTTTGTCATTGTCCCTATATTCCTTCCTCCAGTTGCGCTCCATTCTTTTACATTCTTTTCTAAGAATTTTTAGGTTGTCGTCATACCATGGGTTCGAGGGGCTGTTCTGTCCTCTCGTCCATTTCGCTGGAATAATGGTATCGAGACCTTTGGTGATCCATTCCTGAAAGGAGGCATATAACGTGTCAATGCCATTCGTGCTTTCAAAATTAGGTTCTCCTAGACTGGCAGGCAGGTTTATGTTTTGGAGCTTGTGCCAGGGTCGTTTAAGGCGGGCGGTGGACGATGTCTTGTTAGGTTGGGTAGTTGTCGGAATCACGAAAGAAACAAGGAAGTGGTCTGTCCAGCCCATAGGAGTAGGAGGATCGGCTTTGGCTTCCAGAATATTCGTGAAGACCGGGTCGAGTAAGTGCCCAGCCGAGTGTGTAGAGGATTGTATGATAGGGGTCAACTGCAAGGCTGTTAAGTCTGCTAGAAGATTGCTAATGGTCAAATCTGAAGAGGCGTCAAAGTGGAGGTTTAAATCCCCCAAGATCGTGAAGTTAGCGGAGCTAGTGACCAGGGCATGGGCTATTTCAAGGAGTTCCTCAATGAATTTCGAGGAGGGGCCCGGAGGTCTATAGATAAAGAGGCCAGAGAGGGAGAAATGAGGGCTCGTGGTGATTTTAAACCGTGCGCCTTCACAGCCCGTAATGTCTTCCTTTGCGAAAGTACAGGTGTAAGATGTTCTATAAATGACGGCGATGCCGCCACCCCTTGATCCTCTATTGATGGAGGTCATAGAGAATCCATCTGGTAGAGTTAGGTTGGGGATGCTGGTTAGATCGTCCGTGAGCCAGGTTTCACATAAGAATAATATGTCCGGGTTCTCGTCTGTAAGTAAAGTATGTATCTCCGCATGGTGTTTAACCAGGGATCTGACGTTGAGCTGAGCGATAAAATGCGATGAAAGGTTCTTTCTAGCGATTCTGTGACAGAGTAGTCTCGGCGCAGGTATGAATAGGCTACAGGAGTTACATTGGAGAGCAGTCTGTCCAATGCATCCCTCCAACTTGTCACATCGTTGGTTCGAGTTAAGAGCAAGAAGATGATTTTTGTCATAATAGTATGTCGTCCGCGTATTTTGGGCAGGGGGGGTGGCGAGAGGCGATGACTTGGCGATGACGGGCGAAGACAGGCTTGCCTTAGGCGCGCCTTCGGCGCACAGACGGCGCGCCCGCTGCGCCCGCCCGCTGCGCCCGTCCGCTGCGCGTACGGTGTAGACACATACTTTTATGACAGAAAAAAGTTAGGGAGGGGGCGTGGCCTCCAAGGGGGCGTGGCCTATCGGCACGCCGGCAATGGCGCTGTTTTGTTTGGGCGTTCGTGATGCCAGGTGAGTAGTACTTTAAAAAACAGTAGGGAATCTCAAGTGACACAACAACAATTTAAAAACAATCTAGTGCCTATCTCCCGGCTTTCCGCCTCAGGAGTTGCGAAGGTTCTGACAGGCGGCGCTTGTAATCAGCGGCGAAATACCTGTCTTGAGGAAGGGGGCGTTGCCTCCAAGGGGGCGTGGCCTATCGGCACGCCGGCAATGGCGCTGTGTTTGTTTGGGCGTTCGTGATGCCAGGTGAGTAGTACTTTTAAAAACAGTAGGGAATCTCAAGTGACACAACAACAATTTAAAAACAATCTAGTGCCTATCTCCCGGCTTTCCGCCTCAGGAGTTGCGAAGGTTCTGACAGGCGGCGCTTGTAATCAGCGGCTAAATACCTGTCTTGAGGAAGGGGGCGTGGCCTCCAAGGAGGCGTGGCCTATCGGCACGCCGGCAATGGCGCTGTATTTGTTTGGGCGTTCGTGATGCCAGGTGAGTAGTACTTTTAAAAACAGTAGGGAATCTCAAGTGACACAACAACAATTTAAAAACAATCTAGTGCCTATCTCCCGGCTTTCCGCCTCAGGAGTTGCGAAGGTTCTGACAGGCGGCGCTTGTAATCAGCGGCTAAATACCTGTCTTGAGGAAGGGGGCGTGGCCTCGAAGGGGGCGTGGCCTATCGGCACGCCGGCAATGGCGCTGTGTTTGTTTGGGCGTTCGTGATGCCAGGTGAGTAGTACTTTTAAAAACAGTAGGGAATCTCAAGTGACACAACAACAATTTAAAAACAATCTAGTGCCTATCTCCCCGTGCCTTACTCGTTATCCTGACAGCACAAGGCTGAAAAACGACATACTATATATATATATATATATATACCAAGACTTATGGCATGAAATGCACCAGGTTATGACATAAAAGCACAAGTCCCCACATGTCGCCATACATCACTGGTAGTATAGAAGTTACCATAAGCATGTCAATAATGGCCATTCTTCAAAACACATGAATGAGGAAAATATGGGGCACGGCATACCTATGCTCCTATTGCAAGTTATACAATAAAATTGTCCCCAAAAGTAGGCTACAGGAGCCCCTGCACTCCTACTACATTGATTAGCATACCACAGCTTCAGCAAGATCAGGATCTCCATTGAGGAGCTGTCCCGTAGTGTGGGCTTATGGTGAAAGGCCCAGCAGGTCATGCTTTTTTCCAGAGGTGGGGGAGGCACAGACTGCGGAGATCAGTGAGGAGACCTCCCTGGGTTCCCCCACATACAAGAAAGATGAAAGCTTCTGGCCACTCCCACACGTTGCAGCTGCTAAGCCCCCGATCTGCCAAGATTTGGGCAATCAGGCAAAAACCAGGAACCTTCATTGAGGCCACCGCTGTAGTACCAAGGAAGTTAAAACTGATGCTTCCAAAGCTCACAAATGCAGGAGCTGCTTCAGGGAGGTTATGGCAAAGTCCTCAATGGATGCACCGAGAATGGTGGGGCTCTCTGGAGGGTCTGAATGGCACAGCAGACCTCAAAGGCCTCCATACAGAAGCACAGTACCTTTGATTGGTGCACTGACAAGTTGAGGGTGTCGGCGGGACTCCAACATGGGGCCATGATCTGCCGTCCTCCTGCGTGGGAAGTTTGCGGCGATGCGAACGTCGCAATCAGGCCCTCGGGCTGGGGCCAGCGATCGAGTCAGGTTCCACCATTATGAATTGTGCATCGCACGTTGCTGCAGGGGGGGCATGCTGAGGGATTTCTAGTGTGTAGAGCTGCTTTCAGCATGCACGTTCCTCTGAGGGGGCCACTCTGAGGGAGGGTTCCATGGTGCAACAATGAGTGGTGCACAAAAACACTCATATGCTACCAGTGCAAGCATTTCAACATGTGCTTGGATTATAGAAATAGTAGCACTCTCCACACTCTCCTTTTTGCTGAGGGGTGGAGCACTCACTAAGATAGTTCAGAGGCTCATGCCTGCTCTGTCATTGCAGCGAGAGTCAATCAAAGCACGGAGTAGCATGACATGAAGCGTCCACACACACTTGATCCTAGTGGACCTAAAAGCACTTCACATGATCTGAGAACACTGATGGGGCACACAAACGTGCAGGCAGGCCACCTCATCAATGCCAGAGCAAGAGTGGTGTCCTCCTGCAGTCCAGCTGTAGGCAGGCAGTAGGCCCTTACAGCTAAGCAAGTGGCAGTAATGGCAGTTTCTCCTGGCAACACAACAGTGCCTAGTTAGCACAGTGTGGGGGAGCAGCTGGCAGCAGGGCAACAAACAGAAAAGCAATCTAGTGAGTCCTTTAGGCCACCCTGCAAGTAGCAGGCAGTTGGGTAAAATCAGAGGAACAGTCCAGATGAGTTCTTGTGCAGCACAGCAATCCCTGTGACAGAGGATCAGTTCCCATTCCCAAAAAGTGCTCTAAAATAATAGGGTCAGAGATTCTCTTCTTATACTCCAATATGTCTTTGATTCTAGGGGAAACTTCAAAGAAACCTTAAAAGTGCACAACGCCCCCTTTCAACTCCAGCCCTTGATCCAGACAACAGTAGAGCACAAATCAGACCTTTGCGTTAGGGCAGGACACAGCCTATGCAAATGTAAGTGCGCCCGTCTCCCTCTCCCAGTCAAGGCAAACTATCAGTATGCAGATGCCACTCTTGTCACACCCTGCCCTTCCTGTGTGGTGGCTGTCTAGAAAGTATGCACAAAGTGTATCTGTAACTCTGCCCTAGATGTGGATTGGAAGAAAGCTGCAAAACTCTATAGTTATTAGTACAGAGAAATGCCAACTTTCTAAAAATATCAAATAAACAAATGCCAGTACTGACTTTACTTAAACAAGATGTGCCTTTGCCTTCGTGATCAAGCCAATTAATTACTGTGATCACCATTTATTTCCATCATAGTCAACACTACACTTATTGTATTTAGAAACTAGACGCACAGTGGAAAAATAAACACACAAAATGGACATTACAGCAAAAATTTTTGATGATGATAGCCCACATCATATTTTAGATAGAATGACATTATCACATAGAATTAACATAAAACACCAACATATTGTATAAATTGTACATCGGCCAAACCACAATATGCTCCAGTTCTGAAATTGGGCCATAACCGGAGGGTGCAGAACACAGTCTGTGTTCAAACTGGCTGCTGGCAGGGATTTATCTTTTATAACATTCTACCTAAACATTTCCGTGTGCCAGTAATATTTTTACAATATACTTCCTGATTCTTAACACTGTTAGCGCGTTTCAAAACCACAAGAATTTCAAGGTTCTCCTCAGGACTCAGAACTGCTGGACAATTCACTTCAAATGTTGACACTGGTGTTAAGAATCTAACTGAGGCAACCACACAAAGGACAAATCCATTTTTGAACAAGTAAGATTAACCTCTTGAAAAGAGAAAGACCGCTCTGGTGAGGAGTACAATCGGACAGAAATGTGAAGAAAATGTGTTTCTATTAGCTAAATTTGAATTTTGCAGGGGATCCTGGGTAAGAAAACTGTGGGGGATCCACAAAAACACACCTCCCTGGACTTCCCTGTGTGTCTTGTTTTCAGAAATGTCTGGGTTTGGCAGGTTTTCCTAGATGGCCTCCGAGCCCGGAACAAAAAACGCAGGTGACTCCCTTGGAAAACCAGGTTGTTTTGTGGTAGATCATTTTGATGTCTCCACAATGCCTGTTGGGCCTTTCCCTTTTCAGGCACTTACCACCCACACAAGTGAGGTAGCATTTTTATATGAAGATCTGGGGGAATGCAGTGTAGCACGGAATTTGCATTGCCCAGTGATCCCGCAACTTTCCCACACAGAAATGTGAGGAAAATATGATGTTTTAGCTAAATTTGAGGTTTCCAGGGGATTTTGGGTAAATTTTGGAGATCCACGCACACTTCTCCTCCCTGTACTCTCCCCGGTGTCTAGTTTTTAGAAATTTCTGGGTTTGGTAGGTTTCTCTAGATGGCTGTCGAGCCTGGGACGCAAATCCCATGTGACTCCCTTGCAAAACCAGGTTGTTTTGCGATAGATCATTTTGATGTCTCCACAATGCATATTGGACCTTTCCCTGTTGCAGACACTTGGCCCACCCACACAAGTAAGGTAGCATTTTTATTGCAAGACCTGGGGGAATACTGGGTGGTAGGAAATTTCTGTCAGAACGGTGATCCCACAACTTTCCAAAGCAGAAATGTGAGGAAAATTGGATTGTTTTAGCTAAATTTGAGATTTGCAGGGGATTCTGGGTGAGAAAATGTTGGGTGATCCATGCATGTCACGCCTTCCTAGACTCCCTTGGGTGTTTAGTTTTCAGAACTGTCTGGTTGTGGTAGTTTTCCCTAGATGGCCATTGAACCCTGGATCAAAAATGCAGATGAATCCCTTGCAAAACCAGGTAGTTTTGTGATAGATAATTTTAGGCACTATGCTTTGGGCCCTTCTCTATCGAGGGCACTTGGCGCATCCATACAAGTGAGGTAGCATTTTTATCAAGACCTGGGGGAATGCTGGGTGGTAGGTAATTTGTGCAGCCCTTGTGAACCCACAAATTTCCCACACAGACATGTGAGGAAATTAGATTTTTGTACCTAAATTTGAGGTTTGCGGGGGATTCTGGGTAACAAAAACTTAGGGGATCCATGCAAAGCACCAGTCTAGACACACCACCTGCCAAATGCAACTCCACACACACCACCACCCAAACGCTAGTCCAAGCACACAGCCAGCCAAGCACCAGTCCATGCACACCATCATCAAGTGAAGTAGTGTGGCTCACTGGTGTGAAGTAGTGTGGCTCACTGGTTAGAGGCGGCAGACCCGAGAGCAGCGGACGGCCCGGGACCAGGGTTCGATTCCCGGCGCGGCAGGTTTCTGGACCAGGGTCAGCGGACTCGATAATTCTCTCGCCTCGGTGCCCACTCTGATCAGCGATCACACTCGGCAACTCTGGGCATTAGCTTGCCTCATCTTCACTAACGGCCCCACCAGACCGCCGGGGATGCCTGGTCTCACCCTGGAGATACCCATTAAGGGACCATCTCTCAGGGAAGCCAGGAAGGGTTTCGCAGCGGTCGAAGCGCCTTGGGACCCTACGGGTAAGTAGTGCGCTATATAAATGCCAATACATTTACATTTACATTTACATCACATTTTTTTAAACAAATTGGAAGCAGATACAAAACTATAACTATAAACACAACAGCTCCAAGTAAATGCATCATACTAATGCCAACCGTGGAATTTGAACATTAAAAATATAAAACTTTTACTCTCATGGTTACACCCAAAAAACTCAATTGCATGTGGTATAATTTAAAACATGTGGGCAAACATAGCCCATCAGGGCATTTCCTATGACTCTTGTTCCGCATACCTCTTCGGGCAGAGAATCAACTTTTCTTACTGGAAATAGTTTTTTGACCTTGGGAGGAATGTGATCAGACAAGTAGCTGTCTTTCAAGCTATCCACATCCTTCACCACTGCATCTTTAGGAACTCTTGCCTGTTCCATTAAAATGAGGCTGTCTATCAGAGACTGCTGAAACTGAACAAATGTCATCTTTGACTCTGGAGTACAATCCTTAAATACACCAAAAGCATTGAAGGTTCATAAATGGAATAAATGGATAGCCAACTTTTGATACCAAACATGCCTCACAAACAACAGTGTAAGGCTTCAACCTTTGATTACTCTAGCTACACCACCCATGTGCTTTTTGTAGTGTAAAATTCACAGAGGTTTGCGCACACTTCAGCAACCTGACCCCAAACAGTCACAGTTAAAGTACTTTCATCATGGATGGTAGCACATGTAGAAATTTCTCCTGTCAGAAAATTTCACAAATAGAAGTTCATTGCTTCGCAAGGCACAGTACTCTCCCTTCTCAAGTTTTTTGACAAGCAAGCTTTTTTGGGTAACCTTTACAGTTAGAGTGGGTTGTGTCTCTAGCAACAGTGTCCACTTTGAACAATTCCCTGAACAATTGCACACCAGTGTAAATGCTATCTAGGTATAAATGGTAACCTTTGTTAAAATGTCCTCTACCAAGCTCCCACACACTTTTCTCACTAACTGAAGAAGTGGACGGGCAAGCAGGGGGTCAATACTGGAATCCCTACCAGTGTACACCCTGAAATTATAGGCATATCTTTTACTGCTCTCAGACAGCATATCTATCTTAATTCCATATGTACCCTCTTTCTAGGAATGTACTGCCTAAAAACCAATCAGCCTTTGAACAGGACCAAAAGACTCATCCACAGCAGTTTCTTTCCCTGTAACATAGATCTCTGAAAATCGATCTGCAAAGTGATCAAAGACAGTCTGAATCTTAAAAAGACGGTCACAATTAGGGTGATCTTGTGGCAATGCTAAAACATTATCAAAAAATATGCAGCATCCAAAGAAGAAGCAAATACTGATTACGATTCATGGTTGCAGAAAATATAGCTGTTGCCATCAAGGGACTAGTAATCAATATGAATACAGTGACAGCTTCCTTATCAGGCCCATGAAAAAAGCTAAACCCAGGAACTTCTTCAACTCATCCAGATTTGTGAGAGTCCACTGGGTAGCTCTTGAGTGGAGTTTAAGTCTGGCACTGTTGTCCCTCAAATACTGTTCAGCAGACAAATTAGTCTGCTTAACAATCTAATAAGAAATACAACATCCATGAACAACTGAAAGAAATTTATAGGCAAAAAGTTTTCAGTAGGGGGCGTGGCTGTCAGGCTGTGTTATTCTTCTCTAAACAAAGACGTTCTGTGCCAGTCTCTAGTTTCAGTTGGAAGGAATTGTGGGCCCAAAGGTTTCACCCTACTGCCTAATACCGTTAGCTCTGACTGACCGATAAAACAAGATGGCGGTTTTGCGGTCAGTTAGCGTTCTAGTGTTTACTCTGATTCTCGCTGTCTAACGGTTGTTCGTGCTCGCGCACCTGTGGTGCCTCGCACTTCAACCATTGTAGCGAGAGTGAAGCAGCGTTTCCAAGAGCCTTCGTGTTTTCTTGTCAGGGATATTCGGCTTTCGTTTTCGTTAGCCTATTTATTACTGAGCCTTCAGTTTGCAGAATTAGGATCCTCGCAGGTTTGATTCTGTTCATGTTCTCAGCAAGGGATTTTCAGGTATTTCGAGCAGTGTAGGAGCCCCAGTCTGGAGTTTCTTTGGCTGTTCTTTATTGTTTTCTCCTAGAAGTCACCGGCAATTGCAGAAAAGGTCAAATTAGTTTTTTGGGCAAAAGAAGCGGGGGAAGACTGGAGTAAAGGACAATCTTTTGAGGAAAAGTACCAGTCTTAGTAATTTGGTGAATCACTTCCTAGCAGTTTTGGACAATATAGTAAGAGACATAATCCTAAGTTAATTTATTTAGCACAGAACTGTACTCCACAAGCAACAGCCATAGCGCTAAGACTTTCCAAACTTACTTGCTCTACACAATTGTGCAGCACCTATTCAGTAGTCTCCAAGTAGGTGAAAATATATATATATATATATATATCAACTTACCACCTAATCTACGCTGCAGGAATTTCATCTTCATCTTCGCACAGAGAAAGACTGAGCAGAGAGGAATAGTGGTAGTCTTAACAATGACAGAAGATTACTACACCTACATCTATTGACATTGCAAGAGTACAGTGTGCAAAAGCGTGACTCAGGTACAAGGGAGTTAAGTTTAACTGGGAAGTATAGATATTAGAATATGTGGAAAGGCAATTCAGAGTAATAGTCTGTTGTACTTACAGGTGTTTTGAGAGAGAGTCAGACAATCGATTTCAAGATACCAACATTTCCTACAAGATAGAAGCAAGCACACAGCATTAACAGGTATAGGGAAGAGGATAGGATCCCACAGAGTATAAAGGTTTAAGCCAGAGAGTAGAAAAGTTGTGGTGTAATGTTGTGCTTACATTTGCAGGTGTGAGGAGACCGGACTAGACATTCTTCCCAGAAGACACCGCTGTGGCAGTCTCTCTTTCTTGCACTGTAAAGGGGGGGCAGGATGCACACCTTTTATACCAATTTCTCAAACTTATCTCTTTAATCCAAATGGTGCGTGCCGATTGAGTCTTGTGCCATGCCCTGATGACACTAAAGTTATAGACTTCACTGTAGTGGGGCTTCATCTCGCCCCAAACAATCGCACAGCTAAGTGTGCCAATTGCATAGTTTTTTACTTGTTTATTCAATGTTAATCCAATTTATTCCATAGTATTCCAAGCTTCTCAAACTTATTCTCCAGCTTTAATTACGAGTCCACACGCTGAGTGTAAATGCATTTACACTCAGCGTGTGGACTCGTAATTAAAGCTGGAGAATAAGTTTGAGAAGCTTGGAATACTATGGAATAAATTGGATTAACATTGAATAAACAAGTAAAAAACTATGCAATTGGCACACTTAGCTGTGCGATTGTTTGGGGCGAGATGAAGCCCCACTACAGTGAAGTCTCTCTTTCTTCCCATTCCCCTTTCCCCCAGTCCACTGCGCACAGATAATATTTGTGTGCATTTGTCCTTGGGAGTTGGGAAAATATTGTCTCGGATCGCCTTGGTCCCTTCTGCTCCTGTGGAGGCTCAAGTTCAGGTACTAAGTTTGACAGTGGCCAGGCAAGATGGCCGGGTGGACCTGATTCACCTCAACTCCAGAGCCACGTCGCTGTCCAATCATTAAAATCCACATCAGAGGTCGCTAAAAAACCTTTCTGCTGAATACTATGTGCTTGTGACACCGGGGATGCCGCAATTCAAACCCCCTGGATGCCGAAACAGAAGGTTTTACTCCTGAGGTAGCCGTGAGAGACCTGAGCAGGAGCCTCACAAAAAGACGGTGATGCCGGACAGACCCGCGTTCCAGCAATGCTGACAACATGGACCAATGGAGAACACTGAGAGGACCTGACCCTCCCAACCTTTGAAGAGATAGTGAATGATCTCTTGGGGTCGCAGAGTGGCATCGATCAGAAGCACCCGGTACCACCGGCCAACGGGATCGCAGAGTTGCCGGAGCGGACCAGCCCCTACATGGCGGTGAGAGGTGTGGTGGCTCTGATCCAGGCATATGGCAAGGGTGGTGTGGGAGTGGCGCCCCCCGCGGGCACCGATATATTCTGTCAGACATGTGGATAACCCTGGCATGCCTGGCCTGGTTTGCCTGACTTTAAAATGACGTCCAGCCTCGTAGCACTTGTGGGACTCTCTAAGTAGATCTCCCAGGCATCAGCTGTACAGCAGCACACCACCATAGGAGTGGAGAACGCCCTATAATATGTAATCTCTGGAGTGGTAACGTCTGGTAGCACACTAGGGAGGCCCCAGGAAAGGCACAGTGTACCTCCGTTGAGAAGAGATCACACCACGAGGAGCTTAGCACGCCAGGGGAAAGAGGGTGCACCTGTAGAACCAACTGCCACTGGAATTGAAGGACGCTGCTCGGTGGGCTCCTGTGCTGTCCGCACAAGGCCACATGTGCATAAAGAGATGGGGGCACCCAGCTCGCATCTATGCAGCCAAAGAAGGTGACAAACAAGGTCTCCCATTTCTTTGCTCCTTCTGAGAAGAGACAACCCCAGAACAAGGAGAAACCGCCACCGCCATGGCACTCACAAAAGAAGACTTAATGGCCTCCCTGAGGGTGTTCAAGGTGTAACTCCACTCCGAGATAAATCTGGATATCAAGGCATCCATTAACCAACTCAAAGCCAACTTGAACGAGTACATGTCCACCCTCCAACATGATGTAGACTTGGTGGGCACCAGAGTTATGGAGGTGGAAGCACAGGCACAAGATCTGGACAAGCGGGCCACGGTTGCACAAGATACGACACAGGACCTCCAAAATCAACTCCATCTGACCCTGTTGAAGACAGAAGATTTAGAAATAGATCTTGAAGAGACGACATCAGAATTAAAGCTCTAGAGGAAGGGGCAGAGGGACCAGACTTAGAGGTCTTCCTTGAAGGCCTTTTTGCTGGGCCCGCGCCAGCTAATGATCATGATCGAAAGAGCGCACCGCATTGGTAACCAAGCAGCCCGGCATCGTCGACCCACTCGCAACATCCTCGCCAATCTCCACTCCTTTAAGGAGAAGGAAGCAATATTGCAGGCGGCCAGGCTTAAAGGCTTCCGGTGCATCTCATATCAAGACTTAGCACTCGCCACTCTGACACGAAGGCAGCAATTTAGGCCCATCATTACGAAACTCAGAACAGACAAATTCAAATACAGGTGGACATATCCATTCGGCTTGAGCTTTGAATATAACACTACAATGCGTCATATTACAGATCTTGAAGATGGTCTGCGAATACTGGGACTCCTCTCTATGGATACAGAGAGCACTCAGGACACGTCGAGGGGGAAGGACTGCAACAGCAATAAGGGAACCCAATGGAGCACGATTTCTAAGGGTGGTCACCCTAGATTGTAAAATAAAAGGGATTATGAGCATTGAGGCAGTAAAAGACTCACAAGGAAGTTCGCCTGAGATGGGGGTCAATCAAGGGCGGGGCTGGCAATGGAAGACATGAAGAACATTGTCCGATAAGACAAAGCCTGTCACAGAACATTAATGACCTATGATAGGTCACATCAAAAGCTGGTGATCATATCAAGCGAGAGGGATGGCCGTGGCTGCGGGCTCTGGCCGAGGCGCCTGCCAACAGGAACCAGCCCTTCATGAACTCCACAGCCGGATGCCCACAGGCCATCTGGCACAGGTTGTTGTTGGAAATGTTGTTTTTATTGTTGGGAGGATGGATACAAGGGTATTGATGGTGGTCATCAGGTGGCATCATCTGTGCAAACACACTGGCCGAAGGGGATCAAATGAAGGGGGTGAGACAATGCAAGTCCCTGGCAAGGGATCTGAGGGGTGAGACCTGGACACTTTTGTCAGAGGACAGTTATTTAGGGAGGGGAGTGATCACAGATCCAGGGTGATTACCCTTTTGTATCGCTTGTTCACCCTAAGTTGGCAGGGTATGCTCAGACGTGAGTCCCTTGCTCACTTGGCCCCTGGATTCAAGATAGCCTGGCTGATGAGGATTATGAATCCGAAACCAGTCCCAGCATGCTTGTTTCTGGTCCAGGGAAGACAGGGCTTGGCAGTTCGGGCTGGACTGTTCCCATGAGGCACAGGGTCAAACTGATTTGCATATGGCCATGCCTGAACTGGGGTGGCTGAGTGAGCTAAAGAATGGTGATGGATTAAACCCAGATCAGTTGACTGGGGGTGAGTGTTTGATTTGCTCAAATGCTCCGTCCATCATCCCATTTTGTATCGCTTTGTTCGCCCTAAGTTGGCAGGGTTTGCTCAGACGTGAGTCCCTTGCTCACTTGGCCGCTGGATTCAAGATAGCCTGGCTGATGAGGATTATGAATCCGAAACCGGTCCCAGGATGCTTTTTTCCGGTCCAGGGAAGACATGGCTTGGCAGTTCGGACTGGACTGTTCCCATGAGGCACATGGTCAGACTGATTTGCATATGGCCATGTCTGAACTGGGGTGGCTGAGTGAGCTAAAGAATGGTGATGGATTAAACCCAGATCAGTTGACTCGGGGTGAGTGTTTGATTTGCTCAAATGCTCCGTCCATCATCCCCTTTTGTATCGCTTTGTTCGCCCTAAGTTGGCAGGGTCTGCTCAGACGTGAGTGCCTTGCTCACTTGGCCGCTGGATTCAAGATAGCCTGGCTGACGAGGATTATGAATCCGAAACCGGTCCCAGGATGCTTGTTTCCGGTCCAGGGAAGACATGGCTTGGCAGTTCGGGCTGGACTGTTCTCATGAGGCACAGGGTCAGACTGATTTGCATATGGCCAAATCTGACAAACCACCATTTCAAAATAGTCGCACTCCCAACGATGCATCTAAAACGCTCTAAGGAGTTTTGGCTATGTCACAAACACTACTATCTTATATACAGATCCTCAGCTAGCACCAAACAGAGGGGGTGGTACTACTTTTTAATAACTCTACTTAGTTCAAACCAGAGGCCATAAAGTCAGATATAGAAGACCTAATGGTCATGGTGAAGGGGAAACGTTTATCTGGGCATATGCACCCAACATGGGCCAACCTGCATTTCTCTCTATGTTACTAGACCAGGTGAGCGAGTTTGTGGAAGGCCTGATGATCCTGATGGGGGATTTTAATCTTACTTGGCAGGCAGATATAGAAAGCACACACTCACGTAGAAACACTACAGGCAACTTCCCCAAGGGAATTAAACGGGTGTTGCATACTCTAGGGCCAAGAGATGCATGGTGACTCCTTTACCCCTCGACCAAAAACATCTATACATTTTTCTCCCACATACACCAAACATATTCACAACTCCATTATGTTTTTATTAGCCAAAGTCTATTGGGCTCACTCCAGTTGGCGAAGATTATTCCACTTACGATCTCCGACTACTGCCCGTCTCGTTCTGTTTGAATTGGGGCAATGCAACACCCAAGATACCAAGGTGGTACTTCTAGTTATCACTTACAAGGGACAGATTGCTAAGAGATAAACTGAGGAGGGCCATTACAGAACTTTGTAAGTTAAATTTACCACACAATACCTCACACCTTAACAACTGGTATGCATTTAAAGCAGTTTTGAGGCATAAGTGTTTTGAGCTCAATGCTACACTGAATAAACAGAGGGCCAAATAGAGGGTGGATTTAAAGATGAAACTGGAACTTACTGAAAGGAGCATAAAAAGCTGCCCACCAGAATTCTGCAATGTAAACTAGCTGCTCTTAGGGGGAAAATCAAGGCAATTTATACTAACAGGGCAGAATACACCCTGCTGCGTCTCCGTCAACTCTCTTACACACAGGGGAACAAAGTGGGAACTCACTTACCCATGCAGCTTAGGCAAAAAAGAAAAAGGGAATGCATTAGAGGCATACAAAATGGAGAAGGCAATATAGTAAATTCAGATACGGAGAAAGTGAATGTATTTAGTACATTCTACAAAGGGCTATACACATGTGAACCACGCGATGCAGATACACAACTTCGATATCTGAAAGCACCTATCACCGAGGAAGAGGTGGGGACAGCAATCAAATTACTTAATCCCAATAAAGCCCCCGGACGGGAAGGCCTGACGGCTCATTTTTATAGAACGTTTGTGCCAGATATCATTCCACAGCTCACCCAGCTCTTTAACATTATGGAAGAGGGAATCGGGCTGACCCCTTCCATGGTGGAGGCAGTGATAACAGTGATCCCCAAACCAGGGAAAGAAACACATCTATGTGCCTCATATAGACCAATTGCACTCCTAAACCTGGATGCTAAAATATATTATGCTATCTTGGTGGCAAGGCTAGAAGACCTGTTTCTAGATCTAATCCACCCTGGTCAATAAGGCTTCATAAAGGGCAGGCAAACCCACAATAATATTTGCAGGATGCTGCATCTAATTCAAAAAAATAACTTATAGCAAAGTCCTGGTGATTCTTGTGGGTCTAGATGCCGAAAAGGCTTTCGATAGGGTGGATTGGTCATCCCGTTTTGCCACACTTCAATACTTTGGATTTGGGGAAAAATTCATAAACATGATCAAAGGCCAACTAGTTAAAACCACGATTCAGGGTGCAGGTTAACGGGACTAGTTCCAACCCATTGCCCCTTAATAGAGGGATAAGGCAGGGGTGCCCACTGTCGCTCCTGCTATTTGCCCTAAGCATAAAGCCGCTGGTGTTGCGGATCCGGGAGACCCCAGAGATAAGGGGCATCACTTTTGGGGGAGAGGAACATAAAATCTCACTTTTCACGGATGACATACTGATGGTGGTCACTGGCCCGGACCTCTCGCTACCGGCTCTGCAGAGGGAGCTGAACACCTTTGATGAGGTGGCAGGGTTTAGAGTTAATCTAACCAAATCATCCATATTAAATCATACGGTACCAGATGTTGAGGCTAACCACCTCCGGTAGTGCACCCCCTTTCAGTAGGCCAAACGCTCACTCCAATACTTGGACATACAGCTAACGCCACATTTGGAACATCTGTACAAGGCCAACTACCTGCCTCTCCTTCTCCAGCTCCAGAAAGACCTCAAATACTGGAAACACTTCTTTATCTCCTGGATGGGATGCATTAATGCAATTAAAATGACAGTGTTGCCCACATTTCTATACTGATTCCATGCACTACAAATTGATCTAGATACAGAACTTCTCCCCAGGATATGATCCCTGATCATCCACTATATTTGGCAGAATGGCAGGGCCCGTCTCCCCTTCCATACCCTGAGATGTGCAAGGGGGAGGGAGGAGTGGGTCAACCTGATTTTGGTCTATATTACAGAGCGGCCCAATTGAGGATTGTGACGGAATGGTCCAAGAGGGAATCAGATAAGCACTGGTTCAATATGGATAGTGCGCTAGAGGGAAGGACAATATAGGATCTCATGTGGAAACCTAAGAAAGACAGACCCACTCACATAAGCACTCCCACCCGCACCACTCTGAAGGTCTGGGATGAGGTGTCTAGGAGAGAGGGGTGGAACTAATTTCCATCACCTTATACGCCGTTCCACTTTAATCTGGAATTCCCTTACGAGGGCCCATTCAACTCATGGAGAGAGAGCAAGTGTCTCATGCTTGCAGACCTCTTTCATAACCATGATATTCTCACCTTTGACAGCTGCCAAAGGGAGTTCTGTTTAGCCTCATGCAAACACTTTCATTATCTCCAACTTAAACAATGGGCCCGCACCCCTCAGGTTAGAGATGCAGCAACGCGAGAGGGAACAATGATAGAAAAATGTGTGCAACGGGTGGGCTCCATGAGGATGGTAATTTCCTACCTGTACAGCTTGCTGCTCTCTTCCTTACACTCGCCAAAACCCAGATACATGACTTTATGGGAGGCCATGGCGCAGAGGGAAATATCTGACAAGGAATGGAGGTGGGTGTTTACCGACATTTCCGAGTTTAATCACTCCCTCGATTTGCGGGAAGCCTGCGTTAAATCTCTAGTGGACTGGTAGAGGTATCCTACCGAACTTAAAAAGATATTTCCAGATACCTCTGTTATGTGTTGGTTGGGATGCAGTCTTCTCTGGGAATTTTGACACATTTGGTTGGACTGTCCCACAATCAAAACTTTTTGGGAGGAAATTCTGGCACACATCGAAGACATGCTGGAATACCCCATTCCAACCTCCATAGCGGGACTCCTCTTTGGCATTAGCGCCCAGAACTAGAACATCAAACTAAGGCGGACAAAAGCGTTATGTGGTCCTGTCTAGGTGCTGCGAAAACTGCAATTGGTGCAGCGTGGAAAAAGAAAGCGGTACTCAACATCACTAAAAGTGGGCAGCACTGGCTGCATCATGTTTGGCGCTACAAATGGGAAGCCTTTCAACCCCTGGCTGCAATCTAGTTACCTCTTGCTGTACTATCGCCACATCAGTGTTCTCCTCTATAAAAGGCCCTTCCTTTGCCTTGAGAGTGGTTTCATCATCAGATAAGTCCTCTCTGACAGAAAATTCACTGCCAGAAGAAGATTCGAAAAGCATACCGACATTCTGCGGAGCGGTCATCCTGCGGCTAGCCCTAATCCTTACTAAGAAAAGTAACAAATAAGTCAACAATACCCAACAGTGTATAAAATAAGTAATAAACAAAGTGTGGCTTTATCAAACTGAAAGCAAAACTACTGGGATATAGTAAAATCTAGAAGGAAAAGTCAATCAATATAAAGCACACAAAGACCTATCTACTCTAAAATCAGAGACAGTAACACTGAGGATCAACTGCACTTACTCTGCACAGACACTTCAAGCACTAAATAAGTCTCACTGGAAAGAAAGAAAAAAAAACAACACTACCCACAAAGCAGTAAAGAACATGCACAAATCAATATGTTATTTTGATAGCCAATCATAAAAAAGCTAACTATACATATTCTACAAACAGGCAAAGGATGCACAATGAATGAAAAGATTATAAAATGAGTTGCTAACCAACCACAACTCCACAAACTGCAGATCTGCCAAAGCTGCCCCCGCAAAAAGGATTCACCAACAATGCAAAGGAAACGATTGGCTCTGCAAAAAAATGAATTAAAGAAAAAAAACATGAATAATAATGATAACAAAATATCAACAGACACATAGGGCCGGATGTAGGACCTGTGTTTGCATGCGCAAACGTGTTTGCAACCTGTTTGCGCATGTAAAATCGTACAGGGCCATGTACAAAGCCTATTTAGCGAGTTGCAATTTATTTGCGACTCGCTAAATAGGTTTTGCGACTCACTATTAGGAAGGGGTGTTCCCTTCCTATTAGCGACTCACAAACCATGTAAGAATGTTTTGTGACCGAAATTGCGGTCGCAAAACACTTGCAATTTACCGCCCTCTTCAAGAGGGTTGTAATATAGTCGCTAATGGGAAAGGGTCCCTGGGGGACACCTTCCCCTTTGTGAATGCATGCACAAATATTTTTTAAGGGCAGGCAGTGTTCCCAGCGACCACTGCCTGCCCTTAAAAAATGAAACTGAAAAGTTTTATTTTCATTTTTTAAATGCATCTTGTTTTCCTTTAAGGTAAACAGGCTGCATTTAAAAAGAAGAAAAAAATCCTTTATTTCAAAAGCAGTCCCAAACATGGAGGTCTGCTGACCTCAGCAGGCCACCATCATTGGGAGTGCCAGCTAAGTATGGGCGGAAAATCCGTTCCGCTCGCGGATTTTGCGGATTTTTGGTAAATTCGCAATCCGCGAGATTCGCGAATTTCCCGCAAAATCCGCAAATCCGCGAGCAGCGGATTTTATGGCTTGCTCGCACTGTTCGCGTGAGTTCGCGGCTTCCCAGTTCAACTTCGCGCCCCGCGAATAAGCGCTAAATTGCAGAAATACGATCTTAGCAAAACTGAAACTACTTACCAGGTTCAAAAGTTCAAGCTCATCATTAGTAGCCATTTCCTGTAGTGCTTCCTGAGGGGCCCCTCCAGAGTTCAGTTGCCTACTTGCAACTATTATGTGACCCTGCTCTGACCCTCAGAATAGTTACACAAAGGTCCTGAATTACAGCTAAGGCAGACAAGCAGGAGCCAGGCTGGAGGTTCAAATCCAGTGACATATTAATCAGCCCCTAATTCATTATTGTCAGTTGGGGCAGGGCAGGTGTTGTAACTAATTTTGCAACAATGAAAGCACTTAGCAAGTGCAAAAGATCACTAATCAGGAAGCACTAAGGAAGCAGGTGCCAGCTAAAAAAATATTCTGTGACACATTAATCAGCCCCAAATTAATTCAGGTCACTTGAGGCAGGGAAGGTGTGCTTTGCTTTGCCACAATAATGTACACTGGACAACCAGAGGGTGCTGTGATGAAACAGAGGGTGGCATGGGTGGGCCAGAGGGTGGCATGAGTAGTCAGAGAGTGGCAGTGGTGACAGAGAGTGGCAGTGATGAAGAAGAGTGTCCCAAACAGGCTGGACACGTAGAAACAACAAGTTCGCAAAACTTGCGACCCGACAGGTAAGTTCGCGTTTGCGAAATTGTACAAAACCCTCGCGAACTGGCAGAAACCCGCGCAAACACAAAAAAAAATCCGCAAATTCGCGAGAATTCGCGGATTTTGCGGATTGCGAGTTCGCAAATCCGCAAAATTCGCGAACGCGAGATTCGCAAAATTCGCCCATGCTTAGTGCCAGCCATTCCAATGGGGTCTCAAATTGCGAGAGCCTCATTAATATGCAAGAGGCATGCAATTTGCGACCCCATTATGAATCTCAAACAGTGTCTCAGACACTGCTGTGCCACCCAATCACCGAGTCGCAATTTGTGAGTCGCAAATGCAACACAATTTGTGGCTCACTAATTGGGCGGTCATACATCTGGCCCTCAAATTCCAGCAAAAAGAGGCGTGGGACCACCAGATGGAAGTAAACCTTAGCTCAGAAGCAGATCTCCCACAGCATATATAAACTTATTCCCAGGTGTCAAGTGTTACCACCCACCCTGAGGCTCAGTTCACTCACAAATATCTTGAGGGGAAAAATCATACCCCACAGGGCAGATCGGCCTTAAACTGCTTAATCTGCCCCGGGGGGGGGGGGGACAAGGGTGCACCATATAAATAAATATGGGGCCCCAAGGGGAGAAAGCCTTTCCCAAAGGGGTCAATTCCCTTGAAAACATTATTCCCTGGTTTCTATTGGGCTTCTGCCCCACCAAGGGCGGATTGGCATAACAATGGCCAATCTACCCTCTGGGGGGAGGGCAGAATATTAGAAAAATTGCCCCAAGGAGAGTGACCCCACCTCAAAGGGTCACTCCCCGAACAATAAAACAATCCCTGGTTCCTGCACGCCATGGAATTTCAAGGTCATGCCAGGAAGGAAACTTGTAGTGCAGTCCCATTTGAGTGCCTTTATTATTGGCACCGCTGCCTTTAAAAGAGGCACCGGCAAACTGCCTGCCTGCCAGACAACTAAAAAGTGGTAATCAGGCTGGCCGGCGGCGCAACCTTTGGAGGAACTGTGGTGTGTAGGGTTGGACTGCCACTCCACCGCTCCACCAAAAAGTCATAAGAGGCCCCTTAGTTTGTTTGGTACACATCAATGAGCAGCAGGTGAGATGAGGCAGAGCACTCTATCCTGTGGTTCATTTATCTCATTAATCAGGTTCCCTGCTTATTTCAGTGGCCCTCTTACGGTATGTGGTCATTAGTAAAAGCAGTGACCGATAGAAGTGTCCACCATTCCTGTTGGATACATAGCACAAAGTAGAAGCATCCTGACAATTAGTTGGTAAAGAGGATGTTTTTAGAATTACTACAGCGTAATTCAATAGGAAACAAATTCCAATTTGTTGCAGGCAGTACATTGAAAAAAATATGTTTAAGTGTGCCTTTTCCTAGTGTTCACATGGACTAGATAGATGTAGATTTCAGATTGTTGTTAATACATAGTGATTGAATATTTATTTTAGAAAATTGATATCTTTGACAGAGAATCCCTTGTGCAAAACACACAATGTTTTAGAAACAACTTGTGATGAGAACAGAGGTGGGAGATAAATTCATATTGTCTCAGAGAGAGCAGCAATCTGGGCATCACAGCTTGAACCTACAGCATTTGATGTGCAGTGCACAGGGGTATCAAACATACACCACACTGACATTGCCAAAATGGAATAAAATCTTTGTAATTGTACCTGCAATTGATTCAGAAAAGAAACATTTACCTAAAGGTAATTCTGAAAATAATTTAAAGATTATTTTGGGCAAGCTCATACACTTAGGCTTTGATTAATAGTGCCCTGGTTAGTTTCTGTTATGTATGATTATACCTGCTACTGCACATATCTGGATTTACGACGTTTGTGGCAAACAAATCATTATACAATTTTCCGAGGTAAATTTTGGGTGGTCAAACTTGTTGCTATTTTGATCCTTCAGGAGGAGTCAGTGAATATTGATATAGGAAGATTTGGGTGTGAAAAATCACAAAATCAGCAGATTATGCCTTATTTTGTTGCCAATTCCCAAAATCCGATTAGGGGATAATTATTGCACCAAATAAATTCTGAACACTTTGATTTCAGATTGTATGGGGTGTGATAATTATGGTATCTGGCTCAGGGTGAGGCTTCACTGTTTCATGCACAAGGATAAACTGTGAAACTTTCTTATAATCTACCGCCTCTTATCCCTACCCTAGCCCTAATCTTAATATCTAGTCACTCACACTCATTAAACCTGCCATTACTCAGTTTGCTGAGTAATTGCATTTAATAATTCCTGTTTAAAACACTGCTCATTGAGGAGACCTATCTCTCTGCTTATGGATGTTAGGAGCTGGGAAGGGAGGTCTTGCAGGAGCACAAGCCATTGACTCAGGAGCTCTGCCTCAATTGTGTCTGCACTGAGGGAACAATGTATGTGAGGCAACAGCAGCACATATTTACAGAAGGAATATGGGGGATATGTACTAGGAAGTGGCGGAGCATGTAAGTAAGTAAGTAAGTTTGCTTGATTAATTAAAATCTTAGCAGTACACACATCAGTAAAAAATGTATAAAAGGATACATATATGTGACATCATTTCATATTGTCTTAAAAAAAAAAACAACGTGATGGATATGCATTAAAATCGACCAATTTTCTGGTTAAAATGACATACAGTTTGTTTGTGATGAAGGTATAAAATCTAAGGAAGAAGTAAGGGTGAGTCCCCGTCTGGGGGTGACGCCAGTGTCCGTAGTTCTAATAGTCTATTGTGTGGTTGTGGACGACTGCCTCAGGGTCGGAACGAAGTGGAAGTCAAAGAGAATTGCCCGATAAAAGAGCTTGGGTGAGCGCAACTGTGCTCAGGCTGCGGCGAGAAGCTTTATTTGGGCAGTTTTCATGTAGCGGACGAAGCTGCAGGTTAGTTTAATGTTGGCCCCGCTGAAGCACGCCTTCACTGCCTGTCTGCACGTCCGGATATGCATTTCATTTAGATGCGGTGCATGTAGTTAGCCTCTTTGACTTAATGACACGCTCCGCGGCTTCTGAAATGCAAGGCTGCACCATATTTACAAGAATGTGGTGCAGCCATGCGTTTCCCCCGGCGATGGCGCTAAGTTTAACAACTTTGCCCCAACGCAGGCACCCTAGCACCCAATTGAAAGGGTGTCTGTGTGCAGGGGAGGATTGGTTATGTGTAGGAAGGTGTCCCTTCCTGCACATAAACAATCCTAAAATGCCATTTGTAACCTTCAAGTGTGCTGCTAGCAGCACATATGAAAGTTACAAAATTGCATTTTTTTCAAAGGTTGTTTATGTTCAGGAAGGGGGAAGGATTTTCCTGGTCATAATTTTGGCGCTGTCTCCAATGTATGCCATCCTTTTACATAGGAGGCAGCATCAAACACAATGGTTGGTGATGTGGAATGCCCACCACAATACCCATTGCATGCCCCTTTCACGCTAACCATAGCGTGAAAGGGTACCTTATGTACGAGGCAGCGTTAAGCCTAGTACATGAGGTGCAGCCCCTATCGCCACCACAACGTCCATAAAATTGACATTGTGGGGGCGATAGGGGCTTGCACATATGCCCCTATGTGTTGTGGGTGCTGCTGGTCATCTCATGGGACCTGAGCAAGCTGCCTCAGTGAGCTCGGCTAAAAAGTACGCCATCTTTGGCTCCCATTTCATAGGAACAGTGAATGGTCAAGGGCACAAGTTGAAGGAAGCAAAATGGGGGAATGGGTATTATGATGGAGTTAAAGGGGCGGTGGAAGAGCGGGTGTCCTTGAAAAAGAACATGAGGGCATTAGGAGATGAGGGCATTAAGAGAAGTGTTGCTATGATGTTGAACTCAGGGATGGAAATGAAGGGGGCACAGTGGATCACAATGTGCACAAGGGCTTCCTAAAAATCAACGGGGAATGTGGAGGTGTATTAATTGGATGTTGAAAGTGGCTAAGGAAAACGGCCAACTGGGAGGATATAACAGGAAAAAGATCAACAAACCCCCAAAGCAGCTGATGGGGACAGGCAAATAATGAGGAGGGCAGATTTTTTTTAATGGCCTCAGGAGGTTGCTTCCTCAACCTCCCGTAGCCCATTTGAATTTTCATTGCAATGCCGATCAAGCGCATGGCGAGCTGACGTCACTGCTATGAAAATGAAACTAAAACTTAGTTTCAGTTACACTGTTTTGGTGCTCATGGGGATATCTCAGCTTCCCGATCACCAAAACACTTGGGAAAGGTATCATTGGAAAGGGGAGAATCTCCCGTTTCCAATGGTATCCCTCCCTAGGGGATCCCTGCTTGGGTATCGCCCCAGACTCACAAGCCACCAGGGAGGGGGGAGCAGCCCCTTGGGCAAGGGCTGTTGCTTCCCCCATATAATTTGGGTCCATACAGTCTTTCAGCCCCCCGGCGGCAGATGAAGGCAGTAGCTCCCAATCTGTCCCTGCTGGGGGGGCAGAAAGCACCCTAGAAGACACACATTTTTTTATAGCAAGAGGTGGGGGCTCCCCAGAATGTGCATGCAAATGCCCCCACCCTACCCCCCCAAAAAGGCTACAGTCTTTCTGCCCACCCTGGGATACATATGGGGCAGTAGCCCCCAATCTGCCCCTGCCTGGGGGAAGGAAGCACCCTAGGAGCCAGGCATTTTTTTTATAGCAAGGGGGGGAGCTTCCCAGAATGGGCATGCAAATGCCCACACCCTACCCCCTAAAGAAGAAAAAAAGACGTTCTGCCCCCCAGGAGGCAGATAGGTGCAATAGCCCCTGATCTGTCCCCCCCAGATGGGGACAGAAAGCCCCCTAAGCACCATGGATTTTTATTTATATATACTTAGGGGTGGGGGCTGCCCAAAATGGGCATGCCAATGCCCCCACCTCCTAAAGAAATGCTGCAGTCTCTCTCCCCCCGGGAAACAGCTGGGGCATTAGCCCCTAATCTGCCCCCCAGGGGGTGGGGGGGCAAAAGGCCCACAAGGCACCAGGGACTATTTTCATCCAAAGTTCGGCTTGGGGGCTGTCCAGAATGTGCATGCCAATGCCCACCCCCCCCCCAAAACAATCCCATAGTATTTCTGACCCCTAGGAGGCAGATGGGGCAGTAGCCCCTGATATCCCCCCAGGGGCGGCTGAAAGCCTACTAGGCACCAGGGATTTTCTTTTGTCTAATACATAGGGATGGGGGCTCCACAGAATGGGCATGCCAATGCCCTCATCCCCCTCATTTGTGTGGATTCACAAAATTACACCCACTCCTCATTCCCCAATGTCTTCTGATACAAATGGCACCTAACTTGTGTGGGGAGGCTTAATGCCTGCGACAGGAAATGGCCCAAAATGCAACGTGGACACACCATATTTTTACAATGAAAACTGACCCTTTTTTTGCAAAGTGCCTAGTTGTAGATTATGAACCCTAGCTCTGCCGGCACCTGGGAAACCTAAAAAACCTATACATTTTTAAAGATAGACACTCAGGAGAATCCAGGATGGGGTGACTTGTGTGGCTCTCACCAGGTTCTGTTATCCAGAATCCCTTACAAAACTCAAACTGTGTCCAAATAAACAGATTTTCTCCACATTTCTGTGATGGAAAGTTCTGGAATCTGCATTGGTCCACAAACTTTCACCCACCTTGCATTCTCCAAAGTCTCCAGATAAAAATGGTATCTCACTTGTGTGGGTGGGTCAAGTACCAGCGACAGGCAAGGGCCCAAAACCCATTGTGGAGACATAAAAATGACCTATCACAAAACGATCTGGTTTTGCAAGGGGGGGGGGGGTCACATGAGTTTTTGGTCCTGGGCTTGGTGGCCATCTAGGGAAACCTACCTAACCCATACGTTTCTGAAAACTAGAGACCCGGCGGAGTCCAGGGAGGTATAGTTTGTGTGGATCCTCCAACATTTTCCTACTCAGAATCCCCTGCAAACTTCTAATTTAGCTGAAAAAATCAAATGTTTCTCAAATTTTTGTGTGGGAAAGTTGTAGGATCACCGGGCTGACATAAATTTCCTACTGCCCAGTGTTCCCCTAGGTCACCCAATAAAAATGGTATCTCACTTGTGTGGGTGGGTCAAGTACTTGCGACAGGCAAGGGCCCTAAATGTATCGCGGAGACTTCAAAATTATCTGGGTTTTTGGTGTCTAGTTTTCAAAAATGTATAGGTTTACTAGGTTTCCCCAGGTGCCGGTAGAGCCAGGGTTTAAAATCTACAGCTAGGCACTTTGCAAAAAAAACGGTCAGTTTTCACTGTAAAAATGTGTTATGTCTATAAGAAATATTCGAAGGTTCTACACAGTCGACCCCTTGCTGAATTCAGAATTATGTCTATGTTTTAGAAATGTATAGCTTCTCAGAATCTATCATTGCTTTCATACCCATTTTTACCACTAACTGGAAGGTGGTTGAAAGCACAAAAAATAGCAAAAATGGGCTATGTCCCAGTAAAATGTCAAAACTGTGTAAAACTTTTTGGTTTTCTGAAAAAAGTCTGTCAGTCCCTGAAAGCTGGGAAGATGGTCATTTCAGCAACACAAACCCTTTGTTGATACCATTTGTAGGGGAAAAACCAGACGCTTTCATCTGCAGCACTTCTTTCTTGTTTTAAAAATAATAGCTGTATTTTGGTTAATTTCTGGGTTCCCTCTGGGGAATCAACAAACCCTGTATACCTTTAAATACCCCATGAAGTTGGAAGGAAAGAACGCAAATTTGGTGTGAATACCTCATGTGGCCAACAAGCCAAAAGATGGTTTAGCACAGGGGAGGGAAATTCCTAGCAGCGAAGGGGATAAAATACCATGCATGGAGCCAAGAAAAGACAAGTTGGTAAACTTGTAAATACTGCTGGACCTCTAGTTTTGATGTATGATTGAGGAAGGACTGCGAGTCAAGCTAAAACAAATAGCAACAGGCCCATGGAGATAGTACAAGCTTGAGCACCCTGAACGCAACAAAACTTGCAGAATTCGTTCGGAGACGAAGAATGTACAATTCCAGAGTCAGATGGTGATGTGGATTGGTTTATTGAGAGGAGAGTGTTCAGTTTTGAGGTTGAAGGAAGAGAGGAGGGGAAAGGCATGGAGGTAGATGCAGGGAAGAAGCGGGAGCAAAACGGCGGGTGCCATCCTGGAGACGCCTAGCAGTACAGAGTTGTGAGGGAGACGAGTCAGTGGCACTGAGTCTGTGGTGATGACAGGAATCCGTAAGGGGTCAAGCAGACAGCTTCAGGGCAGGGATTTTAGAAGAACGGCAAAAACAGAAATAGTGTGGACAGTGGAGGTGAGAGAAAGATGAAGAGAGAGGGGATGGGGTGGCTTTCAGAGAGACACAGCGTAGAAAGTTGGGGCGAGATGAAGCTAGCGGACCTGTTTGTGAGGTATCACAGAGCGTGAGATAAATACTTGTAACAAAGGGAAAAGAGGAAGGGGGCTGCGGATGAAGAAAAAAAAAGGACCGTAGAAGCCTGGGCATAAAGTTGTCGGAGTGGTGGCTGGATTTCTTGCAGAAGGGATGATAAGGAATTTTACAGACTGGCCAGTGTGCAGTACAGGTTCAGAAGGATCTGTGTGTGGTAGTGGATATCTTGGGGGGACATCAGTAGGCAAATGGTGACTAAATACAATAAACTTCCAATACATGGATATAACTGAATATCTGGTCGCTCACAAGACAAAAGATCAGACCATGCATGATTATGGGTGCTGCTATAATATTGCACAGGGAGAAGCAGTACTAAGGGGCATATTCACAAGGGACTGGCGAAGCGTGGCATCAAGCTAACATTGCTAGTGCCACCATTCTGAAAATGCAGGCATGCGCTGTATTCACAAGAATGTGGTACACCCCTGCGTCTCCCCTAGCACTAGTGCTAAATCTAGCTGCCTATCGGCAATGCAGGCACCCTTGCACCACTGTGCAAGGGTTTCTGCGTTGGGAGGGAATGATTGTTTATGTGCAGGAAGGTGTCCCTTCCTGCACATAAACAATCCGGAATGGTGAATTGTAACTTCTATGTGTGCTGCATTGTGCAACACACAAAAAAGTTGCAAATCACAATTTTTTTAATGATCGTTTATGTGCAGGAAGGGGCACCTTCCTGCACATGAACAATCATTCATGACGATTTGCTCTTTCTATGTGTGCTGCACAATGTACCACACATCAATACAGCATGAACCAGGATAAATTAAGCATTGCTCCTCTTTTTGGCTTATTAAGTCCAGGTTTTATCTGTTCTTAATTTTGGCGATGCCTCCTATTTACAGCACCCTTGTAAACAGGGTGCAGCCTCAAAATCAATGGGTATTGTTGCAGAACGCCCATCGCAACACCCGTTGCACGCCCCTTTCACGCTAAGCATAGCGTGAAAAGGGGCCTTATTTACAGGGCGGCGTTATGCCACATTGTCAATAAGGCAAGGGTCTATCGCCACAGAAACATCATAAAAAATTGGCGATAGGGGCTTGTAATTATGCCCCTTAGTTGTCTAAAGATGAGGAACCCGAGCTGGCTAGGAACCCAAGGACTTGTGGATTCTGCTCTTTTCATGTATATAAATGTGTCCGTGTGAATGCTTTCTGGTGAAGGAGCATTGGTTAGATTCTAGAGTAAGTATAGATACGACTGTTCAAAACATGGTACAACACTTCCAGTGGTGCATTGCTGTATTCAGAGGTAAAGGGAACAAAGGAGGTGCAATGGGGTAAGGCTGCTACAAAACAGAGTGCCTTCAAAAAGTTACTTAAAAAGGCACATATCAATAAAGTTGTGGAATTGAAAGAGGAGCAAGGTCGTTAGAGCCAAATAGAGGGTGAGTTGTCTGGAGAGTGGGGCGAGATATAGTTTTTTCATGCATAAGTTTGATGAACTGGAACGTATTATTGTGCATGGGCAATTTGGCTAAGGATGCCTATTGTGAGTTTTGTCGCGCCCTTTAATAAAGCGTCCTGCATAAAACCTTAAATGTTTGTTCTTCAGTGCCTCAAGACTTAAACATAAACATTCGCCTTACTGATGTTAGTGGGACTCTCAAAAGGGACTTAACTGGAATACTTTCTACTGGCTAATCAGTAAGTGCTACCTCGTTGGGTAAATGTATAGTGCTTTTCCTGCACTACAGCTGCGTAGGGCCAGAAGAGTTGCCTCCAGTGACCATGTGTGTGTAACTTTACCATCGCACCGAAGGGCGCTGGGGTCCCTCGAGTGAGCTGTCCATCATAGTGTGTAAAGGGTGGGAAGACGGTGCACACCGCTAGTGTGTGGGAGGGGGCAAAAGGGGGGGGGGCTTATTTGCGAGTTCACAAGCCTCTTGTGTGTATAAAAGGTCAGGCACAGATCAGAGCAGCAGATGTGGAGAAAGAAACTACTGGTTACAGGAACTGCACGGGGATTGCACTCGTGAAAGTCAAGGATGCAAAGGCCACCATCAAGCATCATAGCTAATTTTCGACGATAGATATGGGGAGAAAGCACACCTGCTCAGCCACGACAAAACGCACATTTGTTTTGGGCTGATTAACTTTGCCATCCCACCGAAGGGCGCCGCGGTCCCTCGAGTGAGCTGTCCATCATAGTGGGTAAAGGGGCAGTAAAGACGGTGTACACACCGCTAGTGTGTGTGGAGGGGGGCAAACAGGGGGGCTTCTTTGCGAGTTCACATGCCTCTTGTGTGAATAAAAGGTCAGGCGCCGATCAGAGCAGCAGATGGGGAGAAAGAATCTCCTGGTCACAGGAACTGCACGGGGATTGATCCCGTGGAAGGCAAGGATGCAAAGGCCTCCATCAAGCATCATAGCTAATTTTCGACTGTAGATATGGGGAGAACGCACACCTGCCCAGCCTCGACAGAGCGCACGATTTTTTGGGGCTGATTAAGGAGTTACTGAATTTGACCTTCAACTCCGGCACCTGCTTTATCTATATCTGTAAGTGCTTCCTGTAGGCAAGGAGGCGCCGCTCTGGAAGCACTTACAGGTGCCCAAGTTGAAGTTAATTTCTTTGTAACCATTTTGTAAATGGTTACAAAGAAATTAGCTTCAACTTGGACACCTGCTGTAACCCTGTAAGTGCTTCCTGAGCAAAATTCATCCCGCTCACGGATTCCCGGATTTTGCTGTGATTTTGCGCGATTCGCGGATCGCGAAATCGCGGAAAATCCACAAATTCCCCGAGGAGAACACATTTTTCACCCATACCTATTTGCAACACACTTGAGACCTGAGTCCTGCAAGCCTGCTGGCACTCCTGGCCACTTGCCAACGAAGAGTACTGTCTTATGCTTGCACATATACACTAGTTATATTGAGGATTAAATGTATATGCTGAGTAATCATACACATTTTAGTCATGTGCATAAATGCTTCAATACAATCAAGGAACAAGTTGGGGGTGCTCTCCAGTATATGGTGTCCACCCACTATTTTCACAGGGTGGACACCATCTACCTTACCAGGAAGTTGTGCCCCAATAAAATATGGAGAATTCGTCCTAGGCTTTCAGCAGCGCCTGCACGTTGTCTGCTTTCGCTCTGAGCCACAACATGCAGGCCGGGAGGGGGCTTTCTTATTTTAAATTCCTTCTGGCCCTATAGGCCGAAGTTGAGGGGTCATCAGGCTTCTTTTTGTTTGAGTATCCTGTCTGGAAGCTATCTGTAGCCTCACACCAAGAAGCAATGGAGAAAATAAATTCACACAGCTTACCACTTCACAGGTACACAAGAGAGCAACTTTTGACTTTGTTCAGTCCCTGTATAGAAAACATATACATGCACTGTAAGAATGTCAGATGTGTTGGTCTGTCTCAGTAATTACTTAAATAACAAGTTAAAAATCACTATTTTGTTTTATTTCTTTTATGGTAATACTCTTCTCAATACAGGGTGTCAGAGCACTTTACTTCATAAGTAAACGTAATACATTGACAGTAAATAATAAGTGTGTAATCAATGTAAAGGATGTGTTACATAAAACAGTGAAGGCTGCAAGGTGTATGAGTCACATGTTCTTCATATCTCACTGTGCTATATTAGAAGGATTTCAATTTATGAACTGCTAGTTTCAAAAGGTTATTTGTGTTAAAGCAGTAATCCACTTACCTAGCTACATTAAAAAAAATCAGTCATCTGCATGTTACATGATGTGCTTTGCAGGAGACACATTAACCCTCTATGCTACTTTGATTCAAAACTGGGGCTAGACAAATTACAGATCTCTCCAGCAAATACGTTAATCACCAGAGTTATCTTACCACTATTATTATTCTCTGAGATTTATTGGGCACACAAACATCTCTGCAACAGGTGCTTTAACCCCATAAGATATTTGAAAATGCAGGCTTTGAAAACAATTATGCAGAACTGATTTACTCCTACATTTCTCCTGCAACCAATTCATTTGTAGCAGAGTTTAAAAAAACATAAACGTACACGTTGATGCCCTGATATTGTGTCCGGGTTGCATCACTTTTATGGCAAAATCTCACTTATTAAATCTCGTAATGCGCTTAAATGTAATCGTAATAGAACTGCTATACATATGTCTGTGGTGTAAGATCTGCTCTCACTTCTTGTAATGTCATGGGTTGTGATGCCACGTTAGATGCCACGCACCGTGATGCCACGCGCCTTGATGTCACTGACATACTGTTTAAGTTGATTAGTAACTTTCTCTTCTTTTTTTAGGTCTTTGTCTCTGAATACTATACATACAACACTGTTATCTAAACTGGAATATTTCAAGCAAAGGGATGGAGAGAGAATTGTGTGGAATTCCTTTCGAAACAAGCAATTCTTAGTTTGTCCAGTAGATGGCAGTAGATACACACTCAAGCTCCATGAACTCTCATTTAAACTAAACCTTTGCTGTTTTCTCAAGACTTCAAAGGTGCGAAAAGGAATTACCAGAAAACCATGGGCATTGCAGATTGTGTCAAGCCCTGCAGGGAGATGGATCCCTGAAACAAGGCCTTCAAACATGCAAGCAATTGTCCTGACGTTGGCGCAGAGGACTAATATTAACAGTGGAGCGACTTGAACTTGTCGCCTTGAGATGACTGACTTAATACATTTATAAGTCTGTTAGGTTACTCATGCGTACATGCTGGCTCTCGGTAGCACATCCAAAAACATTTCTTTTGGAAATATATCTTTTCTAAACCTGTGCTTTGCTCAGATTAAAGCTATTTGACACAGCTACGAAGACGCCGTCGGTAATATGTCAATAAACATTGCAGAAGCGCGTAGAGTGGTGCAAAAAGACATACGGGGGCTTATTTACAAGCCTCACGCGGCAGTCTTACGTCACTATTGCCATGTTAAAAATGACACAAACGTGCCGCAAGGGGCTTGTAAATCTGCCCCACAGTACATTGGTTTACAAAGTCCAGCTGCATGCACAGGGCAGGGGGCGAATAGTGAACGTCATAGTTCTTTCGGAACTGTTTTTTGTTTTAAGTTCAAAATGTAGGTACTGTTTTTTTTGTAATCTTCCAATCACTAATGCTCCTCATAAATCAAAAGGCTGCCGTATAATCATGCAACTCGAGGTCCTTTTTCTGGCGGAAACACCAGGGGGCATATTATCAAGAAAGCTCGATACATTATCGCCGCTTTTATCGGCAGGAAACTGCCGATAAAACGGCGATAATGGGCTTGATAATATGCTCTATGGAATTCCAATCGAAGCTCATGTTAGATATCTTCACATTTAACATGGGCTTCGATTGGAATTCCATAGAGCATATTATCAAGCCCTTCATCGCTGCTTTATTGGCAGTTTCCTGCCGATAAAAGCGGCGATAATGTATCGAGCTTTCTTGATAATATGACCCAGTTTCTGCAAAAAATGAGAATGTTGAAAACTTCATTTTGAGAGCCAGAATAAAGCGTAACAGCCAGGGCTACCGGCGTTGGTACTTGGGCAACAGTTCCGAGTGTCTGTGTCAGCTCATCATTCTGTGATTCTGGGCAAACCACGTAGGAGCTGATTTACAAGCCCCGTGAGCCACTTTTGCACCACCATGTGACGCAGCGGCGGCGTAAAGCTAGCACCATGCTGCGGGGGATTTACAATATGATGCATCTAGGGAAATGCATCACGTTGTAAAGCCCTGCACCACATGAAACCTGCGTCAGGTTTCATGTGGGCATTCTGGCTCCGGTGCAGGAATGCCTCAGAAAAGTGCCTGAGTGAAATCTACAAGATTTCACCCAGTCACTTTTCCGACCCGGCTGCACCAAAACCTTGCGCCTGCTTGAAGTAGTCGTAAGGTGTGATGCACCATGCGCAAGATAGGCCGTGTTGGCACAGTGCTGGAGTTGCGCCGTGCCCGCGACACAACTCCAGCACTGCGCCAACGTACACCGGCAGATGCGACACACATCTGCTTTTCCTTGCTCCATGATGCGCCGCATTATAAATACGGCACGTCCTTGGTGGCACAAAGATTGTGATGTGTGTCACAAGTTTCCTGGGGCATCCCTGCTGATTTGCAGGGATGCACCAGGAAGTGTAAATCTGCCCCTTAATCTCCCCGTGCCTACAAAAATGAATGTGTCCTTGTATAATTCAACAGGTGCTCATGTGCTCTAATACCTTCGGGTCGAGTTCAAGTATTACCAAACCACATAAAAACAAAACAAAATGTCCAGTCCACTAGATGAGGGTTCTTGGACACCCGCCTCGGGGGCTGAGTAATGCGCATAGACAGTACTCGCTTCTTCCTCTCGTCCAATTTGTCTTCTGCTGCCTTTTTGCTGGCCCACGTCCTGCTACCAGTTATTAACACTGGTACTCTTTGTATCCACCTGAGAATGTTGAAGGACTATGCCAATTCCTCCTGGGCATATTCAATGCAAGAAGAAGGCAGCAGGGTTTGTTACAACTGCACTACACAGTCTAGTCACTATTATTTTCAAGCACATGAATTGCCCACCTCAAATGTCCAGCTGCCACTTGGCACAGATAAATCCAAAATACTGAAAGGTTGATGAGAGGCAAAACAGATAAATACAGTAATGAGTCAATGAGCAATAAGAGTTCTTTCGCAGGTTCTGTTTGTTGTGCGTTGTAGATTATTTATTTCTTATATCCTTTATACAGTTAGGTACAGCCAACACATTTCACCCTTGAAAAAGGCTTCTCCAGGGCTGTAAGTACATACTCATCAACCTTTCAGTATTTTGTATCCTTCTGGGAGTTCTTTATCAAGATCACGTAAGTAATCAAAGGTGGTGTGTCAGCACAGACATTTGTATATACTAGGGGCCCACTAGACCTGAACTTTAGGAGGGGGCGGGGGGGGGGGGGTCACGCGGGGGTGGGAGTTCTAAAACTAAACAGTGTGGTGAGAGCTACCATTTTGCACACTGGGAACCGAGACAGGGTTAGAATACACATTTGGAAGACCAGTAATGTTGAGTTTAATGCGCTTATGAATGGGAAAGACATATGTCCATACCTTTCTTTTCCTGCAGTCGCAAATTAAATTGAGATCTTTTGTCTTCGCCAATGCATTCCCCTGAGACAGTGAGCACTGCTGGTGCTCAGAGCGTGTCTACCAAACCTGTGAGCATCAGATGCCTTCAAGATGGTTTGTACCAAGTGAGTCCTGTGCATGTCAGAAATGAAAGCACTGAAGGCTTATTGGAAAAGACAATTTCTGATTAAAAGTAACATGAACTGCATAATGATAACATGCTTCCAGGGAATAAAAAGATGTGTGTGGGGGAATCTCCCAATGTGCCAGATAAAGTGCTCCCACACACATTGATAAGTAGACTTGAGGTGTGAAGAAAGAATAAACAGGGATAAAGAAAATTGTGGGAGCTTCTTTATAGCTGTCACAAAATACAGTGGGCTCACCAGCAGTTCAAAAGGAAGGTCTATCCACAGAGAATAATAAACTGAGTACTGTTCACAATGTAAAAGCATGCATGTGTTTGTATTTCTATAGCATGAACCTACCTCAAGAGCAACAGAGTGTTACCCATAATGGGAGATGATGGAAAATGATGCAAGATTGTATTCATCAAGTGGTGGCTTATATCTGTGTTACAGAAACACTTACACTTGCATCACACACATTGACATTTTAGGCACATTGAACTGCAAAATGTTCAGTCAATGCCAAGCTGGATTCAAATGAAGGTCCTCAGATCGACAGCTTAGCCACCAGACCACATTTCCTTCCTTAGCTGATGAGTAGAACTTTCAAAAAGCTTCAAACATTCAATTTCACAACTCCTTGTCTTGTTTTGTTGATGTTTTGGCTTAGCAATTAGGCTGCATTCCTCATGCTGTCTAGTGAGTGGGCCGAATGCAAATTATTTATGTTTTATACATAAGTAGCAACTACAAGAGTTATTTCTTGTTTAAGGTTGAGGTTTTTTATATTTTCATGTACACAATGGTTTAAGGTTACATACATACAAAGCATGCATAATGGGTTACTATGTAACCTGGTCCAATACTACCATTGAGGGGTTCTGGTGATATATTTGGCCTTGAAGTTCTTACATGTCACCAGAAGCCTTAGATGGCAATGACAAGGTACTCGTTATTTATTTTTTATATTACAAGCTGTTTTATTCAAAGTGCAGATAGCAATGAGCATTGACTGGAATTAAAATGATAAGGCTTTGTTTAGTGTGTCACAAATACATTCTTGATAGAACAATAGGCAACTGTGAGCTCAGTGGCTTTCTGTGATTCTGTGGCTGCAGAGTTTACAACCTAAATGTAAATTTACTGAATTTGCCACATTATTTCCTAAATATGCAGATTTCACCAACATTATTTTTCCAGTTTAAAAGGGTTAAAATAATACTGCCAGACAAAGTGCCCAATAATTTTCATTTTTTGTCGAATCATTTTTGATAACATTGGACGGCCAAGCTGCATTATCTTGGTAGCCTGGACAGGGTAAAATCTTTGCACAGTGATGACAAAATCTGTATTTCACACGTAACTGTAAAATATTTTCCATATTTCACAGTTCCTTAAAAATATGTGGGTTTAACACCACTTCTTTTTGTGCAATGAAAGCTCCAAAACATGTAATGCATCTTATAGATGTAATGACTTCTCAATAATCTCCATTGTACCCATCGGTGTGGAGCAGAGATCATGGTGGGGATGAGTATCTTTTTTAATGCACCATTTTCTGTCATCTAAAGTAGTGTTCAAATGACTGATGAATCTTTTGTCAGTTTCTGGCCGTGCACTACTTTAAAATAGCTAAACACTGCTGTGAGAGAAATTAGGTTATATTGTAAATTACAACTATACAGCCAGTTACCACTTTCTTACCTCTAAATTAATTTAATAAAGTATACACTTACACCTAAGCCAAACTTACACTCAGTCACGGTTTCTTTCTCTCCAAATGAAAGAAGGTTAGACAAAGATGCACAGATTTAAATGTGTGCCTGCTGTGACAGAAATTCATCATCGGAAGTAGTGCTGGCAGCCATATTAGTGAAGGAGCTAAATCCATGTAAAAATGACATTAATTCGTGTTATGGTGAGCATAGACAGCATAAGATACTTCTGCATGATTACATCGAGATAGCCAAAAGGAGACCCATGCATGTGGGAAAGTGTGTGCATGCCCATAACCCTGCTGCACCACTCTCAAAGGGTTCCTGTAGCTCCAACCAGTGCACAACACCTGCTCCCTCAGTCAGTGCTGAGCTCATGCTCCTTCACCTGAACATACGCCTGGTGCTCTCTTGTAGGAAAATGGAAGGTACAGCTGGCAGTATAGGGGAGTACACAGAGCTTTTGTCCACTGAGGGCACCATGATCGGGTCTTCCCCCTTTGTTTGTGGTGCCACAAAGCCATACATTAAGGATTTGCACACATGCATTAACAGAATCCCTCTTATCGCACCATAGAAGCTGACCTGCCTTCACAAGGTTTATACTATATTCCTCCATCCACGCACTTTGAGGTTTGCCTGCTTCAACCACACAAGGGAAGTGAATGTATAAAACATCAAACTCCTTCAGTATGTGAGGGTTTACGTTTGATGTTCCACGTGAAACACAATTTCAAAAGTGACGAGATCACCTTTTACAATTCTAAAGCATAGCTGCCAAATGAATCTGTCACATTTGTAGCACCTTCACTCCAGCCCAGTGCTTAATTGGATAAAACAAAATGTGTGCTGGTGACCAAAATGTTTCTTTTTGAGATTTTTATCAGCACCGTCCACAAACAGCACTGCCCAGTGACACAGTGAAAGTCAATCTTCTTATGAAGGGAGCAAATGGCATGGGAGAAACATGCTGTAAAGTTTGCTTTTGTCAATGTAGTCACCATCTCCTATTTCCACACCCTCAAAATGGTCAATGTAATCTTCCAATGGCTCCCTGTCAGCACATGCAGGATGTCCACCCAGGCCCTCATTGCCAGCAAGCTGAACTATGGCAATGCACTCTGTCGATATCACTGTCTAACTGATAGAAAACGTAAGACCATAAAAAATCCAACTGCCAGAATAACACTAAGGCTTTCCCCCATGTTCACATCACACTGTCTTTGTTCTTTTCCATCTCAGTCACACTCTCCTCATGGTATCTCACCTTTGCGTCCATATTCACACATATGCTTATTCTCTTTCATTACTATCTACCATGTCTTTCTCTCTCTCTTTCTCTCCATTGCTTCTCTCACTTCCTTCTCTCACTTCCTTCCCTCTCGCTGTCATCTTCCCTCCCACCTTCTCCTCCTGCTCCTGGATTCTCAGTTTCCATAGAAAGTTGGGTTTTATATTACAGGAATGAATGCTGAAAGAGCTCATCTGGCTGTGAACTGGCTCACCATCATCTATGCATGCACTGGGACTCACCACTGTCTGCAATGGAGCTCAGCAGCATACTTGGAAGAGCACACCTCCGTCTGCTCAGGTTCACAGTGCTATGTATGCAGGACTCTGCTCAAATTACCTATGGGTGCACAGTCTCTGCTCTATCTGTGCATGGATTCAGCACTATCTGCCAGATTCATCAAAGACCCGTTTTGCGAGTCTGTAATAGCGATTCATAAGGAATCGCTATTACAGACTCGCAAAACGGGATTCATATAGGAATCGCAAAATAAATTGCGATTCCTACACATTCCTTATTTGTGATTAGCAAATTGCTAATCGCAAATAAGGAATAACTCTCCATTCATTCCTATGGGCCTAAAGGCCCATAGGAATGAATGGGGAGTTATTCTTTATTTGCGATTAGCAATTTGCTAATCGCAAATAAGGATGCGATTTCAAGGGTGCTAGGGATGTCCAAAGGACACCCTGTAGCACCCCTGAAAAATAATCTACATTGGTGTTGCGCACACACATGTCCTTTGGACATGTGTGTGTGCAACATGCAACTTAGAAAAATGCATTTAAAAGCATTTTTCTAAGTTTGTGCTATTTACCACGAGGTTTGACCTCGCGGTAAATAGCGGCCCGAAATTGCGATTTCGCAATTTAAAAATGGTTAATGAATTGCATTTAAGGAATCTCAAATAGAGATTCCTTAAATGTAATTCCTCGCAAATTAGCGATTTCGCTATTACCGATTTTTGCATTTGGGCTGATGAATCCCAAATGCAAAAATTACGCTCACAAATGGACAGATTCTCAGAATCTGGCCCTTTGCGAGCGCAATTGAGCTTCATGAATCTGGCTGTATGTGTTCAGGGACTTTGCTTCATCTGTGCTGGTGTTCAGCTCTATCACAGAGGAGGGAGTTCAGCTCTACAAGATGATAAGGTATTTTTGTGGCAGAGCGCCACATCTCTTTATGCACCAGAACCTAATGTTCTCTACGGATTTTACATCTTCCAAGTGTTCAGCCTATCACCAAAGATCAACCAACTTCCTCTCCTTAATAAAATAGGCACTGGAAGGAACTTCTTGATACCGAGCAGATTTCTCCCTTTTGATTGGTGATTTTCTAATTGACTTACAGCAGCAAGAGCTTGGAGGTGGTAATCTCTATTTGCCCTGTCTTCGTACCCTTCTCAATGTCACACCCTATTTGTCCCCAGAGTGTGATTTGTTGTGAACATCTTCTTGATGTTTATTGCTTTTATGTCATTTTGGTATATCCTTTTGATCTACATTTGTAGTGAGGAAATTTAGAAAGAGCGGGGAAGATTACGCTGCAACAAGGAGACAATGTTCATTTGGATCAAGACAAATATTGAATTTATGGGGTAGAAAGGGGTAGGTTGAGAAAAATGAAAAGAGAAGATGACAAGGACCAGGAGAGAAGCCAGTGACATGTGGAGGGAGGGACAAGAGGGACATAGGGCAGGGTGAACAGTGCTGAGGCCCAGGTGACTAACTATGTAAGTAATAAGTAAGTAAGTAATATCTTTATTTGCATGATTACTTAAAACCATTGCAACAGTAAAACATCATATTCAAAATGTTGCCATATTGTAAACATATAATTAAGATTAAGTTAAAACCTTTGCATGAGTAAAACATTATTAGAAACATTTTCGAATTAAAACCCTTAGTTGTGTACCAGCATTTGTAGTTCACTTTATCCAAAGCAACGTTTTTGTTAAAAGGATTCGTTAAAATCATAGGGTCTGGAACAGCAGTTCTATTGAGAAACAAGGGGGCATATTATCAAGAAAGGACGTTACATTATAGTCGCTTTTATCGGCAGGAAACTGAGGATAAATCAGCCATAATGTGCTTGATAATATGCTCTATGGAATTCCAATCGAAGCCCATGTTAGATGTCTTCACATCTAACATGGGCTTCAATTGGAATTCATAGAGCATATTATCAAGCACATTATCGCCGCTTTATCGACAGTTTCCTGCTGATAAAAGCGGCGATAATGTAACGCCCTTTCTTGATAATATGCCCCAAGGTTGTTGGCAATGTGTGGACGCCACTTTTTAAAACATTTTCCTCCTATGTAGTGCATTCTAGGACCGGAGGGTGTTAAGTGTGGCTTTCAGCAGCTAGTGAGCAAGGTGCAAAATCAGCAGCAGATGATGGGACTCTCTTGGGTGCTAAGGCAGCCTTGTCTAAATCTTAGGTGCCTATTATGTTTGACAAATTGGTCCACTAAGTCCTGGTGTTTAACATTTTTTCCGCTGTACCCATATATGTGACCAGACAGCAGGCTAGAAGGACATCTCAGCCTTTGAAGCATACTTTCACTGCCTGCCTGCATGCTCTTATACCCTTATTCCTTAGAGCAGTTTTTAATATGTCTTCATTCCTTGTTTAGTCTCCTGAATATGCACAGCAAATGTAGTATGTCCTCTTTTGATTCTTCACATAATCAACAGTGGAGTGTTATCTGTGGTCATTTCCATGGGGGCAAATGGAGCAATAATGGAAGGATGCCCAGCCACAAGTGAAGATATCTTTATTCTGTCACTTTCATAAAGCGTGCACCTAAATAAGGTTGAGGGGAAGCTCTGGAGTAGCCCTGTAAGACAAACCAGCAGTGTGCCCTTTTCTTTAATGCAGTTTAATCCTCCACTAGGGACATCTTTTTTACTGTTTTATTTACAATTTCTTTAACACCTTCGAATCTGGTGCTCGTGTGCTCATGACGAGCTGAGATCGTCATGACCTTTAGAACGCTCGCACACTGGGTAATTCCCCTGCTGTGTGAACGCTCTAAAGAAACGGGTGTGGTCATGTCGAGCTCAGCTCGTCATGAGCACACGACCACCGTGGCTCATGACGAGCTGACCTTGTCATGAGCACAGGGGTGCTGTACGCGCCCCCCCTCCACCGAGCACAGCATGGGAATTTGCCAAGCTGCGAAGGGGTTAGAGCTTTTATGGGACCCAGGACTCACCAAGGGATCTCGTGGGGCCAGACACTCTATTGAGTCTTGCAGGTAGTTCATGGCTGCGCTGACTATGGGCAATGCAATAGAAGTTAAACTGCACTGTAGCAAAAAAGCAAAGGCAAAGAAAAATCAACATTTCTCAGAATTCTTGTCTCTGAGCACCAAGTTTGTGTTTAAAAACCGGTGGACTCTGAAAAGAGGGGAGCCAGGTGGACCATGTCTCTGAAATAGGTGTGTTAACCGGATGTATGACATTACAACGCATGCTTTTACCACGCATGCCTTTACAACGCGTTTTTTACAACGAAAACCTTTACAACGCATAGCACATTGGGGTGCTGGATAGTGAATAGTTTAATTTACTATTACAACTCCAGTCCCCGTGGACACTAGGGAAGGTGTTGGATAGTAATTTAAACTTATTCCCTATCCTAGAGCACCCCCCCAGCGCAATGCGTTGTAATGGTTTGTGTTGTAAAAGTTGCGTGCTAAAGGCACTGCGTGGAAAAAGTTGCGTTGTAAAGGATGTTTCCCGTGTTAACCCATTGCACTAAACTTACCAGTTTGGATCCTTTGAAATGTGATGTGTCTTGGATTTGGAGCAGACTCTGTTCTCCCTTTGGCATAAGGTTTTCCAACCACCAACTGTCACTTGCAGAGATGTTATGGATGATGAAGAAGGGGAACACATGTGGGCAGAGAAATTGAGGGAAAGCCATGCTGCTGTGGCAGAAAGCTATTGTGGTCGAAGCACCAGGTTCTGTCTATCCACAGTATCATTCTGATCCACCTCTTCAGTCTGATATATGTAGTCCACTGAAAAAAAAGAGCAGGAGGCACACAAAGACCTTCTGGGAGGGGTACTGTGAGATCTCTGAGGGGGTAGGTTAACTATGATCCCCTTATACAGACACAATCCATTTTATTTAGCAGATACACAGCACATGCCTCAGGCAGCATTGCATATCTCCTCAAATGGGGCTGTCAAGGTGCATCTCTAAAGCCAATGAAAAGCCACAAAGTGCAGGACTGGCATGATCCCCAGTTCTAGCCCATCTTCCTATAGGCTTGTGCTTCCAGTCTTATCAACAGTGCCACTGGAAATATGTGATTGGGTGGCTGCAGCGTTTTTCTTAAAATTTTGGTTTTGCTGCGTTTGGCACATAATCCATCACCCTCTGCATAATCTCCAGATTTTAACAAAAACAGTTTTGTTTCTAGCTCAAATAGTTCAAAAGTTACTAAAAACCCAGCGATATGTGTTGCTGCATAGCGGAAGTCCCTTTGCAAAGGTTGACTGGTCACCTTTCTGCTACTTATTGCTATTTGTAGGTGTTAAATTGGTACCAAAAATATGTAACATTTACCCAGAAAGTGTTAACATGTGTAAAAATGAAAAAATAATCAAATGATACTATCATAAAATGTGTCGCATTACGCCGCATAATGACGTCATACCCAATCACAGGTCAAACCTGGCAAATGCAGATGGGCCTCACATGAATTGCGGGTCTGGCAGCTGCAAGGCCCAGGGGAATAGGGGCCCACTCCCTGGGTTTAGTAGCCATGGTCCAGTGCTGCGAGGCACAGGGGCGGTGGGCCTCTAACCCTATTCCTCACAGCGCTACACATGCCTGCAAAGACCAGGTGAGAGGCATCCCTTCCCAGGCCTCGCAGTGCTGCACCATAGGTGCGAGGCATAGGACGTGGTGGGGAAACACTTTTGCGAGGCCCCATGTTGATGGGCTGAGCATGCTGTCAATGCCTAGCGCTGGCCCTGCTGGGTGCTATGAAAGAAGCAGCAAAACACAAGTCGGGCGGCACACTATGCTAAACACAGATTTTTAGCTTACGTGTTTTTAAGCCACGCGCTTAATTACCTGACCACGCCCCTTTGAGAGACCCTCCAGTTTTTTCATCCCACTTAAAGCCCTGTCTCCAGAAGACATGAGTGAGGTCCATTGACAGCAGGGTGACCAACCGTCCGTAAATTTCACGGACTGTCTGTCATTTTAGTATGATGTCCACAAGGCGTCCGTAATTTGGGGATCTCGAATTACGGACGCCTTACAGACATCATTCTAAAATCGAAATGGGAAATCTGAGTAAGGAATGCTGTTTCCCATGCGAGAGGCCCCATCAGTTTAAAAGTTTTCACTCGGGGCCTCTCGCTCCTATCTTTTAAACTGAAGAGGCTGCCTGCAGCCGCCCCTCCCGGACCTTCCTCGTGCAGACTATGAAGTGACCCATTGTCATTCTGAGAATGCAGCTGATTAGCATGACAATGGGCCCAATTGTAGTGACAGCATGTGGTGTGCCTTCTCCTGCATGGGACTGTCTATGGCAAAGCATTCTGCTTTTGTCTTGGCGCCATGCTGGAGAAAATAAAAATAAAATAACTAACAGCGTTTTCACAGTACATTTAAAAGACAGATTTCAACATACAAATTAAAAAATACTATTTATTAATGTTTATTGTTTCTAGCACAAATCTTGATTGCAGAAAGGGCCCAATGACGCTTCGCAAAGTTGCGAGCAGACTGAAAAATTGTGAAGTGCACGATTGTCTCAACCTTACATAAAGTTATTTTTGACTTGTATTGATTTTGGTTGTCTATTTACTTACTTATATATTATTGTGCCACATCCTCCGCTAGGTCTGTAAAACTTATGTTTTGTCCCAAATTTTTGCCCTGAATTTTGACCTTCTGTCCTTTTTTCTCCTGAATTTTGACCCTTTGTCCTGAATTTTTACACTGATCGTCCTGAATTTGCACCATGCCAGTTGGTAACCCTAATTGACAGAGCTATGTACGTGGACAGAGCTATGCACCTGTAACATAAAAGCAAACACACTTTATGTTCAGGACGAAGAGGCTTTGGTAGATCTGCTTGTTAGTTCCAATGCTGGAAAATAATAAACGCTTTAACGAGATGAATAGGAATATATTATCAGTCCAGAAAAATCAATCGATGCTGCCGTTTAGGCATTTCGGAAGAATTGTGTTTTAGCTTTGAGTTCAGAAAAGCAATCGTGCACAGACTGACGGAAAGCTCTCGTATCGTAAGCTGTATACTGTCATCAGCTACTGAGCCGAGTGTCAGTATTTTTTTTTTATATCTGCAAAGCAAATCATTTTCATCATGTTTCCACCTGTGTGTTTATTTCACAACTAACCAGTAGATGGCAGTAAAAGAACGCAAAGAGCTGTTACTTTGTTCATTTAATAAATACTACATGTTTGCCTTTTTCTTGTGCCTATATTTTCAGAGGTGTTCTGTTTACTTGATTATTTCATTATACACTGAGGGCCATATTTATGACCCGGGTCACTCAGAGTTCTGAAGCCATGTAAAGCCACTTTGTGCAAATCACTGTTACACTGCCCTGGGTAGTAGTTCCATGGAGGTTGCATTACTTTGAGCAAGGGATGTGCTTTATGGGTGTTGCATGGGTGTTCCCAGGCAACTGCCATGGTTTTTGACGCAATCCCATATTTGCAAGACCTTGTAAACCTTGGAATGCGGCAAATAAATCCGCCTCCCCATGCGCAACGATGAGAAATATTATTATTATTCCTTTTTACTTCCTCTTTGTGTGTGTGCTGATAGAGGAAAAAGCCTCCCAGGATTTTATTTGTGCTGGAAGGTGCCCCTTCCTGCACAAAAACAAACCTCCATGCAACACAGGCACCCTTGGTGAAAGGGTGCATGCGTTGGCTCTAGACAGCCAAAAGGGCGACAGTGCAAGGGGAAAAGTCAGGAATGTGCCATATGCCTTAAATACAGCACATTCCTGCAAATTCCCAGTGACGCACTGCCGTGCAGCAAGGTGGCTTGCTGCGCTGCACTGTGCACTATTCCGTAAATATGCGCCTCATTTTTTAGAGGCAATATGGTAAATCTATCCAGAATTTGCGCCACCGTACGTTTATACATAGTAATGCCCAGTAGTGCAATGTTAAAGTATTCACTTTCCAGCACAATTTTTTGTAAGCTAGAAAGGTGCTCTTAAAGTACAACAGAAAGCATTTTTCAGAGTTGTGTGCTGTTTTGTAGTAAGAGAGCATTGCATGGGTGGTATTTGGACATTACAACACTAACACTTTTTTTTGACACAAAGAAAGATCTACAAACAATGCTAAACATGGCTTTGCGTGAAAAAATAATACCACTTTGAGGCAGGGTTAATTGGGAGACAAGCAATTATTTTTCCAAACATTTCATGCATTGTATGTGCGCAGAACTGTACTGAGCACATCCTATGTGTGAAATGAAGTGCCTGAGCATAGGACTTTGGACTGGAAGGATATATTTGCAGTATATATTTTTTGCTAGGCATCACACGCACACTTTTGTACTATAATGCAAAGGTGTGCGTGTGAAAAGAGTCAGCCTGTTTGCAGCATTGGCCCTTGCAGGTAAGAGGGGTGGGGCCGGGTTGGGGGGGGGATTCGACAAACGACCATGAGGGGAAAACAAATAAATAATTATTTTCCCTTGTCGTCGACTGTCAAATCCCTCCCACCTATTCCAACCGCTTCACCGCTCTTACCTGCACTGGCCGCTACTGACTGTTTGTGCACAAGTGCACGGGAAAAGAGCTGCAGCAAGCCTATTTGAATAAATAAGGTTCTGGACTGCTCTCTCCCTCTAATAAAATGCAGCATATTGCTGCAACTTTGGTTGCTGTGCTACGATGCACTATAATGTAGTCAATGTGCACCAATGATTTTAGTGTGTCCACAAATACAACTGCTTTGCATGCAAAATCATTTTTCCTAAACCTTATTATCTATTTCCCTTACCCATATTGATGTCCTAGTTCGCCAGTTGTGACCTATTTCTACTGAATCAAGGGGCATATTACCAAGGGGGGCGATTGGCATTTATCGCTAGTTTAGCGGCTGTTTTCGGCCGCTAAGCGGCGATAATTCTATCGCTATATCAGCAAGCTGTCGCTAACTGATGTTAGCGACAGCTTTTAGGCGATAGCAAGCGGTTTGGGGCCCGCTTTGCATGTCAGCGATATTTATCATTAATGACATGCAAAATGTGCGTACCCAACCTGTTAGCGACTGAAAGCAATCGCTAACGTCGCTATCGCCTATTAGCAAGGCGGGCATAGCGATTGAAATATTCCCGCTATCGCCAAAAACTAACGCATGCTCAGACCAGTTCTTAGCCATATTATTCAATGGGAGGTGGATAACATGGCTAAAAGCATTTAGTCGCTAATGCGTGAATATTGCTGTATTCTCAGCGATATTCACGCTATCGCAGGAAAAATTATTGCTTTGGAGATAAACGTTGCTAATAGCACGTTATCTCAGCGATAATTTCCGGCGATGCTTAGCGATAAAAAAATCGTTGCTAAGCCTAGTTAGCGATAAATATCGCTACTCGTTGGTAATATGCCCCCAAGTTCTTTCACGCTTGAGGTTGGACTACATGTGGATACATGGACCACTTATAATACAGAACATCAAAGTGGCCCTCTTTCACTTTCTCCTGCTTCTAGCATAATGGTTACATCATGTAACTTACATGAAATATAACAGTGGACCTCTGGAATACCTAGTTCTCATCTCTGCTTGTTGCTTCACCACAAGAGAAAATAAGAACTGCTCTCTGATTACTCACACATCACGACAAAATGCTTCCCACATAGGATGAACATATTTATCCTTATGTAAATTGAGTCTCAAATGCCAATCATTCAAGACACGGTACAAATGGTGGTGGTGATGGACGGAGCATCTGAATCAATCAAACACTCACACCCAGTCAAAAGATCTGGGTTTAATCCATCACCATTCTTTAGCCCACTCTGCCACCCCAGTTCAGACATGGCCATATGCAAATCAGTCTGACCCTGTGCCTCATGGGAACAGTCCAGCCCAAACTGCCAAGCCATGTCTTCCCTGGACCGGAAACAAGTTTCCGAGGACTGGTTTCTGGCATTCCAGCTGTCTTCAGCCCGGCTTACTTGAATCCAGTGGCAAAGTGAGCAAGGGACTCACATCTGAGCATACCCTGCCACACTTATGGCGGCCAAAAGCGGTACAAAAGGGGGTGGTGATGGACGGAGCATCTAAATCAATCAAACACTCACACCCAGCCAAAAGATCTGGGTTTAATCCCTCACCATTCTTTAGCCCACTCTGCCACCCCAGTTCAGACATAGCCATATGCAAATCAGTCTGAACCTGTGCCTCATGGGAACAGTCCAGCCCAAACTGCCAAGCCATGTCTTCTCTGTACCGGAAACAAGCTTCTGAGGACCGGTTTCTGGCATTCCAGCCGTCTTCAGCCCGGCTTGCTTGAATCCAGTGGCAAAGTGAGCAAGGGACTCACGTCTGAGCATACCCTGCCACACTTATGGCGGCCAAAAGCGGTACAAAAGGGGGGTGGTGATGGACGGAGCATCTGAATCAATCAAACACTCACACCCAGTCAAAAGATCTGGGTTTAATCCATCACCATTCTTTAGCCCACTCTGCCAACCCCAGTTCAGACATGGCCATATGCAAATCAGTCTGACCCTGTGCCTCATGGGATCATTCAAGACACAACATTGCCTGTTAAGACAGGTGATTGATGTCACATGAGGTAACAAGTCCAACCCAGCCATTACCGTTCCGATTTAATCGATATCAAATTATGAATTAGTGACACGCGTTCCTATTTTTCGTTTCACTTAACAGATATTCTAATGGATGTTCTATACATATATCTAAAGTGTAATTTTCATGTTAAAGTTTGATCACAGTTAGCCAATCTCACATTATAATTGATCATACTCTGAGTAGGTGCATGCTAAGTTAGCCACCGTTTATGTAGGCCTCAATTAGATAATTTCTACTGACAACAAATCTGCGCTTTTGGCTGTTGTGTATTATCTCACTCTTTCCTCTGGTTTCAGGAGCCAAGGTAAACTGCAAGTTGTTGGAACTACCCAATAGTTTCAGTTGTTTAATTTTTATATGTAAATGTTGTTATTGTTAGTTTCAGTGTAACTGAATAATTGATTCCTGGCAGTGCTTAAATTGTAAAAAATGAAGTGCAGGTGCTGAAAATGTTGCCAAGGAGGCCACAGCTCACTTCTTCCTCCGGTGAACCCACTTTCAACACTCTCACTGCCTCAGACTCTATCTTCTAACCTTGATCTGTTGTCTGTCCCCTAGGTTTTTGCTCTAAGAGTCTATCTTCTCACCCCTCTAATTCTTTTCTATCATCTTTGTCACACCTGGTGTGTTACCTTATTCCCTGTATTTCTGATTTGCCCTCTATTCATTCTGCCCTGCCCTTTTTCCTCTTCACTTTTATCCACGCTCTGCTATCTCCCCTTGATCTTGGCTCTTTACTATCACTCTTCTAGCTGTGATTAGCTGTGTCTCCGTTTTATGATATATCTGCTTATTTTCCTCTGTCCTGTCCTCTACGTCCTTTCATTCTATCTTCTCTCTTCTTAATGCTCTCTTCTTCACGTCATGGCTGCTTTCTCTTTGTATCTGATTTGCTCTCCTTTTCTTCTACTTAGCTCCATCTTATATATCTCCTCTCCAGTTGTTTCTTTCTCCTCTTTACTCCTGCTCTCTCTCTCAACAATAACACTGCTGCTGCGTGTGACCCCTGTCGTCAGCCTGTACATGTCCCTGCTATTTTGAACTCTGTGTTTTCCTGTTGTCATTCCTAAAGAAGTGGAAGATGGTGTGTTTTACTTTCTTACCTACACCGAATGCATAAACAAAATGTACACCAAATGAAAATGCTTTTTTTGCATATATTAATCAGTGCGGTATGACTGGGTTTAATGCGGAGCAGACGGCTGCTCGAGCACAGCAGGTGATGTCACTGCTAGTGCTGCCTGTAATCAGGAGATCCAGGGATGGCGACGGCATCGGCATCTACTGCTCAGCTTGCTGTGACCCTGCCTGCTACAGCACAGGCATTGTACCCAGCCGTAATGCTGCCAATGCCGGGAAGTATGGCTGTGGTGCCTACTGGACTCACACATGCTCAGCTATTACCATGTTGGGGTGCAGCACACAGAATCTACAGGTGACGTCATGGCGCACAATAGTTGTGTTGGGCCACAGCCGCATCGAGCAAGTTGAGGATAGCAGCAAAGCAGGGCTGCAGGATATGCGACTCTGGCTATGCAGCAAGTGGAAAGTCCACACTTACTTTCATATATTCTTCCTCAAGAGCCCTCACTCCCAAGTACCAAATGCGCTCTCGCAGCTTCCTTGCCTCAACTCTGTCATGAGCCAGCTACAATTATCCAATGGGAGGCTTAGGCTCAGGCAGTGGCAGGGTGCAGCAGACTCTGGGAATAGAATGCAAGCCATAGTTTGTCGATGATTTCGTGGATTTGTGATCTGCGTGATGACATCATCACTAACGTGGTGATACACAATCATGCTTGCCTGGACAGGCGTATGCTGGCCTGTCAATGAACATTTCCCAGCCAGTCAAATTGCAATTTATGTTATTCTGTTTATTTTTTATTTGAACAATTAATATTGAGACCACCACCTGCAGGGTCAGAAATTGTAGCCCCGGCCCTGTGAAAGAAGTGCCGGAGCTGAGCACCTGAAAGCACCTGCTCAAATTAAGCACTGATTCCTGGCACCTGTGGTGGTGACGACCTGACTGTGATGTACCATCCTGCATGAAATATCTTTTGATGGATATGTAGTTGTAAGCTTCTTTGGTTCAATGCCTGAGAAAGAGAGGGATGAAAACTTATCGACAAAATGTTGTAATTTGATTGCTTCCCACTTCTTGAGCACTGTGGGCAGTGTAGCCATTTGTTAAATCTTATGTTTTAATTGTGCATTGCCAATCTAGTTACTTTTAGATGCCCCTATCTACTCTTTCAGGAGCAGATTCTCCTTTGCACTTTCTTGAGACCTCATGCTTTTTTTTCCTGCAATTATGTTAAGTTATGTTATGTTATTTTAATTTGTAACGCGCACATATACTCGTGAGTATCCCGGCGCAGGGCAAAGAGAGGTAACCAGCAGAGAATTTAGGAAAAGAGATAGGGTTTCAGGAACTTCTTGTTCCAGGCAACAGCCGTTTTCCTCGTCAAGGAGCTACCTCCGAGCCTCTGATGTTGAAAGCGGGGGACTAGAGCTTGGCGCTGAGACATAGAGCGTAAATGACGCGCTGGGGTGTAGAAAGCAAAGCGTTTTTTGTAAGTAGGTGGGACCCAGCCCATGGAGACCCCGATGGGCCGTGACCAGGGATTTAAATTTAACCCGTTCAACCACCGGAAGCCAGTGCAGATCGCAGAAGTGAGGTCGCATGCTAGTCCTGGCAGGAAGTTCCAGAAGGAGTCTGGCTGCCGCAATCTGGACCACCTGAAGTTTCTTTCACAGGTAGTCCGGAATACCCACGTATCGGGCATTGGCATAGTCCAATCGAGACAAGATAAGGGCACAGACAACAGACTCCTTCGCCTTCATAGGCAGGAGCGTGTGAGAAGTTGGCCCGATATGTGATGTCCACTTTTCTAGTGGGCACCCCCTGTATCAGTCCAAACAACCCTTATGGTGATGGTTGTAAAGTCAACCTTATAGACCAGCTATCCTAGTGGTAGCATGGACAAAGCAGTCTTAGGCTAATACTTCAGAGAGCACGTGAAGCCAATTCTATTACCAATAATAACCCCTCGAATACCAAATGAAAGGACACCACACAAGGTATATATCAAATATATATGAATTTATTCCTAACACAACCCCTCTGCACTCTTTATGAGGTCAGAGTTCAAGATACAGCACAAGTAACTCAAATAAGCATACTATAAGATGCACAAATACAATTCTGCCCTAGGGGCCTCCCAAACCATATACTAAATAGGTGGTATAAGGACCACTTCAGAACAGGTGAATAGGCCTAAGGCCTAGGGAATCGCTGGGACTACACTGAACAACCACAGGTTAGGAAGTAGGAGTCTCACAGGATGCGTGTGCAGTGTCTAAACACGCACGCAAGTTCTCATAGGCTTTTAATGGGAACATAAAAGTTAGAGACTAGTTGATTTCAGACAGTCCGGGTTGGATAGTTATTACCCACGGGAGCACCGGAGGACTCGAGTTACCTCACCCAGGGAAGCCGGGTGCATAGCTGTGAAGTCATGTCGGGTTTTGTTGTCGATTCCTATGGAGAGCTGCAAGAAGATGCTGCAGGCGACCAGGAGGAAGATGTCCCGATGGATGCCAGGGTGGATCGGAGAAGTGAAGAACTTGAAAGCAGAGGGGACAGAGTCTGGGTCACTAGCTAGTGACCAGGAAGGAACCAGGAAGGAACCAGGCGATGTCGAGCTGCAAACAGGTGAAGAAGTGAACTTTGTCTCTGCAGCCACGTGGACCAGGAGGTGTCAACGATGACCAGGAGCTGGAGACAAACTGTCCCACAAAGGCTCTCGCTGTTGGCAGTATCAGCTTCCGGATTGGAGTCAACAAGCCTAGGCAAAAGCAACCGACGCAGGAAGTGAAGATTGGCTTCTTGTACAGACCAGCAAGGTCTGTGGAGCTTCCCCTTTACAGGAAAGCAAGAGCAAGCCCATCGCAACCAGGCAAGCAGCGTTGTTTCAAAATGGAGTATTCAAGATGGCCACTAGCCAGCGGGCTAGCAACCGCAAAGATGCGTCAAGTGGAAATGCAAGAGCAGGCCCCACATGGCACTCATGGAGTGTGGAGGGCTGTGCATCGGTGCACTTACGACTCGGGGTTGGGGATTCTCAAGTCCCAATGCACAACTTTGAAGATGCCTCAGAAGCAGCACAATTCAGCAAAGAGTAAAATGTTCAGGTGTCCGGTCCCACGTCTCTCGTGTCCACCATGGGTCTCAGCTTTGCTGGAGGTGTGGGTCAGGGTTGGAGAAGTTGGGAAGTCCAGCCCTGTGAAGCAGAGTTGTCGGGATCCTTCGGGAGCATCAACAAAACAAACTGGCGATTCGCTAGGTGGTGCCTGTTTGCACAGGGTGGTCACTCCTTGACCACAAGGGAGATTCTTCAGTCTTCTAGTTGCAGTATAATGTCGAAGTTCCAGAGTTTCATTTCAGAGTTTCAGTTCAGGATAATCCAAAGTCTCTAGCTCCTAGCTCCTAGCTTTATACTGATTAAAGAGGCTGGATTACCTGCTAGGTCCCTCCTATGGGTGGGACCAGGGAAGGGGGTGGTTACACCCCTTTCCCTTTGTCCAGTTTCGCACCAGAGCTGGGGCTGGAGTGCCTCAGCATCTGGTTTGAACTGGGCTATGCATGGAGCACCTTGTGTGCCCCAGGCAGTGTCTCATTTCATTCAACCCACCCTGCCCCAATACACTAGAGCCTGTCTGGGGAGGTGCTAGCACCTCCCAAGGCAGGAAATCTATTTTCCAGGCCTCCCTCACTGGAAGGGCTCCCAGCTGCAGGAGGTCAGACTTGTGTCTGTGGCAGCAGCATCCATTTTGTGATGTTGAGGCTCTGTTTAACTTTAACCGGGTAAAGCTACAACTACATGTCTTCTCCCTCTAGAAGGGTGGAATGCTACCCCCGTCACCAGAACTGGGGAGTGGGTAGTATTCCGAAGCGTATGACACCTTACACAACATGTTTCGATAAAGCCAAACCAAAGTTAGGATTAACCGCAAGGATTATAATGCACTTAAGAGTATATGGTATGGCTATATCATAGAACAGCTATAAGGACATGGTTCCAAAAGCTGCAGACAGGCTCAGCTCATGCTAGAGCACCATCTCACATAAAACCAAGCACTCTGCCTTCAGGATTGTTAAGGCCTGCCATAGGAGTGACTTACAGGTATATATGTGTCTATATGTAATAGTAGGTATAGGGATACTATACCTAAGCAAGTGGTGATTACATGACCTTGCCCCAGCTGAGTGATCAGCCAGTTGTGTCAATGTGGATGGCCAGCCAGGGGTGGCATAATACATGCTGCAGCCCCTGGTAGGCCTTGGATGCACCTATGCCCTGGGTACCTATCGTACATTATACAGGGGTTCACTAAGGTGACCCAATACCCAATTGGATATGTACATAAAATGTACATGGTATGAATTTAGAGCGAGAACAGCTGGGCTGTGGGTCTGATTAGCAGGCCCACAGCCACACTAAAGTCGAGAAACCAGTATATCAGAGCAAAAAGTGGGGGTGACCATAGGAAGCATACCCTACTCTCCTACAGAGCGGTAGAAATTTTCTCAAATATTTCAGGAGCCCAAAACAAGTACCCGCAAGTTTCTTAATCTGTGTGGCAAAGGAGAGATTTTCCTTGAACCACACCCCTAAGTTCTTGGCTGACTTCCCTGTAGAGTTGGGGCTGGGAAACTCGGGGGGCCAGAAAGTATCTCTAAAGTTCGGAGGGAATTTTCCATAGAGAAGAATCTCTGATTTGTTTTCTTTGCATTTGAGTTGTGCTGCGGCTAACCAATGAAAGATAGAGGACAAGCAGGGTTGGGCAGAGGAAACCGAGTCCACATTTTTGTCCCAGGTTAAAAGGAGCTTGGTGTCATCAGCATGTTAGCCTTAAAGTCTTGAGCAAATCTATTCCCCTCTCTTGACTGAAGCTTCACTTGGTTCTGCCTTCAGAGATGTTACCTTGCTGACACCTCCTACTTATTTGAATCCTCAGAATAGTCTTGGGGAATTACCATACAGGAGAACTGAATATAGTTCAATTTGCATATGGCAATCTTTAAATAACTTGTCTTTCTATTTGCTATTCTAACCTGTTTCAGACTATACCAAAAATGCTTTTATAAAATGACAATTGATTTATAACTATTTTGATTGATTTAAGTTTTTAACTTTGCTAATCTGCTAATAAACCTTTATGGTTTGAAAATATATTCTTCTTTGTGGTCCTTGTGGGAGTAAAATGTGTTTCAATATCTTTATACATTGTTGACCTGCTGATGTTAAGCCTCAATGTGAGCTAAAAGTCAATTCATTCGAGTGCTGCCTGTACTTGAATTTGCATCAAAGATTTGCACATTACAAAACTCCTTCTGCGCTTCTTAAGTAACACATGAAATGAACTGTTCTATGAAACAGCAAAATATGCAGTCAGCAATCACCATTTAAAAACAAAGTCTTATTATGAAATGAAATGAAATTAAATGAAATGAAAATGCGTTTTATAGAGCGCGAGTAGCTGCCCGGAGGCGTCCTAGCGCTATGACTGAGAGGTGTTCATACCGTTGGGCGGATGGCACAGGGAAAGTGAGGACCTAGTTATTGAATAAATACGTTTTCAAATGCTTCCTAAAGGAGGTTAGGTCTGAGTTGGACCTTAGGTGGAGGGGTAAAGTATTCCACAGCTTGGCCACATTCAAGGTAAAAGAACGGCCTCCCGAGCTGGTCCGTTTAACCTTAGGCACGACAGCAAGAAACGCGTTGGCGGAACGTACCTGTCTATTAGGGAGGTAGGGGGTAATCAGGGGACGATTGATTGCTGGACCAGTTCCCCAGAATGATTGATGGGCAATGCAAAGGGACTTGAAACTGATCCTGTCCCTGACAGGGAGCCAGTGCAGTGTTATTAGTCCAGGTTTGGCTGAAAGCCTACGGGGGATTTGAAGTAGAGTCCGGGCCGCACAGTTTTGAATCACTTGTAATTTCCGCAATGTGAAGTCAGGGGCTCCAAGGTAGAGAGCGTTTCCGAAGTCTAGCCTAGAATGGATCAATCCCTGTACGACAGTTTGTTTGGCTTTGAATGGTAACAGGGGTAGAATCCTCCTCAGCATTCTAAGAAGGCCAAAACAGGTGGCAGATAGCTTGACAGCCTGGTGGTCAAACGTTAGGGCCCTATCCAACCAAATGCCCAAGCTCTTAATGGCATTCTGGGGAGCTGGAGGGGGCCTAAACAGGCTGGCCAGAGCGGGCCCACCGAGGATGGGGCCGGGTGTCCCAACAGCATGACCTCTGTCTTGTCCCCATTAAGTTTGAGACAGGACAGGGTCATCCAGCTGTTCACTTCACTCTGGCAACCCGCCAGATCCACCATGGCCGCTGAGCCCTCTGTCCGCGTCAGAGAGACCACCAGCTGGGTATCGTCCGCATAGGTAATGATCTTAATACCGTATGGGTGGACGATCCCCGCCAGCGGCCTCATATAGACGTTAAACAACGTAGGGCTAAGCGAGGAGCCCTGCGGGACTCCACAGCCCAAAGGTCTGCTGGTGGAGATGGTGCTTCCCTCAAATACCTGGAAAGTTCTATCGCTCAGGAATGACCTGAGCCATTTCAACTAAGCATGGGCGAATTTTGCGAATCTCGCGTTCGCGAATTTTGCGGATTTGCGAACTCGCAATCCGCAAAATCCGCGAATTCTCGCGAATTTGCGGATTTTTTTTTTGTGTGTTTGCGCGGGTTTCTGCCAGTTCGCGAGGGTTTTGTACAATGTCGCAAATTGCGAACTTACCTGTCGGGTCGCAAGTTTCGCGAACTTGTTGTTTCTACGTGTCCAGCCTGTTTGGGACACTCTTCTTCATCACTGCCACTCTCTGTCACCACTGCCACTCTCTGACTACTCATGCCACCCTCTGGCCCACCCATGCCACCCTCTGTTTCATCACAGCACCCTCTGGTTGTCCAGTCAGTGTACATTATTGTGGCAACGCAAGCACACCTTCCCTGCCTCAAGTGACCTGAAATAATTTGGGGCTGATTAATGTGTCACAGAATATTTTTTTAGCTGGCACCTGCTTCCTTAGTGCTTCCTGATTAGTGATCTTTTGCACTTGCTAAGTGCTTTCATTGTTGCAAAATTAGTTACAACACCTGCCCTGCCCCAACTGACAATAATGAATTAGGGGCTGATTAATGGATTTGAACTTCCAGCCTGGCTCCTGCTTGTCTCCCTTAGCTGTAATTCAGGACCTTTGTGGCATATGTGTAACTATTCTGAGGTTCAGAGCAGGGTCACATAATAGTTGCAACTGGCAACTGAACTCTGGAGGGGCCCCTCAGGAAGCACTACAGGAAATGGCTACTAATGATGAGCCTGAACTTTTGAACCTGGTAAGTAGTTTCAGTTTTGCTAAGATCGTATTTCTGCAATTTTGCACTTATTCGCGGGGCGCGAAGTTGTACTGGGAAGCCGCGAACTCACGCGAACAGTGCGAGCAAAATCCGCTGCTCGCGGATTTGCGGATTTTGCGGGAGATTCGCGAATCTCGCGGATTGCGAATTTACCGAAAATCCGCAAAATCCGCGAGCGAAACGGATTTTCCGCCCATGCTTAATTTCAACTCTCCTCCCTGAATCCCGATGTCATAAAGACGCTGCAATAAGATTTCATGATTTACTGTGTCAAAAGCGGCACTCAGATCGAGGAGGATGACTGCCACCGATCCTCCCTGATCTAAGATACCCCTTGTTTCCTCCAGAACTGCCAACAAGGCAGATTCCGTCCCATGTTTGGGACGAAAACCCGTTTGTGAGGGGTCAAGCAGCTGATTATTTTCTAGAAAACTAGTGAGGAGACCGTTAATGTATTTCGCAGTATCTTGCTGATCCAAGGGAGCAGGGAAATGGGACGGTAGTTGCTAAAGTTGTTAATGTCCATGTTGGGTTTCTTCATGAGAGCCCTCACCCTAGCCTCTTTCCAAGCTAGTTGGACCGTTTTGGTGGAGATTGAGGCATTAAGTACCTCCAACAAAACAGGAAGGATAATGTGGCTAACAGCCTTTAAAGAGCTCGGGGGAACTCCTCCAGCACAGATTGTCAGATTATCAACCAATCAATCAGGGAATTGTAAGCACGCTACTCACCTGTGAGGGTCTCAGGGCGCTGAGGGGGAAGGGGGGGTGGGTCTTCAGATCTGTTAGCTGAAAAGCTAAGTCTTGAGGGCCTTCCTGAAGGTGTCCAGGGAGGGGGCGCGTCTGATGTCCGCTGGCAGTTCGTTCCAGGTTTTGGCTGCAATATGAGAGAAGGATCTTCTGCCTGCTCAGGCTCTGTAGATACGTGGGGTTTCGGCCAGTGCGAGGTTGGAAGATCAGAGGTTTCTTTTGGGTACGTGGAAGTTGATTCTGTTCTTGAGTTATTTGCGTAAGCATTTGTAGGCGTGAGTGAGGATTTTGAAGTTGACTCTTTTCTCCACGGGAAGCCAATGAAGTCATCGTAGGTGTCGGCTGATGTGCTCCTTCCGGGGTATGCCGAGGAAGAGTCTGGCGGCGGTGTTCTGTATTGTCTGAAGTTTGCAGAGTAGGGTCTTGTTGATGCCGGAGTAGAGCGCATTCAATTGGTCCAGTCTGCTGGTGATGAGTGCATGGGTGGCTGTTTTCCTTGACTGAGGGGGGATCCATTTGAAGGTTTTGCTGAGGATGTGGAGGATGTTGAAGCCGCTGGATGTGATGGCGTTGACCTGTCGGTTCATGGTGAGTGATGAGTCAAATATGATGCCAAGGTTTTTGGTGATCTGTCTATATAAAGGGGATGATTCTTTAAGGAGACAGGGGTGTGAATCAAATATATTTGTAATACAAAAAGGAATACCCCTGACACCATAAATCACACAATTGATTTTCAAACAGAAGCCTTTTTAATTGACTCTGTGGTTATCAAAAACTATTTTTCTTCTTATTTTGTGGATATTTTCATTAATAATGCACACTTGTTTCCATATCATACATCTACAATATTTACACCTTATTCATCATACTGTACATATATTTACATTCGTTCGTCAGAGCAAAGAATCAACAATTATGTTAACTCAAACGAAATATTGCTTTACATGCAATTTGTAAGGTTATACATCTTCTTAGTTCATATTTGCTTTCACTGTTACAATCAAAAAAGTCCTACTTTTTTAATCTTGTCAAGATTGACTCCTTACTTGATCAAGGTCGCATATATTTCTAATGGTCCTATTAACATTATAATCACCACTTTGGAGTTTACATTAATAGTACATGTAACTGGGAATCAGTCTTTTGTTCACCAGATATTAGAAAAATTGTTCACATTCACTTGTGATCATATACACATTTAAAGTCTCGCCGACGCGTTTCGACCTTATTGGTGTTGGACCTTCATTGTCGCAATTTATTAAGGTCTTCCTCAGGGCTGTGTTTTTGTGTGGTGTAGGACAACTTTATATCTATGGGAGATAATGATAAATATATCTCTTTTAGTGACTCGAATCGACATCTTAGTCGTAATACATTGTATATATTGTACATGTCATTTCACATGTTTTGTTAAATGTACATACCCGCCTTCTTGTTGTTGGGGGGCGTATTTCTCAAATGTCACCTGAGAGTCAGAACATACTTGTTTTAGTCATAGAAATATCTAATTAGTCAGCTTCCAACATCTGTGTTGATATGTATTGCTATATTCCATTACATTACATACCCCTTTTATGGTGTGCTTCTGGCAGCGGTATGTCCGATATTTCAGTTTCTTTCAGAGGCCTTTGGCATGAGAGTCTTATGTTCAATTTCTGTCTTTTAGGCTGTTGGTAAAAAAGACAGTTGTTATGAAGCTGTCTGAAAGTGGGCCACCTTTAGTATTGTTAGTTTGTGATGACCTTCTCGTTAACTTGAGTCATCACTGAGTAAATACTGAGTATTATCTTAGTGCATCGGGCGCATTATTAATGAAAATATCCACAAAATAAGAAGAAAAATAGTTTTTGATAACCACAGAGTCAATTAAAAAGGCTTCTGTTTGAAAATCAATTGTGTGATTTATGGTGTCAGGGGTATTCCTTTTTGTATTACAAAGGTTTTTGGTGATGACTGTCGGGTAGGTGGGCTTCCGAGGGTGGTCCGAGAGCAGTCAGCCACCAAGTGCTGTCCCATGCTGAGGATGAAGACTTCTGTCTTCTCAGCGTTGAGTTTCAGGCAGCTGTTGGTCATCCAGGCTGTAACGTCTTGCATTCCTTTCCGGAAGTTGAGTTTGGCGGTGGTGTGGTCTTTGGTGAGGGAGAGGATGAGCTGGGTGTCGTCGGCGTAGGATATGATGTTGAGGCGGTGTTGTCATGCGATGGTTGCAATGGGGGCCATGTAGTTGTTAAAGAGGGTCGGGCTCAGCGATGACCCCTGTGTGACTCCGCAGGTGAGTTTCGTGGGATCGGAGAGGAAGGGTGGTAGTCTGATCCTTTGGCTTCTTCTGGTGAGAAATGATTGGATCCAATCCAAGGCTGTTCCTTGTATGCCAGCATCGTGTAGTCTGGTGACTGGTGTGTGGTGGGAGATGGTGTTGAAGGCCGCTGATAGGTCAAATAAGATGAGGGCTGCGGAGTGACCTTGGTCCAGGGGGATGCGGATGTCATCTGTGGTGGCAAGCAGGGTGGTCTAGGTGCTGTGGGTGCTTCGGAATCCGGATTGGGATGGGTCAAGGACGGCAATCTCATTGATGAATCGAGTCAGTTCCCTGTTGACTGTTTTCGCTGCAACTTTGGCTGCGTAGGGGAGGAGTGAGATGGGTCGGTATTACTTGAGGTCGGTGGAGTCAGCTGTCGGTTTCTTGAGCAGGAGCCTGACTTCTGTGCATTTCCAGTCTTGTGGGAAGGAGCCTGTTTGGAAGGTGGTGTTGATGGTGAGCTGTAGTTCGGGTTCGATGGCGGCTGCTGCTCTGTGGTACATGTAGGGGGGGTGGGAGTCAGTGGGGGCCCCCGAGTGGGTGCCTTTCATGGTCGAGGTGGTGTCTTCCGCTGTGATCGGCATCCAGTTGGAGATGGTGGGCTGGCTGGTGTGTCTGCAGGGGGGCAGTTATGGCATTTGGAGGGTGGCTGATGAAGTTGTTGTAGAGGTTTTTGATCTTGAGGTGGAAGTAGGTTCTGAGCGTGATGCAGAGGTCTTGGGATGGGGTGATGTCTGTGGCTTCGCTGTGTGGGTTGTTGAATTCCTGAATGACGTTGAAGAGTTCCTTGGAGTTGGTAGATTTGGCGAGGATTGTTGTGGATGAAGTTCCTCTTGGTGTTCTGGGAGTCCGTCACGGCGTCATTGTAGGTGGAGTAGTTTTTGGTTGTCTTGGTGTTACTCCAGTTCTTCTCCAGGCGTCTGCAGCTGCGCCTGGCTTCTTTGAGCTCGGTGGTGAACCAGGCAGCTTTACTGGGCCTCTGCTTGTCAGAGTTGTGTAGCGAGGCAAGCTTGCCTGTGCAGTTGGAGATTCAGGTGTGAGGTTCTCTGGCTGAGATGGTTGCGTCAGATGCCCCAGTGTGGTTGGCTGGGGTGAGGGTGTAGTTGAGTTGTTTGTCGGTCACCTTGCTCCAGTTTCTTAGTGGTGGACGTGGGCTGGATTGGGTGCCTTGGATTTGTCTATGGCGAGGTGTATGCAGTGGTGGTCAGTCCATGGTGTTTGCATTGTGTGGCTGAGGTGGACACTGTTCCCTGCCAAGAAGAAGGGGTCGAGCGTATGTCCAGCTCGATGGGTCGGTGTGATGAGGAGTTGTTTGAGTACGATGCTTCAGAGGTTGTCATGAAGGATGGTGGAGTTGAGGTTGCTGGGGCTGTCGAGGTGGAAGTTCAGGTCTCCAATGAGTATGTAGGTCATTGAGGTGATGGCTTAGGCGGCAATGAAGTTGGTGATGGTGGTGTTGAAGGGTGTCCTGGGGCCGGGGGGTCTGTAGACTAGGGTTCCTCGGAGTGTGGCATTGGGGCTGGTCCAGATCTGGAAGTGCATGTGTTCAGGTAACGGGAAGGTTTCGCTGGAGGTGGTGAGGCGGTGGGTGGTCGGGTGGGTGATGGCAAGGTCCCCTCCTGGGTGGTTGAGGCGGTCCTTCCTTTGGATTTTGTATCTGTCCCGGATGGCGGGGTTGGTGTCATGGGCGGAGGAGGCATTGGTCCAGGCCTCCCTGAAGAAGGCGATGTCGGGCGAGAGAGAGAGAGAGAGTCGAGCAGGTTACAAATTTCTATGGCGTGTTTGTGTACAGAGTGAACGTTGAGTAGAATGCACCTTAGGGAGTTGGTGAAGGTGTGGCAGCAGTGGAGGCAAGAGAAATGTCAGTGGGTCATGGTCCTCGAAGTCTGTTGGCAGTCTGGGCGGCTTCCGGGGTTGAGTGCACGGAGAGTGGGGGTGCCGTAGCAATGGGTAGATGACTGGCATAAACGGGCTTGCCTTAGACATGCCTTTGGCGTGCCAGCAGTCACCATTAAGTAGGGGCAGGGGTGGGACATGGGTCGGGAGGCAGGAGCAGGGTGTGAGCGGGGGGAGTGGCCGCAGGGGCAGCAGCGGTGACAAGAAAAAACAGCAAGAGCCTTAAGCTTCCAGTAAGCCTAATGAGGCTTAATGCTTACAGTGCAATGAAAATAAGTAAGCTTTAAGTAAGCTTACATTAAAATAAGAGTGGGGGAGAGAGTAAACGGAGGTCTCAATGTGGCTGGAGGGTGGACTGCTGAAGGCTGCAAGTGTGAACCCTCACCAGGAGGAGGACCGAGCGCTGCGGCGATGCGACTTGCCTGCGGAGCTGTGGGGGAGAGAGTGAGCCCATACAGGAGGTCAGGGACTTACTCGCGCTCCCACGCAGCGGTCTCCATTAAGCTAGGGGAGGGTGGTGGGACATGGGTTGAGAGGCGGGAGTGGGGTGTGAGCGGGGGGAAGGGACACAGGTGTAGGTGCGGCAGAGGGAAAAAAACAGCGAGAGGCTTAATCATCCAGTAAGCTTAATGAGGCTCAATGCGTAATTAGACTCACGCCCAGTAGTATGGCTGACTTTTTTCCTTCCAAGGTCAGAGGCTGGGCACTAGGGAACACCTAATCTACTGTTAAAATATACCTTTATCACTGAGTTTAAGTATTGCAAGTCAGAGCAGATCTAGGACCATTAATTCCCAATGCAAAAAACTGGAAAGGTGAGACCTGTTTCATTTTCATATGCTGTGACAAGACAGGAAATGACATAACTGCACCGTTCACTATCTTTGTCATTATTGAAGCAACTTAACATGAAGTAACTTTTTTGAGGGGACATCAGGAAAATGGACAGAAATATAAATAATTAAAACCCTAATTAAAATAAATACCTATATTCAAAAGCTCTGTTAATTGGGGACACAGAACATGAGCCTCTGTCTAGACGACAAAACTTCTCCCAAGTCTTTTCATAATTGATACCTTCACTGAAATGTTCACTAAATGCGTCCAGATGACTGCATGCTTAAAAATCGAATATAGATATGTTCCATGCACAATACTGAGAAAGTATTTTCTCAAGGTACCCTTGGATGTCATTTAGGGGTGGCACCTGGCTTGCTGCTTGGTACCCCTGGCACAGCTTTTGCGACCCCTGGCCTCAGAGGTGACAAAAACAGTATATCAAACTAAAGACCCAGTCCAATCGCGTGCTATTATAATAGTGACAACCAGGGGGGTATATACTGGAAACCTTCTCCCCACTACACTCTCATAAGCTTTATAAGGAGGTACTGCACTGTAGCTACGCTCAAATTAAAACACCTGTTCTCCCGGGCAACACCTCAGAACATCCACTCACAATGAGCCAACAACAGGTTGGTCACAGACGTCCACTACAAAAATAGACGTTCCTCATAAACGTGAAAAAATATGTGCGAGAAGCAAATGACCCCTCACGGAAACACCGCCATCGGGGTAACTGGTATGAAATTTCCAGACAGGCCCCTGTCTCATCATCGGTGATCCCTTGCTTCTCGAAGAAAAGTGAGAGGAAAGAAAAGGAGTGTCCAAAACAAACAACATATAAAGTGACAAATGGTGAAGTGCAGAAAATTCTGCTAGTGACAAACAAACACAAATCACAGAGTGCTTAAAAACACACACTGCACACCAGTCCCTTAACCAATTTTATTCATAGGGCGGTGATAGTGTGCACTTTAATGCTAAAAAGGCTGGTAGCTAATCATGCATACCATTACCTACTGCCAGTGCCGACATGTTTCACTGCTATATTACCTTTAGCAGTTTCATCAGGGCTGCACTCAATTGCTGCCACTTCACTCTTATGGACACTAGTTCTAAAAAATGCTGCCAAGGGAGAACAGGTAAAAGGCATGTTTAATAACACGTGAACCCTGGGGTGGCAAGAAGCACAATATAATAATAATATAATGTAGTGTGTGGGGTATTACCAAGAGTCAGCCACGCTACTCATACCGGCTGCTCAGGTCTCTACAAGGTCCCTGGGTACTGCTAACCTGGACGTATCCCTCGATCCTTGGACTATTAAGCAATCTGCCAAGAGAAAACACGCTCGGTGTCAATGGACTTGTAAGTTGTTCTAAGATGGACGCTGCACTACTATCTGACCTGGTGCACACTCCAAATACAACTTAAAATGCTGTTGCCATTGTCACCCATAACCAGCAGCACAGCGTCTCCAAACCGTGAAACAAGCGCATGAATCATGGCGAACTCACCACCTTTCAAAATCATTCAGTACTAGATTAGCACCTAAACACATACTACTCGTGAGCCCCACTGGACTCGTAGTATTGTACTAACGAATTACCCAGCCGGGAATCGCCACATGGCTTTCTGGATATTGCCCATAACAATAACAAACTCTGCCGAGTATCGCCTCATGGCTTTCAGGGAAATGCCCAAGGTGCTAACACATTCGAGCAAAATATGCATTCAAAATGCAGGTTACTAGTACTTCCCTGCCAAGTCTTCCATTCACGCGACTGCTCCTCACCGTCAACCGACCAGGAAGGCACCTTTCCTCAGCCATGCCGGCTGATTCTGCCGGCAGCCTACAAACGCGCGGTGCGCGAGGGCCCGCCCCTCAGCACATCACGTGAGCGCGATCGAAAAAGTGGCGGCCATCTTAGCCTAGTCTCGTTATGGGTATACAGCAAGGCATTACCCATATAATGTTATAGAACAACCCCACAAGGTGCCGCACTATCAAGCTTGGGGAATAAATCGGTTAACCTAAGCGTTGTGAGCTATTTGGCTAAATCATTTGGTCAAATGGGGCCACGGAAATCAGGAGGGTAAAGATGTTATTCAGATGTTACTCTGAAAGGAGGAACTGGGGAGAGACAAAGATAAACCCAGTTCGCGGCCCAAATTTTATTAGTACCTAAAATGCTGTAACACATTTAAAAAGGCAACTAAACTTATAAAAGGGCACGGTACATGTAATGCGTTTCCTGTTGTTCTACATAAAATCAAAAAGTCAGGGCCCCTACATGTACCCTGTGCTAAAGCGTAACAATTACATCTCTACAAGATTGGGAATGTACAGGAGCACCTCTAGTACATGGGCACGAAAGTTATAAATATCAACTCATGCTCCTAAGGTACGCTAGTCAAGGTGATGCAGAGGAACAATTATGTCAGTACAGAGTGTCCCTCATAGTTTTATCCTGTTCCACTCTATAATTTCATTGAGCCCTATCCTGTCTGTTTTCTCGCTGTAAATCCAGCGTGCTTCCTTCGCTAAAAGGATACCTTCACTGTTCTGCGGGGAACCCTTGATCTTCTCAAGCACTGTCCAATTAAATGTATGTTTCTCAGTAAAACAGTGTTGAACAAGTTTAGTAGTTAGTCTACCCGCTCTGACAGTACTCAAATGTTCCTGTATGCGTACCTTGATCTTCCGGGACGTGAGCCCTATGTAGTGGAGACCGCACTGACATGTTAGCCTGTAAATCACCTGAGTAGAGTTACAATTGCTAAATTGATTTTGGAACCACTCCCTGCCAGAGACGAGTGTCACACTTTTGCTCTTCTTCGTAAGTGGACACACAGAGCATGTACCACACGGAAAGTGGCCATTAGGTATGGTGGAATTGCAGTCCATACGTGTACCGTGGCCCTTCGAGTGTACCAGTCTATCTTTCAAATTGGTCGCCCTTTTAAACGCAAATCTAGGTGGTGGAATACGGAACTCGCTGTTAGACAGAATAGACCAATGCTTCCGTATTGATTGACGAATTTTTGTGGCCATAGGGTCATATGTCATGACCACTGGGACACAGTCTTCCTTTTGTTTGACCACTTTATCCAACAGAGCGCTTCTAGGGGTATTGAAAGCTCTCTTTTTTGCCTGTTTCACTATCTTCTTCGGGTAGTTCCTGTTGGTCAACTTTGACGCCAGATGTTCAGACTGCTCCACAAAGGTGTTGGTGTTGGAGCAATTGCGTCTATACCTCAGAAATTGCCCCACTGGCATATTGTCCCTCAATGCCCTGGGATGGAAGGAATCATAAGACAGTAGGGAATTCATATCTGTGGGCTTTTGATGAACACAGGTGTTAATCGTGCCCAAATTGTGCTCAATGTCGAGGTCAAGATACACTGCCTTGTGTCTATCATAAGACCAGGTGAACTTGAGATTGTCATCTTGTATATTAAGCCAGTTCAGGAAATCCCGAAGGAGTTCTTCAGGTCCTGTCCAGATGCACAACACGTCATCTATATACCTCTTCCAGAGCCGAAGATGGCTCTGGAAGGGATTGCTGTTATGATAGATGACGTGCTCCTCAAACTGACCAACATAGATGCAAGCTATGCTAGGTGCCATTGTAGCCCCCATAGATGTCCCAGACACCTGGAGGTAGAGCTGCTCCTTGTAGCTGAAGTAGTTCTTTGTTAGCGCTAGCTCAATACATTGCAATACAAATGTCTGGGTGGTATTGTTGAACCATTCCTGCATCCTCAGGGCGCGGGCTGCTGCCACCAGCGCCGCGTCCTGGGGTATACAGGTGTACAGGGATTCAATGTCAATAGTGACAAAGAATTTGTTTGCAGGGTCATATTGGATGTCCTCAAGTACATTCAGGATGTCAGTCGTGTCCTTGACAAATGATTTTTGATTGACCACAGATTCCCTCAGGAAATAGTCCGCATATTGAGATAGCGGTTCCAATATGGATCCGATGCCTGCCACAATAGGATGTCCAGGTGGGGGGCGGGTAGGTTTATGGATTTTTGGTAAAATATAAAAGGACGGAGTCCTGGGACTGATGTTAATAAGGAACTCCGCCTCTTTTACTGAAATCCATTTCTTTTCCTTGGCTTCACAGACCATTCCGCGAATAATTTTGGTCAGATCTTCCACAGGATCTTTGTTAGTGGTATATAATTAGTTCTGACACTCAAAAGGCGAAGTACTTCTGTTTCATAGTCTCTTGTATTGAGGAGGACAACTGCCCCGCCCTTGTCGGCCGATTTTATGGTCAACATGTGATTATTCTGGAGGCTTTTCACTGCTTCCCAGTCTTCCTTAGTCATATTCTTGTAATGGGATTGATTCTGAGTTCGTTCTATTTTTTCTATGTCCTGTAGGACCAGTGATTCAAAGACCACTGCTTCTGGACCGACCAAAGTCGTAGGGGGACAGAATGTAGAGGGTTTCCTCAGGTTGGAGGTGTAAGTCATGTTCTCTGCTTGTTGACTGTCCTTAAAGAACTTTTTTAACTTGATTCTCCTCATCGTCTCATGGAATTCAAGTCTACACTTAAAAGCATCATGTGTCGGGGTTGGTATGAATCCCAAACCTTTGTTAAGTACTCTCCTCTCGTTTTCAGTGAGAACATGATCAGAGAGATTGACTACAATGTCTCCACTCATTTCTGGGTCCTGCCTCTGCTGCGCGTCATCCGGGGTGAGAATATCTGCCATTGCTGGCGCTGCTGGTTCTGTTGGTGGGTCTGGTTTCCTCTGCCTCTTCCACCACCTTGACCTCCCCCGCGATTGGTTGTTCGTTGGCCTTGGGCTAAAAAAGACCTGAGGAGGGCACCAAGATCCTCACTGTTCTGTTGCTGAAATATGACACGATTACCTTGAGGAATCTCCTCGTCTTCCTTACTAGAGGTATTGTCAAAGGTCCACTGGTTGGGGGTTCGTCTAGGTTGTTGTCTGCCCCCACGGCCCCTCTGTCTACCTCCAAATTGTTGTGGTTCTTGTGGCGTTGTGTAATACTCGTCCTTCACGTAGGGAAAAGCCCATTCGTGTGAGTATCTCTCAAGGTTACGAGTAAGGCCTTTTAGTTTTGGGTGACCATATAATTCCTATACTCAGCGAGGTCGTCCTTGATTCTTTGGAGTTGTTCCTTAGTCTCCACTAAGGTGGTGTCTCTCTGTATAGATTCCTCCAATTCCAAGATCTCTTTCAGTAATTCCTCACTGAGCCGTTTGGCCGTACTGATGATCAAGATCAGCCAATCCCTGGTACACTTGTTGGCGATGAAACTCCAATCTCGCCTAAATCTGATGTCGTCAAGGAAGATTTGGGGTTCTATTCTTACAAGTAAACTGGCTGGGGCAGAACCTGCGTTGTAATATTCAGTCATAAGCGCCCCGTGCAGAGCAATCCTAACCTGCCTCTTTTTAAGAGTGCTGAGCTTCTCCCATTCTTCCCTGGCTGCGGTGGTACTAAGCAAAGGGTTATCAGGGAGCAGTGATGGGCCAGCTAAAATGGCAGCTATCTGTTCTTCAGTGAACGCTAGGCAGTTCCTATCCATTGGTGACTATCAGTGCCTGCTCCCAAGGGTAAGGGACAGAAGGGCCTGCGACCTAAATAGTCAAAAGGACCCCCCAAAAAAACAAACAAACACAAAGCCCCACACAGAGGCCTCAATAGTGCAGCACCTTGCCAGCCACCGAGTCAACATGTAAAAGATATCTAAAAGACTATTCCTCCCAAACGGGGGATAAAGCTCTCACGGCTGAGCCGCCGTACCAGACATTCAAATAACAAAGGAGCAAAGAGGGAAAAATTGGAAAGGGTCGCCCTCCACTCACAAACTATATATCAAACTAAAGACCCAGTCCAATCGCGTGCTATTATAATAGTGACAACCAGGGGGGTATATACTGGAAACCTGCTCCCCACTACACTCTCATAAGCTTTATAAGGAGGTACTGCACTGTAGCTACGCTCAAATTAAAAGACCTGTTCTCCCGGGCAACACCTCAGAACATCCACTCACAATGAGCCAACAACAGGTTGGTCACAGACGTCCACTACAAAAATAGACGTTCCTCATAAACGTGAAAAAACATGTGCGAGAAGCAAATGACCCCTCACGGAAACACCGCCATCGGGGTAACTGGTATGAAATTTCCAGACAGGCCCCTGTCTCATCATCGGTGATCACTTGCTTCTCAAAGAAAAGTGAGAGGAAAGAAAAGGAGTGTCCAAACAAACAACATAAAAAATGACAAATGGTGAAGTGCAGAAAATTCTGCTAGTGACAAACAAACACAAATCACAGAGTGCTTAAAAACACACACTGCACACCAGTCCCTTAACCAATTTTATTCATAGGGCGGTGATAGTGTGCACTTTAATGCTAAAAAGGCTGGTAGCTAATCATGCATACCATTACCTACTGCCAGTGCCGACATGTTTCACTACTATATTACCTTTAGCAGTTTCATCAGGGCTGCACTCAATTGCTGCCAATTCACTCTTATGGACACTAGTTCTAAAAAATGCTGCCAAGGGAGAACAGGTAAAAGGCATGTTTAAAACACGTGAACCCTGGGGTGGCAAGAAGCACAATATAATAATAATATAATGTAGTGTGTGGGGTATTACCAAGAGTCAGCCACGCTACTCATACGGGCTGCTCAGGTCTCTACAAGGTCCCTGGGTACTGCTAACCTGGACGTATCCCTCGATCCTTGGACTATTAAGCAATCTGCCAAGAGAAAACACGCTCGGTGTCAATGGACTTGTAAGTTGTTCTAAGATGGACGCTGCACTACTATCTGACCTGGTGCACACTCCAAATACAACTTAAAATGCTGTTGCCATTGTCACCCATAACCAGCAGCACAGCGTCTCCAAACCGTGAAACAAGCGCATGAATCATGGCGAACTCGCAATCTTTCAAAATCATTCAGTACTAGATTAGCACCTAAACACATACTACTCGTGAGCCCCACTGGACTCGTAGTATTGTACTAACGAATTAACCAGCCGGGAATCGCCACATGGCTTTCTAGATATTGCCCATAACAATAACAAACTCCGCCGAGTATCGCCTCATGGCTTTCCCTGAAAGCCATGAGGCGATACTCGGCGGAGTTTGTTATTGTTTAGGTGCTAATCTAGTACTGAATGATTTTGAAAGGTTGTGAGTTCGCCATGATTCATGCGCTTGTTTCACGGTTTGGAGACGCTGTGCTGCTGGTTATGGGTGACAATGGCAACAGCATTTTAAGTTGTATTTGGAGTGTGCACCAGGTCAGATAGTAGTGCAGCGTCCATCTTAGAACAACTTACAAGTCCATTGACACCGAGCGTGTTTTCTCTTGGCAGATTGCTTAATAGTCCAAGGATCGAGGGATACGTCCAGGTTAGCAGTACCCAGGGACCTTGTAGAGACCTGAGCAGCCGGTATGAGTAGCGTGGCTGACTCTTGGTAATACCCCACACACTACATTATATTATTATTATATTGTGCTTCTTGCCACCCCAGGGTTCACGTGTTTTTAAACATGCCTTTTACCTGTTCTCCCTTGGCAGCATTTTTTAGAACTAGTGTCCATAAGAGTGAAGTGGCAGCAATTGAGTGCAGCCCTGATGAAACTGCTAAAGGTAATATAGCAGTGAAACATGTCGGCACTGGCAGTAGGTAATGGTATGCATGATTAGCTACCAGCCTTTTTAGCATTAAAGTGCACACTATCACCGCCCTATGAATAAAATTGGTTAAGGGACTGGTGTGCAGTGTGTGTTTTTAAGCACTCTGTGATTTGTGTTTATTTGTCACTAGCAGAATTTTCTGCACTTCACCATTTGTCATTTTTTATGTTGTTTGTTTGGACACTCCTTTTCTTTCCTCTCACTTTTCTTTGAGAAGCAAGTGATCACCGATGATGAGACAGGGGCCTGTCTGGAAATTTCATACCAGTTACCCCGATGGTGGTGTTTCCGTGAGGGGTCATTTGCTTCTCGCACATGTTTTTTCACGTTTATGAGGAACGTCTATTTTTGTAGTGGACGTCTGTGACCAACCTGTTGTTGGCTCATTGTGAGTGGATGTTCTGAGGTGTTGCCCGGGAGAACAGGTGTTTTAATTTGAGCGTAGCTACAGTGCAGTACCTCCTTATAAAGCTTATGAGAGTGTAGTGGGGAGAAGGTTTCCAGTATATACCCCCCTGGTTGTCACTATTATAATAGCACGCGATTGGACTGGGTCTTTAGTTTGATATATAGTTTATGAGTGGAGGGCGACCCTTTCCAATTTTTCCCTCTTTACTCCTTTGTTATTTGAATGAGTGACAAAAACAGTGCCTGGAACACAGGGGTAGCTCGTCCTAATGGACACTGGTTGGAGTTCTACTTGCCTGGCTTCTGTCAATTTTTTATTATACAATTAGTGAATAATATTAACAGTCCATCCCGAACTGCCAAGCCAGGTCCTCTCTGGAGCGGAAAAAAGCATCCTGGGACTGGTTTCGGGGTATCACCCGTCATCAGCCAGGCTAGGTTGAATCCAGTGGCACAGTGAGCATGAGACCCACTTCTGGGTATACCCTTCCCACTCAGGGGGATAAAAGCAGGGTCAAGACTGATTTGCTTATGGGTGGGTCCAAACTGGAAAGGCATGATGAGCAAATAAACCTATGAATTTAACCCAGATCTGTGACTGTGGGTGAATAGTTGATTAGTTCAGCATTCTGTCAATAATCTGTTCTTTTTTGCGTTTGTTACCTTAAGTAGGAAGGGTATGCCCAGAAGTGGGTCCCTTCCCACTGAGGGTGACAAAATCAGGGACAAGACTGATTTGCATATGGGTGGGTCCAAACTGGAATGACGAGCAAAAAAACAATGGATTTAATTTAGGGCTATAACTAGGGGTGAATGTTTGATTTGTTCAGCATTTCCTCCATCATCTGTCATTTTTGCCTTTGTTGCTCTAAGTGTGAAGGGTATGCCCAAACGTGGATCCTGTTCTCGCTATGCCACTGGATTCAGGCTGGCCTGACTGATGAGGGGTGATACCCTGAAACCGGTCCCAGGATGCTTTTATCTGGTCAAGGGAGGGCCTGGCGTAGCAGTACAGGCTGGACTGCTCCCATGGAAGTCAAGGTTAAGACTGTTTTGCATATAGTTTTGGCAGCCTAGCACTAATATAGGCATCTGTGCACCATTAGGTAGGGGTGCCTCTGTAGCAGGCAAAATTGTTTTTGAGTAGGAATAGGCACCTTTCTGCACAAAAACAATCCTAAGAGAATGCAACACCCATGGAAAGAGGAAAAATGAGCAGGAATAAATATATTTAGCCTCATTACACCTCACTTTGTGAAGCGTGTAGATTTGACACTTCCCCAGTTTGCATCACTTTGTAAATCTGGGGAGGCGACAAACGACATGGGTGTTGCGTGCAAATCCCACCCTTCAACTGAGCCACTCAAAGCCACACATGGTGACTTTGCGTGGCTTCATACATCTTTATGTGAGCACTGTGTCATGTATGCACAGCTTTATGTGGTGCAGAAGTGTTGCAGGACTATCATAAATAAGCCCATAAACATTTAGGATCCCATCCTTTCATATTTTGGAGGGTGGAGGTGTGGCAAAGGGATTAGCTGAAGTAGCTGCATTTCCTCTCAACTTAAGCCTGCTTTTTGCCTGTGTGGATTGCCACTGCTCACCTGAACTGGCACACCTGGTGCATAGCAGAGGTGCGCTATTAGTCGCGCCATGGAGAGGAGACGGCCACTGCTTGCTCTTGTTTTGGAGTGTCGTCATCCAAATGCGCCACACAGCAAGCCTTAAAAAACAATGGCAGGCATGGGATCGGCCTCAAGTTTCCTTGACCACGCACAGGGCATCTACTCTACTCCTCCTCACGGACTGCAGGACCAGTAGCTGGGGCTGCATTTTTTGGCACAGGGCAAAGATAAGGGAACCAGTCTTTACAACGCGGGCTGAGCCACGTGTGCCCTCTCCCGGCAAATATAACCATGCTGGCATGAACCACGCATCTGCTTTAACCAGGCAAATGAGTGGTTAAGGCAGGTAGCACTCTAGTGTCCACATGGGTGGGGAGAGGAAGCAGAGGTGTGAGGTAAGGGGATAGGAATTTGGGGCTTAGGGTGGGGAAGGGGCGTCGGGATAGTGGTGATCTTTACCACGCATATCCATTTACCAATCATGCTGTCACAACGAAATTGTGTGGTAAAGACATGCTTGGTAAAGGCATGCATGGTGAAGGAAATGCGGGATAAGAAAGCATTCATGGTTGTGTCCGTGTTGTAGAGTCATGGGTGCTTCAACCATGAGTGCCTCTGTCATACAACCCAAAGATAAGCAAAGAGGTGAGTCCAGACAGAAAAAGGGGTTTGATTAAGGGACTTCTTAAGGTAGCAGTTTGTCGATTTATGGTGTGTGTTTTTTTGGATGGCAGGGTATTGGGCACATCCTGACTTCGTCAAACGGAAAAAGTACAAATGACATGATCGGGCATTGATTGCGTGCAGTCCTGATCGGAGTCTTCGCTTTCTGCGGTTTCATGTTTATCCTTAATTTTGTCTTTGTTATGTGTTTCAAAATTGTCTTTTCTATTCCTCTCCACAAGTGCAGGTATATTTAAGTATTTTAACCGCACGTCTGAATCCGAACCCTGTTACTTATTCACAAACATTCTGGTTTTAATATTTACTATTATTTATTTATTTACATTTCGATTTAGTTGGCAGGGGCATGAAGTAGCGAAAGCGTGCCTCATAAAAACTGCAGAGATACATGCTAACATCCATTATTTAATGTTACTTTAAGCTATTGGAGCAATGGTATTGCTGGTGGGTGTTGAGTTGTGTTTACACTATGCAAGAGTAGCTGCTCTTCTGGTATACTTTGACAATGATGCCCTCCCCAGGTCCGTTTATTTTATCTCCTGGGTCCCTACCTCACGGTCATAACTATTGGGACCAAATAGTGAAGGATAATCTCTGAAAACACCCCTCTGGGGAACAATCCACGCGTACAAATATCACTGTCAGCAGAGTGGGCCATGGGTTGGCCAGTACAAAATGGCGTATGCATTGGTGCAGTAGGTTCTAGGACATAGGGGCCCTGAAGGTTGTAGGAATTATTGTGTCTAGATTATTGCTAAACCTACAACTCAAACCAAATCCATAGGAGCCGTTTACTTCATTGCACTAGGACCCTTAACACCCTGGCTGCATCATTCTATTATAGTGCCCCCACTTTTAATTAAGAGGTGGTTATTTAATTTGGGTCCTAGCTGGATTATGCCCATGGGAGCAGCTTGAGACATTGTGCACAAGGCGGTATTTTAATTATTTGGCAGTGATGCATAGCGCAGTGAGGCTTGAGTGGGTCGGTGGGTGGGGGAGGACAGGCTGTGTTTTGGACAGTGTTGCATTCCAGGCAGCACATGTGCAGGTATATTTCATAAGCAAAGAGGCAGTACATGTAGCGCTCATTAATATTAATGGTGTAATTCAAATAACCACAGTGGCTATTGTTTTCTTGTTTCGGCGTTGATGCACATCAGGGGAATGGAATGATATGGCTGGGAGACAAACAGACCGGGATTCCATGACACACCCAGCACAATCCTTGAATTTTGCAGACGAGAACAGTGGAGGCAAAGACATCAAGCAGTAGTGCCAGCGACCACGCCCGAATGTGTTAGAGTCATCCAGTGAGTCAGCAGTATGGTGGAAGGCGAACACAGTTACCAGGTTTCTCTTTTTTTTTCAAAAACGTTTTTTTTATTGACATCACATAAGGTTAGTATACATCAGTTCATAACATAAATCAAAATATATACATACAGTTATCAGGAAAAAAATATAACTTTAACATAGAATAATCATAATCATCAGCTAATGTACATAATCTGGGGCATTCAGATATTTAAATTATAAAGGTTAGCTTCTTTATCAACAATAAACTATATTGCAAGATCCATAGGACCCCAGATTTTCGCATTCTTAACCATAGAGCCTATCCCCCTAGCATTGGCCAGGGCAAATTCCATGTCCTAAGTCCCTTTAATAATAGACCACCAATCATAAGTAGTTGGCGGCAGCGGGGCAAACCACATCTGAGCGATAGCCAGCCTAGCTGCTACCATCATGATTGTGAATGGCCGTGCCAAAGCTGGTTTATCTACCTTATACCCTAGCATGATTTCTAAAGTTGTAAATGTAGGTCCCATTCCAAGTTTACTATAGAACACTTGACCGATCTTCTGCCAATAGAATTGTAGTTTAGGGCATTCTATAAACATATGTATTAGATTTGCAGCCTGAGTCCCACATTTAGGGCATCAGCTATATTCATCAAAGACCCGTTTTGCGAGTCTTTATTAGCTATTCATAAGGAATCGCTATTACAGACTTGCAAAACGGGATTCATGTAGGAATTGCAAAATAATTTGCGATTCCTACACATTCCTTATTTGCGATTAGCAAATTGCTAATCGTATTCCTTATTTGCGATTAGCAATTAGCTAATCGCAAATAAGATAGCGATTTCAAGGGTGCCAGGGGTATCCAAAGGACACCCTGTAGCACCCCTGAAATGCAAATTTACACAGGTGTTGCGCACACACATGTCCAAAGGACATGTGTGTGTGTAACATGCAACAGAGAAAAATGCACTAAAGTGCTTTTTTCTATTTTTCCGCTATTTACCACAAAGTCAGACTTCGTGGTAAATAGCGACCAAATATTGCGAATTCGCAATTTCAAATTGGTTAATGAATTGTATTTAAGGAATCTCTACTAGAGATTCCTTAAATCCAATTCCTCGCAAATATGCAATTTTGCAAATAGCGATTTTTGCATTTTTGATGATGAATTCCAAATGCAAAAATTGCACTCGCAAAGGGCCAGATTCTCAGAATCTGGCCCTTTGCAAGCGCAATTTAGCTTGATGAATCTACCTGTTAGTCTTTTCCCCTCCACTATTGCCTCCTGCCCATTAATTAATCCTTTCCAGTGTATAATACAACATACAAATTGTACGAAATTGTTGTAGTTGCAGACTCACATTGTGGACTGAGTCACCAATATTGCTCAAAGCCTGAGCGATCATACCAGGTGTTATTACCAAGTTCAGCGTTTGACTCCATTGTAGTGATAATTTTTCACACCCATCTGCTTTGAAGCTGGTCAACAATTTATACATTTTGCCTATAAGAGATTTAGTTTTCTCCCCATATCAAATATCCCAAATCAAATATTTAGTAATCATATTTGAGTCCACATTTTTCTGTAGATAATCCCTTATCTGTAAATATTTAAACAGGAGGTCACTAGGCAATTTATATTGAAATTGCAAAACTTCAAATGTTTTAATTCCTCTTACATCGTACATACCACCCAAATATAGAATCCCATACTTAGACCACGATCTACCTCTATAATCTTGAAAAATTTCTGGTAGCATTGTGCTCCCCCAAAGTGGGAGCTTGGTGTAAATTACCGACAAGTTGCTTTTGGCGGCCATAGCCCGCCATATAAAAACACTGTCTCTAATTGCCTTAAATTTGACACGTTTGAAATAGTTTGGATCATTAATAAAATATAGAAAAAATGAGCTGTCATCACCCAAAATCAATCGATATAAAGAATCTCTCTGATCGATCCCCAGAAGACTACGAAAGCGCCTGACAAACGCTGACCAAAAAAAAAATCTAAAGTCTGATAGCTCTAGACCACCTTGTTTGTAGGGTGATTTAAGCAAATCAATAGCCCGCCGTGCCTTCTTAAAGCCCCAGATGAAACTACTCAGAACTCCATCCAATTTAAAAAAAAATATATTAGAAAGATGTAAAGGTATGGATCTGAACAGATACAGAAATTTGGGGAGTATTTTCATCTTTATTAAATTACATCTCCCCAATAGCCCGATAGGAAGCTTATTTTAATTTTTTTTTAGCTGTTTCGGTTAATAGAGGGGTATAGTTTAAAGATATTATTTGACCTATTTTAGCGTACTTAACCCCCAAGTGCTTAGCTGAAGTACAGCTCCCGAAAAAGTGGAGGGCTGGATTTAAAATTAGTTAGCACCTGTGTTTTGTTGATATTTAATGTATATCCTGAAACTAATCCAAATTTAGTTGCTGCCCTCTCAATATCTAAAACAGCTTTTACGGGGTTTGTGGAATAAATTGCCAAATCATCCACGTATGCTGTTATCTTTAAACTACTAAAAGTAGTCTTTAATGATTTAATATGCTTATCAGCTTGTAAAACACGTATAAACGGCTCTATGTAAAGGGCAAATAACGACAGGGAACAACAGGGAAAGAGAGCAGCCCTGTCTTGTACCATATAAGATGTCAAATGGTTCAGAATATGATCCAGAATATGAGAGCTTAGCTCTAGGTTTGCAATATAGAGCAAGAACCCATTGTCTGAACTGACTCCCAAGGCCAAATGAGCTTAATGTAGCCCATAAAAATTCCCAAACGACCTTGTTGAAAGACCCACCCCCTCTTTCTCCGCATAATCGAATGCCCCAATCGCCATATTAACATGAGATGTAGTATCTCTACCAGGTATGAAACCATGTTAGAAATCAGATACCAAACCTGCCATCACTGGGGCAAGACGATTTGCAAGGATTTTTAGAAAGATTTTTTGGCGTCTGTATTTATGATGGAGATGGGTCGGTAAGATCCACAATCAGTATGAATTTTGCCCTTTTTAACAAAAAACACAATCTTGATCATATTCCATGACTCCGGTACCTTATTATCTATACCAATATGTTGGATCGCTGCTCTAAATTGTGCTGATAAAGTGTTTTTAAACACCTTGTAAAATTCAATTGGTAGTGAATCCCCTGCAGCTTTGCCTGAGGGTAGTAAAGAAATGGCTATTCCTATTTCTTCCACCAAAATGCTATTGTCTAATTATACTGCCTCATCATCACCCAAAGCCAGAAGATTACTTTCAGCAATACATTCTATAATGTTCCCTTTATCAACTGTAGCAGAAAGCGAATAAAGTTTCTGATAGAAAAGTGAAAACTGTTCCAAGATCGCTGCAGTATGACTGTGTGCAGTACCATCTGCACTTATAATTGCCTTAATTTTAGTTTGAGCCCTAGCTTCTGCAGATTGTAAAGCTAACATTTTACCAATATGTTCGCCATATTCATACTGCTCCTGACAATGTTTGTTATACTTCTCAGCAATTTTCTCTCTAATTTTTTTTTTATTTCTGTTCTTGCATCCAATAAAAGAAGAAAAAGTTGAACCTCATCCAATTGCCCTCGTGTTATCGCCTCAGCATGTTGTTTTTCCCTGTTTTACAAAAACTGTATCAGTTTCTCTGTTTCGTTTTTCATTTGCTTGTTCTGATGCCAAATGTACTGTTGGGTCACTCCCCTGGCATAAGCTTTCATGGCATCCCAAACAATCAAAGGAGAAGCGGTCCCTGCGTTCTCTTAAAAAAAAGTCTCTAATTGTTGCTTCATGTGTAAAACATATTCCTCATCAGTTAACAAGTATTTGGGAATAGAAAATGGCCTTACGTTTTTATTTTCAAGAGTAACAGCAAAAAATAGCAAGATAGGGTTAAGATCTGACGTTACTCGAGGGCATTTTACAATGTCTGATCCTACTACCAAATTTTCAGAAGCCCAAACCATATCAATTCTTGAATAAGATTTGTGAGGGGCTGAATAATAGGTGTAGCCCGGAATAAGTGGGTATAACTGCCGCCAAACATCCTGCAGAGACTGTAATCGGGCCATTTTGAGTATAGCTGCCCTGACTTTTGGAATTCTGCTAGGGCCCCCTCTTTTAGTAGAACCAATATTATAGTCAATAACACAGTTAAAATCACACATTATCAGACGTTCCCCATCCCAATTCAGCAACTCTAGATTAAGAAAATCAAATATCGCAGGGTCATCTATATTAGATACATATGTTGAAAGAAATACATATTTGTTGCTGGAAATTTCTTTTTGAGCTATTGCCCAACTGCCTTTTGAATCAGCCATTGTCTTGATTATTTTACAGAAAAAACTCTTGTCTCTTAGTATAGCAGTCCCTTTCATAGAAATAGTTTGAGAGGTGTAGACAATAAGTTCATATCCAAGATGTTTAAACAAATGACGATCTCAAAAGGCCAAATGGGTTTCAGTTATAAGAACCAAGTGCGGTTGATGTAATTTTAACTCTTCCTGCACCAATTGCCGTTTGTGAGCACTGTTTAGTCTGGACACATTCCATACAATACATTTTACCATAGCCATATTAGATTACATATTCTTTTCAATACCTCCATACAAAAGGAAATTACCCTACAAAAGAATAAAGAAAAAAACAAAACCTGATGATTTATTAGTAAACTCTTATCATAGCTAAATTTCACCTTAGTGATGTCCTTTTTTAATTTTTACCCCCCCACCCCCAAACCCCATCCAGTCCTCCCTCAGGCCTGAGAGGGGCTGGGGGACCCACCCCCCTCCATGTTCCTTGAAGTAGGAATCCCCCCTTTAGCTAGCTGCCGCTGGATGGGCAGCCCTCTAGAGTCATCACCGTAAAAGTTGCCCCACCACACCCAAGCGTATCGAGAAAAAGTGAAAGAGAAAAAGAAAAAAGGGAAGGAAGCATAAAATAAGTGATATCATTACCCAATCCCAAACTAAATGCTGTATCCTAGTATGACTTTTATATCATAATTTTTTTGGGGGGTAAAGTATTTTTAAGGCCTCTGAGTGGCTTCCATTTGACATTTAGAGATAGCTAGCTTAACATCCTGATCGTCATTAAAGAAGTAGGACTGTCCATCTTTGAAGATCTTCAGACGTGCCGGTTCTTGTAAAAAAACCTGGGCCCTCAAAGCTTTAAGCGGATCAATTAACTGTCAGAGCTGCCAATGTCTATCCATAGTGATTTTACAAAGATCTGACCTAGCAAAAAGCGTAACTGCCTGCCTGAGTAAAAAGTTTCTAAAAAACACTATAAACGGGCAAGAGTATCTGCTTTCCTGATTACGTTTAACCATTGGGAGCCTATATACCCTTTGCAGTTGAGAATCCCAGTCCCAGTCAGATAAGTCTGGGAATGTCCTCCGAAATAGCTGTACCAGGTAGGCTCTGTGGTCCGCCCCTTCCACTCCTTCGGAAATACCAAATATGCGCAGATTGTGGCAGCGCTGGCTGTTTTCCAAATCTTCTAGCTTAAGCTGGAGAGTCGAGATTTGAGTTGCCTGTTTCTGTACCATAGTGCTTACAGTTTGCTCCGTCTCTCCAACTCTCTGCTGTAAATCTGATATTTCATTGGTAAGGCTACCAACTTTTCCTGTAATCTCATGTAATAGTTGCGACGTCTTATCTGTATCTGATTTCGCATGCGAATAATGACCTTGAGCTTCCATTCGTTGATCTCTCAGAAATTGCATTATCTGTCAAAGTATCCAAATGCTGACTTGCTTCCGCTGAAGACAAAGCTGCTGTGATAGATGTTAATTGAGCACCAGTCTCCTTTCGTATTCCAGTGGAGAAGCCTCCCTTTTCCACTTGTTTTACAGCAGGGCTGTTGTTCACCATTTTGCGAGCTGTATTGTCATCACTGGGACTATTACCAGTACTCCTGAAAACCAAACTTTTTACTCCTCCCTTTGCTTGAACTCATTTATGAAGAGAGCTATTTTCTGAATTGCATTTTCCATATGTATTATTTTGAGACAGACTCTGCTGTAGGTTATCCTGCCTCTGAGGTGTCTTCTTGTTTTTGACTTTGGCTAGTTCGCTTCCCAGGAGGAGTCTTGGTAGGTCTGGTATCAGCTGTTGACACTGTTGAGACTGTTGAGACTGCTGTGGCTGCTAAAGTATCATTGCTGTGAAATGTCAGCTCTTCCCACTCCTCTAAAGCATTATCATGTGTTTCTCTCCCATCATTGTTAATAGCATCACTAGTTACAGCCCCCAGATCATTGCTAGCAGAAATTCCCCCTCTTAGCTCCATTAGGGGCTGATTCATTAAATCACCCATATCCGGTGAACTCATTGATGTAGGAGTGACCTGGCTATCCTCTATAAACAGATCAGCCTCTGCTTCTGTTGTACTCCATTTTTAGTCCCAGCACCAGTCTCCACGCTACAATGTATCCCTGGTTGCGATACATTTTGCGGTACATTTTTAATCACACTCTGACATATCGGTATCGCCTCGAGCAGTGTCTCAGACAGTTTGCTGCTATTGTCCATATGACTCATTGAGCCAGTTGTAAGCAGCTCAGAAGCTTTCCCTGTTTGAAATAAGCGTAGTATGGGCTTACCGACAACTGAACCTCCAGCCATGCTCCCAACAGCAGTAGTGTTTAAGAAAAAGGGGTAACCCTGTGTCCCTCAGAACCTGGGTATTTGTAGTTAAAATAAAAATGGTTCTGTTGGGTCGGAACAATTACTTTTGAAATACATTCATTAAATGAGACCACAAGCTCTCTGATACAAGTCGAACAATTTGAGAAATAAATGCTCAAAAGCTTTAAACCATGTAATCAAATAATTGTATTAAGAAATTCCAAACATTTGGTATCCGAATTGCAATCATTCTTAGATAACATTCAATGTTTGTCAAGTATAAAGTGACTTTCAGTGAAAAGTGCTCAGTGAATGAAGAAATATACAGTGCAATTTATGTACAGGTATATACAAATATCTTCGTTGGCCAGATAACAATTTTAAACCAAGGATTCCTAGAGTTCCTATCTGGATCCTGGTATTTCTGGGCCTATGATGTTCGTCGACGTTTCGACCCTTGTGCGCCCCAGTTGGGGGTCGCGACGGGTCTATATCAAGACAGAAGGAGACAGTCTAGAAAAATTAACAGAGACTGTGTATCAGGGAGAGCTGTTGGCGCTATCTGGATTGACAACCAACTGTAGTATTAAATATAAGAAGTTCTACCTTGGATCTCAGACCGGAGAAACTCAGCCTGAGCCTGATGGTGGCGATACTGCCAATCAATTCTGTTGGATAAGAGAACAATATTGAAGTTTGTCTCTGTGGAGCACGGGAGCGGGGGTGAGGCGAATCAGGAATGTGCTCGGGGACCTCGAGTGAGGAGTGAATCTATGCTTGGTGCGCAGAGAAAATGGAAGTGTGGACAGGGGTTAATTTAAAAACTCGAATGGGGAGTGAATCTATGGTGAACGCGCATATGTGAGCATTGGTTTGGCGGTATGTTGCATAACTTGGTGCAATTCGGTAAGCCGGAGATACGGTATTAAATAAACCGAGTGCCAGAGTGCAAAAGATAACCTATCAGAGCAATACCGCTGATTGATATGGCGACGTGGCATTTAGAGTAATTTGTGATGTTTAAACTAGGAAACAACACGAGGGAGTGATGCGGTATTAAATAAACCGAGTGCCGGAGTGTAAAAGATAACCTTCGGAACACTACCGCTGATTGATATGGCGGCGTGGCATTTGGAGTAATTCGTGATGTTTAAACTAGGAAACACGGAGGGGTGGTGTGGCATTCAGATCGGGTAATGTTTAAACTAGGAATCTCTTTGTTTACAAAGCAACCCGAGGCATTAGGAACGGTATAAACCGTGTTGCTTACACTAGGAATCACGGAGGGGTGACTGGCGTTTAAATCGCGTGTTGTTGAGGCTAAGAATCCAGCCGCTTACCTTGAGAAAACAATTTATAATCAAAGCAGACGGAGGCGCTTAGTTCCTTTCGTGCAGGCGCTGAAAGTGACCGCGTAGTCCACAAGCCGTTATGAAGATACGGCTGTGGTGTGCACGTCGGATGCGTTCGTTGCCTAGCAACGACGCGGCACCAGATAATGTATCACGCGGCCTGCGTGAACAAAAAAGAAAACCCGCGTTAGCGTGGGTTCAGTGAGTAACGAGGGTTCGAGGTAACGTGAATTATGAAGATTAAACCGGATTAGTTCCACAATTCATGTGCCTGATAATTAACTTTGGATTAAGCAAATAAATAATTATACATTCATTGGATACATCGTAATTGACATGAAAAATATGCCACGTTATGTTTGGCAATAACTCATCACAACAGGCAGGTACAATAATTCAGTGGATGCATAGTTCCGAGTCAAGTGAGTTCGTAATGATCCGCGCCAGAACATCTAGATTGGTGTTGACATTAGAATTATACAATGTGCAATTTAACAGCAAACGGAAGTTAGAATTCATGATAGACAGAATTACAGGATATATAACAGTTAGTGAAGGTCATGAATACTGGGCACATGTTACACAATTGGCACAGCTCAGAATAACTGAGAAGTCAAGGATGTTTAAGCAGAAACATGAGTGGGAGGATATCTGTGACCTTGTGTCTAGTAATATTGAGTGTATGGACACAAATGGGGTAAAACAGATGGGATATAACATTTATACCAATAATTATATCAGGCTCATTTGTTTGGATACCTCCTCATGTTCATTGAGCCCAGTTGTTACAGAGTTAAGGCAATGGATCCATTTGCATTCCTTCCTGCTCAGACCTGATGTTAGGGACCCGCCCCTTGGGTTAGCATTTACTTTTTCAACAACCCTCCAGCGTATACTCTCTGGACTGTGACCTTTGTTGGTGAAGTGTTCCACTAGGGGTGCACCTTGTGTCTTACATCTGACTCTACTCATGTGCTGTAGTATCCTCATTTTAACCTTTTGTGTTGTCTGCCCACCGTATGGCATGTCACAAGGGCAGACGATCACGTAAATGACATTTGAGGTGTTGCAGTTCGTCAGGGAAGGAAAGTTGTATGTTTTGTTTCCATGCGTGAAACCAGAACCCTCCATGCACAGGGGGCATGCCTTGAATGTTCCACATTTAAAGTGTCCCACGACAGGTGGAAGGCCAAGTAGATCTCGTAAGTCTGGGGCTTTAGGCGGTTCCAGGAAGGCCTTGACAACATTGTCTTTCATGTTACGTCCTCTCTTAAAAGCAAACAGGGGAGCCTCATTCATGTTCAATTCTGATGCCACCAGATTCCAGTATTTCATCACTGTTTTCTTGATCATGTTACTTTTTGTGTGGAAGGTGGTGACGCACACGAGGTTACTGTTTGTAGGTTTCTTTTCCTTAGGATCCAGAAGTTGATCTCTCGGGCAGTACCAGGCCCTTTTTTTGTGCGTTTTAGAAGTCCTAGGGGGTAACCCCTTTCACGCAAGTGTTAGGTTAGTACTTCACATTCTTTGAAAAAATCACATCTTCTAGTGCAATTTCTTCTCATCCGCAGGTATTGTCCATATGGCAGGTTGTCCCGTAGGTTTCGTGGATGGTGTGAGTCATATTTAAGTAAGGTGTTTCTTTCTGTTGCCTTTCTGTAGAGATCACAGTAGAGCATATCATTCTCCACCTTGAATGAAAGATCCAAAAATGCAATGGTATTGCGATCATAGGTTGTGGTGAATTGAATGTCCCTGCTTCTTTTATTGAGCCAGTCAAAGAATTTAGTTAGTTCATCTTCAGTGTCGGTCCAGATCATAATGACGTCGTCAATATATCTCTTCCAGATGGTAATTAAATCAATATATGGGTTTTCATGTGTATATAGGAATTCCTCCTCATATTTATCCATATATATATTCGCCAAGCTGGGAGCATAGGTGGCGCCCTTGGCTACTCCTTTACACTGGAAGTAAAATTGCTGTTTGAAGATAAAGTAATTCATTTTCATGGCAATTTCCAGCAATCCAATCAGGAAGTCTGTCGGTATCCAGTGTGGCGTTGGCCGTTAGTTAAGAGTGGAATGGATCACCTCTATTGCCTTGTTCTGGGGTATGGAGGTGTAGAGTGAAGAAACATCCAATTTACCCATGAATTGGGTAGCACTGTTGTATGGTTGGTTTTCAAGAAGTTGGATGATGTGCATGGAATCACAAACATATGATTTGGTCTCAGGGACCCATGGTTGCAGAAAGTAATCTATAAACTGATTTACTGGTTCCAGCACTGAGCCACAACCGAAAATGATTGGTCTACCGGGAGGGTTTTGCAAACGTTTATGGACTTTCGGCAATGTGTATATTGTGGGGATACGTGGTTCTCTGTTGATTAGAAAATCCTTTTCATGAGTACTCAAGAACCCTTTCATGACTCCTTCCTCTGCCAAGTTCTCAATGAGTGACTTTATGCTTGCTGTTGGGTCCCTTGATATCGGTTGATAACTTTCTCTGACCCCAAGCTGATGTTCAATTTCCATGATGTAGTCTCGAGTGTTCTGTAGTACAACCGCTCCACCCTTATCTGCTGCCTTCACTACGATAGATTGGTTTTCGCTCAGTTCACGCAATGCGGGTTTCTCCTCTTTTTTGACATTATATTTAATGTAATGTTTCTCTTCCACGGATGCCATTACTTCTTGCATCACAACCTGTTCAAATGCCAATATTCGCTGGCTCATGAGATATGATCCGGGTGTGAACGATGATGGAGGTTTGAAGGGTGTTGCAGCTGACTTGGGCATGTAATCATTCTTCCCAAAGTAGTATTTCAATCTCACCTTTCGGAAGAACTTTTGTAGTTCCAACTTCACAGTGAATGAGTCTGGTCTGCTTGTTGGGACAAAGGAAAGTCCCTTGCTTAGGACATCCCTTTCTGCCTGTGTAATGATGTGGTCTGAGAGGTTAATGATGGGGTCAGAGATGTCCACATTCGGTGTGGGTTGTTGGTCCGAATTTTCCATAATGCCAACTGTGGCTGGCTGAATCATGGTTGTAGGGTCGTTGTTCATTATACTGACCGCTGTGGCAGATGTTTCATAGGTTGTGTTATTCAACTCAATGTCTGATGGAGGGGGAGTAATTTCTTGGGTTGTGTTATTCAACTCACTGTCTGATGGAGGAGGAGTAGTTAAAATGGAAATGATCAATCCATTGCCCGGTGTCTCAATAGGATTTTCTGATGTATTGCAATCAGGAGTCATGGTTACCATCGGTATGTTTGTCTCCGGGTGGAGATTTCCCCATGGCCCTCCTGCTGGAAAAATCTCACCCTTGTATTGCCTCTCTGGTTGCCTCTGCCCCTGTTCCATCTTCTCTGGGGGGCCCAGCCCTGATCGGCGTTTCCACCCCGGCTGGATTGGCCCCCGTCCACACTTCCATTTTCTTTGCGCACCAAGCATAGATTCACTCCTCACTCAAGGTCCCCGAGCACATTCCTGATTCACCTCACCCCCGCTCCCGTGCTCCGCAGAGACAAACTTCAATATTGTTCTCTTATCCAACAGAATTGATTGGCAGTATCGCCACCATCAGGCTCAGGCTGAGTTTCTCCGGTCTGAGATCCAAGTGAGTACTTCCTATATTTAATACTCCAGTTGGTTGTCAATCCAGATAGCGCCAACAGCTCTCCCTGATACACAGTCTCTGTTAATTTTTCTAGACTGTGCCCTTCTGTCTTGATAAAGACCCGTCGCGACCACCAACTGGGGCGCACAAGGGTCGAAACGTTGACGAACATCATAGGCCCAGAAATACCAGGATCCGGATAGGAACTCTAGGAATCCTTGGTTTAAAATTGTTATCTGGCCAACGAAGGTATTTGCATATACCTGTACATAAATTGCACTGTATATTTCTTCATTCACTGAGCACTTTTCACTGAAAGTCACTTTATACTTGACAGTCACTGCAAACATTGAATGTTATCTAAGAATGATTGCAATTCGGATACCAAATGTTTGGAATTTCTTAATACAATTATTTGATTACATGGTTTAAAGCTTTTGAGCATTTATTTCTCAAATTGTTGGACTTGTATCAGAGAGCTTGTGGTCTCATTTAATGAATGTATTTCAAAGGTAATTGGTCCGACCCAACAGAACCATTTTTATTTTAACCCCAACAGCTGTAGCAGCAGACGTAGCAGCCTCACTCGTATCCCCTCCAGTCTCAGTATTAGCGGGGGCACAACCAGCTCCCATCCCACTCTGAGGATTTTTTGGAGGCGCCATATCCCGTTGCACTGTTGTCAGCGTTGTCAGAGAGACGTAGGAGAGCCCAAACCAGTTGCGTGCCGAACGGCAGCCAGACAGCCAGCGCAGCAGCCTAAGCGCCAACAGCCCGCGTCTGCCTCCAGCAGCCCCGATCACCAACATACACTCTGAATCCAATATTTCACTCAAGGTCAGGTCAGTAAAAATCATCCTTTTTTTTACAGATGGGATACGGATGGGTAAATAAGCAGGTTTTCGCTCCATCGCACCGCCGCTATTCTCTTTTCCCCCGCTCTGAGTTAAGCACGATTCAATATGCTCCCAGGTGTAGGGAGGCTCTCACTCATGCGGAGTGCTTCATGGCAGTGTCAGCCCGCCATCTTGCTCCTCCCCCTCCCAACAAGGGTCAGTTCTCACTGTCTCCATAAATGCATTTAGTACTTGCGAGAATGCGCTTGGGGAAAGACAGTTTGAATGGTAGTGGGTCAACACACATCTCCTGAGTGTGAAGGGTTCAGGTGGCCAGTAAGCATATATTGATCAATAAATTGTATTTCTCACAAGACCTAGGAAGAAATTCTGAGCGCTCAAATCATTAGTAGAGTGGCATTTAAAACACTATTGGTACAGCACATCATGTGGAATGGGGTTTACCACAGTGGTCACATACTTCCTCTGGGGCTCTTGACATGCCCCATCTTTCTTTCGTCAGAATAGGTAGGAAGCCAGCTTTTTTAACACACTCCTTTTCTAAGAGCACATTAGTGCCACGTCAGGGATGAGAAGTGCTGAATACTCGCTCACACAATGACATATTATACTATCCATACAGAGTGTCATGACCACAGTGGATCTCAATGAACTAATGCTTCAGGATCCAAGCACCGCACAAAATGTGACACAGCAACCACCGGGGAGGTGGAGGGGGTGTTAACTTTTGATGTGTTAATTTATCTAAGAGGCTAGGATGTGGCACTCATGAAAGCTCACAGACGTGACGAGATGACTGCTCTAATTGCCTGGGGGCTTCGACATGAAGGCAGAAGGGTATGTGGCACATAACTATTCGGGCCAAAAAATGATGATTGGCATTGTCTGGTGCATTGGCAATACTTGGTAAGTTGCATGCTCCTTGGTAGGAGCATGATCTGTGGGTAAACCTGAGAGGGTAATGATACAGAGCCGTCAATCTGACTTGGGGCAGTTGGTTCTCGCCGTATTGGTCTTGGGCAAAGATAGTCCATTTGAAGTTAGTTGTTTACATTCCTGGACTTCCTATGTAGAATCATGCAAGCTACCTAAGTGGGGGAAAAGCTTGTTAAATTTTTATTTAGTGCAGACATTAAGTTACATTGCACAGGATATGCACAAGGTGGGGTCCTAACTAAGCCTGGGCAGAGTTACACAGAACTCAGTAAAGTGACCAAAAAACTCTACCGCGCTAATTTGAGTTCCGTAAGTGGTGGAGTGCACTTGATAGTAACTGTTTGCATTGATTTACCGCACCGGGTATTTGTCCTGCGCTGGAAAATGAAGGAGAACAGCATCATGCACAGTGTAAGAGGGCACTGCTTCTTTCATGCTGCTCTAGTAGATTGCCTACAGAGGCAGCAACTCTCTCAATGCAAACAGAATGTTTTTGTCTGTGTGAGTGGTCGCAACCTCCTAGGACTGCCCACATTGAGAAAGACGACTGCCTGCATTGAATTTTTCATGCTCGCGATCGCCAACATGGTGTTGGGGAGTGCGAGAGAGCAAAAATCTCACCAGGAGGTGGATTTTCCTCACTCACACTCGCCAACTTGATGTTGGGGAGCATGAGCGAGGAAAAATCTCTGCTCCGCAGAGTGGACTACACTGCCTGGGCTTTGTCCGAACCCAGATGGGTTGAGGTGCAAATGAATAGTTTCATTAGATAGATGTAAATATCCCTGAGGTGTCAGTTGGTTTGGCATCCACAACACTGCACAGAAAGTCTCACCAGTGTCAGGTGACGACAAATATAGACTGCTGTTGTTCAACATATCATGACTGGTATAAGATGTGAAGTCATAAGCAGTGCATGGTGGAGGTATAAGTTATAGTTAGCTCAGTAAACTACAAAACATATGGACAGATGCAGCATACCAGTATAATGAAATACTATTCACATTCCAAACAGCACCACTGATAGAAAGCTGGTTTATCGTGGAGTGGTTTGTTGTACTGGGTCAAATCCATTAATGGTAGCACAATTCTTGGTTGTGATCCAGGAGTTTTCTCAAGTGAAAGAACAATGGAGTGGAAAGACAACTCATCCATGATTGTGCTCCTCTAGACGTATGATCTCACAGCAAAAAGCAACCACAAGTTTTGCCATGAAAGGCTAAAAAAAACTTTCACAAAGTTTAGGTTAGCCTTGCAAATTTGAACAAAGGTGTATGCTCAAATTGTCAGAATGGTGATTTGCTTTGAACCTGGTTCCGAGGAGTCTGGACAAGCCAGACGGTCAATGGACATTTGGAGCACGTCCCACTGTAGGTGAAATACGAAAATATATTCCCTCCAAGTACACGAGTACAGTTAAGAACAGTTTGGCAACTCTCAGCAACCCCCAAATTGCCTCAATACTCGGAAGCAAATATAACTGAAGGGGTGATGCAATTGTGAGGTACCTCACCCATTCCCCCCATAGGCATTGTTGCCTTCTTCAGTGCTTGCACTCCAATGTATAACGTTCAAGACGGTGGGGTCATGTTGTACAGTCTGTTTGCTGTGTGATTCCACTGTATCCTTGTATTCTTGCATCCAGTATCTAATGAGCCAATGCCAATGTTTCAACTATTACAGTCTATGCTATCTACAGTATTTTTGCTTTGTCCAACCATGTTTATAAAGGCTATGTTCCAGCAAACCACTAGTAAGCTACTTGCTGCCATAGGGAAGCCTACTGACCTCCATAGGGAAGACAAGGGTTTAAAAAGCAAAGGTGTGCTCAACTCTTCTGAGACACAGTCTGGTTGAGGGGGGGTAGTCAGTACTTACCAGGGCGTACCTTTTTTGTGGTTGGTCCACACTTCAAGGGTTGCAAGTCAAGTATACAATCACCTGTAAGTTGAACTCATTGGAGCAACCATCCCTTTATTGGCAAATCACAGATTTGTATCAGGCAGTGCCACTCCCATTGCTCACAAGCAGTATACAATTTCATATTGATTTGGCTATAAGAAAGGCTTGGAGGACTGAGTAATCACAGTCCTATTACCTGAAGTCTGCAATCTTCAGAGTCGCTTGCTCTACCATCTGTGTGTGGCCTTCCTTGTCTAAGAGGCAGAGCAAGCACAGGAGTGAATGACGACGGGCTTGAGTCCCTCATGCTAAGGACAAGTTGGTCAGGTCTAATCAAGGGCTAGACTACACTATTGGCTGGAACGGCAGCATCCATGTGTGGCACATTGTGAGCAATTTGACCGGGTGGCTCCTCCCAGCATAGACAAATAAGTCACCAAAGTAAAAGTAAAGTAAAGTGAATGTTTTATTGTTTAGTTAATTAAAACCATACAATGGTCTTCCCTATTGATAGCAGCCAAGAATTTAACAACATTTAAAATCATTCAACCGTCAGTTGCTCCAAAAAAGCCTTACGGATTAAAATCACTATTAGGTCATAATTAGATTCTAAAATTCTATGAAATATTGCATGTGCTCTACTTTTTCTACATATATTACAGTTAAGAACCGACAGTTTAACACATGTCAAATGGTAGTCCCTTCGGTATCAGCAATAAGTCAATATGAATAAGAGTAGATGTACCGGACCACTAGCTCCCTCCTTGTGATGACTACATAAAACAATAAAACTAGCATCAAGCTTTCCATGAACGAACCCTCTCATTGTTGTGTTCACTTTGTTGCCTGATCGTGTATACGCAGGAACTTAATCAATTTACAGTTCATCTGGGGATCAGATAGATCAAGCCCTTTAATTATAGCCTCCCGACATGTTCGTATTCCTCTATCCAAAAAAGCTTTTCTTAGTAAGGTCTCTCGTTCAGGCCTAAGTTTCTTGCAAATGCAAATTAAATGGATGAGGTCTTCTGTAGAGCTTCCATGTAGACAACAGCTTTTAACTTCCGTATTTTTCCACTTTGGGGCATCTGCCAGTGATGGGTATTTACCAAAACAAAGTGCCATTAGCTGTTTTTTTAGGTGGACCGAATATGTTAAATCTAGGTATGCTGCTGGTTTAAGTATCTTGTAGTTGTTAAGGACAGTCCAATTGTGGGACCTCTGGCACAAAATATTTTTGTCAAGCAAAATCAAATGCAATTTTGCAACTTTATTAATTGTGGACTTAAATGTAACATGAGGCAGGTTTTTATTCCACAGGTCCAAAGTGCAAGTGGATTTGAGAGCATTTTGCAAGTAGCGCATATGTGGTGTATTGGGACCGTTCTCTTGTTCTGACCACAAAGCCTCATTTAGTTTAGAATCCACCGTGTTTTGCTTTATGGGGTACCACACTTTAATTGTTTAATATTGCCTGCCAACTGTCTCATTCAGTAAACCAAATTCTAATCGCACTTGTGCTGAAGATGCCATTTGAGGAAGTTGAAAGACCGTTTTAAAAATGCTGGTTGTTAAATTATTGAGTATGGTTGCATCTTTACCTTGGAGGGCTACGCTGGTGTAAGTTAACGTAGGTAGTGTTTTAGCAGTTATTACTGTAGTAAGTGGTTTGAATGAGGGGCCCCTTAGCTTCCCTGCCAGTGTCTTATATACAAAGGTTAATGCGATTGCCCGCTGAGCTATGTAATTTTTCTGATCTTGCTGACTCAGTTTATTGTCAAGGTAAAATCCCAAGTATTTATAGCTTGCAACCTTTTCCAAGACGTTACCTTTAAAGTTGATGTTGTATGGGTGAGCTGTCCGGTTACTGATCAGCATTGTTTTTGTTTTTGCTATTTTAATTTGCAGCTTATTTGTTGTCAGAATTTCTGATCGGCCCGTCAGTAGCCTCGTGAGCCCAATTCTAGTCAAACTGATTTAAACTATGTTGTCGGCGTATGCAAGGTGCGAAAGGGATAGTGATCCCAGATGCAGAGATTGAGAGTTAATTACATTGAGTTTCTCAGATAAACCAGCTAAAAACAAATTAAATAGGTGGGGACAAGCACGCATCCCTGCTTCAAGCCCCTGTCTGTATTTCATTTTCTTGAGACTGTTGGTCCATCACCGAGTTTTACTCTAACCCATGTATCCGTATAAAATAACAATAGACCTTTTAAAATTCTTTCTGGAATATTCCATGACCTTTGTTTCATCCACAATAATTTCCGTTCCACGCTGTCAAAAGCAGCTTTTAAATCAATAAAGCAGAGGTGCAAACTCAGTTTTTTTATTTTGCATTTCTCTGCTATTAGCGTAATGGAAAGGATATTCGAGATTGTCCCAATCCCTTTTCTAAATCCCGTCTGGTTTGTGGGGATCAGGTTTAGGGCTTTAGACCAAGGAACCAGATCCTCCAGGATTAGAGAGGCTAAATATTTAGCTTCGACGTCAAGCAATGCAATCAGTCTATAATACGATGGATTGGATCTTTCTCCTCCTTTAAAGATTGGTGTCAGGTTTGAGCCTTGCCAGCTGTCTGCAATTTGGTTTAAGAGATCAACTTGAGCAAAAAGAGTCTCTAACTGGAGGCTCCAAAAATCAGGGTTGTGTTTAAAAACTGCTTGGGGGACACCATTGGGTCCGGGAGCACATTCCCTTTTGTTTTTATTTATTAGGTTTTTTATGGCAACTGCTGTGTATGAAGCGTGATTTGGGCTAGCAGCATGTGAACAGTCTGAGTTAGCGCTTGTGGCATTACCTGTGATGCATATGGCCCCAGTGCCTTGTTTTTGTCTAGGGCTTGAAGGGGCCTGGTAGGTCAATTCTTGCTCATGAGAGTGGTATTGGGTCTTACATTTTTGAGCTATATAGTCTGCCCAGTCCTGTTCCATGACGTTTGATGCTAGAATGTTCTTAGGCCAATTCAGCTGATTTATTGTTAGCCAAAATTTATTTGCATTATGTTGTCTTGCATTATAAATTAACCTTAGCCAAAAATTGTCTGTATTTGCTTTTTTATTCTCCCAGAGCTTCTTTTTAAAGAGTTTTCACTGCATCCTGAATGTTTCCCATGTGACATCTGTTCTAGCGTGTTTATGTAGTTTCATAGCTGTTTTTTTTAAGTCCCTTCTTAGTTTTTCAGTCTCACTTGTTAGCCCGATGTATGGATTAGAGGAGACTGCCTTATGTCTTGACTTTACAGTTGCAGTTGGGAGGCTAGCGAGGAAGTATGACCATGCTTGTATAGCGTTACTATTCCTTAAGGCCGACTCAGCAAGTGATTCCTTAATTGAATCAAAATGCTGATCAGGCGAGCCACTTGTCCAGGTTAAACGTTTTGAATTTATAGTATTCAATTTGCCTTCTAGGTCAGTGGCTTTATTCCAGCCTTGGTAGGGCTAAATTGAAAACAATGTGTTGGATTGAATGATCACTTATTGTGGGGTACTCTATATAAAAATGTGCTAGAAGCGGCATTAATGGGAGTGTCAAAATCGTATAGTCCAGTGTTGAATGTGAGTGTGGGCAATGATATGTATAATTTGGTGGTGTGTCTTCTTCAGATCTTCTGTTAATCACTCTCATTCCTTGATATTCTAGTGCTGTTACTAGCTGTTGTCCACGAATATCTTTACGGATATACTTATTTGAACATTGTTGCTTTATATTCCAGAATATATTTTCAGCTGTCAGTATTTCGTCTTCATCTGGAGTATGAAATAAATTTGCATTAAAATCACCTGTCAGAGTGATATTCCATGCTGGTTCGGCACAACGTAAATCCCAAATTGTTTTAATTAGAAGTGAATTCTTCTTTTTATTTTGTTCCATTGGTTGTGTGTAGTAATTAATCAGAATTACAACTTTAATGTTTCCATGACTTTTGTACATAAGCTTAATGAGTTGAATGCTTGGGTTGGGAGAAAGAAGCTGCTCCGTTGTAATCTTTAAAGCTAGTGCATCGTGGACTGCCAGGCCTCCCTTTGCTCGTCGATAGTGATTACATCTTTCCGTCACCACAGAATAAAGTTTAAAAGCAACTATGGGAAGATCTTCTGTGGCCCATGTCTCTTGGAAGGCTATCAAGTCGTTGTTTTCCCACTCATAGGGGGGAGCCCTTCTCCAAGCAGTCTTTTTGCACCTGCTCTGTCCCAAGACAATATGTGTACCATGTTTCCTTCGGATTTGCTGGTTTTCCCTATTCTTTGTCACTCTGTCTTCTTGTTGGCAAGAATGCCTGGCAGCCAACCCCAGTTTTGTAGCCTTGGGTTGGTTGGTGTTTCTCGGTCTGTGACGGAGCTGTCCAGTGATATAGCTTCCCTGCTGCTGCCCTTTTCATTCTGTAGTATGGAATATACCTGTTTATTTGGCAGAAGTTTCGTGTTATCATCTTTCGTTTGGTGCAGTTTGTGAACCGACAAAGGAGAGGGGTATCGTTTGTTTACTGGAATCTATAGTTTAATGCCCCATGCTGCAAATTGGTCTAAATGTTTTAGTATTAGTTGGGATATCTCGGAAGACTGCCATGTTGTTAGTGTTTGTTCTATTGCGTCTTTTTGTCCTGATGAAACAAACTGTACCACCAATAAGTCAACTGTACGTATCTGTATTAGCTCCGGTATTTCTGTCATGAGTCTTAATATATTACTCCTGTTTAGTGTATAGTGTCTACCTTGCGATTCGTATTCAGGAGTCCAGACTATCTGCAGATTTGTGCTGGGGGGTTTACGTATGCCATTCAAAACCTCCTTGGCCTTACAAACCCTTGGAGCAGAACCAATCTGGCCTGTAATTTCAAATCTTAATTGGGTTTGTAAATGTTGATTGTCTTTGGTTTTTGTCTGAGCGGACCCATTTCCTGTGAGTGCCCCTAACGATCCTGTGAGGGTACTCTCTTCTGTGTGATGCTGCAAAAACCTGATATTTGATCTGGTATGAGTTGTTCTCCCGTATATTCTACTGTTGCTGTAAGATTCTTGTTTGACAAAGAACATTCCATTATACTAGTTAAATGTTTTTGTTTGGTAGACTGTAGTTTGCATGTTGAGGCAAGGTGTAATGCTGAGGGTACCTGAGGTAACCTTGTATTTTTTCCCTCTGTGCCTGTAGACGTTTTGAATTCTAATTTGAACATGCTTTCTCCATTTGCAAGCTTAATTGGGTCACTTTCAGCCAAGATGTTATGCTGGATTGCTGTATTGGAAACCCTCAGTAGTTTTTTAATGCTCCCTACTGGTTCCTGGGGCGATACATCTGGCCTCTTGCTTGAGTCCGATTGATAGAAACGTGGAGTGGCAGATATTTGGGAAGAAATTTGTTTTTCAATACATTTTGTATTTTGTGCTCTAGAGAAGATTGGGTATAATTTAGTTATATTGTTTGTCTTAAGCTCCTTGATTTTATTTCTCTCTTTTTTGTCTTCTAGTTTGCAATGCTGGTTTTTGTTCACTGCCTTTGAATACGATATCTCATCTGGTTCTGTAATATCAATCTTTCCTGTAATAAATAACTTGCTGGAGTTGATAATTCCTGACCCGTTGTTTAGTGCTGCTGGTAACGACTGATCTTTTATAATTGATCCAGATTGGGTTTTGTTCATCAGAGCGCTAATCAAGTGTTTGTTGAGGCAGATGATCTGTTCCAGTAAGTTTGGTAGCAGGCTTAGTTTGTCTAATATAGGCACATGCAGATTCAGCTGGAGTGCATGCAGATTGTACTCTAGTTATTAAATTAGTTAGGTTATCCATTTTTGAATTTATCACAGCAATATAGGAGGCCATGACATTCATTAGATCAATTTGAATGTCTAACTTATCTGACTGTAGAATCAGTGTTTTTGTTGATGCTTGAAGAGCAGTCAGCATTGGGGCAATAAGATCCATCTGAGGCCAGATACTAGCCCTGGCCCGAGACCGAGACCGGGGGCCTCACCTTTTCCTTGCCTTTGTCCAAGGTCTTTGCTCCGGCCCTGTCCCTTCGTGGACTAGTAGACCTGTCCTTTTCCTGTACTTGAAGGCCATTAGGTAGTAGGTAGGTGTGCCCATCCTTTTTATTAATTTTTGGTAAGGTATTTACTTCAAGGGCGAGGGTTTCAATAGACCCGGGGTTTAAGCTAGTCTGGTGGGTACTTTTTTCGTACAATGCTGTTTTTGTACTTTGCCAGTTATTTTGATTGTATTTATGGTCCAAATCATCCTTGTAGCCCCTTATGGAACCCTCTTGTGACTCCTCTTCCAAATTTACCTTAGAGGTGCTGTCTAGGAGTGGTTATTTTTCTGTTTGTGGTTGCCATAGATTTAACCATGAGAAGTCAGAGTCTTCCTTATTCGGGGGTAACATTGATGTTTTGGGTATACTGCCTTGGCCAGAGCTTAGGCCGGAGTCTTGTCTTTAATCTCACTCTCTGTGCACCAAGAGTTACAGTGACGCTTCCATCTTCAAGTGTAGTTTGATTGCGTGTCGGCATGTTAGTGCCTGTCTCAATGCCTGTCTTCCAAGTGTTTGGCATGTACAAGAGCTGTTGTTGTTAAATTATACAGTGAAGCAGGGCCCCTGTTTGTATTTCCCCTGCTTGGTTCTGGTGTATGATTGTTCAGTTGCTTTTCTGGTGTAAGTAGAGCAATTGGTCCTGTGACTTTGTTGGTGTGGCTACTGTTGTGTTTTTCCAACATGGGTGTGGCCTGCCAGCTAGTAAGTTTAAGAGGAGCTAATGGAGTCATCAGACCGGGCGTATCTCCTGTTTCAGCGAATATAGCTGATCCCGGATCCTTCAGAAATTGAAATCTGAAGCTTGCAGTACCCCGGCATTGCTTAGCTGGTTTTCCAAACATAAAAACTAGTGGGGAAACTAATGGACTCCTTAACCTCTTCGATGCTATTGACGGAACGGTTCCATCATGAGCGTCGGTTGGCCTGTGCTCATGACGGAACCATTCCGTCATGAGCCCGTTGGCTCATTAGAACGTTCAGCACAGCGCAGGAATCTGCGCCGTGCTGAAGGTGTTAATGTAGAGGGCTAGCCTCAGTATGTTTATATTTTTGTTTTAGTTTTCTTCCTTTTTTGTTGGTGGCTGTTTTGTCACATGGTGTCTTCCTGACCCTGCCAGACCGCATGGTTACTTAAATGTATTGATGTTTGTTTGTAAAGGAGCGTTGGATGGGATAGAACTCAAAAACTGCCCCTCTTTAAATTATTTTCAAAACTGCTTTGTCCTTGTTTCCAATCTGAATTCAATTGGAGTCTCTTTATCAGTCTCTTCCCTTGAAGCTTCTGAGCCTGGTTAACTTCCCAATGGTTGAATGGGATTTTTAACTACGCAGACAAGTATGCAGGAGGGAGGAGGGCAAACAGTTGAAGGGGACAGTGTGCGATCTCTGCTTGCACTACCCCCCTACTGATGTGAAACATACCTTAAGGGGGGTAGCCTCAGGGTCCCACTCACCTCAAATAGTAATTCTGTGCTGCGCCTTTCTCTAGCGCTGCACCGCGCAGTCCACTTGGTCCACTTGGTACAGCTGTCCTTACAAATGTTGTAGATGTAGTGGAGGAAAAAACAACAAAAGCTGGGCAGGCTCGCTTGGAGGGGTAAAGTAGACCGTACCACTGTAGAGCCTATCCACTCTAATCCAGTGGAAAACCTTTTTTTTTATTTTCCTCTGCTGCTGGTTCGGTTTTCCCCTGCTGCCTTTCAGCTGACCACCGAAACTGGTTGGGTGTGACAGCAGCAGCCGGCCCGAGTCTGTCTGTCTCCGCCTCTGCTCCCCGTGAGCTCTCCGTGGGCTGCCGGGCGGTGGAGCTGGCAGAGAATTATTCCTGCGCAAGGAAAAAGTAGCATTAGGGCCGCCTCGCCTGTAGCACCTACGCCAGCCATACCTGATCCTTGAGCCTCCAGGCAGTTACCACAGAAGCACCCTGAGCTTGTTCCCACACACCAAGGAGCTCCGCCACAGGCTCCACTCAGCACGGCTCGGCACACCAGCAGGCAGCTACCGGAAGCTCAGCAACAGGGAAAACAGGAACTGGAGTTTTCAGTCAAACTCAGAACTCATGTGAAGTGGATAAGACCAAATAAGTCACCAGCATATTCTACTCCGTGGGGTACTATTGGCTTTGGTTAGGAGTGGTGGGATGAATCTCCTATACTAATTGGATGTAGAAATGTAGAATGGGCTCCTGATATATCAGCAGTTGAGCCATCAAGAGGTGAACAGAGATAGGGACAAGTAAATGACTGAAGGAGTTCACCTGGTAATCGCAGCATATTGGCACTTCGAGCAAGCGGTGCACTGCGTGTCCTACCTGTGCGCCACTACTGATACTGGTAGCAGTGCTGGTGGTGGGATATGCATACCTACATGGGAGATTTGGATTTTATTGGAAGGGATAATCAGTGCAGTGCCCATGATGGAGTAATGGTCCTGAGATACAGGCAAAAGGGGTTTATTGACTGGACTGGAATATGCATCATAGCAGACTCGGTTCAGCACAGGGGGTCCATGTTCTGGATGCACTAATTAAGTGCCAATGATAGCCGGTAATGATATTTCCGCAGAGCAAGTGATCTCTTTCAGGGTTCCGAATGGGAGAAACCACAACTCTCTGAAGGTATAAAACATGACGGGGTGGACGTTAGGGGGCTCCAGCTGGAGTACCTTTATGACCAACCAATTATTGGTGCTTGACTCAGGGGCTCTTGGAGGTCCACCAGATATCTTGGTCATCCATGCTGGGGAAATGATATGGTTCCTTTGGGACGTCTGGCAGTGGGTTAATCACTGTCCTATTCACGTTCCAAGGTGAAAAAGAGGCTCCTGGAGATGACCTTGCTTCAGTCTGAGGTCATGCACCGAGCAGTATGGCCAGAGGCGGCCGGCTTTGCAAAATTGAACAAGTCAGTAAAAAAGTTTTGGGTGGACTCATCCATGAGCATAGTACATCAGGAGTTATGGCAGCTATCTAGGGCAGAATTGTTCTACAGGGACTTGGTGCACCGCTCCCACAGGAGCCACAAGGTATTTATCCATACAATTGTAACCAAAGTAGTTCAGCAGAAAAAGGGTGGAGGGCGAGTTCCCCAGTGACCTCTTTGCCCTGTGGTGCACGTGGTAAGCAGAAGAGGGCACAGGGCTGGCAGGAGGGGTACTGACCTGTTAGTGGTCCTGGACCTTTTGGACCTACCCTGAGTTGCCTGGATCTCATGGTGAATGGGGACTATGCCTGGTAACAAGTGCCCTGGCAGGGACCGGGCATTAGGCAATTCCCCGGTAAAGTGCATTTTACTGCATGTATGTTTTACCTTTCTGAGTTGCCTGGAACTGATGATATATGGGGGCCACGCCTGATAACAGGTGCCTCGGCAGGGACCAGGTAGTATGCAGTTCCCTGGTAATGTGCATTTTTCTGCATCTATATTTTACATCCCTCTGTCATACTGCTGTGTGGCAGAGAGAAATATGCCATCCAAAGGATGTTATGATCTGGAGTTATAATTATCGCCGCTTTAGCGGCAGGAAATTGCTGCTAAAGCGGCAATAATGGGCTTGATAATATGCCCTTGTGTATTCCTGTAGAAGCCCATGTTCTGGTGTGTTACGTGAAAGGGGTAGGGCCCATAAAGTCACGGGGACCTGGGCAGTATGTGGTACAAAAGAGAGGGGTCCCCGCAAATGAGGTGTATTGTACACTACAAACACAGAGAATTATTTATGAAATTGAATGAAAATACACAAGTTTTAGCGGTGTTGTGATTTATTAAACAAGACCGCGTAGTTGCCAAAGATTGCAAAAGAACAATCACATAAAATAAGTGCCCCAGAAAAAGGAAGGGGAAGGGAGGGGTAGTGCTCGAGGAAGTGTCAGGTCAAAAGGGAAATGAACACAGTTCCAGAAAAAATAAATTACAGTATTGCAAACAACATTACAAAATTCATAATGAAAAAGCCTAAATTCAAGGCATTGAATAGAATTAATTAAATGATTAACATTCTACGGTCACATACAGAATTCTGCAATATTGGGGCCATGTGCCGGAAAGTCAAGAAGGGAAAACAACCGTCGACGTTTCGACCCCTATTTACAGGCTGCTTTAAGTCCTTTCACGGGGTCTTCATCAGGACGTGTACAAGGGGTAATGGGGGCAATGCATGGAGTACGGCCTGAAGAGGCTCTGTACATGGAGGGAGAGTGTGCCACGCAGGTAGTCGTGGTCAATAATTGCTCGTGGTACCAGTCGAAACTAGTAATGAATGAGCGGTGAAAATTTAGTCATCAGACGTCAATCAGATGGACAAATCAGGACAGGGCTGTTAATCAATGTGGGGGCCACATCGGAATGGTTGGATAAAATCCAGAAATGCCGAACCCGTCAAAACTGTCAGGTCAGTCTTCGGAGCGGTTTCAGCGGAGTTCCTCTCCATGGACAGGGTTAGACGGCTGTGGCTGCCCGATTAATTAGTGGCAGAAGCTCCGAAGGTGTAACTCTTGAATTGTTGTGCCGCAACTGACCTAACCATTTTGACGGGTTTGGCATTTCTGGATTTTATCCAACCATTCCGATGTGGCCCCCACATTGATTAACAGCCCTGTCCTGATTTGTCCATCTGATTGACGTCTGATGACTACATTTTCACCGCTCATTCATTACTAGTTTCGACTGGTACCACGAGCAATTATTGACCACTACTACCTGCGTGGCACACTCTCCCTCCATGTACAGAGCCTCTTCAGGCCGTACTCCATGCATTGCCCCCATTACCCCTTGTACACGTCCTGATGAAGACCCCGTGAAAGGACTTAAAGCAGCCTGTAAATAGGGGTCGAAACGTCGACGGTTGTTTTCCCTTCTTGACTTTCCGGCACATGGCCCCAATATTGCAGAATTCTGTATGTGACCGTAGAATGTTAATCATTTAATTAATTCTATTCAATGCCTTGAATTTAGGCTTTTTCATTATGAATTTTGTAATGTTGTTTGCAATACTGTAATTTATTTTTTCTGGAACTGTGTTCATTTCCCTTTTGACCTGACACTTCCTCGAGCACTACCCCTGCCTTCCCCTTCCTTTTTCTGGGGCACTTATTTTATGTGATTGTTCTTTTGCAATCTTTGGCAACTACGCGGTCTTGTTTAATAAATCACAACACCGCTAAAACTTGTGTATTTTCATTCAATTTCATAAATAATTCTCTGTGTTTGTAGTGTACAATACACCTCATTTGCGGGGACCCCTCTCTTTTGTACCACATGTTCTGGTGTGAACATGGGCTTCTGTGGGAATTCTCTATGGCATATTATCAAGCACAATATCGCCGCTTTAGCGGCAGTTTCCTGCCGCTAAAGCAGCGATCATTTTACTCTGTTCTTGATAATATGCCCCCGTGTTCACAGGTACCCCTGCGGGGATGTGTATATGTGAAATGTTTTATTTTTTGACATGATTTGTCTGACATGATTTTCCGCCTTGTGTAATGTATTATGCAAAAGTCAAACTGCCTCATTCTCTCTTATCCTTTTGCTGGATCCTTATTTCTATGGTGTCTATTACTGAGGTTTTATTTTCTCCTTTTGGGAGTCTGTCAATTAAAAGAACTACATCTTGATAAAGCACACAACGATGTAAGTCTCTCTATTGTTACTGTCATGCTACTGTTTGTTGTGTGACAATTTTAACGTTATGAGCACATTATGAGCTGGTGCACCTGGTGCATAATGCAGGCGCACCATCAGTTGCAACATTGGCAGGAGGTGGCCAATGGTGGTTGCTTGTTTGGGAGTGAAGTCATCCAAATGCGCCACCCAGCAAGCCTTAAAAAACAATGGCTGGTGTGGGATCGGCCTCAACGTTCCTTGACCACGCACAGGGCATCAACTCTACCCCTCGTCACGGACTACTGGACCAGCTGTGGTGGTGCTGAATGGTGCTGTGGTGGCACTGAGTGGTGCTGAGTGGTGCTGAGTGGTGCTGTGGTGGTGCTGAGTGATGCTGTAGTGGTGCTGTGGTGGTGCTGAGTGATGCTGTGGTGGTGCTGATATTTGGTGCATAGTAAAGACCCACCCACCCTCTCCTAAGCAAAAGAAGGCTTAGCAGAAGTGGTAGGAAGAAGAAAATGGAGACACACAAACATTGGACTGGTTAGCGGATTCTTCATCCCCTTTGTGGGAGGTTGAAGCATTTGGGGCACAGGGCTGGCAAAAGGGAGGACTGACCTGCAGGGGGTTCTGGACCTTTCAGCCTTGCACTGAGTTGACTGGATCTGATGATGGATGGGGACTATGCCTGGTGACAGATGCCCCTGCAGGGAAAGTGCATTATGATGTTCTCTGGTTAGGTGCATTTATCTATATGTATGTTTTACCTCCTCCTGTGTTGCTGCTGTGTGACAGATAGGAAGGTGCCATTCAATTGATGTTATGATCCGTGTTCTCAGGTACCACTTTGGGAGGATGTGTAGTGTTGGCATCAAGTGCTTGCCCCTGCAGGGTATGTATACATGTGAAAAGGTTTATTTTCTGACATGATGTGTCTGGCATGATTTTCTGCCTTGTGCAACGTATGATGCAAAAGTCGAACTGCCTCATCCTGTCTTATCCTCTTACTGGATCTTTATATAAGGGGTAGATCACTGTGGTTTTATTTTCTCCTCTTGGAAGTGTTCGAATTAAAAGAACTATGTCTTGATAAACCACACAACAGTGTAAACCTCTCTATTTTTGCTGTAATGCTACTGTTCAAAGTTTGTTGTGTTGTGACTTGCACTTTGTGAGCGACTATGGGGCTGTTGCACGGCTGCTCACTGATCCAGTGGTCCAACAGACAGTGAATACGAGTTGTCCTACAAACTGAGACATGGAATAAGCTATTTATAGAGATGTAGGACAAGCTTGATAGGCAAAAGAAGTGAAATGCCATAGTGCTACTTGTTGTGGCAGGATGCAACACCTCTGTCACTGCTAAAGGGGCACGTGTTCCTGGAGCTTTAAAAGGAGTTCAAAACCTGTCACAATACTACACAACCATATATTGAATAGGAAATTCTATATCTTGGGTAGAAGAATACACCTTACCATCTACAATTGCATACACAGAGTCTTGACTCTTTTTGGCCTCCTCGAACTCCCCGGTAAGCTCCATGATTAACTTGGGTATGAGGATATAGTAGCAGAGGAGGGATCAATGCCTTGCAGGGACCAGAGTATTTGTTCAGAGTTGCAGGTAGTTGCTGCCCTGCTCGGTGAAGTTGCTTCTGTGATATGTTGATGGACCAGACATTTCTACTGGGCACGTAAGCTCTCTTGGTCCCGTAAGCAGTGATGATTTAAGGAATGCAGTAAATTACATGATGGGACCACAGTGATTTTCTTAATCTAGGCATGCAACACCTCTGTTGCCTTGTAGCCTGGCTGACTATCTTTTATTTATTTTTTATTATTCATGTCATAAATGTACTATACATAACACTTGGTAAACAAAATATGTATACAGAAAGAAGAAGAAATCATTGTTGAAATCATTTTGGCAAAAGTGTCCGGCAACATAGAAATAAGTATACTGTAAAATAACGAGTGGGCTGGATATTCCTGATACACACAAACATATGTGGGGCCATGCCTGATGAGCATCTAAAGAAAAAAAGTATCAATCAGCATTATAATATGACAAATCTGGAGAGGCAATATGGCGTCAGTGTGAGCGGGCTGCTCAGAGGATGCTCCGTGAGCCCGGACCCAGTGGATTCTAAGTGGAGATCTCCCGATGCATCCCGATGGGGGAGTGTGGCTTCTATAGCTACTAAATATCTAAATATCTCATATTGCCGCTTTTTGACCAGCTTTCTGTGACTGGCTTTACTCGTTGCTCCATCTCATTTTCGCTTGAGTGCTCGAGTGCTTGTGAAGAGAGGAGAGAGGGGTGAGAGGAGACAAGATACCCCCGCAGTGAGGCTGCCGTAGCGGGGCCGGCATGGGGGGGGACCAAGCAGATCCAAGCAGAGGAGTTCGGCGGTTCACTTGGTGGCTCGTTTTGGTTTGGCTGCGAGGCTATCTACGGCGGCTTAGTCTACCATTCTGGCAGAGAAAACTTCTTCCTTGAGACACTAACCTGGATTGGTACTTGTCTCTCTGCCTGTCTTTTGCCATCCCGTTGGCTGAACCTGTTGGGAAGCAGTGCAGATACTGGCAGCAGCGAGCAGGATAGCAGGACAGCATACACGCACAATCTGGTTGTTCTCGGTTCCACGGTTCCACGGCTCCTCGGCTTTCCCAGCTTTCCCGGCTTTCCGTTTCTGTCCTCCAGTGTCTCGAAACTACCTGGCCTCCGGTGATGACGGCATCTTTGGCAGGTGGCCAACTGATCCACAGCACGCTTAGCCGCTGAGACGTTGGAGGTACGAGGAAGAACCCAGGTATTGACTCTCAAGGCCGCCTTTGTGAAAATAGTGCCAAATGTTAAAAATTATATTACGAAATATTACGAAATAAAGAGTTGGCGCAACTAGGACATTAAGGGCATTAAGGATACTAAGGCTGTCATTGATTAACGATTGTCTGCCGGTTGACTGCTGGTTACCGAATGTGCCGAAAATATTGTTTGAGTCGCTCTGTTTCAGTTTGAGTTGAGCTATTTGAGCTAATTGACTGCTTTGGCCAGGAGGTCAGAAAGAAGAGCAAGAAGCTCCGAGAATTGCAGGAATTACTTACGGAGTATTATAACTGCTACTAACTATCAACTGCTAAAAATACTGTTGAAGGAGCAGGAGATTGCTGGGCATAACATAGGCGCAACTTGATAGAAGCCAAAGGAGTGAAAGAGAGAAAGAGGGGAGGAAAAATTATTATTATAATTTTTTTATTTTTTTTTTATTTTGATTGAGCCACGCTGGAGGGGGGTGGATATACCCCAGCAATTTCTGTGCAAGAGATTCATGCAATAGAGACGATCCCTCTCAGTTTGAATAGCGCTCACTCACAGAGAGATAGTAACAGAGGGGAAAAGAAGGGTCATTGGGGAAAAAGCAGGCTGGCAAGTAACCCAGCAAGTGTAGAGTTCGGTGCGCTCCTCAACATTCTTAACACCCCCAAAGTTTTCAAGAATCTCAAAAATCTCAAACCCACTAGAAACCTTGATCCTTGTATAGACTGTACTACCTACCAAGATGGTACTGATTACACTGATTTCACTGCTTACGTCGCCCCTGCTCCTAAATTAAAATCGAGTGTTAAGAACTTGTTCCACGCAACCACGAAGGTGAAAAGGTGGGTCTTGAAAATACAAGTCAAAGCAAGTATACATCTACAGCTGGCCCATAATCGACCCCTAGAGACCGAGCTACACAAAATGGCCACAGTAACGGGGGTAGAGGGGCCAACTGGAGGGCCGGTTATGATAGCTATGCCCTGCAAATTAGCTGATCGACCTTACGATTCCACTGATTCCCCGGCAAATATGGAGCAAGAGAAAGATCAAGAGAAAGATCAAGATAATGATATAGATTTAGCTTTAGACCAGCTCCGAGAGAGGGATCAAAGGGATCAAAGTCTCTTAAATACTCAAGTTGAACAAGAAACTGTTGGGAATGCTACAGAGGAACAAACTACAAATAAACCCCCTAAGGCAGCGATGGAAACTAACCGAAGGCCAGAAACTAGAGCAACTAAAGCTAAAGAGAGCAATTTGAGTGAAGGTAAAAACGACATAAGTTGCACTGAAAGGTGTTCGGCAAAGGAATCCAATAAATCTAAGGGTGGTAAGAAAACAGATAAAACCCAGGAACAGAAGATGGAAAGAGAATCTGACAAGGCAAAGGAGAGAGCAAAAGGAAAAAATAAAAACCAGGAAAAAAATAAGGGGGGCGAAGATGAGATGGACAAAGATAGTGAGAACTTGCAAGAGAAAAAAGCAAGGAGACTACAGACGATAAAAAACTTGAAAGCAACTGCTAAGGGCACTGGGCAGCAATTAGAATCTCAGCCAAGGATATCAAATATATTTAGCCCTATTGCTAAAGAGAATCAAGAGAAAATAAATCAGCAGTATCGCTCTCCGCCGATTCCAGAAGACAAAAGGAATCAGAATGATCAGCAAGATCTACCAAGACAAAACATGGGTTATACTTCCGACACAAACACTGTACAAAAAATTGCAGGAGTTGGCACTGATCTAGCGAAGGAAATAATGTTGAAAAATTCCTGCGCACAATTAAATACCCTTACAGGGAGAGAATCTCCGCCCCCATCATTAATTAAAAATTCGAGGACCAATCATCTCTCACTTGAAACTCAGAGATCATCCCCAAAAAGGGAGCTGCCTTTGGAATCTGTAACATCAAGTGGAGAATCTGGCTCAGATATCTACGAGACAGGCGTGTCTATTTCTAGCATAACAAGCAGCTCAAATGAGGAGGATGAAAAAGAGGAGGAAGGAGATGATGTCGAAGTTGCTGAGAGGAGCACAGTATACCAATTATCAACAACAATTGTGGAGGCCTCGAACACTACAGTATTGGGAGTGCCTCGGGCATTCATCCAAGATGTCCGTCTCAAAGAGGAGGGGGGAGTGAAAAAAAAAGATGACTGGGGAAAAAGAAGAATAAGACATAGAAGGCACTGTCAATCAAATGGCGAAGAGACCACAGACCCAGGAGGCAACTTAGAGTATGGCAAACACAGGAATAGCCGTTCAAGAGAATCAAGAGAAAGACAACGTCATCGTGAGCCGCAAAAAAGTAGTCCACCGCCAAAGGAAAAAGGTTTTGATATGATAAACACAAGGGAGCCCTCCTTAAGCGAAGTCTTAAATTCAATCAAGCATTTCCACAAAGACGTTAAGAAGGACAGCAACAGGAATCATGATGCTATACAGGAACTTCGAGGAGTGGTGGAAAAAGTTGACTAAACATGTTCGGAAATATCCAACAGAATGGCCTCCGTAGAGTCTCGCACTGAAAACTTAGAATCAGACTTTAGCAAACTTCAGAAACAAGGGGCAGAACATGATGGAGTAATCAAGGACCTGATGCAAAAAGTCGAAGACTTAGAGAACAGAGGCAGGAGGAATAATTTGCGTTTCCTAGGCATTCCCGAAGGTGTTGAGGAGGATGACCCGAGGGGATATATGGTCAACTTGGTAAAGGCAGCCTTCCCTGAGATTGAAGGTTGGGATATGAACACAGAACTCCAACGAGCACATTGTTTCCCCTTGGCACTCCCGAAACGCAGCCCGAAACCAGCACAATATCCTAGAGCAATGTTGGTTTATATAGGGAACTTCAGACTAAGTGAAGCCATCTATGACATTGCAAGGCCCTCAAGGAAGAAGGAATTCAAGGACTTTTCCTTTTTTGTGCACCCAGACTTTGCTCATATGACTGTAGAACGTCGATGGAGGATGAGGGAGTTGATTTCTCCTTTCGAGCAAAAGGGTGCAAAGATATTTCTCCGAAACCCAGCAAGACTAAAAATCATCTATAAAGGCACCACTAAAACCTTTACTAGTGAAGTACAGGCAGAAGCTTATCTGAATGAAATTGGGGGAAAATAATCATCGGGACGCCAGTAAACACCAAAAGTCCTGAAAACACTTTCCTAAAAATGAAATACACAGTAACAACTCAAAAAGCAGGACATAACTTTGCATGTCAGTGAAATAAGTACATATTGACTAGAAAATGTATTTGCAAGTCAGAGGCTCTATTTTCATTGTAAGGCAGAGAGTTTGTTCTCAAGCGATGCAGGGAATACATTGATATGATTCCGCGCCATGGGGCGTCTCTGACATGGACTGCCCTAACTGAAAACCGCACCTGGGAACTTGTACCCAGGGTGTCTCTTTGGGGTGGGGGAGGTGGGAGGGGGAGCACAGTGAGGGTAGGGCACGGGGATGGGTAAGGAGGGGACAGTAGGGGTGGGACGGGAAGGGAGGGGGAAGAGCAGAAATGTTGCACAAGAATTCGATGTCTTGAAATCGGTACTACAAGCTTGGCTAGGGAAAAGAACACAGGATATACAGCAAAGAACAAATAAAATAGATGACTTTCAGCTTGGGGATGTAAGCAATAAAGCAATATGGCATGTAGGATAGACTCGATAAATGTACGTGGGCTCAATGAACAAAAAAAAAAGCTTAAGGTAGCAGCACTACTCAGAACACTGCATGTTGATCTAGTTTGTTTGCAAGAGACCCATATAGAGGGCACCAACGCCCACCTATTGGGCCAATTAGGGTTCGAAATTATGGCAAAATCAAATCAAGGGACCAAAACTAGAGGGGTGGCTGTGCTGGGCAGGAGTAGGGATACAACTATAAAAAGGAAGAAAGAAGATCAACGTGGTAGGTGGGTGCTGACCGAGATAGCCTTTAAGGGGGAGATATTCACCTTAGTTACAATATACGGATCTACAGAAGACGACCCAGATGTATTCCAGTATCTGGATGGGGAATTAGCACAATGGCCGGAGCCAATTGTAAGTAGTGGCGATTTGAATCTGCATGACCCAACCAGTTCATTCTTGCAGCTAGGCTCACTATATCGAGGCAGGAAGAGGAAGGTGTATAGGGCACTGGCTGATATGGCGACCCACAACTCACTGGAAGATCCCTGGATAAAATGGCACCCAAACTTAGATGGTAGCACCTTCTTCTCATCACCTCATCAGGTGCTGGTTAGACTTGATTATTTTTTAATTTCAAATAGATTAATCGTCGAATCAAAAATTGAAAAAGAACCCCGAATTATATCCGATCACAGTCCATTAGTTTTGACAATAAAATTAGGGAACTTCAATAAAAAAGAGGTGGAATGGACTTTTGAAAGGTCGCTACTGCAAGATAACTTATATAGGGAGTATATGACAAAATGGATCAAGGATTTCTGGGATATAAATAGAGGGACAGCACCCCCAGGGATAGTTTGGGATGCTTTTAAGGCTGCTGTTAGAGGGGAGACGTTAAGCTTTGTATTGTCCGCACAAAAAAAAGAGAAACAAAAGACAGAAGAAATGCGTCTTAAAATACTAAAGGCTGAAGAAGAACTAGTAGTAGCTGTTAAACAACATACCGTGATAGAACAAATTATACTTAAACTAATATCGCTGAGAGCAGATGCCCTGGAAGGGGTTACCCAAAAAATGGTTGAGAAATATATGGCGAATAGGGAGAACGCACATGAGCTCAGTGAAAGGGTGGGACATATCTTAGCCGTACGGACCAGGCAGAGAGTAGCAACAGCAGACATTAAAGAAATAGCCGATACACAGGGGAACTTGCTAACAGAGTCAGGACAGGTAAGGGAGGTTTTTAAACAGTTTTACACAGATCTCTACTCCTCAGACACTACAGTAAGTACAGAAGTGGTAGAAACATATCTGAGCGAGATGCCTCCCTCTGGGCTCTCCACAATGGAAAAAGAGGAGTTAGATGCTGGATTTCGGGTAGAGGAATTAGTTACAGCGCTTGGCAGTGTGCCCTCTGGGAAGGCAGCAGGACCGGACCAGATCCCGGTGGAATTCTTCAAAATTTTTCAAACAGCAATCATAGGGGACATGTTTAACATCATGGCAATGGCACAAAAGGGTGAATCCGTCCCTGAGTCCTGGGGCGCAGCGAATATAATCGTAATACTAAAAAAAGGTAAATCAATAACCGAACCAGGTTCATACCGTCCAATTACCCTGTTGAATGCTGACGTTAAGATTTACTCAAAGATGTTAGCTAAAAGATTAGCAGGGGTGATCAAGGGTTTAGTCAGTCCTTCCCAGCATGGGTTTATCCCAGGTAAAGGAACCACACAGCATGTTAGGCAGGTTATCACCATGTTTGATGCAGCAGGTACCCTAGGAGACCCTATGGCCGCGCTCTTTCTAGATGCAGAGAAGGCATTTGATAGGGTCTCCTGGGGATACCTATGGTCAGCCATGAGGTGGAATGGATTTGGAGAGGGTTTTATTAAGGCCATACAGACCTTGTACATCAATCCAATGGCTAAGATTAGGGTCAATAGGGGATACTCTGCAGCAGTCAAGATAGGTAGAGGGTCCAGACAAGGCTGTCCATCATCCCCCCTGTTGTTTGCGCTATACCTGGATCCCTATCTGCGCAGGCTGGAACAGAATCCACTGATTGTCCCGATGAATATAAACGGCTGTCCAATAAAAACCCTCGCGTATGCGGATGACGTCGCTATTTTGACACCAAACCCCTCCACTGCCATTAGGGAAATCGAGGCAGAGGCGGAACGCTTAGGTCTAATCTCAGGATATAAATTGAACAAACCCAAGACACAGATTGTTGAAAATAATGATTCAGGGTGTAATGACGCTAGGGTAGTTGGTTCAGCCATGTACCTGGGGGTGGCTATATCAGCAAATCTGGATAGGGTGGTAGAGATAAATATGGCTCCTCTGATGTCAAGAGTAAAGATAGATCTAATAAGGATGAATAATTTACACCTTTCACTGATGGGTTGCACTAACGTTATTAAGATGTTGATTCTCCCCAAATTCCTTTACTTTTTCAGATCGAGTCCTTTATTCGTTGAGAATAGTTGGTTTGATACACTAGAGACATTATGCAACAGATTCATCTGGGCCCATGGAAAGACGCGTAGGGCATATAAATATATGACGCTCCCAAGAGAAAGGGGGGGATGGGGTGCACCAGACTTCAGGTTATACTATATGGCAGCTGCTCTACAGTACATGCAGGGGTTAATAGGAGGAAATGGCCTGGATGAAAGAGTTAATAACCTGTCTACGAAAGTATATGCTACGGTCCTAGGGACAGACGTGGGAAACTGCTTCCTAAATTGTATTGACTACGGCTACTTTAAAAGAACAAGGTTTAAGACGGTCTCAACTGCTGTTAAGATATGGACTGCCTTCTTGAAAAGAAGTAAAATTGGGAAGTATAACAGATACACTAGACTCTTTAGAAACAGGTCGTTTCCTCAAGCAATCTTTGCAGATGAAGCAATGTTTGAATGGGCAAACAGTGGAATCATCCAGATTGGGGACTTATTTGATATGGAGGGGATCGTACAGTTCGCAGACTTAAGAACTAAATATGGTATTAACAATAGAGATTTCTTCAAGTATCTACAGGTCAGGAGTTTTTTTATGATAAAGTAGGGGGGTCTGTGGGAGTAGGCAGGAATGAGATACTGGAAAAAATTAGACTTTTGGGGGATCGCACCATTAGGTCTTTCTATGCCTGTTTGATGAATGGGAAAACTGATGACTTAGGAAAGCTGGGCAATAAATGGGCAGAAAAACTCAGCGTAGACGCTGGGTGGTTTAAAAAATCATTGGACCTGGGCCGTACTATACTGTGCTCATCCCCCATGCAGTCACAACACTATAAAACTATTTATTCATTGTATCATACTCCTGCCAAGATAGCCAAATGGGGAGGGAGCACGGGTATAAATTGTCCCCGATGTAACGCTAGTGAAGCAGATAGTATCCACATCTTCGCTACATGCCCTCAATTACACACGCTAATAAGGGACATCGAGGGTTTTCTAGATGGATCCCTGGGGATTCAAATTAATCTTAGCCCAGCTAGAATAATCTTAGGTTTGGGATTGGAAGAGGCTGACATACATCAGGAATTTCTATTTGTGGCAATGTCAGTGTATAGATTGACCCTAGCAAGGGCTTGGCTTGACAAAAACCCACCGACATTACAAATCTGGCTGGCTAATCTCTTGAATGCGTATAATATGGAGAAGAATATCTATGCACGAAAAGGGAAAAGGGGAAGGACATTAGGCCTAAGAATATGGCAACCCATAAGTATTTGGAAGGAAGGAATTGGGTCTCAGGTAGACCCAAGAAGGGCTTAAGCTTTAACTGTGTTTAACTAAGAAATTCATAAACATTGTTTGTGGAATGTGAAATGAAAAGCTTGTATATCTTGTATAAATAGTTGATTTAGTTATGAAGCATGAAGTATTAATGCTGGAAAATTCTATAATGTATAAAGTGTGTGCAACATGGAAAAAATAAATATAATAAAAAAAATAATATGACAAATGTCAGCTGAGACCCGCCCAGATTTTATCAAGTGTCCTGAGTGAAGAAAGGCCTCTCACTTTGGCCAGGGCCCACTCTGACTCAAATATTTGTCTCAAAAGAGACCACCCTTCAGTTGCTTTAGGAGGGGCATCAGATATCCATACCGAAGCCACACATAACCGGTCACAAAATATCATTATTGACAATAGACACTTGGTACCACAATCACATTCAGATTGAATACCCATCAAAATTCCTTTTTCGGAGTAAAGACATGTGATGGGTAAGTGAATAAGACAATAAGACATTAACATAGTATCAGTCCAAATCTTCTGTAGGGCAGGGCATACCACAAGCATATGCACTATGTCTGCCACAAGCTACCTACATTTTGGGCACCTAGTTTTATCCTCATTTGCACCCCTTTTAGAGATAATTTTTGGTGTGTAATGTAAAAGACAGATAGTCTTGAATTGTTGCAGTTTCAAGTTGATAGAATTGACTAATCTATCCAAAATCTCCAATGCCCTCTGTATCTCTGAGATATGCTCATCAGTCTCCAGTTGCTGACTTCCTTTTGAAGCCAGTGGCACGTTGCCATCAGTTATATGCAGGGAAAGGACATGGTATACCGAGCTTATCATTGGTTTCCTTCCTGCTTTATAAAAACACACCATTAGCTCTGTACCTTCAAGAGCCATTGGGTAATTACAATGTATCAGGAAGCAATCTCACATTTGTAAATATTTAAAGAAAAAGTGATGAGGGTGAGTCTTTACTTAGCACCCAAAATACGGACCAAGCCGCTGGTTCAGTAGTCCATGAAGAGGGGTAGAGTTGACACCCTGTGCATGGTCAAGTAAAGTAGGAGGCCGATCCCACACCTGCCATTGTTTTTTAAGGTTTGCTGGGTGGTACATTTGGATGACATCACTCCCAAACAAGGAACCACCATTGGACACTTCCTGCCCGTGTTGCGACCTATGGCACACCTATGCTAGGCTCCAGGTGCTCCAGCTCATAGTGTGCTCACAACGTAGCCTATAGCTAGCCTGTAATCCAGAAAATGAGCAAAAGCCATTTAAATTGTGCACCTGCCTGATGGTCTGAACTTCGTATTGAGCCCAGGCCTTCCCATTTGGATCTTAACACACTAATGGAAAAGCAGAATTATCCCACAATGGCATTTCTTTATTTAAAAAAAGAAATTGAATATTTGTTGCACATTTCACACCAAATGTGAATGATATCCTTCACAACCTTAAAGAGAAACCTCTTGTAATAATTTGGGTCCCCCAACCGGTGTAAGAAAAGCCTATAGTCTACACCTAGCACTAGTTTATAGTGGAAATATACTTAAGCTGGGCTAGCCAGGGTTAATAGACTGCGCAGGCGCCCCACAAATGCAGCCCAGAAATACAACTTAAAATCAGGAGGTTGAAGCCCCCCTCGCTTATATGGAAGCTTCATAAGTCGAATTACTTGTCTCATTTGCCTGTAGCCCCATATAAAACTTCCCAAAACTCCTCCCAGGCTCCTAAAAAAAAAGAATCCAGGACCCGTTAAAGGATGGCCCGAAATAGATAATGAAATTTCTGAAGGATATTCCTTTTAATTATATTGCATTGTCCATTTATAGTAAATGGTAGTTTATTTCATGCCTTCATTTTGGCAATTGCAAAAACAACAGTTGATGGACAGAATGCAGAACAATGTCATACATTCACCCCAGTACAGAGATCTGGGTCTAAATCCCTCGTTTATTTGCACTCCACACCACCCAAGTTCAGACATGGCCATATGCAAATCAGTCTTGACCCTGTGCCTCATGGGAACAGTCCAGCCCGAACTGCCAAGCCATGTCTTTCCTGGACCGGAATCAAGCATCCTAGGACTGGTTTCTGGCTATCAGCCGTCTTCAGCCAGGATAGCTTGACTCCAGTGGGATGGGTATGCTCAGACGTGAGTCCCATGCTCTCCACACCAATCATTAAATTATTTTTAAACACAAAATTAAATAGTCATTTATTCAATCTACGAAACAAAATGTATATAAAAAATAAATGTTGAGTCTAAAAAAATATATATTTAATTTAAAATTTGAAATAATTAGTTTTTTTCCTATGGGCTGGTCTTTTAAATGCCTGCCTCCATTATTTTCTATGGTAGTGTGTTGCACTACCTCTGAGTGTCCATGTGTGATGCTGGACTTGCTCCAAGGCTGGGCTGGGGTACATTTTCAACTGTTTTGGGTTCCTTTTGGCTGTAGTAACCTTAGAACTGCAGTTTGTGAAAGGCAATGGGATTACTCTTCTGTGGGTGTCTATGAATGTGCATGTCCCTCCCGAAACCCCTCCTAACACCTCTAGGTCCCTTCTTCCCTTTCCCTAATCCCCACCCATTTATTAGTAGTCTCCATTTTCCAGCCATTCCACCAGGTTCCTCCCACATTTACTACCAAAAGGAATACCTACATGTGTGTGGGACCTCTGCAACTGTAGTGGAGAACCTGCAAAGAAAGCATAGGAGAGGCAGCCACCTCCAAATGTAGGTTTGTGAACAGCATTTTGCAGAACGTGATTACTACTATTGTTTTATCACTAAACGTACTACAAAGTACAGTTTGTGACTAAACCCCAGGGTAAAGAAAAGATACGAGACTGCTAGTTACATAATGGGGTTCATTATATGAGAATGTGACATGATTACACACATCAAACATCCAGATTTGGTGGCTATACATCCCAGTTAATCTTGAAGTTACTAGTACCAACAATAAATTGGGTTCAAGTCTTCCTTTTGTCGTAATTTGGAATATTTTAAAGACTTCTTTTTTACTTGCAAAGGCATGGGAGAAGCAGTACAAATAGTGTATTTCAAATTTTTGTATTTGAAGTGATACTTCTGCTATGATGTAGGGAGTGTGGTTATGACAAACCACCACAGAGCACACGAGATTTGCTAAGCTTGTTAGAAATATCTCATTGTAACTATAGGGCACCAGAACGCAGAACATACAAGGCACACTAAAAATGGTTGCCGCTATATAAGAATCTTCTTTTCAGTCACATATTGGACCATCAGTCAATTTATATAGGGCTTACACATCCAAACAAGGAGAGCGATTTAGAATTTGTAAGCTACTGTTAAGCTCCACAACAAGAATTGGCATTCAATAGTGTGATCGTCACAATACACTAACATAGGAAATAGGGGTTTATGTTTGAAATAAGTTCATATAAGGAAAGGGCATCTTTATGTTGCAGTTGTTGATCTTAGGGCTGCCTTTGATCTTGTTTCACGTGAACTTTTATGGGAGTCCTTATATTCTCAAGGACTTTGTCTTTTACAACAGATTATAAGGTTGCACGAGAATAACTATGCCAAAGTAAGATGGGGGCCAAAAGGCGAACTAACAAATGCTATTCCAATCAAGCGAGGAGTCCGCCAAGGATGTCTGCTGGCTCCTACATTATTCTCAATGTTCGTCAATGATATCCCATCATACTTAGAGGGCTGTAAAAATGATGCACCGAAATTGAATGGAGAAAGAATCTCATCCGTTTTATTTGCAGATGAAACCATATTGATATCCAAACACCCAGAGGTCTGCAATCCCTTTTAAACTCATTCCAATCATATTGCAACAAGAAAGGCCTTGAGGTTAACACTAACAAGACCAAATACGTGGCCATAAACCCTCACAAAATCTTTAGGGGGAACCTGTTTTTAAATTATCAAAAACTAGAATCCGTGCAGAATTTTACTTACTTGAGAGTTTCATTGGACTCAAAACTTTCATGGAAAACGCAAGTAGAAAAAAGTAAAATGATACTCAAACAGAACACACTGCCAATCATGAAAAAACATGGGGCGAGCCTTAGTAAGGCTGTGTCCCCGGCACTTGAAGTTTTTAGGTTTAAGGCCCAGTCCGCTGCATTATATGGGGCAGAAATATGGGGGCCATTCTGTAGGAATATTTTCGCGAATAGCGAAAACAAATGTTATAGGACTCTTTTAAGGTTGCCAACAAGTACACCACTATTACCTCTAATGCTTGACCTAAACATGAAGCGCACAGATCATTATGCTACCTTGAGACCATTATCATTATGGGTGAGACTCTGGTGTACACCAGAGTTAGTTGATTTTAAAAATGGCCTCGAGGAAATAATGAGATTAGACTTGAATACTTCTAATATTTGGTTAAAACACGTGCGTTCTTGGTTAAATAGGATTGGGTTGCACAGTTTTGGGAAGAGCCATTGAGCTTAACAGAAAACTAAAAAAAACTGTTGAAAACGGCCTTTTGGGCATACATCGATCATAGCTTGTCAAATGCCCAAGTGGGTGGAACCTTGACATGTAACTTTCTTGTTTTTAAAGACAGTCCTTGTTTTGAACAGTTCTTAGATAAGGTTCAACCACCCCTGGCTAATACTCTATATATGAAATTTAGATATGGAACTTTGACAACTAACAAGACGATAGCGAGGTGGACAAGCACTTGTATAGCTAAGATTAGTGATCGATGTATCATGTGCCAAAGCAACGCAAAAGAAGATGAGTCTCATATCCTTTTTGCCCAGCTTATGAGGCGGCCAGGAAAAATGGATTAAGCCTCTTTGTCTTAATTTAGGAATGCGCTCATATAAGGAAGCGGAAAGGATTATCAAGACTGATACTAGGCAGATGATAGTTTTTGGTGTTAGCAGATTCCTATTTGCAATAAGCTTTGTACGAGACAAAGTGGGCCTGAAGTTATGAAAGGAACCGCAATATAATTTTCTTTTTTGTATTTTGAACATACAATGATTGCTGCTATTTCTGGGTTAGCCAAATATTCTATATATATCGACAATTTTAAAGTTATTAGCAATTGGAAATAATGATGAGATGAATATAATCAATGTTCCCTCTGTGCTTTTTATAAATGGATGCCTTTTTAATTAATTTATATTAAGATTTTATTGTACTGATTTCCAAACTGTATCCATATATCTTCAAAATCACCAGTTCCTCTATATAGATTTTGTACTGTGCAATGATTGTTTTATGTATCTTTTATGGCTCTATTGTTCCGAAATAAAGATTATAAATGAAATGAAAATGAATTATTTATTTTCATTCCAATTAACATAAAAACCTACTGTCTGATATACCTAATTAAGGGCACGCTAACAAATTAGTTTTAAATATGGAAATCACAAAAATGTAAGGGTCAGAATAATGGTAGCCTAATAATCGGAGGAGCATAATTATATACGTTGTATTTTGTCTACATTAATTGCTTCCAAGCATTTCTTAAAGTGAGGAAGAATATGTCTCAGTTTAATTAATGACCATTTTATATAATTTAACTTCAATTATAAGAACATAATCAAAAGTTAATTTCTTGAACCTGAAGATTTAGAAACAGACCAAAGATGTATTTTCTGTAAGGACATTAATTAGGCGAATATGCCTCTAGAACAGAGGCCTTCATAATAAGTCGGGGGCATAGTTGGAAGAAGGGGGGGGGCCTAATTGATCTCGTTGGAGCATAAACACCAATCTCTGGCCAAGAGAAGCATTTACTTAGCCCCCTGGGACAAAGGCATACAACATGCTGAAAACGGTGCTGTATTTCAGTGAAAGAAAGCAGCGGCTCATGTAATAGGCCGTCAGTAACATCTTTGATCACTCATGCCTTGGCTCGGAGAAAATGTCAAACTGCAGGTGGTTTCGGGGGTGCAAATAAGCTAAACATCCCTTCACCTTAGTTCTGATAAATGGTCACACTGTGGATACTTTTCCACTTTTAGGGAGTCCAGGCGATCAGTAGAATGTTGCCGATCATATATTTTGACTGCTTTAAAAGAAAAATGCAATGTGTGAACTGTTAAATAAGGTCTGAGTTTCTCATTCTATAGATTAATTGTGGGAAAATATGTTTGTCATTCCATGTCCAAACGATTTTAAATCGGGGGGGGGGCGCGGGGGGGAGGGGAGGGAGGATGTGGGGGGGGGGGGGAGGGGGCGGCACACCATTAAAAGGGATGAAGACCAGTGCTCTAGAATTTCATGCATGGCGTGTTGTACCAGAAACGTAGTATCAGGATACATTATTCGAATGGATACAAGAGCTTATGAGATCTAAATGATTGGGTCTATTCGGTAATTCTGCATCTTTAACTTGATACTAGAATGTTAGAAGTATTATTGATTTTTGTTTATGTTCTCTTCTACGCTTGATTGTCTTTCTTCCAGCACTTCTTATTTCAATGTTTTAATCATAGAACTAATAATGTGGACTGTGGTTTCATATAATTAGTCATTTGTTTATGCTCCAAGGTAGGAACTTCTTAACATTTATAGTGTTAAAATACATGTTGGTGTGTCGTATAAAATGACTTACGTATAAAAAAGCTTAATCATTGTAACAGTGAGTTTTGCCCAATATCTGGTTTTAAAATAAGCATGCGGAAATCATAAGAATTACATCTTATATTACCCTAGAACTACATGTTGGAGATCCAATCAAAGATTCCCCTGCTCTGGGCATATAACACTGTTCGTTTCTTGAATATTCCAAATGACCCAAAGTGACATAGACAACAGTGGTGTGGGAACTGCAACATGGATCCCTGCAAGAAAGCAAAATGGGGCCTTCTGCTGCCAGATGGTTAGTGAAGGACATTCCTGTATGGGATGCACTGTCCTCTGCCTCATTGCCACTGCAACCCGCTGCAGTGAGGATAGCCATGTGTATAAAACATGGGGTCGACGGGCTCCGTTCTTTGGCGCAGCTGCTCTCCACTGGAAATCCCCACTCCTCACAATTGTCCAATCCTCACATCGCGAAACATTCTCGAAAGCATACAAATCCCCTCATCTGCAGTTTCCATGAGAGCTTCACTGCCAGATCGGCGCCTACTCTACCCAGGATCACTGGAGCCTGAGACCAGCCCTAAACCTCCTCAGAGTCACTTTCAATGTGTTCTCCCAACACCCAATGTTCACAATGCTACTATTCAAACTCCCTCCTTTACTTCCCCTTCTGCGCAACAAAGTGACTCATTAACCACAAAGAAGCCATAGAAAGATTAAGTAGAATGCTGCAAAAAACTACTACCGTAAGATCATAAACCAGGCCTTTTTGTGCCAATTGGATTACTGGGCTTAATATGCTCTGCTCTAAGGGTTTGATTTGCGTCCAGTGCTTTAAGTGGAGACAAAAAGGAGGGGGAATACATGAAAAAGGTTGTAGACAAAGATATGTGTCTCAGAATCAATTATAAGAGGTGTGGCATATGTAATTATGAGAGTGGCCTAAAAAATGTGAGCTAGAATCCTGTGATTGGCACAGCTTATCACCTGGCCATTGTTTGGGTGCCTCTGTGTTTTCTGTCAGTGCAACTAAATATATCACACAACACATACATTCACCTAAAACAAACTAGGCCTATTGGCTTTAACAATACTTGTCAGCACTCATTTTTCATCCAAATTAATTAAAAGAACAATGAAAAAGAAATCCCTTCAAATCTCATCCTTCGGCTGTAATGAAATGGTTATTGGTTGAGAGGAATGAAAGCCCCACTCAGGCAACAACCACAATTCCTGTTGAGGTGAACCACAAAAGTCATTAAATTACCCTGTGCTTAACTCTCAAGTAGCTTGGCACAAAACTAGTCAGGCTTAACTTAGTGGCAGTGTGTAAAGTATTTATGCAACACATAAACAGTAATAAAGTGAAATACAAAACAAGAAAACTTCAAAACTAATTTAGAAAAATAGAGTATGTTTTTAATAAATAAATTGATACCAGAATGACAAAAATCCAAATATTAGAACCAGAGGTATTGTTAAAGTTTTAGGTAAAACTATAGCAAAAAAAGGCACAAAGCACTAACTGTGGTTATCTGGTTGCGCTGTACTGGGACAAAGCCACAGGTTCATGTCAAAGTAATGGAGTACAGGCAGGGCATAGGATTAAGTTCCGTCTGCTGGAAGATGTACATTATGCCTAGTCCAAGGTTTGCCCGGTAGTGCTTTGTGAGGCATCACATCACTTGATGTTGACTTGAGGAAGCTGTCAGCTGTGGCGTGAGGCCTTGCGTCATGCTGCACCATTTCTGATTAAGCTTTCAGCTGTGCATCAAGGCTTTGAATCATTCAGTTCTATTTTAGTTGAATCTCTCAGCTATGTGGTGATGCCTTGAAGTGCTTCATGTTGCATGGCATCTGTTCTGATGAAGCTGTCAGCTATGCGATGAGGCTTTGTAATGCTTTGCGCTGCACCACGTCTGTTTCAATCAAGCTTGCAGCTGTGTGGCGAAGATTTGCGTGACTTCACAATGCTTTGTTCCAGATTTATGGAATCTTCAGCTAGGCAAGGAGGAATTCTCTCTGATGCCAGCTAAGGGTCCAGGACCTGGGAAGGCACCTCTTTGGAACCAGTGACTGACTCCAGAAGAGGCCAGTAGCAGGCTCAGGCAGTTGCAGTTGCAAGTAAAGGCAGATTCAGTTGCAGGTCAGCTGGGCAGTTCCAGGGAGGTCTTTGAAGTTTGGTGTGTCCCTGTAGCTCACACAGGAGGTCAGCCAACTGACCCTTGGGGTCACTCTGTGCAGCCAGGATGAAGGCAAGCAGGTCCAGTTGTCCTTCTCAGACAGCAAAGCAGCCCATCAAGCAGGATAAAAGGGCAGTCTTCTTAATTAACTTCCAGAGTTTGTTAAGTGTTCTGAAGAATGGCTGCAATGGTCCAATATTTATACATGGTGCCAGCTTTTGTGTGGGGAGATTCCCTCTCCTACCCCCATCTAGTTCTGGAAAGGTCTCTCCCTTTCCTTGTCAAGGCTTCGAACTGTCTCAAGTTACAAAAGATTCCTTTGTGTGTGCAGGAGGCACAGCACTTTGAAGTATAGGTGGGGCTGGATACAACCCTTCTAGTCTGCCTACCAAGATGGCCCATCCCGTCCACACCTAAGGCCCTTTTGTGTGACTGTCTAAAAGAAATACACAAACTCCATCGGCAAAGCCATTCACAATCATGTCACCCAGGCACACATGGCTAAGACTAGAAAATATCAACTTTCTAAAAATATCACTTTTAGAGTTGTGACCTAAAATCCAAGTTCACCATTAAAGAGGAATTAAAATTACATACAATTTGAGTGTAAACAATACCTGCTCCCATTCTAAAGTTATCACCTATTAAATGTAATAGGGTAATCCAGTGTTAGCTTGGAGGGATAGACCATAAAACAGTGAAAAATAACTTCAGGAATTTTCACTGCCAAGACATGTAAAACGTAAGCATGTGTATCCTACTTTTTAAACATAATGTACTGTGTCCAATGAGCCTTCAGGGCTTACCTTTTTGCTGATTCATAAGTATGAAAAAAGAAAGTTTAGGCCTGGCAAAAGGCTTGTTTAGCAAGGTCAATATGGCAGTTTGAAACTGCACTACAGGCTGAGGTTCGCAGGCCTGATACATATTTTTAAAAGGCTACTTAAGTGTGTGGCACGATGAGTGCTGCAGGTCCATTAGGAGCATTTCATTTACAGGCCCTAGTTACATATAGCACAACTGACTAGTAAATTAAATCTGCCAATTAGGTGTAGGACACTTTTACAATGTTTGTAGGAGAGAGTATAAGCACTTTAGTACTGGTTTGCAATGTTAAAGTGCACGGAGTCCTAATTCCAACAAAAACGGATTCAGCAAAACAGGGGAAGTCAAGGCAAAATGTTTGGGGGAGTACTATGCCAAAAATATCAGGTCTAACATTTACAATCTCTCATTCTGAATTAGTCACATGTAATTTTTCTCCACACATCTCATTTTCTGAAGGCCCCCCATCATCGTCTCTTTTCTCATTTTCCTCTCCATTTCTGGCTTTTCACTCAAACCTACTTGATGTACTTCCTGTGATTTCCTCACTTAGGCATCCCATTTCTCTTTCGCTCTTTCTCTCTCTCTCAAACAAATAGAAAAATAAATCCTGCATTTTATTTTATTTTGGAGCGGTCACAATATCTACAGATGTGTGCTTTGTTCATGCACTGTATGCTCTGCAGAGAAGCCAAGAACTGGTTGTGCATGTGGTCTGAACGCTTTAAGGCCCACTGACAGGCACTATGAGAACCTCACTCTGCCTTTAACTTCAAGCCTATAGCTCTTAAATTGGCGGTTTTGAACATCAATCCACACGCGAAACGTATCCAAATCCCTAGTTTCCAGTGTGCACCACACAAGAGTTGTATGTAAGTAGGTATTCATATCCCATGCAACTTTAAATAAAACGTGTGAAATGTCATTGGGAATGCAACACAGACTTGTATTACCTTAACGATTCTTGAATACATTGTTTACAAGGTGATCAGTGATTTTATTTTTTAAACTAAGGACATAAATACAGGGCTCTGTAGGAACAGTGTCAAGTTCTTCTTTTAATTCATACTGGTGCAGAGCATTGGCAAGACCGTAAAGCCTTTTCTGTGCTACTAAAGGTGCAAGGTCCTTAATTGCAATAAACAGCTGGAGGCCCCTTGGCACAATTGATTCGTTTTTAGGTCTTGCCTAGCAGCGCTCATGCACTGCCTAGGAAAAAGACTTTAAGTCATTGATTGCCTTTTTCAGGCAAAAACGTGCACGCCTTCCATTGCTTTTAATGGCAACGTGTGCACATTTGGCTATCCCCTTGCGAGAACGAGCTTTAAAACCATCTGTTAGTAATTAACAGATGGTTTCAAAGCTGGCTCCTGTAAGGGAAACAGCCGCTGGCCCCCTCCTCTCCCCCCCACCCCTCCTCCTCTCCTTATCAGCACGAGGCGCGCGCTTGTTTTTAAAGGGAACATGGGCAACAGCACTCCCATCATCTTGCTTTTTTCGCGTCATTTTTTTTATGATGCTGTGCAACATCGCTACATTACGTTGTCAAACTGTATTGCCAAAGTCAAAATGTCTAAAAGGCGAGACTTACTGGCTTCGCCAATGCTTGCCCATTTAAAAACTTTGGCATTTTTGTTTCCTTCTTATGCCTAGATGTTTTTCAGTCTAACACAGTACTTTGGCAGCACTTACTGGAGTAGTAGCTGCACAACAGCTTTTCAATAAAGCAAGCATAGCATGCAACGAAACTCCCCAAAAAATATAAACAGGTTTTCTTCAAGCTATTAAACACACAAGTTTATGGCTGACCGAAAAATAAAATCTGGAGAGAAATTGGTTTAACACCTTGGCTGCTAGGTGTTTTCCCCTCCTGTGCTGGAGATCGTTGATATTCATTATTCATGACGAGCTCAGCTCGTCATCAGCACAGCTCAACTGTGCATCATGACGAGCTGAGCTCGTCATGAGCATCGAAAGGGTTAATCAACTACTTTATATGCTTTACAGCACACGCAGTTTCTCTGATTAAATTAAAATACTTATGAAGCAGCAGGCGGGGAGAAGCTAAGTACAGTATGGTGCAATGCATCCCATACGTGTCATAAATACCTGAAGCAAAAAACATGTTAATTACTTCCCAGCGTGCACTGATCCCTGACGTAGTAGGGGAGGTAGCCGTACACAATCGAGCTTCAGTAACTTTCCAAAGCAATGGATGAAATGTAAGGATAAAGAACGCATCAACTGCTTTAAATACGAAAAACATATTAGTATTTTAAGTGCCCCTTCCTATGCATTATTTAACACGTGAAATATTAAGCTTAACCATTAGTTTCATAGTGTAGGAAACGGGACAGCATGTACTAGTAGAATTTTAAGTTAGTTAAAATTATGTGTTTTATTTTTGTATTATTTATAAAACCCACTAATACCACAAGGCTTCCTGGCGCCAATAGGTCAGAATAGGGAAAAGGGAAAAAACAATAACCATAGCCAGTAAGACAACCTAGATGGTTTGGCATAGAGCAAAAACATACAAAAGGAGGTGACCTTTTTACTAAAACAGTAGGCAGTGTTTCTGAGCTCTTAACTCCCCAGGGATTGAGTTCGAGAGTTCAGCGGTAGGATTTAGGAACGTACCCGGGGCCAGGCTAGATTCTGAAAACATTTCCCCCAGAAATAGTTCTCAAGGGTGGCAACATGTGGCTTTAGCCACAAAAAATGCCCTATTTAGGTTTGAACAGAGGCATTAAGAGACCATCAACAACAATGACAATCCAAATATAGTATGTCTGCATTCCCTAAATTCCTCTTCCGGGGAGGAAGGGAGGGCAATGAGTAATCCGCTGGAAGATTATGTAACGACCAGAGGTACCATTACCAAAGATAAGTAACTTTGGGCCCGATGTAGGTAAATCTATATTTACCACTTCATAAATACCGAATCATACAGATTCGGTATTTATGAAGTGGTAAATTAGAGGGGGGGAGATGTAGGTATTTCAGATTCGGTAAATACCGAATCTGTAAGATTCGGTATTTACCGATTCGGTAAATATCGATTCGGTATCCCCCATTGATTCCTATAGGCCTTGAACCCCATAGGAATCAATGGGCATTACCGATTCGGTATTTACCGAATCGGTAAATACCGATTCCAGCAAGGGTGCAGGGGGTGTCACTTTGACACCCTCTAGCACCCCCAATACTGGCTTGTGTGCCATGTGGCACACAGACATGCCCTAAGGGCATGTCTGTCTGTCACATGGCATAGGTGTGCATGCACACATGTGCATGCACACCTGGATTCGGTATTTTAACACCCAATTGGATTGGGTGTTAAAATATCGAATCTGAAAGGCCTGTGGGACTCAGAAGAGTCCCACCTACATCTGGAAGATACCGAATCGGTAAAAATACCGATTCGGTATTTTACAGATTCTGTAAACTTACCGATTCGGTAAATATACCGAATAGGTAAATACTGGCCCCCTACATCTCAAAGTGCCAAATACCGGTCGGAAACGGCCGATTTCGGCCGTTTCCGACCGGAATTTGCCACCTACATCGGGCCCATCGTCTTCTGACGGATACATCTTCCTGCAGCTTCCTCACCTACTGAATGAATCTTGAAGCATTACCCTCCAGGAGGATTGCGTAGTACCAGCCAGCCATAAAACAAACAGCGCAGACCAAGAATAGTATCCTTCAATGCATGATAGGCAGTAATATTTAGCAAAAGGATGCAAGGATGAACAGTTGGCCACCAAGCAGATGCCAGCTGGTGGAATACATACAGTGAGAGCCCTAAAAGAATCATGGCTCTAGTAGAGTGTGCATGATTGTTCATGGGAGACTCTTTCTTGCCTACGGTGTATCAAAATGGCATATCTCATCACCTCTTTGCACTTTTCCTCTGTCAAAATCAACGAAGACCGTTTAGTCTACTCTAACCTCGTGAGTACACTTGACATAATTGGCAACCACACGCCTTGGGTTTGGTCTTTGGTCAATAAGAAGGAAGAAAGATGAATGAGTGATGGACTGCTCTATGCAGAAGATGGATAGACGAAGAAAAAAATGTATCATTTTAGAATACCATGAGTGGTGGTGAAACCGAAACAACCTGAAGGTCAGTGAGCCTATGGGTTAAAGTCACTGTCGCTAAGAAGGCCGTTTTCAAAGTGAGAAGTCGAACTGGTCATTGGCTCAAATAAGGATGCCATTTGAAAAGTTAGCACAAAATTCAGATGCTACTGAGAAACAAACAGCTGAGAAGATATAAGCCAAGCAGACCTTTTAGAACATGTGTCATCAATGCCCGACTGATCGAAAAGGCACATTAGGGCAGACCAAACAGCCACATATACTTTTAGAGTAGACAGTGCTACGCACACAGCTGTTTCCAATTGCCTCAGACTGGGGAAAGGCTGAACAAGAGGCAATATGAAATACAGACTATAGGAAAAGCATGACTGAAAAAGGTTCATGCCTTCACACAAGCACCGTAGAACAAATCTATTCCAGTGTTCGAACATCAGACAAAAGGATTCTAGCTAGCACATCTCTGCACATGCAGCCGCTATGTCTGATGACTGGGGGGAAGGAGCAGACAATGCTGCTGCAAGAACAGGTCTGTCCTGTGCAGGAGAGGGAGAGAAAGCTGAATACTGAATGTCAACACATCAGTGTATCAGATCCTCCTCCCCCAGTCAGGGGCAATCGAAATCAGCTGTGCTTGATCTTTCTGCACCTTCTGCGGGACAGCTGACAGAAGCAGCATCGGTGAAAATGCAAGGGTATGAGAAAAAATGGAGGACGCTTCCTTTTCTGGGCTTTGGCTAAGAGATCACATATGGACAATCCAATCTGGTAAAGATCATGGCCATAAATTATTGGTGTAGCTCCCGTCTATGGTCCTGCATGGAAAGGCAGCTCGAACTTCCCATTCATGTTGAGGGAGCATGCAAGGTAACCTGCCACTGGGAGATTATTGTTTAAGTTTAAAAGACTAATGCTACTAGTATGGGACCCACCACAATAACCAGATTAAAAATACCTGAAGGTGATAAGCGAAAATATTATTATTAATATTCCCTGCTGTAAGATTAAAATCAGATGATGGGTATATTCAACTATGTTGTCCCAAAAGGTATCCAACAAGCGCTTGCACCCGTGGGAGTCTTGAAAATGGTAAGCCCCTGATTTGTTGAAGGAAACAACATACTTTGTGGTTTTAAAGACCATGCGTTTGGAAGATGTATGGGAGATCCAGTAAAAGATTCCTCTTATTCCATCCTCTTAAGTTGGATATATTTGGTGAAATATTCCGTGATGTAAAAAATGCGATCATTTGAATGCATGACAGACTATTATGCATCTGAAAGATACATTCAAGCATCCCACTGTCTCCCACATTCAATTCCTTTATCTCCTACATGAACTGACTTTCATCCCTGATTTGGCAATTGCAACAAGGCTCTAAACAGCATTTGTGAATGCCTCTGTGTGGGTATGTTGGCAAATGAAAGTCAGACCTAGTGGCTTCGCCATTGCTTATTGACATTGATCTTGTGACATTCACAAGCCAGAAGCCACCTCTAGAAAAGTATTTTTTCTTAGAGGGACTTGCATGGTGCTAACTTTTATTACGCTATGTGATATTGCTTGATGGTATTATTCAGCTTGAGAAAATCAAGATGTTAAAAAAACATCAAATTCTGAGTGTTTTACCTTACAGTGAACATAACTGAGCTCAGAAATTACAATATAAGGGCATCTTGACATAATTGCAAAGAATGTCTGCTGTTTTGCACCTAGGAGGTATTGATGGTTCACTGACTTGATATTTTAATGTTGACTGCTGGGGCTGAGACTCCTTAAACCTTAGGGGGATCCCTTAACTAAGTGGTCTGCCCTTTCCTGTCATTCTTTCCCTCAGAGTGCTGATTAGTGACATGTGACAAGCAAACTGATTTATCGCTGGCTGGCAAAGCCCTTTTAGGTACCTCAGAGCAAAAAAAGTCTCCTGCTGGAGTCCCGGTTAAAATGGGAGAGGATGACAAATGGATCACAGGAAGTCAAGAGCCGTCCAGGCCCAAGACTGTCCAGTGATCCAGTGTTTGGGATAAAAGGTAGTGCAGTCCACAGGAAATGCTTGCTCACTCTTATTTTTCTCATGGAGCTGCGGCCACTTTTCCCACTTCCTGTGTTTGAACTCTTCCTTAAACTGAATTCATCGGCATTTATGAAAAGTTCTGTAATCATCCTTTAGTAAAGAAATACTTGATGTAAGTTTTTTTTCACTTGAGGAAGGACAGTTTTTAGGTTTTCTTCAGCTTTCCCGTTTTAGATTTCGTGCTCCTAACAATGTTACTTATGATCACGTGAGAGTCCTTCCACCTCTTCTTCAAGGAGTAACACATATATGCACTAATCCTTAACAAACTAGAAATAAAAGTTAATTAAAATGTAACTGGGTAGTAGTGATATGCTGCTCAAAAGTGTCTCATTCGTGGTACCGAAAGCATCTCAAATTCATGATGAAACAAGCATTGCCATAGCCAATAGGTCTCGCTTTTGGGACCTAATAAGTATCTAGTTATGCAGCACAATATCCTTGGTGCAACAGCATTAACTGTTGCATGGTCAAAGACTTATAAGCTCCCAAAGGCGAGACCTATTGGCTATGCCAATGCTTGTTCTCAGTGCCTGCGTGTAACTAAGACAGTGATGCAGATTAAGCTTTGATTGTGGACCTCTGAGCTGCGCTGTTTGCCAGTGATTGGCAGAGTGACAGAGCAGAAGCATAGAAGAGCCCTGGGTCACAGATCAGAATAATTCAAGGAATATCAGACAGCCATTGGCTGGTTCGGTCCCAGTGCAACCTTACTATGCCACAGCTCAGGAGCACTGAGCAACTTAGCGACCCCAGTGTGCACACTGAAGTTATTTCTAAGCAATGGACACATACAGAAGCTGGGCTCCTACAGTGTTGGAGGTATAGTATAGCATGGACCAGAGAGCTCCACTTGGACGCCTCCGTGTTCATGATAACTTGAGCTTACCTGCTGTGTGAATGGAAGACTGTCACTGCAGCCATCCAATTACAAAACAGCTAAGCTCATGGTGAATAGCAGCAACCCTCCTACACTTGCATGAAAATTGTGATTATATGCTGCTCCACTGTATGAACTCTTATCACGGGGCTCTGTGCCATCTCCCGCTCAGGAGCAAGTACAGTGCCATACCCTACTTGGGAGTGGAGGAGGGCACAGTGAAGAAAGTGTAATTTGGCAGCCTTAGAAATGACTGCACATGTGCATGGCTGACTGTACCCTTTACCTCTCTAGGCCTGGGTCTCCTTCCCAAGGTGCTTTACTGATAGCTACGCCCATGGCAGATGGTCAGATGCAAAGATGCAAGCATAATGTCCTCTAATTTGATATTTAAGAAGGGCCCACACCTTATCATATGCTGGGGCGTTTCCATGGCCAGAAAAACCGCAGGACCTTAGATGTCAACCTTTCTCAGATGTCTTCATTTTTTTCAAATGCCTCCACTTTTGGTCCCATATTCTCTTCTGAAACAATTCCAATTACTGATAAATAACTTTAAATGGGATGGAAAGAAAGCTAAAGTTGCTAAAACTTATCTTTTTTCCCCTTGACATTGGAAAAACTGTTTACAGAATTTCACACTAATACTAAGCAACATAGTTGAGGTTTCTCATAGAAAAGATTAATGAAAGGCTGGTAAACAGTTGTGGCAACAACAGACTAGCATAGGGCACTCACAACATGCAAGTCACTGCCCCCACGGAAAAAGACTCACCAGGATAGAGACATCTTCGATTATGGTTTAGCTAGGGTGTAGAACTTTATCTTTACTCACACAGCTTTAGTGAGAAATGAGAACCATAGTCAAGCAGACATCATAGTTATGAGAATACATGACATAAGATCAACTAAAACAGCTCAAAGATTGTGCATCGTGCCAGAAGGCATCTATTTCTCATTCATCTCCCATGCCCTGTACTAAGGGCATCCCAGGGATTATTAGCGAGCATTCATTCGTGGCAACTTACCCTCCATCGCTCGGAGGGATGGAGAATACCCGCAGTCCATACCAACAAATATACCACGGCACTGTACTGTGCTCTATCCCTGCCAGGTGTGCCTGACACCAGGCAAATTCCCACCAAAAATGTTCAGCTCCAGACATCCTGGGGTAGTGCAGAAAGGTGCAGGAATACCAGTAGGCCAGACCCACCTCCTGCCTGCCCAGTACCCAAACAAAGCAAAATTCCTCTGGGGGTCAGCTCAGTAAAGCAGGCATCCCATTCAAAATGTTCAACTCCAGTCATCCCTGGATAGGGCGGAAAAATTCCAGGACCACCTGCAGATCAGTCCCCCCTCCTGCCGCCACAGTGCCCACACAAATCAACACTCCATCATGAGGTCAGTTGATTAAGTCAGTCCAAATTCTTTAAGTAGCACCAATTTCTACTGCAAGTAGGTGCGCCTTCCTCAAGGAGTCGGTGGGTCTTTGCCCAGTATGCTGGACTGGATGCAGGTGTGTGGTGACGAGAAAAGAGGCTGGTCACTCGCCTCTCGATGCCTTAACTGCACTGATCCCGGGAACCTCCCGATGATGTCATGACCTTCCTTGCAGTGAAACGGAGAATGGACTCCCCGCTTTGGCTCCTGCTCGTGGAGCGACTACTGGCAGCCACTGCTATTTGCACCGGGTGCCTAGCCATAGTTCGCTCACAACGTGCAAGTCACTGCCGCACTAGAAAAGACTCACCAGGAGAGAGACAACTTCAATTATGATTTAGACAAGGTGTAGACCTTTATCTTCATTCACACAGATTCACGGCTTAATTGAGGAAAGAGAATCATAGTCAAGCAGACATCATAGTTATGAGAATACATGACATAAGATCAGAAAAAACAGCTCAAATATTAAACACGCAATCCAAAAATTGTGCAGAGTGCCAGAAGGCCGCTATTCCTCAACCATCTCCCATACCCTGAGCCAGGGACAACCAAGGATTCATGGCGAGTATACCTTAGTGGCAACTTAACCTCAATTGCTCAGAGGGGTGGGCAATACTCGCAGTTCCATACCAATGGCACTCTGTCCCTGCAAGAGTTCCTGAGACGAGGCAAATCCCCCAAAATGATCAGCTCCATGCATCCCAGGATAGGGCAGAAAAGACCATGACCACCAGTTGGGCAGCACCCCCCCCCTTTATGCCCTTGCAAATCAAAACCCCTCCAAGTGGCCAGTTCAGTAAACTAGGTATCTCACCCAAAATGTTCAACTCCATGCATTCCCAGATAGGTTGAAAAACGTCAAGGACCACCTGTAGGTCTGTATCCCCCTGCCCGCCCAGTGCCCACACAAACCCGTACCCGACAATGGGTCACTTCATTAAATTAGCCCAAATTCTTTGGGGAGCCCCATTTATGCTGCTAGAAATTCCACCACAGGGTGAAGAGGTCATTGGCACTCCCCCTTGCTGCTGCTGGAGCGCTTCAGAAATGGCCTATAATATTGTTTGAATGTCAAATGTAAACCTTTTTGGCTTCTAGGAGAAAATTGCCCCCATCACTGTGGGGCAGCCCTCTATCCCCATGACATCATTCTATGGGTGCTTCAAGCTATAACTCTGCAAAAACATTTGCCATTTGTTATATGCTTCCTGGTTGACTGCACTTTAAGTTGTAGGCCATATCACACCCCTCCATGCTCATCAGACTTCCCCCAAAGCCATGCTAATGAATCACCAAATAAATTGAAACTTAGACTCAGTATCACGGGAATCACCTTTGCACTGAGTGATCCCACCCCTTGAGATATGCCGACTGGGCTATGCTGGCCCAGATATGATTTCTAACCTATCCCATGCTTTTTCCAGGAGTTGGCTTATCGTTTTTATGCAGTGCCTGCCCACCAGGTAGACCTAAACGCTGGTCATACTCCTGTTCATCCCTTCTATGAACCTTTAGGCCCCAAAGGTAAGCAACTGATCATAGAGAGACTTGGTTCTACCCATTATCTCAGAGGTACACTGTCAGGCATAGCCTACTGTTAGAAATGGGATCTCTGGTTGGCTGAGGCTTGTGCCAAAACCAGGCAGAGACCACCACACTAGTCAGGGCAAGGGAGGTACACACCAAGAATAACCCCTGCTCACCCCCTTGGCAACGTGACATGAGCAGTAAGGCTTATCCTGGAGGCAATGTGTAAAGTATTTGCGCACGCACACACCAGCAACAACATCCCAGGCCCCACAAAAAAGGAACTCCACACAAGGTTATATCAAAAATAGCCTTTGTATTCTCCAAACACATCAGATAGTAATCACACGATATACATTGTGCCAACTGGCACAGGCAATATTTACAAGGGATTATTTACACATGACAGGGCCACGTGGGCCATTGTCAGAATTATCACAAAGTGAACTTGGTAAAGAAATAGTAAAAGAGTATATGAACTTAGAACACAGCCAGTAATCACTGGCAGACACTATACTCAGCGGCAACCTGTAATACAACCATAACAGGCACAATATCCCACAAGTCTAAATACATTAGACCCTAACCACCTAAGTAAGAATTACACTAGGGGCATAAATCACACAGGGAAGTATAATCTCCCTAACACAAACCTAAATAGGTAAAACAACCTCATAAGCATGAACCATATCTAGAGGTATCAACCAGGGTGCGCAAAATATACTACACACAGTACATTTCCCAGCACCCAAAAGCACTAGCACATATATCACATTAGGGCCTGGCGCCCTGTAAGAGTACCCATCCCCCTGGCCTACTGCCCATCTAAGAAGGGGGTTCAAATGCCCTATGTCCAGAGAGTCAGGGCTGCTGTCTATGCAGCGAGAGTCAAGGTTGCGCCACGGCACCAAAACCTAAATGTTGCAGCTGCCCACTACTTGCTGTGGGTGATTTGCATATAGCCAGGTTCTGAGCTGGGATGGGGCAGTGAGATAAATAACGGTGATGGATCAAGCCCTGATCTTTGGACTGGGTAAGAGTGGTCTGTTTAACTCAGACACTCTGTTCATCACCACCCCCTTTTGTAAATCGTTTCTGGCCACTATAGGTGTGGCAGGGTATACTCAGACATGAGTCCCTTTCTCACTGCTCCATCAGGATTCAAGCAAGCCGGGCCAAAGAAGGCTGAAATGCCAGAAACCGGTCCCCGGTAGCTTGTCTCCTTTCTGGTGAAGAATTGGCTTGGTAGTTTAGTCTGCCCTGTTCCCATGATGCACTGGGCCAGGGACAGACTGATTTGCATATAGCCAGGTTCTGAGCTGGGATGGGGCAGTGAGATAAATAACGGTGATGGATCAAGCCCTGATCTTTGGACTGGGTAAGAGTGGTCTGTTTAACTCAGACACTCTGTTCATCACCACCCCCTTTTGTAAATCGTTTCTGGCCACTATAGGTGTGGCAGGGTATACTCAGACATGAGTCCCTTTCTCACTGCTCCATCAGGATTCAAGCAAGCCGGGCCGAAGAAGGCTGAAATGCCAGAAACCGGTCCCCGGTAGCTTGTCTCCTTTCTGGTGAAGAATTGGCTTGGTAGTTTAGTCTGCCCTGTTCCCATGATGCACTGGGCCAGGGACAGACTGATTTGCATATAGCCAGGTTCTGAGCTGGGATGGGGCAGTGAGATAAATAACGGTGATGGATCAAGCCCTGATCTTTGGACTGGGTAAGAGTGGTCTGTTTAACTCAGACACTCTGTTCATCACCACCCCCTTTTGTAAATCGTTTCTGGCCACTATAGGTGTGGCAGGGTATACTCAGACATGAGTCCCTTTCTCACTGCTCCATCAGGATTCAAGCAAGCCGGGCCGAAGAAGGCTGAAATGCCAGAAACCGGTCCCCGGTAGCTTGTCTCCTTTCTGGTGAAGAATTGGCTTGGTAGTTTAGTCTGCCCTGTTCCCATGATGCACTGGGCCAGGGACAGACTGATTTGCATATAGCCAGGTTCTGAGCTGGGATGGGGCAGTGAGATAAATAACGGTGATGGATCAAGCCCTGATCTTTGGACTGGGTAAGAGTGGTCTGTTTAACTCAGACACTCTGTTCATCACCACCCCCTTTTGTAAATCGTTTCTGGCCACTATAGGTGTGGCAGGGTATACTCAGACATGAGTCCCTTTCTCACTGCTCCATCAGGATTCAAGCAAGCCGGGCCGAAGAAGGCTGAAATGCCAGAAACCGGTCCCCGGTAGCTTGTCTCCTTTCTGGTGAAGAATTGGCTTGGTAGTTTAGTCTGCCCTGTTCCCATGATGCACTGGGCCAGGGACAGACTGATTTGCATATAGCCAGGTTCTGAGCTGGGATGGGGCAGTGAGATAAATAACGGTGATGGATCAAGCCCTGATCTTTGGACTGGGTAAGAGTGGTCTGTTTAACTCAGACACTCTGTTCATCACCACCCCCTTTTGTAAATCGCCCACTACTTGCTGGGCAGCTGAGAACAATGAACTGGGGCCTAAACGCTGCAGCTGGCACTAAGTGCTGCGCAGCAGTGGAGGCCAAGGTAGGGGCGAAGGAGTGTGTCTCACTCCTAGGTTTAAAAGCACCAGTCCCCTGAAAGAAATACCTAAATGGTGCAGCTGCCCACTACTTGCTGGGCAGCTGGGAAAGTCGCAAATGTGGCATGGGCTCTCACTAGCCCTTAGAAACAAATTGCGCCACACGTTCGAGCTCTTTGGCTCTGGAAATCAAATGCGCTCAGCGGTGGAGCCCTCAGGCTCTAAGAATCACGAGGCAGGAGTGTGGGCAAGAACATGGACCCCTCTGGACCCGGGTAAAGCAGTAGGGCCACGTGTTGGAGCAACCTAGGCTCTGGGGGCAATGGCGGGGCCTGGGACTGCTCTTGGGCCACTCTGGCCCTTTAAGGAATACTTACGCTAGCAGACGGGGCCGCTCTAACTTGGTGCCTCGCTGTGGCACCACCATTCACACCCGGAGCCCCTCAACACTCATCGAGTTTTTCTCCTGCAGGGCTCCTCTGGGTGGCGTTAGGACAACTCTTGCGCTCGTGGTGGGGGCAGGCACCGGCAAGGTGCCTTGCGCCCCCTCCACAGCTCCACATCTCACGGGAGCCCCGGGTAGCAGGAGGCCTTCACTTGGCCTGCTTCCTTCGGTTCTGCACCTGCGCGGGGCTTTGACCAATCCCAGCATGGCGGCGGGCGCGTGACTTCCCTTCCAAACCGGAAGTCCCGCCCGCCGCCAGGCACTACGGTGGTGAATCTCGGGGCACATCGAGGGGTAGGCTCCCTCTATAATTTAAAAATGCGCAGCGGGGTGGCACCCGCTTTACCACTGGCCTGCAAAACGGGGTGGGCACCCGTAATATAAATAATTAAAGAAGCGGGTGGGCACCCACAGTGGAGCAATTTCGGGGGAATCCCTACACTGGGGATACCATCAGGATAAAAGTGCTGCATAATGCTGCCAAGCTCCAGGGCTCCTTTTGGAGCCAAATCTCGGTTCTCCCAGGGTGCAGAAAGGCAGCATCAATTCCTGGGGCAAAGAAAAAGGAGCAGGAGATCCCAGGAGTCCTGGGCATCAGGAGGGGCAATGTAGGGCCTGGGGGCCCGCACAGGGCACTCCAGTAAGGAGACAGCCCACATGGCGGTCCGTCCTGGGTCCCACCACCAGCACGCCCCTGGTAGATTCAAGTCAGGTACAAGAACATTTTCATGGGGTCAGAGCCCCTTCTTTTATACACAAAATCCTTTGTCTCCAAAGGTGCAGGCAAGGGGCGAAGCAGATGCAATTGGTTCTGGAGCACTTTGTTTTGCTCAGCCCCTCTCCCTATTCACAGGACAGGCCAAGGACATCAGACACACCACAGGTGACTCCTGGAGCCAAGTACACCAGCCAGCTCCAGCCAATCACAAGTCAGACAGTCAATTCACATTCACTGCACAGACATGCCAACTTCTAAAAGTGGCGCTTCTCCACTAGACACATTAAATCTGCGCACACCATCGCACAGCATTTAACCTCACGAATTCGCACATACCAAACTCGTCCCTGCACTCCCCACACATCTGGATCTACCATGGACACACATATCCCCCATGCATTCCTATGAGAGGGCAGGCCAATCTCACCACACGCGCTGAGAGAGGGCATGCACTTTACACTGGGCCACAGTGCTAAAGTGCGCAGAGACCAGAAATCAACTAACATCATATCATATTAAAAGGCAAAAAGTTCAGGGGTGAACCTGCCAAAAGGGCCTAGTCGAACACCTACCTTCCCGTTACATCCTCGACCACTTCTCCTTAGTTTGGTCCTGTTACTTCTATTGAACAAATGTGGGCTAATATGATTAAGGATGTTGAAAACCTTCACACCCTGTGAGTAGGCCAACCTGGCTCTGTCTTAGTATTACCTTAAAGTGATTATGTGGAATTAACGCACATGAGCAGGGTGGCCCCATGGTAAGTAGCGCTACAAACTGCCTCACTACGACATCTTTTTTAAATCACCCAATAGGAATATTTGTATGCTTGTAAATGGCAGGTAATTCAGAGCCTGGATACCCAGAGTAACCCTCTGGTATCTCTTGGCAGCCCTTTCCTCCACAACCGCTCCCAGAGATTCCTGATCAACGGCAATCTATCTGCATCCTCCCCGGTCACGGTTGGAGTCCCCCAAGGTTCAACCCTGTCCCCCACCCTCTTTAATCTTTACTTAGAGCCACCCACCAAAGTTATTTGTACCGCCAACATCTCCTACCACATGTATGCGGACAATACCCAAATTTACATCAATATCTCTTCGCTCGAGGAGATCCTCTCCCTGAATGAGACCCTGAAACTGACGGTCCAATGGCTTGCCAATAACCAACTGAAACTTAACACAAAGAAAACTGAATTTCTCCTAATCTCCTGTTCAAAAGCCAATCCGGAGATTCAGATGTGGATCAAGGCCATCACAGCCCTGAACTGCCCGCCGACTGTTGTGGACTTTGCCAAATCCCTGGGCATGATCCTTGACTGTAACCTAAACATGCGAGATCACATTAACTCGAAGGCAAAAGCTGCCAGATTCCACCTGAGCCACCTTTGGAAGCTGAAACCTTTCATAGACGCTCCAGACTTAAAAATGGCAGTACAAGCACTAGTCATCTCTAGACTGGAATATGGTTGTTCCACCCTTACAGGATTACCCAAGATCTCTTTAGCACCCCTAAAAGCCTGTCTCAACGCGGCTGCAAGATCTCCCCGCACATGAAAGCGCTGAACTGGCTCCCTTTAAAGGCCAGAATCCAGCTGAAACTGACATCCAATACACATAAAGCTCTTTACACAAACTCCCCTGCTTAACTAGCATGGAAACTAGTGGTATCTGGAGGAAGCAGAAACTCCTGATCCGCTTGCAACTTCTTACTCCAACCTGCCTTCTTCCAGAAAATAATAACCTACAATAGGGCTTTCACTGGAGCAGCACCAAGAATATGCAACTCTTTGCCACCCGCTATCAGAAGAATCCCTTCTCTAGCACGTTTCAAAAAAGAGGCCAAAACCTTTCTCATGAGTAAATTCTTCATCTAAGGCCGCCCTCATCCACCACTTTGGGACAGATGAATCTAAGTCTTTTGCCTCTCACCCAGATCACCATTATCTCCACCGAGAATACGTGGGACCTTTGTTTTTACTGTCACTAACGGTGATTTGAACCTTCTCCTGTATCCCCCTCTCTCTCATTGTTCTTAGCACCACACCCCTAGCCATCCTATCTGTTGATTATGTATTTTTCTGTACTTTAAGCTTTGTTTTTGTTCACCACTGTACCTTGTAAAGCGCTCTGATACCCTCACGGTTCAAGTTCGCGCTCTATAAAACACACACACAAAAAAGTAACTCATCCCTTTCCCTTAGTGAAACTACTAACATGAATCATTATCAGGACTGAGTGACCTGCCCATAGTGCAGGCTACCTCTCTTAATCACCCCTTGAGCCGATGAATCATGCTCTGACTAAGAAGAGTCCTATACTCGCTGTGTTCACCGGAATTTAGGAAGCCTCACCAGTTGACATGAACTTTACAGAGGCTATTCTTTATATGGAAAATTCCGCTATGCCCTTACACAGTCAAGACTCCTGGTTAGGGGTACCTCTGGACTATCAAAATGTCTGCCCCTCTATAAGGCAATGCATGTTGCATCAATACAAATTGGCATGAACTTGTCAGAGGCTATTCTTCTTGTGGGAAGTGGTTCTTTGTCCTTACACAGTCAAGACTTGGTTAAGAGTGCCTCAGGACTATCAAAATGACAGACCCACCCTAATGCAGTGCCTGTTGCATCAATACCCACCACCTGTAATGAAGCTGGTAAATTGCACCTCCCTACTGCCTACACCACAAACAACCCTTAATAGGCTGAGCCATTTATAAATTTGAATCATACCCTGACACACCTTGTGATCATATTCAAGACTTGAGGGCTTAGCTTAGGCCTTGCTAAATCCTTTATTGTGACTGCTATGCAATGCTGCGGGCTAAGTTGTACTGCAAACTTCCATCCCATCTCTTAAGCATATTATTTCTTGCTACACCTACATGCTCATACAATTAAGCATGCAAAGGCTGCATCAGCCTTATCCAGGACAAAAGTTGCAGAAAACGACTCATCTGTCCCTGATGACTAGCCTGACTCCTAAACCAGCTTAAAAGAATTAGCTGATCAGCCAACAATAGCTGATACTCTGATATTCTTTATGCCTGTTAGTAACAGCCCTTCCCCCCTCAAAAAGTGTGAACTTACTGATATTGCCCTAGATGGGTGATGCAGAGAGTTTACATAACTCACATTAAAGAATGCAGGATATTCAGACCCAAGCAAGAGCAGACAGGGACTCCAACCATTGATTTCCAACATGGGGAGGGGGCATCTTAGTCCCTGGATCCTAACATAACAAGGCATACTTAACACTACCCTGGCCCAATAGATGAGTATTGCAGACTCAAAGAAATGCAGCCATGGACAGGCCTACTGCCAACAAGATAACTGGAGCTTTCACTTCTATGGCCCCACTTGGAACATTAAAGTATGAAAGCATTGCGATTAACTCCCTCTTACATAAATGACTGCTTGATTTTTTGCTGCCTTAATACACTTTGACATCTTTGGCAGGACTCAAACACTTGTCCTGGTGGAGTCTGTGCCACCAAAGGTACAGGACATTGCCAATACGCTATAGGTCCTTGGTCCCACCTCGTATTGTGCTCAATCTATATAAGGATGTTCGCCGACACTCAGCCAAGCCCTGCATCTGTACTCCCAGGTTATTACATGGCATGACATTTAGGATTTATAAAATCCCCCTTTGAGCCATTCTAATATTGAAAGCTAGTGAGACCTGCTTTTCCTGTACCCGCTCCCTCCTGTGCCAGCTCCATAAGATAAGGTGGAAAACTAGCCCCCGCATTGAGCATCCTCGTGATTGGGATTGGTGGCTTTAATGCTTACTTGAATAGGGATATCTCGTTCTTGATTTATAAATAAAGAGAGCAGGTGCCCCTGGCACTGTGTCAGACCCCACGGCTGTAAGATACCAAGACCGCATATAATATCAAGGCTGCCTGTTTTTTTGTCCACCTCAGGCCTGCTTTATTCCCTACCGGAGGCTCCCCGCCCCATTACCCGACACAGATTCACCCTTTCTCCCATTATAACATAGTTCCCCATCTTACTCTTCCTGGTCTTTTCCGTGTGTGTGCTATACTCCTGCTTGCCTTCGGGAAATGCCTTTTGAGTAAAATAAGGAGTCACATCCCCCAAAGTGAGCGCCCTCGCTAGCCTACAATGAGCACTGCCTAGACCAAAGAGGTTGAAGGAGGACAAGCCCTACACAAAGTTCAACTAGTTAAGGGCTGCTTTGAAGGAAACTGACCTAAGCATGAGTTGCTAACTCTATAATACCATGCATTGCTTTCTTTTGCCATACACAGGGATTATGCTATCCCAAATGTACGACAGTTAGATGTTACCTGAATATGCTATAAATCTGGGACATTTTGCTTACCAGGCACCCACGGACTGACTCATTGCACAGTGGTGCCCCTGGGCTTTCCTTCCAAGTGGCGACTTCTTGGCCCTCTTACATGCATTGAAAACTATGCAAAGAGGAATCCTTACCCTGGTACATGTGCTTGTAAAGTGCATGCTTGCCCACAGACATCCTGGCTCAACATACTATATGGAGGCGCTTTTACTAATTATTTAATTTTGACTAAGTGATAATCATTCCATACAAACAGTGACCTGATTATAATAAGCACTGTACACTTTCAAAATATATGAGGCAGTCATTGTAACCAATCTCTGCCATTTTAAAAGTTTGTCAGCCCACCATACATACTCTTACATGAAAGTTACCAGTGATGACAACGTGGGCAAACTGGTGAGTACCAAGCAGCAGCTCCTGTGGTGATGCTTACGTGAGGTACTTTCTGACCTTTCACACCTTTTTCTGGTTCTGTTTATGATGTGAGAGTATGTATGGTGGGCGGACAATATGACACTTTGCAACGTACGTTGCTTTACTACTAATTTTATACATCGCAAAATCCATTGCAACGCATGTTGTTCCAACGCATGTCGTTACAACGCATAATCTATTACAACGCAATTACTATTCTAACTCCGCCGGGGCATTACGTTGGGGAATGCATTGTAATGGATTATGCAATATAATGTTGTGTTGTAAAACATTTGTTGTAATGACATGCATTGTAACACGTGCTTTGTAAATGATGTTTCCCGCCTTGGGCAGAGATTGGTTACAACGACTGCCCCTGGTATTTTGAAAGTGTTCAGTGCTCATTATGATCAGGTCACTATTTGAATGGTTCAGTGAGTGGAGGGCGACCTTGTCATTATCCTTCTATTGCTCCTTCTTTTTTTGATAAGTGATAATGGAGAAGTGTGGCTCACCGATTACAGCGGCAGACCCTGATGCAGAGGTCTGACCCGGGACCAGGGTTCAATTCCCGACACGGCAGGGTCTTGGGCTCAATGTCCACGGACTTGATAATTCTCGCCTAGGTGCCTACTCTAATCATTGGTCCCACTCTGCAACTCTGGGCAATAGCTTGCTTAATCTCCACAACGGCCCCGAAAGCTCTAGGATGCCTGGCCTCACCTTGGAGGTGCCCAGTAGGGGGCATCTCACTGGGAAAGCCAGGAAGGGTTCCACAGCGGTATACAGCGCCAAGATACCTTCTAGGTGATAGCGCGATTTACAAGTATACACACATTCACATTCACATAATCATTACCTGGAGCTCCAGGGATAACAAACTGAGCAGGGCAGGATGTTCAGTAGGCAAAATAACTCACCCCCCCATCACCATTATAGCTAGATGGGTTGTGTAAGTTTGTCATTCCAAAAAGTGTGTTGTGGTTCCAAAATTTTGAGGAAACATTAGTTTAGAGCACATATTCTGACAATTTATTAGAAAACATTTGGCATTCCCATAATTGAAGAAAGGGCAGGTAACTTTGGATATATGTTTCACTCCACATTCTCATCATCCCTAAGCTTTTCCATTCATTTGTCTGCATTCTACTATACATTTTGTAGACATTTGGCACTGGGCTACCCACACTTGGGTGGGGACATCAGCACTGTGGCACAACCCCTAAAGATCACAGCCAGACTGCAATGCGGTTGCAGGTAATAAGGTCATCAAATGAAGCAGAATAAAAGGGGCACATTTAGGGGGGGACGAAAAACAAACTGATGGGTGAGGGTCCAAGGGCGAGATTAACGACCAACACAGACACGTGCCCTAATAGTACATATTCACAACAAAAAAATGTCTTGAGGTCAGAAAAAAAGGGGGGTTCAACAGTGTGTAATGTAATGTGGCACAACCTAAGGAAACAAAAGAATGCTAGTGCAAATGTGCAACAAAAAAGCACTGAATTCCTTGGGTTGGAAAAGTGCCCATCAGTTCCCACTCGGTACCGCCCTAGTCATCATTCGGGCTCTCCATAACCCAGGAGAGAGTGCAGTCTGTCCCCAGATGTTATTGTGACGGACAATCAGTATAAAACTGAAAAAATGAAAACTTGTATTACTAGTGGGTGGTATCGAAAAAAGTCAATACACCGGGGTAACTGAATTGCAGTGCAAGAGTGTATGGTGAAAAAAATATAGTGAGATTTGTAAAATTGGATAGAATTGAGTAGAGGTAGACAGTTTTAATAGTTTCTCTCAACTCTCCCAATGTTAAAAACAATAGAAAAAGCTAACAGATTTAACAGAATATCTGTCTGCTAGTAGGGTTGAACTGTTTCAGCATAAATGGCTAAGGGTACGCCAATGCTTTCTTCAGGACCTTGATGTAACAGCTACTGCAATAATTATAAAAGGATATATATTACCTGTATGATTTTGGGTCTTACTCAGTCTCCTCCAATCAACTGGTGAAAGGTTGTACCCAAACAAGAACCACAGAGAACCACATAAAAGAAAAGAGGTATAAACATTATTATGTTGTTTAACTATATAGTGCCGTTAACATAATTTATCGTGAAATTATGGTAAATCATTCCAGTACTCATACTGAAGCTCACTTACCTATTTGGAAGAAGGGAATTACATCACCCAACCTGGCTGCAGCTCAGGTATGTGGAGCACCGCTCTGGTGAAAAAGACAAGACAAAAAAAACAGACTCACATTTCAGAATTAACAGGTACCGTATTTTCCGGCGTATAAGACGACCCGGCATATAAGACGACCCCCTACTTTGCCTGAAAAATTTTAGGTTTTGTGCTATACTCGCCGTATAAGACGACCCCCACTTCCAGCGCAGTCCAACGCAGTCCTGCATAGCCATTCCGAGAATGTACCGGTATTTTGAACTTACCGTATTAGTCTAGTCCTCCTCCCTGTGGGTGAGCAGTAAGGCTTTATCAGTGGACAGTGTTACCTAAGCGTTTATTTTACAAACTCAAAGACTGAACTCAAACAAATTGGTTGTATAAACAATCTTTCTTTACTCGCAATATTTTTATTTAGAACCATATGAAAAACTGTCACTTCTGAATATACCGGTACGGTACGGTAAACATAAATTAGTGCATGAAACAGTGCAAGTGGATTAAACTTCCCATAACTTTCCATAAATCCAAGGGATTTCTACAGGATTTACAACGTTCCCTTTAAAAGCCTTCAAAATCCTCCTCTTCGTCATCTGATCTCATAAGTAAGTCAATGAGATCTTGTGGTACATCTGTAAGGCAGTCATCGTATGGATCTGGTACCAATTCCGTATCAGATGATGTGGTCTCTTCTTCGGCATCCTCTTCACCTTCCCACAAATAGTCGTCCTCCATACCATCTAATGAATTTGATATGCCACACTTCTTGAAAGACTTTATTACAGTTTCTGCATCAATGTCGTTCCAGGCCTTTATAACAAAGTTGCACAAAACATCCAACTGTGGAGCACGCATGTTTCCTCCTTTTGTGAATGTTTTTTCACCGCTAACCATCCACTCATTCCACTGTTCTCGGATGCGATCTTTAAATGGCTTGTTTAGGCACACATCCAGTGGCTGCACCAACGATGTCAATCCTCCAGGTATAATTGCAGCATCTGTTTTCATTCTTGCCAGCCTTTGCTTGGTGCTTGGAGTTAAATGAGCCCTGAACATATCCCACACCAGTAGACTACGTCTTTGTAGAAGTCCACCTGGTCGCCTGCTCCATACATTATCAAGCCATAGCTTTACCCCTTCTTCATCCATCCATCCTTTCTCATTCACATGCACAAAACAACCAACAGGGAACTTGAGTTTCGGCATTGTTTTTCTTTTGAAAATAACCATTGGTCTCAGCTTTGCGCCATCAGCTGTGCATGCTAGTACCACTGTGAAACTGGACTTCTCATGTCCTGTTGTTTTTATTAAAATTGTCTTTTCGCCTTTTTGATGGACAGTTTTGTTGGCAATCATATCGAAATTCATTGGAGTTTCATCCATATTTCCGATGCTACTTAGCGCATAGCCATGTTCATTGCGCAGCCTAATAACGTAGCGATGGAAGCTATGCATTTTGACATCAAGATCCGCAGGTAATTTCTGGGCAATTTTTGTCTTTTGCCGCAATACCAGATTATGCCTTCCCATGAATCTGGTACACCAGGATACAGTGGCCTTAAATCTGTGGCTGAGATCTGGATTAGATTTGGCCCACTGAAGTGCAACCAATCGGATTTTATTTCGGGTCACGACATAACCGCTTTGCCGATGCTCGGCCACCATGTCTGCTACATGCTTTTCGAGTTCTGGCCAATGTGGGGTGCCTCTTCTTAATGCACACTTGCCCCTTGGCATACTCCGTAATGCTTTCTCATTTGCTCGCCAGGCCCGGACCATCTTTTCTGTCACTCCATATTGTCTTGCAGCAGCACAGTTATTATGTTCCGTGGCAAAATCCACAACTTTAAGTTTGTAACTGGCTTCATATTTCCTTCTTCTTGCCACTCCTGGAGCCTTGCTGGGTTCTTGACTGCCAGCCATTTGCACTGGATGCGCTGCTGGAGCCTTGCCTGGTTCTTCACTGTCTGCCATTTACACTGGATGTACCGTACTGGTGCTGTACAGTATGAACAGGTGCAGAGACTGTCTTCAACACCACACGTACGGTACGGCAAATACGGCATGTGCTCACCAGACTGCCTTTCCTCTTTGCAACAACCAGCCAATCACGGCAAGTGCTCTACTGCCTTCGGTAACATTCGGGAACATTCTACAGTCCCCTTTCTATGCCCACGCCCATGTCAAGCAGAGAGGGGCGCGTGCCAAAACGTGCCAAACGTGCCAAACGTGTCAACACACCGGGCGCTGCCATCTTCGGCGCTGGCTGCCCGTTACCATATACCGTATTTCGGACGTCCTGCTGCCTCGTCCTGCTGCCTCGTCTGCCTTGGGATGTGCAAGCGGTAGGAGGCGCGTGTACAGCGGCAGCGGCAGTCGAGGTAAGACTCATGGCGCCATTTGCTCGCTTGTGAAGCGGTTTGACACCTTCGAGTGAAGTCCTTGCTATGAAAAAAACGCTCACTTTCGATACTTCATGGCGCGGGGCCTGGGTGTGGACGTTGCCAGGGCCGGTGGCTGTATTTTTTAACATAAGGTGTGTTGTTTCTTGTTACATACGGTATTTCCTATTGTGAAGCGGTCTGACACCTTCGAGTGAAGTCCTCGCTATGAAAAAAAAAACCGCTCGCTTTCGATACTTGCACAATTCATGGCGCGGGGGCTGGGTGTGGACGTTGCCAGTGCCGGTGGCTGTATTTTTTAACATAAGGTGTGTTGTTTCTTGTTATTTCCTATTGTGAAGCGGTCTGACACCTTCGAGTGAAGTCCTCGCTATGAAAAAGCGCATGAAAACATACCATAACATTTTGTACCCGGCGTATAAGACGACCCCCGACTTTCCAGAAAATTTTAAGGGGTTAAAAAGTCGTCTTATACGCCGGAAAATACGGTATGTAAATTTGAAGATCGTATTGTTGTCAAAAGGTCCTTAGACCGACCATATCAATATGGGGCTTCTCTAGTTTGCACAATCCGATTAGTATGGTATTGCCAGAGTTAAACTGTACCAATCGATGTTGTCAGCCAGATAATAACAATTGCTTGCACATAAAACTTCGCTATTTTTTAGAACATCGTAAAAATACATCAGGACATGTTAAAGACGTGCTTATTCAAGTATGCAGTAATTCCAATTGTTTGAGCAACTATTGGGCTTTCAATAAGCAATATTGAAAAAAGGCCGTTGTTTCACCAAGAAGCAGTACTGGTCAAGCTAGCGCAAAGACAAGCCCCCAGAACAGGCGATAGTGTAATGAAAAACCTGTCACTATGTAAATGAGAGAAATCTACTCCCAGTCAAAGGCGATGGATACAAACTCAAAACCGCCGCAACATTTAACTGCAGCGGGCCGTATGGACATCAACCTTTCCGTCGGTACACCGGGCGTCCCTCTGAGCAATCTGGGGGGCACCAGTGTACGTGTCCTCACCATATTTGTTTGGATCGACAGTTCCCTAGTGGTCACGTGGAGTAAGACACCACGTGACCAGGAACTACAAGCATCTCGTATTATGATGGAGGTTGTAGTCTGATAATTATCAGAACAATATCTATTGAGTTTATAAATCGGCTACCATCCAAAACATCTCGAGTATGATTGCAATGCACTGGTTCTCTAATGAAACCTAGGTAACTGACAAGTACAAAATTTTACGTACGACCAAAACTACGCAACACCAATGTGTTGATGGGAGTTGTGGTCCAGTAAGTACTGTGTAATATGCGTTCAAGACTCCTTACTGCAATAAGGTCATGCACTAACCCCTCGTATCCAAGAGTCACTTAATGCCCAGAATATTATTTAAAAAAACAGATTGTAGTGGTAGAAAGACCGCTGATTGTAAAAATAAAAGTAAAAACAAACCATTAGAGACACGCGACAAAAATCACGTGCGCTCAAGATTACACAGCTCCCATGGAATTACGTGAGTTGTGGTTCGACAGATCCATGGCCAGAGATGACGGTAGGAATTCCCCTATTGTAAACGTGCGCAATGATGAATTGTCATATAGCTAGTATAACCGTAAAACAAAACAGTGTGCCTCCTCTTATACGATGTTAATCAATTCAAGCTAGTTTAGATTGCTCCTAGTACAATTGCTTTCCGAAAAAACCACTTATAACTGGTGCCCAATGTCTATATGGATAAGAGTTATACATTTTTATAGAAACATATGCTCAAATACATATCCAAATGGTGGTTATCAAGCAGCGGCACAAAATTAGTGTCTAGTATGTTGTTAAAAACCCTTCAGAATTTGAGAAGGACGAATGCATATCATGTAATTAATAAGTATGAGTGACCCAAGTAGCTGCATCTGTAGTGCTATACTCCTGTTATCCTTAAGAAAATGAGATACTTATAGGGACATCCACGGTATGTCTTCATTTAGGCCAAACTTGTTCAGTTTGTAAACCCATTTCTGTTCTTTTTTAAATAGGTATTTAGAAATGTCTGCAACATGTTTAGGTATATGTGGTTGTTCCAAAACTGTCCATTGAAAATCTGTGAGACCATGGCCAACCTCTAAGAAGTGGGCCGTCAGCCGCGTCACTTGCTTACGGCACCAAATGGTGCTATTGTGCTCCGAAATCCTTAGCTATTTTTTTCCTGTTGTCATGCCAACATATCGCAGTTGGCATGGGCAAGTGATCAAGTATATAAGATTCTGACTGTTACAATTTGTGAATGTACTCTGCTGCCAAGCTCTGTTAGTGCCAATCTCCACATAGAGAGATTTGGACGTCTGTGGGCATGCTGCAGATATCCTGCATGGGTGATGACCCTCCACTGCAGGTAGGTCCCAAAGGGTCCCTACCGACCGAGAGATCTTGTATTTCGGGCATGTATGGACAAGCTTGTCCCTCAAATTGGAACCTCTTTTGAATGTAAAGAGGGGGCGTGGTATTTGATCCCCTCCAGTATTCAGGATTGACTAATGTTTTAGTACGGTCTTCTGTACTTGATTCGATCTGATGTTCAATGTATTAACAAAGGTCAATCGATTTGTTTTTTCTTTTTCTGTACGTGGTTCCAACAAAGCCTCACGATTACAGTTGGAGGCACTTTTTTTGATTGACGAACAATCTTCCTAGGGTAACCACTTGCTTGCAGCTATTCCTCCAAGTTGTGTGCATGTTTTTCAAAAGCCACTTTACTGGAACAATTACGTTGCACCCTTACAAAACTGTCCATAAGGTAAATTGTTCCTCAGCGAGCGTGGAAGACAACTCTCATAGCTGAGCAGTGAGTTTCTGGCCATCAGCTTCTTATACAGTTCAGACTTTAGACCATTAGGTGTTGTGATGATCAATAGGTCAAGAAAAGGCAATTGGGCTTTACTGTGTTCAACTGTGAATCTCAAGTATGTATTCTGAGCATTAAGCCATTGATGGAATTTGAGGAGGTCCTCTGTCGTACCACGCCAGATAACAAGAATATCATCAATGTATCGCTTCCACGTGCAAAGCGATTGATGGAAAGGGTTCGTGGGTGTTTAAACGATATCCTGTTCGAAGTCATGTACGTATACATTCACCAAACTTGTCGGGAAAACACTGCCCATGCTGGTCCCAGCAATTTGAAGGTACATAGTGTCTTCAAATTTGAAGTAGTTTTCCTTCATAGCAATCTCTGCCAAGCTCATGATGAATGGAACAGGTGTGATGGACTCTAATTCGCTTTGTTCCAGTAGGCTCCCTACAACCTCCAAGGTTTCATTCTGTGGAATGGACGTATATAAAGATGCCACGTATTTGATACAAGTGCCACGGGCTACTTCGAAATGGACGTGGTATACCTCTCAGAGGCTGATATGGATTTGGTCCCTCAAGAGGCATTAGCAACTGCGGGTGCAGGTAATTAGGGAGCCTGCCTTGGTGGGGGCCCTGGGTTTGACGATGGTCACATCCAAGACTTTGGAGGAGTTACAGGGTGCACTGGAAGAAGTTTGGTACATGTAAATGTAGTTGAGCTTATATAAGGGTACAATCTCAGGGAGCACACCAGGAGTCTTTCCCGATGATCCTGGGATGTAAATGATGGTGCTCCATCAGTCCTTAGGAGCTTACGAGGTTGTAAGAATCTGCAACTGAGGGCTTGCTGGTAATGCTCCGCCTCCTAAAACGACATTAGTAATAATCCTGGATTGGTGGTCCATAGTGATTAAGGGTAAAAACTCCTGAAATAAAAAAAAATTGTAGCATGACTGGGTTGGCCGTGGGTGCCGTTTGGCTCGTCAGGTGGGGAAGCAGCTTAGGTTACTCATCACAGCCTGCCCTTGGATCGCCCGTAAGGTAACTCACCCTGTTGTCAAATTTCAGTTCTGAAATGAACCTGCTGCAAACCGTGTGTTGTGTGATTTATTTGATTCTTGTGTGCTAAGTAGCCATGTAACCTTTGTTGTGTGGTTTAGGTGATTCATTGTTTGCTACAAAGAAGAGGGTATGCAGTTCCTAACGGCGTGGAGATATACAGAATCAGCTGTACACTAGGTTTTGTGGACAGTGTCAAGATGTGTGCCCTGCAATAGGAGGCGAGAGGGGGAAGCCCCTCTTCAGAACTAGGGCCCTCACACACCCAGCCAGCTAGGTGTCATGCTTCATCATATGGGCCTGCTCCTCGTCGGACCGGCGCTGCAATGCCCGATATGGGGCTCTTTATCGGAAATCTTTTGTTCCTGCCGTTTGGTGCAGTGGGGGTGAGGGGCCTAGTTGGTGTAGATATTGTGTAAGTAAAGAGAAAAGGGTGTTTAAAACAGGTCAGTTAGTACTAGAAAAGACTTTATTCTGGAAGGTAAACTGCCTGATTAAAAATATGGAGCTGCGGATATCTAGGAACTATGTGTCCAGATGTCTTTGCCCTGCTCTCAATAGGTCGACATGCTTCTTGCCTTTTTTGTCACGAGGATCATAGGCAATTCATCAGGACCAGAGAAAAATACTATCTACACATAGTGGGGAGGGAAACTTACCTCCCAGGTCGTAGTACAGTGGGTAATAGCCCACAGTTGTCAAGGAACCTAGATTGAGACAGAGTAACAAAGATTATATACATTATATACATCATCATCGTCTATCTCATTGCCTTACAAAGGTGCACACAGGGGTGTTCAAAATATTGTGCATTCCATGGTGAAAATTCGCGAAAGGATTGTGTCTAGGTGCTGCACACATAGTGATAAAAACCATGCACAGGTATTATAGTTAACTGATAATAAAAAAAAAGCTAGGATAAAAATAGTATTTGAGCAGTATGTTATTCAGTGCTCACCTAAGGGCCTAAGTAACTTTGCTGCATCAGTGTCCGGCGTGTTAAAAGGACACCAACAGTTAGTGTCCTGTGGGAGATATAAGAAGTGAACCGGTTAGCCGTGAAGCCACTATCAGAAAGTCTCATGCTCTCCAGGGAACAGTGGCGTGTAATAGTCATGAGGAAGGAGCTGTGGCACAACATGTTGCGCACACGCCGCCTCACATATCTCACTAATTCAAACTCTCTTAGGACAAGAGCTGAATCGCTACAGAGGGCCAGGACATTCCATAAAGTATGTCGGTTACCACAGGTCAGCCGGGAAACAATCCTGTGTGCAGGAGTTTAGAAAGTTGCCATTGCATGGTAGAGGGCGTGGTGAACCCTGCTGGATGCCCAGAGGCTCAAGGCTCATTAAAAGGCTATTGCGCAGCACTGAGCACTGCGAACAGGGGAACAAGTCATAGTTTTACTTACCGGCACTCCAGTGAATGCGTTTCGGGTGACCTACCCTCGCCGCCGGAACCGGGTGGTTTACTGCCGCCTTCCACAGCTGTAGTTATACACACTGGTACCGGTGCAGCTGGGGGGCGTGGTGCTCTGACACGTCTTTGGTTGGACCAGCAACTGAGAAGGGACTAATCATATGAGACTGGTGGCTATCTTAGCCTAGTCTCGGCAAAAAATATGATGTATGGGACAGTCTATTTGCATCAGATTGGCGGCCATCTTAACCTAGTGTGGTAATAGTAAAAAGTCTAAGTGGTATTCGGGAGTTCTATAGGAGTATACTAAAGTCGCCCATGAGGTATGGAGGCCCACCTCATTGTTATGCATGCCAAAAAATGTCTCATTTCAAGGTTGAATGCAATATATGGTTTTCTTATTCTATGATTGGTACAGTACCATCTCTACTGATTACTCAACTGCCGAACAGAGGGGCGGTTGCTGACATCCAGTCCAGGCGACCAATGACTGAAGTAGGTGAAACATCAGGTATTAGCTAGTGTTGCAGATGGGATATCATCATTGAGTCCATTAATGTCAGTGGACAATCTATGGACCCATCTCTGCTCAATCCTGAACAGAGCCCTTTGTATAATATGTGGGTGTGTCTCTAGGATCAACCACTGTAGGGACTCAGGGGAGTGATTGGAGTCTCTGAAGTGTGTATGCATCTTAGTGGTGCCCAACTGGCTGCGTATGCTGCCTTTGTGTTCTGTGATGCGGGATTTAACCATGCGTAGTGCCATACCTATGTACTGTAAGCCACAGGGACAAGTGATCAAGTAAATGCAATGTGTGAAATTGCAGTTAGTATGCTTGGTTAGTTTCCACCTTAAGGTTTCTGATAGGGTCACCTCTTTGACAGTAGATGTGTAGCGGCACACAGTACAAGAGCCACAAGGGTAGGCGCCAGCGACTGGTGGTAAATTCCAAAGTTGCCTTTGTTCGTTGGAGTAGCCATTTACCATTTTGCTGGGGAGGGTTGCCGATATTGCAACTATGTGGCTTCCCGTAGTGCATGCAGTGGGCGCTGCTAAGGTGGAGGCACATTCTGTCACACTCACCCTGTTCCACTCGGGGGGACCCCGTTGGGTGTCCCTCTATTCCGGTGCTCTCCCTGCATCACTTCCAGGGCCTGAGGGGGCTGGGGCATGTACTTATACCTGCCCCATCCCAGGTGCTGGCCTTTTTGTTCCCCGCTGGACATGCTGTCACCCTCCCTATCCTGTACCCAGCTCACCAGCGGCAGAGTTTGTTTTCATATATTGAGCTTGTTAATTGTTTATTTGTGTTACAGGGGGAGTTACAGGGTGATCCAGAGGCAGTTTGATACATAAGGGTAACATATCAGGCAGCAGAGCAGGGGTGCTCTATGCCAAACCCCATGAGCCTTTATTGCAGAACCCTGTGATGTAAGAAATGTCACCCCATTATTCCCTCAGGCTGTTGTAAGCCTGAGCAACCAGGGACTTGCCTGGTGACGCTCTGCCCCTAATAGGTGTGAGTAATAATCCTGAACTGGTGGTCCATGGTATTTAAGGGAAAGCACTCCAGAAATAAAATTGTGGCACTGAATAGGTTGACCCACTGTGCCGTTTGGCTCATCAGGCGGGAAGGCAGCTTAGGTTACTCATCACTGCCTACCCTTGGACCTCCCTGCAGCAAACTCTTTTCCACCAAATCATGTGTTATGTAATTATTTGATTCATGTGTGCCACGTAACATTTGTTGATTTAAGTGATTCATTGTGTGCTAAGTAGCTATTTACCATTTTGCAGGGGAGGATTGTCGATGTCAGCACTATGCTCAGTGAGATAAATATGCAAAACAAAAGAAGAGTGTCATATGCAAATGTGTCTATGTAGAAACACAGAGTCAAAGACTGTGAAAAAGGACTATAGAAAGATACCCCCTTGTTGACACATTGGAAACCTTCAAAGGTTTTATGGGAAGCCCTCACTCACCAACCTGGTTGGTCACATGCTTCATCATCGGGCCCACCAGGAGAAGCCGAGTGCCTCCCTGGTGTGCTACAACGCCAGATTACAGCGGAGCTGGATTTCGTGACAGTGATGTGAAAAGTGATGTTAAAAATGTCTAATACTGTACCAACCAAAATGATTTATTTACTGGTCAGTTTAGACATGGTTAAAAAGCTTATTTGTGGAAGAACTACCACAGATTATGATGGGAGTTTCCACTTAAAGTGGGGTCAACATGTTTATGCCCTTTATAAGTGGAAGAATTACGTGGGCATTCGTCAGGACCGAGTAGCGTGTACCTTGGCGGTATGGGCGCGCTAAGTCCCACCCTAACCAAAGGACGTGAAAGTTAAAAACTTTGCTATGTGTGCAAAACAAAAGTAGAGTGTCATATGCAAAGGTGTCTATGTAGAAACACAGAGGCAAAGACTGTGAAAAAGGACAATAGAAAGATACCCCCTTGTTGACACATTGGAAACCTTCAAGGGTTTTATGGGAAGCCCTCCCTCACCAACCTGGTTGGTGACATACTTCATCATCGGGCCCACCAGGAGCAGGAGAAGCTAGGTGCCAAGAGGGTGCCAGGCGTTGCGGGCGGTGTGCCATTTTGGCCTCCACCCCCCTCCCGAGACCCATGGGGCGTGGATCTTTTACTACACAAACTATACAGGTTCCTCTGAGTGGAGGTAAATCCCACAACTTGTGGTTTGTGTTTTGTTTTGCACCTTTTTACACATGATTCAGAAAAGGGGGTGGTGATGAACAGAGTGTCTGAATTAAGCAGACCACTCTTACCCTGTCGAAAGATCAGGGCTTGATCCATCACCGTTTTTTAGCTCACTGCACCATCCCAGCTCAGAACCTGGCTACATGCAAATTATTCTGATCTCTTGACTGGGTAAGAGTGGTCTGCTTAATTCAGACACTCTGTTCATCACCACCCCCTTTTTGAATCGTTTTTGGCCACCACAAGTGTGGCAGGGTATACTCAGACATGAGTCCCTTGCTCACTGCACCACCAGGATTCAAGCAAGCCGGGCCGACGATGGCTGAAATGCCAGAAACCGGTCCCTGGAAGCTTGTCTCCTTTCCGGTGAAGAATTGGCTTGGTAGTTTGGTCTGCCCTGTTCCCATGAGGCACTGGGTCAGAATAATTTGCATATAGCCAGGTTCTGAACTGGGGTGATGCAGTGAGCTAAATAACGGTGATGGATCAAGCCCTGATCTCTTGACTGGGTAAGAGTGGTCTGCTTAATTCAGACACTCTGTTCATCACCACCCCCTTTTTGAATCGTTTTTGGCCACCACAAGTGTGGCAGGGTATACTCAGACATGAGTCCCTTGCTCATTGCACCATCAGGATTCAAGCAAGCCGGGCCGAAGACGGCTGAAATGCCAGAAACCGGTCCCCTGAAGCTTGTTTCCTTCCCAGTATAAGAATTGGCTTGGTAGGTTGGTCTTCCCTGTTCCCATGAGGCACTGGGTCAGACTAATTTGCATATAGCCAGGTTCTGAACTGGGGTGATGCAGTGAGCTAAATAACGGTGATGGATCAAGCCCTGATCTCTTGACTGGGTAAGAGTGGTCTGCTTAATTCAGACACTCTGTTCATCACCACCCCCTTTTTGAATAGTTTTTGGCCACCACAAGTGTGGCAGGGTATACTCAGACATGAGTCCCTTGCTCACTGCACCACCAGGATTCAAGCAAGCCGGGCCGACGGCGGCTGAAATGCCAGAAACCGGTCCCCGGAAGCTTGTCTCCTTTCCGGTGAAGAATTGGCTTGGTAGTTTGGTCTGCCCTGTTCCCATGAGGCACTGGGTCAGACTAATTTGCATATAGCCAGGTTCTGAACTGGGGTGATGCAGTAAGCTAAATAACGGTGATGGATCAAGCCCTGATCTCTTGACTGGGTAAGAGTGGTCTGCTTAATTCAGACACTCTGTTCATCACCACCCCCCCCTTTTGAATCCCTTTTACACATAGCACAGTTTTTAACTTTCACGTGCTTTGGTTAGGGTGGGCCTAAGTGCGCCCATACAGCCAAGGTACACGCTACACGGTCCTGACAAATGCCCACGTAATTCTTACACTTATAAAGGGCAGAAGCATGTTGACCCCACTTTAAGTGGAAACTCCCATCATAATCTGTGGTAGTTCTTCCACACATAACCTTTTTAACCATGTCTAAACTGACCAGTAAATAAATCATTTTGGTTGGAACATCACTTTTCACATCACTGTCACGAAATCCAGCTCCGCAGTAATCTGGTGTTGTAGCACACCAGGGAGGTACTCGGCTTCTCCTGGTGGGCCCGATGATGAAGCATGTCACCAACCAGGTTGGTGAGTGAGGGCTTCCCATAAAACCCTTGAAGGTTTCCAATGTGTGAACAAGGGGGTATCTTTCTATAGTCCTTTTTCACAGTCTTTGCCTCTGTGTTTCTACATAGACACCTTTGCATGTGACACTCTTCTTTTGTTTTGCATACGTAACCCGGGGGACTAAGAGTGCCTCCTACCCTCTCTCTCTCTGATTGTTTCATGACAGTGAGATAAATAGCCAGCCCAGCCCTGAAAAGAGGTTGCAGTGATGCACACTGTAATGAAGTACTAATATCACACACCCCGCTATCAAAACCTTCACCTTTGCTACTGGCCTCACAGGGGACTACATCCCCCATCTTTCAACGTGCCAGGAGGCGCCAGCGTTACTTTCCCTGTGCCGGGAAAGCATAAAGGCGTTTTCGGACTCCTGCAGCGCAGGACATGCATGGGCACGCCTTGGTGAAGACCGGGCCAAGGGCGGGCCCATCCATGCCGGTTGGAGCCCGGAGGAGGCTGGGCTAGGCCCATTCTCTGACATTAGGACTGTGGATTTCAAGGATCATCACACTGAGGTACAGGCTACTAAAAAAAACTGACTTTTTCCTTTATAATATATAAGCACATCGTACATATATTGGTCAAGCATAAGGGCACTAATGAGCATCCGGGGGGTGGAATAGCAGGGACTTTAGACGCCTTTCTAACGAGGGCATAGTTGGTTCTGACCCACCAAATCACTAACCGAGAGGTGTCTTTCTCTGGACTCTCTAGCTACTCAGAAGCACTGCTCCCTTGGCAATCCATTTGTGGATAGTACTCTTATTCTTTCCTCCCCAGTGCCCATGCCTAAAGCTCCAGCGCTAGTGGCCCCGTGTTGTGAGATGTATTAATCCCTGGCTCCTTTTAAACCCCAGTCAAAGCTTCAACAAGATCTAAAACAGCTACAAGGGGCAAAGTCGCAACAGCCCCACCGGATTCTATTGGTGAGCCACCAGCAAAAAGAAGAAGGGGTGGTGCCCTTCCAAATCATAAGCCAAAGCAGAAGCCGTACGCCATCGAGCAGAGAGGGCCCAAAGACATTGAACACGGCTCAAGTTTAAATTTGTGTCCTAAGGCTGATGATAACACTTTTACTTCGCTGACCCAGGGGAGTGATGATGACCTATGGAAAAGACATGAGACATTGGTTACTGTCCTCCTGAGTCCAGTATTAACCAAGTTATCTCAAATTGAGGACAGGTTGTTGCATATTGAAGGGTTGGGTAGACCGATGCATAATAAAAGTGCATGCTCTTGCTCATGCTCATGTTTTGGAGCAGCAGAGGAGCCACCAGCATCCCTGTGGGGGCCGCCCAAAGGAGTGTAACAACGAACGGCAGCTTGCCCGTACGGGCTGCAACGCGCATAATATAGCAGCTACCTCTTGTCATAACCATCAATTGAAACCTCCCTGCCCAATGGGGCATCCCTGGAAGCTAGTTGAAGTTTCAAAACTCCAGTTGCATCCTACTATCCCCTTAGGTGGACCTGCCTCCAATACACAATCAATTGTACAGGGGGCTGGAGGGAGGGATCCCCGCCCAAGGCAGCGTAGACAAAACCTGAGGAGCCCTCCTAACACACTTCAGTCATTACACCTCCCACGGGCCTCATCCCCACTAGTAGTGATTCTGGATAACATCCCGATCCTGAGGGTCGAGCAGTTAGATAATACCGCCCAATTAATGGATAAATCTCTGTATTGGTTAACTCACCAAACATATAGTAGGGGGAAAAGAGGAGTTCCGTTGGCAAACCAAATTATAATGGCTAGAACGGTGTAGTGGTTGGGTCCAACTAAGAAAACAATGGAGGGTAATTGTGTGATTTTAAACTTCAATAACCATCATGTATCAAATGACCTATTAGATCATCTACGATGGGACCCTCCTAAAGGCACACAAATCAGAGCACTACCATATGCTTTCATCTATAGGCACCCCCAAACACTGGTTAGTGAAACAAGTGCTCCTATGGGGGAGGGGGAAGGACGGACGAAGAATCATGCAATATAGCCAATCCCGGGGTAACCCCCGAGAATAGATTTTCCCCTCTAAGTTATCTGGAGCAGTGTGATTGACTACATTCTTAAAGTCCATTGGCCTTATCCAAGTAATAATGGGCTAGTCAACTGCTTGACCCCCTATATAGACAAAGTAAGTAAGGATGCTCCCCCCTGTAAACGAAAAGGAGGCATAGATCTAGCATATCACACAAAATCTGCTCAGATTACATATATTTCCTGGAACATTGCAGGTTTGCAGTCAAAATTAAAGTCCTGGGATTGGCTTGAACTGATTGAGAGTTATTACATCTGTGTGTTCCAAGAAACATGGTCCCTAAACCTTTTACATCGTATAGGATAACTTAATTTGTATAAACTGCCATTCCAAGGGCAGAGAGGTAGACCATCAAGTGGGCTGACTATTTTGGTAAAACAGGTTCTATGCCCTAATATTCAGGGAAGTCCACAACGACAGCCCTGACATTATGGCCATCTGTCTACAGATCAACTCCAACAACAAGATCATAGTCCTTAATGTTTATGGTATAGGCCCTACTGGTGGAATACTGTCCAATACATTAGCAATTTTACAGAACTTTCTGGAAAGGATGACTGGTACTCCAAACTTTGTAATAGTAGGAGACTTTAACACCACCTTTGAGCTCCTCAATAAAACGATTGCAAATTCACTGAAGAAGAAGATGCGAAATGGAGCATCCCTTCTTTAGAGGCGCCCCCAATTAAGAGATGGACTGAGGCAGCTTTACGACTTAAAGCATTATGTATGGGGAGGGGTCTCAGGGCAAGAAATGAGCGTACTCCATCAGACTATTTAGGTTCCAATACTTTTATCAATGGTGTGAGTAAGAGTCACATTTACTATATACTCATAAATCTTGAATACTGGGCCTCTCTCATCGACATGGAGGTCCAGGAGAGAGTAGAAAGTGATCACATCCCCCTATCATTAAAAATGAAAGCTCCAGGAAAGTTCCCAACACCAATAATACACTGACCATCAACAATGCTGTGCTTTGCAATGATCTGAGGAGGGTAAAATGGAACAAAATAGTGGAAAGTGAAGAAACACTCTCAGCCGTATGGACAGATGCTATTAACACATTAACAGAGTCACAAACCTGTAACCCCCCAGGCACAGGCCTCTCAGCCACCCAAGTAAAGGAGAGGAGAAACAAACAACTTGGTATAATAAGGCCTGTAGAGAAGCTTACAAATCTTTGGCGTGGCCATTAAACAGAAAGATTTGGCCACCGCCAAAGCAACCTGCCAGAAGTATAAAGCTATAAAGCACAAAGCAAAAAAAGATTGGGACGAACTGAGATGGTACGATCTTTATCAGGCCAGCCAAGGGAAAAATCTTCAACACTTCTGGCAGTTGGTCAAATGGGGTAGAGGTGGGCAAGCACCACAACCAAAAAATCATGTAGCTCCGGAAAAGTGGGTTTCACATTTTGCTACGCAATTTGCTGTTGAGGAAGCGAGTGAAATCGTAGACATTCCAAATTCTGTGGTGTGAAGTTGCATTGCATTTTGATATAGGGGCGGTTGAAATAGCATTGAGTGCAGTAACTAGTGGAAGAGCCCAGGGCCTGGACAGCATCCCTGCAGATTTGTTTTTATATGATAGGGTCATCTGGCATGAGTACATATTACTGTTAATAAAAGCAATAGCCAGTGGAGCCTCTATACCTGTCTCTTGAAGGTGAGCAGAGATTTTACCGATTTATAAGAAAGGCGATCGTACAGGCCCCAGTAACTATAGGCCAATAAGCCTTATTGATGCTATACCAAAAATAATGACAAGAATGATGCTAAACAGAATCCCGGAATGGATCATAGACAATGATATATTGTCACTGTTATTGGCAGGATTTCGCACCCACATGGGTACGGTGGAACAGGTCTTTCATTTTGTATTAATATATTAGCGCACTGTAGTGCTGATGGGAGGTACCATATATGCCGCCTATGTGGATTTAAAATCTTCATTTGACTTGGTCCCCCCTAATCAATTTTGGTGGGTCCTTCAGGATCTTGAGATACCACTAGAACTTTTATCTGTTGTGGTGAGGTTACACGAGGTAAACTTCACACAGGTCCGTTGTCGTAATTTGACGATGACCGGGTTAGCGCTTAGCTGTGCTACACGTTTTCCCGCTTAACTTGGCCATACTTGGAATCGCCATCTTGTTTGTTACGGCGGCCATCCTAGATCATGAGCAGCCTCGTGGCCAGCGTGGCCTTTAGTCCGTTGTCCGTGCCACTGACCACTCGAGTTTGTCCAGCAACAGGCTATTTTTAGTAACGGTCAAGCCTGTACATGCGTAGTCCCAACTGACCAGTCACCCCTTAGGAATGTGCTGCCAAACTGACCAGCGGGGTTGTAACCCCTCCAATGAGCTGGCTGTGTTCCAAAAATGACCATATATGTACATAACGCTCTGTATTTCTGTACCGCCTATCGTTTTATTACCTGCAAATTGTATAAAAGAACGGGTCACACCGATGTTCGGTGTGATACTTCTTGCATTACCGAAGGGTGCTGTAGGAATGTACCACCACCCCATGGGGTCTTAATAAACTTGTTCTTTGAATTTTTCAGTTTCCGTGCCAACAGTTCTTTCAATGTAAGTGGGTTATCTTCGGAGCATGTAGGCCTTGGGAACCCGATACAACAAATTGGCGACCACGAAGGGACTCATCGGCGACTCGGATGCCCAAAGGAGGGGTCGTGATGAAGGTTTGGAAACTCGCCATGGACGCGTACGCTGCCACCGAGTGACCCGAGTCTTGGCACCCGCGGTGTTTCTTCCTTTCCTTCTGATCTGACCTTCCAGGTGGCGCCGGTCTCCGACTGAGTTCTTGACCGTCTGCGTTGCTGGATAAAGTGCCGTGTGGCTGATTCGATTAAAAAAAAGACCTTGGCAGTTGGAATCTGGACCTTTGAGACTTTGGGTAAGATTTGTGATCGGTAAGGTAGTCTGCGGACGCTTACTGAAGTTCTATGATTTTGTGATCGGTGAGGTAGTCCCCGGACGCTCGCCGAAGTTCTATGACTTGTGATTTTGATTTGAGTTAGCTAACATTTGTGAATTTGTGAACTTTGAATCTATATGTGTAGTGCACTTCACATAGGCAGGCATGTAGAGATGTTTCTCTAATTTTGTTTTTTTCCTCTGAGCGGCACGCTTGTGTGAAGTACTGTAAGTGCCATTTTATACGGTATCACGCTTTCGTGATACCTTTTGAACATGCCTGTTTTAAGCACACTCCGAGGGATGTGCTGTCTTGGGAATGGTACCTCAATTAGGTTAACGGAATCACAGCCGGCTCCCCCAGAAGGTACACCAAACCGTGAGATGTACATTAAATTCGGCCTTCCCCCTATAATGTATAGTAAACTATGGCATAAATACACGAAATCAGATCCTGAATTGCAATGGCCACTACATGGGTCGTATGAATTGCGTAAGGTTCAGTTTGTGGACCAATGTTTGTTTCAACGAAGGTCTAGACAAAATATGTTTGATTGTGTGCGAATGTGGGAGAAAGCGGTGCGGGAGCGAATGAAACGTGAGGTTGCCTTGGCGGACAAAGAGCAGCGCAAGGCTGCTCGCGATAAGACTTTACAGCTTGAGGAAAAGGAGGCTCAGGAGAAGAAAGAGAGGGAGGAACGGGAACGTAAATTGCAAACGACTGGTCAATTTCCTATTCGCCGACCACTTTATCCTGTCCTTAATAATGAAATTGATGATTTTTCATTGTTAGATCGATCACCGCCTCCGTACGCCTCGTCTACGGCTCCAACTGCAGACTCTGATGACGAAGGACAGGATAAGCCAGGAAAAAGGGATACGTCTGGTGTCAGGTTTTCTGCGGAGAAATCCGCGAATTTGCGTAGTTGGGCTCGTAAAGTGAATACGAATTTTGTTACTCAGGCCGAGGTTGTTACTGAAAGGGGTCAATGGACAGAACAAGAATTGCTGTATTTTTTGGCTACTTTGGCAGATGAAGTTGTTACTACGTACCATAAATTTTCGGATACGTTAGAATCTAAGGCTGTGTCAGTTCACCGTGAGAATTTGGAAAAAGGTGTATTTGATCTTTCAGATGTTGATACCTTTTACAAGCAACTGATCCAGCTGCGGGATGAGACGTCCAGATTGCGGGACGAGCGGAAAAAGAATAAGGAGTCCGGGCCGGAGTCTACTGGGCAATCTAAGGAGTGTTCTCTCCGGGGTTCAGATAAGAATTCTAACGTGCATGTTATGCCTATGCGTGAAGCCGCACCTTTGTATGTTCCGCCTAAAGGGGAGGGTACAGATGATGATAAAATGTCAAAGGATGCGAAGGGATATTTTATATATAATTGGGTGTATACGCCTTGGAATAGAGCGGATGTTATGGCGTTGAAAAATTCTTTGCCTGACCTTCGTAAAAATCCGGCAGCATTTTATGAAGGGGTTGAGGGGGCTATTTCGTCTTGTGTTATGACTTTGGTTGATATAGATTTGTTTTTTGGGTTAATTCTTCCGCCTGATATGTGGAGACTAATTCGTAAAAATAATGATGAAACAATACTTGGAGGAACATGGAAAGAAATAAATGCAGCTGATTTAGATAGGGAACCGGCATGTAAGCCATGCCAGTTGATTTTAGACCTCCCGGCGGCTATTTTGATTAAATTAAAAACGCTCGTCCCATCTAAAAAGATCGATTGGACCATGTTAGCTTCGTGCAAACAGAAGCCAGATGAAACAGTCTCAGATTTCTTTACACGCTTCGAAGAGGCGTTTCATGATTACAGTGGTCAATCGTTAACAGACGATACGGGTAGGCATTTGTTTGTAGATAAGTATGTGGCTAATCTCCTACCGGAGATTGTAAAACGATTGAAATCGAGTGAAAGTTCCTGGGCCACGGCGACCCCTGCTTCTTTGCTAACTATGGCTCAGTATTATGAGCGACAGGAATTGGAGGCTAAGGAAAGTGTTGATAAGAAAGTGAAGGAATTGAAAACAAAGGTGATGTTGGCGCAGGTTCGGGGAACGCACTCTAGAGGGTATGATAGAGGCAGACGAGGAGGGGGTAATGTGTCGTATGGGCGTACGGATATAGCGGAGGATCAATGTGCCTATTGTAAGGAGTTTGGGCATTGGGCTGATGATTGCCCGGTACTTCATGAGCAGTGTAGTCAGCGTGGTCGTGGAGGGGGACGGTCGAGGGGAAGTTATTCGGGGGCGAGAGGTAGTGGAGGTGATGGTGGCAGGTTTGAGGACAGGGGCCGTGGCCAGGATGAGCATAACACCTTTGATAGACGGAATCAGTACCAGATATCGGAAGGCGAGAATGTGGAGCATCAGGATTATGTACATGCATAGGATTGCGTAGGATGGGGTAAGGAATCAGTTGAAGTACCAGTAGATCAGAGTGGTCCATACGTATCAGCGGGCATCTTGGGTTCTACTGATCAGTTTCTAGTCGACACAGGGGCTACTCGTAGCGCTTTGTCTAAAAACTTGGTTCCGAGGGCTCCCCTGTCTGGCGATATGATTACATGTATTGGGTTTGATGGCACACCCACTCCCAGCCCATTATCGAAGCCTCTTGCACTTTGTCTCGATATATTTTTCAGTTTTGGTCAATTTTTGCTATCCCCCCATACACCAGATAACATCTTGGGCATTGACCTGCTTAAATACTTCCGAGCAACTATACGCTGCGCTCCCGAGGGAGTGCGGGTTATCCTGAATGATAATCATCCTGAATTAGATAGGTTTTGCACTATACTAGATATTCCAGCTTTGGCATCTCTCCCGCACACGTTATGGGCGACCTCAGATACGGATGTGGGAGAGATGCGTATTCCGCCTATTTGAATTACTGTAAAGGAGGGAGCCTCTCTGCCACGTGTGCCACAGTATAAGATTTCCAGGGAAGGTGAAATTGCCCTGACACACATTGTCCAAGATTTGATAACTGCAGGAGTGGTGGAGGAGGTTCCCTACAATGTTTGCAACAGCCCTATTCTTCCGATCCTTAAGAGAGATACTGACGACAAAGTCTATCGGTTTATCATTGATTTGAGAGAAATAAACAAAATTGTCATTCCCCAATACCCGGTGGTGTCCGACATTACAACTTTGCTTACACTGGTGCCACCAACGGCAACGACCTTTAGTGTTATTGATTTGAAAAATGCGTTCTTTTCTATCCCTGTCCATCCTGATAGCAGATATTTGTTTGGCTTTACGTTAAATAATAAATCGTATAGATTTTGTCGTGTTCCTCAAGGTTACACTGAGAGCCCTAGTATTTACAGCCAGGCTCTGAAAAGACAGCTTGATTCCTTTGAGCTGCAGTCTGGGGTTGTCCTTATCCAGTACGTGGATGACCTTTTGCTTGCTGCAGACTCTTATGCACAATGTGAGGAGAGTACAATTGCTTTGCTTTCCTTTTTGGCACAGAACAATCACAAGGTTTCTAAGAAAAAGCTTCAATACTGTAGACCTAAGGTGACCTACCTCGGTCATCTTTTGTCTAAGGAGGGGCGTGCATTAACATCAGATCGAATTCAGGCGATTTTAGATACACCAGTCCCCCGCACGCAGAGAGATGTACGTGCCTTTATAGGTTTAACGTCCTTTTGTAGACAGTGGATCATGGGGTTTTCACACATTATAAAACCGTTGTTAACGTTACTGTCCAAAACTACACCAATGCCCCTTGATTGGACAGATGAATGTCAAAATGCCTTTGAACAATTGAGACAAGCCCTTTGTTCTGCACCCGTGTTAGGTACACTAGATTATACAAAGATTTTCACGTTGTACGTGCACGAGAAAGATGGGTGCGCGTTATCAGTGTTAGTGCAAGTACACGGGGACAAACTAAGGCCATGTGCATACTTTTCGGCGGTTCTTGACCCTGTAGCACAAGGGTTACCTGGGTGTTTTCGAGCAGTTGCAGCAACAGCGGTAGCTATACGACAGAGTGAGGGAATAGTGTTATCGCACAAACTGTTGGTGTTAGTTCCCCATGCAGTAGATGCCCTGTTGAATCAAACAAAGACCCAATATCTTACCAGCGCACGGTTGACAGGATATGAGCTCACACTTCTGGCGCCACATATCACACTGAAAAGATGTGCTACCCTGAACCCTGCCACTTTATTGCCCTATCCGGTTGAGGAGGGTCAGGAGGAAAAACATCATGACTGTGTTTTCCTGACTGAGGAACAGACAAAGGGTCGTGTTGACTTACAGGATATGCCACTTCCAGATGTGGATGAGGAACTGTGGGTTGATGGATCGTGTGTGAGGCTGCCAGATGGTACGACTTCCGCAGCCTATGCGATCACGACACTTAAGACAGTGGTAGAAACAGCTAGAATACCACAGAAATCAGCTCAAGCAGCAGAGCTGATAGCCTTGACAAGAGCCTGTGAATTGAGTGCTGGCCTATGTGTGAACATATACACAGACAGTCGGTATGCCTTCGGAGTAGCCCATGACTTCGGACTACTCTGGAGAGAACGTGCGTTTTTGACCTCTCATGGAGAACATATTATGCACGGAGAACTAGTGCGTGATCTCCTAAACGCGTTGCTTTGTCCAAAGAAAGTAGCGATAATCAAATGTAGTGCCCATAAAAAGATCACTGATAAAGTGGGTCAGGGAAATGCTTTTGCGGATAGCATAGCGAGACAAACAGCTATGTCCCGAACTGACTCCCCCATGTACGTAACACAATCACAAGCTGAGCGATGGTATGATGCTAGAGCAGAGATACTAGATATTCAGAAATCAGCTACTGAATCAGAACTTGCGGCATGGGCAGTAGAAGGGGTGCTAGATGATGAAGGCTGTTGGAGAAGTAAGGACATGGAGAGATGGAAATTGCCTGCAGCTTACTTGCAAGCGATGGTTCAGATGACACATGGGTTGGCGCACGTGGGGGCTCTTGCAATCAATCGATTGTTAACACGAGTTTGGGAGCATCCCAAGATTGCCAATACTGCTAAGAGAGTAGTGCAGACCTGCCTGATATGTTTGCAGCACAATCCTGCAAAAGGGACCCATACTCCGAAAGGAGGGTTCGTTCCACCTTCTGCACCATTCGAGGTACTCCAAATGGATTATATCCAGCTTGAGCGTTGCAACAACCTGAAGTATGTTTTAGTGGTGGTATGTGCTTTTAGCAAATGGGTTGAGGCTTTCCCCACGAAAGACAATACCGCTTTGACAACAGCTAAGGTGTTGCTTAAGGAGTACTTCCCTCGATTTGGAGTTTGCAAATTTTTGTGGAGCGATAATGGGCCTCATTTTGTTGGGAAAATTGTGGAGTATGTGCTGAAAGGCTTGGGGATTCAGCAGAAGTTTCATGCTGTGTTCCACCCTCAGTCGGCAGGTCTTGTTGAGCGGTATAATGCCACGTTGAAACTAAAACTGGCTAAGATTGTGGCGTCTACGACATTGAAGTGGCCGGATGCCCTACCGCTAGCTTTGCTCTCTCTCAGATCAGTGCCCCACTCTCGAACAGGCCTCACACCATATGAAGTGGTGTTTGGAAGGCCTATGAATATTTGGGGAGTGCCTAAGCCGCGATTGATACATGATGTGCCTTGTATAATGAGGAACGATTATTTGGCACGATTAACAAATGATTTGCTTTCTATTCATCAACAGGTTTGAGAAGCGCTCCCTGACAACTCTACTGGAGAGGGCCACAATCTTCACCCTGGTGACTTTGTCATGATAAAGTCGTTTGAGAGGGCGAACAGCTTGGAACCGAGGTGGCGTGGCCCCGAGCAGGTCCTCCTGGCGACTCGAACAGCTGTACGAGTGACCAACAGAAAGCGGTGGGTGCACTCAACCCACTGCCGTCGTGTTTCGCCTGATCTAGTGAATCCTGCTGTGTTGACCGATTACAAGGAGATTTTGGAGAAAGAAAAGAGCCCAGCTGTGACGTCGGCCGAAGTTGAGGGAGCCTTCCCGGACCACACTGTTTCTGGACGAGAGCGCTATAATCTGCGGCCACGATAAGAAGATTTTTTGGTTTTCGAGACTGGTTGGTTACCGCTCTGGGGTTTGTGAAACGGAAGCCGGGAATCTCAAGGGGGGGGGGATCAGTTCTGCCAAGAGTAGCGACACCCGTCTTGACCCCGGAGAAGAAAACAACGGCTACCTCGGAGCTCAGCACCGTATTTTTCCTTTTTTAGGTGTAAATACACACATATGTACATTTGAGACTTTGTGAACTTTTCTAACCATTTAAGACATTGAGAACTCAGTGAACTATGGTGCCTTCTGCATCGCGAGACAAAAGAATACTTGGCGCCATCCTTTTCGTCTTGACCATTATGGTAATAGCAGTGATAGCTTGGGTAGTTGAACTTGTGGTGCCTGCACGTGAACATTTGCTGCCGACTACCCCAGCCCCATCTGAACATTTTCACTTCACTTTGCCTTACCATGAAGAACGTCACCGACAGACTTATTTGAACAATAGCTTTATTCAGATCCTGCATCATACGCATAATATGACAAATACGTCTAATTGTTGGGTGTGTGGGATGTTGCCCGGGCACCAGAAGAAAGGGGGCACTCCACTCATTCCACTTCCGTTCTCACATAATGGATCTTGTAATGCCTGGTACACTCTTCTCTTCACTTTGAGATGGCCAACAAAAGGGGGGGTGCTTTTCCGTTTGAATAAAATTTGCTACCATGACCGGGATGGGTATTGTGGTAAATATTTGATTTACCGTCCTAATTTCTATGCAGGTAAGTACTTAAACAAAAATAACTCAATCGGAAAGAAAGACGCAGAGTCCGTGGTGTTAGAGTTCTTAGGGGTTTTATTCCTTAAAAAGGAATGGTTCTGGTACCGGATATCGGGTTCCTGACACCACTGGGGTGCAGGAAGGGATAGAGCAATGCTTTATTGACAATACATAGCTTATATACTTAAATCATATACTGGAAATCAATACAGTAGGCGTAACAGCTGAGAGAAACAAGATAAGAGCACACACGTGTTAGCAATACGTAATCAGAAGGCGTGAACTAGGCGTGAACATAGAGGAGTGTGCTAGAAACGTCACATGTAAGTGTCACAAAGGGGGTGGATACAAAGCAGAATCTTGCAATGTCAGCAGAAATCTGAGATCTGGATGCGCGCGCAGCTACATGACGTGCGATTGACGTGGAACTGGAGGGTGCAGGGGTCTTGACATTTACACTAGCGGAAAAAGACAGAAGTCTGGCATGTCAGATCAACTCGTACCTATATCATATCTGATATCTGATGTTTGGGAACCCTATTATCTAGAAGGAAAAGGTCTCTCGGACAGAGGCTATTCTATACTGACTGTGAGTGCGTGTATAAGCGTCTAGGTGTCTGCATGAGATGCGAGGGGGCATGGGCCTACCATGGTAACAGGAACTATGAATTACTTGGACGGAGACAGTGAGGCCGGGCCCTTTGCTCTGCAGCTGGAAGGATGTTTACTTAAACTAGTAGGCAGGAATGTATTTTTGAGGAGCGGAACAGATAATTCGAAGGTTGAATACAGTCTTGGCAGGCAACAGGCTGAGCTAAGCGCAGTGAGCCGCGCAGGGAGTAAAGCAGAGGTCACGGGTACAGAGGCCGGCCCAGGCTGAGGCATTTCAGAGTCTGAAGGCAGGAAAAGGCTCGATGGCAGAATTCAGGGCCTACTTCGCCTGGGCTGGAAAACGTGTAAAGTACACCACAAAAAGACGTTAGCAAGGCATACTTAGAAACGGAATATTCAACCCATTCAGGGTGGGTCTGAAAGAGGACATATTAACGTTGGACGCAAATGTAATTGCGTCTTCATAGCTGGCACAGGAGGGAAGTTACATGTACTTTAAGCTGGTACATGGAGACGGTGGGGTACACGTTAGGGAACATTTCTTGACCATAACATTTATATTTCCTCAGTATCCACGAGCTGAGGGTACTCGATTTGAATGGGAGGAATACCGCCCCGATAATGCATCTGGCCCACGTGTTTACAGCAACCAACGGAACATCAACGTATCCAGTCCACATGTTGTTAATGTTATTGCTACTAAAGCTGATTTGTGTATACGCAATAAAGGTACATTCCCGGTTGGGAAAAGTGAATGCAACACTACACTTACGTTTGACAGCCCAAATGGTATATCGTTTGTAGCATCTCGCAATACTTATTTTATTTGTGGAATGAAGGGTTATCATCAGCTTCCGTTGGGATGGTTAGGCACTTGTTATGTATCTTTTGTATTGCCCCCTGTATTCATTGCCCCACCAATGTATCATAATGACTATGTACTTTATCACGACTTCGTGTTGAATCGTGTTAAGCGTGCTGTTGTTCTGGACGACATCGACCAGACTGTTACTGCTTTGCAACAATATGTGGATTTCAATTTGGGATTGTTTTCCTTTGTGGGGGCTGCTTTGAATAGTCGGAAAATACGACGATTGACCCGTGTTGTTGAGGCTGTAGCCAATGATACTGCTATTGCACTAGGGAATATTACTGAAGAACTCCAGATTTCCAGGATTGTTACGCTCCAGAATAGAATGGTTCTAGATGTAGTTCTAGCTGACCGTGGGGGGGCATGTAGAATCATCGGAACTAGCATCTGCGTGTATGTGCCTGATAACTCACCATCTGTTTATGATGCTATTTTGAAATTGCATAAGATTGCCGCTGAAATACACCCGGACAATGGAACTTGGACTCTTTCAGGATGGTTCTGGTCAATGCTTACCACTTGGGGTTGGAAACTGCTAACGATTCTATGCATCATTGTCGGGATATTGTTTTTTGTATGTTTATGTATACAATGTGGTCCAGCTTTATGTTCCATGTGCTTATCGGCTTGCATACCATCAAAACGAGTTCTTGCTCACAACAGAATGATGCTTCATAAAGAAGTAGCTCAAATAATGCTAATTGATATTGAAGATGAACACCCTGATTATGTTCACTATGAGGTAGCTTCAGCTAAACGCTAAAAGGGTCGTCTGTCGTAATTTGACGATGGCCGGGTTAGCGCTTAGCTGTGCTACACGTTTTCCCGCTTAACTTGGCCATACTTGGAATCGCCATCTTGTTTGTTACGGCGGCCATCCTAGATCATGAGCAGCCTCGTGGCCAGCGTGGCCTTTAGTCCGTTGTCCGTGCCACTGACCACTCGAGTTTGGCCAGCAACAGGCTATTTTTAGTAACGGTCAAGCCTGTACATGCGTAGTCCCAACTGACCAGTCACCCCTTAGGAATGTGCTGCCAAACTGACCAGCGGGGTTGTAACCCCTCCAATGAGCTGGCTGTGTTCCAAAAATGACCATATATGTACATAACGCTCTGTAATTCTGTACCGCCTATCGTTTTATTACCTGCAAATTGTATAAAAGAACGGGTCACACCGATGTTCGGTGTGATACTTCTTGCATTACCGAAGGGTGCTGTAGGAATGTACCACCACCCCATGGGGTCTTAATAAACTTGTTCTTTGAATTTTTCAGTTTCCGTGCCAACAGTTCTTTCAATGTAAGTGGGTTATCTTCGGAGCATGTAGGCCTTGGGAACCCGATACAACACCGTTGGGGTACACAGGGTAGCATTACCAATCATTTCCCTGTATCCAAAGGGGTTCGCCAAGGGTGTGTTATGGCACCAACATTATTTTCACTATACATCAATGGGGGTCTTTATTTATTTTACCACGTTCCCAACTGATGCGCCCACTCTTCCAGCCATAAAAACACCTATACTCATGTTTGCAGATGACACACTTGTCATCTCGAAAACACAGAGTGGCCTGCAATGGGCGCTAGCAAGGTTTGAAGAATTTTGTGATGTCCGTGATTTATGGTTCTCCACAAAAACCGGGCCATCAAGGGGAGGCTAGCTATCCCTAAATAATGAATATCTTGGCCAAACGGATGTTTTTAAATATTTCGAAATAAACTAAATTGGAAACCCCAGATAGAAACCATGGCCTTCAAAATAGCCAACTAGCAGGTGCATTGCTGAGGGAACAGAAGTCCTCACTAACTAAGCCTATAAACCCAGTTTTAAAGATCTACAACACCAAAGTCTTAGGTTCTGTATTATATGGTGCTGAACTCTGGGGTTATGAAAATTTGAGACCACTAGCTCTAACCCAACACAAATTTGTGAGAGGCATCACCGGATTACCCCAGAGCACTCCACTTAAGCCTCTATATTACAACTTGGGCTGCAATGGATTGGATGAGATAGTAAGGTTTCGCCCAATGGCTTTTTGGTGAAGACTATAGACCACTCCTGAGCTATCACATTATGCCGCTGCCCTTAAAGATGTCTGGAAAGCCGATACCTCTTGTAAAATGATATGGTTGCAAAAGGAGAAAAACACATTATTCACCATGGGAATGCAACATCTATGGGATGATCCAGAGGGTCAACCGTTCCCCTCAAAAAAAGAAATTAAAGTGCTCTCCTATTCCATGGTTGTAACAAATAGTATCCAAACCTCCAGTAGTGCTATGATGACAGATACATTCATATAGTTTAAGCCATGTCCTCTGTATGAACCCTTCTGGGATGTTATATCTTAGCCCAGAGACAGACAACTCTACTTTCAGTTCCGGGTGGGTTCACTGCCAGTGAACTCTTTTACGTACAAATGGCATTATTTAAATGATAGTAAGTGCCATTTGTGTGTAGAATTTGAGGAGACCTATTCACATTTTTATTTGTTTGCCCGGCCTATAAGGTCCCCCAGAATAAATGATTGAATCCTTTATGCAGAAATAGGGATACTAGGTGCAGCACTACTGCAATGAGAATATTGTTGACCAACACAAATGAATCATGTGCAATAGCAACTGCCAAATTTCTAGGTTGGATGTGGTTCATTCGTGAAAAAATGTTAAAGACCCCAGTGCCTATCAAACCTAGTGATTAGAAAAAAGAGTAAGTTGATGATTAAAATGATTAGGCAAATGTCATTGGTTTCCGACTAGTAATGCCTATAGTAAACTTCTGTCCGGGATAATCATGGGCATAGCTATAGAATTTTATTCCTATTCTAGTGCTGTATAAATTGCTGTATTTTTGACTGTTTCCTTGCATATTTGTTAATGGCCATTGGCTGTTGCATACTTTCTCTTCTTCTTTTTAGCTCTTTTTTTAACTGGTCTTTTTTAAGATATTTTTATGAAATAAGAATTTTAAAGTTTTTTATATTAATGTTTTATGTAATAGAGATAATGGTTTTATGATTAGTTCTGAATCATTTTATTTACGTATGACCTCGAAGCCCTCACATTCTTAATTGTAAATAACTATGTATATATGCCATTTATTATGATCATAGGGTGTATGTGCCCCCCAATCGGAATGCAGTGTGTATTGTTGTGAGTATATTGTGTGATCCTGGCGATCGAAATAAAGATTATGTACTGAACTGATATCACAGACTGGAGAAACGTCATACATGAGACAAAAGGTAGTCTGGGTAGAACTGGATAGGTTGTCGATGTGAGAAGACCATTGGCTTAATTTGCTGAGAAACTTAAACCCCCCGGCCTGAGACATTGTCAATCACATCGTGGGTCAGCTTGCAGGAGTATTTTTGTCTCATCTTCTTCCTATTGGCTGTTTGGGTGTATCCTTCTGATTCCTTTTGAATTTACAAGGTACTCCAATAAAGTGCAGGCTGTCATGACACATTTAAATATTTATCTTTTTGTTGAAGCAAAAAAATACTTTGTTATTGTTTTGCACTGGAGTAGGTATTTTAGTATTAAATATATTTTCATTTATTGTTTTGTCAGAGGAAAACCTGTTGTTTTTACCAACGTTTCTTTCTATGGTTTTGTGATTCAAATTTGCAAATGTCAAAATAATGTTTCCATTTGATCAGTGTTACTCTTAACAGATCAGATTTCTTGTTAAAGAGTTTGCAGAGGGGTGTCTCCTCTCTCACCTTCAGGTTCGAGTTTGGATGTGAACTCAGGAGATTGTGTGTCACTTCCGTGATGTTCGCGAAACCTAATTGGAGTCTTGAAAGCGTCGAATTCAGCCCTAATCCCGACCCATCCGGTCGAGAAATCACCATAGTAAGCTTTACTGATAACTCCATCACAGAGCAAATCTGGCAGCAGCAGGTTTTATTTGCCAAATGGGGTATAGAACTAACAAAACCAACGCCCGCCCGCTATCCTACCCCACTTCAACAACTAAAGTCATCAGAGAGCTTGTTGAGAGGTGCGAAAGGCCCAGAACACCAAAGCCCAAGAATTGGCAAAGATCAAGACGGGAGGAAAATAACCATAACCTTCGTTCATCCTGAAGCAGGAAAACACACAGGGCAAAGGAAACAGAACCCAGCTGGAACCCGCCAATGCACGGCATGAACAAACCCTTTCAAAGCAAAAATAACAGACCACGGGTGCAACATTTGCTCTTGGAACATAAATGGCCTGAGCTCAAAACTAGAAGATCCGGACTTCATGGAATTTCTCAAAAAACACGATTTAATTCTTCTCCAAGAGACATGGCAAACAAATCCTTCACCAATAGTAGGTTACAAAGAATATCTTAACCCGGCCCAGAAGGACTCGAAATATGGTAGAGCTAAAGGAGGGCTTTCAATCTATGTCTCGACCCACATCTCCTGGCAGGCCACGGAAGTAGATTTAGATACAACATGGATGCTATGTATCAAATTAACAGCCCCGACCTTCGGTAGCCTACTAATATTGAATATATACATCCACCCATCATCCAAACAAAAGAGATTGAATATTGACACTCTAGCAGCAACACTGGATACATTAAAACTGGCTCACCCACACTCCAACATAATTTTATCAGGAGATTTCAACATGAAATTACAAAATCTAAGGAAAGATAGTCCAACAGGCCATGTTCCACCTAGCAAACAACGTGACACACATGGTAACAGATGTGCCTCTCTGTTGGAAGAAAGATCATTGGGCGTGTTAAACCGACAAGTGACATCAGAGAGCCACCAAGCATATACCCGCGTAACGCAGAGAACATGCTCCATCATTGACTATTCATTATCAAACCTAGACCTTCTTCCCCACATCACAAACTTTGAAATAAAAGATAGGTCAGAAAGCGATCATCACCCACAAACCTTCACTTTACTCGTAAATATGGCCGACCCCGCAAAAGACAAAGAGATGTCCCAATTCACAAAATGTTACAATTTGAAACGTCTAATTTGGAAAAAGGAAAATATCAGTGACATCATGGCCACATGCAAAACCCTTTCGGAGAGTTTTAAAGTCAATCCATCACGCATAAAGGCTTGGGAAATCTTTGCTCAAGACCTAAACAAAGATTTCTCAAAAAATGGCCGCAAACCAGGCAGACCAGAAGGGATAGGGTGGTTCACCACCAGTTTAAGGAAACAAAAAAACCAATTGATCTAAGGCATCTGCGAACTCGAGGCCCAGAATCTACTCAGGACATTCTCTCACTAATATCAAAAGCAAGAAAAGACCTCAAAAGAGACTCCAAGGCAGCCAAGAAAGCCTTCAGAGAAGAACTCTGGGCAAAACTCCTCCATGCCAGCAACCAAAAAAACTCTAAGCTCTTCTGGGATATAATCAACCAGCTATGGAACGGCAAGAACAGGCACTTCAACTCCGACGTAATGGAGGACACTTGGAAAGCACACATCGAGCAAACATATAATGACACCCTACCCTCAGGAGCTACAAATCAGGAAATCCCCACTGCAGAAACAGTTGATGACACACCAACAATCGAACCGTCAGAACCACCTCTGCAGATTTCCCAAGATCGGGTCCTTAAAACCATAAAAAATCTAAGGCCTGAAGGAGCCCCAGGACCTAACGGATTGCCTAACGCATTATTCCGGCATGATCCCTTATTCTGGTCTGATATCCTTACTCCATTATTTACACATGCACTATTGTCAGGTACGATCCCAGACTCCTGGAGAGGAAGCATCCTTAATTCTATACATAAATCTGGTCCACGTTCAGATCCTGCCAATTACAGATTGATCGCACTCATCGATGTTGAAGCCAAAATCTACGCCTCCAACCTGCTGGCAGAGTTAGAAGACTGGGTGAGCCACACAAACTTGATGCCAAACACACAAACAGGATTCCGGCCTGGAATGGGCACCCTCACCAACATCTCCGCGGTCACACTCCTTGCCAATCAAGCCATGGCCAAATCCCGCTCCCTCTATGCCTGCTTTATTGACCTTAAAGCAGCATTTGATAAAGTACAGAGGGCAAAGCTATGGGCCAAAATGCAAAGCTTGGGCGCACCAACAAAACTTTTGGAGGCAATTATCAACCTTTATTCGGATACATGGGTCCAAATCAAAAAAGGAGACGGGTGCAGCATAACAAGTAAGATCCAAACTAAAAACGGGCTGAAACAGGGGTGCGTGCTGGCCCCCTGCCTCTTTAACATCTACACCGCCGACCTCGAGAAATACCTTCAACAAGTCCAAACCGACCCCCCAAAACTGGGCAAAATACCAATCACCAGCCTTCAATACGCAGATGATATTGTCCTTCTATCACAAACACCGATAGGCCTTCAACGATCAATGACCCAACTAGGAGCATACACCATTGCATCCCAATTAACAATCAATCGCAAGAAAACTAAGGTGCTGTGCTTCTCAAAACATCATAAAAAGGGTCAAAAGGCAAATTCATCTGGAACCTGGGTGACAAACCAATAACCCAGGTGGAATCTTACAAATATCTAGGGTTTCAACTTGACCAAAACCTTAACTTCAAATACCAGCTGAATCAAGTGAGAACGAAAGCAAAACAACTTCTCTACGCCTTTAAAACTTTACAAAGGAAATTAAAAGGCAGCTCAACAGGCCATGTGTTGAAGGTAATCGCAGCCAAATTCATACCAACCATATCATACGGGTCAGAAATAATGCATACAATAGACGCAGCCGCCCTTAATCAAGCCCAATCAAGCTTCTTCAAGAGGTTGTTCTTAATCCCCCAGCACATTTCTCAAGCTCAGATTCGACTGGAATACGGGCTAAAAAAATCAGAAACCAGCCAGACAAGGGGCGGTCATTAAATACTACTGGCGGATGAGGCAAGCAGAAGATAACACATTAGCCCACTCCTGCTGGGAAGAAATCGAAAAGCAAGCGATGTTAAATAATTCCATCGTCACGGTCCTAAAAGGTTCACTCAAGGACTTACACCTCGAAGGGGTATGGCACACAAACACCCCTTTTTCTGGCTTCAAAAAGGCAGTAAACAGCGCAACCAAACAAATTTCACAGCTAATGGATAAAACCGCATTCTCAAAGAAAAAACACGCTTGGGCAGTGATTAGTTCTTACCAGTCGCTCAAACCACAACCATACTTGTTAGACCATTTTTCACAACATAAAAAACACTATCTGACCATGCTACGACTGGGGTCATTCCCTTCGAAGGACCTAACCCCAAAATGGAAACAAGTATGGTCAACAAAAGAATGCCGGCTGTGCGGACAAGGAGAAGAGAGCCTCTTACATCTACTATGCATCTGCCCTACACAACTAGAAATTCGGAAAAGGGTCCTCCGCAAGTTGCTGATAAAAAATCAGCTACGGACATGCAGAGCGGCAGTTATACATTGTCTTGGAGGCCACTCCATTGAACTTTCTTGCAAAGCCATTATGCTTTGGAAAATGGCAGCCAAAGAATTAGACAACAAACAAGAATGAACTGGAGTGGTTCAGTTTAGACCACTTGGACCCTCGTTCATCCCCTGCATTAACACAAATTCTGGGCCCCCGGTGTACAGCATCGCCTCTCTCTGTTCAAAACTTCTTTTAACATGAAAGTTTTACTTAATGTATTTTCAATGGACGATTATTTAGGTCATGACAGCATTGTGTTTTCATTTCTTTTCTGTTAGCTCCTTTTTAACCCTCAACATTTTATCCAATTAAGTAACCTTGTTTCATTTTTTTTTTTTTTACATGTTTGTATCATTGAACTTTCTCCATTCTTTTATGATTTTTAACGAGATCAAATAAAAGTATTTTTGACTGACTGGAGTCTTATGCCCCAAAATGTGACATTTTACGTTAGGGAGTTAGTTAATATTAAATGTGAACCAGAATAGCGTTGAAAATGTCCCACTTGTTTATCTGTAGGAAACGAAAAATGTTCTACTAAGAACGGCAGAGAGAATAATTTGACAGAAGGGCTCATTAGCTTCACAAGCAAAAGAGATACCCGGGAGCAATTAAAATGAGTATTTCAAGAATCATGCTTCCAAATCAAACGTAATATGTTCTGTCTGCGTTTGTTTCTAAATGTGATGAAGTGGAGATGCCTTAATACCTTGATTTTATATGTACTACATCCCTTATAATTTAAAATGCGTGCTAAAAAGAAAATTCCTCACATTTGGACTTTAAAAGACACAATGAGAGACAGTGAAGAATTATAACTTACAGAGCCAGAACTTCTAACGCCATATTTGCGCTCATTTAAATGGTGAATTATTCCCATTTGCTGGCTTAGTTTTCGGAATTTGGGGCACCTTACAAACTAATCTCTACACAGAAGTGGTTGACTAGAGGATAAGGAGAGTGTCAAGAGAGCATCACGATTGTATCATGGACTGTGCTGCCCAGGCCCCCAGAATAGTCTTCTTCTAAAGGCAATTGTGTCAGCTCTTTTTTTAAATAAAAAAATAAAAACTTATTAGGGTTGGAAAATATAGTTAAATATAGTCGAATTACAGCAATCACATAAATTCAAGAATCCCACTGATTTGGACAGATTAATTTTACACTGGATTTTTTTTTATTTCTCTGCCGCCCTCTCCACTCGAGAGTAAAAATAAAGTAATAAGTAAAAGGGAAATATTCACAGTGACCTTGCAAGGGCACCACAGGCTTCAGTGCAAGGAGGGAAAGGGCCCCATAAATGCTGACTGGGTAGCAAAACAAACGCAACAGTAATCAGGATTCAGTGGACTCAGCAGGATCCTATTTATGAAAAAGTCACACGGTGGAGCACAGCATAACAACATAACGTGCATTTGTGAAGCACTCGTTCACCCGTGGGCATCTTGACACTGAATAGCAGATGTTTATTGTTGCCCAACTCAACGATACTCATTGTCACCTTGCTTGCACTGCGTGACAGAGGAAGGGCAGGAATGCTCTGTATTTTATGCAAAATGGATCATTCCTGCCTTTCCATCTGTGCTGGTGCCCGTTTGGCAGCCTGCATCAATGCAGGCACCCTTGCACCATGATAAAGATAAAGAAGAAGATACAGGATATCCGGAGCCACACATTCGAAGGTATAATAAATGCGGGTAGGTGTAAGAAGGTAGTCGCGGACCAAGTTAAAGAAACAGTAAAGACACAAGCGCTAGTAAGCTCAATGAGGGTGAAGAACAAAACAACCGATCTCTCATCGTAGCTGCCCACCCCAGACCCCGCCCACTCGTATACTTCAGGATGAAACCGAAAGTACTGCTACCGGACACTGCAAGAAGAAAGAAAAAAGGGGCCATAGAACAAAACAAAGGCAAAATAACAAACCCCCCACTCACCCCCCACCCTGCACCCCTGCAATGGCTACGGCCTACCCCACTAGCAGCGTGCCTGTCGCCCAGAAGAATACCCTAAAAAGAGAGAAAGAAAGAAAAAGGGGCCATAGAACAAAACGAAGGCAAAATAACAAACCCCCCCCCCACCCTGCACACCTGCAATGGCTACGGCCTAACCCACTGACAGCGTGCCTGTCGCCCAGAAACATCCCTAAAAGATAAAAGAAGCAGAGGAGGAGAGAGAAAAACACACTCCCGGACTCCCTTACCCCCCACCAGCTGCGACCACCCCGAAACAAGGTCAAAATAGAAAGCAGCGATATATACACTCAATCCGGGGAAGGATGATACACACCACCCGACTCCTGTACATTACAGGTCACAATCCCAGCAGCAAATTAAATTATTTTGCCGAACCCTAAAAAACACAAGTTAACCCTGGCCGGTACGATTCTTCACTAGAGCACTTATAACCCAGACCACAACAACTTTGAGAGAAGCAAAGCTTTCATAAAAGTGCAAGTCAGTACGAGCGAATCGAAGAAAGGATAAAAGTTCACGATATCCACAGAGCAAGCAAGGAAAAGCGTGGAAGCATAATGAAACTCTCCGAAAGCCACTGGTGACCTTGTTGAGGCACTCAAGGTTGTCCATAGCGATGTTTAGCGGGATATGGCTCAAGCAGGGGAAGCTAACAATGTTCACGGGCGCGCGATCTGTCCTGTAGGGATCAGCAGCGCACACGGAATCCGGCTTCCGCACAGGGTCCTCAAAGTTGAGCATACAATGTTCCGTGGGTAGTACAGCTGGCTGAGATGATGCAGAAAAGACGCCGTCCAGCAGAGATTGTCCACTGTTACCGACAGTGCCTGGTAGTTGGCGATGATCTGTGAGTGGAGCGCTCCAATGGCCGCCATTACGGCATGCAGCGGTGGTGTGACTTCTGACCCCTCCATCTCCTCTCACGAAGCGACAGAGCAGGATATGAACCCCGGAGGTCGACTACTCCGGGGTAGCAGGCACAACCGGAGCAGACAACAACAATGGGCGCTCTCACTTCACGATTTCTACACCTTCGCCGCTGGTCAGGGCTCCCGTCCGCCACCCCCGGGAAGCTTACGGTGTCTCCGGGCGTCGGATACAGGGCCGCAGCAACCGAAGAGTCACGCTGCAGCGTCTGCGGTGTAGACAGGATACGAAATCGCCGTTAAAAACAGGTAAAGTGTGTCTCCGTTCCGGAGACCGGACGAAGCCCAAAGTCCACAGCCGATGTTGCTCAACTCCAGCCCGGATGGGTTGGAAATCGAGGCCCCGGCTTCCACGCTGAAGTAGGCCGAGAATGAAACACGGCGTATCTTCATCACCCGATGTGGTAAAAAGTTCGGGATTGCACCTTCAGAGTCAGTCACTCCTCGTGTACACGGGAATCCGGTGTGAAAACAGGATAACTTGCAGGATATACGAGCTGCTGGCGGAGGTCGGCGGAGCCGGGAGCTTATTCGGCCATCTTGCTTGCTAGCGTAGCTCCCCACAAAAACAATCTTAAAGGCATTTTCTCTATATGGGCTGCAGAATGCAGCACACATAGGAAGAGGAAGTAACGAGGAGATATAAAGATATTCTCCTCGTTACACCTCTCCTGGGAAGGCGTATCGTTTTGGCGCATTCCCAGGTTAACCATTGAGGAATGCGTACAAAACGTTGAGAATGCACCTTCAATGCCCATGTAACGCCTTACCAGGGCAGACTAAGGCAATGCAGCAATGCAGCGATTTGCACTGCTTTGCCTTACTCCAGATTTTGAGCCATTCAGAAAAGGATCTTCGTGAACAAGAATCCAGGTGAGCCCTCTTGGCTCTTGGTCAAGGCAGTTTATTTACTTAAGACATACAAGGACAACTTGATTCGACTATATATATATATATATATATATATATATATATATATATATATATATATATATATATATATATATTTTTTTTTTCTGTGGTGACTTGAAATTATGTGAACTGATGTGATTTTCTCCAAGAGCTGAGAATGGAAATCACACACATAGGTACTTGCGGCATAAATACCATCTAGGTATGTGTTTATAAGTATAAGAGGACAAACATTGGATGAAATGTGATTTCATGTTCTAATTATGCTGAATAATGAATTGTTTCTCTTATTTTACTCACAATTGTACATATGAATAAGAGTAGATTACTCGTTAAAAGATGGCCGCCGTGAAAATAATGAATGAATTGCTTTAAGTACCGTTTTCTATGTTTATGTTTATGGTTGTAGAACACGTGACTGATGATGATCACGGCTTCTGATTTAAATGCAATTTGTAAATAGTGTCAGTTTACACTGACGAAGGCGGCAATGCCGAAACGCGTTTGTAGACTGATTGCTGAGGAGGTCTTTGATTAATAAAAGACTTGGCGAACCTACGCCGTATTGGCTTGGAGTGCTCTCATTTCTAAACCCGTGACCTGGGGGTTTTGCGTTGTACAATATATATATATATATATATATTACCTATTGGCGATAGCCAGTAGGTATATATAGTTAGGATTTTTTTCCTATGGGACTTTTGAAAATTCTATGTCTAATAACTTTGGCGTTTGTGGACGGAATCGGCTGAAATTTTCAGGAAAATGGCACATTTTGTTTCTGAGCAGCCCTTGAAAATTTGGGGGGGTTTCGTCAAGGGGGGCCGAGAAAAAAGGGGGGTCCCAAAGCGCGTTTTTCCCATGTTAATTTCCATAGGGCGTTTGGCCTCACTTTTAGCTCGAACGGCTGAATGGATTTGCAAGAAACTTGGCAAAATTGTAGGGACTGTTAGCCCGATGTGCCTTTGCAGGGTCTCAATATATGTGCTCCAGTGGATTTTGAGAAATTAACGTTTTAAAAAATGTATATATCTGTGACAGCGTCCTGGATAGCGCACCAGTTCGCGTACTTTTCGCGTAACGGAGCTTTGCGAAGCGAAGCTGATTGGCTCTCCGGTGTCTGTCAACATTCTAAACAGTCCGTAGCGGCCGACATTTTGTCTCTCGGTAGGATCGAGAGACAAGAGGAGGCCAAAACGAAGGGGGAAATAAAGGAAAGGGGGCAAGGTAGACCCCTTCTGACCCCCTAGGATTGATGAGGGGGATATTAAAGTGCCCCGCGGGTCCCAAAAATTTTTTTAAAAAAAAATTTTTTTTTTCGTGGGGTGCGCCCGGTTCGCGTACCGGAAAGCGGTCTGGGGAGCGTACTATAAGGAAACAAGAATGATTGACTTTTAACTTATTGTATGTTTATTGATTGTTCGTTTTGTTTTTTTTTTGTTTTTTTTTATTTACGTAGCTACATGTAGGTACCAATGCAGAGTCTATAATTTAATAAACGCCGTCTCCTTTGTAAATATCTTGCCTGTTGTTATAGAAGTTATTGTGGTATACGGAATTCATACCATAGTCTGTCTGGAAAGCCGAAACAACATGGTGGCAGGAGATGATAAAGAGATGTTAAATACACATTGGGGATTATATAGTGGGAGAAAGGAAGTAACTATGAACAAAGCTAGTATGTAACACCAAAAAGTTGCACAGTATATTTTAAGTCTGACTTCACGTTATAATGCATTTGCTATAGTTTTCAATATACATATAAAAATAAATAATGTGTCAAACAATTTTTGAATTAAGAAATTAAAATTTATTTTTCATTTTGTTTTTCACAATTTAAAAGAAAATCTAAAAAATCGTGATAATTTTTTTCTTCATTTTTCAGTAGAAAATCTACTGCATCTACACATTGCACAAGTTCATTGTTTATTGTGTCGTCGTAGAAATCCATGTCAACTTCTGTCTCCATTTTTTTTTCTGTTTCAGTTTTCATGTTGTTTTGTTGTTCTTCCATTTTCAATTCTGAAAAATGAATTTTTAAAAAATATATCAGTACAGATAGGGCACTGTTGGGTTTCAGTACAGATAGGCAGTTTGGTTAATTAAAAAGTGTTTTTTTCTTTGGGCAGTGTATGGTATCAAATTGGAAGTAGAAATATGAAGAAAATTATCAAATAAACTCTTAGTCAATTCTGAATTATACTATAGAAGTCTAACTCTATCCTTAACTCAGGGCTGGCGCTAGGCATGGGCAGCGTAGGCTGTCGCTCAAGTCAAGTCAAGTCAAGTCAAAAGATTTATATAGCGCGCTACATACCCAGAGGGTCTCAAGGCGCTTGAGGAAGGGTGGGGAATTACTTGTCAAATATCCACGTTTTGAGTTGCTTTCTGAATGCTAGGTGGTTCTGAGTAAGGCGAAGGTGAGTGGGAAGTGAGTTCCAGGTTTTAGCTGCCAGGTAGGAGAAGGATCTACCTCCCATGGTGGTTTTGTTGATGCGAGGAACAGTGGCAAGGGCTTGGTTGGAGGATCGTAGCTGGCGGGAGGGGGTGTAGAAGGAAAGTCGTGTGTTGAGGCATTCGGGTCCGATTTCGTAGAGTGCTTTGTGTGCGTGGGTTAGGAGCCGGAAAGGAATCCTCTTATTGATGGGGAGCCAGTGGAGGTTTTTCAGGTGACCAGAGATGTGTTCTTTACGCGGGATGTCTAATATGAGCCTGGCTGAGGCGTTCTGGATGCGTTGGAGTTTTTTCTGGAGTTTTGCGGTGGTACCGGCGTAGAGGGTGTTTCCGTAGTCCAGTCGGCTCGTGACCAGAGCGTGGGTGACTGTTTTTCTAGTTTCGGTGGGGATCTAGCGAAATGTTTTTTTGAGCATGCGAAGGATGTTGAAGCAAGATGAAGAAACGGCGTTGATTTGTCTGTTCATCGAGAGTGAGGAATCCAGGATGACGCCCAGGTTCCGTGCGTGGTCCGTCGGGATGGGTGCTTTTCCGAGGGCCTCTGGCCATCAAGAGTCATCCCAGGCGGAGGGGGAGGAGCCTAGGAAGAGGACTTCTGTTTTGTCTGAGTTCAGTTTCAGACGGCTGTGCTTCATCCATTCGGCTACTTCTTTCATTCCTTCATGCAGGTTGGTTTTGGCAGTGTTAGGGTCTCTGGTGAGTGATAGGATCAGTTGAGTGTCGTCGGCGTAGGAGATGATGTTGAGGTTGTGTTGGCGTGCGATGCCCACGAGGGGGCTCATGTATACGTTGAAGAGGGTGGGGCTGAGTGAAGATCCTTGTGGTACGCCGCAGATGACTTCAGTGGCTTCTGACTTGAATGGTGGAAGGCGGACTCTCTGGGTTCTTCCGGTGAGGAACGAGGTGATCCATTCCAGTGCTTTTCCTTGGATTCCGACGTTTCTGAGGCGTTGTAAAAGGGTGCTATGACAGACCGTGTCGAAGGCTGCGGAGAGGTCGAGGAGGATGAGGGCGACAGTGTCTCCATTGTCCAGTAGAGTTCGAATGTCATCAGTTGCTTCAATGAGGGCGGTTTCAGTGCTGTGCTTGGCTCGGAAGCCGGATTGAGAGGAGTCGAGGGATTTGTTGGTTTCGAGGAATGCGGCGAGCTGGTTGTTGACCGCTTTCTCGATGACTTTGGCCGGGAATGGAAGGAGTGAGATAGGGCGGTAGTTTTTGAGTTCGGTGGGGTCAGCTGTGGGTTTCTTCAGGAGGGCGCTGAGTTCGGCATGTTTCCAGCTTTCCGGGAAGGTTGCGGAGTTGAGGGAGCAGTTGATGACGTATCGGAGGTGCGGTGCAATAATGGAGTCTGCTTTGTTAAAGATGTGGTGAGGGCATGGGTCTGTTGGGGATCCTGAGTGGATAGAGTTCATCAGACGGATGGTGTCCTCAGTGGAGATTGGCTTCCAGTCATTGAGGATGTTCAGGGGGGGTGGGGGTCCTGCAGGGGGTTGGGTGGGTTGGTCTTCAGGTCGGTTGTCGAAGCTGTTGTGGATGTCTGCAATTTTGTTGTGGAAGAATGAGGCTAGGGAGTCGCAGAGGGCTTGAGAGGGGGTGATGTCGTTGGAGTTGGCTGAAGGGTTGGTAAATTCCTTGACGATGTTGAATAATTCCTTGCTGTTGTGGGCGTTGTTATCTAGTCGGTCCTTGAAAGCGGCTTTCTTGGCATTCCGGATCAGTTGGTGGTGTATGCGGGTGGCGTTTTTGAAGGCGTCCTTGGTGCTGGTGGTTGGGTCTTTTTTCCAGGCCTTCTCAAGGGAGCGACAGAGTTTCTTGGATTTCTTAAGATCATCGTTGAACCAGGAGGCCTTCTTGCTGCTTAGTTTGATTTGTCGTTTTTTCAGTGGTGCTAGGATGTCGGCGCTGTTGGATAGCCATTGGGTGAGGTTGGTGGCTGCTTGGTCTGGGTTTGAGGAGTGGGCTGGGGGGTTTTGAAGAAGCGATGAGGAGATCTGGTCGATGGTGATTTTGTTCCAGTTTCTTTGCAGAGTAGGTTGACGATGGTTGTTGGATGTGGGCTTGTTGTAGGTAAAGTGAACGCAGCTGTGGTCAGTCCAAAGGAGAGCTGTGGTGTGGCTGAAGGAGACATGTTTGCTGGAGGTGAAGATAGGGTCGAGTGTGTGACCTGCGATGTGGGTGGGGGTAGTGACAAGTTGTTTAAGTTCGAGGTTGGCGAGGTTGTCCAAAAGGGTGGTGGTGTTGCGGTCGTTGTTCTTTTCAAGGTGAAAGTTGAGGTCTCCCAAAAGGATGTAATCCTTGGAGGGGAGCGCGTGTGGAGTGATGAATTCCGTGATGTCTTCACTAAATTGTGCGCGGGGTCCTGGTGGCCTGTAAAGGAGGGTGCCTCTGAGTGTGGTCTTGGGGTCGATATGGATCTGGAAGTGAAGGTGTTCAGAGTTGGCGAGATTGACGTCTGAGCTGGTTGAGATGCGGATGGATTTCTTATGGACGATAGCGATGCCTCCTCCTGTGTGGCCTGTACGGTCCTTGCGAATGATCTTATAGCCTTCCGGAATGGCAATGGTGATGTCTGGGGCTGATGCAGCGTTCATCCATGTTTCTGTTAGGAAGGCGACGTCCGGAGAGATGGTGTCTAGTAGATTCCAGAGGTCAATGGCGTGCCTGTGGACCGAGCGGGTGTTGAGCAGGATGCATTGTAGGTGGTTGGGGTCGGATATCTGTTGTGTGTTCGTAGATGAGGAGTTGTTCTTGGTGCCGTCGAACTTGCAGGAGTTACAGGAAAAGGGTCCATGGGTGTGTCCAGGGGCGGCTTGGACGCAGTTGGGGGAACGGCTGGGGTTAAGGGCTAGGAGGGTGGTGGCATCGTAAGTAATGCGGGAGGGGTGGGCATTACGAGGACCAGGGGCTCTGGCGCTGGGCGCGGTCCAGGCGCGGACGGGCGTAGACGGGCTTACCTTTGGCGCACCTTCGGCGTGGCCGCAGCGAGTGGACGCTGCGCGTTGGGACATATGGCATTAAATGGATAGTGGAGGGGGCGAAGGAATGGAGGAGCAGCTGGGGAGGCGGGTGCGGGCGGAGAGGAGGGGCTTGCTCGAAGCACAACAAACAAAATGGTAGAAAAGGGAAATACGAGCTGGGCGTGCTTGGGGCCAAAAAGTGTACTAATCAAAGGAGACAGGTAAATGAACAGCAACAAACACGCAAATAAGCCCAACAAAGCGAGCGCAGCGCGAATTTAAACATGCAAATGCAGCAGGCAAATGCGGGCGGTACAACGAGGACAAGCGCTGCGATGTAAGCAGAGAACAGCAGTGCCAATGCGAAGCGCTACAATACCAGCCGTCCGTTTTTGAACAGGGAAACACTCAGAGGGTGAGGATAGCGCTGAGGGAATCGCCAGATAGCGAGTGAGCGTCCGCCTCTTACAGCGTAAGGGAGGTCACAGCGCTACAATCTACGGTGCAGATGTAATCAATCCTGGAAGGGAGGAGCAGCTGGGGAGGCGGGTGCGGGGCGGAGAGGAGGGGCTTGCTCGAAGCACAACAAAGAAAATGGTAGAAGAGGGAAATACGAGCTGGGCGTGCTTGGGGCCAAAAAGTGTACTAATCAAAGGAGACAGGTAAATGAACAGCAACAAACACGCAAATAAGCCCAACAAAGTGAGCGCAGGGCAAATTTAAACATGCAAATGCAGCAGGCAAATGCGGGCGGTACAACGAGGACAATCGCTGCGATGTAAGCAGAGAACAGCAGTGCCAATGCGAAGCGCTACGATACCAGCCGTCCGTTTTTGAACAGGGAAACACTCAGAGGGTGAGGATAGCGCTGAGGGAATCGCCAGAGAGCGAGTGAGCGTCCGCCTCTTACAGCGTAAGGGAGGTCACAGCGCTACAATCTACGGTGCAGATGTAATCAATCCTGGAAGGGAGGAGCAGCTGGGGAGGCGGGTGCGGGCGGAGAGGAGGGGCTTGCTCGAAGCACAACAAACAAAATGGTAGAAGAGGGAAATACGAGCTGGGCGTGCTTGGGGCCAAAAAGTGTACTAATCAAAGGAGACAGGTAAATGAACAGCAACAAACACGCAAATAAGCCCAACAAAGCGAGCGCAGCGCGAATTTAAACATGCAAATGCAGCAGGCAAATGCAGGCGGTACAACGAGGACAAGCGCTGCGATGTAAGCAGAGAACAGCAGTGCCAATGCGAAGCGCTACGATACCAGCCGTCCGTTTTTGAACAGGGAAACACTCAGAGGGTGAGGATAGTGCTGAGGGAATCGCCAGAGAGCGAGTGAGCGTCCGCCTCTTACAGCGTAAGGGAGGTCACAGCGCTACAATCTACGGTGCATATGTAATCAATCCTGGAAGGGAGGAGCAGCTGGGGAGGCGGGTGCGGGGCGGAGAGGAGGGGCTTGCTCGAAGCACAACAAACAAAATGGTAGAAGAGGGAAATACGAGCTGGGCGTGCTTGGGGCCAAAAAGTGTACTAATCAAAGGAGACAGGTAAATGAACAGAAACAAACACGCAAATAAGCCCAACAAAGCGAGCGCAGCGCGAATTTAAACACGCAAATGCAGCAGGCAAATGCGGGCGGTACAACGAGGACAAGCGCTGCGATGTAAGCAGAGAACAGCAGTGCCAATGCGAAGCGCTACGATACCAGCCGTCCGTTTTTGAACAGGGAAACACTCAGAGGGTGAGGATAGCGCTGAGGGAATCGCCAGAGAGCGAGTGAGCGTCCGCCTCTTACAGCGTAAGGGAGGTCTCGCACTCAGCCCACCAGCATGGGGCCACGCACTGGTGATGTGTCCTTTTGTTTTCCTGGAGATATATCATAAAGAAAGGTGTCGCCTGCAATTAAGGTCCATTGGAGGGGGCCCCCTCCTTGGGCCTCCTATGGATGGTGTCAGGAGGTATAGGGGAGGGAGAAGGAGACGCTCCCTCAATTGCAAGGAGAACATTCAGAGACACTGAGGGGGCCCCATTGTCCAGCATTTTTGCGCACCCACAGTTTTAACTTTTAGACCACAATCAATTCTCACACCTATGAAGGTGTGAGAAATGCGTGTGGAGTAAAAGTTAAAACTGTGGGGGCGTCAAAATGCTGGACAATGGGGCCCCCTCAGTGTCTGTGAATGTTCTCCTTGCAAGGGGCCACTTATGTAAATTGGAGGGGGCGTCGCGCACGTTCCTTTTTAGCCCAGTGCCTCGCAAATCCTAGGACTGGCCCTGCCATAACTAAAGCAGAGAAGTCTATTTTTTTCTATAAGTATTACAGAGTGATAGAATATAACTGTCAGAAAATGTTTTTCTAATTAGCTTTCAGTACAGAACATACTTCAGTTTTATAAATAATATTTTACCTTTTAAATATAAGTTGAAGTTATCAGTTGATTTTTTGTTGTTATGCACTTCACGAAGTAGTAGTCAAAATGGGTGTGTTTCTCTCTCTTTGTATATATATATTCAGGTACATAACCAATGAAATGTCATGATATAATAGTAGAAATTGAAAGTAATCTTTTAATTGGTTGTCATTTCCAACACTTTCGATATGTTTTGTGAAGTAATTTACCTCAGGGATTTTAGAGAGTTCTACATGCTAAATGGTTAAATGGTATTCCAACAATATTTGTGAAAATGGTAGGGATTGGTATGTAGTATGAGCTAATGTTTAATTGGTGAAAGTGTCTCCAGTTGTTTTTCTGTAAATTACTTTCCCACCTTTTTTGAGCGAGTGCTTGTCAGTGTGCTTCCCGGTACGCAAACTTGCAGCGTTACGGGAGTCCTCCATTTTGTGTTTCGGTAGAATTGAGATACAAGATGGAGGGTAAATAATGTTCAGAATGGGTAGATTGGGGTAGTTTAGACGTATCCTGTCTCCCTAAGTTTTCTGAGGGTGGCTCAGGAGGCTCATATATGTAGTTAAAAAAAAATGTTTTTTATCGCGTGGTTAGCTGCTGGTACGCGAACTAGTTAGCGTACCGGGAAGCGAATATAGGTGAAAATAAGTGAAAAAAGGTACATTCGAAATTTCAAAAGAGTACACTAAGTTAAGGTAGCTCTGAAAAGAGCTTTTGGGTTTTGTGTATGTTCTAGAAACTTATAAGTAGGAACCAATACACATTCTTAAATTTAGTATGAAAACTTTGTTCCCCTCATCTGAGAAATGCACGCCATCTCCTCTGTAGATATCTTGCATGTAGTAACGCAAATTATTGTTGTAGATGCAGCCCATTCCATGGTCCCTCATGTAAGCTGAAACAGACTTATTTACATGCTTCCTCGATTTTTCTATTTGTGGACAAAATTGATTGGACCACCTCCATTTTTGTCTTTGGCATATATTGGAATATACCAAGGCAGTTTGAGGAAAAAGTGTCATCAATTGCTCAAAGGTGTCTTTTAGGAGCATTTCCAGACCTACCCCAGTCAAAGTGCCTAAATGGTTTCCGCCACAGTGCACTATTATGAGGTCAGGGTTTGGCAAATGTAAAAAGGTTTTCACCAATGGTATCAATTGGTGACATTTCAATCCTCTTCGGCCAATCCATTTAATTTCCACATTTTGTAAATTGAGGTTGTGTAAATTTCTGTTATCAGCATACCTGTGAGCCCAGTGGATGTAGCTATGTCCAAGAATCCAGACTGAAAACATGGCTAGAGGAGTTTTTGCTGCAGTCAGATGAAGTGTGGGAATGAAATGGCAGTTGAAATAGTGAAGTTTGTAATGAAAAAAAACTGTGGAGTTTAAGTGCAAATGATTCATTAGCAGTGATTGGTGTATTTCCATTGCTGAAAACAGAAAGTTAGGGTGCATGGATGTGTTCTTTGAAAGATGTAATTTGAATGGTTAATAAAAAATGATGTTATGAAAGATTTCAGTGGATTAGCAGGTGTACTGAGAGTTCAGAGTTCATTTAAAACATTGTTGTTTGAACTTGTGAACATGAGAGGTCTGGCAGGCGGTAGTTGCTATGGAAAAGAGGTAGAAAGGGCAGAGGGGGGAAGGGTGTTGATTTGAAAATAGTGAGGGAAGAGTTTTGATTGGCTGACATGAGAGATATGTGTGATGAATATCAGCGTTTCAGTGCCTTTGTTGGTTCCAGCCTCTGGAGTGCATACCTTTAATTCTGCTAAAGAATAATTGGTGTGTTTCTGAGTCTGTTTTGAATTTCAAAAAGAATTTGTAAAGGTGAGTTATCGTTTATATATTTTAGATAAAGACTAGTATGCTTTTTTGCGTAAATAAGAAAGTCAGCTGTGTATTTAAAATGATGTTTTGCGTCAAGTGTTTTGAATTCTGCTTTCAAAGGTGATTTTGGATCCTTTTACCAATTGTAATTGTAGATAATGTAAATTATTAGTACTGACCAGGTGTGTATATACATAGGAGCTGTGCTGTGTTTTCAAATTATGATCAGAAAATCGTTTTTAAGGAAAAGGCATGCTTTAAAAAATTATGAGAAACTATGTACTTGTGATGTGACTCCTGCAATGCGTCGCTTTTGCGGAACAGATATATGATGCATTTGTGTTGGTATTGTTACGGTGTATATGTAAAAAATGATGCATAAGTGTTGCACGGGCATTGTAAATACTCTCCTATGTGTGCTTAGCAATTTTAAGTCACTTCCCCCGGGTTCAAAGGCCTTGTGAATACGTCCCCATGTGTGTCTGGTCATTTGAAGTCACTTTCCCCGTAGTGCAAGGCCCTTGTAAATACGCCCCCATATGTGCCTGAAAAATTTTCATTTTAATTGTTTGAGTTACATAGCCATGTTAAAAGTTATTGAAAAAAAGGTGCAAGTTCCTTAAAAAAACTTTTTTATGTGTATTAGGGCATCTTAAGTCTGTTCCGCATGAATGTAGGTGTATTATTGTTTTACATAAAAGGTTTAAAAACTTTTTTTGAAATCAAATGCATGCATACTTAGGGCCCGATGTAGGTGGTCGTTTCAGGCCATTTACCGACCGGTTACGGCCGATTTCAGCCGTTTCCGACCGGTAAATGGCCAATCGGTATGTAGGGGCCTAAATCCAAGGCCACATGTAGGTAAATCCACATTTACAGAATCGGAAAAATTATCGGTTCGGTAAAATAACGAATCGGTAATTTAACCGATTCTGTAAATTTCCTATGTAGGGGGGACTCTTCTGAGTCTCAAAGGCCTTAACGAATCGGTATTTTAGCATGAAATCCAACCTCATGGTAAAATACCGATTTCGGTGTGCATGCACATGTGTGCATGCACACCTATGTCATGTGAAAGGCAGACCTGTCCTTAGGGCAGGTATGCCTGCCACATGGCACCTGTGCCTGTTTTGAGGGTGCCAGAGGGTGTCAAAGTGACACCCCCTGCACCCTTGTGAATTCTTTAATTACCGATTTAGTAAATACCGAATCGGTAATGCCTAATCATTGTAATTGTAGATAATGTAAAGTATTAGTACTGATAAGGTGTGTATGTACATAGGAGCTGTGCTGTGTTTTCAAATTATGACCAGAAGAGTCCTACCTACATATGGGTGGCTTTAAATCGGTATATTTATCGATGTTTTATTTTACCGAATCGGTAAAATTACCGATTCGGTAATTTTACCGATTCGGTAATATATTGCCCCTTACATGACAAATTTTGTTATCTGGTCGGTAACGGCCGAAAATACAGTTTTTCGGTCGTTACCGACCGACCTACATCTGGCCCTTAAAGTCTTAGAGACAGATTTATGATGGTTGTGCGTCTCTTTTGTGCTGTTGGTGCGTCACTTTTGTAATGCAGGAGAGATTTAGAAGAAGCACCATGTTGCAAAACAGCAGCCGCGGGTCGAGGAGGGAGTTACGGTGAAGCAGGCATGCGGGGAGGGGCAGAGTGGAGGGACGTAAACACTGGCATATGGATTATTGCAGGTAGGTACACAATTTAATGTGTGTAAAGTTTTATGTGGGCTTTTTTTTGCAGGGTGGGTAGTCATTTGCATGAAAGCCCTGTAATACTATCACTATCACAGTAAAATTAAAAACATTTTAATGAATCATCTTTATAGCGTTGCTGAATCAAATTCTTACTGTTGATTTACTGTTTGGTATTAGTGGTTAATAGCATTTTTTATTATATTTTACCACAGATTCAACTGCAGATTATAGAGAAATTAGACAATGCCATCTAAAGATAGAATCCGAAAGTTTACGAAACGTCAAAGACAGCAGATTACTACATTTTTGCAGCAGTCCTCTACATTTAAATCACCTCAACGCACGAAGAAAACTTCGGGTAAGCGAACGAAATCATTTCTTAGAAACATTTGTAGAAACAAAAGTATAACTACAGAACAAGTTTTAGTGCCGAAAAAGAGAGCCAATTTAAATGGAAAGGAAAGGCCCGTCAAAAAAGTTTCTGCTACAGCTGGAGATAACTCTGTGCATGGCAGTAGAAGGGAAAATGTATTCAGGGACATTCGTAGGCGAATGTTCCGCAACAGGGTAATTGTCAATTTGCTAAAACAATTCAAGAAAGGCCAACAGAAAGCGGCATTTTATAAGAAAAAGAAAAATGTAGAGAAAATTATTGATCAGGCTTTCGAAATTAAGCGAAAGTTATTTATTTTGGTAATTAATAGAATTAGGAAACTAAACAAGGTAATCTATGTTTTCAAATCTAATAGTAGATGGAAGAGAGAAGTAAATCGAAGTAATTTTTGTGATGTTTTCTCAGGAGAATGGATGCATAGTTCAAATAGTGAGGCATTTTTTAATGAGGAGAGTTATTTTCAGGACAATGATTTGGTGCATGCAGTTGACACCAGTGGTCGAGCTTATGAGGTGAAAGACGGTCAACCGGTTGAAAAAGAAATACTTGTGTCTGCAGATGCAGAAGAGGCGTTAAGTGATGAGGTTTTAGGGAGATGTCCTAAGGGACCAGTGTACACCTGGAAGTGTAGTTCTATTTGCAGTGTGCGACAGGATTCCATCAATTCGCTTTGTGATTTTATACGGACATTTCATAAGAAAAGTGTAAAGCAAAAAATAAAGATGTTGCAAGAATTAGATCCTTGCAGAGTGAGACAAGTGACAGGTTTGCGTGGTCATTCACTGGCTTGTCTTTCCAGGAGAGTATGCCAGAGTGTATTTCATCATTTCAGGATGCTAGCAGTGCATCATAATAAAGTGAGGAAATTAGTGAGAATGTTGTATTATGCTAAGAGTCCAGCAATTATGCTTAAACAATTAAGCAGTGCTCTTTTGCATGGTTCTGAAGTAGATGTGAAGAATATTTGTCAAGAAATTGAGTTCTGTTACTTTGCTGGTAAAGAGAACAATGTTGATATTGAACCACTAGAAGAAGGTAATGTGGAAGAGAGTGTACAGATTTTCAGTACAGATAAGTTTCATAAGGATATTTCCACGTTTATGGTGAAATCAAGTGAGAGGCCTAATTTTACTTGTGTGTGTTGTCGACTGACTTATTATAAGAATCAGACTAAGTTAGTGGATATATATGCAAAAAGTGATATGGAAAACAATAGTGAATGGAAGGATTTTGCCACATACTTGATGGTAGAAAATTGTTTTGATTTGGGAGCGGACCAACGTATGTGTACTTATTGTTTTAACAAATTAAACCAAAACCAGATGCCTGCTAGGGCGGTTCATAATAATCTGGAATTGGTAGAGATTCCTTCTGAATTGAAGGATTTAAATACTTATGAATCTATTTTGATTCAAAGTGTGCATCCCTTTCAAGCAATTGTAAGAATGGAGCCAAAGACAGGGAAGTTGCCTCCATCAGATTTACAGAGAGGATTAAAGGGAAGAGTTGTTTATTTGCCTCTAGATTTGAACAAAAACATTAACACAATTGGAGTAGAGAAAGTGGAAGAGGAACCTCTAGTTATCATAGTTAATGGTGTTCCGACAAAGAGTAAGAAAATATGGCAAGATTTAGTGGATGTTAGAAAAGTCAAAAATGCAACATTGTATTTAAAAAAAAATAATAAGTACTATAAGAATGTATATGTTGCAGAAGAGGAAGTAAGTGAGGAAGAGGATAGCGATTTGTGTCCTGGTCAAATTGAAAAAGTAGAAGCCTCTATAAAGGAAGAAATTTATGAACATTATAGTGTTCATCCTTTGCATTCCAAGGAAGCTATGGGGAATGCTATTGAGTTGTTTCAAATGAAACAAGCCAAAGGGAGTCCCATTAGTGTTTGGGAGGAAAGTTTGGAAGCTCGGTGTTTCCCACAGCTATTTCCCACAGGTCGAGGAGGACGATATGATGAGCGACCTGTTCAAATTCCTGCTTCAGAATACCAGACTTTACGATTGTATGCAGAAGATGCTAGGTTTCGACAATGCATTCCATATTTGTTTCATCTCCTGTTTGAAAGCGATCTGTCAGGACTGTCATATGCAGTGAACCACATCTTGAAAAGTGGTCTACAGATGCGAAACATCTCGGCAAGGGACTTTATGGATAAAGTCAATGTCCAAGGCAGTATTTTGGATTCTCACCTAATTAATCTCATGGCGTGTCAGCGTGGTACTAATGAGTACTGGTACCGTCGTCATGGTGATTTAAAATGTATGCTGAGGAACTTAGGAACTCCGACATGGTTACTCACTCTCAGCTGTGCCGAGTATAGCTGGGAAGACTTACTTGAATTTCTATGAGAGGCAAATGGAAACATTGAAAATATTGAATTCTAGACACCCCGAGAACTGTGCTCTTTAGATCCAGTGAATGTATGCAGGTACTTCAATCATAGATTTGAAGCTATGATGTCTTTCATCATGAATAATAAGAATCCACCTCTTGGAGTGGTGTTGGATTTTTTCTAGAGAAAGGAGTACCAAGCAAGAGGTGCTCCTCATATACATATGCTGCTATGGATCAAGGATGCACCTAAATTTGGAACAGATCCGGATGACTTAGTGATGAGTTTCATAGAACAGTATTCTACGTGTGCTGTTCCAAACGCAAAGGAGAAGAAAAGCCTAAGAGAACAAGTTCTACGTTTCCAAAGCCATCGTTGTGGAAAGTACTGTCGTCGTAAATTCAGAAACAAGGACAAGTTCTACACCAAATGTCGTTTCAACTTTCTAAAGGAAGAGTAAACAGTTTGATGTCTTCACTGCGACATAATGTGACGAGGAAATCACCCATAAACACATACAATTTGAAAAGAAACGAAGAGTCCAAGTACATCAATGACTACAACCCTGTGATTTTGTCCATGTGGAATGCTAACATGGATATACAGTTTGTGGCTGACAACTGTATGGCTGTGGCTCGGTATGTGACATCTTACATCACCAAAAAAGAAAAGACAGAATTGAAGGATATGTGGAAGGATATTTCCCATGAAAAGAGCCTCAGCAAGAAGTTGTGCAGTTTCAGTTTGAAGATGTTGTCGCATCGAGAAATCGGAGCTTACGAATGTTCTGACCGCTTGTCTTCAGCAAGTCTCTATGCCAAATCCAGAAGTATCCTTTGGGCGAGTCTTGCTCCTGCTGCAACGCGAAATTGAGTTCTAAAACCTGTACGGGAAATTGAGTATTTGGCGGAAAAGGAGCCAAACAGTACCGACATTTTGAAGACCAACATGTTGGATACATATAATCCAAATCGAAGCAGTCACCTGGAGAATGCTCGTCTGTATGATGTTCTTCAAAATTACGTTTTCAAAAGGAACATCAAAGAAGATATCGATAAAGGAGTGTATGCTGTAATTGGAAGTGAAGGATGTCTGGTCAAGCAAAAAAAATGTCAATTGATAAATCATCGAAAATTGGATTGTGAATCTTCCGAAAGAAAAGAGTTTTTCTATTTAGCTCTTTTGCAACTTTTCAAGCCTTGGCGTGCAGAAGAGGAACTGCTTGGGGATTTTCTCTGTTACGAAGACTCCTTCAATGCAGCCAAGGAGTCCATAGAATGTCCTGTTTTTCCCAAATATCTACAAATGTTGAATGCAGAAATTGAGCAGGAAGCAACAATTGCAGCCGAGATTGCTAGAGACAGTTCTCAGGACAGTCAGAGTTCTGTTTCATTGAGTCAGGATCCACTAGGAGAACCAGTTATCGAAAATGAAGCTGCCACTGCCATGATTGAAGTGGAAAGAGCCATGGCACATGCTCAGAAGGATGCAGTTAACTTAGAAGAATTGGAAAGACAACTCAACGTTGAGCAGAGGAAAATATATGACGAAGTTACCAGCCAAATTGAGCATGGATTAAGTCATGAGAAGGAAGAGTGCTCATGTACGTCGTTGAAGCCTGTTCGACTGTACGTGAGTGGAGAAGCAGGAACTGGAAAAAGTTTCCTCATTAAAGCAATTTCATGTTATCTGCAGAAAAGGACTGAATCATCACTGTCTTGTGTTGTGACCGCTCCAACTGGACTGGCAGCTCATAACATTAAAGGGATTACTTTGCATCGGTTACTGATGCTGCCAGTGGAGCATGATAACAAATTACAATACCACAAGTTATCTGGAGATGCTTGTTGTGAAGTATCTAGAGTCCTGAAGAAGATGAAACTTCTTATTATTGATGAAGTAAGCATGGTTTCCAATGTCATGCTTGCTTTTGTGCATTTGAGAATGCAGGAAGTTCTTAAAACAGAGTATGATGTGTTATTCGGTGGCAAACACACTATTGTTTTTGGTGATCTTCTGCAGCTGACACCAGTGAAAGGACAACCAGTGTTTAAACTGCTTACACATGAAGATACCAAGAAGTGCCTAGGGAGCATTGGCAACGTTAACATATGGTTAAACTTCAGTTATGCTGAGCTGCGTGAAAATATGCGTCAGGCGAAGGATGAAGATTACAAGAATATTCTACAAGATGTTAGAATCGGGAAAGTGACTGAGTGTGGTAAAGAAGCTTTACATGCACGCTTACTGTCAAATTTATATCCAGAAAAAGACGTTTTGCCAGAGGATATTTTTCAGAAAATTACTGAGAAGAAATCTGGAATATGTTTGATGCCAACTCTTGCAGAATGTTCCATCTTCAACAACAAAATGTTGAATTTAGAAAAACAAGACATTGTAAAACTTGAAGCTATTGACAAAATAGAGCATATGGGAGCAACAATTATTTTGTCAGAGAATTTGAAATCTAAATTGGATTTATTAGAGAAGACTATATCTAAAACTGCAGGTTTTGAAAAGACTTTGAATGTATGCTTAAATTGCCGAATCATTTTGAGAAGGAATTTACATGTTGAAAGAGGTCTGGTAAATGGATCAATGGGTAATGTTGTTGATTTTGAGAGATACAGAAGTAGAGATGGAATTGAATTTTTAAAAATTAAATTTGATGGCATTGAGGAAGTACAGCTAATTGGTCGTTGCTCTGCTAGGTTTTTGCTGGTTAAAGACTTATATGTTCGCCGTAAGCAGTTTCCTGTTTGCTTGGCATATGCGGTAACAATCCATAAATCGCAAGGTTTAAGTGTAGACACTGCTTTGGTGAATATTGGCAGTTCTGTGTTCAAGGAGGGTATGGCTTATGTAGCATTGTCACGAGTCAGAACTTTATCGGGATTGTACTTGATTGACTGTGATGTCACAAACATTTGTGCGGATCTAGATTGTGTTAAGGAATACAATAGGTTAAGAAGAGAGTATGCGCCACATTTGCCTCAATATCCTTTGTTTGAGAAACGTGTGGTAGGCCGGAAACGAAGAAATATCAGTAATCGTAGGGAGGTTGATGCAAAAAGACCAAAAGTCGATGAACCCAAAAGTGAAAGCAGGAATAAAATGAATTCTGTTGAAAATGTTGTTGGTTTTAAATTTGAAAATAGTTCTGGTTTCAACTGCTATGCTAATGTAGTTGTTAATGTTCTCTTTTCACTAGAGACTTTCAAAGAACATATTGTGATCAATTCGGAACAAAGTTTATGCTGTTTGTTGAATTCTGTGTTAGAGAAATGTAGTGCTGATAAAACGAGAGTAGAAAGTGTGTCTGAAATTCGTTTTCTGTTAGACGAATGTTCAGGTCAAACAGAATTCTCTGAAAATATTCAGCAGCATTGTCAGGAGTTTTTAATGTATATGCTTGATGTATTGCAAGATGAAGGTGTAGATGTAGATTATCTATTTGGCCTTTCTTATCAATGGCAACATGACTGCGAGAACTGTAGGCTATCAAGTACTAATAGTGTAGACTCAGAAAGATTTATATATTTAACATTGCCTGACAGTAAATCAGTATCCTTCAATAAGCTAGTAAAGGATAGCCGATCAAAATATGGAGTGCAGCCAATGTAAGTCTGGAATGCTGTCCACGTTAATTTTACGAAGTTATGGCCAGTATGTCATTTTAATGTTCCAACGATGTAGGCCTGATGGAACTAAATTGACAACTTTAATTAATAATTTTGTGGCTTCGCAGTTGTCGATATCAGGAAGGACTTTTAAAACTACTGCAATTATATATCATAATGGTCCTTCAACTAATTCAGGACATTATACAGCTTATTTGAAATCTGGAAACGGTTGGTCATTCTGCAATGATTCTGTTTTAACTTTCCAAAAAAGATTGCCTTTCCACCTTCCAAATTCTTACCTGGTGTTCTTACAACCAACATTTTAGGAAAAAAAGCTTGGGATTTGTTCAGAGGAATTTCAAGATGTTCTAATGGCTCCTACTCTATATGGCCTTGTGGATAATTGTAGTACAGAGCGAAAACTGTTTGTTTTTATAGGCAAAGTCAAGTAGCAGATCAAAATAAGGAGTAGAGGAAATGTAAGTCTGCAATGCTGTCCACATTATTTATGGAAACTTATGGATGAAATGTCTTTTTACAATTTCAACTACATAAACTGGAAGAAAATAAGTTGTCCAGTCTAATTAGAAATGTTTTGGCTACATAGTCATCGATTTCAGGAAGAACATTTGCAACTGCAGCTATTATATAATATACTGGTCCTTTGACAACATCTGGATATTAGACAGCTTATTTAAAATTTATAAAATGGCTAGTCTTTCAGCAAACATTACTAATTGACTATGAAGCAATGTTGCCTTTTGACTTGTTTTTTGAAGTCAGAATTTAGGGTAGGTAGTTGGACTAGAATGATTCTAGGTGTTGCTGTAATTTAGTGTGCTGTTTCAAATTGCTTTGTATGTCTCAGTTTTCTTAAAACAATTGAGTTTATCTTTCAGAAAGTGGCGGGCAGAAAATAGTAACAGCACAACAGAGTATAAGCTGTTCATAGGATATTCTTTGACGTCATAGAAAGTAAGTTACTTTGGAGAAGTTCCTATTTCTGCTTATTTATATTAATTGTGTTTTTTAAACATAATCATTTTGATTGTGTTTTTTTTCCCCGCTGTTATATGATGAATACCTTCAACTCACTGTTTTCAGTGAAAGTTGATATTTTCTGATAACAGCAAAAATAAACCATTAAATATGTTTAATTAATTTTCTACTTTGAATTGTGATTTCTAATATATATATGGATTGGTGAGGCTCACTGGTTAGAGGTGGTAGACCCGGAAGCAGAGGTCAGCCCGGGACCAGGGTTCAATTCCTGACGTGGCAGGGTCTTGGGCCATCGTCAGCGGTCTCGATAATTCTCGCCTCGGTGCCTATTCCAACCATGGGTCCCACTCAGCAACTCTGGGCAATAGCTTGCTTAATCTCTACTAACGGCCCCATCAGCGCCGGGGATGCCTGGCTTCACCTTGGGGATGCCCAGGAGGGATCATCTCTCAGGGAAAGCCAGGATGGGTTCCCCAGCGGTATACAGCGCTGGGACGCCTCTTTGCTGGGGCAGCTGTGTGCTGTTTACAAGTATACCACATTTAACATTCATTTTGTCTCATGCTCACACTTTTTTCACCACCTTCTATTAATTTAAATTTTTTTGTTCTTTCTTACACAGATTAAAAGTATAAAAAAGATAATTTAGTACGGTAATGACAATTAAAAGGTAAGTGTTTAGTACTCTTTACGTTACATGTCTATCAGATTTAACTTTTATTAGTTCCACTGCTTCTTTTCTTTAACCCTTAGTTTCCTGTCTTTGCTACTTCCATCATTTCTTTTTCTTTTACTTACTTATACTACTCTTTTCACTTCTTCTATCAGTCCCTCTTTCAACAGTAACTGTGTGTTACTCCCTCTATTTGTCTTTCTTTTCACATTACTCTCTGTTTATTTATTCGTCTTTTTAAAAAAAATATTTTTTTTAGTTCGCTCCCGGTTCGCGTACCCGAACGCTAACCGGGAAGCGAATCAAAAGAAATAGAGGATGCTAGAGTGCTAAACATTCTAGCAATTTTTTTAAAAAGGGAAGGTAGTTCTGAAAAGAACGTTTTTTTATTCTTTTTGATGTTTTATATTTTTTTTGTGTTTTTTTTGAGGAAGGGGAAACACAAATGATTCACTTCAAAGGGTTCAACAGGAGCAACAAAAAAAAAATTACTTTCTTGGACGTTTTGGACATTGATGATTTTCAAATGATGTATTTATTAAAGTATACTCATCTCTCCGCATGAAATTAATTTTCCACATGCTAGACATGTAAATCTCATCTGCCCAAAGTTCTTTTGGAGATTTGGGACCGTTTCTCTTGCCTCTGACTCACTTATTGCTAAGTCATTGGTGGATGTTTTAGCCGGTCGGGGTTATCCATCAGATCTCGAAGTTGTGCTTTAGAATAATTAAGAGGGTGCCAACTCTCCATGTGCCGATGCATGGTATGATTACCATAGCTATATTTTTTTTCGGTCCCTCTCGAGAGTTTTTTTTTGCAGATGAGGCAGGTAACATATCTGGCATTAACTTTCTTTTCATGAGAAGGATGAGAAAAAAATTGCCAGATAAAATTCACTTTGATATGGGACGTTCTTGGCATTTCTTTCAGAAAGCCACTTGTCCCTTGCTCCTGTTCCTCGTCTTCCTCTTCTTCTTCTTCCTGGTTGAAGATGACCTGGCTAGTCGATCCTCTCTTCTTTGGTGGTGGTGGAGGTGGTGGAGATCCACCAGCTGCAGCTAATACAAATGCCATGTCTTAGCAAACAAAAACAGGTCTTTCTCTCATAAAAATGAAAGTCGGAGTGAGGAAAAAAGGTGGGACTTTCATCATTTGAGAAAAGAAAATATTCTAGACCAATGAAAAGTGTTTATTTTACGTCATATGATCAAGCGTTCCATCATTAGGAAACTAAAAGTAAAATGAACCAATGAAAAGTTTTATAAACAAGTCACATGACCTGTTATGCTTACGTTCCGCGTTCCGCGCTGCGCCTCGGATCGATTCCGAGCCTTTACGTTTCGCGCCTTGGTTCGCGTTCCAGAATGCTTCCGGGTGCGCTAATGCAGAACGTCTTAAGGGACATTACGTAGTAACGCGATATGTTGCTTTTACGGGACGCATCGCGATGTGCCTTTCTAACGCGGTATTTGCACGTTGAACGTTTACCGTTTCGCGGATCGGCAGCGAAACAAGAAAAAATTATTTAAACTATAATATAAATTGAATTTAAAAAATATAATACAAATATATATAAAATATATTTGTGAATTAGAATAAGAACATATGTTACAGCTATAGATATTTGCTATTAAAAAACCATTGAAATTCACTGAAAAAACCATAGGTTATAGACCATATATAGTTAGGAATTAGCATTTACAAAACCTTGAAAATTCACTGAAAAAACCATAGGTTATAGACCATATATAGTTAGGGATTAGCATTTACAAAACCTTATTTTACTCGCATAAAACCATTGAAATTCGCATATATAGTTAGTTGCGCTAACTATATATCGCGCACCCACAATCCACTGCTGATGATGTCACATATTACATCATTCATGACATGGTCAGTGACATCACTGATGACATCATCCAGTGGCTGTCTGTTTCTGTAAAGTAAAAATATGTCTTACATATTGAAGAATGAGTGGATGTATAAGTGTCTGGATGAAGGATTTAGTAGGTGCATGACTGACTGTATGAGAGAGTGATTAAATGTGTCTCACTGAGTGCATGGGTTAGTGACTAAACTGTCTTAATTTGTGCATCATTATATCTGTTGTTCTATGAACTGCTGCATGTGTTGATCAGTAGCTATATGAGTAACTGTATGGGTTATTGATTGGTTGTCCAAGTATTTGTATGGGAGAGTGAGTGTGTGTGTGGGGGTGGCTGGGAGGTGTGTGACTCTGTGCATACATGTGCGAACAGTTGATTCACTAGATCTATGGGTTCAAAACTGCATGTTGAAACAGCTGTATGGGTGGTTGACTGTGTACGAGTGTATTGGTGAGTGAATGGATATCTCAGTGCTACATGTCAAAGTAAGTACATATGTAAAACACAGTACAGGTGAGAGTTCAAATATATAAATTACTGTGCATAAGAGCCAGTGAATGTGTGAGTGGCTGTATGGATCATTGTGAACTTGTATCAGGGATTGTATAAAAGAGTAAATATGTGTTAGTATATGTTCGAATAAGTAAGGTGTGTATAACTGTATAGTTGAGGAAATGGAGGTGTGATTGATTCTTTGCATGACTGACTAGGTGTGTGAGTAACTCCATGGATGAGTGACAGTCTGTGAGTGTCTGTTTACACTGAGTGTATCTAAGGTTATATCAGAGTCTGAAGAGGTTCATCGTATAATCACATGAATGATGTCATCAGTGATGTGATCAGTAATGTCAAATGAGATGTCATCAGTGATGTCATCAGTGATGTCATTTGAGATGTCATCATTGATGTCATCAGTGATGTCACTGACCATGTCATGAATGATGTAATATGTGACATCATCAGCAGTGGATTGCGGGTGCGCGATATATAGTTAGCGCAACTAACTATATATGCGAATTTCAATGGTTTTATGCGAGTAAAATAAGGTTTTGTAAATGCTAATCCCTAACTATATATGGTCTATACCCTATGGTTTTTTCAGTGAATTTTCAAGGTTTTGTAAATGCTAATTCCTAACTATATATGGTCTATAACCTATGGTTTTCTCAGTGAATATATATATATATATATATATATTTTCATGATACACAGCAAGAGGGTATTCTCCGGGATCCATTTCCCTTTGTCAGGTGGCGTGTTCCCTCGGCCAACCCCGCCGCCGAGTTTCCAATAGCTTCCAAAGTTCTGCCACAATAAGCACCACACACCACAAGCACTCGAAGAAGTACAGCAAGTTAGCGTTTATTTCCCAAGTAACGCTACGCGTTTCAGCACAGAAGTGCCTTGATCACACGTTTAACCAACATCCAGTAAGGAACATCTTAAGTACAAGCCTGCCGAGTTTTTTTCATAAGTCCACCATGGTCACATATGCTCTCTAGTATCACTATATCATTTATCATACTTGGCACCTTACCTTACCTTACCTTACACACAATCTCCCCCACTAACAAGGGGATAAGAAGGGCGCATTCTTGACTAACAGTTTTAGTTTACTGGCTAGTCCTCACATACCCACTAATCAGGGACTTGAGTTTTGGAAGAGTTTCACCTCAGGGTGCCCAGAGGGCACATAAGACAAACATTGCACTTCGTACCTGTATTTTGTTTACAGCTGAGGTATTGCGTTACCAAGGGAACCGCAGGGTGTTCCCTTGGCCGATCACGTGCTACCAGATTGAGTATGTGATTGGATGAGCAAGACACATGACTCACAATATTTGACGGCGCATGTTAGCTCATAACACTACTATTACAGGTAATACACTTCGTATCAACATCTTATATACACACGGTACCATACCAGTCCGGGTCGTTTACAATGTTCATTACAAATGTTTATGTTGTCTGACTTTACAAATATGCGAACCATGTACATTAACATTACTTTATGGTTAACATACCGGGTAATTGATGTATGACATGATTACTGGGGAATATCTGGACATTTGTTATTATTGTTACTTTGTCAGACCAACTCTAAGATGGCGCCTTCATGACTGTGTTTGGGTGCGTTAGTCCATCATTGATGTTTATTGTGGACACACGGTAAAAACAGCAAACGTTGAGAGCATTATTGTGTGAACAAGCACTCATGGAGTGCGAAACGCGTCACGTAGGGCGTCACGTAGGGCTTATGGCGTGAATAAACCCTACCTTTTTGACAGACCTGCATTTCTAGTGTGGATTATTGCTGTACCTGAGTGCACGCTTGGAACTCAGCTTTGAACTTTATATTGAGTACCGGATACCTCACCGGCAGCGCGCCACCCCCACTGGGCGAGGGATACCCCACTGAGGTGATCTTTGGATTAATATATATATATATCATGGACTACTTTGACCAGAAAGCCACGGCAATGGTGACGCCCATGGGGGCGGGGCTTGTTCATTCATCCAATAAAGGTATCCCTCAAAAAGCTTTGCTGAATCCTTGCACAATTGTTATGTATACCTGCCAGTGAACAAGGGTACAGAGTTACTCGAAACGCGTTTGGCTTATCATTCAGAAGCCTGACCGGCATGCTGTACTTGCAACCGCCTGAGGCACGTGTGTGTTCACCCCTTCGTGTGTGATGGTTTCATTGGGCAACCTTCGTTTTCTGAATAAATGCGGCTAGTCCGGCCGCGAAACTGTCCCGCCGCTGGAGCTAGCGGATCCTCGAGCTCTGCAAACGCGAGCCTGAAGTTGGAACGAAGGGGGCCTGAGCCTCAGGTTGACATTGGGCTGTACCGCAGCAAGTCTGTTCAGCGCTTTTCTATTTTAGAAATTATTGACTTTACTTTTGTGCCTGAACAACTTTTGGGATTTAGCAAAAAAAAACACTTGGGACTGAATGGGATTGCAAGCATGGCTTATTTTCATGGACTACTTTGACCAGAAAGCCACGGCAATGGTGACGCCCATGGGGGCGGGGCTTGTTCATTCATCCAATAAAGGTATCCCTCAAAAAGCTTTGCTGAATCCTTGCACAATTGTTATGTATACCTGCCAGTGAACAAGGGTACAGAGTTACTCGAAACGCGTTTGGCTTATCATCCAGAAGCCTGACCGGCATGCTGTACTTGCAACCGCCTGAGGCACGTGTGTGTTCACCCCTTCGTGTGTGATGGTTTCATTGGGCAACCTTCGTTTTCTGAATAAATGCGGCTAGTCCGGCCGCGAAACTGTCCCGCCGCTGGAGCTAGCGGATCCTCGAGCTCTGCAAACGCGAGCCTGAAGTTGGAACGAAGGGGACCTGAGCCTCAGGTTGACATTGGGCTGTACCGCAGCAAGTCTGTTCAGCGCTTTTCTATTTTAGAAATTATTGACTTTACTTTTGTGCCTGAACAACTTTTGGGATTTAGCAAAAAAACCCACTTGGGACTGAATGGGATTGCAAGCATGGCTTATTTTCATGGACTACTTTGACCAGAAAGCCACGGTAATGGTGACGCCCATGGGGGCGGGGCTTGTTCATTCATCCAATAAAGGTATCCCTCAAAAAGCTTTGCTGAATCCTTGCACAATTGTTATGTATACCTGCCAGTGAACAAGGGTACAGAGTTACTCGAAACGCGTTTGGCTTATCATCCAGAAGCCTGACCGGCATGCTGTACTTGCAACCGCCTGAGGCACGTGTGTGTTCACCCCTTCGTGTGTGATGGTTTCATTGGGCAACCTTCGTTTTATATATATATATATATATATATATATATATATATATATATATATATATATGTATATATATTTTCATGATACACAGCAAGAGGGTTATTATCCGGGATCCATTTCCATTTGTCAGGTGGCGTGTTCCCTCGGCCAACCCCGCCGCCGAGTTTCCAATAGCTTCCAAAGTTCTGCCACAATAAGCACCACACACCACACGCACTCGAAGAAGTACAGCAAGTTAGCGTTTATTTCCCAAGTAACGCTACGCGTTTCAGCACAGAAGTGCCTTGATCACACGTTTAACCAACATCCAGTAAGGAACATCTTAAGTACAAGCCTGCCGATTTCAAACTTATGTAAACATAAAAGAAGTACAATGCATACATAGAAATTGGTGCGGCCATTTGTAAAGAGTTTTTTTCATAAGTCCACCATGGTCACATATGCTCTCTAGTATCACTATATCATTTATCATACTTGGCAGTTATTCAGACAACTTGTTTACAATGCTATTGATAACAAAATTAAAATGAAACAATTAATTTAAGCTTTAAGTAGTGAAGTGATTACGACCTCGTGCATTGAGCAGGGTAGAATTCCGTCGACTAGTGATTCCTCAAAGACCTCGCGGAGGACAGGGGCCATAATGTCTATGTACACTTTATAAAACTCGGCAGGGATCCCGTCTAGGCCGGGCGCTTTTCCATTTTTGAGTGACATAATAGAATCCCTGATTTCATCCAATTCCTAAGGGGCGGCTAGGAAAGCCCTGTCACCATCACTGAGCCAACAGAGAGTCACATCTCCGAGGATGTCATTATATGGCACGTCAGCGGTCGTGGCCGTGGTGTACAGCGCATTATAATGAGACATGAAGGCTGTTAGTAGGTCGTCTGAGTCTCTGACTGTTTGTCCCTGATCGCCTACAACCTCCAGAATCGCATTATGATTGTGCGGGGTGCGCGTCAACACTGCCAGGGCTTTACCTGGTCTGTCTCCCTCACAGTATTTTATCGCCTGCCAGTGTTTTCTTTTAAATTTGGCTTCCCTGTTTGCTTCATCCTTGTAACGTGTCAGTTTTTCTCTAAACTCTGCATGGGCTTAGTACTATCCCCCACTACCATACGAGCTTCCAAGTCCTTTAGTTCACTATCGAGTGTGCGAATTGTGCGTTGAATGTCGCGCAGAACTCCGAAGCTTTTCGATATGCAATATCCCCTGATCGTAACCTTGTATGCCTCCCAAATGTGTTCGACCAAGTCCACAGATCCCTTGTTTCTAGGAAAGAAAGCGGCAATTTCCTCACCAAGTTCAGTGCGGAACACGGTGTCCAACAGGGCCTCTGGCTGCAGCCTCCAGTGTGGTCTAGGATTGTCCCATCCAGGCATCTGTAGGTGTATCAGGACCGGGCTATGACCAGAATATGTCCTCGGGAGGTGCACCACCCAAGTCACCCCTGCATAAATCTCTCTAGACGTAAAAATGTAGTCCAGTCGTGCCCACGTGCCTGTCAGTGATGCAAAATGTGTGCCCTCCTTCCGGAAAGGGTGTAAGTAGCGCCAGCTGTCCACCAGACCGCCCTCCGGGATCACGCCCTCTAGAGCCTCCCTGGACCTAGGTTTGTAATGCATCACTCGGTCTGCCCTATCCAGTTGAGGCACCAGTGCTAAGGTAAAGTCTCCTCCCCAAATAACATGTCGGACCCCACGTCCAGAATTTTGCCCCAAAGTGTGGTAAAGAATAATGGCATGTCCACGTTAGGTGCATAACAGTTTACTAAAGTGATGGTGTCATGGCCTAGGCGTCCCCACATCAGGGCAAAGCGGCCCTCTGCATCCGTCAGCTCACCACACACTTGAAATAGCAGAGTACGTCTAATCAGGATAGCACCTCCTCTTGCATAAGTAGAATAAGACGAAAAAACACGGGCGCTTACCATTTTACTTGCAAAGGTAGTTCGTGCCTGCGGTGATATGTGTGTTTCCTGCAACATGGCAACCTGAACTTGATGGCGATCTAAGTATGCAATCACATTTCGACACTTTTTAGCATTGTTAAGACCCCTTAAGTTCCATGACCTACAACTCAATCGTGCATCAGACCCCGGTCCCGCCATAAGCTAGGGTACATCATAGAAATGTAGCATGCCATAGTAGACTCTGTAGAACCATCTCTTGTCAGGTGATACCAAACACCGCAGTGACCAACCAACCGCCCTTCCACCCTGTATAACAAGATTCCCTCCCCAAAAGAACTCGTCCCCCCTCCCACTACTGCATCCCAATCATACCAGCAGCCACCCGTTCCCACCCCTCCCCTCCTCCTTTCCCCCCACAACTTCCACAACTTGTTCCCATGATTAGGGTATATCCGTAGGGGAAACAACATCAAGAGCACACAGCCACTTTTTCCTCCAGTAGCCTCCCGCTCTGTACCACCCTCGGTGGAGGCCAGGGCAGGGATAGTGGTCCCTGAAATACTTTACCACTGGATGAGTTAATTAGTCCCAAACTTCAGTAAGGCGTCCAAGCTATCTGGCATAGTGTCTCAAGGTTCAAACCCATCCGGTCAGAACCCGAGCAGTCTGTTCCATGAAGGTCGCTTCGCATCAATTATCCTCATCCGTCAATCTTGGGTCGTCCTCAAGGGCCGTATTGCCACCCGACCATCCCTCTGTGCTTTGCGGATCGCTTCCAAGTAAGCGTCTGCTTTTTGCAGATTCGTGAAAACTCGCTGCTTTCCTTGGTGTGTCACCCGCAGCTTTGCCGGGTAGAGCAGAGCATAGTCTAGCTGGGCCTCACGCTGTTTCTTTTTAACATTTAGGAACTTGCGTCGTTCCTTCTGCACTAGGGGAGTGAAATCAGGATAGATAGAAAAGGGGATACCATTGTAGTGCAGGGTCTGTTTGGTTCGAGCTGCTCTCAGTGCGACGTCTCGGTCGCGATAATTCAACAGGCGAGTGATGATTGGCCTAGGCGGCGTTCCGGGTTTAGGGATGGGGGCCAACGACCTATGTGCCCTTTCGACAATGAACTGAGGTGAGAAGACGTCTTCTCCCACTGACGCTCTGAGTAGTTTATCCACATATAGTTCCATCCTGCCTGTGTCCGTGGACTCCGAATGCCCGTAACGCGAATGTTGTTGCGTCTGCTACGGGCTTCCAAATCCTCGTTCTTGGCTGCTATAACTCGCAGTAGATTATCCATGCGGGCTAGTTGAGAGGTATGGGAGGTGGTGATGTCATCATTGTCCGAAATCCGCTGTTTCATTGTTGTTATCCGCTCCTCATGCTAGTCTACTTTATGCACAAGGGCGTCCATCCTGGAGGACATCCTCTCCACTTTCTCCACCACAGTGGCGAAACCTTGTCGCATCTCCTGAAGTAGACGGTGCATATCTAGCTCTTTAGAGGGAGATACTGCGGCAGTAAGGTCCGCTCCACTAGGCTCCGTCTTGGCTGGCACTGTCTTCGATCCCTTCCTCGCGCCTTCAAAATTTATTTTTGTCTGGCGGTTTTCGGGATGCACCATCGTGCTTTTGCGCCTTTCGCTGCCCACCACCTTGGGATCCACTGATGCGATAGTGAGCACCTCTTGGCCAAATGAGGTGTCGTGACACCCGCAAGCTCGTCCCTCAGCAAGGTGCACCTCCAGTTCTGTGTCTCATGCCCCTTTGCTCTAATGAAACCTCACAAACTTGAAAGCCGCACAGCGGTCCACTCGGCCAGGGCGCGGGCACAGGGGAAGTAATATATAGCAAGGATTACTCACTGGTCTTAATCAATATCGACTAGCATCAACCTTTATCAAGTTCAGGCCATCCTAGGCCAGCGCATATCCATGAACGTTACGCACTGCTTGTATCCCGGGTCAGTTAGACGTGGTATGCACTATAAAATGATGGAAACACCGTGTGTAAATAACGTGCCTGTGGCAGGTTCCGCTATGTGATCAGCACCCAGACATAACCAGCCACTCCACAGTCTCAGCCCCCAGTGCTATCACGAGTCGACAGAGCAGATCTAAGCAAAGAGCCCCATGGTAGGTATTAGCCGCTCGCACGGCCCGCTAGGCGCCCCCACCAGCGCCGGGCAAGCCGATCTCAACACTCCGCCAGATGATCAGGGAATCTGCAATCTCCACAGTGCAGCGCTCGTCTCAACAGCATGGAATGGGCTCGATCATCCGCCGTGTACAATTTCCGGCATGATCGGGAAACTCCTCTCTGCAGGGCCGCCCCTCACAGCCTCCAGCAGCACCCTGCCCAAGCTGCCTCGCCTCCGAAGCTCACAAGGATAGTCTCCCTACCTCCAGCAGCGCCCCGTACCTTCGTGCCGCCGACGGGGGTCGGGGCAGTAGAGACGATGCGCACGGCGGCGGCCACTGCATACAGCAACCCCTGCGGGGGCCTGCGGTACACCCCTCGTCCAACGCAGAGTCCCCTGCCGGATATATGGCCCGATCGCAGAAGAGTGTCCGCGACGACAGGCTAGGGTAGTCCAGTATGTACAAGCCCCCGGGTGTCATGACTCCGTGGGGGCTCCCAGCAGGCAGGGGAATGGGCCGATCGCCATGCCAAGATCTGGGGGCGCAACGGTCTCCGCAGCCGGGCCCGCGCCCAGGGCCCGCCGCATCGTGGCAAACACCGGCCTTGCGTGGCAACCGGCACCCGATCTTCCCGTCTAGCCAGCTCCAGGGGCACTGCTGGTGGATTTTGCAGGATCGCTTTCTCGGTCCCAGTCACTCCCAGGGATCCAAGAATTGGACCGGACGTGGGTGACCGCACACGGTGCCGATACAGCTGCTTTTAGGGAAGTTCACCCTCCAGTAGGGTAGGATTAATTAAGGATAAGTTCTCCAGGGAACAGGAGCCTCACAGTTAGGCGGCCATTCCGTGTGTGCGCCCTCTAGCGCCCCCCTTATATATGCATACCTAAACGTCGATGGAAGAATAAACGGTTAAATAAGTATCTGAATGGATGGGTTTTTTTGTACAATGGATTGTATAACTGACTTATTAAGTGTATCTTACTGAATACATGTATTTTACAAGTAATGTTTAAATATTTAAATATCTGTATCAGTATAATCTGTATTGTGTATAAATGGCTGCATGGGTTGGTGAGTAGCTACATGAGTGTGTATATGGGTTGTAAGTTGGTTTTTTGTGTATCAGAATGAGTGTCTGTATGGTTTGGTGGGGGGTATTACTTAGCGGACAGATGCATGAATGAGTGACTCACTGTTTGTATGTGTTTTGAAGACAGCATGTGTGCAGGACTGTATGGGAGGATGAGTGTGTGTATGGGTGTGTTAGTGAGTGAATGACTGTCTCAATAGTATCTTTATGAGTAACTACATATGTTTTAAACTAGTATATGTGAGTATTGATGTATATAAGTGAGTATATGTGAGAGTGAGAGATTTGAAGAGTTCCTGTATAAATAAGTTTGTGTTTCTATAATGATTGTTTAAGAGAGTAAGTATGTGGACATTTCTGTAGAAGTAAGTGTAGTGGTGTGTGTATAGCTGAATATGCAAGTAAATGGATGTTTGATAGTTTATTTGAATGTGTAAGTCTGTGTGTGAGTAACTCTATGGATGAATGTCGGTGTGTAACAGGATGTATAGGTGTATGAGTACACATGATGAGTGAGTACATGTATGACTGACTATATAGAACTGTTGGTGAATGAGTAGATGTGTATGTAGATGTTGGAATTACTGAATAGCTTGTTGTAACTGGTATTGGTATCTCCATTTTTTTGAACATTTAAAATTTCTATTTTTGAATGTATGTATCAAAGGTTATATTAAGGTGAGAGGAGGTCTGCCACTCTTTCACAAGAATGATGTCATCAGTGATGTCATCAGTGATGTCATTTGAGATGTCATGAGTGATGTCATGAGTGATGTCACTGACCATGTCATGAGTGATGTAATATGTGATGTGATCAGCAGTGCATTGCGGGCGCGCAAGTTATAGTTAGCTGAAACAACTATAACAGGGGAATTTCAAAGGTTTTGTTTGAGTGAAATGTCCAGCTAACTATAACATGTGTGAAACCTTTGTTTTTTTTCAATTTGCAAGGTTTTTTAAATGCTAATTCCTAACTATAACGTGTGTAAAACCTATGGTTTTTTCAGTGAATTTCAAAGGTTTTGTAAATGATAATTATTAAATATATTAATTATTATATTTCTTTCTGTTTATACTATTTTTTTTATATAAATATTTATATTTATTTTAATTTTAAAATTATATTCCATATTCGTAATATAAAATGATAACAAAACTAAATTGAAAATATGTTCGTATTAATTATTTTTTTCCCAAAATATTAAAATTGAATTCTATATAATTCCTTTTTGATTGTTTTTTTTTGTAATCGGACTGTACGCGTACGGTAACGGAATTACACCAAATTTGACAGAGAGGTACAGTTCAGTTCACAAATTGTGCTTTTTGTTAAAATGGTGTAAATCCGTTCAGTAGTTCCTGAGAAAACCCCTATAGACTATGCATGTAGTGTTCTCTACACTGTCTTTTATACCTTCAATTCCCCAATCTGTATCCTTACACTTCCAGTAAACACTATCACACTTCTGTTTCAGTATTGTAGTGACCATACAGCACTATGTGCTTATCTATACACTGTTCAAAAGAATCCATTCACTACATTAAAACACAAATCAGCAGATGTACAATAAGTGGTACATCCCCAGAGATATGCCAGTTATTGTGTACTGTGATATCACCTCCTTCTGGCGCAGGGGTTTATAATGTGATGCACCTTCAAGATGTGTCACTTTGTAAACACTACACACCATGGCACATCTTTTGAACCACCAGTGCATCACAAAAGAGACGCAATGCCTGGGTTAAAAGAGGCACCAGGGGGTTGTAAATCTACCCGTAACACATAGGAATTCATAAAGGCAGTTTCACCACCAGTGCAAATTGAAGCATAGACTTGTAACATATTTATGTGCATATGTTACATTCAAGTGCTTCGGAGGTACAACAGTATACTATAGGTAAACTGCTTAAAGATTTTTGCTGTAGCAGTTCCTTATACTTCTGGACTTTCACATTCACCATACATTAATAATGTATTCATCCATTCATTTATGAACTACACATTCATTCTGAGAAACCTTTATACAATAACATAAAAATATAGTTCTTTTTTTGACCAGTGATGGTAGTTCTAAAAATAAGTTTTTTTTGTTTCTATTTTCTGTGTGTTTTGTCAACAAGTTTTTTTTAAAACCAAAAAAAATGGAACTGGAACCCAAAAAGAGTCCAGCAGGAACAAAAGAATGAACAAAAAAACCTAATGTCCAGGACAACAATGCTCCTGCTTCCTGCGTTTTATCAGGTCAATAGACTGTTCCCCATAACACAAACGTTTATCGCAATAAATGCATAGAGTTTTAACTTCAGCAAAATCAGGATCAATTTGTGGGTGTGGACTGCTTAGTGAAAATGCTGCTGCAGCAGTTGATGTGCTTGGTGCAGTACCAGGTGGGTTTTCCTGCAACCTCCATCTTGCAGCTCGAGCAAAGTTGTTGAGGTGCAAGTTCTTCATGTGTCGCACCATATTTGCTGTGCCAAAGGAGTATTTTTTAGATGGATCACTCCTTGAAAGAGTTGTTCGGCAAATTTTACAGGTTACTTTTGGAGCATTAAACTTTTTTAGCCCTTCAGGAAATGTAAAAAAACGTCCAAATTAGAGCTTCTTTCTTCTTCTTTGGAGGTTCTTCAGGAATGGAATCTCCCTCTGAGGAATGGCTGGAAGATGAGTCCATTGCTGTTGTTATGGTTATCTTGCTTCTTTTTGACAGGATTCTCAGAAGAGATGCTTCTTCTTAGAAAGTCAAAGTAGAATGATTAAAATGGAACGGGACACGGAAGCTTTAATGCGATGCGTAAAGTCAAAGCGTATTCGTAGCATATGCTCGGGTACGAGCCGAGTATGATTAGCAGTACAAAGTATGAGTATGGTGCGATCAACCTCTCAGTGTCAAATCAGAGCACTGGGCACGCTACGAGAATGGTTACAAGTGGTCACTCACTGGAGATCCGATTCTGGGCCTGCCTCTGCGCACATGATAAACCCGCCCCCATCTCTCTCTGTTGTTAATTGTTGTTGTACACACTCACACTTGCACATGCGCGGTGCACGCCCGCCCACACTCCCCAGATGTCACCACCTAGCTTTCTTGCTATTACTAAGCCTGGAAGCCAATACATTAGCCAATGGGAGGTCCCACAGGGCAGTCATTCTTGTAGAGCGCGGAAAATCAACCAATGACGGCCCTGGGCTTGGTTTGGTCAGCCCACGCGGTTCCCATATAATGTGGGCACTGACGTGAGCATGCTCTCTTTTGCCTGCCTGTGCTGCGCTCACAGACATACTCTCATCGTTGTCGATTGAACTACGAACTGTTTGCTCGAGCGGAGGAGGACTCGGGACACTCAATGTGGTGTCACTGCTGCTTACGACCAGCCAGGCCACCATAGGCGCATTGGCGGCAGTGCCCTCGCCCAGCCTACCCCAAGTCAACCAAAGCCCCAGCCTTTGAAGACAAGATAAGAGACAATAGAAGCAAAAGTAGGAGAAGCCATCACAACATCAACCTCCACAGTAAATTGTACCTGCATCATAGTATTTTTTTTTACTGTGTCACATGGGTCTCCCAGCTGTTTTGCTTTATTTTTGTGCACCACGTGCTTTGTGCTTCTTCTTATTTGTTCCCTCCTAATCCTCCCGTGACTTTTAATATTTGTTGCTGCCTCACGTGGCCTTCCCAGGTCTCTATTCTTACTGGTGGTATATGGTTGATCGTAATATTTCCTTCTGCACCACGGGGCCCTCCTAGGCCTTTTTTAAATAATTTGTGCGTGCATGAATTTCTGTGTCGTATTTTTGAACTGTGTCATGTGCTTTAGCCTGTATTGTTACAATATGTGCATTCATATTAGTATTATTTTTTAACTGCGTCACGTGCCCCTCCCAGCTCTGTTTTGGTTTATGTTTGTGCGCCACATGCTTTGTGCTTCATCATATTTTCTCCTCCTAATCCTCCCATGAATTTTAATATTTATTGCTACCTCACGTGACCTTCCCAGACCTCTATTCTCATTGATCGTATATGGTTGATGGTAATATTTCCTTCTGCGTCACGGGCCCTCCTAGGTCTTTTTTAAATAAATTGTGCGTGCATGAATTTCTGTGTCGTATTTTTGAAGTGTCACATGCTTTAGCCTGTATTGTTATAAATTGTGCGTTCATATTAGTATTCTTTTTTTACTGCGTCATGTGCCCCTCCCAGCTCTGTTTTTTTTTTGTGCGCCACATGCTTTGTGCTTCATTGTATTTGCTCCCTCCTAATCATCCCATGACTTTTAATATTTATTGATACCTCACATGGCCTTCCCAGGCCTCTATTCTTTTTGATCTTATATAGTTGATCGTAATATTTCCTTTTGCATCACGGGGCCCTCCTAGGCCTATTTGAAATAAATTGTGCGTGCATGAATTTCTGTGTCGTATTTTTTAAGTGACACGTGCTTTTGCCTGTATTGTTATAAATTGTGCGTTCATAATAGTATTATTTTTTTACTGCGTCACGTGGCCCTCCCAGCTGTTTTATTTTATTTTTGTGCGCCACGTGCTTTGTGCTTCATTGTATTTGCTCCCTTCTAATCCTCCCGTGACTTTTAATATTTATTGCTGCCTCACTTGGCCTTCCCAGGCCTCTAGTCCTATTGATCGTATATGGTTGATCGTAATATTTCCTTCTGCGTCACGGGGCCCTCCTAGGCCTTTTTTAATAAATTGTGCGTGCATGAATTTCTGTGTCGTATTTTTGAACTGTGTCACGTGCTTTTGCTTGTATTGTTACAATTTGTGCGTTCATATTAGTATTATTTTTTACGGCGTCACGTGGCCCTCCAAGCTCTGTTTTGCTTTATTTTTGTGCGCCACATGCTTTGTGCTTTATTGTATTTACCCCCTCTTAATCCTCCCGTGACTTTTAATATTTATTGCTACCTCACATGGCTTTCCCAGGCCTCTATTCTTATTGATCGTATATGGTTGATCATAATATTTCCTTCTGCGTCACGGGGCCCTCCTAGGCCATTCTTAAATAAATTGTGCGTGCATGAATTTCTGTGTCGTATTTTTGAAATATCACAGGCTTTAGCCTGTATTGTTATAAAATGTGCGTTCATAATAGTATTATTTTACTGCGTCACGTGGCCCTCCAAGCTCTGTTTTACTTTATTTTTGTGCGCCACTTGCTTTTTGCTTCATCGTATTTGCTCCCTCCTAATCCTCCCGTGACTTTTAATATTAATTGCTGCCTCACGTGTCCTTCCCAGGCCTCTATTCTTATTGAACGTGTATGGTTGATCGTAATATTTCCTTCTGCATCACGGGCCCCTTCTAGACCTTTTTTTAATAAATTGTTCGTGCATGAATTTCTGTGTCATATTTATGTTACTCTTGATAGTAAAGTATACTATATATACCAGGGCTGCTCATGAAAATGCTACTAGTGGGCCAGCAACAGTAATTGTGCCACCCACACAAGTAACCCTAAATAAAAAAAGTCAGGCTTGGCACTGCAGTGCCTGAGCGCCCTTTCTAAAACTGCATCCATTTGGCATGCCTTACCCATCCCTTTGTATGGACTGTACTGTGTATCCTTCACTTAAACTTTGTGGGCGTAATGAGCTCTGAAGACGGGGTGACAGTTGTTTTACTAATTATATATTCACACATCTTTATAGTCATTTATGTGTTTATACTTGAATGTGAGCATATAAAATGTGTTCTTTACATCTATAATGCTTTTCTTCAAAAGTTTATTCCCATTTATCTTCATTTTCCATAGAAATAAATGCGACTAAGTACCAAGAGCTTCTGGATTATATAAGCCGTAATGTGTATCCTGATGGTTTCAGTGAATTCCAGAAGCATGGATTGCGTGGACTATCTAAAAAATTCTCTGTTGACGGTACTATAATTTTTTCAGTATTGGCACATAATTTGAATGTCTAGATTAATGATCTTCTGTTGGCTGGTTTATTTCTCTTCTATATAGGTGAAAAGATAATAGGTTGAAGAACAGTACGTGATTATGTCTTTCTGCACACAACATATTTTACAAACTACATTAATGTAAGAAAGGTATTTCTGATGAACGTTTTGTGTTTGATAAAGGTTTGTGATAAGTTGTTAAACTAATTTATTCTTTAAGAAACGTTACTTTTTTGAACAGTTGATGAGGTTAGTTTCTCCTACATGTAAATTGCGTATACTATGGCTAATAACGTATGATGTACATGTTGGTTCCTCTTCAGAAGCTCATGTGCTTTCATATATTTTTACTGGTAATCGATATCTTCCTCTCAAATATCTTTGTCAAGAACAAATGTATGTATATTTCCATTCCTGATACAGTTACCTATCTTTAAGTAATAATTTCAAATCAGAGTGTGTACTGAAATCCTTTAATTTTAACCTTAGTTTTACCACTGAAACCTATGATTGCTTTTCAACCTCAAACCTTTTGTGATTAATTGTTTTTATGTACATTAACATTCAGGCTGGACTTTTGCTCAACATATACATTGGTTATTATGTTTTCAGTTTGAAGAATGCTACCTAACGCAGCATCAAATTGCCGAGATTTTTACTAATGCAATATTTCCAGGGAATTATCTACTGAAAATTGCAATGGACCTAATGGAGTCATCAGGTTTGACTTTAACATTCCAATGATAAATAAGGTGTCACACTGTAGTGTTGTCCTGAACATTGGATTATTCTGTATTTTCTTATTTCATAGAAGGTCTTTTATAGATAAAGGCATATCATTAATTTTTAACATAGTATAGTAAGATATTGTCATTATAGTTGTGAATTTTCAATAATGTTCGTAGTGAAGCCATTTGAAAATGTTTGCAACTGTTGTGACTGTCTCTATTCCTGGATCTGAAAACACCTGGAATCATGCATGATATATTGCAAAATAAGTTTTGAATTGTTAGCATTGCTGTTATGAAGTGCTAATGCACATCTTTTTTTACATTTAGAGTCTGTTGAAAAGTATTGTGGTGTCTGCAACCAAGATACATCATCAATTTATATGCAAAACTTAATGGTAAGTACCCTCAATGACTGTAGATGCTGAAGATCAAAATTAAGTGATATATGTCCTTGGGGTGTTTTAGAAGCATTAAGTCTCCAAATAACATTCATCTGATGCAGCATGTATCTTAAAATGACTCAGATAACTGAGACATTTGCAAGGGTCTTTTCAGAGTTACGTCCGCCATGTAGCTTAGCTGGCTATGCACCCTTCCTAGTTATGGACTTATTACCACTTTTCCACTGAGTGTTGAGAGGTCACTATGGGCCCGATGTAGGTAATCCCAGATTACCGATTCTTAAATACCGAATCATACCGATTCGGTATTTAAGAACTGGCAATCGGGATGTAGGTATATTTACCGAATTATTTACCGAATCGGAATGGAGGCCCATAGGAATGAATGCCAATTACCGAATCGGTATTTACTGATTCGGTAATTTAAGGAAACATTGAAGGGTGGCAGGGTGTCACTTTGACACCCTGTTGCACCCCTCAATCATGTATAGGTGCACATGTTGCAGACATACATGCCCTAAGGGCATGTATGTCTGCAACATGGCACCGTTTAAAAAGCAAAAAAAAATGCTTTTTAGGGGGTTTCATTATTTACCACCAACTTCTAGTTGGTGGTAAATTATGAATTCTTACACCCCTGTAGCACTGATTTCAGTGCTACCTACATCCCAAAATACAGATTCGGTATTTTTACCGATTCTGTATTTTACAGATTCGGTAAAATTACCGATTCTGTATTTTGACATGCCCCTACATATCAATATCCAAATACCGGTCGGAAACGGCCGAAAATCGGTATTTTCGGCCGTTTCCGACCGGTATTTCGATACCTACATCGGGCCCTAAGTTTGCTATGTAAATACATATAAAGTTTTCATTTAAAAAATCTATTGACCTTTAAACAATGCAATGTTAATAACAAGTTACTTTTCACTATCTTCCCAACAGGGCCAATGTTTCGAATGCAGCAGATGGGTCCACCTTGAATGTATCAAACCAAATGTAACATCCTGGTTACCTTTTACTGGTTACAAATGTACAAAATGTATGTCTTGAAGTAAAGATGGGATCGCATGCAAGATGTCTAATTAGATGTTTTGCATACTCCTGCGATCTAGCGTTGTGTCCGGATTATCATAAGAAGTAATGTTGAAACACACTTCCTTCAGCTGTCACGATTTACAAAAATCCTTTTAGAGTTGGGCCAGACTTCCTCTAACATTCCTACTTAATTTTCTTTTTCAAATCGAGAAACTATTTTGTTAAGGTGTTGAAATATAAATTTAAATCTTCCTCCTCTTTGAAGGTCAACAAGCAATACCGCTCCTCCACGCATTATTGTTCAATGGTAGTCTAAAAAGTAGTGGTAATTCCACTATCACTAAGGTAGACGTCTGACAATAGAATCTATGATATAGTTACACCACTATTCCATGGTCCTAATCCAAAAGGTGTGTTTAGAGTCAACAAAAAGAACAATTATGCACATTTTATGCTGGACAGTATTGCTTCTAAACACCCTTTTACTGCTTTCTTCCATACCTTCATAAAAGATTTCATGGATTTACATGCATAGTCTTTCAGGTCTCTATATCTGTAATGTAAAACAAGCGTACTTGTTTTTCTTTTGTCACTGACATATATAAACTCATCAGTCACTGCTATGGCAAACTTTTACAATTCTGAATGCTCAGTTTTGTGTGAGAGGTTGACCATGCATAAGCATGCTAAGTTTTCTTTGGCTGCATGGGAACATGTAGTGTAACCTGTCAAACACTTTGAAATGCTACCCTCCTACTAGTCCTAGAGGCGATGTAGAATTCAACCATTCTACATAAAAATAGAATTGAACGTCACTAAGTACAAAGTATTTCTGTATTATGCAAGCCCTAATGTGTCCGTTGAAGATTCCAGCGACGTCCAGACACATAGTCACTGAAACACACCAACCATCAGTAACCTGTAAAATTAGCCAAACAACTCTTACAAGTGGTGATCAATACAAAAAATACTCCTTTGGCACAGCAAATATAGTGCAACACGTAAACAACTTGCACCCCAACAACTTTGCTTCAGCTGCAACACAGAGATTGCAGGACAACCCACTTGCTGCTGCACCAAGCATATCAACTGCTGCAACAGCATCTTCGGCAAACAGTCCATACTCACATATTGATCTTGATTTTGGTAAACTTAAATTTCTATGCATTTATTGCGATGAACTTTTGTGTTACGTGTAACAGTCTATAGACCTGATAAAAAACAGGAAACAGGAGCATTGCTATCCTCCACATTAGTCATTAGACATTTATCAAGCTTTTTTGTTGTAACAACTACCCCGGCCGAAGGCAGTGGGAAATTTGCACACTTGCTGCCTTTCTTGGCTGGGGTTAATAATTATTGTTCAATTTCATATTCTGATTCAAAGTCAAGGCCGTTTATCGAGCTTTGCTGTTGTAACTACTTCCCCAGCTAAAGGCAGTGGGTAATTTGCACACTGGGAAATTTGCACACTTTCAGCCTTTCTTATTTTTTACATTATTCATCTTCCACTCAATCAACACATCATCTACACGTACACACACCTACTTGCTGCCTTTCTTGGCTATGGTTATCTACTATTCTATTTCATATTCGTATTCAAAGTGCAGGCCCTTTATCAAGCCTTTTTGTTGTAACAACTACCCCCGCCGAAGGAAATAATACATTTGGACACTTGCTGCCTTTCTTGGCTGGGGTTATCAATTATTCTTGAATTTCATATTCTGATTCAAAGTCAAGGCCCTTTATCGAATCTTTTGTTATAGCTACTACCCCGGCCGAAGGCAGTGGGACATTTGCACACTTGCTGCCTTTCTTGGCTGGGGTTATCAATTATTCTTGAATTTCATATTCTGATTTAAAGTCGAGGCCCTTTATCGAGCATTTTTGTTGTAGTTACTATCCCGGCCGAAGGCAGTGGGAAATGTGCACTCTAGTTAGCAGGGGAGTCCATCTGGGCTTTAAAAATATCAATGGGTACACCATTTGGTTCCGGTGCCTTCCCATTTTTTACTTGCTCCTAAAGCGAGAGCAACCTGATCCAATGAAAACTCTGTGTCAATGGGATAGGGGGTGTCTGTGTGGACTCGAGGGCTTGGTTCCTGTTGGTTGACAACCTCTATGTCGGTCGCAAACATCTTAGAGAAATGGTTGACCCAATTCTTTTCATCTATTGCCACCTCTAGTTTTGGATAATTAGTGTTATCAGCTAAAAATGGGGTCTTGACCACTTGCCAGAAGGTAACACTATTTTTGTGGGTGCAGCTTTCATGAAGTTGGTCCCAAAGTTGTTTCTTTATCTCTGCTTTCCTATTCTTTAATGCAGTATTATATAGTTTCCGAAGATTTGTTATCTCATGGGGGATCCTGACTGGTTTCCTTAAAGTAGTTTTTAATTTTTAATAGGCGGCTGTGCACTCAGTCAGTCAAATACACGTTATTCGATTTATAAAATTCATAAAAGGCATAAAAACATATTTGTACACATATAAAATTATTTGATACATTTTCATTTTCAGCATGTGCAATACAATAGGTCAAAAGGTTAAAAACACATAAATAACATGATAAAAATTAATTATGTCACAAACCTTGGGGCATTATGCAATTTAATCCTCGAAGCCGCCACTAAAAAATTAGCCATGCAAAATGTAATGCGGATGCTACTCAAAGACTGGAGGAAAACCAATGCCGGCCTCACTTGCGTAAAGCCAGCCTCCTTCAAGACAGGCCGCAGGTATTTTTTTCTAATGTCCGAGAAGAGCCTGCAAAACATTACAAAGTGCATTGTGTCTTGGGTTGAGAATTGATCACAAGTGCAAGCGGTGGCTAGATCTGGTTTGACCCAGGTTGGATAATTACCCAAATAAAAATGAATCAAATTAAACCTAAACTTTACCAATAAAAACCTATGAAATGGCTTTGTGACAGTTATAAGGTAATGCTCAAGTGAGGTTGAACCTAAAAGCATATAGTGGGATCGCAAAGTGGGTTTCAACAATTCCTTATCCTCCCTGGCTAGACTGGCCCTTTCTATAAACTGTTTTTTGATCAGATTCACATCCGCCTTCCTGATACAGGATGGTGACAAGAAGCGGTCCGGGCGTCCCAGATGTTCAAAGGATTTTCTCAGATACTCCAACCAGGGCACTGTGTGGGAATTGTCTAAGGACATTACATATGCTAAAATCGTGTGGTTAAGGGTTAGTTCTTTATTAAGCCAGATCTTAAGCCAGAATGTTAATGGCGCCAGGTTAAGCCTGTCGGTGACATAATCCAGGCCCATCTACGCATGAGTTCAAAAAGTCGGAGTCGACTGGGGCACAGACAACAAGGAATGCAGGAACCTGTTTTCTACCCTCTGGATTGTTTCTAAATGTACATATCCCCATAGGGCCGACCCATACATCGCGATTGAGATGCATTTGGCATTGTAGACCTTGAGCAGGGCCTCCATGGGCCTTGCCCCCAACCTTTTTGTGAAACCCATGAGTGCCGCGGTTGATCTAGCCACGGATAGGCTCTTTGCCCTTACCTGAGGGCCCCAAGAGCCCCTCTCATCAAAGAGCACCCCCAGGTATGGGAAAACAGCTACCCTTGTAACTACCTCACCCTTACATTTAAACATTTTTGATTTACCCCTGTTCCTATGGAATCCGACAACCATGGTATGAGATTTATTAGCATTTACCTTTAGGTCCAGCCTGTCCATAAATGCCCCAAATGCATCAAGTAAGAGCTGCAGGACATTGCCAGCGCAGGCTATGAGGACGGCGTCATCCGCGTATAGGAGAGCAGGGATCTTTATTTCTCCTATACGCGGGACTTCCCCATCCACCTCCTCCAGATGTCGTCTCAGGCCGTTGATGTAGATGGTAAAAAGGAGGGGGGCCAAAATACAGCCCTGGTGCACTCCACGCATGGATTTAAAGCTGGCAGTGCACCTTCTCTCATTAGTGACCCGGATTTGGGAGAACAGCTCTTGGTGGAGGGTTGCCATAAATTTAACTAATGTCCCGTCTATGCCAAGTTGGAGGAGAATTGCCCTTAACTTGGCCCTGTTCACCAGGTCAAAGGCCGAGGAGAGGTCCATAAAGGCCAAAAATAACTACCCCTCCTTGGCTACCGTATACCTGGCGATCAGCATGTGCAGATTGGAGCACTGCTCCAGGGTACCTCTTTTCTCCCTAAACCCATAGTGGATGTTTGATAACCCCCCACACCCCTCAATACTGTCCCTCAACTTAACCAGAAGGACTCTTCCTAAGATCTTTATTGCAGAATGTAGGAGGGATATGGGTCTATAACACCCTGGGTCATCGCGCCGACCGTGACCTCATGATTGAACCACCCCTTCCTCTTCTTTGAATTGTGTTTAATTTCAATCCATAGAGCTTGGTTTATAGCGTTAATAATCACACCAAAATTGGAAATAACTTCCAGTTCCGGTGTGTCAGGAGCTAAGCATTTCATGATGGAAGGGTAGGCCTTTAATATCACTGACTTATTAAATGCTATGGGATCTACTTTTCCCCAATTTAACGCGTATCCATTTAACCTACTCAGTGATATATTATTTTGTGCTAAGATAGTGCCAAGACTGCTTTTTGGTTTATAGAACAGTGGCAAAGAAATGCTGAGTGGATAGTGATCACTCAATGCGTTTGTATGTGTGGTAAATACTGTATCCATGATCCTCTCTCCGTTGGAAACCAGAATGTAATCTATGATGGTTTGATGGCCTCTCCCATGAAATGTAGGGGCCATTAGTATCTCTGCATTATCCAAATTATGAGCTTGTGCCAGAGCTAGTTCAAACAAGGTTTCATTTAAATAACTGCCTAGAGTTGTGTGTCTAAAATGTGGAATGGGGTTATTTCTTTCATCGTGAATACCACAGATGTTACGATTACTGACTGGGCATGGTCCCAGGTTGAAATCCCCCCCCCCCCAAATAATTACCACCTCTTTAGCTGTCTGCCTTGTTTTAGAGATTAATAGAGAACGTATTAAGGATACCAAGGTCACTGCTTCTCCATCAGGGAGATTGTTATAGAAGTTTACAATAAGGAAATTATCCCTTTCGTTTAAAATCTGAAAGTTTGCCTCCAATTTGATAGGGGTTATTTCAATTGTATTAAGGAGGTTTGAAATGTATATAGTTAGTCCTCCTTTTGCGCGGCCCGATGTCGATGGTTGAGCAGGCAAAAAGTAGGTTTTAAACCCTTCTATATGCATCACATCAAGTGACCAGGTCTTCTGGAATGCTAAGATTTCAAACTTATGTATAAAGACATTCCATTCATCATTTGTTAACTTTGCGCGTTGACCTGCTATATTCCAGAATAAGGTAGAAATATGAGGTTTATTTCCATTCCCAGTGCATCCCACAGTACCTAATAAAGGTTTCCTTGTTAAAGTAGGATTTAAGTCCTTTTGTGGCCCCAGGAGAGGGTGGACCTGGTTTATCCCAATAGGGTTAACCAACAAATCTGTGCTTGTTAACTGAAACTGTATAAATTTAGAGTGAGGATCAGGTAGGTTGTGGCAAGAGTTTAGCTTACTACTCGAGGGTAGATCTCTTTGTGTATCATATGTGTTATCCCTCAGAGTGCTCCGGGGATTAAAGCAGTCCACTCCCTCCATACCCGAGAGGGCTGCGTAGCGGTTGTAGACAGAAATAGGGAAATTAAATCGTTCATCTTGATATCGGGATGGAGCCCTGGAATGAGTTGTATTTGACAGTGGGGGACGGGGTAAAAGTAGGTCAAATCGTGTGGTATAATACCATTACTTCCATTTCCAGAGAACCATTCAGTAATGTATCTAACTGCTCTGTGATCTCTAAAATTAATGATAATTCTATCACCCACTGTATCTTTTGTTCTATAGCCCAGCCAGGGAAGTCGCCGTACATGTAGAATTTCCCCATTTATGTTTGGAGGAAGCGGCCGATTCTGTCCTAGCCAATATATGACTTTGTTTTTTAGCTGATAGTAATCTTCTCTTTTCCCATCCTCTAATACTGGGACTCCCGTGAAAACCACCACAAATGGGACCGCTTCTGGTGGCAATTCAACTTGTAGCCTCTTAGGCTTTTGTGCCCCAGCAAGATTATCATGGGGAGGAGGATTCGGGACGCTTCCCGAAGGATAAGATGTCCCTCCCCCCTGTGCCTCCTTGGTCCTAGTTTTAACGCTTTCATTTTGCCTCAATAATTTGGAAGATGATGGTTTAGTCGGTTTTGAGTGGGTTGGGTTATTTGTAGATACTTCTTTTTGGACAATTGGTTTTGGAGGTGGTTGAGTATTTAAAGGTGCTGCAGTGGTCTTTGATAAGTCCTTAATGAACCCTGTATTTTTTTCAATTGCAAGTTCCAGGAACCCTAGTTGCTGCGCCATTCTTTTTAATCTCTCAATAAGAGGCAATAGGAAGGATCTAAATATTTGTTGAATACTTTCCAATAAATCGGGGCTTGGTGTTTCTTTTATTAGGTATTGTTATGGTGGTATGACTAAGGTAGATATCCTTGTTATATTATTATTGGAGAGGCCTTTAGGGGATTTACCAGGATTGGTTTGGTTGTTGTAGTTTTTTTGAGGTCCACTCCCCCCCTTCCTTTTTTTTTTTTGGTACTGGTCCTTGAGCTCATTTTTGATTCTTGGGGAGTTAACTCTCTTTTTGGGAGCTCTCTGCTATGGGTGGGAGAGTATCTGATAATACTTTTACCTCTAGTAGTGAGTTAGTAGGAGAGGGTGAGAGGTTTATATTTAGTTCACTGTTTATGTCAATTGAAGGAGTTCTATCTTGCAAGAGTAATGGGATACTATCATTGCTAGATAAATCATGCCCTTCGTTTACTGTTTGTTTGCTGAGATGTGGTGAGGAGGCTAATTGTATTGTGCCCAAAGATGAGCGCATGTGTTTAAGGAGCTCAACGGACAGGCGTCGCTCAGCCAATACAATTTATTTTTCTATTTCAGAGGTAACCCTGGTAATGTAGTTGTCTAGGGTACCTCTATTTAGCCCTCCTATTGAAGAGGAGTTTCCTTTAGGGGCTCGTGAGGTCATGATGTGTGGTATTAATAATACAAGTCTAATTGAACCTCTAAAAACCACTGAGTTGGTATCAAGCAATGAGATGGCTCAAGCGGTGCATACAGAAGAAAGCAATAACAATATAGGAAAGATGACAGCTTACTGGAATAACGTTCAAGTAGTCCCAGCCAAGAAAAATAGGAGGATAGGCCCAGCCCAGCCTCTTGTGGCCTCTTGTGCCGACAGACGGCCCGCACTTTGCCCGGGCTTCGCTCGGCGCTGCCCGCGCGCTCCCGCGATACGGGGAGTCACGCTGATCTTTATGCGCCTCCTGGCGCGGTTGACTGATGCGCGGTTTCCGGCTGCATAGGGTGCTGGGAGTTGGAGTCCCCTGGAGCACCTGGACCCGCTCTCCGCACAGCGGCCGCACTCGGGATGACAGAGTGTGCGGCGGCGGGAGGCAGGCTAATGCGGCGACTCCGGCGTCTCACAAACAAACCAATTGCCACAGGAAAGGTCACGGCAGTTCCGAGTGTTTCCGTGTAAATTCCCCGCTTCGCAAGAAGTCACGCTGATCTTTATGCACCTCCTGGCGCGGTTGACTGATGCGCGGTTTTTGGAAGCATATGGTGCTGGGAGTTGGAGTCCCCTGGAGCACCTGGACCTGCTCTCCGCACAGCGGCCGCACTGGGGATGACAGAGTGTGCAGCGGCGGGAGGCAGGCTAACGCGGCAACTCCGGTGTCTCACAAACAAACCAATTGCCACAGGTAAGGTCACAGCAGTTCCAAGTGTTTCCGTGTAAATTCCCCATTCAGAATGGGCTATGGTTATCAATTCTTCTCTTTGTTATTCTAATTCAAAGTACAGGCCCTTTATTGAGCCTTCTTGGTAACTACTACCTGTGAATGGCAGTGGGTAATTTGCACACTTGCAGCCTTTCTTATTTTTTACATTATTCTTCTTTCATTCAATCAGCACATCATCTACACGTACACACACCTACTTGCTACCTTTGTTGGCTATGGTTATCAACTATTCTTCTATTTCATATCCATATTCAAAGTGCAGGCCCTTTATTGAACCTTTTTGCTCTACTACTTCCCCGGCCGAAGGCAGTGGGAAATTTACACACTTGCTGCCTTTCTTGCCTGGGGTTATCAATTACTCTCGAATTTCAAATTCTGATTCAAACTCATGGCCCTTTATTGAGCCTTTTTCATGTAGATACTACCCCGGCAGAAGGCAGTGGGAAATTTGCGCACTTGCTGCGTTTCTTCGCAGGGGTCATGAACTATTGTTCAATTTCATATTCCTATTCAAAGTGCCCTTTATCGAGTCTTGTTGATGTATCAAATACCCCGGTTGAAGGCAGTGGGAAATTTGCACATTTGCTGCCTTTCTTGGTTGGGTTTATCAATTATTCTTGAATTTCATATTCTGATTCAAACTCATGGCCCTTTATCAAGCCTTTTTGTTGTAGCTTCTACCCCGGCCAAACGCAGTGGTAAATTTGCGCACTTGCTGCTTTTCTTGGCTGGGATTATCAATTATTCAATTTCATATTCTGAATAAAAGAGTCAAAGCCCTTCATCAAGCATTTTTGTTGTAACTACTTCCCCAGCTAAAGGCAGTGGGTAATTTTCACACTTGCAGCCTTTCTTATTTTTTTAACTTATTCATCTTCCACTCAATCAACATATCATCTACACGTACACACACCTACTTACTGCCTTTCTTGGCTATGGTTATCAACTGTTCTTCTATTTCACATTCGTATTCATAGTGCAGGTTCTTTATCAAGCCTTTTTATTGTAACAACTACCCCAGCCGAAGGTAGTAAGAAATGTGCATACTTGCTGCCTTTCTTGGCTGGGTTTATCAATTATTCTTGAATTTCATATTCTGATTCAAAGTCAAGGCCCTTTATAGAGCATTTTTGTTGTAGCTACTATCCCGGCCGAAGGCAGTGGGAAATTTGCACACTTGCTGCCTTTCTTGGCTAGGGTTATCAATTATTCTTCAAGTAATTCAAATTCAAAGTGCAAGCCCTTTATTGAACTTTCTTGGTAAGTATTACCCGTGAATGGCAGTGGGTAATTTGCACACTTGCGTCCTTTCTACCGCACAGTGTGTGTACTCTGTGCACTTGCTTAACTCCTTGAATGACATACCCATTTCTCAGGCTCCCACTGCGGAATCCGACTCGCAGTCTGTAATGGACTCCCATTTCCTTTACAAGGCAGTGGGTTGTTTGCGCATCTGCTACCTTTCTTAATTTTCACCTTACTCTGCATCCACTACCTGAAACACACCTACCTACTGACTTTCTTGCTGCCTTTGCCAAGTATTATTCTAATTCAAAGTAGAGGCCCTGAAATGGCCCAGTGTTGTAATTTTTCAGCCCTACTGCCCACAGTGGGAACTTAGTGCACTTACATTGCTTGCTTCGATGTGGTAGCCATTTCTCAGTCTCCCACTGCGAAATTTGACGCACAGTCTGTGTAATGAGCTAGGTATCCAAAGATTCACTTCCCTTACAAGGCAGTGGATACTTTGCGCGTCTGCAGCCTTTCTCATTTTTCTCCTTTTTTATCTTCCACTCAATCAACACATCATCTACACATACACACACCAACTTGCTGCCTTCCTTGGCTGGGGTTATCAATTATTGTTCAATTTCATATTCTGAATCAAAGTCAAGGCCCTTTATCGAGCCTTTTTGTTGTAGCTACTACCCCGGCCGAAGGCAGTAGGACATTTGCACACTTGCTGCCTTTCTTGGCTGGGGTTATCAATTATTATAAAAGTAGCTACAAGCTCAGGAACAATATTTTCATTTGGAAACAAATTGGAAAACTTCTTTGCCATGTTCAGTCATTTTACCAATTCTTATATCTTGTAGAATAGTTCCATAATCAGCATCATTTGCTTGTCGCATATTTGTAATAAGTTCCTTTTATTTAAAATATGACCAAATGTTAACATTTCCAATGCTACCCAAAGACTTTCTGGTATCTTCATGCGCAAATGTTTTAAATATTGGTTGTCCTTTTACAGGAGTAAGTTGTACTAGATCTCCAAATCTAGAAAAATCATTTGGGTGAGTCTAGGTCTTGCTGCAACACGAAATGGAGTACTTAAATCTGTACAAGAAATTTAATATTTAGCTGAAAAAGTGGCAGAAAGTACAGATATTGTGAAAACAAATATGTCATCATCTTGAAAACATGTGTCTCTAAGAAGTGCTTCAAAACTATATTTTTAAACTGAATATTACAGAACACATCAATAATGGTATATTTGCTGTGATTGGTTCTGAAGGATGTTTGGTGAAACAAAGAAAAGGACATTTGATTAATCACCGAAAACTGAGTTGCGATACGCCTGCCAATTTTTTTTTACTATGTGTCTCTTTTGCAACTCTTCAAGCCGTGGCGTTCAGAATAGGAATTACTTGGAGATTTTCAGAGCTACGAAGATTTGTTCAACACAACTAAAGATATTATAGAATGTCCTGTTTTTGCTAATTATGTGAAAATGTTGAACGACGAAATTGAGCAAGAAGCTACAATTGCAGCTGAGATTGCTAGAGACAGTTCTCATGACAGTCAAACTTCTGCTCCGTTGAGTCAGGATCAACTAGGAGAACCAATTGTTCAAAATGAAGCAGCAACTTCTATGGAACAGGTGGAAACGGCAATGTATCAAGCTCAAGAAGATGTAACAAACTTAGGAAACTTGGAAGAACAACTAAATGTTGAGCAGAAACAAATATATGAGCAAGTGAAAGAACAGATTGACCATGGATTACTTCATTAAAAGAAAGAGTGCTCTTGCTCATCATTTCAACCTATCTGAATGTACGTGAGTGGACAAGCTGGAACAGGAATATGTTTTTTAATTAAAGTAATTGCAAATTAACTACAAAAACAACTGAGTCTCATTTGTCTTGTGTTGTCACTGCTCCAACTGGGTTGGCAACACACAATATTAAAGGAATTACTTTACACTGTCTATTATTGCTACCAGAAGAGCATGAAAACAAATTGGAATACCTCAAGATATCTGGAGAAGCTTGTTGTTGAATTTTCAAGAGTCTTGAAGAAAATAAAACTTTTCATTATTGATGAGGTAAGCATGGTATCAAACTTAATGCTTGCCTTTTTGCATTTAAGAATGCAGCAGATTTTTAAAACAGACATGTGACGTATTATTTAGAGGAAAACACGTCATAGTTTTTGGAGATCTACTACAACTAAAGAGACATTACGTTATGCCATACCAACGTAGACTTATGTCTGTATTGACTAGTGCCTTCGATTTGCACTGCAGACAGCAGGGTTCACAACTTGAATTCAGCTTCACATCTACATTACGGACAGCATTCAAGTTGCAAATTGATTTATGTAAAGCAGAGATAATTTTGTTAATGGATGCCACAAAAAACGTTCCTCAATGGCTGTACTAAGTACTACCTTCAAATGTACACTGCGATCAACAGAGTTTACTGCTTGATACCAGGAGCGCATCAGTACTACAGACAACATGGAATTTAGTCTCAATTTATTTAAGGCAGAGACAATTGTATTATGCCCTCAGATTCCATTACCTGTACAAAATAGCATTCATCAACGTTTGTGTCGAGTAGTACCTTTGATCTACATTACGGACAGCAGGGTTCACAACTTCAATTCAACTTTGAATGTAAATTTGTCTTCAGTATCTGTGTTGAAAACTGCCTTCACTCCATTCTGCGCTCAGTAGAGTTGACAACTACATACCAAGAGTGGCAGGACTACAGAAAACATTCATTACAATCTTCATTTATTTAAAACAGAGACAATTGTACTATATCCTCAGATTCTGTTAACTGTACAAAATAGCATTCATCAATGTTTGTGTCGAGTAATACCTACGATCTACATTGCGGACAGTAGGGTTCACAACTTCAATTCAGCTTTGGATGTAAATTTCTCTTCAGTATCTGTGCTGAGAACCGCCTTCAATCAATTCTGCGCTCAGTAGAGTTGACAACTAGATACCTAGAACGCCAGCACTACAGAAAACATTCAATACAATATTGATTTATTTAAAACAGAGACAATTGCACAACGTCCTCAGATTTTTTTAAAGTTTGAACAGTAGGGAATTTATCCTTCATTTATTTAATGCAGAAACAATTTTACTATATGTCTTCACATTTTGTTTAAATAAGTGACAAAAAGCATTAATCTATGTCTGTTAACAACTGCCTTCAATCTACACTGCGCAGGGAACGTACAAGCTCAGTGCCAAAGATACTACTTACTCAGTGCACCATAAATCATCACAAAGAAGAGTGAACAATTTTATGTCACAGTGAGACATTCTGTCCCTTTTGAATGGAATTGATGCAGAATTCAATCAACGAAAGACATTACTTCAATTACTGTGCCTCCCCCGAACCACACATCATCACAGAGTACATTCAAGCTCAGCGCCAAAGGTATTACTAACTCAGTGCACCAGAAATGATCACCACGTGACCATATTGAATGAGATGACTTATTTAGAAAAAAATATATCATAGTTTTTAGAGATATACTTCAATTTCATATTCTGATTCAAATTCTAGGCTCTTTATCGAGCCTTTTTGTTGTAACAACTACCCTGGCCAAAGGTAGTGGGACATTTGAGCACTTGCTGCCTTTCTTGGCTGGGGTTATCAATTATTCTTCAATTTTATATTCTGATTCAAAGTCAAGGCCCTTTATCGAGCCTTTTTCATGTAGATATTACCCCGATAGAAGGCAGATGGAAATTTGCGCACTTGCTGCCTTTCTTCACAGGTTATCAATTGTTGTTCAATGTCATATTCTGATTCAAAGTCATGGCCCTTTATGGAGCCTTTTTTGTTGTAACTACCTACCCGGCTGAAGGCACTGGGTAATTTCCACACTTGCAGCCTTTCTTGGCTGGGGTTATCAATTATTCTTCTGTTTGGATAATATGTATCACAATATCGGTATTGATACAGCATGGAAAAATATTGAAACAATTTGTGTAAAAATGTTGAAGTTGAACCTCTAGTTGTTTTAGTTAATGGCGTTCCTACTAAGAGTAAGAAAATCTGGCAAGAATTAGTGGATGTTAGGAAAGTGAAAAAGGAACGTTGTATCTGGTAAAAAATAATCAATACTATAAAAATTTGTATTTGGGAGAAAAAGAAATAACTGTATAAGAAGATAGTGATTCCACATCTGGACAAATTGAAAAAGTAAATGAGTGCAGAACGGAAGAGATCTTTGAACATTATAGTATTCATCCACTCCATTCCAAAGAAGTGATGGGGAATACTATAGAGTTATTCCAAATGAAAGAAGCAAAGAGAAGCCCCATGAGTGTATGGGAAAAAAGCTTGGATGCTCGTTGTTTCCCTCAGTTGTTTCCAACAGGAAAAGGAGGACGATATGAAGACCGACCTCTGCAGATTCCTGCATCTGAATGCCGGACATCAAATCTAAGGACAAGTTCTACACCGAATGTCGTTTTGGATTTCCACGTCCTCTAATATCAAAAGGAAGAGTGAACAGTTTTATGTAATCTTTGTGACATACTATCACTAGAAAATCTCCAAAAAATGCCTACAACTTAAAAAGAAATGAAGAGTCAACATTCATAAATGACTACAACCCAGTCATTTTATCCATGTGGAATGCTAACATAGACATTCAACATGTTGCAGACAATTCCGTTGCCGTTGCTCGATGTGTAACATCCTACATAACAAAATCAGAAAAGACAGAATTGAAGGAGATGTGGGAAGATTTTTTCCACGAGAAGAGTCTAAGTAAGAAAATATATAGTCACAATTTGAATATGTTATCTCATTGAGATATTAGAGCGTATGAATGTTCAGATCACTAATCATCTGCAACTCCAAATCTAGAAGAATCATTTGGGTGAGTCTAGGTCTTACTGCAACACGAAATCGAGTACTTAAATCAGTACTTGAAATTGAATATTTAGCTGAAAAAGAGCCAGAAATTATATGTATTGTAGTGTATTGGTTCATAACACATCCTATTCCAATTGTTGAAAGATCCCTCCCATTGTATTCATTCTACTTTGACTTTCTAAGAAAAACCATCTCTTTTGAGAATCCTGAAAAATAGAAGGAAGATCACCATAATAACAGCAATGGACTCATCATCCAGCTATTCTTCAGAAGAAGATTTCATTCCTGAAGAGCCTCCAAAGAAGAAGAAAGAAGCTCTAATTTGGAAGTTATTTACTTTCCCTGAAGAGCAAAAAAAGGTTAATGCTCCATTAGTAACCTGTAAAATTTGCCAAACAACTCTTTCAAGGGGTGATCCATCCAAAAAATACTCCTTTGGCACACCAAGTATGATGCGACATGTCAAGAACTTGCACCCCAATAACTTTGCACAAGCTCCAACACGGAGGTTAGAGGAGAACCCACCTGATGGTGCACCAAGCCCATCGACTGCTGCAGCAGCTTATTCAGCAAGCAGTCCACCCCCACAGAGTGATCCTGATTTCGGTGAAGTTAACATTCTATGCATTTATTGCGATGACATTTTGTGTTACAGGGAACAGTCTATCGACCTGATAAAAATCAGGAAGCAAGAGCATCGCTATCCTCTCCATTCGTTTTTTTGACATTATCTTGTAATTAGTATCAACTGCCCCGGCCAAAGGCAGTGAGAAATTTGCACACTTGCTGCTTTTCTTGGCTAGTGTAATCAATTATTCTTGCATTTTATATTCTGATTCAAAGTCAAGGCCCTTTATCGAGCCTTTTAGTTATAGCTACTACCCTGGCTGAAGGCAACAGGAAATTTGCACACTTGCTGCCTTTCTTGGCTGGGGTTATCAATTCTTCTTCTTGTAATACTAATTCAAAGTGCAGGCCCTTTATTTAGCCTTCTTTATAACTAATTCCTGTGAATAGCAGTGGGTAATTTCCACACTTGCATCCTGTCTTGCGACGCACAGTCTGTGTAATGAGCTGGGTATCCAAAGATCTACTTCCCTGATAAGGCAGTGGTTACTTTGCACGTCTGCAGCCTTTCTTACTTTGTACCTTATTCTTCTTCCATTCAAGGAACACATCATCCACACATACACACACTTACTTGCTGCTTTTCTTGGCTGGGGTTATCAATTACTCTTCAATTTCATATTCAGATTCAAAGTCAAGGCCATTTATCGAGCCTTTTTCATGTAGATACTACCCCAGCAGAAGGCAGTGGAAAATATGCGCACGTGCTGCCTTTCTTCACAGGGGTTATCAATTATTATTCAATTTCATATTCTGATTCAAAGTCATGGCCCTTTATCGAGCCTTTTTGTTGTAGCTACTACCCCGGCCAAAGACAGTGCGACATTTGCGCACTTGCTGCCTTTCTTGGCTGGGGTTATCAATTATTGTTCAATTTCATATTATGATTCAAACTCATGGCCCTTTATCGAGCCTTTTTGTTGTAACTACTTCTGCGGCTAAAGGCAGTGGGTAATTTACACACTTGCAGCCTTTCTTATTTTTTACATTATTCATCTTCCACTCAATCAACACTCATCTACACGTACATTCACCTACTTGCGGCCTTTCTTGGCTATGGTTATCAACTATTCTTCTATTTCATATCCGTATTCAAAGTTTAGGTCCTTTATCGAGCCTTTTTGTTGTAACAACTACCCCGGCTAAAGCCAGTGAGAAATGTGCACACTTGCTGCCTTTCTTGGCTGAGGTTATCAATTATTATTGAATTTCATATTCTGATTCAAAGTCAAGGCCCTTTATCAAACCTTTTTGTTATAGCTACTACCTCAGCCAAACACAACACGACATGGCAGGACTATGAAAAACATCTAAATCTACAGCACTACATGCGAAAAGGAAATGCTTACTGTGTAAGTGACATTTTCTATCTGTAAGATATAAGATCTGTCAATAGGAAAGAAACATGTTCTCAGTGAAGTGAAATGAGTTTTTGTGATATATTGAAACTATTTTCACAACTTCTTTACTGTTGTTTGTTGTTACAGTGTTTTTTCGCTCCTCGCGTTCAATATTTTAAGCTACACTGCAACTATTTTCACAACTTTATTACTGTAATATTGAGGTTTGTGGTGCTCACATAAAATATTTTGTGATACCTTGAAACTATTTTTAAAACTTGTTTACTATAATATCAGTGTTTCAACTGCTTTCATTAAACATTTTTGGATACATTGCTACTATTCTAACAGAAAATAAATGTGATACATTGTGTTGTGTGGCTCACTACAATATTAAAACAGAAGTGTGATAGGGTTTGCTGAAAGTGTAAAGATACAGACTGGGGTATTGAAGGTATAAAACACAAGCTTGACTGTGCATGGAAGTGTGCATACTTAGTCTATAGGGGTTTGAAGCAGCCAAAGCCCTAAGGCCCACTTTGCATCATGAGTACTTCAGTACTAGCTGAATGATTACAATTCTGCAAGAAGAGCGTCTCAAACCATTATTATTATATAATATTAAATGTATTCTTGTAGCATCTCATAATTTAATAGAGCTTCTAAAATAATTTCATCATGTATTTCATTTTCCTGAATATCAATTTCAAAAGTCATATGATCATACTCGTCATCTAATGCTTCCACAAAATCAGCATCCAAGATCACAACTGATATCTGCAGCATTCATATCTTCCTCTTCATTCCCGCTAATTGTAAAAAGTATGTTCAGCTCTTCTATGACACTGTTACTAATTTCGAAACCTTCATCCAAATTGTTTTGTTGATTTTCCATACTGAATTTCTTATGTTGTAGGTCCTTGTTCAAAAACATGAACACTTCATTTTATCCTTACTGTAATATCAGCATATGAGGAGATTCTGATAAAATAAATTAAATATTTATCTTGGAAATGAAGCAACAATATTTTGTACTTGAGTGTATATTATTTTGAAAACATTTGAAAAATAAATACAATAAATACAGTGTCACTATGCATTGTGTCAAGTGATTTATTTAGGATATACAGGAATATGTTACCTTTGATTGTAATGACATGCAAACCAAAACAAGATAGAACACTGCAACTAAAGCACATTACATAATGGTACAAAGCATGTCATTGAAATGTTGGGGATTAGGATAACATACACAACTCACATATAAAATGATTTCAGAAACTTGTTACTTTTTCAATGATAAGGATTAGTAATGTCTTTCCAAGAAGATTTGAATATTTAAAAGGGTAAAGTAGGATGTGAAGAACAGAAGTAAGAGGTTACATCTCAGGATGCAATAATGGATGAAAAGGATGGTCCAAGGTCTGCATGTACAATGAACAGTGAAGCCATTTTGAGGACGGGTACAAGGCATTCTATAATGTGCAATAAGTGCTGACGATACCACCATACAGAATGGGCAAGAACAGATAAAATGATGGATTGTATGTGCTTGGACTATGATGAGAATACACTTTAGGAGGACCACAGTCAAGTGCAAAGATTAAATACTTAAGACATAGCAAACGAGGTAAAAACAAGGGCCAGGAGGGTCCAAGAGTGGTGGAGGCTGGGTTTCTTAACCCGTGTCCTACCTACTGTGTTGCAAACTTAAAGCAGTGACGACAGGAGTGCCTTACTTTGACTCTCAATAGGGTAGCACTCTCAAAATTGAGAAATGTCCTCTGGGCTCCTCAAATGTCCTTATACAAAGGTTTCATTCGTGATTCATGTAAAGTAAACGACAAAGTTCATATTTTGTAATGCTCGTATTTTTAATCATGCATTCTTAATGCATCTTGTTGTGTTCACAAGTATATATTCAATGGTAACATCCAAGTTCAAAATATGCACTCAAGCCATCCCAATGCATTTCGGCATTTAGTTCATGCCTTCTTCTGGGGATATATGTTCTGTCAACAAAGAGAAACATAGATGTACTAGGGGTACTAATTGGCTAAAACAAACTGGTTAACTGCGAGACTCCGTAAAACGAAAATCATGCTGGCGAACGGTTGGTGAGAAAGTGTGGCTCCTATTGGTGCTTAGCCCCGTGAAACTATGCAGAGCGGCGTGTAATGTATGCTAAGAAATGGCTGTTTAGAGCGAGAAGCCCGTAGTGAAATAATTAATAATGAACCCGAAGTGCTCTGGTGAAAGCATAAACAAAGGTGGATTCAGGCGCATGCTGATTAGTTTTAAGGAAAAGAGAGAGTTACAAGAAGACAAGCGCAGCTTACCGTGGCGTGCTCGGACGGGTTTAACAGTGGATGTGATTGTTCTCGACCGGGTTTGGGCGTGACTAATCCCTGGATGTAGTTAAGACCCAACTGGTTGCGAGGCAACATTTAGCGCCTAGTTAAAGGTACAGGGTGTCTGTTGTGTGACGCTCTTCTATAACTGAGAAAATTCAACGAGTGTAATGAAAAGGGAAAATCAATAAGGGTAACGAAGGGAAGTGCAGGTGATATCATGCATGTCAGTGAATATGTTAAAATGTAGCAAACTAGAAACAGTATGCTGAACAATGCCAACTGGTTTCGGATCAGCTGATAAATAGCCACACAGTATATTAAATTAATAAAAAATATATTACTGATTCTCATCATAGCTAACAAAATAACCATGGAGTAGGGGAGCTAGTCACTACTCGCACTCTGGGAGCTGTTAACTTAAACTCAGCGTATTACAGATAACATAAGTATTCCACACGATCATTAAGACCATGTGGCTTCATGCTAGACAGTGTGAAAATCCAATAGTTCTCTCGTCTTAGCAGTTCAATGTGATTGTCTTTGCCTTCTTGTTTGGTAACTGTTTCCATAGCACAATATCGTATCTGACTAATGCCTTGACCTGCTTCTATGAAATGCTGAGCTACAGACGATTTGGCTTGTTTGGTTCTGAAGTTGGACTTATGTTCAATAAGTCGTATTTTTAATTTTCTCTCCGTCTGTCCGACATAGATTTTGCCGCAAGGGCATTTCAGAATATAAATTGCATTGGAGGTATCACAGGTCGCCGTTGCTCTGATCTTAATCTTATTTCCCTTCATGGGGTGATTGATAGTTGTTCCCTGAATCACGCTGTTGCAGTGATTGCAATTTCTGCATGGAATTGTTCCTTTAAATTCAGTGATAGTGGGATTGGAGGTTTTAATGAGTTCTCCTAGATTTTTAGCTCGAGTATAGGCAAAGATTGGATCATTGCCAAAAATCTTGTTGAAGTCGGGTTCAATCCTAAGAATCGCCCAGTGTTTTTTGATGATCTGCTTGAATTTGTTACTGACTGTAGAATATTTGGAGACAACAGTAATTGAGTCTCTTTTAGGTGTAGTTATGTTCAACAGTAAGTCATTTCTGGATTTGGTTGCACACCGTTGTTTGGCCTGCTCGAGGATCTGGTCTGGGTACCCTCGGGTTTTAAATCTCAGTGTGGTGGTTTGAACCTCTTTCTCGAAGTGGTTAATATCAGATGTAATCCTTTTGGCTCTGATCAGTTGACTGTATGGCAAGTGGTTTTTCAAAGGTTGTGGATGGAAGCTCGAATAATGTAAAGTATTGTTCCTGTCGGTTTTCTTTCGGAATAAACTTGTCTTGAATCCTGTGGTGGTGTTGGTGATCCTGACATCAAGGAAGGTTATAGACTCTGTTTGAATTTCATGAGTGAATTGGATTCGTTGATCAATAGTGTTGAGTTGAGACAGTTCTTCTTGCAAAATGTTTTGTGGGCCCTGCCAAATTAAGAAAATGTCGTCTATGAATCTTACAAACATTCTAAGGTGATCGGTCCATGTGGTCTTGTTGAGGATATGGGCTTCTTCGAATCTGTGCATAAAAATGTTTGCATAGGCAGGTGCTGCCGAATTGCCCATAGAAGTTCCGGTCATTTGTTGATACCAATCGTCTTTCCATGTGAAATAACTGTAAAATAGGGTGAATTGTAATAATTCCATTAGAAAAAGTTTGAAATCGTTGTCCAATTCGGTTTTCAACAAACAGTATTCTATAGCTTCAATGCCCATGGAATGGGGGATGGACGTGTACAGGGATGAAACATCACTGTGCACAGTAGTAGATTGCTGCGGTCCTCTATTTCCACGCAATTGAGTTTCTTGAGAAAATCAGTGGTGTCTCTGATGAACGTGGGTATGGAGGTAACAATGGGTTGTAGATGTTTGTCCAAAGATTTCCCCACAGGATCATGGATGCTGCCACATGTGGAAACTATGGGCCTGCATGGGGGTGACTGCAGATCCTTGTGTATTTTAGGAACCAAAAAGAATTTGGGACTTTTAGGGTGTTTGGTTGTGAGGTACTTAGTGGTTTTGTCAGTAATGACCTCATTTTCAAGAGCCAAACTCAGTATGTTGTCAAGCCTTCCCTTGAATTGTGTGGAGGGATTGTTTTGTAACTTCAAGTATGTGTTGGTGTCCGAGAGGTGAAGGGATGCCTGGCCTTCGTAGTAAGACGTATTAAGAATGACGATTGCGCCACCTTTGTCTGCCTTAACGCAGGTGATCTGATTGTTGTTTGAAATAGATTTGAGGGTGTTAATCTCTTTGATGGTGTGGTTCTTGTTCTTGGATCTTGGATTGCAATTGAGTTTAGATAAATCATTCCTGACTAGGGTCTCATAGGTGTCAAGGGGAACCCCAAGACCCCTACGGTCCCAGCCGGCTCCCCTTGTCCTTCGAGAGCCGGCATTGCTTTGTCAGAGAGAGCAGCTTATATGCTGCTCTCTCTAACTAAAAGCAATCTGCTTTCCATTATTGAAAGAGAGAGCAGATTAACTTGCTCTCTCTTTCAAATAGGAAAGCGGTTTGCTGTGGTAAAGTGGGAACCGCGATGCTCCCGCCCTACCATAGCAAACAGCAGTGTCCCGGGGGTAGGCACCCCGGGACACTGCAGGAGCCGGCCCTGGGGGGTGCTGGTCCCCAGGGCCATCAAGGGCACCAAGACAGGGGCCGCGCGACCCCCTCCCAACATTAAAAAGCCCCAAGAGGTGGTGGTCCCCAGGACTGGGGGGTCGGTGCCATCACTGACCCCCCCTATTTTAAATACTTCTGCTTCAGGAAGGTGGCGGTCCTCGGGGCGTGTGAGGCTGAAAACATACTTAATTTTTTTTTTTTTTAAAAGACCCGAGGGGGTGGCGATCCCCGGGGCTACAAGGGGGGGCCTTGAGCTCCCTGCATACATATAGTTAAAGCTAAGAGGGATTGTGATCCCCAGAGCAGGGGACCCCACTGGGCCCCCATTATTAACAAAACATTGCCCCCGATATTTGCCCCCTCCCGGGGCTAATTAACAATAAAGCAGTCCTTTTTTTCCCCAAAACGCGTACCATACAAATACCATGCAATTGTTTTTTAAAATTGGGCCCTAACGATCCATATGGGACCCCCTGAGCAGGCCTAGAGGGTCATGATGTTTCTACCCTGCCACCTTTCCTTATTTTTCAACTTTGTTTTACTGTTTTCTTGTGACTCAGTTCTACCGAGGCACAAGATGGCTGCCAACATCCCGAGAGGGTGGCGGTTTCTGGAGCTGCGGGAGGGGGGGCCGTAAGCCCCCCCGCATACTTCAAAATAAAACCCCGGGGGTGGTGTTCCCCGGGGCTCGGGAGACCTTACAAGCCCCCATTATGGAAAAAAATTACCCCCGGGATTTGGCCCCTCCGGGAGCTAATTAAGAATGAAACGGACTTCTAGTTTTTTTATCCTTTTTCACCGCGTACGAGTACCATACGCGTACCCTGCGATTTTTCATTTAAAAAAAATAAAATGTTGGGCCTAAAGAACCATGTGAGACCCCCTGAGCAGGCCTAGAAGGTCAGGATGTTTCTACCCTGCCCCTTTCCTTATTTTTCAACTTCGTTTTACTGTTTTCTTGTGACTTGGTTCGGTTCACATATATATATATACATATATATATATACATATATATATATATACATATATATATATATATATATATATATATATATATATATATATATATATATATATATATATATATATATATATATATATATATATATATGTGTGTGTGTATATATATATATATATATATATATATATATAGTCAACTACCTAACTTATATTTAAACTACAACTTAACGTATTTAAATTAAAATTGTAAAATAACAATTAACAAAATACTCTACTACTTCTACCTCTTAATGTATACTCTTTTTTTTGCTGTTAAGTCGTCTTTTATTTCTCTTTTAAATATATCTTTATCTATATTGACTAAAAGAAATTACTACAACATCGAGAAAAGGTTACGCTGATTAAAAAAACAGCCATCACAATCCAGAAAAAAAAACATTAAAAAAGTAAATATCAAAAACTCATACTGAATCAAAAACAAAGAAATTAATTACTTCAATCTCTACAAACTACCAACAAGTAAACATTTAAAATTAGCCTGATGCATTTTTTTTCCAGAAGAACCTGGTCCGTAGTACAAAACCCCCAAAGTAAAAGGTGATAAGAAAATGTGAAATATCTATGAAGAACATACATGTAAGTAAAAATAAGAAAACTAGTTGCATAATTTTATATGTAAAATAACAAATGTATAGACATTTTAACACATTTTTTATACAATGACACTATTTTCAGATTTAACGACTGATAGAGCAAGATATATCACATCACAGAAAGGAAAACAAGTATTAAGTCACATGGGCTACACCAACAACTAAGAAAGTGCATGGATAGCAACTGCTAATTGTACATGTTCTAAATATTACTGTAATGCACGCTATGGGAGGGCTAATACAAAAGATGATGCTGTAAGTAATGGAAGAAAGCACAACACCCCCCCTCCAAATGTGACAGAAATAGAAGTAAGGGAGGTATGGAAGGATATAAGATAGGTAAGCAATAGTTCCCAGGAGCCCACAGCAAACATCCTGAAAAATATATTCCCTAAAGTCCACAAACACATCACCTATGTCCACTTTGAAACGCTTAACTGCCCAAACTAAAAAGGAAACCAGTGATATACCTTTTGCACCTAAAAGATACCAAGGCATCGAAATATCTGAACGCTTAAAAATCACACATAATGAGGAACACTTCTTGTCACATGGCAACCTAAACATCATTTAACAAATCCTAATATTTACTACAGCAGACAATGTACTAAAACAAAGCCATTGTCAAGCCAGGACGATGGATGGGACCTTCGAAATGTGTCCCAAACTATTCACTCAGATATCCACCATATATTGTGAATATCACAAACTGGAATATCTCTTTTGTATATTGTCTATTACAAAATAAACAAAGTAGCACTTACCATGAACTCTGAAACCACATAAATAAGGCCAAATACAGGTAAGTAAACATATAAATAAATAAAACGAATTTTGTTGCGTGCACTGCATCGCATTTTGCAACAAATTAGTTTTATTTATTTATATGTTTACTTACCGGTATTTGGCCGTATTCCATAGTTTACTACCCCCCACCCTGCCCCTCCCCGCCCCATGTCACCACGCCGACCGCTACTGCTGGGTAGTACAAAGGCAATATGGGTGCCATCAATTGACCTAACCACATGTGGGATGTGACCAAATCTATTGAAATCACCCTTCACAGTGGCTAAATCCTCACATCTTGGGAACAGGTTGTAGCTGTCCATGTGCCTCATTATTATTGCTGAAAGCATGTCTCGTAGTACACGATTGAACATTGGTTGTGACATACCACCAGAAATAGCTACAGTGAATTGGAAGGAACCTGTGGCTAGAAAATGCATTACTGACATAAGTTTCACAATTGGTGTGAGAGATATAGGATAAGTTATACGAGGAAGGAGGTTCAACATACACCAATAATCCCCACTGTGGCCTTCACATTTATCAGTAACAGAAATGTACTAATCAACAATTCTAAAATGTAATATTTGCACAAAACTGAGGTTTTCATGACATTTTAGGTCAAAAACCACCAACGACGGTGTACAATGCACTCTACAAATGTTAACTCGCTGCACAGTAATGTATCATACAGATGGTTTTTGTACTGGACACTACATGTGAAGGGAGTTTTTCAAATATAAACATATTAGCCCTCCTTTGTTGTAATGGTGAAGCACTTAACAGCCACCAATACTGTAGTTCGAACCACTAAAATGGCAGATGCCTGACCTTACATATGAGACATTTGGAATGACCACTAGTCGCTGAAGATGACCGCACTGTGAGCAGTTGCATTCACAGTGGACACAACCATAGGATAACGTTGTTGTTTGTGATGGTCACAGTCCAATGGCTGTGTGCGCCTATGCTGATTACAGCGTATGTGGCGTACATGTATGCCACTTTTGGAAAAAAACTCACTTGCATCCTGACACTGCTGCTATCAACTCCTCCCCCACTTTGCTGTTTGCCACCTCTGGGAGCAATCATGCCAGGCCAAGTAGGTGATATGGACTGCCCCTTCTCTCCAGAGAAGCTGGAGACTTGGTTGAAGAGGTTCGCCCCCTGTATAGCCAGCTAACAACATTACAGCATAAATATAATCTCATATAAGCATTGGGTGTCATAATTTCATAATTTTCTTATCGTATTTTACAGCAAATAATGTTAAAAATGAACATGAAATGCACCCCGTCAGAGGAAACAGATCTAGGTACCAAGAAAGTACTGAAGTTCTGAATCTATGTTAATGCCTCGCCTGACTGCATGACGTTTTAGGATCCAGCATGCTTCACATTGTCATACTTTGAGCACTCTATTCCCACCCCTGATATCACTTGGAATTGATTCAATACCATGAAAGGTGAATGATGGTTTTGTACTTTGTGTTTGACACTCTAGTGCATGAGTCACTATAGGGTATCTCAAATCTTGATTCCTAAGCTCTCTAAAATATTCGGACATGCGTTCCTTTAAACATCTGACGGCACTGCCAATATACATTTTTGTACACCCACATACAATGGCATATATTACATATTTAGTCGAACAATATGTTGTTTTATCTGAAACTTTTTAGATCCATTGTACTGAAATTCCAGCTTATTGTGTATTGCAAACTTGCACATACTGCAATTGCCACATTTAAACAATCCCATATTTAAGGTATGTAACCATGTTGGTTCTCTCAATTTTTGGTTAGGGTAACTCGGACTGACAATGTTACATACAGTTTTCCCTTTACGGTAAACAATGCCTGGGTATCTATTAATGTAAGGACATAAACTGGGGTCAGATGTCAAAAGATGCCAATGTTTTTTTTAAATATTGAAAATCTTGTGAGACCAAGGATGGTAGTTTGTAATCAATTTCAAACTTGGTTCTGTTGTAGAGTCCCTATATGTTTTTATTTTTTATTCTCAAGCTATCACTCCTTGAAAGTCTAGTGGCCCTGATTTTAGCCTTATGAACTATGTTTTTATTATATCCTCTGGCGAGGAATCTAGACTCCACGTTTCGAGAACAAATCTTAAAGTCTGAGTCATCACTACAGTTCCTACCGGCTCTATAAAATTCCCCATAGGGGATGGCATTCACCTGTGACCTAGGGTGCGCACTCGTGGAGGGTAAAATTGAGTTACAGGACGTGCTTTTTCTATACAATTTGCATTTGATTTTATCAGCATCCACAATTAGAATGAAAACCAGAAATACAATGTTCTCTTTGCTATACGAAGTATACATTATGTACATTGTCATTCAAGTATTTAAAAAGTTCCAGCAACTCCCTTTTGCTTCCTGTCCAAATCAACAAACACTTGCCAATATATCTACCGTAGTAGACTATATATTCTTGCCACTTGGTCTCCGATGGTCCCCAGATGTGTCCCGCCTCAAACCTGCCCATAAAGATGTGGGAAAAAGACGGCGCAAATCTAGAACCCATTGCGGTACCACAAAGCTGTTGATACCAATCTTATTATATAGAAAGACATTGTGTTCAAGAATCATACGTGACATAGTGATGAGCATTTCAGAGTGTTCTAACAGCTCCACAGGTCTTTTAAACAGATAAGATTCAAGAGCAGAAAGGCCCGGGTCATGACTTATGATGGTATACAATGAGACCATGTCTAATGTTACTAGAGCCATGGACTCATCCCAGTTAAAATCCATAGGGTGTTCAAAATGTGCTTTTCGTCTCTAATAATCGAAGGTAAGTTGGCAACGTCAAATGGTGGCTTATGGTGAACACACTCACTCACTGGCCGGACAAAGCAGTCATGGTAATACAGGATAAAACAGCAATAATTCAGTAGTGCTATAAATAACCATTTATTGGGCTACACATCCTCAAAAGGCATCTAATATATTGCCCCACTTATTCTCTTTACAGAAAAAAGCATGATATACCCCCTGAAAAAACACATTTCATAATTTAATCCAATGCCATCCATGTCCTAAATAATGTTTAAATTAACCCGGGGGATGAACCCCGCTCCGCTTGCGGAGTTTGCAGAGTTTTCTGCACTCCACGTTACGCGGAGCTTGCGGAGTTCTGACAAACTCCACTCTGCATAGCGGGGCAGAGTTTTTTTCCTCACTCGCGTTCAGCAACGTAAAGTTGGCGACCATGAGCGAGGAAAAACAACCTCCTGGCGAGAGTTTTCCTTGTTCGTGATCGTCAACATGAAGTTGGTGAGTGCTGCATTTTAGAATCAACTTCCGGGGAGATTTCTCAACAGGGGGGGTCAGGTTTTTCATAGCGAGTGGTCGTGTATGCTCGCCACTGCTCGGGTTGAGAAAAAATCTCCTTGAGCGGCAGAAAAGGAAAGCAGAGACCGCTTGCACTGTGCATGGTGCCGTTGGCAATGATTGCACTGTGAGGACAAGCATCTGGCACTGTTAAATCAACGCAAACTGCATTTTTCTATTGTACTCCGCAGCTTGCAGAGCTCCGCGTAGTGCGGTAGAGGTTTTTTTGCACTTCGCGGAGTTCCACGTAGTGCAACTCCACAAACACCACCCATTGTTAGTTTCAATGCAGCAGACACCACAGAAAGAGTTGTTTCATCTACCCATGACTAGTACTGGGCACACCAGTAGAAAGTCCCATTGGCATACTAGGCCACATAGTGAATTAAATGTATATTGCAAATATATTGCAAAAACATGGAGAAATTGTACTAAACTGTGCAGCATTTTTCCATTACAAAACAAGAAACTAAACAAGGTAATCTATGTTTTCAAATCTAATAGTAGATGGAAGAGAGAAGTAAATCGAAGTAATTTTTGTGATGTTTTCTCAGGAGAATGGATGCATAGTTCAAATAGTGAGGCATTTTTTAATGAGGAGAGTTATTTTCAGGACAATGATTTGGTGCATGCAGTTGACACCAGTGGTCGAGCTTATGAGGTGAAAGACGGTCAACCGGTTGAAAAAGAAATACTTGTGTCTGCAGATGCAGAAGAGGCGTTAAGTGATGAGGTTTTAGGGAGACGTCCTAAGGGACCAGTGTACACCTGGAAGTGTAGTTCTATTTGCAGTGTGCGACAGGATTCCATCAATTCGCTTTGTGATTTTATACGGACATTTCATAAGAAAAGTGTAAAGCAAAAAATAAAGATGTTGCAAGAATTAGATCCTTGCAGAGTGAGACAAGTGACAGGTTTGCGTGGTCATTCACTGGCTTGTCTTTCCAGGAGAGTATGCCAGAGTGTATTTCATCATTTCAGGATGCTAGCAGTTCATCATAATAAAGTGAGGAAATTAGTGAGAATGTTGTATTATGCTAAGAGTCCAGCAATTATGCTTAAACAATTAAGCAGTGCTCTTTTGCATGGTTCTGAAGTAGATGTGAAGAATATTTGTCAAGAAATTGAGTTCTGTTACTTTGCTGGTAAAGAGAACAATGTTGATATTGAACCACTAGAAGAAGGTAATGTGGAAGACAGTGTACAGATTTTCAGTACAGATAAGTTTCATAAGGATATTTCCACGTTTATGGTGAAATCAAGTGAGAGGCCTAATTTTACTTGTGTGTGTTGTCGACTGACTTATTATAAGAATCAGACTAAGTTAGTGGATATATATGCAAAAAGTGATATGGAAAACAATAGTGAATGGAAGGATTTTGCCACATACTTGATGGTAGAAAATTGTTTTGATTTGGGAGCGGACCAACGTATGTGTACTTATTGTTTTAACAAATTAAACTAAAACCAGATGCCTGCTAGGGCGGTTCATAATAATCTGGAATTGGTAGAGATTCCTTCTGAATTGAAGGATTTAAATACTTATGAATCTATTTTGATTCAAAGTGTGCATCCCTTTCAAGCTATTGTAAGAATGGAGCCAAAGACAGGGAAGTTGCCTCCATCAGATTTACAGAGAGGATTAAAGGGAAGAGTTGTTTATTTGCCTCTAGATTTGAACAAAAACATTAACACAATTGGAGTAGAGAAAGTGGAAGAGGAACCTCTAGTTATCATAGTTAATGGTGTTCCGACAAAGAGTAAGAAAATATGGCAAGATTTAGTGGATGTTAGAAAAGTCAAAAATGCAACATTGTATTTAAAAAAAAATAATAAGTACTATGAGAATGTATATGTTGCAGAAGAGGAAGTAAGTGAGGAAGAGGATAGCGATTTGTGTCCTGGTCAAATTGAAAAAGTAGAAGCCTCTATAAAGGAAGAAATTTATGAACATTATAGTGTTCATCCTTTGCATTCCAAGGAAGCTATGGGGAATGCTATTGAGTTGTTTCAAATGAAACAAGCCAAAGGGAGTCCCATTAGTGTTTGGGAGGAAAGTTTGGAAGCTCGGTGTTTCCCACAGCTATTTCCCACAGGTCGAGGAGGACGATATGATGAGCGACCTGTTCAAATTCCTGCTTCAGAATACCGGACTTTACGATTGTATGCAGAAGATGCTATGTTTCGACAATGCATTCCATATTTGTTTCATCTCCTGTTTGAAAGCGATCTGTCAGGACTGTCATATGCAGTGAACCACATCTTGAAAAGTGGTATACAGATGCGAAACATCTCGGCAAGGGACTTTATGGATAAAGTCAAAATCCAAGACAGTATTTTGGATTCTCACCTAATTAATTTCATGGCGTGTCAGCGTGGTACTAATGAGTACTGGTACCGTCGCCATGGTGATTTAAAATGTATGCTGAGGAGCTTAGGAAGTCCGACATGGTTCCTCACTCTCAGCTGTGCCGAGTATAGCTGGGAAGACTTACTTGAATTTCTATGAGAGGCAAATGGAAACATTGAAAATATTGAATTCAAGACACCCGGAGAACTGTGCTCTTTAGATCCAGTGAATGTATGCAGGTACTTCAATCATAGATTTGAAGCTATGATGTCTTTCATCATGAATAAGAAGAATCCACCTCTTGGAGAGGTGTTGGATTTTTTCTGGAGAAAGGAGTACCAAGCAAGAGGTGCTCCTCATATACATATGCTGCTATGGATCAAGGATGCACCTAAATTTGGAACAGATCCGGATGACTTAGTGATGAGTTTCATAGAACAGTATTCTACGTGTGCTGTTCCAAACGCAAAGGAGAAGAAAAGCCTAAGAGAACAAGTTCTACGTTTCCAAAGCCATCGTTGTGGAAAGTACTGTCGTTGTAAATTCAGAAACAAGGACAAGTTCTACACCAAATGTCGTTTCAACTTTCTAAAGGAAGAGTTAACAGTTTGATGTCTTCACTGCGACATAATGTGACGAGGAAATCACCCAAAAACACATACAATTTGAAAAGAAACGAAGAGTCCAAGTACATCAACGACTACAACCCTGTGATTTTGTCCATGTGGAATGCTAACATGGATATACAGTTTGTGGCTGACAACTGTATGGCTGTGGCTCGGTATGTGACATCTTACATCACCAAAAAAGAAAAGACAGAATTGAAGGATATGTGGGAGGATATTTCCCATGAAAAGAGCCTCAGCAAGAAGTTGTACAGTTTCAGTTTGAAGATGTTGTCGCATCGAGAAATCGGAGCTTACGAATGTTCTGACCGCTTGTCTTCAGCAAGTCTCTATGCCAAATCCAGGAGTATCCTTGGGCGAGTCTTGGTCCTGCTGCAACGCGAAATTGAGTTCTAAAACCTGTACGGGAAATTGAGTATTTGGCGGAAAAGGAGCCAAACAGTACCGACATTTTGAAGACCAACATGTTGGATACATATTATCCAAATCGAAGCTGTCACCTGGAGAATGCTTGTCTGTATGATGTTCTTCAAAATTACGTTTTCAAAGGAACATCAAAGAAGATATCGATAAAGGAGTGTATGCTGTAATTGGAAGTGAAGGATGTCTGGTCAAGCAAAAAAAATGTCAATTGATAAATCATCGAAAATTGGATTGTGAATCTTCCGAAAGAAAAGAGTTTTTCTATTTAGCTCTTTTGCAACTTTTCAAGCCTTGGCGTGCAGAAGAGGAACTGCTTGGGGATTTTCTCTGTTACGAAGACTCCTTCAATGCAGCCAAGGAGTCCATAGAATGTCCTGTTTTTCCCAAATATCTACAAATGTTGAATGCAGAAATTGAGCAGGAAGCAACAATTGCAGCCGAGATTGCTAGAGACAGTTCTCAGGACAGTCAGAGTTCTGTTTCATTGAGTCAGGATCCACTAGGAGAACCAGTTATCGAAAATGAAGCTGCCACTGCCATGATTGAAGTGGAAAGAGCCATGGCACATGCTCAGAAGGATGCAGTTAACTTAGAAGAATTGGAAAGACAACTCAACGTTGAGCAGAGGAAAATATATGACGAAGTTACCAGCCAAATTGAGCATGGATTAAGTCATGAGAAGGAAGAGTGCTCATGTACGTCGTTGAAGCCTGTTCGACTGTACCTGAGTGGAGAAGCAGGAACTGGAAAAAGTTTCCTCATTAAAGCAATTTCATGTTATCTGCAGAAAAGGACTGAATCATCGCTGTCTTGTGTTGTGACCGCTCCAACTGGACTGGCAGCTCATAACATTAAAGGGATTACTTTGCATCGGTTACTGATGCTGCCAGTGGAGCATGATAACAAATTACAATACCACAAGTTATCTGGAGATGCTTGTTGTGAAGTATCTAGAGTCCTGAAGAAGATGAAACTTCTTATTATTGACGAAGTAAGCATGGTTTCAAATGTCATGCTTGCTTTTGTGCATTTGAGAATGCAGGAAGTTCTTAAAACAGAGTATGATGTGTTATTCGGTGGCAAACACACTATTGTTTTTGGTGATCTTCTGCAGCTGACACCAGTGAAAGGACAACCAGTGTTTAAACTGCTTACACATGAAGATACCAAGAAGTGCCTAGGGAGCATTGGCAACGTTAACATATGGTTAAACTTCAGTTATGCTGAGCTGCGTGAAAATATGCGTCAGGCGAAGGATGAAGATTACAAGAATATTCTACAAGATGTTAGAATCGGGAAAGTGACTGAGTGTGGTAAAGAAGCTTTACATGCACGCTTACTGTCAAATTTATATCCAGAAAAAGACGTTTTGCCAGAGGATATTTTTCAGAAAATTACTGAGAAGAAATCTGGAATATGTTTGATGCCAACTCTTGCAGAATGTTCCATCTTCAACAACAAAATGTTGAATTTAGAAAAACAAGACATTGTAAAACTTGAAGCTATTGACAAAATAGAGCATATGGGAGCAACAATTATTTTGTCAGAGAATTTGAAATCTAAATTGGATTTATTAGAGAAGACTATATCTAAAACTGCGGGTTTTGAAAAGACTTTGAATGTATGCTTAAATTGCCGAATCATTTTGAGAAGGAATTTACATGTTGAAAGAGGTCTGGTAAATGGATCAATGGGTAATGTTGTTGATTTTGAGAGATACAGAAGTAGAGATGGAATTGAATTTTTAAAAATTAAATTTGATGGCATTGAGGAAGTACAGCTAATTGGTCGTTGCTCTGCTAGGTTTTTGCTGGTTAAAGACTTATATGTTCGCCGTAAGCAGTTTCCTGTTTGCTTGGCATATGCGGTAACAATCCATAAATCGCAAGGTTTAAGTGTAGACACTGCTTTGGTGAATATTGGCAGTTCTGTGTTCAAGGAGGGTATGGCTTATGTAGCATTGTCACGAGTCAGAACTTTATCGGGATTGTACTTGATTGACTGTGATGTCACAAACATTTGTGCGGATCTAGATTGTGTTAAGGAATACAATAGGTTAAGAAGAGAGTATGCGCCACATTTGCCTCAATATCCTTTGTTTGAGAAACGTGTGGTAGGCCGGAAACGAAGAAATATCAGTAATCGTAGGGAGGTTGATGCAAAAAGACCAAAAGTCGATGAACCCAAAAGTGAAAGCAGGAATAAAATGAATTCTGTTGAAAATGTTGTTGGTTTTAAATTTGAAAATAGTTCTGGTTTCAACTGCTATGCTAATGTAGTTGTTAATGTTCTCTTTTCACTAGAGACTTTCAAAGAACATATTGTGATCAATTCGGAACAAAGTTTATGCTGTTTGTTGAATTCTGTGTTAGAGAAATGTAGTGCTGATAAAACGAGAGTAGAAAGTGTGTCTGAAATTCGTTTTCTGTTAGACGAATGTTCAGGTCAAACAGAATTCTCTGAAAATATTCAGCAGGATTGTCAGGAGTTTTTAATGTATATGCTTGATGTATTGCAAGATGAAGGTGTAGATGTAGATTATCTATTTGGCCTTTCTTATCAATGGCAACATGACTGCGAGAACTGTAGGCTATGAAGTACTAATAGTGTAGACTCAGAAAGATTTATATATTTAACATTGCCTGACAGTAAATCAGTATCCTTCAATAAGCTAGTAAAGGATAGCCGATCAAAATATGGAGTGCAGCCAATGTAAGTCTGGAATGCTGTCCACGTTAATTTTACGAAGTTATGGCCAGTATGTCATTTTAATGTTCCAACGATGTAGGCCTGATGGAACTAAATTGACAACTTTAATTAATAATTTTGTGGCTTCGCAGTTGTCGATATCAGGAAGGACTTTTAAAACTACTGCAATTATATATCATAATGGTCCTTCAACTAATTCAGGACATTATACAGCTTATTTGAAATCTGGAAACGGTTGGTCATTCTGCAATGATTCTGTTTTAACTTTCCAAAAAAGATTGCCTTTCCACCTTCCAAATTCTTACCTGGTGTTCTTACAACCAACATTTTAGGAAAAAAAGCTTGGGATTTGTTCAGAGGAATTTCAAGATGTTCTAATGGCTCCTACTCTATATGGCCTTGTGGATAATTGTAGTACAGAGCGAAAACTGTTTGTTTTTATAAGCAAAGTCAAGTAGCAGATCAAAATAAGGAGTAGAGGAAATGTAAGTCTGCAATGCTGTCCACATTATTTATGGAAACTTATGGATGAAATGTCTTTTTACAATTTCAACTACATAAACTGGAAGAAAATAAGTTGTCCAGTCTAATTAGAAATGTTTTGGCTACATAGTCATCGATTTCAGGAAGAACATTTGCAACTGCAGCTATTATATAATATACTGGTCCTTTGACAACATCTGGATATTAGACAGCTTATTTAAAATTTATAAAATGGCTAGTCTTTCAGCAAACATTACTAATTGACTATGAAGCAATGTTGCCTTTTGACTTGTTTTTTGAAGTCAGAATTTAGGGTAGGTAGTTGGACTAGAATGATTCTAGGTGTTGCTGTAATTTAGTGTGCTGTTTCAAATTGCTTTGTATGTCTCAGTTTTCTTAAAACAATTGAGTTTATCTTTCAGAAAGTGGCGGGCAGAAAATAGTAACAGCACAACAGAGTATAAGCTGTTCATAGGATATTCTTTGACGTCATAGAAAGTAAGTTACTTTGGAGAAGTTCCTATTTCTGCTTATTTATATTAATTGGGTTTTTTAAACATAATCATTTTGATTGTGTTTTTTTTCCCCGCTGTTATATGATGAATACCTTCAACTCACTGTTTTCAGTGAAAGTTGATATTTTCTGATAACAGCACAAATAAACCATTAAATATGTTTAATTAATTTTCTACTTTGAATTGTGATTTCTAATATATATATGGATTGGTGAGGCTCACTGGTTAGAGGTGGTAGACCCGGAAGCAGAGGTCAGCCCGGGACCAGGGTTCAATTCCTGACGTGGCAGGGTCTTGGGCCATCGTCAGCGGTCTCGATAATTCTCGCCTCGGTGCCTATTCCAACCATGGGTCCCACTCAGCAACTCTGGGCAATAGCTTGCTTAATCTCTACTAACGGCCCCATCAGCGCCGGGGATGCCTGGCTTCACCTTGGGGATGCCCAGGAGGGATCATCTCTCAGGGAAAGCCAGGATGGGTTCCCCAGCGGTATACAGCGCTGGGACGCCTCTTTGCTGGGGCAGCTGTGCGCTTTACAAGTATACCACATTTAACATTCATTTTGTCTCATGCTCACACTTTTTTCACCACCTTCTATTAATTTAAATTTTTTTGTTCTTTCTTACACAGATTAAAAGTATAAAAAAGATAATTTAGTACGGTAATGACAATTAAAAGGTAAGTGTTTAGTACTCTTTACGTTACATGTCTATCAGATTTAACTTTTATTAGTTCCACTGCTTCTTTTCTTTAACCCTTAGTTTCCTGTCTTTGCTACTTCCATCATTTCTTTTTCTTTTACTTACTTATACTACTCTTTTCACTTCTTCTATCAGTCCCTCTTTCAACAGTAACTGTGTGTTACTCCCTCTATTTGTCTTTCTTTTCACATTACTCTCTGTTTATTTATTCGTCTTTTTAAAAAAAATATTTTTTTTAGTTCGCTCCCGGTTCGCGTACCCGAACGCTAACCGGGAAGCGAATCAAAAGAAATAGAGGATGCTAGAGTGCTAAACATTCTAGCAATTTTTTTAAAAAGGGAAGGTAGTTCTGAAAAGAACGTTTTTTTATTCTTTTTGATGTTTTATATTTTTTTTGTGTTTTTTTTGAGGAAGGGGAAACACAAATGATTCACTTCAAAGGGTTCAACAGGAGCAACAAAAAAAAAATTACTTTCTTGGACGTTTTGGACATTGATGATTTTCAAATGATGTATTTATTAAAGTATACTCATCTCTCCGCATGAAATTAATTTTCCACATGCTAGACATGTAAATCTCATCTGCCCAAAGTTCTTTTGGAGATTTGGGACCGTTTCTCTTGCCTCTGACTCACTTATTGCTAAGTCATTGGTGGATGTTTTAGCCGGTCGGGGTTATCCATCAGATCTCGAAGTTGTGCTTTAGAATAATTAAGAGGGTTCCAACTCTCCATGTGCCGATGCATGGTATGATTACCATAGCTATATTTTTTTTCGGTCCCTCTCGAGAGTTTTTTTTTGCAGATGAGGCAGGTAACATATCTGGCATTAACTTTCTTTTCATGAGAAGGATGAGAAAAAAATTGCCAGATAAAATTCACTTTGATATGGGACGTTCTTGGCATTTCTTTCAGAAAGCCACTTGTCCCTTGCTCCTGTTCCTCGTCTTCCTCTTCTTCTTCTTCCTGGTTGAAGATGACCTGGCTAGTCGATCCTCTCTTCTTTGGTGGTGGTGGAGGTGGTGGAGATCCACCAGCTGCAGCTAATACAAATGCCATGTCTTAGCAAACAAAAACAGGTCTTTCTCTCATAAAAATGAAAGTCGGAGTGAGGAAAAAAGGTGGGACTTTCATCATTTGAGAAAAGAAAATATTCTAGACCAATGAAAAGTGTTTATTTTACGTCATATGATCAAGCGTTCCATCATTAGGAAACTAAAAGTAAAATGAACCAATGAAAAGTTTTATAAACAAGTCACATGACCTGTTATGCTTACGTTCCGCGTTCCGCGCTGCGCCTCGGATCGATTCCGAGCCTTTACGTTTCGCGCCTTGGTTCGCGTTCCAGAATGCTTCCGGGTGCGCTAATGCAGAACGTCTTAAGGGACATTACGTAGTAACGCGATATGTTGCTTTTACGGGACGCATCGCGATGTGCCTTTCTAACGCGGTATTTGCACGTTGAACGTTTACCGTTTCGCGGATCGGCAGCGAAACAAGAAAAAATTATTTAAACTATAATATAAATTGAATTTAAAAAATATAATACAAATATATATAAAATATATTTGTGAATTAGAATAAGAACATATGTTACAGCTATAGATATTTGCTATTAAAAAACCATTGAAATTCACTGAAAAAACCATAGGTTATAGACCATATATAGTTAGGAATTAGCATTTACAAAACCTTGAAAATTCACTGAAAAAACCATAGGTTATAGACCATATATAGTTAGGGATTAGCATTTACAAAACCTTATTTTACTCGCATAAAACCATTGAAATTCGCATATATAGTTAGTTGCGCTAACTATATATCGCGCACCCACAATCCACTGCTGATGATGTCACATATTACATCATTCATGACATGGTCAGTGACATCACTGATGACATCATCCAGTGGCTGTCTGTTTCTGTAAAGTAAAAATATGTCTTACATATTGAAGAATGAGTGGATGTATAAGTGTCTGGATGAAGGATTTAGTAGGTGCATGACTGACTGTATGAGAGAGTGATTAAATGTGTCTCACTGAGTGCATGGGTTAGTGACTAAACTGTCTTAATTTGTGCATCATTATATCTGTTGTTCTATGAACTGCTGCATGTGTTGATCAGTAGCTATATGAGTAACTGTATGGGTTATTGATTGGTTGTCCAAGTATTTGTATGGGAGAGTGAGTGTGTGTGTGGGGGTGGCTGGGAGGTGTGTGACTCTGTGCATACATGTGCGAACAGTTGATTCACTAGATCTATGGGTTCAAAACTGCATGTTGAAACAGCTGTATGGGTGGTTGACTGTGTACGAATGTATTGGTGAGTGAATGGATATCTCAGTGCTACATGTCAAAGTAAGTACATATGTAAAACACAGTACATGTGAGAGTTCAAATATATAAATTACTGTGCATAAGAGCCAGTGAATGTGTGAGTGGCTGTATGGATCATTGTGAACTTGTATCAGGGATTGTATAAAAGAGTAAATATGTGTTAGTATATGTTCGAATAAGTAAGGTGTGTATAACTGTATAGTTGAGGAAATGGAGGTGTGATTGATTCTTTGCATGACTGACTAGGTGTGTGAGTAACTCCATGGATGAGTGACAGTCTGTGAGTGTCTGTTTACACTGAGTGTATCTAAGGTTATATCAGAGTCTGAAGAGGTTCATCGTATAATCACATGAATGATGTCATCAGTGATGTGATCAGTAATGTCAAATGAGATGTCATCAGTGATGTCATCAGTGATGTCATTTGAGATGTCATCATTGATGTCATCAGTGATGTCACTGACCATGTCATGAATGATGTAATATGTGACATCATCAGCAGTGGATTGCGGGTGCGCGATATATATTTAGCGCAACTAACTATATATGCGAATTTCAATGGTTTTATGCGAGTAAAATAAGGTTTTGTAAATGCTAATCCCTAACTATATATGGTCTATACCCTATGGTTTTTTCAGTGAATTTTCAAGGTTTTGTAAATGCTAATTCCTAACTATATATGGTCTATAACCTATGGTTTTCTCAGTGAATATATATATATATATATATATATTTTCATGATACACAGCAAGAGGGTATTCTCCGGGATCCATTTCCCTTTGTCAGGTGGCGTGTTCCCTCGGCCAACCCCGCCGCCGAGTTTCCAATAGCTTCCAAAGTTCTGCCACAATAAGCACCACACACCACAAGCACTCGAAGAAGTACAGCAAGTTAGCGTTTATTTCCCAAGTAACGCTACGCGTTTCAGCACAGAAGTGCCTTGATCACACGTTTAACCAACATCCAGTAAGGAACATCTTAAGTACAAGCCTGCCGAGTTTTTTTCATAAGTCCACCATGGTCACATATGCTCTCTAGTATCACTATATCATTTATCATACTTGGCACCTTACCTTACCTTACCTTACACACAATCTCCCCCACTAACAAGGGGATAAGAAGGGCGCATTCTTGACTAACAGTTTTAGTTTACTGGCTAGTCCTCACATACCCACTAATCAGGGACTTGAGTTTTGGAAGAGTTTCACCTCAGGGTGCCCAGAGGGCACATAAGACAAACATTGCACTTCGTACCTGTATTTTGTTTACAGCTGAGGTATTGCGTTACCAAGGGAACCGCAGGGTGTTCCCTTGGCCGATCACGTGCTACCAGATTGAGTATGTGATTGGATGAGCAAGACACATGACTCACAATATTTGACGGCGCATGTTAGCTCATAACACTACTATTACAGGTAATACACTTCGTATCAACATCTTATATACACACGGTACCATACCAGTCCGGGTCGTTTACAATGTTCATTACAAATGTTTATGTTGTCTGACTTTACAAATATGCGAACCATGTACATTAACATTACTTTATGGTTAACATACCGGGTAATTGATGTCTGACATGATTACTGGGGAATATCTGGACATTTGTTATTATTGTTACTTTGTCAGACCAACTCTAAGATGGCGCCTTCATGACTGTGTTTGGGCGCGTTAGTCCATCATTGATGTTTATTGTGGACACACGGTAAAAACAGCAAACGTTGAGAGCATTATTGTGTGAACAAGCACTCATGGAGTGCGAAACGCGTCACGTAGGGCGTCACGTAGGGCTTATGGCGTGAATAAACCCTACCTTTTTGACAGACCTGCATTTCTAGTGTGGATTATTGCTGTACCTGAGTGCACGCTTGGAACTCAGCTTTGAACTTTATATTGAGTACCGGATACCTCACCGGCAGCGCGCCACCCCCACTGGGCGAGGGATACCCCACTGAGGTGATCTTTGGATTAATATATATATATATCATGGACTACTTTGACCAGAAAGCCACGGCAATGGTGACGCCCATGGGGGCGGGGCTTGTTCATTCATCCAATAAAGGTATCCCTCAAAAAGCTTTGCTGAATCCTTGCACAATTGTTATGTATACCTGCCAGTGAACAAGGGTACAGAGTTACTCGAAACGCGTTTGGCTTATCATTCAGAAGCCTGACCGGCATGCTGTACTTGCAACCGCCTGAGGCACGTGTGTGTTCACCCCTTCGTGTGTGATGGTTTCATTGGGCAACCTTCGTTTTCTGAATAAATGCGGCTAGTCCGGCCGCGAAACTGTCCCGCCGCTGGAGCTAGCGGATCCTCGAGCTCTGCAAACGCGAGCCTGAAGTTGGAACGAAGGGGGCCTGAGCCTCAGGTTGACATTGGGCTGTACCGCAGCAAGTCTGTTCAGCGCTTTTCTATTTTAGAAATTATTGACTTTACTTTTGTGCCTGAACAACTTTTGGGATTTAGCAAAAAAAACACTTGGGACTGAATGGGATTGCAAGCATGGCTTATTTTCATGGACTACTTTGACCAGAAAGCCACGGCAATGGTGACGCCCATGGGGGCGGGGCTTGTTCATTCATCCAATAAAGGTATCCCTCAAAAAGCTTTGCTGAATCCTTGCACAATTGTTATGTATACCTGCCAGTGAACAAGGGTACAGAGTTACTCGAAACGCGTTTGGCTTATCATCCAGAAGCCTGACCGGCATGCTGTACTTGCAACCGCCTGAGGCACGTGTGTGTTCACCCCTTCGTGTGTGATGGTTTCATTGGGCAACCTTCAATTTCTGAATAAATGCGGCTAGTCCGGCCGCGAAACTGTCCCGCCGCTGGAGCTAGCGGATCCTCGAGCTCTGCAAACGCGAGCCTGAAGTTGGAACGAAGGGGACCTGAGCCTCAGGTTGACATTGGGCTGTACCGCAGCAAGTCTGTTCAGCGCTTTTCTATTTTAGAAATTATTGACTTTACTTTTGTGCCTGAACAACTTTTGGGATTTAGCAAAAAAACCCACTTGGGACTGAATGGGATTGCAAGCATGGCTTATTTTCATGGACTACTTTGACCAGAAAGCCACGGTAATGGTGACGCCCATGGGGGCGGGGCTTGTTCATTCATCCAATAAAGGTATCCCTCAAAAAGCTTTGCTGAATCCTTGCACAATTGTTATGTATACCTGCCAGTGAACAAGGGTACAGAGTTACTCGAAACGCGTTTGGCTTATCATCCAGAAGCCTGACCGGCATGCTGTACTTGCAACCGCCTGAGGCACGTGTGTGTTCACCCCTTCGTGTGTGATGGTTTCATTGGGCAACCTTCGTTTATATATATATATATATATATATATATATATATATATATATATATATATATATATATATATATTTTCATGATACACAGCAAGAGGGTTATTATCCGGGATCCATTTCCATTTGTCAGGTGGCGTGTTCCCTCGGCCAACCCCGCCGCCGAGTTTCCAATAGCTTCCAAAGTTCTGCCACAATAAGCACCACACACCACACGCACTCGAAGAAGTACAGCAAGTTAGCGTTTATTTCCCAAGTAACGCTACGCGTTTCAGCACAGAAGTGCCTTGATCACACGTTTAACCAACATCCAGTAAGGAACATCTTAAGTACAAGCCTGCCGATTTCAAACTTATGTAAACATAAAAGAAGTACAATGCATACATAGAAATTGGTGCGGCCATTTGTAAAGAGTTTTTTTCATAAGTCCACCATGGTCACATATGCTCTCTAGTATCACTATATCATTTATCATACTTGGCAGTTATTCAGACAACTTGTTTACAATGCTATTGATAACAAAATTAAAATGAAACAATTAATTTAAGCTTTAAGTAGTGAAGTGATTACGACCTCGTGCATTGAGCAGGGTAGAATTCCGTCGACTAGTGATTCCTCAAAGACCTCGCGGAGGACAGGGGCCATAATGTCTATGTACACTTTATAAAACTCGGCAGGGATCCCGTCTAGGCCGGGCGCTTTTCCATTTTTGAGTGACATAATAGAATCCCTGATTTCATCCAATTCCTAAGGGGCGGCTAGGAAAGCCCTGTCACCATCACTGAGCCAACAGAGAGTCACATCTCCGAGGATGTCATTATATGGCACGTCAGCGGTCGTGGCCGTGGTGTACAGCGCATTATAATGAGACATGAAGGCTGTTAGTAGGTCGTCTGAGTCTCTGACTGTTTGTCCCTGATCGCCTACAACCTCCAGAATCGCATTATGATTGTGCGGGGTGCGCGTCAACACTGCCAGGGCTTTACCTGGTCTGTCTCCCTCACAGTATTTTATCGCCTGCCAGTGTTTTCTTTTAAATTTGGCTTCCCTGTTTGCTTCATCCTTGTAACGTGTCAGTTTTTCTCTAAACTCTGCATGGGCTTAGTACTATCCCCCACTACCATACGAGCTTCCAAGTCCTTTAGTTCACTATCGAGTGTGCGAATTGTGCGTTGAATGTCGCGCAGAACTCCGAAGCTTTTCGATATGCAATATCCCCTGATCGTAACCTTGTATGCCTCCCAAATGTGTTCGACCAAGTCCACAGATCCCTTGTTTCTAGGAAAGAAAGCGGCAATTTCCTCACCAAGTTCAGTGTGGAACACGGTGTCCAACAGGGCCTCTGGCTGCAGCCTCCAGTGTGGTCTAGGATTGTCCCATCCAGGCATCTGTAGGTGTATCAGGACCGGGCCATGACCAGAATATGTCCTCGGGAGGTGCACCACCCAAGTCACCCCTGCATAAATCTCTCTAGACGTAAAAATGTAGTCCAGTCGTGCCCACGTGCCTGTCAGTGATGCAAAATGTGTGCCCTCCTTCCGGAAAGGGTGTAAGTAGCGCCAGCTGTCCACCAGACCGCCCTCCGGGATCACGCCCTCTAGAGCCTCCCTGGACCTAGGTTTGTAATGCATCACTCGGTCTGCCCTATCCAGTTGAGGCACCAGTGCTAAGGTAAAGTCTCCTCCCCAAATAACATGTCGGACCCCACGTCCAGAATTTTGCCCCAAAGTGTGGTAAAGAATAATGGCATGTCCACGTTAGGTGCATAACAGTTTACTAAAGTGATGGTGTCATGGCCTAGGCGTCCCCACATCAGGGCAAAGCGGCCCTCTGCATCCGTCAGCTCACCACACACTTGAAATAGCAGAGTACGTCTAATCAGGATAGCACCTCCTCTTGCATAAGTAGAATAAGACGAAAAAACACGGGCGCTTACCATTTTACTTGCAAAGGTAGTTCGTGCCTGCGGTGATATGTGTGTTTCCTGCAACATGGCAACCTGAACTTGATGGCGATCTAAGTATGCAATCACATTTCGACACTTTTTAGCATTGTTAAGACCCCTTAAGTTCCATGACCTACAACTCAATCGTGCATCAGACCCCGGTCCCGCCATAAGCTAGGGTACATCATAGAAATGTAGCATGCCATAGTAGACTCTGTAGAACCATCTCTTGTCAGGTGATACCAAACACCGCAGTGACCAACCAACCGCCCTTCCACCCTGTATAACAAGATTCCCTCCCCAAAAGAACTCGTCCCCCCTCCCACTACTGCATCCCAATCATACCAGCAGCCACCCGTTCCCACCCCTCCCCTCCTCCTTTCCCCCCACAACTTCCACAACTTGTTCCCATGATTAGGGTATATCCGTAGGGGAAACAACATCAAGAGCACACAGCCACTTTTTCCTCCAGTAGCCTCCCGCTCTGTACCACCCTCGGTGGAGGCCAGGGCAGGGATAGTGGTCCCTGAAATACTTTACCACTGGATGAGTTAATTAGTCCCAAACTTCAGTAAGGCGTCCAAGCTATCTGGCATAGTGTCTCAAGGTTCAAACCCATCCGGTCAGAACCCGAGCAGTCTGTTCCATGAAGGTCGCTTCGCATCAATTATCCTCATCCGTCAATCTTGGGTCGTCCTCAAGGGCCGTATTGCCACCCGACCATCCCTCTGTGCTTTGCGGATCGCTTCCAAGTAAGCGTCTGCTTTTTGCAGATTCGTGAAAACTCGCTGCTTTCCTTGGTGTGTCACCCGCAGCTTTGCCGGGTAGAGCAGAGCATAGTCTAGCTGGGCCTCACGCTGTTTCTTTTTAACATTTAGGAACTTGCGTCGTTCCTTCTGCACTAGGGGAGTGAAATCAGGATAGATAGAAAAGGGGATACCATTGTAGTGCAGGGTCTGTTTGGTTCGAGCTGCTCTCAGTGCGACGTCTCGGTCGCGATAATTCAACAGGCGAGTGATGATTGGCCTAGGCGGCGTTCCGGGTTTAGGGATGGGGGCCAACGACCTATGTGCCCTTTTGACAATGAACTGAGGTGAGAAGACGTCTTCTCCCACCGACGCTCTGAGTAGTTTATCCACATATAGTTCCATCCTGCCTGTGTCCGTGGACTCCGAATGCCCGTAACACGAATGTTGTTGCGTCTGCTACGGGCTTCCAAATCCTCGTTCTTGGCTGCTATAACTCGCAGTAGATTATCCATGCGGGCTAGTTGAGAGGTATGGGAGGCGGTGATGTCATCATTGTCCGAAATCCGCTGTTCCATTGTTGTTATCCGCTCCTCATGCTAGTCTACTTTATGCACAAGGGCGTCCATCCTGGAGGACATCCTCTCCACTTTCTCCACCACAGTGGCGAAACCTTGTCGCATCTCCTGAAGTAGACGGTGCATATCTAGCTCTTTAGAGGGAGATACTGCGGCAGTAAGGTCCGCTCCACTAGGCTCCGTCTTGGCTGGCACTGTCTTCGATCCCTTCCTCGCGCCTTCAAAATGTATTTTTGTCTGGCGGTTTTCGGGATGCACCATCGTGCTTTTGCGCCTTTCGCTGCCCACCACCTTGGGATCCACTGATGCGATAGTGAGCACCTCTTGGCCAAATGAGGTGTCGTGACACCCGCAAGCTCGTCCCTCAGCAAGGTGCACCTCCAGTTCTGTGTCTCATGCCCCTTTGCTCTAATGAAACCTCACAAACTTGAAAGCCGCACAGCGGTCCACTCGGCCAGGGCGCGGGCACAGGGGAAGTAATATATAGCAAGGATTACTCACTGGTCTTAATCAATATCGACCAGCATCAACCTTTATCAAGTTCAGGCCATCCTAGGCCAGCGCATATCCATGAACGTTACGCACTGCTTGTATCCCGGGTCAGTTAGACGTGGTATGCACTATAAAATGATGGAAACACCGTGTGTAAATAACGTGCCTGTGGCAGGTTCCGCTATGTGATCAGCACCCAGACATAACCAGCCACTCCACAGTCTCAGCCCCCAGTGCTATCACGAGTCGACAGAGCAGATCTAAGCAAAGAGCCCCACGGTAGGTATTAGCCGCTCGCACGGCCCGCTAGGCGCCCCCACCAGCGCCGGGCAAGCCGATCTCAACACTCCGCCAGATGATCAGGGAATCTGCAATCTCCACAGTGCAGCGCTCGTCTCAACAGCATGGAATGGGCTCGATCATCCGCCGTGTACAATTTCCGGCATGATCGGGAAACTCCTCTCGGCAGGGCCGCCCCTCACAGCCTCCAGCAGCACCCTGCCCAAGCTGCCTCGCCTCCGAAGCTCACAAGGATAGTCTCCCTACCTCCAGCAGCACCCCGTACCTTTGTGCCGCCGACGGGGGTCGGGGCAGTAGAGACGATGCGCACGGCGGCGGCCACTGCATACAGCAACCCCTGCGGGGGCCTGCGGTACACCCCTCGTCCAACGCAGAGTCCCCTGCCGGATATATGGCCCCGACCGCAGAAGAGTGTCCGCGATGACAGGCTAGGGTAGTCCAGTATGTACATGCCCCCGGGTGTCATGACTCCGTGGGGGCTCCCAGCAGGCAGGGGAATGGGCCGATCGCCATGCCAAAATCTGGGGGCGCAACGGTCTCCGCAGCCGGGACCGCGCCCAGGGCCCGCCGCCTCGTGGCAAACACCGGCCTTGCGTGGCAACCGGCACCCGATCTTCCCGTCTAGCCAGCTCCAGGGGCACTGCTGGTGGATTTTGCAGGATCGCTTTCTCGGTCCCAGTCACTCCCAGGGATCCAAGAATTGGACCGGACGTGGGTGACCGCACACAGCGCTGATACAGCTGCTTTTAGGAAGTTCACCCTCCAGTAGGGTAGGATTAATTAAGGATAAGTTCTCCAGGGAACGGGAGCCTTACAGTTAGGTGGCCATTCCGTGTGTGCGCCCTCTAGCGCCCCCCTTATATATGCATACCTAAACGTCGATGGAAGAATAAACGGTTAAATAAGTATCTGAATGGATGGTTTTTTGGTACAATTGATTGTATAACTGACTTATTAAGTGTATCTTACTGAATACATGTATTTTGCAAGTAATGTTTAAATATTTAAATATCTGTATCAGTATAATCTGTATTGTGTGTAAATGGCTGCATGGGTTGGTGAGTAGCTACATGAGTGTGTATATGGGTTGTAAGTTGTTTTTTTGAGTATCAGAATGAGTGTCTGTATGGTTTGGTAGGGGGTATTACTTAGCGGACAGATGCATGAATGAGTGACTCACTGTTTGTATGTGTTTTGAAGACAGCATGTGTGCAGGACTGTATGGGAGGATGAGTGTGTGTATGGGTGTGTTAGTGAGTGAATGACTGTCTCAATAGTATCTTTATGAGTAACTACATATGTTTTAAACTAGTATATGTGAGTATTGATGTATATAAGTGAGTATATGTGAGAGTGAGAGATTTGAAGAGTTCCTGTATAAATAAGTTTGTGTTTCTATAATGATTGTTTAAGAGAGTAAGTATGTGAACATTTCTGTAGAAGTAAGTGTAGTGGTGTGTGTATAGCTGAATATGCAAGTAAATGGATGTTTGATAGTTTATTTGAATGTGTAAGTCTGTGTGTGAGTAACTCTATGGATGAATGTCGGTGTGTAACAGGATGTATAGGTGTATGAGTACACATGATGAGTGAGTACATGTATGACTGACTATATAGAACTGTTGGTGAATGAGTAGATGTGTATGTAGATGTTGGAATTACTGAATAGCTTGTTGTAACTGGTATTGGTATCTCCATTTTTTTGAAAATTTAAAATTTCTATTTTTGAATGTGTGTATCAAAGGTTATATTAAGGTGAGAGGAGGTCTGCCACTCTTTCACAAGAATGATGTCATCAGTGATGTCATTTGAGATGTCATGAGTGATGTCATGAGTGATGTCACTGACCATGTCATGAGTGATGTAATATGTGATGTGATCAGCAGTGCATTGCGGGCGCGCAAGTTATAGTTAGCTGAAACAACTATAACAGGGGAATTTCAAAGGTTTTGTTTCAGTGAAATGTCCAGCTAACTATAACATGTGTGAAACCTTTGTTTTTTTTCAATGAATTTGCAAGGTTTTTTAAATGCTAATTCCTAACTATAACGTGTGTAAAACCTATGGTTTTTTCAGTGAATTTCAAAGGTTTTGTAAATGATAATTATTAAATATATTAATCATTATATTTCTTTCTGTTTATACTATTTTTTTAATATAAATATTTATATTTATTTTAATTTTAAAATTATATTCCATATTCGTAATATAAAATGATAACAAAACTAAATTGAAAATATGTTCGTATTAATTATTTTTTTCCCAAAATATTAAAATTGAATTCTATATAATTCCTTTTTGATTGTTTTTTTTTGTAATCGGACTGTACGCGCACGGTAACGGAATTACACCAAATTTGACAGAGAGGTACAGTTCCGTTCACAAATTGTGCTTTTTGTTAAAATTGTGTAAATCCGTTCAGTAGTTCCTGAGAAAACCCCTATAGACTATGCATGTAGTGTTCTCTGCACTGTCTTTTATACCTTCAATTCCCCAATCTGTATCCTTACACTTCCAGTAAACACTATCACACTTCTGTTTCAGTATTGTAGTGACCATACAGCACTATGTGCTTATCTATACACTGTTCAAAAGAATCCATTCACTACATTAAAACACAAATCAGCAGATGTACAATAAGTGGTACATCCCCAGAGATATGCCAGTTATTGTGTACTGTGATATCACCTCCTTCTGGCGCAGGGCTTTATAATGTGATGCACCTTCCAGATGTGTCACTTTGAAAACACTACACACCATGGCACATCTTTTGAACCACCAGTGCATCACAAAAGAGACGCAATGCCTGGGTTAAAAGCGGCACCAGGGGGTTGTAAATCCACCCGTAACACATAGGAATTCATAAAGGCAGTTTCACCACCAGTGCAAATTGAAGCATAGACTTGTAACATATTTATGTGCATATGTTACATTCAAGTGCTTCGGAGGTACAACAGTATACTATAGGTAAACTGCTTAAAGATTTTTGCTGTAGCAGTTCCTTATACTTCTGGACTTTCACATTCACCATACATTAATAATGTATTCATCCATTCATTTATGAACTACACATTCATTCTGAGAAACCTTTATACACTAACATAAAAATATAGTTCTTTTTTTGACCAGTGAAGGTAGTTCTAAAAATAAGTTTTTTTTGTTTCTATTTTCTGTGTGTTTTGTCAACAAGTTTTTTTTAAAACCAAAAAAAATGGAACTGGAACCCAAAAAGAGTCCAGCAGGAACAAAAGAATGAACAAAAAAACCTAATGTCCAGGACAACAATGCTCCTGCTTCCTGCGTTTTATCAGGTCAATAGACTGTTCCCCATAACACAAACGTTTATCGCAATAAATGCCTAGAGTTTTAACTTCAGCAAAATCAGGATCAATTTGTGGGTGTGGACTGCTTAGTAAAAATGCTGCTGCAGCAGTTGATGTGCTTGGTGCAGTACCAGGTGGGTTTTCCTGCAACCTCCATCTTGCAGCTCGAGCAAAGTTGTTGAGGTGCAAGTTCTTCATGTGTTGCACCATATTTGCTGTGCCAAAGGAGTATTTTTTAGATGGATCACTCCTTGAAAGAGTTGTTCGGCAAATTTTACAGGTTACTTTTGGAGCATTAAACTTTCTTAGCCCTTCAGGAAATGTAAAAAAACGTCCAAATTAGAGCTTCTTTCTTCTTCTTTGGAGGTTCTTCAGGAATGAAATCTCCCTCTGAGGAATGGCTGGAAGATGAGTCCATTGCTGTTATTATGGTTATCTTCCTTCTTTTTGACAGGATTCTCAGAAGAGATGCTTCTTCTTAGAAAGTCAAAGTAGAATGATTAAAATGGAACGGGACACGGAAGCTTTAATGCGATGCGTAAAGTCAAAGCGTATTCGTAGCATATGCTCGGGTACGAGCTGAGTATGATTAGCAGTACAAAGTATGAGTATGGTGCGATCAACCTCTCAGTGTCAAATCAGAGCACTGGGCACGCTACGAGAATGGTTACAAGTGGTCACTCACTGGAGATCCGATTCTGGGCCTGCCTCTGCGCACATGATAAACCCGCCCCCATCTCTCTCTGTTGTTAATTGTTGGTGCACACACTCACACTTGCACATGCGCGGTGCACGCCCGCCCACACTCCCCAGATGTCACCACCTAGCTTTCTTGCTATTACTAAGCCTGGAAGCCAATACATTAGCCAATGGGAGGTCCCACAGGGCCGTCATTCTTGTAGAGCGCGGAAAATCAACCAATGACGGCCCTGGGCTTGGTTTGGTCAGCCCACGCGGTTCCCATATAATGTGGGCACTGACGTGAGCATGCTCTCTTTTGCCTGCCTGTGCTGCGCTCACAGACATACTCTCATCGTTGTCGATTGAACTACGAACTGTTTGCTCGAGCGGAGGAGGACTCGGGACACTCAATGTGGTGTCACTGCTGCTTACGACCAGCCAGGCCACCATAGGCGCAGTGCCGGTGGTGCCCTCGCCCAGCCTACCCCAAGTCAACCAAAGCCCCAGCCTTTCAAGACAAGATAAGAGACAATAGAAGCAAAAGTAGGAGAAGCCATCACAACATCAGCCTCCACAGTAAATTGTACCTGCATCATAGTATTTTTTTTTACTGTGTCACATGGGTCTCCCAGCTGTTTTGCTTTATTTTTGGGCACCACGTGCTTTGTGCTTCTTCTTATTTGTTCCCTCCTAATCCTCCCGTGACTTTTAATATTTGTTGCTGCCTCACGTGGCCTTCCCAGGTCTCTATTCTTATTGGTGGTATATGGTTGATCGTAATATTTCCTTCTGCACCACGGGGCCCTCCTAGGCCTTTTTTAAATAATTTGTGCGTGCATGAATTTCTGTGTCGTATTTTTGAACTGTGTCATGTGCTTTAGCCTGTATTGTTACAATATGTGCGTTCATATTAGTATTATTTTTTAACTGCGTCACGTGCCCCTCCCAGCTCTGTTTTGGTTTATGTTTGTGCGCCACATGCTTTGTGCTTCATCATATTTTCTCCTTACTAATCCTCCCATGAATTTTAATATTTATTGCTACCTCACGTGACCTTCCCAGACCTCTATTCTCATTGATCGTATATGGTTGATGGTAATATTTCCTTCTGCATCACGGGCCCTCCTAGGTCTTTTTTAAATAAATTGTGCGTGCATGAATTTCTGTGTCGTATTTTTGAAGTGTCACATGCTTTAGCCTGTATTGTTATAAATTGTGCGTTCATATTAGTATTCTTTTTTTACTGCGTCATGTGCCCCTCCCAGCTCTGTTTTTTTTTGTGTGCGCCACATGCTTTGTGCTTCATTGTATTTGCTCCCTCCTAATCATCCCATGACTTTTAATATTTATTGATACCTCACATGGCCTTCCCAGGCCTCTATTCTTTTTGATCTTATATAGTTGATCGTAATATTTCCTTTTGCGTCACTGGGCCCTCCTAGGCCTATTTGAAATAAATTGTGCGTGCATGAATTTCTGTGTTGTATTTTTGAAGTGACACGTGCTTTTGCCTGTATTGTTATAAATTGTGCGTTCATAATAGTATTATTTTTTTACTGCGTCACGTGGCCCTCCCAGCTGTTTTATTTTATTTTTGTGCGCCACGTGCTTTGTGCTTCATTGTATTTGCTCCCTTCTAATCCTCCCGTGACTTTTAATATTTATTGCTGCCTCACTTGGCCTTCCCAGGCCTCTAGTCCTATTGATCGTATATGGTTGATCGTAATATTTCCTTCTGCGTCACGGGGCCCTCCTAGGCCTTTTTTAATAAATTGTGCATGCATGAATTTCTGTGTCGTATTTTTGAACTGTGTCACGTGCTTTTGCTTGTATTGTTACAATTTGTGCGTTCATATTAGTATTATTTTTTACGGCGTCACGTGGCCCTCCAAGCTCTGTTTTGCTTTATTTTTGTGCGCCACATGCTTTGTGCTTTATTGTATTTACCCCCTCTTAATCCTCCCGTGACTTTTAATATTTATTGCTACCTCACATGGCTTTCCCAGGCCTCTATTCTTATTGATCGTATATGGTTGATCATAATATTTCCTTCTGCGTCACGGGGCCCTCCTAGGCCATTCTTAAATAAATTGTGCGTGCATGAATTTCTGTGTCGTATTTTTGAAATATCACAGGCTTTAGCCTGTATTGTTATAAAATGTGCGTTCATAATAGTATTATTTTACTGCGTCACGTGGCCCTCCAAGCTCTGTTTTACTTTATTTTTGTGCGCCACTTGCTTTTTGCTTCATCGTATTTGCTCCCTCCTAATCCTCCCGTGACTTTTAATATTAATTGCTGCCTCACGTGGCCTTCCCAGGCCTCTATTCTTATTGAACGTATATGGTTGATCGTAATATTTCCTTCTGCATCACGGGCCCCTTCTAGACCTTTTTTTAATAAATTGTTCGTGCATGAATTTCTGTGTCATATTTATGTTACTCTTGATAGTAAAGTATACTATATATACCAGGGCTGCTCATGAAAATGCTACTAGTGGGCCAGCAACAGTAATTGTGCCACCCACACAAGTAACCCTAAATAAAAAAAGTCAGGCTTGGCACTGCAGTGCCTGAGCGCCCTTTCTAAAACTGCATCCATTTGGCATGCCTTACCCATCCCTTTGTATGGACTGTACTGTGTATCCCTCACTTAAACTTTGTGGGCGTAATGAGCTCTGAAGACGGGGTGACAGTTGTTTTACTAATTATATATTCACACATCTTTATAGTCATTTATGTGTTTATACTTGAATGTGAGCATATAAAATGTGTTCTTTACATCTATAATGCTTTTCTTTAAAAGTTTATTCCCATTTATCTTCATTTTCCATAGAAATGAATGCGACTAAGTACCAAGAGCTTCTGGATTATATAAGCCGTAATGTGTATCCTGATGGTTTCAGTAAATTCCAGAAGCATGGATTGCGTGGACTATCTAAAAAATTCTCTGTTGACGGTACTATAATTTTTTCAGTATTGGCACATAATTTGAATGTCTAGATTAATGATCTTCTGTTGGCTGGTTTATTTCTCTTCTATAAAGGTGAAAAGATAATAGGTTGAAGAACAGTACGTGATTATTTCTTTCTGCACACAACATATTTTACAAACTACATTAATGTAAGAAAGGTATTTCTGATGAACATTTTGTGTTTGATAAAGGTTTGTGATAAGTTGTTAAACTAATTTCTTCTTTAAGAAACGTTACTTTTTTGAACAGTTGATGAGGTTAGTTTCTCCTACATGTAAATTGCGTATACTATGGCTAATAACGTATGATGTACATGTTGGTTCCTCTTCAGAAGCTCATGTGCTTTCATATATTTTTACTGGTAATCGATATCTTCCTCTCAAATATCTTTGTCAAGATCAAATGTATGTATATTTCCATTCCTGATACAGTTACCTATCTTTAAGTAATAATTTCAAATCAGAGTGTGTACTGAAATCCTTTAATTTTAACCTTAGTTTTACCACTGAAACCTATGATTGCTTTTCAACCTCAAACCTTTTGTGATTAATTGTTTTTATGTACATTAACATTCAGGCTGGACTTTTGCTCAACATATACATTGGTTATTATGTTTTCAGTTTGAAGAATGCTACCTAACGCAGCATCAAATTGCCGAGATTTTTACTAATGCAATATTTCCAGGGAATTATCTACTGAAAATTGCAATGGACCTAATGGAGTCATCAGGTTTGACTTTAACATTCCAATGATAAATAAGGTGTCACACTGTAGTGTTGTCCTGAACATTGGATTATTCTGTATTTTCTTATTTCATAGAAGGTCTTTTATAGATAAAGGCATATCATTAATTTTTAACATAGTATAGTAAGATATTGTCATTATAGTTGTGAATTTTCAATAATGTTCGTAGTGAAGCCATTTGAAAATGTTTGCAACTGTTGTGACTGTCTCTATTCCTGGATCTGAAAACACCTGGAATCATGCATGATATATTGCAAAATAAGTTTTGAATTGTTAGCATTGCTGTTATGAAGTGCTAATGCACATCTTTTTTTACATTTAGAGTCTGTTGAAAAGTATTGTGGTGTCTGCAACCAAGATACATCATCAATTTATATGCAAAACTTAATGGTAAGTACCCTCAATGACTGTAGATGCTGAAGATCAAAATTAAGTGATATATGTCCTTGGGGTGTTTTAGAAGCATTAAGTCTCCAAATAACATTCATCTGATGCAGCATGTATCTTAAAATGACTCAGATAACTGAGACATTTGCCAGGGTCTTTTCAGAGTTACGTCCGCCATGTAGCTTAGCTGGCTATGCACCCTTCCTAGTTATGGACTTATTACCACTTTTCCACAGAGTGTTGAGAGGTCACTATGTTTGCTATGTAAATACATATAAAGTTTTCATTTAAAAAATCTATTGACCTTTAAACAATGCAATGTTAATAACAAGTTACTTTTCACTATCTTCCCAACAGGGCCAATGTTTCGAATGCAGCAGATGGCTCCACCTTGAATGTATCAAACCAAATGTAACATCCTGGTTACCTTTTACTGGTTACAAATGTACAAAATGTATGTCTTGAAGTAAAGATGGGATCGCATGCAAGATGTCTAATTAGATGTTTTGCATACTCCTGCGATCTAGCGTTGTGTCCGGATTATCATAAGAAGTAATGTTGAAACACACTTCCTTCAGCTGTCACGATTTACAAAAATCCTTTTAGAGTTGGGCCAGACTTCCTCTAACATTCCTACTTAATTTTCTTTTTCAAATCGAGAAACTATTTTGTTAAGGTGTTGAAATATAAATTTAAATCTTCCTCCTCTTTGAAGGTCAACAAGCAATACCGCTCCTCCACGCATTATTGTTCAATGGTAGTCTAAAAAGTAGTGGTAATTCCACTATCACTAAGGTAGACGTCTGACAATAGAATCTATGATATAGTTACACCACTATTCCATGGTCCTAATCCAAAAGGTGTGTTTAGAGTCAACAAAAAGAACAATTATGCACATTTTATGCTGGACAGTATTGCTTCTAAACACCCTTTCACTGCTTTCTTCCATACCTTCATAAAAGATTTCATGGATTTACATGCATAGTCTTTCAGGTCTCTATATCTGTAATGTAAAACAAGCGTACTTGTTTTTCTTTTGTCACTGACATATATAAACTCATCAGTCACTGCTATGGCAAACTTTTACAATTCTGAATGCTCAGTTTTGTGTGAGAGGTTGACCATGCATAAGCATGCTAAGTTTTCTTTGGCTGCATGGAAACATGTAGTGTAACCTGTCAAACACTTTGAAATGCTACCCTCCTACTAGTCCTAGAGGCGATGTAGAATTCAACCATTCTACATAAAAATAGAATTGAACGTGACTAAGTACAAAGTATTTCTGTATTATGCAAGCCCTAATGTGTCCGTTGAAGATTCCAGCGACGTCCAGACACATAGTCACTGAAACACACCAACCATCAGTAACCTGTAAAATTAGCCAAACAACTCTTACAAGTGGTGATCAATACAAAAAATACTCCTTTGGCACAGCAAATATAGTGCAACACGTAAACAACTTGCACCCCAACAACTTTGCTTCAGCTGCAACACAGAGATTGCAGGACAACCCACTTGCTGCTGCACCAAGCATATCAACTGCTGCAACAGCATCTTCGGCAAACAGTCCATACTCACATATTGATCTTGATTTTGGTAAACTTAAATTTCTATGCATTTATTGCGATGAACTTTTGTGTTACGTGTAACAGTCTATAGACCTGATAAAAAACAGGAAACAGGAGCATTGCTATCCTCCACATTAGTCATTAGACATTTATCGAGCTTTTTTGTTGTAACAACTACCCCGGCCGAAGGCAGTGAGAAATTTGCACACTTGCTGCCTTTCTTGGCTGGGGTTAATAATTATTGTTCAATTTCATATTCTGTTTCAAAGTCAAGGCCGTTTATCGAGCTTTTCTGTTGTAACTACTTCCCCAGCTAAAGGCAGTGGGTAATTTGCACACTGGGTAATTTGCACACTTGCAGCCTTTCTTATTTTTTACATTATTCATCTTCCACTCAATCAACACATCATCTACACGTACACACACCTACTTGCTGCCTTTCTTGGCTATGGTTATCTACTATTCTATTTCATATTCGTATTCAAAGTGCAGGCCCTTTATCAAGCCTTTTTGTTGTAACAACTACCCCCGCCGAAGGCAATAATACATTTGGACACTTGCTGCCTTTCTTGGCTGGGGTTATCAATTATTCTTGAATTTCATATTCTGATTCAAAGTCAAGGCCCTTTATCGAATCTTTTGTTATAGCTACTACCCCGGCCGAAGGCAGTGGGAAATTTGCACACTTGCTGCCTTTCTTGGCTGGGGTTATCAATTATTCTTGAATTTCATATTCTGATTTAAAGTCGAGGCCCTTTATCGAGCATTTTTGTTGTAGTTACTATCCCGGCCGAAGGCAGTGGGAAATGTGCACTCTAGTTAGCAGGGGAGTCCATCTGGGCTTTAAAAATATCAATGGGTACACCATTTGGATCCGGTGCCTTCCCATTTTTTACTTGCTCCTAAAGCTAGAGCAACCTGATCCAATGAAAACTCTGTGTCAATGGGATAGGGGGTGTCTGTGTGGACTCGAGGGCTTGGTTCCTGTTGGTTGACAACCTCTATGTCGGTCGCAAACATCTTAGAGAAATGGTTGACCCAATCCTTTTCATCTATTGCCACCTCTAGTTTTGGATAATTAGTGTTATCAGCTAAAAATGGGGTCTTGACCACTTGCCAGAAAGTAACACTATTTTTGTGGGTGCAGCTTTCATGAAGTTGGTCCCAAAGTTGTTTCTTTATCTCTGCTTCCTATTCTTTAATGCAGTATTATATAGTTTCCGAAGATTTGTTATCTCATGGGGGATCCTGACTGGTTTCCTTAAAGTAGTTTTTAATTTTTAATAGGCGGCTGTGCACTCAGTCAGTCAAATACACTTTATTCGATTTATAAAATTCATAAAAGGCATAAAAACATATTTGTACACATATAAAATTATTTGATACATTTTCATTTTCAGCATGTGCAATACAATAGGTCAAAAGGTTAAAAACACATAAATAACATGATAAAAATTAATTATGTCACAAACCTTGGGGCATTATGCAATTTAATCCTCGAAGCCGCCACTAAAAAATTAGCCATGCAAAATGTAATGCGGATGCTACTCAAAGACTGGAGGAAAACCAATGCCGGCCTCACTTGCGTAAAGCCAGCCTCCTTCAAGACAGGCCGCAGGTATTTTTTTCTAATGTCCGAGAAGAGCCTGCAAAACATTACAAAGTGCATTGTGTCTTGGGTTGAGAATTGATCACAAGTGCAAGCGGTGGCTAGATCTGGTTTGACCCAGGTTGGATAATTACCCAAATAAAAATGAATCAAATTAAACCTAAACTTTACCAATAAAAACCTATGAAATGGCTTTGTGACAGTTATAAGGTAATGCTCAAGTGAGGTTGAACCTAAAAGCATATAGTGGGATCGCAAAGTGGGTTTCAACAATTCCCTATCCTCCCTGGCTAGACTGGCCCTTTCTATAAACTGTTTTTTGATCAGATTCACATCCGCCTTCCTGATACAGGATGGTGACAAGAAGCGGTCCGGGCGTCCCAGATGTTCAAAGGATTTTCTCAGATACTCCAACCAGGGCACTTTGTGGGAATTGTCTAAGGACATTACATATGCTAAAATCGTGTGGTTAAGGGTTAGTTCTTTATTAAGCCAGATCTTAAGCCAGAATGTTAATGGCGCCAGGTTAAGCCTGTCGGTGACATAATCCAGGCCCATCTACGCATGAGTTCAAAAAGTCGGAGTCGACTGGGGCACAGACAACAAGGAATGCAGGAACCTGTTTTCTACCCTCTGGATTGTTTCTAAATGTACATATCCCCATAGGGCCGACCCATACATCGCGATTGAGATGCATTTGGCATTGTAGACCTTGAGCAGGGCCTCCATGGGCCTTGCCCCCAACCTTTTTGTGAAACCCATGAGTGCCGCGGTTGATCTAGCCACGGATAGGCTCTTTGCCCTTACCTGAGGGCCCCAAGAGCCCCTCTCATCAAAGAGCACCCCCAGGTACGGGAAAACAGCTACCCTTGTAACTACCTCACCCTTACATTTAAACATTTTTGATTTACCCCTGTTCCTATGGAATCCGACAACCATGGTATGAGATTTATGGAAAGGGGCGACCAATCGGTCCCCCCGAACGTATGGCAGAGTACCACGATCCCCCCGGGAAGCCATCTTGGGCGGGAGGCGAGTCTCGGCTGGTATGCCCGAAGCGGCGTAGCCGGGGCGCGCCTTTTCCCGCCCTCGAGTGGGTTGGCCTAGACACTAACGCGGCTGGCCACGCCCTTGGGGCAGGCAGGGGCGGGTTTACGCCCGCCCTGAAGACGGATAAAAGGAGAAGCATGACCAGAAGGCATCCTCTTGTTCCTGTGCTCTGAAGCTGCACCTCCTCGCTGCACGTGAGCTCGAGACGGAACGAAGAGCCAATTTTGAGCGTTGTAATCCTCTTGTTTGTTTTCTAGATACTCTGCTGGAGAATGCCGAAGAAGGCGGGAAAGCGGATGACTACCGACCAGATGCTGCGTGTTCTCATGAAAGAGGTGACCGACTTAAAGAGGCGAATGGATAAAGACGAGGAAGGGGGGCCGAAACGTCCTTTGGAGGGAACAGCCCCGGGAGGAAAAGGCAAGAGGCCCAGGAGGGGAGCAGCTGGGGGAAATATCCCGGGTCCCAGTGTCCCGCTCGAAGCACCCAATCCCGTGCCGGAGGAAGGGAATCCGATTCCCGTTGTGGTCACCCCCGTGTCCGGGGAAGATATGCCGCCCGAGCTGGCAGCACAATTAGCAGCGTGGTTGGGTAAAGGTAGCGAGGGCGCCACGGCTGTCGAAGCGCAGGTGTTGATGAAGCAACTGCGTGAAACTCGGGAAGCAGCGAGGGTATCCACGCCGGCTGCGGCCGTAGAGAAGCCACAGGGGACGGTTGTAGTCGCTGAGACGGCGTCCGGTTCAGGTAAGCGGCCATTGCCGATTGCGAGGGAAGAATCGGCACCCTCTCGAAGGGAGAAGTTGGGTCAGCATGTCCCTTTAGCTATTAAAGAAAAGATATGGGCAGGGGAATATGTAAACATCTTCTCGTTGCTTACTGATCATTATGAGATGGAGCATGTTAAAAGTCAGAAGGACCTCATGCATCCGAGTGTTTGGCGCGCAAAGATGGCCGCCTTTAAGGTAAATGAAAACATTGGCAATTGGGGCAAGGCGTGGGGGGTTTTCACATCGATCTTGGGAGAACGAAGGCCCGAATTGCTACCCGAATTGCCGATTTATCAGTCACGGATCATGGGGTACTCGGTATCACACGAGGGTAATCATTGGTTCTGCTATGATAACCTTTTCAGAAAAGCAAAAGAGCATGATAAAAACTTAACTTGGGATTGTTATGATTCTGTGTCCTGGTCCAAAATGAAGGATACTGGTATGTTGAAATTGCCATTAGTAGGGAGTAACGTGGGTGAATCCTCCCGTCAGTATGCGGGGACGCCCTTTCGATCAGGTACGGGTACCGACAATCACTCGAGGCCTACCGGTAATGCAGGTAAAAAGGGGGTTTGTTGGAACTTTAACAGGGGTAAATGTACTAGGCCCCAGGGGTCGTGCAAATTTAGACACGAATGTAGTGGGTGTGGGCAATCATCCCATCCTGAGTCCACGTGCAGAGCCAAAACGGGTGATAACGGGGGTAGAGGAGGTGCCAAACAGGTCTAACATAGTCCGAGGGGCGCCTTTACCTACCCCGATTGATACCTTGGCAATGATTCCCTGGCTCAGTGAATACCCGGATCGTGCTTCCGCTGGGGTGGTGCGGAACGGGTTTTCATATGGTTTCCGCATCCCAGTGGGGGACTTTCAGGGTGTGGAAAAATGCAAAAATCAGATATCGGTCTTGCAGCATACGACCGTGGTACAGGAAAAGATCCGGAAGGAGGTTACTCGAGGTCGAGTCGCCGGTCCGTTTAGTGTGCCCCCGGTTGCTAACTTTGTTTGTTCGCCTTTAGGAGTGGTCCCCAAGAAGGACCCGGGTGAGTTTCGGCTGATACATAATTTGTCAGCCCCACGTGGTCTTTCCGTAAACGAAGCGATAGACCCGGAAATGTGTTCGGTGCGGTACGCATCCTTCGATGAGGCCGTAGCCATTTTGAATCGCCTGGGGCCCGGTGCGCTGATGGCAAAATCTGATATCGAGTCAGCGTTCCGGTTGCTCCCGGTACATCCAGACGATCAGCGTCTCCTGGGTTTCATGTTTCAGGGTCAGTACTACATGGATAAGTGTATGCCGATGGGATGCTCTATTTCTTGTGCCTATTTCGAGAAATTCAGTATTTTCCTACAATGGGTCTTCACTAAGAAGACGGGTTTCCAACATGTGATGCATTATCTCGATGATTTTTTGTTCCTGGGGGCAGCCGGGGATCCGGAATGTGGGCAAGCTTTGGCTGCATTTTGTGTTTTAATGAATCAGTTTGGGGTGCCATTGGCACCAGGTAAGACGGTGGGTCCTTCGACTCGCCTCGAGTTTCTGGGGATCGAGTTAGACTCCGGAGAAGGTTGTTTCCGTTTACCAAGTGATAAAGTGTTAAAGTTCAGGGCATCCCTGCAGATGTGTATGAGTGAATCTAAGGTTAAGCTGCATCAATTACAGCAGTTAGTGGGACAGTTGAATTTTGCCCTAAGAGTTATACCAATGGCCCGCCCTTTTTCCCGTTCGATCGCTCAAGCCATGGTTGGACTGAAGGAAGGCCATCATCGCACAAGGCTCTCGGCAGAGGTCCGCCAGGACATGCGCATTTGGTTGGCATTTCTGGCGGATTTCAATGGTCGAGTCGTCTGGAACAAACCGGCCGTGTCCTCTGAGGAGCTGGGGCTGTGGACAGATTCGGCAGGGAGTATAGGTTTTGGTGCCATTTTCGGTACTCGATGGTCTGCACAAAGATGGCCGGCATGGTGGCGCGACAGGGGACTGACAAGTAACATTGCTTTCTTGGAACTCTTCCCCATTTTGGTGGCCCTGAGAACGTGGCCTGAAGGGTTCAGAGATCACTCTGTGGTATTCTGGTCTGACAATATGACCGTGGTTGAGTGTATCAATAGCCAGGCAGCACGATGCAAATGAATTTTGAGACTGCTCAAAGAAATCGTATTACTGTGTATGCAATTGAATGTGCTATTTAAAGCAAGACATGTCCCGGGGATAATGAACCAGGCGGCTGATGCCCTTTCTCGTTTCCGTATGCAGGCTTTCTGGGGTTTTCTTCCCACAGCGGACCCGGAGCCAGCACCCTTTCCCGAAGCTCTCTGGTCTCTCGGTGCCCCGAACTTCGTAACCTCGTGGGAGAGAGTTTAGCACCCAGGACGAGGAAGGCATATGAAGGGGCGTTCCAGTCCTATTTAGCCTTTTTGGGGACTGCTAGAGAGGAGCTTTGGGGTCAGGAGGAATGGGTAGTGAACTTTCTGATGTCTTTACATCTGGCAGGGAAATCGGTGGCCACGGCCCAGAGGCATCGGGCTGCCATTTCCTTTGTTGCTAGGGCTCATGGGATCCAGGACCCGACAGCGTCTTTCGTTGTGCAAAAAGCGCTACGTGGGTGGCAACGCCTTGAGGGTCGCAGAGTAGATGACAGGCGCCCGATAGGTTTGGATAGGTTGGCCCAGTTATTATCCAGACTCCCTACAACATGTTCATCTCAGTTTGAGACAGTGCTGTTCCGAGCCGCTTTTACGCTGGCATTTCACGGGGCTATGCGGGTAAGCAAATTAGTGGCGAGGAACAAGCAAGATGTGACGGGAGGGCTGTGCGCAGAGCACGTCCAGATCAGAGGGGAGACAATGACTGTCTCGTTTGTGAGGTCCAAGACCGATCAAGGTGGGATGGGTGACTGCATAATTATACGCAGGATTCCCGGGTCATTCATGTGCCCAGTGAAGTGTTTAGAGGATTATTTAACACGAAGGATGGCATCATGGGGGGGGACCTTGTTGAGACACGCGGACGCCACCCCACTGACAAGGTTTCAGTTTCAGCGGGTGCTAGCGATGTCAATTACAGCTGCGGGCTTGAACCCGGGCGAGTTCGGGACCCATTCCTTTCGGATAGGGGCTGCTACAGAGGCTACAGCCAGGGGTCTGAATGTAGAACAGGTTAAACGTGTGGGGCGTTGGTCCTCCAATTGTTATAAAAGGTATGTGCGTTTGCACATGTTGTGAAGCTGTAATGATGTACTCACGCTTCTTGTTTTGTTTGGTTTTCAGTTACGCAAGCCTACGAGGCGGGGCGGACTATGCAGTCGATCCAACACCGGGACAGCGGTCAGACATCACCGGCTGTGAAAAAGGAGGTGTGGGTCGTGGGCCACTCATACGTGAGGCGTGCCGCGGACGTATTCAAGGCAGGTGACATGGTGCACGTGGCTGGGGAATACGGGTACAGTGTGTCCTTCTACGGAATGGGCGGTCTCTGTATTGACCAGTTTCAATCATTTTTTGAGGGTTTGCTAGGGCGGACGAGGTCACCGCCGTCTGTGGTCATAGTACATCTTGGGGGCAATGATTTGGTCACCACTGGTAGACGACTTCTCCTGGAGGCGATGCTTTCCACTGTAAGTTGGTTAGCGAGGAGAGTTCCAGGGTGCACAATTGCGTGGTCCCATATGATCCCACGAAAAGTGTGGCGGGGGGCTATTTCTGTTTCTGCTTTAAATCACTCGGTGAGAAAAATTAATAACAAAGTGAGTAGGTTGTTCCGGTCCAATGCACTGCATTCTATTTCGCATGGGTGTATTAATAATGACAGTATGTATTTGGGGGACGGTGTTCATTTGTCGCGGGTGGGGAATGAGTTACTCATAGGAGACTTCATAGCTTGGCTAAAGATGTTAAAACATGACCTTTAGATAGGAGTTTGGTGGGGGGTCCGGATAGCCGGTCAACTATCCGGACCTGTGGCGGTAAGGTCATGATCGGTGAGCACTAATTGGAAGATCCCTATGAGTGGGCGTTACCCATTACGGATGGGGGCGCTCGGGGGAGGTGGCCATTGGCCCCTCAACGGGGAGGCGGTCCCTTCTAAGGATGGGTCGCCGAAAGGAAAGGGAAGGCGGTCAAGGCCCCTTCATGGGTAGGAGGGGTTACAGCCCCCTCCTGGTGAATTTCCCGGGGCCAGGACGTCTGCGACGGCAGATGTGGTAAGTTGTGTGGGGTGTGGGGGGGGTCTACGCTACCTTCTAGATACCTCACACGAGCCTCGTACGAACTTTAAGTGGCGTCGAGTTTTACTGGGGCCCCCGTCAAGTCAAGGGAAATTGGTAGTTGCACTTGAGGTATGCCTCCGTGCCGCCCCTCACAAGGGAGGGGGATATGTCTGGGTTAGGGATCTTGACACCGGTTACGACCTTGCCGTTGGCCCTTAAACGTTAGGATGTACAATTTCAAAATTTCAAGTAAATGTTTTGTAGGATGTTAGTTCGGCTAGGAGAACCTTTGTATTAGAGGATATGTTAAGGTTAGCCAAACATCGCAATGTGGTAATGAAATTGTACATAATATGAAACTGTTATTTTTAATGTTTTAATTTTGTTTCATATTTTAATAAATACGGCCGGGAAGGGTAACTCCCTTCCCGACTTCCAAAAGTTCAAGAACGGTTTCCGGTTTCCCATCCTTGGGGAGTGTGTTGAGAGGGGGTGGCGGGTATCTCAGCCATATGGAAAGGGGCGACCAATCAGTCCCCCCGAACGTATGGCAGAGTACCACGATCCCCCCGGGAAGCCATCTTGGGCGGGAGGCGAGTCTCGGCTGGTATGCCCGAAGCGGCGTAGCCGGGGCGCGCCTTTTCCCGCCCTCGAGTGGGTTGGCCTAGACACTAACGCGGCTGGCCACGCCCTTGGGGCAGGCAGGGGCGGGTTTACGCCCGCCCTGAAGACGGATAAAAGGAGAAGCATGACCAGAAGGCATCCTCTTGTTCCTGTGCTCTGAAGCTGCACCTCCTCGCTGCACGTGAGCTCGAGACGGAACGAAGAGCCAATTTTGACCCACCCACCAGCCCCTGAAGACAGCGAGTGGTTTTAATAAAGTTTGATGGATAACTGTGATTTTCGTTTACAGGTTGTGGTATTATCGTGAAGATTTTGAGTATGCAATAAAGAATGGTTGATTTGTGTTATGTTTTGCAAATAAAGTAATTCTGCTTTAGTGTTCATCAGGACGCATGCGTTTGAATAAAGTTGTTGTTGCTACTGTTGGTTAGATGTAGTCATTTAGTATTTAGTTAGCATTGTCGTATTTATTTTGGTCGGGCGGTAAGGTCATGATCGGTGAGCACTAATTGGAAGATCCCTATGAGTGGGCGTTACCCATTACGGATGGGGGCGCTCGGGGGAGGTGGCCATTGGCCCCTCAACGGGGAGGCGGTCCCTTCTAAGGATGGGTCGCCGAAAGGAAAGGGAAGGCGGTCAAGGCCCCTTCATGGGTAGGAGGGGTTACAGCCCCCTCCTGGTGAATTTCCCGGGGCCAGGACGTCTGCGACGGCAGATGTGGTAAGTTGTGTGGGGTGTGGGGGGGGTCTACGCTACCTTCTAGATACCTCACACGAGCCTCGTACGACCTTTAAGTGGCGTCGAGTTTTACTGGGGCCCCCGTCAAGTCAAGGGAAATTGGTAGTTGCACTTGAGGTATGCCTCCGTGCCGCCCCTCACAAGGGAGGGGGATATGTCTGGGTTAGGGATCTTGACACCGGTTACGACCTTGCCGTTGGCCCTTAAACGTTAGGATGTACAATTTCAAAATTTCAAGTAAATGTTTTGTAGGATGTTAGTTCGGCTAGGAGAACCTTTGTATTAGAGGATATGTTAAGGTTAGCCAAACATCGCAATGTGGTAATGAAATTGTACATAATATGAAACTGTTATTTTTAATGTTTTAATTTTGTTTCATATTTTAATAAATACGGCCGGGAAGGGTAACTCCCTTCCCGACTTCCAAAAGTTCAAGAACGGTTTCCGGTTTCCCATCCTTGGGGAGTGTGTTGAGAGGGGGTGGCGGGTATCTCAGCCATATTAGCATTTACCTTTAGGTCCAGCCTGTCCATAAATGCCCCAAATGCATCAAGTAAGAGCTGCAGGCCATTGCCAGCGCAGGCTATGAGGACGGCGTCATCCGCGTATAGGAGAGCAGGGATCTTTATTTCTCCTATACGCGGGACTTCCCCATCCACCTCCTCCAGATGTCGTCTCAGGCCGTTGATGTAGATGGTAAAAAGGAGGGGGGCCAAAATACAGCCCTGGTGCACTCCACGCATGGATTTAAAGCTGGCAGTGCACCTTCCCTCATTAGTGACCCGGATTTGGGAGAACAGCTCTTGGTGGAGGGATGCCATAAATTTAACTAATGTCCCGTCTATGCCAAGTTGGAGGAGAATTGCCCTTAACTTGGCCCTGTTCACCAGGTCAAAGGCCGAGGAGAGGTCCATAAAGGCCAAAAATAACTACCCCTCCTTGGCTACCGTATACCTGACGATCAGCATGTGCAGATTGGAGCACTGCTCCAGGGTACCTCTTTTCTCCCTAAACCCATAGTGGATGTTTGATAACCCCCCACACCCCTCAATACTGTCCCTCAACTTAACCAGAAGGACTCTTCCTAAGATCTTTATTGCAGAATGTAGGAGGGATATGGGTCTATAATACCCTGGGTCATCGCGCCGACCGTGACCTCATGATTGAACCACCCCTTCCTCTTCTTTGAATTGTGTTTAATTTCAATCCATAGAGCTTGGTTTATAGCGTTAATAATCACACCAAAATTGGAAATAACTTCCAGTTCCGGTGTGTCTGGAGCTAAGCATTTCATGATGAAAGGGTAGGCCTTTAATATCACTGACTTAGTAAATGCTATGGGATCTACTTTTCCCCAATTTAACGCGTATCCATTTAACCTACTCAGTGATATATTATTTTGTGCTAAGATAGTGCCGAGACTGCTTTTTGGTTTATAGAACATTGGCAAAGAAATGCTGAGTGGATAGTGATCACTCAATGCGTTTGTATGTGTGGTAAATACTGTATCCATGATCCTCTCTCCGTTGGAAACCAGAATGTAATCTATGATGGTTTGATGGCCTCTCCCATGAAATGTAGGGGCCATTAGTATCTCTGCATTATCCAAATTATGAGCTTGTGCCAGAGCTAGTTCAAACAAGGTTTCATTTAAATAACTGCCTAGAGTTGTGTGTCTGAAATGTGGAATGGGGTTATTTCTTTCATCGTGAATACCACAGATGTTACGATTACTGACTGGGCATGGTCCCAGGTTGAAATCCCCCCCCCCAAATAATTACCACCTCTTTAGCTGTCTGCCTTGTTTTAGAGATTAATAGAGAACGTATTAAGGATACCAAGGTCACTGCTTCTCCATCAGGGAGATTGTTATAGAAGTTTACAATAAGGAAATTATCCCTTTCGTTTAAAATCTGAAAGTTTGCCTCCAGTTTGATAGGGGTTATTTCAATTGTATTAAGGAGGTTTGAAATGTATATAGTTAGTCCTCCTTTTGCGCGGCCCGATGTCGATGGTTGAGCAGGCAAAAAGTAGGTTTTAAACCCTTCTATATGCATCACATCAAGTGACCAGGTCTTCTGGAATGCTAAGATTTCAAACTTATGTATAAAGACATTCCATTCATCATTTGTTAACTTTGCGCGTTGACCTGCTATATTCCAGAATAAGGTAGAAATATGAGGTTTATTTCCATTCCCAGTGCATCCCACAGTACCTAATAAAGGTTTCCTTGTTAAAGTAGGATTTAAGTCCTTTTGTGGCCCCAGGAGAGGGTGGACCTGGTTTATCCCAATAGGGTTAACCAACAAATCTGTGCTTGTTAACTGAAACTGTATAAATTTAGAGTGAGGATCAGGTAGGTTGTGGCAAGAATTTAGCTTACTACTCGAGGGTAGATCTCTTTGTTTATCATATGTGTTATCCCTCAGAGTGCTCCGGGGATTAAGGCAGTCCACTCCCTCCATACCCGAGAGGGCTGCGTAGCGGTTGTAGACAGAAATAGGGAAATTAAATCGTTCATCTTGATATCGGGATGGAGCCCTGGAATGAGTTGTATTTGACAGTGGGGGACGGGGTAAAAGTAGGTCAAATCGTGTGGTATAATACCATTACTTCCATTTCCAGAGAACCATTCAGTAATGTATTTAACTGCTCTGTGATCTCTAAAATTAATGATAATTCTATCACCCACTGTATCTTTTGTTCTATAGCCCAGCCAGGGAAGTCGCCGTACATGTAGAATTTCCCCATTTATGTTTGGAGGAAGCGGCCGATTCTGTCCTAGCCAATATATGACTTTGTTTTTTAGCTGATAGTAATCTTCTCTTTTCCCATCCTCTAATACTGGGACTCCCGTGAAAACCACCACAAATGGGACCGCTTCTGGTGGCAATTCAACTTGTAGCCTCTTAGGCTTTTGTGCCCCAGCAAGATTATCATGGGGAGGAGGATTCGGGACGCTTCCCGAAGGATAAGATGTCCCTCCCCCCTGTGCCTCCTTGGTCCTAGTTTTAACGCTTTCATTTTGCCTCAATAATTTGGAAGATGATGGTTTAGTCGGTTTTGAGTGGGTTGGGTTATTTGTAGATACTTCTTTTTGGACAATTGGTTTTGGAGGTGGTGCAGTATTTAAAGGTGCTGCAGTGGTCTTTGATAAGTCCTTAATGAACCCTGTATTTTTTTCAATTGCAAGTTCCAGGAACCCTAGTTGCTGCGCCATTCTTTTTAATCTCTCAATAAGAGGCAATAGGAAGGATCTAAATATTTGTTGAATACTTTCCAATAAATCGGGGCTTGGTGTTTCTTTTATTAGGTATTGTTATGGTGGTATGACTAAGGTAGATATCCTTGTTATATTATTATTGGAGAGGCCTTTAGGAGATTTACCAGGATTGGTTTGGTTGTTGTAGTTTTTTTGAGGTCCACTCCCCCCCTTCCTTTTTTTTTTTTGGTACTGGTCCTTGAGCTCATTTTTGATTCTTGGGGAGTTAACTCTCTTTTTGGGAGCTCTCTGCTATGGTTGGGAGAGTATCTGATAATACCTTTACCTCTAGTAGTGAGTTAGTAGGAGAGGGTGAGAGGTTTATATTTAGTTCACTGTTTATGTCAATTGAAGGAATTCTATCTTGCAAGAGTAATGGGATACTATCATTGCTAGATAAATCATGCCCTTTGTTTACTGTTTGTTTGCTGAGATGTGGTGAGGAGGCTAATTGTATTGTGCCCAAAGATGAGCGCATGTGTTTAAGGAGCTCAACGGACAGGCGTCGCTCAGCCAATACAATTTATTTTTCTCTTTCAGAGGTAACCCTGGTAATGTAGTTGTCTAGGGTACCTCTATTTAGCCCTCCTATTGAAGAGGAGTTTCCTTTAGGGGCTCATGAGGTCATGATGTGTGGTATTAATAATACAAGTCTAATTGAACCTCTAAAAACCACTGAGTTGGTATCAAGCAATGAGATGGCTCAAGCGGTGCATACAGAAGAAAGCAATAACAATATAGGAAAGATGACAGCTTACTGGAATAACGTTCAAGTAGTCCCAGCCAAGAAAAATAAGAGGATAGGCCCAGCCCAGCCTCTTGTGGCCTCTTGTGCCGACAGGCGGTCCGCACTTTGCCCGGGCTTCGCTCGGCGCTGCCCGCGCGCTCCCGCGATACGGGGAGTCACGCTGATCTTTATGCGCCTCCTGGCGCGGTTGACTGATGCGCGGTTTCCGGCTGCATAGGGTGCTGGGAGTTGGAGTCCCCTGGAGCACCTGGACCCGCTCTCCGCACAGCGGCCGCACTCGGGATGACAGAGTGTGCGGCGGCGGGAGGCAGGCTAATGCGGCGACTCCGGCGTCTCACAAACAAACCAATTGCCACAGGAAAGGTCACAGCAGTTCCGAGTGTTTCCGTGTAAATTCCCTGCTTCGCAAGAAGTCACGCTGATCTTTATGCACCTCCTGGCGCGGTTGACTGATGCGCGGTTTTTGGAAGCATATGGTGCTGGGAGTTGGAGTCCCCTGGAGCACCTGGACCTGCTCTCCGCACAGCGGCCACACTGGGGATGACAGAGTGTGCAGCGGCGGGAGGCAGGCTAACGCGGCAACTCCGGTGTCTCACAAACAAACCAATTGCCACAGGTAAGGTCACGGCAGTTCCAAGTGTTTCCGTGTAAATTCCCCATTCAGAATGGGCTATGGTTATCAATTCTTCTCTTTGTTATTCTAATTCAAAGTACAGGCCCTTTATTGAGCCTTCTTGGTAACTACTACCTGTGAATGGCAGTGGGTAATTTGCACACTTGCAGCCTTTCTTATTTTTTACATTATTCTTCTTTCATTCAATCAGCACATCATCTACACGTACACACACCTACTTGCTACCTTTGTTGGCTATGGTTATCAACTATTCTTCTATTTCATATCCATATTCAAAGTGCAGGCCCTTTATTGAACCTTTTTGCTCTACTACTTCCCCGGCCGAAGGCAGTGGGAAATTTACACACTTGCTGCCTTTCTTGCCTGGGGTTATCAATTACTCTCGAATTTCAAATTCGGATTCAAACTCATGGCCCTTTATTGAGCCTTTTTCATGTAGATACTACCCCGGCAGAAGGCAGTGGGAAATTTGCGCACTTGCTGCGTTTCTTCGCAGGGGTTATGAACTATTGTTCAATTTCATATTCCTATTCAAAGTGCCCTTTATCGAGCCTTGTTGATGTATCAAATACCCCGGCTGAAGGCAGTGGGAAATTTGCACATTTGCTGCCTTTCTTGGTTGGGTTTATCAATTATTCTTGAATTTCATATTCTGATTCAAACTCATGGCCCTTTATCAAGCCTTTTTGTTGTAGCTTCTACCCCGGCCAAACGCAGTGGTAAATTTGCGCACTTGCTGCTTTTCTTGGCTGGGATTATCAATTATTCAATTTCATATTCTGAATAAAAGAGTCAAAGCCCTTCATCAAGCATTTTTGTTGTAACTACTTCCCCAGCTAAAGGCAGTGGGTAATTTGCACACTTGCAGCCTTTCTTATTTTTTTAACTTATTCATCTTCCACTCAATCAACATATCATCTACACGTACACACACCTACTTACTGCCTTTCTTGGCTATGGTTATCAACTGTTCTTCTATTTCACATTCGTATTCATAGTGCAGGCTCTTTATCAAGCCTTTTTATTGTAACAACTACCCCAGCCGAAGGTAGTAAGAAATTTGCATACTTGCTGCCTTTCTTGGCTGGGTTTATCAATTATTCTTGAATTTCATATTCTGATTCAAAGTCAAGGCCCTTTATAGAGCATTTTTGTTGTAGCTACTATCCCGGCCGAAGGCAGTGGGAAATTTGCACACTTGCTGCCTTTCTTGGCTAGGGTTATCAATTATTCTTCAAGTAATTCAAATTCAAAGTGCAAGCCCTTTATTGAACTTTCTTGGTAAGTATTACCCGTGAATGGCAGTGGGTAATTTGCACACTTGCGTCCTTTCTACCGCACAGTGTGTGTACTCTGTGCACTTGCTTAACTCCTTGAATGACATACCCATTTCTCAGGCTCCCACTGCGGAATCCGACTCGCAGTCTGTAATGGACTCCCATTTCCTTTACAAGGCAGTGGGTTGTTTGCGCATCTGCTACCTTTCTTAATTTTCACCTTACTCTGCATCCACTACCTGAAACACACCTACCTACTGACTTTCTTGCTGCCTTTGCCAAGTATTATTCTAATTCAAAGTAGAGGCCCTGAAATGGCCCAGTGTTGTAATTTTTCAGCCCTACTGCCCACAGTGGGAACTTAGTGCACTTACATTGCTTGCTTCGATGTGGTAGCCATTTCTCAGTCTCCCACTGCGAAATTTGATTCACAGTCTGTGTAATGAGCTAGGTATCCAAAGATCCACTTCCCTTACAAGGCAGTGGATACTTTGCGCATCTGCAGCCTTTCTCATTTTTCTCCTTTTTTATCTTCCACTCAATCAACACATCATCTACACATACACACACCAACTTGCTGCCTTCCTTGGCTGGGGTTATCAATTATTGTTCAATTTCATATTCTGATTCAAAGTCAAGGCCCTTTATCGAGCCTTTTTGTTGTAGTTACTACCCCGGCCGAAGGCAGTAGGACATTTGCACACTTGCTGCCTTTCTTGGCTGGGGTTATCAATTATTATAAAAGTAGCTACAAGCTCAGGAACAATATTTTCATTTGGAAACAAATTGGAAAACTTCTTTGCCATGTTCAGTCATTTTACCAATTCTTATATCTTGTAGAATAGTTCCATAATCAGCATCATTTGCTTGTCGCATATTTGTAATAAGTTCCTTTTATTTAAAATATGACCAAATGTTAACATTTCCAATGCTACCCAAAGACTTTCTGGTATCTTCATGCGCAAATGTTTTAAATATTGGTTGTCCTTTTACAGGAGTAAGTTGTACTAGATCTCCAAATCTAGAAAAATCATTTGGGTGAGTCTAGGTCTTGCTGCAACACGAAATCGAGTACTTAAATCTGTACAAGAAATTTAATATTTAGCTGAAAAAGTGGCAGAAAGTACAGATATTGTGAAAACAAATATGTTGGATACATATTATCCAAATAGAAGTCATCATCTTGAAAACATGTGTCTCTAAGAAGTGCTTCAAAACTATATTTTTAAACTGAATATTACAGAACACATCAATAATGGTATATTTGCTGTGATTGGTTCTGAAGGATGTTTGGTGAAACAAAGAAAAGGACATTTGATTAATCACCGAAAACTGAGTTGCGATACGCCTGCCAATTTTTTTTTTACTATGTGTCTCTTTTGCAACTCTTCAAGCCGTGGCGTTCAGAATAGGAATTACTTGGAGATTTTCAGAGCTACGAAGATTTGTTCAACACAACTAAAGATATTATAGAATGTCCTGTTTTTGCTAATTATGTGAAAATGTTGAACGACGAAATTGAGCAAGAAGCTACAATTGCAGCTGAGATTGCTAGAGACAGTTCTCATGACAGTCAAACTTCTGCTCCGTTGAGTCAGGATCAACTAGGAGAACCAATTGTTCAAAATGAAGCAGCAACTGCTATGGAACAGGTGGAAACGGCAATGTATCAAGCTCAAGAAGATGTAACAAACTTAGGAAACTTGGAAGAACAACTAAATGTTGAGCAGAAACAAATATATGAGCAAGTGAAAGAACAGATTGACCATGGATTACTTCATGAAAAGAAAGAGTGCTCTTGCTCATCATTTCAACCTATCTGAATGTACGTGAGTGGACAAGCTGGAACAGGAATATGTTTTTTAATTAAAGTAATTGCAAATTAACTACAAAAACAACTGAGTCTCATTTGTCTTGTGTTGTCACTGCTCCAACTGGGTTGGCAACACACAATATTAAAGGAATTACTTTACACTGTCTATTAATGCTACCAGAAGAGCATGAAAACAAATTGGAATACCTCAAGCTATCTGGAGAAGCTTGTTGTTGAATTTTCAAGAGTCTTGAAGAAAATAAAACTTCTCATTATTGATGAGGTAAGCATGGTATCAAACTTAATGCTTGCCTTTTTGCATTTAAGAATGCAGCAAATTTTTAAAACAGACATGTGACGTATTATTTAGAGGAAAACACGTCATAGTTTTTGGAGATCTACTACAACTAAAGAGACATTACGTTATGCCATACCAACGTAGACTTATGTCTGTATTGACTAGTGCCTTCGATTTGCACTGCAGACAGCAGGGTTCACAACTTGAATTCAGCTTCACATCTACATTACGGACAGCATTCAAGTTGCAAATTGATTCATGTAAAGCAGAGATAATTTTGTTAATGGATGCCACAAAAAACGTTCCTCAATGGCTGTACTAAGTACTACCTTCAAATGTACACTGCGATCAACAGAGTTTACTGCTTGATACCAGGAGCGCATCAGTACTACAGACAACATGGAATTTAGTCTCAATTTATTTAAGGCAGAGACAATTGTATTATGCCCTCAGATTCTATTACCTGTACAAAATAGCATTCATCAACGTTTGTGTCGAGTAGTACCTTTGATCTACATTACGGACAGCAGGGTTCACAACTTCAATTCAACTTTGAATGTAAATTTGTCTTCAGTATCTGTGTTGAAAACTGCCTTCACTCAATTATGCGCTCAGTAGAGTTGACAACTACATACCAAGAGTGGCAGGACTACAGAAAACATTCATTACAATCTTCATTTATTTAAAACAGAGACAATTGTACTATATCCTCAGATTCTGTTAACTGTACAAAATAGCATTCATCAATGTTTGTGTCGAGTAATACCTACGATCTACATTGCGGACAGTAGGGTTCACAACTTCAATTCAGCTTTGGATGTAAATTTCTCTTCAGTATCTGTGCTGAGAACCGCCTTCAATCAATTCTGCGCTCAGTAGAGTTGACAACTAGATACCTAGAACGCCAGCACTACTGAAAACATTCAATACAATATTGATTTATTTAAAACAGAGACAATTGCACAACGTCCTCAGATTTTTTTAAAGTTTGAACAGTAGGGAATTTATCCTTCATTTATTTAATGCAGAAACAATTTTACTATATGTCTTCACATTTTGTTTAAATAAGTGACAAAAAGCATTAATCTATGTCTGTTAACAACTGCCTTCAATCTACACTGTGCAGGGAACGTACAAGCTCAGTGCCAAAGATACTACTTACTCAGTGCACCATAAATCATCACAAAGAAGAGTGAACAGTTTTATGTCACAGTGAGACATTCTGTCCCTTTTGAATGGAATTGATGCAGAATTCAATCAACGAAAGACATTACTTCAATTACTGTGCCTCCCCCGAACCACACATCATCACAGAGTACATTCAAGCTCAGCGCCAAAGGTATTACTAACTCAGTGCACCAGAAATGATCACCACGTGACCATATTGAATGAGATGACTTATTTAAAAAAAAATATATCATACTTTTTAGAGATATACTTCAATTTCATATTCTGATTCAAATTCTAGGCTCTTTATCGAGCCTTTTTGTTGTAACAACTACCCCGGCCAAAGGTAGTGGGACATTTGAGCACTTGCTGCCTTTCTTGGCTGGGGTTATCAATTATTCTTCAATTTCATATTCTGATTCAAAGTCAAGGCCCTTTATCGAGCCTTTTTCATGTAGATATTACCCCGATAGAAGGCAGATGGAAATTTGCGCACTTGCTGCCTTTCTTCACAGGTTATCAATTGTTGTTCAATGTCATATTCTGATTCAAAGTCATGGCCCTTTATGGAGCCTTTTTTGTTGTAACTACCTACCCGGCTGAAGGCACTGGGTAATTTCCACACTTGCAGCCTTTCTTGGCTGGGGTTATCAATTATTCTTCTGTTTGGATAATATGTATCACAATATCGGTATTGATACAGCATGGAAAAATATTGAAACAATTTGTGTAAAAATGTTGAAGTCGAACCTCTAGTTGTTTTAGTTAATGGCATTCCTACTAAGAGTAAGAAAATCTGGCAAGAATTAGTGGATGTTAGGAAAGTGAAAAAGGAACGTTGTATCTGGTAAAAAATAATCAATACTATAAAAATTTGTATTTGGGAGAAAAAGAAATAACTGTATAAGAAGATAGTGATTCCACATCTGGACAAATTGAAAAAGTAAATGAGTGCAGAACGGAAGAGATCTATGAACATTATAGTATTCATCCACTCCATTCCAAAGAAGTGATGGGGAATACTATAGAGTTATTCCAAATGAAAGAAGCAAAGAGAAGCCCCATGAGTGTATGGGAAAAAAGCTTGGATGCTCGTTGTTTCCCTCAGTTGTTTCCAACAGGAAAAGGAGGACGATATGAAGACCGACCTCTGCAGATTCCTGCATCTGAATGCCGGACATCAAATCTAAGGACAAGTTCTACACCAAATGTCGTTTTGGATTTCCACGTCCTCTAATATCAAAAGGAAGAGTGAACAGTTTTATGTAATCTTTGTGACATACTATCACTAGAAAATCTCCAAAAAATGCCTACAACTTAAAAAGAAATGAAGAGTCAACATTCATAAATGACTACAACCCAGTCATTTTATCCATGTGGAATGCTAACATAGACATTCAACATGTTGCAGACAATTCCGTTGCCGTTGCTCGATGTGTAACATCCTACATAACAAAATCAGAAAAGACAGAATTGAAGGAGATGTGGGAAGATTTTTTCCACGAGAAGAGTCTAAGTAAGAAAATATATAGTTACAATTTGAATATGTTATCTCATTGAGATATTAGAGCGTATGAATGTTCAGATCACTAATCATCTGCAACTCCAAATCTAGAAGAATCATTTGGGTGAGTCTAGGTCTTACTGCAACACGAAATCGAGTACTTAAATCAGTACTTGAAATTGAATATTTAGCTGAAAAAGAGCCAGAAATTATATGTATTGTAGTGTATTGGTTCATAACACATCCTATTCCAATTGTTGAAAGATCCCTCCCATTGTATTCATTCTACTTTGACTTTCTAAGAAAAAACATCTCTTTTGAGAATCCTGAAAAATAGAAGGAAGATCACCATAATAACAGCAATGGACTCATCATCCAGCTATTCTTCAGAAGAAGATTTCATTCCTGAAGAGCCTCCAAAGAAGAAGAAAGAAGCTCTAATTTGGAAGTTATTTACTTTCCCTGAAGAGCAAAAAAAGGTTAATGCTCCATTAGTAACCTGTAAAATTTGCCAAACAACTCTTTCAAGAGGTGATCCATCCAAAAAATACTCCTTTGGCACACCAAGTATGATGCGACATGTCAAAAACTTGCACCCCAATAACTTTGCACAAGCTCCAACACGGAGGTTAGCAGAGAACCCACCTGATGGTGCACCAAGCCCATCGACTGCTGCAGCAGCTTATTCAGCAAGCAGTCCACCCCCACAGAGTGATCCTGATTTCGGTGAAGTTAACATTCTATGCATTTATTGCGATGACATTTTGTGTTACAGGGAACAGTCTATCGACCTGATAAAACGCAGGAAGCAAGAGCATCGCTATCCTCTCCATTCGTTTTTTTGACATTATCTTGTAATTAGTAGTAGTAGTAGTAAAGCTTTATTTCGATATAGAAACATATCATAAAAGCAAAACATGACAGCATAAAAACAATGGTCGAAACAAAGCAATTTACAATTCATATTACCATTAAAAACATTTCATATTTACACAAGATAATCTTAAAATTTATGAAAAATGAAAAAGGGACACTTTACTGTATCGTCAGTTGTTTAGCAGATCTTATGCGCCAAGCCCAGCCTAGGAATTTAGCCAAACAAATGGCAAAAAAGGGTCTTGTATCTGAGAGCAGTATTCTTATAGCTTCCAGATGTGAGCGAGTTCCCAGGCTCCTACAAAGAGGCTTCAACCACCTCCGTCTAGGGGCCATATAGACTCGACACTCAAATAGAAAGTGTGCGACAGATTCAATTTTTAGCTCGCAGAATGGGCAATAGGGTACAGTTTGCAGTGGTGGTTTCCAGGTAGAGGTAAACTGACATAAAGGTAAGACCCCAACCCTGAATTTAAAATATAATGCCCTATCATGTGAACTGTGAATCAAGTCCAAATATGGTTCTCTGGAGGGGATATCTTTAACCATCAAGAAGTTGGCAACAGATCTTGGGTGATTTGATTTACCAAGTCTCTCGTTATCCACCCAAGACCAGTAAGCCTTCTTCAGTTCTTGTTTAGGAGGTGCTGTTTTATTTTCCCACGCAGCTCCTAGACCGAGCTTGTACAATGCCCTCTTGACCTCTCTGAGCCAGGCGATCTTATGCCAGCCAGGTAAGGACAGTACATCTTTTAGGGCGTCTGCATAGCTGTGGAGTTCGGGGACGTTCCAAATTCTAGACCATAGTAGTAAGGGGCGTAATTTAGCTTGCTCGCAGATTGGATGAGTACCTGCGTCCAGCAAGAGGGGGATTGTGGGGGTGCTCTGGGGTAGCCTCATCAGATCTTTGTGAAATTTATTTTCTAGGTGGGCCAAAGTATCCACTCTCTGGGTACCCCAAAGTTCTGCGCCATACAGTGCTGCACTCACAACCCTACCCCTATAAATATCAAGAAGTGCCCCAATAGGTTTTATGGAGGAAGCACGCTGCTCTTTAAGTAAAGCACCAACAACCCTCTTATGGGTTAGAAACACTTTTTGGTGATGGGCCTTCCAGCTCATACTATCACAAAGATGTATGCCTAGATAGTCAAATTCTTTGACCCGTTCTAATGTGACAGAGTCTAGAGTGGGGGGTTTAACAGATTTCTTAGGGGGGTTGAGGACAAGAAATTTGGTCTTGCCAATATTTATGGCCAGTCCCTTGGTGTCACAGAAGGCCTTGAAGCAGTAGTAGTAGTGACTGTATGCCTGCAGGTAATTTCGAAATCAGGAGGGTGTCGTCCGCAAACAGGAGCGTCGGAATTTTCCTTCCAGCCAGGGATGGTGCATCTGCAGGATGTTGAAGAAGGTGCTCCACCACTCCATTGACGTAAAGCGAAAACAGAGTGGGGGCAAGCACACACCCCTGGCAGACGCCCCTGTCTACTGGAATACACGGGGTTTTTTCTCCCTGGGCACCCCATCTGATTTGGGCAAAGTTGTTTTCGTGGAATTTTATCAGCAAGGCCAACAAATAGGGAGGTAGACCTAACTCGTCAAGGACCTTCCACAATAATGCTCTTGGAACCAGGTCGAAGGCTGTTTTTAAGTCTATGAAGACTAAGTATAAGCTGCCCCCTCCTAGCACCACTACCTTCCAATAGAGCATTAAAAGGCGGAATGTCTGCTCGACGGTGCCTGTCCCTGATCTAAAACCCGCTTGGAAATCAGACAATATCTGATTTTCATCCACCCACTCCAGAATCCTGCCCAATACCACTTTCCCCGCTACCTTTTGCGTCGAATCCAGCAAACTGATGGGGCGGTAATTGGCTGGGTCTTCCCTGCTACCCTTCTTGAAAATGGGGACTACTTCAGCGCCCCTCCAAGAGTCAGGGAAAGACCCCCCCAACATAACCTCATTAAGAAGAGCAGCAATTAATCTGCTCCAAAATGGGGGATTATTTTTTATCAGGTCGCCCGGGATCCCATCAGGTCCTACCGCTTTGTTAGAAACAGTACACCTGATTGCCTTCTCTACTTCCAAGGTGGTAAATAGGACTTCATTTGGTGGGAGATCTGCGGAACTGAGCCTTGGGAGCGGGTCTGGTTGCGGAGGCCCTGTCTGAGCCGAATACAATTTCGAAAAGTGGGCAAACCAGGCAACACCAGGGATATTACAAGTCAGTTGTTGATCAATGGGCTTGTCTCTTGATCTTAGCAAGTCCCAGAACCCCTTAGCATCTTTCCTTGTGCTCGCCTCCGTTAGGTCACGCCAAAAGTTGAAATCATATATCCGCTTGGCCTCAGTCACAGTTTTCCTATAAAGTTTCCTTGCAGACCTGATGGTAGCTTGGTCTTTTCCTTTTACTGCAGCAACAAGATCACCCTTAGCAAGTCGACACTTGGCTGTGAACCACTTTTCACTTGTTCTCAGGGCCCCCTTTGAAGCAGTTCTGGAGCTGGGTTTGGGAATGATGAACAGCCCACTTAGTGCCGTTACAGTCTCCGTAAATAACAATAAAAACATCTTGCTATCGCTATTAGTGCTATCAAGCCTAGATTCAGCCTCTAGTAAGATGGTTTCAGCTTGTGACATCCTAGCCTCATCCGCTGAGACTCTTGCCCATTTAAGACGTCTGCCACAGTTTGAGGGAAGAATCTCATGTGAAGCTTTCCATAGCTGATTAGTGGTTTCTTGAGACCCAGTTTGCCAGGGGACAGAGATGGTTAAAGCGAGAGGGTTGTGGTCGCTGTCACAGTTCTCTATAACCTCCATGTCTTGATGATATGGCCAGAGGTTATAGTTGAGCATAACAAAGTCAATTCTGGATGAGTGGCCCGTCCTATTGTATGTATGGGCACCCATGGGATCTGATTTAGAACGCCCATTCGTTGCTCTCAAGTTATACTCCATGCAAAGAGCATTTATATCGATCGCCTTTTGTGTCCATTTAGGGATCGGTTCGAGGTTCAAAATAGGGATGCCCCTCCTGTTATCCTCATCGTTGGTATCCAGAATATCTTCTTTGGCTAAAGGCTCAAAACAGCAATTAAAATCGCCTGCCAGCAGGACGAGAGAGTCGGCGTCACAGGCAGACAGGTAGTTACTTAAGCCTAAAGAGTTTAGAGATCCTCCGTTCCTATTGCCCCTTAAGTAGAGATTAAATAGTTCTAGTTTCCTTCCCCCTTTGTAGTGCACTGTTAGCCATTGGAGGTCAGGTGTTTCGGTGGTCCTTTGAGAAACACGGAGGTCTAGTGCTATGTTGATCCAGATAAGAAGACCACCGGATGGGCGTCCTTTAGAACCTTGGTGACATACAGCCGGAACATAGAAGGTCCAAAACCCCACTCTATGTCTAGGTTCCTGGCACCATGTTTCCTGTAGCAAGCAAATGTCATAGGGTGCAAGGAAGGTGTTCCATTCCGGGTTATCAAAGTTACGTGCAAGGCCAGCCACATTCCAGCTTAAGACCCTCAGTGAAGAATCGCCTGGGGAGGCAACTCTATCAGGCCGGTCGATCTCCATTGGATTAGATTGTACTGGAAGAGGGGGGATCGGACAGGGGCTGTCTGGCCTCGTTTCCACTCTTTTGCAAAAAATGGCCATTTTGATCGGTTCCATGGCCCGGGGCAAGAGAGTCAGAAGCCCGGCTTGGCTAGTTGGAGGGCCGTTGGTTGGATTTCCAATTATGTCTGTAACATGTGGAGACGATGCTTTTTCTAGTTGTGGGCATGCTGGGAACATAGAAAGTCAATCGACCTCCTCCAGGCCTCCAAATCTATTGTAGGTTGAAAGGCCATTCCAGTGTAAAAGAGTATTCTTTTGCCTCATAGGATGGGTGTTCCATGGGTGGTGCTGCACCAAGGACCAGTTATCCGCTTGGGTATGCACTTGGCGTGGGGGATAAAAATAGGATAGCGGCCTTGGTATGACTAAAGAATCTTCACTAGTGGGCCAGGAACAGATATGGTGCGCCGTATGTGGGTCTTCAAAAGTTACAACTACACAGTCCCCTTGCTTAGATTTCTTGGTTGGGCCCACCCAGGGTATTCTACGGACCATCATTACTCGGCTTCTTTTGCCATTGGGAATCGGTCTGTTGACGTTAAGCCAGTGCATAGTTTTATTTTTCAATGACCAGTGGTTTTCGTGTTGGTCAGTGCCGATCACAGGGACGCCTGTCAACACGACCACATAGTCATTGGCCTCTGGTGGAAGGTCTATATAGCCTCCTCTAAAATTTTCTTTTGGACGAGGACCCTGGGTTTCGGCAGGCTGGGGTCTGGCGGATGCTACCAGGTTTGGATTTACTTTTCCAGGCTTAGAGTTCCGTGTGGGAATCTGCGGTTTGGTAGCCTGAGGTTTAGCGGTTATGGAAACTTGATCCACAGCCACAGTCCTCGGCTTAGGAACAGGCCTTACAGCAACAGGTACTGGTGGGGGGTGCTGCTCAGCTTGCAAAACAGGGGCTGGCGAAAGTGGGTCAGATAAGGACACGCCCTGGTTTTCGAGACTTCTCAGGCCAAGAGTGGCCAGAGCAATAATGCTCTTCTCCATCTCGAGTAGATTGTTTTCTATCCTAGACAATCTTAAGTCGAGTGGTGAGAGAAGTTTTTTTAATGTTTCCCAGACTTGATCTATAAATTCCTTATCATTCCTTCCCTGGTCTTGTACCTGCGCCCCCTCGTCTACTGGGGTGGTGTTGGCTGGACCCTCTCCCATACTTTGGCATACTGACTGTGTGCTCGAGGAACCCTCAGGTAAAGCATTACATGCCTGAGTGTTGGTCATTGTGAGCTGGTGGGAGACTGCCACCTTTGCCTTTTTACGAGAATAGGCTGAGCGTGATTGGCGTTTTCTTTTGGGTTGTGCACCACTAACACGGGAAGTAGTTGGGAATACTTGGGAAAGGGGATTAAGGGTGGGGGTCTGGGCGTGAGAAGGTGCAGCGAAACTTAGCTCTTCTGTAATGCGTGATTGTTCTAAGGGCGGAGTGAGGGTGGAAGTAATCGGGGGCTGGTGTAAATCAACCTGGGTGGTAATACTATTTGGGCGGGCAGGGCGTGCTGGAGTGACAGCAGAGGCTATATGTCCTAGGGATGATTTTTTCGAGAGGGCAATTACCTCGGACAGCCTACGTGCAGCTACCAATTCTAGGGATACCCGGGTTTGAAGTTTAGATATTTCTTCATCAATGGCTATATTTGTGCGGGTGATGAAGTCGTCCATAGGGCCACAGATTTGTGAACCACCTTTGGAGGCTTTGCTACGTGTCATCCTAGTACTCATGGTGCTTACGATGAGATCAGGGTCGTCACTCGACTTACTAACTAGGGAGCTTCAGTTTAAGCTAACCTGTCTCAGCACGATGATACAATAACAAGCAGGTTAGGAGCAATAAGGGGGGTGGGCCAGGGCCGTCCTCTGCCGTCCTCGAACGGCCTCAAACGGCCTGCTCTTAGCCCGGTCTTCGCCCCGGCCGTTGCCCCGCGCGCGTCCCGCGTGCGCGTTGTCCACACAAGCTATGAAGGAAAAACAAGAGGAAGGGGCGGGAAGAGGACCAGCTGCGGCCGATCCACGCCGCAAGGAATGCTGGTCCTCGCAGTCCCGCCTCTACCCCTGTTGACCAGATGACAGCTTGCAAGGGGCGCGTTGGTGCTCAAAGCACGTGAAGGGAGGCAGAAAGGATGTTCCCCAGAGAGAGTCTAAGCCTACGAGCGGCTCCCGCGAAGCGGGGGCCGCGAGGCGTGGCGAAGTGGCCAGACAGCAACAACACAGGAACAGCGCTTCTTTGCAGGAAGGGTCCCAAGGCTCACTCACTCCACACAGATTTTAAAGAGGAGGAGGAGGGGGCGGGTAGAGGACCAGCTGCGGCCGATCCACGCCGCTAGGAATGCTGGTCCTCGCAGTCCCGCCTCTACCCCTGTTGACCAGATGACAGCTTGCAAGGGGCGCGTTGATGCTCAAAGCACGTGAAGGGAGGCAGAAAGGATGTTCCCCAGAGAGAGTCTAAGCCTACGAGCGGCTCCCGCGAAGCGGGGGCCGCGAGGCGTGGCGAAGTGGCCAGACAGCAACAACACAGGAACAGCGCTTCTTTGCAGGAAGGGTCCCAAGGCTCACTCACTCCACACAGATTTTAAAGAGGAGGAGGAGGGGGCGGGAAGAGGACCAGCTGCGGCCGATCCACGCCGCTAGGAATGCTGGTCCTCGCAGTCCCGCCTCTACCCCTGTTGACCAGATGACAGCTTGCAAGGGGCGCGTTGGTGCTCAAAGCACGTGAAGGGAGGCAGAAAGGATGTTCCCCAGAGAGAGTCTAAGCCTACGAGCGGCGCCCGCGAAGCGGGGGCCGCGAGGCGTGGCGAAGTGGCCAGACAGCAACAACACAGGAACAGCGCTTCTTTGCAGGAAGGGTCCCAAGGCTCACTCACTCCACACAGATTTTAAAGAGGAGGAGGAGGGGGCGGGAAGAGGACCAGCTGCGGCCGATCCACGCCGCTAGGAATGCTGGTCCTCGCAGTCCCGCCTCTACCCCTGTTGACCAGATGACAGCTTGCAAGGGGCGCGTTGGTGCTCAAAGCACGTGAAGGGAGGCAGAAAGGATGTTCCCCAGAGAGAGTCTAAGTCTACGAGCGGCACCTGCGAAGCGGGGGCCGCGAGGCGTGGCGAAGTGGCCAGACAGCAACAACACAGGAACAGCGCTTCTTTGCAAGAAGGGTCTTGTAATTAGTATCAACTGCCCCGGCCAAAGGCAGTGAGAAATTTGCACACTTGCTGCCTTTCTTGCCTGGGGTAATCAATTATTCTTGCATTTTATATTCTGATTCAAAGTCAAGGCCCTTTATCGAGCCTTTTAGTTATAGCTACTACCCTGGCTGAAGGCAACAGGAAATTTGCACACTTGCTGCCTTTCTTGGCTGGGGTTATCAATTCTTCTTCTTGTAATACAAATTCAAAGTGCAGGCCCTTTATTTAGCCTTCTTTATAACTAATTCCTGTGAATAGCAGTGGGTAATTTCCACACTTGCATCCTGTCTTGCGACGCACAGTCTGTGTAATGAGCTGGGTATCCAAAGATCTACTTCCCTGATAAGGCAGTGGTTACTTTGCACGTCTGCAGCCTTTCTTACTTTTTACCTTATTCTTCTTCCATTCAAGAAACACATCATCCACACATACACACGCTTACTTGCTGCTTTTCTTGGCTGGGGTTATCAATTACTCTTCAATTTCATATTCTGATTCAAAGTCATGGCCCTTTATCGAGCCTTTTTGTTGTAGCTACTACCCCGGCCAAAGACAGTGCGACATTTGCGCACTTGCTGCCTTTCTTGGCTGGGGTTATCAATTATTGTTCAATTTCATATTATGATTCAAACTCATGGCCCTTTATTGAGCCTTTTTGTTGTAACTACTTCTGCGGCTAAAGGCAGTGGGTAATTTACACACTTGCAGCCTTTCTTATTTTTTACATTATTCATCTTCCACTCAATCAACACTCATCTACACGTACATTCACCTACTTGCGGCCTTTCTTGGCTATGGTTATCAACTATTCTTCTATTTCATATCCGTATTCAAAGTTTAGGTCCTTTATCGAGCCTTTTTGTTGTAACAACTACCCCGGCTAAAGCCAGTGAGAAATGTGCACACTTGCTGCCTTTCTTGGCTGAGGTTATCAATTATTATTGAATTTCATATTCTGATTCAAAGTCAAGGCCCTTTATCAAACCTTTTTGTTATAGCTACTACCTCAGCCAAACACAACACGACATGGCAGGACTATGAAAAACATCTAAATCTACAGCACTACATGCGAAAAGGAAATGCTTACTGTGTAAGTGACATTTTCTATCTGTAAGATATAAGATCTGTCAATAGGAAAGAAACATGTTCTCAGTGAAGTGAAATGAGTTTTTGTGATATATTGAAACTATTTTCACAACTTCTTTACTGTTGTTTGTTGTTACAGTGTTTTTTTGCTCCTCACGTTCAATATTTTAAGCTACACTGCAACTATTTTCACAACTTTATTACTGTAATATTGAGGTTTGTGGTGCTCACATAAAATATTTTGTGATACCTTGAAACTATTTTTAAAACTTGTTTACTATAATATCAGTGTTTCAACTGCTTTCATTAAACATTTTTGGATACATTGCTACTATTCTAACAGAAAATAAATGTGATACATTGTGTTGTGTGGCTCACTACAATATTAAAACAGAAGTGTGATAGGGTTTGCTGAAAGTGTAAAGATACAGACTGGGGTATTGAAGGTATAAAACACAAGCTTGACTGTGCATGGAAGTGTGCATACTTAGTCTATAGGGGTTTGAAGCAGCCAAAAGCCCTAAGGCCCAATTTGCATCATGAGTACTTCAGTACTAGCTGAATGATTACAATTCTGCAAGAAGAGCGTCTCAAACCATTATTATTATATAATATTAAATGTATTCTTGTAGCATCTCATAATTTAATAGAGCTTCTAAAATAATTTCATCATGTATTTCATTTTCCTGAATATCAATTTCAAAAGTCATATGATCATACTCGTCATCTAATGCTTCCACAAAATCAGCATCCAAGATCACAACTGATATCTGCAGCATTCATATCTTCCTCTTCATTCCCGCTAATTGTAAAAAGTATGTTCAGCTCTTCTATGACACTGTTACTAATTTCGAAACCTTCATCCAAATTGTTTTGTTGATTTTCCATACTGAATTTCTTATGTTGTAGGTCCTTGTTCAAAAACATGAACACTTCATTTTATCCTTACTGTAATATCAGCATATGAGGAGATTCTGATAAAATAAATTAAATATTTATCTTGGAAATGAAGCAACAATATTTTGTACTTGAGTGTATATTATTTTGAAAACATTTGAAAAATAAATACAATAAATATAGTGTCACTATGCATTGTGTCAAGTGATTTATTTAGGATATACAGGAATATGTTACCTTTGATTGTAATGACATACAAACCAAAACAAGATAGAACACTGCAACTAAAGCACATTACATAATGGTACAAAGCATGTCATTGAAATGTTGGGGATTAGGATAACATACTCACATATAAAATGATTTCAGAAACTTGTTACTTTTTCAATGATAAGGATTAGTAATGTCTTTCCAAGAAGATTTGAATATTTAAAAGGGTAAAGTAGGATGTGAAGAACAGAAGTAAGAGGTTACATCTCAGGATGCAATAATGGATGAAAAGGATGGTCCAAGGTCTGCATGTACAATGAACAGTGGAGCCATTTTGAGGACGGGTACAAGGCATTCAATAATGTGCAATAAGTGCTGACGATACCACCATACAGAATGGGCAAGAACAGATAAAATGATGGATTGTATGTGCTTGGACTATGATGAGAATACACTTTAGGAGGACCACAGTCAAGTGCAAAGATTAAATACTTAAGACATAGCAAACGAGGTAAAAACAAGGGCCAGGAGGGTCCAAGAGTGGTGGAGGCTGGGTTTCTTAACCCGTGTCCTACCTACTGTGTTGCAAACTTAAAGCAGTGACGACAGGAGTGCCTTACTTTGAATCTCAATAGGGTAGCACTCTCAAAATTGAGAAATGTCCTCTGGGCTCCTCAAATGTCCTTATACAAAGGTTTCATTCGTGATTCATGTAAAGTAAACGACAAAGTTCATATTTTGTAATGCTCGTATTTTTAATCATGCATTCTTAATGCATCTTGTTGTGTTCACAAGTATATATTCAATGGTAACATCCAAGTTCAAAATATGCACTCAAGCCATCCCAATGCATTTCGGCATTTAGTTCATGCCTTCTTCTGGGGACATATGTTCTGTCAACAAAGAGAAACATAGATGTACTAGGGGTACTAATTGGCTAAAACAAACTGGTTAACTGCGAGACTCCGTAAAACGAAAATCATGCTGGCGAACGGTTGGTGAGAAAGTGTGGCTCCTATTGGTGCTTAGCCCCGTGAAACTATGCAGAGCGGCGTGTAATGTATGCTAAGAAATGGCTGTTTAGAGCGAGAAGCCCGTAGTGAAATAATTAATAATGAACCCGAAGTGCTCTGGTGAAAGCATAAACAAAGGTGGATTCAGGCGCATGCTGATTAGTTTTAAGGAAAAGAGAGAGTTACAAGAAGACAAGCGCAGCTTACCGTGGCGTGCTCGGACGGGTTTAACAGTGGATGTGATTGTTCTCGACCGGGTTTGGGCGTGACTAATCCCTGGATGTAGTTAAGACCCAACTGGTTGCGAGGCAACATTTAGCGCCTAGTTAAAGGTACAGGGTGTCTGTTGTGTGACGCTCTTCTATAACTGAGAAAATTCAACGAGTGTAATGAAAAGGGAAAATCAATAAGGGTAACGAAGGGAAGTGCAGGTGATATCATGCATGTCAGTGAATATGTTAAAATGTAGCAAACTAGAAACAGTATGCTGAACAATGCCAACTGGTTTCGGATCAGCTGATAAATAGCCACACAGTATATTAAATTAATAAAAAATATATTACTGATTCTCATCATAGCTAACAAAATAACCATGGAGTAGGGGAGCTAGTCACTACTCGCACTCTGGGAGCTGTTAACTTAAACTCAGCGTATTACAGATAACATAAGTATTCCACACGATCATTAAGACCATGTGGCTTCATGCTAGACAGTGTGAAAATCCAATAGTTCTCTCGTCTTAGCAGTTCAATGTGATTGTCTTTGCCTTCTTGTTTGGTAACTGTTTCCAAAGCACAATATCGTATCTGACTAATGCCTTGACCTGCTTCTATGAAATGCTGAGCTACAGACGATTTGGCTTGTTTGGTTCTAAAGTTGGACTTATGTTCAATAAGTCGTATTTTTAATTTTCTCTCCGTCTGTCCGACATAGATTTTTTCGCAAGGGCATTTCAGCATATAAATTGCATTGGAGGTATCACAGGTCGCCGTTGCTCTGATCTTAATCTTATTTCCCTTCATGGGGTGATTGATAGTTGTTCCCTGAATCACGCTGTTGCAGTGATTGCAATTTCTGCATGGAATTGTTCCTTTAAATTCAGTGATAGTGGGATTGGAGGTTTTAATGAGTTCTCCTAGATTTTTAGCTCGAGTATAGGCAAAGATTGGATCATTGTCAAAAATCTTGTTGAAGTCGGGTTCAATCCTAAGAATCGCCCAGTGTTTTTTGATGATCTGCTTGAATTTGTTACTGACTGTAGAATATTTGGAGACAACAGTAATTGAGTCTCTTTTAGGTGTAGTTATGTTCAACAGTAAGTCATTTCTGGATTTGGTTGCACACCGTTGTTTGGCCTGCTCGAGGATCTGGTCTGGGTACCCTCGGGTTTAAAATCTCAGTGTGGTGGTTTGAACCTCTTTCTCGAAGTGGTCAATATCAGATGTAATCCTTTTGGCTCTGATCAGTTGACTGTATGGCAAGTGGTTTTTCAATTTTGTGGATGGAAGCTCGAATAATGTAAAGTATTGTTCCTGTCGGTTTTCTTTCGGAATAAACTTGTCTTGAATCCTGTGGTGGTGTTGGTGATCCTGACATCAAGGAAGGTTATAGACTCTGTTTGAATTTCATGAGTGAATTGGATTCGTTGATCAATAGTGTTGAGTTGAGACAGTTCTTCTTGCAAAATGTTTTGTGGGCCCTGCCAAATTAAGAAAATGTCGTCTATGAATCTTACAAACATTCTAAGGTGATCGGTCCATGTGGTCTTGTTGAGGATATGGGCGTCTTCGAATCTGTGCATAAAAATGTTTGCATAGGCAGGTGCTGCCGAATTTCCCATAGAAGTTCCGGTCATTTGTTGATACCAATCGTCTTCCCATGTGAAATAACTGTAAAATAGGGTGAATTGTAATAATTCCATTAGAAAAAGTTTGAAATCGTTGTCCAATTCGGTTTTCAACAAACAGTATTCTATAGCTTCAATGCCCATGGAATGGGGGATGGACGTGTACAGGGATGAAACATCACTGTGCACAGTAGTAGATTGCTGCGGTCCTCTATTTCCACGCAATTGAGTTTATTGAGAAAATCAGTGGTGTCTCTGATGAACGTGGGTATGGAGGTAACAATGGGTTGTAGATGTTTGTCCAAAGATTTCCCCACAGGATCATGGATGCTGCCACATGTGGAAACTATGGGCCTGCATGGGGGTGACTGCAGATCCTTGTGTATTTTAGGAACCAAAAAGAATTTGGGACTTTTAGGGTGTTTGGTTGTGAGGTACTTAGTGGTTTTGTCAGTAATGACCTCATTTTCAAGAGCCAAACTCAGTATGTTGTCAAGCCTTCCCTTGAATTGTGTGGAGGGATTGTTTTGTAACTTCAAGTATGTGTTGGTGTCCGAGAGGTGAAGGGATGCCTGGCCTTCGTAGTAAGACGTATTAAGAATGACGATTGCGCCACCTTTGTCTGCCTTAACGCAGGTGATCTGATTGTTGTTTGAAATAGATTTGAGGGTGTTAATCTCTTTGATGGTGTGGTTCTTGTTCTTGGATCTTGGATTGCAATTGAGTTTAGATAAATCATTCCTGACTAGGGTCTCATAGGTGTCAAGAGGAACCCTAAGACCCCTACGGTCCCAGACGGCTCCCCTTGTCCTTCGAGAGCCGGGGCTACAAGGGGGGGCCTTGAGCTCCCTGCATACATATAGTTAAAGCTAAGAGGGATTGTGATCCCCAGAGCAGGGGACCCCACTGGGCCCCCATTATTAACAAAACATTGCCCCCGATATTTGCCCCCTCCTGGTGCTAATTAACAATAAAGCAGTCCTTTTTTTCCCCAAAACGTGTACCATACAAATACCATGCAATTGTTTTTTAAAATTGGGCCCTAACGATCCATATGGGACCCCCTGAGCAGGCCTAGAGGGTCATGATGTTTCTACCCTGCCACCTTTCCTTATTTTTCAACTTTATTTTACTGTTTTCTTGTGACTCAGTTCTACCGAGGCACAAGATGGCTGCCAACATCCCGAGAGGGTGGCGGTTTCTGGAGCTGCCGTAAGCCCCCCCGCATACTTGAAAATAAAACCCCGGGAGTGGCGTTCCCCGGGGCTCGGGAGACCTTACAAGCCCCCATTATGGAAAAAAACTTACCCCCGGGATTTGGCCCCTCCGGGAGCTAATTAAGAATGAAACGGACTTCTAGTTTTTTTATCCTTTTTCACCGCGTACGAGTACCATACGCGTACCCTGCGATTTTTCATTTAAAAGAAATAAAATGTTGGGCCTAAAGACCCATGTGAGACCCCCTGAGCAGGCCTAGAAGGTCAGGATGTTTCTACCCTGCCCCTTTCCTTATTTTTCAACTTCGTTTTACTGTTTTCTTGTGACTTGGTTCGGTTCACATATATATATATATATATATATATATATATATACAGATATATATATATATCAGCACAAATCTTCAAACCTCCACTGCACAGCGGCGAGAGAAGAGACAGACCCCACGCTTTCCAGGCAAGATGTTTTATTAAGTTCCTGTGCCTTCCAAAAAATGCAACGTTTCGACTAACGATGTAGTCTTGTTCACACACCACATTGCACAAAGTGGAAACTCTTTTTATATTATTTGCAGTGAAGACACACCCATCCGGGTCCCACCTCCAAACGTGAGTCACATGGTAAAACATTTAAAACAACATTGCCTTGATTAAAGGCGCAGTGCAATGTAGCCACATTATGGTTATAACAATGTTACAATACATAGTAAAAGATATATGCGTTAGTCTGTTGACATATTTACATAAGTTACTTTGTATCTATATTTACATGTACCATGGCATTTGAACTGGATATTTAAATATATATATATATATGTGTGTGTGTATATATATATATATATATATATATATATATATATATATAGTCAACTACCTAACTTATATTTAAACTACAACTTAACGTATTTAAATTAAAATTGTAAAATAACAATTAACAAAATACTCTACTACTTCTACCTCTTAATGTATACTGTTTTTTTTGCTGTTAAGTCGTCTTTTATTTCTCTTTTAAATATATCTTTATCTATATTGACTAAAAGAAATTACTACAACATCGAGAAAAGGTTACGCTGATTAAAAAAACAGCCATCACAATCCAGAAAAAAAAACATTAAAAAAGTAAATATCAAAAACTCATACTGAATCAAAAACAAAGAAATTAATTACTTCAATCTCTACAAACTACCAACAAGTAAACATTTAAAATTAGCCTGATGATTTTTTTTTCCTACCAAAAGAAAAGAAGAACCTGGTCCGTAGTACAAAACCCCCAAAGTAAAAGGTGATAAGAAAATGTGAAATATCTATGAAGAACATACATGTAAGTAAAAATAAGAAAACTAGTTGCATAATTTTATATGTAAAATAACAAATGTATAGACATTTTAACAAATTTTTTATACAATTACACTATTTTCAGATTTAACGACTGATAGAGCAAGATATATCACATCACAGAAAGGAAAACAAGTATTAAGTCACATGGGCTACACCAACAACTAAGAAAGTGCATGGATAACAACTGCTAATTGTACATGTTCTAAATATTACTGTAATGCACGCTATGGGAGGGCTAATACAAAAGATGATGCTGTAAGTAATGGAAGAAAGCACAACACCCCCCCTCCAAATGTGACAGAAATAGAAGTAAGGGAGGTATGGAAGGATATAAGATAGGTAAGCAATAGTTCCCAGGAGCCCACAGCAAACATCCTGAAAAATATATTCCCTAAAGTCCACAAACACATCACCTATGTCCACTTTGAAACGCTTAACTGCCCAAACTAAAAAGGAAACCAGTGATATACCTTTTGCACCTAAAAGATACCAAGGCATCGAAATATCTGAGCGCTTAAAAATCACACATAATGAGGAACACTTCTTGTCACATGGCAACCTAAACCTAATATTTACTACAGCAGACAATGTACTAAAACAAAGCCATTGTCAAGCCAGGACGATGGATGGGACCTTCGAAATGTGTCCCAAACTATTCACTCAGATATCCACCATATATTGTGAATATCACAAAACTGGAATATCTCTTTTGTATATTGTCTATTAACAAAGTAGCACTTACCATGAACTCTGAAACCACATAAATAAGGCCAAATACAGGTAAGTAAACATATAAATAAATAAAACGAATTTTGTTGCGTGCACTGCATCGCATTTTGCAACAAATTAGTTTTATTTATTTATATGTTTACTTACCGGTATTTGGCCGTATTCCATAGTTTACTACCCCCCACCATGCCCCTCCCCGCCCCATGTCACCACGCCGACCGCTACTGCTGGGTAGTACAAAGGCAATATGGGTGCCATCAATTGACCTAACCACATGTGGGATGTGACCAAATCTATTGAAATCACCCTTCACAGTGGCTAAATCCTCACATCTTGGGAACAGGTTTTAGCTGTCCATGTGCCTCATTATTATTGCTGAAAGCATGTCTCGTAGTACACGATTGAACATTGGTTGTGACATACCACCAGAAATAGCTACAGTGAATTGGAAGGAACCTGTGGCTAGAAAATGCATTACTGACGTAAGTTTCACAATTGGTGTGAGAGATATAGGATAAGTTATACGAGGAAGGAGGTTCAACATACACCAATAATCCCCACTGTGGCCTTCACATTTATCAGTAACAGAAATGTACTAATCAACAATTCTAAAATGTAATATTTGCACAAAACTGAGGTTTTCATGACATTTTAGGTCAAAAACCACCAACGACGGTGTACAATGCACTCTACAAATGTTAACTCGCTGCACAGTAATGAATCATACAGATGGTTTTTGTACTGGACACTACATGTGAAGGGAGTTTTTCAAATATAAACATATTAGCCCTCCTTTGTTGTAATGGTGAAGCACTTAACAGCCACCAATACTGTAGTTCGAACCACTAAAATGGCAGATGCCTGACCTTACATATGAGACATTTGGAATGACCACTAGTCGCTGAAGATGACCGCACTGTGAGCAGTTGCATTCACAGTGGACACAACCATAGGATAACGTTGTTGTTTGTGATGGTCACAGTCCAATGGCTGTGTGCGTCTATGCTGATTACAGCGTATGTGGCGTACATGTATGCCACTTTTGGAAAAAAACTCACTTGCATCCTGACACTGCTGCTATCAACTCCTCCCCCACTTTGCTGTTTGCCACCTCTGGGAGCAATCATGCCAGGCCAAGTAGGTGATATGGACTGCCCCTTCTCTCCAGAGAAGCTGGAGACCTGGTTGAAGAGGTTCGCCCCCTGTATAGCCAGCTAACAACATTACAGCATAAATATAATCTCATATAAGCATTGGGTGTCATAATTTCATAATTTTCTTATCGTATTTTACAGCAAATAATGTTAAAAATGAACATGAAATGCACCCCGTCAGAGGAAACAGATCTAGGTACCAAGAAAGTACTGAAGTTCTGAATCTATGTTAATGCCTCGCCTGACTGCATGACGTTTTAGGATCCAGCATGCTTCACATTGTCATACTTTGAGCACTCTATTCCCACCCCTGATATCACTTGGAATTGATTCAATACCATGAAAGGTGAATGATGGTTTTGTACTTTGTGTTTGACACTCTAGTGCATGAGTCACTATAGGGTATCTCAAATCTTGATTCCTAAGCTCTCTAAAATATTCGGACATGCGTTCCTTTAAACATCTGACGGCACTGCCAATATACATTTTTGTACACCCACATACAATGGCATATATTACATATTTAGTCGAACAATATGTTGTTTTATCTGAAACTTTTTAGATCCATTGTACTGAAATTCCAGCTTATTGTGTATTGCAAACTTACACATACTGCAATTGCCACATTTAAACAATCCCATATTTAAGGTATGTAACCATGTTGGTTCTCTCAATTTTTGGTTAGGGTAACTCGGACTGACAATGTTACATACAGTTTTCCCTTTACGGTAAACAATGCCTGGGTATCTATTAATGTAAGGACATAAACTGGGGTCAGATGTCAAAAGATGCCAATTTTTTTTAAATATTGAAAATCTTGTGAGACCAAGGATGGTAGTTTGTAATCAATTTCAAACTTGGTTCTGTTGTAGAGTCCCTATGTGTTTTTATTTTTTATTCTCAAGCTATCACTCCTTGAAAGTCTAGTGGCCCTGATTTTAGCCTTATGAACTATGTTTTTATTATATCCTCTGGCGAGGAATCTAGACTCCACGTCTTGAGAACAAATCTTAAAGTCTGAGTCATCACTACAGTTCCTACCGGCTCTATAAAATTCCCCATAGGGGATGGCATTCACCTGTGACCTAGGGTGCGCACTCGTGGAGGGTAAAATTGAGTTACAGGACGTGCTTTTTCTATACAATTTGCATTTGATTTTATCAGCATCCACAATTAGAATGAAAACCAGAAATACAATGTTCTCTTTGCCATACGAAGTATACATTATGTACATTGTCATTCAAGTATTTAAAAAGTTCCAGCAACTCCCTTTTGCTTCCTGTCCAAATCAACAAACACTTGCCAATATATCTACCGTAGTAGACTATATATTCTTGCCACTTGGTCTCCGATGGTCCCCAGATGTGTCCCGCCTCAAACCTGCCCATAAAGATGTGGGAAAAAGACGGCGCAAATCTAGAACCCATTGCGGTACCACAAAGCTGTTGATACCAATCTTATTATATAGAAAGACATTGTGTTCAAGAATCATACGTGACATAGTGATGAGCATTTCAGAGTGTTCTAACAGCTCCACAGGTCTTTTAAACAGATAAGATTCAAGAGCAGAAAGGCCCGGGTCATGACTTATGATGGTATACAATGAGACCATGTCTAATGTTACTAGAGCCATGGACTCATCCCAGTTAAAATCCATAGGGTGTTCAAAATGTGCTTTTCGTCTCTAATAATCGAAGGTAAGTTGGCAACGTCAAATGGTGGCTTATGGTGAACACACTCACTCACTGGCCGGACAAAGCAGTCATGGTAATACAGGATAAAACAGCAATAATTCAGTAGTGCTATAAATAACCATTTATTGGGATACACATCCTCAAAAGGCATCTAATATATTGCCCCACTTATACTCTTTACAGAAAAAAGCATGATATACCCCCTGAAAAAACACATTTCATAATTTAATCCAATGCCATCCATGTCCTAAATAATGTTTAAATTAACCCGGGGGATGAGCCCCGCTCCGCTTGCGGAGTTTGCAGAGTTTTTTGCACTCCATGTTACGCGGAGCTTGCGGAGTTCTGACAAACTCCACTCTGCATAGCGGGGCAGAGTTTTTTTCCTCACTCGCGTTCAGCAACGTAAAGTTGGCGACCATGAGCGAGGAAAAACAACCTCCTGGCGAGAGTTTTCCTTGTTCGTGATCGTCAACATGAAGTTGGTGAGTGCTGCATTTTAGAATCAACTTCCGGGGAGATTTCTCAACAGGGGGGGTCAGGTTTTTCATAGCGAGTGGTCGTGTATGCTCGCGACTGCTCGGGTTGAGAAAAAATCTTCTTGAGCGGCAGAAAAGGAAAGCAGAGACCGCTTGCACTGTGCATGGTGCCGTTCGCAATGATTGCACTGTGAGGACAAGCATCTGGCACTGTTAAATCAACGCAAACTGCATTTTTCTATTGTACTCCGCAGCTTGCAGAGCTCCGCGTAGTGCAGTAGAGGTTTTTTTGCACTTCGCGGAGTTCCACGTAGTGCAACTCCACAAACACCACCCATTGTTAGTTTCAATGCAGCAGACACCACAGAAAGAGTTGTTTCATCTACCCATGACTAGTACTGGGCACACCGGTAGAAAGTCCCATTGGCATACTAGGCCACATAGTGAATTAAATGTATATTGCAAATATATTGCAAAAACATGGAGAAATTGTACTAAACTGTGCAGCATTTTTCCATTACAAAACAAGAAAAATGACATAAAAAAATACCTAGGCCCCTACTGAAACTGCAGGCCACCCACCACAAAAAACATAAAAAATCAAATAGAAGTACAAATAAATACTGGTGCATGCCCCTAATCAAATAACCGTCCTTTTACATCAATTTTTTTTATCTTACTGGTGAAGTCTCGAATATAAATTCCTTAAATCCAATGGTATATATGCAGCTCCAAATCCAAATGAAAAATTGCCAGGAGATGGGCAAAGCAGTGGGGGGAGCCTGCTGGACAGGAACAGGAGTTGGGGGTCTCTGGGGCACTTCCTTCCTGCTGGAAAAAAAGTTTACAAAAAAAGCCTTTTCACACACAAAAAACCACCAAAAAAAACACTACAACTGTCCCGTTAGAGAAGAAAATCCACTCTTAAAACCCCTCAGCTGCATCTTGAGGACAAAATCTGCACGAGCACTCCGTTTATGATCATGATTGGCACTAAAATGGTGCCGTCGTGGCCTGAAGATCTGCGTGTGACCACAAAGTATCGATGAAGCTCGGTAGCAGTACGAGAACCCTCAAGCAAGCTTGCAAGTGTCCCAAGAGTGTCTCAGCGCTCGTGAGTGAGTGTCAATACAAAACTTGAGCACACAAATGGAAAATAACTCTGCTTCACGCCTGAAAGGCGGAATTCAGGAACTCCTTATTCCTTTGCGGAGCACAGAGTGCCCAAATTTAGCAACCTCCACATGGGGTTCCGAATTTGATGCCTAGGACTCCTATAAATAACTCCCATTAATGAATATTGTGGGCTCATCACATGGGATCCTGCATGCTGGACTGGACTATGCCAGATTATTGACATCAGCAATATCAAATGATGAGGGGGCCTGGCCAGCAGCCGATGAAGATGGCTGCCTTCTGAGTGAGCTGCACTAACCGCCAGCTACAAACTCGCTAAACCCGCCACCTTCTGTCATTCCAAAGGTAACCGGGATTAGGAGACCAGTCAGCGAAATAGTGGCTGCCCTGATGTACGATACAGCTCATCAACCAGTGTGCAGGCTTGGGCCAGAAGAGCGGAGCAATATCAGCCTGTGCGGGCAAGATGGCAGTGCCCTTGTGATCCAGGGAAGGAAGGAGAACTGGTGCTCTGCTCGGGGAGATAAAATTCCGCACAGCTGTAAAAAGAAGAGACTGTCGGATGTGGAGTTTAGAAAGTGAATATCATATTGTGGCCCTCTGTATTCTGTATAAAACATTTTTGTTGGATGATATTTAAAATGAATTATTGTAGTAAAAACCACCCACCCAGATGCATAAAATGAGGTTACTAACAGCAGAGTCAGAAAAAGTTTTATAAAAAATAAAATGATATTGACATCAGACTCACAACAGTTAGGGCATGATTATGAGTTTGGCAGTGCAACTGCCCTACCACCACAGCGGTGGTCCCAAGAAGACCACCACAGGGGCGTTTTCCCACCCTCTGTATTACGATGCTCCTGATGGGCCAGCAGCGGTGTTTCTGAGGGCGGTGTCTATTTTTTTCATACGTGTCAATGCAGGTGTGTATTTTTTTACTGCTGTGTAAACATATGCATGACACATTTGAAAACAATTCTACTACCAGTACTTTTCCATTGCTGTAGTCTGGACCACATGTGCCCAGTCCAGTCAATGGGTAAATAGAACAGAATGGATTTACCTGGATTTCGGTGCCAACAGGGCTGTTTTCCTTCGGTTCAAGATGCTGCTGGGAAGGGGAGCCCTGACTGCAGGGAGGAAACAGAAATGGATGAGTATGTATTTATCCCAAATCCTTAGATTCCGCCTACTTGAAGCAGGACTTCCCACCACCATGGGCGGTTCTCAAGAAAGCAAACTCATAATTGACTGAATAGCGCTCTGCTCTCACAGAACCCTGCTGCTTATTCATTGCGCTCTTTGCACATGTTCTAAAATGTTTTTAACTGCTAGAATTCTTTTAACTCGTTTTAATTCTGTTCTGTAATGCACTGTGTGGGAATTTTTATTTGCTGAAATTTGTCCGGAGAGGGAGGGGGAATCAAACCCTTAGTTGAGGGGCTTTTTCCGACCGTCTCTGCCATTTTCCTAAACGGTTTGGTCTAGTTGTTTCACGCTGCTCTCACGCTGACCACATTGAAGCGGGACGCTGCTCTAATGCGCCAGACCCCGAAATTGGCCAAATAGCGCTCTGCTCTAACAGAACCTTGCTGCTTATTCATTGCGTTCTGTGCACATGTCCTACATTGTTTTTAACTGCTAGAATTCTTTAAACTCGTTTTAATTCTGTTCTGTATTGCACTGTGTGGGAATTTTTATTTGCTGAAATTTGTTCAGAGTTGGAGGGGAAATCGAACCCTAAGTTGAGGGGCTTTTTCTGACCGTAACCACCATCTTCCTAGACGGTGCGGTCTATTTGTTTCACGCTGCTCTCACGCTGGCCACATTAGAGCGAGACGCTGCGCGAGTGCGCCGCTGGCACGCCAAAGGTGTGCCAAAGGCAAGCCTGTCAGCATCCCGGAGGCAGCCCGGGACAGATATGCTGCCAGTTTGCCCCCAGAACAGCCCATTTTGATCAGGTACCGCACACATTCCCTCCTTGATATCGGCAGTCGTATGTCCTGTAGACCTCACTATCATTTACGTGGGAAACACCCCTCTTCTGGCTGCAAAGATTGCAACTGGGTAGCCTCACCTAACCTGGGGATGTCTGATGTCAAATCCGCCCCCTGCACACATTGGCTTCCGCAGGGGTATGCAGGCAAATATCTAAAGGCTTTTGTAGTAAACACAAGTTTCGCAAAATATACATGAGCTTCAAATATATGATCTGCTAGCTGACTATAATCCAGTCCTGGTGTTTCTGATGGAAACATGCTTAACTGAAGCTTCCAATCCCACTATTGCTAAAGCCATCCCCCGGGCAACCAGATCTTAAGGAAGGACCGTACTACAGGAAGGGGGGTGGATTAGCCCAAATTTTTAGGAGCTTTCTCAGCTGTACTCCTTTACCGTTGCCAGATTTAGAAGGTGCAGAGAGCCTGGTCTTCCTCCTGACTGTCTCTGCGCATCAGTCTATTGCAGGGGTTTGTTCTATCGCCCTCCCTGCCTGGGGGGGGGGGGGAATTCCTCAAATCTATCAGCCATGTGTTGCATTCATAGCGGCCAAACACAGCCAATGCCTGGTTCTTGGCAATTTAAATATCCATAGGGATAACGCTGTAGATCCCTAAACTATAAAATTGTATGAATCCCTAGATATTCTCAACCTAACCCCTTACTTTATTCTACCCAATCATGAAAAAGGGCATACCTTGAACCATGTCTTTTCCTCAAACAGGATTGAAATTGAGGCTCACCTCACTTTGACCTGGTCGGACCACTACCTGATAAGCTTTAATATCAGCAGGGATCTTGACAAGCCGTACCCTCTGGAAAAATGTATCACACGCTGTAGCTTCAGAAACTTTCATCTGATCTCTCCAGAGGCAATACAGAGAGCCCTGGGCCAATGCCCTATACCCCTCAGTGGTCAGCTCGAGCGGGATGTCCTTTCCCTAGAGCACTGGATAGATTGTCAGCCACTGGAACTCACCCCCTCTACTATGAAGGCAGCCAAACTAACCAAGCCCCTGCCCCCTGATTTACGGAGACAGAAAAAAAAATCAAAAGCTCGTGTAAACACTTGGAAAGAGTATGGCAGAAGAATTATAGCCCTTCTGACAAAGCCATCTATAACCAATTATTAAACGTACACTATAAGAAAGTTTGAGAGGAAAAAATGTTTTTTCTCGCCACTAAAATAGAGTTTGTAGCCAAGAAATGCAGAGAACTTTTTAACATTGTAACAAGCTTCTCGTCTCCTTCATCTATTAGTCGCCTTTTCGTCCTCACGAGTGATTGGACCAAGCGTGTGGCCAGCTTCTTCCATGGAAACATTTTAAGTATTCAGGACTCGTTCGCTGGTCAACCATCAGAGCTTCAGGAAGCCAGTGATACCCCCTGTTGCAACACGGATTTCCATCTTTTACAATTCCCTGAGATTACCCTTGAAGTTATTATTATTATTGATCATTTTCTCTCACTTATGAAAAATCTTAAGTCAGGTTCACCCTCAGATCCTTGCCCAGCAAAAGTTCTGTCTTCCATAGCTGAAGTGATCAACCGGCCTGTTAACTCGATTTTAAACACCGCATTGTGGGAGGGGATTATGCCTTAAATATGGAAACACGCCAAAATCCTCCCTCTTTTAAAGAAACCTACGGCAGACCCTGAGGTCACCAGCAATTATAGGCCTATCTCCCTCCTGCCCTTTTTCTCTAAGGCCCTGGAGAAATACGTAAACTAAGTTACCACAAAATATGTAGAGGCCAACCTTCTCACCCGAGCCAATCTGGCTTCAGAGCCAACTTCAGCACGGAAACTGCCTTGTTAAAAGTTGCTGAGACTATTAAAGCCACGTTGGATAGAGGAGGTAACGCGGTCATGGTGTTGCTAGACCTCTCAGCTGCCTTCGATACTGTCCCCCACAAGAGACCTCTGCAAAGACTTCAGGGGGCGGGTTTGGAGGCACAATATTGAAAGGGTGTACATCCTTAGCAACCTCTCACAAACAGTCTGGTCACCACCTTTCTCCAAATGTTGGGGTCCCGCAGGGATCCATCCTGAGTCCCACATTTTTTCATTTGTATATGGCCCCCCTTGCCCTTCTCTTCGAGAAGCATGGTGCTGAAATAGTGTCTTATGCGGATGACACGCAACTGTTGTTCGGTGCGAGAAGGGCTTCAAATTCAATGGGGAGCAGGATAAACATCTGCCTCTCTGAGGTTTTCCTGTGGTTCAGTTGTCACCAATTAAAATGTAACTCTGATAAGTCAGAGAACATTTTCTTTGGCCCTCGTCCATATGAACCCTGGCATACCTGGTGGCCGCAAGACATATCCGCCCCCTCGTCTGAGGTCAGTTCTGTGAAAAACTTGGTGGTCAAATTGGATTCTGCACTTTCTATGAAGGCGCTAGTCAAATCAGTGGCAGGCACCTGTTTTGAGATCTTAAAAATGCTGAAGAACTTTCTCCCTCTACTACCAGTCTCCCATCAAAAAACAGATGTCCAGGGTCTTGTGATGTTGAGACTGGACTGCATTAATTCCTTGTACTTAGGACTTCCAGAGTACCTACTTGGCAGACTACAGATTATTCAGAATATGGCGGCCAGGGCCATCTTTTTTACCAGACCCAGGACGCATACGTCTCATCTCTTGTCCGCATTTCACTGGCTTCCGGTGCGGAAAAGAATCCAATTTAAAGCCCTAGTCCTGGTCTTAAAGGCTTTTCATAAGATTGGGGCCCCCTATTTAAGGGAAAGATTTCAGCCTTACACGCCTCAGCATACCTTGAAGTCCTCTACCCAGTGCTTGGTCTCGACTCCGAAGGTCATACTTTCCCAGGGTGGAGGAAGATCTTTTCAAGCATTAGCATCTCGACTTTGGAACAGCCTTCCTCCCCCACTGTGTCAGATTCCAGATCTCTTGACCTTTAGGCGGAATTTGAAGATGTGGCTGTTCCAACTCTAGGCTTTTTCCATTTCTGTGGTTAGGGTGGATCTCTGTCGGCTGTTATGGTGGTCTTTTAATCTCAGCGCCGGGACACTCTTAGGAGTAGCCATGCGCTAAATAAATTCCAGATAACATAACATGACATAACATAACATAACATTTTTTTTTTGTAAGACCTTTATTGCTCATTTGTTGTTATTAACACAGCATTGCGCCTACAACCTTAGAGGCCGGCTGCATTCATTGCAGGTGTCTTATAGTGCCTTACGGAGGTACACAGCCCTTCAGCCGACAATCATAGGTCCGGCGGCACGATACAGGTAACATATGCAGACCATACTTTTAGTCAGATAAGAGTAGTCGTCTTACATTGTTTTCTTAAAACATTTAGATCGTATACTAAGGTAAAACAGCCAGAAAAAGGAAAAAGAAAGGTAACATCAACCACTGCACCACAGCACTCTCCCTCCCATCACCTGTATTATGAAATCACTAAGCTTTGAACAACCTGACATACAAACTGTCTGCACTTTATTCACTGTGATCCGGCAACTGTGCTTTAAGGTAATCAAGTAAGTAAACCCAATAGTCTTTGGGTCGTGATCGGTCCGGAAGCTCTTCTTCATATGTTGCCAATGTATCATTACAATAAACTAGGTCCTCCAACCAGGGCTGTACCGTCGGACACCGTCTGCCATTCCAATGGAGTGAGACCCTGCGCTTAGCCATCAGTAGAGCAATAACTCAAAACTTTTTCTTCTTTGCTCTGACCTGAGGGACAAGGCCCAGCAGACACACACGCATCGTACAGTCAATTTGTGTCTCCAGCATAGTACTGAGTACTTTCGTCACCTGCACCCAGTAGTCTGCAACTTTCGGGCAATGCCATGCCAGGTGAGCAAAGTCAGCGTCCTCCCGCCTGCAGCGCTTTCACCTGGAATCTGAACTTAGACCATATTTATGGAGCTTATGGGGCGTGTAATATATTTGATGTAAATACTTGTAGTGAAATATTCTCAAATTCCCATTAGGAGTCAGCATGTTAGTCAACATACACGTTACAGTCCAGTCCTCTGTAGATAAAGGTTAAGACATTACAGTGCTCCATTTGTCCCTCATGGGTTCAATGTTGCCTGCAATATCCTCCTGTAGCCTGGTATATAGTCTCGACACTATATGTGCTGCTGTGGGTGCCATCAGTATAAACTGTAACGATGTCATTTGTTGAGGTTCCTCTGGATACATCGTATAGTGTTCTTTTATTGCTCTTTGTAAATGGTAGTATGTGAAGTTGAACAATAGTGTGGGGTTACTGATATAACTGAGTTACGCTAGTGGTTTAAATCCCCCTTCATGATATAGATCACTCATTGTTTTTATGCCCGCTTGTCGAAGCAGGCCCATGCACACAGGTTCCTGAGTGACCGAGAGTGCCGGGTGGTGGGACAATGGCAATGCTGGAGCGTATAATGGTATTTTACGCGCTTTCTCACCCATCAGTTGCCAAGCTTCGTTGGTGGTATCTATCGTGTTTATGTCGTGATGGTGCAATTTCTGTCGCTTATGAGGCAGTATGGCTGACAGAGGGTTCGGGAACGCATCACCTGTCTCAACAGCAACATGAGACATGAATGGTATTTCGTGGTACCAGTAGTGCGCAAATTGTGCCTGCGCACTTCAGATAGTACAGCATGAAGTCAGGCACTTTGAAGCCCCCCTTTGCATATGGCAACGACAACGTCTGCAAGCTCAATCTAGACTGTTTGCCCACCCAGATGAGACTAATAACTAGCTTGTTTATATTGCGGAACACTTCCGCTGGCGGTTTAATGGGTATGTTATTGAATAGATATAGGAGCTTGGGCAAAACCACCATTTTGACTATGGCAGTTCTATCCACCAGTGATAGCGGTAACTTGTTCCATCTATTTATTTTCTCTTCAAGTGCAGAAAGGACCCTGCCATAGATTGTGCGGATAACTAATTCAGGATCTCTATGGAACCATACTCCTAGATAACGAGTGGGTTCTTCCTGCCATTCTAACGGGTAGTCTAACGCAAATGGAATCGTGCTATCCGTCAGCACAAGAATGAGTGTTGGCCAAATTTAATATATTCTCGCAATAAAGGGTTGAGATGCTGAGCTGGGTCCTTAACGTAGAGCACCATGTCATCTGCGTAGAGAGAAATATGAAGGGGGCGTGTTGGGAATTGGAGGCCCGAGCAGTGATGATGTTGTCTGATTTTGCACGCAGGGGGTTCTAACACCAGAGTGAACAGCATTGGGGATAAAGGGAAGCCTTGCCTGGTACCACGACTAATTCAAATTGGATCTGAGACATAATTGTTTATTTTTATGCGGGCTGACAGATTAGTGTACTGCATGGTTATCCACTGTGTGAATATAATGGGGAAGTCCATGCGCGTCAGCACCGCGTGTAGAAATGGCCATTCAATCGTGTAGAAAGCCTTGGTGGCATCCAATAATACCGCCACAGCCTTGGTCTCAGGTGTCAGGTAGTGAGACAGTGCGAACAATGTGCGTGTGTTGTGCGTCATGGATCTTTCAGGAATAAAGCCAGATTGGTCTGGCCACACCAATGAAGGCATTAAAGGTTTGAGCCGCGCTGCAATCCCACTCGCAATAATTTGGGTGTCTACGTTGATAAGGGACAGTGGTCTATAAGAGTCACACTGTTCCTGGTCTTTTCCCGGTTTTAGCAAGGCTATCAGCATTGCTTCCCTTAGTGATGGGGGGAGCTCTTGCTTTTCGTGTGCCGTTCCGTACAGTCGTACAAGGTGCGGGGCCAGCAGATCCACAAATGCTTTATAGAATTTGCACATGAAGCCGTCAGGACTTGGTGCTTTGCCATTTGGAAGACTTTTGATTTGATTTCCTCTACTGTGATGGGTCGGGATAAGTACGCCCTATGTGTATCAGATAGCCATGCAATTTCTACATCCTCCATGTAGTGTAGTATGTCATTCGTTGGCATAGTCGGGTGTGACTCATACAAACATCCATATGTGGCCATGAATTTGTTCAATATGCTCGTAATGTCGTGTTTAAGGTCGCCTGCAGGGTCTCTTATCGCGTCAATGTGTTGTGGTGTATGCCCAGTGCATATTTTCTGCGCCAGAGCACGTCCGGGTCTACCTCCCTCACCATATGTTCTTGCTACCTTGCGCTTTGAGATGTAGTTCAGCTCATCCCCAGCGTACTGCTGATGTTCTGTTAGGACCATTTGAATTTCCCCCAATATGGCAGGGTCTCTTGTGTGCTCATACCTTTGTTCTAGGCCGCGCAGTTTATTTTCTCAATTTTGCAATTGTTGTCTTATATCTTTGAGAATTCCCGCTGTTGTGCTAATACACGTGCACCTGACCGTCACTTTGAATGCTTCCCACAAGAGTCCTGGGTCGTCAGTTGTGGGATAGTTGTGTGCAAAATATTTCACTGTGGCCTTATGGATAGTGTCCGTGTATACTGAGTCCAGAAGAGCCTTGGCATTGAACCTCCAAACAAAAGTGGGGGCACATAGCATGGTATGTTCAAGACTAGCATCAGGGGACTATGGTCAGATAGTGTGCGCTGTAAATGTTTAACTGAGGCAGTCCATGAGGATATGTCACCCGTTCCCAACCAATAGTCTATTCTAGACCAGCTGCCATGTGCAGCAGTGATGTGTGTGGCTTCAGTGCGAGTAGGATGGCACACCCTCCAAATGTCACTAAGATGTAGATCTATCATAGCATCTTGTAATACCGCCAGTGCTCGCTTGTACGGTTCTGTAGTGTTGGGTGAACGATCCAGTCCCTCCCTCAGAGCAATGTTGAAGTCCCCTCCTCACACAAGATTTGCAACCTGCAGTTCAGAGATGGTGTGCCACATGCTAGTATAGAACCCAGGGTCGTCTATGTTTGGGCCATATGTGTTTATTAACGCTAGTTGTTGATTACGCACATTACCTATCACCACCACACTTCTGCCATCCATATCCTTCAGAACGTTCATGACCTTAAAATTAGTTCCTTTACGTATAAGGATGCTTACCCCCCCCTCGAATATGAGGAGTAGTGCGAGCTATGCACCGACTCAGCCCATCTAGTACCTAGTGTTGTTGTGGTATTAGCCGCGATGTGCGTTTCTTGGAGGAACGCCACATCCACTTGTAACCTGTCAAAATAAGCAAATCTTTGGCGGATTTTCTTTGGGTTGTTCTGGCCCCGCACCTTCCAAGTGATAAAGTTTAGTTGAGCAGACCTCGTCACATTAGTAAGTATTGAGACAGCAATATAGTAATCCGATTAAACCTTTCCGCCACATGTCGTGGGGTTGTGTACAGACATGTCTACAGCAGGCATTACGTATTGATATTTCTAGTGATCTGGAGTTTGCAATGCTTCTCAGGTACAGTGATCTAAAGGTAACAGTCTTCAAATCCCCCACTCCCCCCACCAACTTTAGCATCCCAACTTTGCCAAAGCCATGTCCCTGAGTTAACCAAACAGTAGAAAGAACTGATGTTGGGGAACACCCGCATGGGGGGTCCACCAGGTACACATATCTCCATCCACCGGGTGGATGTGGACGGGTGCCTATCCATGATCATGTATCATTAGAGTCGTGCCTCATCTCGCACATCAACATATATTATGAGTAGTTTGCAGATAAGCATCGTGATATAGGTCGCTCCTCAGAGATATACATATTGCAGCGGCGCTCGTAAGGGAGACTGAGTATAGTGTTTATCACTTGCTAATTGCATTCGGGCGGCATGGTCTGTGTTAAGTAAAAATAGAGGCAGTTTGTGCCATGGATACGCCTAACACTGGGGTGTAGCAGACAGCAGCTGTATGCAAGGAGCCACATATTAGAGTACCTCATTATGTAATAAATCAACTCCCCACAGTTCCAGTGAGATGTGATGGGACCCACAATATGTATGCCCAGTAGTCTCTGCAGTTAAGTCCTTATCCGATAGGCACCAGCGTCTGAAAGAAACCCATTGCAGTGGTCATTAGGATGCTACCCATGTGTCCCACTGGCACCTAGGCGTGTGCACGTGCAGCAGGTTACCTCAATTGTCTAGTAAAGTCTGGTACACAACTGCCAATGCCATTTAAAGCGTAGTCACGCAACCCAGTCTGCCCATACAATGGTTGACACGTACCTCACTATTTCACAATCCAGCCTGCAAGGTGAAAGAACAAATCCATCCCTATAGGATCACTCAGTCCACGTCACTTAGTATGTCATCTCCCCCGTCGGTTTGCGTCTGCGGCCCAGCTTCTTGATGTACTCCTGAGCAGCTTGTAGCGTGGATCTGCCCGCATGGGTAACTTTGAGCTTCGCCAGGTAAAGCATGGCATATTCAATCCCTAGTTCCCTTAGCTTTTTCTTCACTGGATTAAACTCCTTTCTGGCCAACTGGACTGCCATGGTGTGGTCCGGGTAGAACTCCAACTTGTTGCCTTGATGGTTTATTTCGCCTTTCTCTCTTGCCAGTCGGAGGACCGTGTCCCTGTCCCTATAATTCAGCATGCGTGCTATTATGATGCGCGGGGGCGCACCCGGTTTCGGTCGGGGCGCCAGGGACCGGTGTGCACGTTCTATGAGGAAGACCGGTGACAGCTCCTCGCCTTCAAACAGGTCTTTGATCAGGGTTTCCACGTAGTGTTCCATTTTACCCGTGTTGGTCGATTGCGGAAGGCCCGCTATTCGAACGTTATTGCGTCGAGATCTGGCTTCTTGATCTTCGATTTTGGCGGGCAATATTTTCATGTTTTTTTCCATGTTGGCACAGGCCTTAGTCGTGGACTTGGATTCATCCTCCACCGCCGATATTCTTGTCTCCGCCTCCACCAGCCGCTCTCCGTGTTTGTCTAACTTGGCCGCCATGTTATCCACACGCTGTGTCAAATTGTCTAATTTGCCATTCATTTCCTGCAGGCTGTGTTGTATTGCGCAAAGCACACCTTCCATACCGCCTCCCTCGTCTGTTTCAGTGTCCCCTTCGGCCTCCGATAGCCCAGTGGCATTCTTTGGTTGCTTTTTTGCTTCAAACTGAAGCTTCGTCTGCTGCTTCTCTGGTTCCCCCATCACCCTGTTGTTGGGTGCAAGGCCTCTGCTTCTGCTCGTGCGTGAGGTATTTATGGGAAATGCGCCAGGGGCTGTGGCCTGTGTCGCTCTGTTTAAACTTTTCAGCTCCTGGGCGTATGCGCAGAAACGAGAACAAGGCGGTGGGAGCATGTGCGGCAGTTAGTGGGTTTTGGACCAGAATTGCTTCTTGGTGCGAAGACAGTAGAATGAGGGCCAGGCCCAGCCCTTCACCTGCGCAATGTCGGTCACGCATAGCGCAATGGGCGTCGTTATCTTCAAACAGGCCTCCAGCACAAAATTTGAAATGGTCCAATTGCTATCACGCAGTAGCCCCCGTGCCAGGAAGTGGCGGGAGTTATTGGCACCTTTTCTGTCGATGGGAGAGGAACTGATGTGCGTCACTAGGGATTTGGTCCAATTTTAAACAACCGAATCTCTGTTTGCAAAAGTCTGTGTCATTGCATTCGTTTAAGCGAGTATCGATAAAGAATAAGGTCGCTGCCACGTTAGTGTGGAGCTGCTTGCTCGTGCATTTAGAAGATTTAAGGAGAGTGCAGTCGCAACGCTTGAATTGTAGGCAGAGACCGGAATCCACCTCGCTCGTGCTCGCCCTCCCGGAGGTAATTACATGTGAGGGGCAGTGTTTTGAAGCGGTATGATCTCCGCTACTCACCGCAGTCCGATGTCAGCTGGCCCTCTTGCCGTGTCTGTCTGCCCGGTGCAGCGCCGCTCCCGCTAAGCAGTGTTGTTCATTGCGGCCTCCGTGCGTTCCACGGTCGCCGCCATTTTAGGTTTCCAAGGTGCTGCGTGGAACGCATATCCCGTGTGCCACCTTATCTCGCCAATTCATTATTTTCTGCATGCCGTTATCAACCGCGGCCACACGCTCATTGTTGCAGGTACCTGTGAGTGAGGGAAGGTTGCCTTACGCCGTCTTTCAGGCACTCGTCGCTTCCCGGCCGCAGGGCGCCGTCGCCCCCATCTTGCGACCTCCAGGTGCGATCTTCATAAAGTTCAACAGATTTATGTCCTAGGTCGCAAATGAGGCAAAAAACTTGCTCACATTAGTGCTCCAGCATTCCGATTGCAATATCTGCCGCCAAACATCGCCGCAGTTGCCATTAAATCCACTTTTTGGGCTTGTTCAGGCACCCGACTGGCGGAGCTGCCTCAGGAGCCAGCCATCCCGCTGTGCGCCCTCTAGCGCCCCAATCAACATGACATAACATGACATAACATAACATAACATAACATAACATAACATAACATGACATAACATAACATAACATAACATAATTGGAATGGTGGTGACTTCTCTGTACCACCCTAGGACAGCTGCTTTTCTCCAACCACCCTTGAGGAAATCTGTGATTGGCTGGTGGGGTCGGCGGTGCTCCAACTGACTTTCCTTCAGCAAACTGCCACACTTATAATGCTGCGGGCAGGCTGCCTAGTCTGTGGCAGTGAATCTGACTCTACTGCGATGGCGGTCCAAAGAATGCCAAACTCAAAATTAGGGCATTTGTCTTTTTCTTGCACAGCGACCCTTTTCAACACGTCTATGGTATTACCTCGGAAGTTAGTACTGTGCTGGTCTACACAACATAGAGCTACTTCTAGGTAGGCATGGGAATAAATCTTCATTTCGCTTGCAGAGTTTGCGGAGTTCGCCACCTCTGCTTTCCACGTAGAATGCAGAGTTACCGATAAACCGAGCAGAGCGTTTTTTTGTTAGTTTTCAAAATGTCCTCTCAGGCACACAGAAATGATTTGCAGGTTGATTGCGATAACCCATAAGATTTCAGAGCCATTTGGGAGTGCCACAAGATTTGCTAGCCAGTCTCATGCTCCAGCAAGATTTTGCAGTCGCCAACACGTCATTCAGGCACACCAGTGACTTCTGGCAAAGGTTTTCTGACGTACGTGATCCCAAAAGCGCAGGATCTGGGAAAGATTCTCTCCTCTAGAAGCATCAGAATCTTCCTAATATGATGATTTGGAGTTAAAAAAAACTCCTCAAATTGTCAGTTGGAGTTAGTTTTTTTGTCCGAGGAGCTTTTTTATCTACTTTTTTTCCAACAAGAAGGAAGTGTCCCAGAAACTCCAACTTCCTGCTACTGTCCAGTATGCTCCTCCCAGTGCTATGTCGTTCTCCTAGTCAATTTTCAGTGGGATTTGGAGCTGGAAGGATCACTCTCCTTGCCTGCTGCATAGATGCCATTGGATTTAAGGACATTATATTTGAGATTTCACAAGCAAGTTGAAAAACTGGTGTATAGGGGTGTTGTTTGTTTGATTGGGGGTATGCACCTGGACTTAATTGTACTTTTAATAGATTTTTCAAATGTATTGTGATGGGTGACCTGCAGTTTCAGTAGGGGGCTTGTTATTTTGGTGCATGTAATTTTTCTTCTTGTATAAAGGAAAAGTGTTGAACAGTTCGTTATTAATTGCACTACAGTTTCTCCATGATTTTGAATAAATTTGCAACATTGATTTAATTCACTATGTGGGATGGTATGCCAATGGGCCTTCCAGCCAATAGGTCTAGTGCTAGTCATGGATGCATGAAACAACTGTTTCTGTGGCGCCTGTTCAATATAAACATTGTTTAGGCCACGGATGGCATTGGATAAAAATACAAACAAAATGTGTTTTTGAGTGGTATTTCATATTTGTTTTTCCCTGCAAACGGTGTAAAGGTGAGAAAATTCCTTTGGATGAAGTATATTGTTGTAAACCTATTTTGCTCTGTGAAATTTCGTTATTGGCATTGCTGAATTAATGCTGTGTTTCCTGTGTTACCAATGACTCCTTAGTCTGGCCCGGGTGTGTGTGTATTTGCCACAGGCCACCATTTGCCTTTGTTCTCCATGCCATGTGGCCAAGGGCCATTTTGTGTAGCCAGAGTCTGCAGACCTGCATGTGTTCTTTGTTTTCCAGGTCTCCTGCTTTTTGTTGTGACCATGTGTCTGGGGGGACATTTTGGTTAGCTGGCCAGTGTGCTTGCCCCTTAGTGCTGCATGTGTTCTCTGTTGTAGCCATGCCTTCTTGCTTGTTGTTGTGATCATTTGGGTGTCAGCCATTTTAAGTAGGCAGCCATTGTGCTTTTGCCATAGGTCTGCATGTTTTCTTTGTTGTGGCAATAGCTTCTTGCTCGTTGTGTCGACCATGTGGCTGGCAGCCAATTTGTGTAGGCAGCCAGTGTCCTTTCCCCAGAGGCCTGCATGTGTTCTTCCTATTCGGTTCCCCATGTCTGCTTGCTTGTTGTTATGACCATTTGGCTGGCGGCCATTTTGTGTAGCCTGCCAGTTTGCCAGTTTGCTTTCCTCCTAGGCCTGCATGTGCTCTTTGTTTTCCAGGCCTCTTGGTTTTTGGTGTGACCATGTGGCTGGCAGTCAGTGTTCTTTTGTCATAGGCCTGCATGTGTTCTTTGTTTGGGCTTACCTTGCTGGATGTTGTTTTGCATATCATTTTTCTTCTTTTATAAAGGGAAAATGTTGCACAGTTCAATAAATTATCTCCATGTTTTTTATTAAATTTGCAATATTGATTTAATTCACTAGTTGGCCTAGTCTGCCAATGGGCCTTACAGCAAGTAGGCCAAGTGCTAGTCCTGGGTGCATGACACTGTTTCTGTGGTGTCTGTTGAATGAAACATCATTTACACCATTGATGGCATTGGTTTAAAATACAAAACTCGTTTTTTTGTGGTATTTCATGTTTTTCCCTGCAAAAATTGTATAGGTGGGGTAATGCCTTTGGAGGATGCGTGTTGTGAACATTTTTAGCCCTATCAATTTTCACTTTTGGCATTGCTGAATTATTGCTGTGTTCTCTGTGTTCCCAATGCCTCCTTAGTCTGGCCGGTGTGTATGTTTTCCGTAGGCCACCTTTTGCCTTTGTTCCCTAAGTCATGTGACCAGGGCCCAATTTGTATAGTCAGTGTCCACAACCCTGCTTTTGTACTTTGTTTACCAGGCATCCTGCTTCTTGTTGTGACTATGTGGCTGGCAGACGTTTTGCATAGCTGGCCAGTGTGCTCTACCCGTAGGCCAGCATGTGCTATTTTCTGAGGCCATGCGTTCTTACAGGTTCTTATTGTTGTGACCATGTGGCTGGCAGCCATTTTCTGTAGGCAGCCAGTGGGCTTTTGCCATAGGCCTTTATGTCTTCTTTGTTGTGGCTATGCATTCTTGCTGGTTGTTGTTGTGGCTATGTGGTCTGTGGCCATTTTGAGTAGCCAGCCAGTATGCTTTTGCCATGAGGCTGCTTGTCTCCTCTTTGCTCTGAATGCCTTCTTGCCCAATGTTGTTGTTGTTGATGACTATGGTACTGCAGCCATTTTGTGCATCCAGCCAGTGTGGCCATTTGCCGTAGGCTTGCACAGCTAATTGGGAAATGAGATAGCAGTATAATAAATTAAATATGTGTGAGAATAATTTCAGTTATTTATTAGTTGTAGTTTTTTTATTTAACTTTTTCAAATTGTAATTTTTGCAATTTTATTGTTTTTAGTTTTATTTTTTATTGTAAATGTTATTATTGTACTTGTTTCTTTTTTAAATGTATATTTTTACATTTTATTTTTAATTGTAATTTTTTTTATTTTAATTTTGGGATTTTTTTATTTTTTAATAAAATTTGTGTATTTTTTAAACTTTTTGTTTAACCATTTTGATAACATCTGGCATCAATAAATCAATCCCTGGGCCCATGTCTGCTATGGGTGCACACTGCACCACAGCATTAATTGTCTAGGGATTATTCCATTGTCATTATTTGTCAGCTGCACCTCTCTGAGTGCCACATCCCACATGATTCTCCTAAAGCCCACAGTTACACATGTAGGTTGTTGCTCTTTCTTATCTTTCCTGCTGAGTGTGCACACCACGAACGTTTATGTAGGTGTAGTTTTACAAATGGATAATGGATACACTGTATTGTTAATTATTTATAATAATTTAGGTAACCAGTGACCCCACTAAATTATAATGTTTGTTTGTACTACTAATTGAACTGCAACAATGCCACGTTTTACTGATGTTTTCTTACTTGTTTGCTTTTAGGTGCTCAAGAGACAACATCACCCACATAACTGCCAAACAGAAGGCCTGTGCATGACGTGACGCGTGACCACACATCACGTACATCTCTTCAACTTGTGAAGCTACGTACCACTGCCAACTGACAGCTTCAAGATGGCCCAAAATAAAGATACTACCAAGAAAGTAGCCAGTGATAAGAAGAAGGAGATTACCACCACTGGTATGTTGACCCAGACCATTTTTGGGAATAAAAACCTGTGCCTGCCACACAAGCATCTGGGCAGCAAGATGGGAGCAACACCCCCTTATCAGCGGACCCATCCCAACCTAGCCCCAAGCCATTGTCTGTCGCAGAGGCAACCATTCTAATCATAGCAATGCCGATGAGCAGTGACATTGAAGTTGACTTATCTCATTTGCAAAGTAGTACCCAATCATTGCTAGAAACTCAGATAAGAGGACAACAAAAACAGTTGAATCCACCAATAGTAGTTCCTCCCGAAGTAGTAGCAGTTCACGATATTTAGCTTCAATGTGAGAAAGTAGAGGAAGCCACTTTATGAGAAAAACAATTGGCTTCCAGATCTCCTGCAAGAAAAAGGAGGGTTACTCCATCATCTCCTTCTTCAAGCACCTCTTCTGATGATCTAGACAACACTTGGATCCCACCTCAGTCTGAGAGTGAGACACATCATGAAAGGCTAGGGAAAAGGAAGGTTCCTGAAAGCCTTAAACTTATGGAAATAGAAGAGGATGATGACCAGACAGCCATCATAGGTGTTAGCAAAGCCCCAATGGAGACAGACATTACCCCATCACTGCTGTGAGGGATGTTGCACCACAGATACCACCACCACCAGCTGGAATATTTGCAAAGTCTCGGCATTGACCTACATCCATAGCAACCTCAGTAGAAGTAGGTACAGCATAGAGACAAAATAAAAATGCCAAGCTTCTGCCAGTTCATCCGGCATTAGCAATGCCACCAGAATCAGAAAGTGGACCTCCCCAGTCTGGGACTTCTTTAAGGTTAGCAAGAAGGAGGTGAACATTGCCATAGGCTCCCTTTGTGGTACAAGTGCTAGTTTGGGTAAGCTTGGTACAAACTATGGTACCGGAGGCCAAACAACCTATTTAAGAAAACACCACAGGGTCCAGTGGGAGGCACACAATAGCGGCCAAAAAACTGCAAGTGGTGCTGGTGAAGGTGGTAAAAGGCTGTGCAGGGAATCTGATCTGACCACAGTGGAAGGTGAAGAAGGTAAATACATTTTCATTACGCAAAGCAGCCCAGTCCCCAGCTGTGCGTTAGTATTACCCACATCAGCAACATCGCAATGGCACAAGACTCAGGTCAAGAACCTGAGGCAAGAGAGTACAGTGACTGCCCCACTGAAACACACATTGAGGGTCTGCTCTCAAGAAGTCACCTGCATCAGTGGCACCAGAAAAGAAAAAAATCCCTGCTACTATTCGTGGCATGTTTAGGCAGGAGTGTAGTACAAAAAGAACTACCCAACGTGACACGTTTATATAATGCAAAGCTGGCTAAAACATTAGCGCTTGGCCTCCTCTCTTTTTCTTTTGTGGAAGAGGTGGGTTTTCTAGAACCTGTGACAGCCATCTGCCCGAAATGGATGGTTCCCAGCTGATACTACTTCGCCAGTGATGCTGGTCCAGCTCTAGATTACGATGTGCTGCAATTGCTTGAACAAGCTTTGCAGCACAGTGCTGTTCACACTATCCTCCTGATGACAGACATGTGGACCAGTTGCCAACTCACTGATTACATGCGCTTCAGAGCACACTGGAACTCTTTCGTAAGGGTTAGTATAAAAATATCTGCAGGTGTTGATACTGCTGAGTTTTTTAATGCCGCTTGAAAGCATGCAACAGTAGCCATGTTTGCCATGGAGAAATCCCATACATTTTGGAAAACTTTAACAATAAGGTCTTTGAATGGCTGTGACCAAGAGGGCTTAACATTGGATTTATTGCAACGGACATTGGCAGTATTATAATTAAGTCCATGGCCAATTGTGACTATTTCAGGGTCCTGTGTTTGGTGCACTGTATCAACATCATTGCACAGGACTTTCTCAAAAAAAGAAGACCAAGTAAGACCAAGTGTCCTCCTACAGAAGAATCTGGACTCATTTCAGCCATTCATTTAAAGCCTAGAAGTAGCTGAGGGTCATTCAGCATAATAATAGCATGACAGTTGAAGCACTCATATAGGACGGGCCAAAATGTTGGAACTCAACTTATTATATGTTGCAGCATCTGCTTGAGCAGTACAGACCAATCAATGAATATGTCATGCAAAGAGGGGATGCAAATGTGAAAGACATGATCATTGAGATGGACCAATGGGCCAGGTCAAATATCTGACAGAGATGCTGCTCCTTTTGAGGTGTTCATATAGGAAGTCAGCAAGTAGGACAGTAGCATGGGCCAAGCTATCCCATTGTTGCACTTTCTACAGGAACAGCTAAAGGAGGTGTCTGCAATGTGCACAGGTTTGGAGGAAAAAAGATAGGTATGAGTTGGTGTAGAGCTTAATCCTTTGTTTATCTGTTAATACAAGGCTGCAAAGAGACATCCACACATTTTAATCTGAGCCACAATATTTGATGGTACAAACCATTACTGTCCAAGTTCATTCCATTTTCAGACTGGGATATTGCAAACTACAAAACATGTGGTAGAAAAAGAGCAGCCAGGAATTAGAGGCACACTCCTCCAGGGTACATGTTCTGTGGTGCAGCCGTCAACTTCAGGGCCTGATGGCAATGTTGTTGGCTCACAGAAGCCAAAACCAAGAACACCAGCTACAACGGGAACAAGAGCATTGGCCCCAAAAGCTGCATATGATTGGTTTCTGCTGGCAGGACTTAAGTCCAGTGCAGAGGCAGAGGCAAAGGCAAAAGAGGCTGAGCAGGTTAGTGCACCGCAGAATATTGAGCGGATGGTCTAGGCCTATCTGGATGATCCAACAGAGGTCTATCTTGATCAAAACCCATTGGAGGTGTTGGTATGGGAAGAGGTGCCATTGGCCAGTGCTCAGCGGGCTGGCAATAACTATCTGGCTTGCCCGATAGCCAGTTTATCTGCTGAGTGTGTTTTCAATGCTGCTGGTGCCATTGTCACAGTGAGAAGGACCAGTCTCTCACCCCAAAATGTTGAGAGATTACCCATGATCAAAATGAATCAGAACTTTATACCACCGACTTACTCCATACCTGAAGTACGAAAAGAGGAAGAAGACAAAGACTCAGGTCATGGAAGTAGTGTGGTAGCTGACCTGCTTCTGGGTGAATCACCTGCGCTTGAGGACACATCTACTTTCTTGACTACTAGGCCTGGCCCTCAGCCACTAACCTCAGAACTTTCTCTCTCTAATGCTTATCTGCTTTGACACCCAAAAAACAAAAATATAGCTAGGGGAACATTTTTTATTTTTATTTGTTTGTGTCTGGCTGACTAATGCAGCCCTACCAACTTAGACACATTTTATTGCCGGATTGAAGTTGCACCAGTGTGCAGTGAAGAAGGAGCCCCCCTGATCTATTTCCCTCAAGGACATTGGAGATACACATTTGTGCCTGGCTCTATCCCGTGCCTATCTATCCTTTCTTAGTTTATTCCCCTAGCCAGACTGCCCCATATATTTGGATTTACAAGACTGGCTAATGTCTGTTTCATGAACTGAACAATGGATCGGCCATGTACCTCAGTGAACACGCCTGAATGAGAAGAACAGCTAGATGGCATTCAATGCATGCTGAGTGATTGTTGTTTATGAGTGTGTTGTGATGAGTCACATGGTGGCAGGCAGTGACACTGGGGGTTTGTTTACCTGTAACTATTACAATTGAATGTGATGATTTACAATGTTGGTAGTCGCCTAACGATGGATGATCATTCTTTTTCTTTTACTGAAAGTGATTTTCCCTTCCCCTTTAAGACTTAGAGAGATATGTTCAGCGATTTCACTCCACACTGATTTGTTTTCTGCTTCACAGTCCTCAAAGACCTGACCAGTCCCTTTAGCTAACTCAAATACAAATCTAGTCTACACAAAAAATAACTTAATTTTTCTCTTGTTGTGCATCAACAGCATTGTACCACAGGTCGATCTATTGCATTTGAGTCTGGACTCTGTCGGTATGGAGTTGGACACCTCACTCAGAGTCAGGAGGATGGTGGAAGGACTCAGGGTGTGAGTGACTACACTACTTTGAGAACTGCCACCAGAAGAAGGAAGTTTTCAACTTCATTGAAAGCAGCCAAATTGATGATGGCTTTAAAGTGGCCTACCCAACTTAGGGGGGTGGTGGGGAGAGTGGTACATTGATGTACTTGATTTGGAAAATGCAGTGTTGCTGGGTGTGTGTGATAAGTGCAGTCTGGCTCAAATTTGAAGATAAGTGGTGGTTAGGGGGGGGGCTGTTGTTTTAGGTAACTGACTGACATGTAGTCATAAATGATCATCATAATATGTACGGGCAGTTAGTCTAAATATTATTTTTTCTATTTATGTTGATTAATTGATGATCACGACAGTTGCGAGTTTGATCATCCCAATATTGATAGTTACATGCAACCACTTTTGTGTGGTTGTTGGTTGTAGTAAAATTGTTCTCACCTAATTGTTCACACATCAATCATAGAATGAATGAGTCAAAAAAGGACTATTCTTCTCTTCTCTCTTGCGCTGCCTCTGAGTCTTCTTGGTGCACTCCTTATGAAGTTTACCTTCTCCATGATTCTACAATATAATTTTGTTTTTGCAATCCACAGGCCATCTCTTCTCCTGCTCCAAACTGGAAAAGCACCATAACACTCACACTTACCTTACCGGACAGCATCAGCCAGACACCCAAGGTTGAGAGACAGTCCAAGAAGAATGATGCAGCTAAAGCTCCCAATTTGGCAATACAGTACACATGTTTTCTCTTAATAATCATTAGAACTGTGTACATTTTTGTTCGCTTGACTCCTACAATATTTGCTATCTTTTAAAGCTAGGTAACAGAACATTTAGATATATTGTAACTTGGGTCTCTCTGGCCGCAGATGGACTGTTTGGTTTGCATTGCATTTAAGTTACTTGTACTCATTCCTTTGTTTCCTTTTTTTCCAATAACATATTTTTGATGGATGGCTGCCCATTGCCTAGATTAATGTTGTTCTTGTGTAGTGTTTGTCTTTGTCAACCCTTTACCCAAATCCCCTTCCTATCTGTTAATCAAACCCCTAACTCTCTTCCCATGGACTGTTTGATTTATTGAGGTGTGACTTAATTTACACCATAAATGGATCACACACCTGGTGGGGCAGATGTCATGAAAGCACACCAACTCAGTGCAGGATCTTCACTTTATCTCCACCACACTGGCCCCATTTACCCACCATGCATAAAAGTGATTGATATTTTAGTTATAGAAGAACATAATTTGTCCATCTCATAATTTAGGCACTGTGTGTAGTGTTAAAACGCTTACCCAAAAAGCATGCTCACTTCATTCTTTAAGTCCTCCCAATGTATCACAATGCAAGACTAAGACTCACTTTTGTTTCTTCGTAATGCTAGCTTACCGACCATTTCTATGACTACTTTAGTATTGTTTCTTGTTTGTTATTCTGCACCAGGTACTCTTTGTTGCTGTGTGCTAGTCTGGTCTGTAGTCTGGTCTGTAATGTTTACAAAACTAAATATTATATAACCCACTAAGCCTGCAATGAATAATCCTTCTGATTAAAATCCAACTTTTGGTGTTCAACTATGTGAGAGTGGGACCTGACTTCTGATTCCTGCACTGTTGTTAGTGCACTAGTATGTTACTATTACCTCCACCATTGCACCTTGGGAAACCCTGCAGCCCTCACTTCTTCTATTCGGTAAAAAGCTTTGGTTCACTGTTCTACTAAGTTGTTGTAGGCAAGGCAATGGCAAACCCTCACCCCTCCTTTAGTGGTCAATATAGTTGTAGACTTCTGAGGCTAGGAGAGTAAATGGCCAAGAGTACCGCATAGGCATAGCACTTATCTAATTGTTGGTACACACTTTCAGCACATTTAAAAAATACAGTGCGCTAAAAGGCAGCTTTGAAAAGTGAAACACCTCCAAAGAACTTGATTAGAGGCTTACATAAAGATTTTCATATCAAAATTAATGCATTCTCCCCTAAACCCTGCTTTAAATGTATCCCATACTACTGGGATATTGGCGGTGCCTCGATTTTCATCAAAGAAGATTTGAAGCCAGCCCTGCATATGTGCGATAAATTCTGCATTTAAACCAAGCTTTCGATCATATGAAAAGCTGGATTGTATCTTCCTTTTGGCTAAGCGATGAATATCTACCACTACAGGAGAATGATCCGAAGATATCCTGGGATAAATTCTGATATTAGTTCCTTCTAATAAATTTCGAGGTATAAAAAAATAATCTAATCTCACTAACTTTTTATGAGGATGAGAGTTAAATGTAAATCCACTATCCCTCTCTCTCAACATACCCCAAGTATCAACCAATCCATGATCTTGTAATAAATTCTTAAGTGCTCTATACACCCTAGGCTTACGTCCTTTATAAATTGCCTGCGCGTCTCCTAATGCGCTATTGGTCAGATTTATATTAATATCGTCACAGACCACTATCGGCTGTTGGAAGTTAACTAACTCCATATTGATCTCTATTAATGGTTCGGGGTCGTCCAAATTAGCCCCATATACCGATACTAGAGTAAGTTGTCTGTTTCCAGTTTTCAATTCCACAATGATCCAACGGCCCTTTTGATCTTCTACCTTCCGGCCAACTGTTATTGAGCTATCTTTAATTAATATGGCCACCCCACGTATCATACTAGATTGTTTGGAAGCAGATACCAACATAAATCCTAAATCCTTTAAGACCTCCCTCTTAACCCATGGGATATGCGTTTCTTGTATACAAACAACATCAGGCTGTAAATATTTTAACTCCGCTGCAACTTTGTGTCTTTTTGTTAAATTATTTAGACCTGATACATTCAGAGAACATATTTTTAAACTATTTCCCGCCATTTTGACTCATATCATAATCATGATCCCCAATTTAGCCATTACTAACTCATAAACATAAACATCACATCCACGGGTCATCCTTTCATAAAAAAAAATATACTTTGCAATTGTAACACTCTGTTTTCTTTTTATCATATCTTTCCCCTGTATTTTCACCATGTATTTGCCGTGATCCATTTTTTTCCCCCTTTTTTCACCCCCGTGCCACTTTATCTTAAACCCACCGCAAAAATATCTGCCTTGGGAGGACTCTCTGAGCCGGTGTACATCACTAGAGGGACTCGTCAAGGTTGCCCTTGCTCCCCGTTATTATTTTCATTATATATTAACCCTTTTATTGAATTACTAAGTCGGAACCCTTTAATTCCTCCCTTTATTGTTTCCGATTTTTCCTTTTCAGTATTCGCCTATGCGGATGATATAGCAGTAGTAACAGATACACCTGAAACTGCTAGTTTGGAGATTGAGAGGATGGCTAATGAATTTGGTATGATAACTGGGTATAAACTCAACGCGTCCAACACTCAGATTCTCTGTTCAGAAGCCATAACTTGGGAGGATGAGAGTGTGGTCGGAGAGGTTACCTATTTAGGGGTACGGATTAAAATAGATATGGTTGAATTGGTTAATGCAAATTGGAGCAATGCTTATCAGAAAATTAAGACTTCTTTGGAGAAATGGGATCGGTTATACCTGACCATTATAGGCAGGACCAATGTTATTAAAATGAATGTCCTCCCTAAAATCCTTTACTTATTTCGGTCCATCCCCTTCGAAATTCCAAAACCTAAGCTGCAGGCTTTACAATTCCTTTGTGGCAAATTTATCTGGAGTCCTGGTAAACCTAGGCGAGCGATGAAGTATCTCACTTTACCCATTGAAAGGGGAGGGCTAGGGGTACCTGATTTTTTCTTATATTATATAGTATGCTTTTTGTTAAAAATGAGAATTCTGTTAATAAGAGGTTCTTCAGAGTATATACATAATCATCCTTCCATATTTGAGATTTTGATGGGAACACACACAAGACAATTTTTTTTTAATGAAATCGATGGTAACTATTACAAAAGGACCCGATTTAAGGTTCTTATTAGTGCTCATAAAACCTGGAAATGGCTGGCCCGTACCATTAATATAAGGAAACTGTCATATTATACCCCCTATTTTTCCGCCAGTTCTTTACCTATGATATTTTCGGATGGGACAGCCAGGAATTGGCAAAAAAAAGGGGTGACTTGTTTGGGAGACTTTTTTTCGAGTGAAGGTGAATGTAAATCGTTTATTGAAATTTGTGAAGAGTTTGGTTTATCCAGAAGCTATTTTTTCAAATTTTTACAAATAAGGGACTATCTCATAAGACATAAATTATCTCTAAAAAAGCATAAAATTGTAGAGGGAATTGCACAACAAGTCAAGATTGGTATCCTCTATCGTATGCTTATGGAAGAGAAGTCTGATGATTTGGATAAAATACAAGCAAAGTGGGGGGATTAATTGGGAGATAACGAGATTGTTGTTGAAAATTTGATTTTGCTTTCTAAAGAGGTTTTGATGCCTGCTGATTTAAAAGCTCAATTTTTTAAAAGTGTATTTGATTTATATTATACACCTGCTCGAATGTTAAAGTGGAGAAGAGGTTCTGATGGTAAATGCTTTCGCTGTAAAGCTGACAATGCAGACAGCTTGCATATCTTCTTCTCTTGTCCTATATTAGGAAGATTTATTCAAGATATTGAAAATTTTTTGTCCTCAAACCTTAAGGTCAATTTAAAGATTACTCCCTCTATGCTGATCTTAGGGAAGATCCCTGGCGACAGTCAGAATAATGAATTTCATTGTTTCCGATATTTTATTTTCTTTACATTGACTGTTGCACGGCTATGTATCACCACAGAGTGGCTTCAAGAAAAGCCACCACTATTTCAACAGTGGCAAGCACGGCTGTATAAACTTTATAAGTTAGAGTGGAGTCTTTTTTCGTTATCTGAATCAAGGCGGAGGAAAAAATTGGGATGGAAAATATGGGGGACTTTTTCAGATTTTTATGAGGCTTAAAAATTCTATGTCTAAACTTATGTGTTCCCTTGATCAATGTGTTATATTTTCCTATTTTCTCTTTTTGTTAACGCCCTTATTCATTTATTATCAAATGTATTTTGTGACATATTTCGCTATGAATTATTTGAATATTGTATTTCGTTGTGTTCCAATAAAAAATATGTAAAAAAAAATAAAAAATAAAAAGATTTTCATATCTATACTCGAGTAAAAGCAAAAAAGTAAAACCCAAACCTCCCACCCACCTCCAACAACAACTGACCCTCCCCTCTCTATCAACAAATGAAATATCCCCACCTCCAACCACTGTCTGTGAAAACATCCAGTAAGAAACCCTGAACCCAACTCCCACATCCCTACCCTCCCCACCCACAACAACAAAAAAGTATCACCCACCAAAATAAAAGTTCAAAAAGGTGTGGAGGGACCTAGACAAGGTGCAGGATCTCCTTGAGGTGATATTCCATTCTTCTCTGCCAGCCCTCAATGCGCACCTGCCTTGACAGAACGAGGCAAAGTAGGGTGTGGTCTGAGACTGAAAGAGGGGCAGCTTCGTGAGTGAATGGATGGCGGGCATCTGCCTGCAGACTGCAGCGCCAATGTTGTGGTTGGGATTATGAAGCTGGAGGTGCTGGGGCCTGGCTGGGGCCAAAGGCTGCTGCCTCCTCCTCCTCATGCCCTGGGTCACCAGCCACTGTTAATCGGCTGAATCTCCTCTAGCTTCTGCTGATGCAGTCGGGCTACTACATCCTGGTAAAATGGAAGATGTTGATCAGGAGTAGTTAGAAAGATGAAAGACAAATTATAAACAATGCTCTGCCACTCGGTGCAAAAAACACCTTTAAAATTATGTAGTGGGAGGCACAGTAGCAATATATTAATGAGGGTCCCATAAGGCCATTAGATTTGATGTGATTAGAGTCACAGCTAGCCCCCGTTACTCGCTTCCATAAAACTAAAGGCCAATGGCACAAGCTCTAGCTATCTGAAAGGAATTAAGGCTGCATAAACACAGCAAAAAAACAGTTTTATTTTGAAGGATTTCCTTGTAAAGTGTTTAGATGGTTTTGGGCTTCATGAATTAGGCCCATTCACTAATGAATGGTCTCATTTTAGCTACAATAATGATTCTGGTATTTAGCATCTCTAGTCTGACTTTTTCATTTCCTTATTTTTCATAGGAGATCAGTCCACTACAAACTGTCCAAAGTGGTTGGACCTTTGTCTCTGCAAGGTTTGCGAAGCCTGTTGGATCTTGATTCTTGGGTCAAGGTATTTACATTTTCTCTTAATAGCTGGTCATACAAGCTGATAACACGGATTGCCAAAACAAGAATCCTTGTTTTGCTAAGTGCATGTTAATTTTTTTATTACTACGTTGAAGGAAGAGACCCAATTCGGGTCACTTCATGTGAATCTAGTCCTTATGAACAGCGACCTTTACTGTGGTGCACGTTACCAACAGGACTTGTTCTGGCCCCCTCCAATGCAGCTCCAAACTGTTCTTCCTCTGGAAGTTCTTGATGAAAACAAAATCACCAGGATGAATGTTGTGGCAGGACCCCTCCGGCGTGGCTGGCAGAGTATCCCAGACCTGTTGGTGAATAGAACACAAACTTTCAGTTAACTGGCCAAGATAGTCAATTAACAATGGGTACTCAATATCAGAAAACCGCAAAGGTCGCGGGATGCCCCAGACATTTGCTAGGCGCCCAAACACAACCACATAAGGTGACAATCCTTTCCTAGAATATGCTGTCGTTCTTGTTGACAAAAGAGCTAACGCAAAGCATCTGGCCACTTTAATCCTGTCGTCTCATGATTTTTTGCCAGTTTGAGCTCGAGACTACCATTGTAATTCTCAACCAAACCTGCTGACTATGGATGATTACAACCAAAGGGGATGATGGACAGAGTGTTGAACATTGCAAGCACTCACCCCCAGTCAACTGATCTGAGTTTAATCCATCATCATTCTTTAGCTCACTCTGCCACCCCAGTTCAGACATGGCCTTATGCAAATCAGTCTAACCCTGTGCCTCATGGGAACAGTCCAACCAGAACTGGAAAGCCATGTCTTCCCTGGACCGGAAACAAGCATCCTGGGACCGGTTTCTGGCTAATCAACCGCCATCAGCCAGGCTAGCTTGAATCCAGTGGCAAAGTGAGCAAGAGACCCACGTCTCGGAATACCCTGCCAACTTAGGGCGAACAAAGCAAAACCAAAGAGGATGATGGACCGAGTGTTGAGCATTGCAAGCACTCAACCCCAGTCAACTGATCTGGTTTAATCCATCATCATTCTTTAGCTCGCTCTGCCACCCCAGTTCAGACATGGCCATATGCAAATCAGTCTGACCCTGTGCCTCATGAGAACATTCCAGCCCGAACTGCCAAGCCATGTGTTCCCTGGACCGGAAACAAGCATCCTGGGACCGTTTCTGGCTAATCAGCTGTCATCGGCCAGGTTAGCTTGAATCCAGTGGCAAAGTGAGCAAGGGAACCACGTCTGGGGATACCCTACCAACTTAGGAAGAACAAAGCAAAACCAAAGGGGATGATGGACGGAGTGTTGAGCATTGCAAGCACTCACACCAAGTCAACTGATCTGAGTTTAATCCATCATCATTCTGTAGCTCACTCTGCCACCCCAGTTCAGACATGGCCTTATGCAAATCAGTCTAACCCTGTGCCTCATGGGAACAGTCCAGCCCGAACTGGAAAGCCATGTCTTCCCTGGACCGGAAACAAGCATCCTGGGACCGGATTCTGGCTAATCAACCGTCATCAGCCAGGCTAGCTTTTATCCAGTGGCAAAGTGAGCAAGAGACCCACGTCTCGGCATACCCTGCCAACTTAGGGCGAACAAAGCAAAACCAAAGGGGATGATGGACCAAGTGTTGAGCATTGCAAGCACTCACCCCCAGTCAACTGATCTGGTTTAATCCATCATCATTCTTTAGCTTGCTCTGCCACCCCAGTTCAGACATGGCCATATGCAAATTAGTCTGACCCCGTGCCTCATGGGAACAGTCCAGCCTGAACTGCCAAGCCATGTCTTCCCTGGACCGGAAACTAGCATCCTGGGACCGGTTTCTGGCTCATCAGCCATCATCAGCCAGGCTAACTTGAATCCAGTGGCAAACTGAGCAAGTGACCCACATCTGGCCATACCATGCCATCTTAGGGCAAACAAAGCAAAACCAAAGGGGATCATGGACGGAGTGTTGAGCATTGCAAGCACTCACCCCAGTCAACTGATCTGGGTTTAATCCATCATCATTCTGTAGCTCACTCCGCCACCCCAGTTCGGGCTGGACTGTTCCCACACTGGAGTTGAGTTATCCTGGCTAATGAGAGCTGAAAGCCTTAAACCGGTCCTAGGATGCTTGTTTTCAGTCCAGGGAGGACCTGGCCTTGCTGTTCAAGCTGGAATGTTCCCATTGGGTGCAGGGTCACAACTGATTAGCATATGGCTGGGTTCAAACTGAAATGGCATGGTAAGCAAAAAAACAATGGATTTAAGCCCAGATCTCTGTGCTGGGGTGAATGTATGACATTGTTCTGCGTTCTGTCCATCAATTGTTCTTTTTGCGACAACGGATCACAGAAATTTTGCTTTCTGTGTAAACCATCACAAATCAATTGGATCACTTTTGCATTAAAATTACCTTGGTTATCACTCCAAATCAATCGGGGCAAGACAAAATGAGGAAAGAACGCTTTCAGGAGTACCTTTGCAATCGTAATGGCTGTATTGTCTTTAGTGGGATAAGTGCACAAACACCCACCAAAACATTATTGCATCTCTCTAGTTCAATATAGTAGGACTTCAGTTGAAAAGTGGGCACTGCAAAATTGGCAGGCGGTGAAGGGGTACCCTTTCCAGGATTTTGCTTCATACACACCAGGCAGCACTTCACTAAATGTGCAGCTGTCTTAGGGATATTGTCATTCTGCCATACAGGGTCTAACAACTTGCAAATACCCTTAGCACTGATATGAGCTGGGTCATGGGCCGTCGTAACCACTGGGAGAATATATGCATCGGGCAACATCCATCTCTGCTTCCCTGACTAATAAATTCAACATCCCTCATCATTAAATTGTGCTGTACTTTCCTGCCACAGTGCTAACTCTTCTACTGTGGCTTTGCTTTGTGTCTCTTTTGCTTTCTCATGGGTGTCCTCAAACATGACAACCGCAGGCACCCACCTAGCCGAGCCTGCTACAAATATTCTTTTCATGTTTGTTCGAGCCATTTCCTTAGCTATCTGATCTGCAAAAGCATTTCCCCTACCTACATCATCACTGACCTTCTGGTGGCCGCTACACTTTACTATGGGCAATTTCTTGCAGAGCATTAAAGCGTACATAAGGTGCCCATGCTGGATTCTGGTGCAATGGGAAGTAAGGAACCTTCTCTCCGTCCAGAGTTGCCCAAAATTATGCGTGACCTCAAAGGAATACTGGCTGTCAGTATAGATATTAACAGCCGGCCCCTGACTCAATTCACAAGTTTGAATAAGAGCAGCAAGCTCAGCAGCTTGAGATGACTGATAAGGGACTTGTGATGTCTCTACTACTGTACGCAGTGTGGTAATAGCATAAGCCACAGTTGTAGTGCCATCTGGTAATTTGAAACGAGAGCCACCAACATATACTTCCCCTTGTGGGTCAGATATGGGAACGTCAGTCACGCCTACCTGTCCTTTCATCTCTTCTTCCATCCAGAAGATACAGTCATGTTTGTCGACTTCACCTCTCTTGGGAAGGTAGGGATAGTAACGTTGCTGGGTTCAGAGTAGCACATCATTTGATTGTGATATACTTAGGAAATAATGTCATTTCATAGCCACTAAGACGCGCACTGGTGAGGTGCTGTGTCATTGTCTTATTCAGAAGTGTATCCACAGCATGGGGTACCAGGACTGTGAGATCAGTATCCAGTACAAGTCCAGCCGATTATCTGATCAAAGTGGACACGGCCGCGACCGCTCTTACAACGTGAGAGGGCTCTCTCGACTGGATCAAGCGCAGCAGAGAAATAAGCCCACTACAGTTGCTTATCTCCAAATTCTTGTGTTAGGACAGAAAGTGCACAACCAGCCATCTCATGCACATTTCAACACAAACACTTTGCTGTAATTAGGGGTGCCAAGTACTGGAGCCGAACAAAGCGCAGTTTTGAATTGCTCAAAAGACTGCTGACATTAAGGAGTCCAAGGCAAAGGCTCACACACTTCTTTCGTTGTTAAAACAAGCAAGGGTTTGATTAGTAGGGAGTAGTTATCCACTGCCGACAGTAGGAAGTGATACCTATAAAAGCGCACACATCTTTCTGTCTGTGGAATATGCATTTTAACAATGGTACTGATGCGCTCAGGGGTCAACCTCCTACTCTACTTCGACAGTAGGTAACCTAAGTAGGTGACCTCCCATCGACAATACTGAAACTTAGAAAGAGAAACTTTATGTCCATGTTGGGCCAAATGCAACAATAATTTAACTGTACTATCTTTACACACCTGCTCTGTATCTGAAGCGATAAGGAGGTCATCAACATACTGCACCTATACATTACTTTCAGGAAGTGAAAGGGAATCCAACGGACTCAATAAAGCCTAACTGTAAATACTCAGACTCTCTGTATAGCCATGAGAAGCTCAACAGAACCTATAGCTCCTACAAGCTAGGGTGAATCCAAACAGATATCTGCTATCTGGATGAATAGGAATACTGAAAAATGAGCTCTTTAAATCAATGACAGAAAATAATTTAGCAGTGGAAGGAATAATTGTCAAAAGTGTGTAACATCTGGAAGCACTGGAAACTAGGGAATCACTATTTTATTAACTTTGTGCAAGTCAATCATAAAACAGTAAACATCTTCTTGATCATTAGGAGAACCATAGGGTGCCCATTTTAGAATCGAAATAATGGGACTATTGCAAATATTGGTAGTCGTCTCTTCAATCACTCCTTTCTTGATCAAATCCTGAATAATTTGCAATAAGGCTCACTCTCTAGCCTGTGGTATTTTATACTGAGGAATAGATGGTAAAATAGAATTGTCTTTGACCTGTATTGAAACCGGTGGTATATGCAACAGCCCCACGTCTGTATAACATGTTGCCCACATAGTGGTTGGCACATCAGCAAACTCAACTGGAAGAGGTGCGTCCTAGGACAAACATTGTTTAACACTCCTACATCTGGGCGCATTGTCATATAGACAATGCGCCAGGGAACAATAAATAGTGGCATTCAAATTCTTCAACAAAACCAAACCCATCAAATTCTCACCACAATTAGATGACAACAGGAATGTATAATCCATAGTGAAAGGACCAATAGACAATGCAAGGGGTCTTGAAATGGAGCTCACAACCAGTATACCTGTAACACCTACCAAAACATTATCGTGGCGGACAGAGCTGCCCCAAGGACCATATTTCGAGAAACAGATCTTTTTGTCACACCTGTGTCCACCAAGAAGCTGTTGGGCAGACCACCACATCCTCTACCATTCCCTCTAAATGCTTGCTGCAACAAAACCTTCATCTTCAATTTTTCTCCATCTTCTCTTCTTGGTTCTGATGCTCATAATATTGAGCCAGATTCAAAATAACAGAAGGTGAAGAGGTAAGCCAGGTACTTTCAGAAGCCTGTAAATGAGTCGCAATTTCGGGAAGTAAATAAGAACAGACCTGTCGACAAACAACCAAACACCTCCTTTAATAGACATATCATACCCACTGTAATCAAAAAATGTATCCTCAAACCATGTGAAAAAATAGGACACATTCTCATCTTTCTTTTGTCCGCATGCCATCAACTTGCCCCAACTTTCTTTAATCAGCGAAATAAGAGAATGTATATATGTAAAAATGCAACCAGGCAAAGCAAGTTTCTCTGCTCAGGGCTTATCAACTGGCTTTCTTTCCTGATCCCATGCTTTAATTTGATCCCATGTACCACCCAACTCCACAACATGATCTTGAGTATGAACCTGCCTCCAGATATCAACTGGAACAAGAAGACCAAAAAACATTTAATTATCAGCAATAGTAATTACCCTAGAAGAGCAGTAGGATTTTTTCTAGGATCGGGCAAATGAGTCCTAAGGGATAAAACCTCACTTCTTTTCCATGGATTATAAACCCATTGCTCCTGGAAACGGGCCGCTACACCCGCTCGAGTAACATTACCTCGCTGATCCGTTAACTCTGGAATCTCTGGGTGATATATGGGATGAACCTCTCGCATCGGAAACTGAGATACCGTGGTAGGACTCTTCTCCTGCAACCTGCCTCTAAAGGAAACCAGTGTGGTAATGTTCCCTAAAACATGGTATGGGTCCAAACCACTGGCATAAACGCAATCTCTTTTACGGATAAAATTTGTGGCTCGTCGTCCCCAAAATGTTGCTGCCAAAGACCAATCAAACTTAGGGGACATATGTTTAAGAGCATGCTGCTTTATAAAAGGCTCATAATCTTTCATCACACCCAAAACATCCTCCACACTGTAGATGGGATTAGGCACTATTGCACAACCTTATTAGATAAAACTTTCTTCTCCTCATCCCCCACCGCAGACCGTACAAAAGTACCCTTACGTTCATTACATTTTGTCAAATCTCTATCTTCAAATCCTTGTATTGGCTTCTCAGCACCCAATAATTCTGGGAAATGAACCATCAAAGATGGAGAAGCAACAGAAGCACCTGGTAGGATAGTCACAGGCGGGTGCGCCGCAGGAGAGAGAGCTGGAGACAGGGATGCAAAAACAATAGATGTGCTTGGCGTGCAAACAGTCACAGTTGCCACAGACGGTGAAGGCATACAAGGAGGAGGAGGAGCCAAAGCCACAGCCATTGAGATGACAGCAGTAGATACTGTGATAGTGGGGACAGCTGTAACAGGTGGCTGAGATGGCACAGGGAAAGTGGGATATATCCTTTACGGGGCATATTGGGGCGGGGTTCGGCTGCCTAACAATTCTTCCTTAAAAGTATCTGTTTCCTCCTCGACCATATACGATTTATCAACATGCAGCCGAAACCTCCTATCTTCACATTCAACTCCCTTCTCCTCTTTTTCTCTATCATATGCTACAGATTTCTGAGTCAGTGTCTACATCTTCCCCTTTTGTGCCTCCCTCTCCGCTTTTCAATTGTCTCTGCATATCTGCTTTTTGCTACGTTGTGCGGGAATCAAACATAGACAGTCTACTTTGTCCCTTGAACAACTGTTCCTGTAAATACCCAATATTTTGTTCATCAAAAGTGTCCGCCAATGGCCACTGCAACTCAGCATTGTCCCTCGTATATTTGTGCCATAATGTACTAAACATAATAGGTTCAAGACCATGCTTCACATACATATAAAAATTAGGTGTACCTTCTGGAGGCGCCGGCTGAGCTTCTTCCAATCGAGCATCTGCAGAACAACTGCGACAGCGGAAAGAAAACAGCTCACTGATACCAGACATTCTCAAAAGGACACAAGTTCACTACTTATGCCAGGCAAACCGATTGCAAATGATTTTATCAAGTTCAAGTTCAAGTTTATTTGATTTGATTTGGTTCTCCACTGAGGACCACAAATATTTAGTACACCATATTCAATTTTAAACCACTTTGTTAAAAAGGTTTCGTTCTAATACAAATTTAAAAATGGTTTTAATTTTTTTTTAAAGTTATAACATACAAATTCATTTGGCGAACCTTTACATAGAATAATCATTTTGTGTACTGAGTTGATTCAACATTTAGCGTAGACTGGTTGTAAAAACCTTTTTCTTGCCTCAGCAACTGTTGCAGTTGGGCAGGTGAACAATAGATGCTCTAAGTCCTGCTCTCCACCATTACACAAATTACAGATAGTGCTTTCTTTTGGGTGCCACCTATATGTAACGGCATTTAGAGGAAGTATTCCGAATCTGAGCAGTACAATCGATCTCCTAGCCCCATGGTTAAGATTACATTTAATATACTGTTGAGGTTTCTTGAAAACAATAGATTCTGCGACATTTTTATAAAAAGGCAATATAAAACAATGCTGAGAGTCAAGATCAAAACTTAGTCTTGGGGTAAAATGTTTTAAGAAGAGTTTCAGGTGAGCAGGTTTCCAGGATAATAGCAGATTGGTATTAGTCTCTGAAAGTTTGAAAGCAGTTAAAACATTTCTTGAAAATACATGCTTCGATGATTCGCTTTCAAATGTTTCTATTTTAAGCAAGGATCAGAGCGTTCCTTCATCTGTGTGTAGGAGATTGTATGCCCACCTGATGATATTAGCAATTCCTCTCGCATAGGCACTAGTTAATGAATACTCTAGGTGGAGGGCCTGTACTGGTACCGCCTGGGACAGCTTTGTGAGTTTCCGTAAGATCTTGCCTTCTTTTAGATCTAAATAGCTCCATTGGTTTATTGGTATATATTCCAGAGCGTATGACAGTACAGGTGGGAACTTTACGCTGTATACCTTAAGCATGGAGAAGAAGTGTCTTTGTCCAGAAGCGGCGTACAATCTTGAGAGTGCTCCCACATGCATATCCGATTTCCGGGTCAAATTCAGAGTGTGGGGCCAATTCTGTAAGGACTTAGTGAAGATTCGACCTAGATAAGTGTATTCATTTACGACTTCCACCCTTTTTTCCCCTAGGGACCAATGGAATTTGATGCTCTTTTTCTTTCCTGAGAACGGGACTATTTTTGTTTTCGCGATGTTCGGGATTAGATAATTTTCCTCCGAGTATTTATGAAGTGCCTGCAGGCTCCTTTGCAGTCCAAATGGGGTTAGATCTAGTACAATTATATCATCTGCTTATAACATCTTATGTATTTTGTGGAGGGCAATTTTTGGTGGAAAGTTACATATCTGCTGAAAACGTTGAGGCAAATCACTAAGATACAGGGAAAACAGTAGAGGAGCAAGAAGGCATCCTTGCCTTAGGTCATTTGGAGTCGGGATAGAACTAGTGAGACCCTTTTCCCTTCCCATTTGAACCTGGCACCAGGTTTTTGTATGTAGTGATATGAGTATATGTAATAGTTTGTTCGGGATGCGCATTTTGCCAAGTTTTCTCCAGAGTGTTCCTCTATCCACTCTATCAAATGCTGTTGAAAAGTCAATAAAAGCAGCATATACGACCTGAGATTTGGCTGTCACGTATTTATCTAGGATGGTTTGTAGCAACGCAATGTTGTCCGTGACTGAATGCTTTGGTCTAAATCCAGCCTGATATAGAGGAATTTGTCCAGATGAAAAGGCCCCATCTTTAAGATGATCTAAAACTGTTGCAGTAAAGATTTTTCCTGCTGCATCCAAGAGGGCTATTTGCCTGTAGTTACCAGGGTGTAGCCTTGTACCCTTTTTATGTATGGGGATTACTATACTCCCCTTCCATGATTTGGGTATTGCTCCAGTAGAGAAGATATAGTTAAAAAGGGGAGATAACATCTTGCGCCATTCTTTGGGGTTGCACTGGAGGACCTTGATCGGTATTTGATCTGGACCTGAGGCTCCTGTTGTTCTCGCCTTTCTTATGTGTAACTCAATTGAGAAAGGACTAGATACTCCACTATTTAGAGGTTTTATTTCTGCATTCATAGTAAAATTATGAATCGTTTCTGAATTGGTGTTTAGTTTGTATAAGTTGGCAAGGTAAAGATCCCATTCCTTTGGAGGGACCAGGATAGCTTGTAGGATTTTTTTCGTGCCCATTTATTTGGCTATTATTCTCCAATAGGCTCGTTGGTTACTTTGCTTCGCTACTATCTGCAGGTCTACCCAATTTTGATTCTGTGTTATTCTTTTATTTTTTTCCTTTTCTCTCCTGAGTTAATTTCTTAATTTGTTAATTTCTAGCTATTTAGATGGAGAATATTCTAGGAACTGTTCTCTTATCAGTTTATTCAGAGGTTTTGTATTGGTCGCCAACTTTGGCCTTTTGTTTTGATTCTTTGTTGTTGTTGATTGTATCAATTTTTCCTGCAATTTTTGTGTTAGCTTTTTGACGACCATTTCAAAATGTATTATCGGATTTGCAGAATGGGTTACTTGCAGAAGTTGCGTTGACTCAATTATGTTGATTATCTTGTTGAATGTAGCCGAATTCCAATGAATACGTCTTTGGCTTGGGTTTTCCAAAACTGTGCTATGGTTGTACACGATTCGACTTGACAAGGTAGATTGTATTTTCCAGTCTGTTTTTGCTTGTAGAGTGGCATGATCGCTACTATGAACAAAATTAATTTTAAGTTGTACAACTGATCCATATAGGTCATAGCTACAGATCATATAGTCCAGTAGTGAGGGACTACTATTACCCTGTCTTGTGTTTGAGGCGGGAATGTCGCCTTCTACGTTGCCATTCAGTATTACTCCATTTAACACAGGGAGTGATGCTATTAGGATTTTTCCTCTTGAATCCGCCTTGTTTTCTTTAGGCAGTAGGGGAGTGAAGATACCCAAGGCCTCTTAATTGTGCCAATCTGCCCATTTTTGTAATGACTCGTTAGATATTTTCCCGTTTAAGTCACCCATGATAAAGAACACTGGATAACCTTGGTTTTCTATTGTTTGTTCGATGTCTTTTAAAATTTCTAAGGCGAGTGTGTCCATTTTTGCTCTGGGGGGATATAGATGTTATAGATTAGTAGATCTTTTAAAGTTTCTAGCGGATTTGTCCCATACTTGATCTTGATACATTGGTGGTTATTTGAATTAGTTGGTATTATTTCTTGGGCCCATTTGTAATCTTCATTTAATAAAATCGCTATCCCTCCTTTCGCATGTCCCTGTTCAACGTGCTCCGCAATGGTATCATATACAAAATATTTCTCTTGGTAGAAGTTTTGTGTAGACCACGTTTCTTGGAGGGCCACTATAGCTGGGCAATTTTTTGTTATTTCAGCCATTTTTACTTTGGTTTTTCCCGCTATGTTCCAAGAGGTGATCGTCAAGCCTGTGCTAAACGGGAAATTTATTGTCCTTGGTTTGTTTATTACGGTTCAAGGTCTCCAAGATCCAGGTCCATGAGTATTCCCCATTTGTTGATTCCTCGCTGGGGGTATTTTCACTCCAGACTTCTCTTTCACCGTTCTTTATGGAGACAAATATATTTTCTGCAGTATGGTCTGGGAGCTTGGTCGTAATGTTAGAGATTTGTTCAATCGCTGCGTTTTGAGAGATTCTTCTGTTATGGGTTTTTTGTGAACTTCGTGTTGTAATACTGGGGTCAGATCGTAACCATATTTATGGAGGGTCTCGCTCTCCTTCAGTATAATTCTTGGTATTACTGGAGACCAAAATTCTACAATTGCTGTCGTTGTTTTTGGTTTTTCTGGGAACATAACTAATTTTATTTCATTTCGCACTAGCGATTGTAATGGTTGAATCATTTGAAGCAGACTAATAATTCGATCACAATTGAGTGGAGCTTCGTCTACCGGAAATAATTCTGTAATTTCCAGAAAATTAGGCCTGGTTATCTCTGCCTGTGGATGCTTTTTCTGGGTTGGGGCAGTTCTTTTTGGGATCTCACTTAGTGCTGGGCTTGAAGGACCGTCTACTCCTAGAGAGAAATTTTTTGCCTTTAGATTTAGTTTGCTCAGTTGGTTAATGATAACAGTTTGGGTTGATGCTGGTGATTTCTGCTCCTTCATTTTCGAGATCTGGGAGGGATCTGCTCTTTCCTCTTTATCTTATAGTCCAGTTGATAAAAGGGGATCATTCTGATATCTTATTTTACGTGCTTTCTTTTTCACTATTCTTCTTTGTACCTTTCTCCCTTTCAACTTAGTCTTCTTTTGTTTTCTTTTGCCTTTATTACTTTCTTGGCCCTGTTTATCATCCCTGGGTAGCTCAATCTCAGCAGTTATTTTGCAGTGCGGTGTTTCAGGGCTATTCACAGTGGATTTAGGTTTGCTTTTTGTGAAAATCGGGTAATACGCTATAGGCTGATGATGTGACATTGATATGGTTTCCTCCTTAAAGAGGCTTCTGAGGAAATAGATCTGGTTATTATCCTGATTAACCTGAGATTTCATAAAAGGTTTCCTTCCGGTTTGAGTTGCAATTTCTTTTTTTAAAGGGAGAAGCATTTCTGCTAAGTCAGCTTTTGGATTATAAGAATTTTCCTCTTTACATTTACCACAGAGACTTGTTATTTTTGTTGATTTCACTTGCTCTTTCTTCTTTTTTCCCTCTACTAGAAATTTTAATATTCCTAGTTAAGTATCGAGGGTTTGGTCAGAGTTTTCCAGTATATTCCTTACATGGATGAGAACCGATTCCAGGACATTTTGCAGGGTAAACAAAGATTTGAAGACTAGGGTGTAGTTGTTAGAAAAGCCTGTATTTTTGAGAAGAGACAGGTCTGGCGATTTTTCTAGATAACCCTCTAAGTCGGAAGGTTTTTGCGGAGTGCTATTCTGTATATTCTGAGTTTCCTTTTGGGGTCCCTTATGAAATATTAGGTCCTTGGTGTTTATGTCTGGACAGGTGATATTATATTCTTGGGATTGTTGTGTTTTGGGTGATTCAGGTATTATTGAACCTGACACATTATAGTTAGAGATTGAGTCTTCAAGGGAAATTTGAATACTTTTTTGAGGAGCCTCAGGTGTTCTTTGACTTTGAGTGTTGGTTTGATATAATCCATCCTTTGCATCCTCTTTACACCTTTCTTTTCCTTGGTTATCTGATCTTTTATTGGTTGCCCCTGTTCATCTGCTTTTAGATTTGCAAAGTACTTTTTAATACCGGGAGTTACTACAGACTTTCCTGCTCTTAGCGTCTTACTAGTACTCCTTCTTGTTGCCTCTTCCGTTCCCATCATTTTCATAAAGATGGTTCTTGACCTTAGTTTTTTGTAAGCCATAACCGTATAAGAAGTTGCTTAGAGTTGCTTTGGTTATAATTTTATTCATCCGGGCTATAGCGAAGTGTTGTTTCCTGGGGGTATTGACCCGCAGTGTACTCGAGATGCTATCCCTTTCTGTCCCCTTCTGTTGATCCGGAATTGAAGAAGATATTTTTGCCCATTTCCAGGCAGCACAACCGGAGGGCTAGAGCTCCAAAGTGCCAGTAGACTGGTGCGCCGCTCATGCAACACCGAGAACTAGCACCCAGATCCCGTTCCCTATCTCCGTTTCTCACACGACTATAAATTTTCAAGCAAATCAGAATTTAGTAACTAGTCCTACTTTGCTTTGTCGTGGTAATTATAATTCTGCTCATAACTTCCGCTGCATGTTATTCCAATTAGATTAAGGTCTGCTTCCCAATGGAAGTTTGTATAGTGCACAACCCAGACAGTAGGAAGTGTTTAATAGGTACTGTGGACCGCTTAAAAATGATTGTATAACAAGAGAAAAGTGGTCAATTTTCCCCGCTTTTCCTCGTCGGGAGCCGGGTGCTGCAACCGGCGTCTTCCTCGTCTCGTCACTCTCCACACTCGAGCGGGGATTGCTCAACAGCTCAACAGCGACCTCTCGTGGCTCCAAACGCAAATACTACGGTATAGTAAATAGCAAATGCTTTTATCCCAAAGACGGTCCTCAGACCGTACCAAATTGAAACGAAAATGGTGCCATATCCACAAAGAACCAACACAAACCCTGATATATGCAGGTCAAGCGAACTAATTCTCTACTGCTGACTCTTCAGACCAAATGGTCAGATCCAAGAGTTTCACCATTTAGGACTCCAGTTTGGATGACTGCTGGACGAGGCACTGTCCGGCAGGACGGAAGGGGCAGCTGCAAGCAATCAATGCTCCTCATATAGTGATCACTGAACCGTCAGTTTGACCTGACGATGGCCTCAACCTCCCCCCGTCCATGGAAGGGGATGGTCACTCACCTGAAGGAGTCCCTGTTTGGGTGCCAACTCAAGGAAGTGGCCCGATTAGGGTCACCTGGGTCACTCATGACTACCTCTCAGCCTTCCATGCCAAATGAAGTCTTGTCAGACAGTAGAGAATACAAACCAATATCGGTTTATTCAGGTACACTCAGAGTGGAGCCCAATCTGCCCAGTCGCTTAGGAGTGCTGCAGAGGGACTGACTTCAGCAAGCATAGAGATATATTATGTACATTTCAGAACCAATGAAGGCACGCCCACTGTGGAATTTTCCAAGCAGATGCAGCAAAACAGTGAAGTACACAGAATACATTTAGATTTTTGAGGCCGGGCATACACTACTACTCAAGGTTGCTCTACCCATGCCCACCTCTAGACAAGTAGAAGAAGGCCTCTATCTAGTGGGAAAGTGTAGGAAGGTGGAATCTGACTACATGGTTGCTCCCACTTTTTTCCTCGTGTTTTGATGGGTTTTGACTTAGTTTGACTGGGATCCTGCTTTTCAGGGCCTCAGCCTATCTGCTTTCCTCTCTAAAATGATTCCAAGTACTTTAGGTACACCCTAGTTTGGTTACTGGGGTACAATTATATGTCCCTAGTATATGGTATCCTATATACCCAGGGCATAGGTACCCCAGAGGCCTACCAGGGGCTGCAGCATGTATTATGCCACCCCTGGGAAGCCTTCCAAAATGACACCACAGGACTGCTACTGCAGCCTGGGTAAGGTGATGCATGCACCCTTTACTTAGATATAGGTTACCTATATCTACCTTAAATCACTACACATATAACCCTACCAGTCACCCCTATGGCAGGCCTTATCAATCCTGAAGGCAGGGTGCTGGGTTTTGTGTGAGAGGGTGCCTATGCATGAGTAGGGTCCCTCTGCAGCCTTCAGAATCTATTTTCCGGGTTGTTCTGTGATGCAGACAAACCATATACTCTTAAGTACATTATAACCTCGCGGTAAATGGTAACTTTGGAATGGCTGCAAGGAGAACATGTTGTGTTTGGTGTTAAAAACTTTGGAATCATACCTCCGCCAGTCCTGGTGGCAGGGGTATGATCCTACCCTTCTAGAGGGAGAGACATGTCCACACCAGTATACCTGGTACCAGTTTAAAAGTGCCCTGGCATCACAAAACGGATGCCACAGGCAAGGGTCTGGCCACCTGCGGCTGGACGAAACTCCAGCAGGGGAGGCCTGGATAATATGTTTCCTGTCACAGGGAACTGTCACCACCTCCCAGACAGGCTTTAGTGTATTGGGGCTGGGTGGGTGCACTCCAAGAGTGCTTTGACGTCTGCACTGGGGGAACATTTGGTGTCCCTGTGCATAGCTGCGAAACTGGACAAAGGAAATGGGTGTAGTCACCCCTCTTTCCAGACCCTCCCATAGGTGGGTCCCCAGAGTATGTCCAACCCCTTCCTTGGGAATAAGAAAGGAACTCCTGACTACAGGACTTTAGATTACACCTGGATGAAACTCTGCTACAGAATGCCAGGACTTCGACGATCTACATGACTAAATGATTGAAGAATCTCCCTTGGAGTAAAGGAGTTACTCCCCTGCTTGGCAGGCATCAAAGACAGATCTGACAGGTTTGCATCTCCAAAGCACCCACCATACTTCGAAGTATTTGCAACACAGAAGGTGGATTTCAAGACTTCCCCAATTCCAACCTGATTCCCCAACAAAGCTGAGGCCCATAGCCCTTGTGGGTACTGTGGAACCAGAACTCCTGGATACCATGCACATTTGCAAGTGCATTAGCTTCTTGATGTTCCTTGAGGCTGTGCATTGGGTTACTTGCAGTCCAGACCCGAGCACCTTCTCAACCAAAGATTGCTGGCCTACACTCCACGAGTGTTCCATGAGTGGGCCCTTTGTGTTTACACTTGAGGTTTCTTCACGATCCCTGGTCTGTTGACTGGTGGGTCCCTGAGAAGGAAACTTTGACTTTCCTTGGGTTTTTGTGGTTGCTCCAGACGTGCGCTGACTCTCCACTATATGGTGGGTTCCCCCAACCTTACTGGTTTGCACCAAAGTATCTTTTCTCTTCCTGCGTGGGTTGCTGTTGCCAAGGCTTGTTGGGTCCAGTCCGGGCACCAACACCACAGCACTCAACATCCTGAAACACCCGACGTCGGTGGACATTCGTCTATCGTACCCCTGATCACAGGCAAGTGACCCAGACTCTGCCCCCTCTGCTTTCAGGTTCCTCTCATCTTCGATCCAGGCTTGGATCACACTGGACACTTGTCTTCTCGACAGCAGCAGCACTTTGCAGCAGATCGTCATTAAAATCAACAACGATGCCCGACACCAAAAGATACCAATGCACCCGGCTTCCCTGGGTGAGGTAACTCGAGTACTCCTGTGCTCCCGTGGGTGTTGGCCCTAGAACCCCTTAAATATAAAGGGGTTTGCTCAAAGTCCTCTCGTAAGTGTCCTTAATCTTTAAATTTCCAATGCGACTTTCCCCATAGAAGATAACGGCGATTCGGGTTGTGTTCTCACACTTCATGTGTCTCCCGTAGGTCCCCTGTGCCACCATCTTGGGTGGTTTCTTCTGGTCCCAGCCATTCTACAGGCTCTAGGCCTTGTGTCTAGTCAAGTCGTGGTTCCTATACCACTGTCTTAATATATGGTTTGGTTTGCCCCTAGGGCCTAACGTATATTGTGCTAATTTACTGTGATATATTAAGTGTAACATATGTGCTTTGACCTCTAGCCTCATAAAGAGACTAGTAGGGTGTGTTTTAGTAATGAATACATGTTATATATATATATATATATATATATATATATATATATATATATATATATATATATATATATATATATATATATATATATATATATATATATATATATATATATATATATATATATATATATATATATATATATATATATATATATATATATATATATATATCTGGTGTGGTTCTCCTTTCATTTAGCCATTCGAGAGATTATAGACTGGTAAAACAAGCTGCTTTTCATTCCTTCAAGACTTAGCCTGAAGGCTGCTCTCCATAGTTACCATTAGGATAGCTTTAAAATAACGTTGTCTTTAACGTATCACCTCTAAGGGGTTGTTTGGACTGGTGCAAGGTGCCCACTATAACTAGTGGACAGCATATGCCAGGCCAAAGTCTCACAGAAAGGCATGCACTAATAAGAACAGTGTATTCATTGCAAAAGTGAATCCCGGCCTCAGGGAGATGAAATCCATCTGAGGCCTCTTCTCAGAACTGAAGAAGGATTTGTTTAGATTATATCCCAAAATGGCGCCGACATAGATATGGTACGTGAATGCTAACATACATTGCATAATGCGCAAACATGAATTTTTCTATTATAACAATGTGCCTATTTAACTTTCAACTCCCACAGCTATAACTTACATACTTTTGAGCAAGTAAACAGTGGGAAAAGCGATGATGTACTGCAGTTCAGTCAGTGAAAGGATGAAGGACCAGGATATAGCTGTGACACATTGGCCTATCCCTTCCACAGAATTTAATCAAATTACTTTATCCATTCCGCATTGCATTGTTCTTCTAGTATTCTTAATTATCCCTCTAGGCTTTGATATGCACAATTTAAGCTTTACATTCTCTCATCCGCTCTTTTGCTATGGAAAACCTGTCCTCATTAACAGTCAATCATTCCTCCAAACATAGCTCCGAAGAAAGCTTTCACCAACATCCATTTACCCATGCATCCTTGCTTTCACCCATCCCATTCGCACCAGCAACGCACTCTACGCCGGAATAAACAAAAACTTCATCCGCAAGCTACAGAACATCCAGAACGCCGCCGCAAGACTGGTCCTCAACCTGCCAAAACACTGCCACATCTCCCAGCACCTGCGCACACTCCACTGGCTCCCTGTCAAGGCGAGAATCACCTTTAAGATGCTCACCCACGCACACAAGGCCCTCCACGGCACCAGACCAGCATACCTGAACAGCCGACTCAAATTCCACGCACCCCAAAGGACCCTACGATCAGCCCAGCTTTCCTACGCCGTGGTCCCCCGCACCAGAAAGACCAGATCGGGAGGCCGCTCCTTCTCCTTCCTCACGGCCAAAGCATGGAACGCCCTTCCGCTCCACCTCAGACAGACAACAACGCTCCCCATCTTCGCAAGAAACCTCAAAACCTGGCTCTTCGACAGACCCCCTCCTTGATGGAATGGCACCTGCACCCCCCCACCCCTAGCGCCTTGAGACCCTTACGGGTGAGTAGTCGCGCTTTAACAAACTCCTGATTGATTCGCCAATCCCGCTTTTCCTTAGCCACCTAAGCATTAATTTTCAACCATCCTTCACCCAGCCATGCAGATTGATACCTATCATCAATCATCAACCACCTATATGCATCCTCCTCTCACACACGTGCCCTTTCACTCATAAATTACATCTGTCAGACATCCTTTCATCCTGTTTTGTCTTTCCTATCAACCCCACATTGTTAAAGTTCCTTTATGAACCTTTGTCTGCTGAGTTACAGAGAGAAGAGTACAAAACTAACTACTCAGCTCCCACTGCATCTACTAAAGCAGGATTTTGTTCATAAGTCAGTCAATTCCATTGCAGTGAGTTTCGTAGGTAATGTCACTTACCACTGCCCGCCCCTACTGCCACTGGTTCTTCACCTTCAATGGTGACCACTGCAGCCGCTTCTTCTCCACTGGCATCATTCCCAGCACTGGTGGTCTGTGCGGCTAGGAAAAATCATTACACATTTATAATTTTAGATGCCAGCTATGCCTCCCCCTGGTCTTTTTTAAACAAAATGCTACCACAAACACAAAGCATCACTAGAGTTTGGTTACAGTATCTTAGGGCCAGATGTAGGTAAAATAGATTTACCGATTTTTAATTACCGAATTTTACCGATTCAGTAATTAAAAATCGGTAAATCTACGGGGTGGATATGTAGGTATTCCAGATGTGCTGGAATACCGATTCGGAAGAATTTGTTTTTTACTGATTCGTGCCCATTCATTCCTATGGGCTTTGAAGACCATAGGAATGAATGGGCATTACCGATTCGGTATTTACCGAATCGGTAAATACCGATTTTCACAAGGGTGCAGGGGGTGTCACTTTGACACCCTCTGGCACCCCCAAAACAGGCTCGGGTGCCATGTGGCAGGCATACATGCCCTAAGGGCAGGTCTGCCTGTCACATGGCATAGGTGTGCATGCACACATGTGCATGCTCACCGGAATCGGTATTTTACCATCAAATTGGATTTGATGGTAAAATACCGATTCGGTAAGGCCTCTGGGACTCTGAAGAGTCCCACCTACATCTGGGTGCCTCAGAATCGGTAAAATTACCGCATTTTTATTTTACCGAATCAGTAAAAGTACCGAATCGGTAATTTTACCTATTCGGTAAAATAATGGCCCCTACATACCTGTCACCCATTTACCAATCGGTAACGGCCAAAATCAGCCGTTACCGCTCGGTAAATGGCCTCAAACGGCCACCTACATCTGGCCCTTAATCTTCTATCAAAAATTCAAAACATCACGGCAGTGGGCATTTTGTTGGTTGGCAATCATTGAAAAACCAGGTAGTCAAGGCTAACAAAACCTTTTTCTAATTATAGAATGGCAGGGCTATATTTAATCTGAGTTATTGAAGTGCAATGAAGTGGTTCAATAATTGGTCAATGGGGACATTAGGTCTTAGTTGGCAAATGCAATGAATCATACTTCCAACCATGCTGCACGGTTATTACCTTCTGGTATACCATTATGACATGCAACATCACTGGGGGGTCCACCATGACTATGGCCACTCTTGTTTTACAGTGGGATTTGAGCATGAGCAAGAAAAAGAAGCCTTGTCAACAAACATGCGTAGTACTGTACCTGCATGCAATCTTCAAAGTAAAGTACCTGACCTCAAATGTGTACTCTGAATTGTACTGTACCACTACCACTAGTCTATAAGGGGAAAGGGGAAGCTTACTGACAAAGCAGAGGAAAAAGGAAGCTAGAGACTAGTACAGATAGTTACTTTTGAAGTCAAGTACAGAACCCTGAAATATAGAGAAAGTACGTAATAAGTAGGATAATGTAGGGATCAGAAGGATTTAGGAAACAGATCACAGTGGAGTTGGAAAAGAAATTGGAGACAGGCCCAGTAAAAATGGAAAAAAGGAATTCTAAATACAGAGAGGTAAAAGAAGACTCAAGAATAGGTAAATAAATAATATAAGAGGAGGACTTATTGGGCCCAGAAAAGCCATCTGTGCTCGTGGAGGCATTTCCAGCCCGCTCACCCGCACCTGCCGCAATGGAGGTACTCGCTGCCCTATCCCTCCTGATGTAATGAAATAAAAAATCGAAACAAATATGTTTTGGGGGGCATAGATAATCTCCCAAAAAATGTTTTGACTGGGAGAGGCAAACATAGTAATTAAATATAAATCAGATCAAAACTCCTAGTACTACTGTGAACCTAGTCCTTAATTTCCTAACCCTATTCCAAATTTCCTAAACTACATTTGGAACTACTAATAAAATGCAATGATTGAGCTTTCCTTCTCTTTTGAGATTGCTCAACCTTTGATGGGTCACCTAATCAGCATATTTTTCAACGCATATATTCTGATGCATGCATAGTTAGTTACTACTACTAATTACTTACTACACATCACTGGGAAATCGCTAGGAGCTGGGACTGTATGAGCTACAAAAAATAAAGTCACAGAGAAGTTTGAGAAGAAAGCGCTAGCCCACTAATACCAATAACTACTCCTGTCTCAGTGGAAGGACAAAGGAGTCTCTGCATTGCTTCTTAAATAATCAGTCCAAGCGAGCGCCAACAACACAAGTAGAATTAGGTAGCACCCCTAAGCACCTGCCTACTCTAGGATGATCACATACACTTAACTTACCTGAGTGTGAGTGGCATGTTTGCTATTTGGGGAAATATTTTTACAATAGATAGAACACAATAAAGAATTATTACTCACCAAGCCCCGCAACCTCCATTCCAAGCAGGCCTAGCCGGTCCTGGTTCCAACCAGGATGTCCGCCCACCGGTGCGTCAGCTGTTGTTGGTTGTGCTGGAACTCCAAATAGCAGTAAACAGCTTGGCGCAACCTCTCTCAAGGTTGCTTCTGCTCCTAGAGGGAGTATCCACTACTAGGCCTGCCACCTGTTGCCAGAGTGAAGGGGAGGTGGGCTGCACATGAAAAAACAGTGCTGCTACCTCCACCTCGATGAATAGTGGGCAGGGCTGCACCCCTTCTCTGTGTGACCTACCACAAGGTAGATGGCTGCGACTTCTAAAATTGCTGAAAAGCTAATTCTCAGGCACTTCTAAAAGCTCCAGGCTGCACAGGAATAGCTACTCAATACCAGGGCAATATAATGGTTGGAGACATGCTCAGCCATTCTCTCCATCCAGGCCTTCAGCACTTTTACCACAGAGTAGCAATGGTCTTTTGGTTGTTCTGTATAGTTGTCCTTCATATGCTTTATGTTCTCAATCCAAGGCTACACCACTGGAGACTGAACCTTGTGGCCTGCTGGTTATTTGGTAAAGATTCCATTTGTGTTATTTATGTTCCTGGGACCAAAGGAGCCAACTCGTCTGACCTTTGGGAAGCACCTCTACGTTTAAGTTTTACGTATAAGTAGGCCAACCCATGGTCCTCTCCTCAAACAGACAGGCAGGGAATATTGTCTTTTCTAATGTTCTCAGTATCTAATTGTGCTCTGTAGTCTATGGGTTGTAGGACCTTCTTTTAGTAGCAACTGGATAATTAGTGGTGATATATCAACATACCTTCAGACGTTTCCCACACTTCAGTTCAACTCCTTTAACAACAGGAAGTCACTGCAAATATACTGAGGGTCTTTTTAGAGGGATTGACTCCCAGGTCATCCTCCTCATACTACCACGGTCTGGCTGACAATCTCCTCTTCCTTCCCAGCTAGAGAATCAGCTAATTTCATTCTGGGCCCAGGTCCCCGCAGACAGTTACTGGAACCAGCCTGTCTATGGACAGGCCTTTTTCTACTTAAGATAAACATGCCACTATATGGGTTCTGGCATATTCTTTGTGTCACTAGGTGCTTTGACATCCCTTCATATGCATAGACCAGTAGGGGCGGATGTCTAGCAACTTCCCCCATCTTAGATGTGACTGTGCAAGCTTCTGGAAGAGAAGACGATGTTTTCCTAAACGTTCTTTGTGACACATTAAGCAAAAACTCATGTTGAATAATTAATTCGATTTTTTCAAATATACTGCATGTTGTAAGTATCTTGGAATGATTGAACATTCCAAGATTTACCAATGCTCGTGGACACTATTTGATAGAGATGATTTTGATTGAATAAATATATGTGGCTAATTATATTGAACAGTTTTGTATTTACATGGAAACATTGCCGGTTGCAAAACTGCTTTGCCTTTTGTTTGACAAACTAGGCCTGAAAGAGGCCTTAATGCCAATTTTCACACAGCCATGATGTGTGCTTACACTTCTCTTCTAATTGCTGGAAAGACCGTGTGCAACAGTATAACAGTCTGTCGCCTCGTGCTATAGACCATGCTCTTACTGCCTGTGCGATTATAGGCCTATTAATTTATGAGACTGTCATTATTTCAAGTGTAGCTAGATATGTATTAGCACATTCAATGACACTAGGTCAAAGGGGTTCATTTCATATTTAATTAGGAGATATAATTTGGATGGGGCTAGATGAAGCTGTATTGCATTTTGTGTTCTGGTGTGTCAAACTGTGATATGATATATATGATCTTCTTATGCTGAAAATGCGATTCTCGTTGGGGGTTTTACGATATAAGACCCTGACATTGGAGGTGAGCCAATATGTTTTGCCACGACTCTTTGAAAGCAGAACTGCTTCTGTCTGCCTCTTGATTAGGAAGTAGAATATTTCTCGCTGAGACTTGCCTTATTGTCAAACTCTTTGCTGCATCCAACTGAGCGGGATGCTAATTCACTATATTGTTTTACCATGTACATTGCCCAACTATATTTTATTTTTTGCCTTCTGGATTGCACTTTAATAATTGAATAAACCTTCATGGTTTTGAATTTTTTAGAAGCCCCTATTCCCTGTTTTGTCCTAAAGCTTATGCAATTGAGTATTCTGATTTATTTGTTGTAAATTATGTTATCTGTTGGGACTGCCTCGTATGTTCTTGATTTTAATACCGTCTCTGTTCCTGCTAGACTCTTTTTCTTTGATTATCTGACATTGTGTCAGGAAAGAGAGTAAAATGGAATTCATGTTCATTGATGAATTTAGATTTTTCAGAAATACTACATGTGGTGACTGACTTGGAACAATAAACAATAACATTACAAGATTTGCCAGTGCTTGTGAAAATCATTCTACAAGGACTGATTGACAAGGCAATAGTGGCAGCAGCGGGCAGCATGCATCATGTCTTTGGGGGCAGAGTGAGAGAGAGGTTGAGGAGGGTAGGAGAGGAAGCTTTTTAGAACAGCAGTGTGTCACACATGCACACAAAGAGAGGCTTGGAGGGAAGGGCAGTGGGAATTATAGGGAAATGATGTGCCAGGAAAGAGGGCCATGCGGAATCATTGCATGGGGAGGATGATTGGGGAGATTACGATGGAGAAAAAGAGAAAAAAAAGTTGGAAGAGAGAAAGAGAGTGAGAACGTATGTGAGCGAGGGAGAGGGAGAGAGAAGGATCAAAACGTGCTCCCATTCAGTGTTAAAACTGGCATGCCAAAGAGAAACAAGGAAAAAGTAAAATACTTTGCTGATGTCAGCAATGGAACGATACAATCAACCAATGTGAGACCTAAACAAACACAAGAATTGCCTATTTTCTTAAATTACATGAAATTTCAGAAAACTACTCATAACTTTCAAGAGGTACATTTCAAGGTAGCTTCAGTGAAAGTTTTTGTCTTTTTGTCGAGCAGAATTAATAACATAGAAAGAGCACCTTAACATAGAGAAAGACAATCTTCATCACAAGTTGTTACAATCGCGGAAGGGATCATTTCATATATACTAAAGTGCAGACGCTAAGGTGCAGTTAATCCGACAAATATAATTCATCCTAAAGTATCCAGGGGCATATTATCAAGGGAGTTAATCTCCGCTTTTTTGGCTTTAAAAACCAAGAAAACGGAGAAAAAATTATCTCCCTATTACCTAGCTGTTGCTAACACCAGTTAGCGACAGCTAGTAGGAGATAGCGACCATCTTGGGCCCCACTTTGCATGTCAGTGATATTTATCACTAATGATATGCAAAGTGGGCGTGCCAAGATGTTAGCGACTGAAAACAGTCGCTAACATCGCTATCTCCTATTACCAACTTTTGGAGATATTCGCGCAAAGCGAGAATATCTCCAAAAGCTAACACCTACCCTGAGCAGTTCTTAGCCATGTTATCCAATGGGTGGTGGATTACATGGCTATGAGCATTATCTCGGTAATGCATGAATATCGCTGACTTTTCAGCGATATTCATGCATTGTGGCGATTTTTATCGCATTTGCGATAAACCTTGGTAATACCAAGGTTTATTTGCTGCAAAAATCGCCGCAGCGCAGCGGTAAATCTTTGTCTCTAACCAAGCAATAGCGATAATTATCGCTATTGTTTGGTAATATGTCCCAAAGTTACTTAGAGAGAACGTTAAATAGATCATAGAAATTAATACCATTTAAAAGATCGTTTACGTAGCGGCTAAAGTGCAAAAGAACCCTCAGTTGTATAAGCCCTAAAAGTCATTTCTTATTTGGTCAAGATTAAATTCATGCTAAACAATCCTTTTCTAGCCAAAAGAGGAAAAAGCGACCGACCTTTTTTTTAATGAATTCATTTCAAATTAATTAAAGTGCAAGAGCTAAAAAGAGAAAATGGCCTATCACAAACAAGCATGATATCTCTAAATATCCTTTGCCATTTATAGCTTAATTCAAAAAATAAATGTGGCAATAACAGTGATTAAGGTGTAAAAAGTACAATAGAGATATTACCCTTGATGATCTCTTTCTATTTGATCAAAATATTTCCAAACTGAAATACATTTCCTATTGGGACTCACCCTTTTTGCATAGGCTTCTTCATACGTTCTTACTCGTTTCATTTTGTTGTACCTTTTGAGGAGGGACGGGGCTTTAGTAGTTTTCCAATTCTGGAGATTCAGCGAACGAGCAATCAGAAAGAAGATTGATAAAAACATTTGGCCAGCTCTTGTTAAAACCTGATTTGGGAAGGCATACCAAGAATCTTAGTTCACCGACTTAGCCATACGCAAACTTGTCCCTCAAATCCAAAGCTCGTACTACACAGATGAAGGTAACCACAAAGGCGAAGGTGGAGCGTGAGTGTGTGCAGAAGGTTCGACATGGTTCTTCCCCTATAATACGTCCCTCATGCTCTGAAGACAAATTTTATGGTCAGGGAGAGGCTGGCCTAGGGGTTACAAACCAGGCAAAGTTTAATCTTACATGCCAGACATCAACTAACGTAACTCCAGAGGCAATTGAACCTGGCAGTGAAATATCTAGCTCAGCTATGATGGTAGGAAGCGAGGCCAGTGATCCCTCCATGGACAATCAGGAGAAAAGTCAGCCAAATCTCTCCGGTATATCTCCAGGCAAAGCCAAGGAATACTCTATGTTTCAAAATCCCAAGGCATCTCAATCTCAGTCTCAGCTTCCACTCTCTCAGCCACAGCAGACCTCTAAGCAAGCCTCTAAGCCGGATAGTCACAGAACTAACTATGCACTGATTGCCCAGTCTCAGCCGCAGTCGCAGCCTCAGCCTCAGCCGCAGCCAATACCGCAGTCACTACCAAGCCCCGAAACGACCATCCTGGCGCCTTCTTTGGTTTTTCAACCTCTAATGAATTCGCCATCCCTAATTTCATTGTCATCGTAAGCGGTTGAAGCAACCATGCCAACCCCCTCGGAGTCTGTAAACACGGCAGGCTTATCTTTCCAGTGCGATTTAAAAGGAATGTTAAATCTTATTCTTGACGAGATCAGCGAAATGAAGGCCACAGAAGCAATGGAAATTGCTGCATTGCATGCTTGACTATCCAAAATTGAGGAAGAAGTAGGGGCCCTACCATCTAGACTGCAAGAGACCGAAACAAGAATTTCCCAGCTAGAGGACCAGATGACCTCAATGCATCAGCAGGTTTTAATGGCAAAAAACAAAATAATCTGCTGGAAGTGAAACTTGAAGAATTAGAGAATCATTCACAACGGACTAATCTACGCCTGGTTGGGGCTCCCAAGGTCTGCGAAGGGTCTCAGCCAGTACAATGGGTTGAGTCATTTATAAAAGAGACGGTGCTCCCTGAATTTTCAGGAGGTCTCACGATCTCTCGCGCCCACAGAGTTCTAGCACAGCCTTTCCCAAAATGTTAAGGACATTTGTGCTGCTGGTTTTGGGTTTCTTTGTGTTTTTTCTTTTCCCTTTCATCTGTGTTTTTCTTCACTTCCAGTAGGGGCGGGCGATGCCTCACACCAGGGTGCAATAGCATGGCACCCAATAGAGGGCCAACATTTGGGCTGGCGGGGGTAAGGCGGAAAATGCCCCATCTGCCAGTTGAGGGAAGGTTCACAGGGTTCTGGGGTGGGTTAGGGTCAGGGCACTGAGGGAGGGGGTGGGTTAGAAAAAGAACATGAGGAGAGTTATTTAATGATGGTATGGAACAAAGCAATTGTGGTGCATTTAGAAGACCATTTTATTATAAAGGTATATCTACTGATGATCTTGAATCAAAGTTATAGTGCTGGATAAAAATCTCCGTATTTCATTGATCAATGTAAACAGTATCTCTAACAAATGAAAATATGGTGGCATAATCAGATGGTTGGCGGCATTTTTGCCCCAAAGTTTGTTTTTGCAGGAAACTCATCATAAAACTAATCAGCCTAATTTGTTCTTCCCCAAGGCTTTCTCCAAAGCCTATTTTGCTTCAGCCAAGGCAGCAATTAGGGGGATGGCTATTTACCTTGGATGTGGGATAAACTGGGAAGTCATCCAAATCCATAGAGAAACCTTTGGAAGATGGATTTGGATAGCTGTGAGGGTAAAGGTCAACATGTTAAATCTTGTGAATTACTACGCACCTGTGGTAGATGATTGTCTGGCTCTAAAAAGTATAAATGATAAAGCCAGATCAGCAGAGGGCCCAATTATTTTAGGGGGCAATTTTAATTTTATACAAAATTTGCAACTAGATACTTCGAACAAGGCAAAGAAACAGATGAAGCCTGCGACCCAAAAGCTGATCGATATCATGAAACAGGACTATAAACTAGTAGATTCTTCGGGAAGGGCACATGGTCTGACTAAACAGTTCACTTTCTGTTCTAGTCAATTCAAGTCCGCTTCACGGATAGATTTCTTTCTGGTTTCACACTCCCTAAACTGCTTTAATACTGAGATCTTGGCCAATCCTTTCTCAGATCACTCTCTACTAAAATTTGAAATTAACCTAGCACTGGGAGATAGAGAAAAATCCTGTTGGCAGAAGGATATACTTCTCCTGGCTAATGAACAGTGGATAGTGAGAACTCGAGAATGGATTAGGGAGTTTTTTAAGTTTGGGGGACCTTTAAAGCCTCAGTACGAGGACATATGATTGCTCTCATGGTAGAGCGAGCCAGAGAGCGTAAAACATGTATAAAAGAACTGTAGGAAGTCGTCGATACAGCCTTGGCAAATAAGAGTGGCTTCAATGGGAGGGGATATCGAGCAGGGGAGGATCTAACCAAGGCCAAACAGAAACTGAGGGAGTTTTTCAATATCGAAGAACTAAGTTGCTCAATGGCATTCTGTCACGGGCTCAAGATGCTTTGCAGGGACAGAACTGATGCTAATCCCAATCGCCCACCGACTGGTGTCACAGCTTAAAGCTACTAAACCAACCAGAGGGAAAAGGGGAAGTGGTTTGAGAGAAGAGACACTCCCTCTGCTGGCACCCTGGTCAGATTCTGGAATCTTCTATACAGCTTCTTCTGACTGCTACGAGGGTGTCTAATGCACAGAAGAGGGGTAGGGTTGAGAACACAGAAAAACCAATACTGCTGGATACTACACTCTTATAAGCTTTTATCCTACCAGCTATCTTCGGAGTCTTCGCCTCTCTTCTAATTAGTTTTCTTTCTTGTTAGAACTGGCTATTTCTGGTAGGCTAAGGCTGACGCCAAAGCCAGGCAGAAACCACCATTCTAGTCAGGGCAAGGAAGTCACACGCCAAGATAACCCCTGCTCACCCCCTTGGTAGCTTGGCTCAAGCAGTAAGGCTAAACTCGGAGGCAATGTGTAAAGCATTTGCGCCAGCGCACAACAGCAACAACATACTAGGCACACCACAAAAGAGACTCCACACAAGGTTATTATAAAAATAACTTTTGTATTGTAAAAACACATCAGATAAAATCACACATATACGTGGTGCCAACTGGCACGGGCAATATTCACATGGGATTATTTACAAGACAGGGCCACATGGGCCACTGTCATAGTCATATATAGCACTTCTAGAATAAGAAATAGTATACATAATATGGTAATCACAAAGATCACAACCAGTAACCACTGGTAACAGGAACCAGGACCTTACTAGGACCACCTGTACTAAAAAGAACAACCACCTAAGTATCACACAGCATTTAGGGGTCTAAGAAAGAATACATTACTCATGATGCAATAAACCTACATTCAGAGGAGTAGTAAAGAGAAACACATGATGCCTAAAGCATTCAGAGGTGTTAAGAATAAAGCACATGATGTAATAGAATACATTCAGGGGTGCAGCGCAAGAAGACACATGATGACTAAACATTCAGAGGTGCAGCGCATGGAAAGAAAGACACATGATGCCTAAAAACATTCAGAGGTGCCAGAACAACACAATAGCGCAAAAACACACAGTAGGCAATCTCTATTAAAAACATAGGAATCACATTGCGCCAACACTACATAGGCCACTACCTGTGGCAGTCCCTAGGCCAACTGGCCTTGTGGGGCAAGGATGCCCTGAGTCCAATGTCAGAGCGCGCTGTTATGCAGCGCCAGTCACAAAGTACCAAAAAGCCTAAACGTGGCAGCTGCCCACAAAGTGCTGGGCAGCTGGGATCAGAAAGCTGTGGCAGGGCTCTTAGTAGCTCCTAGAACAAATCTGCGCCACCTGAGCCACACAGGCTCTAAAACACAATATGGCCCCTCTGAGCCACACAGGCTCTCTAACGTTGGGGCGACCCGCTGCCAATCGGCGCCGCCCTGACCAGCAACAACAAAAGGGCCCTCGAGCCTCGCCGGGCTCGTGAATCAAGAAATGGCCCCCTAGAGCATCTCATGGCTCTAAACATGTTGGGGCGACCCACTGCCAACCGGGGCCGCCCTTGAAGCCCTCATGGCTTGACTCGCGTTGGGGCAACCCACTGCCAACTGGGGCCGCCCTTGAAGCCCTCGTGGCTTCATATGCACAAGGAGCGTGAGCTCGCGCTACTGGGGAGGGGCGGAAACGACAATGTGTCCCAGCGCCCCCTCCCTTTCTCCTGCCCCACTCACCGGACTCGGGTGCGGGGCTCCTTCAGAACATACAGGAGCCCAGCCTTAGGAAGACGCCTCTCTCTCTACCCGGCCATCCACCAACCGTGGGGGCGGCTCACTGGCATCGGGGCCGCCCGGAGAGGAAGCACTGGCCAGGTCTCCCGCCCCCTCCCTTCACTCACCGGGACTCGGGTCGGGCTGGTGCTGGCATCTCTCCTTCGTTCTCTTCTTCGGCGCTTCACTGGCGGTGGGGGTGGGCACCGACAATGTGCCCCGCGCCCCCTCCGCTCTCTCCTCACGGCGGGCTGGTGCCTGCGGGCCTCTCCCACAGCCATGGGAGCCCGGCACCGGCCGCCATCTCTCTTCTCCTCTCTCTGCTGCGGGGGCGGGACTTCCGGCCGGCCGCACTGAGATTGGCCGGCCGGCCAGTCACTTCCGGGTCGCCGCGGGCAGCGCGGCGGCCCCCTCTAGACAGGCAAGCGGGCAGGCAAACTTTCCCGAGGAGTGGGCTCCCTCGTGGAAAGTAAAATATCGCGGCAAGGTCCCTGGCAGGGTAGACACCTGCCAGAGGGCAATAAATCCAAAATAAGCGAGGTGGGCACTCGCAGGATAGATCATCCAAACACGGGCAACATCGCAGGGTAGGCACCTGCCAAGTCTCACGCATCGGGCGTGAGACGCTAAAAACTCCCGTAATATCTCAAGGAGCGCTCTCAAGGCGCTAGGGGCATAGACAAGCCCACAGGAACGACCCCTGCATCAAGAAGGGTCCCAGGGACACAGCAAGTCCATCAATAAAGTCCCCCCTGGAACAAAGGGGGCAGAGTCCAGTCAGCCCCCAGCAAGGGCAGCACACAGCAAGTCCCAGCAATAAGTCCTTCAGGAGTCCAGTAAGCAGGGGGACAGTCAGGAAGAGTCCCCCATCAGTCCATCAGGTGTCCAGGAGCTGGGCAGGGCCGAGGGATTCCCCTGGGCCCCAGCAGCAGCATGCCCCTGGCAGATTCAAGTTAGAAACAAGAACCAATTGGAAGGGAACACAGCCCCTTCTTAAACCCAGAAAAGTCTTTGAAGTCTTTTGAAGTCCTTTGAAGCAGGCAGTGTGAGAACCAGCTAGACTGGTTTAGAGGGAAGTCCTGTCAGTATCAGGGACAGAGGTGACAGTCGCCCAGCGGGAGGTGGAGCCAGCTTTGTAGTCACACAGGAACAGCCCTTCACTATCAGGTGCCATCTCCTCCCACTTCCCTGGCAGCAGATGCTGCCTTTCATCCATGGGCTGACTCAGACAACCTCCTGGGCTCTCCAGCCCCTGTCATCCTCAAACCAGACAGTCAATCCACAAGCAGGCCCAGGCACTCTGGGCCAGGCTCACCAGCCAATCACACGCTAGCACCAACTTACACAAATATGCCAACTTCCAAAAGTAGTACTTCTAGACTAGACACAGTCATGCCGCATACATCATTTTGCAGCATTCATTCTCACAAGTTCATACATACCAAACTCGCCCCTGCACTCCCCACACATCAGGAACTACCATGGGCATACATATTCCCCATTCATTCCTGTGGGAGGGCAGGTCACTCACCACACATTCACAGAGAGCTCAAGCACTTTACACTGTACCACAGTAAAAAAGTGCACAGAGGCCTGAAATCACTACCACCAGGTTCCAGAAACCGGCTAGGAAAAAGCAAAAAGTCTAGGGGTGAACCTGCCTAAAGGACCGGGTCCAACACAACCGCCTTCCAGCCAAAACGCAGGGTAGACCAATCACACCACTGATGGGCTTCCTTGCTTTGGGAGACAAAACACGGACACGTACACGGACCCGCACAGCAGGGACACCCTCTGGTTTTTCGCCACTCTGAACCTACATGGTTTCCTCCAAATAATAACTCTCTGACACAACTAGGATACCCCACTGGTACTCCCTAGTCATCCACAGCCAAGACCAGGCCATAGGCCATCCAAATCACAGGTCCTAACTAATCCACAGAGTGGGGGGTAGTAACCCCTGGCACACAATAGCCATTCTCCACTCTCTCTTTCAGTGTAGCTACAACTACCACTGATCCAACAACCTAGGGACCATACCCTCAGACTGACCAGAGGTCACGGGCAAGAATGTCCCACCCTACCTCTACTTCTGAGTTTCTGCACCCTCACAGAGGAGCACTCACCAGAACACAATTCTCCTACCAGATCAGGACCTCACTCCATCACTGGTCTACCACCTGGAAACTATTTCACTTCTGAGGTACAAAGCACACAGCACAGTCCCTCTTCAAGCAGGTGGGGGGACACAGCACACAGCAAAGTCCCCTTTCCTCTACCTTAGTGAAAACAACAAACTGCAGGTGTGCCCCAGAACACACAGCAAGGGCAGCCCCCTTAGTCTCTTCAGCTGATCCACTTTGGTAGAGATTCCTCTTGACCTAGAAGTTTCCTAATCTCCCAACCTAAGATCTAAACCCTCAGGTTACACCGGGGTCAGAAGTACGGACACCGTCCCTTTGCACCCCCTTCCAGTATCAGTATGTCTCAGGCTAGACAGAGCACACACCAGCGGCGTATCAGCGACACACTCTCCTCCAGTACTCCCTATCACAGGGTGATTCTCAGTATGTCCCAGGCTAGACAGAGCACACGCCAGCGGCGTATCAGTGACACACTTTCCTCCAGTACTCCTTCCAGGTCAGGCCATACCCCAACCTGGCTTTCCCCCCTCCTCGGGGTGAAGGACTGGGTTATTTAAGACCCAGCGGTGCCAGGGAACAACACCTGAAACCTTCGTGGGTAACCTGCTCCGGCGTACAAGTGACAGAGACACGGGACACTTCCTTTGGCGTCAAAGATTCGAGCTTTATTTACTGCAGGGAACACAGAAGTCACGGCAAGTACATCAGGTGCTACTTGTGGAGACTGCTTCAAATTGGTTCTGTGGATCGCTCCTTTTATACACATTTTACCCATAGGGTTACATGGTACACAAAAGTTTATGACCCGGTTCCCACAATTATCCCCCAGAGGGGTCACTTTGGTCACTTTGATGCACACAAGGTCCGGAACATAAGTGCGGAAACATTTGGCGGTTCCCAACTGTAAAAACCCATCTTCCCACCATTAGGACATTCCAATCAGTAATAAAACAGATCGAAAAAGGAACAAGGACAGGTGTGGAGGAAGATGGAGACAGTGGGAAATTGGAAAAGGGTGTAAAAAGGGGAGGTATCGGGAAACACGAGATACAGGCATCTAAAGGACGTGCCTAATGAGATGCACGACTGAGACAATAAACCGGCCGCTCGAGATGAGCCTCGAGCGGCGCCATCTGCCTTACAGTATCATCCCCCTCATCATAAAGACATTTACAAAGAACATGTGTCTTCCGCAAATATCTTGGAAGTCCCAGGGTCGCGAAGAGGACAACGTCCGTTCGCTGGCTACTTGAGGGCAAGAGACAAAATGGATGTCGTATCTAAGATGGAACCCGTGGGTACAGATAGAAATACCCACGTAACAGACAAACGGTTTAGGTTAGCACAGCGAAACTGCGTACACCCACTAAACTCGTCATTTGCGGTTCATAGATACCAGACTCGACTATATTCGTGTGAGTCAAAAACACCACTTACAATTGTCACGGAACCTCAGACGCTCCTTTTGCCCTCATGTAGGCAAGCACTAGTCGGAATCATACTCGATATTCATCAGACCATCTAGATGTTGCTGTAACATAGCTCTGTCCAATCGAGCTTCTTTGGTAACAGGCGGCTGTCTCATACACGTCGTAGCACAGAGGCCACATAAGGCAGGACCACACTGCACGCAAAGGCAGCAAGTGAACAGGAACGCCACAACAACTCCGATAATCATCAGAATCTTCCAACCCCAAGTCGACATCAGGCCCCAAAACCACCCAAGTAGCGTCCAACCCCCTACGTCCACGTGTATGGACTCAGAGATCTTATGCAACTTTGAGATGGCTTGATAGACAGTCGGAGCGTTATCAGGAATGAAAATACAGCAGCTCGAATGGATCACCTTACATACCCCACCTCGATCTGCTAAGATCACGTCTAAAACCATACGGTTTTGTAACGTCATAAGTCTATCCGCCTGAAGTTCTGTGGTGATATTACCAAGGGCACTGGCAGTAATATTAAGATAAAGTATGTACCCTTGGCAGCCAGAAACACAGGGGACGAGACCATCGGCAATATGTAATTTTCAGTGCAAGCACTCTCTCCAAGTCGGGCTTTCGATCTTCAGCCACAACCTATGAGACAAAAATTACCAATGTGGGGTACGACCCATATCGGAGGTGAGCTTTTAAGCTGTTTTTCACTAGTGAACACACTATACTCGCCTCTACTCAGGACCCTATAGGCTTGTACCTCTTCTTCAGGAATAAGCGAGGGATCATAGATATCGCTATCTAAATCCTCTATCGCTATAGACAAAGGCTTCTGATACGAGCCAGGGCCAGAGTAGGGAGAACGTGGTTCTCGAATGGGGTGGAAACCTAGTGCGCTTCGGAACATTGTTTGGAATGCTCGAGCAGAACCCTGGGAACTATAAGGTAAAACCAAATATGGAATTCCCTTATCTGTGGTATGTGGCATTAACCCACACACCCAACAATTGGTAGTGTTAACCACTAACTGGTGCTGATGAAGGAGCTGAATAAAGGAATTGTTGCGGAATTCTGCACGTCTAGCCTGCTCGTGTTCGGGTAAGATATGGAAGGAATGAGGAGACTCTGTAGAGGTGAATTTAGAGTCAGAAGTAGGAATAGGTGTAGGTATGGCAGAAGGTAAGAAGTACGATATCATATAGTACACCCCACCCGCCAAAAATGCAGAAATAATCAGAAACAATACAAATATCTGAAACATAAAACATTTCGTACGACTAAGTCGCTGCAGCTCAAATCTTTGTGCTTGTGCTCTTTCCACATCCATCAGCTTTGAAAACGCCATCCCCTATGACCGTCCGCAACGTTTCTTGACGCACTTCGTTCTGTGTAGCAGTAGTCAATTCCCAGGAGTTCCCAGGAACCGACGGTCTTTAACCTAGCGTCAAGACCTACTAACCAGAAAGAAGTACGTGCGCGGCCCTACGGCCTTTATTTATAATCAATGTCTCTCAGCTGTGGAAGCAAAAATACGTAGGGAAAAACTTTCAATATGTACAAGAATAATTACAATGATACAGGTGTTCAGACTGATCGTGGAAAACGGGATAATGCGATTGTCAAGGGACAGAACAGGATCTTTTATTAGTCTTTAGTGCGGGATCGCAAAAAGTATCGGGTTTTCCCAGGACGTGTCTGCTCGTCAAACAAAGGATCCGTTGAAGAGGCAGCGTCCTGCTGATCAGTCAAATGTTCTGGTCTTGAGTCTTTTGATGACAAATGTTCAACAGTGTCTTTCTGCTGCACCGAGGATTCTCCAACAGGCTGCGCGTCGCTGAAAGGAACAAACGCCGACAACCCTTCGGTTTCAGTTGATGCAATGCCTCTCTTCACCCACGAGTCTGCCGGCAACGGAATGGGGACTTTCTTCGTATGGGTGGCGTGCACCCAGTTTTTCCGCCCCTCAAGACGAACAGCAGTTCTCGTGGCAAGGAGGACCTGGTAGGGTCCGGTGAACCTAGGCTCCAAGTTCTTCTTCCGAGAAAAATTCCTGGTAACCACCCAGTCTCCAGGCTGGAGCTGGTGTCCTGGACCCTCAGTCTGCGTCGGCAGTGCTTCGTAAACCTGTTGGTGAATTAACCTCAGTTTAGCAGTCAAGTCATGTAAGTAATCGATCAACATTGGATACTCAAGATCACAGAACACACCCGGTCTAGGGACCCCCCAAACATTCGCCGGACGACCGAACACTATTTCATAGGGACTAAGCCCTACTCTGGAGTGTACAGTCGCCCTAGTTGACAGTAATGCTAAGGGTAAAGCGTCAGGCCACGAGAGACCAGTCGTAGCCTGAACCTTTGCTAGCTTTAGTTTAAGGGTGCCGTTATACCCCTCAACCAAACCAGCTGACTGGGGATGATTGGCACTGTGGAATTTCTGATTAATTCCAAGGCCTTTACACACACTCTTCATCACACTCCCCACAAACTCACTTCCGTTATCTGACCACACGACTCTAGGCATTCCGTACCGAGGAAAGTATTCCTTCAGTAGGATTTTCGCAGTAGACAAAGCAGTATTGTCTTTGAGAGGATAGGCCTCAATCCATCGGGAGAATGCGCAAACCACAACTAAAACGTATTTCAGGTTATTGCATCGCTCCATATGAATGACGTCCAATTGAATCACCTCAAAGGGACATGAAGGGGGAGCAAAACTGCCAGGAGGAGTTGGGGTTCCCTTACCAGGATTGTACAACATGCATACCATACAGTTCTTAACCAAGCATTCAGCACACTTCGTGATACCATCATTCTTCCACACAGGAGACAACAACTTGCAAATACCTTTCACGCTAATATGTGCTAACCCATGTGCCATTGTCACAACAGCCAGCACATACGCATCAGGCAACATCCATCTTTTCTGATCCGATAAATCAATCCAACAACCATTCGCATCCAACTTTCCCGTACTTTCTTTCCACTTCGTCTTTTCAGTCTCGGTGGCCTCATTCTGAATTTCTTTCACACTCTCAATAGTGTCTTCACACATGCTCGACTCTGCAGGCCACCTAACCGAACTCGTCACATACATTCTAGTACTAAGGTTCCGGGCAGTCTCCTTAGCAATCTCATCCGCAAACGCATTACCACGACCAACATCATCCGTCACCTTACGATGTGCACTACATTTAACAATCGCTACCTGCTTAGGCAACGTAAGTGCATCCAAAAGATCATTCACAAGCTGACCATGCTGAATCTTCGTACCATGCGATGTCAGAAAACCTCTCTCTCTCCACAATCGTCCAAAGCTATGGGCGACGCCAAAAGCATATTGGCTGTCGGTAAACACATTCACACGTTTCCCTTTTGCTAACACACACGCTCTAGTGAGAGCGATCAGCTCTGCAGCTTGGGCAGAATTCTGATTTAACCTCGCAGTCTCAACAACAGTATTCAATGTTACAACAGCATAAGCAGTAGTCACATCGCCATTGGGCAACTTAAAACATGAACCGTCCACATACAGCGTTCCATCTGGGTCTTCCAATGGGGTGTTTTTGAGGTCCACTCGACCTTTCGTTTCCTCTTCTGTCCTCAAATAGCAATCGTGTTCTGTTATTTTATCTGACTCTGAGCTAATTGGTAACAAAGTTGCCGGGTTCAGAACATTGCAACGTTTTATCTGAATATGACTTGCCAGAAGCGTCAACTCGTATCCGGACAACCTCGCACTTGTCAAGTGCTGAGTTTTCGTACGATTTAAAAGAGTGTCGACTGCATGCGGAACCATCACCGTAAGCATATTATCCATGACCAATCCTGCTGATTGTCGGATGGACACCGCAGCTGCCGCTGTTGCTCTCAAACAACTCGGCAATGCTCTAGCTACCGGGTCCAAGGTCGAGGAAAAATATGCACATGGACGTTGCTTACCACCAAAAGGTTGCGTTAAGACACTCAAAGCACAACCTTCCCTCTCGTGAACATATAACGTGAATGGCTTACTGTAGTCAGGAGTACCTAACACAGGAGCCGAACACAGTGAGTCACGCAGTTCAGAAAAACTTTTCTGACATTCTTCCGTCCATGGTAAAGGAGTTGAAACATCCTTGCACGTAAGAGCCACCAATGGTTTCGCTAGCAATGAAAAGTTTGGAATCCATTGCCTGCAGTATGACGTGATACCTAGAAAGGCACGCACATCTCTTTGTGTTGTTGGCACAGTCATTCGCGCAATTGCTGCAATTCTCTCTGGGGTCAACCGTCTTCCCTCCTTTGACAATAAGTGACCTAGATAGGTTACTTCTTGACAACAATATTGGAGTTTAGAAGGTGACACCTTGTGATTTAACTCACAGAGATGTTGCAGCAACGACACCGTAGCAATTTTGCAAATGTCCTGAGTATCTGCAGCTACCAATAAGTCATCGACATATTGGATTAAGGCCGCACCAGCCGGCAACATAAACGCATCCAGTTGACCCTTCAAGGCTTGACTGTAAATCGATGGACTCTCGCAGTAGCCTTGAGGAGCGCGTTTAAACCGGAAGCTGCGCCCACCAAGAGAGAAACCGAAAAGGTCTCTGCTCTCCTCTGCAATCGGGATGCTGAAGAACGCATTCTTCAGATCGATCACCGAAAACCAAGACGCAGATGCTGGAATCAGAGTCAGTAGCGCCGTGATGTCAGGCACAACAGGGAACTGAGGAATCACAATTTTGTTAACCTCCCGTAAATCGATAACAAAACGATAAACAGGTGGTTTCGAAGGATCAGTACGTTTTAGAATAGGCAGTACAGGGCTGTTGCACACGCTTCCCCGAGTCTCTTCAATAACGTCTTTGTCGATCAAATCATAGATGATCGCTAACAGTGCTCGTTCACCATCAAGAGAGATACGATACTGGGGAATACGTGGCAATCGCACATTGGTTTTCAACTGAACAACATAAGGGGAGATGTCAAGCAGGCCCACATCATTGGGACCTGTTGCCCACAAAGATGCAGGAAGGGAGCTCAATTCCGGTGGAAGCTTATCAAGAGACAAGTACATAGGAGAGACAACCTTCTCTCCCAACGTAAGCTTTACACCCGCAGGAGAACAATATAGAGTTGCATACAAACGTTTTAGCAAATCCAGACCCAAGAGATTTTCACCACAACCAGTAGTCAAAATCAACGGAGCTTCAAGCTCACGTGGCCCAATTGTAAGAGGCAAAGGGCGTGAAACTGGATTGCTAACGGGGGCGCCAGAGAATCCAACAGAAACATTTGTTAAGCCAGACAAAGGTGCGCCAGGGAGTTTCGAATGCATAATGGAACTTTTCGCTGCACCAGTGTCCAACAGAAAAGGCTCAACGACGCCCGATGTAGCAACTGCGACGTAAGGCCCTCTCTGATCAACCGGAACTGATACCACTCCCTCTCCTTGTCTATGGCTGTCCTAGTAATTACTGTCGTCAGTTCCCTGATCGACGTAATAATCGTCTACATTGTACTGCGCAGATTGTCCTTGCGATGATCCACACTGATCAAAACAGTTGTTAGAATTCGATTGGTTATCTGAACGATCATTTTGAACACCGCGACCCCTACCGCGTGATGTCTGTTGAGAACCACCACGACCTCCTCTAGATGAATTACCACTATTACGGTCGTTCAAAACAGGACAATTGAATTTTATGTGACCCTTCTGTCTACAATAGGCACACTGATTGTACCCTAAAGAGGATCTTTGGGAAGAGGAGTCATTTCTAGATTGTGGTCGGTTAGATTGCGACTGCGATCTATTTTGTTGCGAAGCATTCTGATTCGAACGTGGAGGATACGCTTGCTGCAACAACACTTTAGTTTTAAGCTCTTTCGTCTTTTTATCAGCGCGGTCATTCTCTTCTTTCTCTCTATTCTCATAATACTGGGCTGTAGCCAATATCTGAGCCGAGGTAGAAACGGCCCACGCACTTTCTGAATTCTTCAATTTATTGCTCAAATCGGGCAATAAGTTAGAGACAAATTTATCCACAAACAACCGTTGGCCACCCTCAGTACCCATATCCTGACCACTATGGTCGATGAATGCCTCCTCGAATCTCGTAAAGAAGTCGGAGACACTCTCGTCCTTTTTCTGTTTACAAGCCGACAATTTGTCCCAATTTACCCTCATAGCTGGCATAAGGGTTTTCATTAACGTAATTATTCTTTGAGGAAGAGCAGCAATCAACTGCTCGGGTTTAGCACCACCAGTTTGTTGACCATCTGCCGCTACAATGGCAGCCCAATCACCACCTAGTTCATTCGGATGATTTTCCTGACGGATTTTAGCCCAAACCGGTTGCGGTACGACATTGCCGAACAGCATATCGATATCAGCAAGGTTCATTATCGTAGCATCTACGAGCTGCGATAATTCCTTGTAATACCCTGTAGGATTTTTGCGAGGGTCAGGCAAAGATTGCTTCACCTGCAACACTTCTGATCGTTTCCACGGGAGATGAATCCATACTCTCTGGAAATGCGGCAGAATCGGCGGAGCTCGGGTGGCATCACCTGGCATCCATACTGGCGGAACTTCCCGCATGGGAAACTGACCAGACGCATCTAACTGCCTCTCGACATCCTCAACAAACAAGGCTTGAGGTATAGGAGTGGGACGGAAAGATAGCAACCGCTCAACCGCACGTCGAACGTTGGTATCTACTATCAGTCCATTCGAGAACTGAAGCTGTAGATCAGACAAAGCGGACAGCACCTCGTCAGGCGCATCGGCAGATATCTGATCACGAAGGACCTTACACATTTCTTCGAACACGTATCTTTGGGTTGGTATATTAAATTGACAGAACGTATCGAGTACAATACATGGTGGATTTCTAAGAGGATGTGTCATCCAACCCATCGCCATATTATATAGCGAAGCGCGTTCCCTATTACCGGGAAGCTGACTACGTCTCTGAGGACCATCTGAACCAGCGGACCCAAGAACAGGCCCGAGAGAATGAAAGAAGTTAGCCGCAACAGGAGAAGTACGACTACGAACAGAGGGAGAAGTATAGGACACAGGACTAACAAGGGAAGGGGTAGACACAGAAGCAACAACAGGAGTTAACAGAGCAGGAGCAGTAGCGGGAGCAGGAGTATGTGGAAGTGGAGGAGCGGTAGGGATAGCAACAGACAAAGGAGCAGGAACAGTCGGAAGGACGGGTGCAGGTTGAGGAACAGGCTGAGGAATAGGCAGTGGAACAGGTACAGGGGGAACCACAGGAGCTGTGGTACCCTGTACATATGGAGGTGGTGACTTCAGAAGATAAGACATTAAAGGATCCTCAACTGGTTCTTCCTTCTTATCCGACTCCGTAGGCAAAACAGGATAGCATTTATCTATGGACATACGCTGTAGCCTATCGAACACTTCCTTTTCCTTATCCTCCTTATCACGCTGAAACTGCTCTGCTTTCTTTACAATGGTAGCAACACCATCTCTCTGATTTCGTTTAGTCTGTCTGATTTCTTTCTGTCGGGCTTCTTTACGCCACAACCGAAAGGCATCAAACATGGCCGGCCTTGACTTTTTCGCAAATAATTTAGCCTCTAGATTATCTAAGATTGGAGTCTCAAAACTACCATGAGGTGGCCAACTAAGGACACCATCCTTCTTAGTATAGTGAATCCAGTAATCATTAAAAGTAATCGGTCCCAATCCGTGCTTACTGTACAGTTCATCAGTGGGAGTTCCAACCGGAGGTATCGGACACGAGTCCTCCAGTCGGGAATCCGTGCCACAACGTCTGAAACAACTAAACAAAGTACTACGACCAGGCATCTCGCACACTAGCCGAGTTTCACAAACTTCAAGGGTTACGGGATTTACCAAGTCCCAGCAAAGAGCGAAAACCCTCGGTTTTTGGCGTCTGCAGTCGTCAAATATCACAACAAAGTACCAAGAACCACAAATGCAATGGAACCATGCAACAACTAAGAACCACAACCAAGAACACTGGGAGCGACCCACAAATACTTAACTCAAAGATCGATGGCGTCACCAGGAAAGCCCGTCAATCGTCTCGCTATACCAAGGTCTACGCCAGGCGCCAAAACAGGTCTACAGTCAGGGCAGCAGTCCGTCGCAGCCGTCAGGAGGCGGGAATCTTCGCGGGAAAAGTCTTCGGGCCACTTATTTCGACAACAGGATCGATGAAGCGGAGTGCACCTTCCCTCGGAGATTTCACATGAAGTTCCTCACGATCGTCGGGCTTGGACCGGTACCACTGATGCAGCCCCACAGTGGGCGCCAACTGAAGGACTGGGTTATTTAAGACCCAGCGGTGCCAGGGAACAACACCTGAAACCTTCGTGGGTAACCTGCTCCGGCGTACAAGTGACAGAGACACGGGACACTTCCTTCGGCGTCAAAGATTCGAGCTTTATTTACTGCAGGGAACACAGAAGTCACGGCAAGTACATCAGGTGCTACTTGTGGAGACTGCTTCAAATTGGTTCTGTGGATCGCTCCTTTTATACACATTTTACCCATAGGGTTACATGGTACACAAAAGCTTATGACCCGGTTCCCACAATTATCCCCCAGAGGGGTCACTTTGGTCACTTTGATGCACACAAGGTCCGGAACATAAGTGCGGAAACATTTGGCAGTTCCCAACTGTAAAAACCCATCTTCCCATCATTAGGACATTCCAATCAGTAATAAAACAGATCGAAAAAGGAACAAGGACAGGTGTGGAGGAAGATGGAGACAGTGGGAAATTGGAAAAGGGTGTAAAAAGGGGAGGTATCGGGAAACACGAGATACAGGCATCTAAAGGACGTGCCTAATGAGATGCACGGCTGAGACAATAAACCGGCCGCTCGAGATGAGCCTCGAGCGGCGCCATCTGCCTTACAGTATCATCCCCCTCATCATAAAGACATTTACAAAGAACATGTGTCTTCCGCAAATATCTTGGAAGTCCCAGGGTCGCGAAGCGGACAACGTCCGTTCGCTGGCTACTTGAGGGCAAGAGACAAAATGGATGTCGTATCTAAGATGGAACCCGTGGGTACAGATAGAAATACCCACGTAACAGACAAACGGTTTAGGTTAGCACAGCGAAACTGCGTACACCCACTAAACTCGTCATTTGCGGTTCATAGATACCAGACTCGACTATATTCGTGCGAGTCAAAAACACCACTTACAATTGTCACGGAACCTCAGGGGAACGACCTCCATAGGCCCCACAAATGGTCAAGCACTCTAGACGGTCAAATGCTCAGCGAGCCAGGACTTCTGCACCCTCCACTAGGAGCGGTACTGCCCAACACTAGGACCGCCGGAGTTCTGGTTACAGACACTCCCCGTCCTCTAGACACAGGAAGATGCTCCTCAAATGACCTATGTACAGCTTAGGCCCCTGACCTGGCGCTCCCTTAGGGAACCCTCCAGGCCCTGAGATAGGGTTTCAGGCCAACGTGGGACACACCGTCCCACACTCACTCCGCCTCCACTGAGACAGGGCGTGAGCCCCTACACCCCTACCATACTACTGGGACCTAGCTGGGTTACACATGAACCTCTTCCCCTTCACAGGATCATCAGATACACAAGCCACTCCTTTTGGAACCACTCCCTAATGCCTCTGCAAGACATCTAGCACAGCGCCAGACATCCACCTCTTTGTCCAGTTCCTCTGCAGGACCTCTTGCACACCACCAGAGGTACACCTCTCATGCAAGCTCTTTAACAAAAAGAAAACTCACACCAACTCCTCCAGTTCAGCACATCACTCATTCGCACACTCCCCCCCCTCGGACTGGTCAGGCAGTTTCTACCACCCCTGATCCCTCAACCTGACCACACGTGACACAGGTACCAAACTCTGGGAGCGGGGAATGGGAATTAACACACTGGACACATTAAAGCTGCCACCACTGGATCCTACCACACTGGGGAATCCAGACACACGCACTACACTCAGGGAACAACCACCCTCCTGAGCTAGTCATTTCTCCTCACACTCCCTCTCTTCCATCTACCCACACAGGGACAGGATTTGGGATTGGACACTGGACCCAGCAAGGGATTTCTAATCTATGGGAACCTCCCCCTCTACTGGCGTCCCGCCCTGTCACTTTCTCTCATCTGCCACTAAACATAAAGCGCAGGAACACATTCGAAAATGACACTCTTGAGGAAAAAAATCAAAAACAATAATCCTAAACATGTGACTATCTGAAAAAAATTGCAGAGTTTTGTAATGTAGCCAGTTGTCGCTATGGCACTGTGCAAACACAAGTCCAAATCTGCACCGCTGACCAACAATGTTAGAACTGGCTATTTCTGGTAGGCTAAGGCTGACGCCAAAGCCAGGCAGAAACCACCATTCAAGTCAGGGCAAGGAAGTCACACGCCAAGATAACCCCTGCTCACCCCCTTGGTAGCTTGGCTCAAGCAGTAAGGCTAAACTCGGAGGCAATGTGTAAAGCAATTGCGCCAGTGCACAACAGCAACAACATACTAGGCACACCACAAAAGAGACTCCACACAAGGTTATTATAAAAATAACTTTTGTATTGTAAAAACACATCAGATAAAATCACACATATACGTGGTGCCAACTGGCACGGGAAATATTCACATGGGATTATTTACAAGACAGGGCCACATGGGCCACTGTCATAGTCAGATATAGCACTTCTAGAATAAGAAATAATAAACATAAAATGGTAATCACAAAGATCACAACCAGTAACCACTGGTAACAGGAACCAGGACCTTACTAGGACCACCTGTACTAAAAAGAACAACCACCTAAGTATCACACAGCATTTAGGGGTCTAAGAAAGAATACATTACTCATGATGCAATAAACCTACATTCAGAGGAGTAGTAAAGAGAAACACATGATGCCTAAAGCATTCAGAGGTGTTAAGAATAAAGCACATGATGTAATAGAATACATTCAGGGGTGCAGCGCAAGAAGACACATGATGACTAAACATTCAGAGGTGCAGCGCATGGAAAGAAAGACACATGATGCCTAAAAACATTCAGAGGTGCCAGAACAACACAATAGCGCAAAAACACACAGTAGGCAATCACTATTAAAAACATAGGAATCACATTGCGCCAACACTACATAAGCCACTACCTGTGGCAGTCCCTAGGCTAACTGGCATTGTGGGGCAAGGATGCCCTGAGTCCAATGTCAGAGCGCGCTGCCATGCAGCGCCAGTCACAAAGTACCAAAAAGCCTAAACGTGGCAGCTGCCCACAAAGTGCTGGGCAGCTGGGATCAGAAAGCTGTGGCAGGGCTCTCAGTAGCCCCTAGAACAAATCTGCGCCACCTCAGCCACACAGGCTCTAAAACACAATATGGACCCTCTGAGCCACACAGGCTCTCTAACATTGGGGCGACCCGCAGCCAATCGGGGCCGCCCTGACCAGCAACAACAAAAGGGCCCTCGAGCCTCGCCGGGCTCGTGAATCAAGAAATGGCCCCCTAGAGCCTCTCATGGCTCTACACACGTTGGGGCGACCCACTGCCAACAGGGGCCGCCCTTGAAGCCCTCATGGCTTGACTCATGTTGGGGCGACCCACTGCCAACTGGGGCTGCCCTTGAAGCCCTCGTGGCTTCATATGCACAAGGAGCGCGAGCTCGCACTACTGGGGAGGGGCGGACACCGACAATGTGTCCCGGCGCCCCCTCCCTTTCTCCTGCCCCACTCACCGGACTCGGGTGCGGGGCTCCTTCGGAACACACAGGAGCCTGGCCTTAGGAAGACGCCTCTCTCTCTACCCCAGCCATCCACCAACCGTGGGGGCGACCCACTGGCATGGGGGCCGCCCGGAGAGGAAGCACTGGCCAGGTCTCCCGCCCCCTCCCTTCACTCACCGGGACTCGGGCGGGCTGGTGCTGGCATCTCTCCTTCGCTCTCCTCTTCGGCGCTTCACTGGCGGTGGGGGCGGGCACCGACAATGTGCCCCGCGCCCCCTCCGCTCTCTCCTCACGGCGGGCTTGTGCCTGCGGGCCTCTCCCACAGCCATGGGAGCCCGGCACCAGCCGCCATCTCTCTTCTCCTCTCTCTGCTGCGGGGGCGGGACTTCCGGCCGGCCGCGCTGAGATTGGCCGGCCGGCCAGTCACTTCCGGGTCGCCGCGGGCAGTGCGGCGGCCCCCTCTAGACAGGCAGGCGGGCAGGCAAACTTTCCCGAGGAGTGGGCTCCCTCGTGGAAAGTAAAATATTGCGGCAAGGTCCCTGGCAGGGTAGACACCTGCCGGAGGGCAATAAATCCAAAATAAGCGAGGTGGGCACTCGCAGGATAGATCATCCAAACACGGGCAACATCGCAGGGTAGGCACCTGCCAAGTCTCACGCATCGGGCGTGAGACGCTAAAAACGCCCGTAATATTGCAAGGAGCGCTCTCAAGGCGCTAGGGGCATAGACAAGCCCACAGGAACGACCCCTGCATCAAGAAGGGTCCCAGGGACACAGCAAGTCCATCAATAAAGTCCCCCCTGGAACAAAGGGGGCAGAGTCCAGTCAGCCCCCAGCAAGGGTAGCACACAGCAAGTCCCAGCAATAAGTCCTTCAGGAGTCCAGAAAGCAGGGGGACAGTCAGGAATAGTCCCCCATCAGTCCATCAGGTGTCCAGGAGCTGGGCCCCAGCAGCAGCTGCATGTCCCTGGCAGATTCAAGTTAGAAACAAGAACCAATTGGAAGGGAACACAGCCCCTTCTTAAACCCAGAAAAGTCTTTGAAGTCTTTTGAAGTCCTTTGAAGCAGGCAGTGTGAGAACCAGCTAGACTGGTTTAGAGGGAAGTCCTGCCAGTATCAGGGACAGAGGTGACAGTCGCCCAGCGGGAGGTGGATCCAGCTTTGTAGTCACACAGGAACAGCCCTTCACTATCAGGTGCCATCTCCTCCCACTTCCCTGGCAGCAGATGCTGCCTTTCATCCATGGGCTGACTCAGACAACCTCCTGGGCTCTCCAGCCCCTGTCATCCTCAAACCAGACAGTCAATCCACAAGCAGGCCCAGGCACTCTGGGCCAGGCTCACCAGCCAATCACACGCTAGCACCAACTTACACAAATATGCCAACTTCCAAAAGTAGTACTTCTAGACTAGACACAGTCATGCCGCATACATCATTTAGCAGCATTCATTCTCACGAGTTCATACATACCAAACTCGCCCCTGCACTCCCCACACATCAGGAACTACCATGGGCATACATATTCCCCATTCATTCCTATGGGAGGGCAGGTCACTCACCACACATTCACAGAGAGCTCAAGCACTTTACACTGTACCACAGTGAAAAAGTGCGCAGAGGCCTAAAATCACTACCACCAGGTTCCAGAAACCGGATAGGAAAAAGCAAAAAGTCTAGGGGTGAACCTGCCTAAAGGGCGGGGTCCACCATTTCTTAACTGGGAAGTTCCATCTAGAAGAGAAGCAGCACATTATAGAAACTACCTAATAAGCAGTTAGTTCTTAAGCGTCTAGTTACTTCTCTAAATACCTTTTGAACTTCCTAGTTCAGCCTTTCCTTAATTTCTCTTTTAGCTGGACAAGGTTCTCAAGAATTATATACAAGGAATGTCATGGCATAAATGTCTCCTTCTGAAGCGCGCAAAAAGGAAAGAGGAAGGAACAGAGGGGAGGGATAGGCAAGGAGAAGCGCAAGAAGGGAGGAATTACTTAATACACAAATACACAAAAACCTGGGGGTCTGAAATGAAACAAGTGTGCTCAAGAGACCATACAGAATATTAAGTCAACAGAGTACTAGTTGGAATAACGAAATGGTCTTTATATAAAGTTTAATAATCCAACGCATGTGACCACCAGCAAAGGTAGGTGAGACCCAAGATCCAAAGATGGATTACCATCAAAATCTTGTTGGTGATCTTATTTTCTCATCTGGTCATCCACAGTGCTGGGCTGGGGTGTCTTTAGATCAGTGAGACTACTTCCAGAACCGCCTGGCAGGACTGGGGTCAAGCCCACAATCGCTTGCTGACCATGCGTGGGATCCCCAAATGGGACAAAATGCAGTGCAAAGGGTGAAAGTGTAGGGAAATGTGTAGTTAAAAAGGAATAGAGAACTCACAGTAAGGAAACTTTAATGGCTGTAAGCCTCTTTCAATTTAAAAACCTGAACAGTGCAAAAACGCAGTATAAACAAATACCTGCTTAGGGGCCGACATGTTTCTGCCAGATAGGGGAAATACTCCCTTGGCTTTCTTCAGGGCCTCTGTTCTTAAAAAACTTTTGCTACTGCTAGTGCAAAACCACACTCAAAATAATAAAGAAATCAAATATAGTGACATCTTTAAAGAATATATGTTCCTATTCCTCCATGTCAGCTGGTGTGTCAATCACCTTCTTGACAGGGGAAAATACCTCACCTCACCTGGACCAAGCACAGAGTAAGGGAGGCCACACTCTCTCCGGCGTTGCCCCGAACTATGTCTGAGGTTGGGGCCAACCTCAGACATAGTTTGGGGCAACGACAAAAATAGGGTGAATACCTAAGTTAGCCGGGGGCTTCAATCTAACCGTAACTGGGCCCAAAATCTTATCAATAGAATAAGGTCCTACAAACCTAGGTTGAAATTTCTTGTTCCCTTTTAAGTGCAAATTTCTGGAAGATAACCAGACCTGATCTCCTACACGATACTGTGGGGCAGGTTTCCTATGCTTATCTGTACCTTTTTTGTAAGACTTCTTAGCCTTGATGAGATTAGTCTCTGCAGACTTATGTAATAAGGCCATATCTGTCATTAAAGCCCCCACTGCAGGAACTTCAAGATCTGCGTTGAATAGAAAAGGATTAGGGTGACGACCAAAATTCAAATAGAACGGGGAGTACCCTGTGGAAGCACTCTTAACATTGTTACATGCAAATTCTGCCATCCATAACATGTCTGACCAATCTCTTCCTTGATCCACTAGGAATAGACGCAGATATTGCTCCAATTCCTGATTAATTCATTTAGTCTGACATTCTGCTTCAGGATGATAGCTAGTCGTTAATCTTCTCTCAATTCCCAACCCTTGTAAGAAAGCCTTCCAAAAATGTGACACAAATTGGGAACCCCTATCCGAGGCCACCACCCTTGGGATTCCATGGATCATTACTATGTGTTCACCAAAGACTCTTGCTAACTCCTGGGCTGAAGGAGAACCCTTTAAAAGAATGAAATGACTCATTTTCGGGAAGGTATCTACGATGACCAAGATTGTGTCATAACCTTTACTCACTGGGAGTTCAACAATCAGATCCATAGAAATGGTATTCCATGGATGAGTGGGAGTGGGAAGGGGTTGCAATAATCCTTGTGGAGCATGTCTACTTGATTTACTCCGAGCATATAACTCACAGGATTGAACGTATTTTTTGACATGAGAAGATAAACCAGGCCACAAGAAGTAACGCTGCACCAAATCCAAAGTTTTTGTGATTCCCTTATGACCAGCTAACAGATGATCATGACCCTTTTGAAGCGCCTTCCGCTGCAAATCAGTCGTTGGGAGATACAAGACTTCCTTGTAATAAGGCAATTGCTGATATAGTCTTCTGACACTATCTTGAGCCACCCAATCTTGAATTTCCTCCACAGACAAACTTTTCCCCACTTCCTCTTGAAAATTGTCCATAGAGACTGCACAAACAATCTTTGAGGCCGGAATAATAGGTTGAGGTTCCACTGAATGTTCACATTCTTGAGTATTGAGGCGAGATAATGCATCTGCTTTCCCTTTCTTGGGACCAGGACGATAGGTAATAACAAAATCGAAATCAGCAAAATACAAGAACCAAAGTAATTGTCGGGGAGTCAAAGTTTTGGCTGTCTTCAAGAATTGCAGATTTTTGTGGTCAGAGTACACAGTAACTGTATGTTTTGCCCCTAACAGATAGTGTCTCCAGTCTTCAAAAGAATCCTTAACTTCCAGAAGTTCCCTCTCGGCAATCGTATCATTCGACTCGGCAGGACTCAGCTTCCGTGAACGGTACGCCACTGGATGAAGCTGCCCAGTACTCCGATGCCTTTGCGAAAGCACTCCTCCTTTCGCTTGGTCAGAAGCATCTGCTTCCACATAAAAAGGTTCTGAAGGATCGGCATGTAGAAGAATTGGAGCCAAGATAAATCTTTCTTTCAAATGACGAAAGGCTTGCTACGCTTCAGGTGTCCACTCAAACTTCACTCCTTTTTTGAGCAAACGGGTGATTGGGACAATGAGTTGAGAGAATCCCTGGATAAAACGCAGAAAAAAATTAGCAAAGCCCAGGAATCTCTGAATCTCCTTTACATCTTGTGGAGAGGCCAATTTTCCAGCGCTCGTACTTTTCCAGACCACTCATTGTGCAGAAAGTATGACCCAAAGAACTCCACTTTAGTTGCACTGAAGACACATTTTTCCAGCTTTATAAACAAACGATGGGTTTGCAGCCGTTCCAGTACCGTTTGTACATGTTCCGAATGATCTTGTGGATCTTTGGAGAAGATCAAAATGTCATCTAATAGATGATGGCAATCTTGCCAATTAAATCTCCCATCACATCATTGATAAAATGTTGGAACACCGCAGGGGCGTTGCAAAGGCCGAAGGGCATGTTTATCAATTCTTATCAATGTTATTAAATTTTATATGTGATTATAATTATTGGTTATCTTATTTTCTTTTACCTGTGTTTATATAATGTTATACTAAGTTCTTTTGCCAGCTATTTATATTGTTGTTGCCTGGATACTGTTATTTTCTATCACCAGCTCCAGCATTTACACCTGCACTTGCCACTGGGTTTCCCATCGCCAACCCATCTTCCTTTTGGGCCAAAACTCGAGCTTCCTGCCGTGACACCACTAATTCTTGTTTCAATATTTTGTTTTCCTCTCGAACTGCACCTATCTCTCGTTGGATTCCTACTAACATTTCCCCTAAAGCCTTTAAATTAAATCCTTCAGCCATTCTACCCGGGCAAAGCAAATTTCTTGGGCACTTCAATCTGTCACGGGCTCAAGATGCTTAGCAGGGACAGAACTGATGCTAATCCCAATCGCCCGCCGACTGGTGTCACAGCTTAAAGCTACTAAACCAACCGGAGGGAAAAGGGGAAGTGGATTGAGAGAAGAGACACTCCATCTGCTGGCACCCTGGTCAGATTCTGGAATCTTCTATACAGCTTCTTCTGACTGCTACAAGGGTGTCTAATGCACAGAAGAGGGGTAGGGTTGAGAACACAGAAAAACCAATACTGCTGGATACTACACTCTAATAAGCTTTTATCCTACCAGCTATCTTCGGAGTCTTCGCCTCTCTTCTAATTAGTTTTCTTTCTTAACTGGGAAGTTCTATCTAGAAGAGAAGCAGCATATTATAGAAACTAGCTAATAAGCAGTTAGTTCTTAAGCGTCTAGTTCAGTCTTTCCTTAATTTCTCTTTCAGCTGGTCCAGGTTTTCAAGAATTATATACAAGGAATGTCTTGACATAATGTTTCCTTCTGAAGCGCGCAAAAAGGAAAGAGGAAGGAACAGAGGGGAGGGATAGGCAAGGAGAAGCGCATGAAGGGAGGAATTACTTAATGCCAAACAGTTTAATTTAACGCGTCAGCAGGAGTCTTACTGTACACTGAGTTGCTGGAGAATTCTCGCCGGAACTCCTCGTGTTCCAATGCAATGTTCAATGCTGGGCTCTTACTTGAAAGTCTCCTGCACTGTATCAAAGGTGCTGCTGACTGTGCACAATTCTCAGCTCTCACGCACCGCAGGAGGCTGTCTATGTATATGACGAACTTGATAGCGTACTCCGTTTCCTGCTCTCTCTCTAGGAGCCGAACTGTAGAATTCACGCACCACTGAGCGTAGGCAGAGTTTTGTGACTGGAGAAAAGACGAACTCTGAACCTTCCATCGTAGCGCTGCTCAACAACTGCCAAACTGACTAAACCTTAATTTCACTAGGCAAGGAAGTGGCGACTTCTATTCGCCTCTCAAAACTCTGGGGAAGTTATTTCAGACGTCCGTCTCCTCCCGTTATGAAAGTAAACACGGAGGAACGAACATTGCTTCTTTACCTCAGAAAATGCTAGTTGAAGTGCGCAGCTTGAAGGGCTCGCGCTCCCCATGAAAACTACACCGCATAGGAGCGCAACCTCGACCCTAAATCTGACCACTATGGCGGCCATCTTGGGGAGGTCGCATTACTGGTTACAGTAATGCCAGATATTTACAGTCTTTGGTTTTACCAGGACTCGTGAGCGCTTATGCCCTATGGAGCTGCTAGTCATGGCCACAATATGTTTCCTGACACATACCAACAGAGTCTACGAAGAAAGCCAGATGGCAGGTAAATTACTGGCATGGTCTACTAGAATCAAGCAAGAGGCGGGAGTAATTGATGAAGTGGCAATACCTGGGTCACAGATAATAGTCTCTGAAAAAGACAAAATCACGAACATTTTTGTAGATCATTACAACGATCTCTACCCAATCGACCACCAGGTATTTAAACAAGCTATTAAGTGCTACTTCGACAATTTATTTCTCCCTCAGGTCTCTGTGGCCAGAAAGAGGGTTTAATGACAGACATTTCGGTATAAGGAATCTCCAGGGCTCTGGCCTCAATGCCTGGAGGTAAGGCTTGTGGGAACGACAGGCTCCCGGTCGAATTTTATAGGGGTTTCTCTGTAGAGCTAGTTCCAATCTTGCAGGAGCTTTTTAATTTTGTTAAATTGGGAGGTGATGTTCCAGCGGCCTTTAAAGAATCCACAATAGTCAGATTTTTATTAAGGGTAAGAATCCCAGAGAGGTCGGCTCTTATAGGCCAATTAGCATCTTAAAATGCTGATTACAGACTTCTGATGAAAATCTGGGCTAGTCGTGTCACCTCTGTCTCACAATATGCCATACATAAAGACCAATCAGGCTTTATAGTAGGGCAGTCAATGTCATCAAACACCTTTTATTAAATACAAGCAATTGACTATTTTTATACCCACCAAACTTTTGCAATGATAATGATGGTCGATGCCGAAAACGCATTTGACTGTGTGAACTGGGGTGCGCTGTTTGATGGATTTGAAAGGTTTGGGTTTCCAGTACAAATTATTACTATGCCCCAGAACATTCATCAAGGAGCTCAGGCTCAGATCAGGATTAATTCTAAATGGGCAGGTACAATTATTATTAGACGTGGGACCCGGCAGGGCTGCCCCTTGTCGCCAGTTCTTTTTACTTTTTTTATGGATCCCCTAGCCGTCAGGATTCGGGATAACTTACACATAAAAAATCCATTAGAGGGGATGTCAAAAATAAAACTATTCGCTGACTATGTTATACTTTGTTTTGAACCAAAGAAACAAAATATTGATAGGATTTTGGAGGGGTTCACCGATTTTGAGGCGATAGGAGGATATAAAATCAATCATAAAAAAATAGAAGTACTGGCGTTGAACACCTGCTGTAATTTCCTCCCAGACAATCTAAAACAACAAGCCTTCTCGTCTGAGCCGATTCTTTATCTTGGTACTTGTGTTTCAAATAACTATGCGGATCGGACTAAACTAAGAAGTCACACTTTATAAAATTAAAGCTCTGTTGGAAAAGTTGACTCTTCTTCCCCTTACTTTGATAGGCCGTGTGGCGCTAATAAAGATGTCAGTATTACCCTTATTAATTTTTCTTTTTTCCAACATACCGATTAAAGTTAACACAGTTTATTTTAGAGAACTGGAGAAAGCATTTTGCCAGTTTCTCTGGAACAAAAAGACGCCAAGGTTAAAATGATCTATTCTTCAACTTGATATTAGCTGGGGTGGGTTGACCCTCCCCCATATTCGCACCTATTATAAAGCAGCTTTTATGGACTTTAAAAGGGGATCTTTGGATAGCTTTTCTCTTGGTAAGATGGATTTTGAAGCCTAGACTCATCTAACGGTCTTCTTAAAAACTTCCAAACTGCCAAAAAAAGTAAGGTACAAGACGTTTCAAGCTGTTTCTAATAGGCTACAGAATTTTTATCCTCAAAAGGTTTAATCCACGGGGTTTCTATATTTGGGTTTGACATAGGTCAGAAGTTTGGGCCTCTACATTCATAATGGTCATATTAAACTCTGGGAATCAAAAGGTTTTAATGAACTAAGCCATTTTATAATAGGAGGCAAATGTATTAATTGGGAGGAGTTTCAGGCCAGATGCGGCATTCAGAGCAGGCTGCTCTTCTTAAGCTTCCTTCAGATTAAATCTTTGATAAATACATTTATACCATCAGGAAATCTAGGGACCTCGTTGTTTCTTGCTGCTGTGTTTAGAGCAACACTGCGAGGTATAGGGAATTGGTATTGAATTTTTCGAAATCAAGGGAAGCCGCTAGTCGTTACCAATTTTCTCAATAAAATAAAACAGGATTTGCTCTGTAATTTTTCAGTTGAAGAGTGGCAGACTGTTTCTCAACTTAGCAGCAAGGCTTTGAGAGACGCACATTTTAAGAGAATGGCGTTCCTGTCACGCTGAATGGCCTATTATACCACTTATGCTCTCCATCAAATGTATACTTAATTTGAAAATAAGTGTTTCCGTTGCCAGCAGGTCGGAGAGGGTGGCTGGCTACATGTCTCTTGCACATGCTCAAATATGTGTTGAACTCAGTTGTGCTCTGGGAAGCACTATACAACCTGTGCCCCAGCTTGCACTTTTTGGGCTGTTAAAATAGTGAAAGGTGAATGCAAGGAAAGGCATTCCTGGATTTTGAAAGTCAGAGCTGATGCCGCAAAAATTGAATTTTATTTTTAGTGATGCATTATAATCACACGTGTAGAGCGCAACCACATATAATACTTTCTTATGTTAAAATGAGGTATCAAAATTGTGAAATGTATGAAATTGAAATGTGAAGTGCTTAGGCCATTGAAAAGTAACATAGAAAATTGACGTGGAAAGTAATTGTAACTAGCGGAAAATATTAACATGAAGAACTCCTGTTGTGAACTGACAATTATTCATGTACTAAAAATGTTTATTCATTATGTTGTTTATATGTGAATAAATGCAATAACCGAAATTGAATTATTTTTTCATGCAAATTTGTAAAATTCTTATGTTAGCTAAACTTTGTAGGCCTCAAATACAGTTCCCTTGAAACTCTTGCTTTAGAATTAACAGTCAGATTTCATGTGTGCTGTGGAATTGTTGTTTCTAACGTTTTGCGTTGTAGGTGAAAGAAAAGTTCTTGTTAGCTAGAACAATGTCTTTTTTTACTAGTCAGGCAAGGAGAGAAGAAGTCACATTCTGTGGCTTGAGCCAAAAAATGATGGTTGTTGTCCTTGACACAGGAGAAGGCCTGGGTACTAAGGACAAACTTTTGCAAGGAAAATATACTGTTGTTGCATGGTAAACACCATTAAGATTGTACTGAGAGCAGATGGCGTCATCCGCAATGAATCTTGGGAATGTTATCCACGAATAATGTGTTGATGAGAGTAGGGAAAGTGACCATTTTTCCTTCTGCCTTGGGAGCGAGAGCATCTGGGAGCAAGCTCTGTCTCTGTAGCTTTATGCTATATGACTTATCGATGTTGGAGAGACTTCTTAGGAAGAATCCACATGCTGACACCGTTTACCCTTTTCCTGAAGATGCTTAAGTAGGGATGTCCATTAAGTGTTACTGTAGGGAACTGATTTAATCCATCCTGTTTACGCACCATTCCTCAATGCAGGGTAATTTGGACTCATGCTTTCTGATCTACTACATCCTGCTTCTTGAATTAATTGTATTGTTTATGCTACATTGTCTTAATTGGATTCACAGATTTAGCTTTATGCTAATTCTGATGCATTTCTACCCGCTCGTCTTGAGGTGTCTTTATGTTCAGTTATTTTTGGCTTTATATGAAATCAAACTAACCTTACGTAGTTTTCTGTGGTTACTATGTGTCCAAAGAAATTCTTGGTTAATTGATTGGCTTAATAAAAAATGTTCTCCCCTCTACACTTTCATGCTGCTAAAAAGGATCATGGTATTGTGTCTCTAGAACAGGTCCAGAACTTATGGGCCCAGCCCTTTCAGTGCCAAAGTCTTATTATCCAGAGTGTATGCAGTTACAAAATGTACTGCATGCATTAGAGAGGCACAAAATACGCTGGATACACCTAGTCATTAGGGGAAGTGTCCAAAGCAAAGAATATAAGCATTTCAAATCTCAGTGGGCATCATTCACTTTGGCAAAAAGAACTGATGAGGACCGGAAAGCTGAACAAATCAAACATTCACCCCCAGTCACAGATCTGGGTTAGATCCATCATTTATTTTGCTCGCCACACAATTCCAGTTAGATCCCAGGCAATCAATCTTGATCCTGCTCCTCATGTGAACCTTCCAGCCTGAACTGCCAGGCCAAGTCCTCTCTGGACCGGAAACAAGCATCCTGGGACTGGTTACGGTCATTAACTTTAGACCATATTGCAACACCCAGTGCAGCTCCACATTTGAAAGTGACTGTGTCAGACTCTTGACAAAAGGTCACACAAAGCATAAGGTATCCAATTTAATTTAGAGGCTATGATAGATAAATGGCTCCAGCATCCTTCTTTATGGTTGACTTTTTGCAATGGACAAAGGCAGCTCTATCGTATCAGGCCTGTCAATAAAAACAGCATCCCATTTTCAGCATGTGTACTTAATTTAGCAGCGATGCATTGTCTTTTGGATTTCACCTTTAATGGCAGGCTTGTGGATCCCACATGCAAGCCATTCTTAATCCACTTGCAATACTTTGTCTCAGCACCAGGAAACCCACCATAACCTACTGCAACAAATGAAGTTGGAAGCAGTAACCGATAAAGGATATAGAAAGAGGAGAGTCTGAGGGAGATGGATGAGAGATAAATAGACAGGAGGTGGAGACTGATGGGCGGGCAGACAGATGGACAGACTATGGAGGAGTGGGAGTAGGAGGGAACAAAGACAGATAGAAAGAGACAAAATAATTAGGAGAGCTTCACAGGGGAGAAATAATGGAGATGGAGAGAATGAAAAGGAAAGGAAGAAGAGAAACAAGATGAAAGATGCATTATTCGGTCAAATTGAAGAAAGGTAGAATTGAGTGAATGAGGACAGCAATAGAAGGTTTAAGAAAGAGAGAGGCAGGAAAAAAGTGTCAGAGGCAAATAGAGAAAAGGGGCAGAGAACTGATAATGTAAGCATTTCCAGAAAGTGGGAAGGTGTGCAAAAGTGCATGATAGTGGAAATGGGCTTTTGTGCTCTTTTTCTGTTATTTTCACACCTAACGTTGCCTAAAGAGCACAAGAGAGTATTGTGACCTGGCCAGCTCAATAAAGAATTGGTGTTTCAGAAGCGACATAAGAAGCAATGGCTTGGTGCATTCCAGATTGCTGCCTGAGTATGGCTTCTAGACATTTTGTCTAAATAAGTACCTGCTTATAGGACATGGAATTATACTGATTGAGCTACCAATAGCCATTGCAGTGCAGCTACAACATGCTCATTACTGTCAATAGAAGCCCTAAAGCATCATGCAAAAAGGAAAACACTAGTTACCATTATATTGACATAGAGGTTAACTGCACCACACATATGCAAATATATCATCTGCACAGGGACGCATCTCTCTCCGATGCCAAAATGAAGGTGCACTGTGAATGTGACTGATCATGTGCACAAAAAGGCATGCCACCACTAATTTCAGCACACCTGCAGCATTGTGCACTTGTGTCTGAGTTGTGTGCAAGCTTCTGTATGTGCAGTAAAATCCACCTATATGCACATGCAATTCCTGCACACAACTCAGACACACATGCCCAATGCTGAAAGTGTGCTGACATTGGTGGTGGAATGCCTACTCATGCACATGATCAGTCACATTCACAGTGCATCCTCATTTTGGCGGCAGAGAGAGATGGGTCCTTGTGCAGACGACTTGTATATGTGTGGTGATAATGCAAGGGGGAAATGGATGTCAGCCAATCACCTTGCCCTTAATACCGACAAAACTGAGGTTCTCTTCTTCAGCCAGAAATCACCCCCCCCCTGCAATTCTATGGTGGCCCACCGTCTTGAACCCTCCACCCACTCCAGTACAGGCTGCCCGCCACCTAGGCTTCACATTTGACAACACCTTGTCTGGTAGCTCCCAAGTCAACAAAGTTGCGGGGGCTTGTTTTTCCAAACTGCGCATGATCAGGAAGATTTTCCCCTACCTCCCTCAATCATCCCGCAAAACGGTTGTCCAGGCACTTATCACAACACATCTAGACTATGCCAATAGTCTTTATGCAGGTGCCCCCCAATATCTGATTGACCGTCTGCAAATTGTTCAGAACGCCGCAGCTCGGCTCATTGGTAATATCCCTGCCCGTACTTCGGTCAGAGCATACCGGGATGAGCTTCACTGGCTCCCCATAGCCCGGCGTATCGACGTTAAAATTCTGATTCTGGCATTCCGTGCAATTCATGGAACTGGCCCGTCCTATCTGAGCAAACGACTTAAGATTTCATCTTAAGTAAGACATCTGAGATCCAACAGCCTTCGTCTACTGATCGTCCCAAGATTCAGGCTTTCTCGAAGTGGCGGCAGAACTTTCACCGTCACAGCTGCCAAGCTCTGGAACAGCTTACCTCTTGACCTCAGGTTCATTGAATCTGAGCCAGTCTTTCGACGCAAACTTAAAACCTGGTTGTTTACTAAATGTTAATAAAGTTCTTCAGCATCTCTTATTCCTCTCAGTTGGACTTGAACCAGGTCACTCTCTCTGGGGTCACTCAGGTAATCTTAGCGCCGGGACACCTACGCCGGAGGTAGCCGCGCGCTTTTCAAGCTTCTAAAATAAATAAATAAATAAATAAATTCTGATATCCTCCTGCATCTTCAGGCAATGTGTGCCCCTGCCTGTTCATGAGGTACAGTCCTGCGTACACCAAGTGGAGAAGTATCTACTGAGTCTGCATACCAGACACACAGGCAATGTCACAACAAAGTGACCATGTAGGCCGCTGGATAAAAGATGCACAACCAAAAATGCACACAAACAGTAGACTTCACTCAAAGGGCGATGGAGTAAAATGAGCAGGGGGGCTTTGCCTACAACACCACAGTATGTGTACAATGCAGATCAGGAATGTGTCACACAAATATGTACTGCATGCCTGGTCTGTGTGCTATACTCACAGAAACACAATGTGCTGGAAAAGCAGTATGACAACCAAAGTATGACAACAAGCAAGGAGAGCAAAGTTGCATCAATTAATGACAAAGGCCCAAAAGGCACCCTCAACCCTTATGTCAAATTGGACTCCTCCACCCCCAAGTGTACACATATGCCATACAGAAAACAGCTTTCCACATCAGTCCTGATGTGAATTGGCTGTCACACCATCATGTGCAATTAAACTTAACTATTTGGTAAGTCAAGTGTGTCAGTGAACAAATATGCAGTCAGGTAGTTAGCACCCCATGCTAAGCCAGGCATTAAATACCAGAACCAGGACAGCATATACCATAAATGTCAGCAGCTGTATGGCACATAGACAAACACATCACCCTGCCATTTACATCTCTTGTGTGGGTGGCGGTGACAAGGTCTGAGCACCATAAATAGGCATTAGGAAATGCACATTCCTCAAATCACGGACCACTTACACACCACACATGGGGTCAACTTTAAGTTTAATGGGTGTTGACACTGTCTGTTCAGACAGCAACAACAATATAAAATAACGCTGTACCATACTCACAACAGGTAAGCCAACAGGAGGGCAGTAAGCAATGCATGCAACATAAAACATGAAGCACGACATGCACACAAGACTAATCACAATAGACAAAGCTACCTGGATGCCCATGTGTACTACATAGTGCAGCACATGTTGATACAGCAAGTAGGCTCTCTTTGCTAATGTGCCTAAAGGGGGCCTTCCTCACACATAACTAATCTTGCACAAAGCACATGCACATGTGTAGTACCCTTCAAAGCTGCATGTCCGTGAGCCACACTGACAAGGCAAGCAACAGTGCATGATGAATAGCATGCCTGCAGGCCCAACATATTAACATGATTCAGAAAAGGGGGTGGTCTGCTTAATTCAGACACTCTATCCATCACCACCCCCTTTTCTGAATCAACATATTAACATGGCGCAGGCAACCTCTCGGAGGTGGCTGAGTGTGGACCACATCCTTAAAGGAGCAGGTCAAACTCTGAGACATCCTCGTGTACATACAACCCCTGACGTAAACAAGACATTTGATGACAAACAATGCACAAGTATCCCAACTCCGACCAAGACCCATATTCCACCCTACTTGCAAGATCTCAGCATTGTAAATGCACAGAAGTGAAAGACTCTCTGCCTGAAAGGTATAACGGGCAGTAAAGCCAAAGCTGCAGGTGCCACTATCACGCAGTGCACACACATACAAATCTGAGCTCTTCAACATAGACTACTATGTGGTATAAAATGCATTACTCACACAAATGAACAGAGGACACAACTGGTGCCACTTGTGTGTAGAAATTGTACAATCACATTTGCCAAAGCTTTAAACTGTGAGATTACAATGTACAACAAGAACATCACATCCGTGATGTCCTCAAAATAATCACTATCCCGCACCAAATAGGCATCTCCTCAAAAACAGTCAGAGACTACACTGTCCTATAGTCTGCTTTGAAACTCATCCAATGCATGAAAAACACTGTTAAACTATATCTCCCCCATCACATTGCAGCGGGAGAGAGATCACCTCCTGGACAGCAGACTGGCCTCATCACTGCATTGCTGCCCCAAGGTCCGGCGCTGATGAATGCTGCTGCTGCGTCTACATTCTTAGCTCCACCCCCTGATGTATCAGTGCCTCACAGTGCTCCACCCACTTTACCACCACCCACATGTGAGGCACATGACAGATCAGAGGTCGAAGAGGAGGATGATAGTGCATTTGTGCTAAGGAGAAAGCAGTAGCATCCATCGATGTCAAAAGGCCCCTTTCTTTTTGTAAAAAAAAAGTCCCATTTCTTTTTGGTTCTGGGCTTTGTATCATACCACGGAACATCATTTTCCACTGTCTTCCACTGTCCCTCGACACTCACCTTGGACCTCCACATGGACTGCCCGCTGACTGAACTCTGTCTCTTCCCTTGAACCTGTTACCACTAAAGTAGTCTGTCTGGCCCTCTAACGGGCCTCTATGCAATGTGTGCTTGTATTGCCAACCACTGTTCCAGTCTTCATCCTTTTAATGTAAATAAAACTCTTTAACTCACACAGATGTGTGTTGTCTATGACCAATCAAGTATAGAAGTCTGTAAAAAGTGAATGGAAAGTACGTCCACCAGAAGGTACAGCAAGGGAAATACGAGCAATGTACATGTTTTATCTGACACAGATAGTCAGTGAGTGGACCGGGTATGTGTGAACTAGCTGTGCCCTCAATTCTCCAAAATGACAATCTTGCAATATTCCAACCTAGCCCCACGCCCATTAAGGAAATAGGCATGTGTGCTAAAATGTCCAAGTCTGTTGCAGGCCACAAGTTGTGTCTCTCTTAACAATTTCAAACAATTATCTCTTGGCATATCTACTCACACTCTTCGGGTGGACAAAGCCTGTTGTGAGGGGACGCATTGCATATCACATCCCAAGATGGTGCACACCATATTCACATTGATGAAGATACGTAAGGGCGCATGTCTACCATACACATATGGAACCAAAATGTCTGCCTCAGTGAAGTAGAGTTGCCAATAGGGACTCACCCCAAAGTGCAAGGCATCAATCAGCCCCTTCCTGTGGACAAACAATGCATACCAAATTTGGATCCCTCTCATGCTGTGGCCACTGTGAGTGTATCGTGCAATGTGTCTAGGGATGTGTGGTGCACTACACTTAGCATATAGTCAGATGCAAGGCCAACATTTCAAGAGTGGCATCACTATGAGCCAATGCCAGTAGTAACAGCTGGGACAAGTGGCTATGACACTGTCACTACCCGGAGCAATGCAACATTTCCCCCCTTGTGTGTAGCAGAACTGTGTGCCTGCACCAAAAGGTTAGCTGGGACAACATTATAAATTGACAAATTAGGGAGTACTACTCCTAAATGCCATTTGTGAATACCATAAAATGTAAAGTCACTACTTATTCTCAGATGACTTTAGAGAATCAGTAACACTGTTGTGCCATGTGCCATTCAGAATGGACACACAAATATACTAAATTATGCATGCCCCGAAGATTGAGTGTCCATGCACAGGATCATATATTTCTAAGGAAGCTGACACACTGGCACTACGCAGCAAGTGTGCCAAGGTCTGTGCAACGTAGATGGACTCAGCACTGGGAGCATCTGATATGCAGGTGTGTCATGGAATCTGTGGTACCCAGCGCATACATCCATCTCCATGATGGATAACAGTAGCAAATTCTATATCCTCTCAATGCCATGTCCCTAGGTTGTGTTGTAAATGGGGAACAATGTGCTGTCCAATTCTGTGAGTCACACTTAAGATGTAGAACATTACAAACGACTGTCCCTAGACTTGGCTGTAAAGCCTACTTGCCACCCTGTCATCCATGCAAGTTCACTGTGCTCACATCTAAGGTATACTGACACAATACATCCTGCTAAGTAACATGTCATGACCAGACTTACACATTTCATGGATTGTCCAGTGATGGTATGATTTGCATACAGGGTTATAAGCCACACTCCCCAACATCATCCCTGATATAAGTGCAAGCAGAAATCCAAAATAGTAAACATTTATTAGAACAGTAAAAAGAATGAACTACCCTAAACTAACACTGATCACTAGAACTACTACTAACATCTAAACTAAGTAGAACATTTTTACTAACCTAAACTATCTACCCTAACTAATCCTAAACATGCAACAAAATATCTTAAACATCAACCTCCCTCCCACCCTTAAGGCACACCACGCGACAGGACAAATACATCTAAGCTACACATAAACTAACTACAAATGTAACCTACACAAAGATATATTTTTTTAGTATATAATTAAAAAAAAAATTTAACAACAAAGACATCAACACCCCACCCAAAGGAAAAGAAAACTTATCCCCAAATGCTGCATAATAATACATATCTGAAAGCTACCTTAAAATCTATGACTAACTATAACCTGAAAAACTACACTATCTAACAATTAAAAGAACTAACCTAACACTACCTAATTTCACAAGTTAAAACATTGAGGAAAGGGAGAAATAGGGGATGGGGTCCAACATGTTCAGGCATCATGGCAGTCCAAGGTATTTTTTCATGTCTCTGATATGTCTGGTCTGCTCCGTCATTTCTCGCCTGAGCTCTGCCAGCAAAACATTGTTGCAATGCAGGATCCTCCTGTCCCTCACTGTGAATGGTACCACCTGATTGGCAGGTGCAGGTGGGACTGTTGCTTGACGGGGTGGCCTTAGGGGGATGGGACACCTCTTCAGGCTGGGACCCACCACTGATGCCAGAGGGGCCTGGGATGGCCTGTGTGCCAGTTACTGCAAGGTTGGACACCACCTTCCATGTACCTGCTTTACATTCCTCCTGGTACCTCTTTGCCATATTGCAGTACCCTTTTGCCATCTTCTTGACATGCTTGAAGCAGTCTTTCCTCACCTGGAATACATGTTGTTCGGCTAGGGTCATGTTGTTTGTAAAATATCAACAATGGGATTTTGAGCCTTTAGACTATGTCAATGTTCTCCATTCAAATCTGTAATACAAGATCACTTCAACATGGGAGCCTACATTCCAGCGTAACTATGGGAAGTCAGAGAGTGACCTGAACAACAAAATGTTGAATCCTGGATCAGTGACTACATGCTGGGGAGACTGACAAGACAATGCATGGCATGGGACATGTACCGTCACAACCAAATGAGACTGAAAGTGTCAAATGATGGTGCCAAGACATACCCTGACTGAGGGTGACATGTACAAGGAATCGGAGGAGGAAGGTATTAGCCCTCCCTGTGTAGCACCACCCTCATCCTCTCCTGTGACACAGTGCTGCATCTTATGTAAAATGCTCATGTGCAGCCCTGTGTGTCCCCCAGCAACTGTGTGCAGTTCATCCAGTCAGCGCCAACACAGACACTCTTGCAAGGTGTCTGTGTGCAGGGAGCTAGTTAATGTTTTGGAAGGTTACCCTACCTGCACAGGAACAATCCTGGGACAGCTATACTCACACTATCAACTATGCTGCATCATGCAGCACACATGCAAATCCGTTGTGTGGCTGAACACTGACTTATACATGAGGCACTGTCCCTCTCTCCACCAATACTACACAATATGTGAGGCTTTGCCCCTGAGAGGGGGAAACATTGTTTCCTCTAAATTGTCACTCATGCATGTCTTGTATCCACTAATCCGACTCTGTATTGAATCAAAATACGCAGGCCTTTACAACGCAAATTGTCACAGTGCATTTCCCAGTGTAACGGCACCCTGGAGTCATGATGCTTATAGTGTTGTTATGGGTAATGCTTTCTCACAGATAGCGTTGTAGGGCCCTGCTTTCTAAAATATATGGCACAGCAATAAATGCAGAGCTAAAGCTTGCGTGGTAAATGCATGTGGAGTAATGTCACCAATTGGGACAGAGGAGTTCGTACACCTGATCCAGAGTCAATGATGAAATTACCCTAAGGAGACAGCTTGACAACACCATTGCAGTGGCCAAACATGCCAATGAGATTCATAGGGCCATCTTTGCTGTTTTTTTGAGGAAAGTGCCATTGTATTGCTTGGCTCAAAGATACGCACTACCACTTCTGTGAAGCTGGTATGCAGCATACCTACAAATTCAAAGTGCCAAACTGTATCTGAGCACTTACGGACTGAAAAGCACTTCCTACTTGTGCATCATCGGGTACACTTGCACAGTCATCTCAGTCAACAATGTACATGCATTCCATGTCATGTGATAGTCATCAGCAACCCCACTTACAAGTCTCCTCTCCTATCAGTGCACTCTGTAATCCACATGCATGTGCTGTGGTGACAGAACCCATAGACCATGGGGCATATTGATAAGGAAGTGGCGGAGAGAGGGTTTAGCCTTCTTGGCTTAACGCCTCTTTCCGCCACTTTGGAAACACAAGGCTGCACAATATTATCAAGGATATGGTGCAGACTTGCGTTTTCCCCTGAGATGGTGCTAAGTTTCATAACTTAGCCCCAACTCAGGCACCCTTGCACCAGAGTGCAAGGGTGTGAGTGCAGGGGAGGTTTGTTTATGTACAGGAAGGTGCCCCTTCCTGCACATAATCAATCCTAGAATGCCATGTTGTGACTTTCATGTGTGCGGCTTTGTGCAGCACACAGGAAAATTGCAATATGGAATATTAAAAAATATTTATACATGTACAGGAATAGAAATCATGTAATTTAGTTTTTTCCATGTGTGCTGCACAAGGCAGCACACATGAAAAAAACAAAAACAATGAGAAAAAAACATTCGTCCTCGTTTTACGAAATTAAGACCAGGATTTCAGTGGTGTTAAATTGTGCGGTGCCACCTACCAATGCCGCCCTTGTTAATAGGTGGCAGCGTCAAATACAATGGATGTTGCGGTGGAACGCCCACCACAACACCCACTGCATGCTCCTTTCACGCTAAACACAGCGTGAAAGGGTGCCTTATTAAAAAGGAAGTGTTAATACATGTGAAGTGGCTTAACGCTACCTCGGTTATAACACAAGGCCCCTATCGCCAACACAATGTCACTGAAAGTGACGTTGTGTTGGTGATAGAGGCTTGATAAGTGCTGATAAGGTTTGAGTGCTGAGAGGAAGCCGACCTTTTACTCTCCACCGTCATTGAACGAAAGGGAGAAAAGGACCACGCTCACCTTTGGGAGCTGAGTTCCGGTTTTTAATGACTACCTCGCTGGTATGAGAGGCTAGGCTGCTGGAAGGCACGCGAGATACAGTGTCTCTTGCAGTGGCATTTAAATTAAGTTGCCCTGAAGAAATTGCCTGATAAAAAAACCATGGCAATGAAACATGTCGGCTGTAAGTAGAGTGTGAGTCGATAGGTAGTATTCACACTTTCCTTTTTTAATGTATATGTGTTTACTGTTTGCAACATAAAAAGGAACACGAGTAAAGTTGATTGTCCTGGTTGCGCAGTAACTTATATGTTAAGTGTTTAATGTTGTAAGTTTTGTCACATATAAGTTGTGTTCACTGCACCAATCACTGTCCTTTTCATTTGGGGTTTGAGACACGTTTACGTTATAGCTTGTTGGCACCAATGATGAGAACAGGGCCAACCTGGTGAGTACCAGCCAGGGGTCCCATTGGTGGTTCGCCCGTGAGGTGCCTCCTCGCTTTTCACACATTTTTTGTCTTGTGAAAATCATCGTCAGTCTAGTGCTGTTATATATGTTCAGATCAGAGAGGTTATTTTTTTAAAGAGGCAATAGATGGAAACATTTGGGATTATCCTAAGATTATAGGGATTCCCCGGGTGATTAAGTTTCAATCACTGATGTATACAGATCAATAAGTAAATATTGCCACGAGAACTAGGATTGGTGTTGTTGAATGGCTTGATAATATGCACCTTAATTTCAATGAGTATCACTCACTGGGTATGGGCAAATTTACAACTGTGAAACAAAGGCATTGCTCCACCTTCACTTACCGACTTGTACACACTTCTGACTTCCACAATACATCATCACACTGTGGGCAAGGGACATGTGATACACACCCATGCTGCATACTACAATGTTGATCATTTGACCCAGACATCCATGACACCGCACTATGCCAATATATGATGTCCAAACTCAATAGTTGCATGTGGGTCCTCGAAGCTGTCGATGTCCCCCTGTGTGATAAGTGGCCGACCATCTGTGAGACAAAAAACAAATATGTGTTGGTATCGGACGTTAAATCATTTGTGTCATATTACTCAAACAAATTATCAACATAAGTGAAAATGCTACGTAACTGTAGTGTTCCGTTTCATGTTGGCTACATGATTGGGTCCACTTTGACTGCCATTCACACCAGACCTGTGAATGCTGATTCGGGAGAACCAAGAGAATAATGCTAGCTGACATGCACATAATAGTTGTGTTGTAAAAAACTACAGGAGTATAACCCTTAAACCACGTTGAGATTAGGGTAGGTACATGAGAATAAACAAACAATATCTCAACTGGTATTATTATGAAAGGCGATTAGACATGTATGCATCAAGCATTACGTGAACAGAGACAAGGAGATTCAATAAGTGTTTTTTTGGGAAACGTGCTCATGGCATCGTATAATTATAGCAAAAACAACAGTTGATGGACAGAATGCACAACAAGGTCCAGGGAAGACATGGCTTGGCAGTTCGGGCTGGACTGCTCCCATAAGGCACAGGGTCAAGACTGATTTGCATATGGCCATGTCTGAACTGGGGTGGTGTTGTGAGCAAAATAACGATGGATTAAGCCCAGATCTGTGACTGGGGGTGAATGTTTTGCCATTGTGCAACATTCCATCCATGAATTGTAGTTTTTGCATTTGTCACCCCTAGTGGGACGGGTATGCTCAGACCTGAGTCCTGTGCTCTCCATGCCACTGGAATCAAGCTATCCTGGCTGATGACGGCTGATAGCCAGAAACCGGTCCTAGGATGCTTGATTCTGGCCCAGGGAATTCTTGGCTTGGCAGTTCTGGCTGGACTGTTCTCATGAGGCACAGGGTCAAGACTGATTTGCATATGGCCATGTCTGAACTGGGGTGGTGTGGTGAGTAAAATAACGATGGATTAAACCCAGATCTGTGACTTGGGGTGAATGTTTTGCCATTGTGCAACATTCCGTCCATCAATTGTTGTTTTTGCTTTTGTCACCCCGAGTGGGACGGGTATGCTCAGGCGTGAGTCCTGTGCTCTCCATGCCACTGGAATCAAGCTATCCTGGCTGATGATGGATGATAGCCAGAAACCGGTCCTAGGATGCTTGATTCCGGTCCAGGGAAGACATGGCTTGGCAGTTCGGGCTGGACTGTTCCTATGAGGCACAGGGTCAAGACTGATTTGCATATGGCCATGTCTGAACTGGGGTGGTGTGGTGAGCAAAATAACGATGGATTAAAACCAGATCTGTGACTGGGGGTGAATGTTTTGCCATTCTGCAACATTCCGTCCATCAATTGTTGTTTTTGCATTTATCACCCCGAGTGGGACGGGTATGCTCAGACGTGAGTCCCGTGCTCTCCATGCCACTGAAATCAAGCTATCCTGGCTGATGACGGCTGATAGCCAGAAACCGGTCCTAGGATGCTTGATTCTGGTCCAGAGAAGAGATGGCTTGGCAGTTCGGGCTGGACTGTTCCCATGAGGCACAGGGTCAAGACTGATGTGCAAATGGCCATGTCTGAACTGGGGTGGTGTGGTGAGCAAAATAACGATGGATTAAACCCAGATCTGTGACTGGGGGTGAATGTTTTGCCATTGTGCAACATTCCTTCCATCAATTGTTGTTTTCACATCGTATAATTAAAGAACAGAAAATAATATATAAAGTTGTAGCAGCACTGTATGTAAGCAAATACAAAACAACTTGAATTGGACTTGGTGGTCTAAATGTGTAAGTGACTCAAGAAGTGGCGACGCAAGTGACAATTGTGATCAGAAGGAACGGCGAATGGTGACAAGGTGCTTGAATATATACAGTGTATCAAGTGAATAATGTGGCTCAAGAAAATGGTTTGTAATGTGGATTTCTCAGAGGATTTGACAGATGGATTAACAGAGCCACATTAGGAAATGTGCCATCAATTGCGATGAACGGTCAACGACGTTTCGATCCTCTTTGGTCAGGATCATCTTCAGGACCGGGTTGTCAATTAAAATGGTGCTGGTGGGTTCCAGAGCTGCCAGGTTGGATCTGAAAAATGAAGGGCGGCCGGCGTCTGAGGAAAAGGAACCTGGCTAAGGATGTCAATCGCTTAGCGGGTGCCAATTGAGCAGGATTTCAGTGGGGAACAAATCAATGGGCAGGCGTTGAGGGATTCTGTGGGCAATGGCCAGGTTTGGCAGCCTGAGGCTGATTGACTCAGCGTAGAAGGCAGCGAACTCGCCATGTCTGTGTGCGGCAACACTTCACAGACACTATCAACAGGACACAGCAACACTCTCCAAATCTCAAAACTGCGCAGACACCACCAAACAACTCCAACACTCTCCACAATCACCAGCAATGCGCTCAAAAGAGGAAGTGAAAGTGCATAACACTCCTCCAGTAGACAGGAAGCATGCAGACATCACTTCCTGTGGGTTTGCAGCCCGTTTTTGACAAAGCGGTAAAAATCATCTGCATGCAAATAGGCTCCTGAGTAATATTTTGTATTGTGCAATGTGTTCAGCTATGTATTTTCCATCGAGCATATGAAAAAAGCATTGCAGTCAGATCTTCACGCTAAGAGCAAGTTCATACACATATGTACAGTCTTAGAGCAAAATTAATTTCAGAGTCCAATAACAACATCAAAAGCTTGTTTAGTGCACAAATGACACTTTAAATATAATATTTCACCCCAGGTGACACCCTAAATTGAATTGCATCTTTTACCCCAGGTGACACCCTAAAGTGCATATTTCACAACAAATCAATCAATCAATCAGGGGAATTGTAAATGTGCTACTCACCTGTGGGGGTCATGAGGTGTTGGGGTGGGTGGGTGCACAGATCTGTTAGCCAAAGAGCCAGGTCTTGAGGGGCTTCATAAAGGTGTTCAGGGAGGGGGCGCGTCTGATGTCTGCCGGTACCTCGTTCCAGGTCTTGCAGCAATGTGAGAGAAGGATCTTCCACCTGCTCTTGCTCTGTGGATCCGAGGGGTTTCGGCCAGTGAGAGTTTTGTAAATTGGTGGTTTCTTTTGGGTACGTGAAAGTTGATTCCGTCATTTAGGGATTTGTGTCGTGAGTAAGAATGTTGAAGCTGACTATTTTCTCCACTGTGAGCCAGTGGAGTCTTCGTAGGTATTGGCTGATGTGTGCGTACCAGGGGATGCGGAGGACGAGTCTGGCGGCGGTGTTCTGTATTGTCTGGAGTTTGAAGAGTATGGACTTGTTGATGCCGGCGTAGAGTGCATTTCTGTAGTACAGTCTGCTGGTGATGAGTGCATGGTTGACTGTCCTGGACTCAAGGGGGATCCATTTGAAGGATTTACAGAGGATGTGGAGTGTGTTGAAGCAGCTGTAGCTGACGGCATTGACCTGTTGGTTCATGTTGAGTGATGAGTTGAGTATGCTGCAGAGCTTTTTTCCGTGGCCTGGGGGGGGAGTTGGTCTTCTGAGGGCAGTCAGCTACCAGGTGTTGTCCCATGCTGAAGTGGTGATTCCAAGGACAAGGTCTTCTGTCTTCTCTGCATTGAAATTCAGGCAGATGTTGGTCATCCAGACTGCACTGTGTTGCATTCCTTTCTGGAAGTTGATTTTGGTGGTGGTGGGGTCTTTGGTAAGGTAGAGGATGAGCTGAGTTTCGTCAGTGTAGGATAGGCCTTCTGCCACAACTGCAGTTCAGTTGAGGCTGACCGCTACAGTGGAGCCCCACGCCTCCACGTAGCACCTGTGCACCAGCTTCCCTCGCTCCTCCTTCTCCCTGCGCGAGGTTGATGGCAGCTGATGGCGGCGTCCGCTGCTATCTGGAGCGTTTCTGGCGTGATTTTGGTGTCTTTGAGCAGCTGAAGCGGTAATGAGAAAAGGTGAACTTCGCTAAGGCTTAGGCTCTTCTGGACCGGAATAACTGGCTCCCGGCACCCGGCGTTTCATTCTTCTGACTCCGCTTATTTGGAGCCGCGGTATTGTGGACTCTCCAGTTCCGCTTTCTCAATGCTAGGACCCGCTGGCAGCACTGTTTTTGAAACGTGGCTGCCCGTAACTTCAATTTTTGTGCTGCCGCTGAGTGGAGGCTCTTCTACATGGTCTCACGTTCGGCGAAATGGGATGAATTGGAGGCTGGGGCTAAAGGCTAAAGGTTGTGGAAGGTCGTAGCGGTTCCTGGAAAAAAAAAAGCACGTTTTACGTCTGAACACTGAGCACTGCGAACTGATCAGCAAGTTGCGAAAGTGGTGAAAGTGAAGCCTTGGATGTGGTGAGCAAAAAGAAAAAAAAAACACAAAGATCTCATTTTACTTGCTTTCTTTGCTGTTTCTGGGGATATAGTTATACTATCTTATATATTTGCAAAGTCTCTGATATAGAGTTTAGAAGTTCTTTCTCTATAAGACTAGGCGATCGTAGACTACATTACCCATAATCCATCTTCCGTATTCTCCAATTAAAGATTTAGGATGGGCAAACTTTTAAATACACGTATTAAGGCGAAAGCACGCCGTCAACAGACTAAAGAGGCGAAGGAGGCTGCTGCTATGGCTGGCTAATGATCAAGACAATGCTAAAGTTGAATCCCCCCTTGAGAGCTCTGAAGATGAGGGGGTGGCTCCAGCGGACTCCTCTGCACCGACTAGCCCCGTGGCATTTTGTTAGTTATTGAGTCAGACGACCCATCCAAGAAGCATATTTATCTGGAAAATTGCCAAGCAGGACAAAAGGCAGCACCACAGACTCAGAAACCATTTACTTTATTTGAGAAAAGACTGTCCTGAACTCAATCAACAATACAGTTATGGGCGCTCCACTATTTCTGCCTTCACCCGCCGGATTATTGGGCTCTATTGGACCTGACGGTCATCTTGAAACCGCATCTCTGTAGGTCTGCTTAGTGATGTTAAAGGGCCTATTATCGCAGTTTCCAGTCCCTCTCCTAAGGGGATTTCCGTCTCCACGCCCACGCTCATGCCCAGACGTTCATAAGGACCTGCTCAGCAAGGGGATGAGCAGGTCATTCTTTTGAGTAAAACTCAGACTATAGGTCACAATGATAGTATCACTAATATCCCTAAAACTGCTAATACCATTAACTCTGTGCACGGTACCCCACTTAGTCCAATTTTCGATTTGGATACGAAGTTTACTGATGAGCAGTAGACGACAGTGAAGGACATGTTAAATCTGATTCTTGATGAGATCTGTGAATTGAAACGGTTTCAGAGGGAAGACTCAAGTGCAATCCATCAACGATTGGATAAGATTGAAGATCTTGTCTCTACTTTCCCTGTGCGCCTTCAAGAGGCAGAGACCAGGATCTCCTCCTTGGAGGACAATATGACAGGCGTTAAAAAGGACATCTTGGCTAGTTCCAAGGCATCTAAAGCGTTGGAGATAAAGCTAGACGATTTAGAAAACTACAACCGGAGATCTAATCTTAGAATAGTGGGGGCCCCTGAAGGGATCGAGGGGTCCAACATGGTCCAGTGGGTGACTTCCTTTTTACAACAGAAAGTGGTCCCTGAGTTAAAAGGAGATCTAACAATTACTCGGGCTCACAGGGTTCTAGCACAACCGTTCTTGAACTCCACACTCCCCCGCACTATCCTCCTAAACTTTTCGGATGTTCGGATTAAGGAGTCAATTCTATCCAGGGCTTTTGAGAAGAGACAGTTTTCCATTAACGATACCACTAAATGTTGGATATTTTCAGACATGTCCTTGGCTGCAGCCTGCCGGAGAAAGGAATTTGTTAAAATGTTGCAGCTCTTTAAAGCCAAGGGCGCCCAAGCCTCAATAGCGCAACAGTCTAAATTAAAAGTTTTGGTTAGAGGAAAGTTTTACATTCTGTCCGGTGTGGAGGAAGCACATGATTTGTTAAAAAACATTTCTAATGACTATAGGCGTTAACACTTTTTTTTTGTTTTCCTTTTTCCTTTAGTCAGCCATCTAAGACATATGTTATTAAGTATTGCCTGCAGGGATGGGACAGTAGGAGCGAGGGGTAGGGCACATGGGGTTTAAGGGTGTAATAGCACACACCTCATGGTTAGGGTCAAGGGGCTGTGGCTTGCGTGGGGTAAGGGAGTAGAAATAGAGCCACAGGATGGGGTTGAGGGGGGCTAAGCAGCAGCTTTTGGGGAGGAGGGTGGAGGCGGGGTGGGGTTATGGTGCAGAAAAAAAGAAGTCTTGGAAGCTTTCATTTATTAATTTGCGGATTGCCAAGAACGCTGGGAATTTTGAACTGATGTATTGGAAGTTAGATGTTGTTTATAAAAAAGTTTAGAAAAATGCTCAGAGGGGGGGGTCCCTCAGGGCTATGACATGTTTTGTTTGCAGCCTAATGTCCTGACGGTTTTTCTAGTATGGGTATGGGTCTGAGAATTATCTCCTGCAATGTAAATGGATTAAACAATAGGAAAAAAATGCGCGCAATAGAACTATGGGCCAAATCTGAACAACCAGATGTGATTTTGTTGCAAGAGACCCACATCCAAATGTCAAAAATTGAGGAGTTTTCCATGTTTAAAGCTTGGTCGTCTTATCAAGGATTCTCCTCATTTTCTGAGTCACAGAGGGGGGTCGCACTTTTTCTTAGTAAGACGTTAAATGCCCAGATTGTTCGTACTGAGCAAGGGGGATTAGGTTGTTGGTGCTGGGCTACATGCGTTATTCCAAATAGAGTAAGCCTTGTTACTCTGGTTAGCTTTTATGCCCCTGTAGAGGATAGACCAGAGATCTATTAAGAATGGTTTCAATCTCTTTTAATGGTCAAAGGTGAGATTATTACAGGTGGGGATTTCAATATTACCATGAATGTGAAATTAGATTCAACTACCTTTTTGAGGAAACAATCCTAACCTAAATCTTTCAGATCAATTAATAATAATACATCTTTATTGGATCTCAGCGACCCCTGGCGTATTCAGAATCCATCCAAAAAAGAATACACCTGCTGGTCTGGAAGGTTTAAATCTTCTTCTTGTATCGATTTTTTTCTCATCTAACGTCAAATAAAGTTTTCTAAACAAATGATGTTCCACAATGGTTTTTCAGACCATGCAATGATAATTATTGAACTGGCATTAGCTTATAAGGTCAGAGCCCCAAAAGGTTGGATATTTATTAAAAAATACTTGAGTGATGATACATGGGTGGCAGGTGTTAAAACTGAGATCGCAGAGTTCATTTCTCGTAATATGGGAACTGCTCCTCTTAACTGTGTATGGTATTCTCTTAAAGCCTATATTCGGGGTTAGTGATCGGGAGAGATGCCGCAGAATCTTTAGCAGCCAAAAATAAGAATAAATCCCTGCAGCAAAAAAATCAGGACTTGACGGCACTTAGACAACAAAACTCAGCTAGTGTTGTTCAGGAGCAATTAAATGAAGCAAAAAGAGAACTTTGCCAAAATTTCTATACTCTTAGTGGAGAGATTTTTTTTAAGAGTTCGCAAAAGATATATGAGGAGAGTAATTTTACCGGCAAACTCCTGGCGTGGCAGGCCAGGAAGCAAGCTATTTCTAACCTTATTCATTCTTTAAAGTCTCCGGTTACCCTAATAGATACATCCGTTCCTGCAGAAATTGGAGAGATAATGGTTGCTCACTATAAGAAGATTTATAATACTCAATCCATTATAGATCGGCAAAAATTATTAAATTATTTAGCAAAAATCTCCCTCAATCAATCAATCATTATTGGCATTTATATAGCACGCTACTCACCGGGGGGGGGTCTCAAGGCGCTGCGGGAGAGGGGTATGCTACTGCTCGAACAGCCAGGTCTTGAGTTGCTTCCTGAAGGAGAGATGGTTTTGGGATCGCCGAAGGTGGGTGGGGAGGGAGTTCCAAGTCTTGGCTGCCAGGTAGGAGAAGGATCTTCCTCCGGCGGTGGCTCTGCCGATGCGTGGTACGGTGGCGAGTGCGTGGCTGGTTGATCGTAGCTGGCGCGTGGGTGTGCAGAAGGTCATGCGGTCGTTGCGGTACTTGGGGCCCAGGTCGTGGAGAGCCTTGTGTGCATGGGTGAGGAGTCTGAACGTGATTCTCTTGCTGACGGGGAGCCAGTGCAGGTCTCTCAGGTGTCCAGTGATGTGGCTGTGTCGGGGGATGTCCAGGATGAGTCGTGCGGGGCGTTCTGGATGCGTTGAAGTCTTCTCTGGAGTTTGGCTGTGGTTCCGGCGTAGTGGGCGTTCCCGTAGTCCAGTCGGCTGGTGACGAGTGCCTGGGTGACGGTCTTCCTGGTTTCAGTGGGGATCCATCTGAAGATCTTGCGGAGCATGCGCAGGGTGTTGAAGCACGAGGAAGAAACGGCGTTGACTTGTCTGGTCATTGACAGGGAGGAGTCCAGGATGAAACCCAGGTTGAATGCGTGGTCCGTTGGTTTGGGAGCGGTGCCCAGGGCCGGGGGCCACCAGGAGTCGTCCCAGGCGGAGGGTGATGATCCCAGGATGAGGACTTCCGTCTTGTCTGAGTTCAGTTTAAGGCGGCTGTTCCTCATCCAGTCGGCGACGTCTTTCATCCCTTCGTGTAGGTTGACTCTGGCGGTGGTGGGATCGTTGGTGAGGGAGAGGATCAGCTGGGTGTCGTCGGCGTAGGAGATGATGTTGAGGTTGTGTTGGCGTGCGATGGCTGCGAGGGGGCTCATGTAGACATTGAAGAGGGTCGGGCTGAGAGAAGATCCTTGTGGTACGCCGCAGATGACTTCGGTGGCCTCGGATCTGAACGGAGGGAGGCGGACTCTCTGGGTTCTTCCGGTGAGGAACGAGATGAATGATCCATTCCAGCGCTTTCTCTCGGATTCCGATGTTGCTGAGGCGCTTCACTAGGGTTCGGTGGCAGACCGTGTCGAACGCTGCGGAGAGGTCCAGGAGGATGAGGGCCGCTGTTTCCCCGTTGTCGATCAGGGTTCTGATGTCCTCCGTGGCTCCGATCAGGGTGGTCTCGGTGCTGTGGTTGGCCCGAAATCCGGACTGCGAGGGGTCGAGGGATCCGTTCGTCTCGAGGAAGGCGGCAAGCTGTTTGTTGACGGTCTTCTCGATGACTTTGGCCGGAAAAGGAAGGAGCGAGATGGGACGGTAGTTCTTGAGGTCGGTGGGGTCCGCCGTAGGTTTCGTCAGGAGGGCGGTCAGCTCGGCATGCTTCCAGCTCTCCGGAAAGGTGGAGGTGTGGAAGGAGGAGTTGATGGTGTCTCGGAGATGGGGTGCGATGGTGGCGTCAGCTTTGTTGAAGACGTGGTGTGGGCACGGGTCGGTTGGTGATCCTGAGTGGATGGAGTTCATCGTGCGGGTGGTGTCTTTGGTGCTGATCGGGGTCCAGTTGCAGAGGGTGGTGGTGGCGGGCGTTGGTTCGGTGGTAGGGTGCGTGGTCTGTGCGTCAAATCTGTTGTGTATGTCGGCGATCTTGCGGTGGAAGAACGAGGCGAGTGAGTCGCAGAGGTCTTGCGAGGGAGTGATGTTGTTGATTCCGGCGCTGGGGTTGGAGAACTCTTTGACGATGCTGAAGAGTTCCTTGCTGTCGTGGGCATTGTTGTCCAGTCATTCTTTGAGTGCCGTCTTCTTGGTGGCGAGGATCAGCTGATGGTGTTTGCGGGTGGCGTGCTTGAGGGCGGTCCAGTTGTCTGTGGTGTGGTCGAGACGCCAGTCTTTCTTGAGGGTGCGGCAGTTCTTCTTGGATTCCTTGAGTTCGTCGGTGGACCAGGGGGTTTTCTTGCTGCCGGGTCTGCTGGGAGGGTTCTTTAGTGGTGCGAGGTCATCGGCGCAGGCGGTCAGCCACTTGGTGAGGTTGCCGGCTGCTTTGTTGAGGTCCGTTGTGCTGGTGGGAGTGTTCTGGCTGAGGGAGGCGGTGAGCTGCTCGGCGGTGATCTTGCTCCAGCTGCGGCGGGGGACCCGTTGCGGTTGGTGGTGGGTCGTAGTTCTACTGAAGCTGAAGTGGACGCAGCTGTGATCTGTCCAGTGGAGTCCGGTGGCATGGCTGAAGGAGACGTGCTTGCTGGATGAGAAGACGGGGTCAAGCGTGTGTCCGGCGTAGTGGGTGGGGGTGTTCACCAGTTGCTTGAGTCCGAGGTTGGCGAGGTTGTCCAGCAGGGCGGTGGTGTTTCTGTCCCTGCCTGTCCTTTCTCCGTTAGATCAATTCACAATGGTTAATCCATTTACAGGAGAAGAAATAGAGCGGGTAATGCAAGACCTTACAATAGGCAAGGCTTGTAGGCCCGATGGGCTTCCAACAGAATTTTTTAAGATCTTCTTTAGTTCCTTTGCGGAACTTTTTGAGCAGTTATTAAATTTTATGTTGGATGGCGGTTCAGTCCCTTATTCATTTCGGGAAGGAACCGTAGTTAATTTTCTAAAAAAGGGCAAGCCTTCTAATGACCGGAATTCTTATAGACCCATCACGTTATTGAACACGGATTATAAAATTATTACTAAATAATTATCTATTTGTTTTAATTCTTTTTCCTCAGATTTGAGTCACACAGACCAAAACGGCTTTATTGCCGGCCGACAATTATCATCCATCACTCACTTTTTAATTGAGGCTTTAGATTATTTTGAAACACGACGCGTTCCTGGGTTCATTTTATCGTTCGATGCTGAAAAAGCTTTTGACTTGGTTGTTTGGGACACACTTTTTATTATTTTAGATCACTTTGGGATTCCAGTGGCTATCACAAATTTGATTCAGAACCTTTATTCAAGGGCCCAGGCCAACATTACTATTAATGCAGAATCAGTAGGTTTAGTGCCGGTTTAACGCGGTACTAGACAAGGATGTCCGCTTTCCCCCGTTTTATTTGCATTTTTTATCGAACCTTTAGCAACTGCAATTAGGAAGTCTGCTTATATACTCCCCCCAGTACTTCGATGCCCAAAATTATATCATACGCAGACAATATTATTTTGTTCATTAAACCTGAATTGCAATGCCAAACCCACGCTTTACAAATATTTGAAGAGTTTGAGGCACTTGGCAGATACCGGATCAACAAAAAGAAAACCGAATTTCTGGTTTGCGGTGGTTTTGATCCTGAACTTCATCCTGATTAAGGACTCTGCATTAACAATAAACCCCAAAAATATATTTAGGGGTTCTTTTTTCTTTGTCTATCTCAGACCTTTATAGAATACATTTTGTGCCCCTTCTCCAGAAAGGTCGCTCTATGCTGGAGAGATGGAATCCTTTACCACTATCTATCTTAGGTCGGGTAGCACTAATTAAAATGTCGGTTCTCCCTTTATTTAATTTTTTGTTTTCAACCATCCCTTGTTTTTTACCTGGAGCATTTTTCGCTAAAACAGAATCTTTGTTTTCATCTTTTATCGGGGCCAAAAAAAGCCTCCACAAATAGCCTTAAATACATTATTTGAGGATAAGGAGCAAGGAGGTCTTGCTCTTCCAAATCTGAAAGATTATTACAATGCGTAGTTAGCTCAATTCCTAGCCAGATTTAAAGACCGTAACCAGAAACTTTTTATTATTTTTTTTTTTATTTAATTAGTGGAGAGACCCAGATTCCCTCTCCTCTTCAAATATTTAAATCACCCAAACTGGTTTGTTACAAGGTTTTATATTGGTTTTTTAAGAGGTGTGCAGCGATGCTTAAAAGATGTTCCCTCCCCTTTCTTAATCTAGCCTCTCCTTTAAACTGCGCATTCTCTTTTTTAGGGCTCGACATTAGTCTGGAAATAGTAGAAATTTGGAATAGAACAGGGTTTACAATGTTAAATAACTTCATGAAAGATGGGGCTTGGATTACTTTTTCTGATATGGCTACTCGTGTTCAAGGAAACTTTTTACTGCTGGGTTCGTATAAACTGATCTACAGTGTACTGTGTCAATTGGATCCTACACTTCTTTTTCCTGCTGCCCAGCTATTTAGTGATCTGTTTATGTCTATACAGGGAAAGAAACCTGGGGAGTGGAAACGTTGCGTAACTTTGAACAGAGCCCCTGATTTATGTCTTAAAGCAGTGTACAAATGGCAAGGGCAGGAAAATTTAGCGTTAACTCCTACTCTGTGGCAAAAAAATCAATAGACTGAACTTCTCTGTGTTAAGAGGCGCTAACTGGCGCAGAATGCTGTTTTTTAGTAAATATTTACAACAAGGGGTGGTGAGGGACAGAGTCTCTGAATTAAGCAGAAAGCTCTCACCCAGTCAAGAGATCAGGGCTAGATCCAACACCGTTTTTTAGCTCACTGCACCATCCCAGTTTCAGAACCTGGCTGTATGCAAATTAGTCTGTTCCTGTCCCAGTGCATGATGGGAACAGGGCAAACCAAACTACAAAAGCCAATTCTTACACTAGGAAGGAAACAAGCTCCCGGGGACCGGTTTCTGGCATTACAGCCGTCTTCGGCCCGGTTTGCTTGAATCCTGATGGTGCAATGAGCAAGGGTCTCACATCTGAGAATACCCTTCCACGCTTAGGGTGGACAAAAATATTTACAACAAGGGGTGGTGAGGGACAGAGTCTCTGAATTAAGCAGAAAGCTCTCACCCAGTCAAGAGATCAGGGCTAGATCCAACACCGTTTTTTAGCTCACTGCACCATCCCAGTTTCAGAACCTGGCTGTATGCAAATTAGTCTGTTCCTGTCCCAGTGCATGATGGGAACAGGGCAAACCAAACTACAAAAGCCAATTCTTACACTGGGAAGGAAACAAGCTCCCGGGGACCGGTTTCTGGCCTTACAGCCGTCTTCGGCCCGGTTTGCTTGAATCCTGATGGTGCAATGAGCAAGGGTCTCACATCTGAGAATACCCTTCCACGCTTAGGGTGGACAAAAATATTTACAACAAGGGGTGGTGAGGGACAGAGTCTCTGAATTAAGCAGAAAGCTCTCACCCAGTCAAGAGATCAGGGCTAGATCCAACACCGTTTTTTAGCTCACTGCACCATCCCAGTTTCAGAACCTGGCTGTATGCAAATTAGTCTGTTCCTGTCCCAGTGCATGATGGGAACAGGGCAAACCAAACTACAAAAACCAATTCTTACACTGGGAAGGAAACAAGCTCCCGGGGACCGGTTTCTGGCATTACAGCCACCCCCTTTTCTAAATCGTTTTTGGCCACTATAGGTGTGGCAGGGTATACTCAGACATGAGTCCCTTTCTCACTGCTCCATCAGGATTCAAGCAAGCCGGGCCGAAGAAGGCTGAAATGCCAGAAACCGGTCCCCGGTAGCTTGTCTCCTTTCTGGTGAAGAATTGGCTTGGTAGTTTAGTCTGCCCTGTTCCCATGATGCACTGGGCCAGGGACAGACTGATTTGCATATAGCCAGGTTCTGAGCTGGGATGGGGCAGTGAGATAAATAACAGTGATGGATCAAGCCCTGATCTTTGGACTGGGTAAGAGTGGTCTGTTTAACTCAGACACTCTGTTCATCACCACCCCCTTTTCTAAATCGTTTTTGGCCACTATAGGTGTGGCAGGGTATACTCAGACATGAGTCCCTTTCTCACTGCTCCATCAGGATTCAAGCAAGCCGGGCCGAAGATGGCTGAAATGCCAGAAACCGGTCCCCGGTAGCTTGTCTCCTTTCTGGTGAAGAATTGGCTTGGTAGTTTAGTCTGCCCTGTTCCCATGATGCACTGGGCCAGGGACAGACTGATTTGCATATAGCCAGGTTCTGAGCTGGGATGGGGCAGTGAGATAAATAACGGTGATGGATCAAGCCCTGATCTTTGGACTGGGTAAGAGTGGTCTGTTTAACTCAGACACTCTGTTCATCACCACCCCCTTTTCTAAATCGTTTTTGGCCACTATAGGTGTGGCAGGGTATACTCAGACATGAGTCCCTTTCTCACTGCTCCATCAGGATTCAAGCAAGCCGGGCCGAAGAAGGCTGAAATGCCAGAAACCGGTCCCCGGTAGCTTGTCTCCTTTCTGGTGAAGAATTGGCTTGGTAGTTTAGTCTGCCCTGTTCCCATGATGCACTGGGCCAGGGACAGACTGATTTGCATATAGCCAGGTTCTGAGCTGGGATGGGGCAGTGAGATAAATAACGGTGATGGATCAAGCCCTGATCTTTGGACTGGGTAAGAGTGGTCTGTTTAACTCAGACACTCTGTTCATCACCACCCCCTTTTCTAAATCGTTTTTGGCCACTATAGGTGTGGCAGGGTATACTCAGACATGAGTCCCTTTCTCACTGCTCCATCAGGATTCAAGCAAGCCGGGCCGAAGAAGGCTGAAATGCCAGAAACCGGTCCCCGGTAGCTTGTTTCCTTTCTGGTGAAGAATTGGCTTGGTAGTTTAATCTGCCCTGTTCCCATGATGCACTGGGCCAGGGACAGACTGATTTGCATATAGCCAGGTTCTGAGCTGGGATGGGGCAGTGAGATAAATAACGGTGATGGATCAAGCCCTGATCTTTGGACTGGGTAAGAGTGGTCTGTTTAACTCAGACACTCTGTTCATCACCACCCCCTTTTCTAAATCGTTTTGGCCACTATAGGTGTGGCAGGGTATACTCAGACATGAGTCCCTTTCTCACTGCTCCATCAGGATTCAAGCAAGCCGGGCCGAAGAAGGCTGAAATGCCAGAAACCGGTCCCCGGTAGCTTGTCTCCTTTCTGGTGAAGAATTGGCTTGGTAGTTTAGTCTGCCCTGTTCCCATGATGCACTGGCCAGGGACAGACTGATTTGCATATAGCCAGGTTCTGAGCTGGGATGGGGCAGTGAGATAAATAACGGTGATGGATCAAGCCCTGATCTTTGGACTGGGTAAGAGTGGTCTGTTTAACTCAGACACTCTGTTCATCACCACCCCCTTTTCTAAATCGTTTTTGGCCACTATAGGTGTGGCAGGGTATACTCAGACATGAGTCCCTTTCTCACTGCTCCATCAGGATTCAAGCAAGCCGGGCCGAAGAAGGCTGAAATGCCAGAAACCGGTCCCCGGTAGCTTGTCTCCTTTCTGGTGAAGAATTGGCTTGGTAGTTTAGTCTGCCCTGTTCCCATGATGCACTGGGCCAGGGACAGACTGATTTGCATATAGCCAGGTTCTGAGCTGGGATGGGGCAGTGAGATAAATAACGGTGATGGATCAAGCCCTGATCTTTGGACTGGGTAAGAGTGGTCTGTTTAACTCAGACACTCTGTTCATCACCACCCCCTTTTCTAAATCGTTTTTGGCCACTATAGGTGTGGCAGGGTATACTCAGACATGAGTCCCTTTCTCACTGCTCCATCAGGATTCAAGCAAGCCGGGCCGAAGAAGGCTGAAATGCCAGAAACCGGTCCCCGGTAGCTTGTCTCCTTTCTGGTGAAGAATTGGCTTGGCAGTTTAGTCTGCCCTGTTCCCATGATGCACTGGGCCAGGGACAGACTGATTTGCATATAGCCAGGTTCTGAGCTGGGATGGGGCAGTGAGATAAATAACGGTGATGGATCAAGCCCTGATCTTTGGACTGGGTAAGAGTGGTCTGTTTAACTCAGACACTCTGTTCATCACCACCCCCTTTTCTAAATCGTTTTTGGCCACTATAGGTGTGGCAGGGTATACTCAGACATGAGTCCCTTTCTCACTGCTCCATCAGGATTCAAGCAAGCCGGGCCGAAGAAGGCTGAAATGCCAGAAACCGGTCCCCGATAGCTTGTCTCCTTTCTGGTGAAGAATTGGCTTGGTAGTTTAGTCTGCCCTGTTCCCATGATGCACTGGGCCAGGGACAGACTGATTTGCATATAGCCAGGTTCTGAGCTGGGATGGGGCAGTGAGATAAATAACGGTGATGGATCAAGCCCTGCTCTTTGGACTGGGTAAGAGTGGTCTGTTTAACTCGGACACTCTGTTCATCACCACCCCCTTTTCTAAATCGTTTTTGGCCACTATAGGTGTGGCAGGGTATACTCAGACATGAGTCCCTTTCTCACTGCTCCATCAGGATTCAAGCAAGCCGGGCCGAAGAAGGCTGAAATGCCAGAAACCGGTCCCCGGTAGCTTGTCTCCTTTCTGGTGAAGAATTGGCTTGGCAGTTTAGTCTGCCCTGTGACCATGATGCACTGGGCCAGGGACAGACTGATTTGCATATAGCCAGGTTCTGAGCTGGGATGGGGCAGTGAGATAAATAACGGTGATGGATCAAGCCCTGATCTTTGGACTGGGTAAGAGTGGTCTGTTTAACTCAGACACTCTGTTCATCACCACCCCCTTTTCTAAATCGTTTTTGGCCACTATAGGTGTGGCAGGGTATACTCAGACATGAGTCCCTTTCTCACTGCTCCATCAGGATTCAAGCAAGCCGGGCCGAAGAAGGCTGAAATGCCAGAAACCGGTCCCCGTTAGCTTGTCTCCTTTCTGGTGAAGAATCGGCTTGGTAGTTTAGTCTGCCCTGTTCCCATGATGCACTGGGCCAGGGACAGACTGATTTGCATATAGTCAGGTTCTGAGCTGGGATGGGGCAGTGAGATAAATAACGGTGATGGATCAAGCCCTGATCTTTGGACTGGGTAAGAGTGGTCTGTTTAACTCAGACGCTCTGTTCATCACCACCCCCTTTTCTAAATCGTTTTTTAGTAAATGGCTCTTGTATTATACTCCGGCAATTGTATCTAAAATGTATTTCAATAGCTCATCTAACTGCTTTATGTGCATGCTCTATAACCCCGCCAATTGGTCCCATATTATAGCTCCTTGTCCCAAGATAGCATCCTTTTGGGAGGATAGCTTTACATTTCTTCGAAATCAACAGAAAATTATGATTTCTCAGAATGTTAAGTTGATTTTGTTTTGTTTTGATCCGGATCTGATGCTAGCTGGGCAATTGGTCAAACTATTGTATATAGCTATGGCGGTGGCTAGATCGGTATTACTTCAGAATTGGCGCTCACAATATTTCCCTACTGTACAAGAATGGTGCTACAAAATGGAGAGAGTTAGAAAATGTGAACAAAGTTATGCTCAAAGAATTGGGGCGGTTCGGAAATTTGAGAAAATCTGGGAATCGTATTTCGATTAATTAATTTTTGTTAATGTATTGGGAATGTATTTTTATTTATCTTATTTTCTTTTTCATTCATCTGGTTCCGGATGTACTCTGGATATGTTCTTATATTTTCTTTGATGTGGTTCATCCAAGACTTCAATAAAAATACAAAAAATTTTAAAATAAAAAAGTCAGTGTAGGATAGGATGTTAAGGCCATGTTGTTGGACGATGGCTGTGAGGGGGGCCATGTAGATGTTGAAGAGGGTTGGGCTCAGTGTTGACCCCTGTGGGTCTCCACAGGTGATTGTCTTGGGATCAGAGATAAAGGGTGGCAGTCTGATCCTTTGCCTTCTTTACGGTGAGGAATGATCGGATCCAATCCAGGGCTGTACCTTGGATGCCTCTGTCGTATAGTCTGGTGACTAGTGTGCGGTGGTGGATGGTGTTTAAGGCTGCTGAAAGTTTGAGTAGGATAAGGTATATGTAGTGGCCTTGGTCCAGGTGGGCGTGGATGTCATCTGTGGCGGCAAGTAGGGCAGGGTCAGTGCTGTGGTTGCTTCGGAATCTGGATTGTGAAGGGTCAAGGATGGCGTTCTCTTTGTTGAATCATGTCAGTTACCTGTTGACTGTTTTCTCTGCTACTTTGGCTGTGAAGTTGAGGGTTGAGATGGGCCGGTAGTTATTGAAGTCGGTGGAGTCAGCTGTGTGCTTCTTTAGCAGGGGCCTGACTTCTGCGCACTTCCAGTCATCTGTGAATGTGCCTGTTTTGGAGGTAGTGTTGATGTTGCATTGTGGTTCGTGTGTGATGGCAAACACAGCTCTGTGGTAGATGTGAGGGGGCAGGGGTCTGTGTGGGCCCCAGAATGGATGTCTTTCATGGTGGAGGTGGCATCTTCAGCTGTGACTGTTGTCCAGTTGGAGATGGTGGGCTGGTTGGTGTCTCAGGGGGCGGATGGGCCGGCTCTTGCTTCCGGTGTATGGTACGCAAACATTTCGTAGAGGTTTAGGTCTCAAGGTGGAAGTAGGTTTCAAGCTAATTGCAGATGACATTCTAAATAGCATCTTTTACCCCATTTCACACCTATTTTTCATCTTTTATCCCATTTCACACACATTTTTCATCTTTTACCCCATTTCGCGGCCATTTTTCATATTTTACCCCATTTCACACACATTTTTCTTCTTTTACCCCCTTTCACACCCATTTTTCGTCTTTTAGTCCATTTCATGCCCATTTTTTATCTTTTACCCCATTTCACACCCTCAATTTCACTATTTAACACAACGGACACACTCAAATAAATTATTTACCACAAATGACACCCTACAGTTAATTAGCACAGAGGACACCTATAATTCATGTTTTACACAAAATGACACGCAAAATATTTGAATTTGGTACCACAATTTACGCCATGAAAATTCTACTTTTGCACAATTAACACACTAAAAAGCATCTCTGTACTGAGGAGACATACCCACCATGAATTGACTATTGTGATATTATTTGCATTTATTGTGCATCGTACACTTCTCAGAGTGATGTACTCATGCAGGAGAGTAACATGCAGACAGGGTATGTGTTTTGTGTATTTTATTGGCACAAACCGTGATTGGGGTCATTTTGCACTGATATACATTTGATAAAGACTGTCACAATGTGACGTGCTCAGGCAAAGACATTTTTTATTATTTGGTTCCTTCGGGTAGTTCCTGCTGCATTAACTGTGGGGTGTGCTCCACCTGCCTCATCCTTATCATCATCCTGGTCATTGTCCAGTGCAGTAGGCATTTGGATCCATGGGGCATTGGTGCGCTCACATATATTGTGTAATACACAATATGCTATGATGATTTTGTTCACCATTTCAGGGCTGTACAGTAGTATGCCACCTGTGATGTACAGGCAATGGAAACATCACTTTGGCAAGCCAAAGGTGCGCTCCACAATGGACCGTGTGCATCTGTGGGTCCGCATTATACTGCCTCTGGGCCAGGGTGGTGGGGTTTCAGAGGGGTGTCATCATCCACGGGCAGAGTGCATATCATTGATCACCTGTAACATGTGATGGAGAGAAGTGTAAATTAGTGGTTATGCATGCTGTGTTGATAGTGTTATGGTGTGTGATTAGTGCTATTTTTGAATTCATGTTAGCCATGTGTCGCTTCTCACTATTTACCAGCATCAATGCTAATTACATTACCTCACATTTGATCCTCCCTCCGCCAAGCCGAATTGATTGTGTGCGCTGCGCGGTGGCATCACTGGCACTCCTACTGTGCAACAATGTTAAGGCCATCTGCACATATCCGCAGGCCTAACAAGAACAACAGTAGGCACCCTGTGTAGGAGAGTAGGGTCTGCAATCCTATGATCACCCAGATTTTTTGCTTTTGTTTCACTGGTTTACGACTTTCTCTGGCTGTGGGCCTGCCAATCAGACCCACAGCCTGGCTGTCCTCTTTCTAAATTACGAGATGTACCCTAGGTGCATATACCAATTGGTACTGGGCCACCTTATCAGACCCTGTAACTCAGGGCGTAGGTGTACCCAGGGCCGCCAGGGGCTGCAGCATGTATTATGCCACCCCTGGCTGGCCTCCTAAATTTGACACAACTGGCTGCACGACAGCTGGGGCGAAGACGTGTAATCACCCTTTGCTTTAGATATAGTAGCTCTATATCTAACCATACAATGGACACCCGAGTCCCTATCAGTCACTCCTATGGCAGGCCTTGACAATCCTGAAGGCAGAGTGCATGGGCTCGTGTGAACTAAGCTCTGGCCCGAGCCGAGCCCGGTTGCAGCTTGCGGAATCAAGACCCAATGGCTGTTCCATGATAACGCGTACCATATAGGTAACTTCGGTGTCGCGTTATCAAGACATGTCGAGTAAGGTGTCATACAAATCGGGATGCTGCCCTCTCATCAACTCTGGCGACGAGGTTAGCATTCCGCCCTTCTAGAGGGACACGACATGTACGTGACTGTGAACCCCGGTTAAAGTTAACGAAAGCCTCAGCTCCACAAAATGGATGCTGCCACCACAGACACAAGTCTGACCTCCTGCTGCTGGGAGTCCTTCCAGCGAGGAGCACTTGGACAAAGGGTTTCCTGTCGAGGGCAGTGTTCGCACCGTCCCAGACAGGGTTTGTGTATTCTGGGTAGGTAGGGCTTTTGCGAGAAGGTGACTGCGGAGTGGCACCCCGGTGCTCACTACGCATCTGCCGGTTAGAACCAGTTCCAGGGGCGACAGCCCTGGCCTGGGGAAAGTCCGGCAGGGGAGAGGGGTGTAACTACCCCCCTTTCTGGTCCCACCCTTAGGGCAGGACCTAGTCATGTACCCACCCCTTTCTTTAGGATAAAGGCCGGAGCGGGGACCCTTCCAAATTAGATCATCTTTGAATCAAGAATACTTTCTACGAAAGGACTTCAAGACTCTTCTCAAGATTTCTCCCTTGTGGCTAAGGAGTAGTCACCCTGCATCAGCGGGCACCATCTAAGAACTCTGCGGTTTGCTGTAAGTCCTTCCTCAAGGAATCCGACGGCCCAGCTCGACGAGAACCGGCTTCCCTGGCACCTCTGACCTCTACCCACGTCATCAGCTCAGCTGTGATCTGTGGGTGCGACGAGACCTCGAGGGACCGGCCATCATCAGAACCTGCACGCTCTTAAAAACCAGCACGACCATCGAGGTAACTCTCTGGTGAGTGCTCTGGGGTCCGAGAAGCCCCGACCCTGAGCCGCTCCAGCACCGAAGTGCAGTCTCCCAGCATCTCCACGATCTGCGTGGGGCCCTTCTGCTCGCTGCTCAGCACGTTGTCTGGTCACTTGCCGCTGGCTCGTGCCCTTCTGTGACGACGACCAAGAATCAACACTGCCGGTCTGGTTGCTCCAGACTGGCCCCTGCTTCCATCTTTTGAGAGGCACCTCGGACCCTCCTGGTCCACCCAAGACGCCGACAGCGACATCCGTCGTGGGACAGCTCGCACCTCCACCGTGGTCGCCGACAACGCCTCCTGGTCCGAGAGACTGCAGAGCCTAGCGTCGCCCACTCACCTGGTCGAGGTGACGGCCAACCGGTGCCTTCCTGGTACCCTCTGACTACTGGCTAGTAGTACGAACTTGGTCCCCTCTGCTTTCAGGTTTCATCAATCTCTGCGAACTATTCAACACTGGTCGCCGGCCAGCAACTCCTTTTCTTCCGGCTCCTGGCTCGTCAGCGAAGACCCCGACGCCTGTAAGACTTGTGCAGCCGCAGCCCTCGTGGCTAGGTAACTCGGCATTTCGGTGCCTGCATAGCCTCCTTACTCTAGGGTCCCGAGTCCCTCGCTTCCGACTTGCCTTAACCTTTCCGTGTCCCCGGACACTTGTTTTAAACTGTGCACTTGAAGTATTTGCTAAAGAGATTTGGTTTGTGCTTAGTACCCTGTCCTCATAAAGAGTACAGGGCTGTTGTGATTCTTAATAAATATACTGTTTATTTTCATAACACTTGTGTGGTGTCCTTTCACTGGGTGTTCAAGGGGTACATGTGTGGTAAACAGCTGGCTTAACGCGCCCTCTCGAGTCTTTAGCCTTAGACTGCTCGTATCCATGCTACTAGGATAGCTGGTCTATAGGTTGACTTACAACCAAACACCATAAGGGTCGTTGGAACGATACATAGCGGTCGCTAGAATAGCGAACGTTGCATATCGGGCCAACTTCTCACATTGGGGGCAGCGGTTGGGATTTGAGCTTGCTGTTGTTTTACCACACGTATCCTAAGAATATCTTGTTGAAAGATCGCACAAGTACTGCTAGTACATATAACTAAAGCTTAGAATACTCTGAGTTCTACTGAACCAGCTGTTGTAGCTCCTCAAGGCTTAGCACACCTTGGCTACAGCTCCTAGCAAGGGAAAAGTAGGAAAACACATAGTGTAGGTAGGTGCATCACTTACACCACACTAGAAACAGTATGTCGGGCCAAGGAGGAAACTCTGAGTCTCCCCTTGTGTCAGTTGACCCTCCACAGGTCATCCCTTCAGGATATACTGTGCTGAGCTTCAAGGAGTTAAGACGATTGTGTCACTCCCGGAAGATCCAGCAGGGGTCTAACCCCACAACGTCCTTTCTGATTGGTCTCTTGGAGACTTATGATGCCAGGAGAGCTGAGAAACTTCGTAGCTCTTCTAATCCAGAAGGAGACATGCCTCCCCTCGAGGGAACCCAAGACGATCCTGACCTCATTCATCTCGCAACCGAGAACGAGGATGTGGAGGAGGATGAGGATGAGGATCTCTCTGGGGACGAGGCAGATAAGGGACAGGTAGAAGTCGTCAGACTAAGCAGGTCCAACTTAAGCAAACATGATAGCGGTACTGGGGGACCCCTGGGGCCACTATCAGGTCAGCTTAACATGGGGAATGGACGAGCCAGATCTCTATCAAGAGGCTCTGGCAGATCCCTTCACACCAACGGCTCTCACAACTCTTCTCAAAGAGGGATGACGTCCCCTCAGAGGAGAGTGTACGAAGCGAAGGAAAGGGCAGCTAATCTGCGGATCGAAAGGGAAGAACTTGCCCTGGCCAAAGAAAAGCTTGCTTTCGCTAGAGAGCAACAGTTAAGTGGGGCAGTCCCCACTGGTGGCAGCAATGTACCTAGTAATAGGGAAAAGAGTTTCGATACGAAACACCTTGGGAAGATAGTGCCCCCCTTTAAGCAAGGGGACGACATCCACAAATGGATTACTGCTTTGGAGAGGGCCTGCACTGTGCAAGGCGTTCCCCAGAGTCAGTGGGCAGCTATCTTGTGGCTCTCCTTTGAAGGTAAAGGAAGAGACAAGCTCCTCACCACAAGGGTAGAGGACGCTAACAAGTACCAAGTCTTGAAGAATACACTCGTTGAAGGGTTCGGCCTAACCACTGAGCAGTACAGGGTGCTGTTCAGGGATACCCAGAAAACGCAGTCTCAAGACTGGTCTGATTTTGTCGATTGTGCCACTAAGGCTTTTGAAGGCTGGTTGCTGGGCAGTAAGGTTACTGATTACAAAGGATTGTATAATTTGATGATGAGAGAACAAATTTTAAACAATTGTCAGAACCAGTTGTTGCATCAGCATCTTGTCGACTCGGATCTGACCTCTCCTCAAGAATTGGGGCAGAAGGCGGACAAATGGGTTCGTACGAGAGTTAAACAGAACCAGGGCCAGAATCAAGGTGGTCAGAAGAAAGCAGACCAGAAGGGTAAAGATTCTAAGGGGGAACAAAATGACCAGAAGTCTTCGACAGGTCCCCAACAACCCAAAGAGGGTGGGGGTCAGGCTCCCCAAAAGAAGAAAGAAGGCCAATCCAAACGTTGGTGCCAGTACTGTAAAAGTAAGTCTCACTGGTTTAGTGAGTGCACCAAGAAAGGAGGAGGGCAGACTCCTGCCACTGCAGCCCCTAAGGCACCTGTGCCCCCTAGTACAGTCAGCAGTGGTAGTGCGCCTCCCAAGGGTTTAGTAGGGTTAACCCTGGGTTCTGAGGGGCGTGACAACTTAGTTGGCACACTCACTCAGGCTGTCCTTGTCAGTACAGGGGACGCGGACGTATCCCCTGACGTAAGCCCCAATACTTTGGGCAAATACCGACAGACGCCTTTCATAAATGGAAAGATGGCTCAGGCCTATAGGGACACTTGTGCCAGCGTCACCATGGTGACGCCTAACTTCGTGGACCCTGGACAGATCATGCCAGGTACAGAATTCCTGGTGACCAATGCAAGCAATGTCACTACCAATCACAGTATGGCAATTGTAGCTTTCTCCTGGGGAGGGGTAACTGGCCAAAAGAAGGTTGTAGTTAGTCCAGACCTCCCAGTGGATTGTTTGTTGGGCAATGATTTGGAGTCGTCACAATGGTCAGAAGTGGAGCACCGGACTCACATGGAAATGTTAGGTTTGCCAGCACATGTGTTCGCTGTGACTAGGTCGCAGGTCAGGAGATGCCCCACTGAACAGGTGCTGGATCCTGGAACAACGGACCAGACACCTCCCAAGAAAAAGAGCAGTAGGGTTAAGGCTGCGCCTTCCCCCTTGCCCCAGGTCGAGGATCAAGTCTCAGAGGAGGCTGACCTACAGGAATTGAGGGAAACTGAGCCGAGAGAGTTCGAACTTGACCAAGTTGAATTCTTGGGCTCAGGGGGACCCTCAAGGGAAGATCTGGGGAAGGACCAATTAGACTGCCCTTCTCTTGAACCCCTCAGACAGCAGGCTGCTGCTGAGGCTGCTGGGAACGCCACAGGTACCCACAAGGTATACTGGGAAGATGGACTCCTGTACACTGAGGCAAGAGACCCCAAGCCTGGCATGACCAGGAGGCTGGTCGTCCCCTTGTCTCAGCGTGGTTTCCTACTTACCTTGGCCCATGAGATTCCCTTAGCAGGTCACTTAGGCCAGACGAAAACGTGGGACAGGCTTGTCTCGCACTTTCACTGGCCTCACATGAACGAGGATACCAAGGAGTTTTGCCGCTCCTGTGTCACTTGCCAAGCCAGTGGTAAGTCAGGTGGCACGACAAAGGCCCCCCTTATACCAATGCCTGTGGTGGGGGTGCCCTTTGAACGGGTGGGGATCGACATCGTCGGTCCCATGGAACCACCGACAGCATCAGGGCACAAGTTTATACTGGTGGTAGTGGATCATGCCACCAGGTATCCTGAAGCTATTCCCCTTAGGACCACTACAGCACCTGTTGTGGCCAGAGCCCTAGTTGGAGTATTCTCCAGAGTGGGCTTCCCTAAGGAGGTCGTCTCCGACAGAGGTGCAAACTTTATGTCGAGCTACTTAACTGCTATGTGGAAGGAATGTGGTGTTAACTACAAGTTCACTACCCCCTATCATCCACAATGCAATGGGCTTGTTGAGAGATTCAACAGGACCCTAAAAGGGATGATTCATGGACTACCGGAAAAGCTTCGGCGTAGATGGGACGTCCTGATCCCCTGCCTCTTGTTCGCCTACAGAGAAGTCCCACAGAAGGGGGTTGGCTACAGCCCTTTTGAACTTTTGTACGGGCATCCTGTAAGAGGACCCCTGTGTTTGGTGAAGGAAGGATGGGAGAGACCTCTCAAAAAGCCTGCAGCCAACATAGTGGACTATGTGCTCGGCCTCCGCTCGCGGATGGCTGAGTACATGGAAAAGGCATCTGAAAACCTTAAGGCCAGCCAAGAACTCCAGAAAGCTTGGCATGACCAAAAGGCTGTCTTGACTGTTTATCAGCCCGGACAGAAGGTGTGGGTGTTGGAGCCAGTGGCCCCAGCAGCACTCAAGGACAAATGGTCCGGGCCCCACACCATCCTGGAGAAAAAGGGAGAGGTCACCTACCTGGTCGACCTGGGAACTCCCCGGAGCCCCCACAGGGTGCTTCATGTCAACAGGCTAAAAGCATATGTCGACAGGAAGGACATGAGTTTGCTCATGGCCATAGATGAGGGACAGGAGGAGGAGAGTGATCCTCTCCCCGACCTGCTCTCTCAGAATCCTGACGATGGCTCGGTAGATGGTGTTGTCTTTTGCGGCAGCCTCTCCGACCATCAACAGAGCGACTGTAAACAGGTTCTTCAGTCGTTCCGACATCTGTTTTCTCTGACACCCAGTCAGACCGATTGGTGCACCCATGAGGTCGACACTGGTGACAGCCTGCCCGTAAAGAGTAAAATCTACAGGCAGCCTGATCACGTCAGAGACTGCATCAAAAGTGAAGTGCAGAAAATGTTGGAGCTGGGAGTCATTGAACCCTCGGATAGCCCTTGGGCTAGTCCCGTAGTTCTAGTGCCGAAACCTCACACCCAGGGTGGTAAGAGAGAGATGAGGTTCTGCGTAGACTACAGGGGTCTCAATGCAGTCACTAAGACTGACGCCCACCCAATACCAAGGGCAGACGAGCTTATTGATAGGCTGGCTTCGGCCAACTACTTAAGTACGTTTGACCTGACAGCTGGGTATTGGCAAATCAGGTTAGCTGAGGACGCCAAGCCTAAGACAGCATTTTCAACCCCTGGTGGGCATTATCAGTTCGTGGTGATGCCCTTTGGTCTGAAAAATGCACCTGCCACCTTCCAACGGTTGGTGAATCATGTCCTTACTGGGCTGGATGACTTCTGTGCGGCATATCTTGACGATATTGCTGTCTTTAGCTCCACCTGGGAGGATCACCTGGTCCACCTGCGGAAGACGTTGGAGGCACTGCAAGCAGCAGGTCTCACTATCAAGGCCACCAAGTGCCAGATAGGGCAGACACAGGTTGTATACCTGGGCCACCTTGTCGGTGGAGGTCAGGTTCAGCCACTGGAGAGCAAGATACAGTCAATCAGGGACTGGGCTCCTCCAACCACCCAGACTCAGGTTCGAGCTTTCTTGGGCCTGACTGGATACTACAGGAAGTTTGTCAGGAACTATGGTTCCATCGTGACACCATTAAATGAACTGACCAGTAAGAAAATGCCAAAAAAGGTTCAGTGGACAGCGAGCTGTCAAAAAGCATTCGATGACCTAAAGCAGGCCATGTGCACGGCGCCTATCCTCAAGAGTCCGGACTACTCCAAACCATTCATTGTCCAAACAGATGCTTCTGAGTTGGGTGTGGGAGCTGTTCTTTCTCAACTGAATTTTGATGGTCAAGACCAGCCCATTGCTTTTATAAGTAGACGGCTGACCCCTAGAGAGAAGAATTGGTCAGCTATTGAGAGGGAGGCCTTTGCTGTGGTTTGGGCCCTGAAGAAGCTGAGGCCATACTTGTTTGGCACTCACTTCAAGATTCAGACCGACCATAAGCCCCTCTTGTGGCTAAATCAGATGAAGGGTGAAAACCCCAAACTGCTTAGGTGGTCCATTTCCCTACAGGGGATGGACTTCACAGTGGAACATAGACCTGGTACTGATCATGGCAATGCCGATGGGCTCTCCAGATATTTCCACTTAGAACAAGAAGACTTACCTGGTCAAGGTTAGTTAGTTGTTCCGACGTTTGGGGGGGGGTCATGTAGGAGAGTAGGGTCTGCAATCCTATGATCACCCAGATTTTTTGCTTTTGTTTCACTGGTTTACGACTTTCTCTGGCTGTGGGCCTGCCAATCAGACCCACAGCCTGGCTGTCCTCTTTCTAAATTACGAGATGTACCCTAGGTGCATATACCAATTGGTACTGGGCCACCTTATCAGACCCTGTAACTCAGGGCGTAGGTGTACCCAGGGCCGCCAGGGGCTGCAGCATGTATTATGCCACCCCTGGCTGGCCTCCTAAATTTGACACAACTGGCTGCACGACAGCTGGGGCGAAGACGTGTAATCACCCTTTGCTTTAGATATAGTAGCTCTATATCTAACCATACAATGGACACCCGAGTCCCTATCAGTCACTCCTATGGCAGGCCTTGACAATCCTGAAGGCAGAGTGCATGGGCTCGTGTGAACTAAGCTCTGGCCCGAGCCGAGCCCGGTTGCAGCTTGCGGAATCAAGACCCAATGGCTGTTCCATGATAACGCGTACCATATAGGTAACTTCGGTGTCGCGTTATCAAGACATGTCGAGTAAGGTGTCATACAAATCGGGATGCTGCCCTCTCATCAACTCTGGCGACGAGGTTAGCATTCCGCCCTTCTAGAGGGACACGACATGTACGTGACTGTGAACCCCGGTTAAAGTTAACGAAAGCCTCAGCTCCACAAAATGGATGCTGCCACCACAGACACAAGTCTGACCTCCTGCTGCTGGGAGTCCTTCCAGCGAGGAGCACTTGGACAAAGGGTTTCCTGTCGAGGGCAGTGTTCGCACCGTCCCAGACAGGGTTTGTGTATTCTGGGTAGGTAGGGCTTTTGCGAGAAGGTGACTGCGGAGTGGCACCCCGGTGCTCACTACGCATCTGCCGGTTAGAACCAGTTCCAGGGGCGACAGCCCTGGCCTGGGGAAAGTCCGGCAGGGGAGAGGGGTGTAACTACCCCCCTTTCTGGTCCCACCCTTAGGGCAGGACCTAGTCATGTACCCACCCCTTTCTTTAGGATAAAGGCCGGAGCGGGGACCCTTCCAAATTAGATCATCTTTGAATCAAGAATACTTTCTACGAAAGGACTTCAAGACTCTTCTCAAGATTTCTCCCTTGTGGCTAAGGAGTAGTCACCCTGCATCAGCGGGCACCATCTAAGAACTCTGCGGTTTGCTGTAAGTCCTTCCTCAAGGAATCCGACGGCCCAGCTCGACGAGAACCGGCTTCCCTGGCACCTCTGACCTCTACCCACGTCATCAGCTCAGCTGTGATCTGTGGGTGCGACGAGACCTCGAGGGACCGGCCATCATCAGAACCTGCACGCTCTTAAAAACCAGCACGACCATCGAGGTAACTCTCTGGTGAGTGCTCTGGGGTCCGAGAAGCCCCGACCCTGAGCCGCTCCAGCACCGAAGTGCAGTCTCCCAGCATCTCCACGATCTGCGTGGGGCCCTTCTGCTCGCTGCTCAGCACGTTGTCTGGTCACTTGCCGCTGGCTCGTGCCCTTCTGTGACGACGACCAAGAATCAACACTGCCGGTCTGGTTGCTCCAGACTGGCCCCTGCTTCCATCTTTTGAGAGGCACCTCGGACCCTCCTGGTCCACCCAAGACGCCGACAGCGACATCCGTCGTGGGACAGCTCGCACCTCCACCGTGGTCGCCGACAACGCCTCCTGGTCCGAGAGACTGCAGAGCCTAGCGTCGCCCACTCACCTGGTCGAGGTGACGGCCAACCGGTGCCTTCCTGGTACCCTCTGACTACTGGCTAGTAGTACGAACTTGGTCCCCTCTGCTTTCAGGTTTCATCAATCTCTGCGAACTATTCAACACTGGTCGCCGGCCAGCAACTCCTTTTCTTCCGGCTCCTGGCTCGTCAGCGAAGACCCCGATGCCTGTAAGACTTGTGCAGCCGCAGCCCTCGTGGCTAGGTAACTCGGCATTTCGGTGCCTGCATAGCCTCCTTACTCTAGGGTCCCGAGTCCCTCGCTTCCGACTTGCCTTAACCTTTCCGTGTCCCCGGACACTTGTTTTAAACTGTGCACTTGAAGTATTTGCTAAAGAGATTTGGTTTGTGCTTAGTACCCTGTCCTCATAAAGAGTACAGGGCTGTTGTGATTCTTAATAAATATACTGTTTATTTTCATAACACTTGTGTGGTGTCCTTTCACTGGGTGTTCAAGGGGTACATGTGTGGTAAACAGCTGGCTTAACGCGCCCTCTCGAGTCTTTAGCCTTAGACTGCTCGTATCCATGCTACTAGGATAGCTGGTCTATAGGTTGACTTACAACCAAACACCATAAGGGTCGTTGGAACGATACATAGCGGTCGCTAGAATAGCGAACGTTGCATATCGGGCCAACTTCTCACACCCTGGTTCTCCTACCGTCTAGCAATAGCACTCATCAGCCTTCCTCGCAGTCAACGCCATGAGAACTTTAACTGCCACACTGGGCCTTGTGTACATACTTTTCTTATGGGTCGAGTCCCTCCATCGCACATATTTGGTTCCCACCTCTCCCTGCATTGCAAATGAGTGGTTGAGGGGCTAGGCCTTTGGGATGGTTTGTCTACATAGCTAGCCACAGTTCCCTAAGTTACTTATGTTGTTGTGTCAGGTAAGTGGGCATGTTGATTGACATATTGTATGTGAGATTGAAACATGTACATTCTCACAATTGTGAGTTGCATGAACGTGGAGTTGAGGCGTGTGGTGTGTACTTATCAACAAGAACTGAATTTTCATATGTGTCATCCTGGAAGTGCTAGTTCATGATGAACTGTCGGAAGATGTAGGAATCATGCACACTCCCTGGGAACTTGGCTATGACATTGGTGTACAGTCCCCGGTGGTCCACTATTGCCTGCACATTCATAGAATGAGTGTGGTTTCAGTTGCAGTATATGTGTGCCCTGTCTGTAGGTGGCACAAATAGGACATGTGTGCAGTCAATTGCCCCCAACACCTGCGGGAAACGAGATATGGTGTAAAAGCCTTGCTTGATCTCAATCTGTTCCTGCAAAGTGTTGAAAAGGTGAAGGGGCCGGGGTATCAGGCTGAGTATGCCATCCAAGAACGTTGGGAGTAGGATTGTAAAGGCTGCCTGTGAAACTCCACCGACTCGGTCCGTTGTTGGTTGAAAGGTCCCAGAGGCCAAGATGTGCAGCACAGCCAGCAGCTTTGTCTGCGGAGGGATGTTGGTTCTCCGCTGTGTTGGTGGTGACGGCCTCTGGGCTATCTGGTTCAGGATCGGTTGGATGGATGTCCTTTTGAGTATGTTGTGGGCAATGACATCCTCTGGTGTTAGGTGTGCGAGGCTGATACGTCTGCGCAGGGCCCGCTGTCTTCATCGGCGCTGCCTCCGTGGTGGTCCTGGGGGAGGTGGGAGTGGTGGTGGTGGTTGTTGCCTTTGTGGTGCTCCAAGCTGAATGATTAGTACCCCTATGGCATCAGTGGGTCTTCAAATGGGGCTCTGAGCTAGTTTCTCGTATATACTTCCCGTTATCAACATTTTTAGACCAGCTTTTTTCTGCTCTTAAGTTCCTGCAGCTAAAGGGCCTTAGCGCAACTTTTTTTATCACTTTTCGGGTCCGGCCATTATTGCTAATAGTGCGATGTGGTGTTAGTGACAGTTTTCCAGAAATTTTGAGAAGCAACGCCTACTTTGCATGTCATTAGTGATAGCTATCACTGGCATACAAGGCGATAAAAAAACCTGCTGCTATCGCCAGAAAGCTGTCGCTAATGGCTGTTACCAACAGTTTGGTAAAAGGGCGTTAAAAAAAACCTGCATTACCGGCACAAAAGTGCAGCTAACTTGGCGATAAATGGCTTGCTAATATGCCCCATGATGTTTTCAATGGATGCTTGTGAGGTGGGCTAAAAAGGCCCACAGCACAAGCTTCCATTGACAAATGGAGCCTTGTAAACAACCCTGCACAGTGTGGAAGGCGCATGGTGGAGGGAAGTTTGGTTCTCCCAGGCCACATTTCAGAGGAAGGGTGCTCTGCTAGTGGCCTCTTTCCAACAGCCTTTCCATGTTAGAAAGGATGAAATAGAATTGCTGTTGGAAACCAACATCATAATCCCGACTGTGAAGCTGGCATCATTAGGGATTATGCAGTCTTCCTGAAGCACCAATGGGCTCCTTGAGCCTGTTGGAAAGTCTCGGACTGTCCCCCCACCTGCTGCCTCATCAGTTGAACCGCAGTGGCAGATGGCGGGGTCGCAACTGACAAGTCGTCGGTTGCACCCAACTGCCCTTTGCAATCGGCCCCTGTGTGGGATTCTTCCAAAGTCTCATTAGAGAGTTGCTCTGGTGAGTTTTTTAATGTGTTCAGCAATATAACTAGTCACCTTTTCATTTTTTTCTTGTACTTTGCTGAAAAATGTGTGCCTAACTTGGACCACATTAATATTTTGGCCGCAATGCTCTTACAATTTGAGATATGTTAGTTTGTATACATAAGTTACCTTAAGTTATGCTTCTTCATGCCCCTCTGTAAAAGGACTTGAATACCTAAACTATGCAACATTATATTTCTCCCCACTTATTGTTATCAGGTACGATTGAAAAGAGTTTCACTCACTCCTTGTCAGGTACAACAGGATCCCCAATGTCATTCAATAATGGAGGGGCTGAGTTATGGTTGCTGCCACCATAATACTTACAGCTGAATGTGCAGAGAGGGAATGTAATGTATTAATATATTTATAGTTAACTGTTGCTTCTTTACCAAAAGTATTGTATTCATGGATACTATGGTCCTCTTTTTATACTGGTTGTGGGTTCATAGAACTATTCCTCTTTTAATGCTTTCTGGCTCTCTTCATGACGGAGAGCTTATCAGAGGACAGAGGGTGTAGCACACCATGCTTAAATAGTGCCTGCATTTAGGAGGACCACTCACTGCAGGAAACCCTTTGCACCACTCGCCTTACATACTGATTCTGGCACTTGAGGAGATCACAGCAGCTGAGCCAGAAGTTAGGCAGTGGGGCGATTCTCAATTGAGATGTGCCGTCTCAATAAGAGAAGAATATGGGTTGAGATACATTTAAGAATAAAGTTAAAGTTGTGTTTAATATGTAGAAGGAAAGTCAACAATGTAATTTATGTTTTTACTTTGCAATTAATGCCTGTTTAATGTGTGATGATGTATATTGCACCTCAAAGCTCTCAATGTGTATGTGTAAAATAAATACCAAAAATACAATCACAACCACCCACAGTTCCTGTTAACAAAACAACATTGAAAGAACCTGCCTTCTCACTCCAGGAAACTCAAAAGAAGGTAACATTGTGAAATCAACTGGATCAATGCCTCAAATGATTATAGGAAGCAAGAACCTACAATAGCATTTCAAGACCCTGGTCACAAGTGGTGGTATCTCATCTAAGCAATAATTCTAAGTGGGACACCACAACCAACAATGCTAAGTAATCCAAAATCTCTGACTCTGGGATGTCAGGGGAATTAATTCCAGACCCTGAATTTCTGGCCCAGGATACCAGGCTTGGTTTCATTGTGTGCAGATATGCACCAGATGAAATCACTGCTGTTGGGACTGAAGGGACGGTGGTAGGAACACAGTTCAGCCCTACCCAACAGTGGCAGCTCCTCCGTTAAGGCAGAGGAGCGTAGCCCTACCGAACAAATGGAAAAATAAAATGATAATAACTATAGTTATTATCATTTCATTTTTCCTATTGCCGTCAGTGGCTCTTGGGTCAGGTGGGGTTAGCGGAGTGGGGAGATGAGTGGTTTGCACTCCTGAAGTGAGCACAACTGCTTGGCCAGCCATCTTGGCCGGTCAAACAATCATGCACACTTTGCATGTTCCCCTCCAGGTTTGCCTTACAAAGCCTGGTTAGAAACATGCAAAGCGTCCTTTTACCCGTCTGAGCGCCGAACCACCGTACTCAGACCAATCACAACACTGCGTTTAAGCGTTGTGATTGGTTCAGGGGAACATGGGAGCTGGGTGCTTCCTACGGCTAGCCTGGAGTCTGCAGGAAGATGACGGGGGAAGCAGGAGAGGTAGCAGCCAGCCGGCCGCTAGGCTAGCTCACTCCAGGAAAGAAGGTTTTTTATTTTTGTTTTTCGTTCCATCGTTTGCCCTCCTTCCCCACCATCTGGGTCTGGTAGCAGCTGCTACAGCTACCCAACACCAGCAACATCATATGAGTGGAGAAGACAATGCTCCCCTTAGTTTAAGCCCCAACTCCCCTCCCTCTATTCTCACCTGTTCACAGCAGACACAGCCCCAGTTTGACAGCATGCTCTCTTTTTGCCACTTCCCACAGATCACTGACAGCCAAGAGACAATGCCAAAGTCTGTGCAGTGCTTGATTTGTAAAAGAATGAGTGTACTCAAAGCTCTGCTCAGAAGCTGGCAGCTGGAGCTATTACATGCCGGGGATTCTGAATACCAAGGCTGCATAGTCGGGAACCCACCCCATGCCTCTTTAATCAACTACCAGACACTCCCTGCTCCTTTATCTCACTCTTGCAGTTTATTGATTTCTCCTTTTGTGACAGGTTTTCCATCTTTCTCTTTAATTCTCCTTTACGTGTTCTCCCTTTCCTCCTTTTAGGCAACATCAGATGAAGAAACATGTATGTTGGTCCCCAAAAATGAGTGCCAGTGGGCCCCACAAGAAACCCCAAGTTCTAAATAAGCCCTGTGTCTGGGTCTGCATGCCTCCATCCTTCTACCCAGAAACACACATTTGGGGCCAATGTGAGTGCCTTTTTGACATGACCCCTACCATCCCCCCAGCCCACAGCTGTGTGAGTGACACCTCTCTCTCCTCCCAGTAGACAACACATGGGATCATACAGTGCTTCCTACAGTCATGCCTGATTCCGTTTTCACAAGCACCTCTCCCCGCCGTATCCCCAGAAGGCTAGACAGCTCTGTGTATGGACCTAGCAGTGGGCTGTGGACGCTCTTCTTTTCCCTCCCCATTGTTTATACATCACAGGGCGAGCAGGCAATGCTCCCCCAGACTCCATTAGGGTGCCCTTCCACCTTATACCCTGATCCTTTGCAGAACTCTTTCAGATATTCTCCACTGGTTTCAAGTATGTGGAAAATATCAGCAGATTTGTCCTGGAAATCAGAGCTCGTACAGAAAGTCACCCTTTATTCCGGGGACAAAATTCGTAATAGCTAGAATGTGGTTTCTTTTTGCAATGCTTTGTCTCTGGTCTTGCTATAACCAGGCACCTGGTTTGGTATTGTCCATTAGACATGGCTAGTTCATTTGCCAGGTAAGCTCAGGTACTGTAGCTGAGGACTTCATAAGTGATGCAGCTGGTCTTGAAGATGACATGCTGTAGGAGAGAGTTTCACAATCAGGAGCATCAATCGTTGTTCTTGATCTCATGGGAGCGATGAGATTTCACCAAGCTGAGCTGCTCAACTGCTTCTGCTTGTCTGACCCCTGATCTAGTGTGGTTGCCAAGGAAAGGCAGAAGAGTGAAAGGGAATTTGGACAGAAAGAAAAGAGACAGCCTTTGAGTCAATCGCATTATCACAAGGATTCAGCCAAGTTTGTGCTCCCCTCTATTCACTTTTTCAATTCTTATAGAGTTGTCTGAGATGCGTATTTTGACCACCAAAGAGTGTGTGATAGGAAAGGCAATTGTTTATCAATAAATCAGTTCCCATCTAGTTTTAAACCACATTACTGAACCTGCGCAAAACCTTCAATATTGTTCTACAAATAACTTTTCCCTTTTCCATATTTGAAATAACATTTAAAGGAATTTGGTGACTTACGATTGCTCTACGCCCTGCAGCTAAAGAATAGATGTACTAACATTGTGATCAACACATCCTACTGTTAATCTCTTATGCCTTCATGAGTTTTTATACTTCTTATTTTCACATGGTGACCTCTTAACTATGTATTTTGAATTATCATGTTATAATGTCCATTTGCCTATAATCGAACGATGTGCAAATTGTATCTTGCCTTTATTTTTCAACCTGTTCTTTACTTTAATGCCTATGAAAAAGTCACAATAGACCAAGTCTATGGGAAGTATTGATTACTAGGTTCCTAAGCCTTACCTCAAAAAAACGAATGTTTTGTAGATACTGTTTTTTTTAATTTTTTTTACTTGTCTTCTGTTTTAGGACTATTGTAGGAATTCTGACTGCTAGCATCCCATCCAGAAGATGAAGACATAAGCCTCTGTAATTGGGGTGCTTTAAAACACGAAGCACGAAAGAAACCAAAAGCTAAGTGGAAAAACTAGATAGATTTGTTTATCAATAAAGCTTTTAGAGCAAACGAGTCAATGCAGCGGGAGCAGGGATAAAAAAAGAAGCAATATCCATGATGGTTTCCATTCTTGTGATATTCTGAAGTCCTAAGAAAGACTGCAATGTGCACAAGGCCCAGGTTACATAACCGATCATCTGCATAATGCACTAAATTAAGTGCTTTGTAGCAAGTGTCTAGGGTGTGTGAAGTTACATAAGTATTTAAGGGTATGGCATTTTCTTGTGAAATAGGCCATAAGGAACATAGAATGGGACAGTGGTTTTGGCTCAACAGGGCATGGCATGATAGGGAGCCAAAGTACGTCTGTAAAGTTAGGGGCAATGTGGTTGAATTTCTTCATGCCCTGATGAGCCATGCCACTGTGTGTGCCTTTCATAGTTGCTAGGAAGGTATCAGTGAGATCGCTTAACAGGGATTTCCCTCCATCGAGTTGGGAGATGGCTAAGGCTTGTACATTGTTCTGCGGTATCTTTTGGGAAAACAACTTCACTTTCTACAAGAAGGTGAGTTAGAACCAAGCTGTTCTTTCTGGTGATGTGTTTTGCGTGCATGATTGTTCTGTGTCGGGGTGAATCCCAAAGATGTTCCATTGTCTATGACCTGGTTAGTGAAGCCTGGCAGGTTAGTGAACCCTGGCAGGTTTATGTTGGCGAGTCAAGCTTGAATTTGGGATTGTTTGGTACTGTTGGGCAGTCAGGAGGGCTTCATTGTGGGTTTAGCTTCAGGAAGTTAGCTGACATCCTAGTCTGAGGCAGCTTTTAAGTCTCTATGTGTTGCTTGGCTGAGAATATTTCTAGGTAGAGTTGGGCATCATCTGCGTATTGATGAATCTTCTACATGCAAGAATGGATCCATGGGGTTCCATACAGATGTTAAAGATGGTGGGAGAAACGATGGATCCCTGGGGTACTCCGCAAGAGATGTGGGGTGTCTGTGTTCTTTTGGAACCTATTTGTATGAGCTGGAGCTGGTTGGTGAGGTAAGATGTGAACCATTTAAATATAATGGCTGAAAATCTTGTGTGTGTTTCAATGGAGTTAATCAGAGCTGGATGGTTGACCGAGTTGGAGGCTGCAGAGAAGTTAATCAGGAGCAGGAGGTATATAAATACAATCCATAGTCAGACACCTGTTGTTAGTGCAGTGCATAAATTGTTTTACACCCAAACTCTGTTGTGACCACAAATTCCAAAGAGGTTTGAGTGGTGCCCACTTTGGAACTCAGGGATATGTTTACAATGCCCTATCGCAACCACAACGTCACTTTTAGTGATGCTGTGGAGGCAATAGGGGCTTTACCTTATTTACAAGGCAGTGTTAAGCCACTTAGCGTGGCTTAACGCTGCTTTGTAAATAAGGCACCCATTCTCACTGTACTTACAGTAAAAGTTGGAGGACAACGGGTGTCGCGTTGGACGTTCCACCGCAACACCAACTGATTTTGATGCCTTCCCCTACTTACAAGGGTGGCATAAATTGGTGGCTGCGCCAAAATTAAGACCAGGGAAAACAGGGTTTTAAACAGGTGAACAAGGAGAAATGCTTTATTTCTCCTCGTTTTTGCTGTTTCTGTGTGTGCTGCGTTGTGCAGCGCACATAGAAACAGCAAAACGCCATTGAGTGTTTATGTGCAGGAAGGTGTCCCTTCATGCACATAAACAATCCCAAAAAATAGGTTTTGCAACTTGTATGTGTGCTGCATTAGGCATCACACTTAACAATTACAAAACACTATTTGCAGATTGTTTCTGTGCAGGAAGGGGCACCTTCCTGCACATAAACAATCTTCCCATCAACCAGGCATTCTTGCTCTATGGTGCAAAGGTCCCTGCATTGGCGCCAGGCTGCTAAATTTTGCACCAGCGAAGGGGGAAATGCAGGGCTGCACCATATTGTTTTAAATAGGGTGAAAGCCTTTTCTGAATCGTTAAATAGGGTGAAAGCCATGCGTTTTCTGAAGTGGCAGAGTCCTGCATTGAGATAAAGAGGCTAGTGCCGGGCTCTGCCGCTTTGTTGTAAATATGCCCCTCAGTTTCTAAAAAAAGTTCCCTGGCCTCTTTCACTGATTTGTATCCTGTAAGTTCCAGCAAATATGGTGCTGTTTGAATACACAGAAAGCTAAGAAGCAGCAGAAGCTCAGAAGGTGTGAGAGTTCAAAGATTTAGCTTTTTAGCAATCCTGAAGGTCTTTGAGGCTCTCATTTAATTTTCATACTCTGATTAGTGCGCTAAGCGTAAACTTAAAAAACCCTGAAATGAAACACTAAATATGCATGTTTCTTTTTGTTTTGGTAATTATTAAGAAAAGAGAATGTATTTATATTGTTCACTTTCACATTAAAAGGATAATTATATTTGTTCAATAAGAATTCTGAACATGCAAGTTTCATTTTGTGTTTTGGTAATTATTTAGAGGAGAGCAGGAATAACATTGTTTACTTTCAAGTTTAAAGGATCATTATTTTCTGAGAACAATCTGTATTTCCTTTGAGAATCTTCCTGAATATAGCAACTACTATTGTGATTTCCGTTTAACAGAAGATGTGGTTGTATTTAACACATTTTGGATTGCTGATACTTCAAGACATTCAGTTTTGGATGCAGAAAAGTCTAAGACTGTCTTGTGAAAGTGACATTTTCAAGACAGTTTGTCACTTGGAAGAAGAAAGGATAGATGTCCTTTATATAAATAGCATTCAACATGAACCACAAAGACTTGCTATTGGGTAGGCTTAATTATGATAGCTGAAGCAAAATTGGGTTTACCTTGTGTATAACAAATGATGAATGATGTAACGAATCATTTGTGACCTGTTTCACTCCTATTGCCAGTCTTGTGGTGATTCAAGTGCAGAAATGTCAGGAAGAACAGGAGTATCTTCCCACAAAATGCTCTCCATTTATTTCAAGTTAGAGGTCCCAGCACTGATTAACAAAATAATTAATTATCTTCCCTTGTCGTTTCAGATCTCCCTGGCAATACCTTCCCTGAACACTTCTCTCATCTGGCTATTCTGATACTCTGTGCCATTATAGCAATCAGAGTCAGAACTGCCTGAGCCAGAGCCAAAATAAGCACTGTACTGTTCTTGAGGAACCATGATGGTCTGACAGAGGGCTTAAATGCCAGAAGCTCTCATCTACCTAGCTTGATTAAATGTATTTCAGGTGGAAAAGTGAAGTAAGCATAGCACGACTGTTCAAGTGACTACAGGTCTGATAAAGAGATGGAATCACAAGTTATGGATATTCTTGCGTAGTGCTAACTAAAGCTATGAACAATGTTGCAAAACATCAGAGAAGTGACTCATTACTGGATAGGCCCCAAAAAGGTCAGACTAAGCATTTTGGATACATGATGAGATTCAAAAAACAAGTGGTCAAAGTATAATCTGAACAAAACTTGGTCCAAACTATAGAAAATAAGCCCTTAGTGACTGTTGGAACACAAACTAATCAATAAACTTTAAAAAATGAACAACCATTGAAGGAGTTTTATACCCAAAAAATGTTAGAGCCAGATAAACTGACTTTACACTTGACCCACAATCTTCTATACTTGTGGTCATTGCAATATGTATGTATTATACAGGATAATAACAATTGTATTATGAGCTATGTTGTGTACAGGCTGATGGGACCATGAGGACTACAGTGTAAAACAAGCAAAACACATAAACTAAAACGCTGTTTTGCAGAGCATATTAGTCGTATTAATTTAAAAGACACATTATTGACAGTGTCCAATTTCTTTATGGATCAACATTTACAGGTCCACTCATCATTGAGGTTTGTGGGTCTATGTGGGGTACATTGTCATCCAAGAAAGAACATTTGTAAGTTAATTATGGTCCCTCAACATAACTCTACTAGTGAAAAAGGTGGAGGAAGACCTCATCAAATGGCAGACACTCCCCCTAAATCCCCTCGGGAGGGTCGCCATGTTTAAAATGAAGATTCTCCCCAGATTCCTATACGTCCTTCAAAACACCCCTTTCTGTTTCCCATGGGCTTGGTTTCAGGAGATGGACAGCACAATCACCAAATTCCTCTGGGGAGGTCAGATCCGCCTCCTCACATTGCATTATTGGTTCAATGGGGAATGATCTGACCCGGCCCCAGCTGAGCTAGCTGGGCCTACCCCAAATTCAATCTATGATGTACAGAGGGTCCAAAACTTACACTTTTACCAGGGTGGACACACACTGTGCTTCTGGCCTTCTGGGCATCACTGCGCCACACCCAATGGACACATAAATTAACCCAGTGCATGGGTTAATTTATGGAGGTTAGTGGGCTGAAGGGATTTCGGCCTTGGGACCTTATAGGGAGCTCCCAGCTCGAGGATGTGTGGGAGAGCAGCAACATACGCTCCTTCCAGGACTTACAATCCAGGTGTTCCCTACACCTGTCACAATTCTAGAGGTACCTGCAGCTGCATCATGCCCTCCACTCGAACATATCTGGCGGCACAGCAGTACCAGAATACAACCCACCCAAGGCGCAGATTATGATGGGGAACCTGGGGAAAGGGAGCATCTCCTGTATTTACCGTATATTATTCAACAACACCCCAACCACACTAGACCGGCTCAGAAGCCAGTGAGAGGAATGGGTGGGTTCACTGGAGGAGGAGGACTGTAGGGATGCACTAATGGCACCTAAGATGGTCACTGCATCGGCTAGACTCCGCCTAACTCAACTATACTACTTGCATGCTGCCTACTTAACCCCTGCATGCCAAAACAGGGCAGGCCTATATCCAACTGCCTCCTGTTCGCACTGCAGCCAAGACTAGGTGGATTTCTTCCATATGGTCTGGGCATGTCCCCATCTGGCATGATAATGGAGGGGGGGCATTGTAGAGGATCTCACGAAATACTTGGGCTAGGAAATCCCCCTTGATCCACGACACACGCTCCTAGGGATCACAGATGGGCTGGATGGGTCCAGAAACGAGAAGCTGTTTTTTTTAACACGGTTATGGTTGTAGCTAAGCGGGACATAGCTGCCAAATGGAAACGTCCTACTTGCCTAGCATCAAGAAATGGTTCGAGGGGGTAGACTGCTGTGCTACACTGGAAATACCTATGTATGAAGCACGGGATGCCTGAAGAAACACCACAGGGTGTGGGGCAAATGGTTGGGTACTGTGACTTAATTCTGTGTAGCCTGCTTAGTGTCTGTAACATGTAAGACTTTACAGGGTCACGCAAAACAAAGTTCCTCATTCAATCGAGTGGGAATTGTCGATCCAATTGTACTGTGCCATATTGCTGGTTTTTTTTACCATGTCTAAAAATCAATAAATTTGTTTAGCACAAAAAAAGTACATCACCAAGACATGACAGCATTACCGCATTTACACCCCTTGGATTTAGAATAGTAATTAATACCCCTACACTATTCAGCACTTTTACCTTTTTTAAGCTGCTTGCTGGTTTCTGGAGATGTAGTTTGTTGATCCTCTTGTTGCTTTGTTAACCTTTGAATTTGTTTAGCTGTAAAAAAATTAAAAAGATAATATAAGTTTTTCGTGCTTATTGCGATGTAAATCTATGAGGAGTTAAAAGTGGTTAATTTATTTCTTTTTACATTTTTGAATACTATTTACCTTTAGTATTTATTTGTATTTGTATTGTAGATGGTCTCATTTTCAGAAGAAGATGGTCTTCAGCTGGTTGTTTTTCGCTTTTTAGAGTTGATATTTCTTTGAAGATATCTGTAGTGGGATATATGTAAAAAAGAGTGTTTATTTGCAATTTATTAATTCTCTATTTATAGGAGATAAAATTATTTCATTAGTTCATGGATATCATGCTTTAAGATATTTTGACATAAAATTGTTTTTCAATTTTTGATTCCACATTGGTTAGATTTTAGTTTAGAAACAATTGCTAAATTAATTCTGATCATTATAAAACGAAATTAAAAAATCACTCATTACTGACTTAACTTATTGTTTCTGAATTCTCATGCATTACCTTAAAAAGAGATGTCATTATAATTTGTTTGTGTTCTTTCTTCAATCCCTTTTTTGAAGATTTGTTCCACAATAATTTTAGTATGCTGAAATTACAAAAACGTGACATGGTTTAGCTTTGTTAATATGTTTACCATTTTCAGAAAAAAGATTTGGCATTGTTGTTTACAAATTTAAAACACACTGTTTTATCTAGAGTTATAAAAAAAATACAACTGTGCTTTATATCATTGCTTTCATTGAGTTATTTCTTAAGTAATGTACACTTTGGCCCCCATTAGGATGACTGGCGGACTTTGCCCTCCCGCCATCCCAGTTCAAAATGGGACCGCCCGCCATAGGAGCGGCGGTCCCGCCTTGACAATCCTGTACTTTTACCATTGTGGCGGGCGGTGCTGAAAGTGCTACCCGCCGCAATGGTCAAAATGCACGTTGTGCATTTCAAAGCACAACATGACAGGCACCGCGCGGTGCATGCCATGTTGCACTTTGAAATGCAGGGGGTACCATAGGTACCCCCCATGTGCTCCCCCCACCCCCGGAGTCCTAGGGGGCCCGCAATGGGCCCCCGCAGGGAGTCTCAGCATGTCTTTCCGTGGCGGCGATAAAGGCATGTCTGCAAGCTCATCCTAATATGGCTGGCGGTGTCTAATAGACACAGCCACCATATTAAACATTTTCCGCCCCGGCCGCTAGGGGACCCGGGCGGAAAAGCGGCGGCCGGTCATTACGTCCGCTGCGGTCCTCCCCACCATACTAATAGGGCGGGGGAAATGAGTGGTGGGCGGGCATTAATGTCGGGTGGATCGCCACCGCCACCATGGCGGTGGCGATCCGCCCAACATCGTAATGGATCTCGTTGTGTGACATACTACTTTTAATTTGTTTTAAAAGTTTTACCTACTTCTAATACCTTTAATTGCTTGTCAATATTCTGTTCATTGGTTATTCGATTTTCAAGTGTGAACAAAACTGTAAAATATAATTAATCTAATTTAAAAATGTTTTAATATTAATTTATTTAGAGATAATATTCTTAGTTAAATGTGTTATACTTACTTATTTTTGGGTGAATTGTTGTATGGCAATTGCAGAGTCTTCGTTTTTGTGTGAACGTTAGAGTGTGCGGAAAATCCATCTGCTCGCGCTCGTAGTCTGTTGACCACTGGCTTCAAAATGGTGGCTTAGCTTTCTTAATAGTTTTTTGTGTCTGTCACCTGTTTTTACGTGAAAATATTCGATTTTATTCATGCTTTTCTGGGATTCTTTTGATGTGAGAGCCTCTATTTTAATTTAATTATATTTAAGTAAGAGTTTAATATGTTCGTCAGTGTTTACTCCTCCATTTTGTTTTTTTGTGGGTTATGGTTCTCGTCATGAAAACTGTTGTAGGACTTGTTCTTCACGAAGGTCTTAAAATGGTGGCTCGTTTTATGTTTTATTATTTATTTTCTTGTTGACTTACCATTCTTTGATTTTAACTTCATTTCGTTTCTGATGTTGAAATAGTTATTTTTTAAAAATAGATTGTTACTCGATTAATACTCAAGTATTCATTGTAATACCTGAGTATTACTTTCTTTATACATGTCCGTGATTTAAAAATATGTGCTCAGTTGCGTTACACATTTTAATACACTTCCCCACCCAAAACCCCTATTTTCCCTGCATCCCGTGCCAGGAGTTATTTTACAAAATGTAAAAAATATATTTTTTTTATGCGTCGTAATGGTATGCGTAGTATTGTTTTTCGTTGTAATGGTACTTTTAATGGTTTCTAAGTACAATGCGTAGTAATAGTATGCGTTGTAGAAACATTTGTTGTAATGGTTTTTGCGCTGTGAAAAATGTGTTGTAATGGCATGCGTTGTAATAGCATGCGTTGTAATGTCATACATTCGAATGTAAGTATTCGAATACATAATTTGACCTCTCATTCAACCTTTTTTTCTCCATCTTTATTTCCTTGTTATAACTGTCTCAGTCCTCCTTCTTCTTCCAAATCACCAATATTCTTCTATGTCCTTCTATTTTTATCCTAATTGATTGTAAACATCATTCACCAATGTACCTCCTAAGCTTGACTTCTCTTCTCTACATGTCCAGATCAAGTTTGCGTGAGCACCCTGCTATTGACATAATTTTTGCAGAATTCATCTCATGAGGGCTGGATCTCTGGAAAAAGCCAAATTTGTGTTTTCCAGATTTGTATTCAATCAATATCCTCTTACTAATTTTGATATTCCTTTCTTATATGAATAGGTTTCTCCTGTTATTTCAGGATTTTGCCTCATCCATCCGCTAGTCTTGATTTAAATATCTATAAAAATGATTTGTATTGTGCATACTTATCGAAAAAGAAAATGTGGAGCTGAACAACATAGGGGCTCCTGAGTTGGAGAGGGAAGATGTTGATGGCTGTAGTATGAATAGGAGGTGGTTCAGGGTCTGTCTTGTTGCGAGTGGGGCACAATAGAGGAAAGTGAGAGTAGAGTAGAAGCAGTACTTCTTAGTAGGGAAAGAAGCAGTGAGGGAATTAGTGGGCCGCCATTAATGTCTTAGCAGCCACAAGCCTGCGAATGGGATTGAGGAAGCCAAGGTTGTCTGGCTCCTCTTTGGCATCCTAAAAATTCTTCTTTTGATGTCTGGATACATTTTCTTTAGAATTCTACAGCTAAACGTGTTCCAAAGAACCTCACTAAAACAATAGTCCTGTTTATTATATGCTCTTTTTGCATTCTGGAGGACTTCCATTGGAGTGCTGCATTGCAAATTCTTGTGCAATTATTTTGAGATAGGAGCTGAATAAATAGCCCATTAGCATTACTGTCTTCTGAATTATGAAAGAGATTTTAGATGAGAACCATTTTTACAACAAATATATCATCCAATTTCTCGCTTAACTTTCTCCTAAATAATGCAAGAAACAGTAATTTACTCTCAATTGCAATGATTACATAGCTTTGTGAAAACTTTGTTCCTTATAATAACCCATCTGTTTTTCAAAGTGCATGAATGGACTGTAAGAACCCTTAAAAAAGCACAATCTACCTCTCTGAAAAAGAACTGCATCCTGAATATCAGTCATGATTCCGTTTCAATATTTTATGCATTGCAAAACACACTTTTCCAGGGTTCATTTTGTCTTACTTTTTAAATTCAAAAAGTAACTTTCTTAAGTTTTCTTGCTTTTCTATAATTCTCGGTCTAGCCGACTGTATATTGTAAAGTTTATATCACTTTTCATTACTTTTATACTCAGTTTTTATTTTGTTGTAAGCACTTGCATGACATCCACCCACATAAATCTTCAGATAACACATTTATACGTCCTGTTTTAGCCACGATTTTTACATTTTTGTAAAATGACATTCTCTCTCTCTGTGTATGTATATATATATATATGTGTGTGTGTGTGTGTGTGTGTATATGTATGTATGTATGTGTATATATATATATATATATATATATATATATATATATGTATTTATATGTATATTTATATATATATATATATATATATATATATTTTTTTTTTCAGCTCCGTTTGCACCGCAGTACAGCGCACTCGCGGATGGGTGCTTTAGTCGTGTCGGTACCACCACGTATTTATTAGCGCTCATTCCCCGCTCCTCTCAAGTAGCAGAAAAAAAGCACTCCACAGGGATCCTAGCGATAGCAAGTTCCTTTTAATTCAGGTATTGCGGGAACAAGTAAAACATGACACGTTTCGGCGATGCCTTAGTCTGATGTTTACAAATACAGACAACGCGAAACGGCCATTTTAAAGCAACGTACAGCAAGTCACATGGTCAGATGGAAACAAAGGTTGGACTTAGATGCACTAAAGTTACGCGCCATCTTGCTGGTATTAATTATAACTTTATCAGTCACAACCCTGCATGGACAATAGCAAACTAAAGTATTTTCATATTCATTACTTGAAAACGTCATGCAAGCTTAGCGTTTTAGACATTTGTTATAAATAACAACAGGCAAAACATGGACAAAACATAAAATCGTATTTAGACTATAAATGTCAAAACGAAATTATTGCACATGTATGCACTCTTGTGCACAATCCAAGGCCATAGATAACATTGAGGGCTCAAAAAGGGACCAATACGTTTGCTGGCCCCATGCTCTATAATGCCGTGTATGGGCATAACCGACGGCCATCTGCTTGTGTGTGTCAATGATGCTGTGTATCGGCTAAACCATATTGGCAATGAAAATAACCTAATAGTTTGCGAATAAATAACCACATAATATAACAACCTGATACTCCCATGAATACCTGGAGAGAAAAGGTTATATTAATCAACCTGAATCACATGTACCCAAAAGTTACCATCACAATACATATATTAACATGAAAATGACACTGACGAAGACACTGACGAAGGCAGAAGCTGAAACGCGTTTGTTCACTGTGCAATAAATCGAAGGAGATTTATTCTACTGAGAGTGCTGGTCTGGTCATGTGGCAGTGGAGCGAGATATATATATATATATATATATATATATATATATATATATATATATATATATATATATATATATATATATATATATATATGTATATATATATATATATATATATTCACACACACATATATATATTTATTTATTCAATGGTTAGGAAAGCTATATTCAGTCTTTCTATACAAACCAAACTTTCAATACATAAACATTATATAACACTTCAAATTATTATAGCTCATGCCCGTGTAATAACGAGGATTGAAGTGGCACAGAGTGGTGTGGTGTAGAGTGGAATGGTGTAAAGTGGAGTGGCATACAGTGGAGCAGCATACAGTGGAATAGGGAACAGTACAGTGGCATGGAATGGAGTGTCGTACATCACATGGAGCAGCCGCAGAATAAGAGGCATGTCTGTAGCATATGAAGGAGAACTTTGTGGCCATGGCAAACTAAATGCTTCGGAGGTAGCTGAGAACAAAATGTTGAGGGCGGCACTCAAACTCCCTCAAGGCACTCCATTAGTCTTCAGACAAGACTTAGGTATATGGTCTGTGGTCCCCTTAATTTGTTTGAAACCAACTTAATATTGGGTGCAAGTTTGGTCCACTCCCAAGTTGGCACACTATTAGGTGGGTCTAAGAGATGTTCTGTATAGTCTACAGAGAAGGGTGAAGCTTCATTGGCTGGATTATGTAAAACAGTTTCTTTACTCCCTGGGCATGCAGGAGTACTTATTACATCCCCACACCATCACACCATCTGTAACAAAAAAGCTGAAGCTCACCTATTCGGAGCATGAGGAGGCAAAACTGTCCAATTAGGCAGGGTTGGGGCACATGACTGAATGCTTTTTAGAGTTCATGCCACTTCATTTCTTAAAGAATGATATATGAACAAATTTGATCCTCCTTTCACAAGAGCCCATACTTAAGGTGTAAGTTAGGTACACTCCCCCTTGCCACATTTACAGCCAAATGGAAAGCTCGCCTCAGGAGTAGTAAAATGCGTCTTGTATGCATATGGGGAGTAGAAACTTATGATCATTTATTGTTGTTTTATCCTAATTATCATAAGCAGCGGAAGCGTTGGATTGTTCCCTTATGTCGAATCCTAGGTGTCCGCCAGTACAGGGTAGCTTTGAGAATATGTAGAGCAGATACATCCCTATCATTATTTTCTCTATTGCTAAGTATCTAGAGAGTATTTGGCCAATTTGGCATAACATATTTCTCTCTTTCGGTCCCCACAGAACTAGCCCATTGCCAGTTAGTTTATACCCTGTCTCTGGGCCAGCTAAATATTGTTTTTTAATATTGTACTGTGTAGTTTTATTATTTTATCATACTAGTTGTTAATGAATTGCTTTTAATAACTGCAAAGATGTGATGCATTTGCACTATATCGCTGATTTGCTACTTTTTGGTCTCTGACTGAAATAATTAAGTATTTATTGAATGAGTGTCTTAGTGTGGGATAGGGTAGAGTGTAGTAGGGTAGAAAAAATTGTCGTAGAGTGGATGTGAGTACAGTTGAGTGATGTATAATGGAGTGATGTGCAATGTAATAGCATAGAGTGGATTGCCATAGAGTGGAGTATCGTATAGTGGACTGGCATACAGTGCAGTGGCCTAGACTGGAGTGGCAGGGAGTGAAGTTTCTTAGAGTGGAGTGAAATTGAGTTGAGTGGTGTAAAGTAGAGTGGGGTAGAGTAGAGTAGAGTTACTCAGAGTGGAAGGGTGTGCTGTGGAGTGGCGAACAGTTGAATAGTGTATATTAGATACTGGAGTGGCATAGAGTAGAGTGGCATAGAGGGGAATAGTATAGTGTGAAGTGTATCACAGTGGAGTTGAGTACAGTAGAATAGTGGAGTAGCATACAGTTCAGTGACGTTGACTGGAGTGTCATACAGCTGTGTGGCATACAGTGGAATAGTATACAGTAGAGTTAGGTACATGTTAGTGGGGTAGAGTGTAGTGGTGTAGAGTGCAGTGTTGTACTGTGGAGTGCTATAGAGAAGAGTGTTGTAGAGTGGAGCAATGTAGAGTAGAATAGTTTAGAGTGAAGTGGTATAGAGTGGAGTGGCAGGGAGTGGAGTGGCATACAGTGAAGTAGCTTACAGTGGAGTTCTGAACAGTGGAATAACATTGAGTGTATTTGGCATACTGGCATACAGTGTAGTGACTTAGAGTGGAGTGGCATATAGTGGAGTAGCATAGAATAGAGTGGCATAGAGTGGAGTGGCATATAGTGGTGTAGCATAGAGTGTAGTAGGCTAGAGTGGATTTGCATGATGTAGACATAGAGAGTAGTGCCGAAGAATTGACTGATGTACAGTGCAATTGTTTAAAGTGTATAGTTGTAGACTCGAGTGGAGTATAGTGGGATGGTATACAGCGAAGATGCCTCACGTGCTGTGGCATGCAGATAAATAGGGTACAGTGCAATGGTATACATTGAAGTAGTGTACAGTGGAGTAGCATAGAGTGAAATTGCGTAGAGTGTAGGGTCGTTGAGTGGAGTTGTGTACTGTGGAATGCTGTACAATGGAGTAGGAGAGTGGAAGGGCAAACAGTGTATTGGTGTTCACTGGCATGTCATAAAATGGAGTGGGGCAGTGTGTAATAGCGTACAGTGTAGTGGCGTAGACTGGAGTAGCATAAAATTGTGTGGAGTAGAGTGGAGCAGCATACCGTTGAGTAGTGTAGAGTGGAGTGGCGTTTAGTGGAGTGACATACAGTAGAGTGGCATAGAGAGGAGCAGCATAGAGTGCAGTAGCATACAGGGAAGTGTGGCAATTGAAACAGATGTAGCGTAAAAGTGTGTTAGCGGATGTAGATGAAAGGTGGCAGGAAAATATATTTGGTGCAAATGGTCACTTTTCGTAGTTTGTGTGAATAGCGTAAGTAGTTTTACAGTCATAATGAACAAGTTACTTACCATCGGTACCAATATATCTGTAAGAGACATATATATTAGTAATTGATTCCTTACCTTAAAATACCCCCAGGCGTTAGACTGGGTCCGGAGAATTTTTCTTCAGCAGTACCCCTGTGCGTCGGTAGGTGGCATTGGTCGACTCCGCGTTTGTTGTTGGTGTCATGATCGCCGGAATGATCTTGCGGTATCTACTTAGATGCTGCCTCTGCGCACTGACGTCAGTTCTTTACATAACATTCCATGCCAGAAGTGCAGAACCATGCAGGACACTCACCACTGGTGCACAAATCTAGTGCCCTGAAAAGGAGTCCCTTGCCCTAGAACTCAGTTCCAAGAACAGGGAGGATGGGTGGTGTGGTAAGGAATCTATAACTAATATATATGTCTCTTAGATATATTGTTACAGAAGGTAAGTAACTTGTTTGTCTGAAAGGGACTATAAGTTATACATTGGTTACCTTAGAATAGATACCCCAGCAATATCAACCCCAGAGGTGGGTCTGCGAACAAAGTTCACACCAGAAAGTCCTGGAGAACTGAATGGCCAAAGAAGACATCTCTCCAGACTTGACTATCCAGGCAGTAATGTTTAGTGAACACGTGCAGTGATGCACATGTGGCTGCCTTTCAGATGTCACTGAGGGCGACTCCATGTCTAAAGCAGTAGTGGCTACTGTTGTACTGGTGGAATGGGCGCGCATTTCTATCTGAGGCTCCTTTTTTGCCAAAGAATAACACATTTTGATGCAAAGGGCCACCCATTGAGAGATGGTCCATTTTTGCACAGCCTGACGTTTCTTGGCACCCATAAAGCCAACAAAGAATTGATTGTCCACCCAGAATTATTTTGTGCGATACAGATAAAAGGATAACGCACGATTTGGATCCCGACAGTAGAGTCTCGCTTCTTCCTTGTAAGGATGCGGGAGGGAAGTAGATGGTCAAATTAATGGTCTGTCCTATTTGGAAAGAGGTAACCACTTTGGGAAGAAAAGAATGTCTAGTTTGGAGGACATCAATTGGTGTGCTATGAGATAAACAATTTAATGTGACTATGTGTCGTGCTGCACTCAAATCTTCAAATTTGAAAAAAGTGCCCATCAGCTCCCGCCCGGTACCGCCCTACATCATTTGGGCTCTCCTTACCCAGGAGAAGGTGCAGTATGCCTATCAGTGTCGTATTGATAGAAAAACAACTTCAGAGGAATCCAAAGTTGTACTAAGAGGACCGGAGAATTATTTGTTGTGGGTAGCTGAATTACAGTGCCAAAAATAAGTTCGTGAAAAAGGTGCAATATTAAAATTACGTAATTATTGAGTGGATTAGAGAAAATTTTATTGGGTTCCCTCAATACTCCTAATATTAAAAAGTGAGAAAACAAGCAGATTTAACATAATATCTGCCGGTCAGTAGGGTCAACATGTTTCAGCAATTGTGACTCTAAATATGTCACTGCTTTCTTCAGGACCTAGATGTTAATGGCTACTGTACAAGAAAAGTAAAAATATCACCTGTATATTTTTCTCAAATTCGTTCAATCTTCTCCCTCTTAGTTAGTGAAGGGAAAATAAACACACACAAAAACAAATGAGAACACAGTAGGGTCGTCGAAAGGCATACACATTTTGTTTAGCCATACATTTTGGACATTTGGTTATATCGAAATGGTCACGATATCACCATTTTCTCAAAGCTAAGTTATTTTAGCTACCTTACCTAATTAGTAGGAGGAATAGCATCACCCCACCTGGCTGCTGCTCAGGTATGAGGAGCACCGCTCTAGTAAAAAACACAAAACAAGAAACTTAAACTCACACCATCGGGCCACGCATCTTTCACAGACTCAGTTTTGTATCGATATTTTGTTCACTTGAGGTGTTTTAGAGTGAACAAAAGGATATCAACCGGCTCATAATTAGCCTCTAATATTGTTGGTTCAACTATAGAGATATTTCATGGCAACGCTTTTTAGTATAAAGTACAGATCGGCATCGACGTTTTGAACTACTCGGTGAAGTATAATCACCAAACACATATTTCTCAATCAGTGACTCATAATTTCTTGTATATTCATATCCGCGTTGAGCTTCATAAAATTAAGGTACGCGGGACATGAAAATCGTTATAGCGCATATGTATGATTACCCAGTCGGAGCTCGACTGTAGTAAACTACGTGCTCGATTTTGATTTCGTTAAGCAAGCAAACATTTCGCCCTTGCAGATTGTAAGTACGCATTCGCTCGGGATCCCGGCCGGAAACCCAAAATTTGTTATTGCATTGCACACCACTTGGTCAAATAACATCACCGGCTCCTACCTTCCCGTCGGTACACCTGGCGTCCCTCTGGGCAATCTGGGGGGGCGCCGGTGCACTGTCAGAGCGCCATTTTGATCTTCACAATGTCACGTGACATTGCGTGACGTTTCGTGCACGTGACTTGGAGAGACTACAAAAACGAACCCAGAATCATGGGAGTTGTAGTTTTTACAAGTAATATCATGTGACAATTTGGTCATATGACTTCAAGAACTAACAATCAAACTTGAAGATATGGGAACTGTAGTTTTGTTTTAAATCACACTTCATTTTCGCGCTGTAGTTTCTATTGAGGTGTAAGTTTATGGTGATTATTCGTTATGGTTTATCGGTATGCGTGTTTGGTATGATTCAGATACATTAATGGTAACTTCAACTTCAAGAACTAAGAATCGAACTTGAAGATATGGGAACTGTAGTTTTGTTTTAAATCACACTTCATTTTCGCGCTGTAGTTTCTATTGAGGTGTAAGTTTATGGTGATTATTCGTTATGGTTTATCGGTATGCGTGTTTGGTATGATTCAGACGCATTAATGGTAACCAGTATTATTATCTTTGCAAGACTCAATACATCTTTTATTGCAGCCAATTCGTCTCGCACATAGACTAAATGTACCGAAAAAATAGGATTGCAAAGAGAATCCCTCTTGGTTAAGAGCTAAAAGTACAGAAACTGAAAAAACTAACAAGAGGAGGGGTAGCAGGTTATGTATACCAAAAATATGTTTTACCATCTTGTGTTAGGCATGTCACAGAGATGTTCATAGTGTCATCCATGGAATGTCTTCATTTAGACCCCTTTTATCGCTATTCAAAAGATAGACCCACTTTTGCTCCCGTCTGAAGAGGTAATTTGATACATCAACAATATGTTCTGGTATCATCGTTGTTCTAAAACAGTCCATTGGAAATCGTTGGGACCATGGCCTTTTTCTAGAAAATGTGCACTTAGTCTTGTTGCTTGTCTCCGACAACGTATGGTGCTTTTGTGCTCTGATATTCTTACTTTAATGCGCCTGGTCGTCATGCCGACATAGCGTAATTGGCACTGGCAGGTAATCAGGTATATCAGGTTTTCACTATTACAATTGGTAAACCTGCGTTGCTCCTATGCTCCGCTAGTACCAATGTCAATAGAGGTAGATTTACAGGTCAGGGGACACGCAGCACAGGTGCCGCAAGGATGGTGACCTACTACTGCAGGTAGATCCCAGAGTGTCCCTATCTGACGTGATGTTTTACTTTTAGGTCTTGTATGGACTAGTTTATCTTTGAGATTCGGTCCTCTTTTGAAAGCAAAGAGAGGTCGTGCTAATTGATCTCCTCCTGTGTTGAGAATGGACCAATGCTTATATACAATTTTTTGAAGTTCATTGGATCTTATATTGAAGGTATTGACGAAAGTCAATCGGTCCATTTTCTCCTTTTCTTGTTGTTGTTCCAGCAAAGCCTCACCGTTGTTGTTGGAGGCACGTTTTTTTGATTGACGAATCACCTTCTTAGGATAGCCTCTATCTAGTAGTTGTTCTTCTAGATTGGAGGCATGTTTTTCAAAACTTGTTTTGTCAGAGCAATTTCGTTGGACTCTTAAAAATTGCCCGAAAGGCAAATTATATCTCAATGATCTAGGATGACAGCTATCGTAGCTGAGAAGGGAATTACGAGCCATCGTTTTTTTGTACAGTTCTGAGTGGAGCCCATCTGGTTTCGCAGTGATCAAGAGATCCAAAAATGGCAATTCAAATTTATTGTGTTCAACTGTGAATCTCAAATACGTATTCTGAACATTGAGCCACTGGTGAAAAAGCAAGAGATTATCCAATGTTCCATGCCAGATTACTAAAATATCATCAATATATTGCTTCCATGTGCGAAGCGACTGATGAAATGGATTGTTAGATGTTAAGACAATACTCTGTTCAAAACTGTGAACATATAGAGTCACAATTGCTGAAACATGTTGACCCTACTGACCGGCAGATATTATGTTAAATCTGCTTGTTTTCTCACTTTTTAATATTAGGAGTATTGAGGGAACCCAATAAAATGTTCTCTAAGCCACCTAATAATTACCTAATTTTAATATTGCACCTGTTTCACAAATTTATTTTTGGCACTGTAATTCAGCTACCCACTACAAATAATTCTCCGGTCCTCTTAGTACAACTTTGGATTTCTCTGAAGTTGTTTTTCTATCAATACGACACTGATAGACATACTGCACCTTCTCCTGGGTAAGGAGAGCCCAAATGATGTAGAGCGGTACCGGGCGGGAGCTGATGGGCACTTTTTTCAAATTTGAGGATTTGAGTGCAGCATGACACATAGTCACATTAAATTGTTTATCTCATAGCACACCAATTGATGTTTTCACAATAGGATTGTAGTTTCACTCTGACCCTCAGATACTTCTTTCGTTTGTATAAGTGTTAACTGGGCATGTGTCTGTTGGGTCGTTAATCTAGCCCTAGGACCCTACTATAAAGTTGTTTCTTCTTAGTTTGGAGGAAAACCTTGTCCGGATGGACAGCAAAGAAAGGAGGTTTAGAAGACAGAGCCTCAAGCTCACTCACCCTGCGAGTAGAGGTGATGGCAACCAGAAAGGCAGTCTTTAAAGTCAAGAGTCTGAGAGGACAATTATTTAGTGGCTCGAAAGGAGCACACATAAGATAAGTCAAGAAAAGATTCAAGTCCCACTGGGGCATTACGAAAGGAATAGGAGGAAAAAGGTGAGTAATGCCCTATTTACAATAGGGGACTTGAAAAGAGAATGCTGATCAGGAAGACAAAGAAAGGCTGAAATGGCTGAAAGATAGCCTTAAAGAGTGCCCAGAGCAGAGCCCTGCTGGGCCAAAGAAATAATAAAGAGGAGAACCTCTGAAAGAGGAGTAGATAAGGGATCCAAAGCCTTTGCTTTGCCCCATGCCACAAATTTGTTCCATCTACAGGCATATACCATTTTGGTGGAGGGATGCCTGGCTGCCAAGATAACATTGCAGACTTTGGGTGGAAGGTCAAAAGCTGTCAACTATCACCGTTCAATATCCACGCAAGGAGGTGGAGGCTGGATAGGTTTGGGTGGAGAGCCATCCCCTGCTGCTGCAACAGAAGATTCTCCCGACGAGGCAGTCTAATCGGAGGATCGATGGCCATGTTCAAGAGCTCGGGATACCAGAATCCTCATGCCCAATCCGGAGCCACAAGAATGACTTGGTCCTGGTCGCACTTGATCTTCTTCAGCAATCTAGGCAGAAGTGGTATAGGCAGAAAGGTGTACAGAACACCGCAATTCCACTTGCGCTGAAAAGCATTGCCGAACAAGAGCCGCCTTGGAAATTCCAACATGCAGAACTATGGACATTGTGCGTTCTCTTTGGTGGGAAACAGATCTAACCAAGGCTCTCTCCACTGCTGAAAGAGACCTTGCACCACCTCTGAGTGAAGATACTATTTGTGATCCATCATACACTTGCAGCTGAGTTCGTCCACCCTAACGTTCAGGGAACCTGCCAGGTGTTGAACCACCAGGGATATGCCCTGTTGTTCCAGGCATGCCCAAAGGTGAAGAGCCTCCTAAAAAAGGGTTTACGACCCCACCCCGCCCTGTTTGTTGCTATACCACATGGCGGTGGTGCTGTCCGTGAACACCTGCACTACCCTTCCTTTGACAGAGGGAAGGAATGCCTACAGTGCAAGATGAATAGCCTGGAGCTCCAGAAGGTTGATGTGGTACCCGGCCTCTGACAAAGACCTGGGACCTCTGATTTCCACCTCCCTCATGTGGCCTCCCCACCCCAGAAGTGATCCATCTGTCACCACTGTGAACTTGGGTTGGGGAAGGAAGAGGGACCTGCAATCGACCCAATCCTCGTTCGTTATCCACCACGGCAACTGGTGTGCAGTGACCTCCGAGATCTGGACGCAATTCCTCTGATATGGCGGCCACTGGAACTTCAGGTCCCACTGCAGAGACTGCATATGTCACCAGCAAAAACAACAGTTGATGGACAGAATGCAGAACAATGTCATACATTCACCCCAGTACAGAGATCTGGGCCTAAATCCATCACTTTTGTGATCACCACACCACCCCAGTTCAGACATGGCCATATGCAAATGAGCCTTGACCCTGTGCCTCATGGGAACAGTCCAGCCAGAACTGTCAAGCCATGTTTTCCTTGGACCAGAATCAAGCATCCTAGGACCGGTTTATGGCTATCAGCCGTCATCAGCTAGGATAGCTTGACTCCAGTGGCGTGGAGAGCACGGGGCTCACAGCTGAGCATACCCGTCCCACTCGGCGTGACAAATGCAAAAACAACAGTTAATGGACAAAATGGAGAACAATGTCATATATTCACCCCAGTACAGAGTTCTGGGCCTAAATCCATTGTTTTTTACTCACCACATCACCCCAGTTCAGACATGGCCATATGCAAATTAGCCTTGACCCTGTGTGTTCTGCTGTTCACCATATGTCACCTGGCATGGTCCACCAGTAGGATGCAGGAGGCCATGAGGCACCGATGTCTCAGGGTCATTCTCACCGAAATCCAGGATAGAGGCTGAAACATCGGTACCATAGCCCGAATATCCCTGACCTGCTGCTCGGGAGGGTAGGCCCGGAACTGCGCTGTATCCAGAACTGCTCCCATGAAAAGGAACTTCTGAGAGGGAATCAGGTGTGACTTCGGCATGTTGATAGTGAACCCCAGTGAATGCAGGAGGTCCGCCGTAGTCTGGAGGTGGGAGACGACAGCCTGAGGCAAACTTGCCTTCATCAGCCAGTCGTTGAGATAGAGGAAGACTGGAACCCCTAATCTGCATAGATGAGCTGCAACCACTGCCATTATTTTTGTGAACACCCAAGGGGCACTGGTAAGGCCAAAAGGGAGCCCAGTAAAGTGAAAATGGTTATGGCCTACCGTGAACTGTAGGTAATGCCTGTGGGCCGGTAGGACAGGGTTGTGAAAATAAGCGTCCTGCAAGTCCAAAACTACCATCCAGTCTCAAGGGTCGAGGGCAGACAAGATCTGAGCCGTTGCCAACATTTTGAACTTCTCCTTCCGGAGGACGAGGTTGATGTCCCTGAGTTCCAAGATAGGACGCAGGCCTTTGTCCTTCTTGGGCACGACAAGAGAGATATAACTTCCTGACAGAGAAGGGTCAAGCGATCCTCCGACATGCGATGGAGCGTTAGTGACATGGAGGGAGGGGTAGTCTTGAAGGGGAGGGAGTAGCCCCTTCGGTCTATCTGACAACCCACCTGTCCGATGTGATGTTGTGCCAGTGGGGGAGGTGATGGTACATCCTGCCACCCACTGGCTCTGGTGGCACCGAAAGGTCGCACTAGGAAGGTTTGGAGGATGATGCAGAGGGGGCACTGGTGGACTGGCCTGCCCGCTTGCCCACAGACCCAGGTCGCTGGGTCCCATGTCCCCGGCCGTGCAGAGGATGAGTAGCTTGCGTCGGCCTGTGGCCCTGGGTGGAACGTGGTCGGGCACCCCTTCTGTTGCCATGAAAGGGGCAAAAGGTGGACTGAATGGGGCAAGAGGTGGCAGTGAGGCCCAAGGATCTGGCCATAGCCCAAGAGTCCTTGAAGTGCTCAAGCACATGGTTCGCCTTGTCGCCAAACAGGTGATGGCCATCAAAGGGCATGTCCAAAAGGGTCGATTGGACATCCACGGAAAGGCCACTGGACCTCAGCGAGGCATAGCGTCCCAAGGCTACTGACGTAGAAATCCAACTACCTAGCGAGTCAGCAGTATCCAGCCCATATCGAATGGTGAACTTCGTTGTGTCTCTACCATCTGCAACTGCATGGGAGAGTATAGACCGGGCCTCATCCAGGCACTGTGACAGCACTTGCGCAACCGTGTCCCACACAGTGTGGGTGTAGCAGCCTAAGAGACATGTGGTGTTCACTGCCCCCCATCCTAAGGTTACGGAAGAAACATCTTCTTCCCAAGATGGTCCAGTTTCATGGATTCCCTATCAGGGGGAGCAGTAGGGAACGCGCCTTTGGTTGTTGAGGCTTGGACCACCATGCTCTCAGGGATAGGGTGTTAGGAGAGGAAAATGGAGTCGCCCGGGGCCGGGCGGTGGCGTTGGGAAATCATCCTATCCACAGAAGTCTGCCAAGAAGGATGTCGGTGAGGGCCACATTGAATGGCAGAAGGGGCTCCGAAGAGGCTGCTACCGGCTGAAGCATCTCAGTCAGGAGGTTAGTCCTGACAGCCACCAAAGGAATCTCAAAGCCCAAGGCCTCAGCCACTCTACACAACACCACAGCCTAAGAGGCTCCCTCCTCCATGGCCACGGTAGGGGGAGAAGCATACCAAGGTCTGCAAAAGTGTCCACACCACTGGCATCACCTAACTCCTCTCTCCAGTCTGGCTCTTATAGCTGGTCTGCCAGAGGGTCCACAGAACCCTCACCTTCTTCTGGCGGCCACTCAGGGTGAAAAAGAAGGTCAGGATAGAACAGTGGTACAAAAGTATCGGCCGGCGCCAGTTCCGGCATTGGTCGACGCCGGTCCAGCTCCGTGTTCAAGTCGAGGGAGAGGCCGGGGTCAATCCTGGATGGGGACACAACTGTCAGAGGTGGTGGAAGTGGTGTCAGAGAAATCGACACCGGGGGAGGTGTTGTGAGGTCAACCGGTGCTGATTCGGCTCCAGGTCGAGATCCCTGGGGTCCCTGCGGTGTCAGGGCTGGAGCCACAGGCATCAAAGGCCTAGAACCCCCAGCCGTGTCCACAGGTCCCAAAAGCGCACTGGCAGAGTCAGGCTGCCCAAAGATGGAGTGGAGGGATTTATAAAATGCACAAAGCTGGGTAGGGGACTCTCCGGCTCCCGGTAAGTGAGGGAAGCTTGGAACCATCACAGCAGGCTCCGCAGGCACGTCGGCTGATGGACGGGGAGAAGGCGTAGAGTGACGGTCCTTCTTCGCCTTCTTATTGTGCTTCGACTTACCTGAAGACAAAGACTTCGATGATTAATGATGATGGTGACTCTGCGAACGGTCCTACAATGTCCCTCTCGACCGGGACCTCCAGTGGCATGAAGCTGACTGCCGGGCCTCGAGAAGCTTTCGGGACTGCTCCCGCAAAGACTTCGGGTTCATAGCCCGACAGTCGGAGCATGAACTGACGTCAGCGTGCAGGTGCGGCTTCTAAGTAGATACCGCATTGTCATTCCAGTAGGCGCGAGGCTAATGACGAACGAGGAGTTGGCCAACGCCACCTACTGAGGTGCAGGGGTACTGCTGAAAATAAATTCTCTGGATCCAGTCTGGTGCCTGGGGGTAATTCTAAGGTAGGAATCTGTAACTAATAGTCTCTTCCAGATTTTTTAAATACTTAGTTATAATTTATGCCATGGTATACCATGGTAGGTTCTCTGTGTACCATGGTACATGTGCATGATAAGACAGTATGTGATTGGCTAATAGCTGTGTTTACCAAAGGTAAAAGGCAGCCATGTCATTTTCAGCAAATATTGCCTGTGCTCTGTGTTTTGCTTCATTCTTGATAAGAGTCTTAGATAAGGTAAGCAGTAGATGTTATTGTTGTTCCCTACCTATTACCTCTTTATTAAAGTGTTAACAGATAGTAAAATATATTTATGATGTTCTAGATATTTAACAGCAGTTTAGAGAGAACTGCACATTTTATTTAAATTGTTTTGAAGTAGCGCAGTAATTTGCAGATATTACGCTGGCATTAGGTAGATATTTTACTGAAGATTTAAATATGTTAAAAAATGTAACATGCACTGTAATGCACCATATTTTTAACATTTAGGAAACTACAGTATATTTTTGAAAAAAAAGGTTTACATTAGGTACAGTGGTCCTCCCAGGGCAGTACTGCAGTACTTCATACATTTTTTTTAAATGTATAAAAATTCATAAATATTTTCCCTACCCATTACTACTTTAATAAAGTGGTAAGAGGTACAGGAAAAATATAATACCTAATACTTACCTACATCTAAGGGTGAAACGTAGAACTCACGCAAAGTATTTATTAAAACAACATGGCTGCCTTTAAGTTTTCTAAAACCAATTATTAGCCAATTGCATAATGACTTGTCATCGTGATGCACTGCTGTACATCTGAGAAATACCATGAAATTTCATGAAAATACTGCCACCACAGGTATTACTAAGTTAGAATAGCTTCTAACTTAAAAGAATACTTACCCTACTTACTGTAGTACCCAAAAGGAACATCTTTACACCATGATGTCTAATCCTGCCAAATTCCCATGGATAACACCCACCCACTCCACCGGTCACACGCTTGACCCCATCTTCTCAGCAAGCCCCCACGTCTCCTTCAACCATACCACCGAACTCCACTGGACCGACCACCGCTGCATCCACTTCACCTTCAAGAAACCCACCACCCACCACCCCACCCAACAGATGCCTCACCGCTGCTGGAGCAAAGTCACCGAAGACCAGCTAACCACCACCCTCGCCCAGAGCCCACCCGCCGGCCATACCGACCCCGACACCGCCGCCCGCAACCTCAGACAATGGATCAACGACTGCACCAACACCCTTGCCCGGATCAAGAAACCCTCCAACAATCATACCAACAAGAAAGCCAGCTGGTTCACTGAAGACCTCCGGGCCTCAAAGCAAACCTGCCTAAAGTTGGAGAAGATCTGGCTCCGTGAACGAACACCAGACAGCCACACCGCCCACAAGAATGCCACCCGCAGATACCATCACCAAATCAGATCTGCCAAAAGGGCCTCCTTCAAAGACTGCCTAGACAACAACACGCACAACAGCAAAGAGCTCTTCAACATCGTGAAGGACCTCTACAACCCCAGCTCCAACACCAACGACGTCCCACCTTCGCAAAAGACCTGTGCGACTCGCTGGCCACCTTCTTCCACCGCAAGATCACAGATATCCACGACAGTTTCAACACCACGACCACCCCAACAACCACTGAGACCTCCGCCCCCACGACCACCATCCGCACCAACCGCCTGCTCTACTGGACCAACATTAATGACGATGATACCATCAAGATAATGAACAGCATCCACTCCAACAAAGCCATTACATCCATCACACCCCATTTCTGGAAAGTCATCAACACCTCCTTCGAGATAGCAACCTTCCCTGAGAGCTGGAAGCATGCCGAGATCAACGCCTTACTCAAGAAACCCAAGGCGGACCCCAAGGACCTCAAGAACTTCCGGCTTGTCTCCCTGCATCCGTTCCCGGCAAAGGTCATCGAGAACACCGTCAACAAACAACTGACCCGCTGCCTCAAGGAGAACAACATCCTGGACCCTTCCCAGTCCGGGTTCTGCAGCAATCACAGCACCGAGACTGCCCTCATCGCTGCCACCGATGACATCAAGTCCCTGCTGGACAACGGAGAAACGGTGGCCCTCATCCTCCTGGACCTGTCAGCCGCCTTTGACACGGTCTGTCACCCCACACTACGAACACGCCTCCACAACGCTGGGATCCAAGAGAAGGCCCTGGACTGGACCACCTCCTTCCTCTCTGGCAGAACACGCCTTCCCCCCTTCCGCTCCGAAGCCAGCGAGATCATCTGCGGCGTACCCCAGGGCTCATCCCTCAGGCCAACCCTGTTTAACATCTACATGGCACGGCTCGCCCACGTCGCCCGTCGGCACGACCTCAACATCCTCTATTATGCAGATGACACCCAGCTGATACTCTCCCTCACCAAGGACCCCCACACCACCAAAACCAACCTTCACGAAGGAATGAAGGCCATTGCTGAATGGATGAGGAACAGCTGACTGAAGCTGAACTCGGACAAGACGGAGGTCCTCATCCTCTGATCCAACCCTTCAGCCTGGGACGACTCCTGGTGGCCGACCGCACTGGGAACCGCTCCAACACCCAACGACCACGCACGCAAGCTAGTGGTCATCCTCGACTCCACCCTCTCCATGACTAAACCGGTCAACGCCGTCTCCTCCTCCTGTTTCAACACCCTCCGCATGCTCCGTAGGATCTACAAGTGGATCCCCACTGAAACGAGAAGAACAGTCACCCAGACCCTTGTCAGCAGCAGGCTAGACTATGGAAACGCACTCTACGCAGGAGCCTCGGCCAAACTCCTGATACGGTCCAAGGTATCCAGAACGCCTCTGCATGCCTGATCCTGAACATCCATCGCCGCAGCCACATCACACCCCACCTGAGAGACCTGCACTGGCTCCCGGTCAACAAGAGGATAACCTTCAAGCTCCTCACCCACGCACACAAGGCACTCCACAACACCGGACCAACGTACCTCAACATACGACTCAGCTTCTACGCCCCCACCCGCCAGTTCCGCTCCGCCGACCTCGCCCTCACTACAGTCACCCGCTTCCGAAGAGCGACCTCAGGTGGCAGATCGTTCTCCCACCTCACCGCCAAGACCTGGAACACCCTCCCCATCCACCTACGGCAGACCCAAGACCTGCTGACCGGATCACTGACATAATACAGAATGACAAAATATAGACTTACCAAAATATAGTCACCAAAATATAGAATGCTAAAATATCGAATTCCTATCTACAAACAGGTAAGTACAAAAATATCGAATCCAAAATATAGTCTGTAAAAAAATATAGTCAGTCAAAATATCGAATTTTTTTAAATGTCTTAAAAGTAATTTAAAATTAATGAAATAATAAATATAATTAACTAAAACATACTTAAAAATACTCAAATAACCTTAAAATTAAGATATAATTAATTTAAATTATTAATAAAATATGTACAATATTTTACCGTAGGATAGCAGGAGGGTAACATTTAATATTACCACTCCAGTGAGTGCAACAGTAGGGAAAGTGTTGGATAGCATAGGGGTAAAAAATACTATTCCCACTCCAGTGAGTGCAACAGTAGGGAAAGCGTTGGATAGCGTAGGGTAAAAATTACTATTCCCACTCAAGAGAGTGCAACAGAGGGGAAAGCGTTGGATAGCGTAGGGGTAAAAAATGCTATTCCCACTCCAGTGAGTGCAACAGTAGGGAAAGCGTTGGATAGCGTAAGGGTAAAAATTACTATTCCTACTCCAGAGAGTGCAACAGTAGGGAAAGCGTTGGATAGCGGGAGGGTAAAAAATACTATTCCCACTCCAGAAAGTGCAACAGTAGGGAATGCGTTGGATAGCGTAGGGGTAAAAATTAATATTCCCACTCCAGAGAGTGCAACAGTAGGGAAAGCATTGGATAGCGTAGGGGTAAAAAATACTATTCCCACTCCAGTGAGTGCAATAGTAGGGAAAGCGTTGAATAGCATAAGGGTAAAAATTACTATTCCCACTCCAGAGAGTGCAACAGTAGGGAAAGCGTTGGATAGCGGGAGCGTAAAAATTACTATTCCAACTCCAGAGCGTGCAACAGTAGGAAAAGCGTTGGATAGCGTAGGGGTAAAAATTACTATTCCTACTCCAGAGAGTGCAACAGTAGGGAAAGCGTTGGATATTCGAAGGGTAAAAACTTACTATTTCCACTCCAGAGAGTACAACAGTAGGGAAAGCATTGGATAGCGTAGGAGTAAAAAATACTATTCCCACTCCAGAGAGTGCAGCAGTAGGGAAAGCGTTGGATAGCGGGAGTGTGAAAATTACTATTCCCACTCCAGAGAGTGCAACAGTAGGGAAAGCTTTGGATAGCGTAGGGGTAAAAATTACTATTCCCACTCCAGAGAGTGCAACAGTAGGGAAAGCATTGGATAGCGTAGGGGTAAAAAATACTATTCCCACTCCAGAGAGTGCAACAGTAGGGAAAGCGTTGGATAGCGGGAGGGTGAAAATTACTATTCCCACTCCAGTGAGTTTAACAGTAGGGAAAGTAATGATTTAATAAATTATTAAAAATAAATTAAATAATCCCAATAAAACATTAATTGAAATTAATAACCAATTTAATAATATGTAATAATTAATTCGAAATACAACTACATATTAGTTATTAAAAATGAATAACCTATTCCTAATTATTTAACAACTAATTAATTTTCCATAACAAAAACTAATTTATAATACAAATAATACCAATTAAAAATTAACAGTAAATTAATTATCAATACACAAAAAGTATTTTTAACATGTAATTAATTACAATTAAATTACTTCCCACCCTATTCCACTATAAACCCACATCCCACTACAGAAAATACATTAATACAATTATCATAATTATCAAATATTTAATTAATAAAAAATAATTACCAATTAATAAAAATGATTTGCCAATTAATAGAAATTAATTACCAATGAAAAATTAATTAACAATAAATTTAAAATCAATACCAATGAATGAAAAAAATTATTTACTTAATTACAATTAAATTACTTCTTACCCTATTCCCCTATAAACCCACAACCCGCTACCGAAAATAAATTTAGAAAATTAACATAATTAACAATTAATCAAATAATACAAATTAATTGGCAATTAATAAAAATTAATTACCAATTAAAAAATAACAATAAATTCAAAATGAATACCAATAAATAAATATAAATATTTAATTAATTACAATTAAATTACTTCCCACCCTATTCCCCTATAAACCCACACCCGCTAAAGAACTAAAAAGCAAAATTTAATTAAAAATTAATAATGATTGCTAAAAATTAATATTTAATTTAATATAATTAAATTACTTCCCACCCTATTCCCTTATAAACCCACAACCCGCTACAGAATTAAATTACGCAAAAATTAAATAACATAAAATTCATTACTTAAAATACATTAAACATACATTACAAAAATTAATATACACTTTTCACACATATACTAACATACAAAACACTTAAAAAAATTATTATTAAAAAATTGATATATTTAATGCCTATATTGTATACTTAGATATTTTGACTTCTATATTTTGAAAATCTATATTACTTACCTTAAATTCGATATTTTTAACCACTATATTGTGTCCATTCGATATTTTGTCCATTCTATATTTTTACTTCGATATTATGTCCATTCTATATTTTGGAATCGATATTATGACTGTTTACCCTGCTGACCTTCAGAAAACTCCTCAAGACCTGGCTTTTCGAGCAGTAGCAGCATTCTCCACCCCAGCACCTTGAAACCCTCACGGGTGAGTAGTGCGCTTTACAAATGATATGATTGTTGTATTGATTGATATCTGTTTTTGAGCTACGCAAAATACAAAGTCTATGGAAAATGCATTGGTGGAAAAACACATTTTGGCACATCCCTTTTATCTTTGCTCCCCCTTGACCAATTAGCATGTAACTTTGCATCATCTACCAATATAGAAGAAAGAATACGTTTGTAAAGTTTCGTGGAGATTTTTCCAATGGCCGCAAAGTTAGTAATGGTGAAATATCTGAGAAATTCCTATCTCTGGCAACCCTAACTATAACTAATGAGAGCCCAATTCACAAGGGGCACCTTGTGGTGAAGGTCCCTTAGTCATGGCGGGTTCTCTGTGCCGCAGTTACCCATTGCGGGGGCTCTGTCACGAGTGCGGAGTCCCTTTGTGAATTGGCCTCAAAGTGACTACCACCACTCTGTTCTGTGTGTATGTGTATGTGTGTGTGTGTCTGTGCGTGCGCGTGTGTATGGGTGTGTATGTGTGCATGTGTGTGTGTGTCTATGTGTGTGTGTGTGTGTGTGTGCGTGACAGCAACAAGGAGCATATCCACACACTTAATAGTTCACTTTGGCAATGTGTGGCTTTTGAAAAACATAAACATATTTTTGCTTGTAAACAATGTATACTATGTTAGTGACCGCCTGGTAGTTCCTCCAACAATAAAGTTTTACAAAAACTGTTCCAAAAATAAAATAAGTATTAACAAAGGAAAAAGGTAGTCGGCAAGCACAAGACTTTATTAACTTTGCCAATGTTTGTTTTAAAAAGCTATCATAGACTGCAGATAGATGCTTAGTGTTCTTATCTGAGAAATTGTCCTAGGAGCATATCACATGTTTATGGTTTTTTTACGAGTCTCAGGTGCAGCTTCAGATTATAGAATGATTGCCACTCTTTTTGCAGTCCCTTCTGTAATTACAATACCATTAGTTTAAATATGGCACCTGTACAAAAGTTTAGCAAAGTTTTCTAATATACACAGGAGTCAAATGAGGGAATGTTTTTGCCTTTAAGCATGCACTGTGATTGTGAATTGTGCACAATGAGTGACAAAGTAGATGTAGGTCACCTGTGAAGTGCAGCGCATTGGGGCCCAGATTTCCCATGATTTTGTGTCTAGATTGCATCACTTTTGTGGTGCAGCCCTGATGCAAAGTGGCATTTACTAAGCCATGCCAAGCCACTTTGTTTGGTTCAGTAAATACTAAGTAACTTAAGGCAGCACATAACACTGCCTTGCTTCACTTTGTGCTAAACAGGCATAACATGGGTGGAGCATTGGTGTTCTAGTGCATCCACCAATGTTTTTGATGGAAATCCATTTTTATAAAGAGTTGCACCTGCCTGACAGAGGCATAACAAGGAAAATTATCTTTATTCCTCCTTCTTTTTTTCTCTTTCCATGTGTGCTGCATTCTGCAGCAAGTAGAAAGAGGACTAGGTGTATAAGGATTGTTTTTGTTCAGGAAGGCATACCATGCACCACCTGAGAGATACACACACTGCAGAGGCCAACCTCTGGCTATAGATGTCACATCAAACAAATGATCTGAGGCTGATGGTTTCTGTGGTTTATAAGTGCAAAACTGTGCATGTCACAACACAGTTCTCCACTGAGACTTAGACGTTTATCAACCGATCACTAGTTCCTCTTGCTTGGGTGTCTCTGTTTAGAATATGCACTTGATGTGTGCCATAATTATCTTGTGTGTTCTTCCTGCTGCCACAAATGTTTTGTTTTCAGCTGCTGTAGTACCCCTGTCTATATGGAGATTTTTTGCTATATGTGGCAATGTAAATTATTTTGCGCTGGAAAGTTGCATGAAAGTACCTTTATGTTACTCTGCATCAAGAGGGTGTTCTATGGATGGTATATGGGTATTCCCAGACAACCATGCATGGTTTTGATGCAAACACCTATATACTTACTACAGTGAACAGGGTTTACACCAAAGATTAAGACCACTTGAAAGCTGGAATTAAAAGGAGAAATAATGTTATTTCTCCTAACATTTCCCAATTTGCATGTGTGCTGTAGTACTGTACGGTACAAAAGGGGGTGGTGATGGACGGAGTATCTGAACCAATCAAACACTCACACCCAGTCAACGGATCTGGGTTTAATCCATCACCGTTCTTTAGCCCACTTTGCCACCCCAGTTCAGACATGGCCATATGCAAATCAGTCTGACCCTGTGCCTCATGGGAACAGTCTAGCCCGAATTGTCAAGCCATGCCTTCCCTGGACCGGAAACAAGCTTCCTAGGACCGGTTTCTGGCATTACAGCCGTCTTCAGCCATGCTTGCTTGAATCCAGTGGAAAAGTGAGCAAGGGACTCACAACTGAGCATACCCTGCCAACTTATGGCGAACAAAGCGGTACAAAAGCCAATTGTGCAACATTCCATCTATCATCTTGTGTATTTTGCTGTTCACCCTGCGTGGGAAGGGTATGCCCAGACGTGGGTCCCGTGCTCACTACACCACTGGAGTCAAGCTATCCTGGCTGAAGACGGCTGATAGCAGAAACCGGTCCTTGGATGCTTGATTCCGGTCCAGGGAAGACATGGCTTGGCAGTTCGGGCTGGACTGTTCCCATGAGGCACAGGGTCAAGACTGATTTGCATATGGCCATGTCTGAACTGGGGTGGCGTGGTGAGCAAAATAACGATGGATTAAACCTAGATCTGTGACTGGGGTGAATGTTTTGCCATTGTGCAACATTCCGTCTATCATCTTGTGTATTTTGCTGTTCACCCTATGTGGGAAGGGTATGCCCAGACGTGGGTCCCGTGCTCACTACACCACTGGAGTCAAGCTATCCTGGCTGAAGACGGCTGATAGCCAGAAACCGGTCCTAGGATGCTTGAATCCGGTCCAGGGAAGACATGGCTGGGCAGTTCGGGCTGGACTGTTCCCATATGGCCATGTCTGAACTGGGGTGGCATGGTGAGCAAAATAACGATGGATTAAACCCAGATCTGTGACTGGGGGTGAATGTTTTGCCATTGTGCAACATTCAGTCTATCATCGTGTGTATTTTGCTGTGGTACTGTACAGCACACATTCAACGTCGGAAACACTTTAATATCTGTCTAAGAACAGTATTTTGTACTGGAAGGATGGCCTTCCAGTGCAAAACCTATGCTAGACTCACACAAACACCCTTGCACTATGGTACAAAGCTGTGTGCATGGTGCTCAGCAGCATGAATATGCACATGTGCTAGAGAGAGAGTAGGATAGTGTCATATCTCTGAAGATATGGTGCTGTCCTGTATCAGTCTCACGCAGTGCAGAAACTTTGAGCACTGCAATGCATTGTGTTCGAGTTTTGTAAATCTGGGCCAAAGGATCCTTAGGTGCACTGTAGAGGTGGTGGTATGAAAAGAGCTACGAAAGGATGTGATTTCCTTCATGAAAAGGAGTTTTTGCCGAGCTGTGGGATCTCTATTTCTAATTGATTCCTTTACATTGGAGTGGGTACGATTAAAGTGTCACATTCTGACATCCTATAATTGTCTACTTAGTTTCCTTTAGGCCCACAGGATAGCCCTAGTCAGATCACCTTACCATATATCTGTAGCCCATTTTTACTCAACCACTCCAGATTATTCCCATCCCTCAAGCTGCACTCTTCGCTTTGTCACATCCACCCATAAGAATTCATCCATCTTGACCCTTACTAATCCTATTAAGTGTCTCATTACAAAGTAAACTAACATATCTCTCTAGTCCCTGCTCTTCGTGGTTGTAGGAAGGATGACCATGCGTTTTCTACTAACTTCTCCACACTCCTCCTTTAGTGACAAGACCTGCTGGCAGCCTGTCTGGCTTTATAATTGTGCGCCATCTCACTGAATTACACTCCTCTCCATTGGTAAATTATTCTGCTATTTTATCCCACTACTTAACACGACTTGGGAGCCGATCAGAGGAAAATGTCAAGTCAGAGGCACCATTGCCAAGTCAAATATACAAAATCACGCGGTACACTTTGGAAAAGCGTGAGAAATCTCTACAGTGAACAAGTAAACTAACTGTATGGGTTGCCTTCACATTCACATCACTAGAAACCTGCTGCAAGTATTTAGGACAAGTTCTAATCTTAAAAACAGGGAGTGTAATGTGCACACTAGGACAGTAGACCAGGTGTACAAAGTCATTACCAGTCGCATACCCTGTCATTTGCTAAATAGCAGGGTTTGAGACAGTTTAATGGCTTTGCAGAATGTACTAAATCCAAATTTCTGATTCTGTAACAGGTTACTGAAACATAACATGGATTTATAATGGCATTACTGATATCTAGTTGGTAGGAGGTGTGATGGGGACATTCATTTCAAATAGCGATTCATTATGGAATATTGGTATGTTATGGCGGAGGAGACAGCAGTCATTTGCCACCTGTTACTTCCTATCCCCCCAAAAATGTATTAAAATATCCTATTTCTATTAAAGACATTCAGCATGGGGGCAATGAAACAGGCAACACATGGGACACAGCAGCATCGAGCAACATGGCATACTGGGCGGGTATTTGATGGAGAGAAACACGAGAGGGAGAGAACTGGAAAACAAATGCACATGGACTCCTCTGGAGTACTTAAGCAAAATAAACTACTGTCCCTTAATAGTGAACAGTGAATAGATAGGAGAAAGACAATCACATAGATGGTATGGTCCAGTAGAGGTACAGACACAAAATGGGAAAAGCAAAGCCATTGAATAAGAAGCAAGCAAATAAGAGTGACAGTAAAGTCAACCAAGGGTAACGAATAGGAGGGCTGTAAGCCCTGGTAAGTTCTTGGTAAACCCACAATAGGACTAGTGGAAACATATCACTCAACTGTCTGATGGGAGTGACCTGAAAGTGGATGAATGGAGAGAGAAACACAGAAAGAAAATCAAGATAGACCAATCAACCAAAAGATAGGGATGCATATACTAGGTATGCAGTAGTGCCTAATTAGGACTGGTGGCTGCGAGCAAGCCAACCAGTACTCATTTTTTGGTGACGAGGACTGTTTTTTCCCTCATCAAACTTCAACCAAAAAAAACAGAGACAAAAAGCACAAAATGGGAAAGAAGTAGGAAAAGATAGATGGTAGAAGGGGGTAGAGAAAGATAGTAAAAGAAGGAGGGAAAGAAAGATGGTAAAACAGTGGCAAAGGGAGAAAGCATATATGAAAAACATACAGGAGTGAGATAAAAGGGCAAGGAATACCTGGTAGTTGAGTGAGGAGGCCTGAGGAGGAATCAAGACAATGTAGCCTTGGTATTCGGCACCTGACATGCAACAGTAAATTGATACTTGTGTAGCGCACTACTCACCCACAAGGGTCTCAAGGCGCTTGTACGAATACTGCTGTGGAACCTATCCTGGCTTTCCCTGTGAGGCGTCCACTCCAAGGCACCCCCAAGGTGGAGGTCAGGCGTTGCGGGGGCCGTTGTGGAGATTAAGTAAGCTATTGCCCAGAGTTGCAGAGTGGGACTCCATGATTGGAATAGGCACCGAGGCGAGAATTATCCGGTCCGTGATATTTTGAGCCCAAGAGTGACCTGCCGAGGCGGGGAATTGAACCCTGGTCCCTGGCTAGACCTCTGCATCAGTGTCTGCCGCTCTAATCATTGAGCCACACTTCTCCACAGTACTCATGCAATAGTGCTCGCCACGGGAGTCTCAGCTAAAAAGAGTGGACCCGGCACTTTTTCTTTTACAAACTAAGCACTGGATATAGTAGTGGAGAAAGTGGGAAAAGGCATGGCTCCGTGGCCTGTGGCCTGTAACAAGGGCAGGCTAGCCTGGCTGTCTGTGACAAACCAGGGATGACTTCTTTCTGCCCTACGCAATAGATGCAAATGCTTTCAACTTTCCTTCTCTGTATCGGCAGGCATGAAAATGAGTTTTGGCCTTTCTGAGCTCACCGGAGGGAAGATAACACAATGCAGCAATGGAATATAATGAACATATGGCAACTGTTTGTAAAAATAGAAGGGCGCATATCAGATTCAAGTGAAGAGCTTACTTATTTTAATCAATATTTAATGTAAAAGAACATGTTCGGGTCACTTCTTCATATCTGTAAACACGCTTTCTGGTTGTTGTCATATTTCAACAGTTAGCGGCAAAGTATCCAATAAGGTTTACGCCCAGAGCAGAATCCTTGATGTACTACCAGATTTTAATTGGATGTATCAATATAGGCTTATAGAGCCCTAATTTAAATTTTGGTTAGGTATGCCTCCTAGGTTTCAACCTCGAGTTCTTGAAGTGAAGTCTTCTCGGTAACACAACTGAATCAAACTTCGGAAATGCAAATGGATTTTAGTTCTGTATATCTCACAATGGGAACAATTACTGTAAATTATGCACATTACGGTATAGTGGTAGCACAATCTACATTTAATTTAAAAACTCATCCATGCTCTCGCAATATTGCAAGGCTGAATGCCTCCGGGTGCTGTTATCTCTGGAGCTGGTGCTTATGGAGTACAGATGCCATTTAGCATGCGAAATTACTGGGATTAAGATTGCAATTGTCATCAGAGTATATGTAGCATAAAATGTGTTTTCAAGAATATACTTATGCTTTGAAATGTCTGGCCTTCACATATCCAGCCACGACTGCATGAATCACGGGGCGGAGAAAGGGCACGCGCAGGAAGGTGGATGGAGGGGTCAGGGTGTGATTATTGAGCTGCAAAGCCTGTCAGAAACCGGCATGCCATGCGCTGTTGATGCCACCACGGATCAGCCGTGGGCAGGCAGCAAGGGTAAAGGTGACGGGTCAAACACAGTGCACAGCTGCAAGAGGGGGGAGCCGGAACTGTGCCAACCATGTGAGATGAAATTTCTCAGATCAGTTTAATGCCATCAGAGAAATTATTTAACCAGACAGCTTCTCAGGGTTTTTAGTCAGGAGAGGCTTCTAGGCGTGTGGGGCTTGGGTGGATAAATGCAGTTCTGTGATGGGCAACATTCAGACCGAAATCCGCACAAGAAGTGAAATACTACGGGCCATGGGGCATATTATCAAGGGGGTTTATCTCCGCTTTTTTGGCTTTAAAAGCCAAGAAAGCAGAGATAAAATTATCTCCCTATTACCTAGCTGTCGCTAACACCAGTTAGCGACAGCTAGTAGGAGATAGCGACCATCTTGGACCCCACTTTGCATGTCAGTGATATTTATCACTAATGACATACAAAGTGGGCGTGCCAAGATGTTAGCGACTGAAAACAGTTGTTAACATCGCTATCTCCTATTATCAACTTTTGGAGATATTCGCGCTAAGCGCGAATATCTCCAAAAGCACCTGCCCTGAGCAGTTCTTAGCCATGTTATCCAATGGGAGATGGATAACATGGCTAAGAGCATTAGTTCGCTAATGCATGAATATCGCTGACTTTTCAGCGATATTCATGCATTGCGGCGATTTTTATCGCATTTGTGATAAACCTTGGTAATACCAAGGTTTATTTGCCGTAAAATCGCCGCAGCTCTGCGGTAAATTTTTGTCTCTAACCAAGCAATAGCGATAATTATCGCTATTGCTTGGTAATATGCCCCCATATTATCAAGAACGGCCATAACATTATCGATGCTTTAGCAGCAGGAAACTGCTGCTAAAGCGGCGTCAAGGGGCTTGATAATACGCCCTTGTGAATTCCCATAGCAGCCCAGGTTCTGGTATGAAATTGGGTTTCTATGGGAATTCACAAGGGCGTATTATCAAGCCACTTATCGCTGCTTGAGCGGCAGTTTCCTGCCGCTAAAGTGGAGATAATGTTATGGCCGTTCTCGATAATGTGACCCTACTAGATTATCCTTGCACAAATATGATTAAATATGGTTCAGTACCGTTACATGTCCCAGCAACAGCGTCTATGCCTCCCTGTCACAAAGAGACACAACGGCCCCAATCTGGCTCAGACTCCCTTTATTGGTGTATCACCTATGGGGTCGATATGCTTGCATAGAAGTGAGCATTGACGTAGTGGGGTAGCACACACCCCTGAAACCCTGTGCGGAGAGTCTCCCTACAGGGGGCGCCATTCAAGCTGAGGCCTGGGAATTACTGTGAGATATTGGAGGCTTAGAGCCCCTCATCATGGTATGGAATCTACCCCACTCAATGGTGTGCTTTACATCACTGTGTTGTTTTATTGATTGGATGTCAATTTCATCCAGTTTTAATTGAACATGTCAGTAAAGTTGCAATTGTACGGAATGATCAAATGTCATATCTCCCTTGACACTGAATCTTGCTCCCCTCACGGACTCGTCCTCATGATTTAGGGTCTGATTAGGGTCTGGGAGACAGGGTACCCTGCTTGCCAAATCCTTGGTCCGCCTGACTCTTTTAAAGACCTTCAGACCTTAAATATTCAGTGGATAGAGCCACTGTTGGCTCTGTCAATGAAACACTTCCCCTGATGGTCCGAAGGAGTAGAGGCTGCAAGGGGAAGGAAATTTAACTGCCCGCCCGTTTTAACGTTGATGGTGAATGCCTATTTTTCCTGTCCCTCAGTTCCAAGGAAAGATTGATGGTGAGGGACATGAAGAAAAAGCAATAATGATTCACACACCCTGGGAGAAAACTCACAGGGTGTGGGGGTCATTTTTTGTTTTTTTGGGGTTTTCAGAAACAAGCTCCTGCTTGGGGAGTTTGTTTCTGAAAACAAAATAATGTAAACAGTTTGGCGAATGGCCATCAAAACAGACAGTGGCTGATGGTAGCTCCTGTATAGAGATGACCCTGAGCTGTCCGCCATCTCCTAATTTGGCAGATGGAGAACCAACAGGATGGTGGAGGTAATGTTGTCCATCATCCAAATGGACAATACTCCATCTGTCAAACTCTAAACCAGGCTCTTAGCCCTCAAAATGAAGGTCTTTGTATGCAGTATGAGATTTGGCACGTGGTAAACGGAGAGAGACAGGGATACAGTGGAGGAAGAGTGTATGTTACAAATGGGAGTCACAGCAGAGGGAAAGAAGAGGTAAGAGAGTGAAGGAAGGAAGCCACTTTATAGAGTGGGTGAGGGAAGTTAATTACTGTTGAGGGAAGGAGGTGGCATGATAGAAGGGAGTCCATGTGCACAGGAGTGGATGAGAAATGAGTTCACTGCTGAAAAAAAGAGAACGTGAGAGGGTTCGGGAATCTAGCATGTATGGGGATAAAGAAGGTGGGAGTGTGACTGAAGAAATTACAGAAAGCTCTTTGAATGGTGACAGCTGGAGACTCTCCAAATGACCAGAAATGTCAGTGGTTTAAGAGGAAAGGCAAGGGTACTGTGCCTGTCAATAACACATTCTGTGGAGAACTTGAGTAACAAGTTTGGTTGCCTTGCATCACTGAAACTGGAGCTCAGGTTGGGCCTTGCAGGGCTGGTGCTTGTTAGAAATTGGTTTTCTGGTTGACTGGTGTATGGGACCTGGTCAAGCAGCAACCACTATTCTAGGCAGTGTAAAGGACAAGCAAATCCGAAATGAATCTGTGCTCAACCTCTGGAGATTGGCACAGAGCAGCCAGGCTTAGCTTGGAGGCAATGTGTAAAGTTTAGTGCAACACTTCAAATGGTAAAATAGTGACACACCACACTAAAAAGTCTCACAACAGGCGAGACAAATAGAGCAACATTTAATAAATAAAGCAAGACTAAAACAACAAAAATCCAATAAGTAGAACTAGAGTTACAATTTTAAAGAACCCCTGCAAAATAGCACCTAGAAACAGAAAGTGCCAACCGCGACTATCTGGTCACCCTAGACCGGGTCAAAGTCAAAAGTTCTGGCTGATCGCGATCGAGTGCAGGTTGGCTACATTCCCAGATTAGTAACTCCGAAGTTTTATCTTCTCAAGTTTTGTGCCAGAAGTCCCGTTTGTGAGGAAGAAGTTTGCCAGAAGCAAGAAGAACGTCAATGACTATGGTTGGCGGGGCATGAAAAGTAGGACAGGCATTAGGAATGGACGGGCAAGAACCTCACAGATGTCATGCAATCTGACGATGTCTGCAAGTGGAGACATGCATATGTTGAAGAGTGTTGGGCTGAGGGAAGAGCCTTGGGGAACACGGCAAATGTTGTGCTTGGCTGTCGATGTGAAGGGAGGGAGGTGGCTATTCTGGACGTGTCCTGTGAAAAAGGATGCCCTCCATCTGAGCATGTCATCAGTTTAGGTGATGGATGAGTGTGTGGTGGGAGACCGTAGAGAGGTCAAGCAGGATCAGGATGGCTGATTCTCTTCTGTAGAGCAGGGTGTGGCTGTCATCTGTTGCAGTGATCAGAGCTGTCTCAGTGATGTGACTGATTCTGAATCCTGATTGAAGGCATCTATGCCAGGAAGAGCAGTAGTGAGATGGGTTGGTAGTTCTGGAGTTATTTGGGGTCTTGCAAGGGTTTTTTGAGGAGGGGTCCGATCTTGGTGTGGTTCTAGACATCGGGAAAAGTGGCTGTGGTTAGAGAGGCATTGATGATGGTGGTGAACTGGAAGCTGATCTTGTCTCTTCTGAAGTTGAAAAGTTGGTGAGGGCAGGGGTTGGTTGGTGCTGTTGAGTGGATGGAGTTCTTAAGGGTGGTTGTGTTTGGTGCACTGAGCCATTTCCATGTGCTGAGCACATGGTCCTATTGGTGGTTGATCAGAGGTTGCAGAGGTTGTAGGGTTGGGGATAGAAGTTCTTATAGATAGTTACTATCTTGTTGTGGAAATGGTCGGAGAGGGCTTGGCAGAGTTCTTGTGAAGGAGAAGTGTGGCTCACTGGTTAGAGCAGGCAGACCCTGAAGCAGAGGTCAGGCCCGGGACCAGGGTTCAATTCCCGACACGGCAGGGTCTTGAGCTCAAATGTCCATGGACTCGATAATTCTCGCTTCAGTGCCTGACCTAATCATGGGTTCACACTCTGCAACTCTGGGCATTAAGCTTGCCTAATCTCCACAACGGCCCCCCCGCGGCGGGATGCCTGGCTTTCACCTTGGGGATGCCCTGTAGGGGCTATCTCACAGGGAAAAACCAGGACGGGTTCCCAAGGCAAGCGCGGAGATACCCCTTCGGGGGTCGATTCAGGCGCTATATAAGAAACATAATAATAATAATAATAAGGGGGACCATATTTTTGGGGGCTGATGGGTAGGTGAACTCTCTGACGATGGTGAAGAGTTACTAGGCTTAGTTAACGCTGGTGTTGATCCGGTGGGTCAGGGCTTCTATTTTTGCCACTTTAATCTGTCTATGGTAGTCGTTGAGGGCTGATCTGAAGGTGGCTCTGTTGGTATGGTTGTTGCTGGTGCGCCATCTTCTTTTGAGCTATTTGCATTTGTGTTTTGATGTGCTGAGTTCTGGGGTGTACCAGTTGGCTTGTTTGGCGGCACTGGGTGTTTTTGCTGGATGGTGAGAGCAACTTGGTCGGCGGCCCTGGTGATATAGTCATTGAAGTTCTATACTGCGTGGTCTATGTTGCTGGTGTCTATGGGCTGTGTGGTGCTGAGGGCGTCCATCCATTGCCGCTGAGTGACTTTGGGCCATCTGCGGAAAGGGATGCTGTGTTGGATGAGGATGGTGCGCGCATGTCCGACAATGGTGAAGTGTTCGATGGAGTGGTTCAACTAGGTGAATTCTGAGGCGTGGTTGTATTAAATTCTGTTGCTAGATGTAAAGATGGGGTCCAGCTTATGTCCTGCCTTGTGCATGGGGTCCGTGACTAGTTGCTTGAGACTGATGTTGTCCAGTCGCTCCAGGAGGTCGGTGGAGTTGGTGTCAATGGAGTTGTATAGGTGGAGGCTGAGGTCTCCCAGGAAGATATAGTGTACGGATTTGTTAGTGAGCAGGGTGATGATTTCAGCAACGGTCTTGCCCAGTCCAGTTGTGGCCCATGGGTCTAGCGGTCTATACATGAGAGTGCCTTTGATGGTGGTGCTGTCTTTGGTGCAGAGGTTGAAATTAATGTGTTCCATGAGTGGTGTTTTTAGGTAGATGATGATGGTGCAGGTAATTGACTCCTTGTGTATGATGGCTATGCTGCCTCCGTGTCTGTTAGTGTGGTCACAGTGTTTGATCTTGAACCCAGTCGATGCTGGGGTGAGCCATGTCTCTGCGATGAAGGTTACGTCAGGTTGATAGAGGAGATGGTGTCCTAGATTTCGATGGCATGTTTGCAGAGCAACTTGGCATTGAGCAAGAGGCATCTGAGTGTGTCAGGAGGGGTCTTGGTCGGTACGGACTGTGTCATGCGAGATCCTGTGGTGGAAATCCATCCTAGAGTGGAGAGAAAGCAGCAATGGATACAGGTGAACAGTCCTGTTGTGAGCCGGGGGAATGCGGGGCAGAAGTTGTTGTTGTGATCGGGGTCTAGTGTATGAAGATTAGTGGGGGAGTACCTGTGGAATTCCTGAGGGCTGGGGTTCCCAGCCCTAGGTTTTGTCCAGGCAAAGTCATGTTCAGACTTGCTTGCCTTTGGTGCGTTGGTAGTGCGGCCAAACTGAGGCTTCCATTATGTAGGTCCTAGGAGAGGGAGAGAGAGTGGCACGGGACAGGAGGAAAAAGAGTAGGAAAATGAGAGAGCAGGAGGTGGGACCAGGGTGCAGAAGAGCGAGAAACGGTGAGGGAGGAAAAGCAGTCAAGGCTCACAGGGGACAGGAGACCTTGGTGCTGGTCCTTGAGGGCAGGGGAACACTTGCATTTGCTTCTGTTTGGCAAATGACAAGTAAGGCAGGCCTGCAGTCACTAGCAGCAGTCAGGGAGAGCTCCGCTGGACCTGAATGAAACATGGCAGTATGCCTGACTCTAAATAGAGTGGGCAAACTGTCAGTTTAGCATACAGGTTGATCCACCACATTCATGGCAGAATAACCTGCCTACCATACTCCAAATCAGACCCTAAGTTTTCAACCTGAGTGCATATTCTCCAAAAAGCAGGACATAAGACATGAGTACTCCAAGATATTTTTGTTTCACTCTAGTATCATCGACCTGATCAATCTGTCTGGGAGGCTGACCTACACAAAATCTGCTTTTGGTCCCTTTCCCACTTGAGTCTTCAGAGTGGATTTCTAGCAGGCATAAAACTAAACAAAATATATGCTCATGAGATTTGTTTCCAAAGCTGACAGATGTAGAAATATTGACAATAAGATTGTTCCAAAGTTAAGCCTGATAATCATCCTCTATGATGCGCTAACAATGGAAATACACACTAACTCAGTTATTAAGATCTTAAGAATAGGAAATATGCCCCCTCCTGTGCCCTACAATTGGCAAACCAAAATGTCATGGTCCTACCCTGAAAAACACTAGCAAGATCAGGAGGTATGTCTTTATCATCAACATCAGCTAAGGTATGGAGCACCTTGCCTCTTCATCTGAATTCCTTGTGCTCCACTCTCATTAGAAATTAAAAAGATGGGTCTTCAATCTTTAATGGGCAAGCATGGCTTGTCCTAACAAATGATGAGATATTCTTTACCCATGAGAAGTTTCAGAATATGTGTTCTTTAAAAAACATACCTGTCACATTGTATCATCAATAAAGATATGTCTTCAGAGAGGTTCACATTCATCTCTTTCCCAATCATTGAGGAATGGGGATTCAAACAAATTATTTTTTGTTCTTGATATTTGTGTTCTTCACTATTCTTAAAAAAACCTCAGAGCTATGGGAATTACAGGCAGTCCAACTAAGTTAAGCCCGGCCACCAGAGCTATTGAGAAAGGAAAGCAGGTGAAGAGAGGTTGCTCCACTTTAACTCTGCCTCTTTTACCATGATAAATGTGAAAGCGAAGATATAAGATATATATAAGTAATAAGAACGCAAAGTTTAAGGGTCCATGCTTGCCCACAAGAACTGGAATTCATCGTCTGGACATCTCTTGAAAATATAAGAGGCTTAAAAGAGCCTTAGTAGAGAACTGAAATCCAACCTTCACAACACTGCTTTTTAGCTGATTGTTTAGTGTGTGACTGTAGAATGCTCACTATTTTCAAGTGTGTTGCTATGCCTATGGAGGCTTATTGACAGCTACATTGCACTCAAGCAGTCTAATACATGAAATGACATAACATAGGAGAACCTGACAGCCCTTCAAGTATGGGTATCTAAAAGGCACCTTCAACATGACCTGTTTCCATGTAGTTTTCCTTTAAAACAGTGGAGTATTTTTGATGAAACATTCCTGGATGATTTGATTTGCAAGCCTCCTTAGGCAAAATACTTTTAAATCCGTGCTGTGAGGAACGTGGCACTCCTGGCTTTAGATCGAAAATCCAGAGCCTCTTCTGCAATTCTTTGAGTTATGCTAGACTCACTTAGGTGTGCTAGTATGAACTATCTCTTTCTCCATTTAGTCTCAAAAATGTTTTTCTCTTAATGATATTAAAACTTGTTTTCAATATAGAGGTTCGTGTCACCGTTATTTTCTATTTTCTCACTGCTTAACGCACTGATTGTGCCACCCACACTAGTAGCCTCTCAAACCTATCTCTGACCTACTATTGCAAGGCCTGTGTGTGCAGTTTACTGCAACTTCGCTAGGCATTTAAAACCACTTGCCAAGCCTTAAACTCCCCTTTTATTACTCACAGGCTACTCCTAATTCAGGGTCTAGGAAGCCGTATGACAGGGTGCAGTGGAATTAAAAGGTAGAACATGTACTGTTAAGTTTTACATGTCCTGGTAGTGACAAACACCGACATTTGTTTTTCACTACTGTGAGGTCTATTCCTCTCATAGGCTAGCATTTGGAATTCCTTAAAACACTTATTAAACTGTAGTTCCAGATCAGAAAGGAGCAGCTAGAGCATGTTTCATATCTTTGGAATGGTGGTGAAAAATCCTCTTTAGTGGTAAAGTTGAATTTGACATTACCATTTTGGTAATGCCACTTTTAGCAACTGGACAATGCTGTGCTCTTAACTTTGCTCTGTGTGCCTGTAGCCTGTCTCCAATACATGTCTTGATGACAGCTACATTTAGTGCATTCCCTCTAGACAGCAACAAACACAGGAAGGGCTTGGTATGACAGAGTACTTATCTGCATTCTGATAGTATTCCTGGGTAGGAAGGGGGAGATGGGAACTCACACTTACACATGAATAGTCTGTTTCCTGTCCCCACACCAAGGACTGGTTACCCCATTAGATAGCCAGGAAGACAGGATGGGTTTGAAAGGGATCCTTGTGCACTACAGAGAGCTGCTTTGAAGTCACACCCTACATGAAAGGCACTTTTGGGAATAAGTACCAGTGCTCCGACCTTACCAAAATAGGACTCTACAGGAACCAAGGACATTCTGTGCTGTTGGAGGGATTGCCACTTTGCTACTTGCTCTGCAGTGTTTGCCTGCTTCCTGCTGTGCTACAGGAGGGACTGCCATTTTGCAAACTACTCTGCCGTGTTGGCCTGCTGCCTGCTACTTCTGGCCTGGAATGAGAGGGACTGGATCTTCTGTCTACAACCTTGAACCCAAGACTCTCCAGGGGTTTGCTGACTTGCCTCCTGTCTTCTGGAGTCTGAGGAACATAAAGGAATTGCAACTTTATCGGACTCTGCCATCTGTCAATCCTACCCTTTCCTGAGGTACCCCCTCCAGTCCTGGGCCTTAGGTGTGGGCTCTGCAGCTGTTTTTCTGCAAAAAACGTTGCATAGACCCAACTGCATGAGAGAAATCGACGCATTGCTCTTCAATGCTGATGTACTGCCAAATAAATAACAACACAGGTCTGTGAGATTCAACAACAACGCAGAGCCGGTCTGAAGACAGCCCTGTGCTGCTTGATAATGAACTGACACATCAAGTCATGCCTATCAAAAATGAATGTGTCCTCCTGTAATGTAACAGGTGCTAGGTAAAGCGCTCTGATACCCGATTCGAGTCAAGTTCCCTCTATATAAAACTCTGTAAAAAAATTAAAAAATGATTAAAAAAAAAAAGTCTACGACGTCGATGCAATGCTCCATACAAGGAACTTTTTCAGTGGACCCTGTGGGGGTTCTGTAGTCAGCCTACCTCCATCGTGGTTGGCCTGAACTTTGGATTTGCACCAATCCCTCGCAACCTCAACAAACCTTTTGACTGCTAGTGACATCTAAGTACTGTTTTGCATGTAATCTTTCTAAATTCATATCTCAACTTCCGCAGATTAGATTTTCGTTGTTTTGGTCTTTTGAAAAGATAAATAGTCCCTATTTTTCTAAACTAGTGTGGAGTCTTTTTGTGGTGTTTTCATTGTGTTACTGTGTGAGTATGTTGCAGACATACTTTACACATTGCCTCTTACGTTAATCCTAACTGCTCTGTACCAAGCTAGCAGAGGGTAAGCATAGGTTAATTTAAGGTGTATATCGGACTTACCCTGGATAGAGTGGTGGTACCTATTTGGACAGAGTTAATACCTCTGCCAACTAGAGATCCCATTTCTGTTACTTTAATTTTATTCAATGTCTTGATTTAGGGAGGATGAAAAGCTGAGTTGGCTAGTATACCCCTCATTTGCTCTTGGGGAAAGGGAAAAGTGCTACCCTTTTACCCCACAAGATATCAAATTAATTCAATGCTTTGTGCACATTTCATACAGAGCCCAACAGTCAGACTCTGTTCTTAACTAATGATGTATGGAAGGTAGAGGAAGGAAGGAGCTAATAGGAATAACCAAGTAATGGTGTCAAAGGAAATATTCTCAGGCCTTTGGGAATTGCCTCCAATGTTTTGACTTATCACTTGCCCTGTCTTATTACGATCCCAGTGCAAATTAATCTTGAACAGTCACTGTGATTTTGAATGCCTCAATGTAGTTGATTCACAAAATAATGTTCTTCAGTAATGAACGTTGAAACATGCCCATCACCAATAACCTTTCACAGAAAGAATGATGCACAAAGTTAAAGGCTTCTGAGTACAGCACATTTTGTTTGTGTAGTGAGTAAAAAACCATAACACTTAAGATCATTTTTAAATGATTAGTTTCACTTAGGATCACAGCAGCCAGCATGCCACAGAACATCAAACAGCAACAGTGCCAACCTTCAGTCTGAAGCCAAGGACTTTTGTTGGTGCAAAATCTATTTTACAAACCCATTGGTAATGTCTTTTTCGTGTGTCTATTTGGGGGTGTATTTTCCTTTTCAGTATTAATTATGCCACATTGGTTATAGCTCTCTAGCATCCTCCTGACTTTGGAATTACGGACCTGCGTTAATCTGCCTCCTTATGGTACCCCATGAACTTTCTCTCATGCTACTTCATCCATCACACTGATTATGGCTGTGTCCCATTGCAAATGACTTTGAAATACTTACCACATAAGATCAGAAACAAGGAAAACGTTTCCCTAGTCACACACCTTACATTAGTTAGCATTCTGCCCAAGCAGGCAAGTGCATCAGTGGCCTACATAGGGGCTGTAAATGCCATATAAATACTGCAATACAACATAATGCAATACACAACATAAGTTTATCTACTCGATTGTAAAGGGACTGTGTCTTGGTATATGTTTTATAGCAGGAGGTTGTCCCACCCTTCAGGGCCTGGATGGGACTTTTTTAAATATGTGTTTGACTGTGCAGAAAAAAACTAAAAATGGACCCAGAGCTGCACCTGATTCCTGCCATGCAAGTTACACTCTAGCTGCTTAAGCCATATATCTTCTCACAATAGTTTGGGGGGAGGTTAAGGAGAGAGCAGACTACCTAACACATAAGTAACCCCAACACCCTTGAAAAGTGCTCTTCTGCTGCCCACCACCCCATCCAACCCCCACCCACCATCCTGATCAAAAGATGAGAACTGCAGGAGCTCCACCGAGAACAAAATAAAATGTTACAGAAAGCAACTAGAAAGCTGCATAGAGATAATAAATGTGCAATGTAAGGGGTGGTTCTTCTTTTAGGGCACCAGAGATATACCCTCCTTGTTTTCTGACCTATTTCTGCTTTTAATATGCCGTGTGAATATTAATCTATTATTCACTTTTGGTATCTTGATATTCTCAGTCAAGAAACTTTCATTACAAACAGTCCACAAATAAAATGCACAAATTAGTCCACAGAATTTTCATCATATAACAATACATACCTTCCCTCAATTTAACTATTGACATTTAACATATATCTATTATTCTATATTATTTAACCTTTTCGCTTTATTTTGAAGTGAACAATTAAATAATCACCTCATAGTGTGAGGAGTGTGGGATAATGTTAGCGCCCGTTGTATTTAATGAAATCAAGGATCTATGTATGATAATTGGAGACTCACCATTTCATTACAAGACCATAGGCTACAATCATGCATGTTTAATACCAACCGGCACCAGACTACTCACATGCTTCACAGGTTTTAAATACAATTCTGCTAAAGAGTTCGCATTAGACCAGACCGCCGCCGTCAAGATCTCTGTTAGAAACAATCTTCCTAGAAAACCTTGCTAGCCATTGCACCTCTAGACGAGTGAGCTCCAAACCTTGACAGATTTACTCAAGCTTCCCTCATCACTGTTCTTACCCTTTCGGACAAGGTAGCTGTTGAAACTGCTTTATAGGGCTCTACATATGACAGTAATAACTGTACCCCTCCATCTTCCCTAAATTTCAGCAAATTTGTTCTCATATGACTCCATACAATGTTTTAATTTTTTTTATTTGATTTATAAAGCGCCCAAAGCACCCCAACAGGGGTATCTCTGCACTAATACTGCTATAGCCAACCAGGGAGAGATAATTTAGAACAGTTAGGTTTTCAGCAGTTTTCTGAATACCAGGAAATCATTACATTGGCATAGTTGGATAGGGTGTTGGTTCCACTATAGGGGAGCTAGATGGGAAAAGGCTTTGCCTCCCGTATGAGTTTTTTTAAGTGTAGGATGTACAGCAGTGCTTTGGAAACAGACCGGAGTGACCTGGGTGGCTGGTATCTGACAAATTTGTCATCTAGATAGCTGGGATCAAGGTCATGTAAGGATTTGTAGGCCATGCAGCAGATCTTACATGTTATCTTTTTTTAAATTGGGAGAAAATGTAGCTTTTGATGTAAGGGGAGAGAAGCTGTTCTGGGCGGGGCGATGGCTACAAGGAGGGCCGCAGTGTTCTCGACCACCTGAAATTTTTTCACGGAACTCTCCTGAGCTGAAATAAGCACAGTGTTGCAATAGTCCAGGCGGCTAAGCACCAGTGCCTGGATTAGAATCTTTCGTGTGTGAGATGGCAAAAAGCTGAACACTCTTCATAGAAGGCTCAGTGTGTTGAAGCAAGCCCCAGCCATAGAAGTGGCGTACTCCTCTAGGGTTAGTTTTTGATCTATTCGACCTCCCAGATTTTTTACCACTAGTTTAGGGGTTGGGACAGAACCGAGATCCTCGGGCCACCATTCAGGGGACCATCTTGTTGGCACGTCTCCGAACAACATTATCTCTGATTTTTCTGTGTTAAGCTGCAGATAGTTGTCTCTCATCCAGTCAGCGATGACCTTCATACCCTCTGTGAAAGTGGTCTGAGTATTAGGGTTGGTTTTGTTGAAGGAGAGTAGAAGTTGGGTGTCATTGGTGTAGGAGATAGGCCAGAATCCTAGTTTCCTCAGTAAGCTTGCAAAGGGAGCCACATATATGTTAAATAAAGTGGGGTCCTGGAAGCGAAAAGGGTCCAAATTGATGGTCTGGGTTCTGTCTGGTAGGAAATTATACAGCCATTTTAGGGCATTCCCTTGGATACCACTGTCCCTCAGTCTCTTGAGAAGGATCTGGTATCAAAGGCAGTGGATAGGTCAAGCAGCACCACGAGCACTGCTTGACCATTATCCAGGGACATTTTGATGTTGTTGTCATGTCATGTCAGGCACTCTTATATAGCGCTCGACTCACCGGGAGGCATCTCGGCGCTTCACTCAGAGTACTCCAATAAAAGGACCAACCCAGGGAAAGAGGGACCTAGTATAGGAAGGCTTTTAACATTTTCCTAAAGGTTAAATAGGACGGAATGCCTCTCAAATGAGATGGGAGGCTGTTCCAATACTTGGGGGCCAAAAAGGAAAAGGCCATGCCCCCAGTTCTCTGCAGCCTAATGCGGGGCACTTGGAGAAGTTGCAGTGAACAGGATCTCAAAGAGCGGTTCGGGGTATACTTTTTTAGTTTCCTTTGCAGGTACAGGGACCCAGTCCCTGGAAGGCACGATAAGTCAGGCAACAGATTTTTAAAAAAGCCCTCTGTTTAATAGGAAGCCAATGCAGCTTTCTCAACAAGGGGCGGGACGTGAACCTGAGGGCATGTTCAGGACCCTCCTGGCTGCCGTATTTTGAACAACCTGGAGCTTTTTTAGGGAAGTAACTCCAACTTCTGCCAGTAGAGCGTTTCCATAATCCAAACGGCTTAGGACTAAGGCTTGTGTCAAGGTTTGGCGATATTCAGTTGGAACAAAAGGTAGAATTTTCCTTAACATCCTGAGCCTATAGTAACAGGATCCTGAGACTGAGGCCACATGGTCTTGCATGGATGAGGTGGATTTAGTTTAATACCCAAATTGTTCACACACTGTTAAGGTGTTGGAGGCTGGCCAAGTTGGAGTGGCCACCAATCATGCGACCATACAGCTGCGGCTTTCCCTAGGAGCATAACTTCAGTTTTGCCCGGGTTTAGCTGGAGACGATTGTCCATCATCCAGTTAAAGATTGTGATAATTCCTGAGACAAAACGAAGTCTATCTGCTTTCGGGTTTGGCCCGATGTTGAATAGCAGCTGAGTGTCATCAGCATACGAGATGACTTCGAACCCCAGAGCTTCCACTGCCTTCGCCAAAGGGGCCATATAGATATTAAACAGGGTGGGGCTAAGGCAGGAGCCCTGGGGAACGCCTTTGTCTAGTGATGTTTTTCCTGCTTGGTGGGGACCCATGGTGACCGTTTGACAGCGATCTGTCAAGAAGTGTTGGAGCCATTTAAGGGCTAGACCACAGATGCCAAAGGATCTGAGCCTCTCCGCCAGCCTACTGTGAGAGATGGTATCAAAGGTGGCGGAGAGGTCGAGTAAGATCAAAATAGCTGATCCGCCCTTGTCCACCGTTGTTCTCAGTGAATCGGTCACTGCAAGGAGGGCCGTCTCTGTACTATATCCTTGCCGAAAGCCCACTGTGAGGGGTCCAGAATACTATTGGTCTCTAAGTAGTGATTTAGCTGCTTGTTGATTTGGGCTTCAAGTATCTTACCTAGCAAAGGAAGCAAAGATTTTGGACGGTAGTTGGCCAGATCCATAGGATCTGCTGTAGGTTTTTTTAATATTGGACGGACAAAGGCTTCTTTCCATAATAGGGGAATGGCTCCTTCTGAGATAGAGCAATTGAAAATATTCTGTACCCACAGGGCTAAGGCGTGGGCCAGTAATGATCTTTGGGGGGCAGGAGTCTGCAGGAGAGCCTGATTTTGCTGATGCTAAGGCCCTTTCCGTATCCCCTAGGGAGATGGGATCGAAATTTTCCAACAAGCACACAGTACTTGCTCTAGTGGGGGATCAATCAGACAAGGTGAGATTGCCTGATTCATTTGTGGAAAATTGGCATACATTTTCTCAATCTTCTCCTGGAAAAAAACAGCCAGTGAATTACACAGGTCTTTAGATTCAATTACCGCTTGCTTGCATACCTCTGGCTGGACGAAGCCTTTTACAATATCAAATAGTGCTTTTGCACAATTTTTTGAGCCCTTAATTTGATTGGCAATAAACAGGCAACGCGCCGCCTTGAGGTTTTGGTGGTAAGTCGTCAAGGCTGTTTTATAGATTTGTCTGGATTGGGGAGTTTTTAGTCACCTCAATTGTCACTCCAGTTTTTTGCAGGACGACTTTTCCTGGCTTAGTTCAGATGTAAAGCATTTGGCTGACGGCCTCTTTCGATTTGGACAGGCTTTAGGTTTACTAGGGATAATAGAGTCCAATGCCTTCCTTACCCCTTCATTAAATCCTGCCAACATTGACTCTACTAAAGAGGTGATATTGGTGAAAATTAAATCTAAAGTGTGTCCCCCTATGTGGGTAGGGCCTTGGATTCTTTGTACTAGCCCAATCTGTTCCATGTCCGAAAGGAGTTTGTTCACCTCCGCCGTGGCAGTCAGTTCACCATGAAAGTTAAAGTCTCCTAAGACTAGGAATTTGTTGGTTGCCAGAGCATTCGTAGCTATCAGGTCGACTAACCTATTGGAAAAATCAGTTTGGGGGTCAGGCGGCCGATACACTAAGGCTCCTGACCAGCTCTCGGAAGCAGAGAAAGTTACTTTAAAAACACCAATTTCCAACTCCTCCTCTTATATGGAGTTCAGCCACGAGATGTTTATGTGGTGTTTACAGGCAATGGCTATTCCACCACCCACCTTTCCTGCTCTATCCAGGTGAATGAACTTATAGTCAGCTGGGATGGCAATGTTTATCGCTGGATGATTAGCGGGTTTTAGCCAGGTTTCTGTCATAAAAATGATTTCAGGCGATTCCAAATTAATCATATCCCAAATTTCAAACTGATGTTTTACTAGAGACCTTACATTGCACAACAAGCAAGTAGGGTGTTCTACACTCGCCTGGGAGTTCCAAAGGCAATCTGGATGGATGGATGAATAGGTTTTTATATAGCGCAATATCACCGCCAGGTCTCAAAGCGCTTTGCATTGGCAACCCGTCCTGGTTTTTTCCCAGTGAGATAGCCCCTACTGGGTATCCCCAAGGTGAAAGCCAGGCATCCCGCCGCGGGGGCCGTAGTGGAGATTAAGCAAGCTATTGCCCAGAGTTGCAGGGTGTGAACCTGTGATTCGAGTAGGCACCGAAGCGAGAATTACCAAGTCCATGGACATTTTGGGCTCAAGACCCTGCCGCGTCAGGAATTGAACCCTGGTCCTGGGTCTGATCTCAGCGTCTGGGTCTGCCTCCTCTAAACAGTGAGCCACACTTCTCCACAATCTGGTCTGGGAGGTTTAAATAAAGGATCCCTCTGAAACAAGCATGTTCTACAGGCCACTGTTGGTGACCGCCACATGTGCAGACTCTGTATTATGCCTAGGTCGGAACCCCGACTGAGAAGGATCTAGGCAGTTAGAAGATAAAGCAAATTCTGATAGGTGCTTATTGATATGTTTTTCTGGCAGCTTTCTCTGCAAAGGGAGGAGAGAGATGGGATGATAGTTGGCTTCATCGTCCAAGGGGGCTTTAGGATTTTTCCTGATAGAGATAATCTGTGCCGCTTTCCACTCTAGGGGGAGACTGCCATCCTTCATGGAACTCTTCAGAATTGAGCAGATGGGGACCGCTAACTACTTAGAAAGCAGGGAGGTGATTTTGGCAGGGATGAGGTCCAAAGGGGACAGAGATTCAACCTTTTCTGGCATAAGTGTTCAAAAATTCTCCAGTGTTTCGAATTTTGGGATAGACTGTGGATAATCTAATTTAGTACTTTCCTGAAAATTCCTGGCTGAGGTAATTTTGCTGTATATTGTTTCTATTTTTTTGCGTCAGATGGGTAGCTATATTATCGCATAGAGCTTGGGTTGGAGCTTCTTCTGTTTTGCAGGCCTTTGGGTTGGTTTGGGTTTTTAAAATCTGGAAAAGTGTTCTAGGAGTGTTTCCTGCCTGCTCGAGTTGTGAAGCAATAAACATTTTGCGGGCAGATTTCATATTTTTATGATATTGAGTCTGTGCTAGTTTAAATCTTTCTTTATCCTGAAGGTCATGGGAAGAGCGCCAGAGGCGTTCTAGTTTTTTGCAATGGATTTTTTCAGTCCGGAGTTTGGCAGAATACCATGTTGTCTGGTGCCGTTTGGCTGTACTTGACTGCTGTTTTAATGGGGCTAGACAGTTAACTGTGGTTTCCATTTTGGTGTTAAAGGCTATTAAGCGCTCTTCCACACTATCAGAGTCGGGATTCTGAGGTGGGGTAAACATATCCTGAAACTGGTTAGGCATAACTTTGTGCCACACTCTGTACCATCCTTTAGGCTATGATTTTGGATTGTGGGTTTTTTTGTGCCCCTGATTTGAAATTCAATCAATGATTTGTCTGACCAAGTTAAGGGGCAAGTTGCTCCACACGAGATGTTGGAAGAATTTGTTAAAATTAGATCAAGCCTGTGCCCTGCCTAGTAAGTGGGTTCATTATTGATATTGACTAGATCCAGTGTTGACAGATCTGACAATAGTGAGGATGCCTTGAGGTTGGCCAGGTTTTCACTGTGTATGTTGAAATCTCCTAAGAATAGGACATTTCTAGTCGAAGTGGCATGCAGGGAAATCAGTTCCATCAGTTGTGGGGCAAAGTCAGGGAGAGGTCCCGGGGGTTTATATACAAGAGCTCCTTTACAACTGAGTTGAGGGTGGAGATCAATTCTAAAAACTAGAGTTTCCATTAGGTTGTTGCTTAGTTGGTCTAGAAGGGAGACTTTGATAGGTTCTTTGTAGATAATGGCTATTCCTCCCCATCTGGTGGGGTCTATCTAGTTTAAAAATGCGATAGCCCACCGGGAGAGCCACTGCGATTGCAGGGTTAGAGCTGGATTTAGTTCAGGTCTCTGTCAAGAAGCCTATATGAGGGAGGTTGGTGGAGAGCAGATCCCAGATGTACACCGTGTGTTTGGGGAGTGATCTCACATTCATCAAGAAGCAATTCCAGCCTTATTTATTGTCTATGGTCAGAGTAGAGCATGCTTCTCTGTGGATGTGGGGGGAAATACGGTCTCCCTGGTTAGGTGGAGTATTAATCTCCTGAGGTGGTTTTGGACCCTTACACTGAAATCTGCAGGACCTACATGAGAAAGGTCCTTCTATCATTGTAGGTGGGGTGCAAGTATTCATATAGTGTTTAGGGAAGCAGAAGTGTTTGATCTTTAATAATTCATGGCTGGTATAGGGGAGACACTCACTAGTGCTTATAGTTGGGACCAGGGGAAAACCTGCAGGGGTTCCTGCTCCTGGCGAGACAGGCTTGCCTTAGGCATGCCTTCAGCGTGCTAGTGGCACACCCACAGCTTGCATCCGCTGCGCGTCGAGGCAGGCATCTGGTTTTATGGTGGCAGATGGGCAGCTAGATTGCTAACCGCGGCTGCGCTTCCAGCCTGGAGTGAAGCACTTCTGGGCTGCGTCAGATTCCCTCCAGGCAAACGGAACAATCCACAGTGGACTAGGGAAGCCCGCTGCAAAAGGTTTGGATCTGCATCAATTTTACGTTGGTTTTTACAATGAGTTCAAATATTTACAATGAGTTAAAATATTTAATCATGGTGCTTAAAAGTGTTCTTAAAAGAAGAGTAAAAGCAGATTACAAGGAGCCCTTTGCCAGGCGCTCCATCACTCAGTGCCAACCGTTCTGATATCACCTTAATTGCCTCTTTGCACACTCATGCAATTAGGGAAAATAAATTGTCTCAGACATTGTTTAATTTTCTACAAGAAGTCAAAATGTACCCCTTCAAGAGAATAGTATCTATTCGAAATTTCTAATGCTTTAACATCAGGAACCGTTCTAAATGAAATTAAGCAAAGTAAAATTGCTAGCTTCAAAGAAATCGGCTAAGCAAAAGATAATTATTTCCTGTTTGGCCAAGAAGTGAGCAATTTGAATACTAACCCAACATTCCATAGTGATTCGTAACAAGCCTTAAGGGAGGCCTTCTTATCCTAACTCCCTTCATTACTCTCCATATTAAAGTATTACTGCCTAGAGCAAAATTATTAATCCACGCATGTACTGCAGTCACACCTGATCTGTAACAGTGAATAGTCCTATAGGGCTGACAAGTATTTAACAATGCTGCCAAATATTTTGAGACTTCAGGCACAGGAGATTCCACAGGATCTAAACCCCTCTCCATACACTAACTACATAATTTCTTACATACTCCCCTGTATCTCTTTCTTGCACCCAGAGACCAGGACTCATCCAATAGGTCTTCAGCTTTTCCTAAAAGGCCTGAATGTTAACTGGTACCCCTGAAATAATCCAAACAAGAAGGTTCATACTCCCTTTTATAAACCAAAGGGTGTTCCTCTCCCTCTGAATCTACCAGGAGCCCTAAAGAAACTGGAATCAGGCAGGGTATCTCTACCGCAAGTTCCATCAGACCTGGGAACCAAACCTGAGACTTCCAAAAAAGTGTTACCAGAATGATCCTTGTTCTCTCTACCAGTCATCTGCCGCTATTGCTCCTGGATACTCTCTCCAACTGAAGTATGTGGGTGCCTGGCATGTTAGCCTGCTTGCAAACACATCTTCCTGAACTGGACCCCATAACCTCTGAATTAAATATAAAACTCCTGGATTCAACTTCCAGTCACTGAAATCCCTGCAGACCTGGAATTCTAATCCATTCTTGAATTTTCCTGCCCTGGAATACATTTCCTCTCTCAAAAGGATCTTGTGATTCCAACAGAAATATCATATCCATCTTGCAAAATCTGCCAACTCTTTCAATCTTGAGCTGCCCAAACGATTTATATATGAAACTACTGTAAAATTGTCTAAACGAATCAGGGCCACACTGTTTACTAATAATCTTTTGAAACTCATCAATGTATTTTGGCCAGCTAGCATTTCGAAACACTTTATGTAGAACAATTACTCCTCCCTGGACCATCTGTCCCCTGTCTCCAACTTCTTCAATCGTGCTGCTCAGCCCAAATTACTGGCATCCGACTCTAGAATAAATTCAGGTACATTTCCAAAGATGGCTTTGCCATTCCACGTCTCCAAATTTTCGAACCACCTTTCCAGATCCTCTGGAGCATCGACTGCCAATGAAATTGGGTCGGCATACTACAAACCTTTCCTCAAACCCAAAGCTTTCAGTCTCTGAAGAGCTCAGTAATGTAAAGGACCTAGGGAGATGGACTGAATGGATGACGACAGGAGACCCAGGACCCACGCCAGGTCCCTCAAAGTAATCCAATTCCTTCCTAGAACTACCCTTAACTCCAGTGGCGGCTGGTGACTTTTGAAAGTGGTTGGTGTAAAAGATCTTGACAAGTGCACCGTGGAGAGCGAGCGCAGCGAGCGAGCCCAAATATCATAAAAGGTGTTCTGGGGGATTCTCTCCCCGAGAAAAGTTTGAAAAAAAGAGTGGGCAAATGGTGCATTTTCAAGCAAATTTGAGAAAGCAAGAAGGTTAGTAAGGCAATTATGAAAATGCAGTATGACCTCAATAAAGAGATTTCACAGGCAGCTTTACATGTTAGCGCGTGCCCCTTTCTGCTCACATTTTGACATCTCGTCATCAAAAATAAGGCAAAACATCTGTTAGTATGAACATGGGTAGTCACTCCGCAGATTTATCACATCACTGCCCAGCATCATCTTGCATATTACACCACCAGCACATTACTGTGTTGCACATGCATAACAGGTGTATGGGTTTAGTAATGCACACTTTGTGTTAAAGGTCATGTGCATTAACATGCTGTTTTATTTACCTATATATCACATTTTTATTGGCTGATTCATGAGTAATGTTATTAAATTGTATTTTAAGATATGGCTACCTCTTCTTCTTGACCCTGGATAGAGGTAGATTCGCCTTTGGGGCCATATGAAATTCTGCAATAGTGGTGCATGCTCTGTTTCTACTGAAAGTTGTGGGCTATTAGGAGTTGTTTCTTTCTGTCTGCAACTGAGTGGGTCGTGCTTGAAGTAGCAACACTGTCCCACGAAAATCATGGTAGTGTTGCAAAGTGGTAGCATTAAGTATATGAAATTCTAATTATATTTTTTTCACAGGTCTTGTTTCTGCTGTAAAGTGACTGTACAGTTCACTTAGCAGTTACAGAAGGCCCTGAAAGCTGATAAAAATATGTGTTCATGTTTTCATTTTAATATCTTTAATTTAATGTATTGTATATGACAAACCAGTGTCTTAGCAGGGACAATTTACAGTGAAACAACAAAATTACTTTTTTTCTTCCCTACAAGATTCCGCCTCTTCCATTAGAAAATGTAATTAATTTAATTCCAATTTTTTTCCCCCTGAAACACATGGGCTCAGACACTGTGTGCACGCACATATATGCACACATATAAGAACACACACTTTGTTTTGCATCAAATTGGACTTCATAAAGTGTGTCCTTGCTCCTGTTCATGTTCAACTTGACATGATAATAATGCATTGGGGCACACAGGAATTTCCACAGTGGGGGAGCACACTGCCCCGTGAGAGTGTGGAAATATTCACATGCTGTGGAAAGTACTGCTCTTGCAGGAGTGATGATATTTACACGATGGGCATGTCTTTTTATTTTTATTTTTTATTTTTTATTAATGAGATGGATTAGAATACAAAAAGAAAACAGAAAACATACATACATACATATAGATTATCAGCTGGGTAAAACAGAGAAATATGCACAGAAGTTTAAAAAGGTCAATTTCTAGCTACACACTAGCTTCTTATTTTTATATTTACACATATTCCAATACTGGTAAAGTACCTCAGATCTTACAAAAGGCAACATCAAACCTTTATCTAAACAGATTTTTACAAGCCTACATAGATTCAACCATTTCATCCTCTTGATTCCCTCCATTTACTAAGGGGTGCCCAATTTTTTTTCCCAAAATCTTTCTTCTTTGGTCCCTTAAAGTTATATAAACAATCCTCGATATTATGAATCCCAAGCAATCTAGTTAACCATATCTGGAATGAAGGTGCTATTGGATCTTTCCAGGCTGCCTCTATTAAAATTCTTAATACTGCAACACACAAAAATACAAAGGCTTCCGCTTCCTGAGTAATTTTAAGATTTTCATCCCTGCCAATTAAAACAGTCGTTGGGGATAGAAGAATTTGGCCCTCTAGCAGCCCCGATAAAAACTTCTCCATTTCAGTTAAAACCGGTTTCAAATTTGGACAAGAATAAAACATATGGATTAAATCTGCTGGGCCTTGGTCGCATCTTGGACATCTGTCCGTATCCCTTTTACCCCATTGATACAGTTTCGCGGGTGTGTAGTATAAATTAAAAATCATCTTATAATGTTGAGCTTTTAAGTTAGTTGCTCTTAAAATTTTCTTGTTCAATGCCAATGCATAGTCCACATCTACATTTGGGTCCCCGATTTTAAGAGCCCAAGCATTTTCCACCTGTACAACATCCTCTTCCATGGCCTGTAACAGAAAACCATATCCTATTTTGATCTTCCTACCCCCATTCCTTATATACTGAACAATCGGGTTAACCTCCTGAATAGAGATCCTAGGTCTTATGGATTTCACCGATTGTTCTAACTGGTTATACAACATCCAGTGGTTCGCTGAGATACCGTATCTTTGTTGTAGGGTCTCAAATCCCAACATCTCTTCCTTATTCATAACATCCCCCAAATACCGAATACCCAGCCTTTTCCAGAGAACACTATTTCTATTCTGTCCCAGATGTATGAATGGGGTTGAATCCCACAGGTCTGTAATTCCATTGATCTTGGGGATTTTAAGAAATTTCAACATTAACTTCCAAACCCCCCATACACCTAGCATCACCTTACTTTTGCTCCTCTTGAAAAATTGAACACTCACTTCCCGGGTTAAAATTCCATTAGCTTTTTCACCGACTACTAATTCATGTATTGTAGGGACCCTAGGGGAATCATCAGGGATATTGAAGCATAGTAGGTGTTTCATATGTAACAGTAAACATACCCAATGGTATAGCCTTAGATTAGGAGCTGCTAGCCCTCCTCTCTCTATTGGTAATGACAATTTAGCTAATGACCTTCTAACTTTCCCATATTGCCAGAGAAACTGTGAAAAAACTGAGTCCATTTTTTTCATCAGGGATTCATCAATTAACAATGGGATAGCCCGGAATAAACAAAGCAAGAAGGGTGTTCCTACAGTGGCCGTATCATTCAATAATGTGTGTACATCTCTAAGTAATCAAAAGGGCAGTGACAGAAGGAGATAAAGTGCAAACAAAGTTCATTCAGAAAAATATTTATTTGTTCTTTTTTTATTTTTTTATAGATATAAATTCATATAAATATTATTGTTGATCAAAAAATCTTTTTTAATTAATAAGTAATGCATAGATTAATTGAAACAATTCATAAAGAGCACAAAACAGTCATAAAAACAGCAGCAAATTAGCAGGACCCCTGAAAGGCAATCATACACAGCAGCTCGCTCACGTGCTAACAATCATTCTACATTCACACCACATACAAAGATGGAGAAGGAACTGGATTCCAAATAGCAAGATGACTACGCTAATGTGATCCAAGGGCACCAGAGTGTAATTGTTGGCCCTTGTGGCGGGTCTACGCGCGTTTCGGTGGACAAGCCACCTTCATCAGGACCTTGTTCATCAAATTGTGCAGATATCAGGGAGTCAAACAAAAGACGGATTGGCGAGGTAAAAGGTCAGCTATCATAAGAACGAATTCTCTTTAAGAATTAGGAGGTAAAGTCACATGGGTTGCACTGTATCCATAATGCCAAGTCAGATGTGATAGGTGACCCTCAGAGCTTCATCTTAATATCTTGAATACCAAATTCTGTGTGGGAAGCGGGACGGGCGAGTTGTTTCCGTTTCGGTGGGAGTTCTGAGAAGATACTTTTATTTCATAAAATCAAGAAGAGGGTTTCAGGGTATGGCAGTCCTCGTAGAGGGTTAACTCCTGTATTATTTCAGTCTATTTACCAATGGTGGTAATATCTCAAATGAGTAGACATTCTGTAAAGTAATTGACACTGTTTAGCCACCGCGGCCCTTAGTATCCGGCGTGTAGCATCCAAATCTCTCCGCGTTCCCGAGACCCTCCGAGAAACCCTCTTCTTGATTTTATGAAATAAAAGTATCTTCTCAGAACTCCCACCGAAACGGAAACAACTCGCCCGTCCCGCTTCCCACACAGAATTTGGTATTCAAGATATTAAGATGAAGCTCTGAGGGTCACCTATCACATCTGACTTGGCATTATGGATACGGTGCAACCCATGTGACTTTACCTCCTAATTCTTAAAGAGAATTCGTTCTTATTATAGCTGACCTTTTACCTCGCCAATCCTTCTTTTGTTTGACTCCCTGATATCTGCACAATTTGATGAACAAGGTCCTGATGAAGGTGGCTTGTCCACCGAAACGCGCGTAGACCCGCCACAAGGGCCAACAATTACACTCTGGTGCCCTTGGATCACATTAGCGTAGTCATCTTGCTATTTGGAATCCAGTTCCTTCTCCATCTTTGTATGTGGTGTGAATGTAGAATGATTGTTAGCACGTGAGCGAGCTGCTGTGTATGATTGCCTTTCAGGGGTCCTGCTAATTTGCTGCTGTTTTTATGACTGTTTTGTGCTCTTTATGAATTGTTTCAATTAATCTATGCATTACTTATTAATTAAAAAAGATTTTTTGATCAACAATAATATTTATATGAATTTATATCTATAAAAAAATGAAAAAAGAACAAATAAATATTTTTCTGAATGAACTTTGTTTGCACTTTATCTCCTTCTGTCACTGCCCTTTTGATTACTTAGAGATGTACACACATTATTGAATGATACGGCCACTGTAGGAACACCCTTCTTGCTTTGTGTATTCTTGTTCCCCTCGGTTCCAGGGCCATAATTTACAATTTTGAGGGGGTCCCATTGCTCATGTTTAACATAGCCCGGAATAAATACAACAATTTCGGAAACATTGTCATTTTGAGTACATTAACTCGTCCAATCAGGGAGAGATGTAAAACGTCAATCCTCCTTAAATCTTTCTCAATCACCGCTAATACTGGCAGATAATTTTCCTGAGTTATTTTGCCCACATCAGCATTGATTTTGATTCCTAAATAAATTGCAGCATCAACATATCTTTGATCTCTTTTCGGAATATTCTTTGTGCAAATTATTATAGTTTTATCAGTGTTAAGTTTGTATCCTGAATATATACCAAAGTGCTGAGCCAAGTTATTTAATTCTTGTATTGCAGTATACGGTTTATTTGTAACTATTGCTAGATCATCAGCATATGCTAAAATCTTAGTAGTATGACCGTGAGATATAACAGGGGAAATTTTCTCTGTCGCCACAATTTTCCTAATCAGAGGGTCTATGTATAAGGCAAACAAAATGGGTGAACACGGGCAACCCTGACGTGTGGCCCTTTTAATCGATATCTCCTCTGACTGGAGCCCCATAGTGGTAATTCTGGCCTCCGGGTTCACATACATAGCCCTAATACCTTTCCTACAGTTTTCTCCGAAACCCCTTTTCTCCAACACCTCCCACATAAAATTCCAAACAACCCGATCGAACGCCTTCTCGGCATCCAATAAAATCATGGCCATGTCACTCCCTGCAGCCGTAACAGCATCAAATAATGTAATAGCCCTGGCTGTATGTTCGGTGGTACCTCGCCCTGGGACAAACCCATGCTGCCAGGGTGACACTAAATGACCTATAATCCCTCCTAGTCTCTTAGCCCAAACTTTTGAGTATAATTTTGCGTCTGTATTTATTAATGATATCGGCCTATATGAACCGGGATTATCCTCTGGCTTCCCCTTTTTGTGAAATACCACAATATTGGTCTGCTTCCACGTATCAGGGATAACACCTGAACATATAACTCCATTAAAAAGATCCTCGAGAATTGGGAGAATTTCTTCACTCAGAGCCCTGTAGACCTCGATTGGGATCCCATCTGGGCCAGCTGCTTTACCCAATGCCAGTTCACTTAAAGCATTCATTATCTCCTCACTTGTTATACTCGCTTCCAATCGGTCTCTATCATCCTCCCCCACCCTAGGTGTTATAGGAAATTGGTCTTGTATATGGGATACCACCCCCGGCTCCTGATCATAAAGTTTTTGATAAAACTCTTGAAACACCTGTACTATGGATTTTGGATCATTATACTCTCTCCCATTAAATTTCATCTTACCAATTTTATTTCTATTCAAATCCTGTCTTATGCGCAATGCTAATGCTCTCCCAGCTTGCTCCCCTGTCTCATAACGCCTAGCTCTTTGAGTCTGATATTCACCAATCTCCTTTTGGGTAATTATTTTTAAGAGGTCCCCCTTAATCCTGGCCATATTTCTTGTGGTCTCTCTACTGTCCTTACCAGTTATTATTTCATCAATATGGTATCTCTCTCTTTCTGCCAGATCTGCTGTGAGTTTATCTATCTTGATTTTGTCCTCTTTCCTAATTCTCGATGAACAGCTGATCGTCTCCCCCCTTAATGCGGCTTTAAACGACTCCCAAACCCCATTTCTGGAGGCACTATATCTGTTGCAATCAAAGAATTCCTTTGTCCATCTTTTCATATGCTTTAAGAACCTTTCATCATTTAATAACTTTCTATCAAAAGTCCATCTGGATATTTTCCTGAGTACACTGGGAACTTTATAAGAAAGTATCAAAGGGTTATGATCAGAAATTATTCTAGGTAATTTCTGAATATTTACCTTACCTATCTCCCCTAGTGTAATAAAAAAATAATCCAGCTTGGAATACTTTTGTGCTGGATGAGAGAAGTACGTGTAACCACGATCACCTGGCATCTTTTCTCCCCATACATCTAACAGGCCATGGGATTGCATCATGGAGCTGATCGCTGTGTTAACTTTACGTTTGCGGCCTGTAAAATTAGTCCCCTGTTGCCAATCCACAGAGATATTCATGTCCCCACATACTATCATTGGGGCTGTCCAGTTGGCCAATTCCTCTTCTAGTTTGTCGAACATCATAGGATCATCCTCATTTGGACCATATATTACACATAGTGTAAAACCCATACTCATTTCCGCTAAAATCCATCTACCCGAGCCATCCGTTTTTATACGTTTAGCACCGCCCAGATGATTCTTAGCTAATATAGCCACTCCTCTTATCATTGCTGTCTGGGTGGAACATCCGATCAAGGTAAACCCATACAGTTCCAAGACCTTCCTTTTATTCCAGGGGATATGGGTTTCCTGAACACAAACTATGTCAATATTATTCGATCTAACCAGATGACTCAATCTCTGCCGTTTCTTCCAGTCATTTAACCCCCCTGCATTTATACTACATATTCTAATGTCTGGCATATTTTGCGAGTTTACCTTTCCCACAATAACTCATATCCAGATACCTGATATCAACCTGAAGACTATTCCTTTCCATCTCATATTTTTTTTTCATTATTATTTTCACCCCCCCTTCCCTCCCCATCCCCACCCACTCCTCCCTCTGCACTCTCACCCTCCCCCTCCTAGGCTCCAAAGTGGGGCCTCCCCTCACCCCCCCCCGCTTGACTGGAGGCGCTCAGACCTCGGGTCTGTGCACGTGATGGTTGCAGCTTAGTGTGAGGGGAAGTGATCGCGCTTCAACCTTTTACTCTTTATCTAGACCCCTCACCTTCTTTTATTTTTCCTTACCATTTTTTTTTTTTTTTTTTTTATTTCCCTTTTTTTTTTTCCTTTCCCCCCCTGAACTCCCTCAGTGAAAACACCTCACCCAAAAATCGATCACTCCCCCTAAGAGTATTTCAGTAGCTCATTTAGCAATTTACTTGTACATTTTGGCACTCCCGATACTCCATCTATGACTGCAAAAACTCTTTGGCTTTAATCTCTGAGGAGAAATAAAATGCTTTTCCGCCCTGGATTACTTTCAGCTGGGCAGGATTGATCAAATATGCCTGCAAGCCCTTGTCCTGAAAAGGTTTTATCATTTGCCGCAGCCTCCAACGCCTCTCGACTGTAATATGGCAAAAGTCCGGACGGACAAAAAAGGTATATTCATCTACTGTCTTTTTTTTTGTCAGGCCTTGCCCTCTCAGAGATTGCTTGTCTTAAGTTGAAATTACCAAAAAAAATTAATATCGCCCTGGGTTTATCTCCCTCTTTAGCCTTTTTATAGACATTGGCTGGGGTGCGATGCGCTCTCTGAATCTCCCTATCGAAATCCCAATCTTTCAGTTCTTTGAAGGCGGACACAAACAGTTTAACGATGAATGCTTTCATGTCTGTCCCCTCAGCCCCCTCCGGAATTCCCAGGACACGCAGATTATTTTGCCTCGATCTGTTCTCTAACGACTCCAATTTCCATTGGATGTCCGTGAGATTTTTTGCTTGAGTGTCAACTTTATCAACTGCTGCTGCAGCATCAGCTTCTGTGGATACCACTCTATCTTCCAAATTGGTCACTCGTTCCCCCAGGTTCACACAGGCCTTAGTAAGTTTCCTCACCACCCCTTGCATTTTTCTAACCGCCGCCTGTGATCTCCGACTTTCTTGCCGTGATTCTTCTCTGTGAGCCAGTATCTCCTGGTGAATAACCTCCAAGAGTGACATTTGTGCTGAGTCTCCTTCTGGGCTATCTGCTGAGGCATTCGGTTGTGATACATCTTTTCTTTGATTAGATACTTTCGCTCTCACCACCATTTTTACTGCTGTATTTGGGGGGCTACTTTCCTCGGGTTCTAAATCGCTGCCAGTCTCTATATCACTGGTTTCCTGCCCCAAACTATCCTCTCCATCCTCCGACCATTCACCGCCTTCAGATACCGAGAAAAATGCCTCACTCAGTGTCTCTTTTTTACTGCAGCTACTCCCCCCTGTGTTGTCTTCCAAAATTTTTTCTAAGCCAGGGTGAAGTGAATTACTATCCCCCAACTGAACTACTGCTGTAGTCTCCAATTGTTGTTCACCTTCCCCCATTATTACTGTATTCAATTGGTCGGCGAGCTCTTCCACTATAGTGCCCGGAGATGCCTCCTCATTACCCGCAACAGGGGCACCAGGGGCAGCAGGGGGAGCCTGTAAGTTATCTTCCTTTTGCTCTTTTATGTCCTTGGACTTATTCATCTTTTGAAAGATATCCGATATTGGGATAGTACCCGAATTATCCGGGTTTCCCTTACTGGCACCCTGCTGTACTGGTTTTTTTACTTGAGGGGAACCTTGTTTTTTCCCCTTACCGCCATCAATGTCCAATGCCTCCGCTAGCTCCGCTGCTGCCTTCCTCCTAGCAGCCGCCTTCGCGCTGGCGCTCGGCTTAGGAGCCATGATTGCCCTCCGCCTCTCCTCTGGCCCAAATGTCTCCTTACCGGTTGGGGGATCACCGTTTTCGGCAATCTCTGTCTCAGTCTGCAGAGCTCCGACGCCCTCCAGAGCGCTCCTTGTCTGCTCCTTTCCGCCACACGGGAGGTTTGAAACCGCCTTCCCTTGTTTCTCGTAGAGCTTCCTTCTCTGCCGAGTTCGCCGTTTCCAAGCCAAACTCCGCGAGGCTTCCAAGCTGAATACCAGCTCCGCGAACTCCGCAGCCTCCGCTTGTGGTCGGATGACAGCTCCGCCTCTGAGCCGCCGTGTCAGCTGAGCGATCTCCAGGAGCAGCCGCTTCAGCGGCAGACTACAAGTCAGTTTCATCCAGCCGCGCTCGCTCTGATAATATTTCTTTTTCGCCCGCTCTCCTCTGTCTAGCGTTGTAGGAGACTCGTGCTTCACTTCGTTTCACCAAATTCCGATTTTGTGGGGAAAATACGGGATCTTAGTCCTCCATAGCGCTCCTCCTCACACGAGCTGCTTCCCGACCGTCTCACACGGTCACCATCTTGCCTCCTCCTACACGATGGGCATGTCATAGTATGACCAGAGGAGAGCATTAACGGGTTGGGGGAGGTTTAATACTATTCCAATGTTGGGCATTTTTTTGTTTTTGACTCAATTCCTTTGAAGGTGATGATGGACTACTGCGCAATAATCAAGCTAATGTTTTTAGAGACTGTTACACAATGAGTGATGTAAAATGATGGCTAGTTTCTATAATTTTGATAAAAATAACAATGGACAGATCTTAAAAAATGCAATTGTATATGTCTTTCACATTTAATAATATTGTCTATACACAGATCTCTAATTACACTGTACACAGTCACTTACTTGTGCAGGAGCTGGTGGTGAGGAAACAGGGTGGGGGCCCCTCCTACTGGTGCTTGTGTCGCCAGCGAAGGCAGGGTTCTTCTACCCTGATGCTTCCTGCTCTCTTTCTGGCTGCTCACTCTCGCTGGGTTCTTGGGCCGGAATCATGGCAATGGCCCTGGGGGTACGAGCCAGCAGCACACACTGCACACAGTACCGAAGTGCACTCTGAAATACAAGCTTGCACCCATGAAATCTGGAAGCATTTTGTGCCAGTCCAGTGTATTCTCTGCCAGCTGGAGGGGACAAAACCAGCCAGGTATACTGTTTTAAAGCCTTTGTATACTCTATTCCAGATAGGACGGAAGTACTTTGTAACTACCAGGAGCACTCTGTGCCATCTGAGGTAGCTGGTGCGAGACTAAGAGCATTGTATGTCAGCATAGGGTCCGTTTTGTCAGGTCCACACAAGAGTCAGCCACACTCTTGGCTGGTAGAGGGTAACATGTGCACATCAGACCAGGACCATGTTTCTTTGAGGTGCATATGTTTCAGACTGTTAAAACTTAATACCATACTCTCGTATCCCAGCCAGTTGTGTTTGAAAAGTGAGGCAGCTGTAAAACTAAGGCACTGCCTCGTAGCTATTCTCCTGTCTCAGTCCCGGCTCCCGGAAGTCCATGGGGGTGCACTGCACACAGTTTCGAAGTATCCTCTAGGCCAATCCAGATGCTTTTCAAATGCCGGTAATGGTGTGAGCGGGCTAGTGTTATGCTCAGAGAGGCACTGGGAGCCTTTGCCAGTTCTCAGCCCGGCTGTGCACAACAACTCTGCTTGGAGGCTGCTAAATGTGCATGTAGGTTTGACCGTGCTAAGGAAGCTGGTCAAACATACATCCTCACTTACAGTGCCCACCACTCCTCCTCCCTGCTGATGCTGCAGTCCATCAGGATGGCCCGCCTACTAGCTAAGACACTCTGCAGCCTACAGGACAAAAATAAAATGATAATAGCATTGTGTATTATCATTTAATTTTTATTTTTTGAGGCTTGAATTTGCAGTGGGGCAACGCTCCTCTGCCATAACGTTGCGGCGGCAGCTGCTTAACTCCTTTCTTATCTCTGTCACCTTTTTCTGGGAGGAGAATTAATTGGGATAAAAGAGTAACCACCTGAAAACCAAAGAATTCTATGCTCAGCATAGGGACTATAACAGACTCCTCTACATTTATCATAAACCATAAACTATACATTATACAATCCCTTATCTGAGTAAGATGTTCCAGAAAATCTTACCTGTTCTGAGACATTAACAATATGTCATCCAAATATATTATCAATCGGACGCCACTCTCTCTCAGGAAGGCTACTAATGGGGGGCATCACCTTGGTGAAGTACTAAGGAGCTGAGGACAAACCGAAGGGTAGACAAAGAAACTGGTATAGGACACCTCCACATCTGAGCTGTAAATATTTCTGAGGGTCTTTTGCCAAGGGTATTGCAAAATAAGCTTCCTTTAAATTCAATTTAACCAACCAGTCTTTTTTCTGCAAAATGTCCCTCAGAAGATGAACCCCTCCATCTTGAAATGCCAATATACTAGGAATTTGTTTAACTCCCTCTTGTTACTGGATGCCAACCCTTGTCCTTCGTTTTTACAAGAAAAACATGCTCACAAAAGGGTCTAATGTTGCTAAATTCTCTACTTGAAACAATGCCCTTTTCTCTAACATTTGGTCAATTTATACGTCGACCAGTTCTATCATTCCAAATCAAAGACTAGTTCTCTTGGTTGTTTGTTTTGAACAGGTGTACTCCAAAACTCCCTGATTTAGATATTGGTCATAGGACATCATGGGATTTATATTGTGGCCCTCTATCCTGACACTGCAGACAGTCTCCAACACCCAACTGTCTTGTGTTATTTTTTCTCAATTGCGAGTGAAGAATCTCAGTCTTCTGCCAACTCTTAAGTGGGTAGAACCAACTAGGGTCTCAGACCTCACCTTGACATCCTGAACCTTGAGGCCACTATTCTTTGAACTCCTTCCTCTCTGAGGATAGAAACATGAGAGTTGGAACACTAGTTTCTACGATAGTTCCCGGTATTTCTGGGCTTTTGGGAGTAATATTGAGACCTATAGGAACCATGGCTCACAGCCAGCCCCCTCTTATCAGCCCTTTCAAAAAACATTGTTCTGAAGACGTCTCATTTTATTTGGTGCCTTGCTAAAGGTAGAGAAAGGGGAGACATTCTCCCCAAAGATTTAACAAACCTCTCTCTGAAGAGAAGCTCATTTGGGTACCCCATGTCTTCTCTATTGGATTTGCCACCAATTTGGGATTCATTCTCATGTGGACCACCTTCCTTCTTTCCATTATTATGCTCACATTTGCATTCTCTAACATTCAAATAGTACACTTGGCCCATCCTCTGAGGAGTTCCACGTCAACCCTTGAATTTTTGCATCTAGCTACTTTGGCCAAATCTAGAATGCGAGTAATGATCCCAACATGTCTAGGACTTTAGCCTGATCCAAGTCTTCATCCAGGCAATGAAGGAGGTATGAGCTCTCTTGAGCATCAAAAACATATTCATCCAACTCGGCTACCATGGCTGGGCATTTTTAAAACAATGAGAAATAGCAATCTTGAAATTGCCATTTATAGCCGGAAAGGTATCAGGAAAAAAATAAAGGGATTACAAATTTGGGACCCAGTTAGATTATGGCTATTGAGCCCAGCATAGACCAATTAGGTCGAGATATATCGAGTGCTTTAGGAATGTAACGATGTATTTCCTTTTGTTTTTTCTTCTTACTCTTCGAAATCTCAATAAAGATTTGTTTAAAAAAAAAGAGAAATAGCAGTGTGGTCGCAGAGCCGACTGCTCATGCGACCACTTTTTGCCCCGAAATCAGGAGACTCTGAATGCAGAGAAGCCCTCTCCCATGATTGTCCATAAGCTCCCTTTTCAACATAGGCAGTGTCCACAGAGGAAACTGCTCTTCTTGGCATGCCTATACTGAGCTCACCCTTACAAAGGGAGTGGCCTGAATAAAATGGCCTCAGCATTGACAGGAGTCAGCACCCTAAAACAACGATTCGACTCCGCGGCCTTATCAGCAGCGCCAGGCCCCGGAGCACGAATTAATGAGCCACCTGCCTGACGAAAGGGTCCCAGCCCTCCATTATGTAGAGAAAGTGGAGGTAACACCACTTACTAATTTAACCTTGTACATATGTCAATATCTACCTGAAAGCCAGAAATGAAGATCATTCCATAAATTGGAAGGGTTACAATTTACACCAAAGTTAGTAAAGCATACAAACCACTCCAGAAATACTTAGTTCTAAAGCGTTCCATACCAAAACAGTAAAAAAACACAATGTAGTATGAATGAGCATGCATGAAACTTATCTGTAAAGAGCAGCGAATAAAGGAAAAGGACGACTATGTGCATTTGACATATATATTGTTTGAACATTCTAAAAAAGATTTAGTGCTTAATGATGTCTTATTTATGTTCTTTAAAGGGTGGCATGTTACCGGCAGCAATTAAAGGTTAGTGCATAATGTTAACCTCCGGTCTTGTAATAAAATCCAGTTGCCAGAATGTAAGTCTTATGCCCCGGTTTTTAGTCAGTCTTCGTGATTATGCTTTTCACAACATAGCAGACCCCTGATCAATTAAATGAAGCAAAGGCCTATGATTCACTCTGTACATCAGTTAAAAGACAGTAAGTAAGGCTTTCGACAATAAGTAAAGCCTTTGATTAGAGCAGAGCCAAGGGGAGTAGGCGACTATGTGATTCCAGCATGTTTCCTTTCATTAAGGATTTAGCGCACTTGCCATATATTCTGTTATCCGCTTAATAGACTGGAGATTTTAACAAAAAAACACTTCTAGCTCAAACTGATCAAAAGCAGTCCAGTGGAAAGCCCTTTGTAAATATTAGCTTCTTTAACCCCTTCGCTGCGGCGGCAATTCCGCCACAGCGCTAGGGGGGCGGGGGGGCCGAGCGGCGCGCGCATGCTCGTGACGGAGCGGCTCCGTCACGAGCCGCGGTTGAGCTGTGCTCGTGACGGAGCAGTTCCGTCATGGCCCCGCCCGCTCAATAGAACGCACCGCTCAGGCACGAAATCAGCACCGCGCAGGCGCGGCGGCAGGGCCATGACGGAACCGCTCCGTCATGAGCACAGCTCAGCCGATGCTCATGACGGAGCGGCTCCGTCATGAGCATGGGAGGGGTTAAGTTGCTGATTGTTTTATTTAGGTGTTAAACTGGGTCTAATGTGGTGCCACAATAGAATTGACATGTGCAAAAAGGATAACATAACATTGTGCTGCATTACCCCCAAATAATGTGTCCTTTCTCGCTACATAATTTAGTCAACCCTGCTGCATAATGTTGTCCTGTGTTCTAGTGTTATACACTCTCCAACGCAGTAAAAAGGATTTCTAATGAGAAATGGGCATTGTGATGCCTGAAGAACAGATGTCATTGTTTACAGCAAGATAGGTTGTATGTTTTTTCATTACAGGCCAAGAAAGTAACATGCCAAATCAAAACACATTAAGTGTAATGTGCCATATATATGAAGGTATTTGCTTCTAAATGTTTAAATGATGGCCATACACATAGCGCACAATACAAAATGTGTTACATCTGTCAGTTGATATTAGTTGTTTTTTGCTGTCCAGTTCAATGCTATGTATTCTATCAACCTTACAAGAATAAATGTTTGAGCTAACCCCACAAAGTATCCAAACTTAACTCCTCGATCATTCGGTGCAGACTTTTGCATTATGCACATAATCCACTAAATTAGTTAGCAGAGGATTACACTAGGATAGGTCCAGTCTGATAGCAGGGTGTGGAGCGATAGTTAAACACAGCACGGCACACTAACCATATAGGATGCGTTGCAGTTGATCAGCAGTTTTCGCTGGATGAGACACGGGATTCTAGGGGCCTCATTTATGAAAAGTGACGCATCGCTGCGAGAAAACAGCGATGCGTCACTTTTCATTGCGACCTCCTTGCGACCCCAATGATGCGTCATATTTACAATATGACGCATCATTGCGCAAGGAATTACAGATACGTCAATATTTCTGACGTATCTGTAAGCGCAAAAGTGACGCATTGCGGGAGTGTGTCACAAAAGTGACGCAACTCCAGCAATGCGTCCTTTCACATGGGGAGAGCCCCATGTGAAAGGGATTGCGTCAGTCTTACGCCTGCTGTGAGGCAGGCGCAAGATTTTGACGCAACAGCGTCCTAAAAGTGACGCAGTGAAATCTCATAGATTTCACTGCGTCACTATTACGAGGCATTTTGCGGGGGAACGCCCCCTCTGCATACATTATACCTGACGCAGGTATAATGTAGCGCAGGGGTTTACAAAGTGACGCACTTGCTTAGATGCGTCACTTTGTAAATAGTGCGCAACAGGAGGCATGTTTTACGCTACCGTGCGGCGTAAAAGTGACGCGCGGCCTCATAAATAAGGCCCTAGGTACCCTGTCAGGTGGTGTGCATTGTGCCTCATGTTCTGGTGGAACACCAACCTGGTACAAATTTCCTAATTAAAAAACCTTTAAAATGTTTCTTGGGCCACCGGGCGATTTGCACCAAGGTCAAATATTTTTGGCAATGGCTGATAGTGTTACAGCATCTCGTGGCATTCTATATAAATGTGGCTACTTCATAATACTTCAAGAAGCTAAAACTAAATATACTGAAGAGGGGAGCTCTACTTTGCAACAAGCTTAGCGACAGATGTGATATTTCGTACTAAAGTACCATCGCACGTAACACACCCATTTGGAATGCAGTGGGGACTCCATAATGCTTAAAAGATGCCTTAAGTATCCCTCTTAAAATAGGCGGAATCTCTAAATGGGGGCCCTCGTAGATATAATGGTCTGAAACCATGGGATGAATTATGAGGAGGTATCTTTGGGGTCTCGAGAAAATCCAAATATTTTCAGCTTTCTTCATGGTACTCATCGAGGAACTGGAGAGAGATTTAAAGGCACTTCTATTGAAAGTGAACTGCATGCAACTACAGTTGTAAATAAGAAGAAGATCTCGAAATAGTGCGGGCTAATGTGCGGAACAGAAGATGATAGAAATCCAGCTGTGCACCAAAGCTGGAGCAGATACTTACTGGAGTGGAGGAGGATCTGGAAGATGTGTGATAAATATCTTTTGATTTACTGTATTCTACTGTCAGTACCGCTATCCGCAAGAGAAATCCTTTGTTCACAATCACAGAGCCTAACGGATTTTGGCGAAATGGAGGAGCTTAAATGAAGAGCTGTGCAAATGGCACTACTGCAGATGGCATACAGTTGTTTGTGAACTGTTCCGCCCTGGAAAGCTGTTGGGAAACTGTAAGTAAAATGTCCTCTGACGTCAGAAGGAGCCAATTGAAGGCAGGCCCTGTTCTAACTTCTAATCCTATTTTGGTATTGGTAAGAAAGAAGGAGAACTAGTGGTAAGCAATAGTGCAGAACTAATGTTCTATCTAATCTTGGTTGCTAGACGTCAGCTATGTTGAATTTGGGTTGAAAATTCCCCAGTCAGGATAAATGACTGGATATATTTGACTGACAAAAGTAGCAAACGAGAAACAGCTATTTGTAAAGGAAAGACATCAGAGTGCAGTACCTTCTTTTTTCGAGCTTGACAGTCGGCCCTGTGAATCCAGCATGGGCATGGATTGTGTAATGGCGAAGAGGACAATAAAAAATGAAGGTCTTTAAAAATGCTCCGAGCCAAGTGATATCTCCTTGTAAATAGTGTGTTTCCCCATTTAAGTGCAGGAACACCCCCTTCTCGTAAATTGCCTATTACAGAAGGAGCCTCAATGCCGTACAATAATTCTGAGCCCTTGAACACGCATCACAAACCACTTCACGACCCTCATCACGTGGATAATGGTAAATCGTTTGCAAAATCCATCCTGTGAATATTGGTTGCACACGGTTTCCAGGTTACCTTCATGGAGTAGAGGATGACATCTGGGAATAGTGTCTTGGCGCCTTATTTCTCACTGGTTATCCTCCTCAGGGCACTGATTTCAATGTGCAATTTCCCCCAGTAGTATCTGGAGTAAATTGCCCTTGCAAATCTCTGTGACTGAGTGGCATTTGCACTAATACCACAGGACTCCTGGGGCACATATTTTAAAAGGTAAGTTGCAGGGTCCATTTTGGAATATAGGGGCATATTTATGAGAGGGTTGCTTCACGTTTGCACCATGCAACGTGGTACATGATGGTGCAAACCTGTAAGGCAGATAGTTAACGCCATGCAAACCCACTCTGCATGGCTTTGAGTAGCTCCTAAAATCTGGAGTAATGCAAGGCAGCGCAAACCACTGCGTTGCATTACTCTGCCCTGGGAAGGCGTTCCATGAGAGTTGCATGGGTGTTTCCACACAACTCCCACGGTTTTTGACGCATTCCTAGATTTACAACACCTTGTAAACCTGGGAATCGGCCCAAAAAATAAGCCTCATTCTCCCCGTTACTTCCTTATTCTACATGGGCTGCATTCTGCATCACACATAGAAAGAGGAATATGCCTCTCAGGGTTGTTTTTCTGTATAGAAGTTGTTCCTTCCTGCGCAAAAACAATCCTGCATGCAATGCAGGCAGCTTGCACCATGGTGGAAGGGTCCTTGTATTGGCAGGCGCCAGGCAGCCCACGTGCGCCAGGGAGGGGGGTGGGGGGGGAGTCAGGCATGCACCTTATAAATTAAATACGGCACATTTCTGACCTTTACCAGTGACGCAGTACAGCTCATCAAGGGGACTTGCTGCACTGCACTGCATCACTTTTTCATAAATGTGCCCCATACTGTGCAATACCTTCTTTTTATTGTTATCAGTTATTTAGTGAAATGCATTACAGCTTGCTAAATATAGGACTCAGTCATGGAAACGCACAGCCAGAACTGTGCTTTTAATAGTGAAAGTGGATCAAAAATGGTCCCCTCGGCCTGATATTTTTTTGAACTGCGAAACCCAAGTTTAGCCTCCCACTAAAATCTCTGGAGCTCTTTTTCTGCATTTTACACTAAAAGTCCACTTCCTTACCCAAGCTTCCCGATCTCCCTGTGGAATTAGTGTTGTTTAATCACCGGCAGAAGCTTTTCTTCTGGGCTGGATCACGCGCTTTTCAGCTTCATTTCATTTAATGTTCATTTCTAATTTCCCTCATCAACACAGGTGTTTTCGTTCTTTCTATGAGCTGTGATTAGCTCGAGTGGATGCGCGTTATATCTCACCGGGGATTACTTTACATTAGTATAAAGTATGTGATTTCTTCGGAATTTCACTCCCCGAGTACAATCTGGTATCTTGGCAACTAGGCTAACTATTTCCTGTCTGAATCACTTGGGCCTCTTCAATCTGTTACACTTTAATGCAGGGATGTTTTTTAATATTGCAGTAAATTGAGCCTCAGCAATAAAGGGATTTATATAGAAAGAATACGCTGGTGTGATTCTTTTTATCGGGGTTTTCTAGTATGTAAAGCTGAATTGGCTTAACTTTCTAGTTAGAGGAAGGCCCTGGATGGCCAAACACATATCAGAGGGAATGTTTCAGCAGAGTTTGCTCTGGGGTGCTGGCTACATCTTCATAGTGGAGAGACCTGCAATCATTGTTACATGCAGCAAAATAGAAACTTGTGATGATAGCCTTCTAGGATTTTGATGCTTGTGGTGCCGGATGTATGTCGTTACAACGCATGCTTTTTCCACGCATGCCTTTACAACGCAGGTTTTACAACGCAAGTTGTTACAACGACTTGCGTTGGGGGGCGCTGGATAGTGAATAGTTTAATTTACTATTCCAACTCCAGTCCCCGTGGTTAGTAGGGAAGGTTTTGGATAGTAAATTAAACTATTCCCTATCCTACAGCGCCCTGCAGCACAAGTCGTTGTAACGACTTGCGTTGTAATTCCTGCGTTGTAAAGGTACTGCGTGGAAAAAGTTTCGTTGTAAAGGATGTTTCCCTGTGGTGCCCCAGTCACGGTTACGCTGAAGATATCTGAACAACAATATCATTAAAATAATCCGGGACAAGTCAATAGAAACAACAAAGGGGCAGTCTTCATCCGGATCTAGGGAAACCTTGACAGAGGACAGAAATCTGGTAGAGCACAGGGCTGATACGCCAGGGACGGACTGCTGTAATTTGCAAGGGCATTAGTGGTGGCCACTTTCTTCCCACGTTTGTTTTCTGGCAAAGTAACATCATGTAGGCCAATGATGACTCCCACTGTGAGACTCCATTGCTTTGGCATCTTTAACCCTGTGGGAAACGGGCAGGATGGCGAGACACAGCCAGTGGGAGCACAGAACAGAAACTGGATTGCAAGGTCAATTGAACAGCCGGATGGCCGGAGACCTTGTGAAAACCAGACAGTCCAGTTCTGTCCTGATAGAAAAAGGAAGCTGCAGGAATTCCCATAGAGGTGGTATGAACGGTGTTGGAGGCATTATTAAGCCAGGAATTCAAATCAGCATCCCAGCGATATTTGACCTGATGATTCCAGAGTTAAGGCCCATCAAGGAAATTAAATAGGATTGCGCGCCCTTGTGCCTGGTAGTTTACATTAGCCTTTCAGCTATACACGTCTCAGGACATGGCTCAATGCAGTGTTATCAGCGACCTCTGTAACACTGAGGTTTTCAAGGATTGAGAGTAGGTTCCTTGCTCACTTGGAGATCGGTGAGATTGAAACAAGTTCACTTGGCTGTGCCCATGAAGGCGGATCATGAAATGGACGAATAAGGAATTGAGCAAGAAGCTATTGCCCGGTACCAGCATCTGTAGAACAGCAGAAACAGAAGACCATGGAGAGAAGGAGAGGATGCAGAATGGAGACAGGAGTAAGGAAAAGGAATGGTGATAACCACAATGGCAATGATTAATGGAAAGAGAGCGATGGATGCCTTAAACAAAATGGCGTGCTCTACCTCGCCAGCGTGAGCCAGGAGTAGGAGATGGCGGAGACTGTAACAAATAGATCAATGAGGGGTAGAGGGCTGCAGAGCTTAGACGTCCAAAGAAATATGGACCGTGCATATAGGATGGACAAATGGAAGCGAGAAGGTGGGTGCATAGCAGCTGCACCACCACTGATGGTGAAAATTAAAGGGTGTCAAGGAGCCATGGGTCATGTAACTGACAACAGAGACGTAGGACTACTAGAACACTGGTGCAGTGCTGAATGATAATGGGGTGCAAGGTATGATCACTTTAGGGTAAGAAGAGGGAGAGATAACTGGCAGACCACAGCATGGAGACACAGAAGAAGTTGAACGCAAAACACAACTGATCACTTAAGAGAAGGGGAGAAAGAGAGGGCTAGGAGGCCCACCCTCAGTTTTTGGATGGAAGGGATGAGGTCAAGTGATAGGAGGGCAATACTATGGGAATTTGGCACACCAGCACTTGCTTTATACGAGGTCAGATTCAGGGAAGAGCAGGACAGGGAGGATGAGCATGAGGACATCCAGCATGCTGGACATGGAGAATCAAAGACACATAAGAAGAGGATTAACTAATAGATTTGTCTTATAAGCAACGGGGACACAGAAACAGGGAACAGTGAGGCAAGCAGCTGGCTTCTTGACATATTAGTCCTTATGACAACTGGAAAGGCTGAATACAAGATCAGGATGGCAAGAATGTGGTGTGTGTGGCTTACTTGTCCTAGAGACGGATATGTAGAAGGGGAAATAAAAGCAGGGGGTCGATGATGAGGCTGGCTGACTCTAGAAAATTGGGTTACTAGTTTAATGGGGTGCAACCACGCTCAAGCAGCAACCACAATTTTTGTGAGGGTGAAGTCACAAACAACCCCAAATTAACTTGTGCTTAATCCTCTGGCAGCCGGGCAAAAAAACAGTCAGGCTTAACTTAGAAGCAATGTGTAAATATTTATGCAGCACTTCACACCTTAATAAAGTTAAAACAGAACACTAGAAAAATCCTGCACCAATTTAGAAAAATCGAGTAGAATTAAATTATTTGGGACCAAAATTATAAACATCTGATCAGAAGAACCGGAAATATGAAATTTTAAAACTTTAAGTCAAAATAGTGCATATAAGCACAAAGTGCCAACTGGGAGTATCTTATCATGCCGGACCAGGACAAAGTCACAAATTCAGGCCAACTACAATGGAGCGCAAGCTGGATATAGAGACCAAGTTAGGCCCTCTGAACATAGTACATTAAATTTGCATTGTGGAGTGTTGTGAGATCCCGCGTGGAGGATGTGCCGCACAGCAGTGGTTCTGCTGGACTGCTTGCTGCGATGCGTGGTCCTGGATTGAGGATGTGTCTCATAGAGGTGATTCCGGGGAGCTGCGGGGTTGCGATGTAAGGTCCTGCATTAAGTATGTGTCGCTCAGATGTGGTGCTGAGGAATTGATGTGCTGCTCCGCGAGATCCTGATCAAGGAGACTTCAAGGAGGCACCACACTGCAGCAGTCCTGAAAAGCTGAAGGGTCCTGCATCGGAGATGGTTCTGATGCGGTCTAGAGAGGTGATGCATTGCGCTGCTTTGGCTCCGCTTGAACTGCAGCTGGGCTGGCAGAGAACCTCCAAGCCCACTTCCAAGGGTTCACGGCTGGAGTGGCACCATTTGAGGAGAAAGACTCCCAGCAAATAGAGTCTAGGTGCTGGATTCAAGAAGGTGGTTGGAGCCTGTTAAGTCCCTGAGGTTCTGATGGGGTGGCCAGCCTGCTAGCCCTTGAAGTCATTCTGGTAGTCCTGGGTTCCAGATGCCTCTCCAGTCCTTTTCACTCATGCAGTAGGGCAGCAGGCAGCAGGGCTACAGGATAGCAGTCTTTCTTGCAGCAGAGCAGTGCAGCAGTCCTGAGTCTTTCATAGGTCCAGAGGTGTACTGAAGAGCTGGGTCTAAGGGTCCACTACTTATACTTGGAACCAGCTTTCAAGTAGGTGAAGTTGCAGGAGATTTCCTCCCTGAAAGGTGTTTGGAATTTCCTGCCTCCCTGCCCTGGCCTCAGCTTGTCTTTAGGGCACATAAGGCTAGTGTCAACCCCTTTGTGAGTGTGCTGGATATGGCCTTTGTGATGTGCAAGTGTGGTAGCTGATAGCTCCTCCCCGTCCCCCCCCAACATTATCCTCTGGGAAAGGCCGACCTTGCAGTAGTGAAAAACAAATGTAAGAGTGTGTCACTAATCCCTCGCCCATCCCTTCAGGAATCCTTCACTGCTGTGCCTGGGACCTTTAGTGGGGGCTATGATGACTGGATTCCACCAAGAACAACACTGGTGCTGATTGGGGATGGGCAGCTCCCGACTGCTTGCAAGTGGGCCTCCTCAGGAGACGAGCCCTTCGGTTGCTTTCCGCAAGATGGTGGCGGCCGGGTAGGGATGATGTGAGAGATGCAGTGGCTGCCCAGCGAGCAGTCCATATGAGTGACTGAGCCCAGCACCACCTTGAACTCATCAGGGAGCTAGGGACCTATGTCTGTGAGCATGGAGCTACTGAGAGCATTATGTGAGCAACGCACTCTCGCACCACATGCCTGCCCCATGATAGGAGCTCTGTGAGGCAACAATGTAGAATGGACTGTGCTTAGGTCACCTGAGGACAGCTTGGGGTAGCACGCATTGACTATGTGGGCTAGTGCAGAGGGCAGCAGAGAGCGCCCCCACCCAGAATGCGGGCCCCCCAGGGCATAAAGTCGACAAAAGGATATTGAGAGCGGCAGTGACAGGCGGTGACAGAGACGTCCTTTGACAACCCTCAGAGGTGCTGTGATTTGCTGGGTGCTACTGGAGAAGGTGCTGGCCTGGAGTGATTGCTCCATCACAAGGAACCTGCTATATATCATTGTGCTGCCTATAATGACAGGCTGATGGCTCACCTGCCCTAACCAGTGCTGACATTGGGGTTAGTGGGCTGGCATCATCTTCGGCCACTCCAGTGGCATAAAGGCAGCGAGCACATCTCTTCCCTTACCCCTGGTCAACAACAGGTCTTCTCTTCCTCATACCTGTGCAGCCCGACTGGCCACCCGCTGCTGACAACAAGGGAACTGGAGCCACTAGCAAAGATCCTGTGATGCATTGTTGAACCACTGGGTGAGAGACAAACCATTTGAGCTGCTTATGGCAGACACCATCTAGTGACAGGCCATGGCGAAAGCTAACAGGAGGAAATAGCGGTCGCTCAGGGAGATGCTAACACAGTCGGCTGGAGCCCAGAATGAAAAGGGTGTATAATCTCAGAGACCAGATCCAACAATAGATAGGGGAGAAAATGAAAGACTGCTAATAAGGTCCTTCATAGAGGTAATTTTTGCATCCTTATGCAAGGACAACCAAACAGTGAAACATTAACTCAAACAGGACCTTAAGGAGGTTAGACAAGACCTAACAGAGGTGGACAACAGGGTGTCCGTCCTAGAAGATAATGAGGCTGGATGTGACGAGGAGATTGTACATTTACAGCAGGAAGTTCTGCAAATGCATGCCCAGCAGCATGACCTACAATTCCTTGTAAACCATTCTTGTAGGAACAACATTCGCTTTCAAGGGGCACCGGATAAAACTGAGAGCATGAACATTGGGTCCTCGGTGAAGGTTCTCTTCTTCCAGATCCTGGAATCACAAACAGAAACTGAGGTGCAGCTGGACAGAAATCCTAAAGTGGGCCTCCTGTGGATGGAAGGAGGCCACCCACGGACATCCTTGCCTGTGCCCATGACTTTTTATTAAAAGAGAGCATCTTATGTAAGGCAAGAGATGCTCACCCCATGCAGTTCAAAGGACATAAGCTGGTGCTATATCAGGTCTTGCCAGCTTTATCACTTCAGGAACCCAGAGACATCTGGCCTATTACAACCTTTTTCTGAAACAAGTGGATTTCCTACTACTGGGGCCGCCCACTCTGCCTAATTTTACACTGGGATCAGAAACTTCATCAACTAATTGAGGCCTGCCAGCTTCTGAATATCCAGAGGCAGTATAAGAGTGATTGCTGCATGGCCCCTGAAGGCTTTGGGAGCAACATCTCAACAACTGGGACAGAGCACTGGCTTCCTTCAAAGGACTTTGCCCAGACCATGCAACCATGGCCTTGGAAAGACAAGTGGTCCTTGACACTCTTGCTGGTGACCTTGGGAGTCAATAATCAACCTGAGACCCTCCAGGAGCAGTGACTAACATGGCCTCCCTACCATGGTGGTGGTATCTGGCTCCTGGGGCAGGGGCATTTGGGGTGGGTGGAGTTCCCTTGCAGCATCGGAGGCAGCTTTTGTGGACCACCCACATGAGGACACTGTCAGGGCTTTGGTAGTCTTTGTGGTTATACCTTATATTTTTCTTCAGTTCTTATTTGGGGTATTTGTTTGGGGGTATTCACTGCATTCTTCCTTCACGACTGCTTGCAGAGTGCTCCCTCTTGCATCCAGACCTTTACCCGCAACTTTTCTGAGGAGCACAGTACTAGTGTCTGCCTCTGGCCATGCAGCAACATCTTCGTCCTACCACAACTCCTCCCACGGTCATCTGAAGATTATCACCTTATATGTGAAGGGACTCAGCAGGGTGGTCAAATGCAAGGCTATCTTGTCATATCTTGAACATGCTGGAGGCGTTAGCTACTTCTTACAGGAAACAAACTTGACCCCTGGAGACTGGCACAGATTGACATCATTACACTTCTCACATCAAGTCTTCTCTTCTAACACTACCAAGATAGGTGCAGTTGCCATTCTTGTCTCCTGCTCCTTTAGGGGTACAGAGGTGTGCAAACTTGCAGAAATACAAGGGTGACTATTAGCATAACAAGTAGACATAGGGAATCTGACTGTTACACTTATTTCATAAATACCCCTAATGACAACCAAGAGCAATTTCTAGTGATGAGTAACAACCTTGACTGGTCTGGACAGCGCTTTGGCCAAGCTAGGGTGCTATGGAATGAGGGAGTGAGCTGGTTGCAAGAGATGGGTCTCCATGATCTATGGAGGGTTACACATTTACATGCTAACAATTACACCTTCTACTCCCATGCACATAAAACCTATGCTCGTTTTGACTGTTTCCTGGGCACAAGCAACATCTACACTCAGACAACAGCGGTCGAGACTGAACCCAGAAATCCATCCGATCACACAACTATGACCCTCACTCTTTGGGTGAACCAGTCACATTGGGTATATTGCCTCTGTCAGCTAAGAGAAAGCCTGCGTCATCCGCTGGACATGGTCCACCACATTATGCAAGCGATCACAGACTTTCTAGCCATTAATGACACAACTAACACTTCTATACCCACTCTATTGGAGACGTTAAAGGCGGTTATCCAGGAAAACGCATTGCTATCTCTGCTGCCATAAAAGAAGTCAGCAGAGGGAAAAGGGTGGACCTGGAAGGAAAAGTGTCTGGAGCTCATCTATTAAAGGACGGGGACCCCTTGGATTTGGTGGCAGCGGGAGTCTGCACGGGCGCAACTATGCAGCTTTAGTTTGGACAGGGCAGAATATGTATTGCTCCATCTACAACATTCCTTTCATGTAAGGAGTGACAAATGTAGCAGGCTATTGGCCAACAAGGTATGGGCTAAAAGACAGGCTGAGAGAGTGGATATCATCCTTCAGCACGATAGTGGTGAAATCACCAGGGGCATGCCAAATACTGCTGCCTTTCAGGGATACTATAAGTCACTTTATGAGGAGTAGGACTTTCATTGTGGTAGTCTCCAGGAGTACCTTCAAGGTGCACGTACACCCTGGCCGACATCCCGACAGGACAATTCCTTAGATCAGCCTAACTGCATAGACAAGATACTATAATTTCTTAGTGGATGTGGATACACTTCCACTTTCCATGCTTGAGGCATCCTTCACCTTAGTACCTAAACCTGGAAAAGATAAGCAGCAGTGTGCTTCATATGAACTCCTCTCACTTATAAATGCGGATGGTAAGCTGTTCACCAGCATCTTAGCAGCGCCGTTAGGACCCTATATGCCAGACTTGGTGGATCCCGTTCAATCAGGCTTGTTCTACATCACCAGTAGGGGATAAGACCAAGAACATCCTCCACTTGGTAGACAAAGCCAAACGCTCACAGAGGGAAATAATGCTCCTTTCCATTGTTGCTGACTAAGCATCTGATCTGGTTCATTGGCCCTACTTGGAAGCAACATTTTGTCATTGGGAAAGGTTTCATGCCTGGGTTCTTAGCAACTGGGGGACATTGCGAGCAACAGTGCACATTATTGGCCTGGCTTCTGACTTTTTGGAAGGGGAACAAGTCAGGGTTACATATTGTCCACCCTGTTGTTAGCTCTCTCCATAGAGCCGATGGCACAGAGGCAGCGGGATGAAGTGCACAATACAGGTGTACGATTTGGGTGGAAGAGCACACCATTCTCCTCTATGCCGATAATGTAGTAGTAGTGCCCAAGGACCCACTGCGGGCCCTGCAGGCCTTCTTAGAGATGCTTTAGAGCTTTAGAGAAGCCTCTGGCTTCTACATCAACCTTCAGAAAGCGCAGTCTCTAAACATCTCAGTTGCACCCCAGGTGCAGACACAGTTGGCTACCAAATACTGTTTCAGTGGGCAAAATCCTCAGTGCCATACCTTGGTGGCCTCTTGAGGAGAGAGACCATGGACACCAATTATCAAGCCTTGCTTCGGCAAGTACGGGTGGACCGTGCTCAATGGATGCACTACCAGCTCTCATGGCTCAGAAGGATACCAGTATTGAAGATGACCATACTTCTGAAGGATGTATATTTTTTCCAGCCTCTTCTTCTTGCTCCCCCAGAGGGCATGTTCCAATATCTGCAGGCAGCCTGTACACAAATCCTGACACAATATACAGCCACTTTGAATGTTACACATGACGTGACTACTCTTGTCATACTGATGCCATATGCTTGTAAAAGCCCCAGGCTTGCATGATAGAAGGGGGCGAAAAACAAATTGGCTAGTTCAATCGAGTATAAGTGATTTTGACCTTTAAGAATTGCTCTTTGAATATGGGATTTGGAACCAATAAATGAATTACTAAACATCACTGTGGAGAAGAAGCAGCCCTTACCTCCCCGGGGCGGCGTCCGAACGTGGGTCCCTGACCTCCGAGCCCAGTCATGCATTGTCCCTATCAACCAGGACTCCTCCTCTCTCTCCTCCCCTATAGAAACCGGCAGCAACAGCCGAGCACGAAAGACCGGAAGCGAACTCCCTTGACCCCGGAAGTGAGGCGACATTCGAAGGACCAAAAATGACCACCTTTAACCCCGCAAGTGCCTTTCCAGATACCTGCCCGGAACACAGAAAAGCCGTCAGCAAGGAAGGAAAAGGTTTCCAAGTAGCGGACTCGTGGCAGGAGGCAGCAGCAAGCGAAGAACCAGTGGCGGTGAGCGGAGCGGAGCGGAAGAACATAGAAGAGGAGGAGGACGTCTGGTGCGAAGACTGGTGGCGTCCTCAGGAGGTGGCTGGAGAGCAGCCGCAACTCGCAGGAGAGTTGCGGCGGGGCACATGAGTACACTTTACCCTTTCTCTGTGTTTCCCTTGTAATTAGTTGTTATATAGTGTACATAGGACCGCACGATCACGGAATCACTGTATATTGTATTTAATCCTATCACTGGCACTGTAGATTGTATAGAAGACCTGAGCACTGTCCCCCCCACACACAACACCCTCTTCACACTCCCTCTCTTGCCTTCCCTTTCCCAGCCTACCCTACCGTCCCTTCCGCATGTTCGTTTTGAATCCCTCACTCCTCGGTGTAGGTGGCAGTACTCAGAAGTCCTTTCGCCCAGGACTAACCGCCCTATATTTTTCTCTCCCCTGTATACCTCCGAGGAACACCAGTGCCTCTCCCTGAACAAGACGACATCGGCCCAGAAGAGGATCTCATCCAGACGACCCCGCCCCGCCAGACCCTCATCCAGGCTACCCAGCCCTGCATATCTACCCGGGACTCACCGAACAGCACAAGTTCTTGAAAGACATTTTTCTGAACTTTTAATAAAACTCACTGATCATAGCGTACTTCATCCGGCCTCCCGCCTGTTATTCCAGTCCGCCCATACCCCTGCTCCACAATCACTAAATGGACTTTTACGATTATTTATGATTTTATTCCTCTTTGCCTTGATCCACCAAATCACTCTGTTAAATGAAGACCTTTTAGTGTTTTCTGTTATGTTATGTTAAAAGTTTTGTAAAGCGCACGTACACCAATTGGTTTCTTGATGCTCATGGTAGGATATGCTAGGCCCTGTTGGTTTGTCATATGCTTGAGTTTCAGTCATATTCTTGGGTAAATAGCCACGTATTGAGGAGCCTCTGAATCTCAAAAGGTCTGTGCTGTCTCTGATCTCAGATGGAAGGGAGTTCCAGAATCTGGGTGCCAGCACTGCAAACCTGCATCCCCCTTGTCGCCTCTGTTTGTAAGAGGGTGTGATGAAAAGATTCATGTGGGATGAGTGCAGGCTGCAAGTAGGTATATGCCTTTGAATACGACTAGGGATTAATTTTGGGCTTTCACTGTGCAAGGGCTTGAACATAAGGCAATCAACTTTGAAAGCTGACCACTGTGGGATGGTGAGCCAATGTAGCTTCCTCATGAGAGGGGAGATATGTTGCCATCTGGGCTGCTGGAAGATAAATCTAGCTGCCCAGTTCTGCAACAATTGCATTCTTTTAGTAAGATATAATGGTATGTTAAAATATAGAGAGTTGGCATAGTCTATATGTGATATAACCATGGCTAGGAAAACCTGTATCAGTGCTTTCCCAGTGAGGAGTCTACTGCTCTTCCTTATCTTTCTTAACTGAAGGAAGCAGGTCGAGGTCACAATCCAATCTGGGTTTTCATGGTAAGGTTGCTGTTAGTTATCACCCTGAGGCTCTTGGCTGAGGGCTCTGGCTGTAATATTTGTTTTTTGGTGGTTTTTTTCACCAAAAAAAATGGCATCTGCAATACCACCTGCACAAGAGATTGAAGATGTGGAGGAAGAGGAGCAACCACCAAAGAGAGGAAAGAAAGTATTGTCTGGTCCTTTTTTCTTTTCCTGAGGTTAATGGTCCTAAAGTTCCTGTATTTTATGTGAAAAGATGCTTTCTCAGGCTAAGAAAAAAGTACTCTTGTGGGACTTAATTAATGCTAAATCATTTACAAACATTACATCCAAATTAACTGTCAAGAGATCAGCGAGAACGGAAAAGACGAGAAGAAGCTGAGAGGGGAGGTAATACTGGACCCAGAACATCTTTGGCTTCAGTTCTTCAATCACAATCTCCAATTACAGTTCCTGAGTTTGCTGCATTAGGTCAACACTGTCTCAAATGCAAGGGAGTTATATCTGTTGGAGAGCAATCGATTTCAGGAGTCATTGAAAGTGCGATAAATCATAAATGTTAGGTATTTTTTCACCAAAGTTTGTGATGCAAATTTTTTTTGCTATATAAATGCAACATGTTGAGCTGTTTTAAAAATGTATTTGAAGAAAACTTCCACAAAACAATAAAACCGTTCAAAAACACAAAAAAAATCTTCTAAACAGAAAAAGAAAAAAAAGGTTCTTTATAGAACCGCCTAATCTGGTTAAAGATAGATGAAGTGTTATTTGTGTTGTATGGTTAAGTTAGTCATAAATGTACTAGTAGTTTTTGAGTGGTTGTAAGAGTGTGTAACTAGTGCCTGGGTGATTGCGTAAGTGTTTGAGTGGGTTGATGATGATATGAGTACTCCCTGAGTTATTGGATGAGTGTATAAATTGTGCCTGGGTGATTGAATGAGTGCATGAGTAGTTTGTGAGTGATTCCATGAGTGCATGAGTAGAATTTGGATGACTCAATGAGTGTATGAGTAGTGCCAGGATGACTGAATGTGTGTATACATAGTACCTGAGTGCTTGTAAGAGTGCATGACTACTGCCTGTGTGATTTAATGAATGCATGGGTAGTGCCCGGGTGATTGTAAGGGTGCATGAATGTGCATGATTAGGGCCTGAGTGATTGGATGACTGCATCAGTAGTGTCTGGGTAATTGCATGAGTGCATGGGTAGAGTCTGGGTAATTGCATGACTCCATGGGTAGTGCCTGATTGTTTGGAGGAGTGTCTGGGTAGTACCTGTGTGATTTTATGAGTGCAAGTATATTCCCTGGAAGATTGGCTGAATGCAAGTGCACCACTGAAATAAATGCAAAACGATTCCCTTACTTAACAATACCAGACTGCAACAGTGTCTTTGAACAAATTGATTAAAATAGCAAATCAAAATATGGCCTGAAAAGACATATGTGGTTCTGGTACTGAAAGATTAAGTAGCGTTCTCAATATTTAACAAGGGTTATGATACACTATATAGTTTTCAAATTAAGATAATCACCTGCACCACCCAAACAAAATACATAGAAAAGTACAGGCATGGCTAAACACAAAACAGGTCAGAAAATGAAATTTGTCAGATTATGTTACCAGTTTCTAGCATATACATCACTATCTTCAGCTTAGTTGCAGTGTTCCTTTGTGGAGTTATAAGGACTAGGATAGAGGTTTACATATTTGGCAACATATTTTAAGTCTAGCACCTCATTAGCATAACAGTTGATAGCTGAACAGTTTTCTAACAGGTATCCTACCTTATCACCACCAGTATCCACATTTCTTTCTTTATGCCTTCGACTTTCTTTTCAGTGCTTTTCTTATCTTGAACTTCGGTTGAATGTGTCATATATTTTCATTTTGGACATAGTATACGTTCCTCTTATATTGGGTATTAACCTAAATGAGGAGCATAAAGTCTTCATAAGCGACTGTACTCTCTTACACAACTTGCATCAGCGCTAACCTTTTTCTCATCAAATTCTAGCAAATATTAAACTGGACAATGTTCTTAATAGAGAAAATGCAATGTATTCCATTCCCTCGTTAAACACAGTACTTCCGATATTTGCAAAAGCCCTGTCTATACTTAAACCTTGAGATTTGTGAATAGTTACTGCATGTGCTAGAGACATAGGAAACGGTTGTCTTCGAACATACAGGTCCTTTACAAGCAAAAAACATACAACACAATGCCCAATCTGTTTTACTTCATTAATCTGGTCAAATTTCACAATCAAAAATTCTATTCTGTCTGTATTTTGAAAATTTACAAAATCAACAACTAATCCCATTGCTCCATTTTCTAATCCTTCCTCTACGTTCAAATTATGATGCAAAATTACTCAACAGTTTTTACATGCAAGTAAACACTTTTCTAATCCTGCAGTTTTAGATACAGACTTTGTCAAAGAATCCAATTTAGCTCCCTTTTTTTCACTTTGTAGAATTGTTACCCCCAGTGTTCAATTTTGTCAATAGCTTTCAATTTCTGATTTTTTTGTTTTTCCAGTGTCAGTAGTTGTTCGTCAAAGTTAGAACACTCTTGCAGTGTAGGCAATAAACAAACTATGGATTTGTTTTCTACAAGCATATTATACATTAATTCTGCTGGTGTTTTTTCAGATGTAAACAAATTCCTTGTTAGCTGACTTTCTAAAGCTTGTTTATCATTTTTTGTCAGCACGCCAGTTCTTATGTTTTAAGAATATTTCCATCTTCATCAGCTGCTTGTTGAATATATATAACAAGTTCAGTATATTCAAAGTTTAATTAGAAATATATATATATATATTTCTGATGCTTCGCAATGATTTTCTCGTCTCATCATGAGATGTGTTTTAAAAACAAGTTGTCCTTTAACAGGAGAAAGTGGTTGTAGGTCTCCAAATACAATTACATGTTTTCCTCTAAATAGCACATCATACTCTGTTTTTAACATTATGTTTGAGACCATGCTCACCTCATCAAGTTTCCGTTTCATCAGTACTCTTGAATTCATAACAAGCTTCTCCAGATTGCTTCTGATGTTCTAATTTATTATCAAGTTCAAAGTCATATCTTTAAGTGTTGTGTGCTGCTAATCCAGTAGGTGCTGTTATGACACAAGATAAAGGTATATCTGCAGTCCTGTGTAGATAACTTGTAAGAACTAAGTGTGGGCGGCAAACTCCACTCTGCCGGCGGAGTTCATTGAGTTTTTGCTACTTCGCACTATGCTAGCAGTGCGAAGTTCGGCAAAATCCACATGCCACCGCTGTAGCAGAGTTTAGCGGCACACTAACTCACCCTGTGGGTCATTGAAAAACATGATTGGTGTTCCAGCCCGGCGTGCCACCATTGTGTTGAGTAATAGATGGGAAGAGGCAGCACGTCAAACATCAATTATTTGACAAAATGGTGGCACGCTGGAATGCAAATTATGCGTTTCAGTGCACCAGGCGATGTACCAGCATTACACCCTGCAGTGCTGTGTGGGGCACAACTGCTGCGAAGTACGCTTCATGAGAAAATAAAATTGGCTTGCCTGTTTCGAAGGGGGAATTTCTCTCCAGTCTAAAGCTTTCCATCATTCTCCGTTTACCTGCCAAGTGCCAACTTGACTCTCATTATTTTACTTAAACTACTTAGAGCGCAAGCCAGTTCAGCCTGTCACGAGTAGCAAAGCTGGAGCTTCCAAAGTGTCCACCTAGCAGGGGGAAAACACCAAAGGTAGGTGGATTCTCATTTTTTCAAATTGTTTCCCAACACTGCAGCTGCATGGCATGGGGCAAAGGCACGCACAGGGAACATGTTTTGCCTACAGTCATATTCAATCATTGAAAACAATGTACCTGCAGCCATTTGTCTAATTTGGAGGGTCACTTTGTAATTTAAAAAGATGACACGCTTTTCAACTGCCTTCGCTGCGGTGCTGTTTGCTTACGCTCATCGTCGTCTCAGCGCAATGCTATTGCATACTTATTCTCTTGTTCATCACATAGTTGGGCACAACCCATTTACCCTGCTTTATTTTCTTTTTTTTCTTTAAGACGAAAGACCTGCTTTTACGTTTTACTTGCATTCGGGTACATTTGTGATGGGATGTTTTAAATGTATTTGCTTGCTAATTAAATTAGGCAGTAGAATACTTCTTTTATGTTGCTATACTTTACATATTCTTCGTGGAGCTGATGACTTATGTGTTTTTTAAGAGAGAAAGTTTAGTGCTTCGACAGCCTTGCAGCTGCTGCTTGGTAACTCTAACGTAGAGATGTGGATTTTGTTTGCATGCTCATTTCTAACCAGGGGGGCTCACAAGTTCTTAATTTACAACTTTATTATTCATCGAGTTGTCTGGGCCAATAGGAACATTGTAATTTCCTGTGATCACCTGTACCCAATATGATAGAATGCGATTTCCTGTCAGGTCGCTAAAGGTCATGTGATCCTTTTCTACTGCTGTCTCTAGCTGATCAATACTTACTCTGCCTGCTCGCAGAACTCCGCTGAATGCAGCACAGTTATTTGGTAACTCTGCGAAATTATGCGGGGTGAAACTCTGCGAGATCCACCCAGGCCTAGTCAGAACTTTATTTGAGAACATTTTTACTATCCCAGCTTGACCACTAATGTATAATAGAATAGGTTGAAATTATGAACATTGACATTGATTTTTATGCCCAAGTCGAGCAGCAACAGAAATTAGAATAAAATGAATGAATGCTTCTTGTATACGGGCTAGTGCGATATAAATAAAGATATCAAAGGAAAAAGCGATCTCCTTAAACATGTGATTAAGTTGACAAATACGGAGAGATCTTGTTTACCTTACGCTACAGGGTGGGCCAAGTTAGAGGAAACATCCAATGAAATTATGGCTTTCAGGAGTTAAAACACTGAGCTGCATGCAGACCGCGAGAATTCAACAAACGCCCAGAGTGCCTGTAGGTGAAACAGACCGCGTATTAAGGTAAAGAATTAAGTAGAATGATGGGGAAAAGCTTTTCAACTTAGAAGAGTTTTACTAAAGGGATGTCATTTTGTTATACCGCGTTTTTTGGTTGAATTACAGCAGAGGAGCTATATAGAAAGAGCGTTGCTCTCGTGCATTCATAGAAAGTATTGTGAACTCAGAGAAAAAGCTCGTAAAAGGCCAGGTAATTATTTAGCGGAAGAACAGCTATAGTGTAATAACGGGGAACCATGGCCCCCGAATAAATAGTGTAGTGAGCACATTATTTTTGTGTCTTTCAAGATAGAACTCTGAGATCTGAAATTGAGTAGAATTCAGAGGCGTGCTTTTAATCAGAAGTTTGAGACTTTCTGTGCTTCAAAAAACTGATCCGAACTGTGGGGGACCACAGGGGCAACATTTACTAAACAAAAGGTAAAAATGCAGCTCAGAACAAAGCGGCAGAACCAGTAAGACAAAAATAGGAAAATTGTCGTATGAATCCGTCTCCGTTGTTTTTTACAAACATTTCCTTGTAGATTTTAAATAGCCCGAACAATCACACAGGATACAGGAGCTACATACTTTAGAGGAACAGGGAGCATCTTTGAGTACAGATAATCGCAAGGTGAGAAATAAATGGGAGGAGAAAAGGTAAAATGTCCCAGGGGGTGATGCAAAAACTGCAAACCAGAGGTTGATGTACGAGTAGATACTCAATATTTGTCCTACTCTTAGAGCATTAGTTTGATATGGTCAAAATATATGTTAGGAAAAACGTTGGAAATGGAATCCAAAAGGTGCAATAATGTTAGTGAAAAAGACTCATAAAGCACAATTGTATTTGGTAAATGTTTTCTTTAATTCTAAGTAGGCTACAATGGGGTACTGCATCAGATGTTAAGATAATGGTATCAGTATGGAGACCTCAGGATTTGGGAGGAGGGCATCAACCGGTGTTAGGAAAACAAAAGATGTTATGATGATGGAATTATTACTGAATATCTAGGACTTTGGTAAACATATGGTATATAAACCTAGAATCATGAAATGTGATAATTATCTAAATGTATTAATATAACAAAGCAGAGATTGATTCACTGATATTGTATTTGTTCTGTTTAGGGTGGAAGATACAAAGTATTCGCCCATTTGATTATGACAACCCAAATGTTTTATGTCTTGATAAAGATGGATAAGATTCAATAAAGCCATCGAAACGCGTCAACGCACTTGTAATAGCACAATCGGAGAACAGATACGTGAATGAATCAAATACAGATACAAACAACGAATTGATTAAAGTATCTAGCAGGAAGATCGGATTTGCATCTGTATATGGCAAATAAGAGTGTCTTACATGTTGTAGTTGTCTTGATTATGCTGGTCATAATTAATTTTTGTCAAACATAGTGGAAATTGTCATTTAAATTGTATTGACTGTATGCATTTTGTGTGAAGGACCCCTGTCCTCCAGAAAGGAAAAGATCCTTTTTTTATGTCATAATTTGCTTTTAATATTGTGTATAATCTTGATGCAGTTTTTATTTAATTTGTGGGAATAAAAAGTACGGCTTTTAATTTGAATTTAGTACTTCTTGTGTAGAAGGGAGGTGATTTAGAGCAAATAAAATGGTGAAGATACAATTGGGAATTGAGGACAAACAAGAACTGTCAAGAGAGGCCCATGCCAGTCTATGTGACTCACTGTATCCAGAGCAGGGGCAAGCTGGGTCCTTACCCTGCCCATGTGGTTCACTGACAAAATATTGGTGTTAAAAATGTAGAAGTGAAAAATATCGATGCAAAAATATAGAATGCAAAAATATCGACTCCCTATACGTAAACAGGTAAGTACAAAAATATTGAAAAAAAATATTGATGTAAAAAATATGATTGTACAAAATATTTAAATGTAAAACAAAACATATTATGATGTTGAATACATATAACAAATACCTACCAATATTATATTTAAAAAAATAACAAATAATTTCCTAACAAATAAATATTTTAATTAGAAATTACTTAGAAACAAAAACATTAATTATTACATAAATGTACTATTTTTATTTGCTACCCTATATCACCACACAATTCACAAGCCACATCTAAATTAAAAAAATACTTCTTCAACTAACATAATTAAATAACAATTAAAAAAATATTAATTAAAAAATAAATTAAAACTCAGAAAATTATTTAACTGCCCACACTTTACCCCATAATCCCCATGAACCCACAGCTAAAATCAAACTGTAATAAAATGTATTTCACAGTTAAAACTTATTTTAAATAAAACAACTAATAGTATTTAACATCTAATTATAAAGTAATTCAAATTAATTTACTTCCCACACTGTACCCTTATAACAACAAAACCCACAAACAAAAAAATACAAACACATTAATTAAATATAAATTAATTAATATTAATGATCAACTCATTTTTTATTAATTGAACCAAAATTACTTCTAACCCTTTACCCCTATAAACCCCACAACTGACACCTAAAATTAATTACACAAATTCCATATTTAATTTTCAAGAAATTAATTATTATTAACACCTAAATATTAATTAAATAAACATAAATTACTTCCCATCCTTTATCCCTGTAAACCCCACAACCTGCACATAAAATTAATTACAGAATTTCTGTAATTAATTTTCTATCAATTACTTATTATTAATTAAGAAATAATTATTACGAAATTAAAAATAAATTACTTCCCACCCATTACCCCATAAACCCCATAACCCACACCTAAATAAAACACACAATTACCATAATTAATGATCAAATAATTAGTTAATATAAATGAGCAGCTAATTAATAATTAATTAAACATAAATTACTTCCCACGCTTTATCCCTGTAAACCCCACAATCCGCACCTAAAATTAATTACACAATTTCCGTAATAAATGTTCTATCAATTAATAATAATTAAGAACTAATTATTAATTAATAAAAAAAATGACTTTCTGCCCTTTACCCCATAAACCCCACAACCCACGCCTAAAAAAGATTTGCTGAAGCTGAGATGTGGGCTTATTCATTTAAAAAGTCTGTACATTTGGGTGACTACCCAGGTCTATGGAACAGCACTATTGCCTATGTAACTATAAGAAGGAAAGTCTCTCCCATGTAATATGCCTGCGACCAGTCTTGAAATATGTAAGTGTTTACTGGCTGAAACCTTGGTCTGCAAACTCCGCATAAGACAATGCAATATGGCTATTGCTGCATTTCTGTGTGGTGTGAACCCGCAGCTATCGGCCAGATGTGTGAAATTCCTAAAAGAAGCATTAAAGTTATTGAACTTACGATCAGAGAGTGTTCTACTATCTTAACAGTCGGAGAGTGCCGAGCCTTTTCATCCATCAGAGCTGAGCTACATTTGGCTCTTGGACATTTTATTTTCAAACAGCCATGCAGATTAGAGCTAAAATTAAAAGATGACTGCAGGAAGTTGCACCTGTATTATAGACTTTTATGGCCGCTACTTGATCAGATGCAGTATTATTTGTCAGAATTTGCGCATCATGAATATTATGATGCTGTCATTGAACACATAGCGGAGGTGCTCTTTGATGGTTCTGCTCAGTGCAATTTAGTAACAACAAGTTATGTATTACCCATATTTTTTCTACCGAACTCTTGGAAGTCAATACGTTTGTGTACAGACAAGGCGATTATCCTCCTTTTTTTCCTTTTTTTCTCTTTTTTATTTGAGGGCCTTTTAATCCCATGTGGACAATATCACATCTTGCCCTTTACTGGATCTGGTCCGTAATGAAGTTGCCTGTTGCTACAAGTCCAAATTGATCAAACTATGATTCGTCTGATGTTCAGTTTTATTTGTTATTAGTAGATTGCTGCTTTTGAATATATTGTGATGTTTTTAAATTACTTGATACAATGAAAATATTATCTATCTAGGAACTAACAGGTAAGTTAAATATGGCAATTAGGTGTATAGCCTATTTCAACACGTTTTAAGGGTTCAGAGCACATGCACTAGGACCTGATAGTAGACTCTCAGTGGACATACTCAAACAACCAGAAGCATCAGTCCAAGAAAATATGACTGCTCATCCAGAAATGGCATTTTCCTACAGGTTGGTAGTCCCTATATTTGAGCAATAAAATGTAATAAAAGTGAGCAATGTATAGCCCCACCTAATCTTACCAAACCATTTGCCAGTTTTGTATATCCTGCGATCCTACACCTAAATCCTAACAAATGTGTTCATTATTATAGCAGCCCCTTAGCAAAACATTTCTGGGACAAACTAAATCTCTGAATTTATCACGCTTTAGAAGACTAATATTTTCATTTCTGCTGAGGAGCATTCAGATAGCCTGGGCACTTTTAGCTCTACCCCTAAGTCACTTTAAATTCCAAATCAGTATTGTGTCTTCCTCTGTTGCTATGACATTTTTTTCTAAATTATCTGGATATACAAGAACCCATAGACATGGCCTAAAGGTACCTAAAGTGCATATACTGCAGGACTTCTAAGAGGACTGTTTCTCTTTTTTCCCCATACGGAAATATACAATCTATTGTTGTCCACCGTACCAAAGGAACCTGCCTTCATGCTCTTTGGCATCACAGAGCACTGGTTTTGTTCTTCTTCCACCAGCTAAAACTTTAATTTCCTTTGTTAACACTCTCTTCCTTTCTAGCCTTCTTAATTATTTTGTCAACCTCCCACACTTTTCTGAAGTTGTATATTTGATAATGCCACATAATTTCAAAGACTACTGGTTGCCCATTCTTTTCTCCAGTCCCAAGTCGTTTAATATGCTGCCTTGAATATGCCTGTGCATATTCAGATTATAGGGTTGGGAATTTGCAATGACTTTGATTTAGGAATAGCCAGGAATATGTGTAGTATTTCCATATAAATGATGAGACTTAGTTGATTTCTTCATGAAGTTTATTCATTACAAAGGATCCCATCCAACAGCTACAGAAATCAGTTTTCAACTGAGCAGCATTCTTCAAAACCCCAATGACCTCACAACACTCCAGATCCATGAAGACATGGAACTTAAGCAGGCTAACAATTCCAGCAGTAAAGAATACCGCACATCTCCCTCCTATAACGACGATATACACATGTTAATATAATTTAATAAAACAAGATTCAATATTAAGAATAATTCTCAAGATATGATGGACGTTTTGTAAACCTCAAAGAACGATGAAGATGATCCTCTCCATTTCTTTTGGTAGAGTGACAAAGATGATCAGCCTCAATTCTACTAGCATAAGCATCCTTTTCATCGATGTTTCTACCAGCAGAACCATCCTTTTCACGCATAACATTGTTGAATTCTGATTTTCCAATGACCACTCTGTTGAGGTTCCATATTCAATGATCCTGAGTTTTTACAGCATTGTTAAAAAATGTTATGACCAACATTGGCTTAAGATATTTGGTACTGCCGCCACCAAACAAACCTGGACGTTTAATGGCAACCCAGTCCCCCACCTTAACTATTGTTTTTTTTAACAGATTTTTTTAGATCAAAATACTTTTTCCTTTGCTGAGCCTTCTCTATCTTGCAAATCTTCACTATTAATATTTTCATTTCTACCTATTATCCTGCAATAATCATTGACCCAGTATGGTTCCAAATTGGTATTGGCAAACCTTCCAGGAAATAAGAAGAAAGGAGATTTTCCAGTTGTGGAGTGAGGAGTTAATCTGCATTCATCTAATTTCTTACGTATTTCACTCTTCCACTCAAGATGTGTTGATTTTGCTAGGGTAATGGTCTCTTTCAACACCCTGTTAAACCTCTCAATCATTCCATTTCCTTCAGGATGATACATTGCACAAGTTTTATGTACAATTGCACTACTAGAAGGAAAATCCTCTATTTCTTTAGATATGAGCTGCACACCATTATCCGTCAATATAGATCCTGGATTTCCCTCTCTAGAGAATAACTCCTTTAAACATATTATAACACTCTGTGTTTCTATATTGGACAAGAAAAATACCTCAGGCCATCTTGAAAACATATCCATAATGATCAATATAAAAGTTTGAGAACTATTGTCATGGATTGGTCCTAATATGTCCAAAGCGATATCCTCCCAAGGACGTTTAGGACGTCTTCTCACTACCATGGGTTGAACTCTGGGAGACTTGGATTTGTCACTTAAATTACATGGGACACAGTCATGTATTTCCCTTTTCACAAATGTATCCATCCCAGGCCACCAATAAGTGCTTCGCAACCTCTCTTTAGTTTTTGTGATACCTGAATGTGAAACATGAGCCATGTCCACTAACTCCTTCCTAAGACTGACAGGAGGGATCAATCTTGTACCACGAAACAGTATGCCTTTATTTACTGACAATTCATGCCTCACATACCAAAAAGGACCTGTGGATAAGGAACCAACTTTTGCAGTATTCCAGTCACCTTGCAACAATGAAAAAACTTTCATCAGAGTTTCATCTTGCGCAACTTCATTGACCCAGCTCTCCTCAGTTACACTCACCAGATCCAAAGAACAAACCCACTCTTCTTCGAACTCAGTGTCTTTATCAACAGAATTTTCACAGTCTTCAAGGGGAACCAGACGAGAAAGAACATCAGCTATTTTAGTCTCAACACCTGGGATATATCTAATTAGAAAAGAATACTCTTGCAAGATCATAATCCATTTGGTGATGTGACCAGAAATTAAGTCCAAACCCTTTTTCTCAATAATCTCCAATAAAGGCTTATGATCCGTTCTAACATCAAATTCCATTCCCCACAAGAATTTTCTTCGTTTTTTTAATTTTAAATACCCCTAAAGCTTCTCTTTCCACTACAGAATACCTAGTCTCAGGATCCCTCAAACTTCGAGACAAAAACATGATAGTTTTTAATCCTGACGGCCCATATTGTTGCAAGACTGCACCCAAGCCCTTTTTGCTGGCATCTGTAGTGAGTATCAGCTTAAGAGAAGTATCAAAACTTTGCAATGACGGGGCATTTTTCAAACTCTCTTTGACTCTTGCAAATTCGAAATCACATTCAGGAGACCAACTATAACTTACACCTTTCCTCAATAGACATCTCATGTTTGATGTGACTTCTGCTAAGTTTTTTTATACAAATTTGGCATAATACTCTAGCATCCCTAAAAATGTCATTAATTCTTCCTTGTTGGTAGGCAAACTCATATTTTGTATAACATCCACCATGTCATCTGTAGGGTTAACACCATTGGCGTCTACTTTATGACCCAAATAATTTATGGAGTCTAAACAAAACTTACATTTTTCTTTTCTCACAAGAGATTGCATTTGTTTAAAAAACTTAAGAACCGATTTTAACCGAATGTCATGCTCATCCATGTTGTTACAAAAGGGGGTGGTGATGGACGGAGCATCTGAATCAATCAAAAACTCACACCCAGTCAAAAGATCTGGGTTTAATCCATCACTGTTCTTTAGCCAACTCTGCCACCCCAGTTCAAACATGGCTATATGCAAATCAGTCTGACCCTGTGCCTCATGGGAACAGTCCAGCCCGAACTGCCAAGCCATGTCTTCCCTGGACCGGAAACAAGCTTCCGAGGACCGGTTTCTGGCATTCCAGCTGTCTTCAGCCCGGCTTGCTTGAATCCAGTGGCAAAGTGAGCAAGGGACTCACGTCTGAGCATACCCTGCCACACTTATGGCGGCCAAAAGCGGTACAAAAGGGGGTGGTGATGGACAGAGCATCTGAATCAATCAAACACTCACACCCAGTCAAAAGATCTGGGTTTAATCCATCACCGTTCTTTAGCCCACTTTGCCACCCCAGTTCAGACATGGCTATATGCAAATCAGTCTGACCCTGTGCCATCTATGTTGTTAATCACAAAAAAGTGCCTACACCCGACATTCTTAACCAAAATTATTTATATGGATGGGACAACCGCAGTGTATGAGTTTGACCTGGTATTTTTATTTATATCTTTTTACTTTATCAAATGTTTCTATACCTTTTTCAAAATTTCACCAAAAAGGAAAATACATTCATAATATTTACATTACAGTACATGACTATTTACAACCACATATTTACAAATTTCATACATTCCACAAACAACACTTTTTACAAATACACATGAACAATTTATAATTTCATTAAATCGAATCAATCACAATCAAAGGAAAAAGACAAAGTCAAAACAAAGGAGCAAAGCCAAAAGATGGACATAACTGATAAATCAGCCTTGACTGATTCAAAAACTCTTAATGATATTGCTTGCTCCTTCTGGTGTGCCGACTCATTTCTAAAGTAAAAAAGTATAAATAAAAATACCAGGTCAAACTCATACACTGCGCTTTTCCCATCCATATAAATAATTTTGGTTGAGAATTTCGGGTGTAGGCACTTTTTTGTGATTTACTGTTTAATAGGGTACAGCCTACCCCATACCCCACCAGGACCTAACTCCTTAGTCTTATAAACATCCATGTTGTTAGAAAATATCAGAAGGTCATCTTGGTAGATGCATACACCAGGTAAGTCCTTCAACACATTTTCTATTACTCTTTGGAACACAGAAGAAGCTGAAACAAGACCAAATGGCATTCTTTAAATCTAAAAGTACCAAATGGCGTAATGAATGCCGTTAGATCTCTGCTACTTCGTTCCAGCTCAATTTGATGGTATGCGAAAGTCAAATCGATGGTACTAAACACCTTAGCACCACCCAATAAGACTAAAAGTTCATTTATATTCGGTAGGGGATATTTGTCAACAACATTTCTAGTTGGCACATATCAATGCATAGACGAAGATCACCATTCGGTTTTCGTGCGTCCACTACCAGAGCCAACCATTCGGTCCCCTCAACCTCTTCAATTATTCCACTTTTCTTTAGTTTATTTAACTCCTTTCGCATATCTTCTCTAACTGACAATGGAACATTCCTGACCTTGCAACACACTGGAATGGAATTACTCTTTAGCTTAATCTTGTATTGATAGCCTTTCAGACAACCTAAATTTTGTCTGAATACATTGGGAAATTGATCGATAAGAGGCTGCACAAATTCATTTTCATTACTCTTAACACAGACAGGTGAAGAAGTAGACTTTTGGATAGCTGACACATTTTCCCTAATCCGTATGGGGGATCAGAATTTGGGTCTAAATACACTCTCAAATCCCCTTGATGAAGCCAACTAATTATGCTATCCCCTTTTTTTATATGTAGATTTTCCCTGCAATAATTCTAATCTTATACTCAATCACACCCATGAAGTAACCATGAAGCTTGATTGGTTCGCCACTGTATGCTAAGGGAATTATGTCTGGTTTGAGAAGCTTGATTTTATTTTTAAGTTTCAAATTATAGAACTCACTCGAAACAATGGTTATCTTGGCACCAGAATCAAAGAGTACTCTTGTTGACTCAACAATATCATCAAAAGGACAACATCTCTTTTTGGAGGGATCTTGAACCTGAACAATAACCTGTCCACACACAAAGTCATCCGGAGACGAATTAGAATTGCTTTCATACATTTCTACTTTCTTCACCCTAGGAGTCGTTCTAGTTTTACACACTTTAGAGAAATTACCCTTTTTCTTAAACTTTGAGCAAATATGATTAAACGCAGGACATTTGCTATCATTGGCTAAATGCCCTGTCTTGTCAAACCTGAAACATTTAAATGTTACAAATTTCTCTTTACTTTTAAATTTTTCATTCTTGTATTCCTTTTTATCCTATCATTGGCTACAGGATTAGATTTGATTTTTTTTTCCTTGACAGAATGAACTTTCTCATCTTTCAAATCATCATTTTTTAAGAACATCTGCACACTTTGAAGAGTGTTCTATTCTTTTTGAGACACTAAGAACCTCATCAAGAGTAGGTTTGTCATGAAGCCACAACTCCTCCCTCACATTTTCCATGTTGCAACCTAACACGAACTGGTCTCGAATGTGCACATCTGTTAAATTTTCATATTTGCACGACGAGGCTAGCTTTCTCAACTCTGTTATATAGGCTTCAACTGTTTCTCCATCCTTTTGAGTACGGTTACCAAAATGATATCTTTCAAGTATTGTACTTATTTTTGGCAGATAATGTTTGTCCAATTTATAAATACAGACTTCATAATCATTTACACCTATAGCCCCAGATGCAGATAATTCTGGTAATTGATCAAAAACATCTTGCCCTCGAACCCAAGACAATGCAAAAGAAGCGATGTTTTTCTTTCTGCACTCAGAGAGGTCCCGCAAACCTTAGCATATCTTTCAAAAACTCTCTTCAACTTCTTCCACCTAATTGGAGGGTCACCAGGAGTATCGAGAAAGAAAGGTGCTGCTGTTACATTCTGCATTGTACTATGATTGTATAATAGGGATGTTCATAAATTACACAACTTAGATCAAAAGTGCTCAATGATAATGAACCCACATTTCTTATTCAAATCTTCATAAAAAAGATTATGACCTGTGAAGAGAATAAGCTAAATAAGTATTGCACACAGCTGAAAGGAAAAGTTGTTTAAAATAATTCAGAGTTCAAATACTAACCACAATAAGAGTACATTGTATGAAGCGTGTGAATCGCAGTAAATAGAAAACACCAAGGGCCAGATGTAGGTAACTCATTTTTACCGATTCTAAAAAAAAAAAAACGAATTTTACTGATTCGGTATTTTAGAAATGGGAAATGAGATGTAGGAAAAAAATCGGTAAAAAATACAGAATCGGTAAAAATCGGAATCCCCGATTCGGTATTTACCGATTCGGTATTTACCGATTCGGAAAATACCATTCGGTAAATCCCATTAATTCCTATGGGCCTGGATGCCCATAGGAATGAATGGGATTTACCGAATTGGTAAATACCGAATCGGTAAATACCGAATCGGGGATACAAAAAAGCAAGCAGTTGAGCTAACAACCAACCCGCCCCTCAGCCAACCAACAGAGGAATCAACCAATCCTGTGCATCCACCCCACCCCACAACCAGGAAGTGGCCACACCCATGCAGGTGCAGAGTAACTGATCACCCAGGAGAGCAGTTACATACTGACAGGCTGTTGTGAAGCTGAGCTGTGCAGGAGTGAAAGATGGATTCCCAAGACTCCCAGAGGGAAGTTGCAGAGAGGAAGAGGAAGATGAAGTTCAGCACAGGTGAACTTTAGGTGCTGGTGGAGGAGGTGGTAAAGCACCACTCCCAGCTTTTCGGAAAGCAGTCTCTGCAGGTAAAAGAGGCTGTGTAGAGGAATACCTGGCTGGGGATCCAGTCCAAGGTGAACGCCATTGGAGTGACAATCAGGGAAGTGGACAATCTAAAGAAAAGATGGTATGATCTGAGGATCATTACCAAAAAGAAATTGGCGGCAATAAGGAAAGAGGCCAATGCTACCGGTGGAGGAAAGAACAGGGCACCTGCTCTCACGGATCTGGAAGAGCTTGTGGAGTCCACACTGGAGCCAGAGAGCGTTTTTGGAATCGGTGATGCTAACAGCTCAGCCCGAGCTGCATCAAAGAAAGGTAAGGGACATGTCCATCATTCCTCACCAGGGCTTAATTTGTGTTTGTGCCGGTGATTTCCAGTGCTTAGCACCGGCACTTAAGTGACAGGGCCGGGTCAACACTCTGGCTGGCACTGACTGACGCTCTCACATATCACATTTCTATTTTATTGACCTAATTGTGCAGCAAGCGTGTTTTGATCTTCTCCCGACCTGAGCTGAGCCCCCCAGAGGAATAGATTCCTGCATTACTATTTACCCCCTGTCCACTTCTGATCTAAATACATTTTAAATGTGTTGTGGGCGGCGTGCGCACTGCGCTACGCGCCTCGCCGGCCGGCAGCCTGGACTTAGTGGTTCCGAGTCCGACGTCCGTTAGGGCCACTAACTTGCCAATAGGTGGGTGGGTGGTCCATGATTTGGGCTGGATTAGGCCAGGATGGCGTAAGGGCTGTGCGGCTGTGGCAACGTGCACACTGCACAGATTTTTTCTTCCACATTGCTAGTGCAACGCCCCAGCATAACTACCACAGCGCGCGCAGCAGCACGACCCCGCCTGACCTGCCACCACCACGACGAGTCATCACCAACACCAAGTCAGCCCATGGCGTGTTGAGAGCAGCTGGCAGCATCAATCAGCCTGGCGGGCGGCGGCCTGGCCAGTAGTGCCAGTACTGCCTAATCATGTATTAAAGGCTGTGCAGGCCCGCCGGCAAGGCCAGTGTGTCGTCGTCGTGTCCAGAGTCCCTACCAGCCGGCCTACTCCCACAGGTAACGACGACGTAAGATACAGGCCCTTATCCCAAGCACTTGGCGGTTTTGACAAACTTATAGTTTCATTCTTCTAAGTGGCATTCTTGTGGTGTGAGTGGATTTAGAGCGGTTTGAGATGGTAAACCTCCCTCACCCAGGTGATTTAAAGCCTGCACCTCACACTGCATCGCGTTTCATGCAGCTCGATGCTTCAGCAGCCTTGCCTGCTGTGTGAGCGTTGCAGGCTACTTCACATGTCCTCAGGTAGTAAGGAAAAACAAAGACAATGTTTTCAGGCAGTGCCAGTAATGCTCGGAGCCTGCTTTGTACAATGAAAACCCTTATTGAACTTGACTGCTATAAATCTTGTACAAAATAGAACATGTTCCAAACATTAAACAAGGCTCAACATTTTGCTAATGTGACACATAATTTACTTTAACTCCACCTCCATTGACTTCATTCACTCTACTAGTATCTAGTAACATCAGAAAGACACCTCGTTTGCTTCTGTGGTCCACCAATAAAATGGGTTGATTCGACACTGCTTCTGCTTTCCTTGCTGCTTTCTTCCCCGCATGCACCCCCTCCCTGGAAATCTTAACATCACAGCCCTCTAGAGTTCGTATTTCACCCCAAATCCGGGCACTTGCAGAAACAACACTTGTAGGAGCTACTATTCCATCCTCTTTGTAGCTTTAGTGATTGCCAAGGATGGTGCCCAGGGGTTGGTACATGTACACTGGAGTCACAGGGCAGATGATTAATTTAAGACAGCTATCAGGTGTTAAACTGAACATAAAACACTATAATGGAGAAGAAATGGTGATGCCACACCGGAGCACTAGATGAAAAAGTTAAAGGAATTAAGAAGCCTGCAGTCAGCCACAGCGTCCGTGGGACCAGAGTCATGAACTGACCACTAACGCCAGCCAGGCCATTTATTCCACTAGCCACTTTGCCTATCAGTGGGAACCATGGAGGCGCATTTTGAAGTCTCTGGGCCTCGTCTGGCACCTCTGTCATTTTATCCAGCTACTTGGGGTTAACTACAACAGTAGCGTCAGGAGAGAGGATGAGGAGTCAAAGCTGCAGACTTTGCAACTGGGGAACCACTCAAAGTCCTGTGATTCTGGGCAAAACACTTCTTATCATGTATGCTCATAAAAAAAAGGATTTTGACCTTGTGTAATGTACTGGTGCTCATGTAAAATGCTCAAATTCCATTGGGACAATTTTGTGCTATGGAAAACTTCAAAAATAAAATAAATAGAGAGAGAGGGGGGACTGGTTTGATAGAAAGAGGCAGAGTGTGGGGAGCAGATCTGGTATGAACATTTTTGCCAGCGCTGCATTTGGCATCCAGTCCGGTCCTGGAAACAACCAAATAAATTCAGGCAACTAATTAATGCAGCAGTCTGAAGCCACTACATCGTGGGCTATGGCACACACAAAACAATAGGTAGCCACATACGAATAGCAAGCATTGACAAAGCCCATCTGTCTCGGCAATGCAAGAGCTATTGGCTTTGTCAATGTGGTTCACCATTGCATGGCCAGATGGTAAATATTCCCCAGGCAGATGCAGCACCCAAGCACCTACAGCTGATGCCCCATTACTCCTTTGTGTATGTTTGTTTTATTGCAGTAGACTTTTTAAATGATGGTGTCACAATTTCAGTGAGCCATAGTCACTATCATCATCACTTCCACCATTATTACGAACAGCACCATTATCACCATGCCTCCTCTATTACCACCATCACCACCAACCTCCCTACCACCCTTATCACTACTATAACCATTGTGATCATTGCAACCACTGTAGCGTTTGGGCCTGGCTGTGTTTGCTCTACTTTATGACAGCCAGACCATTGGCTTTGACTTTATTTGTTTTAAAAAGAGCCAAAAGCACAATGTCAATCTCTGTGATGCCAATCGTTCCTTGAAATATTTTGCACCCTCATGCCAAAGCCACCTATCATGTCCGGTCTGCTAATAAATGTTCCTGGGTTCAAGACAAGCCTAACAAATTAATCAAACAACAATTTGGCAATTAGGATCTTTCTTTGATGATTTGCAAAGGGATCAGCCTTGTGGCCAATATTGCATGTGTCAGTCTGAATTGGCATGAGGCATGTACAAACTTGGACTTGTTTTTTTTGGGGGGGGGGGTTGTCAGCAGGGAGGTAAGATTCATGCAGTGCCAGGTGTATCCAGTTTAATGTTGTCAACACACATATTTCATGTTGTGATATCTGTACAATAATTACAATGACATTCTGTCGATGCTTCTGTTTGTGCTTCCATAACCTTCCTCAGAAGTGGTTGATGGACTACAACCCCTTGATTGCAGTACACTCTAGAAGAGCAGACCAGTTTGACTAACTTCTATTTGTTCCCTGGCAACTGAGACTACCTGAATAATCAGTCATCTTTAAGAGAGTCTTACATGTGCACAATGAGCTTAGAGAATTCCAGATGTTCCTCAGATATTTCATAGCCCCATCTGGTTTTAGGGCTATAACCTCATTACCTTAAACACTTTACTTCTGTGACACTTATCTATAGCAGAAATACCTTGAGTTGCTAAGGTATGATGCTTGGGTAGGTCTGGCAGTCTGGTTCTTGTGCAAACTCACAGATGGTGAACATGTGCTGTGCAGAATTGACCGAGAGGCCAGCATTTGTTTATAGGGTACACTAGGAGTCATGATGGGTAAAGCTTTCACTCTGATCTGCGACATTGGATGAATTCAGGCACTGATGTGAAATTTTCCTGTTGAGTCTATCAAAGGTATTGAGGAATGGAATTCCCTGTAACTCAATAATAGCTGTGGATATTCAGGTATGGTAGGATATTGGTGATTGGGTCTGGTGTGGGAATAATGTGTTTAACATCACAGGGGATAATATGAGTGGGGGGTGTAAGCCGCTTGCTACAGCGGGAACAATTTCCTACTGCAGCATAGTGCTTCTGAAGATTCCTTTCTGATATATTAGCAAGTATGTAAAAGTTGTATCTTTAAGCTCATGACACACAATTACACTCTGCTAAAAATGACAAAACAAAGCACTTTTGCACATACCCCAGTATTATCCGTTCCCTAAATCGGCACATAGAGCACTGGAATATTTCATGTGTTCAATACATTAGTAATTTTACCTTATTCACTCCAAAATTGGAATTTACATCAGTTTTGATATAATCTTTTTCAAAATGTTCGCATGGCGGGGGAACCTCCCATCAAAACCTTATTTGAGGAAGGCTCCCTTGCTGAAATTTAGAACGGATATTACATCTGGCTTTCAGCCTGCCAGTGGAACGGATGTGAGTGTAGCCAATAAAGGACATGGGTGAAGCCAGTGGAGGAAGTGGGTGGAGCCTGGGGAAGTAGGTGTGACCTCCAACAAACATTTGAGCACCTGGACTTCATGTTTTACAAATTAAGCACAGTTCCTCACCCCTTGCCTGTCTCCCTCCCCTAATGTGGCTGTGTGTTGAGGAACTCCAGTACAGGCTTCTGTATCCACCTGCAATGCATTATGGGAGTGGTAGTCATAAGAATTCACATCAGAGCAGGCAACATGAAAGAATGTCAGGCATGCCACACAATACAATTAGAGACAGGGGAGGACCATGAAATAGTGCAAAGGATTTGTAATTTAATATAGAAATACACGGTGATAGCACCACTAAGCCACTGTCCATATCTGTCCACGGGAGAGACTTCGCGCAAGACAATGCAGGAGAGGGAGAAGAGGGCACCCCAAAGGGAGAGGAGTGAGGAAGAAGCCAGGGATGCAGGGCCCAGCACTGCAACACCTCCAGCACCCTGCACACATGCAGCTGCCACACCAGAGGCAGCCACCATGCAGCTGCCATCATCACCTCTGCTCCTTGACTCCCCACAACATGAGCCACAACAACTTTCCACACCAGCAGGCTCAGAGGTGTCAGAAATCTGCAGGCCCAGGAGCCATGATGTTCCCCCGTTAAGAATCCTACAAACATCCTCTGATGAGGAAAGGGAGGGTGAGATCCCAATCGAGTCAATGGAGGCAAATACAGCTGGTCTTCCGTCCACTCCTGTCACTGTATCCAGAGGCACAAGACACTGTAGGGTCCGGGAGGCAAGCTTGAGTGGGAATGGTGACGGTGTCTTCCGTGTCCTTGAAACAACAATGGTGAAGGTGCAGCACCTGCAGGCAAAATCAATTAGTGCAGTGCACAGACAAATGCGCCAAATGAATAAAAACTTTGAGAACATGAACTGGGCGATCACATCAATGGCGGACAGCATGAGGGACATGGCCGATGGGGTGAGGGACATGTCACAGCGCGTGATGTCACTTTGTGACCAACTCCATGAGGACCGTGCACAAAGGCACAGGGAGAGGCAGTGCATGCAACAGCAGACAAGGGCCATGCACCGTCTGGCAACAGCGACTTCACTGGTGTGTCGCCGTTCTTTTGCAATGCAGGAAGGGCTGGTGCACTGCTGCACAGATCTCACAAGGGGGATGGGGAGAGTCACTACAGCAATGGAAGTGCTGCTGACTAACCAGTCAGCCACCACAGGAGGTGAAGGTGTAGGGGACACAGACAACACCAGTAGCAGGAGCAGCACCCCTATCCTGGAAATTCGGAGGAGCAGCAGACGCCAGAGTACAGGCTCTGGCTCAGCAGACAATGATCTGACCCAAACACAGGCATCACACAGTGTAGTGCGTGGGCGCAGGCAGTAAGGCTGCCAAATTTCGAGTGGACATGTGAGGGTGAGGTGACCCCTGTCCACCCAGTTGGGCTAGGCACACTTTGGATATAACAAATGTGTCTTCAAACATTTACCGTAGTGCCAATTAAACTACGTTTATTGCATTGAACCCCTTGCTGAGTCTCTTTACTTACTCAAAAGTAGTTGTGTGTGATCTCTGCCCATCTCTGTCTGCCATCTGTTGGTGTTGGAACTCCTACTGTGTTGGGTGCAGGTAGTGCATGATCATCATCATGGTCTTCGTAGTCGCTCAATTCCACCTCAGTGCTCTTCTTAGTAGCGAGGTTGTGCAACATTGCACAAGTTGCAATGATCTTACAGCAGATGACTGGTGAGTACTGCCGTGCCCCTCCACTTTTGTGCAGGCAGCGGAACATGCTCTTCAGAAGGCCAAAGGTGCGCTCCACGATGTTCCTGGTTGATTTATGTGCCACATTGTATCATCTCTGGCTGGGGGTTTTGGGGTTGAGGTAGGGTGTCAGGACGAAGGAACAGAGGGCATATGCACTATCCCCTAATGTGAAATGAGAAAACCATTACTCACAGGCGCACATAAATATACGTTTGCATTATCTATCAAGGGAGTGTCACACAGTAATTTACCTAGCAGGTATCCTTAGCGAAATTCCCCCGCTGTCAGGCGGGTGTAGATCCCACTGTTATGGAAGATGTAGGAGTCGTGGGTGCCTCCTGGGTACCTGGCCACTATGTCCATGATAATGTACTTGGCATCACAGATTACTTGAACATTTATTGTGTGGAATGACTTCCTGTTCCTGTAAATGTACTCTGTGGCAGCAGGTGGGCATATTGGGATGTGGGTGCCATCAATACAGCCAATGACGTGTGGGAAATGTGCCATTAGGTAAAAGTCAGTTTTGGTCCTGAGCAGTTCCGCATCAGTTTCCGGGAAGCTGATGTAATGCTCCATTCTCTGCATCATGGCATCCAGGAACTTCCTGAAGAAACGGGACAGGCAGCTCTGGAACACCCCACCTACTGCAGCAACCACACTCTGGTAACTCCCAGATGCAAGCAGCTGTATGCTACAGAGCACCTGCAAATGGGGTGGGATGGCGTGCGCTCTTGGTGTTGGGTGCTCCAGGAGTGGGTGCAGGTCCCTGATCAGGTCCAGGATGGTTTGGGGTGTAGCCTGCACCTTTGCAGTATCTCTGACTCAGTCAGTTGGAAGAGTGTTATCCTCTGCCTGTACACTTGCTCCTCCCTTCTCCATTCCCTCTCTCCTGCTGCCTGTAGCCGTAGCAGCCTTGCTATGATGTAGAATGCCGCCATTCTGGTTACACTGTTGCATTTTGGGGCCCTTTTTTATAGCCTGCAGCTGGTTACCACCTGCTTTCAATCCATGCTAAATACCGACTCTTAAATACCGAATTTCATGCTAATTCGGTATTTTAGGGGTCACCTACATATCAAGAGTCTTATTTTTCCATTTCTTATTTACCGATTCGGTGACTTTACCGATTCAGTAAATTTACCGATTCTGAAAAGTTACCGAATCGGAATATTTACCGATTCGGAAAAATTACTGATTCTGAAAAGTTACTGATTCGGTAAATTTACCGAATTTGTAACTTTACCGATTCGGTAGTTTTTGGGAGCCCTACATCTGAATGTCCAAATACCGGTCGGTAACGTCCGAAATTCGGTATTTTCGGCCGTTACGGACCGGTATGTGGCTACCTACATCTGGCCCCGAATAAGCTAAATAATCTGTCTCTTCTGGTTATATCTGAGATCAGATCAACTGGATTATTGATATGCAATGAACTTCCCTTTAGCAATTTAATCACAAACACCATGGGCTTTATTATAGTAATTCCCTCAGGGGCGCAAAGGGCCTTTGAGCCCACTTTGCTTGCTCCCGGGGCACTTTGGTATTACAGAAAGGGCAGAAGATGCTTGTGCATCCCCTTCTGTAATACTGAAAGCGCTGGCGCACATACAGCACCAGCATCTCCTCAAGAGGACGTTCCCTCATTTGTGTGGCCCCATGCAAATGAGAGAATCCTTTGGCCTCTGCGCCCACGCTGTATTACAGATGTGGGTGCAGGGACAAAGAAGCACTCAGGAGGCGCACTGACAGTGTGCCACCTAGAAAGTAGTGCCCTGCCACTGTGGCTCCTAATTGCAGCACTCTGGAGGGGGTAGAGGGGGTCTCATGGAATCCCCAAACATCCCCTTGCAGGCGGGTGCAGTCATTCACTGCACCCGCCTGCAAGTGGATCTCTATTCCCCTTTAAAAGTGCAGGCAGGTTGCTGCCTGCAGTGTGAAAAAACAGAGCGGGTTCAAAGCAGCCGCTCCATTTTTCACATAAAATCGCTGCCCGGGGGGCAGCGCATTTCATGTAATGGGCGCACTTTCCCTGTTTGCGCCTGGTGCACCTTTTTTAACCCCTTGTGTGCTTCTGACGGCCCAGCCAACCAACGTCATGGTAGGCGTATGCTGACTACGGCCCCCGGCCGTCCGAATCCCGCCCACTTAAAAAAAAACCCGCACAGCGCAAAAATTCATGCAGCGCGGAAGGGGTTACGGTGCGCCGGGTGCAAACAGGGCATGTGCGCCCTTTACATAATAGGTACCCATATCTCTATCAAATGAGACCTCTGACATGTTCAGGTTGCAAGTTTGAATATACCGAGGTTGGTTTTCAAGCACCTCTTCCCTGTCTGGGACAGTTTTGTCAATCAGTTGTAGTCATACATGTATTGGGCATTCTTTGTAATATTACTCTGAGCAACCAGGCTTTGTTCTTCTATTATTTTAGTTCTCTGCACAATATATTCTTTTTTATTCTCCAGGCTCATACAAGAGCCTGAGAAATAGGCATATCTTTCTGATTATTAAGACATGATCATAGGTATACTACTGCGAGACTGACTCTTTTCTTCCTCAAGCTACAGAGGCATTGGTCCCACAGAAGAGGAGTGGGGCTGGACGTTTTCTTAATGAATATGGGGCTTTCTGCCTGGATATTTCTTGGCCCAGCTCATCCTCTTCATCTCCATCCAGGTTCATTAACTTGTCAATTTGGTTTGAAATCATAATCATCTTCACCTCTATGAGGTTGGGAGATAAAACTCCTGGTGTCCGAAATAGGATCTGAGATGAGACATTCGGCCTACTACTGGTGATCAATGGATCCGTGAAACAGCAGCTCCCTGAGGTGCAACACCCACCTGAGGCTTCATAATATTCTGAGCTTGTCAACCTGATGATGACTCAAGAAATACGCATGCTGGGGTCTTACCTGCTTGTCCAGGGCTATTGACGTCAGCCATTATATCTAAGTCCAGCATTTTATGGTATTTGAAGCTACTCAGATGGACCACCTATCAGGGTGTTTCATGTTTAATCAATGGGTTTTATTGCTGGGGGGTCTTGAGAGCCCCATTATAAAGAAGGGGTGCTTGCCTACTGTGAACAAGCAATATTAACGGAGGGAGCAAGGTAGAGACAATGCGGCTACAGCATACCCCTGACATATCGCACGCATCGCAAGGATTCCTTGAGCCCCTATCACTTCCTGGGGTACACAGGCAGTGCTCTCTCACTTTTTATACTATCTCTGCTGTTCACTTGACAATGAGACGCCTCTGCTTGGTTATTCCTTGACCTTTTCTGAAGTGTTTATCGCCTTCCCACTCACCCCATGTTTTTTTTAAGTTGTTATGTTCTGCATAGCAATCCAAAATCCTTCCTTTACAAATTTTCACCTCCTTATCTACAATCAACTCAGAAGATAACTATGCGTAGTTTACACCGGCTGGCAGCACAATATCTCAATTATTTCAGTCTTTAGCAATTCTTAGGTCACAAGGTTTGCAGCCTAAGTGATTCTTGCATTCCATCCCTTCACCGAAAAGCGAAATAAATGTGAAACCAAATGATTTACATCGTCTGCTATTGTATGTTTGTTGTGCAACAATTCCTTGCTGCTTACGTGGCTAGGATAAGCAAGAAAGGTGTGAGTTGTACATCTTCTTTTACTGTCCATGTGTCCATCCCGCGCAGCCGTCTACACTGAAGTCTCTAACATTCATGCAATTAATACCCCACTCACATATCCACCCATTCACCCACCTGATCCCTAACTCCTCTATCCTTCATCCCTTTCTTACAACCCAAACCAGTCCATGCAACAATGGATCTATTTGTCTGTTTGTCCCTACCTACTTAATCTATCCATCCACCCATCCATCCAGTCATTTGTCCCTACATCTGCCGTCCACCCAATCAAAATCAAACACAAACAAACTCATTTAACCCCTTGCCCGCGGCCGGAATTCCGCTCCTGTGCGGCACATTCCGATCGCAGGTGTGGTCATGACGACCGGGAGCCGTCATCAGCACACGAGCACTGTGTGCCATGACAGCTTCGGCCGTCATCAGCATGGAAGGGGTTAAACAAAACATGACAGGTGTTTTCTTAGAGCATATGTTCTCTCTTGTTTTTCTTGACGCTGTTGACCGGTACACTAACACTATATATATTTCTCACACACACGCACACGCTCAGACATTCACACAAATATGCTCTCACATATAGACACATACAATCACACAATCTCCCTCTCAAACATAGAACACACAAACAGTTGCTATCAATCACACTTTAGCCACATAAGTTCCCTCTCGTATGGACACACATGCTTACACTTATACAATCACTTATACTCTATCCCGCTCTTTCATGAATACACACGGTAATTCTATACAGGTGATTAGGTGCGATAACAATGCCAAAACACATCGAGGTAAATATATGACTTTGAAATGCACATTATTTTGACAAGCACATTATTTTGAAAGCACATTATTTTTGAAGTGCTGTGATGATGTCAGACATGTACTTTAGACAAAGACAGAACCCAAGTTGTTCCTTTCTCTGCATCGTTTTTTGCTTTACACCTGGATCCAAATGGTAGAGGAGTCGGATACATTTAATAGAAAGAGAACTGTTCACAAAATGTATTTGGAGTGGTAAAGTAGGTCTCCAAAATGCTATTCAGAAACCTTTGGAGATCTTTTACTCTGCCCCTCCTATCTTTTTCATACATAAAACCCCACTCCAATGGTGGAGTTTTCTGAAAACGGAGTAGTAAATGTGGGAGGGACAAGGGGGAGTGGTGAAAAAATGGGGAATAATCACAAAAAAAATGGGTGGGGTTCTGGGAAGGGACATACTACGCAAAACACATCCCGACATTCGAGTAGAACAACTTTAATTAATAAAATACAAATTTAAATCTTCTAAAGTAGTACTGCTGACAAAACAAGCATACATGTAACCAGTCCAGACTTGTAGTAGGTCAAGCACTGCACATGTGGAATCACTTGGTGCTTCAACACAATCCCATAGTAATCAATAGAGGCAGAGAATAACTTTAATACATAGGAACTCTTTTAAAAAGTCTTAAAATAAATACATCCTAAATTAATTTTATTCTTATTTTCTACATCAAACATTTCACAATCTTTATTTTTAATATATATAATATCAATGTGATAAACTGTAATGGAAATGCTAAATAATGTATGAATTAGCTCACAAATAAAGTAATACATAACTTCAATTCCAGATGTTGACACTTTCAACACTAATGATACTGTAAGGCATTGGGGAAGCAACATTAACATTTAATTTGATTGTCATAATTAGGGCTTTGTTTAATTCTATATTACTGGAAGTCTCGGCCCTACCCCTATCCTGGAATGGGACCACTGTCTCCCTGATCTTTAAACCAATCACAAACCCCCCATTCCAGCCTATATCACAGTTAGACTGTGATTATATGGTGTTCACAAATATCCTTGCTATCCGCTTCAGTATGGTAGTTGGCAGCATGATACATCAAGACCAAAAAGCAATCTTGCCAGGAGGAGATTTGAGAGAGCTAACACACAGTTTGATAGGTTCTATTGATATAGCAATGGCACGTTCATTACCTTTGGCCATCTTTACATTTTATGCTGCCAATGTATTTAACAGGGTTAACTGGGAACATCTCAGGTTAGTGCTCAACCACCATAGTCATTCCACGGCACGAGTCTTAGTAAATGGCTCTTTATCATCAGAGATTAAAATCATGAGAGGAACTCTATATGGTTGTCCAAGGAAACAGCATTAACCGCGCAGTCAAAACCATGCATGGCCCTTACCACAAATAATTTACAAGAGACGTGCCTGTACTACGCATGTCCGTTGGAACGAATCCTTTACCACAAATATACCTTTAATACGCATGCCTATACAACGGAATTGGCATGCTTGGTTAAGGCATGTTTGTGGTAAAGGATTTGTTGCAATGGCCATGGCGGATTCGTGACTGAGATGGCGGAATTCCTTGAGTTTTTTGTGTTCCTCTCCTCTGGAACTGGAGTGGGGGGGGAGCACGAGCACTATATGCCCATCAGCAGTCTGGCGGAGATAATGTCATACATCCTGTTGTCCCCTATATTCACTTCTTTTCGCCCGTTAAATAGAACACATGGCACAAAGTTTAAGACAGAACATAGGTATATTTCCTTTCGGTGGGGGAAACTGAGTAGGAAAGTTGCGCTCCCTGTGGACGATCTGCTGGTATACATATCAGATGTTACATTGTCACTCCCCATATAGCTCAGGAACTGGCTTTTCTTTAGATCATCTCAGGTTATAAAGTCAACTAAAGCAAGACTGAGTAATGATTTGGAACATTGAATGAGATGGTGGAGCTAACAAGGAAATTATTAGATACCTGGGACTGGACATAGTCCAAGATTTCAACAGATGTTTGGCAACAAACCTGAAGAGAGTGAGAAAGGAAGTGGACAAGTTAATGGTTAAATGGCAGTTCCTACCTCTGACGAAATACGGGCGGGTCAGTCTCGTAAAGATGATGATACTTCCAAATCTACTTTTCTATTTGATAATAAAATGCTTACCTTTGGGAAGAAAGCCCTAGATAAAATTCACAGAAGAGTACCATTATGTGTTTGAGCTTTCAAAGGCATTCAGCTTTCTTGGAAAAATGAAAAAGAAATTAAATAAAGGTGTCCTAGCTCCCTGATGTCCTTCATTATTATTGCAAAAAGAACAATTGATAGACAGAATGTGGAACAATGTCATACATTCACCCCAGTGCAGAGATCTGGGCCTAAATCCAACAGTTTTTTGCTCACCATGCCATTCCAGTTTGTACCTAGCCATATTCAAATCTTCTTGACCCTGTGTCCAATGGGAACAGCCCAGCCCGAACTGTCAGGCCAGGTCCTCCCTGGACTGGAAACAAGCATCCTAGGACAGGTTTCGGGGTGTTATCCCTCATCAGCCAGGATAGCTTGACTCCAGTGGTATGGAGAGCACGGGACTCACGTCTGGGCATACCTGTCCCACTCGGGGTGACAAATGCAAAAATCATTATTATTGGGCATTTCAACTGACAAATTGGAGGATGACGTTCTCTTGCCTGGATGAGACATGGGTGGGGGCATTATACAAAGCTATGTTAGAAAGCCCAAGGGATGAAAGTTCCCTCCACAAATTTGGAGCACCAAAGTTCATAAAAAAAGTAAGATTGCATGCCTGAGTTCTGATGCTTTATTTTAGTTTCATGCCTGAGTACTATTAGATATCCCATACTTCAACAAGCCGGTGCCAATGTAGGATTCCTCAGGAACCTCTGAGTGTTTGAAGGATTACTTAGTGGGACCCCTGAGGAAGGTTGGGATTAAGAGATGGGGACAGTTAATGAAGGGAGACAGCTCGTTGCCATGGGCTGATAGATCAAGACTTGTAAAGTCTGGTATGTTCAGATTTAAATGTTATCAGCTTTTCACTTAAATCAACGCTAGAAATTGGACAAACTGTGAACCTAATAGTATTATCGAAATGGAGAAGCAGGAAGTCAAGGCTATGAAGAAAGGATTAGCCAAGTGGCACTCACATGTACTAAAAGCAGCAGAGATAAGGATTAGACCAGCATATAGTATATGGGAAGAGCATCTACCTCAAGAGGAGCCACAGGAACATTGGCAGGTATCTTTGAACTTATTATATTCCACCGCAAAATCAGTTCAGGAAAATCATCTGTTCACTCTCTATAGAATCTATTGGACCCCCATGAAGCTTGCGAATATCAAGGAAAATGGAGACTCTGGGTGTAAGACAGGTAGAGGTTTAGAAGCAGACATTATCCACATGTTCATCAGCTACCCAGTTCTGACTCAGTTCTGGCTTTTGGTGGGTAAAACGATCGGAAGCATCCTTGGTTGGACAGTGGGGTAAGCCCAAGGCTGATACTGTTTTGGATGCTTAGAGAAACAACTGAGCAGGGCCTGAATCAACACGAGCTAAGTAAGCTACTGACTTTGTTAATACTCTTGGGAATGAGAGAGATATGCAGGAAATGGGCTCAACCAGAATGTCCCAGTTGGTCAGACTGGTGGAGATCAGTGATTCATGTATACAAGCTTGTTAAGAGAATGGAGAGTATTAAAAACCACACTTGCATCTCTTCCATTTCGGTCACACTAGAAAAGATGTTGGATGGAGGGAGTATCCAATAATTATACCTCCAGTACTGACCCATGACTATAATCTGCCCTTGTGCATAGGAGGCCTGGTCAGCCTGGTTACATGCTCATTCGAAGTAATATAAGGTAGTACAATATTACATACATTCTGTTTAATTTAAAACATAATAAGATACAAATAAAACAAAAATACACCTATAAATAATTTAAGTTTTAGCGCAGGCATTTTGTTCCTTGTTACCCTGGTGGTCTTAGATGAATAATGATTTTGTTATTTTTAATTTGAAAAAAAATAATATGTATTTCTTATTAATTAAAACTGAATGCCCTCACCTGCAAGCTACATACATATCTCTGCAGTTCACTAAGAGATCTACTCCGCTAAACCTGAAATATGCGCTATGCTATCAATATGTTAGCTTGTAATATACAGAGTCTGCCACTTTTAGTCCCTGAAACTTCAGAAATCGTTTTAAGAAATGTCTTACTTAATGTCTGGGCATGCCACATGTGGTTTTAGCTATCAGACATACCTACCACTACCAATGTTTTAACAGATAGTCAGTATCAATTGATGAAGCCTGCCGATCTATTGGCTTTGCCGTTGCTTGTTTGAATGCATTTCTTTAATCATTGTGGAAGCATTTGTTTTCATAAATTAAGAATTACATAATTTATGTACATATTCACACTTTGTAGTGTTAGTTAGCTAACACTCTTTTCAATGTAGGGCGATATTTGCCTTATTTGTTTTGCCAGAGTCAACCTTCAGTTCTTGGTGGATATATGTTGTTTGTGAAACATTAAAGTCCTGAGTAATACTCATGAGCAGCCCCAGCTGCCATAGCCATTATTGTATGGCCATGGGATAAGGGTGGCAATTTGTGCCAAATCCTCTTAGTAATGACATGCGTAATATACTACATTGTGGTGCAGTATGTGTCTATTGGCAATGGCATAAGACACATGCTGCTTTGTTATGCAGAATGTGTCTTTTAGTTTAGGAATGACATAAGACTCATGCTGCTACCTGCCACATGTTCTTGATGCCTGCTCCTGCTTCTGCCAGTCCCACCCCGGTCCTGGGGGACGTGTGAAACGGCCAGTACTCTTCTCGCGGCACCCGGCCGCAGACGTCATCTTCTAGCACCAGGAGGTATTTTAAAAGTGGCAGCCAGCTGCCACAGCGTGGGTCCTGCTTATTCCTGCCGCCTGTCTTGCCGCCTGCCTCTGCTTCTGCCAGTTGCGCCCCGATCCTAGGGGATGCGCGTACCGGCCATCACTCTCCTCGCAGGTTCTGGCCGCAGACGTCATCTTCTGGTGCTAGGAGACGCTTCAGGAGCAGCAGTGGACTCCCACAGCGCGGGTCCTGCTTTTGCCTGCCGCCTGTTCTTGCCGCTTGCTCCTGCTTCTGCCAGTCGCGCCCTGGTCCTTGGGGACGCGCAAACCGGCCAGCACTTTCCTCGTTGCACCCGGCCTCAAACGTCATCTTCTAGCACCAGGAGGCTCTTCAAAAGCAGCAGCGAGCTCCAACAGCGGGGGAAGCACGCGAGTGTGCCCGGGCCGCACCCAGGCAAAGCTGAGTCCATGGGAAGGCACATCTGCACCCATCAGAGCTCGGAAGAGGCTGGGCTGGGCCACCCCCCTTAGGTGTCCCTGTGGAAAAAACATTGGTCCATTGAACCCCTTCCCAGGCAGGAGCTTAAGGTGGGTGCCAAAAAAATTGTAACTGATTATCTTGAGTAAGATCTGGGAGCTGCTTCTGTCTCGTTCCTCCCACTTTGTGGGTGTCTCCTGCAGTGAGCTGTTTTGGTAACGTTCGGGCTCTTTTTTCATTTTTTTTTAAGTGGAACTGTTGCTAAGGCAGAGCGCGGAGTTTGCTCATGTTAACGTTAATCAGCAATATTGGGGAAACGTGCTTGTGCTGGGAAAAAACAAACTTTAATCATGCAATCGCCAACAACCCATCAACCTACCTCTATTGATAAGATGCTTCAGAGGGCTATGGGGCGGTGTCTACTGAAACTGAACTGACCGAAAGGTGCCTATTGATTATACTGGACCTAGCCTTCACCCTGACTAATCCCAATATGCAAACTACTCCATCAATTGTGGACTCTGACTCCTCTAAGACTCAGTCCAGGACACGTGTTTTAGTACATGATACACCCACTACGGACGTGCATATGAAGGATATTCCTCCAGGTACAGGAAAAAGAGGGAAAGCTAAACCTGCCATGAAGGCTGGGACCAAACGGAAGACGGGTGCCATGGAACCTATAGTGAATGGTGATTTGGGGAAGGGAGGAACAGGTAACCGCTTAATTGAAGATACAGAAAAGCCAACTTGGGTGTCAAACTTGGTGATGAACTTGCAGCTATAAATAAGAGAAATAATTAAGGATGAACTAAACGCTTTAACCATCTGGGTACATAAGATTATGACCCTGCTAGAGACCCATGTAGGCAAGGTAGAAGCAAAACAAGGGGTGGGTGAATCCCTTCAGCGACAAGTGCCACAAAACCGGTCTCTCCATTCCAGGGTTGATCATCGGCCTGAAATTAACCTGAGCCCGCCTGCTAATATAGAATAAGGGGAATGCAAATAGATAAGTGACCATTTCTAATAAGCCAACAGATAGGGATAGTTTTCAATGCCAGGGGCCCAGACAGGGTTCGGAGGCTAGTAAGAAGCATAGACCCCACCCAGAAATGCCAACAGTCGGAGATAATGTGCAGCAATCGGGGACAAATCATAGAGTAAATGAGGGACAAGATGTACTAAAAGAAGCGGAGGGGAGACCAGTTCTACCATTTATTAACCTCCTTCCGGACTCCACACCATACGTCATGATTTTAACTGGAGCACCGGAACTCAACAGGGGGCAAAGGGAATCCCACTCTGAATTAAAAAATAAATCCATTTCCTGGTTGGCCAAGCAGCTTCAATTCCTGTAGAAAGATGCAGGTGAAATTCTGTAACACGAAGGGTGGGATGGGTGGGTTAGAGGCCAAAAGATATACCTGGTGATAGTATTGTGATCAACTTTAGAAATCCCAAGGTTGTAAGGGCCCTCTTAGATTGTAATTAACAAAGGCAGGTGGGGGGGCATAAGGCCTCTCCCGCTGGGCTATTTCTACCCACCGGGACTTGTGTCTGAAAATAGATCGTGGACGGTGCATGGGGCAGGGACCAGGCAGCAGACCAAGCAATATACTATCTTGGGACAAGACCAACCAAGCCCATTATTTTTTAACTTTCCACTTACAAATAGATTTGCATCCCTGGAGTCAGTAGATTGACCAAAACCAGCACAGCCATCGACAATGGAACTAAATTTACAGAGGGATCCTTGGTGGTGTCTCAAAGAATGGAGGGTGTGATCACAGAGTCTTGTTACCCCAGACAGGAAATAGGACAGGCTATCAAGAGGGCTGAGGTAGCGGGAAGTGACCAAAAGAAGGGAGCAGAAGGGGATTCTAGTATTCAAATCATAGCAGGTTCACCCTGAGGCCTTCACATGCATTTGAAGGCCAACAGCGGGTGATTTTAGTACCTATAATGCCCATAGTCGATCACTCCAGTGTTGGGATTGGCCCAAGGTCCCTGGCGAAGGAGTCCAGCGGCCCCCACAGCAAACTAATGATGCATCCAAGTTCCAGGTCTTATCCTGGAATATTGCTGGCCTCACTTCCAAATTAGACAATCCGGAGTGGGGAGCATTCATTCAACAAAACAACATTTGTATGTTCCAGGAAACCTTGGCTAGGGAGGATACACATAGACTAGGATATGCGACTTTTAACCAAGCAGCCATATGTGGGGGAAGGGGAAGACCAGCAGGGGGACTCTGCACTTGGGTTGCCGTACACCTGGGGTGCTCAGCAAAACAGGTTGAGACACCCTCCCGAGATATGCTTTGCGTCTATCTGAGCTTCCCAGCAAAGATCAGAATTGCTCTGATCAATGTTTATTCCCACCCAGTCAGATACGGACAGGAGTCTTTAACTCTTGATCATCTGACAACCTTCTTGCTCACTATCCCCGATAATACTATGGTGATCCTTGGTGGTGATTTCAATTGTCAGTATGAACCCCTGAATGACTTGAATGCTGTAAACCCCAGTGAGAAGGACCTGCACTGGGCCATCACATAGCCCAATGCTCTGGCAACTCAGGCTTGGACCCCACTGGTGCTCCAAATGAATACAGAAACACTCTCTCAGGGCATGTAATGAATTTCACTTACAATAGACCAGGATGAGCCTCCATTATAGACTATATTTTGGTGGGCACTAAATCCTGGCACCGTGTAATGGACCTCAAGATCATGCCACGATACAATAGTGACCATAACGCCTGATCCTTGAGACTGTTCCCCCATGTCCTAAGAATGTACTTGAAGGACAACCTGTAACTGTTCCCTTGATTATTTTGACTAGTTGCAGGAGGAAAGTTAAATGGGGGGCAATTTGCCAATCTCCCGAAAAGTTAGCCTCCCTTTACCAAATTGTCTTCCCATTTCTCAAGGCTGCAAACCAACTCAGAAGAAGTGCTGATTATCCCAGCGCCTTTCCTGAAATTGCTGAAAACCATCAACGTTTAATATTTGCCATGGCAAATACTTTTTTCCCTAACAAAAGATCAAGGGAAACGGGGCCCTTTGGGCACCCTTGGTACAGTGATGATTGCTGTAAGGCTAATCATGCACTCAGCTTAGTTATTAAACATAATGATAGGCTACTAATAAAAGATAAGAGGATAGTCTATAAAAATATTATTAAATTGGCAAAAAGAAGCTGGGAAGGCGATAAGAGGGAAAACCTGAGAGGTGTTTTAAGCACTCCGGACAATGGAACTTTCTGGAACTTAGTAAATAATGGATGTTCAGAGCGCGAAACCGCAATAGAACCGAACATAGTGGCAGAAGTTTGGAAGGCCCATTTTGAGACCTTATATATAAGAGTAGAGGGTGATGTAGGGCAAGCTATAAATGAGTACCCCCATTCCCATTTTAATTCCCAGTTAATCTCCTGTGATGCCTGAGTAATCTCCTTAAAAGAGATAATGGATGCCTTAAGCAGGGTAACCCCAGCCAAGGCTCCTGGTTTAAAAAAGATCCCTGGTGACCTTTTTTGTTAAGAGCCTAATATCTGGGCCCTGTACCTATGGACCCTGTTTAATGCTCTCTTGCAGGGAATGCTGAGCCCTTACACCTGGTTAGGGGCGGAAATTATCCTGATTCATAAAAAGGGCTCACCACTCCTTCCTGACAACTATTGTCCCATCAGTCTCATAGATGTCACTCAGAAAATATATGCATGAGTGGTGCTGGGCTGACTACAGAGTTGGATGGAGGAGTATACTTTTCTTAGCCCCTACCAGGCTGGTTTTAGAGCAAGAATGTCCACAATAGATCAACTTTTTAGATTACAACTACTGCATTGGAAGACAGTGTTCCTGGAGGCTGTCAGCCTCTATTTGATCTTTGTGGTCCTAAAATCGGCATTTGATTTCGTCACCAGGGACAAACTGTGGGCCATTTAACTGAAATTGGGGGCCCTCCATATCTCTGTTACCAGCTCAAACGGCTCCACAGATGTCATTTTGCCCAAATTAGGCATTTGGATATTTGGATATTTGGAGTGTTATTTATAAAGCGCAAGCGGTCGCTCCGGAAGGAGCATCATGGCGCTGAAGATCCTGATTCCAGTCACAGAGTGGAGAGGGGGATGCTAAATGGCAGCTTTGGACCAGTCGTCGGGGAGCGTGAAGATCCAGGTTTTGAGCTGCTTCCGGAATGGTTTCTCAGCTGTTTGAAACCTGAGATGTCTTGGCATACTATTCCAGGCTTTAATGGCTAAGTTGCTCAGGGTTTTGCCGCCTTTGTATTTCAGGTTGAATTTAGACACGGTCATGAGATTGTCTTGTGCAGATCTAAGGGAGCGGCACGGAGTATAATGGGGGAAGCGCTTAGTTAGGTAGGAAGGACCGGTTTTGTTGAAGGCTCGGAAAGCTACGATGAGAATTTTAAAGAGGATTCTCTTGTGTAGGGGGAGCCAGTGCAGGGACTTAAGGGCTGCAGAGATGGAAGATTTTCGTGGAAGTTTCAGGACAAGCCGGGCGGCAGTGTGCAAGACACTTTGTAATTTGGCGAGGGTAGATTTTTTGGTCCCTGCCATGAGTCCGTTGCAGTAGTCAACACGGGACAGAATGAGGGCTACCGCTACCGTTTTTCTCGATTCGAGCGGGAGGAAGTCGAAGAATTTCCTTAATGACTTGATTATGCCGAAGCATTTACCTGCCGTATTCGAGGCGTGGAGGTCGAAGGATAGCTCGGAGTCGAAGAGGACACCGAGGTTCCTGGCTGATGAGACGGTTTGGGGGGGGGCAGCAGAGTTGTCCGGCCACCACAGGGCAGGGCAGAAGGATGCATTTTTTCCGATGGGAAGAATCTCGGTTTTGTTCGAGTTACAGCGCAAGTGATTGGAGTCCATCCATTGGAAGACTGCTGTAAGGCAGTGTTTTAGGTTGAGCTCAGCCGTGTTGGTATTTTCATCAAGGGGGATGATCAGCTGAGTATCGTCGGCATAAGAAGTGACCGTTATGCCGAACGATTCTATGAGGGTAAGGAGAGGGATAAGATAGATATTGAAGAGGAGGGGACTCAAGATGGAACCCTGGGGGACGCCGCAGAACACCTTTTTCTCCTTGGAGTGATAAGGGCCAAGTGAGACGGTTTGGAACCTGTCACTGAGGAAAGAACTGATCCAAGATAGGGCAGAGTTGGTAATACCGATGTCTGAGAGTCTCTTGATCAGGATGGAATGGGAAATAGTGTCGAAAGCTGCCGTGAGGTCGAGAAGGATCAGGATAGCCTTCTTCCTTTGATCTTGAAGGATTTTGATTGTTTCGGTCAGCTCGATCAGGGCCGTCTCAGTGGAGTGTTTCGGCCGAAAACCGGATTGTTGGGGGTGAAGTAAATTATTTGAGTCCAGATAGGTCTTGAGCTCTCTGTGGACCAGCTGTTCCGTTATTTTACCTAGTGCAGGTAGGAGGGTGATCGGGCGAAGGTTAGTCAGGTCAGAGGGGGGTTTATTCGACTTTTTCAAGAGCGGCTTGACCACCCCTTGTTTCCAAGAGCATGGGACTGAACCGGATGATAGAGATTGGTTGATTATGGTGTTAATGGAGGGGTTGATTTCGTCGATGATGAGGTGGAGGATCCTAGGTGGACATGGATCAGAGGGGGAGCCAGATTTGCAGGCAAGAATTGCGTCTCTGGTCTGGGACAGGGTGACCGGAGTAAAGCTTTTGAGACTTTTTATAGGCTGGTGGACAAGGACCGGGTCCCGTTGTGAAGAAGCTGGGGGAGGGGGAGGGAAGTTTTTGTGAATGAGGGTGATTTTGTCATCAAAATAATCCGAGATTTTGTCACAGAATTCTTGGGATGGGGGGATTTCCGGTTGAAGAGCTTTGGGTTTGGTAAAGGATTTAACTATGGAAAAAAGGGTTTTTTGCTTTTGGCTAGCATCATTAATAGCGTTAACGTAGTAGATTTTTTTTGCTGCTTTGATGGATGCAAGGTAGGTTTTCCTCTGTAGGATATAATTCCTGCGATCGCTGTTTTCGTAGGTACTACGCCATCACCTCTCAGCTTTTCTGCAAAGGAGATGGGCGGCGGTAAGGTCCGGCGTGTACCAAGGGGCCTTGAATTTAGCTGTTTTCAAGGCCTTGTCCCGTTTGTGGTCACAGCGAGTCGAAAGTTCATGAGTGAGCCAGTTGTTGAGACTTATAGCGTCTCTATCTATATCGCCTGAGGGAGAAGGGGCATTTGATGGCGAAAGGGGGTGAAGAGTGAGGTTTTTCTGGACAGTATTCCAGTTGATGGGACGGGCGGGCTGGCGTAAACGTTTATTGCGAGTAGGGATGTCTCCGCTAGAAATGTGAAAGGGGATTAAACAGTGGTCAGTCCAGATTTGAGGTATAGGGGATAGGGAGTAGAGGGACGGGAGGTTAGAACAGATGCCGTCCAAGGTGTGACCAAGGGAGTGTGTGGGAAGCTTGACGCTTTGTTGTAGGTTAAAGACGTCCAACGATTGTAGAAAATTTCTGGAGTGCGGGTCTGCTGTGGATTCAAGATGTATATTAAAGTCTCCTAAGAGAGTGAAGTGTGGATAGCGAAGGAGGAAACTACCAAGAGCGTCGTCTAGCGAGTCTAGGAATTTCGTAGCGTTGCCAGGTGGACGATAGATGAGGCCACCGGTGAAGGAGAGCGTTTTGCTAAGGCTTATGCAGAATCCTAAGCCTTCTGCGTCGGTGAGAGGGTCGAGGCAGAAGGTGTGACAGCTAAAGGTGTTCCTGACGATAACTGCGACACCACCTCCTCTACCCTTCTGTCTATCTTGTCTATGGAAGGAAAAGCCCGGGGGGAGGGCGGTGGCGATGTCGGGGTTACTATCTTCGGTGAGCCAGGTCTCGGTGATCATTAGGCAGTCCAGATCGTGGTCAATGATGAGATCATGGATGTCTTGGCTGTGTTTACACATTGACCTGGCATTTATTAGGGCACCTGTAAAAAAAGGTCGCAGGATATTGGGGGGGGTTGACCGTTCTGCCTCTAGGTTGAGGGTCCAGTGGCAATTGGGGCAACTGGGGGAGACAAGTACCGTAGATATATCAAATTTACAAGGGCAGTCGAGCTTACCTCGGAGTTGGTGGAGGTCGCTAGAGGCGTACCTTAGGATTGATGGAATTTGGGCAGGGGGACTGGCGCCTGGCGCGGTCTTAGCGCGGACGGGCGCAGACGGGCTTGCCTTAGGCGCGCCTTCGGCGCGCAATCGGCGCTCCCGCTGCGCTCGTCCGCTGCGCGTCCTGTACTGGCACATTTAAGGGCGACTTCGGGGTGTGGCCTCGAAAAGGGGCGGAGTCAGCGTGCACGCCGTTGTTGATGGCGGCGGCAGGCTGGAAGCGCTAGGAAGGGCGCTGAGTCAGGTAAGACGCTGTCAGTTTTAAAACACAACTGATCAAAATAAGTGACACCACACAGATAGTAACAATTATTAAAAGCAAGGCTTAGTACCACCAGCGTCCCGGCTTCCGCCTCAGGACCTGGGTCAGGGTTTCTGGTAGCCGCTCGAGAATCAGCGGTATTTAACCAGGGATCAAGGGGGCGTGGCCTCGAAAAGGGGCGGAGTCAGCGTGCACGCCGTTGTTGATGGCGGCGGCAGGCTGGAAGCGCTAGGAAGGGCGCTGAGTCAGGTAAGACGCTGTCAGTTTTAAAACACAACTGATCAAAATAAGTGACACCACACAGATAGTAACAATTATTAAAAGCAAGGCTTAGTACCACCAGCGTCCCGGCTTCCGCCTCAGGACCTGGGTCAGGGTTTCTGGTAGCCGCTCGAGAATCAGCGGTATTTAACCAGGGATCAAGGGGGCGTGGCCTCGAAAAGGGGCGGAGTCAGCGTGCACGCCGTTGTTGATGGCGGCGGCAGGCTGGAAGCGCTAGGAAGGGCGCTGAGTCAGGTAAGACGCTGTCAGTTTTAAAACACAACTGATCAAAATAAGTGACACCACACAGATAGTAACAATTATTAAAAGCAAGGCTTAGTACCACCAGCGTCCCGGCTTCCGCCTCAGGACCTGGGTCAGGGTTTCTGGTAGCCGCTCGAGAATCAGCGGTATTTAACCAGGGATCAAGGGGGCGTGGCCTCGAAAAGGGCCTCGCATGGAAAAAATGGTGAGCTTACTGATCCCATATCAATAGACAGAGGTGTACGACAAGGTTTTGTGTTGGCCCCGACCCTCTTCTGCCTTTTTTAATAATGGCCTAGTGGAGGCCTTGATTGCAGGGAGGGATATAGATGCTCCTAGGTTGGCGAACCGCAAGGGAATACAGAGGGTCTTAGATACCTTTCATTCTTTCTGCAAAAGTAGGGGTCTAGAGATTAACTTGCAGAAAACCAAATACATTATTTTTAATGCAGATAAAACAACGCAACCAAATCCCCAGTTAGATGGGAAACCACTAGAGAAAGTGACCGTTTTTGAATATCTGGGAATCACACTTACTGAAAAAATTGAGTGGGGTGTACAAATAATGAAAGTAAGCCTAAAGCTGACCCAGACAACAGGGAGGTTAGTAAAGATGCTTAGGAAGTTTACCCATAAAACAGTTAGACCGGTGATGAAAATTTACAAAGAAAAAGCTAGGGGGTTGTCTTGTATGGGGCAGAAATCTGGGGCTATCGCCCATCCGACCCTCTATCTAAGATCAAGGATTCCTTTGTCAGGCAACTTTTGGGTGTTCCCATAAGCACACCGCTGACGCTGCTCCGAATGGATCTTGGGGTTGGACACATTGTAAAGGATGTTGCCCTTAGAACTCTTTTATATTGGCGACGCCAGTGGAGTACCTCAGAATTAGCTGTTTATAGATAAGAGTTGAAGGAAGTGTTAAGCTAACAGGGAGCGAGCAAAATCTCATGGCTGGTCCACATTAAAAATACTTTAACAGCTAAGGGAATGGGAGACCTATGGGTTAGTGCTGAAGAAAGTTGTCTGACAACATCTAGGAAGGCCCTGTCAAAAAGCTTTAGGGAATACAAATTTGCACAGATGCAGGGGAAGTCTGTGACTGAGACATTGACCGCAACATTTTTAGAGATAAAACAGCAATATAGGTTAGAACCTGCCCTTGATGATATTCATCCAGCCCTTGCTAAAAAGTTTTATCTACAGTTTAGGTATGGAATACTCCTATTACGTGCTTTTATAAACAACTGGGGGGTACTCCAACTCAGGGATGTCCGGCATGTAATAACCTACCGTTGACTGATTACCATGTATTTTTCTTTTGTCCGGCATATAAGAAGGCGAGACACCGAAGGTTACTGCAGTTGTGCAGAAACCTTGGAACAAATCATTGCGCACAGGCCTTTAGGATACTAACATATGACACCAGTATGCCCATTCTGTATTCAGTTTCTCATTTTCTATTTTCCTTGTGGTGTATACGACAAGCTATTTTAACCCGTTGGCTGCTTCCGCTTTTTTGCGGCAGTGCGGCCGTTTTAAAAAACGGGCGTGGTCGCGTCGGCCAATGGCCGACGGCAGCAGCCAATGGGTTAAAACTAGGGCTTGACTAACTTGATCATTTCATTCTATCACTGTGATTGGTCTCTTCTTCAATTTTATCTGCAATATTTTAATGTTACAAGTGTGTATTTTTTAAATTATTTACTATATTTTACATTTCTACTTGTTATTGGATTTTATAAATAATATAGTAATGCACATGCACTTTATCCATTATGAAAGCCTTACTGGGAAAATTAAATGAATGAATTATGATGTATCTTTTATTTGGGCTTTTAAGGCCTCAATGGCTGAAATAAAACATTCTTTGACTTGACTTAAGTATGTGTCTTTTAGTTTAGCAATGGCATAAGACACATGCTGCTACGTTATGCAGTATGTGTCTTTTAGTTTATAAATGGCATAAAACGCATGCTGCTACGTAATGCAGGATGCGTCTTTTAGTTTAGCAATGGCATAAGACGCATGCTGCTTTGTAATTCAGAATATGTCTTTTAGTTTAGCAATGGAATAAGACCACTGCTGCAAGTCTAAAAGTAGAATGCACCTCCATTGTTAAGGATGAAATCTTATTGGTATGGGCTAAGTCGGCCAAAAGCCTGCAAAGTTATATGGGCATGAAAAATGAGACCAGGGAATTCAGAGGAAGCTTCATTGCTGCGGGGCCCAGTGTGAGCATAACGCATGCTGACAGAGTATCATGTTATTATACATCTAAAAAAACAATTGCTTTTATGGAAGAAACCCCATAAAATAGACTGCGGTGAAACACTACCTTTCTAATCTTTTATTGCACAGTGCAGGTTTTTAGTTCAATGAGTTAGGTTTATTTGCAACACCACACAACTTTTATTCTAATTTAAGCATAATAATTATCAGGCGCAATTATTTTTTTAGGCTTATCGCCCCGTTAGTATGTGCAACATCCACTGTTACGCATTGATAAAAACGCAATTTAAAATAAAGAAGCATCTATTTTACTTGAGCGCGCATTATAGTTTTATAATGTTACTGTTCCATTATGTTCTATAGACAACTATTGCTTTAAGTCAACACTGGAAACTATCGTGAGCCAGAAAATATTTTTCAAGTTTATGGATTTTTATGTGAAGTTAATAAAAAAAAAATCTCCATTTCCTGCGCAGTTGGATCACATTTCATTTGAAATATGTAGTTTGGTAGTCACTGTTCGAGTGAAGAGACTCCGCATTGGCTAAACAGCATCTCCCTGGGTGTTCCCTTGTTTTGTAAAACATGAGAATATGTGTCTGTAATAGCCAAGGAAAATGATTTCTCTATTATATACATCGTATGCTAAACCATACCACTTATACATTTTCAGAAAATAGAATTAACACTCTGTCAGGCCGTACCAATTGTTAAAATCCTGTAGGGCTACAGAGATATTTCCCAAAGTATTACAAATCATGCTTATAATATTCTATAGCCCTGCTCGGCTAAAGATATATTAGTTAGGAGTTCAATTTTTTTCAGCTACAGTTGTGAATTTTGTGATAGGCAAAATATGCATGTTCGAGTAGAAAATGTCGTATTGTCTTCCGGAGGCATTTCCCTTCCGCGTATCATGACTGAGTTTAGAGGCTTTCCTGCAAATCTTTGCCTCGCTTTTCTCCAAGATGTCACAAAGTTCAATTTGCATAATTTTCCTGAAGTTTCACCAAAATATTTTGTTATTTCGCATACCCTTTGGCCCAGTCTTTAGAAAATACTTCCTATCTTGGAGGAGAATTACAGTGGAAACTATTACATTATCCATCCAATTTTGTTTCTAACACACAATAATAATAATTAAAAATAAACTGTTGTCTGTTTTGCACAATAACATGTGGGAAGCGTCTTAAAACGAATCGTGGTAAAAGGTTGCAAGTATAGCCAACATACGATTACACTGTAGATACGCTCGCAGATTTGATTCTAATTTATCCTTTAATAAATACTCAAAGCCTGTGATATAAGCCGTACACCTCTAACCGTCGCTATGTAGATTAAAATCTGTCTTCACAATGTTTGCCCCTAGAAGCTGCTAACATAATTTAGGTTCTAATGAATATCGTTTAGGAGTTGTGAGTGGTGATAACTGCTACCCTAGATTGTGCTTTACTTCCTCCCCCACTTCCCTTGCTAACCCTGGCGCCAGGGGTCAGGACGGCTGCAGCTGAAATACAGTTAACAGGGTTCTTAAATTCCCCACAACTCTTGCGTCTTTTTTCCAGGCTCTTCCTGTAGTCCCCACTCAGTAAACAGGAAGTTATTCTGCAAATAAAGGTGGAATAAAAGGTCTACCCTGTGAGGTCAATGTCAGTAAATGTATGGGAAATGTCACCTTCCCTACCCCTCATATTTTTCTAAATGGACAGCCGTGTACATCTTATGGACTTCAATTGAGCAAAATCTGAGCGCTAGCTAGTATAGAGGGTTAATGGAGACCCATCAAAGTTGCTAATAAGGTCTGAAAAATGTTGACGATTTTGCTCAAAAATGCTTCAAGACTGTTCCTAAACTTACTATAAATCTAGTACTAAAATAAATTACATTTCAGATCAAGTTGATTTTAAAGCTCTGAAATTAATTCAGGAAGAATATTCAATTGACACCAAAGATAACTTTATTACCATTCTTCAAAGTACAAAATTATTAGATACCTGCCTCCCAAAATGTTTTATTCACAGGCCCAAATGATGCAAATCAGTCAAAATAACTAGTCATTGTTCAATCCCTTATACAGAAAGAAAGCCAGATTGTTTTCTCTCCCTATACACAAACAAAAATACCTAAATCAATCTGCCAGTGCAATCACAATAGCCAGTATTTTACATTAGCACATCTACCAATCTTTAGTAAGGCCCAGGAATTTCCTCCACACACTCAATAAACACAGAGGACCCGATTCACAGAACTAACAAACGACAAAATCCTAAACTTACTACTTTTGGGATTCATAAAAGGCATTTAGTATTCCTAAATTAGAATTTTGTATTAAATTGGGATTTTGTCCCAAATTAGGATTGTGTCTTAAATTAGGATTTTGATGAGTCTTGGGGGCCGGTTCAGATGATGACACTGCTAGTGGGGGAATGGTGGGCACTCCCTTCACTGTGCATGAGGGTTTGGCCGGCTGTCTCAGGCCGGCCAAACACTCATGCGCAGTGAAGACCTCTTCAGCCCCAGCTGCATTGCTGGGGCTGGAAAGTTGCAGACACAGGCTCCCAGTCTCTCTGGGAGCGCAAGTTGCCGGCGCTCAAGCCAATCCTCACTCTGTTTTCATGCAGTGTCAGAATAGGCCACAGTGCAGTCCGGGAGCATGTGCCCAGAAGCAGGAAGAGCGTGATACAATGAGAGAAGGCGGAGGCAGTGTCAAGGTACACTTTTTCAACTTGTTTTCTTTTTGTCCCCCAACCTCCCCATCCCCCTCCTCTGGCCCACCCCGCTCTTTGGCAGGGGACGGGCCACTACCGCTGTAAAATCCTGCATAAAAAAATTACATCCTATCAAACCCTATTTTTTAAGTGCTTCATTGTTTCACTTCTTCTCTCTTCCCACCTCTTCTGTATACAAGTTACTCTAAATTTCATGCCTATCCTTCTTAAGCTTATTTTGGACACCTTATCTATTTTATTGTTTCCAGTAAGCAGTGGCTACTCACATAGCCCCCTCTAGTGAACACATCTGTCAATATTGTACCACAAAGAAACTGGTGTGAATGCATGGAATGAGAATGCAAAACTAACCCTTATAACTAATGAATTGACCCCTAACTTTGTGCTCCCGATACCATACTACTCTGCAGGAAGCATTTTGACTCCTCATCAAGGGTAGGTACCGCTCTATAAATGCAATTCAAACAAGCTACTTTTTCAGCTCTTTGACTTTCCTCCTGCAGCACACCACCTCCTCATCAGTTGGTCAGCTCCATGATTCAAGACAGGCTCTCAAAGCAGCTTCTCTTGGAAGGCTGGTCCTGAACCTAATGAGAGGAGACGGATGTGAATACCCCAACAGTCGGGCACAGAAAAGTTTCTTGAGTATCACTGTTGTGGGACCCAGGATAGTGATAGAGAACTGGATGGAAGTTTCTGCATCACTGTAATACTGAAGTTGCAGATGGTAGTTGTGTATTCTCAAAGTCAATTCTGACACGAGTTCTCAACAGTTCTGCCCTTTTACTTAATCTGCTCAAGCTGGTTAACCAAGGCATTTGTTACAATGTGCAAGTGGAAGGTAGGTGGAACTGGGAGTTCCCAGTCAGGAGAGACCTAAAACAAGGGTACAGAAATACAAGAGGACGTCCACTTAACACCCTGTTAACCTGTGGGGATTAGCCCTTCCAGTGGACAATGGCCCAGGAAAGTATTGGGGAGCATCCTAAGATTCAAAGGGGTCATTCGTCCTCTTTTCTTCAAACGCTAAAAGTTTGACCCACTAGTGGGATCCCTGGAATGTCCTGGAGGAGCCCTGCAATTCACATCTGAAGTCTGGTCTTTCTTCAATCCTCCATCTTAGGTACCACCTGGATGGTCCGAACAAAATCTAATTTAAACTAATATGTGTTTGAATTTCTGCTGAGGCAATTTATCTGCCTATATCTTTTCTTTTAGTTGATTCTTTCTCTTATTTGTAGGACAAGCGATTAGCCTCCAAAACCTCTTTGTTCCTGAGTCGGGTGCAGTTGTCTCAAATTTAGCACATTTCTGTTGCAACAGTCTTGCTGTTGGTGTTTTTTTTCCTATAAATGTATGAACTTGTTTTCAATTCCTGTCAAAAACTGGGGGACAGAGCACACCATATTCTCCAAAATCTGTTTTTTTTGCAGCCCTTTGGCAGCTCTCAGAGGCATAAAAGGTACATGAAGCATTTCCACTCATCCTTCATCCATAGTGCTTTTTGATGGTGAATATACAATCTGAGGCTGCGCCGCATCATACTTTCTGTTCATTAGGCTGGGAAAAGGCACAGGTGCAAAAAACAGACAATCTGATACACATTTACCAATTCAGTGTTAAAAAGTAGAGAGACTGTGATTACGCTTTATGTAATCCTTGCCTTCCCTTCCAAATTTAGCACTGATGGTCTTTTATTTGCCTGCTGAAAGTGGTTGAGGGAAATAAACACTTCATAATTATACTTACACTTTAGTCATGTCAAAAGACCACACACTCCGAATTCTATTTTATGGATTTTATTATAAGGCCAAAAATAATTGGATATACACGTCTCTGTGAATTAGCGAATGCAGGTAGGGGTGGGCATAGTACGCGTAGTCGCGCTACGCGAAGCTACGTGAAAATGTTCTCGCACTAATCGAGCTTTGCGTAGCTTCGCAAGCGTCCGTAGTAGTTTGTTGGACCCGTTCGCGGGGTGTTTTTCCTGCTCAGGAGCGCGTTGTGCGTCGCTGTCTGTGTGCTCGGGTATCGTAGCTCGCGAACTTACCCATGCGGTGGGCTATGGGCTCGGCCATCTTGTTTTTCCAACTGTCCCACCCGCTCGCGTTTCCTTATTTCCTGTTCCGGGTCGCGTACAACGTGTTTGCGTTGTGCATGTCATGTTCGGGAACGCTATCTACTTGTTCGCGACGACAAGTGCGTGTTAGCAAGAAATATCGCGAGAACTTACCCACGTGGTCCCGACGGGCGCTGCCATCTTGTTTTTCAATCTATGCTATGGTTCTGGGCCTAGTTTTCGATCCAGCTTTAATCGTTGCAATCTTTACTTATTTTCACAGTTTTTCTCACTTTTTTTATTTATCATCTCTGTCTCTCTGTCCCTAAGTTTATATTTTGTGATTTATTTCTACTTTCACTGTGTTTTTGTTACTTTTCTACTGTTTTATTTTACTTCTTTATTCAAACTCCTACTTCTTCCCCCTAACTTTCTTTGTTCCTTCTTTTCTTTTCTGCCTCCACCACAGAACCATGGCCAAGGGCAGCAGTACCGGCTCCAAGGGCAAGGCGCTTGCGCCCAAGAGACGGCTGCCTTGCGGCAGAATGTGCCCTGCAGGGGTGCAGGCCCGACAACCTTTTGGGGAGGCGGAGGTGGCTGCCCTGGTTTTCTTCGTCCAGCGCCACCTCCCCTTGCCCTTGGCAGCAGGCGGCAGGCCAGGCTCCGGGTACCTTACCCAGGATCGTCATCGCCGGTGGGGGAAGGTGCGCTGGGCAGTGTTTCGCTGCTCAGGGATCCGGCGCACCCACCAGCAGCTGGCCCACCGGTGGTCTGACATCCTGGACCGGGAGCAGGACCTGTTGGACCTGCTAGGTGTCGAGGTCGTGGGGCTTGGTGAGTAGCTAGTAATATATAGTAGTATAAGTATTGTGTATAATTCTTGGACGAATAACACGATTACTGGTGCGCTTAGTTACATTGCAGATCAATTCTGTTCCAAAATCTTCTGTTATTGAATGACACAGGTGCTGCTAGGCACTTCTCTTACTTATTTGTACCTTTGCGCTAGCTTGGGCTGATTATTGATGTTAGAGTTTACTTTAGGGAACTGAAGTTAGTTATTGCTAAAGTCTAGTCCTTCCATTGTCCTTCAGTGAAAAAGTGGTGGATGGATTTTAGGTTTACTTAGTATTAGTTCATATTTTTTTTACGGTCTGCGCGACGCCTCCTCTTTCACTGAATGCTCCTTACTCCAGTCCTCCATAGAACCTTTTTGTAGTTTGTTTAGTGAGTGGTAGGCTTAGCAATAGCATTGTCACTGAGTCAGTAGCAGAACAACATATGACGCAATCAACCAACAATTTGGTGTCTGCACAAATTTATGCCTGTGTCCTCCATCGCATTTATGCATTTTTGCTGGCAAAAATAAAATGGAAATGCCGACGTACTGAACAATTGGCTCGTCTGGAAAAGGTGGAGTAGGTCAGGTGGTACTGGCTTTGTTAGTATTCTGCAATCAGAATGATTATGGAACATTTGATTAGTGTTCATATAAGTAGGCGGTCCGTGAATCCTGCAACCCAGTAGTCATTTAGATAGGTAAATTTAATTGCAATTGTTGTTTCCTAAAATGTTTGAGCGTTTTTTTTGTAATTTTTTTTTGTTTCACAGCACTCAATGTTTCTCTCTTTCTTCATTTTTTCTTACATGATCAGCACCCAGGGGCAAGCAGACGCGGTCTGAGCCGGCGGGATAACAACCACCAGAGAAGCGCTCCTCTACCGAGGATCCTACTGCTGGCCCCAGTAAGTCCTACCGTGCTTATATTATTAACAATTCTATTTCCCTAACTTTTAACGCACCTTATTTTTTCCAAACTATTAATTAAGCTTCCTCGTAATTCCATTTTTAATAAAAGCTTCTGCCTTTCAGATCCATCCAACTGCCTCAGATATGACTCTCTGTACTACTACTATTAGAATGTCTGTAGCTAAGCTTTCCCTGTCGGCCACTCTTTAGTTAAGGTATTCTTTTGAATAAAGTTGTGATAGAATAGCTGTAGCCATTGGGTCCACTCCTGTCCTTTGTGTTGTCCTCTTTAATCTCTAGGCTTTGACAATTCCCACCAACAAAATGCATAACCAGATGTTTGTCTAGTATTTTTTGTTAGGGTAGTAGTACATACTACTACTACTGTTGTGGGTATTCTGCACAGCCACATACATAACTATGCTCAAGAAAATAGGATGTTGGTGATGGGAGGTTGGACCTTACTTACACCTTAGTCACAGAACTCAGAACCCACAATTCACTGGCAGACTAGCTATAGTGTATCAGTCATTAGTCATTTGTCCCGACCCCCCACATGAAGATACCCAATGATTTTATTACACAACCCAGAACATAACACCCTTTTGTTTACTCACTCGTGTAAGTCCACAACACCACAGACACTCCAAATATACCAGAGTCTTTGTGCAAGTTCAAAAGCTTTATTTTTTTCAAACAATAACCAGCTTTGTAATTTGTTCCATGAAATACATCCAGCTCCACCATGCAAAATAAAGAAGATTAAAACTAAACAATTGTACAACTAGTGCATGATAGAGAACTGTGGGAATTGTGGGAGACCCCTCACCGTTGAACGTATACTGGTTACACATGCATCTTTCGTAAGCTCTGCAAATCTCTGGTTCGAAGAAAGGCAATCTTCTCATCTGCCTATTAGAGAAAAATGGGTCACGTTAGACAGTATAAAATACAATTATGCAAGCTTTTTGCAGTCATGCCAAAAAGTGTAACATTATGGCTAAGCAATAGGGACTAACAGAACTCCATAAAAAAAACGCGCCTTGTTTTTCAACCTCTTTTCAACCTCTTCACTTGCATGCAACACTCATGTTGCCTCAAAGGCGTCTTACTGCGCAACAAGCTGAGAGGTAACATGCGCAAAACAGTAGACATGAATCTAAAATGGTTACATGGCTCAGGCTAACTTTCCAAAGACTAGAGTAGGAGTAGAGATGAAATGACCCTAGGGACCATATAATAAATTAATACTACTAATGCCTGTCTACTGACTCTACTGTAGTACGTAATTTGGACTAGTGATGATGTATGTTGTACTTTAACTGTTTTTGCAATCTTCCTTCCTGGTGAAAAAACAAGTAAAATAAGGGAAGGTGTGCAGGCATCTAAAAAGGTTTACTTGTTTTTATAGGTGCACAACCAGTACCAACCACCAGTGCCGACGGGGCCAGCGGCGATGCTAATGCTGCCATGCAGGAGGGGGCAGGAGATGTGGCACCTGCAGGAGCACCAGTGTGGGAGGAAGCAGCAGCGGTGGGCGGGGGTAAATTATATTCATTACTTATTGGCATTACTAGCTGGAAGGGGAACATTTCCCTCACTGTACTGTGAGACTTATTAAGTAAGTATGAACTTGAAGTTGTGCTGGACAATATACAACAGTTGAAGAAGGCACCCTTTACTTAGCATTACCAATGCATTAGCAATAGCATTACCAGCGTTAGTTGAGTAAACAAAGGCCTCTTCTATCAGACTCCAACTCAGCTGTGAAAGTTATGGAGAAGACTAAAAGTCAGATCAGACGGCCTTGATAGATGTGTTGAACAACAAGGGAAAGAAGTGAACCAGGGTAGAAGGAGGAAGGACGAAATAGATCGATACAACTAGAATAGAAGGATACTTTGGAAGCAGCATGCAGGTGGTTGATAGGAACCAGATGCATGGGTTGTTGAAGGATGGGTGGAAGGTGAAAGAAGATGCCTGCCTGGGTGGGCGACACAATATGGGTGGATAGTGGATAGCAAGACTCATGAGCGGTGTTTGTGTCAAACCCAAAGCTTAGGCAAGGAAGGAAGGAGTGGAGGCATGGGTGGTTGTTGGTGAAAGTGAAACCAGCTAAGGTTTGTTAAGCGATACCTAGTAAAGAATGATAGACATTTACTTTTAATGGATGGATGCCCCCTGGATGGATTGTATTCATCATAGGTGGAGACTGTCACTGGATGCAGAGTCTTACTTTGAAAATAATATAAAAGAAACTGCGCCAGAGTAGCAAAGCAGAGGGTCATCATATATTATATAAAAGTAGGATTTCCTTTCAGAATACAGTTGATGACTCAGTAGTTTGCAAGCACATCACATATATTATCAAGCACCTTCCTCTGAATCCAAGGACCACTTCCTACCTATGTTATATATTTTTTGATTTTCATATGTTCACTTACCAGAAATTGTCCACAATCCATAGTTTGCTCCCCCCCACCTTGCCCCTCTTCATGTCACCACTCGCCAGCACTCACACCTCTGACCGCTACTGGACTGATATGTTGTTCCATATAAGTAATGATCATTTGATCCTAAGTATATTAATTCTGCCTTTTTGTAGTCGCCAAACGCCAGGGCACAGTGAAAGTGAAATTGAGCAATTGCCCTTCATGTACCAGAGAGAGTATGGCCAGTGCCACCCGTAATCGAAGAATATACGAGCTTCCCCACCTGCAGCTTAGTTAAAAAAGTAACAGGCATCTGCGTATCCTGTATGTTGCTGTTGGATGCAAGCTAAGCTGACTTGCTGGCTACAGCCTACAACAAGGTTATCTAATTTATGTAAACTAGAGATATGAAAAAGACTGGTGCTCTTCTGTGTACTGGAGTCCATCCATAGTACTACTAGGGCAAGTATAATGCCGAAAAAAACTTCAACAAATGTTAGAGGCTGGGGAAGCAGGAGGATAGATACTTGAGGTTACCACAAACTTTATGTATTGCGCTTGCTAGTGCTACTGATCCACTATGTGTTAAATTAATGTTGTGTTACTGTTTTTCTAAGAGTTTCAGTTACAATTCTGTTTCTTTCTTTATAGATACTCCTTCCCAAAAACCATCACAGAAGGAGTTGGCAGCCAGGGCCCGGCAACCGAAACTGGAGGCCATTGTGGAGGAATATCACTGGCTGGTGGCTCAAGCCGAGGAGGAGGAGGAGGAGGAGGAGGAGGCGGCGGCATCAGCTGCTGCCTCTTCCAATGCCCCAGGCCCCAGCCAGGCCCCGCCTGCAGGAGTACGGTGCCGCGGTCAGGCAGCTGCCCACCACCGCCATTTGTCAACATCTGCCTCCCCCCACATGGATGCAAATGTAGGTGCCGTGCATTTCGGCAACAACTTCTCCTCCGGATGGCAAAGCTGGAGGACCAATTAGAGGAGCGTGTCAAACTCCTGGTGGAAAAACACCTTAAAGCCCGCCGATTATAAATGGACCCTGTTGATTTGCCCTTTTTTAATACTTTTGTTGGTGGGTGGGAATTGTGTTTTGGGGTTTCTATTGGACATTCGTTGGACTTGGACATTGGTTGGGGTTAGGCAGAGGGGTGGGTGAGGTGTGGGATAGGCTATTTTTTATGAAAATAAATGTTATTTATTTAAACTTACACATATGATGTTAATGTTATGTGGTGGGGTTACTGTTTCACAAATTAATGTACATTACATGCAGGGCAGCAGCCAGTGTTTGATTTAAATAATTGGCCAATTTTGTATTATGCTAACAGATAAATGCGGTACCCCTCATTGAGTTATATTTGTCCTACTAGTACTACCAGTCGGTCCTCCTACTCCATTATACCTCCCAGCAAACTTATCTTACCTGTGATTGATGATGATTAAGTTCGGCACAGCAATGGCTGCATGGTTTCCCAAGACAATGGAGAAGATGCTGTGGTTGTGGCGGTAGTAGTAGACACTGACACTAGCATTTGAAACAAAAACAAAGATACAGTCATTTGCCTGGGAGAGACTGTTGGGAGTAGTAGAAAAGTACAGTACATAAGAAGACTGACACACAAACAATATTGCACCTGCTAAACTAAAAGAAAACAATGGTGTCAGGGACAGCCTAGTACAAGAAGATAAGAAGTTAAACTGTAGTTGTGTTGAAGGAGTCACTTAAACACAATCCTTATTGGATGGGAAGGGGGGTTTGGGAAATGTTTGAGAAAAAAAAACAGTACACATGGAGACAACAAAAGCAAAACAATGAAGACGGTGATTGATGATCCACTACCCAATAAATCTAGAAACTAAAGGTAGAAAAAGGAAATGCATGCAAGATGAAGATAACTTGATGGATAATAATGAGTAGTACTTAACTACTACTACACAACTCTACAGTACAAGGAAGTATTTATCATATATGACATATGCCTTGGCTGTATGCCCTCAGAGAAACCCTAATTACCTGCTGTACCGGGCTGAAAGCTAGCAAAGAAAATTGAAAAATAGTTCTAGGGAGCAATTACCAAACAAAGTCACACAGTCGTAAAATTAATGAAGAGAAAAAAAGAATCAAATTATTAAAAGTACGAAAATGATACTAAAGTTACTGTATTATCCAGGTCCAAATGTGTAGTTGTATCTCGTCATTTATCTTGGTCGTCCCTTCCATGGACACTTTGAACATCAATCTTGGGTGCCACTGGCTGGATGATGAGGATTGGTAAGGTAAGTGTGAGTTGTTGCTCCAAGTATAATAGCACTGGGTTAAAAGGCCGGCCTGTAAGTTATGATGGAAAAACAAAAGGGTTATTAAAAAATAAATGAACGGAAAAAAATTACATTACGGTGTAGTCCAAAAAGACAAGACTTATGAGTGAGAATACTTTCAGGCTGAGGCGGCTTGGATACATTGTGTCTACTCTACTAGTTACACAGCATTAATCTAGAAGAACAACAAGATCCGAGCCAGCACAGAACAGGCCCACGGCACCGGGCCGCCTATGAGTCCATGACCCAAACTCCATTTACCTTCATTTTGACAGAGCCAGACAAAAGGCATATACATACAGCAACCTAGCATTTTCCAAATCAAGTGACTAAATCAATGTGCCACTGTCAGTCATCATACCACTATTCGACTCCACCACTGCACAGACATGTAGCCTAAGTCTGCTGTGGTTCTTGTTGATTGATTGTGTTTATCTTTTATTCCACTTCCTGAAACTAATTCCATCAATCATCTCAGATCCAACTGACTGACTGCATGCAAAGATAGTATGTTCATCATCATCATCATCGTCAGGTGTGGTACGTGTTGTCCAACAGACCAACAGCAACTCAGTCTGTGAGAGACTCCGATTAAGTAAGTCCAGATTGGCTAATATTATTAAACAACATGGAAACATTGACTATCACTTGAGTCACAAGTACTTCGTTATTATTTAAACTACTAGTATAGTTCTACTTCATGCACATTTGCTCAGAGCCAGCAAGCATCCACTGCAATGCATGGCATAATTCATTTCATATACCTGACTTGCTCTTCTCTTTGGCTGTCAGATCAGAGATGCAGAGCCTTCTGAAAGTGATGACGAGTTTACAGTGAAGAGTTGTGTATGCCTGCAGACAGAGGTGGTAGCCTTAAGACAGTGATGAGTTTCGGATTGGAAACAAAACAGAAGATGGCTATAGTCACATACATTGTACTTGTTATGGAGGGACTGTTAGAGGCTACATTATTGTACTATTCTCCATCTCCATTCAATACCTGGCAAGATGGAAATGTATTTAGGGTAAGTCAGGAAGATGGAGCAGGACTCTGAGGAGTGGAGTGGACAGTTAAATGCACAGACGTGCAACTCCAATAGGTAAATAAAAATAAGAGACGGTGGTGATGGATTTATTGTGGTTTGATTTGAACTAGAAAGACAGATGTGCACACAAATAAAGGAAGAGAGAAAGTAACAATTTGAAAGCCTAGTTGTCAGGGAAGAGGAGCTTGTCCTCAAACCCTGGTGGTTCGAACAGAAGGAGGCCATGTAACCCAATACTTAAGTCTGCTGTGTTTCTGGTATTTTGTAGTCCGGTGGTATGAAGTGCTGATTCATTTTGATCATGGTTAACCTCTCCAAGCTTTTGGACGAGAGACTGGTCCTTTTCACCATTACAATGGCACCACTGAAAACACACTCAGAAGAGACACTTGCGACAGGGCAAGCCAGATACTTTATTGCCAGATTTGCTGAGCACTGGCCATTGGCTTCTTTTCCCATACCAATACAACGATGGGCTTTGCTCCATGAACACCTCTGTTGTGTCATCCAGATAGGCCTAGACCACCCGCTCAATGTTCAGTGGTGTTCCGATTTGCTTGGCCTCTTTTGACTTTGCGACAGCACCAGACTTACCCATCCCTTTCTGTAGAAACCAAGCAGCTATTTTTTTGTTGTGTCTGATGAATCAGATGCTGTTTGTGCTGTTGTTGATGTTATTGGTAGTGTTGGTGACTACTAGGAAGCAAACACACTGCTCTCATGCTCCTAAGAAAAACTTGACGCTGGAGGATGCCCTGTAGTACTTGCACTGTCCTGGGCTGGCACTGGCAGGCCTCTAACTGAGAGCCGTTCGTTTTCAAAATCAGTGACTTCCTCAGCTATTAAAGTTTTGTACTTGTCAATATCCCCTTCTGAAAAAGGAATTACTGCATTACTGTTCAGAAATAATTTGTACTGTGGATCCAAAATTGTGGCAGTAATGTAATGTAGATGTGACACAATCTCATTTTGAATCCTTGTATTGTCAGATAAGCGGGCGGCTAAGGCGTTTGCCAAATAACATGCGTCTACTTTTTCTTCCACACCTTCGTATGTTTCAGACACCTCCTTCAGCTCTTGCTCTAGCATGTACTACAATGGGATAGCTTGGCCCATAGTACAGTACTCCCTGTACTGACTACACATTTGAAGACCTCAAAAGGAAGTAGCATCTCTGTCAGACATTTAATGAGGTCCCATTACCACATCTCAACGGTAATGGCTTTCACTGTAGGATCCCATAGTCTTCTTGTCATGATATAAGCATTAAGTGGTATGTACTGCTCAAACAGACGATCAAGCATGTAATAAGTTCAGTTCCAACGTGTTGGGACCTCCTGGATGAATGCTTTGACTGGCATTTTATGTTCACGTTGAATGACCCCTAGCTGCTTCCGGGCTTTAAAAGAATGGTTGAAATGTGTGCATATTCTTCTGCAGGTGGTCAGTAAGTTGCTAACTTTGCTTTCATTAGTCGGAAAGTCTTGAACAACAATGTTAATGCAGTGTGCCAATTACAGGACCATGAAATAGCCACCATCTTTCATGGCCTTAACTACATTACTGCCATTGTCCCTGGCAACAAAACCAATGTTAAGCCCTCTTGGTCGCAGCCATTCAAAGACCTTGCTGTTAAACTCAGCCAAAATGTTTGCAGCAGTATGAGATTTCTCCATAGCAAACATGGCTACAGTTGCATGTCTGTGAGTCTCATTAAAAATCTCAACAGTGTCAACGCCTGCAGATAGCTTGCCTCTAAAACCTGAAAAAAGAGATCTAGTGTGCAGTAATGTACATGTAATCAGTGGCTTGGCAACTGGTCCACATGTCTGTTGTCATGTGAATACTATGAACAACACTCTTATGTAAGGCTTTTCCAAGCAATTCTAGCACGTCGTGATGTAGTGCTGGAACAGTTCCATTTTGGGAAGATGGTTGTCACAAATTCCAGAAAACCCACCCCTTCAACCAAAGAAAAAGGGGGAAAGTCCAGTGCTAACATTTTACCCAGCTTAGTATTGTACAAACATGCTATTGGGTGGTTGCATTCGTACTTTCCCTCCTGCCTAAACATGCTAAGAATGGTGCGCTGCTTAGTATTTCTTTCGGTTATTCTTGACGCAGCACTTTGCATGGCAAACTTCGCAGCAGTACTCCTTGGTGTCTCCGGCTGACTCTTACTCTTGTGCCACTGAGATGTTGCTGATGCGGAGGATGTGGGCTGTACCACTGCAGTGCTAGGGACAGGGGTACTTTGTGTACCACTACCAGATAGAATGTCTTCCTTTTCTTCCTCCTGTTCGACGGTGATAGGACCTTGTACTAGTTTATCCCCACCAACATCAATGGTTCCAGGTTTTATGCTACAAGGTGGTCCTCCCACTTGATTGTGTGATGTTTTTTCAAATGAGTCATTTGGCCTCTGGTACCATAGTTTGCACCAGGCTTACCACGACTAACAGAGGTATGACAAATGGAGCATATAGCAATGTGGTCCTCCTTTGTGCTAACCGTAAAGATGTTCCACACTGGGGAGCTTAACTTTTGTCTCCTGCTAGAGGTGCCACTTCCAATGCAGATGAACAGGAGGGTGTGTGTTGAATTTGATTATGTGGCTGCGCAGTAGTACCACTACCTACTTCCGCTGAGGTGGTGCTTGTGCTGGATGTAGGACGCTGCTGGCCCTTTGCTAATGTAAAAATGGAAGCTGGAGGTCATGTTGGTGTTGCCTGTGTTGGAGGTATGTGTGCTACATCCCTATTAGTCGCAGCCATTTGGGATAGGGTGAAAATGTTGGTCTCCATGTCCTTCGGGCCAGGAGTGATCCTTGTGATGACTGGGTCAGACTCATCATCATCTTTATCCTGCTGTTCTACATCGACCTCCATAAGTGTAAGGCTTTCTGGAATCTTCTTTTTCTCTAGCCTGGTCTTGCGATGTTTCTCCCTCTCATGCTCAGATTGTTGTGGCTAGCCAAGTGAGATCTAGAACACCGGAAGGGGACTAACCCTCCTTTTCCTTGGTGAGGATTTGGAAGACAATAGATCTCCTGCATGAGTGGCTTCCTCTTCTTCTTTCTCTGAATGAGGCTCAATTTACTGAACTGCCCCTACTTCGGGAGGATCAACAACTACTATGCGGGCGGTGGTTGTGGTTGTTGTTGTTGAACAACTACTATTGCGGGCGGTGGTTGTTGTTCACCACTTATCTGCTGTGTTCCCTCATGCGTTGATTGTGTACTACTTTGAGATAGCGATAAGTTTAGGTCAGACTCAGAATCACTGCTTTCCACCATTTGTTTGGCTACCTCTTCCACACTCATCTGCTTGGGCCTGGGTTGGTGGGTTGGGCCCGCTGATGCGGAGGTGCTGGCCCCAGCTTGCAACCCGGACACCGCTGCTGCTGGCGTACTTTTTGTTTTCCCAAAAAAGGTTTTTGAGTCAACACCAGACTTAAGTGTCACTTCCTTCTTCTGTTCTTCCTTCTTCTTCTCAGCAACTTTATTGGTCTTGGAGGACCTGGCACCTGCTTTCTGTGGGCCCATCTTCTTCAGATGTCAGCAGCAGCTCTCAGTTGCACAAGTTACAGAGATGTCTGGTCAGGTCACACCACACTTCACGTACAACAGAAGGACGTTCATCTGGCAGTACAACGGGCGATGAATGATGACAGAGACCTCCTCCTCAGTCTTTTGTGCACCTACAAGCAAAGAAGACAGAAGAACATCAGTCAAATGTGGAATTTGTTGAACTTTAATTTTAATTATTAGTAGTGTTAGTTCACTCAGTAAGAGTAAGAATAGCAAAGAAATAAAATACAAATATAGTGGAAGTGGAACTTGTTTATCCTTAATTTGTGCATCATGTCGGATGGATGCAGCATCAGTGACCTGCAGCAGATAGCAATGGGGATGTAAACAGTATGTATGTATGTATGTATGTATAGGCATTTATATAGCACACTACTTACCCGGAGGGTCCCAAGGCGCTTCGACCGCTGCGAAACCCTTCCTGGCTTCCCTGAGAGATGGTCCCTTAATGGGTATCTCCAGGGTGAGACCAGGCATCCCCAGCGGTCTGGTGGGGCCGTTAGTGAAGATGAGGCAAGCTAATGCCCAGAGTTGCCGAGTGTGAACGCTGATCAGAGTGGGCACCGAGGCGAGAGAATTATCGAGTCCGCTGACCCTGGTCCAGAAACCTGCCGCGCCGGGAATCGAACCCTGGTCCCGGGCCGTCCTCTGCTCTCGGGTCTGCCGCCTCTAACCAGTGAGCCACACTATCCAACTAGCCAACAGGATCAATGGAAAGACACACAGGCCTATGTGGCAAAAACAAAACAGTGCACTGCTACTACCACCACCACCACGGCTCCCAGCCACATTTTCACTCATCACAGGCACATGGGTAAAGCCCAGAAAACAATAAACTCAAGCAGGCCTATATATCCCTATATGGCCAGACAAAGGAGGATGCCTGTTACACATCACAGCTTAATGCAAAAAAGAAAATCCCCATGGCTGAAAGGTTGGAAAGTTACACAACAACAACACATACTACAAAGGCATTTAACACACACCCAAAAAGTTAACTACACCCCAAACACCACATTTGGGAATTCAATCCAATGCCATCCATGCCTTAAATGATGTCAAATTCAACAGACAACATAGAAACAGCTACATCAAGCAAACCCGCTGACTACCTCTGGGACTCTATGCCTACAGGCAGAATAGGCCACAAGTTTGGAGGCCTAAGACAAAAGCACACTGGAAGGTCACACAAAATGGCCGCCACCACATGGTCAGCCCACCCTCAAACGACAAAGTACATACATAGGACAGGAACAGGAAGTTGAGGTCTCTGGGGAACTTCCTTCCTCTTTAAAAAAAAAAAATGACACCATGCTCGAAAAACTACAACTAAATGACAACCTGAGGAGTTTTTTTAGCAAAATGAACAAAATCATAATTTTCGAGAAGGTTTTATGCAACTCGAGACATATTGCTCGCCAGATTGCAAATTCGACAAGTTCGGCAGCGCGAACTGTACAAAACGTCGTTATTGCATGCCCGAGCACGCATATTGAGCGCGCAAAGAAGACACAAATTGTAAGGTCGCGTTGTCGCACTGTGCAAAGTTACCAAAACTATGCGAACTGAATTCCTAGGGTTACTTACTGGCAGAAAAAGCCATATTATTTAACACACACACAAAACCTGAAATTCCACACCAAAAACTACTTTTTGAAAATCAATCCAAAGCCATCCATAAAATACACGATGTTACAAATTAAACAAACACCACAAAAACAGTTGATTACCTTTCATGCACCCATGATGACTTGAGTAGTACCTCTGGGCCTACTGGCAGAGTAGGCCACAAGCTTGGAGGCCTATGGCAAAAGCACAGTGGCTGGTAACACAAAATGGCCGCCACCACATGGCCAGGCCACCCACAGGAAGTACATACAATGAACTCAAGCAGGCCTACACTAACTATATGAACTACTAGGGTTACCAATTGGCTGAAAAGCCAATATTTAATTACACACAAAAACTGACATTCCGCTCCAAAAAACACAGTTTGCAATTGAATCCAATGCCATCCATGATGTTTAAAAACTTGAAATTCATCAGACACCACAGAAACATGGTTGGACCCATGGGTACCTCTAGGCCTACTGGATGAAATTTCAAAGAAATACAACGTGGCCCCTCATGAAAGTACAGGCCTCACTCAACAATAATTTTTAACAAGGATTGAAAAGCCCAGAAAACTGTAGTTAAAAAAAGCCCAAATCAAACAAACATGTATACCAATTCTCCAACTTACTTGTAAAAGAAAATTTCCAATCCAAAAGTCCTCAATAAATCCAATCAAAAGATATGATGCAGCAGACAAACACAAAAAGTGATCCTCCCAGCTCCAAATCAAATCCAAATGAAAGTGAACAGTACATGGACAAAGCACTGGGAGGAGCATGGTGGACAGGAACAGGAAGTTGGAGACTCAGGGGCACTTCCTTACTCTTGAAAAAAAGAGTAGAAAAAAAGAGGACTCCTTGCACAAAAAACTACAGCCAAATCACAATCTGGGGGGTTTCCCTGAGCAAAATTATCATTTTCTAAAGGGTTTTATCATGCTCGAGAGATAGTCTGTGCCAGATTGCAGTTTCTGCGTGTTCGGGAACGTGATCTTGCCAACATTGCGCCGGAAGGAAGATCGCGCGTCCTAATGACGTGATCGCGCGTCCTAATGACGTGATCGCGCGTCCAAATGACGTGATCGCGTTCGCACAGTCTCGCGGAATTGTGCTGCCGGATTCAAACGTCGTGGCGCACGCAACCAGGAGAGAAAATTGAGAAGGCGAACGCAGAACCACGGTAAGTCGTTACCGCGCAAGCAGGAACGCTATTGAGTGCACGAGGAAGAAAACCAACTACGCTACGCTGTAGGTTGCGCAGTATTCGACAACTTCGGTTTCACTGCGAAGAGCGCAGTTGCCTCAACTTCGCAGACTCCGTGAGCAGAGCGTAGTTCACTGCCCGGGATTAAATATAGGTACAGAAGGATCAATACAGAGCCAAATCTATGCATCTAATTAGTGCAGCATAGATGGCACAAAGTGATAAATTCACGAAGCAAGATACACCCCAAGAGTGAGGAGGAATCTAAATCCTTTTTCATTAGGAAGGAAAGCATAAATTATCTTTCCCTACACTACTCTTATTGGTGATATTCCTGGTTGCTTCCCCCTATCTCAGCTCCCAAAGGTGTCAGCATATGTGACTTCCTGAGAAGTACTCACGTCAAATGGGTCAAGATAGCTTAAAGCTATGGAGCTCACTCTTAGAATGCTCCTTCTCTGACCAAAATCTATAAGTCTGATTTCTCTGTCCCTGCGCATAATACAAAAAGGACAAACTCAGCCCCCTCCTAAATGTATCACATGATGAATTATTTAACTTTCAAAGGTCTGCAGACATTTTCCATTGCTTCTTTAATTGACTTCTTCTTTTCTTCGGGGTTCAGATAGGCCAGGTACAGAAAATATCCTCCCTTCCCGCTTCTCAGACTCTTCAAAAACATTCCGGTTATCTCCTTAAACTAAGAATAACGAGGTAGAATTCTTGTACCTGCAATGGTATGAGAGCATACTGCTCTCATTCACACAAACATTTAATTTAATTATTTATTTTAGCTAGCAAGGGATTTAAAACTGTCAACAACCTGCAGCTCAGTGCAAGCAACTTAAACAATACACAGTTACACCGAGATGAATCTAATGTCACCCTGCACGTTATGCATACAGGAAGGATAGTGTCTCTGATACATATAAATCCTACTTCAAGATACACATTATAATTCTATGTTTAAAATGTTGAATAAATGCATTTGATGAAAATAATACACTGCACACGATACAAATATAGATAAATGCGTTTAAATCATGAGTATAATGCACTCATAGGTCTGACCTAGAATTTAACAAAATAACAATGGGAGAGATAGGGAAGTTCAGGAACACTCTCTTGATCCCCAGTTATATGCCAGTAAACAAAAAAAGAGAGGTTAAAGTATTTTGTAAGCCACCTAGATGGAGCCAAACGACTCGTGGAATTCGCACCCTATTTGGGTTTGAAAAGAAAGCCCTCACACACCGACCTAGTCAGTGTCATGCTTCATCATCGGACCCCACCGAAGAGACCTAATGCCTCTTCGGTGTGCTGCGACGCCAGGAGACTGCGGAGCTGGTTGTGTGAAATGGGTGTGTTGTGAGGTTAATTTAAAATTAAAAGTGTCTAAAGGGTATCTAAAAAAAGTTTATTAATGATCCCTAGGACACGAGTAAAAGGTTCTATGTGTCTGAATTTTAGTGCCAAAGGTAATGGATGGTTAATTCAGATTTAAGTCAGCCAACATGTTTCAGCCTTAGGGGTGGTTTTAATTTACCTAGGCATTCGTCAGGACAATGATAAACCCCGGCGGTATGGACTCTCTAATCGTCCACCCTGACCTGGGGGCGTGAAAGTGAAAAATTAATGAAAAAAAGATAAAGTGCATAAAAAATGGAAGAGCGGAGTGCTCATTCCAAAAAGTAGACTCCTAATTATGGAGTATATCGGCACTTTAGAGTATGGCGCTACCTGCACCATGGGTCTCAGGAGGGGGGTTGGAGTGTCCCTGGCACATCGCCCTCAGCACTCGCAGCCCGCTTGTAAACCTAGTACTTCCTCTAACCGGACCCCGACCCATGGTGCAGGTAGCGCCATACTCTAAAGTGCCGACATACTCCATAATTAGGAGTCTACTTTTTGGAATGAGCACTCCGCTCTTCCATTTTTTATGCACTTTATCTTTTTTTCATTAATTTTTCACTTTCATGCCCCCAGGTCAGGGTGGACGATTAGAGAGTCCATACCGCCGGGGTTTATCATTGTCCTGACAAATGCCTAGGTAAATTAAAACCACCCCTAAGGCTGAAACATGTTGACTGACTTAAATCTGAATTAACCATCCATTACCTTTGGCACTAAAATTCAGACACATAGAGCCTTTTACTCGTGTCCTAGGGATCATTAATAAACTTTTTTTAGATACCCTTTAGACACTTTTAATTTTAAATTAACCTCACAACACACCCATTTCACACAACCAGCTCCGCAGTCTCCTGGCGTCGCAGCACACCGAAGAGGCATTAGGTCTCTTCGGTGGGGCCCGATGATGAAGCATGACACTGACTAGGTCGGTGTGTGAGGGCTTTCTTTTCAAACCCAAATAGGGTGCAAATTCCACGAGTCGTTTGGCTCCATCTAGGTGGCTTACAAAATACTTTAACCTCTCTTTTTTTGTTTACTGACCTAGATTTTGCCAAAGCTCCTGCTCGTCTTCGTTCCGACCCACTGTTCATCCTTGATGGATCAGCAGTGGCTGGCAATGGAGTGCTGGCTTCCACTGGCCTTTGAACCACACCCATCCTACTCATGGTACGACTTCCCCCTGTCATAGTCTCTTCCACTTCTGTAGTCTGTTGCTGTTGACTTTCACTTGCCCTCTCGTTTGGGTTATAGTTTGAAACCACAGGTCCAATTGTAACTGGTACAATAAGAGAGCCTGGTAACTGCATAGCACATGTACTTCCATTGTGCTCAGGATCTGCATAACCTGGCCCTCCAGAACCCCCTGGAATTCGTATTTCCACTGCCATTCTTCTTCTTACTTCTGTTGTCTGCTCCTTTGAACCTGTTCAACCTACTCCTAACGCTTCTCTAGGTTGCTGCATTCTCTCCAGCTCCGATCCGGAGTCACTAGGTGGAGGATGTTCTGCTAACAATCTCTCTAAAAAGCTATCATCTGTATCACTGTCCTCTTCCGTCTTACTCTGTCATTCAGACCCTCCTTTTAGCAACCTGAATGGATATAGGCTTTCTCCCTCTATGATGTCTACTCTCTACCTCTTCAATTGTGCATCCCACCTAGCATCCTGATATGCCTTAATTCCTTACTTCATTCTTCCCTGTGAGGCTTCTCTTCTTTTTGCCATTGCTGCTCTCATCCTCGCATCTAATGCCTCAAATTGCTTTGGTCTAGCACATTACATTGATTGCCATGTAATGTGCCGGAGTATCCTCTGGTGGAGCTTCTTCTCCCACCCGAGTTACCACCCCTGTGCTGCCTCTTCACATATCACGCAACACCTTAAAACATCTCATTATGAAAATCAATTATTTGCAATACAGAAATCAATATTTAATTTTGACGAAGTTCCACCAATCCCAGCACAGCGTTACACCAACAGACCAATCCCAGCGCGGCTCGTACTGATGGCACAACTCCCTCCTTGCAGCGGCTCTCCCTCCTTTACAATTTTACTTCGTACACTCGCTCACACATTCGTACACAAGTAACTGTATAACTTAAAGTTATTAACCAAGTAACTGCTTCCTACTACATCCACAATAATTTACAGTCACATAAACAAGTAATTGTCCATCCACTGAAAGATCAATAGAACACTCTCACAAGAACATCCGCTGTGACCCCCGACCTGTGTTGGTCACCCAATCGCTGTAGTCTACCCCCAGTACCTTAGGCTTTCCACTGCGACATTACTCTTCATTCACACAAAGTTCCCTATCACAATCACATATACAAACTATCCCGGGATCTTGGACTTCTCTTGAGTCCACTCACCAAACTTCCTCATCTGCACGTGTCCAGACCAGTAAACCGATTTACCCACAATCACTCAACTTGCATTCTCACTTCACAAGACAACACGCAATTAATTCATCACTGCTATCTAGCACACCACACAGTTTCATACTCACTCTACCACTGCTTCTACCACACCATCAGCATCCGCCAACCTCCATCAATCGTCGTTCTCTGCCCTCATCTACGCCAAGTCCAGAGCCAAATTCTCCTCTGCTTTTACTCCAAAACCCTAATTTCCCCTCACTTTAGAGGCAAACCATCCTCTGCTACCATTGGATTATGCTAAATGTAATCCTTACCTTCCCTTCCAAATATAGCACTGATGGTCTTTTATTTGCCTGCTGAAAGTGGTTGAGGAGAATAAACATTTCAGAACTATACTTACAATTTAGTCATGTTAAAAGACCACAGACTCCGAATTCTATTTTAAGGATTTTATTATAAGACCAAAAATAATTGGATATACACGCATCTGAGAATTAATGAATATAGGTACAGAAAAATCAATACAATACAGAGCCAAATCTAAGCATATAATTAATGCGGCATAGAAGGCACAATGTGATCAATTCAAGAAGCAAGATACACCCCACGATGGAGGCGGAATCTAAATCCTTTTTCAGTAGGAAGGAAAGCATAAATTATCTTTCCCTACACTACTCTTATTGGTGGTATTCCTGGTTGCTTCCCCCTATCTCAATTCCTAAAGGTGTCTTTCTGAGAAGTACTCACGTCAAATGGGTCAAGATAGCTTAAAGCTGGAGCTTGCTCTTAGAATGCTCCTTCTCCTCCGAAAATCTAGAAGTCTGATTTCTCTGTCCCTGCACATAATACAAAAAGGACAAACTCAGCCCCCACATTAACGTATCACATGACAAATTATTTCACTTTCAAAGGTCTGCAGAAATGTTCCATTGCTTCTTTAATTGACTTCTTCTTTTCTTCCAGTGGCCTTGGGGTTCAGATAGGCCAGGCACAGATGGTATCCTCCATTCCTGCTTCTCAGACTCTTTAAAGGCATTTGGGTTATTTCTTTAAACTAAAAATAACGAGGTTGAATTCTTGTACCTGCAATGGGATGAGAGCATACTGTTCTTGTTCACACAAACAATTCATTTCATTATTTCTTTTAGCTGCCAAAGGTTTCAAAACTGTCAACAACCTGCAGCTCTGGGCCTACCGTGCAGGCAACTTATGGCTCTATGGTTAGAGGGGCAGACCCCAATGCAGAGGTCTAGCCCAGGACCAGGGTTCAATTCCCCACCTCGGCGGGTCTTGGGCTCAAAATTCCACGGACCTGATAATTCTCGCCTCGGTGCCTATTCTAATCATGGAGTCCCACTCTGCAACTCTGGGCAATAGCTTGCTTAATCTCCACAACGGCCCCCACAATGCTAAGGAAGTCTGGCCTTCACCCTGGGGGTGCCCAGGAGTGGACGCCTCACAGGGAAAGCCATGACGGGTTCCACAGCGGTATTCGTACAAGCGCCTTGATACCCTTGCGGGTGAGTAGTGCGCTATACAAGTATCAATTTACATTTACTTAAACAATACACAGTTACATTGAGATGAATATAATGTCATCCTGCACGATATGCATACAGGAATGATAGCGTCTCTTATACATATGAATCCTACTTGAAGATACACATTATAGTTCTATGTTTAAAATGTCGAATAAATGCATTTGATAAACGTAATACACTGCACACGATACAAATATAGATAAATGCGTTTAAATCATGAGTATGATGCACCCATACAGTTTAGAGTGCTGTTAGAGCTCTATCAACAGCATTATGAACATGATGGGTCATAAAATAATGAATTAATTAGGAGTGTACATGCACATTGCAGATCCTGCAGGACCAATGCTCTGAAAGTTTTGTTTGCTTTATGTGTTGTTGGTTGTAATACTTTCTTAACTTATTTTTTCTTGGTGATCATTTCTAGTAGGTGCAGCACCTCTGGATCAAGGCACCAACACTGGCAGCTGCTGGGCCCAATTGTGGCTTTTCTTTGCCCACTATTCTAACTTAAAGCAATTCTTGCTGCATTGACTAGTAACAGCTTTGGCAATGCCCTCTGACTACATTCATGCCAGGCAACCATTTAAAGCTGCTGTGTTTGCTGAGGCTTGGCTGGTGTGCTGAATGTGCACCTAAGGCAAACCCATCTGTGCTCAACCATTCCCCATCCACGCTCAGAACCAGCCATGGAGCTGTTTTTTATCCTGATACCCACGCTATCTTTTGGGAAAATGATTCCCAAATTTTCTATCTTTGTGATTTTCTCCTTGCACTCAGTCTTATATTCAATTAAATTTCTTCCATTTCCTCTCCCTCGCAAACTTTCACTATATTCTCTCACAACAGCTAATATTCTCCCTGTTACTAACATTATCAATTATTCTCGACTAAAGCAGAAAGCACTTTCATTTTAAATACGGTCTTTTTTAAGGCCCACTGTCTTGTTAAACACACTATTGAAATTCATGAAATCTTGACTTACTCAAATTTGGATGCTCTGTTTGTTACAGAATTCTAAACCTCTGAAGCTTAGGAAGAAACCATCCATCTTCCTCTCTCGGACAGGAGAGACAGCGGATTTGCAATTTTATTTAAACAATATCACCCATCCTCCTCCCCCTTTACCATGGACTGCATTATTTGGGTTAGTAACCACTAACTCAGCCTCAGGCACCATCTTGGGCTTACTCTGCTTCCACCATCCTTCTATGGCTGGATCCAATGTTGCCAAATCTTTTATAGATTAAATTACACAACCATCTTCAGTCACTTTTCACTCCTTATTATTGGGGAATATAACATATTCTGCCCTCCTCCTCCACTCATCTCCTAGATTTCCTCTTTGTTCCTGTTAAGTTGGCTGAATGTAGTCTCCCTACTTCACTGTCCTGGTCAGACCAAGCTCTGACCCCATTTCATATCCTTATGCTGAATCCTACTTGTTCCGTCCACTCCACTCTCACTTCTTCTAGCATGAAACTGCTGTTGACTAACTGACCCCCAATGCTTTCCAAAGCGCTCCTGCATCAAAACTGCTGCATTTTTCTTATTCCTTGTTAGATAGCAAGCATTTGTTTTTCAGTTTTTGGCTTAAAGAAGCATTAGGCGTCAATCTTACTTCTTCTCACTCCTTTAAACAAGCACAGCCCACCTCCTTATGTACAATGAGGCCCTATCTGAAGGTAACCATAATTGCCAAAGAGTGGAAAGGGTCAGAAGGAAGGATTATGCACTTAAAAAACAGAGCCAGCCCAAGGCAACCTTGAGCAATAAAGAAAAAGGTATTTTCCTCCAAAGCCAATTTCCATGCTTAGAAAATCTCTCTCCTAAGAACTCTTCAAAATTGTTGTTTTAAAGTTGGAAGCTTTATATTTGCTCCTGGCTGCACATCCACTGAAATTACTCCTACCCTAGCACTCTGCAACAACCTCTCAGGCTATGTTTCATAATAAAATCGACTTCATAATAATAATAATAATAATAATAATAATAATATTATCTTGATTTGCAAATCTTTTTTTACAAAGTCAAATTCCTTTTAAGGATATGGCTCAATACATTTTGGATTGACTTCAAGCTGTTTCAATCACTTGCCTCAATTATTATAATCCTCTTTCTATTGATAATATCAACAAATGTATGTCTGTGGTCTTATTGTGTTCTCCCATTGATCCTTGTTCCTCTCCACCCCACAATCCCTTCTATCCATCTGCAAAAGATGCATTGACACCGCCTTTGTTTCGGAGGTCAAGAAACAGACACTTGCTGTTCTGCTCTTGAAATATCCACAGCTGAACCCTCTAACCTCAAATATTTTTGTCCTATTTCCCTTCTTCATTTCCCCATTTCCCCAACAAATTCCTGGAGAAAGCTGTCAATTAACAGCTCTTGGATTTTCTTGAGTCTAATCGAATTCTGTAGTCAGCTCGATCTGTGTTTCAGCACTAAATTAGCTCTGAGACAATTTTGCTGTCAGTGCTTGATGACCTAAGAATACTGGCAGGCCAGGATTCCTATTCAGACTTGATCACATTGGGTTTGTCTGCTACATTCAACATAGTCTCTCGCTTCACTCTGTTAGATCATCTTTTTGCAGCAGAATTTGAGGGCTCGACTTTAGCCAGAGTTCACGCAATCTAGTTGGTCCCTTACCAGTAGGAATTCAAAATGTCTCCTTTAGGCGTTCGTCATAGCTTTCCTTAGACAAGAAGAATATCAATACTTTTTTGATCTCTGTGGCTGATTAAATGAAGTAAAACACAGTTAAATTATATACCAGCACAACATGGATCTTTAGAATCTTGTGCAATAACTCTCCTGTGAGGCTGAACCTCCAGCTTCTGGCCACTTCCAGTGGCTGTGCCTTTTGGGCTATGGACGCCAAGTGTTTGCCTTCTTCACCATCCAATCAAAGATCTTGTGATAAGGTGCTATCTTTTTGGAAAGCACTGAATATCTGGCTATTTTCCAACTGCCAAAGAAACCAATCTACAGGTTAGCTTCCAGAACACACTAGCATATAACATCAATATGACCAATCAAAGATTATCAGTAGTCTTCTTCTTTTTTGAATTCTTTTATCCAGTTGTGTAACAATCAAGCCTCTCAACACAGTTTTCGTCACTCAAAGAGAAAATATCCTGCAACTTTCTCAGGGCTAAAAATAAGCACATAAATAAAAATCCACTGTAATGAAGTATAATGTACCTAATCCTAACAGAGTGACATTGATCCTATTCACCATTCCATTCAGACAGTTTCAATGGCGTCTAGGCTGGGGAAATCCATGCACATAATATGCTGCCTATCTTCAATGAATTGCTAATGCATATATGTAGCTCAGTTTTAGTGAATAAACATCAGTTCTTAATGCTGACTTAAGGAAAACGTCAAACTTAAACCAAGGTTAAAATATATACCATTACGTATCCTCTCCGGTGTAAAGAACCAAGTGAAGAGATTCTAATATAGGATTTTCTCCTTGTGTTGCCTTTATGGGTGCCAAAAAAGGATATTGGTCATGACATCCACCCTTTAATCCTATATAATCCTAAACTGTGAAAGGATAATGAATTCAATGTTTATACGTTACGTATATTCTCTTCAAAACTCCTATTGATAATGATAACGGCAAAAGACACAGCATCAAAACATCACAAAAATGTTTTTAGCATTCAATGCACTAGTTAACTAATCTCAGGACCAAACATACTTTTTGATGGGTTATAATTCCTTCCCGCTCTCTCTAATTGCTAGGTATAAAATGCTCCTTGTCATAAGGTCAGTATAAGACCAGTTACAACATATCAGTGTGTATATTCCTTCCCAATACAATGCTCCATGAGTAAAGATTCCCTTTAGTCTTATACCTGTTCCTTAGGAAAAATGTGGAATAACAACTCATTTGTCTTGAATCACAATAGTCTTCATATTTTGCCAATAGAAGTATCCCAAATCCCTATATGAGGAAATCAAACAATACCCTGCTTACTGGTACAGGGAGTCTCACTCGGTATGACACGCAGTGAGTACGCTGTGTGTATCAAGTGAATGAGGTCTTCCATAATGTGGGTTTGTGAAAGCTATTAAAAGTGAGAGAAGACTACACACCATCAGTCTCTTTCCCTGTAATCCAAAATGGCTGCCATTTTGGGTGTGTATAATATCATTCCCCTTGGTACATGAAATTAGTGTGCAGTGCACCTAATGCTTCCCAATTGTTTATTAAAATCACTCATGGTGTAATATGTATTTTGTTAGAAAGGGTAGCTGATTACTTCTAGCTACTCATGATTCCACATAAATGTGACCCTCCTTTGTCTTCTATGTCCACCCCACAGTGATAATTATATATTACAAGGCAGCACAAGGGAAGTCCCTGATTGATAAATAGCTGTTGTTTACATAAAACATGCTTTCTCAAGATAAGTCAATGGTATTCCAGCATACTCTTTATGATTAAGTATACATTTCCATATGCCTATGTGATAGCAAAAAAAGACTTCAAGAACATCGGGAGGTAGGCCCATTCAAAATGTATACAGGCCTAGGTATGAGAGATGTACTGGTAACTCGTATCAATCACGTCTATGTAGATCAATTAGTTTATTCAAAAGCATAATAGCATAATTTGACATTTGCTAATTTTATTGTAACCCTTTTAACTATTCAAAAGGCAATTGATGTTATTTCTACATCTCTCAGTCCCCCAGAAAATATTGCAATTCATGGTCTGTGTTTAGTCCAGTTTGTACACTCCTGAAGTACAATATCCACATTGCTTCTCTTCTCCATAAGGTTAACTCTCTATTACCCACTCTCGGGTGCTTTGGTATGTGATCATTGCCAGACAATCCAAACGTCCTATGTCTGTCTTGTGATCTGACTCCGCTGTGTGTGTGGCTAAGGGGTATCTTACATCCCCTTGTTTTACAGCCCTCATGTCTCCACCAAACCTGTCTTTTAGGGCTCTGATGGCACCCCATATATATATATATATATATATATATCTTCGTCTGCATTTGCATTCTATTGCATACTGTACAAATTTGATGTTACAGTTCATATTGGATCCTATTGTGTAGGTCTTGTCTGAGAGGCCATCAAATTGTTTTTGTCTATCATGGGCCCATTTCACATTGCGCAATGGCCACATATGTAAAATCCCAGTGTATGTGACGTAAGCCAGTGTTCCTTGGAAGTCAATGTCCGCTAACTTGGACTAAATAGGTTTTTGGGGCATCTGCCTTTCCGCTTAGTAATGTCAGGCCTTGGTAATTTAAAATCTTCAGGCGTCTTGTCCACATTAAGTATGTCTCTCAACCAAGTGAGAGGGGATCCTATTGCCGACAGAGGTGGAGCACCACATAGACTCAATAGATAACATTGTTAGGAATTTGCCGCCAGGCTCTACCGAATTGCGTAATGTGGCTATTACTAGGAGTGTTGCCAAAAGAATGATTTAGGCCCATGGTATCTACGCTAATGTGTTTATGCTGGGAATACCTAATGCGTACTGTGGTTATGCTAATGACGTTTGGGCCTAATGTGTTTATGTCTAATGTCATGTTAGATGTTTTGGGGTGGGCCTATTTGCGTAATATGTTTATGCTTATGGGGTGAGTGCATATTGTGTTTATGCTGGTGAAGCCCATTGCGTAATGTGTTTATGCTGATGAGGTTAGGGCCTAGTGTGGGTTTATGTCTAATGTGATAATGCTTAGGTCATTATGGTACCAGTAATTACTAGTTATGGCTTACATTTTACTGACCTGTTCTGATGGTTCTGACCATGGCCCGATTGGCCTGGTCCTGTATATAGTCCCCTGTGAATATTGCCCGTGCCAATTGGCACAGTGTAAATGTGTGATGAGGTTTCTAATATGTTTATGACACTACAAAGGCTATTTTGATATAAGCCTGTGTGGAGTTTCTTTTGTGGTGTGCCTAGTGTGTTGCTGCTCTGTGTGTGTAGCGCAAACGCTTTACACATTGTCTCCAGGATAAGCCTGACTGCTCGTGCCAAGCTACCAAGGGGGTGAGCAGGGGTTATCTTCAGCGGGCAACTCCCTTGCCCTGACTAGAGTGGTGGTTTCTGCCTGGCTTTGGCGCAAGCCTTAGCCAACCAGAAATCCCATTTCTAACAAACACATATTATCTTGGTATACAGATCAGGTATGTACGAGACCCTAGTCTATTTTGGGAGAATAAATGTTTTCTTCTTTTCTCGGTGACTAGAGATACAGAGTGCACAACACATGTATATTTTTATTTTTTCACATACCACTGTTTTTATCCTTATCACTGTGGGTATTTTGTGTAGCCTGGGCAACATACAGGTAATATATATTATTTGACTTATTCTGAGGAGGTAATTGATTATGGATATTAAAGTTGCTATTTCTATTAAATGGATTATCTTTCCCCAGAATATCCCGACATTTGCTACTACCATTACATTTGACCAGATTCAGTCGGCTATCTGTAGGTAGAAGATACCCTAGAGTACACGGAAGATTGATGAGGATTGTCTAGTCCTCCCTCTTTTTCATTTTCTAACCTCACAAGGTATTTTACTCTAGGAGTCCATAAATTATTCATTATGGTTATGGCAATAGAATATAGAATGAGAGTAATCATGGGAGTGTGATTGCTGGAAATGAGAGTATCATCAGGATTTAAATGTATGTATTTTTATTAAACAAGCTTTAATTATTTGTTTTTGATTGTTGTCTTTGCAATTCTTTTTCCCTCGTATGTCTATATATACATGTACTATAGACTTCACAAACAGAATAATCGGGAGTTATCTACAATCCTGAAAAAGGTGGTTTGAACAAGCGGCTACCCACTTAAACGCATTGATGCTTTGTTTGAATAGAAACTAGATCACTAGGATATCTGCGTATTAACGAGAAAGATTAAAAATTAATATTCCAATTACGATAGATAATCTAACAGCGCCTGGTGGTTCTATTCATTGAAATGAACTGTGTCTCTCTTTTTTCTCCCGTTTTTTTTTCTTATGCATAAATATTATATAATTGTGCATTTTGTCTTCTGTACTTGTGGTACATCCAACCAAATACCTTCAAGATTTGCAAAGTGATTGTTTTTATATTTTTTTTATCTTTTATTGTGTCATTGATATCATTGCTCTGTTTTTTATTAAATAACATAATAGTTTTTATACTAATTATTTTTGATTGGGGTACATTTATGCTCTGTTGATGCTTCTTGAGTATATGGCGTGGTTATATTTGAGATGTGTTTTTAAGTAAATCAAAGAGGATTTCTGTTTTTTGACTTGTGCACATTAAGTATGTGCCAGTGTTATTTCAAACTCCATACCAATACTTTGGACATTGTAGTGTGGTCCGTGACGAGATTAACTTTGTCTGTTTGCTCTATTGTCTGATTCAATTTTGACTGGGGGTGATACATTGCAGAATGTAACAAACATTAAATACTTACTAATTCAAATGATAACTTCACAGTTGAAGACCAGACAAACCCAGGATTGCAAGTCACCAGCCCAGCAAACAAGTATAAAAATGGACCTCGTCCAGAGAAGTCCCCACCACCACCAGCTACCATAACCTGCAACTCAAAATTTTGCAAGCTTTGGGAGGCCCCATCCATGTGTGGGAGATAACACCACAAAAGAGCTTAAATTACAAACCTTTTGCGCTTCCAGTTGGCCACATGTGAACCAAAACCAAACATTACAACTAGCTTTCATGTAGACAATGCTAAATCCACAGAAACTCTCAACGCACATAATTACCTAATGTGAAAGGCACAGGGCACACAGAAGGAATGCACCAACATATTTTTGACATCCATTCCAGGGGGATTCATTTATACCCCTTAAACAGAGTAATCCAGTAACACCAGGGGTGAACCTCATCCCAAAAGTGCAATTGTCCTTTGGAATCGCACCAGATGGAAATTGCCCCCTAAATACATTTTTTTGCAGACAATGTATCCAAATCTGCCAGCAGTTTCGTCTTCATGTACACAGAAACTCTTGCACCTTGTGGAACAGAGATCATGATTGTAAACCTCAGCCACATTGCCTTATGAACGCAGTTTATTGTAGGTGCCATTGAATGCTTATTCATTGTTTCTATCGACATAACATGGAAACTGTTAGAAAGCCATCATATACAATCTTAAAACAATGAGCAAATTGCTGGTATATATGGAATACATATAAGTGCCAATATATTTAAAGTTATCAATAATGATTTCAAATTTAATTATGAGTACTGCCTACTGGTGCACTAGGAGCTTATTTTACCCCACTTCACTCTTAACTCTCCCAGATGCCATGGTCAAGGTGTATTATATAGGCTCATAATATGGACAAGTACAAGAATGTGTGCTGATACAACTTTAACACATACATTATCTATAGATATGGGATGCATGATGTTAAATTTTACTTCGGTTGATGAGGCCCATCTCTCTCCTTCGATCTCTAGTGGTGTTCGGAGAGATTCGGATGCATATATGGATTTAGCATCAAAAGGTTTGGTTGCTCAATATCCCTTTGTGTTACCTGATTAAGTGTGTCTTGTGTGTTTGTTTGTGGAGCCCCACAGGAGTTCGTTTCTCTATCTTTTCTTCCCTCTCTCTTCTTTCCCCGCTTTCTTCCTTTTTTCCTTTATTTTCTCTTTCTCCTTTTCTCCTCTCTCTTGCTATTTCTCCTCTTTCTTTTGCATAGTGATACTGTTGATGCTTTTTATTATTCCGGTCACTAATTCTCTGTATTCTACTATACTTATATGCAATTTATCCAATGAATTATTTGTAACTTGGCCACCATTGATATATTATTCTTTATCAATACTCATCACCTGTATCACTTTTTATTATGTTTTACTATTTATTTACTGCTTCAAATTCTAATAAAAAATGTTTAACTAACATTTTTTTACCTTAGCGAAAATGTGGTTGCTGCTGCCATTTTCTAACATTAACCATCATCCCAAGCTGTGCAGATTCTGACTTGAAAAGCCTCAATTTGATGTCTGAAAGAGTAAGTAAAAAAGTTCTTTGCTCAGCTCTGAAAATTTTACAGTTTTACATCATTTCGAATGTCATGTGTGTCCTATTTACCTCAGCCCCTGTCAAGCTACCCATACTTTCAGTTCCACCCTTTGAAGTCCACAGTATGATTATGAATACTTTAATCCTACTTACATGTGTTGCTAACTGTTTTAATTTGCTGTGTGCTAGGGGATCCTCTTGACTCTGTGATTCACAGTTTGAATTTGTCTTTTTGGTAATAAACATGTTCAGACTTCATGTAGGTCTAGGAGCAGATTATTTGAAATCTGAAATGCAGGATTAGTGTATAGTTACAGAATGATAACTAGCGGGATAGAGATTACTGAAGATTCTACACTTACAAGGGATTCTTCTTTTTTTACTTTGACTGATGTTTTGGCTGCCTTAAGCATCATAACCAGAGGTAGAACCCCAGGTTTGAATGGTATACCAGCTGATATCTTTTGGCATGAAAGAGATAAATGGGCTCAATACATCCTCTTGTCGGCAAATGCAATTGCACACAGTGCTCCAATACCTGATTCATGGAAGGGGTCAGATATTATTCCCATATACAAAAAGGAGGACAAATTACAGGCCGATCAGTCTGATCGACTGTATACAAAAGCTCTTTGCTCGATTTTTTTTTAGCAAAATTGAGGTCTGGAATGAGGAAAAGGCCATTATCTCACCTTCCAGGCTGGATTTCAGAAGAAGATATCCACGATTGTCTGCATTTTTTGCTTTCTTCTCATTTGTTGGAAGGCTGTGGTGGTTGGCGGTGACACCTTATATGTTGCCTTTGTCAACCTCAAGTCTGCTATTGATCTGGTTCCACGTGGTTTCTTACGGCACACCTGGGGATGACCTGAGTCTCCCTAATAAGCTTTGCTATTATTAATCCATCTCCGTGAGGGGAACTTTGCTCAAGGCCACTGGGGATCCCATGGACAGGTGACGGATCGATTCACTATTACTAAGGGTGTCCGACAGAGGTGTTTATTGGCTCACACTCTGTTCTCTCTATACCTCAACGATGTTGTTTCCTACTTGTCTTCCCTCCCAATCAATGCTCCATCCTTAGCAGGTATAAAACACAGATTTTTCTTTAAGCAGATGGCACCTTATTGATTTCCAAAATCCTGAGGCGTCTGCAACATGCATTAGATCAATTTCAAGAATTTCGCACCTCTCGTGGTTTGGAAATCAATTGTGTGAAGACAAAGTTAATGTTTTTTATATGGAAGCTTGAGCTGGGAGATGATTCTCTTAATAGAGTAGAGATTTTTAGTTATCTGAAAGTCACCTTATTCTCGAACCTTTCATGGAAAATTAAGTTGGACATTTTAACTCTTAAGCATAGGAAAATAACAGGAGCAATAGCAAGAGAACATAACAACTTCTTTATAAAACCTATTGCTTCTATCTTTGCAAATCTATATGCTATGGCTGCTAGCACTTGTCTCTATGGTTTAGAGTTTGGGGTTTTTTCTAATCCCCTGCTATTTCAGACAAAAGATTTTTGAGGAACTTGGTTCACTTACCACAAAGTACACCCCTCAAACCTTTGATGATGGATTTGGGTCAACATACACAGACAGATAGAGCTAAATTGTCCCCTTTGTTGTTCTAGAGGAGGCTGTGGTTCTGGCCAGAACTGGTACAATATGGTGACACACTAAGGGAAGTGATGGCTGTTGACAAATTTCTTAAAATATTATGGCTAAGACAGGTCCACAAACTGCATATAGAGATTGGTCTTGGGTATTATTGGACCAACCCGCTCTCAAGTCTACCTCTGACGGTTAGGCTGTTGGAGGAACACTATTCGCAGTTGTTTGATGAAAATACAGTTAGAGCGAGTATTGGTCACCCACTGATTGGAATTTTTTATGATTTTAAATATTTTTTCTTATTGGAACCATACTGAGATATTATTTCTGTACACTGAGACAGAAAACTATACTTTCACTTTAAGACTGGTATATTGCCTATCAAGACCTTTACTGCCAGATAGACCTTTGATAAGACGAAGTATGCCCAACATGAAATGCAGCTCCTGAATCTGTTGGATATGTTCATTTTGCTTGCCATGGGTATAACGGTTTTTGCCGCACATGGATTAAAGCTTTATTCAGGCTGATGGAGAGAAACATTAGCCAAGTAGCCCTTAGAAAACTCAGATTGGATTTTCATCCAGGCATATGTATGTGCTGTTGCTAAGTTTCTGGGCAAAATGTGGGTCATACGTGCAAAGGCATTGACAGCTATTGTTTAACCTTATTATCCTCTCCTAAACTGTATAAGAAATTAACACACACATTGTCTGTGCTTACTCACTCTGAATCTATGTGTGGCAACTATTGTCACCTTAGTATGAATGCTATTTGGATTCCCTAGGGATGTACCATTGTCTATCAGGTTTATACTTGTATTTTGCCCTTTCAGTCTCTACTCTTGTGCTCTTCTGTGATTTATCCAGTAAATTGAGGGTGTTGACCTTTTATTTAACTCTTTTATTACATCTTTTATCTGGCTTTTTAAAGGATGAGCTAATCAATAATTACATAATTTTTCAATTTCTAATCGACTTGTTCTTATTATGCTCTGGATAGCTTGTATTTTATGAATATTTTTTAACTATTTTACGCTTTTATGACTATTATTCTCAGTTCAGTTCATAAGCTTTTATTCGATTTGAAAGTACAAATCATACAAGCAAAACATTAAAATAAAATTCCTTATATATACAAAAAAATGACTCAAAATGTACACATGGGTATTGCATAAAAAGGGATAGGAAACATGTACAAACAATTAGTGGGCAACAGTTAATAGTTTAGAAATATAAGCAATATAGAAGTTTTACAAAAGGATCATATATGTACAGACAGGAAAACAATATATTTGTCACACCAAGTGATATTTCCTGGCAGCTGTACGTTAAAACAGAGATCCGAACGGCTCAAATGGGCACGGGGGAATACATTTGATGTATAAAGAAGGACCATACAATACATACTGTAAGCATAATACATGAATAATAGTTCGGCAATTACGGAAACATTTATGTAAAGACAGGAATGTATAAAAATAATAGCAGCACTATACATTTCCTGGCAGCTGTACATCTCAAAGGACATAGAAAGGGCATAATACAAAGGTAAAATGTTTTATATACAACATATACAAGTCGTTTATGTACAGACAGGTATGTATAAGATTATTACAACACTATACTTTTCCTGGCAGCTGTACATTTCAAAATAAAAGTGGCCACAAAAAAGCAAATATCCACATTCTCCAAAGAGGATAGTAATATCAAAGCAGTCTTTGAAGATCGGATGTTATATTTTATAAAAATAGGCTTAAGGTATTTTACCCTTAGAAAGTGGTAAAATTTGCAAAAAAGTAAAAAATGGCTACAGCTCTGTCGTGAGGTATTGTCGCACGGGCAGGGGGTCTCGGATCTGACTTTCTGGTTTGGGAAAGCCACAAGGTGATGTACGATACCCAATCTGACTCGGGTTAGTACGAATTGGTGGGAGGGACGAGTCACGTTCACAAGGTAGGATTGAAGCCCCGGAATTAAATTCAGTTCCTTATAGAACTTCACGGTGGCTAACTTACCGTGCACTTTGTCTCGCTCAGCCTTTTTAAAATTTAAAAACGTTTGCTTGATTTCTTTTTTAAGAATAGCGACTGCCAGTTCTGGATCAAGAAAGACATCAATATCAAATAAAAGTTTATACCAGAATTGAATGTATCTCAGCCACTGTATACGTGACGAGTGGTCCAAACCTATACAATCAAGAATAATCTCTTGAGTGAGTCGAGTCTCTGGCTTAGCCCAAATAGAACGCCACAATAAGAGTGGCCGAACGGCTGCTAAGTCAGATATAAACTCGATCCCTACCTCATTGTGAATTAATTGTACAGAGGTAGAAGGAGGGACACATAACAGTCTCTTTAAAAACTTATTTTCATCAGTTTGGAGCGAAGGACCTTCACTATGGCCCCACACACCCGCCCCATACAGTGGGGAAGAAACACAGTGGATGTTATATATATTGATCATATCTGGGATGCTTCTCGATCCAAGTTTAGAAGCAAATCGAAATATACTGCTGGTGGTCCGCAACATTTTCAAACTGATATTATCGAACTCAGATGTCCATGACCCATTGTTGGTGTAAGTGATTCCCAAATAACAGAAAGATTTAACGTGTATCATTTTATCACTGTCCAAGAAAAAGCTATGCTTCAGTTTGTTTACAGCCTGCCCGCATGACATAACATAGGTCTTAGATTTGTTCACACAGAGCCTCCTATTTTTGATAAACAGCATAAAACTATCGATTAGGCGCTGTAGGCCAATCTGGATGCGGGATAAAAGAACAGCGTCGTCCGCATATAGTAAAAGTGGGACAGGTTTACCTCCAATCGAAGGGGCGTCCGCTGGAATATCAACCAGGATACGATCAACACAATTAATGAAAAGGGAAAATAAAAGAGGGGCCAAAACGCATCCCTGGCGAATTCCCCTTGAGACTTTGAGGAATGGGGTGCATTCGCCTAGGGTGCCATAACGGACCTTGCAAGAGAGTTTTTCGTAAAGCCTGGCTAAAAAGTGAACAATTTCCTTCGGTGCCCCTGACTCTAGCAAAACCTCCCAAAGAATAGCATGATTAACTAAATCAAACGCGCTGCTCAGATCAGCAAAACATAAAAAAAGATTGCCCTTTTTGGCTACAGTATATTTATTAATGATTAGATCCAAATTTACACATTGCTCCAGAGTGCCCATACCTTTCCGGAAGCCGTATTGCACTTTAGTTAGAATATTCGAATCAGTTGCCCAGGTTTCTAACCTTTTGAGCAGGATCCTGCTCATAACCTTTACTGAGGCGTCCAACAAAGAGATCGGCCGGTAATTGGAGGCCTCAGATTTGCTACCTTTCTTGAATAGAGGATTTATAACTGATTGGCCCCAAGAAGGAGGAAAATTGCCTTCTGCCGCAGTTAAAAATCCTCACCAGAATGGGAGCCCACAAATTCGGTTCAGCTTTTAGTAGGTCAATGGGAACCCCATCCGGGCCTGGGGCTTTCCCCCCTTTACTATTAGAAAGCCCTTCGTAACCTTCCTCCAGAGTTACTCCCAAGGGTAGAGGAGTCCAGGATGAAGCCTCAGTAGTTGATACAACTAGGGGTACCCCTTCTGGGTTAAAGATGTTAGTAAAATGGATAATCCAGTCATTACATCCAACATAGGAAGTTAATTCCGGGATACCGTCTTTATTGAGAAAAGGGCTGTTAATTGTTTCCCAATAAAGTTTGCAGTTTTTGGTCTCTGCTGCTTCCTTTAACTTGTCCCATGCTTCACTTTGCAAGATCTTTTTTCTATTGAAGATTGCCATTTTATAGTTGGCCCTAAGTTGTTTTATTCCGTTACTGTCTCGTGGTTTGATACCTAATGCCTTCTTCAATTCCCGAAGGGCAAGTATACAGGGTTTGTCAAACCATCCCTGCTTCATAACTCTTTTGGATGAGGAAACCTTGGTAAAGATACCTTCGATGATAGTATTAATGGTGATGAAATGTGATAATAAGGAATCAGGGTTAATTACATTTTTTAAACAGTAGCTGATTTGTGTTTTGCAGCTGCTTATAACCTCCCTCTGTTTGGCCATGGAGTTGGTTCCAGACCATCTGATCCTCAGACCATTTGGTCTGATAGGTACTAGGTCAGTGGAACACATTTCTCCTGTCACTGGTGTTGTACCGTGACCCAGGAGGGTGATACAAATGCTATTATGGTCACTGAGACTTTCCTCTTTAATATACAGGTTGGAAAAGTCTCGTGTACTAGACAACAAGATATGATCTATAAATGTCCCAGCATCCCTTCCTGTAAAGGTGGGACATGTAACTGTCTGAATGTTTTTGTTACAGCTTAACAGGTGTAGGTCTAGTTTGGTTAACATTTTATTAAGTATTGAACCATAATGACAATGTGGGAAGTGGAGGAAGTCCTCCCTCTCACCCGCTCCCCCCCATTGGTTAGACATTACTGTTCCAAGGCCACAAGGATTCCCTTTAGACAGGTGGCATGGCTGCAGGTTAAAATCCCCTGCCCATATGACATCTACCTTTCTGTTCGAAATGCCCATAACCCTTACAATTTCCTTTTCAAGGGGGAATAAAATATTCCCTCTGGAGGCGTCAAAGATGTTATTGTAAAAATGTACAATGACCAGGTCAATTCCCATACTGCAATCAACCCTCACTACCTGGCTGTGGGTTCCCACAGTCGAACTGCTTCTGACAACACAGTTACACATCTTATTGGACAGAAGCATCAAAAGACCCCCCTTGGCCCTACCTGAACTGGATTTGGTGGCATTAAGACAATGGGATGAGTAACCTTCAATATTTATTTGCTCCTGGCACCAGGTTTCCTGGAGGAGGATTATGTCAAAACCTTCCCCAATAAACCTGGACCAAAAGGGGGAGTCTAATTTCCCTGCAATACCGGCAATGTTCCAGGAGATAAGGGTAAGACCGGCAGACTTGGAGGTATCATAAGCAGCCATCACCGGCTGGGGAACACAAGGTATGATCGGACTAACTTCCAGGGTACTTTCAACTAAGCCGGATCTAGAGACGTCAGAGGACGCACTCAATACGGGGCTAATACCTGAGGCACCTTTACATGAGTACCCATCAGCGAACCCCTGGGTGGTTTGGTTATTACTTATAATAATATTAGATGGAAAAGGTTCTGTGGGGCTTCCTACATTTACCGAATCATACCGTAGGACCGCCCGTCCAACGAAGGGTACACAGTCCGGGATGAGGGCTGCTGTAACTCTATCGTGGGTGGGTGGCTTACGTACATGGGGGGACCCTAACTGCTTGATGGCTGGCTGGCTAGAAGCTGATGAAGCACTAAGTCAGTCAACCATCTCCAGACAGTCGAATCTGTTGCTGGTGTGAATACCTTGCCATCCATTCCCCATAGGATGGCCTTTATTGGGGTACCAAGGACGGGGTACCCAATCCCTGTTCCTGCTCTTTTGTGTCATCCAGGGACCTCCATAATTCCAAGCTTGTTCTTGAGGAATAACCCAATTGGGGGGTAGTATTGGGGGATGAAAATTAAATACAGGTGGATAGAAAAAGGAGAGCCGCTGGGTATCGATTCCCCCCTTCTTCTCCAACTCTGGCCACGAGCAGATATGATTCACCGAGGATGCGTCTTCGCAAGTAACAATGACGCAGTCCCCCTGAATGCTCTTTGGACTTGCCCCCACCCATGATACCATACGGACAGAAGTTATTCTACAGGTATTAGTAGGCTGTAGTGGCCTGTTGATACTAAGCCATTGGAGAATTTTGTTCAAGAGGGACCAGGAAGGTTCATCGGTACCTGCTGGAAGTTCCGGGACTCCTGTTAGAATTACCGTAAATGGGGAGACCTCAGGTGGCAGATAAACTGAACGTTTAGACCTAGGCCCCCTCCTAGCATCTGTATGATTTAATTTTTGGGTCACCGAGGGTTTATCTTGGGGTGGCTGCAGAGACCCCTTAGCCGCGGTGACATTGGCGGCTGTGGGTAAAACTGCAGAAGAGTTTAGTTTAGTTTAGTTTATGACATTTGTTAAGCGCTTGGTTGCACAGAGAACAGTGCGTCCCCGCGCTGACAACCCTACCTACAACTCTTCAGCTTAGCTCACAGAGGGTGAGCAAAGGGACACGGGTGAACTATGCTGAGTTTATCATGGGGAAAAGATGGGTTTTCAGCCTCTGTCTGAACCTGGTTTCAGACGGATCCATCCTCAGTTCGATAGGTAGGTTATTCCAGTCGTTGCTGGCATGGTGTTTGAAAGAACGTCCTCCCATCCTTGCTCTATGTATCCGAGGCACCACTAATAGCATGCTACCCATCGACCTCAAAGGACGTGAAGGGCGATAGACTGGAAGCAGGTCCTGAAGATATGGAGGTGCTTTTTTGTGAGCTATACGGTGGGTGATGCACATAGTTTTAAATTTGATTCTTTCCTTTATTGGGAGCCAATGAAGGGAGCGTAATGCATGTTTCCCAGAGGCTCTCCTAGGGAGGTTAAGGACCAGCCTAGCAGCTGCATTCTGGACGCGTTGTAGCTGTGTTAGGCCCTTTTTACTAAGTCCACATAGGAGGGAGTTCCCATAATCTAACTGGGAGGTGACCAAGGCGTGTACCATAGTTTTTCTGGAGCTGGGGGGCAATAGGTCCAGGATTTTCCTTAGGACCTTCAGAAGTCCATAGCATTTTCCCGCGACCTTACCAACATGATTGGTGTAGGCTAGATTAGAGTCTAGAAGAAAGCCAAGGTTCTTAACTGTATCTACTGGGGCCGGGACAGAGCCCAGTTCAGTGGGCCACCAGGCAGAGGTCCAGATGGAAGGACATGGACCTACAATAAGAACTTCCGTCTTGTTACCATTAAGGCGGAGACAGTTCTGTTTCATCCAGCCGTCAAGTGCCACAAGGCAAGCCGAGAAATTCTCAGCATCCACAACTGGATCACGGGACAGATTGATCACCAGTTGTGTATCATCTGCATAGGAGACTATTGCCACACCATATGACTCCACCAGTTTGGCAAGGGGTTCCATGTACAGATTGAATAATGTAGGGCTCAGAATCGAGCCCTGTGGAACCCCTTGCCTGAGACACCTTACACTGGATTTGCATGGTGGGCAATGCACTTGAAATCTCCTGTTCTTAAGAAAGGATACCAGCCACTCATGAGCAGGTCCGGTTATTCCCTTTTCACTCAGTCGGTCCAGTAGTACGGGATGTGATACGGTATCAAACGCCGCACTTAAGTCCAATAGGACCAGTGCGGCCGTGTGACCTTCATCCGCCTTGCTCCGCAGCAATTCTGTTGATAGGAGGAGGGCGGTCTCTGTCGAGTGTTTAGCTCTGAAACCCGATTGAGACGTGTGCAGGAGCAAGTTTTCCTCCATAAAGCTTACCAGGTGGCGGTTAGCCAATTTTTCTACCACCTTCGCACAGTAGGGGAGAAGGGAGATTGGTCTTAGGTTGTCTAATTGCGTTATGCTTATGTGGGCTTTCTTTTTAATTGGGACGACTTGGGCCAGTTTCCAGCTCTCCGGAACTAGACATTCATGGAAGGAAAGCGAGGCCATATTGCCTATATGCTTCGCTACCTGGGGAAGATTACTTCGAAGAATTCTCACTGGTACCGCATCTAGGGGAGAGCCCGAGTGAATGTTCGATAGGATGTTGATAAACTCCTCAGTTTGGGGAACCACAAATTTCCTAAGTTCTTTTCTGGCCTTATTTCCGTAGTTAGGGTCGGGCAAATTAGTAGCATCTGAATTAGTCTGAAACGAAGCATAGATCTTTTCTACCTTCCCTATAAAGAAGTCTGCGATCTCATTGCATGACTCGGTCGTGGGTGGGACTTCCCCTGATCTCGCGGGAGGGGCGGAGAGTTCCTTCAGAATCATAAAGAGCTCTTTCGATGTATTCTCTGCACAGTCTATCCTGTTGTTATAGTACTCTCTTTTAGATTTCCTGATCTGGTTGTGGTAGACTCTAAGTTCGCTCTTATAGACTTCGCGTAGTGAGGGGGGGTAATCCACTCTCCATCTACGCTCCAAGGTTTTACATTTGGTTTTAGCGGCGCGTAGCTCAGCGGTGAACCACGGAGCGGATTTCGTGCTCCGTGCCATGGGTTTGTGAGTCCACGGGGCTACATTGTCCAGCGCACCTTGAACCTATTCTTCATACATCTTGTACGCCTCCACCAAATTGTCGCTAAGCTTTGGGGGGTCCTGTTCTAGGGCTTGACTGAAGGCATCGTGACTAAATTTCCTCCAGTCCCTGCGTCTAATAACGGGAGGTTTCTGTAAGGGCCCCCTATTGGGCAGTTTTCTGAGTTGAAATGGTATCAGATAATGATCTGACCATAGGATCTTAGTCGGAGCAGAGACACTTATATCGTCCCAGTTAGTAAAAATTGGGTCCAGTAGATGTCCTGCTTGATGGGTGGCTCTATTGTCAGCTAAGTCAAACATAAGAGCTCTGAGTTCATTGATTAAGGAAACGGCCTCTCTGCAGTTGACATCCTCAAAATGCACGTTGAGGTCTCCTACAATCATGAACTTATGATGGCGTAAAGCAGATTGCGTTAGAACATCCAGGAGGCTTTCAATGAACGCAGTTGCCACACCCGGAGGACGATATATAAGGTAGCCCTTAATGGTACAGTTGGGGCTAACCGTAATAGAGAAGAGTCCTGCTTCACATTTATTAATGGAAGTTGGTTCAAGAGAGACTGGTAGGTCGCTTTTGTGAATAATAGCTATCCCCCCCCCTCTTTGGTCCCCTCTATTGATGTGAAGAATGTCGAAGCCGGGAGGGAGGGCCTCTACGATATCAGGGATGGATTGTTCATCCAGCCATGTCTCGGTCAAGAAGACTAAGTCGGGTTTGTCGTCAATCAGTAGGTCATAGATGTTCAGGCTATGCCGTTTCATTGATCGGCAGTTCAGTAATAAGGCAAATAGTTCCTTACCTTCCTTACTCGTCGCTTGGTCTCTGCGGATAGTATGGCCGCAGCCCACACATTTCAGGGGCCATTGTTCCACCTGCAGCTTGTGATAACATTCCGGCGGCAGCCTCCTGCGCAGCTGAAGTAATGCCTGCCTCGTATATGTTACAATCCCATGTTGGTCTGAGATGGTTTGGCCAGGGGGACGGGGCCTGGGCCGCGGATGGTCGTGGACGGGCGCAGACGGGCTTGCCTTAGGCGCGCCTTTGGCGCGCAAACGGCGCTCCCGCTGCGCTCGTCCGCTGCGCTTGCGTGGATGGCACATTTGGGGAGAGGGTGGGTGTGGCCAGAGAGATGGGCGTGGCCTCGCGAAGCAGCGATGGCGGCCCTTTAACTGAGGACTAAGAGGGTTGGGTAGTGTGTGGTTGGCTAGATAAGTGTAACTGAGGTGTAGGTTGAGGTGTGGATTTGACTTTGGATTTGGAAATTGCACAATTATTTGGAGCAGGTAATGAGGTGGTTAAAGGCTCTTTAGTTTTTGCCTGTACTTTGGGTGTAACAGGCGGTCTGGGTGGATTAACCGGTGTGGCCCCAGAATTAGGTGCTACCGGTACCCCTCCGGTTTTGGTGATTCCCACCCTGTTCTGATTGGGTATTTTGGTGAGGAGTATGGCGAGTTGCTTTTCTATTGCCATGATACTCCTCTCCAATGGTTGGAGATGGAATTTTAGTAGGTCCCTGAAACTAGCAAGAAGTTGTGGAGTATCGATGTCAGACAGACTGGGGCCTCCCTCTTTGGCATTGTCCAAAGTGGGGTATTGCAGATTGGATGGATCTGATGTAGCAGAGTTTTTACTGGGAGGGGCATTGTTGGATAATGGAACAGTAGGCCCTTTCTTTTTGTTGGTAATATGGTGGTCTATATTGGTATTCCCCTTTTTGTGTGCTTCTGGCTGTTTTGGAACAGCACCTTCTCTGACCCCCCTGAGCTTATTAACTTGTAACGGATCCTCTACCAGATCTTCGGATAAGATATGCTCAAGGTCTGGGGTTATCTCAAGGTTCCCAGTCGATTCCAATTCCAGTGACAGATTGGTAGCTGATAGATCTACAGCACAAGGGATGGAATGAACTTGTGCTGTGGTGCCAGACTGTATTAGAATTGGGATAGGGGTAGCTGATGGCAGTGGGGTTAAGGCTGCTGCTATGGGCCCAATTGAGGATCTCCGAGCAATCGCAAGTTCCTGGGACACCCTACGTTCTAAAACGGCAATGTTTTGGTTAATAGCCTCAGTTGTTTTAGTAATGAATAAGTCAATAGGGCCTGTAAATGAGGCAGCCTTGAGGGCTGTTTTGCGTCTTGAACCCCTAGTCATAGTTTTGACAGTTTAAAGTCTCTCAATTAAATGTTGAAATATCCAAAATCAATGGGCTAAGTTAGTACCTTTGTGGCAGTATCAGGAAAGAACGAGGCAAGGGGGGTGGCCCAGCCCAGCCTGGATCAGTCTGGAATGGGCTGAAACGGGCCCGCCCTTGGCCCGGGCTTCGCGCGGCGTCCCGCGAGACGGTGAGGATGCTGCTTTTGAGCGCCTCCTGGCGCTTGCAGGTGACGCGGCAGGGCGCTGGGGCTTCTGGGGGTTGTAGTGTGGTCCGCGCTCGTCTCCGTTTGGCGGCCCCGCTCTGATGTTAGGAGAGCGCAGGTCGGCGGGAGACAAGCAGCGAGGCGTCCACAGGTGATTCTCACAACCCCAGGCACTGGACAAACGAAGAGTGGCAGCAGGTCAGCAAATGGCAATGGTTTCCCCCTTATTCTCAAATAGAGCAAGCAATTGATTGAATGAATGATAACTATATGAATTTGAACATCACTTGAAGATGTAGTTATAACGAAATCTCATTAATTAACAGTTATCATGAAAAGAGATATCCCAAATAGGAAAATTGTAACAGCAAGACAAAACTTTAGTTGTGACGCTGGTTAATTAAGACACAATTTAGTATCCAAAATGTTGAGTTTCCAAAACGGAGAGCTGCATTTTTACTAAGTTAAAACAGTCAGTATTTGTACAAAAAATGAATAAAAATTCAATGTATTGAATTAATTTGATACATTTGGACAATAGCATTGCTGACAAGGTAAGCAAATTCCCTGAAGTTGCATTTGCTACAAAAAGAGCTTTCGATGTTTGTTTATGTCACAGCATTTCGACATTTCAATTCAGAGGACATGAGACACTAACTCCCAAGTTGGCCAACACAATTCTATAAACTCTGGAATTGTGAAATGTGTACTATACAAAAGGTAGAATTTAGGATAAGTATAGAGGTACTTCAGTGGATACTAGAAATAGTAATTATCTATTGGAAAATATAAAAATCACGATAGAAAGCCTAAAGAATTTACATAATTGATATCACTTGTACAGATCCAATTGGACATAATGATGATTTTGAGATTAAAGGGTCTAAGCTGAGGCAAAATGGGTAATGTAAGAGGGATGGAAGCATACTGCTTCACCTCCCAGCACTGTTTGCCCCTTTGCATTCTGGTAAATGCAGTTCAATTTACATGCTTACTTGAAGTTTTTCAGAGTGTTTCACCAAAGTTGGTGCAGGTTAGTGCTGGTAATCTCTAGACACATGTGTTTCTGGATTTTATCCTTCATCAGTAGAGATAAAATTAAAATCTTCTGGGGTTTGCTTAGAAAGCAGCCACATTCCTCTCAGGTCTCTGTACCTCTCCCTCGCGCAAAGGTGCATCTCCAGGAGCTCGTCAGCTCAGAGGCTCAAGGGAGCCATTTCAAACAGAAGGGGGATGGGAGCACACTGCTTCACCTCCCAGCACAGATCGCCCCTTTGCATCCTGGTAAATGCAGTTCAATTTACATGCTTACTTGAAGTTTTTCAGAGTGTTTCACCAAAGTTGTTGCAGGTTAGTGCTGTTAATCTCTAACACATGTGCTTCTGGATTTTATCCTTCATCAGTAGAGATAAAATTAAATTCATCTGGGGTTTGCTGAGAAAGCTGCCACGATCCTCTCAGGTCTCTGTACCTCTCCCTGGTGCACAGGTGCATCTCCAGGAGCTCATCAGCTCCGAGGCTCAAGGGAGCCTTTTCAAACAGAAGTGGGATGGGAGCGCACTGCTTCACCTCCCAGCACAGTTCTCCCCTTTGCATCCTGGTAAATGCAGTTCAATTTACATGCTTACTTGAAGTTTTTCAGAGTATTTCACCAAAGTTGGTGCAGGTTAGTGCTGTTAATCTATAGACACATGTGTTTCCGGATTGCGGTCCGCAAAATCCGTTTATGTTTTATTTTTGCGTGTTCGCGGGGCCCTTTGCGTGTTCGCAGGGTTTTTTTCAGCATGCCGACTGCGAAGTTACCCATGTGGTCGTACATGGGCGCGGCCATCTTATTTTCAGTGTTCGCATTGCGTATATCCGTTTCCGGGCGCTAGTTTCATGCTCGCGTTGTGCGAGGGGCGGGATTGCGTGGTCGCGTACTTTTGCGTGCTCACGGAGGAAATATCGCGCAAACTTACCCACGCGGTCGCAATGGACGCGGCCATCTTGTTTTCCATTCACTGCTATGGTTCTGGGCATGATTTTTCCATCCTCTTTTAATCTCTGCAATCCTTTGCTTTTTTGAACTTTTTTAAATCTTTTTTAATCATTATCTATCACTTTATTTTTCTACATCTATATTGTGTGTTTTTTTCTACTTTTTCTTACTTTTTCTTACTTAAGTACTACTTTGTACTCTCGATCTCTCTTTTCTTTTCTTTTCATTTTACCTTTTTCCTATTCCTTTTTTTGTTTTCCAGAACCATTGCAAGGGAAGTCGGCCCTAGCAAGAGGAAGAGTCCCGCACCGCGCAGCCGGCTCCCTTGCGGGCGCTTAAGGTCGAAGGATAGCATAGCCAGGGAGATCTTTAGTGCGGTGGAGGGTGCATCACTTATCTTTTATTTGCAGGGCCATCTCCCGAAGACCATCGCAGCAGGGGCAGGCCCGGTACAAGGTATGGCCTCCGGGAGCGTTGCCAGATCTGGGCAAAGGTGTTCCGGGCCATGTTTAGGGAGTCGGGTTTCCGGCGCACCTACAACCAGGCGACGCACCAGTGGTCGGACATCCTTGACGGGGAGCAGGACCTGCTTGACCTGCTAGGCATTGAGATCACTGGGCTTGGTGAGTAGCTATTTAATAACTACTTTATTTCCTTCTGGTCTGTGTTATATTGCTAATATATGTTTTTTCCCAAGAGCAAGAATGCTGCTGATTCGATTACATTGCAGGTAAATTAATGTTTAAATAGCTTCTGTGATTGCATGTGCTCGCCTGCTCAGGGGCATTGCTACTATGCTTACTTGTTTGCAACTTTGTGCTCTTTTGGCCTGATTATGTATGAGTGTAGTACTTTACAGAACTGCGTAATGCTAGAGAGACTAGAGACTCATGTCTAGTCCTTCCTTTGTACTCCTGCTGCCACTAAGAAGAAATAGTGGTGGATTGATAGGTTGAGTATAATATGACTTGTTATTTAGTAGTAGGACATTTTTTAGTGGTCTGCAATAATGATGACGGACTGTGTCTGTCACGTCACGTGCTGCTGAGTGCTGGCAGTCGTAGTAGAACCTTTTTGTTGTTGGTTTAGTTAGTGATTTACATAACTTTCCAAGATTGCGGTCTGCGAATCCAGCAATACTGTACTATCCTCCTAGTTGACCAGATCCGATAGGTCAGTACATGTAGTGCAATTGTTGGTAATTTGTTTCCCCGAGATAATTTTAGATTGTGGTCAAAGACATCAAATATTTCAAAAAAACAATCATACATGTTTGTGTTTATTTCATGATCATCAGCTCCTCCCAGGGGCAAGACGACAACAGAGACGCCGGCCGAACAAGGTGGGCAGGATAGGTCCTCCGAGGTCTCTTCTGCTGGCCCCAGTAATTTGTTCTGTTGTTAATATTAATAATTATATTTCCCTAACTTTTACAGCACCTATTCATTCCAAACTGTTTCCTAATTCTATTTTTTACAAAATAGTCTTTGATCTTCTTGTAGACTGTGAACAAAACTCTGATCCAGCAATAGCTCTAGGCACTGAGTGCAGTCCTCTGGGTTGCCCTTTCTGTTTATTCCAGTCTTCTTAATGTTAGTACTTTGACAATTTCCAACAACAACATGTCAATGTCCACCAAGAATAAGCTAGTAGTTGGCTTTTTAATTTGATAGGAGCACATACCATACCGCTAGTGTTTCAGGGACTATTCTGCACATACAGAAGTATGGACAAGAGAAATAGGACATTGTTGATGATAGGTGCAGTTCGACTTTCCACATACCTCAGTCAGAACAGAAGTTGAACCCCCAATCCCCTGACCGACTATCTAGTGTGTCGGACCAATGATTATACGACCCAGAAGAACAGAAGAAGACTACTGAGTACCGACCTATCAGAGTCACGTAAGCATGCTTGCAAAGTGCAGTAGTGCAACTGCAAACCCTTCCGCTCACTCACTTGTGAACAAAAACCACACAGTGTTTTTTAGTTTTAAAGTTTTATTTTCAAATAAGAAATAAAAAAACAATTTCTTTATTTTTAATAGTGCAGTATTCCCAGCAAGCAGTGGTGATAGATGACGTTAAAGTTTAAACACCCTTCCCTAGAATATAACTTCAACTTAACACATCTAAATATTATATTAACTGCGGGAGCCCTCACCTTGTTTGAACTTCAAGCACTGGTGGTGATGAGGAGTAGGTGGTGAAAATTGAAAAGCTCTTGTTGGCAGAAGGGCAATGGAATCTTCCGTCTGTAATTAGAAAAATGGTGCACGTTAAAAAGCAAGCATTCATCAGTTGTGCCAAAAAGTGTTGCATGTTATGGCTAAGCATATAAAAAGTTAACACTCTCCCCAAAACCGTCACTTTTTTTCAGTCCCAATAATTAAAAATTGTTTATGTATTAACATTTTCTTCCATTACAAGACGAAATAGGGGATGGTGTATGTCATCTAAAAATATGATATGTTTTTTCTTGGCCAGGGCCAGCAGTGCAGAGGAGTCCACTCCAGGGGCTGATGCGGCGGCTCCACAAGTGCCACCAGGAGGAGCTGCTGTGGGGGATGGCTCAGCAGCGGCGGACGGTGGTAAGTTATTATATTCCTTACTTATTTACATTTTAGAGTAGGCTTGCAAAGGGGTGTATGATGTACTGTACAGCAGACAGTACACTAGTACAAGTACCATGTACTGTTAAGAACAGTCACTAATTTAGAGCTACACTTTTGCCAATCACAAAGAATACAGTCACCCTTGACTTAGCAATAGCATTAGCGGTGGTAGTTCTCGAGTAAGCAATGGCCCCCTCTATTTGACTTCAACTCAGCTGTGAAACTTTTATTGTGAAGCCAAGTCAGATCAGATGAACTTGAGGGATGTGATGAACTAAAAGGGAAAGAAGGGTGTAAGGAAGGACGAACGAGTCGTAACATTTACAACTGTAAAGAATGATACATGTTTTTGGTCCAGTTGAGACATTAAGAAGAAAGATAGACGTTTACTTTGGAAGCTTGGGTGGTATCTTCTTCATAGATAGCATAGGTGTATGTAGAGCAGACGCTCAGTGGATGAAGAGTGTTACTTTGAACAGCATGTCCGTGCCAGAGTAGCAAAGCAGAGGAAATCCAAATACTAGAAGTTGTGATTATTCAGAAATACCCCCTTGACTAACAGTACAGTAGTTTACTTTGCGAGCACAGCATATATTGTGTATGTATTGTATAGTTCACATTATATCAAGTCAAGTCCCTTCCTCCGGCAATTATGGGTACCACACTCACTTCCTATGTTAATAATTTTCTTTCAGCTGTGTCAATCATTGGTGGCCTATCGCTGTTGTTGACTCAATCTATCATAAGAAAGCACCTAAAGTCATCCATTATATAAGCAAAGATCATGTGATCGGATGGATATATGATCAGAAATAAATAATCTTCATTTTCCTTTTGTAGTAGTCAAGGCCCGGGGGGGCAGTGCAAAATATAAATTACATTGAGCAGTAGCCCTTGATGTAACCGAGTATGGCCAGTGCCACCTCTATAGAAAAGTAAGAGCTTCCCTATCCCCACCTGCATGTATTGCTTAAAGTAATGCAAGTCTGTGTCATCATGGCTTGTGTCTGTTTTTCTTGGGTGCAAGCTGACTGAGCTGGCATTATGCCGGCTACCACAAGTTCACGTACAAGTAATTTTTTTCGCAAAACAAGAGAAAAAAATAACAAGACTGGTGTACTCTCTGACTCTCTGACTATGTAGTGAGTCCATAGTGCTGCTAGTAGAAATCCTGAAACTCCCACTAATGTTATAGGCCTACAAAGACAGTGGAAAGATACATGCCAAAATGTTATACTGTGCTTGCAAGTTGCTAGTGTTACTGTGAGACAACTGTCTGTTGAATTATTTTGTGTTAATATTAAAGAGTATTGGTTACAGTATTTTTCTTTCTTTCTTCATATAGATGCTCCACAAAAACTCAGCCGGAAGAAGATGGCTGCCCGGGCCAGGGCCCGGAAGCTGGAGGCCATTTGTGCCGAATATCGGCGGCTGGTGGCTCGGGAGCAGGAGGAGGAGGCGGCAACAGCTGCATCCTCCTCCAGTACCCCTGGGTCCACCAGCCAGCAGCCTCCAGTCGTATGGCGCCGTGGTCCGACAGCCTCCCGCCGCCACCGCGGAGCAGCAAAAAAACAGCAGCTGCCCCCCCAGAGCCCGGACGGCACGTCAGCGCTGTCTCCGCAGGAGAGTGGACTACCTGGAGTGGGCAGTTGAGAAACTGAAGCGCCAGCTCCAGGACCTCCGTAAAGAGATGCAGGACCACCCGTCCAAAGGACACCGCCGGAAGTGACTGTCCCTTGCCCTTTTTTAAAGACTATTGGGGGGTGGGAATTGGGCGTTGGGGATTCAGAGGGACTTTTTGAAGGACATTCCTATGGACATTGTTTGGGGTTAGTGAGGGGGTGGGTTGGGTCTTTTGAATAGTTAATTTTTGTTAGGGGAAATATAATTATTAATTTTACATACTTCAACATAGTGTACACGTTCATGTTGTTTTGTGGGGTGATGGGCGGGGCTTACTGTACGTTTGGTTTCCTCAAACCTACCAGCATGAATTATCTAAAACGTCTAAAAATGTACAAAAGTGCCACTAACAAAGTTAGTGAATTCAATTGCACTACTAGTACTTTACTAGTACTACTGTCTGTCTCTCCTCTCCTCTGAGTCCTAGCCCATTATTCTACCTCCCCAAAGTGCTTATCTTACCTGTGAATCATGTTAGAGAATAGAACTAGGCACAGCGCTGGCTGCATGGCAAATGGCGATTACGGTTGCCCATGAAATCCATCCTGGACAGAAATCCAATTGTTGTGGTGGAAGTAGGAGTGGTACCACACTAGCAGTAGCAGCATATGAAAAATGAGACATTGAGTGGCCTGAGAGTAGTATTAGAAGGAACAGTATATTTGTAGCCTAAGCAATGCTGAAGATAAGTATGGGAAAAAATATTTGCATGGATGATTATGGCTACAACAAGAACAGTGACACAGCAGCGTAACCTTTCTTCACGTGTAGGAGGATGCTGTTGACGATGGATCCAATCGATGGTGGGCATGAAATTCAGAATTGATTTGAAAATACTCAATGGTGTTTTTTTAAGCAGAATTATAATATCCTAGGATTCATCTAGCTTCCATAAAATTGATTTGAGGAGGTTGCGTGCACCTTATCCTCCCCAGCAAGTGTGTGGAATTATTGTTGTCATTTAGTCACACCTCAATGAAAACCACACAGCCAGGGGGAAGAGGGTTAGGGTTTGAAAATTGGATGGGAATGGGGGTTTTTGGGAAAGTTTTGTGGAGAATGGAAAAAAAACACAGCATGGACAAACAACATATGAAGAAAAACAAATCTTTGGATATGAAGATATTCATAAATCTTTTAAGGGACATAAAAGAAATGCACTACTGCATGCATGAAGTTGTTTGCTAAATGGATGGTTAGGTTACTGAAAAGTAGTACTTACTACAACTTACGAACTATGAAGAAACAATTTGACAGTACAGGTCTACAGTAATTACGCAATTTCACTTGCCTATCTGTCCTCAGACAGAATAAACACTGATTAGTACATTAAATTAGTTTTAAAAATTGCAAAGAAACGTATCAAATAGCTGGTGGGATGAATTTAAAACAGAGAGCAAACAAACGCACAGAGTCACACTCAAAGAAGTTCAAAACAATAACATTATTTAAAAGATAAGGAGAACTGAAGAGGATACTCTAACTTTATTTTGTAGTTGTCCTGTTCAATTTGGGAAGTTGCATGCATCCAGCCATTCCTCCTATTTGTGGTACTCCTCCATTCTATCTGTTGCTCCGTCGATCAATCTTGGTGACCAGACACACTGTCCACTGCCTGCCTGGTGGATGCGGAATTGCGGATCGCTAATGGTAATGTACATAGTGATTTGGTGGATAACGCTGAGGCTCAGTCCCTTCTAGCCGATCTATCCCTATTAGGACTAACACAGCATAATAAGGGCCCCACCCACTTAGCGGGCCACACATTAGATATGATTCTGTCCAACTCCTCCAAGATTGTATGCAATCCTCCTATACAGGTGAACTGGACCGACCACTTTGCTATAGAACCCCGAATTGCAGCCTCTGACAATATCGAGTTGGCCTTATCTAAATATATTTAACAACAAGGGGTGGTGATGGACAGAGTTTCTGAATTAAGCAGAATACTCTCACCCAGGTAAGAGATCAGGGCTAGATCCAACACCGTTTTTTAGCTCACTGCATCATCCCAGCTCAGAACCTGGCTATATGCAAATTAGTCTGTTCCTGTCCCAGTGCATGATGGGAACAGGGCAAACCAAACTACAAAGTCAATTCTTACACTGGGAAGGAAACAAGCTTCCGGGGACCGGTTTCTGGCATTTCAGCCGTCGTCGGCCCGGCTTGCTTGAATCCTGATGTTGCAATGAGCAAGGGACACACATCTGAGTATACCCTTCCACGCTTATGGTGGACACAATATTTAACAACAAGGGGTGGTGATGGACAGAGTTTCTGAATTAAGCAGAATACTCTCACCCAGTCCAGAGATCAGGGCTAGAGCCAACACCGTTTTTTAGCTCACTGAATCATCCCAGCTCAGTACCTGGCTATATGCAAATTAGTCTGTTCCTGTCCCAGTGCATGATGGGAACAGGGCAAACCAAACTACAAAGCCAATTCTTACACTGGGAAGGAAACAAGCTTCCGGGAACCGGTTTCTGGCATTTCAGCCGTCGTCGGCCCGGCTTGCTTGAATCCTGATGGTGCAATGAGCAAGGTAGCTTGTCTCCTTTCCGGTGAAGAATTAGCTTGGTAGTTTAGTCTGCCCTGTTCCCATGATGCACTGGGTCAAGGACAGACTGATTTGCATATATCCAGGTTCTGAGCTGGGATGGTGCAGTGAGATAAATAACGGTGATGGATCAAGCCCTGATCTTTGGACTGGGGAAGAGGGGTCTGCTTAATTCAGATACTCTGTTCATCACCACCCCCTTTTCTGAATTGTTTTTGGCCACTATAGATGTGGCAGGGTATACTCAGACATGAGTCCCTTTCTCACTGCACCATCAGGATTCAAGCAAGCCGGGCCGAAGACGGCTGAAATGCCAGAAACCGGTCCCCGGTAGCTTGTCTCCTTTCCGGTGAAGAATTAGCTTGGTAGTTTAGTCTGCCCTGTTCCCATGATGCACTGGGCCAGGGACAGACTGATTTGCATATAGCCAGGTTCTGAGCTGGGATGGTGCAGTGAGATAAATAACGGTGATGGATCAAGCCCTGATCTTTGGACTGGGTAAGAGTGGTCTGCTTAATTCAGACACTCTGTTCATCACCACCCCCTTTTCTGAATCGTTTTTGGCCACTATAGGTGTGGCAGGGTATACTCAGACATGAGTCCCTTTCTCACTGCACCATCAGGATTCAAGCAAGCCGGGCTGAACACGGCTGAAATGCCAGAAACCGGTCCCCGGTAGCTTGTCTCCTTTCCGGTGAAGAATTAGCTTGGTAGTTTAGTCTGCCCTGTTCCCATGATGCACTGGGCCAGGGACAGACTGATTTGCATATAGCCAGGTTCTGAGCTGGGATGGTGCAGTGAGATAAATAACGGTGATGGATCAAGCCCTGATCTTTGGACTGGGTAAGAGTGGTCTGCTTAATTCAGACACTCTGTTCATCACCACCCCCTTTTCTGAATCGTTTTTGGCCACTATAGGTGTGGCAGGGTATACTCAGACATGAGTCCCTTTCTCACTGCACCATCAGGATTCAAGCAAGCCGGGCCGAAGATGGCTGAAATGCCAGAAACCGGTCCCCGGTAGCTTGTCTCCTTTCCGGTGCAGAATTAGCTTGGTAGTTTAGTCTGCCCTGTTCCCATGATGCACTGGACCAGGGACAGACTGATTTGCATATAGCCAGGTTCTGAGCTGGGATGGTGCAGTGAGATAAATACCGGTGATGGATCAAGCCCTGATCTTTGGACTGGGTAAGAGTGGTCTGCTTAATTCAGACACTCTGTTCATCACCACCCCCTTTTCTGAATCGTTTTTGGCCACTATAGGTGTGGCAGGGTATACTCAGACATGAGTCCCTTTCTCACTGCACCATCAGGCTTCAAGCAAGCCGGGCCAAAGACGGCTGAAATGCCAGAAACCGGTCCCCGGTAGCTTGTCTCCTTTCCGTTGAAGAATTAGCTTGGTAGTTTAGTCTGCCCTGTTCCCATGATGCACTGGGCCAGGGACAGACTGATTTGCATATAGCCAGGTTCTGAGCTGGGATGGTGCAGTGAGATAAATAACAGTGATGGATCAAGCCCTGATCTTTGGACTGGGTAAGAGTGGTCTGCCTAATTCAGACACTCTGTTCATCACCACCCCCTTTTCTGAATCGTTTTTGGCCACTATAGGTGTGGCAGGGTATACTCAGACATGAGTCCCTTTCTCACTGCACCATCAGGATTCAAGCAAGCCGGGCCGAAGACGGCTGAAATGCCAGAAACCGGTCCCTGGTAGCTTGTCTCCTTTCCGGTGAAGAATTAGCTTGGTAGTTTAGTCTGCCCTGTTCCCATGATGCACTGGGCCAGGGACAGACTGATTTGCATATAGCCAGGTTCTGAGCTGGGATGGTGCAGTGAGATAAATAACGGTGATGGATCAAGCCCTGATCTTTGGACTGGGTAAGAGTGGTCTGCTTAATTCAGACACTCTGTTCATCACCACCCCCTTTTCTGAATCGTTTTTGGCCACTACAGGTGTGGCAGGGTATACTCAGACATGAGTCAGTTTCTCACTGCACCATCAGGATTCAAGCAAGCCGGGCCGAAGACGGCTGAAATGCCAGAAACCGGTCCCCGGTAGCTTGTCTCCTTTCCGGTAAAGAATTAGCTTGGTAGTTTAGTCTGCCCTGTTCCCATGATGCACTGGGCCAGGGACAGACTGATTTACATATAGCCAGGTTCTGAGCTGGGATGGTGCAGTGAGATAAATAACGGTGATGGATCAAGCCCTGATCTTTGGACTGGGTAAGAGTGGTCTGCTTAATTCAGACACTCTGTTCATCACCACCCCCTTTTCTGAATCGTTTTTGGCCACTATAGGTGTGGCAGGGTATACTCAGACATGAGTCCCTTTCTCACTGCACCATCAGGATTCAAGCAAGCCGGGCCGAAGACGGCTGAAATGCTAGAAACCGGTCCCTGGTAGCTTGTCTCCTTTCCGGTGAAGAATTAGCTTGGTAGTTTAGTCTGCCCTGTTCCCATGATGCACTGGGATAGGGACAGACTGATTTGCATATAGCCAGGTTCTGAGCTGGGATGGTGCAGTGAGATAAATAACGGTGATGGATCAAGCCCTGATCTTTGGACTGGGTAAGAGTGGTCTGCTTAATTCAGACACTCTGTTCATCACCACCCCCTTTTCTGAATCGTTTTTGGCCACTATAGGTGTGGCAGGGTATACTCAGACATGAGTCCCTTTCTCACTGCACCATCAGGATTCAAGCAAGCCGGGCCGAAGACGGCTGAAATGCCAGAAACCGGTCCCCGGTAGCTTGTCTCCTTTCCGGTGAAGAATTAGCTTGGTAGTTTAGTCTGCCCTGTTCCCATGATGCACTGGGCCAGGGACAGACTGATTTGCATATAGCCAGGTTCTGAGCTGGGATGGTGCAGTGAGATAAATAACGGTGATGGATCAAGCCCTGATCTTTGGACTGGGTAAGAGTGGTCTGCTTAATTCAGACACTCTGTTCATCACCACCCCCTTTTCTGAATCGCTTATCTAAATATAATCATGCCATTTCCACAGCGTTGGACGCTATAGCTCCCATGAAACTATGCAAGCTGCGTCCCGCACAATGTCAAAAAGTTTGGTATACTGACCAACTACTTTCTAACAAACAGGCCTGCAGGAAGCTAGAATTTGGAGACTATCTCATTCTGAGGATGACAACAACCGTTACTACATTGCCCTGGCCACATATCATAAGAACATCAGACTGGCCTGAAAGAACCACATTGCCTCACAACTTACGGAGGCGGGCAATGCCTCCAAGGTTTTGTATCAGATCCTTCAATCTTTCACCAAACCCATGGCCTGTGAGAGTCTTGATTTGTCATCACAACAATTATGTGATGACATCTCTCTATATTTCACTAACAAGATAGACATGATTTACGATAAAATTACCAATACGAGTATTTCTACGAGCTGCCCCATGTTGCCATCTCAGAATTGTGGGGCTGCTAATTCCATCTCGCTTACCGAGTTTCCTGCAGCCTCCCTGGGTGAGGTAGAGGCTCTCATTGGTCAATCAAGAGTGGATCCCCGTTAGATCTTATTCCTGCAAGAGTTGTGCCATCTTTGGGCAAGTCACTTGGTCCTATGATCCAGTCTCTTGTCAACCTCTCGCTTTCTGAGGGTCGGGTACCACAGGAGTGAAAGATGGCTCAGGTGAGACCCATTCGCAAAAACTCTACCATTCCTTGGACCGAATTGTCCAACCTTCAACCCATACCTCTCCTTCTGTACCTGAGCAAACTAATGGAGAAGTTCATCAACGCCCATCTGTCGAGCTTTATCGAGTGAACAGGAGGCTTGAATTACTCCCAGTCCGGTTTCAGGCCCAATTATAGCACCGAATCAGCGCTCCTCTCGATGACAGATGACATCCAAATGTCCCAGGATAAGTGGAATTTGATGATTCTGGTGCTATTGGACCTGTCCGCAGCGTTCGATATGATATCCCATGACATTCTGCTCAGCCGTTTGGAGGAGGTGGGGCTTGAGGGTTCACCGCTGTCCTGGATGAGGAGTTTTCTATCGCCGCACACAGTGTGTTAGTATGGGCTCATTTCGATCTGCTCCTGTAGAGCTTACAAAGGGGGTGCCATAGGGCTCATGTTTGAGCCCTACACTTTTTAACATCTATGTGGCCCCCCTGGCCAGCCTTATAAGATCCTACGGATTCATCCCAGTGTAATAAGCTGATGACACTCAGCTCCTCTTCCCATTTAAGTCACTAAGCTCGGCGGTTAAACACTCCTTAAAAGAAGGCATGAAGGCTGTTTCGCAATGGATGGCCTAGAATTTCCTGCAGTGCAATGTAGTTAAAAGGGAGGTAATGCTCTTTGGGGAAGCCACACTGTTGTGGACTCCTGACTGGTGACCCATAGACCTGGGCCCCGTCCCCAGCCCTAAGCAGGTGGTGAAAAACCAGAGTGTCCGCTTAGACCAAGGTCTTTTTCTAAAAGAGCACGTAAACCTAACTACCGGGTCCTGTTTTCTAGTAATAGGACTACTCCGAAGAGTGTTTCCCTTACTACCAGACACAACTAGGAAAACCCTTGTTCAGGCCCTGGTGCTCAGTCGCCTGGATAATTGTAACGGATTGTTGATCTCAGCAAACCACAGCCTACTTAGTAGGCTCCAGGTAGTTCAAAATACTGCCGCAAGGTTAGTCCTAAATGCTCCACCTAGATCCCCACCACGCCCTTTGCTGGAAAAACTTCATTGGTTGCCGATCCACCAACGGATCAAATTTAAGACCTGCTGTGTTGTCCATAAGGGCATACACGGCCTGGGCCCAACATATCTGGCGGAAAAGTTTGTCCCCTACAACCCAGTATGTGCCCTCCGTTCCAGTAAGCAGTCCCTTCTTCAAATCCCCACTTTCAGAAGGGCGAGACAGGGTGGAAAGGCACTTTCCTATCTTGGCCATTGCCTTTGGAACAAACTCCCCGATTCCCTCAAGCATTGTATGGACCATTTGGTATTCAGGAAACTGCTAAAAACATTTTTGTTCCAAACCTAGCACCATCCCTAGATCTCTAGTTCATCCACTCTTAGTCTATCACTTGCTTTGGGCGCAGAGATACTCCTTCGGGAGTCGATTCTAGCGCGATACAAACCCACAAATAAATAAATGAATAAATAAGCCTGAGTTAATCGTTTTTCCCATCGCACAGGGTAAAAGCCGGCCTGGTATTGTTGATGGAAAAACAGGAAGTGATATTAAAACACCACAGAGAAAAAAAATATAAGGTACAGTATGTAGACAGACATGTAGTTCTGCTGTAGTTGTTGTTGACTGGTTTACCTGTTTGCCACTCACGAAATGGCCATAGTTCTTCCGTAAACCGATAATGATGATCCATCCATCCCAGTGAGTGACTGTAAAGAAAAAAGATATTATGTAAATTTGATCATCAAGACTCATCATCATCATGGTATATTGGCAAAATCAATGTTGTTCATGCAGTCGCAGTCTACACACACAGTGAGTCCAAGGACATTTGGCATATTAAAAAATGCAACGTAGTGGCCCCTGTAGTAGAAGTACAATTTGAATTAAACAAGGTAAAAAAACAGAGTAGACTTGAGTTAAATTTAGTGTGTAAAAGATTAAATAATAACAGAAGACATATGATTCATTTCATGCACAACAAACAAACAGCAATTGCTTTCATCAGAGCCAGACAGCCAGTGCTGTCCACTGCATGCCATCTCATTATTCATTACCTGTTCCACTTTTTGTGCGTATCTTGTTCTTAAAGTGAAGGCCCACAGGGCAGCGTCTCGTGTCAATTTCAGAAGTAACTGTCAGCAATCAGCATATAGTCAGTAATTCCAGTCCCACTTCTTTTGAGGGGACTCGTCTACGAAGCGACAGTTTCTTCATTCTGCGTAATCCAGCCATCTGCCTTGAGGGAAATGGATAGGGGGAGTCTGGAGGAGGAGGAAAGAGGGGCATGACTGAGTTGTGAACTTGTGAACTTCAGGATTACAGACAGCGGCACCTTCAATAATAAGACAAAGACAGTGCTGCTGATGGATTTGTTGTGATTAGAGTTTTGTTGTGGTAAAAGTTGCAAAACAAAGAAAGACACACAGGAGTAAAAGTGAATAAGGAGTCAGGATGAACAAAAAAGGAAGTCAGTTTCAGGCCTAGGTGTCAGGGAAGTAGAGCTTGTCCTCAAACTCTGTGAAATGAGACAGGAGTAGGTCAGCTAACAGAGAAGAACTTCTGTCACCTAAGTCGGTGTCCTCTTCTTCCTGCGTGGATTCACGTATTTTGTAATCTGGTGGTATGAAGTGCTGATTCATCTTGATCATTGTTAACCTCCCCACATATTTGGGCGAGAGGCGGGTCCTTTTTGAAGTTACAATGGCACCAGCAGCACTGAAAACACATTCAGAAGACACGCTTGCGAGTGGGTAAGACAAATAATTTAGAGGCAGCTTGGTGATCAGTGGCCAGTGAGGCCTTTCCCCATACCAATACACCAATAGGTTGTGATCAATGTAGACCTCTGTTGGGTCATCCAGATAGGCCTGCACCATCCACTCAAGGTCATCCAGGGCTGCTCCACTTTGCGTACCATCTGTGGCCTTTGCATCAGCACTGGAACGAGCAAACCCTTGATGAGTTATCCAATCCGCTTCCGACAATAGTACGGCTGGGCCTGGTGCAGGTGAGGATGATGATACGGTTGCTGGTGTGGGTAACGGCTGTGTGGGAAAATGACTGCCTTCGGCCACAGAAGTAGACCTTGACGTCGGATGGCAGGGTGATAAAGTAGTACTTCTGCCGGTTCCTTCAATTTCCTGCCACTCTTTTTCGAACCGAGTGGCTGACAGAGCTAGCCAATGTTTGTACTTTGTAACATCTGCTTCAGTAAAAGGAATGAATGCTTTGCTGGCCAGTGCATTTTTGTACCGTGGATCTAGAATAGTGGCACAAATGTAATGTTGGTATGTATGTATTTTTTTAAGCCTTTCATTGTCAACTAGGCAGGTTAATAAGATCTCAGCCAACGGATATGCTTCTTGCTTTTCAGTATCATCTTTGAACGTTGAAGACACCGCCTTCAGTTGGTGCTCTAGCATGCGCAACAATGGGATAGCTTTTCCCAAAGTACAGTCCTCCCTGCTGACTTCACGTGTGAAGACCTCAAAATGACTAAACATGTCTGTCAGGCTTTTAACTAGGTCCCATTCCTCCAACTCTAGCCTCATGTCTTTCATAGAAGAACCCAGTGCAAAGACATAATCATTGATTACCAAGCACTACTCAGACAGACGCTCAAGCATGTAGAGGGTTGAGTTCCAACGTGTTACCACCTCCTGGATGAGTCCTCTGACTGGCATTCTACGTTCATGTTGAAGTTTCCTCAGCTGCTTCCGGGCCTTAAAAGAATGGCTGAAATGTGTGCCGATTCTTCAGCAGGTGGTCAGTAACTTGCTGACTGTGTTTTCTTTTTTCAAGAAATCTTGAACAATGTTGATACTGTGCGCCAAACACGGCACTCTGAAATAGCCACCATCATTCATGGCCCTAACTATATTACTGCCATTATCCGTGGAAACATACCAATCATGCACTTTCTTGGATGCAGCCATTCAAAGACCTTACTGTTAAACTCCTCCAAAATATTTACTGCAGTATGAGATTTCTCCATGGTAAACATGGCTACTATTGCATGTTTCCGACTAGCTTGAAAAATTGTGGCACGGTCAACACCTGCAGACATCTTTTCTCTTACCCCTGCAAAAGAGACCCAGTGTGCAGCGATGCACATGTAATCAAGGGCTTGGTAACTGGTCCACATGTCTGTTGTCAGGTGGATAGTGTGAACAGCACTCTTCTGCAAAGCTGCCCCAATCACCTCCAGCACATCTTGATGTAGTGCTGGAACCGCAACTCTGGCAACATAGGACCGGCTAGGAACCTTCCATTTAGGGCAGACTGTTGCCACAAATTGTCGAAAACACACCCCTTCCACGAAAGAAAAAGGAGAAGGTCCAGCTCTAAGGTTTTAGCCATCATTGCATTATAAAGACATGCCATTGGGTGGTTGCATTCCAATGGCGCCTCCGATCAAAACATGCTTTTAATGGTGGTCTGGACCGTTTTCATATGTGATGAGGATGCAGACCTCTTCAACCCAGTTAGGTTCATTGATGTACTTTTTCTCATTGGTGTCTCTACCAGACTACTTTGCCTCCTTGATGTTGTTCGGGTAGAGAGGGTGTGGGCGCTACGACTGCAGTGCTGCTGCCAGGGGTTCTGTGTGTACCAGAAAAAATGTCTCTCGGTTGTTCACCTCCCCCCTGCATGATCAGCTCCTCTTCGTCATCAGATGCAATATCAATGTCTACATTTGGATTTGTACTTTTGGCTTCCCGGATCTTACTCAGGTGCGCCTCCCACTGCATAGTGTGGTGTTTTGGGAGATGACCTCTCTTGCCTCCGGTACCATAGTTGGTACCAACCTTACCCAGAATAACTACAGTTTTACAAATCGAACAAAGAACTAGGTTTTCTGCCTTTTTGCTAACACTAAAAAAGCCCCAAACTGGGGAGTTGAGATGTCTGGTGGTGGTGGTGGAGGTGCTACTTTCAATGCCAGATGAAGTGGAGGATGGGCGTTGCCGAATTTGACTCTGTTGTGCACTTACAGTTACAGCCCCACTACTTGGGGTAACGGAGGTCGAGCTGGATGGAGGTCCCTGCAGGCCCTTCTGAAGAGAAAATATGGCAGCTGTAGGTCATGTTGGTGTAGTAGTTACCTGTGTTGTTGGTGGTACCAGTGCCACGCCGCCCACATCCCGCTCAGCAGCAATTCAGGATTGGGTAAAAATGTCTGTCTGCTGCATGCTCGCTGGGGCTGGGGTGACGACTGTGATGACTGGGTCGTCATCGTCAGACTGTTCATCAGCAGCAGAATCCACCACTTCTACTTCTTGTTCGTCGTCATCACCCATAAGTGAAAGCCTTACGAGAACCTTCCTTTTAGGCTTAGCTACCTTTGTCGGCAAATGGCGTGCCTCCCTCTCAGACTGCATTGGTGGGTTCCAATCAAGATCAAGATCATCAGAAGGAAGGGGGTTTGAACAAGAACTTGTACTAGCCCTCCTTGACCTTTTTCTTGCTAGGGATCTGGAAGACAATGGATCATCAGGAGGAGTGGCTTGCTCGGATGATACCTACGCTTGAATCTCGATTTCCTGATGTGCCCCTACTTCTGGAGGAACAAGCATTGTGGGCAGTTGTGCCTCTTCATGCGCCTCTCCATGCGCCTCTCCATGCACCTCTACTTGCACCTCTACTTGCGCCACTACTTGCACATCTACTTGCGCCTCTACTTGCGCCTCTCCTTGCGCCACTCCTTGCGCCTCTCCATACGCTTCTCCTTGTTGCACCTGTGGTTGTCGTTGCGGCTGTGGTTGAACACTCGTCTGACGAGGTACACCCTGCTTTGATTGGATACTACTTTCTTGCGACGAGTCAACGCCAACATCACTGGTCGATGGTGATTGAGCAATTAAAGTGGCTGCCTCTGTGGCACTCATGGCATTGGGCCTACCTTGGCGTGGTGGCACTGAGACCAATGAAGCTGAGGTGCTGCTCTCAGCTTGGTCACCGGTGGACACCGCTGCTGCAGGCGTAGTTTTTTGTTTCCCAAAAAAAGTGTCTGTGGGCACACCAGTCTCCTTGGTAAGTGGCGCCACTTGCTTCTTCTGATCCTTCTTACTGGCAGTGGCACTGGCAACTTTCTTGGTAGAGGAGCTATGGCTACCTTTCTTTGGGCCCATCTTCTTAAGATGTCAGAAGAACAGCAGGCAGCAGTTGCACGGGTTGCAGAGTTGTCTGTGGCCACACGTGACGTCATGTGACGTTGTGCTGCACACAACGCAGCAGGACTTCTTCCTGGCACTGATGATGAACGATGAGGGTGATTGATTCATGGTTCTCTTTGTGCACCTAAAAGCAAAGGAAGCCAGAGGAACATCAGTTAAATAAATGTTACATATGTAGTGCTTCCATTAATATTTGCAACTAGGCATTTATAATTATTGCAACACACCCAAAAATAGAAAGACCAAAAATAAAAAAGGCAATTATTTCTAATAAAAAATGGATGTTTACATTGATAGAAGAGAGACCACACAGAGAGAGTTGTTTCATACACCACTGAGTACCCCTGGGCATAACAGATGAAACAAAGCAGGGCAGACTGGGTGCAGGCCTGTGGCACAAAGCACACTGCCTGGCTTCAAAATGGCCCCTTGACCCCCACCCACATGGCCCTTCCATGGACCAGGCCTCACAATGGCCCCCACCCACATGGCCAGGCCCCAACAACACCCCAAAAAATAAAAAAAAACACACAAAAAACACCACAATCCAATGCCATCGATGCCCTAAATGATGTTTAATATTTTCAAGAGACCTCCCACAGAAAGACTTGGTCCATGCACCACTGAGTACCCCTGGGCATAATGGATGAAAGCAGGGCAGGCTGGGTGCAGGCCTATGGCACACAGCACACTGCCTGGCTTCAAAATGGCCCCTTGACCCGCACCCACATGGCCCTTCCATGGACCATGCCTTAAAATGGCCTCCACCCACATGCCAGGGCCCAACACCACCCCCAAAAATCGAAAAACACACAAAAACACCACAATCCAATGCTAGCCATGCCCTAAATGATGTTTAAATTCTAGAGACCCCACAGAAAGACTTGGTCCATGCACCACTGAGTACCCCTGGGCATAATGGATGAAACAAAGGAGGGCAGACTGGGTGCAGGCCTATGGCAAAAAGCACACTGCCTAGCTTCAAAATGGCCCCTTGACCCCCACCCACATGGCCCTGACTGGACCAGGCCTCAAAATGGCCCCCACCCACATGGCCAGGCCCCAAAACCACCCCCAAAAATCGAAAAACACACAAAAAACACCACAATCCAATGCCAGCCATGCCCTAAATAATGTTTAAAATATTCAAGAGACCTCCTACAGAAAGCCTTGGTCCATGCACCACTGAGTACCCCTGGGCATAATGGATGAAAGTAGGGCAGACGGGGTGAGGGCCTATGGCACAAAGCACACGGCCTGGCTAAAAATGGTCCCTTTACCCCCACCCACATGGCCCTTCGATGGACCAGACCTCAAAATTAAGTATGGGCGAAATGCGCGAATTCGCGGAACGCAAATTCGCGCAAAAGCAAATTTGCTTTTCACATAATCCGCATGTTTGCGTGTTTGCGGGGCTTTTTGCGTGTTTGCGGGCCGCTAGCAGCGCACCGACCGTGAAGTTACCCATGTGGCCGTACATAGGCGCGCCCATCTTGTCTGCGTGCGTATTTCCGTTTACAGGCGCTATATTTGCAAGCTCGCGTTGTGCGCCGGCCGCAATTACATGTTCGCATGCGGTTTTTTGTGCTTGCGGGGAAAATATTGCGCAAACTTACCCATGCGGCCCTTAATGGGCGTGGCCATCTTGTTTTTCATTCATTGCTATGGTTCTGGGCATGCATTTGCAATCCTCCCCTAATCTTTGGAATCCTTTGTTTCTTTGAACTTTTTTGGATCTTTTTTACTCATTATCTATCCCTCTCTTTTTCTACATCTATATTTTGTGGGTTTTTCTACTTTTGTTTACTTTAAAGCTACTTTTTTTTAACTCTTTTCTTTTCTTTACTTTTTCCCTATTCTTTCCTAATTTTTTTTTTAAGCTGTCCAGGAGCATTGCAAAGGGAGCCGGGAAGAGCAAAGGGAAGGGTCCTCACCCCGTACCCGGCTCCCTTGCGGGCGATTGAGGGGGGAGGAGGTGGATGCCTGGGAGGTTTTCAACGAGGTGTAGTAGGCCGCACTTATATTTTATGTTCTGCACCACCTCCCAAAGACCGTGGTAGCAGGGAGCAGGCCCGGTCAAGGGTATGGCCTCCGGGAGCGTCACCAGCTGTGGGATAAGGTGTGCCGGGCCATGCGTAGGGAGTCGGGGGTCCGGCGCACCTATGACCAAGCGACGCACCGGTGGGCTGACATCCTCAACTGGGAGCAGGACCTGCTCAACCTGCTAGGCGTGGAGATCCCTAGCCTTGGTGAGTAGCTATTTAATAACTACTTTGCTTTCTACTGCTCTGGGTTATATTACTAATATATGTTTTTCCCGAAGAGCAAGAATGCTGCTGATTTGATTACATTGCAGGTAAAATAATGTTTAAATAGCTTCTGCGATTGCAGGTGCTCGCCTCCTCAGTGGCATTGCTACTATGCTTACTTGTTTGCAACTTTGTGCTCATTTGGCCTGAATATGTATGAGTGTAGTACTTTACAGAACTGCATAATGCTAGAGAGACTAGAGACTCAAGTCTAGTCCTGCCTTTGTACTCCTGCTGCCACTAAGAAGAAGAGATAGTGGTGGATTGATAGGTTGAGTATATTATGACTTGTTATTAGTAGTATGACATTTTTTAGTGGTCTGCAATGATGCTGACGGACTGTGTCTGTCACGTCGCGTGCTGCTGAGTGCTGGGAGTCGTAGTAGAACCTTTTTGTTGTTGGTTTAGTTAGTGATTTACATAACTTTCCAAGTAGACGGTCTGCGAATCCAGCAATACTGTACTAGTATCCTCCTAGTTGACCAGATCAGATAGGTCAATACATGTAGTGCAATTGTTGGTAATTTGTTTCCCCAAGATAGTTTTAGATTGTGGTCAAAGAAATCAAATATTTAAAAAAAACAATCATCCATGTTTGTGTTTATTTCATGTTCACATTCAGCACCTCCCTGGGACAAGAAGAGTACACCCCAGACTCCGGCGGAAGAAAGTGTGCAGGAACGGTCCTCTGCAGCCTCTCTTGCTGGCCCCAGTAAGTTGTTCTGCTGGTAATTATATTTATACTTCCCTAACTTTTACAGCTCCTATTCATTCCAAACTGTTTCCTAATTCTGTTTTTTACAAAATAGTCTTTGATCTTCTTGTAGACTGTTTCTACATTCTTATCCTGCCTCTCTACCATCACTCTCTGTGCTACTACTATTTACTATTATTATGAGTCGGTCTGTTTAGGTAGCTAAGCTTGCCCCATCGGCAAACGGTGTTAAACAAAACTCTGATCCATCAATAGCTCTAGAGGCACTCAGTCCAATCCTCTGGGTTGCCCTGGCTGTGTATTCCAGTCTTCTTAATGTTAGTGCTTTGACAATTTCCAACAACAAAATTTCAATGTCAACCAAGAATAAGCTAGTAGTTGGCTTTTTGATTTGATAGTAGCACATACCATTCCGCTAGTGTTTCAGGGACTATTCTGCACATACAGAAGTATGTACAAGAGAAATAGGACATTGTTGATGATAGGTGCAGTTCTACTTTCCACATACCTCAGTCAGAAGTAACTGTGCGGGACTCGGGAGCCCTCACCTTGTTGGAAGTGGAACTTCAAGTCCTCCTGGTGGTGATGAGGAGTAGTTGGATCTGTCTGTAATCAGAAAAATGTTGCACGTTAAAAAGCAAGCATTCATCAGTTGTGCCAAAAAGTGTTGCATGTTATGGCTAAGCATATAAGTTAACACCCTTCCCAAAACCGTGACTTTTCTTCAGTCCCAATAATGAAAAATTGTATATGTATTAACATTTTCTCTTCCATTACGAGACAAAATAGGGGGTGGTGTATGGCATCTAAAAATATTACTTGTTTTTTCTAGGCATCACAACATCGGATGCGGCACTACCCACCACCAGTGCCGGGGCCAGCAGCGTGGAGGGGTCTACTCCAGTGGCAGATGCGGCGGCGCCACCACAAGTGCCACCAGGAGGAGCTGAGGGGCTGGCTCAGCAGCGGCGGAGGGTGGTAAGTTATTATACTCCTTACTTATTGAAATTTGCGAGTAGTCTTGCAAAGGAGTGTATGATGTACTGTACAGCAGACAGTGCACTAGTACAAGTACACTGTACTGTTAAAAACAGTTACTAATTTAGAAGAAGTAAATTTTTGCCAATCACGGAGAAGACAGTCAACCATGACTTAGTAATAGCATTAGCGGCGGTAGTTCTCGGGTAAGCAATGGCCCCCTCTATTTGACTTCAACTCAGCTGGGAAACTTTTATCGTGAAGGCAAGTCATATCAGATGATCTTGAAGGATGTGAAGAACGAAAAGGGAAAGAAGGGTGAAAGGAAGGACGAGCGAGTCGTAACATTTACGACTGTATAGAATGATACGTGTTTTTGAATGCAGGCAGAGGTGGCTGATAGCAAGGATGGTTGGAGGAGAAAGAAAAGATGACTGCCTGTGTGGGTGAATCAGAAAATGCATGTGTGGTGTGCATTGCAATCTATTATTTGGATCAACCTCAAATGCAAGTCAAGACGGTGGTTTACCAAATAAAATGAAAATGGTGTTAGTTGGTTGTTGAGAAAAAGTAAACTTGGTACAAGTTGAGACATTAAGAAGAATGATAGACGTTTACTTTGGAAGCCTGGATGGCATCTTCTTCTTCCTCATAGATAGCAGAGGTGTATGTAGTAGAGCAGCCGCACAGCGGATGAACAGTGTTACTTTGAACAGCATGTCCGTGCCAGAGTAGCAAAGCTAAGGAAATCCAAATACTAGAAGTTGTGATTGTTCATAAAATTTAAATACTGCCTAGACTAACAGTACAGTAGTTTACTTTGCAAGCACAGCATATATTGTGTATGTATTGTATAGTTGACACTATATCAAGTCAAGTCCTTTCCTCAGGCAATTATGGGTACCATACTCACTCCCTATGTTAATAATTTTCTTTCAGCTGTGTCATGGGTGGACTATTGCTGTTGTTGACTCAATCTATCAAAACAAAGCACCTAAATTCATCCATCATATAAGCAAAGATCATGTGATCGGCAGGATAAATGATCAGAAATGATTAATCTTCATTTTCCTTTTGTAGTAGTCAAGGCCTGGGGGGGCAGTGCGAAATATAAATTACATTGAGCAGTAGCCCTTGATGTAACCAAGTATGGCCAGTGCCACCCCTATAGAAAAGTAAGAGCTTCCTATCCCCACCTGCATATACTGCTTAAAGTAATGTGAGTCTGCGTCATCATGGCTTGTGTCTGTTTTTCTTGGGTGCAAGCTGACTGAGCTGCCATTATGCCGGCTACCACAAGTCCACGTACAAGTAATTTCTTTTGCAAAATAAGAGAAAAAAAGAAGAATACTGGTGTAGTCTTTGACTCTCTGACTATGTAGTAGTGAGTCCATGGTGCTGCTAGTAGAATTCCTCAAACTCACACTAATGTCACAGGCCTACAAAGACCGCGGAAAGATACATGCCAAAATGTTATACTGTGCTTGCAAGTTGCTAGTGTTACCGGGAGACAACTGTCTGTTGAATTATTTTGACTTAATGTTGGCTACAGTATTTTTCTTTCTTTCTTCATATAGATGCTTCAAAAAAGCTCACTCGCAAGGAGATGGCTGTCCGGGCCAGGGCACGTAAGCTGGAGGCCATTTGCATAGAATATCAGCAGCTGTGGGCTCGGGAGCAGGAGGAGACGGCAACTACTGCATCCTCCTCCAGTGCCCCCGGGTCCACCAGCCAGCAGCCTCCAGCAAAACGGCGCAGTGGCCCGACAGCCTCCCCTGCCGCAGCACAGCAGCAAGAACAACAGCTGCCCCCCCCAGAGCCTGGATGGCAGTCTGGGCCGCCTCCTAAAGCGAGTGGACTACCTGGAGTGATTGGCAGAGAAGCAACAGCCCCAGCTCCGGGACCTCCGCAAAGAGGTGCAATGGAGGACACCGCCGGAGGAAGTGACTTTTTGTTGCCCCTTTTTTAAAGACCATTGGGGGGATGGGAATTGGGCGTTGGGGAAAGGGACTTGAAGGACATTTGGACATTGGTTGTGGTTAGGGAGGGGGGTGAGTTGGGTTAGTTTATTTTTGTTAGGGGAAATATATTCATTTATTTTACATACTTAACAAACATAGTATACGCTTTCATATTATTTTGTGTGGTGGTGGGCGGGGCTTACTGTATGTTTGCTTTCTTCAAACTTACCAGCATGAATTATCTAAACGTCCAAATGTACAAAAGTGCCACTAACAGAGTTAGTGAAATCAATTGCCCTACTAGTACTTTACCAGTACTACTGTGACACTGTCAGTCTCTCCTCTCCTCCGAGTCCTAGCCCATTATTCTACCTCCCCAAAATGCTTACCTTACCTGTGATTCATGTTTGAGAATAGGGCTAGGCAATGGGCTGGCTGCATGGCAAATGGCGAGTTGACTTGAATCATGGATTGTTGCAATATCATTGTTGTGCTGTTAGTAGTAGTGGTACACACTGGCAGTAGCAGCATATGGAAAAAAGGAAATGAAACATTGAGTGGCCTGAGCATAGCATTCGAAACAGTACAATAGATAGTAAGGTAGAGAACAGTGCCATAAATTGTAGCCTAAGCAGTGCTAAAGTATTCAAAAGATAAAGTACTAGTTGCGTGGAGTATGGCTACTATAAGAAATAGTATTAAGGCAAAGGACAAAGCAACGTAAGCATTAAGTATTCGATTTGTCACATGTAGGAGGAGGATGTTGTTGATGATCAATCCACGATGGCGCACATGAAATTCTGATTAGCATGATTTTTCTGTTGCTTTGACCTTATCCTCCCCAGCAAGTGTGTGGATTTTCTTGTTGTCATTTAGTCACACCTCAATGAAAAACCACACAGCCCGGGGGAAGAGGGTTAGGGTTTGAAAATTGGATGGGAATGGGGTTTTTCGGGAAAGTTTTGTGGGGAGAGGAAAAAAAACACATCATGTACAAACAACAAATGAAGAAAAACACATCTTTGGATTCGAAGATATCCATAAATCTTTTAAGGGACATAAAGGAAGTGCACTATTGCATGCATGAAGTTGTTTGATAAATGGATGGTTAGGTTACTGAAAAGTAGTACTTACTACAACTTATTAGTAACTATGAAGAAACAATTTGACAGTACATGGCTGCAGTAATAATTATAACTACGCAATTTCACTTGCCTCTCTGCTCTCAGAGAGAATAAACACTTATAGTACATTAAAGTAGTTTTAAAAATAGCAAAGAAACTCATCAAATAGCTGGAGAGATTAATTTGAAGCAGAGAGCAAACAAACGCACATAGTCACACTCGTAGAAGTTCAAGTTAAGCATGGGCGGAAAATCCGTTTCGCTCGCGGATTTTGCGGATTTTCGGTAAATTCGCAAAATCCGCAAATCCGCGAGCAGCGGATTTTATGGCTTGCTCGCACTGTTCGCGTGAGTTCGCGGCTTCCCTGTACAACTTCGCGCCCCGCGAATAAGCGCTAAATTGCAGAAATACGATCTTAGCAAAACTGAAACTACTTACCAGGTTCAAAAGTTCAGGCTCATCATTAGTAGCCATTTCCTGTAGTGCTTCCTGAGGGGCCCCTCCAGAGTTCAGTTGCCAGTTGCAACTATTATGTGACCCTGCTCTGAACCTCAGAATAGTTACACATATGCCACAAAGGTCCTGAATTACAGCTAAGGGAGACAAGCAGGAGCCAGGCTGGAAGTTCAAATCCATTAATCAGCCCCTAATTCATTATTGTCAGTTGGGGCAGGGCAGGTGTTGTAACTAATTTTGCAACAATGAAAGCACTTAGCAAGTGCAAAAGATCACTAATCAGGAAGCACTAAGGAAGAAGGTGCCAGCTAAAAAAATATTCTGTGACACATTAATCAGCCCCAAATTAATTCAGGTCACTTGAGGCAGGGAAGGTGTGCTTTGCTTTGCCACAATAATGTACACTGACTGGACAACCAGAGGGTGCTGTGATGAAACAGAGGGTGGAATGGGTGGGCCAGAGGGTGGCATGAGTAGTCAGAGAGTGGCAGTGGTGACAGAGAGTGGCAGTGATGAAGAAGAGTGTCCCAAACAGGCTGGACACGTAGAAACAACAAGTTCGCAAAACTTGCGACCCGACAGGTAAGTTCGCGTTTGCAAAATTGTACAAAACCCTCGCGAACTGGCAGAAACCCGCGCGAACATACAAAAAAAAAATCCGCAAATTCGCGAGAATTCGCGGATTTTGCGGATTGCGAGTTCGCAAATCCGCAAAATTCGCGAACGCGAGATTCGCAAAATTCGCCCATGCTTAGTTCAAGTTCACAACAATAACATTTAAAAGATAAGGAGAAGTTAAGAGGATACTGTAACTGTATGTTGTAGTTGTCCTGTTGAACTTGTGAAGTTGCATGCATCCAGCCATTCCTCCTATTCGCGGTACTCCTCCATTCCATCTGACGCTCCGTCGATCAATCTTGGTGACCAGACACACTGTCCACTGCCTGCCTGATGTGGAATTGCGGATCGTTTGTTCCATGGCACAGGTTAAAAGCCGGCCTGTAATTGTTGATGGAAAAACAGGAAGTGATAATAAAACACCACGGTGAAAAAAATATAAGGTACAGTATTACATATAATCATCATTTCGAAAGTGCGTCTGAGTCTCCTCTTCAAGGACAGTAATTAGTAACTATGGGCGATTTTTGCGGATCGTGCCAAAACGCTGTCTGCAACTAGGCCCAAACCAGCCTTTCACACCATGGATTTTCTTCAAACCACTTGCAATCAAAATTAGACCTTCCCAGCAGGGCTCCTGGAACCCTCAACCCACCCCAAAGATCTAGAACGCTCACAAGCAGCCCCCCAAAAACATCCAATACTGCTAGGCCTAAGTTTCAAGTGTGCCAAAACGCTGTCTGCAACTAGGCCCAAACTCCCCTTTCCCACCATGGATTTTCTTCAAATTACTTGCAATCAAAATTAGACCTTCACAGCAGTGCTCCCAGACCCCTCAACCCACCCCCAAAAATCTAGAACCCCCCCAAGCAGCCCCCCAAAAACATGCAATACTTCTAGGCCTGAGTTTCAATTGTGCTAAAACCCTGTCTGCAACTAGGCCCAAACCCCGCTTTTCCACCATGGATTTTCTTCAAACCACTTGCAATCAAAATAAGACCTTCCCAGCAGTACCCCCAGACCCCTCAATCCACCCCCAAAGATCTAGAACCCCCCAAGCAGCCCCCCCGAAACATGCAATACTGCTAGGCCTAACTTAAAATCGTGCCAAAACGCTGTCTGCAACTAGGCCCAAACCCCCCTTTGACACCATGAATTTTATTCAAATTACTTGCAATCAAAATTAGACCTTCCCAGCAGTGCTCCCAGACCCCTCAACTGACCCCCAAAAATCTAGAACCCCCCCAAGCAGCCCCCCAAAAACATGCAATACTGCTAAAAAAAAAACGTTTCCACCATGGATTTTCTTTTAACCACTTGCAATCAAAATTAGACCTTCCTAGCAGTGCTCCCAGACCCCTCAACCCTCCCCCAAAGATCTAGAAGCCCCTCAAGCAGCCCCCCAAAAACATGCAATACTGCTAGGCCTAAGTTTCAATTGTGACAAAACGCTGTCTGCAACTAGGCCCAACCCCCCCTTTTCCACCATGGATTTTCTTCAAACCACTTGCAATCATTTCATTTCATTTAGAAACTTTATTCGGTTTTAGTATATGAAACCATAAAAGTGATGTTGCCACAATCAATACTGTACATGATTAAAACAAAGATCCAAGTCCCAACGGTCATACATATACAAAGCAATTACATATAAAAATAAAGTATGTTTAAAAAGACAGCCATTGAAAAACAGATATGAAATAGCAGCAATTTGGCATATACTTAGATCATCCTTCTACTTGCAATCAAAATTAGACCTACCCAGCAGTGCCCCCAGACCCCTCAACCCACCCCCAAAGATCTAGAACCCCCCCAAGCAGCCCCCAAAAACATGTAATACTGCTAGGCCTAAATTAAAATCGTGCCAAAACGCTGTCTGCAACTGGGCCCAAACCCTCCTTTCCCACCATGGAATTTCTTCAAACCACTTGCAATCAAAATTAGACGTTCCCAGCAGTGCTCCCAGACCCCTTAACTAACCCCCAAAAATGTAGAACCCCCCGAAGCAGCCCCCCAAAAACATGCAATACTGCTAAAAAAAAAATCTTTTCCACCGTGGATTTTCTTCTAACCACTTGCAATCAAAATTAGACCTTCCCAGCAGTGTTACCAGACCCCTCAACCCACCCCCAAAAATCTAGAACACCCCAAACAGCCCCCAAAAACATGTAATACTGCTGACCCCAAAACATGGGAAATCGCGCCTTGACAAAAAAGTGCTGTTTTCAGCACTTCCACTACTTCGATCCTCTTGAAACTTACCAGGACACTTGTTCCAGTGATTCCGAAGAATCTCAGCAAGGCAGAACAAAATCGATCCACTGGAAGGTGTATGAATAGTTCACCCAAACACACGCGCCCGCAAAACACCAAAAAAGGACATATTCGGCCAATTGTGAAAAAACGCCAAACCCCCCTAAAACCTTGCCAACATCATTATGAATGAGACTGCATCGGGCCTTGAGCCCTAGACTCCAGGTCCCTACCAACTTAATAAATAAACCCAAAAACGCTAGTAAACCGCACTGAACCCTAAACCCTAGATATGCTTTGTCTGTCTGTGTCAAAGAGCCTAGGTATGCTACACCAGGTTGCTTCAATCAGTGGTGCCTGCCTTGACCGTCTGCATGGCCCTGCCGCAAGCATGGGCCAAAAATCCGTTCTGCCTGGACCAGACCTCAAAATGGACCCCACCCACATGGCCAGACCCCAACAACACCCCAAAAATGTAAAAAAAAAAAAAAAAATCACCACAATCCAATGCCATCCATGCCCTCAATGATGTTTACATTCAAGACAGAGAACCCACACACAGCCTTGGTCCATGCACCACTCACTACCCCTGGGAATAATGGGTAAAAGCAGGGCAGGCTGGGCGCAGGCCTATGGCTCAAAGCGCACTGCCTGGCTTCAAAATGGCCCCTTGTCCCACAGCCACATGGCCAGGCCCTGCCTGGACCAGGCCTCAAAATGGCTCCCACCCACATGGCCAGACCCCAACAACACCCCAAAAAGTCGAAAAAAACACACACAAATCACCCCAATCCAATGCCATCCATGCCCTCAATGATGTTTAAATTCAAGTCAGAGGCCCCACACAAAGCCTTGGTCCATGCACCACTCACTACCCCTGGGCATAATGGGTGAAAGCAGGGCAGTCTGGGTGCAGGCCTATGGCTCAAAGCACACTGCCTGGCTTCAAAATGGCCCCTTGTCCCACAGCCACATGGCCAGGCCCTGCCTGGACCAGGCCTCAAAATGGCCCCCACCAACATGGCCAGACCCCAACAACACCCCAAACAATTCGAAAAACACACAAAAATCACCACAATCCAATGCCATCCATGCCCTCAATGATGTTTAAATTCAAGAGGCCCCTCAGAAAGACTTGGTCCGTGCACCACTCACTACCCCTGGGCCTAATGGCTAGTGAGGCTTTACAGGCACCCCAAAATTTAAAAAAAAATCCACATATAACAGAGAGCTAACATTTCATGACATAAATGAGATTTAAGTTAAAAAAAACTCACAGAAACAGTTGTATCATGCACCCATGACTAACCCTGGGTCTACTGGATACATTGGCTACCCACAATATATTTTTTTTACAGATGTGAAAAAGTTTTAAAATTGTAGTTGCAGCAACTGCAATGCCCCAAACAACACCAACTTACTTGTAAAATCTCAAATCCAAATTTAATCCAAAAGTGATCCAAACAAAAAGTCCTCAAATAAAAATATCCAGCAGCAGTCAAAAAATGTCCTCCTTCCAGCTCCAGATCCAAATGAAAAGTGACCAGGACATGGACAAAGCACTGGGAGGAGCCTGCTGGACAGGGACAGGAAGTTGGAGACTCTGGGGGCACTTCCTTCCTCCCACCCCCCAAAAATGGACTCCTTGCACAAAAAGTGCAGCCACATGTCAATCTGAGGAGTTATTCTGATCCAAATCATAATTTTCCGAAGGTTTATACTCCCTTCCGTAGATTTCTTGTGCAGAATTGCAATTTTTGCAAGTTCGGGAAAGCGAGCTGTTCAAATCTCCCGCCAGATGTCAGCTGCATGGCGCATCTACGTGTTCGCAATAGTTTTCTCGCGCAGTGCGTGATCGCGGGCCTTTATGACGTATTCGCGATCAGCAAGTCTCGCAGTGCAAGATGGCGGGCCGTTATGACATACTCGTGGTCGAAAAGTCTAGCACGGTCACGCAGCCAGATCCAAAATGGCACAGCGCTTGCAAACCAGGAGGAAAAACAACTCGGCGAACTCAGAATTACCGTAGGTCAACGCCGCGTGCACGAGATTGTATTTTTGAAGCGCGACTTAGCAAAAAAATCTGCCAGCTTGCGAATTGTGAATTTTTTGACAAGTTCGCATGATTCGCGGACAGCGAAATTACCAACAATTAGCAAATTCCGTGAGAGGAATTGATTTTCAGCCCACACTTACTCTGTACCTCTCCCTGGCGCACAGGTGCATCTCCAGGAGCTCGTCAGCTCAGAGGCTCAAGGGAGCCTTTTCAAACAGAAGGGGGATGGGAGCACACTGCTTCACCTCCCAGCACAGTTCGCCTCTTTGCATCCTGGTAAATGCAGTTTAATTTACATGCCTACTTGAAGTTTTTCAGAGATTTTCACCAACGTTGGTGTAGGTTAGTGCTGTTAATCTCTAGACACTTGTGTTTCTGGATTTTATCCTTCATCAGTAGAGATAACATGAAATTTATCCGGGGTTTGTTGAGAAAGCTGCCACATTCCTCTCAGGTCTCTGTACCTCTCCCTGGTGCACATGTGCATCTCCAGGAACTTGTCAGCTCAGAGGCTCAAGGGAGCTTTTTCAAACAGAAGGGGGGATGGGAGCACACAGCTTCACCTCCCAGCACAGTTCGCTCCTTTGCATCCTGGTAAATGCAGTTCAATTTACATGCTTACTTGACTTTTTCGGAGTGCTTCACCAACGTTGGTGCAGGTTAGTGCTGTTAATCTCTAGACACATGTGTTTCTTTATTTTATCCTTCTGTCAGGCCTTGCGACGTTACTCCTCAGGATGGGTTTGATGCTGATAGGGGGCCCACCGCTAGATCATCCCAAGTCTGGCTCTTAGACCACAGACTGTTAAGGAGATCAAGCGGGGGGAAAAGATAGGTAGTCCGGAGGGGAACCGCTGGGCAACTGGAGCAGGAACCTGTAACATACAAAACAGGGAATCAATGGAAGAGCGGCGCTAACTCTATCTATTCTCCGCGATCAGTGGTATATCCGCCACCCACCTGAATAATCTTGTAAGTGATGAGAAAATGAAGAGTGACAGGTAAGGCGTCTTCTCAATTCTCAGAGTGTCCTGTGCAAAAGATATAAAGAAGACCATAAATGTGCCCCCTTTGTCCCACCACTAGATAAAGGGTTTCAATCTTCCCCTGAGTTAAGGAAAACCATTCATCACATACCCTCTGCGAACAGGAAGATGACCTAAAGCAATAATGAGGATGCCCTTCGCTTGACACAGTGTACATAAATGAAAGAACGTTCCCCTCCGATAGTTTGGTTACTGATTAGTACCGATAGGTACTTCAAATACCCCAAGAGTATCTCAACCACAGCAAACGGGAGTCAATTAGGGTACTTCCATACGTGAATACAGCAACTGAAATAATGCCCAGTTAAAGATAGCACCAAATGAATGAAAAGCACTCCTCTGCAGATACGTCTCTGCAAGGAACAGAAAAGACCTCCTGTTTCAAAGTTGCCCACAGGAAAACAAAAGCGTCAAAATCCTGAACCTTTCAGACTCAGCCGAGTCGGAAGATATATGGGTTAATAACACCTGTAGTTCAAACAATATACAAATGTTCCCCTAAGCGTGGGGAAAACCTGTAGCTGGCACACTGGAAACGAAGTGGGCGCTTCCTAAGCCCCTCCAATGTATCCACCCAGGTTTCGACGGAATCCGGAGTCCTCAGAACACGAACAAACAGCAAACGATGCGGGCGCTTCCTAAGCCCCACCTGTTAATCCAAAGGCTCCGCACTTCTGTCCGACGCGAGCTTAACCACAGCCCGTCCGGAACGAACACTAAAGCACAGAGCAGGTCGCAAAACCACCGAGCCAAAACAGGAAGGAATAATCGGCAAAGTCCCTTCCGCTACCGCCAGGATATCCCGTTTCCCAGGCGCGCATCGTCATCTGACGCGCCGCGTTAGGAAACATGGGTAATGTAGTCTTTGCATAAGTGAGTTACTTTCACAATTGCAGGCAGTGATTTACCGGAGGCCGGGAAACCTGACACCTTCATCAGTAGAGATAACATGAAATTCATCTGGGGTTTGCTGAGAAAGCTGCCACATTCCTCTCAGGTCACTGTACCTCTCCCTGGCACACAGGTGCATCATCAGGAGGTTGTCAGTTCAGAGGCTCAAGGGAGCCTTTTCAAACAGAAGGTGGATGGGAGCACACTGCTTCACCTCCCAGCACAGTTCGCTCCTTTGCATCCTGGTAAATGCAGTTCAATTTACATGCTTACTTGAACTTTTTCAGATTGTTTCACTAAGGTTAGTGCAGGTTAGTGCTGTTAATCTCTAGACACACAAGTTTCTGGATTTTATCCTTCATCAGTAGGGATAAAATGAAATTCATCTGGGGTTTTCTGAGAAAGCTGCCACATTCCTCTCAGGTCTGTGTACCTCTCCCTGGCGCACAGGTGCATCATCAGGAGCTCGTCAGTTCAGAGGCTCAAGGGAGCCTTTTCAAACAGAAGGTGGATGGGAGCACACTGCTTCACCTCCCAGCACAGTTCGCCCCTTTGCATCCTGGTAAATGCAGTTCAATTTACATGCTTACTTGAGGTTTTTCAGAGTGTTTCAACAAAGTTGGCGCAGGTTAGTGCTATTAATCTCTAGACACATGTGTTTCTGGATTTTATCCTTCATCAGTAGAGATAAAATGAAATTCATCTGGGGTTTGCTGAGAAAGCTGCCACATTCCTCTCAGGTCTCTGTACCTCTCCCTGGTGCACAGGTGCATCTCCAGGAGCTCATCAGCTCAGAGGCTCAAGGGAGCCTTTTCAAACAGAAGGGGGGATGGGAGAACACTGCTTCACCTCCCACCACAGTTCACCGCTTTGCATCCTGGTAAATGCAGTTCAATTTACATGCGAACTTGAAGTTTTTCAGAGTGTTTCACCAAAGTTGGTGCAGGTTATTGCTGTCAATTTCTAGACACATGTGTTTCTGGATTTTATCCTTCAGCAGTAGAGATAAAATGAAATTCACCAGGGGTTTGCTGAGAAAGCTGCCACATTCCTCCCAGGTCTCTGTACCTCTCCCTGGTGCACAGGTGCATCTCCAGGAGCTCGTCAGCTCAGAGGCTCAAGGGAGCCTTTTCAAACAGAAGGGGGATGGGAGCACACTGCTTCACCTCCCAGCACAGTCCGCACCTTTGCATCCTGGTAAATGCAGTTCAATTCGCATGCTTACTTGAAGTTTTTCAGATTGTTTCACTAAGGTTAGTGCAGGTTAGTGCTGTTAATCTCTAGACACATGAGTTTCTGGATTTTATCCTTCATCAGTAGAGATAAAATGAAATTCATCTGGGGTTTGCTGAGAAAGCTGCCACATTCCTCTCAGGTCTCTGTACCTCTCCCTGGTGCACATGTGCATCTCCAGGAACTTGTCAGCTCAGAGGCTCAAGGGAGCTTTTTCAAACAGAAGGGGGGATGGGAGCACACAGCTTCACCTCCCAGCACAGTTCGCTCCTTTGCATCCTGGTAAATGCAGTTCAATTTACATGCTTACTTGACTTTTTCGGAGTGTTTCACCAACGTTGGTGCAGGTTAGTGCTGTTAATCTCTAGACACATGTGTTTCTGGATTTTATCCTTCATCAGTAGTGATAACATGAAATTCATCTGGGGTTTGCTGAGAAAGCTGCCACATTCCTCTCAGGTCACTGTACCTCTCCCTGGCACACAGGTGCATCATCAGGAGCTTGTCAGTTCAGAGGCTCAAGGGAGCCTTTTCAAACAGAAGGTGGATGGGAGCACACTGCTTCACCTCCCAGCACAGTTCGCTCCTTTGCATCCTGGTAAATGCAGTTCAATTTACATGCTTACTTGACTTTTTCGGAGTGTTTCACCAACGTTGGTGCAGGTTAGTGCTGTTAATCTCTAGACACATGTGTTTCTGGATTTTATCCTTCATCAGTAGAGATAAAATGAAATTCATCTGGGGTCTGCTGAGAAAGCTGCCACATTCCTCTCAGGTCTCTGTACCTCTCCCTGGCGCACAGGTGCATCTTGAGGAGCTCATCAGCTCAGAGGCTCAAGGGAACCTTTTCAAACAGAAGGTGGATGGGAGCACACTGCTTCACCTCCCAGCACAGTTCGCTCCTTTGCATCCTGGTAAATGCAGTTCAATTTACATGCTTACTTGAACTTTTTCTGATTGTTTCACTAAAGTTAGTGCAGGTTAGTGCTGTTAATCTCTAGACACATGAGTTTCTGGATTTTATCCTTCATCAGTAGAGATAAAATGAAATTTATCTGGGGTCTGCTGAGAAAGCTGCAACATTCCTATCAGGTCTCTGTACCTCTCCCTGGCACACAGGTGCATCTTGAGGAGCTCATCAGCTCAGAGGCTCAAGGGAGCCTTTTCAAACAGAAGGTGGATGGGAGCACACTGCTTCACCTCCCAGCACAGTTCGCTCCTTTGCATCCTGGTAAATGCAGTTCAATTTACATGCTTACTTGAAGTTTTTCAGATTGTTTCACTAAAGTTGGTGCAGGTTAGTGCTGTTAATCTGTAGACACATGTGTTTCTGGATTTTATCCTTTATCAGTAGAGATAAAATGAAATTCATCTGGGGTCTGCTGAGAAAGCTGCCACATTCCTCTCAGGTCTCTGTACCTCTCCCTGGCACACAGGTGCATCTTGAGGAGCTCATCAGCTCAGAGGCTCAAGGGAACCTTTTCAAACAGAAGGTGGATGGGAGCACACTGCTTCACCTCCCAGCACAGTTCGCCCCTTTGCATCCTGGTAAATGCAGTTCAATTTACATGCTTACTTGAAGTTTTTCAGAGTGTTTCAACAAAGTTGGTGCAGGTTAGTGCTATTAATCGCTAGACACATGTGTTTCTGGATTTTATCCTTCATCAGTAGAGATAAAATGAAATTCATCTGGGGTTTGCTGAGAAAGCTGCCACATTCCTCTCAGGTCTCTGTACCTCTCCCTGGTGCACAGGTGCATCTCCAGGAGCTCGTCAGTTCAGAGGCTCAAGGGAGCCTTTTCAAACAGAAGGTGGATGGGAGCACACTGCTTCACCTCCCAGCACAGTTCGCTCCTTTGCATCCTGGTAAATGCAGTTCAATTTACATGCTTACTTGAAGTTTTTCAGAGTGTTTCACCAAAGTTGGTGCAGGTTATTGCTGTCAATTTCTAGACACATGTGTTTCTGGATTTTATCCTTCATCAGTAGAGATAAAATTAAATTCATCTGGGGTTTGCTGAGAAAGCTGCCACATTCCTCTCTGGTCTCTGTACCTCTCCCTGGTGCACAGGTGCATTTCCAGGAACTTGTCAGCTCAGAGGCTCAAGGGAGCCTTTTCAAACAGAAGGGGGGATGGGAGCACACAGCTTCACCTCCCACCACAGTTCGCCCCTTTGCATCCTAGTAAATGCAGTTCAATTTACAAGCTCACTTGAAGTTTTTCAGAGTGTTTCACCAATGTTGGTGCAGGTTAGTGCTATTAATTTCTAGACACATGTGTTGCTGGATTTTATCCTTCATCAGTAGAGATAAAATGAAATTCATCTGGGGTCTGCTGAGAAAGCTGCCACATTCCTCTCAGGTCTCTGTACCTCTCCCTGGCGCACAGGTGCATCTTGAGGAGCTCATCAGCTCAGAGGCTCAAGGGAACCTTTTCAAACAGAAGGTGGATGGGAGCACACTGCTTCACCTCCCAGCACAGTTCGCCCCTTTGCATCCTGGTAAATGCAGTTCAATTTACATGCTTACTTGAAGTTTTTCAGAGTGTTTCAACAAAGTTGGCGCAGGTTAGTGCTATTAATCTCTAGACACATGTGTTTCTGGATTTTATCCTTCATCAGTAGAGATAAAATGAAATTCATCTGGGGTTTGCTGAGAAAGCTGCCACATTCCTCTCAGGTCTCTGTACCTCTCCCTGGTGCACAGGTGCATCTCCAGGAGCTCGTCAGCTCAGAGGCTCAAGGGAGCCTTTTCAAACAGAAGGGGGGATGGGAGCACACTGCTTCACCTCCCACCACAGTTCACCGCTTTGCATCCTGGTAAATGCAGTTCAATTTACATGCGAACTTGAAGTTTTTCAGAGTGTTTCACCAAAGTTGGTGCAGGTTATTGCTGTCAATTTCTAGACACATGTGTTTCTGGATTTTATCCTTCATCAGTAGAGATAAAATGAAATTTATCTGGGGTATGCTGAGAAAGCTGCAACATTCCTATCAGGTCTCTGTACCTCTCCCTGGCGCACAGGTGCATCTCCAGGAGCTCAGAGGCTCAGAGGCTCAAGGGAGCCTTTTCAAACAGAAGGGGGATGGGAGCACACTGCTTCACCTCCCATCACAGTTCGCCCCTTTGCATCCTGGTAAATGCAGTTCAATTTACATGCTTACTTGAAGTTTTTCAGATTGTTTCACTAAAGCTAGTGCAGGTTAGTGCTGTTAATCTCTAGACACATGAGTTTCTGGATTTTATCCTTCATCAGTAGAGATAAAATGAAATTTATCTGGGGTATGCTGAGAAAGCTGCAACATTCCTATCAGGTCTCTGTACCTCTCCCTGGCGCACAGGTGCATCTTGAGGAGCTCATCAGCTCAGAGGCTCAAGGGAGCCTTTTCAAACAGAAGGTGGATGGGAGCACACTGCTTCACCACCCAGCACAGTTCACCCCTTTGCATCCTTGTAAATGCAGTTCAATGTACATGCTTACTTGAAGTTTTTCAGAGTGTTTCACCAAAGTTGGTGCAGGTTAGTGCTGTTAATCTCTAGACACATGTGTTTCTGGATTTTATCCTTCATCAGTAGAGATAAAATGAAATTCATCTGGGATTTGCTGAGAAAGCTGCCACATTCCTCTCAGGTCTCTGTACCTCTCCCTGGCGCACAGGTGCATCTCCAGGAGCTCAGAGGCTCAGAGGCTCAAGGGAGCCTTTTCAAACAGAAGGGGGATGGGAGCACACTGCTTCACCTCCCATCACAGTTCGCCCCTTTGCATCCTGGTAAATGCAGTTCAATTTACATACTTACTTGAAGTTTTTCAGATTGTTTCACTAAAGTTAGTGCAGGTTAGTGCTGTTAATCTTTAGACACATGAGTTTCTGGATTTTATCCTTCATCAGTAGAGATAAAATGAAATTTATCTGGGGTATGCTGAGAAAGCTGCAACATTCCTATCAGGTCTCTGTACCTCTCCCTGGCGCACAGGTGCATCTTGAGGAGCTCATCAGCTCAGAGGCTCAAGGGAGCCTTTTCAAACAGAAGGTGGATGGGAGCACACTGCTTCACCACCCAGCACAGTTCACCCCTTTGCATCCTTGTAAATGCAGTTCAATGTACATGCTTACTTGAAGTTTTTCAGAGTGTTTCACCAAAGTTGGTGCAGGTTAGTGCTGTTAATCTCTAGACACATGTGTTTCTGGATTTTATCCTTCATCAGTAGAGATAAAATGAAATTCATCTGGGATTTGCTGAGAAAGCTGCCACATTCCTCTCAGGTCTCTGTACCTCTCCCTGGCACACGGGTGGATCTCCAGGAGGTCGTCAGTTCAGAGGCTCAAGGGAGCCTTTTCAAACAGAAGGTGGATGGGAGCACACTGCTTCACCTCCCAGCACAGTTCGCTCCTTTGCATCCTGGTAAATGCAGTTCAATTTACATGCTTACTTGAAGTTTTTCAGAGTGTTTCACCAAAGTTGGTGCAGGTTATTGCTGTCAATTTCTAGACACATGTGTTTCTGGATTTTATCCTTCATCAGTAGGAATAAAATGAAATTCATCTGGGGTTTGCTGAGAAAGCTGCCACATTCCTCCCAGGTCTCTGTACCTCTTCCTGGCGCACAGGTGCATCTCCAGGAGCTCGTCAGCTCAGAGGCTCAAGGGAGCCTTTTCAAACAGAAGGGGGATGGGAGCACACTGCTTCACCTCCCAGCACAGTTCGCCTCTTTGCATCCTGGTAAATGCAGTTCAATTTACATGCTTACTTGAAGTTTTTCAGAGATTTTTACCAACGTTGGTGCAGGTTAGTGCTGTTAATCTCTAGACACTTGTGTTTCTGGATTTTATCCTTCATCAGTAGAGATAACATGAAATTCATCCGGGGTTTGTTGAGAAAGCTGCCACATTCCTCTCGGGTCTCTGTACCTCTCCCTGGTGCACAGGTGCATCTTGAGGAGCTCATCAGCTCAGAGGCTCAAGGGAGCCTTTTCAAACAGAAGGGGGATGGGAGCACACTGCTTCACCTCCCAGCACAGTTCGCCTCTTTGCATCCTGGTAAATGCAGTTCAATTTACATGCTTACTTGATTTTTTCAGAGTGTTTCACCAAATTTGGTGCAGGTTAGTGCTGTTAATCTCTACACACATGTGTTTCTGGATTGTATCCTTTATCAGTAGAGATAAAATTAAATTCATCTGGGGTCTGCTGAGAAAGCTGCCACATTCCTCTCAGGTCTCTGTACCTCTCCCTGGTGCACAGGTGCATCTCCAGGAACTTGTCAGCTCAGAGGCTCAAGGGAGCTTTTTCGAACAGAAGGGGGGATGGGAGCACACAGCTTCACCTCCCAGCACTGTTTGCTCCTTTGCATCCTGGTAAATGCAGTTCAATTTACATGCTTACTTGATTTTTTCAGAGTGTTTCACCAAATTTGGTGCAGGTTAGTGCTGTTAATCTCTACACACATGTGTTTCTGGATTGTATCCTTTATCAGTAGAGATAAAATTAAATTCATCTGGGGTCTGCTGAGAAAGCTGCCACATTCCTCTCAGGTCTCTGTACCTCTCCCTGGCGCACAGGTGCATCTTGAGGAGCTCATCAGCTCAGAGGCTCAAGGGAGCCTTTTCAAACAGAAAGGGGATGGGAGCACACTGCTTCACCTCCCAGCACAGTTCGCCCCTTTGCATCCTGGTAAATGCAGTTCAATTTACATGCTTGCTTGAAGTTTTTCAGAGTGTTTCACCAAAGTTGGTGCAGATAGTGCTGTTAATCTCTAGACACATGTGTTTCTGGATTTTATCCTTCATCAGTAGAGATAAAATGAAATTCATCTGGGGTATGCTGAGAAAGCTGCAACATTCCTATCAGGTCTCTGTACCTCTCCCTGGCGCACAGGTGCATCTTGAGGAGCTCATCAGCTCAGAGGCTCAAGGGAGCCTTTTCAAACAGAAGGTGGATGGGAGCACACTGCTTCACCTCCCACCACAGTTCACCGCTTTGCATCCTGGTAAACGCCGTTCAATTTACATGCTTACTTGAAGTTTTTCAGAGTGTTTCACCAAAGTTGGTGCAGGTTATTGCTGTCAATTTCTAGACACATGTGTTTCTGGATTTTATCCTTTATCAGTAGAGATAAAATGAAATTCATCTGGGGTTAGCTGGGAAAGCTGTCACATTCCTCCCAGGTCTCTGTACCTCTCCCTGGTGCACAGGTGCATCTCCAGGAGCTCGTCAGCTCAGAGGCTCAAGGGAGCCTTTTCTAACAGAAGGGGGATGGGAGCACATTGCTTCACCTCCCAGCACAGTTCGCCCCTTTGCATCCTGGTAAATGCAGTTCAATTTACATGCTTACTTGAAGTTTTTCAGAGTGTTTCACTAAAGTTAGTGCAGGTTAGTGCTGTTAATCTCTAGACACATGAGTTTCTGGATTTTATCCTTCATCAGTAGAGATAAAATGAAAATCATCTGGGATTTGCTTGAGAAGCTGCCACATTCCTCCCAGGTCTCTGTACCTCTCCCTGGCACACAGGTGCATCTCCAGGAGCTCGTCAGTTCAGAGGCTCAAGGGAGCCTTTTCAAACAGAAGGTGGATGGGAGCACACTGCTTCACCTCCCAGCACAGTTCGCTCCTTTGCATCCTGGTAAATGCAGTTCAATTTATATGCTTACTTGAAGTTTTTCAGAGTGTTTCACCAAAGTTGGTGCAGGTCATTGATGTCAATTTCTAGACACATGTGTTTCTGGATTTTATCCTTCATCAGTAGGGATGAAATGAAATTTATCTGGGGTTTGCTGAGAAAGCTGCCACATTCCTCCCAGGTCTCTGTACCTCTCCCTGGTGCACAGGTGCATCTCCAGGAGCTTGTCAGCTCAGAGGCTCAAGGGAGCCTTTTCAAACAGAAGGGGGATGGGAGCACACTGCTTCACCTCCCAGCACAGTTCGCCTCTTTGCATCTTGGTAAATGCAGTTCAATTTACATGCTTACTTGAAGTTTTTCAGAGATTTTCACCAACGTTGGTGCAGGTTAGTGCTGTTAATCTCTAGACACTTGGGTTTCTGGATTTTATCCTTCATCAGTAGAGATAACATGAAATTCTTCCGGGGTTTGTTGAGAAAGCTGCCACATTCCTCTCAGGTCTCTGTACCTCTCCCTGGTGCACAGGTGCATCTCCAGGAACTTGTCAGCTCAGAGGCTCAAGGGAGCTTTTTAAAACAGAAGGCGGGATGGGAGCACACAGCTTCACCTCCCAGCACAGTTCGCTCCTTTGCATCCTGGTAAATGCAGTTCAATTTACATGCTTACTTGACTTTTTCAGAGTGTTTCACCAAATTTGGTGCAGGTTAGTGCTGTTAATCTCTACACACATGTGTTTCTGGATTTTATCCTTTATCAGTAGAGATAAAATGAAATTCATCTGGGGTCTGCTGAGAAAGCTGCCACATTCCTCTCAGGTCTCTGTACCTCTCCCTGGCGCACAGGTGCATCTTGAGGAGCTCATCAGCTCAGAGGCTCAAGGGAACCTTTTCAAACAGAAGGTGGATGGGCGCACACTGCTTCACCTCCCAGCACAGTTCGCCCCTTTGCATCCTGGTAAATGCAGTTCAATTTACATGCTTACTTGAAGTTTTTCAGAGTGTTTCAACAAAGTTGGTGCAGGTTAGTGCTATTAATCTCTAGACACATGTGTTTCTGGATTTTATCCTTCATCAGTCGAGATAAAATGAAATTCATCTGGGGTTTGCTGAGAAAGCTGCCACATTCCTCTCAGGTCTCTGTACCTCTCCCTGGTGCACAGGTGCATCTCCAGGAGCTCGTCAGCTCAGAGGCTCAAGGGAGCCTTTTCAAACAGAAGGGGGATGGGAGCACACTGCTTCACCTCCCAGCACAGTCCGCCCCTTTGCATCCTGGTAAATGCAGTTCAATTCGCATGCTTACTTGAAGTTTTTCAGATTGTTTCACTAAGGTTAGTGCAGGTTAGTGCTGTTAATCTCTAGACACATGAGTTTCTGGATTTTATCCTTCATCAGTAGAGATAAAATTAAATTCATCTGGGGTTTGCTGAGAAAGCTGCCACATTCCTCTCTGGTCTCTGTACCTCTCCCTGGTGCACAGGTGCATTTCCAGGAACTTGTCAGCTCAGAGGCTCAAGGAAGCCTTTTCAAACAGAAGGGGGGATGGGAGCACACAGCTTCACCTCCCACCACAGTTCGCCCCTTTGCATCCTAGTAAATGCAGTTCAATTTACATGCGTACTTGAAGTTTTTCAGAGTGTTTCACCAATGTTGGTGCAGGTTAGTGCTATTAATTTCTAGACACATGTGTTGCTGGATTTTATCCTTCATCAGTAGAGATAAAATGAAATTCATCTGGGGTTTGCTGAGAAAGCTGCCACATTCCTCCAAGGTCTCTGTACCTCTCCCTTGCACACAGGTGCATCTCCAGGAGCTCGTCAGTTCAGAGGCTCAAGGGAGCCTTTTCAAACAGAAGGTGGATGGGAGCACACTGCTTCACCTCCCAGCACAGTTCGCCCCTTTGCATCCTGGTAAATGCAGTTCAATTTACATGCTTACTTGAAGTTTTTCAGAGTGTTTCAACAAAGTTGGCGCAGGTTAGTGCTATTAATCTCTAGACACATGTGTTTCTGGATTTTATCCTTCATCAGTAGAGATAAAATGAAATTCATCTGGGGTTTGCTGAGAAAGCTGCCACATTCCTCTCAGGTCTCTGTACCTCTCCCTGGTGCACAGGTGCATCTCCAGGAGCTCGTCAGCTCAGAGGCTCAAGGGAGCCTTTTCAAACAGAAGGGGGGATGGGAGCACACTGCTTCACCTCCCACCACAGTTCACCGCTTTGCATCCTGGTAAATGCAGTTCAATTTACATGCGAACTTGAAGATTTTCAGAGTGTTTCACCAAAGTTGGTGCAGGTTATTGCTGTCAATTTCTAGACACATGTGTTTCTGGATTTTATCCTTCATCAGTAGGGAAAAAATGAAATTTATCTGGGGTTTGCTGAGAAAGCTGCCACATTCCTCCCAGGTCTCTGTACCTCTCCCTGGTGCACAAGTGCATCTCCAGGAGCTCGTCAGCTCAGAGGCTCAAGGGAGCCTTTTCAAACAGAAGGGGGATGGGAGCACACTGCTTCACCTCCCAGCACAGTTCGCCCCTTTGCATCCTGGTAAATGCAGTTCAATTTACATGCTTACTTGAAGTTTTTCAGATTGTTTCACTAAAGTTAGTGCAGGTTAGTGCTGTTAATCTCTAGACACATGAGTTTCTGGATTTTATCCTTCATCAGTAGAGATAAAAATGAAATTTATCTGGGGTATGCTGAGAAAGCTGCAACATTCCTATCAGGTCTCTGTACCTCTCCCTGGCGCACAGGTGCATCTTGAGGAGCTCATCAGCTCAGAGGCTCAAGGGAGCCTTTTCAAACAGAAGGTGGATGGGAGCACACTGCTTGACCACCCAGCACAGTTCACCCCTTTGCATCCTTGTAAATGCAGTTCAATGTACATGCTTACTTGAAGTTTTTCAGAGTGTTTCACCAAAGTTGGTGCAGGTTAGTGCTGTTAATCTCTAGACACATGTGTTTCTGGATTTTATCCTTCATCAGTAGGGATAAAATGAAATTCATCTGGGGTTTTCTGAGAAAGCTGCCACATTCCTCTCAGGTCTCTGTACCTCTCCCTGGCGCACAGGTGCATCTTGAGGAGATCATCAGCTCAGAGGCTCAAGGTAGCCTTTTCAAACAGAAAGGGGATGGGAGCACACTGCTTGACCTCCCACCAAAGTTCGCCCCTTTGCATCCTGGTAAATGCAGTTCAATTTACATGCTTACTTGAAGTTTTTCAGAGTGTTTCACCAAAGTTGGTGCAGGTTAGTGCTGATAATCTCTAGACACATGTGTTTCTGGATTTTATCCTTTATCAGTAGAGATAAAAAAAATTCATCCAGGGTTTGCTGAGAAAGCTGCAACATTCCTCTCAGGTCTCTGTACCTCTCCCTGGCGCACAGGTGCATCTCCAGGAGCTCGTCAGCTCAGAGGCTCAAGGGAGCCTTTTCAAACAGAAAGGGAATAGGAGCACACTGCTTCACCTCCCAGCACAGTTCACCCCTTTGCATCCTGGTAAATGCAGTTCAATTTACATGCTTACTTGAAGTTTTTCAGAGTGTTTCACCAACGTTGGTGCAGGTTATTGCTGTCAATTTCTAGACACATGTGTTTCTGGATTTTATCCTTCATCAGTAGAGATAAAATGAAATTCATCTGGGGTTTGCTGAGAAAGCTGCCACATTCCTCTCAGGTCTCTGTACCTCTCCCTGGTGCACAGGTGCATCTCCAGGAGCTCGTCAGCTCAGAGGCTCAAGGGAGCCTTTTCAAACAGAAGGGGGGATGGGAGCACACTGCTTCACCTCCCACCACAGTTCACCGCTTTGCATCCTGGTAAATGCAGTTCAATTTACATGCGAACTTGAAGATTTTCAGAGTGTTTCACCAAAGTTGGTGCAGGTTATTGCTGTCAATTTCTAGACACATGTGTTTCTGGATTTTATCCTTCATCAGTAGGGAAAAAATGAAATTTATCTGGGGTTTGCTGAGAAAGCTGCCACATTCCTCCCAGGTCTCTGTACCTCTCCCTGGTGCACAAGTGCATCTCCAGGAGCTCGTCAGCTCAGAGGCTCAAGGGAGCCTTTTCAAACAGAAGGGGGATGGGAGCACACTGCTTCACCTCCCAGCACAGTTCGCCCCTTTGCATCCTGGTAAATGCAGTTCAATTTACATGCTTACTTGAAGTTTTTCAGATTGTTTCACTAAAGTTAGTGCAGGTTAGTGCTGTTAATCTCTAGACACATGAGTTTCTGGATTTTATCCTTCATCAGTAGAGATAAAAATGAAATTTATCTGGGGTATGCTGAGAAAGCTGCAACATTCCTATCAGGTCTCTGTACCTCTCCCTGGCGCACAGGTGCATCTTGAGGAGCTCATCAGCTCAGAGGCTCAAGGGAGCCTTTTCAAACAGAAGGTGGATGGGAGCACACTGCTTGACCACCCAGCACAGTTCACCCCTTTGCATCCTTGTAAATGCAGTTCAATGTACATGCTTACTTGAAGTTTTTCAGAGTGTTTCACCAAAGTTGGTGCAGCTTAGTGCTGTTAATCTCTAGACACATGTGTTTCTGGATTTTATCCTTCATCAGTAGGGATAAAATGAAATTCATCTGGGGTTTTCTGAGAAAGCTGCCACATTCCTCTCAGGTCTCTGTACCTCTCCCTGGCGCACAGGTGCATCTTGAGGAGATCATCAGCTCAGAGGCTCAAGGTAGCCTTTTCAAACAGAAAGGGGATGGGAGCACACTGCTTGACCTCCCACCAAAGTTCGCCCCTTTGCATCCTGGTAAATGCAGTTCAATTTACATGCTTACTTGAAGTTTTTCAGAGTGTTTCACCAAAGTTGGTGCAGGTTAGTGCTGATAATCTCTAGACACATGTGTTTCTGGATTTTATCCTTTATCAGTAGAGATAAAAAAAATTCATCCAGGGTTTGCTGAGAAAGCTGCAACATTCCTCTCAGGTCTCTGTACCTCTCCCTGGCGCACAGGTGCATCTCCAGGAGCTCGTCAGCTCAGAGGCTCAAGGGAGCCTTTTCAAACAGAAAGGGAATAGGAGCACACTGCTTCACCTCCCAGCACAGTTCACCCCTTTGCATCCTGGTAAATGCAGTTCAATTTACATGCTTACTTGAAGTTTTTCAGAGTGTTTCACCAACGTTGGTGCAGGTTATTGCTGTCAATTTCTAGACACATGTGTTTCTGGATTTTATCCTTCATCAGTAGAGATAAAATGAAATTCATCTGGGGTTTGCTGGGAAAGCTGTCACATTCCTCCCAGGTCTCTGTACCTCTCCCTGGTGCACAGGTGCATCTCCAGGAGCTCGTCAGCTCAGAGGCTCAAGGGAGCCATTTCTAACAGAAGGGGGATGGGAGCACATTGCTTCACCTCCCAGCACAGTTCGCCCCTTTGCATCCTGGTAAATGCAGTTCAATTTACATGCTTACTTGAAGTTTTTCAGAGTGTTTCACTAAAGTTAGTGCAGGTTAGTACTGTTAATCTCTAGACACATGAGTTTCTGGATTTTATCCTTCATCAGTAGAGATAAAATGAAATTCATCTGGGGTTTGCTGGGAAAGCTGTCACATTCCTCCCAGGTCTCTGTACCTCTCCCTGGTGCACAGGTGCATCTCCAGGAGCTCGTCAGCTCAGAGGCTCAAGGGAGCCTTTTCAAACAGAAGGGGGGATGGGAGCACACTGCTTCACCTCCCACCACAGTTCACCGCTTTGCATCCTGGTAAATGCAGTTCAATTTGCATGCGAACTTGAAGTTTTTCAGAGTGTTTCACCAAAGTTGGTGCAGGTTATTGCTGTCAATTTCTAGACACATGTGTTTCTGGATTTTATCCTTCATCAGTAGGGAAAAAATGAAATTTATCTGGGGTTTGCTGAGAAAGCTGCCACATTCCTCCCAGGTCTCTGTACCTCTCCCTGGTGCACAAGTGCATCTCCGGGAGCTCGTCAGCTCAGAGGCTCAAGGGAGCCTTTTCAAACAGAAGGGGGATGGGAGCACACTGCTTCACCTCCCAGCACAGTTCGCCCCTTTGCATCCTGGTAAATGCAGTTCAATTTACATGCTTACTTGAAGTTTTTCAGATTGTTTCACTAAAGTTAGTGCAGGTTAGTGCTGTTAATCTCTAGACACATGAGTTTCTGGATTTTATCCTTCATCAGTAGAGATAAAATGAAATTTATCTGGGGTATGCTGAGAAAGCTGCAACATTCCTATCAGGTCTCTGTACCTCTCCCTGGCGCACAGGTGCATCTTGAGGAGCTCATCAGCTCAGAGGCTCAAGGGAGCCTTTTCAAACAGAAGGTGGATGGGAGCACACTGCTTCACCACCCAGCACAGTTCACCCCTTTGCATCCTTGTAAATGCAGTTCAATGTACATGCTTACTTGAAGTTTTTCAGAGTGTTTCACCAAAGTTGGTGCAGGTTAGTGCTGTTAATCTCTAGACACATGTGTTTCTGGATTTTATCCTTCATCAGTAGAGATAAAATGAAATTCATCTGGGGTTTTCTGAGAAAGCTGCCACATTCCTCTCAGGTCTCTGTACCTCTCCCTGGCGCACAGGCGCATCTTGAGGAGATCATCAGCTCAGAGGCTCAAGGTAGCCTTTTCAAACAGAAAGGGGATGGGAGCACACTGCTTGACCTCCCACCAAAGTTCGCCCCTTTGCATCCTGGTAAATGCAGTTCAATTTACATGCTTACTTGAAGTTTTTCAGAGTGTTTCACCAAAGTTGGTGCAGGTTAGTGCTGTTAATCTCTAGACACATGTGTTTCTAGATTTTATCCTTTATCAGTAGAGATAAAAAAAAATTCATCCAGGGTTTGCTGAGAAAGCTGCAACATTCCTCTCAGGTCTCTGTACCTCTCCCTGGCGCACAGGTGCATCTCCAGGAGCTCGTCAGCTCAGAGGCTCAAGGGAGCCTTTTCAAACAGAAAGGGAATAGGAGCACACTGCTTCACCTCCCAGCACAGTTCACCCCTTTGCATCCTGGTAAATGCAGTTCAATTTACATGCTTACTTGAAGTTTTTCAGAGTGTTTCACCAACGTTGGTGCAGGTTATTGCTGTCAATTTCTAGACACATGTGTTTCTGGATTTTATCCTTCATCAGTAGAGATAAAATGAAATTCATCTGGGGTTTGCTGGGAAAGCTGTCACATTCCTCCCAGGTCTCTGTACCTCTCCCTGGTGCACAGGTGCATCTCCAGGAGCTCGTCAGCTCAGAGGCTCAAGGGAGCCATTTCTAACAGAAGGGGGATGGGAGCACATTGCTTCACCTCCCAGCACAGTTCGCCCCTTTGCATCCTGGTAAATGCAGTTCAATTTACATGCTTACTTGAAGTTTTTCAGAGTGTTTCACTAAAGTTAGTGCAGGTTAGTACTGTTAATCTCTAGACACATGAGTTTCTGGATGTTATCCTTCATCAGTAGAGATAAAATGAAATTCATCTGGGATTTGCTGAGAAAGCTGCCACATTCCTCTCAGGTCTCTGTACCTCTCCCTGGCACACAGGTGGATCTCCAGGAGGTCGTCAGTTCAGAGGCTCAAGGGAGCCTTTTCAAACAGAAGGTGGATGGGAGCACACTGCTTCACCTCCCAGCACAGTTCGCTCCTTTGCATCCTGGTAAATGCAGTTCAATTTACATGCTTACTTGAAGTTTTTCAGATTGTTTCACCAAAGTTGGTGCAGGTTATTGCTGTCAATTTCTAGACACATGTGTTTCTGGATTTTATCCTTCATCAGTAGGGATAAAATGAAATTCATCTGGGGTTTGCTGAGAAAGCTGCCACATTCCTCCCAGGTCTCTGTACCTCTTCCTGGCGCACAGGTGCATCTCCAGGAGCTCGTCAGCTCAGAGGCTCAAAGGAGCCTTTTCAAACAGAAGGGGGATGGGAGCACACTGCTTCACCTCCCAGCACAGTTCGCCTCTTTGCATCCTGGTAAATGCAGTTCAATTTACATGCTTACTTGAAGTTTTTCAGAGATTTTCACCAACGTTGGTGCAGGTTAGTGCTGTTAATCTCTAGACACTTGGGTTTCTGGATTTTATCGTTCATCAGTAGAGATAACATGAAATTCATCCGGGGTTTGTTGAGAAAGCTGCCACATTCCTCTCAGGTCTCTGTACCTCTCCTTGGCGCACAGGTGCATCTCGAGGAGCTCAACAGCTCAGAGGCTCGAGGGAACCTTTTCAAACAGAAAGGGGATGGGAGCACACTGCTTCACCTCCCAGCACAGTTCGCCCCTTTGCATCCTGGTAAATGCAGTTCAATTTTACATGCTTACTTGAAGTTTTTTAGAGTGTTTCACCAAAGTTGGTGCAGGTTATTGCTGTCACTTTCTAGACACATGTGTTTCTGGATTTTATCCTTCATCAGTAGAGATAAAATGAAATTCATCTGGGGTTTGCTGAGAAAGCTGCCACATTCCTCTCAGGTCTCTGTACCTCTCCCTGGTGCACAGGTGCATCTCCAGGAGCTCGTCAGCTCAGAGGCTCAAGGGAGCCTTTTCAAACAGAAGGTGGATGGGAGCACACTGCTTCACCTCCCAGAACAGTTCGCCCCTTTGCATCCTGGTAAATGCAGTCCAATTTACATGCTTACTTGAAGTTTTTCAGAGTGTTTCACAGGTGCAGGTTAGTGCTGTTAATCTGTAGACACGTGTTTCTGGATTTTGTCCTTCATCAGTAGAGATAAAATGAAATTCATCTGGAGTTTGCTGAGAAAGCTGCCACATTCCTCTCAGGACTCTGTACCTCTCCTTGGCGCACAGGTGCATCTCCATGAGCTCGTCAGCTTAGAGGCTCAAGGGAGCATTTCAAACAGAAGGTGGATGGGAGCACACTGCTTCACCTCCCAGCACTGTTCCCCCTTTGCATCCTGGTAAACGCCGTTCAATTTACATGCCTACTTGAAGTTTTTCAGAGTGTTTCACCAAAGTTGGTGCAGGTTAGTGCTGTTAATCTCTAGGCACATGTGTTCCTGGATTTTATCCTTCATCAGTAGAGATACAATTAAATTCATCTGGGGTTTTCTGAGAAAGATGCAACATTTCTCTCAGGTCTCTATTGGAGATGCACCTGTGCGCCAGAGAGAGGTACTGAGACCTGAGAGACTGTGGCAGCCTTTCTACCAACCCCAGAATGAATTTTTGTTTTTTATCTCTATTGATGACGGATAATATCCAGAAACACATGTGTCTAGAGATTTACAGCACTAACCTGCACCAACTTTGGTGAACCACTACAGCTAAAATTCAAGTAAGAAATCACTGTGAACTGCATTTACCACAATGCTAAGGGGCGAACTGTGCTGTGAGGTGAGGCAGTGTGCTCCCATCCCCCTTCTGTTCAAAATGGGTAATTTGTTCACAAGCCACAGAAGAACAAAAGGGAATAACATCGCAGACAGTGACATGGCTTTACAAATGATGTGTGATGAGGTATAAAGAGTGCTTAGCTTATAAAAAAAATATAAGTGCGTATTAATGATTGCAGACCACTCCAATGGAAATCTTTGAAACAAGAATCAGTGCAAGGAGAGGCAGCGCCGCAGAAGAGTGCGGGTCTACCACCCAAGGATCACCCTAATATGGGGCGTGGCCAGCAACATGGCCGGATAGGTTGTGCCTCCCCTGAGCTCCGCCAAGCTCTTCCTAATCCGCCGTCTAGGGACATATCATAGGTCCTGTGAGGCTGGGAAACTACCCGCAACTTGGCCGCAACGAAGGAGAGAAGGAGAAGGCGCGCTGCCCTGGCTCGAAGAGAACTCCACCTGAATAGCAAGATGGCGGTGAGACCCAGCGTACGGATATCGGCCCGGAGGGATCGGAACACCGGCGAGATCACTGAAGGGGAGCTGCGGTCCACCGGGACCTTGGAATTGGAGGCCAACCTTCACTTCCCCCCGGGACACCACCTGCCGCCCCGCACTCCATCGGGCAGGGCCCCCGGGGCCGGAGTGGCGGCCATTGCTGAGGGCCACCTGCTGGTGAGGCTGGGAGCTGTTGAGGGCCCGGACGGCGGTGTTGCTGCCCACGGGGGTGCACGGCTCGAGGGCCTACCCACCCGCCCCGCATCAAGCCGCAGGAGCTGAGGGGGCAGAGCAACGGGGACTGCTGGGCCGCGGCCCCTGGAGGTGAGATCCGACTGGGAGGCTCGCTGGGCCCCTGGTGTGTCGTCCCTCCCAACCTGAAGCCACGTTGCTGTCCCCATATCGGGCTGCCTGATCTTGAAGGGCCTTGCTGGCGGAGGGACTGCGAGGGGGCTGTCATTATGGAGGATACGTGCTGGAGGGCACACCATCGGACTGCCGCGGATACGGGCTCACCCTCACAGCTGCTGACAACGGGCACAACGTGGGCACACGTGCAACCCCACCGGACACTACCATCAGGCATTACCCACTAAATGGGGACAGCTGAGTCATCAGGGGAGGCCAGTCACAACAGCCTCTCCCCTCCCCCACCAACGAGAGGGGTGCAGGAACAGGACCCATTGCTCTGGCTAAGACTGGCCGGACAGGCGCACACTGCTCCGCTGTTGGGGGCGGTCCTTCTGGACGCGGGGATCTGGTAGTGGATCACCCTCACTGGGATTGGTGGTACACCGGGATCAGGCAACGGACCAGTGGACACGCCTTAGGGAAAAGGGAGGTGGCCGCTCGGGCCCCGAAACAGGGTACTCTATACCGTTATGTGACGGCCCCTCCTGCCACAGAGTCAGAGGCCCACGGACCACACTCGACACGGCGCTCCTGATGGATGCCATCCAGGCGTCGAGAGAAGACATTAAAGCATCCAGGGCCGCCCTTGAAATCAAGATTGGCGAAGTGGGATCGGAAGTTACGCTGCTGCAGCAGGATTTCCGCAATTTAACGGAGAGTGTGACCACGGCAGAGACCAGGTTGGGGGAAGCAGAGGATACGCTCACCATGCTTAGGAAAGACATGGCGGATCTTCAGGCGTCGCATAAACAACTCCAATGGAAGTTGGATGACGCAGAAAACAGGGCACACTGCAACAACCTGCGTTTTGTGGGATTTAGGGAGGGACTTGAGGAGAACAACGTGGCGGCCTTCCTTCATACATGGCTACAAAACACTTTCCCGATGGCGCGCTTCTCCAACTGCTTCATTGTGGAGAGGGCACACAGGGCGCTACTGACAAAGCCCCCCGAGGGGGCGAGACCCCGACCGATAATTGCCCCCTTCCTGAACTTTGCAGACCGGGACCTGATTCTGAGGGAAGCATGAAAAATGGGTGAAATACGATTTGAAAATGCTGTAATCATGATCTTTCCGGACTACAGTCAAGAAGTCCAGAAACAGAGGTGCTCTTTTGACTCAGTAAAGGCTAAACTAAGGGACTTAAAAATACAATACATGGTGCTCTTCCCTGCAAAGTTAAAAGTCATCTACCGGGACAAGAGACACTTTTTCACACACCCTGATGATGCGTGACAGTGGCTGGAGGAGAGGCCTCCGAGACTCACAACGGGGGGGAGAGACGAGAGTCGCAGGGCGGACCGCGACCCGTGGAGGCTTCTTGGGGATTCCCGAAGACTCAGAGGTCAAGAGGCTCGAGGGCACGCAAGAGGTTGACGACGACCCCGTATCCAGGGTTGCCTCAGAACACTTGTCAGCGACGACGGTCGGCCTCCCCGGAGATCGGGGGCGATGCAGGGTCCAGGTTTCGCTGCCTGGAGAGGACCACACACTCAGACGAGGAGGAAGACAGGATCGAAAGTGTTTCTGGGGAAGAGGACAATGGAACACAGTCTATGCATCTGCTGGTGGCAGTGATCCGAGAAATGGAACAAGACGCACCCGGGGGGAACACGGCCTCGCAGGACGCAGTCCAGGACTCACATTCGTGAATAAGGGACATTATGGACGAGAAGTCTAGGGCTCGGCTAGAGTGCACGCAAGTTGATACACCCCCTACAACCTTTCATATTTTACGTTGTTTGATGTGTATTGTTTACCTACACGTAACTCAAGTGGAAGGGAGTTTTGTTAGCACTTGGACTACTGTCCGAGAGCTGGGGTCCTAGGGGAGTTCGAGGGGTGGGCGATAGACCTTCTTTACCTGATAGTCCCTGACAATGCTGGAAACGGAGAAGGGGCCGGAGGGGAGGGAAGATGGGGTGGGGGGAGGCGAAGGGGTTTTCTACAGTTACATGTTTGGGGGTAGGGGGGATTTTGGTGAAGGGGGTGGGGGAGGGGGGTGCTGGGAGACGGGAGTTTGGTTAAGCATTACATGATCAGCATACACACACATAATCTGACAGCCCTACATGCAAGACAATGCCCACGAATATCCCAGGAAGCATGACAGGAGGGGAGATAGCCCAAGGAGGGAAAGTGGTCCTTTAGAGGAGTTCTGGGTACTCACTTGGAATGTTAATGGCCTGGGCTGTAAGGTCAAACGTGGATTAGTGAATAATTACGTGAAGAGAACTGGGGCAGAGGTTGTACTGTTGCAAGAAACACATTTACAGGGCACACGCTGCGCCTTTTTGGCGAGAGGGCAATACAGAGTAGTGGCACGTGCAGGATTCACGTCTGGGTCCAGGGGAGTTGCAGTCATGATTAAAAAATGTCCACTTATGCAGATAGCGCAGACCTGGATAGACCCGCAGGGAACATATGTAGGGGTACGGGGACATTGGAAGAGAAAGGAATACACGTTCATATCAGTATACGCCCCACCCAAACTACAGGCAGCCATGCTCAGGGGGTTGCCGACATACTCCTTAACACGTCTGACACAATCCAAGTCCTAGGAGGGGACTTCAATGACGTAATGGACGTGAAGGCGGACAAGACGGGAGACAGGGACAGGCCGCCACTATGGGAACAGTAGGCCTAGTGGATACTTGGAGGTGGCTACACCCAGAAGGTAGGGAATACTCCTCTTTTTTCGGGGGCGCATAAAGTGTACTCCCGCCTCGCCTTAACTATATCTTTATGGCCAGGCAGACATTGTGCATTACAGACGTGGCAAAATACCAGGCTCGAGGTATCTCGGATCACTTTCCCCTGTTGCTGAAGGTGGGAGGAAAGAAAGGAAACCGACCTGTGGTACTGAAGTTGACGACTTGGGACCTCCAAAATGGAGACATACTAAGAGGCCTGCGGGCTGACCTAAAGGTCTATGTTGCAGAAAATAAGGGGACGTGACCTCCAAGGTGACGTTCTGGGAGGCGCTAAAAGTGGTAATGCGAGACAGGGCACATAATCGGTTGACGAAAGATAAGAAAATAGTACAAGCAGAGGTATTAGCCTTAGAGGCCCAGATTCTGGCATTAGAGCGGGAGCACCTGACCACTAGAGATTCCGGTATTCATTGCCAACTGTCGGACATACGGGTCCGGTATAAACGGAATGAGGCGAAAGCACAAGCTTTGGTGACCCTACACCGGCTCTACGATGTGCGGGACAAGTCTGGGAGGCTCATGGCATGGCTGAGCAAGAAAGAGAGAGATGCACAGTGAGTGGAGAGGGTGAGAGATGGTGGTGGACGCTGGGCCCAAACGGATGACCAGATAGCTAACGCTTTTGCAGACTACTATGGGCCTTCTATATGGCAAGGGCGCTGGGGACGAGGGAAGACACACTGCAGTACATGGCGCATATAGATCCCCCGGCCCTAGATGACACAGATAGGCAGGACTTGGAGGCGGATATAACAGTGGAGGAACTTAAGTGGCTCTGACTAAACTCAAGGCAGGTAAGGTGTCCGACCCTAATGGCTTACCGGCGGAATTCTTCAAGAAAATGGCAGATCTTTTGACCCGACATTTACTGGGCCTGTTTGTGGATGCTGAGTCGGAGGGAACATTCCCGTTAGACCTCCGTCAGGCTACGATTATCCCGATCTTTAAAGAAGGCAAGCCGCCAGATGACTGCTCATCCTATCGCCCCATTTCCCTCCTCAATGTGGAGGCAAAGCTCTACGCAACAATACTGGCCCTCCGTTTTCGGCGGGTGATTACAAGACTGGTTCATTTGGACCAGACGGGATTTCTCCCTGAGAGGGCAACTAGATATAAACTAAGGAGGACCCATAACTGGCTAATGGAGGTATGCAACAGGGAGGATCTGCATTGGTTCCTCTCTCTTGATGCCGAGAAGGCATTTGATGCGGTTCACTGGCCCTTCCTCGAGGGGGTACTAGACCGCTTCAGTTTTGGACCCAAATTTAGAAAGATGGTAGACCTGTTACATACCAATCCCAGGGCGAGAGTCAGGATCAATGGCAAGTTGTCAAAGGACTTTCATATACAGTGCGGTACCAGACAGGGTTGCCCCCTGTCCCCACTGCTGTTCGCCCTCTCCATAGAGGTCATGTTGTGTGCAATCCGGCAGGACAAGAGCATCAGGGGGTTCAGCATACGATCGTCAGACATGTCTACAGAGAAGCTTTCCCTGTATGCGGACGACGTCCTGCTGTATATTACAGAACCGGAGACTACCATACCTACACTGTTCACCAAATTAGAGCGATATGGGTCTCATGCGGGCTACCAAATCAACTGGCATAAGTTCATCCTGTATGATCCCCACCGACGGGAAGGGGGACCCATGCTTCCGGAACGCCTGAAAAAGACAACGGAGGGGTTTACCATTAGTGGGCGGAGCACCTGGTAGCCCTCAATGAATGGATGCACGCCCCGGCCAACAACCCCACCTTTGCATTAGAAAGACATACTATGGATACACACACATACTTGCATTATCTATACGGAGGTAAGGGTAGGACTAGACTGCTGCCTGCAACAAGGTTTACCGTAGGGATATGGATGAGGGCGACGAGAGCGATAGGGTGGGAACGTAAACTAACAAAACAAACCCCACTGTGGAAATGCGCCTGGTTGCAAGAACTTAATAAATTGTAGGGATTTCGAGGTTAGGGATGATATAGGCTTGTCGACTTTGGGAGACGTAATGAAAAATGGAAAGCTACAGTTGTTTACTTCACATCGCAAGGAATATGGACTCCATCACACACAATACTTTAAATACATGCAATTCTGACACGCATGGAGGGCAGATGGGGCATTGACAGAGGCTCTCCCGGAGTATGCTCCCCTGGAGGGCTGCCTCCTGCAGGAAAGGATAGTCGGCAAGGCAGTGTTGTTTACATATAAAACAATAATGAATAATAGGCCGGATAGACTGGGGAACTTGAGGACTCAGTGGGAGCAAGAAGTGAGTGAGATGGATGAAGTAGACTGGGGCTCGGTCCTGATGCATCCCAGGGAGGTAGCGGTTAAATCTCTCCTAAGGTTGATCCAATTTAATGTCATTCATAGGACCTACTTTGATAGAGCATGTCTGCACAAGATTGGGAGAATAACCGACCCGGGCTGTCTGAGGTGTGGCACTGCTATAGGAGATTTCTATCATACTCTATGGTCATGCCCGAATATTCAACTCTTCTGGGATGCGGTCCTGAAAGAGCTGAGGGAGGTGCTAGAGACCACCATACCATTAGATCCCAAACTGACCCTATTGGGAATGACGAAAGATGTGGATCTGGCTAGACCTCTGCTGATCTTCCTAGTACTTGCCTTAGTGGTGGCCAAGAGAGATGTGGCTCGAAAGTGGGGGGCACCAGACACACCACAAATAGAAGAGTGAAGGAGGGGGATGGACCTCTACATGGGAGAGTTACGTATAAGGCGAGGGGGTGCCCCAAGAAATTTGGCAGGGTATGGGGGAAGTGGAGGCGCTACCATGGGCTAGATGGAAGATTATGAGGCAGATATGTGGACGGGTTTGGGCTGAAGACTTAACTGAAACCTTTGACTCTATGGAGTGTGAAGTTGATCTGAAGACAGGAAAAGTGGATAAGGGGGCGGGGGGATGGGTGTGTGGCTCGACGTTAACATGCTTGATGTTTGTTATCATGATACAAAATGCTAATAAAAAGGTTTAAAAAAAAAGAATCAGTGCAAGAATCACCTGCCCAGCATTTAGATGCGTACACCGCTCTCGCACATTGGGCCTCATTTATGACGTTTTGACATACGGCAAGCAATGCATGGTATTTAAGCAATATTGTGCATTCCAGTTACTTTTGCCTCTGCTGGCGCAGTTTTGGAGGCCTAGCACCAAGGTAGGTACCCTTACACCATAGGGCAAGGGTGTCTCCATAGCAGGCAGGACTGTTTTTGTGCAAGAAGGGACATCATCCTGCTCAAAAACAGTGCTAAGTTGCGTTTTCCTCCTTCCATGTGTGCTGTAGAGTGGAGCAAACATGAAAAGAGAAAAACACATGTAGAAGTGAAGTTATTTCTCCTCATGGCATATGGATTTGGCACTTCCCCAAGTTTAAATGTTTTTGTAAATCTTGGGAAGCATCAAATCCATGGGTGTTGTATTGTACAACCCAGCGCAATGCCCAAGGGACACCTCTTGGGCGCCGAGCAAGGCGATTCAGTGATTTGCGGTGCTTCACCTCACTCATGATTTATGAGGCCACTCAAAGCCATGCAGGGGGGCTTTGGGTGGTGGCAAAAATCTTTCTGAGAGCCCTGCATCACACATGTATACTTTTATGTGGTGCAAAGGTGATGCAGGGCTCCCATTAATAAGCCCCATAGTATCCCCAGGAAAAGATTTCCTTATGTGTTTGAAATAGAAGTCTTTGGCAGTTGATTGGTGCCCCTTAATTCTGATATTAAATTCATCAAACAACTCACCAATAGCAAAAATGTCTTTTCTTTTCAAGCCTTGCTCGTCTTGAACTCCTTACCACTCTGTGTTCGACAGCATGGCTGCCTTGCTGTTTTCTGTAAATATTTTAAATATACTATTTGTATGTTATTAGGTTTCCTTGGACTCCGATGAACAGTTCCTACCCACAGGTTAGTCAATTAAGTGCACTGTGCAAGCAATGCTTTATTTTTAAATAAAGCGTGCCAGTGCCCAGGACTTTGCTCAAATGTCCGCAGCCGATGTAATTAAATGTCACCACAGTGATTACTAAGACTGGTATTCTACAACCACCTCATGCCTCTTTAATCCACATCCAGATACTCCTGGTGCTCTTTATCTCACTCCTGCAGGTTCTTGCTTTCTCATTTTTTTCTTTTTTTCACCTTTCTCTTCCTGTTTCTTTCTGTGTGTGTTTTTACCTAGCTTCCTCTCTATAAATATCTGATGTGGAAAAATAAGTGCTGGTCTTCAAAAAACAAGTGCTAGTGACTGGCTCCAATTTAACATTGAGTGCAATTGTCTTCACTCACTTTTATACCCACATTACAAAATAGCTGTTTCTCCTGTATCACCCCAAAACTCTTATTTTCAGCTAAACAGAAATGGTAAGTTGGTGCAGTATTTCAGGACAAATGTCTATATGCTCAAAGCAGGTGAAATGTATTCTCCGAAAACAGTCCGGAATTCAGAAAAAAACATTCAGAAATCGGTGGAGTAAATTTGAAAATTCCTGGTGAAGTATTTCTTCCTTGGGAATACCAGCTATCTCATAATAATGGGCTTATTGTCCTTTAAAAAGGCTGGGAATCGTGAAGTATACCACTATAGTAAAGTGATGTGTGTCCCTCATTACAACAATACACACAATTCCAAGAATGCAAACACACATTCATGAGGTACTGCTCTTTGCAAATGAGAGAGAACACTGTTTCCACAGGTGTGGCTTCTGGCGATATTTGAATGTTGTGAGGCGTAAACGGTCGGGATGAGTGTTCTGTTGTGAGTGAGCGTAGTGAGCATTCCCGACCGCCCCAAGGGGGCTGCAGGGAGGCTCTCACCACAAGAATATTTTTTTTTAAAAATGGCAAAGGATGCATTTTCAAGAAAATTTGAGAAAGCAAGAAGGTGAATAAAGCAATTGTGAAAGTGCAGTTATAACATCAATAAAGAGATTAATATCATACTGACATAGGTAGCTGCTTCTTCAATATAACCACTGAACTTCATAACAGACTTTGAGATAACAATGCTGAGTACCTCACAGAGGGGCATATTAGCAAGGGGAAGTATCGCCGCTTTTTCAGCGAATTGTGCCGAGAAAGCTGCGATACTTCTAGAGCCCTATCCAAAAGGGCATTTTAACGCCTGGCTCAAGCCCACTTTGCATGTCGGCGACAAACATCGCTAATGACATGCAAAGTGGGCGTTCCCATGTCCAACCACATGTAAAATTCGGTTGGAGGTGGGAACACCCTATTACCAAGGCAGGCTTTGGGAGAGGCAGACCTGCGATAAACTCGTTTATCGCAGGTCTCCCAACACCTGCTCTGACTAGGTGTTAGGGCATTGATAACATGGGGGTGTGGATCATAACGCTGATTCCACCCCCCCATATTATCAATGCACACATTAGCGCATGAAAACGTTTGTTTTCATGCGCTAATGTGCCATATCGCCGACTATCGCCGGATTTCATTTCGCCCACGTGATGCGCATTGATAATTGCGCGCTATCACGGCGAAAAAATCCGGCGATAGCCGGCGATATGGGAATGTGCATTGTGCGTTTTCTAACGCACTTCTAAGTAATATGCCCCAGACTTCTTTAGTTCTTGACATACCTTTGCAAAGGAAATCTGCTGAGAAAATACAAATGATTGTAATTTGTCGGACAGACAGCAGTGAATAAACATTAAAAGTCAATAGGACACCCAGCAAGGCAATGTACGTCTCCTTCAGGGAATGAAGAAATATGATCACACCACCCTCAATCAGATGATGGAATGCCATTAGGTCCCCTTGAGGGTCAACTACATTATCAAAACCAGCTTCATCATGTTCAAACTTGCAAATGATGCAGCTGGTGTTCATGAAATAGTGGTGGTCCAGCAAAGCCATCATGGCCTGCTGCAGCACGCAGTAAACAAACATATAGCCCCATCAAAGGCAGCTGCAGGCTGCTATACCGACTCCAACAACAGTGCGAAAAAACTAACATATAGCTGCATCACCCAATAAATAATTGTGTTCAATGACACCTATCCGTTTCACCAAAGAAGTTGCAAATGACAACTCATTGCTACCTCAAGCTGCCTTAAAGTTACATCTTTGTAACGAGCCACGGCAGGGTAGGTCCAAACTGGTCAAGGTGATAACTCAGAGCAGCAATAGTTTGTTGTCTTATTACAGAAGTCTTTAAGACCCAACCAGAAGTCTCTCCCCATTGCACCTCTATGAGTCGCATGGTGCTTCAAAAGGCAAGGAGGACCTCTTAGTAGCAACATGAGGCTTACTATTAATGATACAATATACTCACAGTCTGCATTTGGTATGAGCTCAAAGCAATTAAAAAAGAGGAACTTAATAGCACCAATCAGTACACAGATATTGGAGGACAAAACGCATTCGACATAAAAGCAGCTCATTTTGAACCATCATAGTACCCCTGCAGGAACACACTGTGCAAGGCCGCAGAAGGCCTGCCAGCCTGCCACATTGACTCCAATGACAGTGCAGTAATAAAACAGACTTAGAGCAGCATCACAGGCAGCCACAGGCTGACACACCACCGCCCAGCCTTGTCTCTGGGCTCTGGGCTGCTTGGCAGTGTTTTTTTCTTGACTATGAAAGACACAGCAGAGGGGGGTGGCTGAACACCTTTTAGCAAACCATTTGTTGAAGGTCTGCACTGGTGTGATCACCTGAGCAGAGCAGAGCCGAATAGAGGGATAATCAAAAGTTAGTACTATCATTAATGCAAATCGGGCTAAGTAAATGGAAGGAAGGAAATACGAGGCTCCACACCTAAGTTACTTACTGCAGTGCTACTAAGTTTTTAAACACCCCGACAGCGCTAGCACCACATGCTAATGCAATCAGCCACATTACTCAAATACAATTATAAAATGTATGCGTGTCACCAGGTAGGGCCGTTTCGGCCTCTGCCGGGCCATTTCTTAATCACGTGTAGTGGGAAGAATAGAAGAATCGGACTACAATTAAAAAAAAAATGCGGCCGAAGAATGGCGCACTTTCTCATGTCATTGTGAGCTGGAACAGGTATGGTTTTGCAGGCTAACAAAAAAGAGAACATGACGGATGATCATGCTGCTGGCCATTTATTTGGATGTTCTGCCGACGGCATCACCAATGTTACACAGTGCAGGGTCAACTCACTTCACAGTTTTTCGATATAAGACTGTAATACACTTTCAACAGGTTTGAAATTGAATACTCGGTGAGATGATGAATTCAATATTGACTGGCACGCCCGGCCCCTCCTTCCTCCGCCCCCCCCCCCCTCCCCATCCATCCCTCCAATTGTTTGTTCGTCTAACTCTAGGCTGTTCTACGTCTTTCCTGCCTTTTCTCCCGAAGCAACAAACAGACCAATTCCAAATTGTGTACCAACCTTAACTGACCAAGACTAGATGTCACAGTGCCCCACTACAGAGAGAGACTCCTCTGCCATTGATTGGGGGTCATGATGATCGCGTGCTGCACTGCGACTGCGACAGCGACTGAAGGAGCCCGCGAGTCGTTGTTAGGACGGCAGGTGTGGTCCAGTGGTCTCACTCTCGCTCCTCTAGTCCCCTGTTGCCCTGTGTCCAATTCTGGTACTGGCAATGCGCACGCAGAGTTGAGTGAGAGACAGGCTGGCTGAGCAGCAGGGGCAGAAATGGCCAGTCACTGCATGGCTTAGCAATAAAGCCATGCAGTGATTGGTCATGATGCTCCGTGGACTGGAACTCGCTCCCCTGCACTGCCTCACGTGACGTGCCTCTCTTGAGCCAATCCATACATGGCCAGGTTCCCATGCTGTCATGTTACCAACACAGCATGAGAGCAACTTGACTCAAGCAAGCAACCTCACTGTTCATTAGGAGACCAGGGCACTGTGGCTGTGCCCCCCCCCCCCCCCCCACCCCCGGCTCACTAACTGCGCAGGCGGAGAGGCCTTTAGTGTGCATGTCGGGCTGACCAGAGAAAGGCAGACGCCCAAACTGACACTCACACTTTGGTTCCAGCTGCTGAGCATGGTGTCTGCTGTTAATAGTACTAAGCACCACCTCTCTCAGGCCCGCATCATTGTGCACTGGCTTCCTGAGACACAGGAAAGGCAACCCGGCACATGGCAGAAAGCTGACTGCCGAGGGCAGATACAAAATTATACAAATGGTATGCAAACTTTACATATTTATGTTTAATAGGGGGATCAGTGGGCCAACAATGTTAGTGGGAAACGCCCTAACACCCTAAGGGACACACTGCCCCTGTTTCCATGGATTCACAGAGAGGTAGGCCAAGCCGCACAAATTACTGCAATGCCATTGGTGAGGTGCCCATCCATCACTATTTGTAATCTGTGTGTAGTGCGCTTTCAGTTGTCTGAACCCTCTACCACATCATGATCACGACTCTTCCAGGGTAAGGAAATCTAAGACAGCCACACATCTTTCCAATGAAGGATGCACGGAGACATAATTCGTCACAGCTCTGGCTACACTCTAGTGCACATTTCCTACAGGGCCATATACATAGGCATAGTTCAATTTGCAGTAGTAACTTCCTTCTGCCTTTGTTTTCAACATGTGCTTGTACAGAAAGGAAAAATAACCTTGTGACCCGGTCCTCTTGACTTCTTAATCGTCCATGCATAGATTTGTCTGTCACATATCATTTTTGCAGATGAAAGACTGCACCACATGGAGGAAGTGAGAAAGTACTCATGGCATCTCTATGGCAGTCTACTAGTAGTAGACCAAATCATTCAGATAGGATTTCCCTTGATGTAAATGTCTGCACTTCATTGTTTTGTCAATACTTGGCCTAGACTGATATAGATCGATACTCAAAATTTAAAGCTCATGTAAAAAAATCACGAAACTGATATCATTGAAAGCATGGATCTATATCTCATGTTTGATGGCTGGTCCCTGGGATTTTGTTGTTTTAGCAATAACATGAAACCACGAAATACAGTAAATAAGTCACAAGAGAGTAGTTTATTTGTGCATTGAGTGACAGGAAAACATTCTTGTACCTTAAGTACATATTAAAAACTTTCCCGGGATATTTTAATGGTATGTCCGACATCTATGTCATATTTCGTTTAACTTATTCAAAAATAAAACTATGCTAACTTCTAGCATATAACCATGCATTTTTATGTCTGGCATTAGCCAAAACCTTTTGATTGTACTAGTCTGTGTATATTATTGTTACAAGTAGAGGCTCTCAATCACCGGTCGTCATCCATTGGTCTGTTGCTGTATCATTCATATTTTGCTTCTGCTCACTACAGCATATAGAATCAGGCCTACTTAAGCCTGTTTAACTTCACTTTGAGTGACTGCATTTGGCTCCCTCACAAGGAGCATATACACCCACAAGCTAGTTTCCTTCAGTGCTATTGTTTTTGTCTTTACTTTATATTGACTTTAGTGATCGATCTTATACCTATGATGTTGTAAATTCGTTTTGGAGTGTTTTGCTTTTCTGACAGCTCCTATTGGTCAGACTGATTCCATTTGAAACTGTTTTCTATTAAGATATCCACTTCTTACTCTTTCTTTCTTTCTTTCTTTCTTTCTTTCTTTCTTTCTTTCTTTCTTTCTTTCTTTCTTTCTTTCTCTTTCCTTTCCTCTTTCTTTCTTTCCTTCACTTTTTCTTTTCTTCTCTTTCCTTATCTTATTCTATTTCTTTCTGTCTTTCTTTCAATATTTCACCTTCATTCTTGTCTTCTTTCCTTCTCTTTCCCTTCACTTTCTATCTTTCCTTTTTACTTTTCTTTCATTCTCACTTTTTCATTCTCTTTCCTACTTCCTTGCTTGCATTCTTTCTTTCTTGCCTTCTTTACATTTTCTTTCTTTGTTTTTTCTTTCTTTCCCTCTTTCTTTCCCATTTCATTTTCCTTCTTTCTTTATCTTTTTTGTTCTCTCTTTAATCTGTATTTCTCTCTTCTTTCTTTCTTTCTTTCGCCTGTTTTCATTCTTGCTTTCTTTAATTTCCTCTCTCCTACTCTATTTCTTCTCCTCTCTTTTCTTTCTTTCTTTCCTTCCTTCTCTTTCTTTCTTTCTTTCTTTCTTTCTTTCTTTCTTTCTTTCTTTCTTTCTTTCTTTCTTTTTCTTTCCCTCTAGTGCCATCTCTTTTTTTACCATCTTTTTCCTTTCTTTGTCTTTTTTAAAATGTTGTCTATCTTACCTTCCCTTTCTTTCTTTCCTACTCTCATTACTTCTTTCTTTTTCTCTCTTGTTCTTCTCTCGTTTCTTCCTTCATTGGTTCTCTTTCTTTCATTGTTCTCCATGCGTTTTACTTTCTCTTGCCTTTATTCATAATTGCCTTCTTTCATTCCTTTTTTCCTTCTTTCCTTCTCTCCAGATTCTTTCTTTCTTTCTTTCTTTCTTTCTTTCTTTCTTTCTTTCTTTCTTTCTTTCTTTCTTTCACTTTCTTTCTCTTTCTTTCTTTTTTCTCTCTTTCATTCCTTTTCTTTCTTTCTTTCTCTCTTTCATTCTTTCTTTCTTTCTTTCTTTCTTTCTTTCTTTCTTTCTTTCTTTCTTTCTTTCTTTCTTTCTTTCTTTCTTTCTTTCTTTCTTTCTTTCTTTCTTTCTTTCTTAGGCAAGAGGCTGGCAACCAATGTCAAACCGAGTGACTTTTTTAAGTCTGTGTTAGCCAAGACTGTTAGAATTTAGTAAAATTATGTTTATATTTATAGGTGTTTCAGTCGGACTTCATCAATTTGTTTGTGGTTGGTGCCATTCCCATTTTACTGCCACCCACTCTAGCAAAATTGATTATTTCTGATTGAAGTTAGGAAAAGGTCCGACCATCAGCATTACAAATGATGGCATAATTTATGACTCTACAGAACCATGGTGGTCGTTCAGTTAGTAGAGGTTGTATCATAGACTGGCCATCATGACAGTGATGCGTCAGGGAGCAGGTTTGAGTCAACACCTTACCACAGTCGCATCTCTAACTTAGAGAAAACAAACCTTCTGGGGCACTACCGGTGATAGAGACAATACTTGGATAGAATAAATCAAAGCCCTGAGTTCTACAACGGTCAGCCAGTCCTTTGGCTGCTCACAGGCCTTGGCTAGAAATTTTGTGAGGGAAGTGGTATATTATATGGTATGGGTGTATGACATCAGTGTGTAATACACTCATAGTGACTGGGGTCCATTCAAGCTTGTTTGTTAACCCTAGGTAGCTTTGGCTTAGAGCAGTCGGAAACAAGTGTAAAACATTTAGAAGTACTCAACAATGAAATAAGAAAGCCACATAACAAGAAAGAAATCCACTCATAGATATAAAAATAGATGTTATTTTAATGAAGTTTTAGACACAACAACCAAAATTTACTGGAGCGTTCCAGAGATACAGATTGTTAAGGAGATTGTAAATCACTGCTTTGCACACAAAATTCCAACAAGCATTGATATGTAACAAAGTTTGGTAACTTTTTAAAAAACAATTGTGTTTGGCTAGTCCAGCCCACTTTGGATGACTAACTCTGGGAGTGAGAAGATCAAGAGGGTTAGTAAGGAGTTGTAGGACAGTTACCTTGTGACCAAAGCAGCCTCAAGTCAAGTTCCAGGCTCTATGGATGAACCACCATGTACTTCAATTGAGTGGTCCTAATGCAAGGAATACAGGTTGCTGAAGATTCTGTAAGATACTGAGGATGCTGAGTGGTTGATAGAGGGCCTCCTATGGCCACTCTTCTGTTACCAGGCCAGGGGGGGCGAATTGGGCTACAATCGTTGATGTCTCTCAAGGTCTTCTTGGGTCAAGCAAAAGTCCAGCTCCCACTGGGCGACTGGTCACTGGTCGCAGCAAAAGCAGCTGTTCTCTTTGGAAAAGGTTATTTCCACTTGGGTGACCAAACTGCACTCTGTTGACTCTTCCAGGTCTGGAGACTCAGTTGCAAATTTTGAGTATCAGGACTTGGTCTCCCCGGTTGCACGTCAGCAGTTAGTGATGATCAGGTGATTGTAACTACTGACTAGCCAAGACGGGCTTCTTCAATTTTTCTGTGTGGTGCTCTAAGAGGTTGTTAGCTATATGACTCTTGGAAGTCACCTCTTCTGTCTGGGGCACCGCAGCAAACACCAGCACCACAGGCACAGTCATCGTTTTGCTAGCCCAAGGATCAGCAAGTGCAGTTCAAAAGTTGGTACAGCCTTTCTTGCTATGTTCAGGTAAAAACAGGGTAGCCCTTCTTCTGTCCTCTCTCCAGTCCAGATGTGATTGAGTTCTGGGTCCCAGGGGTGCTGTATTGATGGTAGAAAGTGTCATCAGGGTATGCAGTGGTTATTAGCCAGTGGGCTATGAGGACGCATCCTATCAGATGATGATTACCTACAATATGTGGCATCAAGCTATCCCATAGTGCACTATTCCACCCACTCCCATGAACGCAGAAGCCCTCTCTCAAAGTGTGGAGCTTGGTAACCCAACCCAGAGGGTAGGCTACCTTAGGGTTACCTGCCCACAGAAAAAATGGCTTGGGAACTGGTCTCACCTCCACTCACAGCTCTGGCATGGCGTGGGGCAACGATGGCGAGAGCATGGCCTCCTACACATGAGCTGTGTTCCAGGTGAGGTAAGGCCGATTTCTTGTATCTTACGGGTATATTTACACCCTGTGGATACAGAGGATATACATTCAATAGATGAGGTTGTATTAATTCCAATCTGCACTTTGAGATAATTTTTATAAAATTCTTATTCGCAAAAAACTTTTTTCGCACTTATTACACATAAGACACCAATGCAGAAGCAATACAACTAGTAGGTCCTGATGAAAGCCAGGGACTAATAGTCCCGTAAGCTGTAACATGTTGACCATATAGACAGGCAGTGATGTATGAAACTCCCTGTATGCACTGTTTTTAATTAGGATTATAACAGATACTCTAATAAAATATGTCTCTGCTTGAATCCTTTTTAATCTGCACTTACACTTTGCACTGCACAAAACATTCCCATTGGAAAACCCTCTTGTAGGACCACTTCTATAGGGTCTGTCTGTACCTGATCCATCTCGTTTCTGTGGTCTCTTATGAAGACCCCTTCATGATATAATCCACATCTCAACCCTCTATGATCAAGAGGGGAAGTGGATGGAAGGCTGGAAACTCAGATGATAAGTTTGATCAAGGTTACAAGTTTGATGGGAATCCAACCACTCATAAGGGTCTTGTTTCTGCTCTGTAATTGTTCCGGCGTAGATATGGGTTCATGATTATTGTGGGCACACTTAGTGTAGGCTGGTAATCAGTGAGTAGACCCCCCGGGTTCTTCTAGTTGTTTAACTGGTCTCCCTTCTCTATCTCAGATACCAACCCTTCTCCCTGAACAAAGGAGCAACCCCTTTCATGTGTCCTCACCATTTGCTCATAAAAGGTAGCGTCCCCTTTGAAGTTCACATATTGAGCTCACACCCTGTGTGCTTCCTGCCAGGGAGAGGTAACATCTTTATTGCTCCTGTTTCTTGGAGTCATTCACACTTCTCCACAGGAGGGCAGAAGGTAGTCTGGCGGTGAGCACCTGTGGATGGCCACTGGAAAACTTGGGCAACATAGATGCAACTTCTTTAAAAGTTATATTAAATGTGACTTGAGCATCACATCACGTTTACTGCAACAATTATTTTGTTATCTTGAAGTATCAACTTTAGTAGACCCATTCATAAGATAGCACAGCTGAGTTGCCAGCATGTAAACCTGCACTCACCAATGGGACTACTAGTTTTTCGAAGGTAAACATGACAATTTGATGTTTTACTGTCAGGACAAATAAAATACATGCCCTACTTATTACTATACAGCACCCTGCTTTAGGCACAATAGACAGAGTGATGTATATATTAAAAAGAGAGCCTTCCCTCTCTGGCTTTGCTATTAGTTTAAATGGCAAAGTCGAGTTAGCAATTTAAAACTGCTGTGCCAGTCTGCAGTGGCAGGCTGGAAAGACATGTTTTCACATTGTCACATCCAGGGTGGCACAATACATGCTGAATCCCTCATGGGACACGTTAACTGAAAGGCCTTGGGTACCACTGGTACCATATACTAAGGAACTATAAGTAGGTAAAGTTATACCAATTGGGTATAAGCCAATGAAACTATACTTTTAAGGGTCAGAGCACTGGCTCTGATATTTGGTTAGCATGCCCCAGTGCAATCTCACAGTTGAAAAACCAGCAGCATCAGTCTAAAACTTTGGGAGTGATCATGCAAAAAGATACATTTCCTTAAAGCATTGTTTGATTGCCTATCCTCTCCCATTCTGAAGTTCTCAGGACTGCCTCTGATGCATTGTGTTGAAGGGGTACAGATCCCTGGTGCTGGGAGGAGCAGAGACCTTCCTCCTTTACCATGAGATGAAACTGGGTATGTCCATTGTCCCTGCCTGCCCTCAACATGACACGATCAAGACAATGGAGTATAAGAATTTGGATTTTGTCAGTCTTGGTACATGGAGTCTGTATGGTGCTCAGGCTAGACTCCAAAGATAATTTTAATTTAGGGAGAGCAAAGTTTATAGACCTGCATGCACGTTCTGCTTCTCAAACAATCTTTAGTGCTCTTATTCTTCTTTAGTTGTCAACATGGGGATCACATTCAGCAGCTTCCCCATACATCTTAAATTTAGATGAAGATTGTTACTTTGTCATAAACCTGTAGTGTTTTTTAAAATGCATTCCTCAGAAGTCATTCTCCACTGATTGATGGAAAGCATTGCACTTTATGTCCCATGATGTTCTTCTACTAAGGAAATGATGATGCACCAAATAATCTGAAGAGGTCATTGATAGTTATGAAGATTGCAGTGGGGGGCATAATGGAGAGACACTAGAGTTGCCTTGGCAACAGTACCTCATGGTTGGTACAGTGACAACCTAGAATGTCTGTGCTGGCAGGAAGTTTGACTAGATGTTAAATAAATACCTTCATTGGCATTTAGGGAATCACATAGACATCACATTTCAACAGGAGTCCATCTTGAGATGTCCATCCTCCCTCCCCCACCATCCATATGCATTTGAAAGATATACATCATGTTGCATTAACAGCAAATACCAACATATCTGGGGAGGAGAGAGAAAGGGAGAGCAAAGAACACATACAACTTTTACAAATAAATGTCCCAACACTCATCCATAGTCAAAGAGACAAATAGCTAGGATCCACCAGATTCTTGTTACATTAACAATAGAGAAAGCCAATCCATATTATCTAAGGGACTCCATGCCGTTTTATAACAAGCTTAACCAACCAATGACCATCCCACCCTCCTTCCGTATTAGACCAACATTCTAACGACCAGAATGAGATATTATAAATGTGCCCTGGTTATCTCAGTGTCCCACCAGCCCTTCTCCTGCGGTATCTGCCTTGCAGTCTTGCCTCTGAATTTAGAGACACCCGCAATGTCTTCATCAATGTCTCCAGATAGAGACGGCGCTCGTGGCTCCCACAAATCAGACAGCATGTATGACTAAGCCCACAGGTGATCCTTAAGCGTTCCATCCCTCTGAACTAGTTTCATTCACACCGTCCCCGCAGTTGCCTATTCACACTTATCTCATAACCACACCTGAAAAGAAGGGCATGTAGGCTTAAGCCACATTATAGCAATACGTCTTTTCGCTAATACAAGATCCAAAATGACACATTCCCTACTTAATTTCTTGTTTTTCGGGAAGGCAAGTAAACTGAACAGCACCTCTTGGATCTCCATGGGGATCTCCCAGTCTAAAGCTCCCCCAAGGCATGGAAGTATGTCTCCCCAGTCAGAAGTAAGGGATGGAAAAATCAATGCCATATGGATAAAGTCAGTCCCCAGGGATCCGCAATGAGGCATGCCTCCAGGTGGGCAGGGTATATCATATTTAATGTCCATGGGGTAAGATAAGTCTTGTGCACAAAATTGTATTGAAAGAAACTAACCATTTGCACACCTCATGGACCTTCATCCATTCCCTCTCTGTCAAGACTTAGCAGAGCAACGCATCCCATTTTGCCTGCACGGGAAGAGCCGGCTCTGGCAAGTTATCATGTAAAGTCCGATACAGATGAGATATTAACCGACACCCTGGGCCATATACAGCATCACCACTAATATATTAGTTTTAGGGGGTTCCTCAGGAAAAGACAGCCACACCTCCATCGCAACACTCGACACCTTCTCGTACTGGAGATATTGTCTGACTCCCAAATCAAAGGAAGTCACTGCCACCTCCCGGGTTATAAAACGCTGGTCAACATATAGATCTCCCAATAAGCAACACCTTATGTCCTTCCAACTACACACTGTCATAGACTCGGTGATGCACAAGAAAGGTTACATCGCACAGAGAGGTATATCCGGTTCCTATGGGGCATGTCGCACAACACGTCTATCAACGTACTCCCAGTTGATGGCCACATGCTGTACAATATAAGGAACCACTACAGGAGTTCCAGAGCCAAGCATCAGAAGGTTCAGAAAAGGATGACCCCATTATGTACCTGCCAGTTGTCATCCTCATCTAACCAATGAACTGCATGCTGTAATTGAGCAGCCATTTAATACAATTCCAAACTGGGAACCTCAAGCCCTCCTCGGCTGCATGTCCTTTGTAATGTGTGTAGTCCAACTCGTCTGCACATGGAGCCCCACAGAAGGTCCACTAGCATGCCCTCCAATACACAATAATAATAACTGGGAAACATATAAAAGGTGTGCTGTAGGGCATAGAGACAGCGTGATAAGATTATCATTTTCACTATCGATATCCTGCCCTTAAGGGACAAAGGTAAGTCTCTCCAGAACCTTATGGAGCCCGCACTCCTTCCACTACACTCCCAGTATTAAGATCTAAGTATGCTGGGGCCGAATTGGCCAGTTCAACTCCCACGTACTGAGCCCCCAACATTACCCAAGGAAACCCCACCCCAGGTAATGCATCTTCAAGTATTTCTACCAGTCTCCCCAAGGAGAACAGCTTAGATTCTTTGGGGTTAATGCGGAGGCCTGAGATGTCGCCAAACATTTGCATAAACCTTAAGGCGGATAGGCACAGAGTACGCTGGTTGTCAAAGGTATACTAAAGTGTCATCGGCATAATGGAAGACCACGTGATTGGTCTCTCCAAGATACACACCCCATAATCTCATCATATAACACTGGGTTGCACCAACAGATCCATGGCGATTGCAAATAAAAGTGGTGATAGCGGGCATCCCTCACCGGTGCCCCTGTACAGCCCAAATGGAGCAATGGAGCAAAGACCAGTCCCCCAGAACGTATTCTAGCTGTTGGAGCAGTATAAAGCAATTAGACCCACTTGATGAATTCAGAATCCTATCCAATATTCTAAAGAACCTGCCAGATACAAGACTAGTAGATTGAGTCAAATACTTGCTCTATATCTAAGAGCACTAGGACAAAGTCATCCTCCATGAGACATGGAACATGCCACACATGTGACAACCGTTACAAAAAGGGGGGTTGAACCCATGCAGTCGCGGGGACCTGGGCGCTATATGGTACATAAGAAAAGGGGTCCCCGCAAGGGAAGCGTGTTATATGCTACACACACTAACACTACTAAAGACTAACAAAAATCAAAGGGATTTATTACAGGTATTGTCATTTATTTTCCAACACCGGATATCAACCATTATCAGATTACATTCATATTTAATAAATAGCCCCAAATGGGGAAAAGGGAAGAAAAGGAAGGGGAGGGAAGTGCTCAGGGAAGTGTAAAGTCAAAAAAGGATAAGCACAGTCAAAAAACAAGTAACAATAATTGCAGTATTTCAAATTAAGTTCAAGACAAATCAGATGCAAATAGGCCAAAAATCAAGGCATCCATTGAAGAACTGTTAAACTAGAGACATTCAACGGTCACATACTCAAATCAGAACTATCAGGGGCATGTGCCGGAAGTCCAGAAAAGGAAAGAGCCGTCGACGTTTCGACCCCTGTCTGTAGGCTATGTTAGATCCTTTAACGGGGTCTTCATCAGGACATGTACAGGGAAGGAGAGGGGTGGGGCGATCCTATCTGTGAAATTAAAACAGGAGGTCAGACTAATGCATTTCGAAGAAACAAATTACAACCGTCCTATTAGACAGTACTAGAGTTCATTAAATTTAATTTACCATGGAGTCAGGGCCCAACAGGCCTCTAGACGCAGGAAATGAGTGAAGCCACGCAAACAGTCGTGGTCAATCTCAGCGATATTAATTCGCAACTACAGAGGAGAAATAATGGGATTGAAATGAACAGTAGGAATAAAAAGCATACCACCAGTTGAGAGGTATTATGTCATTCAGTATTACATACTTGATTTAAAACCCGATTGAACTTACATAGGCTTCAACCAATCAGCCGAATAGTGAATGTATTGTGGGTTGAATATTCGCTCCCCAATGTCGTTATCCGAAAGAACTGAGGGTGCAGTTAATGTGCACGGGCTGTAGATGGAAAAGAATGTGGGACTTATGGGTATGTGCAATGATTCAATCGCACCGAGTGACAGTCATAACGAAGACCAACATTATGGCATATTAATCACATCCACACTTACATGAAACAATCTGAGGTGGGAAAGCGATAAGGGACGCTGGTTGTCTTTAAACATAGAACACAGTTCCTGGTGTAATTTCGTAACGTTGTAAGTCGCTGTAAGGATACAACAGAGACTACGTTCGTATAGAACTACATGGGATTGCATATCTGTATGTAGGGCAGAGAGGACTCCGTTACATACCTCCGAAATAAGAGCTAAATTGGGAGTCGACCTTCCATTCGGCACAAATGTGCTGTGTGATAAAGTTGTCTCGTACAACAAAAGCCAGAGGATCAAAGGAGGCGGGGGACGGACAGCCGTTCTGTCAGCCTCAATTACGAGTGAATCCTATGGAAAGCAACAAAACAGCCCGTCAGAGAAGAGATGGGAATTCTCTTTTGAATTACAGTGAGCCAAAAGAATTGATCGGGGAAAACCGCACTACTACTTACAAACACCCTGGAGGCCCGCTCCAGTCAACGCTAATCGGTACGAACTCCGCAGGATTGCTACGCGGAGTTGGGGGCGGGGTCAGTATTTGTCTGACTCAAAGGAAATAGAAGAGTTATCCGGTAGCTGCAGTGATACGTGCTAGTGTAGCACTGGACAGGGGCATCTGTAATGCAAAGAAGATGTCTACTTTGAGTGTTCAAAAATTGGATTCTGAAAGATATAAAATAATTCATTCTTTCTGAATTATTAAGACAGCAATTCACCGATTGGCCCTATTATGAGACTGTAACATTTCTCAGCTCGAGCAACTCTCTCACAGGAGGTTGTACACAACTTGTTGCATTAAAAAAGTAGCATAACATGTGCCAACCGAAACAGGTTATGAGTGGTACTATGCTTCGGAATAAACCCTGATTGATCTGGGTGTATAAGAAAGGACACATGTGGGAGGAGACAGGCTGCCAGAATTCCACTAAGGATTTTTACATCTAGAATCAGAAGTAACATGGGCCTAAATGATGCAGTGAGTGAAGGATCCCTATCGGGTTTCAGGGTCATAGTCCCCAAGGCCCCGCGCATGGAGGCTGGCAAGGACTTAGTATTGAGCCCCTCATTGTAAACCTCAAAGAGGTGATCCACCAGCAGCGGAGCAAACCTATGATAAAATTCAGCGGGCAGGTCGGTAATACTGGGGCTTTTGGGAGGCAATCACCCCAAACGCGCGTCTCTAGCAGGCACGCCACTGCCACCCTATAGCGCTTCAGATAAGCAAACACTCATCTATGTTTCTCAAAGGAGGCAATTGGAATTGGAATTGGAATTGGAATCGGAAATGGATTTGTATAGCGCTTGGCTACCCAAAGGCGTCCCAGCACTGGACTTGAAGAATGTAGCTAGGGAACGGAAGTGACCATGGGGAAGAGCCAGGTTTTCAGGAGCTTGCGGAATTTTGACAAGTTGGCTTCCCTCCGAATGTTCAGGAGGAAGGAATTCCACAGCTTAGGGGCGTTATATGAAAAAAGGCGTCCTCCTGACCGCGCCTTCTTGATTCTTGAGGCGTGGGCCAAAAGGAGGTGGTCGGATCTTAGCTTCCTGTTGGCTTTGTATGGTTTAATCAGGGTTTTCAGAATTGGGGGGTCCTTATCCTGGAGAATTTTATGTGTTATGCAAAGGGATTTGAAATCAATTCTCTCTTGGATCAGTGTAGTGAGTTTAGGGCAGGCTTGGCTGAGCTTCTGTTTTTTGTACCTATTAGCAGTCTAGCTGCCGAATTCTGGACAAGTTGGAGTTTGTTTATGACTGATTTCGGGTCGCCAAGATAGAGGGCGTTCCCGTAATCTAGTCTGGAGAGAATGAGGCCCTGAATAAGGAGGTTTTTGGATTGTGGGGGTAGGAGGGGAAGAATTTTGCGTGTGGTGCGAAGAAGGCCAAAGCAAATTTCCGCGGTTTTCCTGGCTTGGGTTTGAAAAGTGAGGTCCTGGTCAAGCCATACACCTAGACTTTTTATTTACTTCTTCGGAGAGGGGGCTTGTCACATGCATGTTGGCCACATCAGTTTGGGGGTGAGTTTGTATTGATTGCCTAGCACTAGGATCTCAGATTTGTCTCTGTTAAGTTTGAGGAGGGACTTGCTCATCCAGCTGGAGATTTCTTTGAGACAGGGGCATAGGTTTCCTGAGGATTGGTCTGTCTGTTTAAGTGAGACGACAAGTTTGGTGTTGTCTGCGTACGTGACCAATTTAATGCCAAAAGGGGCTACGATTTCCTCTAGTGGGGACATGTACACATTGAAAAGTGTAGGGCTTAGGGAAGAGCCCTGAGGGACCCCGCATTGTAGTGGAATAGCTCTGGATAGAGTGTTGCCTTCAGAAACCTGAAATGTTCTATTTTCTAAAAATGACTTGAGCCAGAATAGGGCTGTCCCTGTGACTCCTTCGCTGTTTAGACGGTGGACAAGGATACAGTGGTATACCATATCAAAAGCAACGCTTAAGTCTAGGAGGATCACTGCTGCAGATCCACCCGAGTCTAGGATCTTTCGCGCTTCTTCTACGACTGCTAGCAGGGCGGTGTCGGTGCCCTGGCCATACCGGAAGCCTATTTGCGAGCAGTGTAGAAGGCTATTCGATTCAAGGAAGATGGAGAGCTGTTGATTAACAAATTTTTCTACCACCTTGCTAATTCCGGGGAGTATGGAGATGGGCCGGTAGTTGCCCAGCTCTAAGGGATCCAGATGAGATTTCTTTAGTAGTGCTCTTACTGTGGCTTTTTTCCAGTTGGGGGAACAGTACCTTGTTCTAGTGAGGTGTTTATTAGGTTGGCGATGGGGGAGGTGATTGTGGATGTCACACGTTTCAGGATGTTGAAAGGTGCAGGGTCGAGGGGAGAACCGCTTTTCATTGAATTTAGGATATGGGGAAGCATTTCCACGGTGAGGGGGTAAAAAGAAGGAGTCAAGGTGAGGGTTATTGATTGCGGGAGTCAGGGGGTGGTGACCTGGGGGGTGGCTGGGGACTGGGAGGGATTTTAAGATGTTTTGCATTTTGGTGGAGAAAAAAATTCGGCCAGTTAGTTGCATCTATGACCAGAGGGGTCGGTGACGGGGGTGGGACTGGTGCTTTCAACAATTTTTAACAATACGGAATGTTTCCCTAGAGGAGTTTGCGGAGGCTTGAATTATTTCTTCAAAGAAGGCCGCCTGGGTGGTTTTCAGGGTGGTTTTGTAGGACCTGATGGCTATTTTGTATTCTATTTTTTTTATTAATGGCCCAGTCCTTCCTCCATGTGCGTTCATGTTTTTTACATTGTTTTTTTAAGTCGCAGAGTTCTGGGGTAAACCAAGGGGAATTAAAGGTTCTTATTTTTTTTAGGTAGGATTTTTTTTGGCAGGACTTGGTCTAGAGAGTTTTTAATCCAGGATGACATTTGCTTATCAGCTAAGAGTGGGTCTAATTCGAGTGTGGGGGTCGTACCTTCAAGTTCGCGTCTTCAGTCATCAAGGACTAGTTTTGACCAGGGGCGTTCTGGTATGCGAGGTGGTGGCCCATAGGGGGGGTCGGTAGTGGTTTGCCAGGTGAATGGTACTAGGAAGTGGTCAGACCATGGGATGGGTAGGGGCTCACTAGTTTTTAATCCGGAGATGTTGGAGAGGATAGGGTCTAGTAAATGGCCTTTTATGTGTTTAACTTGATGGTTTTTCAGGTGAATCAGATAGGTAGCCAGATCAAGTGTAAAGTCACCGGCCACTTTGTCCAAGGGGTCATCGAAGTGGAGGTTTAAGTCTCCTAGTAATGTGAAGTTGGATGAGAGGCAGACGCGAGAGATGTTGGCTTCCAGCAGTGAGCTACAGAATTGCCCCAGTGATCCCAGTGGACGGTACAGGCGAATGCCCGACAGTGATTTAGAGGGGGAGAGCTGAATAATGAAGTGGACATTTTCGCAGTCGAGGATCGGACTATCTAGTAGTCGGCAGGAGAGGTGGCTTTTATAGATAATAGCAATTCCGCCACCCTTTCCACCTACTCTATCGAGACGCTGGATTAGGTATCCTGAAGGGAGGGCTTGCACAAGATCTGGCTCAGAGCTTGAGGATAGCCATGTCTCTGTCAGGAACAGAACATCTAGTTCTGTGTCCTGGAGAAGCATGTTTATTTCTGCGGAGTGGTTGGGCAGGGATCTGCAATTCAGCAGGGCCATGCTGATTTCGGATTCGATCGGGGGTGGGTTTGCCTTTGGTGAGGGAGTGAAGGGGCAGTGGGAGCAGTTACTTTGTAGAACCCCCAGGGAGAGTGAGTGGAGGCAAGGTGTGTTTGTGGTCTGCCTAAGTTGTAATAGAGTCTCCCGGGTGTAAAATCTGGGGGCTGGGGCTGCAGGGGCAGAGATTCCTGGCCCTGGGCCCGTTCCGGCGCGGACGGGTTCAGGCGGGCTTGCCTTTGGCGCGCCTTCGTCATGCCATCGGCGCGCCCGCTGCGCGAACGGAAAGGCATTGTTCTTTTCTAGGGGGACAGGGTAGAGCAACTAGCCTGCTAACCTGCACGCTAAAGTGAGGGGAAGTAGTATTCACTTCCGACCCACCTTCCCTCCACAACAATCTGATAATGTCAGTGGTGGACCGGGGAGGGGGGTCATAGTCCCCAAGGCCGCGCGCATGGAGGCTGGCAAGGACTTAGTATTGAGCCCCTCATTGTAAACCTCAAAGAGGTGATCCACCAGCAGCGGAGCAAACCTATGATAAAATTCAGCGGGCAGGTCGGTAATACTGGGGCTTTTGGGAGGCAATCACCCCAAACGCGCGTCTCTAGCAGGCACGCCACTGCCACCCTATAGCGCTTCAGATAAGCAAACACTCATCTATGTTTCTCAAAGGAGGGAATTGGAATTGGAATTGGAATCGGAAATGGATTTGTATAGCGCTTGGCTACCCAAAGGCGTCCCAGCGCTGGACTTGAAGAATGTAGCTAGGGAACGGAAGTGACCATGGGGAAGAGCCAGGTTTTCAGGAGCTTGCGGAGTTTTGAGAAGTTGGCTTCCCTCCGAATGTTCAGGAGGAAGGAATTCCACAGCTTAGGGGCGTTATATGAAAAAAGGCGTCCTCCTGACCGCGCCTTCTTGATTCTTGGGGCGTGGGCCAAAAGGAGGTGGTCGGATCTTAGCTTCCTGTTGGCTTTGTATGGTTTAATCGGGGTTTTCAGAATTGGGGGGTCCTTATCCTGGAGAATTTTATGTGTTATGCAAAGGGATTTGAAATCAATTCTCTCTTGGATCAGTGTAGTGAGTTTAGGGCAGGCTTGGCTGAGCTTCTGTTTTTTGTACCTATTAGCAGTCTAGCTGCCGAATTCTGGACAAGTTGGAGTTTGTTTATGACTGATTTCGGGTCGCCAAGATAGAGGGCGTTCCCGTAATCTAGTCTGGAGAGAATGAGGCCCTGAATAAGGAGGTTTTTGGATTGTGGGGGTAGGAGGGCAAGAATTTTGCATGTGGTGCGAAGAAGGCCAGAGCAAATTTCCGCGGTTTTCCTGGCTTGGGTTTGAAAAGTGAGGTCCTGGTCAAGCCATACACCTAGACTTTTTATTTACTTCTTCGGAGAGGGGGCTTGTCACATGCATGTTGGCCACATCAGTTTGGGGGTGAGTTTGTATTGATTGCCTAGCACTAGGATCTCAGATTTGTCTCTGTTAAGTTTGAGGAGGGACTTGCTTATCCAGCTGGAGATTTCTTTAAGACAGGGGCATAGGTTTCCTGAGGATTGGTCTGTCTGTTTAAGTGAGACGACAAGTTTGGTGTTGTCTGCGTACGTGACCAATTTAATGCCAAAAGGGGCTACGATTTCCTCTAGTGGGGACATGTACACATTGAAAAGTGTAGGGCTTAGGGAAGAGCCCTGAGGGACCCCGCATTGTAGTGGAATAGCTCTGGATAGAGTGTTGCCTTCAGAAACCTGAAATGTTCTATTTTCTAAAAATGACTTGAGCCAGAATAGGGCTGTCCCTGTGACTCCTTCGCTGTTTAGGCGGTGGACAAGGATACAGTGGTCTACCATATCAAAAGCAGCGCTTAGGTCTAGGAGGATCACTGCTGCAGATCCACCCGAGTCTAGGATCTTTCGCGCTTCTTCTACAACTGCTAGCAGGGCGGTGTCGGTGCCCTGGCCATACCGGAAGCCTTTTTGCGAGCAGTGTAGAAGGCTATTCGATTCAAGGAAGATGGAGAGCTGTTGGTTAACAAATTTTTCTACCACCTTGCTAATTCCGGGGAGTATGGAGATGGGCCGGTAGTTGCCCAGCTCTAAGGGATCCAGATGAGATTTCTTTAGTAGTGCTCTTACTGTGGCTTTTTTCCAGTTGGGGGAACAGTACCTTGTTCTAGTGAGGTGTTTATTAGGTTGGCGATGGGGGAGGTGATTGTGGATGTCACACGTTTCAGGATGTTGAAAGGTGCAGGGTCGAGGGGAGAACCGCTTTTCATTGAATTTAGGATATGGGGAAGCATTTCCACGGTGAGGGGGTAAAAAGAAGGAGTCAAGGTGAGGGTTATTGATTGCGGGAGTCAGGGGGTGGTGACCTGGGGTGTGGCTGGGGACTGGGAGGGATTTTAAGATGTTTTGCATTTTGGTGGAGAAAAAAATTCGGCCAGTTAGTTGCATCTATGACCAGAGGGGTCGGTGACGGGGGTGGTCTGGGTCTGGTGCTTTCAACAATTTTTAACAATACAGAATGTTTCCCTAGAGGAGTTTGCGGAGGCTTGAATTATTTCTTCAAAGAAGGCCGCCTGGGTGGTTTTCAGGGTGGTTTTGTAGGACCTGATGGCTATTTTGTATTCTATTTTTTTTATTAATGGCCCAGTCCTTCCTCCATGTGCGTTCATGTTTTTTACATTGTTTTTTTAAGTCGCAGAGTTCTGGGGTAAACCAAGGGGAATTAAAGGTTCTTATTTTTTTTAGGTAGGATTTTTTTTGGCAGGACTTGGTCTAGAGAGTTTTCAATCCAGGATGACATTTGCTTATCAGCTAAGAGTGGGTCTAATTCGAGTGTGGGGGTCGTACCTTCAAGTTCGCGTCTTCAGTCATCAAGGACTAGTTTTGACCAGGGGCGTTCTGGTATGCGAGGTGGTGGCCCATAGGGGGGGTCGGTAGTGGTTTGCCAGGTGAATGGTACTAGGAAGTGGTCAGACCATGGGATGGGTAGGGGCTCACTAGTTTTTAATCCGGAGATGTTGGAGAGGATAGGGTCTAGTAAATGGCCTTTTATGTGTTTAACTTGATGGTTTTTCAGGTGAATCAGATAGGTAGCCAGATCAAGTGTAAAGTCACCGGCCACTTTGTCCAAGGGGTCATCGAAGTGGAGGTTTAAGTCTCCTAGTAATGTGAAGTTGGATGAGAGGGAGACGCGAGAGATGTTGGCTTCCAGCAGTGAGCTACAGAATTGCCCCAGTGATCCCGGTGGACGGTACATGCGAATGCCCGACAGTGATTTAGAGGGGGAGAGCTGAATAATGAAGTGGACATTTTCGCAGTCGAGGATCGGACTATCTAGTAGTCGGCAGGAGAGGTGGCTTTTATAGATAATAGCAATTCCGCCACCCTTTCCACCTACTCTATCGAGACGCTGGATTAGGTATCCTGAAGGGAGGGCTTGCACAAGATCTGGCTCAGAGCTTGAGGATAGCCATGTCTCTGTCAGGAACAGAGCATCTAGCTCTGTGTCCTGGAGAAGCATGTTTATTTCTGCGGAGTGGTTGGGCAGGGATCTGCAATTCAGCAGGGCCATGCTGATTTCGGATTCGATCGGGGGTGGGTTTGCCTTTGGTGAGGGAGTGAAGGGGCAGTGGGAGCAGTTACTTTGTAGAACCCCTAGGGAGAGTGAGTGGAGGCAAGGTGGGTTTGTGGTCTGCCTAAGTTGTAATAGAGTCTCCCGGGTGTAAAATCTGGGGGCTGGGGCTGCAGGGGCAGAGATTCCTGGCCCTGGGCCCGTTCCGGCGCGGACGGGTTCAGGCGGGCTTGCCTTTGGTGCGCCTTCGTCATGCCATCGGCGCGCCCGCTGCGCGAACGGAAAGGCATTGTTCTTTTCTAGGGGGACAGGGTAGAGCAACTAGCCTGCTAACCTGCACGCTAAAGTGAGGGGAAGTAGTATTCACTTCCGGCCCACCTTCCCTCCACAACAATCTGATGATGTCAGTGGTGGACCGGGGAAGGGGGTGTGTAGTCAGGTGAGAGCAACGTGATTTTTAAAAGTAGTATTTAAAAAACAATATATTGCTGGTTTGAGGAGCGTGATAGTGCACAGTGGTCTGATGGGCAGAAATGGATTTAAAAGCAGTCTATGGGAGCCCTTTGCCACTTGCTCCAGGGATGTGTCAATTCGGTCTCCGTTACCTGGTATTTCGAGTCGAGGCAATACTACGAACATTCCAGGTAATCAGTTTGGTCATGGAGGTAGTCATGGGACACATCATTGTCTTCCACTTTCCCTCACCAGTGTAACATATTTGCACAGATATCTCACACAAAGAAACCCACTTGGCCTATAAAGCATGGTCTTTAGACACTAAAGTAGGGTCAACAACCCTAAACAAACTACTTTTTTTTGTTGATATTTGTATTCAAGAATTTTCCCCCCTTTTAACCTCCCCTCCAACCCCCATTCCCCGCTCATTGCCCCAAAGTGATATTACATATGGAAGATAAAAGGAACCGCAGTCCACTAAGAACACATTCTATAACCAAATTAAATACAAAGTTCATGTGCATTTTGTGCAAAAATAATCAAATTAATAGGTATAAGTAGATAATAACTTTGGTGCATTCTATAAAGTGCATGTGCAGTTCAAATCTTCATTTAAACTGCCCGGTTGGGCTAATAGTACCATATTTGTTCCCTTTTTTTCCCCTCAGGGTTAAAAACATCCAGCCCTTACCAGATTAAGAGTGGAGGTAGGGAAACAACGAAGTTTATCAGTAATCGACTCCAAGACCATGTAAAATCACATAGCATTAAAAGAGGGAAGTTTCTCCCCAATGACTTAGTAAAGATCTCATTATATATAATCAATCCTGTAAAGTGCATGTGCAGTTATCCCTTATTTTGGTCTACCCAGTTGGACATGTGCTCCAATTTTTTAAGGCCCTTTTTCCATGCCCTAGATCCTTTCCAGGGATAAATGGATTTTGCAAGATTGTAAATGGACAACAGTCCGGCCAGCCATTGCTTAAAAACAGGGAGATCTGGGTCCAGGTAGGCCAAGGAAACACATAGCCTAAATACAGCCATTGGAATACACAATAATTCTGTTCTCTCATTGGTGTTCCCGCCCTCTTGAATACCCAATAGGATTAGAGCTGGTGTCATAGCTACATTCAGTCGTAGTCTATCTCTAAAAAATTCCCCCATATGATTATTAATCATTGAAAGAGACTCACATGTTGCAAACATGTGGACTATGTCTGCCTTATGAAGGGCACAATGTGGGCAGCAAGTTCCTTTCTCTTTACCCCACATTGAGATGCAATATGGCAAGTAATATAACAGAAAACAAGTTTCATAAAATTAAACCTGCAATTTAGCTGACATCAATGCACTCTGTACGATTAAAAAAGCTTGATGGAACACAGTACCTGTGATGTCAAGTTTAGCTTGCCACCTTTCTGAGAACTTCTCTATATCATCCTTCATTAACCCATTAGGCAGGTAATATATAGTCCCAATGCAGGGGGGCTCTGTTTCTTAATTTCTCTACCAGTTCCTTTACTACCATTTTCTCTGACCCACCCCCTTTCTTCTGTAAAAAGTCCCTTACCTGGAGGAATTTAAAGAACTCTTTATGTGTAAGACTAAACTTGGTCTTGAGGTCGTCATATGAAACAAAACTTAAAGCAGAATAAAAACACCCTATTTTATTAATCCAAGACTTCCACCATCTGACCATACATGCATCTGAGGATATCTCCGGTAGATTTGGGTTACCCTGGAGAGGAGTATAGAAATTGAACATGCCTAATCACAAAATACGATGAACAGGGACCCATATTTTATAGGCTGTCATAAGAGTCTTAAATGTAACCCTTTTGTAATATGTCAGCTCTAACTGGCTCCACAGGCATCCCCAGGCGTCAGTCCCAATTATCATTTGATACGGTGAGGGGTGCACCGGTGAATCATCACTGGGAAAATCCCTCAAAAGGATCATAAAATGTACTAACGCCGTGGCCTAGTAGTATAGCTTTTTTTTAGGCAATGCCAGCCCACCGCGCTCTTTAGGAAGTGTCAGCCATTTAGCTGACCTTCTAGGTTTCGAGTAGGCCCAGATAAATTGAGGGAAAATGTTCTCAAATTTTTTAAACCTATGATTAGAGAATAAAAGGGGAATGGCTCTCAATAGATACAGTAATTTAGGGAAATAGACCATTTTATTAAATGGCACATCCCTACCAACGTTAGCTGAAGACTAAACAACTTCTTCAGAGCGAGCTTAGTTTTTCTGCTACAGGTGTTAAGTTTTCATCTAAAATAGTGTCCAAATCCACCCTCATTTTAGCCCCCAAATAGTTGGCACTCTCAACTACTCTACTGTTCACCATTGTAATGTACTCATTGATGACTATCTGCAATTTCCCACTGTTCAGTGAGTACCCTGACAGCTCCTCAAAAAATATTGCTTCCTCTTCTATAGTTTTTATAGCTAATTTAGCGTCCAGGGTAGCCCCACCGCCACATTATCGGCATATGCCAGAACTGAACTTGTGTTATTACAGGGGGTATGCTTGAAATGCCTTCCAGTAGAAAGGGGTCTATATACAGTGTAAAAAGCAGTGGGGACCATTAGCAGCTTTGACGTGTCCCTCTTGTAATGCTCAGGGGTCTAGATGATTCCCCGTTTAAACTAACTCTGGAAGCTGGAATTGTATATAAGGCCCTGACTGCTCTGGTGAAATTTGGACCTATCCCCTTCCTCTGCATTATGATCCACAGAAAGCGCCAGGAGGCCCTATTGAAAGCTTCTCTTCCTCAAGCATGATTACCGTCGTAGGGTCTCCTGCCACCTGCTTCGCATCAAATAAAGATATTATTCTTCTGATGTGATCAATGGTCCCCCTTCCGGGAATAAATCTGTGTTGATAATTAACCACTATTTTGTCAATCACTCTGGCCAGTCAAGACGCCAACATCTTTGAGTAGGCTTTTGCATCATAACTAACTTGGGTAATTGGACGATAAGAACCTAGGGGCTCATTATGATGGCGGAGAGACCGCCACCGCTGGGCCAACGGTGGAGGTCCCTCCACCATCTGACTCACATTCCCCCGCCACATTAGGATGGTGGGGAGAATTGTGCCACCAGCATGGCGGGAGCAAAGAGCGCCCGCCATGCTTTCGCCAAAGGCAATCATTGCGATTGCCTGGCAGAGCGGATCTGATCGGGGATATGCCTGCTAGGCACCACCCACCGGATCACAATGCTGGTGTCACCCAGCCTTTCCATGGAAGTTGAACCACCATGGAAAGGCTGGCGGAGGCTGGCTTTGGGGGGCCCGTTACGTGACCCCTCTGGGGAGGCAGTTGTGTGCTGGGCATTTCCATACACAAGGTGGCAGGCACCACACGGTGCCTGCCACGTTGTACAGGGAGATGCAAAACATGGCAATTTAACATTGTGGTGGGTGCTGCAGCCAACAGCACCAGCCGCACTGTTGAATTGCGGCGGTCGCATCATACTTAGCGGGACCGCCGCATGCCAGGCTTTTGGCTTCTACCCATGACTTTGGTGGAGTATTCCCATTAAAAGTTTGTGTGAAAAGATCCATCATTACGTCTTTTAACTGATCTACGAACACTTTGTAAAACTCAGAGGGTATTAGGGCGGGCCCCACAGCTTTCCCATCTGATAGACTCGAGAGTGACAGAAGCATCTCATCCCAGGGGTGATTCTAAGTCCTTTACATCTTCCTCTGTTAGCATAACCGTGGGCACCAGATCTAAGTAAGACACGTTGCTGATGGCCTAACCTCTTGTGTTCCTCGGTGTAAAGATTTTTATATTTCTGGAACGCCTCTTGGACCCCTTTGGAGTCGATAACTATACCTACATTAGTATCGCTGATATTAATGACCTCCCTTCATATGTACTCCTGCAGGGTTTGTACCGCCAATTGATGCCCTATCTTCTCGCTATTTTCATACACGTTTTCTTGATGGAATGTGGCTCTGTCCACTGGCTTCTTCATGAGGACATCACTAACCGCTGCTTTAGCTATTGCTACCTCCATTTGAGCCTCACCTACACCCTCTACAAGTTTTACTTCTGCTTGGGCAAGTCTTAGATGAAGTTCCTACATCTTTAGTTTATCATCTTTCCCTTTATTTAGAGAGAATTAAATGGTTTCCTCCAGATGCCAGCGTTAAGGAAATCCCGAATGTTAACTAGGGAGGCTGTTCCTGCATTTACCTTCAGGAACCGCGGTATCCACTCCCTTATATGTTTCTTATAGTTTTCGTCCAAGAGTAATGTTCTTTCCAAGGTCCAGGTTGAGATTCTCAAACTCATCCTCATCCCCACCTGTTCCAGCACAAGTGGATTGTGGTTGGATAGAAATCTTGGGTGTCTATCTGTTTTTTTCTTTGACTGGATAGTAGATGTCACAAAAAGTAATCCAGTCGGGCATGTTTTCAGTGGGGGGGGGGGGCAGAGAAAAAAGTAAAACCATCTACCAGCGGTCTCACCATTGCCCAAACATCCCTCAGACCATGCGTGCTGCATAGCAGCGAGAACGCTTGAAACACTCTAGGTTTCTTCCCTATATACTTAGGGGCAAACTTCCAGTTATTTGGCAAATTAACGTTAAGATCTCCACAGAGAATGATGGGTAGTGGCCAGTGTGCCAACTCATTTGTTAACCAGTTGAGGGCCCCAAGATAGACCCATGTAGACCCATACACGGAGCAAAGCATAAAGGTGTCTGTCCCCAATAGGGCATATTTAGTGATCACCCATCTCCCCATTGGATCCACCCTTGTCTGGGGAAACTGCATTTTATTGTGTCAGGCAAGAAAGGCAACACCACAAGTATGTAATCCTTGAGTGGTCCCTCCTATTAATCTATTGCCCAAGTTTTTAACAAGCCTACCCTTGACTTTTCTATTTGGGTTTCCTGCAGGCAAACAGCGTCTGCTCGCAGAGATTGCAACCCTAGGTGCATCCTCTGTCTTTTCTTGGCATTGTTTAACCCACATATATTAACAATAGATATGTGGAACTTCCCAACACCTGTCACCCGTACCACCATGTTACACTAAGCCATCCTCAGACACACTTATACCTTGAGCCGCAAAAAGACCCAGTCTCACAAAATAAACACCAAATGCAAACAAATTGTGTGGTTCCCTTCATCCATCTGCCCACCCCACCTTCCCAACCCAACCCCCCAAAAAATAAGCAATCAGGCATAGCCTGAACTATGAGTCCTCAGTCCCCTACCCTGCCACCCCTCCCTCTGCACAAAAAAAGGACAAATTACTTCTCTTCCCCAATTTATCCTCCACCACAATTATCTTTGAAAATTAAACCTAAATATCATTTAACATTATTATTACTATTCCTCGGATTCAATTTTGTCAAGTATTCTTGGGCCTGTATCTCCGATGTGAAGCTAAAAAGTGTGACCTCTGAAGATGACCTTTAGCCTGGCCGGGTTTAGGAGGTAAACTTCTGCTCCCACTTTTTGGAAGGGGTTAATTAATTGCCGGAGGCTACATCTTCGTTCCACAGTAGTGTGTGCGAAGTCCAGTTTGGCAAAGAAAAATACCCCTTCAAAGGAATTTTGGGTGTTTGGACGTGCCTTATCATAGATGTGTTGCCTCAATAAGAAGTTACCAAAATAGACAAGCATTGCCCTAGGTCTATCAGTTTTATTCTGTGGATGTTTCCTCGCCATTGGGGGGAAGAGGTGGTCACGTTAAACCTCTGCATTCCAGTCCCATTTACCTAGATCTAGGAAGGCCCCTTTCTGCCGGTTAACCACATAAAGGCACATGTATCAAGCGATTTTGGAATCGCAAACGGTGCAAATCGCAAAATTCGGCCGTTTGCGATTCCAAAATCACTTTTTGGGATGCATCATTCATTTCTCATGTATCGCAATTTAAGAAATCGCAATTTTTTACGATTTCTCAAATTGCGATAGCATTTAAGAAATCGCAAATTTTGCGATTCCTTAAATGCTATGCATGGTTTTTTTTTTTGCGAATTCGCAATTTTAAAGGGAAAAATTACCATGAAGTACACCTTCATGGTAATTTGCGAAAAGTTTCAAAAATGCAAACAAATGTATTTTTGAAACTTACATTTTACACACACACATGCCCTTGGGACATGTGTGTGAGTAAAATGTACTTACGTGACATTTCAGGGATGCAGGGGGGGGTCCTTTGGACCCCCCCTGCACCCTTGTAATTGCATTCTCATTTGCGATTCCTTAATTACGAATTCGCAAAATGAGAATGCCTTCCCATTGATTCTCATGGGCCTCTAGGCCCATAGGAATCAATGTAAAGAGATTCCTTATTTGCGATTCGCAATTAAGGAATCGCAAATAAGGAATCGCAAATAAGGAAAACTAAGAAATCGCTAAAACGTTTGCGATTTCTTGATGCATAGGAATTTGCGATTCCTAAATTCGATTCCTTAATTTTCGCAATATAGGAATCGCAAATTCCTACAATGATGCATGTAGCTGATAGTCTCTGGGATTATAAACCTCCACTCCTTCTGGAATCCCCAATAGATGTAGGTTATTCTGCTGCTGGCGGTTCTCCTGGTCCTCCAGTTTAATTATTGCATCGGTCAGGGCATTCTTAGCTTTCAGGATTTCTACTTCAGTCTCTAAGAACTCTGTGCGGCCTTCAACAGTAGTCAGTCGGTCCATAAATTCACCACAGACTTTGCTCAGCTTTCGCATCCTAACCTGCAGTTTCTTTGAAGCGAACCTTGCCCAACTGCTTCCGTTGTGGCTCTCTTCCTGCATTTGTTTAAGGGACAGAAAGATAGTGTTGAGTGATGGTCTTTACCCCCAGTTACGATCCCTGCTTCAGCATGATCCTTCTCGCTTGTCCCGGGATCTTGAAATGATAGTTGGGCATTGGAATAGTTTAATTTCAGCTGTCGCTTACCATTTCCTAGTAGGCCCTCCTTACACCTCCTATGATTCTTCTTGAGATCTTTGCGTGCTTTGTGGATCATTTGAAGACACGCTACCATCGGAATCTAAAGTAGCTTCACTTTCGGAGGAGGATAGGCACTCCTACTTGAATGAGTCTGAACCATCTGTCAAGGGGAAAACTTCTCGCCCCCAGCCCTTCAGGAGATAGAGTGCACATCTGTTTGTAGCTTGACTTCCCGGGTCCAGGCGTGATACGTTCCTTAAGTTTAACTGCCCTGGAGGTCACCTCTTCTTCCTCTTCTTGATCTACACCTTGTCTGTAGCGACATTCATTCCAATCCCCTGACTGAGGCTGGGGTTAGTACTCTGTGCATTTCCTAGGGCAGTTATTAGAGTATTATTACTATTGCCCGAGGTATCATTCTGTTCCCCAAATCTTTCTGGCATTACAGGAGTATCATACTGTGTGTGCCCCTCTCCTTACATAGAAGCAGCACTGCTTAAGTCATATATACTTAGATCAGTGGAGGGCGCAACAGCTTTGTCTTCTACCCCTACCAAGGTGGGGGGCAAACCAGGATGCTATGGTTGTTTGCAGAGTCCCACCCTCCTGTTGCCAATTACCTAGATGTGCCTTCACTGTTTGTTTTTTCATTCCTCCATGCACCCGTTTGGCTGCGGCGGTGTTCTCTCTTTGCTTTGGTTCTTTGACTGCCTCAGGAGTCGCTCTGGAGCTAGCACCACCTGCTGCGGTCGATCCAGCGGTCTGCATCTTAATTGTTTCTCTCCGCGTCTGGTCATGTTAACCCTTGTAGCGGTTGCTCTTGATTCCTTCGTCCACCTCCTGATCCGAGAGTTTATCCAACAAGCCGCGGTCCAGACGCCAAGCAGCAAGCAGTCTCTGCTGCAGTGAGTCAGCTCTATGCGGCCAGTCTCCATCTGTAGCCGTAGCTGCAGTCAATCAGCCTGCCAGTCATTGACAAAGAGAGGAGAAGTGTGAGCGGACAGTGAGACTAGGCGATCATCGCCATCTTTGTTCCGAAAACAATGTTATCAACCCTAAACAAACTGCAATGGATAAGTCATACCCTGATCCATACCTCCCCTCTCCCCCTGGGCAGTACCACTATCCCACCCAGACAGAGTCAGACACGATATGGATCTTTGAATGCCACCCCATACCTCAGCGTGAAATAAAGAAAAAAGAAGACTAAAAAACACTAAGACCAAATTCTCCCTTCCCCATCTTATAAACTTGTGCTATGCAAGAGGGGGATTAGTCAGTAGGATGCGAGGCAGGAATTCTCCAGCTCCCTCACTCAGTCCCCCACCTCTAAGGGGCTAGGCCACCACCAATACAAATCCCATAGTGTTAGGGGAACATCCCCCACAGTACCTTGAGCAAACATTTCCCCGCATAACATCTCTGAATCCCCCCATACTAACACAAGCCTTTTCAACACAGCTTAGCAGACCCAGCCAGAAGTGTCAATTCTCCACCTGGCCAGACCCCCACCTCAGGTGGAAGTGGACTCACTCAGGTCTCAGTCTACTTGTTGTACTTGGAGGCCACATCTGAGTCAGGGGTCACCTTTGTGGCCTGTAATGTTCCAATGAGGCAAACTTAGATTCTTCCTGAACCCCCACCATTATCGTGGGTCCTCCACCAACCCCATCGTCTTTGATCATGGTCAGAGCCACCTGACGCTGATGGCCAGGTCGACCCCATCAAGGGCACCAAGCAGTCACTCGGGTTTCCCCGAAATCCAGCAAGTCGCTGGCTTCCTTGAATGAGAAAAATAACAAAACTTTTCCTTGACTTTCAACTCGTAGTTTGGCGGGGAAGAGGAGGCTATATTTAAAGTCAAGGTAATGGAGACATCTTTTCACAACAAGAAATGTTTTCCTCTGGTCCTGCACCTGTTATGTATAGTTCGGATACATTCATATAGGGTGCCCCTCAAACAGCAAAGGCCCGCGAGTGCGGATGTCTGGCGGAATGCATCCCAGTCTCTAAATTTGAAAAAACGTGCTATGATAGCTCTAGGCGGCACAACAGATCGTGGTGGCGGAACAAGCCGCCTTGTGCACTCACTCAATAGTGTAGAATTTTGAGAGTCTTTTGGGAACCAGGACAGTAGTAATTCATTCCTCCAAGAAAGGATCGTCCGACTGCCCTTCACTCTCACCGGGAATCCCACAAAGCGCAGCTTGTTTCTGTGGGATCTCCCTTCAGAGTCTTCCACCCATTCATCAACGCATACCGCTTTTCGCTAATGACTGTGTTGCAGCAAGTGCGAATCTCTGTTTGTAGGGTGCTTACATTGTGTTCAGTGGTAGTTACATGGTCAGACACCTTGCGCAGATTGTAATGAAGCAAATTCGCATCAATGGCGAAAGAGTACGTTTTGTGGACCATTTCATCTTGTGTGGTCTGGATCGCTGACAGGACATCCGCATGGGAGTGAGCCACACCCACCTCCCATGGTAGTACCTCATTACTCTCTTCCAGGTTCACCTCCTGGGCTTCTGGGCCCGGAGGCACTGGATGTGCATATTTATTCATTTTTATTGGCCTGGATCACCCGGTCCTTTCTCCCTTACAATCATGGACAACCACCAGGCAATGGGCAGCAAGAACAAACAAATCAAAAATGCCAGAAAATATTTCATCAAGATATTTCCTAACAAATTTGTCACCAAGGCACCATTTCCCTTCAGTTTAAGTCCTGGGTCTACCCATTGGCTTTTTTTGGTCCTCGTCTTTATATGCTTCCCTTGTGTCTCGGTGCACCTACACTGGCAATCAGCAGGTCCTGGACTTGGCACTAGGGGGTCCTCATGGGGCACCACAAGAACAGTGCAGGTGATGATAACACAGAGGTTTCCCTGGGAAGGCAATCCTGTCCAAGTCTGAATGCACTCTCATCTGCTAGGGGCCTACCGCTCTTATGAGCAGTCTCTGCAGTTCAGTTGACACAACCTTAACACATAACTTTAGAGAAAAGCCGGTGGCTTCTCCTTCCGTATGGTCCACCGTCACCTCCCCTATGGAACTCCAATGCAAGCCGTTCCATCTCCCACAAGGGTCACAGCACCAGAGTCTATAGGGGATCACTGCTGCCCTCTGTGAGCACCCCTTCAATGTAGTCAGGGGGTGGGTCCCTCTTCTCCCTCATTTCTGTTGCACCCTCAAAGGATCTCCTCACCTTCTGGAGCTCTGACATAGCAGGACCCGGCTCTCAATTGCACTTCTCGGGGGCTAGTCAGGCAAAGGGCCCCCCATTCCAGGAGGCACTTGTAACAGCCTCCAGCAGGTTCCTCCACGCTCTCCCTGCCAGTTACATACAGTCTCAAGGGGCCTCCAGCTCTCGTCAGAGCCTTGTTAAGTGCTTACGCTGCCAGAGCCACCGCCTCTGCCGAATGCTCCCTAAGAGCGTACCTTTTACCAGCTCAGTGTGGATTACAGAGAGTCTCCCCTTCTCTTGAACTTCAGCAGCCAGAGGTCCAGAAAGATCAATGTCATATTTCCCGGATTTCTACCTACTATTTATTAATTTATATTTTTTCTTTAGGGCTGTTGTACTAACCAGTATTGGAGTGGTTTACAGAGAACACAGTTTTACATTTTAACAAAAATAGAATACTTCTGTATATAAAAAAGGAAAGGCAGAAGGCCAACCTACTAGACTTTCAATGGTTCGATTTATAAAAACTTAAGCTGGAGAGTAGTTCAAAAATGAGGGATACAATTGAAGAAAAGACAGTGATAGCAGCTACATGTTGAACTTATGCATAGAGAGATAATCCTTGGATAAGGCATGGAGAGATAGATCCTTTCTTTTTTATTGGACTCTCCTGGTGATGTGATATTAGTCTGTGGGAGCCATCCTGGAAGGCTGGACCCTACCTGTGAAAGTATCATTATAGTTCAGAAGGCTGGCAAACAACAATGTATATGTTCAACAAAGATATCATAATTCCAAGGTTGCCTGTTGAGTAACTTCTCAACAACCAAACTCTGTTCATTTCTCGGATGAGATTGGGTGGCAGATGTGATGTCAGTTAAGTGACAAGGAGATGAGAAGACTTTATGGTGAGATAATTGTTTTTGAACTGCCATCGTGGAATTTTTTGATAGGTGCGGTCTAAAAATGCTAAAAGTCCTGCTGAAATGTGAAGAAATTAGGGAAGCAGAAACCCTTGAGGAAATGTAGGATCAATATTTTGTTGCTGATTTATAGTGTGACAGCTGTCATGGGGAGATCTGAAACACACTGTGATATTGTTGATCACCTGGGATGATGTGAACTGGCAAAACACATATTTAGATAAGTGCACTGCTTGCTGGGATCTGAATGTAAAATTTAGCTGTTGGATTTGTTTTAATTCAAGGTGCACTCAACATTACCACATCATTGTTTGATTGACTTCTGTCAATCCAAGTAAATCTGTTTTATACACCATGCCCATTTTTAAGAAAAATAGTTCTAATATTGAACCATCACTTCATTAAGCAATATGGGAACCCCAGTGCAAGGAACAGTTGTACATATGCTGTAGCATAGTTAATGGCTGCCCTGATATTGGTATTTCTGATTTGCTTTATAGTGCTAAAAGTGGTGAGCAATACAGTAACATTTTAGCACCCATGTTGCACACTTTAAAACTTCTTTAATGCCAGAACTTGAGAAATAATAAATTAGAGTGTCTAGTTGAATTTGACATTTAGAAAGGACATAAAATACCTTCATTAATACACCAGTAAATCAAACTCAACCAAATGCCTTGTTATAAAGGTTAAAATAGTGTGTTCAATTTCAAATCACAACAGCATCAAATTGTTCTGGGGTCCTAGTCCCTACTATAAACTACTGAAAAATCCTCTACCAACCCCATCATTACCTCTTTCAGATCATTTTGCTTCTTAAATTGCTGCCTTTATTATAGATAAGTTTGAAAACAATCTTCTTGGCCATCATTGACAGGTATTCTCTTATCTCTACATCTGTTGTATCACTTGGATCACTCGTACAACTAGTGGGGCCACTTTGCTTATCTTATACACAAAAGGCATGGCTCAGAGAGACTTCACTTTAGATTTAAGATTGTACACAGTTGTTCCACTTCTGACTTGGAACCCTCAAGCCTTTTCTACCAGTCACCTACATCCAAACTTCCTTGGAAAACACATTAAAAAAAGTTGTTAAATTACAGTCTTAGGGGCATATAATCAAGAAACATCGTTAACATTATCGCTGCTTTAGCGGAAGAACACTGCTGCTAAAGTGGCATAATGGGCTTGATAATACGCCCTTGTGAATTCCCATAGAAGCCCATGTTCTGGTGTGAACATGGGCTTCTATGGGAATTCTCTACAGCTTATTGTCAAGCCCATTATCGCCGCTTTAGCGGCAGCTTTCTGCCCCTAAAGCGGCAATAATGTTAACGCCGTGCTTGATAATATGTCCCTGAGTTCTTTGCTAGTAAATACAGTATTAGGTTCAAGAAACAGTACAGCAACTAACATTCTCCTGCTGTTTGATGATACTGTGCAAGTCTTAAATACGTTTTTTAGTTCTAACATGCAGTCTGATGCATATCAATGGGACTAATTGATTTCACTCAGTAAAGAATGAAGGGGCATATTACCAAGCAATAGCGATAATTATCGCTATTGCTTGGTTAGAGACAAAAAATTACTGCTGAGCTGTGGCGATTTTTACCGCAAATAAACCTTGGTATTACCATGGTTTATCGCAAATGCGATAAAAATCGCCGCAATGTATGAATATCGCTGAAAAGTCAGCGATATTCATGCATTACCGAGCTAATACTCTTAGCCATGTTATCCACCTCCCATTGGATAACATGGCTAAGAACTGCTCAGGGCAGGTGTTAGCTTTTGGAGATATTCGCGCTTAGCGCGAATATCTCCAAAAGTTGGTAATAGGAGATAGCGATGTTAGCGACTGTTTCCAGTCTCTAACATCTTGGCACGCCCACTTTGCATGTTATTAGTGATAAATATCACTGACATGCAAAGTGGGACCCAAGATGGTCGCTATCTCCTACTAGCTGTCGCTAACTGGTGTTAGCGACAGCTAGGTAATAGGGAGATAATTTTATCTCCGCTTTCTTGGCTTTTAAAGCCAAAAAAGCGGAGATAAACCCCCTTGATAATATGCCCCGTGATGATCTAGGTTTCCGAATTCAAATCAACACTCCTCTTGCAAGGAGCACTTCAGTGTTACATCCTTTTTAACATCTATCTGAAATCTCTTGGTGTAATCAGACCAAAAGGGAACCGCTTTATCCAGACACTTTCAGATGACTCTCAGTTCTACATGAAGACTGCTTCCTCTAATGACATTTTGTCCCAGGATTTTCACAGATAATGAACCAAAGTATGAGTTGCTTCCTTTTCACTTACATTCAACTTAGACAAAACTAAATTCCTCCTAATGCCTCGAAACTACACCTTCTGAATCATATAAGCATAGTAATCTATTACGTATATAGTACTTCTGCCAAAGCTCATTTTTATTTAGGCTGTATATAACATTTTTACCGAATCAAATTTGAACTTAGAAGGGTGAAAGGCTGATTCGACCTTACCAGAGCAAGAGAATAGAATAAGTGCTGCAATGAGGGCTCAACTCGTTAGCTACCTTACCATATAGAACAGTTTTTTGTTTGAAAGAAAGTTTATTGTATTTGAACACAATGCAGTGAGATAACATATTTTATCCAAAATAAGAAAATCATTTAAGGATATAAAAAAGAGGAGGGAAAAAGGAGAGGAAGCATAAAATAACGATAATGTATGAAAATCCTTCATGGTTTGCAATAAAAGGAGTCTCATAATTACATAAGACATTTTTAAGCTTATAAAATCAATGTAGAGGTTAGAAGTAAATCGTCAATTAGGTAAAAAAAGAGAAGGAGGTCGGAGAACTTCTTTCGCATTTTGTTGATGTTCATAGGAGGGTTTCACATAGTTATCTAGAAAACGAATTATTTGGGACCATACAACAGTGTGTTTCAAAACAAATGATGTACGGTGAATGTAAGCTTTATCTAATCTATGGTCATAACATACTGCATACCACCATGTTTGAAAAGATAATTGGGCGAAATTCTTTCAATTGTTTTTTATTTGCTGAAGTGCAATTGGCAGTAATAAATCTAATATTCGTACATGCATTAAAAAAAAGTCCCTACCAAGTTCAAAATCTTTATTCAAATTCCAAATGTATCCAGAAAAGTACAAAACATACACAATAAAATGCATACATTGTATTTTTAATAAAAATAGTTGATTAAAAAATCACAAATCAACTAAAATTCAGTCTCCCAGCAAATAGCATTGAAACCAGTACACCGGGACTTACAGCAGATCTATTCAGTGTTCATAGAACCACAAGCTCGTACTGCTACTCTCAAAGATGCACCTACATGAATTTTCCCTATCATCAGATAAACTTCCTAAGAAAGCATTAATAATAGCCAAGATACCTTTGAGGGGAACATAGAATTGATCTGATTCCAGATGTGCAACTGACAATTGTGAAAGAAGGGACACAGGAATATTAGATGTTTTATATCTACAAGCCATGCCATGATTGACATGACTAACAGGTATCTGGAAGATCTGGGTACATATTGTGTAAAACTGAAAAAATTAATAACAGCCTATTATACATATAAAAACGTGTTTGCTGCACAGGAAGATTTTCACAATTGTGTCCACATTTTGTTTCCTCATATAAATGTCTCATGTTACTCCTAAATCTCATTCCCAGGATATTTCAGTAGCAATTTTACTTCTGTCAATGGTAGCTTGTTGGAAAAGAATATAAATATTAGATGCTTTTGGAGCTGTAAGTAGAAGATCACCTAAATGAATAGTGTAGATTGAAGTATGTTGAATGTGAGACTGAAACTAATTATATGCGTTCAATCCAACCTTTTTTTGTAGTGTTTGAAATTTATTTTAAAAGAAAGACGGAAAGACAAAAACAATTTCTGCCTGAGGGCATGTCAGAAATGGGTTTTTATCTAGTAGTTGCTTAACCCATAGCAAACCCTTTTTCTCCATGTTATATATATGTGACAATATAGGTTCTAACATTTTACATAGGTGTTTACACATCGGGGGTAGAAATACATTGTAGTCTTCATGAGAATGTCTGTTTTTCATGAAAGGTAAAAAGGAGATAAAAAGCTTTTTTCCAAATCTGCCTGTAATGGGAAATAATCGAGAGACTCTAAATTCCAATAAATAGATTGTCTTAATAAAAACACTGTGTGATATTTATGAAAATCTGGAAAATGTACGCCACCAACCGTTTCAAATTTATCTGGGAAATACATGTTTTGTTTTGCTTCAAAGAAATAAGGTAAGTATGAAATCAATTTGCTTAATAGATTTGGAAGTGATAGTTAATGGACCATTAGGTATAGTGTACTTGACCCTTTTTACAGGCTTATTACTTACATGTTTTAATCTACCCTCCTATTTTTTTAAGCCATTTTAGTTGGCTTTTAGGACTCTGCGCCCTGTACCACTCCTAAACAGTGGTGCCATGCTTGTGCTCTCACCTGTAAACATGGTGAAATTGGTTTACATCCAATTAGCACATTAACTTGTAAGTCCCTAGTAAAGGTAAGTATGAAATCAATGTGCTTAATAGATTTGGAAGTGATAGTTAATGAAACATTAGGTATAGTGTACTTGACCCTTTTTACAGGCTTATTACTTACATGTTTTAATCTAACCTCCTATTTTTTGAAGCCATTTTTGTTGGCTTTTAGGACTCTGTGCCCTTTACCACTCCTAAACAGTGGTGCCATGCTTGTGCTCTCACCTGTAAACATGGTGAAATTGGTTTACATCCAATTAGCACATTAACTTGTAAGTCCCTAGTAAAGTAGGACTGCATATACTCAGTGCCTGTAAATCAAATGATACTAGTGGGGGTTGCAGCACTGATTGTGTCAACCACTTTAGTAGCCCTTTGAACATGTCTCAGGACTTCCATTTTAATACATAGAAGTCGCCCCCAGGGTAGGCCCTAAAAAGCGCAGAGGGAAGAATGCCATGTATTTAAAACATTGAACACGTACTTCACACTTTTACATGTCCGGGTAGTGAAAAACTCTTACATTTGTCTTTCAATAATGCAAGGCCTACCTCTTCCATACAATAACATTGGGATAGCTAATTACATTAATTAAGTACTAACTTTCAATTGGGAACACGTAGGAGTGTTGAGTTAGGTATCTAAAGAATTGGAATTTAAATGGCAAGGTTGGATTTTTAAGTTACAGTTTTGAAAATGCCACCTTTAGAAAGCTGAAAATACAACCTATGATTTGGTCCTAGACACGAAGTGCACTACTATGGTCCACTGTAATAGTGGGTTCTATTTGAACAATAACAGATAAGTAATTACATCAATTGAGAGGATGAGTAAAAGTCTATCAGTGATCAATGATTGCACCAAAAGTCCAATAGTGAAAGAAACACTTGAAGACTGTGTCTTGCTCAAGTCGATTACATTTTCAAACAAAGTGAGTCTTGAACAGAAATATTCTTGATCGAGGCGAAATGAAATTCAACATATAAACATCCAAAATTATAGTTCATCCCAATGCATTTTGGGCATTCATAATTGCCCTTTGTCAGGGGATTCTACAAACGGAAAAAACTCAAGTCAATATAACAACAATAAACAATTTTGCAGTTTCTTCAAAAACCAGCCTCAAAATGAGCTTGATCCACTCGGGCCAAACAAATGGGAAATAAAGAAGAAAGTCACTGTACATAGTAAAACTAGAAGTCTGGCTTAGCCTACACAAGTGAAAATGGTCAAAAAGTCCCAAACCTGTGAGAAAGAAGCAGACAAGTGTCGGCATGTGTATCATGATTGCGCGACAAGCATCCAATATCAGTGAAATGTGTAAAGGAACAGAAACATGCCGTGTCACAATAACGTGAAAACCATTAAATGCCCCGAACACTCAACTGGCCAGTACTGCGAATCAGAGTACCTCCAAACAGTTTGGACAGCAAGTCCACAGAAGTACAGGGAAAAGTGAAATACTCTTCAGAACCACTACGACCACTGAAGCTGTAGTCAAAACATAGAAAATATATGAATGGACCGTACAAAGATTTTGCGCCATCCCCTTGAATGAAGCCTGTGCTGACAGCTCACCGTCATGAACTGCAACGTGCTTCCAAAGCAGACCGAATCGAACACAATGTCCCACGGACCCCACAGGAACATGAACGCATGCGGAAGGGAGGAGTGTATTAGAAGTCAAGCTGTCAGTGACACAGAAATAAGACTCCTGTGTCACAGGAAGTGAGCAATAAAGTACAAAAGAAAAACTGCAGAGGAATCAAGTGTGAAACACCGTGCAAGGAAGTTTTTTTAAATAAACGTAAAAAAAGAAATGGAAATTACCAGTTAATTAAAATTACAGAAATAAGGTGAAAATGGTGATGAAGTGCCACTCTATAGGGTAAGATAAGAACTTTATTGCGTGATTAAAAAAACCATTGCAAATACAAAATTTTTAAAACGTATCAGAAATTCATTTAAAAAGGGGAGTAAGGTAAGTCCAAAATGGGTTGAGATGACGAGTGGAGCTTGCCGAAACATTATGCCAATGAAGGATCGCAGACTGTAGGCCCCTCACAAAGTGTTTTGCTGCATGATCCATGAACCTTACTAGGGAACAGTTTAATTTAGTGTTCCTAGGGTCGAAGCAGGCCAGGACTGCTGATCTACACGTTTTGATCATTTTTGTGTTCCAGAGATGATTGAGGAGGGCCCGTCTTTCCATCACCAGTTTTGGGCAAAGACATATGATGTGTATTATGTCTTCTTTGTATTTCCCACAAAGTCGACATAGATCTCGTCCGTGCTCTCTTTTCCATTTTGGCAAATGAACCAACAAGTTAATGACTCCCAGTCTCAATTTTAAAAAGCTTAGTTTCGTTCGTGCGGTAAAGGATATGGTTAGATACTGCTGTGGGATCAACAAAGCATAGGATTGCAGGGTCAACCACCCATGACTTCTTTTTGCTAGGCGAGCCTTGTCTTCCACTATCGAAAGTTGTTTTGTGCTTATTTTTGCTAGCCGTTTGAACTCCTTCTGACTTATGTGCATACTCCAAAAATCCTTTAGGCATAGGGTTGTCAAACCTTTTACCCAATAGTCGTGTCCTGCTCGCCATGAGTTCGTTTTGAGACTGGCCCACATGTGGTATCCTAGGCTGCCTTCCTTCGATGACCTCAATTTGTGGCAGCACATAAGAAAAGTCATGGCTCTGGCTAGTGATTGATGGCAGATTCCCAGTTCCAACCTGATTTGTGCCGGTGATGTTTCGATTGGTAGCTTGAACACTGATCTGTAGATCTTTGTGATGATTTTATCTAATTGGCCCCTGTCCAGACCTTTTAGGACTTCACTACCATAAGCTAGGGTAGGAATGATTTATGCCTGAGCAACCTGTATCGTTGGTGCGAAGGTTGGACCTTGTAGTTTCTTTTGGATTGATCCAATTCCGAAAGCAAGTGCGGCACCCTTCCTTTTTTGTTCTTCTAAGTGGGATTTGTATTTGTCATTGTTGTTGAAAATAACTCTGAGGTACTTATGACAGTTGGATTCAGCAATGCTTTCCTTGTTCAGAGTCCAAGACAAATTCTTAGCTTTCCCTGCACGGACCGCTAAGATTTTAGTTTTCTTGTTGTGGATCTGAAGCTCGTTCTTATTTGAGTATTCAGAGGTCGCGTCCAGGAGCCTTTGCATCCCGATCTTTGTTTTACTAAGGAGGACCACATCGTCAGCATATAGAAGGTTTGACAACAACAGACCTGTTACTTTGGGAGCGTGGGAATTAACCTTATTTAAGGCTTCAGGGAGGTCAGATAAAAATATGTTAAAAAGTATCGGGGCCAGGACGCAACCCTGTTTGAGACCCTTTGTCGTCAAAATTGGGCGTGATAGTCTTGAGCCGTCCCCGATCTTAATCCTAACCCATGTATCTTGATGAAGGAGTTGTATGGCTCTTAGGAGGTCAGCTGGCTTTGCTCTATTCACGTTGTCTAAGGCCACTTGGAAGTCAATGAATCCCATGTAGAGTGGGCAGGAACTGAACTTCGCTTGATCAATCAGGCAGGCGAGGGTCATGAGGTTAACTGAGGTGCGAGTATTGCTTGTGAAGCCAGTTTGATTCGGAGGAATAACTGAGTTGTCATCCACCCATGCCCTAAGTGAGTTAAGCAACACTCCGGCAAAGTACTTTGCTTCATTGTCGATGAGGGCAATGAGGCGATAATTCCCCGGGGATTTTTTGTCTCCTCCTTTGAAGATTGGTGCGAGGATTGATCCCCACCAAGAGGGCGGTATTGTGTAATGCTGCAGGATTTAAATAAATAAAGTGCATAGCTTCACAGCCCAGAAAGTTACATCTTCCTTGTACAAGGCTTGAGGGATTCCACCTGGACCTGGGGCCCCGTCCTTCCGACCCTTTTTAATCAGATTTTCAATTTTTGCCTTCTGGATTGTTGCAAATCGATTGCCACTTTGAGTCGAGGGACACTCATTTGATAATTCCGTTTTTTGATCATCATTAAGGCATTCATTCGTTGACGAATTTATGATGTTCGGAACAGACGCCCGATCAGCCACTATTTGTGCCACATTGTCTTCGGAGGGAGAAATCTGGTATAAGATATTTGCCTTCCGATCGTTGAAGTGAAGATAGAGGACATCAACCCATTCCGACTCCAGTATGCATGAGGAGGCGACTTTAGATGCGCGCCCAGATACGCTGTTAATTGTGCGCCAAAACCTAGCAGAGTTATTTGTTTTGATGTCTTGCTGTAATTTGGCCCAGAACAAGTTCCATTGGTTTCTGCGTAGCTCGCTTTTCGCTTTCTTGAGGTGGCTGCGGGCCTCTCTCAATTTTGTTATTTTTATAGGATCCGTTGGATCAGTTTTTAACACCCGCCATGTCAGATTCATGGTTCTTGTTGCGGATTTTATCACAAGATTCAAGCAGGGCGTCTGCTTTTGCCCGGTCTGGATTATGTACTTTATTGGTTTCGCGTATTTATCGATAAGTTCAGTTACAAATAATGGCCAGTTGGTGATTATGTCGTCCGGGCACCTACTGTGGCGCTCGATTATTTGTTTGGCCTCTGTTGCTACTTGTTGAAAGTTACTGAAGGAGCATTTGATTCATTTTAGATTGATTGTGAGGCTCTCGGATGGCAATGCCCTTTCTCGTGAAGTAAACATGTGTCTACGTCGTGTCACTAAGGACAAATATAGTATGTCAGGTTCCCAGAGGCAAACCATAAATTAGTACAAAGTGCAGCACTTGACTCAAAAATGTAATTAATTCACACAGTGAATAGTGAAAAACTGTGCTCAATAATGATCACTAGATCCAATCTGTGTGAGTTATACATTATTTGGAAAACCAATCAACATGGAAATTCCTATAGTGATGCAAAATGAGATAGAAACCGTATAATGAGAGGGGAGACATATACCTACATGTTGTGAAGTATACGATCGATGCATGCAGCAAATCATTTGCGCTCAGCACAGCACAGAGCTGGCTCTCATTACGGCAACAGAGGAGCTTAGGTTGATCCTGGACACCGGGGGGAATGCAGCTCTAATCCTACTGGACCTGTCAGCAGTCGTTGATGCTGTCAATCATGGGCTGATGCAGGACTGGTTGTGCACCATCAGGGTCAGGGGCAAGGCGTTATCCCTGTTAAGCTCCTTTTTGTCCGAAGGGTCTTAGGAGGTGGCGATGGGGAATATGGTGTCACCCACCTTTGCTTTGCCTTCTGGGGTTCCCCAAGGTTCTTCCCTTAGCCCAACACTTTTTAATCTTTACGTCACCCTGCTGGCTAGTTTAGTGAGAAGCTATGGCTTCATACTTGTGTCATATGCTGACGACACACACATCATCGTCTCGGTGAGCAGCTCGGCCAGCCAGACGGCTACCAGGTTTTGTGATAGCATGAGTTACATTGCAAAGTGGATGTCAGACAACTGTCAGAAATTGAATTCCTCTAAGACTGAAGTCTTGTTGCTAGGGAACAATCCTTCTTTTTGGACTAACAGCTGGTGTCCTGACCAATTGGGCGCGCTGCCCAAACCAGTACCTAAAGCCAAAAATCTAGTTGTCCTGTTTAACACCAAGTTGTCCTTTGAAACTCAAATAAATGCTGCCACTTCTGCATGCTTCTTCATCCTGAAATGTTTTAGGAAAATCCTCCCAGTAATACCTATGGATTTAAGGATGACAGTGGTTTCAGTGTTGATTTCCTCAAGACTCGACTATTGCAGTGCTCTCCTTTCTAGTGCTCCATGTCATAGCATTACCAAACTACGCCCCAGAATGCAGCAGCAAGATTATTGTTGGGCATCCCCAAGTTTGACTCAGTCTCCCCAGCTCTGATCAGACTCCACTGGCTTGCAGTGACTAAGAGGATACAATTTAAATCATTATGTATCGCATTTAAATGTCTTAACAATATGGTGCCATTACAGCTGATGAAATGTTTTAAACCCTACACTCCCGCCAGAGCCCTTAGATCGGCCGTATTGGGAAACCTAACTTTTCTAGAATCAGTAAGGTGAGATAGGGTCGTAAGAGCTTCACAGCCACAATGGCAAGCGTTTGGAACTTCTAACCTAGCACGTTGAAAAAAGAGAATAGTCTATTTTAATTCAGGAAGGGCCTCAAACCCTGGCTGTTCTCTGTCTAATTGTCTTACTTCCTCTGTGCTGAATGCATTAAAGGCAGCATCTAGACACCCCAAGGTATTTGTCGCGCTCTACAAATTTCTCATCATCATCATTATCATGCATAAAGGCTGATGGTTTGAACACAAATGGGTAACTGAGCAGATGCACAAAGAAATGTTACACAGAGAGATATTGCACTGTAAGAACAATAAACAGATGTGTCAAGTGTGGCAACATATAGTAGCTATGCTCTATTTACCAGGTATATACCAACAAGCTGTGCTGGAACAAATAGACTGTATACTGTATACTGTATATATGAGCAATGGCTGTCTCAAAACGTAATGAATACTGAAAACCATACACAAATTGTTGAATAAACATGAAGGACAGTGAAAACGTAATCAAAGTAATACTTCATAATCCAAACAAAATGACAAAAAAGATGCAATCATAATGAAGAATGATGAAAAAGGATCAATATTAAATAATAAAAGTTGATGTGTGAAACTCTGTGAGAATCTATTACCATACAGTGTGGCCCACTGTTCAAGTAACTCAAATAGTATATAATGAGCGTAAAATTAAATGTGATGAACTTGTACCCTCTACTCGAAAAACTCAGGAGAATTTGTAGTATGCGCATAGCCATGCATGGTCTAAGGGGTGCACGAGATTCCGGCTCTCAAGGATGTGGAAGTGTCCATATGGTTGGAAAGTGTGATCAATGAAAGTTACAGGAAACATGAGAGTTCCAGTTTGGCAATGAGACCTTTTAGAGTCAGGGTGTCTAAAAATCGTATCCAATATGTTTCCCTTTGAGTCAATAGTTCCGACAAGTCTTGTTCAGCCTGTGACTTCACTACCTCTAGGATTGTGAACCTCAGCTGGGCTATCGTATGATTATGCTCAGTCGAATGCGTGGTTAATGGTGAACCAATGGTCTTTGTTCTGTGATACGTGTGCAGAGTATCCTTTTGGTCTTATCAACATAGAAGAGTCCGCACAGGCAGCTAATAGTGACATTCTGACCATTGCAATCAGCTGTGAAATGCAGATGGATACGTTTCCCTGACCATGGATGAAAGATGTCCTTACCAGTCAGCACATTGGTGCAATGAGAGCAATTGTGACATTTCAACATCCCTTTATACTCCACAAAAGTCGGTTTCACTGGCTTTGTAAGTATCTCCTTGAGATTGTTAGATCATTTGTAGGGGGTGATTGGCAAAAATCCCTTGGAAGACAAGTTCAGACTGTACTTTAGGATGATCCTTTTAATCATGGGTGTAAAATGTTGAAACAAAGACTTCTCTGGAAGTCTTGCTTTTTGGTTTGTTTCTTCAATAGATCTGATCTTTGCAAAGACTGTACTCACTGTTCCACATGATCCACAACTTCCTTGGGGTAGCCTTGTTCCAAGAATTTTTGTTTGTATTCAGATAACGTGATTTCACATTGGTGTGCATCAGAAGTGATGCGTTTGATCCTGGTGAATTGTGAGAAGGGTAGGTGTTGTTTAGGAGACCAGGGATGAAAACTACTGTATAAAAAAGAGTTATTGAGGTCTGAGGGTTTTTTAAAAAGTGAAGTCTGAATGTGGGTGCCCACAATCTACAGGTTAACATCCAAGTAAGAGATACGTTTTTGCTCAATACAATGTGTCAATTGTATCCTCGGATTCTTTTGGTTCAATGACAACAGAAGAGTTTCTACATCACAGCGTGGTCCTTGCCAAATGATGAGAATATCATCGATATACCGCCGGTGAAGCAATACATTCTTTGACAATTCAACATTCGATAAAATGTATTTGGTCTCAAATTTCATCATAACATTTTTGGAATAACTGGGAGCCCCAGAAAAAACATTTCTTTGTACATCTGCTCAGGTACCCATTTGTGTTCAAACCAACAGCACTTATCATGCCTATACATTTGCCGCATGCATCGATTGTTTGTATACTTTACAACATGTAGGTATATGTCTCCCCTCTTCATTATACGGTTTCTATCTCATTTTGTATCACTACAGGAAGTTTCATGCTGATCGGTTTTCCAGATGATGTGTAGCTCACACCAATTGGATCTAGTGATCATTATTGAGCATGGGTTTTCACTATTCACTGTGTGAATTAATTAAATTTTTGTGTCAAGTGCTGCACTTTGTACTAATTTTATTGTTTGCCTCTAGGAGCCTGACGTACTATATTTGTCCTTAGTGAGACGACGTAGACGCATGTTTACTTCACGAGTGCCACTTCATCACCCATTTGTTAATGTTAATGTTAATATCATTTATAAAGCATAAACTGATACCCAAGGGTGTCCTGGAGCTGCCTAGAGTCCTCCAGATGAAGCGTACAAGTGAGACCAGGGTTACACTTCAAAAAGCCAGGTTTTTAAGGCTCTACTGAATGCAAGTAATCAGTAATGTTTCTAAGGTGGAAGGGGAGGTCATTCCAGGCCCTGGCTGCACCAGCCCCAAAACTCCTGCCTCCGCAGCTGACTTTTTTCGAAGTAGGGACTACAACCAATTTTGCTCCAAGGGAGTGCAGTGGTCTTTTATGGACATAGAACTGAAACTGCTACTTCGAGTGGTCAGGCTCTATACCCAGAAGGGCTTTGTAGACTGCACAACGTGATTGAAACTGCACACGTTTTTTTAAGGATAGCCAGTGAAGTCTTCTAATATCCCCTGATACTGAAGCAAATTTAGCAGTCCCGGTGATCAGTCTGGCGGCCGCATTCTGTAAGAGTTGGAGTCTATGCAAAAACCACTCCTGTATGGTATGGTAGAGACTATTACAATAGTCCAGCCTTGACATTATTAGTGCAGTGATTACTGTGCGTTGACTATCCTTATGTAGAAAAGATAACATTTTCTTACATGTTCTAAGAACAAACAACGTGGCTGATGCTAACCCGTTGTACATAATGGGTACACTGTCTCTGCCATCAATATGTGGAACTGCAAAACTGAAAATGTTGTGTATTTTATCCAGTGTCCTTGCTCTCTAGGATATGTCGGCGAAATGTCGAGGCCTATTCAAACACGCCTCACGGAACATCGCTCAGCAATAATAACAAAAAAATTGCAAGCCCCTTTGGTGAAACACTTTCTCAAACGTAAACACAACCCTGAAGATTTTAAGTGGCACATTTTGGAAAAAATCAACATTTGCGACACCAAAGGTGGTGAACGAATTAGAAAAAAACCTGAAGTTTTCTGGATATTTACCTTGGACACGTTTAGAAACGGTGTAAATAGCGAAATTCAGTGGGAGAATGCCATTGCATAATGATCCCATACGACTTTGCTTAATATGAGTACTCCATTATCTGCGTCCTTTCCTGTTATATAAAACATTTTATTTTTTTTGTGTTCTAAATTGTTACGTTTTTTTTCCCCAATTGGCATTTAATCTGTATAATGACACAAAAGATTTGGAAAGAAAAACTATAGAATCGTGCATATGTAAGATTGCTCTAAAAGATTGCATGAGTCTATTTATTAGCTCTATGCTCAATCTGCCCTAGAGCGATTGTTGAATTTCGTCCCCTTGCGGGTCCCATTTCTATTTCTGTGTTGACACGGCGTTGCTACAGACGCAACCACACTTGACTAGATCCCTTAGATGTGATTCGTGATTGTTGAGCATTTAAGTCTTTACGTATCCGCAATCAAACTAACATTGAAACCATCATTTTGTTCTACGAGACGTGAGGCTACCACGCTGCGGTACGAAACACTGCTATTTCAGGTACGTGGACCGGAGAAACGCGTTAGTTATAATGATATAAAGGGGTTTTTTACTCTTTGGTTAGTTGCCCGAAGTATGTTTGAGAAGCGGTTTATCTTGACTTCGACATGTTAAACTCAGTATCGTTGAATTGTCATAACCGCGCGCCTATCCGTAAACACATCTGTTAGTATTATATCTTGCTAAACTTTTTCTTCGAATGGCCCCTATTGTGAAGAAGGTTTGTTTTTGAATATTGTTCTTATCTTTAAAAAGAACTTTCTAGTTGAGATGTAAACATGGACACATTAGTTAAGTGTCACCGATTTTGGATTAAAACATTGTAAATATTTAACCGGAACCTTGTTTACGAGATAACCTTGACTCTCGAGGAGCCATCTCGTTTTCATTGCTTCTTTAAATGTGAAAAAGACTATAATTAACTGTGCGTTCGATTATATTTAAACGCAAATTTGTTTACGAGACAACTTTAATTATCGAGAAGTCGTGTCGTTTTCACTGCCTCTTATATTTTGAAAGATTATAGCTAACTGTGTGCTCAATCTCTATTTTTTTAAAACAGCACAGAGAAATTGCATTAAAAGAAACAACGCGTGGAAATTATCCACCCATTATTTGAATCAGGTAATTTTATCCATGTATAACAATTTAGATTAAAAAGCTTTAGGAATAAGCAGACTATTTATTTTGTATCACCCTTCCAAACAAGCTGACTATCTCTTGCTTATCTAACTCATTGCAGATTACCCGTATATTTGCGTCGTTTTTAGAGTATTACTTGCTGCCAACCTATCCATTAAAGCCATCGTTTAGAACCGTACAAAAAGGAACGTCACTCTCCTTCAGCAGGTAATATTACATTAGCGACACTGATTATTCTATCTCCATAGTGAGATTCCAACATTGTAACCACAGGACAATCATTATTCATAGGTTATACCTTTGGATGTGAACTCTACCAGCTTTCTGCTTTAGACAGCTCCATCGCTATCTAGAATACTGGTAAATAATTCCTGTTTTTTAGCAGATCGATGGTGACAGCTCTGCATCCTTCTAACTGCAAGACTAGTCTTTCTCATGATAATATAAATTTGATGGATATTTTGATAACCATTTTTGATTAGTAAGCCCTCAATAATAGGTAGAATAATTAAGTTTGATAGTTTCTATGCCTATGCATTAATTATGAATATTGAAGGCGTGCTTGCCACAGTAGGTTGTTCATCTAGAACTTACATTCCCAGTATATACTTAGGACTTCCTCCATTATTAAATCATTAAACCATGAGCTGCCTATATTTATAAATGTGTTGCTTATTTACAAGTTGAACATCTAAAACGTATTACTCTCCCTATTATAGTGCTATACAGACTGCAGTATTATCTTCATCACTAATCTGAATTTATCTACATCCATTTCTCTAATCCTGAGAACGATACGATTAGGCAACCTTTAACGTTTACAGACATAAGTAAGTAAGTCGCCCCTCTAATGTCTGGACTATATCAATATACTTTGAAATGAGCCATTTTATTTTATTTTTTATGTCTCGGCCCAATTCAGTCATGTGCCTCTTACATATTCTTTGACATTATGAGCCCCTTTTGATTAATACCTATCAGTTCCATTTATTCCTCTTACTAAGTGCCTACATCGATAGTCACTTTTAGACCTTAGAGAAATGAGCACAGAAATGTATGATGTCTCTAAATGTATTTGTTAACACAATGAACTTGTCTATAGATATGTCTTGGGTCAAATGAGTTTGTTGAGGTTTTCTAACAAATAGTGGTCAGTACACAATGGTGTTTGTTATCCAGAATGTAACATCTGTTATTTATTCTGTTTACCAATTGTAGTATGTGATGTGTATGTTTGATTTTAATATGTATGTTCATTATTATTTAGGTTAATGTGTGGCTTGTCCTGAAGAAGGCGCTGGTCGCCGAAACGCGCGTCGAGAGTCATCACTTTTTTGCCACAAATATTTTTTCATGTATTTAGAATTGTGCTTTTTAATTGTGTTTTATATTGTGATTATCTATTATGTTATGTACTACCTTATGGTTCTTTGAATTATTTTTAATTATATATCTTTTGTGATATTTTATGAATTATTGATGTATTTATGAATAAACTCTATATTTTTAACCTCATTTTGAATTTGGTCCCTTGAGCTTATAAAATCTATTTTGACAAGTAGTTGGTCTGCCTAGGTTGTTGTTTACCTTTATGATGCTAACCCGTTTACTTGGTCACAAAAATGTTGTTTATCGTGGATCAGGACTCCCACGTTTTTTACTTTTCTAGTGGGGGTTGGGAGAGAGCCCAAGGAATCCAGCAACCAGCCTGGGGCCCCAAACTTGGGGTCATTACCAAACAAGATAACCTCCGTTTTGCTGGAGTTAAGCTTTATACAATTTTGGGACATCCAATTGCCCACTGCTTCCAAATAGTCATGGAACCATTTTTCCATCCCCATCTCCTGCCCCGGTAGCAGTGACACCACAATTTGAGTGTCATCTGCATACGAAGTCAAACAAAACCCAAAGGATTCGATAGGAGGGTCAAAGGAGGACACATAGACATTAAAATGCGTAGGACTAAGGAAAAACTCCTGAGGGACTCCACATGGCAGTGAGAAGGGTTTAGAGCAGAATTCACCAAGTGAGACTGTTTGCACTCTATCTGAGAGGAAGGACTTCAGGAGTTCCCATGCTTTACCCTGGACTCCACACCCTCACAACTGGTCCGTCAACAAATCATGATGGACCGTACAGAAGGCCGCAGACAAGTTCAGCATAATCATAGCAGCCTTACCTCCATGGCCAAGTACAGCCATAATCTCCTCTGTGGATTTTAAGAGAGCGGACTCCATGCTATGCCCCTCTCTGAACCCATATTGCGAGGGATACAACACTTGCGTTTCTCGAAAATAAGCACTTAATTGTGTATTCGTTCTTTTCTCTACCAGTTTAGCTGGAAGAGGATGACGCGAGATTGACCGAAAACTACTTGGATTTTTAGAGTCTAGACTGGGCTTTTTAAGCAGTGGTAATATTGATTCGGTTTTCCGGGTTTTAGGGAAGTATCATTCTGAAAACATTGCATTCATCATAGAGGTGAGCATCAATACAATAGGTTCCGGGGCCAGTTTTAATACCGCAACCGGACACAGATCATAAGGGGAGCCTGATTTGGCTGATATGAGAAGCTTATGTGTGTCCATAGTGGATAAAGGTGCGAACTCCTCAAGGACGGGGTGGGGGATAGAATCCGGTTTGCATCCCTTTGAACGTGGAGTAAATGGCCTCCACTTTATCAAGGAAAGATTTTGCTATTTCATCACATAAATCCTGACTCGTAGGAATGCGCGGTGCCCCTGGGTGTGCCAAGCTCATTACTGTTGTAAAGAGTTCCTTAGCCGAGTTTTTAGCAGAGTTCATTCAGTTTGTAAAGAACTCTTGCTTGATCTTGAGGAGTAGCTGTTTGTAGACCATCAGGCTTTGTTTATAAACCTCTTTTTCAGCACCCCTATACTTTCTCCTCCCATTCCTCTCTAAGTGTTTACAGATCAGTTTTTGGTCCTTCAGTTCCCGCGAATATCATGGTGCGGAGGGACGTGTCCTGTTGGAGTATAGGACTTTCTTAGGAGCTAGCTTGTTACTGGAAACCTCCAACCATTTAGTGTATTCAGTACTCGCCTCATCTATATTTGTGGGCATTTGGTATGACGGGGAACTCAACATTTCTTCCAACTCCTTAGCCTTTATTTTAAACCATGCTCTAAACTCCCTCTGTTTTTTTGTTGACTTATCCATATCATGATGGTTAAGTGGGGCTAGCTCAAAAAGAACTGCCACATGATCTGCCCAGACTAAGGGCAGTAGACCCGTAAAATAAAGGTGGGTGTTATTGGAAAAAAATACCATCCAACGTGTGCCCTGCTGTATGAGTAGGCCCCACAACTTGCTGCTTTAAATCAACACTATTCATTAACTCTATCAGAGTCGCCAAATCTGGGTCTGCATATGCCTCTGAATGAAAATTGAAGTCGCCTAATATAGTATGAGAGCTGGCACAGAGTCCCTTTTCCATCATGTTCCCCAATGATAGTACAAACGGGCTCCTAAAGCCTAGCGGCTTATAATGAAGGATGCCCTTAAAGGTAAGATTATGGGAGTAGTAAATGCTAAAGTGTAATCTTATATTTTGAAAGAACACTATTGTATCTATCACAATGTACATCTTATTAAAATTTGTTCACCATGTGATGCATCCCTTTTCAGTTGATTTCTCAGTCAACAATAAGATTTCCAGTGAACCTGTTCAAAATAGCTGTTAAAACATAAGGGGCCACATGTAACAAGCAATTTTGCATTCACAAATGGGCTAATACTCAGAATCGGCCTGGTTGGGAATGCAAAAAAAGAGTTTTTTTTAATGTATAAAACTCTATTTTGCGATTCGGTAGCCTGTTACGTATTCGCAAAATGGGTTTGCGATTCGGAATTTGGAAGGGGCATGTTTAGGGCATCCCTTCCAAATACCAAATCATAATGGTATGTATGAATGGTTTGTTGCCGTAAATGCAGTCGCAAAAAAATTGCATTTTACCACCAACTTCAAGTTGGTGGTTACCCATTCGCAAACAGGAAGAGATCCACGGACCACTGCCTGCTCTTAAAATGAAAGCAAAACTTTTAATTTTACTTTTTGTAAAGGATCCCGTTTTCCTTTAAGGAAAGCGGGCTGCTTTACAAAAAAAAGCTTGCTTAATTTAAAAGTAATCATAGAAATGGTGGCCCGCTGATCTCAGTTGGCCACCACCCCTGTGATTTTTGTGATTGCTTATAGGTCGCACATTGCGACCTACCTCAATAATATTCATAAAGTGGATCAATTTTGACCCATCAGGAATCGCAGAAAGTGTTCAACACAATTTCATACATGCCGTTTCATGATTTCCTAATTGCAAATTGCAAGGATTCGCAATTAGGGAATCACAAAACGGTTTGCCAATACATCTGGTCCAAATTTCCTTTCAGCATGTCAAAATTCAAAATCAAAAGATGGGTCAAAAAGAAAGCAATTGGTAAACTTCAATAGTCAACAAAACGGTAGCATGGAAGAAACAGAAGTCTAAGGCTATCCTGCAAAATATGCGATAAAATATATAAAAAATGACAGACCAAGTATTAACATTTTCCCCATGTTTTAAGAAATTTTGTCTAATATCTAGGGAAACACTGTCTCTGTTGGCCATTACCACATATATTATTTTGCAGCAAGATTCTTCTACAGACATTCAATACATTTCTAAATCAATGGGAGGTTTGTGGTGTTACCATAACAGCACCCAATATATTCCGGAAATGTTTTTAAAGTTCAGGAGTGGGGAAAATGTCCAGTAATCTCATTATCAGACACTTTATCCACCATGAAGTTCCACATGAAGGACCTATATGTTAGAACGGTTGTAGGGAGTAGTAGCATTGAGTAAACCCAGATAATGAGGGGCTAAATTGTCGGAATTTTGAAAGAAAGCATGGGGTGGGTCAGTGAGCCAGGTAAAGGTGGTTGTCTTGGCTTGGAACTATGACGTGTATTTAACAAGGACCCCCTGAAAGTGTGGATACGATGGTTCCTAGGTCAGGGAAAACAAGGCTTTCGACAAAAAACAACCTAGGCAACTAATGTTTTAAGACATACAACAATATAATATATAAGGACAATTGGCTACAGCTTATTGCAAAAATACTTATTTTATTATTGGTTTTAGACAGTTAAGAAAATCAATAACACAATGCAATTAAAAAACGACAAAATGACAAAATTGGAATCATATATAATACAATGTCAATAGAAATCATACATTCAAAATATTTTATATGAACACAGGTTAAAAAGATTAAAAAATATGAGTGGCACAATAAGTCTCTACGCCCGTTTCGGCGAACCAGCGCCTTCTTCTGGAGCAGCCACGTAAACTCTAAAAAATACATACAGAGAGAAATCCATAATTATACATTGATCAGTTAAAAATAACAACACAGTATCGCTAGTTATAACTTAGTAGCCAATTCGTACCTTATCTAATCAAAATGCTCATACAAAACTTTGATAGGATTATTTATCTTTTTCATTTCCTTGCAGTATCTAAGAAATTATCATTAGGATTAGGGGTCAAGGGGGGGGGGGGAAAGGGAACTAATAAATAAAGACTCAAACTCTGTCCATCAACAAGGATTTATGGAGAACTGATGCACAATGAGTCAATCTGTGGCAATCTAGGGAATACATCAAAAGCTTAAACAGTAACCATGGGGACACATTTGCCTATAGTGTCCATATGCTTGGAGTAGAGAGACATTTTTGGCTGATATTCTCAACTCTCGCTCTTTCGGACTGTTGAAATTCTAATCTTTATATACAATTAATACTTACGAGCAGTAGTGATAATACAGCTAAAGTAGATAACGTTTCAATTTGTTGCTCGAATATTCCCTCTGGTGATTGGATGTTACCGGAGCTTTAGGGGAAAAAAAGAGATAGTATACCTCTTTTGTTTAATGTGTGACAGTTCTTTTGCCCTTCTTTAATTATTGGTATTCAAGACTCTTTTCGAGTTTACCTGATTGGATGAAACCTATCGGTTTAATTCCCGCCAACCGGAGACTTATAGCAAGTATATAGCTGGTTATATAGACTTGGTCAATGAAGTCTTCTTTTTATATTTGAGAATCTGTATTTCAGATTACCTGTTTTAAGAGTAAAAGCCAAGACAGAAATATCTTTTATCATTTGTTATTATTGAAATGAATTTAATGTACTTGATTTAATATGGGTACTCTCTTTAGCTTGCTCGATAGGTAGGGATGCATTTTTTGGTGTCAAAGATATAGTGAATAACTCAGAAATACTTTCATTCTCCTTATTAGATTTATTACAATACTTTAGTTTTCATTTATAGTTTTATGTAACTGGTTCTTACCTCCTAATTTTTATAATAAATGCAGTACAAGGCTTGTCTTTCTCTCAGATTTGATGGCTGGAGATACAAATTTGGTATGTTCTCTTCGTTTATGAAAATGCAAAACAAGGGGGGGGGGGCTAGCTTTTCTGCCTGTTGGTAGAGGGATAAGTGGTATATGTCAAAAGGGACTTTTTGTTTTAAATTAACCTTTTCTCTATATGAAGTTCGCTAGGAATAGGCAAATCTGGACAACTGATGTTCTTACCTTAAGCCATATATTCTTACTGCAAGATTAAGGAAGGTTCTCCATGGATCATGGGTAGTAAATATGAGGCGATTGTTTTAAAAGATCTCCCTGCCTGTAGAGCATAACAAAAATCAATATAAGGATAATGAGTTGGGAAGGGAAGAAGGAGTCCGAATCTAATCTATTTTTAGCGCGCAAAGTGCTTCTTACCCGAAGATATTCGGCAGAGCTCTGTATGTCCGGCGGCGGGACGTCAGGGAAAGCGACTCGAACGTAGGCTTGGAACTATGCCATACCAGAGATGTTCTTTTTATGGTTGCTTAATGATAAAGGATATTTTAGGAGATATATTATCTTATTTATTAAGCTTCCATCGTCTTTTTATGCAAATTTATATTAAGATAGTTAATGGCCATTTGCTATTAGTCTGAACTTAACAGGCGAACGCAGAGATAATTTGGGTCAGGCTGCTTAGATCACAGGTCCACACACAGTTCCAGTCTGTGAGACTGAAGTCTCTATGCAAATTTCACTTTCTCACCACCAAGTGACATGCGTGTGGAACTCAATGTGTTCATATATACAAACACACTGAGTTCCTGTGTATCGTCACTAACCCTGCCCAGTGCTCCCTGATGTGGGCACTACGCTGGGCACTAAGACATGAAAAGTAATGCATAGCATTGACACTGGTTGGACACCCCTGTTATCTCGTGTTATAACTAAGTCAACTTACTCACACCAACATGTCCCCAAAAGTAAGTCCTGACAGTTGCACCGCATTAGACCTGACAGCCTTAGGGTGGTCTTATATATTGTCTTATTTATTAAGCTTCCATCGTCTTTTTATGCAAATTGATATTAACATAGGCTGCTTAGATCACAGGTCCACACGCAGTTCCAGTCTGTGAGACTGAAGTCTCTATGCAAATTTCACTTTCTCACCACCAAGTGACATGCGTGTGGAACTCAATGTGTTCATATATACAAACACACTGAGTTCCTGTGTATCGTCACTAGCCCTGCCCAGTGCTCCCTGATGTGGACACTACGCTGGGTATTAAGACATGAGAAGTAATGCATAGCATTGACACTGGTTGGACACGCCTGTTATCTCGTGTTATAACTAATTTAACGTACTCACACCAACATGTCCCCAAAAGTAAGTCCTAACAGTTGCACCGCATTAGACCTGACAGCCTTAGGGTGGTCTTCCTCCCTACTTTCTGCCTGCTTCACTCCATTTTCCTGACCTTTTTTTTTGCTGGTGTTAGGATGACTCTGTGCACTTTCTAATGCTAACCGTTTCTAAAGTGCTTGTGATCTCTCCCCTAAATATGGTAACATTGGCTCATCCCCAACTATCATATTCAATTTACTTATACGTCCCTAGCAAAGTCCACAACGTGTACCCAAGGCCTGTACATCCAATGCTACTAGAGGTAGTTCACCCACTTAAGTCCCCTAGAAGCGGTCCCCGGAGCTCCTCCGCGGCCACCCTCCGTTTCCAGTAATCCGTTTCCAGTAATCCTGTTTTCCCGGGCCCCAGACACCGCATTGTGTTGCGGAACAGCCGGAGCCCACCTGTGAGCGAGATCAGGGCTGTAGCGAGATCGGCACGGAAGAAAAGTGCATTTTCTCGGCCGCAGCAGCCCGTCTGACCGAGACTTTAAAATGGCGGCCCTGCACGGACGAACAGACGCCTGGTGAAGGAGGCAGATTCGGGGGCATCTCAAAGGTACTGCTGCAGATCCTGCGGAGGGAGCCTGACGGGGACAGCAGGAAGCGGGGCAGAAGGCGCCCTCGCACCGTCCGCTGAAAACTAATGGATGCTTCCTACACCACTCCCCTGATGAAACAACAGCCTGACCAGGATCCCCCTGCAGCACGCCTGGAACGTCCTCTGCAGCCCCACAAGAAACCACCAAGTGAGACCCCAGTCCGACCGAAGACTCAGCCATGTGCACGGACTGCTGATCTTATTTTTGGAAGGATTTAAGTCCAACTCTCCTCGGAGCAGCGCCTGAGGTAGGACGCCTGACCCCAAAATGGCCGCCACGCGCGACCTCACCATCAACAAATGAAGCCCGCCGACTCCCAATGCCCCCAATTTGATTATGTGGAGCACATACTCCCTGGGGAGAACGAAGGGGAACCATAAAAAACATAATCGATCTTGCCACTGTCCCGTCAGCAAGTCTGGACGCACGAAGAGCAATCTGACTTTAAAATGGCCGCCACTCACGACCTCCCCAACAACAAATGAAGCTCGCTGACTCCCAATGCCCCTAATTTGACTAAGCGGAGCACAGACACCCATGAGAGCACAAAGGGAACCCTTTGGAAAAAACTAATCGCTCTGGCCATCGTCCCGGCAGCAAGTCTGTACGCATGAAGAGCATTCTGACTTCAAAATGGCCAGGGGCACTCCTATTAGAGTGTCACTTCTGCCTCCAGGGCTTCAGCCCCCCTCCTCCCCCATCTTGTCTCTCAACCCGGGCTGCTGCAGTGCAGCTCGCGCTCCTGGGGCCTCGGCTGGGCAGTGTCTGGAGTTCGGCCCGAGTTTTCACAGGTCTTTAAAGACCATTAGCATATTTACATGCCTTTGTTAATCGATTACCAAAGATTCTTTCTTTATGGTTCCAGTACCCCCTGGGCCCCCACTCTGCCTATTCCTTACTTTTTGTATTTTTACACTTACTGCTGTAGTGTGAGACTGCATCCACACTTATGGAACTCTGCTCTTTGACTTATTGTAATAACTCTAATTAATGGTATCTGCTTTAGACCTTGCACCATATACCATTCCTATGTGACTCTTAGAGCTTAGCCAGTCATGTCCCCTCCCTATGTATATAAAGATAACTCTAATCACTAGTGTATGCAGTAGACCTTTGACCGATTGCAATAATGCTAAGCTTTGGTATTCGCTGAAGTCCTTACACCATATACCACCCCTATGCGTCTCCTAGAGTTTAACCAGTCATATCCCTTCCTATGTGTATGTAGTTGACTCTTATCACTAGTGTTTGCAGTGGACCTTTGTACTCTCTACCACCCCTATGTGACCCTTAGAGTGTTTCCAGTCATATCCCTCCTGTGTAGATAGAAGATAACTCTAATGACTAATATCCTATGTGATTCTTAGATTGTATCCATGTGTATCCCCTCCCTGTGTTTAGAGTTATAGCTGTAACGACTAGTCGCCTGTGTGACTGTTGGAATATAGCCAGGTATCCCTTCCCCCGTGTGTTTAGAGTTATAGCTGTAACGACTAGTCGACTGTTGGAATATAGCCAGGTGTATCCCTTCCCCCGTGTGAAGAGATAACCCTATTCACTAGAACAAAAAGAAACGTGTTCTTGAAATGTGTAACGTAACTGATTCTATGTAAAGTGCCTTGATAACATGTAACGGAACTGGTGCTATGTAAAGCGCTGGGATAACCTAATCGGTTCAAGTTCCTGAAATGTGTAACGTAACTGATTCTATGTAAACTGCTGTGATAACATGTAACGGAACTGGTGCTATGTAAAGCGCTCTGATAACCTAATCGGTTCAAGTTCCTGAAATGTGTAACGTAACTGATTCTATGTAAACTGCTGTGATAACATGTAACGGAACTGGTGCTATGTAAAGCGCTCTGATAACCTAATCGGTTCAAGTTCGCGCTATAGAAAACTCTAAAAATAAAATAAATAAATAAAATAAATAAGTATCCCTCTTACCAGTCTCACACACTTGAATAGGCTTTGTCTTGTCCCCACACAACGGCTGCATACACCCCCTGAAGTTAGTCAGGATCCAGGGCAGAAAAGGGGGACCTCTGTGCACTTCAAAGATATAAAAAATGTCCATATTACCTGCAGCTGTACATGGACTCTACCATCTGTGAGTCTGCCCTGCCAAGTGGTTCCACCCCAGTCCTGGACCCTTGGAATCAAGGCCTGAGGTGCTTCTACAAGCCAACCCACGCATCCTCAGTGGAACTGATGCACTTTGCCTTTGCGTCGCTTGGAACTGGTGCATCATTGCAGTTATGTGGAGCGGGCCCGGAGCATCGCCTTCGGAACCAGGGCAGCACCCTCGGAACCCACACCTCTCCTGGTGCAGGAGCAGAATCAGTAGCAGCGCATCACATTCAGAACCAATGCATTGCACTCAGAACCACTGCATCATGGAGAAAAGCAGTGTATCTCATCCACTGTCTGGCTCGACAAAGATGTATCACTTCAGCTGTACCTCGCATCTTCATCAAAGGCAACACATTCCGGATCAAAGTTCTTTTGTTCAGTGTGCTTAACTCTGTCCCTGTATCTGGCCCATGCTCCATCCTTATCTTCCTGAACTTATAACTTTGTCCTGGTATGGCAAGACCAGATATCCCACTTCAGCGCTTATTGCTTCTTAGTACTATTTTTTAGTTTATTTGTTAAAAATTCATATCTTGACTTCTACTTATTGGACTTTTGTCGTTTTTGTGTTGTTTTATTTATAAAATTAAGCTATATTTTTCTAACATGGTGTGGAGTCTTTTTTGTGTGTTTTTACTGTGTTACTGTTTGAAGTGTTGCACAAATACTTTACACATGGCCTCTTAAGGTATGCCCGACTGCTCTGTATCAGGCAACTAAAGGGTGAGCACAGGATAATTTAAGGTGTGTTGTAACTTACCCTAACTAGGACTGTGGTTTGTGCTCAGAAAGGGTGCATACCTCTGACAACCAGAACCCTTATTTCTAACACACCTAATACCTTGTATTACATGAGGGGTTGTAAATCTGCCCCTTAATGTTTAGTGCATGGCTCAAGAGCTGATGACGGCTCAGAAATCTTTGACTGCTCCTACCCTGCTGGAGAACCGCCTGCCATGTTGAGATTGCAGGAAAGAATACCATTAACAAGAATATCGCCTTGTACATATGATATTGTGTAAGTATCATTTACAATAATATTGCACCACAAGGTGTAGACTTTTTTTAATTAACTCCAGTCCGGTGCTATTTTTAGGTCGAGCCTGTGAGTGCATGCCTGCAAAGGAAAACGACCTCTTCCGATCGCTTAGGCTTTGCAGCCAAGCACATGCACGCGTTGCCATTGCCTTCAATGGCAACGCGTGCACGGTAGGAGATCCACTCGCGGGAGCGCGGCACATAAGACCCCGACTGCGTCCCTCCTGAGAGCTTCCCCACCCGTTGTGCCCTAACGCAGGAGGATGCGTCCAGTCCTCCCGTTCGAGGCCGTTCCAATCTTCTCCTTGGCAAGCTTGGTGTGGGCCGGCCCTCCGAAAGAGAAAACCTCTCAGCTGGCCGCTTCTCCCGTGGCTAGCAGCGGGGCCCGTGTGGCCAGTACGCCTGCTGCTGCCACTAAGAACAGCAGCAAGTCCCGCACTGACCTGAGCGCCGCCACAGAGAAGCCGAGGAGTGCTCGTTCAGCTGACCACTCACAAACAGCCTTCTGTCTCCTGGGCCCTCATGCACGGCATCTTGCTATGTGCTCTACCTCTGACGAGCAGAGCTCTTCCACCAGCCACCTTGCTGACTCCGTCCTTCTCGCATTCTCCCTTTGCTGCTGCGCTGCCTCAGGGAGAACTCCACGGAGCGCTGGTGCCTGCTACCCGGTCTTCTTGGTTGTAGCAGCGATCCTTAACTGCGGGCTTGTTTGATCCACACTCATATTCTTATATGCAAATTAAGTGGAGAGACGTAGTGAAACCTGTAGTTAGTCAGCCATACACGCATTTCCAGAAAGCGCAAACCCTACCCGAAGGCGCCAGAGCGCTCCCCAAAAAGACTGATACAGGAGGAGAACATTACATGAGAACAGAGTACAAAAGCAGACGTTAAGGAACATGAGGTAAAAACGACAATTGTGAGAAAACAAAAGACATGGGTAGCAAAAGCGCCATAAGGAAAAAGTGACTAATGTGCAGGTTACAAAGGAAAACAAAGAACAAGTAGAGGTATAATACTGCAATATAAGCTAGACAACCAGGCACAAGCATAAACGTAACGTAGGCAATGGGGGCACCTGTGCAAGTATCAAAGGCAAACAAAATGTGAGAGGAAGCATACTGTGTGTTACAAGGGAAAAAGATGTGTGCAAGGTACAAAAAGGCTCCCAACAGGAGTACTAAGAGAATACAGCAGTTGCAATCTGGCTTCCATGCAAAGCGCTCCGACCCCCCCCCCCCCCCCCCCGGGAAAAACCTGCGCCACACAAAACCGCATGAAACAAAACAGATAGAAGAAAATAAAGGATCATCCGAGTGAGGGCTGCTCCCACTAACCAGGCTGAAAGCAGAACCCCATGGCAAACTCCCCACCCCGCACCCGAGCAGCCCGACCAAAGGACCCCCCCGCGATGGATGGCTGGGAGCAAGGGAGTAGCCAGAAAATACAAATACCCCCAACTTTGAACAAAACCTCTGAAGGCATCAAGCAAGTGTAGGAAGGGAGCTCAAACCTTTTCCCTGAAGTACTTCCTTGTCACTTCCATCCAATCATCTGTTCATCGATTCATCCTTTCACCCTTCCATCCACCCGCTGATATCCATCGTTTCACCTTTATGTCCTGCCATCTATTCAGTCATTATTCAGTTTTTCACCATTCCATCCATTCACACATCTGCCATCTATGCATGCATCACAACTCTGCAGGAGTACCACCCTTCACTGCCTCTGATGTAACTTCAAGGAGACATTTTCAATATCATATACAACAAAGTCATAGTTGTTGCTTATATATCTTATGCATCTAATAACCATTGACAAAGCCAATAGTTCTGGCTTGTTGTAGGTGGAATGGTACTTATTGTGTTATATATCTGGATCCAATGACAAACCAAGCATTGGCATAGCCAATAGGTCTCGCCTTTGGGACATTATAAGTGTTTACCCATGCAACAGTTAATGTTGTTCCACCAAGGATATTGTGCTGCATAGCTAAATACTTATAAGGTCCCAAAAGCGAGACCTGTTGGCTATGCCAATGCTTGTTGTAAATGGTATTTAGGACCCTGTATTACTTCATATGATAATTAGGCCAAACAAATTGTAATACCATAGCATATGTAGAGATTCCCACCTCTCATGCTGAGATTCCTATTCCTTTAGTGCATCTTCTGGAGTGGCAGGTGAACTGAAGGTACAGATTAATGCAGAGCAGGCACAGTGGGTGCCACGGACGGAGAAAGCACCTACTTGCACCCAGGCCATACCTGGGATACAAACGCCGCCATCGGCCAAGAGTCAATCTGTGTTTTGCATTGCGCCGCCGCCCCGGGACCACAACTCCCGGAAGCCTCAGCGACGGCGCGCACCTCTGACCTCGCCCCAGCGCCCGGAGGCGCTTTAAATCGGCGCTGAGGTCGGCGGAGCGGGGGAGACGGAGAAAGCACCTACTTGCACCCAGGGCATACCGGGGATACAAACGCCGCCACCGGCCAAGAGTCAATCTGTGTTTTGCATCGCGCCGCTGCCCCGGGACCACAACTCCCGGAAGCCTCAGCGGCGACGCGCACCTCTGACCTTGCGCCAGCGCCCGGAGGCGCTTTAAATCGGCGCTGAGGTCGGCGGAGCGGGGGAGACGGAGAAAGTACCTACTTGCACCCAGGCCATACCGGGGATACAAACGCCACCACCGGCCAAGAGTCAATCTGTGTTTTGCATCGCGCCGCCGCCCCGGGACCACAACTCCCGGAAGCCTCAGCGGCGGCGCGCACCTCTGACCTCGCGCCAGCGCCCGGAGGTGCTTTAAATCGCTGCTGAGGTCCGCTTCGCGGGTCGCCGGGCGAAGCCCGGGCCAAGGGCGGGCGCCTTTAAACGCCCCTTTCAAGCCCGAGCAAGGACGGGACGGGCCATACTACTTACATCTCCAGCAAAGGCACAAGGTTAGTGTCAAGTCTGATCATCATTTGTGTGCTCCATGTGGTTGGGAGTACTAGCAATCTTACTACAGTGAGCATGGCGACCCCATCAGAAGCAGCCCTTAATGGTAGAAAGTCTACAGGAGGCTCTCTATTGGGAACTCTGGATAAAATCAGCCCTTGCCAAGGATATAGAACTTACAGAAAACAGACTACCTTGGACACCATGTTTGATAAGCGTTCGTCTTTGGGTAATCTAGCAACAGCTAGATCACCGTTACCTCGGCAGGAAGATATCCAGGGAACACTCCCTCCCTCGGGGGTGGTGGAGATTATCTCTTCTCCACACCTAGATCTCACGGACGAGCTAAGTTTGTCTTCATCTATGTCTTTACTCCACCATCCTGGTGCTCGAAGATTCCCCTCACCTAACATCAAAACCTGATCAGCCTGTAATCTAAAATCAGGTCCGGCACAGGTAGAGGGGGGGATGTTAGCAAAAAGAAAACGTCCCAGTCCATCGATACAAGCTGAGGGAAGGAAAGCAAAGTGTCCAAAGAAGACTCTTCCAAAGGAGGTCGTAATAGCAACGTCATCTGGTAGCCAAACTCAGGCTGTACCACCTATTATTGAAGGGCATGGAGGGTTACCTGTAAGGAACAAGTCACATTTTGATCTGGGCCAATCATTTTGGAAAAAACTGGAGGGAACCATTAAGAAGCTGTGCAAACCAATATATGATCAGTTGGAGTCTATTGAAAATAGACTGGTGTGCCTGGAACTCTCATTATCAACAGTCCAAAAACAGGTTGGAAAACAGCGTAGTGTTCCAAACCTGCATCGGAAATCACCAATAGCTCAAAACCCACCGGATTCTTCCATTTCTGGGGCAATCAGTGTGGGGGCCGGAGTCTCTGAGGCAGTTAACATGGTGCCTTCTTCGGCACCACCGCCATCTGCACTGCCAGACACTGGGAACATAGTGGGGACGGAGCAAGGGCTTCATGTTACAGAGAATAGACCAGTAGTACCTTTGTCAAATCCATCTTCGGGGCCTGTAACAAGTACTGTGGGGCCTGCAACAAGATCTGTGGCTACCCTACCGACTATTGATCTCCCACCTGAATCAGCACCGTATGTAGTAATACTAGTGGGAGTACCCCCAGTAGCCCAGAGCAACCGAGAAACCTATGGGGAGTTGAAAAATAAGTGTATCTTTTGGCTCAATAAGTGTCACCCATTACCACCAAACATTCTTACAGAAATTCTGTTTGCAAGGAGAGTGAACTGGTTGGGAAGGAGCCCTAAGTCTTCTGAAGGGGACTGTGTCATTATTAACTTCAAAGACTGGAGAAGTGTGAACTACATTTGTAGCTGGCCACAATCTGATCGGTCCCCCCAGATACAAACTTTCCCCCGATCATATTTCAATGGCCCTAGGGTACCCATTGAAAGGAATGTTTTTAGATCGGAAGAGCAAATCAATGCATGTCCTTTGGGTAATTTAAGGCTGTTTAATAGGTTTGAGGCTTTGTCGGGGTTGGGCGAGTGTGATTGACGCTATGTGCCCCAAAATCAAAACCCTGCATTAAGTGTTGTTTCTCCAGATATAGGGGAGGATGGGTGTGATAAGTGGGTAGCTGAAGCGACCACCAATGATTGCAGATGCATAGAGAAAGGTGCCTGCAGTTCAGTCATGACAGGTACTGGAAACATAGGTGAGACATTAGAAGTGGGAGCAATGTCTATGCAGAATGAGGAATTCCAAGCACCCGTGAGTTCGCCAGAATCAGTAAATTTAGCTTGCGGTCATGCTGGGGTGGTATGCCAAACATCGTTCATTTCATGGAATGTGGCGGGTGTGGGGACCAAACTTAACTCACCCGCCTGGATGGAATTCATCGATAAATTTGACATTTGTCTGCTCCAGGAGACTTGGGCGATTGAGCCTGTGTTTAAGGAGTGTTATCTAAATTTTTATGTCCCCGCAGTTAAAAGCCACCCAGCCACCTATGGGGGGCTTAGTTATTTGGCTTAGTTATTTGGGTTAGACAGAGTCTTAACTGCCATAGCCACTTACTCCCCGGGTCAAACTGCGATATTCTTACAGTAAGGCTTTGTTTCCCTCCAAATTTGAAAATAGACATTTTTAATGTCTATGCTAGGGGTCTCCCAGGAGGCAAGAAATCCGCGGTGGTGGTAGCCCTGGACGCAATGCTTCAGGCAACCCTTGGAAATGTACTACCAATAATAGCAGGTGATTTTAATACTACTGTCGAACCATTGGGCCCCGATGATATGCACCTAACGGATGAAGAGGATAGTAGATGGGGAGTTCACCAGCTAGACACTAACCCTATAAGAAAGTGGACTGAGGCTGCAATTCAATTGAAGGGCCTCTGTATGGGGCATCAGTTGAGGGCAGCTAATGGCTGTACACCTTTGGATAGAATAGGCAAAGCAACGTTCGATAATGGTAATTGAGCAAGTCACATAGACTACCTACTTGTTTCTCTCAAGCTGTGGTACACCCTTCTTGATATGGAGGTGGTGGACTGCATCGAGAGTGACCACAACCCCATCTCCGCGGTGTTTAATTTGGGTTTAAAGATGGTGGATGAAACGTCTAGGGGTCCTATTAAGTCGAACCTAGTTCTAGCTAATGATGAGCGACGCTTAAAGTGGTGCCCGGTGGTAGAACACCAGGACATCGTTACAGAAATTGAGGAGGGCTTGGAAGGTGTTCTGGTGACTAAGGAGGTTGAATCTAATGATGGGCTCCCGTATAGAGCTTTTATGGATGCCCATGATATTTACTTTACTAGTCTGAAAAACTACTTTTGTAAGTCTCGTCAAGGTAAAAGTGTGCAAATTCGTAGAGCAGAGAGTTGGTATGATGGCTCCTGTCGTAAAACTAGGTGCGAGCTATCTAAAGCATTAAAATCAAAGGACCCAATTGAAGTAAAGGCGGCTAGAGCCAATTATAGGCATAAACAGCTTACTGCTAAAAAAGCATGGGAAGAGTCTAGTTGGCAGGACCTTAAAGAAGCTTGTAAAGCTAAAAACACAAAAGGGGTAGGGATGGACAACATGAGACACCCCAAAATAATGTAGCCCAAAGTGCATGGGTTGAATATTTTAAACCACAATACGCCGCTAATGAAGTAGGTTGTACAGAGGGAACGCGGGTCCACGTTTTCTATAATGAAGCAGTATTCACAGTAGGAGATGTGGACAGAGAGTTGGATCTGGTGACCGCGGGCCGCACACCTGGAATGGATTGTGTCCCTGCTGATTTGTTTTTATACAATAAGGGAAGATGGCGGTTGTATATCATGCATTTGGCAAATGCCATCGCCCAGCGGATGGAAGTCCCACTTTCATGGAAATGCGCGGAAATAGTTCCGGTATTTAAAAAAGGGGACAAGTCGTTAGCAGGCAATTACAGGCCCATCAGCCTGATCAACTCTGTCCAAAAAATCATGGGACGGCTGGTTTTGGGGAAAATCCAGATGTGGACGGATGATAATAACATCTTGAGTCACCTCCAGGCTGGGTTTCGACCCAAGACCAGCACCATAGACCAGGTCTTCCGATTTATCATTTTATTTTGGCGCACTGTGGTTTTGGACAAAGGTACCCTTTACGCCGTCTTTGTAGACTTAAGGGCGGCTTTTGACTTGGTGCCCCGCAACAAACTGTGGCAAGTGCTGGAGGAATTAGGGATGCCCCCTGAGCTGTTGTGTTTGCTCGTCCGGTTACATGAGGGTACGTTTGCTCGGGTACGGTGGGGGGGACAGGGAGATGTTACGGAACCCTTTCCTGTCGAACGAGAGGTGAGGCAGGGCTGCGTTTTGGCGCCTACCCTGTTCTCTCTCTTTGTGAACGGGGTAGCGAGTTTTCTCTCCCGGGTCCCTACTGATGCCCCTATGATGTGTGGTGAGCGAATCCCGATCCTCCTGTTCGCGAACGACACCTTATTAATTTCAAAAAACCCCAGTGGCCTACAGCGTGCTCTTAAGCGCTTTGAGGACTTTTGCCTAGAACGTGGCTTGGAAATAAATATAGCAAAAACCAAGCATATGGTCCTTACTGATCGTAAATGTATAGGGTGTACCAAACCCTACAGAGGGAGAATATACATGAACAACTCCCCGCTTGAACAGGTTGAAGCTTTTACCTACCTGGGGGTCACCCTCCAGAAAGATCTGGGATGGACTAGCCAACTAGAACTAGCAGTCCGTAAGCATCGCCAGCAGGCAGGTATCCTTCTTAAAAGGTTTAAATCTTCTGAATCAAAGCCCATTAGCCCATTACTAGAAATTTATGGGATGAAGGTACTTAGTTCGGCTCTTTACGGAGCTGAACTATGGGGTTTTGAAAAATTGGGAGTCTGACACTAGCAGAAAACGAATTTCTAAGAAAAGCGACTAGTGTCCTGATAAGCACCCCGTTGTTACCCTTAATGTGGGACCTTGGGAAAAAGTCTGTCCAAGATCTTGCTTTCCTACGCCCGCTTCTGTATTGGCGTAGGATATGGACCACAGAAGAGCTTCAGCATTATGCAGAGGGCCTAAAAGAAATAATAGCTAAAGATTCCTCCCAAAAAATACATTGGCTAAAGGCCATAAAGTCTCTGCTAATTAGCCTGGGGATGAGGGAACTCTGGGATGACCCGGCAAATGCTGTTTTTCCCTCTAAAAAAGCTCTGAAGATAAAATATTGGGAGATGGTTACATTAAATGCAAGAACGAAGGGCCTCTCCCTGCACCTTACAGGTCGCTTCCTGGAATTCAAGGGATACCCTAAGCTGGAATTGTACTGGGATGCCATCGAAAAGCAGCTTGATCGTAAACTCTACTTTCAAACTAGAGTAGGCGCCCTTCCAACAAGGTCATTCACAGCTAATTGGGTAGGCGAAAACCATCATGACAAATGCCTTAGGTGTAGAGAAGAACAAGAGACGATAAGTCACCTCCTTTTTTTCTGTCCCCTCTATGTGGTCCCTAGAGAGGTGTGGATTAAACCAATATGTAAATTAATCGGTATCCGCAGACACGAGGAGGCGTTAAGAATCTTGTGTGCAGATCCCAATCCCCCAATTGCCATAGCAGTGGCACAATTTCTAAAATGGGCATGGATAATCCGGGCAAGAGCACTATGAAATTAGCTTGAGAATATTATCTAACCTGCTTATCTGTACTGTAAACGCTGTGATGTAGTTGGGACATGAGCCTCGCAATATAGCATCTGATCCCACAGAACTGATGAGTTTTATACATTTTAAGGATGTGTTTTTAGCTACGTGATATTCGGCAATTGTCCCTTGGTGTTTAATTCTTTTTTAAATATATTTATTGTATAATCTTCTTAATGATATATTTTTTTAATTATTGGAAAGTGTGATTTTATGTCTCACTTTTATGACTTAATTGTCGAATAAAGTTATTTGAATTGAATTGGGTGCCACATTTGTTTGGGACGCTACAGCGTGCTTTGCTCCTCTGAAACAAAAGCCTAAAGCATAAGTTGTCTCAGAAAAAAAACAGCCTTGATACACCTGGAGTTTTATCCCTGAATCTGGGTGGCCTTTCTGTTATTTTCAGCACTGGTCTGACATGCCTTGTTTGGCCAACTAAAACTTTTGGCTGTAACCTCGCTCTAAATACAGCAGACCTACCACAATGGTGTGTGATCTGTCGATCCTTTGGCGGACACATCACCATGTCAAAGGTCTCCAGCAAATGAGATTCTATAAGGCCCTAAATTTACATTATTTGCTGCACAGAAAGAACAGTTGAAGTTGCAGATCACAAAAATATAAAATACATAGTAAGCATATAATTCATTGGCTGCTTAACTTAAATTATCACATTTGTCACTTTAATTCATCTTTTCATTTAAACGTCTTTCAATTTCTGAGAGTACAACCACATATTCAATAAAATCATCTTTTGAAGCCTACAGTATACTTCTGCACCTGTAAATATGGGTCTTGGCTTCCTTTAAAGCAAGTGTTAAACACTTATTTTGACCAATCTTATTGAGCTCACCTGCGGATTCTCACGTTTTCTCCGAACTAGAAATGGTCAGTCAATCGTAGCTATTTTTCAATATCCTCCCTTATGTTCAAATGTATGTATAAATGTGTACTCTCTCTCTTAACAATCATCTGTGGTAAGCTGTAAAATAAAGAACTGTTTTTCATTAAAACTGAGTACAAGCTTCTTTAACTGTGTCACAGGTCTGTCCCATGCAATACTATAATAATCGGGAAGTAAGTGTTCTTTTAGTAAAGGTTAATATTATGCAAATCAATTTCCCGTTAGTAGTATTTTATTGTCCTATCTCTACTGTGATTAAACTGTATTATTGCAGCTTGGACATTTTTTTGATCAGTAAGTACAAGACTCTATTTAAAGTAATTTGAAAACATGATATGTACAGCATCTAAAAATCAATTTTAATATAGCGAAAAAGTAATCTTGTTTCATTTTGGCTCCATGATTTTGTGCTGCACAGATTCAATAGGGCAGCATGTTATACTCCGGTGATTACAAAACCGTTACTGAATGCATCGGAACATTTCAGTTCCAGGAACATTGAGATATTGTAACTGATTAGCATAAATTAATTAATGACAAAACGACTATTGTAAACAAAAGAAAGAGAGGTTTTCTTCATGAAGAAACACAACAATAAACATTCAGACTCACACCTACTTACTTTTACACTGATTTATCTTGAATACATTTGACATAGAAAAATAAATTAGACAAATACCATGGGTCTGAAACCTCAGGGAAATTGGTAAGATAAACTTTGGTATGATGGATACAGAATGGAACAACAAACTGACACAAATCAAGAAAACAGATGGACCAAAAAGTCCATGTATACTACAATTAAAATTCACAAACACATACGAAAGCCTAGGCAAGCCATTTCTATCAATGCACCAGCTGGTCTCAAAATACGTTATCGAAAACCATGGCCAAACAATTGGGCATGTGGGAAAAAACTAAACAACATTTCGACGGTCCAAAATGCAGTAGAAGAAAAAGTATAATAAAAAATTAAATGTATTTATACAAACACAGCCTCTCCAAATGCAATTGGAAAAACGTTGCCCTCAAAACTATGTGAGATAGTTTGCACAAAACGAATACTTACAAGTCGTCTAAACACATATTTGTGTAGACATTTACACATACCCTGAAGGACATCAAACAACCTCACCCCATCTGTATAGATTCTCGAGTACTGTAAATGCATGGAAAGTGTACTAAGCACTCTCTTTTTTAACTCGCTGTCTCCTTTGCTTCTTAGCCTGCTGACGTGGTTAAAACATTTTTTCTATACTCCATGTATTTCTTTGATCGAGGGCCTGCGAACCAGGTTTTAACGCCACACTTAAACAAAAAAAACACTCTCTTCATTAAATCATTATACCATGTCATTGTATCCAGGGTTATAGTAAAATTCACCATAGGCTAACAGTACCTTGAGATTGAGATAGTTGTTCTAATTGGTTACTCTTAAACTTGGTGGTGAGATGTTCAAATAATTTAAAACTACTCCTACAGTAGTCATCATAGCTCTAAATACTACTAATGTTACTTGTGAAGCAGTATGATTAGCTTATGCTGGTGCCAGTACACTCCTATCATCTATGTCATCGTCATGATATACTTTAGAAAACACTAAAGCTAAAACACAACTCCCTACCCAATTCGTTACAGCGGCCAAGGTGTCCAACGGAGCTTTGCGGTTGGACTGTCCACCTGGGGCCCTCTGGCAAGAAGCACATTTCTGGGGTGGTGGTGGGTCTCCGTCTCAGCCCTGGCCACCCTCGGCATCAGAGCAGGCGAGTCCCCCGGCTGCTGACAGAGCCCGATGCCACAGGACCCGCTGCCTTATGAGGAGCTGCCTACGAGAGGCAAGAGAGAGTGCTGAATGACGCTGACCAGAACTGGATTGCTGGATACTAGGTCTGAATCACAGCACCACAAAATTGAATGAGCCGAGACTTGTGGTCAGCACCAGGGAGTGTGGGAGACACACAGACTGCACCACATTGGTGCACCATCGATCTTACCTCCTCCTCCTCTATCCCTTATGGGAAACAACTAAAAATTTCCCCCTCTGGGTGCTTCAATGGCTACCTCACTATCTCACTCTATAACAACGGTACTGTCATGATCCAAGGCAAAGACTCCTGCCTCTCGCTCTTTGACCACCTCTTCCCCTCCTTACTCCCCGTCTCTGCAACCGGGTTTCCCCATGACTCTCCTTCCAGCTCCACCCATTACTCCCTTTCTCCTCCGCCGACCCCACCCCACTCCAATTGGCTGCACTCTCGAGAAGCGCAGGTCGGCCCTCTTCCCTTCCCCCCCCCCAACTTACCTCATCTCCTATTCCTCCCCCCCACAGTATGTCCCCTCCCGCATTACTTCAGCCTTACCACTAGCTAACACGCTCCTCGTCCCATCTGCACTATCACGATACTCCAATCTATTCTCCTCCCCCATACTTCTTCCCGTCACCCCCCTCTTTAGTCCACCTCTCCTCCAACACTCTCCCCCAATTAACTTTCCCTATGCTCCCCTTAGCCCTCCTTCCATCCCTCCTCTCCACCCCTTCATCCCCTCGTCATTCACCCCGTTTTTGCCACATTCCCACTGCATCTCTCTCCTCCCTCCTACTCCTCCAGTACTGCCGCACTACCCCCTTTCCCCTCCTAGGAACACCTTCCATCTCCCTCCCTCGGGCCCAGCAGAACCACTTCCCCTCCTCAACATCCCTTTCTCTCAACCCTCTTCACTCTGCCAGATGACCTTTCCCTCACTGCTACCTCTCCTAACTGACAGGACCTCCGCAACCAATGCACCTCTTTTCCTCCCAAACCTCCTACACTCCCATGACGCCACACAGGCCTCCCCCCTCCTACTTCCCTACCGACGTGTTCCGCACCTTGCTCCCTCTAAATTTGTCCTTAATTCCTCTCCCTCTTGCAACACCAACAATGACAACTCTCCCTTAACCCCCAATTCACTTACTCCCGCTCCCAACCTCCACCTTTCCCCACCTGTGAACCCCACCCCCCAACACACCTCCTGTCCCCTCACCTCTCCCTGCCGTCCACCACCAATTCCACCCCACCTTATCTCAATCGAGCCACCCAACCTTCCGTGCTCTGCGTCTTTCTTACTGGAAAATACACTAGGCTCTCTGATCACCTCCATCTCTCAGCTTACAGCTGCCATTTCACTTTTATGCTCTAAGATCTCCACCCCTCCATGCACCTCTACTCCCTCCCAACTTCCCCAGAGATGCACCTCACCCCCTCACCCCAATACAGCCAAGCTCAACCTTTCGTCTTCAAACGTCGTTAACTCACACAAGTCCTTGAACGCCACCCTTCTTCAACAGGCATACCCTAGCAACCCCACTGTCTACACTATTTCGACCATCACCTCTGTCAGAACAAAGCATCCACCTAAACCCTCCCGAGCACCCCCGCAAATGTACAATATCCCGATCACCCTTCAGAGCCCAAGTGCCCCCGTCACCAAAACAGTCTTGACAGAGCTGCGCTGTATGCTTCACAACTGCAGATCTGCAGTAAAACACAAACTTGAAATCTCCGACACCATCACCCTTCACAAACTTGACATGCTCTTCCTCACAGAGACCTGGTTCAAAGATACCTCTCACTCTATGTTTGATCTCCTATTACCCACAGGTTATTCCATATTTAGGAATGACAGAACTGAAAACACGGGGGAGGTGTTGCAGTCATCTTCAGAAACGCCCTCCAACTTAAGGCGTCTCCTAGCAGCTCCTCCCACTCCTTTGAATGCCTTTCTCTTGAGCTTCAATTGCAACACCGTTCACCGTTCACCGCTCAGACTCCATATCATTTACCGCCCGCCTCGTAGTAGTAGCTCTTTGTTTATAGAAGATCTCAAAGACTTCATCAGCGACCAATACTCTCAAAGTGACAATCAGACCATCGTGGGTGACTTCAATCTCCACTGGGGCGCACCGCAAGACTCCTCTGCGAACTCACTGGCCACCTTCCTCTCGGCAAATGATCTTATCCAACACTGCACTGAACCAACCCACTCTAAGGGCGCAATCCTGGACCTTGTTATTTCTAAAGCAGGCATGCTTTCTACTACTACCCCTATTCATGTAGATTGGTCTGACCACCACCTCATCCCATTCTCTCTTCAACTTTCACACTCTATAACTCTTGGCCAACCCAAGAGGGCCATCTCCTGGTTCCGTGATGCCAAAAACATGGATGTCGGTCCCCTCTGTGAATCAGCTTTGCTATCACTTCCAAGGCTAGACCCGAACATAGCTGTTGACGATCTCACCTCCCAATGCCTCACAGTTCTTGCAGCTGAAATTAATAACGTTGCTCCACTCAAAAGCAAAAGGATAAGGCCCACTCCCTCAGCACCTTGGTTCAACAAATCCCTTTATGAGGAAAGGAAGCAGCTAAGATTCCTGGAGAAGCTATGGAGGCAATTGCCTTCCACTGACAATTTAGCCTTGCTTCGCACAGCAAGATCCAAATACCACAAGCACATTTTCCTTGAGAAAGTGACGCACTTCAAAACCCTCCTTGATTCCGCCAAAAATAGACCCAAAAAACTATTCGATCTCATCAAGACTCCGAGCTGCTCTCCCCCAACCTCCAAGGTGGAGGATTCTACAAAGAGAGCAGCGGATTTCGCTACTTTCTTCGATGGAAAGGTGAAATCACTTGTGGATCAGGTTGCTCATCCTACACCTCCAGAGGAGCGCAAATCCTTAGCCATTTGGCAGAGCTTTGACCCCATATCCGAAGATGCCCTTCTCAAGTGCATACGCGAAACAAAGCCCTCCAACCATTCTCTTGACCCTATCCCCAGTACCATTGCCTTTGACTTCTATACCCATTCCCTCTCCTATTGGACCACTCTGATCAACCTCTCCCTCTGGCAAGGCTCCCTTCCTGTCTCATTCAAAACGGGGCAGGTCACCCCTCTGCTGAAAAAGCCCACTGCTGATGCGAATGTCCTCAACAACTTCTGCCCCATCACTAACCTTCCCTTTCTTGCGAAGATCACGGAAAGATGTGTAGCCAAACAACTCTCTCGTCATATCAAGGACAATGATCTTCTTGACAATTGTCAGTCCGGCTTCATCCAAAACTGCAGCACTGAAACAGCCCTACTGCAAGTGGTTGATGATGCGCTGAGGATACTCGACTCAGGGGGGTCCTGTCTGCTAATTCTCCTTGACCTTTCCGCAGCCTTCGACACTGTTAATCACAACACCCTCCTCAATATTCTTCAACGGAGAATGGGCATGGAGGGCACTGTGCTTAAATGGTTTGCATCCTTCCTCTCGGACAGATCTCAAATGATCAAAATAGCGAACAGTCTTTCTTCTCCTGTGGCGGTGGGTCAAGGTGTTCCCCAAGGCTCTATACTTGCACCCACATTGTTCAATCTCTACTTAGAACCACTGGGAAACCTCCTAAGCAAATCCGGGATTCACTATCATCTCTATGCAGGTGACACTCAACTCTACCTCAAGGTTGCCTCCACTCATGATCTCTCCATCCTAAGATCTACTCTTGACTCCATTCAAAACTGGATGTCATTGCATCAATTGATTCTGAATCCCTACAAAACTGAATTCCTCCTCTTCTCCTCCTCACTCTCTCCTCCCCCGGTTCAATCATGGATGGATCAGATGAATCTACTAAACAATAAACCCATCATTGTCGACAGCGCAAAATCTCTGGGTGTCATTCTAGACAAAAAACTCAATCTAACCCCCCACATCAATTCTATTGCAAAATCTGCTCGCTACCAACTGCGCCTTCTTTGGGGAATCCGTCGCTTCTTCCCGGAGCAGGACCTTATAACCCTGGTGCAATCGCTGGGCCTCTCCAGACTAGACTACTGCAATTCTCTTCTTACTGGCCTCCCCAAATCTCACCTGTCCCCACTTAAGTCTGTCTTCCATTCAGCAGCTCGTTTCATTTATGGGGCCAAAAGAAGCAATCACATCACACCGATGTTATCCACCCTCCGCTGGCTTCCCTTCGAGGCTGGAGCTATCTACAAGACCGCTTGTATCACCCACAAAGCCTTGCACTCCTCCTCTCCCCGCTACCTGGCGAATAAACTGAAACTCTCTGGAGGCTCTAGACCTTCACGCAATGCGGAGAATCTACTGCTTGAACCTCCCACTTTCAAGAAGGAAAGAACAATGGCCCAATCCTTTTCAGGCAACGCAGTGAGAATCTGGAACTCGTTTCCGCCTCAGCTCCGGACCACCGCCTCCTCCCAGGCCTTCAAAAGGGACCTCAAAGTTCTCCTCCTCCAGAGAAACCTCCAAAAGTAATTCACGTCCTCTTGCTATTTGGAGGAAGACTTCCCACTACTGATATTTTCTACTTTCCATGACCATGGAAGTGCCTTCCCAGTGTTTTCCTGTGGTTGGAGTGTCTGCCTTTTTGCAGTATTCTCCCTGTACTTGTGTTCGGTGCCCTTTTAAACATGCACACACCACTTTGCCCTTGTAACACACGGTTGCTACCTCTCACATGTTTTTACCTTTAATACTTGCACAAGTGCCACCTTGCCTACGTAACGCTTGTTCTTGTGCCTAGCACTTATTGCAGTATTATACCTCAAATTATACTCTGTTTTCTCTTATAACTGCACACTTGTCACTTTTCCTCTTGTGCACTTTTGACTACCTCATGTATTTTTGGTTGCTCACAATTTTTACTACCTCAAGTATTTTGTGTGCTCACAATTGTCACTATTACCTTTACTACCTCATGTATTTTTGGTTGCTCACAATTTTTACTATCTCATGTATTTTGTTTGCTCACAATTGTCACTATTACCTTATGTAAGTAACGTATGCTTTTGTAATCTGCTCTTTTGTAATGTTTCTCATTATGTTTTATTTCTGTTCCTAATGTGAAGCGCTCTGACGCCTTCGGGTAAAGTCCGCGCTATATAAAAATGCATAAATAAATAAATTGATTAGGCACACTAGTGGAATACTGCCTGGGCTGAAGGGATACATACCTGACTGCCAAGATGGGCAAACCAGACAAGAGCCAACCCAAGCTTCATTTTGGGCAGCTTAAATCCACGAGGGCACTCAACAGAGATGCAACATCGCTTGAACCAGACACTAGCCCCTTGGGAACGAACCTAAGAGGTGACATACGGCAGATGCTAGTAACTATGCAGTGGAGCCTAACTGTTATTGACAGTAAGATTGACTCCCTTTCTTATCATATGGATTGTATGTCAGAACGTATTGATAAGCACTCAAAGAGGCTGGATATGGTTTAAAGGCGAGTCTCTGAGGCACAGGATCTACAAGCTGAAGTGTCGGGCGAATAAGGGAATGGAGAAGCTGCTGGCTATGTTACAGAGCAAGGTGGAGGATTTGGAGGCTGGCTTATGAAGGAGCAATTTATGCATAGGGGCCTGGTGGAGTCCACAGTCACAGAGAGCATTGAAACTTTGTTGAGAAGCTACTAATACATTTTTCTAGGCCTTGACACTGACTGTGCTTACAGCTCGCTGGTTCCGCGGCTGGCCCCGGGGCGCCATCCAACTCAGTAAAAGCACAGCTGCTCAACTATCGGACAGGCATGCAGCTCTATGGCGTGCAGGAGAACTTCAATCAATCCGTTATGAGGAATTTGAACTTTCCTTGTATCCAGATTTCACCCCACAGGTTCAGGAGACAAGGAGGCAATTTGCACCTGCGGAAAGGAAACTTTGTGAGCTCAGCATAGGATATGCTATGCTCTACCCAGCACAATTGTATGTGCTGGTTGAGGGGATGGCTAGGATCTTTGCTAACCCCAAAGGCCTGCAACAAACACTTAAGAAGCTGGAGGCAGCAAAGTTCAACAAACAAGTGACGGAGCATATAGCAGAGGGCCAGAACTCCACTGGTGAACTAGATCAGCATTGGTTTGCAATGATATTACCATTTATGCCCACTAGGCATAGATACTTGTAACAATATGTTTATGCCATTTAACGGGCTCAGTGACTGGTTGCAGAATATGTAGCCCTTCTATGGCTGGCCCTTGCCGTAAGGAGTACAATTAAGTGATGGGAGGGCCACAGCATGGTGGCATGACTTGTCTGATACATTTTCACAATTGTAATATGATGATCATGACAGGTCAGAAGCGGTGCAGATCACCATGTGTTATGGTTGATTACATTTACCAGGCTCTCAGGGATATATTTCATGTTAAGTATACATGGTTTAGTTTCAGAAGCGATAACATAATTGTCTGACAGCATGGGCGCACAGTTTGACCATGTAGTGGGGGCTTGGTAATCTCTGTCTTCATGTGTGATCCACATTTGTTTCAATATCCATACATGTAGCCACATTAAACTTTCACCCTTGGAATGTCAGAGGGCTGAATGACAACCAAAAGATACACAAGGTGGTATTATGTCTTCAGTGCCATCGTATAGATATAGCCATTCTAAAGGAAATACATTTGGCCCCTCAATCCGGGATGCTTTCTAAGCACAGGATGAGGGGTGAGTGCCTTACCCCTGGGTTAACATTGCATGCATGTGGGGTCTTGGTGTGGGCATGCTGTAGGTCCAGCATCAGAATGAGGGATTTCTGTGCGGACTCAGTGGGACAATATGTGATCACTCACTGCAGTAAAGGGCATTTTGAAGCACTTCTCATAGGTGGCTATGGGCCAAACTTTGATTACCCACTGTTTTATTGCGTGCTACACAACAAGATTGTGTGCTATGGCCATATACCACAGCTTTGGGGAGGAGGTTTAAATTGTGTGCTATCCCCAAAATTGGATAGATCTAGGGGTCTGCCCGTGCTATAACTGCAACAGCTGGGGCCAGTGGAATGGTGTGCTCCTGGTGATATAGCTTTCCTCTGTGCACGAGGTCCATACACGCATCAACTACTGGTTTATTTCCCACAGTTTGTTATGCTACATAGACCACTGCGAGCACCTGCCTCGAACAGACTCCAATCACTCACTGGTGAAACTAATTTTGAAAGTAGGAGACATGCAGTTAAAGGCTTTCACCTGGCGGTTTCCATAATACTCATTCTTTTCCGTGAGGAACTGGTGCAGGCGATTAACGAGTACTTCTGCACTAATCTGGCTAGTGTGTCAAGCATGGCCACTGTCTGGGAAGCCTTTAAAGCCTACATTCAGAGTATTCCAATTAAAAAACATGCTGAGGTGCTCCGAACTATCCTAAATCAACTACAGAAAATGGAAGATGAATTGATTAATTGAGGAAGCTCAAGTGTGCATCATGGGCGGGGTCCTGCCCACAAATCCTAGCACAGACTAAGGCTAAGTTGGTGGACTATAGCGAATTGTCACAAAATGATATGACACATTCAGGGAAGTATGTCACTGCTTTGGTATATGGTGAGGGTGAGAGATCCAGTGATACGTTGGCAGACCTAGTCCGACCTAACAGAGGGGAAAACAAGGTTCCCATGGTGCATAATACTCAAGGGGGGGCAATCGAAGGAGCGGCACAAGTAGTTGACAGATTCCGTAATTACTATGCCTGCTGAATTGTATACTTTGTGACAAATGCAGGATGAAGATGCTGCTCCAGATTATCTATCCTATATCGCCATGAAATGGCTCTCCAATGATCATAGGGAGAGGCTGATGGCCCCTCTCTGCTTAACTGAGATAGTAGCTGCGTTTAAAGATATGCCCAGCGCGAAGGTACTTGAATCAGTTGGCCTCACTGTACCCTTTTATAAGGCTTATCAGGGCAAAGTAATTCCACACATGGCCAGCCTCTTTGAAGAAATGGCCTGAGAGGGCATTATGCCTCCAACTATATGGGAAGCACTGCTGATAGCGTTGCTAAAGCCAGGCAAGTCCCCTGAGCAGTGCTCATCCTATAGGGCGCTATCGCTGCTTAAAACTGATACAAAAGTGTTTGCCAAATTATTAGCAAACAGGCTGGCCTCCCTACATCCCGGCATTGTAAGCCCGGAACAATCTGGGGTTGCCAGTAATCTTCGAACTCTTTTCGGCACGATATCCCGAATAGACCATGTATTCTGGGCCACAGCAGTATTTTTAGGCGGTGTAAAAGCATTTGACACAATGTACGTCAATCACTACGCACACTGCTACCACCCAACATACTGGAACTGCAGTACACGGCCCCACTGATATATCTATTACAGACAAGTTTCCCCCGCCGGGGGATATCAACACTATATAAGCTCATGAGAATAAATGTGGCCCGATACACACAATGGCACAGCAGGAATGGCAGGTTGACCTGGGCATACCAGCAACAGCTAAACAATGGACATATTGCTGCTCGATAACTAAAACCATTGCACAGAACGGGCGGCACAGTTTAGTATATTTTAAATATCTTAACCAGGTATATTACACCCGGCATGATTATTCAAATATGGGCTGAGAAATGGGGATCGATGTCTGATATGGCCTGGTACTTCCCCTACTCCTCTGCTGGACTCACCAATCTATGGGGATGGAATGGCACCTCCCTCCCACTAGCTGCATCATTAAAACCACACCAAGTTTTGAATTACACCCCCGGCCATATTTATTAAAATTAAAAAACATAATTAAAACATTATGTACCAAATTACGCAGAAAGTACAGATATATTGATAGACAAATATTGTCACTTGGCTAACCTTAACAAAGTCTAATACACAAGAAACTCCTACTTTAAATCTAACAATGCATATATTTACTTTCCCATCTAGAGCCTACGGCAAGGTCAATGACTGGCAGCTCCATTGATCCCAGTGTACTACAAATACTACTCCCGGAGCAAAGGTTGAGCAGGGGGTACAGCTTATCGGACGGAGACTTTCCCCCGGGCCCCCCCTACGGCCTCTGCCTTAAACTCCATCACGGGGGCTGCAGACTTTTACATACTGGCACCTTGATGTGCGTGCGGGGGTGGCCCCAGGCCCAATGGGAAGGATGACTCCCCCGGCCCGCACCCTGACAGCCTACTTGCCAGCTGTCACTGCCCCTGGAGTTACATGGTGCTGACCACTAAGGACCGAAGACTATGCCTACCAATCATAACCTTACCACATGACCGGGGACACACAACTAAATACGACAATATTTGGATGAAACAAAATATCAAATACTCATACTTTTCATCATCATCAAACTTTATTGCGGCTATTTCAGCCATAAGGACACATGTAAAATTTGAACAATACAGTAAAATATAGTCAATAGCAGCATGAGGGATTGTGGTTTCATTACATTATTGACTCAAACAGTTTACACAGGGATCAAGATAGAATAAGAAGGGGGTCAATTATAGTAAATAAAAATTAATGATAAAACATAATTTAAGGTTAAGAACATATAAAAACTTTAAATAATTAACAAACATTGTTTACAAAAAGGCATCCCACTTTGATGAGCTAAAAAATTGTGTAAAAAAAAAACAGTCACTGGTGGCTAAATAACTTTCTTTAGCGAAAACATACCTTTAAGCTGCATGGCGAAAATAAATTTTAAACATGCCACAACATGTAATAATGCAGTATCAGATTTTAAGATCCTTAAAAAGTCTCGATAATTTCTGATGCCCATATTTCTGCACAGTTGAATGATCCATTTTGCCCTAGTCGATTTGTATGCTGGGCAAAACAACATTACATGGGTCACTGTTTCCTCCTCCACCATGCATCCTGGGCAGAAAGACTTTACACCCCAGCCCACTTATTATTTACTGCATAGAGCAGGAGTTTCCCGTATCTAAATTGCAGATACAGCTTCCTTGCTAGAGTCGGCTGGATCTGATCTAAAACCTGTTTGAATTGATACAGTGACTTAAAATTAAGGAACCTGTATCTTAGACTGGTCGTTGCTACTCCCTGAATTAAGCTAGTAAGTTTATGGACTTTCCCAGCTTTAGCTAATTGACTTTTGGAAATAGCTAAACACGAGTCCTCAGGGGTGGTCCATAAGTCCTCCCTACCCATGGCACGAAAGGAATCCCTGACAAACGACAGCCAGAGTATGCGGCCTACAGCTCCCAATAATAACAGTACTGCTTTCAATTCATCCCTGTAGTGTCTCAACTCGGGTGTACTCCACACCCGCCACCAATATAACAGCGGCCTTGCCGAAGTTAAGTCCTCTATTGGGAGAATGTCCAGATCCATTTGTAATGGCACGAGGGGCGTGCTTACTGGGAGAGCTAGAATATTTCTGATAAGCTTATTTTCAGTAAGTTGTAGGACAGTAGGGGAACAATGTCCCCACAGCTCTGCCCCGTAGAGGGCAGCTGACCTAGCTTGGACTTTATAAATCTCAAGCAACAGGCTTATGGTCTTTGCCACACAAGACTTGTGAACCTTCATTAGTCCCCCTATTTGCCTGGGTCAATTTCAAATTGGCCTTCCCAATTTGGGGGCCCCATCCCATCTTATCGTTTAATGATAGGCCCAGATAATCAAATAATTTGACTTGCTCTAGTGGTCTATCATCCATCAAAGGATGTGGGCAGTTAGTGGTAGTGGCATTAAAGACCATATATTTTGTTTTATTGATATTGACTACCAATTTTCGCTTTTTACAGAACTGGGCAAACTCGTTCAACACCCTCTGCATCCCCATTGATGACTTTGAGAGGAGCAGGATGTCGTCCACGAACATTAGCGTGGGGAATTTAGATAACAATATTCTTGGAGCGTCCAGATCCTTAGCAGCACACAGATCATCTATCATACTTTTATTACATGTTAATTTTGAACAATTACATTCGATAAAGTTACATGCTACCTGCAACAAAAGGTTATACATTTCCAAACATGCCCGTCAAGAAACCTGCCTTAGGGGATGGTGGGTGGGGAAGACAAAGGTCACGGCCCACAGCTGGCATGGTATTCTATCCTGTGGGGAGCAAGAACAAGAGACTGTTCTGCTCCCCACAGCTTCCTTTTATTAGGGGCGACCAGGCTGCCTGGTCTAGTCCGGTCTGCCTGGATGCAGGCTGAACATTTGAACCAGAAGCACTGAAGTGCTTCTGGTGCATGTTTGCCGCCTCTCCCTGATTGGTAGCCCATGGGGGTGGGAGCACTGAGTCATATTGACTGGTGCGGCCTCCGCCACTTCTGCCCTGGGGACTAGTGCGACCACCATAATGACGTCGTGGACTATGCTAGCCCTCGCATTCCCCATGTGACCTGGTGCTTACCTAGGTCCCCTACTCTTCTACTGGACTCAGCAATCTATGGGGATGGAATGGTACCTCCCTCCCCCCAGCTACATAATTGAAACCACACCAAGCTTTGGATTGGGGGGTGTAACCCCCCGGCCATATTTATTAAAATATTATGTACAAAATTACGCAGAAAGTACAGATACATTGATAGACAAATGTTGTCACGTGGCTAACCTTAACAAAGTCTAATATACAAGACACTCCTACCGTAAATCTAACAATGCATATATTTACTTTCTGCGTGTCCCATCTAGAGCCTACTGCAAGGTCAATGACTGGCAGCCCCCTGATCCCAGTGTACTACAAATACTACTCCTGGAGTAAAGGCTGCATAGGGGGTATAGCTTATCGGACAGAGACTTTCCCCTGGGCCCCCCCTATGCCCTGTGCCTTAAACTCCATCACGGGGGCTGCAGACTTCTGCATACTGGTGCCCTGATGTTCATGCGGCATGGCCCCAGGCCCACAGGCCAGCGTAGTTGCCCGACTATCTGGCCTCCCCCTCAGCCCACTAGGAAGGTCATGTCCTGCGTCCCATACTCTCCACCCAAGCTAAAATGTACTCCATAAAGGCCTGATTTCCTATGTACGAGAGTGGAACCCGTCTCGCACAAGAAACTGTTCCCCCCTGATGTACCTGTGCCCTTTTGACCTCAATCTAGGGGTCCTGAATAGTTTATCAAACTTGTTGTTGATCTGCTTTACTGTGTGATTCAACGATCTTACTGATTCACCCCCCCCTCCACTGAAACCTAGGGATCATGTGGGACCATGCGTTTATAGACTCGGGACACCTCTTTGCCAACCACCCTACCTTGGTGAGCAGATCCTCCACTAGCACCCTCCGGCCCAGTCGGGCCAAGTCATTACCCCCTAGGTGCAGGATACAGATCGCAGGTGGTCCCTTGCGTTCTTTCAAAGCGCGGTTCACCAGCTCCCTGAATTGTCCTACACACAAGCTGCCCTGTCCAAAAAATGCCATCTTTGTCCCCAACTGATGAGACCTGGGCTCGTAAGTGGCATATATATGAATGCCCAACAACGCAAATTCCTTGACGTTCTTAGGGCGAAGAGTGAACTTGGGCCATAACCTTTACTGTTTGTTCATAGTTTGTCGTCTGACGTTCCTCTGGATGGTGCGGTGGCCGTCTCCTGACTTGATTGAGGACCAATGCAGGCTTCTCCCCTGAGTCACAGGATGAAGAAACTGCAAGTAACGTGGAAAAATAGAGCATAGGTAAATGGATTGCCACACCGGCATGCTAAAAATGTAACAAACTGCACATAGCACTCTCTAATAGTGAACTATTATCTCCTATCTGAGTTACAGGGTGAAGGAAAATGCAGTTTGCATGCAAAACAACCAGCATCACAAGCTAAAGCATGTGCAGCTGCACATATCTCTTATAACAGTTCGAGGACCACCTACCAATGCTATTGACTCACTCGTCCCCCAGCCCTCTGACTGCTGCTTCAGTGGCTGCCCCTATCCTGAAAGAATGGGTCCAGAAGTTAGCAGCGTCTAGCGCAGCGTTTTGCATGGCCAGAACAATGACTCTCTTGAACTGAAATATAGTGAGGGGTGTCCCGTCCTCATGTATCAAAAGCGGCCCTCCCTTGACTCGTGCCCGTTGTGCCATAAAGGCCTCTAGTCTGGCAACGGGGCAGCATGTGCAGTTCCCTGCCCTTTGTTGCACTATGCTCTCCCCCCTTCCTTCCTGATCAGTCTTGGACTTATGTATGGAGATCAGCACGGAATCCCTACCTAAGTTTACATGTCCTACCTGTAGGCCACCCAACCAATCCTGTTTGTTCTTTGGCACTAGTTCTTCTACCCTGAATGCGCCATAGAATGCGTGGCAGAATGCTGCTTGAAACAATCCCACCTTGCCTGGGGAAACACCAACACGTGTCAGGGCCTCTAATAGCTTCACTAACATTGCCAGTCCTATGGGTCTCCTGACATCTGGTTGTCCCCCCTGCAAGCGCTGCCAGCCTTTCAAAGCCAGGCGCATAACAAAGTTCTTTGTGGGATCCCCTCTTTCTCTTACTTTGGCAAAAAAATATATTTCTGTGATATGCCGCCTCGCCCCTGCTACCGTGCGCCCCGCTCCCTCATGAAAGCAAGATATGCTACCACTGACTCAGGGTCGTTTCACCTGTGTTCCCACTTTTCCCTCAAGAAAAGACAAAAATACCCAAACGCCCCTTCGTAAAAACTCCTGGTTCTGGGCGTGAGGTCCGATAATTGGGGGCACCAAGCTGCCAAAGCTGTTCAGGGAAAGGTGTTGGGTGCACCGCTGCCTCTGGGATGTGTGCCCTGAATGCCTACATTTTAAAACAAGACAATACATCAGCTGCATGATTCAACATACCTGGCACATGTTTAGCTTTAAAAAGGACATTCAATTTCATGCATTGTAAAACAATCTCTTTCAACAAACACAGTAGCATACTGCACTTAGCAGTTTGGCTCTTAATGCATTCCACTACCGCCATGTTGTCCGACCAGAATATTACAGACTGGTTCCCCAGCCCCTCAGCCCATATGGACAGTGCCACCAGGATTGGGAAGAGCTCTAGGAAGCTTATGTTACTTGTGAGCCCAGAGTCCCTCCACCAACCCGGCCACCGCGGTGCCACCCACTCGCACCCCAGAATGGCCCCGAAACCTTCGCTACCTGCTGCATCAGTCATCAGGCCCAATTCCGGACTGGACCTGGGTCGGCTAGGCCACACCACTCTACCATTAAAATCATGCAGGAATGCTTTCCAAATGAGCAAGTCCTGTCTGACCTCGCCGGATAGCCTGGTTTTATGATGCTTCTCTCTGAGGCCTGACATGGCTTGCACAATGGTTCAGGAAAATGGGCGTGCCATTGGAATTATGCATAGTGCAAAATTCAACTGTCCTACTATCTGCTGTAACTGATGCAATGTAACCTTTTCTTTGTTTAGGCAGTACTGTAAAGCTACCCTGAAATCCTTAACCTTCTCAGCTGGTAGGCTAGTCACCCCCTGAACAGAATCTAGCACAATCCCCAGGAATTCAATCGTTGTGCTTGGACCCACTGTCCTACCGGGTTCCAATGACACGCAAAAAACCTGCATGAGGGCACAAAACTTTGACAAAGCCGCCCGCATTCCCCTGAGCATGGTGCGCCCAGGAAAAGAAAAACATCGAGGTAATGCAACACCCACTGGTGGCCAGTGTCCCTCCTGAAAGCCCACTCTAAAAAAGAGCTGAATATTTCAAAGTAAGCACAGGATACCGAGCACCCCATTGGCATACATTTGTCCACGTAGTACTTTCCTTGGAATTGGAAACCCAGCAAGTGAAAATCTAAAGCGTGTATTGACAGAAGTCTGAAAGCGGACTCAATGTCAGATTTTGTCAGTTAAGTTCCTTGACCTAAAGACCTGATCAGGTCTACTGCCTGGTCAAAAGATGCATATTTTACACTACACAACGTGTCTGAAATAGCATCATTCACAGAACTACCCCTTGGTGCTGACAGACTGTGGATTAGTCTGAATTTGCCTAGCACTTTCTTTGGAATCACCCCCAGAGGTGAGCATACAAAATCCTCCATTGGGACGTCCTCAAAAGGGCCTGCCACTCTACACAGACGTACTTTTTTCTGAATTTTTGCTGCTGCTATGCCTTCATTGGACCTAACCGAGAGCTGGTTCTTGCAGTGTGCCACCCCATTGTAGCCCTGCGCTGGTATCCTGATACCCTCAACAAACCCTTCCCTGATCGTCCTAGCAGCTTCCGGGCAAATGTACATCTCTAACAAGGGAATCATGGCGCTGACGTTAACCAGGGATCTAGCCTTTTCTAAATGTGCCTCCTCATTCCTGCTTCTTAACCCCTTTCTATTCTGGAGTTTTGTAAACACCTGGACTCGGAGTGGGACGCATTACCACAGAAACCACAGGAATGCTTGAACCTACATGTACCTGGTGCTCTACTGCAAGTTGTTTTGTTGTAGTCAAAACTGACACCATTTTTACCCGTGCCCCCTGATTTCCCAGTGACCCCCGTGTTACTGGCGGGGCCTGCCTTGAAGGGCTGAAACCTCACGATGTCTGGGGTCTGCCCCCGCATGTTGTCTGATGGGCCTTGAACTAGATGCTTCCATCCTAATAATGGGTCCTGCGCTTTTGCCCTCCTAAAATCTTTATCATACTCTTTCCACCCATCACCCCCCCCTTTGTTGCATGTGCGACGGTGATCTTATTCTGATAACATGCCATTTCAGACCCCACCTCCGGGAAATGCTCCAACATGACTGCCATGTCTATAGTGAAACCCTGTATCCAATTGGCTAAATTCTCTTCTACCCTGTATTTCAAAATTATGTTTGACCTTTCTTTGTGATGTGTCCATTCTTTGTTCTTCCTTGCCTCTTCCCTTTCTGCCTCATCTATCAAAAGGGAAAGAATGCTCACATATGCCCTTTCCAGATCTTCTCTTTAGTCTCCTGAGATAAAGGCCGCCCCAAATGTTCCCTCCCGGAGCGCATCTTCCCCAGGCCTAGTGGAGGCAATGTCTTACTCGTAACTGCTGGTGCTGCTGCATCGGCCATCTTGCGCGCTTCTGTGTCCTTTGGTTCGCTGACTGTCACTACCTCGCCTTCACCACCGGCAACAGGCACTGGGGCAATGGGTGCTGCACCCCCTGCCGGTACTGCCGGCACCTCATCTGGCTTTTTTTGACCAAATTCAGCCATTGTTTGTCTAGCCCTATCGATTGCATCGCCACCACCGCAGGACGCCCCTGCTGCGTGAGACCAGTTTCTCACTTTATCCAGCCAGCGGAGTACTGCTGCCAGGTTGGATGCCATGTCCGGCTGCATTGGCGTTTTCCCCACTGGACCTCCCCCCAGAGGGACCACTGGGACAGGAGCATGCCCCTCTGTTGGCCCTGTGAGCACTGGCATACTTGGACCCCCACTGCCCAGAGGGCTTGGCGCGGGTGCAAGCGGTACCGCCATAGCCTCCCTCGGTGCCGCCCCGGGCCCCCCGCACCTCTCCCATTGGGCTTGACCATGGTCCGTTTTGGCAATGGTGGGGAGTAGGGCCTGGGTGGAATAATAGGCCACCTGGGCCTCCCCTCTACTACCTTGAGACCATCCACCTTCTCCTGTAACTGCTGGTGCTGCTGCATCGGCCGTCTTGCGCGCTTCTGTGTACTTTGGTTCGCTGACTGTCACTACCACGCCTTCACCACCGGCAACAGGCACCGGGGCAATGGGTGTTGCACCCCCTGCCGGTACTGCCGGCACCTCATCTGGCTTCTTTTGACCGAATTCAGCCATTATTTGTCTAGCCCTATCGATTGCATCGCCACCACCGCAGGACGCCCCTGCTGCGTGAGACCAGTTTCTCACTTTATCCAGCCAGAGGAGTACTGCTGCCAGGTTGGATGCCATGTCCGGCTGCATTGGCGTGTTCCCCACTGGACCTCCCCCCAGAGGGACCACTGGGACAGGAGCATGCCCCTCTGTTGGCCCTGTGAGCACTGGCATACTTGGACCCCCACTGCCCAGAGGGCTTGGCGCGGGTGCAAGCGGTACCGCCATAGCCTCCCTCGGTGCCGCCCCGGGCCCCCCGCACCTCTCCCATTGGGCTTGACCATGGTCCGTTTTGGCAATGGTGGGGAGTAGGGCCTGGGTGGAATAATAGGCCACCTGGGCCTCCCCTCTACTACCTTGAGACCATCCACCTTCTCCTGTAACTGCTGGTGCTGCTGCATCGGCCGTCTTGCGCGCTTCTGTGTACTTTGGTTCGCTGACTGTCACTACCACGCCTTCACCACCGGCAACAGGCACCGGGGCAATGGGTGTTGCACCCCCTGCCGGTACTGCCGGCACCTCATCTGGCTTCTTTTGACCGAATTCAGCCATTATTTGTCTAGCCCTATCGATTGCATCGCCACCACCGCAGGACGCCCCTGCTGCGTGAGACCAGTTTCTCACTTTATCCAGCCAGAGGAGTACTGCTGCCAGGTTGGATGCCATGTCCGGCTGCATTGGCGTGTTCCCCACTGGACCTCCCCCCAGAGGGACCACTGGGACAGGAGCATGCCCCTCTGTTGGCCCTGCGAGCACTGGCATACTTGGACCCCCACTGCCCAGAGGGCTTGGCGCGGGTGCAAGCGGTACCGCCATAGCCTCCCTCGGTGCCGCCCCCGGGCCCCCCGCACCTCTCCCATTGGGCTTGACCATGGTCCGTTTTGGCAATGGTGGGGAGTAGGGCCTGGGTGGAATAATAGGCCACCTGGGCCTCCCCTCTACTACCTTGAGACCATCCACCTTCTCCTGTAACCTATTGAGTGCCTGCCCCATTACCTGGACTTGCTGCATTAAAGCCTCCAGCATAATATCCGTGCGTGACCGCTTTTCATTCCGCCGCACATTAGGGGCCACTGCGATGCTGTTTCTGCCTACACGCAGCCTCCACTCACTTCCCGCACACAGCCTGAGATGACTGTGTCAAATCTTATCTGGAAGAAGCAGCAGTCCCAGCCAGCCTGTGCACCCACGCAACCAGAGCCAAAACCCACTGGCTAACCCAGTAGGCTCAGGTGAGTTGCTCACTCAAACCCTCTGTGGCTCCCGGAAGCAGTGAAATGCTGGCCAGCCAGAGCCGCCCACCATGGTGACCAAACCAGCTCTTTCACTGCACACAAGTGTCCGTGCTGTAAGTAAAACTACTTTGTAACACCAGCCAATGTTTGTTTTCTCACTGGGTAAATGTTTTCCAGTTGAATTCCTCAGAGCTAGGAAAAGTCACAACATGTCAGGACAGTGTAGTAAAACTTCACCAACACGTCATTAGCCAAAGGAACTATAACCCCACCAAAAAAGTGCACTGAGAGAGGTACAGAAAGAATATTGCATATCGGTTATGAATATGAGGTTCGTCAATGTTTGTGATAAACCAATTGCCATGTTGAAGTTCACCCATGCTTGTGATGAACATAAACCCATTGCCATATATGTTACAGCACAAAATTATATTCTTTTAATGTGACACACAAGAGCTACTGACACCCGCAAAACATGATAAAGATGATAGCAGAACAGAAGAGATGCATAGTGGGTAGCAACAAAAGGCCCAAATAAACATTCACCTGCACCTATTATTACCATTCAAGAAGCTATTCTTGGAAGAGTAACAACACCAATGTTCTGATAAACTGTAAAAATAATATCAACAAGGACAAATAATATAGTGTATATAAATATATATACCAAATTGCGTATATACTATCTGCACAATAATCGAAACAAACGAGAAATGTGGTCATGCAATCAATATCGGTAAAGAAAACCAGAGGGCTCATAATCACCATGTGTTCACAGACTCAAATCTAAAGAGGTTGACAGAAAAATAAATCATCTTGGCAGCTATATTCATAAATGTATTAGTATCTCATGTCTAAAAAAATAAAATAATCAGAAATTAGATCTTCTGCAAAAAAGTAATATTATATAGAAAATCAGAATGTTATACATTTACCCCATTGTCCCAAGAGTCCAGCTCAAGACACAGGTTGCTAAATCATGCATCATTATAGATGATCGCATTAGAAACCCATAACAAAAGAGGAGTGGTGACACTCACAGTAGGAAAATATTGTGTATATAAAGAAACTCACTGACGGAACAGTGCTCCATGTTTGGACTACACCAGGTATTTATCAGTGGTGCTGTAAATGGACACCATGTTAGAATGGCTTAAATATGTAAAACACAGTCCCCAGTACAAGGATAATACAGGTGTTAGCAACATTATATTTCACTAACAGTAAACACAGGAAACATTCAGGCCTAGAATTTAACTCCATTCGCTTCTTTCTGGGAATTTGGTCTGGCTTTGTCGTATTCCAACTGTCTTAAGAGAAAATTCCCAAAAAGACCAGAAACATCCTGGGCTTCTCGTTCGTGCTGTTATCACCCCGTCTCAATTTAATATTGAAGGGAAAACGGTGGACCCTTTGTATTTCTTGGTCGCAGTTCCAGTTGGTATCTGTGGGGAATGCGGCTCGTAGCAGTTTCCTTATGAACCCTCTGGAGTCTTCTCCTTCAATTCCCTAGAGGATCCCAATACCAGGCATGCCATGTGCGCTCCCACCTGCTCTTTAGCCTTGGCATCTTCCACTTCTAGTGTCTCTGTCCGGGCTTCCACCATAGCTACTCGATCTCCAATGTCCGTGCAGACCTTATTTAATTTCCTTATACCGCCTTGTAGTTTCTTAACGGCTCCTCTGGGCTTTCCTCCTGAGCCCTTGGAGCCACCAGCTGAGATGCGCTAGATGTATTTCCAGGAGAGAGCAAACTAGAAGTATCTGAATAATCCCATTTCAGTTGAGTACGTTTTTTCCGTGATTGCCTTTTCCGGAGTACAGTGTTGGCGGCTTTGTTAGAATCAGCCTCTTCCTCACTATTCTCATCGAGCAATGCATCCTCACTTGAAGAAGACTCCTCATTACCAGTGTCAGTTAAAGATCCATCGGACACAGAGTAAAAGTTCTCACCAGTGGGATCAGGGGTTAGAGGGGGAAATAGGTCATTGTTAACTGGTGTTCGCAACACCATTCTGTGATCTTCACTGGTTTCATTGGGGGATAAAACGTGTTGTACTTTTGTCCGACCTGTCTCCCTAAACGTAATATCAGTCTCCGGGAGGTCGGTTAGGAGGACCAGGGGCGGCCTTTGGCATGTGCAAGCTGTGCACCTGCACAGGGCCACCAAACCCCAGGGGCCCCACGCCAATATAATAATCCTCTGAGGATGGATACATATATGCGTGGCGGCCCCTGGCAGGGATGTGGTGGCCTCCGGCTCTGTTCCACTTCCAAACACCCTGAGCCCCCCCTCTTTACTGGCCTCCGCGCTCCGCCCCGCCCGGACACCTTCTTCCCGGGCCCCATACCTAAGCTCCCTGCCCAGGGCCGCCATGAGTCTAGAGCCGCCCCCTGGGGGACTGAGCTCGCAAGGATCCCCACATCTGCAGGACCAGCCAGCCCCGGAGCAGTTTGCAAGAGTTGGCCGGGGTCCAGGGCCAGACTGGGAACTGAAAGCAGCCCTGGCAAATTTCTGCAGACCAGCCCCCGTCCGGTGCGAAGCAAGCTAGTGAGCGAACGAGCAAGACTGCTACTAGGGAAGTTTGGGGGGGGTTCTTCCCCCCAGAAAATTTTGGAAAACAACAGAGCAATATGGTGGATTTTATAGCACATTTTTCATTACATATTCAATTGTATCAACTTTCAAAGCACAGTAAATAGTAGATGATGACCTTAAAGATCACCAAGTTACCCACCCAGTCATATGTACCCATAGACATTCTTTCAGAGAGCACCAAAAATAGACACAAGTAGTGAATCAATGAGAACAAAGTAAAAGTGAGACCAGTCCCCCATATGGTGTGTAGCGAGCAAGCGCAGTAAGCAACCACTACTAGGGGGAGTTTTGGGGGTTGAACTTGTCCCCCCCCAAGAAAATTTGAGAGACAGAAAGGCCAAAACAAAGTATTTTTCAACAAATTTTTTATTAAATATTAGATTGTATTAACTTTTAAAGCATAATAAATTGGCACTCATGTTATCACACATTAAGCACAGACATGTGATGTCACACATGTGCACACGGACCACTGACTGAGGCCAGAATACTGTGGAAATGTCACACATAAGCATCTAGGCACTGACCCAAGCCTGGTCAAACCACCAGGCCAGTAAGCATGCAAACGTCACACATAAGCACCCAGACCAGTAAGCATGGAAATGTCACACATGAGCCTCCAGCTCCAGGTCACTGAGGCCAGAAACTATGGAAATAGCACACATAATTAGCACCCAGGCCAGAAAGCACAGAAACATCACACATAAGCACCCAGGCTGACAGAAGGAATGGAAATGTCTCAAATCGCACCCTGGCCAGAAAGCATGAAAAATTAACACAAAGGCCCTGGCCTTGACATGACACATCTTTAAATAGCCTACTTAAGAGGGTGGCACAATAAGTGTTGTAGGCCCACTAGCAGCATTTAATGTACAGTCCCTGGGTACATGTAGAACCACATTTCTAGGGACTAACAAGTAAAATAAAATTGCCAATTCAGTGTTAGCCAATTTTACCATGTTTGAAAGGAAAGAGGGCAAGCACTTTAGCACTGGTTAGTGGTAGTAAAGTGCACTGAGCCCTAAGAGCCAACAACAATGGCCTTTTTTATGTAATAAAGTAGATGAAACCGGATTTTAATTTGGAGGAATCTGAGGCCAACAGGGACTTATCTAACCTTGTCTCAGCAGTCAGTATGAACAATATGGGGCTGATTAACAGAACTAACTTAAGACAAAATCCTAAACTTACTACTTTTGGTATTCTCAGAAGTTAGGATTTTGTCTTAAGTTTGTCTTAAGATAAACTTAAGACAAACTCAAGACAAACTCAAGACAAACTCAAGACAAACTCAAGACAGACTTAAGACAGACTTAAGACAGACTTAAGACAGACTTAAGACAAACTTAAGACAAACTTAAGACAAACTTAAGACAGACTTAAGACAAAATCCTAACTTAAGTCTGTCTTAAGTCTGTTTTTTGGGGGTTTTTTTGTTATAATTTTTTATTAGCATTTCATATTTAAAGACAATTTCATATATAAATATAACAATATCTCAATCCATCCATGAAATAAATACCAAATTACATTAACATCGTATTCCAATACGTTATGAAAAAGAGAATATATGATATGTTATGCAATAAAGTTATTCAGACATTCATTAACTGAAGAGCACCATCAGTAAATCATCGCATTGAAAGTAAGAAAGCCATGGATCGTGACAAATTAGATAATATCTATACTATACAATATAAAATTAAAAATAAGAGGATAAGAAAGCTATATGTACATTATGTGAAAGAAGACAATGTCATCAGCCTAAGTGTGGAAGCCTAAATCTATTATGATCTAAATATCATAATATCAGTACAATTGAAAAACAGAGCTGCAAATATATCTAATAACAGTAGCAAATATATTGTAATAGAGAAGAAGAAGAAGAAGAAATGAAAATAAAGTATAATAGATGAGTTAAGGTGAAGAAGTGTGTTGTAAAGAGGTAGAAGGATGATTTCCCACAGAAACATCATCCATGGTGAGGAAAGGAGCCCAAATTTGATTAAACAGATCCAGCTGATTATTTAAGACAAACTTAAGACAGACTTAAGACAGACTTAAGACAAAATCCTAACTTAAGTCTGTCTTAAGTCTGTCTTAAGTCTGTCTTAAGTTTGTCTTAAGTCTGTCTTAAGTTTGTCTTAAGTGTGTCTTAAGTCTGTCTTAAGTCTGTCTTAAGCCTGTCTTAAGTCTGTCTTAATACTGTCTTCAGTCTGTCTTAAGTTTGTCTTAAGTCTGTCTTATGTCTGTCTTAAGACAAACTTAAGATAAAATCCTACGTTCTGTGAATACCAAAAGTAATAAGTTTAGGATTTTGTCTTGTTAGTTCTGTGAATCGGGCCCTATGCATTTAAAAACGTTTTACAAGTGCTAATGGCGCTGGGACTTTTTCTGTAGCTAGACCTAAACAAGAGTGCTTTAAATGTGCAGAGACTATCAGGTACTTGCTATCTGCTCTTTAATTATGAAGGAATCGTACAGGCACTTCTCAGCACTGCCCTCAATTATTTTAATGGGAGAGTACCAGCACATCTCAGCAGCAAACAGGCAGTCTGAGACGAGGAGTACCTATGATTCTATATTTCCATTTGAGCACTAGTAAAAATTCTCCCTTTGGTGCAACCTACTTTGGATGTTGCAATATTTTAAGGCCTTCACTTCAACCAACCTCACCTCATCACACTATGGGTGTGGCTTTGCTTGTACACTGATTCACTGGAGGGACCTTGGTTACTATAGACGGGCGATAACCACTCACTTGCAACAGCGCATCCCTCCATATCTCTGTGTAGTTTAGGACACTCCTTACCCAATGATCCTTCCTCATTTCTTATCCACAATATCTAACACCTGCCCTCTGCAGAGCTATGTCCCTCTTCAAACTAACAAGTATAGTGTTACCTACATCATGTTATGCAAACTTACTAGCACATTCAAAGAGAAGCCACAAGATGTGGAGTTGTTCCTCTTAGCAGTAGCAACTCATTGGTCCTAAGTAAGCAGTTACATGACAGTACCTTGTACTCTGTGAAAACTGTGTGGAGAGAAAACAAGCCAGGGGACATTGATTGAGAGGAGGAATGAGCAGGAGCAAGATGAACAGAATGTCAGAACAGCAACCATATTAATAAAAATGGTGGTTTCATAAAAATGTGGTAAAACTAAATCACATTATTAAACACACTTCCAAATGACATATGAAAATCGTTTTGTTTGCAATGCTATTATTTCAACATTTACAACTAGAATTAATCACAAATATCATTAATATTCAACGTTACTTTTCACTCAAAATTGTGCATTAGAAAAAACTTCCACAGCTATTAAGTACCTAGGAAGCCATATTATTTTGAAGAATCATATCGAGACCTGGCCTTTCACTCTACCAGTTACTCTTCGATTAGGCTCTGATGAATCTCTGGCAAGAAGGCTTGCAGTGCAAAAAGGCCTTTGGGTAAGACAGGGCTATACAAGTTTACTTTTATGCATTCATTCACAGCACACTGATCTGCAAAAGGTGAGTGTTAGCTGAGCTGTCATTGGCGAATTAAAAATCACTGTGCTGAATGCAGCAGGTAAGGAGTAGCTCTGCTATCAGTGAAAGGTGAAAGATAGTAGTGCTCTCTGTGCATAGTGAAGTTAGGTCAGTCTGCTATGCCTTTGCTGTCAGTGGTAGGTCAATATGAAGGGCACTGCTCCTGTCTCTGGCCAAGTAACAGTCTATTCCCTGGTCTATTCCCTATACCAGTGGTGTAGTGATGTCAGCAGTCTACACTGGTGACTGCAGGAATAGACTAACATATAATGTTCCCTTTCACCACTCAGTACGTTTACATACAGGCACAGACACGCCTCTCTTCTCTCTGTTGCTAGTCAACATATCTATTGGTAGAGTCCAGAGTTGAAGAGAGAGTTAAAAGGTTATATCATTTTCTCATTTCCCTAAGGAGTTTTGGCTAAATTATCCTGTACTGAAATGAGTTTCCCAGGACCCTACATTGACTGAGTGTTTTGTTACCTTTTCCATCCAAGAAATGGATTTACCCAAGCACCGGGAGCTTAGCTACCATTGGTGCAGCAGGTGCCGTGTCACCAGATCCCAGAGTCATGAGAGGTTCTTGAAATCTGATAGTGCCTTATTGTATTACCCCATCAGCTGTCAAAGGGGGCATTGTTCTTGCTTGCACCAGAGCCCATGCCATTTTTGCTACGCTGACAATAGTTATTGTACAGGGTGGGAAAAGAATTTGAGAGATGTTTGTGACTGACCACAAACTCCTTTATTTTTGAACATACACAAACTTTCAGGTATTGATGCACTGAAATATCGACTCTGCGCCTTGCCTGCCATTTACTACTGCATAATATTATATGATCCTGTGTTAATATTATGTGGTAGTAAAAAGATGTACAACCGCAACGGTTACCTTTGGCTCACAGTTGTAAATCCAGCAATTTGAGCTGGTAAATCTGATTTAGGAGCATAAGTGGGTTTGTATATGGTAGGCACAACGTTTTGATTGGTCGTTTTAAAACCAGTATTTAAATAGACTACAATATTCTAATTTGATAAGTCTGTGAGTTGCATTTTAGTTGCTTGTTAATGCCAGTTTCCCAGATTCAACAGGTGGTCACTAATAGTAAATGTGTGCTCTATAAATCTTCATTTTTGGGAAACTTTTAAAATACACCCCAACTCGTCATTCTTTCTAAAATATTAAAGTGTGGTGCCAAGGTGAGGAGGGAGGTAATTTCCACTGGCAGAAAAAAAACCTCTAATGGAATCATCCAAACGCGAGACAGGGTTGCAGATGAAAGGAATCTTGATGGGAAAGAGACGCATCTATTTTAAATGGTTAATTGCAGTTGGAACACAATTTTAGCACTATGCAATACAGCTTTAGTCACCACAGTATTGTGATGTCATGAGATCGGTTCTAATTAGTTTCATCTGACGTCAGTACTGAACTAATACAATAGATCGAAGTCCTGGAGTTTTGACAATTGTGAGAAGACTTCTACGTACTATACATTTTTCATGGTGCACGACATCCAGGGTCAGCTTCTGTCTCTCTGCTGACCGAGAATTTTGTTACAAATGTTTGCAGAACTGCATTGGAAAAGGGATGTCCCTACCTCTGCCCTGGAATATTTCTGTTCCACTCGATCACGCAGTGCAGTCACCTAGGAAAAGATGGCTGCACCCATGTATTCCTATACTCGTCTGACTGTAGCCCTCCAGTGTGGCGCTGCCTATATTTTAATGGCTATAAACATCCTTTTGAGACCCTTCAACTAGAAACCACCGTAACACCTGCCACAAAATAGCCGCACCTCTTGGTTGTCTTAGCAAAGATACCAATAACGGGATTAGTATGGGCCCCAAATTGTATTACTTGAGTAAGTTCAAATTGGATTTTATCTTGAGAATTTCTCCAAATATGCATGCACGTATGTGGTAGTTGAGCAGCACAGACCTAACTCAAAAAACAAATATCTATCTCAGCCACCTGTGTTTTTCACCTTTCTGATTTGAAATAGCAGCTGTCTGCTTAAACCAGTACAAACTGCAGGCAATGTTAAACATTGAGACGCCCGTTACGAGTGTCACATAATAATGATTATTATTTCCCCTGGAGAGAGAATAAAGAATCAGTAACGAGGCATTACTTACACAGATATGGGCCGTACCTTACTAGTCTATAACGACTCCCGCTGCAGCAAACATCGGTCTGAGTATGGTGGGGTCAGCCGAGCCGCCGGTCGGGTCAGTTACCTGTTTGGTAAATGAGTGTGAATGACAGGTGACTGCCTCGACGACCACTGCACTCTCCCTCGGCAGGCGCCAGTTTTGATTTTGGCAAAATGGAGCGTTATTTAAGAAACATAAGTGCCGCTCACTCAGCAAGAGTAATGGATACACTGGTTGCATTCACGTGACCCAACCACGTCACGTGAATGCTGTGCCGCCTGGCCCACAGCAGCAGGTCTAATAATGAATGCTTATTGCGGCAGCCAGCGCAGCCATGAGCAGTGGCTACTGTAGAGTTAGTGTGCCCTCGCCCCACCCAGCAACAAAACCGGCCCCCGGCCTAAAAACCGGCCCCCACCCCTGGCAGCCTACCGGGGGATTGCCCGGTGCCCGGCCTTGTCAGACCGGCCCTGCCGGGGTCACCTTGATCACATGCGATAGCATTTTTATTAACCTCCTTTGCAGCCATTACGCTCAATCCCATACTTGTAGAGGTGGGCTTAAGAGCGGTAAAGTGTTTACTTATAGAGGGGGACCCCCTAGTATTATCCGTGCCCAACTCCTTCATTAAGCCAGCTTTACCAGTGTTTTTTTAATAGCCCCAATGTCCCTTTTACCTTTAGGTGGTGGTGGCGGTTCAGTTTTCTCTCCGTCCCCCTGCACAGAGACAAGCCTGGTTTTAAGGCTTTTCTGTCCCCGTGTGGTCATGTTCTCCCTCTATGCCCTCAGCCTCCTCTCTACAGTACGTGCTCCAAGCCCGGCAGCCCTCCCGACTTCAATCCTCAGAAGGCGGAGATCCACCTGAAAAGACCTGCACAGCTCTACCCAGCTCCTGGCACCCACGAGGTGAGCAATTAGGCTGCCGGAATAGCAGAAGGGGGATTTGGGGGGCAGTCGAGCCACGAGGTCTGCCCCCCGGGCAGGTTTGGGAGGGGGAAGTGGGTTTCATGGGGGCGGCCATTTTGCCGCCGTTTGGGATGCCTGGGATAGCCCAAAGGCAGCCCAATTAATACCAACAAGCCCAAAAGGGCTATATATGAGGGTTACACTTCCGCCCAGCCACCATTTTAGGTATTGTAACCTGGTGGCTGGGGGATAGCCGGCGCGGGGGAGCGGACTTGGTAAGGCTTGGGGCGGCCCAGCGACACCAAGGAGAAGGGAGGGCGGAGCTTCCTGCGGCGAGCCTGGAGACCACGAGGGATCATGGCGCGGCTGGCTCAAGAAGGCCCCTGGTGGGCTCGCCGGTCCCAGCACCCACAGGGCCCAAGCGGCTTGGGGAACAGCAGAGATCCTGGAGCACCCGCAAAGAGGACTATTTTAGATTGAGTGGGGGCAGAGGGGAAAGGAGGGCCTCTGGCAGGTTTCAGTCGGCGCCGCCACCGGCGCGCCGGAAGTATAGGTGGGGAGGTGTGGAGTTGACGGAAGGAGAGGACAGTGTGGAGGGAGGGGAAGTGAGGGATGGGCCGGGCGGACGGGGGTCCGGTAATGTTGTTAGTTCTTTTTTACAGGTGTCACGGGGCCTGGGTGCCGCGGCAGCCCGGACACAGTCGGGAGACATATCGGCGTCGGACAGGAGAGTCGAGGAACAGCGAGGGGATGCTTTGTTTACAGGTAAAAGCAGGGAAGTGCCGCAGATGGTGTCGGTAGGGGTGGGGGGAGGAGGGGAGGTGGAGGATCGGCTATGCAAGGGGAGGTATGTGGTGGACCGGGGTGTGGGGACGGATGTGGCTGCGCCTGGAGGGAAGGGCGGAGGCCCGGTGGGGTTGCCGGCTGAGGGGAAAGTGGCAAAGCCAGAGGCGGAGGGGGATGCGGGCAGCGCAGCAGCGGAGGAAGAGGGCGTGAGGAAGCCTGAGAGTAAAGAATTGAAGTTTAAACGGCTCCCTTATATGGGGGTCATGAAGCCGCTAGGGGCGCATTTGATGGCGACCACTAAAGAAAAGATATGGAAGGGAGAATATGTGGAGTTGTTGAAATTGTTGCAGCGCGAGGTTCGGTCGAAAGAAGGGTCGAAAGAGGAGGAGTATGAGCTGCAGAAGCGCCCGAGGGTGCCGCTCACAATAGAGAACTGGACGGCGGCGTTTTTGATTTTCGCAAGTGTATATTGCGAGAAATTCCCGGAGAGGTCGGTGTCCCTTTTTAAGTACATGGACGTCATTCGGAAGGTGCAGATTACAGGGGGGGGTTTGCGTGGGCGCAGTACGACGAGGAGTTCAGGGCAAGGATGGCGTGGGACCCGGAGGCAAAGTGGGGCGAGCTGGACTGCGATGTGTGGCAGCACACGATGGGCCTGGCGGGGTCGGGCAAGACTATATTTACCGCCAGCGGGCTCCCGATAATATATCAGCCCTTTCAAGGGCGCCCCACCCGGGGAGGGGTGGGGGCGGGAGCCAAGAGCCAGCCCGGGACCGCGGGGCCCTGCTGGGCCAGAGAGCATTGCCGTTTTCGGCACAAGTGCTCTGGGTGCGGGAGATATGGGCGCCCTGTGTTGTGCTGCTGGGGCCCAACCGGACAGCAGCATGGCGGCACACACGCGGCGGCGGGAGCAGCACGACCCGGGAGCGGGCAGCCGTCAGGAAGCGGCCGGGGTGGCAAAGGGCCTGGGCCAAAGGGCTCGTACGCCAGTTAGATTGGATAGGTTGGCGGCGGCCCTGCGCACTTACCCGGACGCGGGGGCCGCGGAACGTTTGCAGATCGGGTTTCGAGACGGGTTTCGGTTGGCATACGAGGGTCCTCGGCTGCGTCAGTGGGCAGACAATTTGCGTTCGGCACGGGAGCACCCGGAGGTGGTACAGAATAAGCTGGACAAGGAGGTACAGGAAGGTCCCATGGCGGGGCCGTTTGAGGATTGGCCAATGGCAGACCTGATAGTGTCCCCTATAGGTGTGGTGCCCAAAAAGGAGGCTGGTCAGTTCCGGCTTATACAGCATCTGTCGTGGCCGGACGGCAGGTCGGTAAATGACTTTATCAATGAGAGCGAGGCCACAGTGGTGTACTCCTCGGTGGAGGCGGCAATGGCATTGGTGGTGAAGGAAGGAAGAGGCGCGGTGATGGCCAAGTGCGACATCAAGTCGGCTTTCCGGTTACTGCCTGTTCACCCAGACGACTGGGGCCTACTGGGGATCCAGTTTCACGGCCGCTGGTATGTGGACAAGGCGCTGCCGATGGGCTGCTCGATGTCCTGCGTGCTTTTTGAATGTTTTAGCACGTTCCTGCAGTGGTTTTTTACAGAACGCAAGGGTCACCAAGGAGTCTGGTTGACCTGGATGACTTTTTCTTGGGCGGGGCACCAGACTCCACGAACTGCCAGGTGGCTCTGGACTGATTTCAGGAGATCATGGTAGACCTGGGGGTGCCGCTGGCACCAGAGAAGACAGTGGGGCCAGGCACGGCGCTGTCATTCTTGGGTATTGAGATCGACTCAAGCTTGATGGAAGCACTTCTACCTGTGGACAAACAGCAACAGATGCTGGGGCTACTGGAGGTGATGGTGGCCAGGAACAAGGTGACAGTGTTGGAAGTGCAAGTGCTTTTGGGGCACCTCAACTTCGCGTGCAGGGTGGTGAGGGTCGGTAGGACGTTTTGCAGACGACTAGGCCGGGCTTTGGCGGGGCGGAGGCCTCCACATCATCACGTGCGCGTGTCGGCGGGGGTGCGGGAGGATTTGCGGATGTGGCGTTTTTTCCTGAACCAGTTCAACGGAGTGCCCTTACAGCGGGACGTGGACTTGGTGTGGGATGTGCAGATCTTCTCGGGTGCGGCGGGCAGCGAAGGCTTCGGGCTCTACTGGAACGGTAAGTGGTGCGCAGAGAGATGGCCCCCAGAGTGGTCAGGGGACGGGAGGAGCATTGCTTTCCTGGAGCTCTTTCCTTTGGTAGTGGCAATCTGGCTGTGGGGAGAGGTGCTGGCACATCGCGGGTGACTTTCAATGTGGACAATATGGCGGTGGTGCAAGTAGTGAATCGCCAGTCCGCCAGAGATGAACAAGTGTTGAAACTGTTGAGAGTGTTTGTGCTGGGCTGTTTGCACCATGACATTGCTTTTCGCGCGGTGCATGTCCCAGGAATTGACAATGACATTGCGGACGCTCTGTCTCGTTCGCAGTGGGGGAGATTCCGTGGGTTAGCCAAGGAAGCGGAACGGGACCCGACTCCACTGCCGGCGCGGATGTGGGACATAGGCAACACCGGATGTTGCAGCTGGTTCTAGGATCCTTGGCAGAGTCAACCAGAACAGCGTATGTGGCAGCCTGGGGGGAGTTTGTGGCGACCGGGGCACGTTGGCGGCCGCCGGGCAGGGACAGGCAGGAGGAGGTGGTACAATACTTACTGGACTTGATTGGAAGGGGATTAGCGGGTTAGCTGGCGGGGATCAGTTTCATGGGTAAGCTACTGTGGGGATACGCCCCGACCGCAGGTGAATTGGGGTCTAGGATGTTGGAGGGTTGGGCGCGGGAATGCGGGTGGGGGGGCGGTGCGGCGGCCGGTGTCAGTGGAAATGTTGGGCAGAGTGGTGGCGATGCTGCCGCGCGTGTGCAGGGATGGCAGGGAAGCATGCCTGTTCGGGACGCTGATGGTGTGGATGTTTGCGGGGGCTTTCTGGGTGTCTGAGCTGTTGGGTTCTAAGGCTGAACGGGGTTTGGATTGGGCGGAGGTGCAAGTGACACAGTCGGAGGTGCGTCTGTGGCTGCGTAACTCCAAGACGGATCAGAGGAGTGTTTGGTCTTGGGTGATCCTGAGAAGGGGGGAAGAAGGAAGTGAGTGCCCGGTGCTTTGGGGCAGGAGATGGAGGACCAAAGGTACAGCGAGTGGTCTGGTGTTTCAGCACGCGAATGGGAAGGGGGCGCGGGGCGTCAGCTCTTGGGAGTGTTGCGGAAGACCTTGGCCAGATTGGGAGTGGATGGGCGACAGTTTGGCACGCACTTCTTTCGGATAGGGGCGGTGTCCGAGGCGCACCGTCGGGGGCAGGGGAGGGGGGCCATCTTGCGCTTGGGTAGGTGGACATCGGATTGTTATTGCCGCTATGTGCGCAGCGCAGAACCAGCAGGAGCGCGCATGGTGGAATTTGGGGGACAGTGTTGATTGACATTTGTTTCTCATTGCAGGTTCGGTGGCGGGCCCCTCGTCCCGGTATATGTTGATCTGGATTGTGGGACACTCTTTTGTGAAGAGGGCGAAACTACAGGCACAGGATAGCTATTTCGGGGATGGTTTGGGGTTCAATCCGGATTTGTTCAGGGTGGTCTGGTCGGGGAGGGGGGTATGAGATGGAAAGAGCTGGTCACAACCTTGAATGGATTGGTGTGCGGGGGGCGTTGCCCTGACGTGTTGGTCCTCCACTTGGGGGAAAACGACCTGGTGCAGGAAACAGGTTTGGTGCTGATGAGAGCGATGCAGCGGGATCTGGCAGAGCTGCGCAGGTGTTGGGCAGGGTGTGCGGTGGTCTGGACCGAGTTGGTGCCACGTAGAGTGTGGCGGGGAGCGGTGAAGCTGCAGGCGGTGGATAAAGCAAGGCGGAAGTTAAACGTGGAAATGGTGCGGTTCTGTTGTCTTTTGGGTTTTACGTGCTTATGGCACAGGGACATCAAGTACGATGCGCCGGAGATGTTCAGAGGAGACGGAGTACCTTTGTCCCGCATTGGAATGGATCTGTATCTGTTGGAGCTTCGGGAGGTGTTGGCGAAGTTGTTAGGGGTTCGCCAGGAGTAAAGGTGTTTGCAAGGTACGCAGAGGTGACGGGGGGTGTGTGGGGGGGGCAGGGAAAGGGGGGAGGAGGTGTAATCACCTACCCCACTTTCCCTGGGTGGCGGAGTTTGGGTTGATGTTGGCCAAGTTTGGCTGGAGTTCGGGTCTTTATCATTATGTTTGGGGATTTGGGGAACGGGAGCGGGGAAAGGGTAAACAGTTTTGGAGTTACATTAGAGGGGCTTAGTTACAGTTGCAATAAGGCAGATAGGTCTGTAGGTATTGACAGGTTTTGGACATAAGATGTAGGGGAGAAAAGTGGATACATGAGGATGTAATGGAATTGTATATTTGTATATGCAGGGTGGGGGGATTGTATCATGTGGGGATCGTAGGGGTGGGGGGAGACAAAACCTAAGGGGTCAGGTATCTCGATGTTTAGAGAGGTGTTAGTTTTGTGAGGCGGTTGCCAGTTTTAATATATGTGATGTGCACCTGTTTCAAATAAAGCGGCCTTTTACACACACAAAATGGTAGTCGGTCTTGATTGCCCCCTTCATCTCTCCCAAGGGGGATGTGAGGGGCAGCCGAGCCACGAGGTCTGCCCCCGGGCAGGTTTGGGAGGGGGAAGTGGGTTTCATGGGGGCAGCCATTTTGCCGCCATTTGGGCTGCCTGGGATAGCCCAAAGGCAGCCCAATTAATACCAACAAGCCCAAAAGGGCTATATATGGGGGTTACACTTCCGCCCAGCCACCATTTTAGGCATTGTAACCTGGTGCCTGGGAGCGTATTTTGTAGCTTGTCCCACCCTCCCACCCCTAAGATGGGGGTGTGGGGGGCAGGGAGGTATTTGGCGGGCATGTTTTTGGGTAGCGGCGTTTGGGACAGGTGCACAGGGGGGATATCTGTATGTATTTGTCGCTTTGAGCAGGTGCAGGCGGAGTTTGGGTTGATGTTGGCCAAGTTTGGCTGGAGTTCGGGTCTTTATCATTATGTTTGGGGATTTGGGGAACGGGAGCGGGGAAAGGGTAAACAGTTTTGGAGTTACATTAGAGGGGCTTAGTTACAGTTGCAATAAGGCAGATAGGTCTGTAGGTATTGACAGGTTTTGGAGTTAAGATGTAGGGGAGAAAAGTGGATACATGAGGATGTAATGGAATTGTATATTTGTATATGCAGGGTGGGGGGATTGTATCATGTGGGGATCGTAGGGGTGGGGGGAGACAAAACCTAAGGGGTCAGGTATCTCGATGTTTAGAGAGGTGTTAGTTTTGTGAGGCGGTTGCCAGTTTTAATATATGTGATGTGCACCTGTTTCAAATAAAGCGGCCTTTTACACACACAAAATGGTAGTCGGTCTTGATTGCCCCCTTCATCCCTCCCAATTCCCCTAATTTCCGTGAAGTTCACACAGTACTTCTGTGTGCGGCCACAGTGGACGTCAGAGGCGGCGGGAATGGTCAGTCTCAGGTCGGCTTGTGGATTGCCGAGTTTTTGGATTCCTCCCAGCATGCAACTGTGGCATGGCAGCTGGGTTGCGGCTCCTCACACCTGCGCCATCACTGCTCCGTATGTCTATCAAAACCAAACATGCTGACTGAAATACGTTTATGGTGTCATGCAGATATCAGAATGCTCAAAAATTTAAAAAAGGTCTGTACGTATTTTCAAAATTAGATTGAATAGGAGTATACACAGTGGCTATCTTTATATGGTCATTAAGTAGTGAAAGGAAATTAAAACAAAAGTAAAAATTACCAATTTCCTCAAAACACTAATTAATGGAAGTTTGAATATCACAGTAAATCACACATCTGAAGATAAAGCCTAATGTATATCAAATAAGTAAGATCTAATTAAAAAGAGGGATTTTGGACTGTAGCGTGCCGAGGCTCTGTTGTGTCACTTACAATATATTTTAGGAATCTCCTAAAAAGAAATGTAATTTATTGTCAATATTCAATGATTTTTCAACTGCTTTTACTTTCATGATCCAAACAGCTTCTTTTTGTTTCAATTTTAATTCACAGTTTCCTAGAATCTGCTGGCACTGTTTCTACTCAATGACATTTTTTTTTTATATGCATACCCTATGTGCTACATTCAGGAATATGCAATACGATATTTAGAATCTCACTGTTTGACTGCTCTAAAATAAATTGAAATTCTGCCTCCCAAATGTCTAGTGATACATAAATCATGTGACATGTATCACTTTAGCAATTATGTCATCTGTTGAAGATCATAAATAAATAGCATAGGAACTGTTTAGCAATCTCAGTTCTGGTAAAGACATAGAACTAAGTTGTATCAAGAAAGAAGGATTGAAAGGCAAATGTAAAAAATTAGAACAAATTAACAGAATTCCTAGAGTACTTTGGTTTTCCTACATATGATGATTTAAAGGACGATCGCCAAGTACAATGGGAACATTAATCAACTAAGAGCTCAATGATTTTGAGGGAAATGTTGATTATTTATGCAGACAAAAAAGTGGCTAAATTAAAGTCAGAAAGTAGACAAATTGTATAAAAGGATCAAGAAATGAATCTCCCTGAACCCACAAAGAAAAACAATGACATTCCTAATGAAGTCTTGATCAAATACCGGGATGAAATTAAATTAAGAAAATCCTGAAAACAATAAAGAGATGAAAATGTTTCTTTGGGAAGGCTGTTGCAGGAGTTGGAGACACAGCTGGGGCCACCAAGGGGCTAACATCAGGGGGCGTATTAGGGGCGTGCTTTTACCCCTGCAACATGAGAAACTTGTCACAAGGAGCGGAAAGCGTCACTGCACCAAGTAGCCGCTGGAGACTAAAAGTTCCACACTCCCTCCACCGCTCGCACCTTTCATACAATCCTAAGAAGGCTCAGTGCTATTTCAGCACACTGCAGTCCCGACCCATAGGTGCTGTTGCTGAAGTTGGATGCACTGCTGGGGCCTCTGAGAGGTCAACATCAGGAGGTGTATGAGGGGCTTGCTTTTACCCACCCAACGCAAGAAACTTGCCGCAAGGAGCGGGCAAAGTCGCAGCACCAGGCAGCTACTGGGAACTGTAATTCCCACAATCCCAGCCATCCCTCACACCTGCTGGGCCACCCCTCTAACTTCTACCTCGTTTAGTGGGGTGAGTGACATTCTTAACATGTTGGAGAACAAAAGACAGTCTTGAGGTTGGCTAACAGGTATGCCTGCCGTAAACTTGTGACTTTATTTACACATTGACCTTGTGTTTTGTACATGACATATCTGATTTTGAAGGATTTTCAATCCCCTGTGTGTATGCTCATTCTGTCCTGGACTTCAAGATTCTGTCACAGTGCATCTAAGTTTTAATTTTATGCACACACAAGTGGAACTATTGGGGCAGATTTTTTCCGTTCTCTTTAATCTGTAGATATATTTGTGTCATCAATTTAGTTCACAACTTCTGGCAGCTACAGAAGATGGTTTTTGCTTCATTTGCAAGGCAAGGGGTGTGTATTTGAAAACTCAAGGCCGCTACTTCTACCCTGGTAATTGAGGTTTTGCTTAGTACCCTCTAAGTAATCTTCTCCTTTCCCCATTTGACAAATAGGATGAGAAAGCGCAAAGCCCTCAATAACCATTCTACACTCATTCCTGCATTCCCAGCCAAGACCACCTCTATAGGTAGGATGCGCTTCTGGTGGTTTTTAGCACAGAGACTTAATTTACAGAACAACGACTATCCCTTCAGGAAGGGCGCACATCGGGGTCAAGTTCTATGCCACTACCCTGCAATTCCCAGCATGATACAGTATCATCTTCCTATAGTTTTACTTGTCAGGATTCTTTAACCACTGTTGCATCTATTCAAGGGCCCCATCTAATAGCCTGGCCTAAAAGTAGATTGGGAGAGTAGAATGCCCTAGGCAGCAATTGAAACAATCTGTTCTGACTACCACTCCTACTATAAGTAGGCCCAAAAGTGCTGATGATCCCCTGTCGAGGCTAGCATTACCTACACTAATGTGAACAAACCAGCCTGGGTCGGGCAACTAATTACTGACTGTTTGACTAAGTTAAAACAGCTAATCAGGGTTCAACTTAGTCCTCTTGTTGCCGGTCTTGATTCAATGGAAAAAGAACTTGCCCCTTTCAAGGGTGCCGGTATCCAGCTAATTACAGGAACAGTAACGTACTCGGGAGACAATATGCCTGATTTAAGTGATACTGCAGGGAGATAGCCAAGTATTAATAGTACTAGACCTTCAACTAGCCATCAACAGATTGTAGTGACAACTCCAGTTGCCAACTCATATCGACCTCATGCGATCGGGGAAACTGCTCATCTTCTTCCTACAATCCCTTCCAACCAGTAAACTTCCCAATTAGGCAAGGCAGTGGCAGATTGTGAGGGCACCCCCACTCTGTGAAAGCATGGTGCCCATAGCGGTACTAGGAAGGAAAGGCCAGCATGGATGAACCTCCCACCAGCATCATGCGTGTATGTTACAATTCTAACTGGAGTACCGAAGCAGCATGATGAACAAGATGAGTCGTATGAAACGTTATTTAGTAAAACACTGGATTGGCTTGTAAAACATAGAGATTTTCCCATGGAACAGGCTTGCAACATCCTACCATAATATGAGGGTCCCTGCACTCATGTTTGCCGATTATACCCAGCTCCTCTCTAAATCCCGTATGGGGCTTTGGAGGCTGCTGGATCGCTTAAACAGTTTCTGCAAAGAGAGGGGTATGGAGATCAACATGACAAGACAAAATGTATGATTCTGAGCCCAGGGAGATACAATAGGTCAAACCCCAAGTTTGGAAGAAATACACTAGAGCAGGTATTCACATTTGATTACCTGGGTGTGACACTGACAGAGAATCTGGTGTGTCATACACATCTTTTACATCGCAGGCTTCCATTGGAACACGTAGCAGGAGGAATTATTAAGATGCTACTAAGTTCTCAGTTCCGACCGATTAGCCCTGCCACAGAAATATATAACTCTCAAACACAAGGGACAGCCTGCCAAGGAGCCGAATTGTGGGGACAATTTACAATGGATTCCTCTCATAGCCGTACAGAATTGTTATCTGCGACAGCTGATAGGGAAAGTACACCCTTACTCCCGCTTAGCCTGGATTTTGGGCTGTAATAGATTTCTGACAAAGTGGTGTTACATCCCCTACTTTATTGGAAGATAATATGGTTCACCCCAGAGCTTATCTCCTATCGCAGAGGTCTGGAGGAAATCTGTCTATTTCTGGTTCCCTGGATATTCCTTGGCTAAAGCATATTAGGGCCAACATATTGGAGGCTTGGCTTGCTAGCCTTTTGTGATGTTCTGGTCCACCATAGTCATTCTCCAAGTAATTTCTCAAACTGACATTCTGGCACAATAGAGATTGTTTGCTACATACGCAGAGTAATTTTGACTCCTTGACAGAAACTGTTCTCACTGGAGAGAGGATCTCCTGCATGAGATGCACCCATCACTAGCTAGACGACTGTATTTGCACTCCCGGTATGGAACCTTGCCTCTTGGCTTGTTTACTGCTAAGTTAGCTCATACCATGGAGGCCCACGATGTATGATGCCTAATGTGTGGTGCGCCAAAAGAAATGGTTGAACATCTTGTTTTTTTGCCTCTTGCTTCCTGAATTCTAATTGAAGAGAAGGATGGATTGTTCCACTTTGTCGGACCCTGGGTGTCAGAGAACACAAAGAGGCCACTAGGATGCTTAAAACGTATACTAATCACCTAATTGCTTTGGTTTAAGTAGATTCTGGATAGTAATGTGGAGATTGAGGAATATGGCACAGTTGGGCATGGTAGAAATGGGATCATAAGAGTATATGCAGTCTATGCAATCAATTTGCGATAAAATGTTGGAGAGTTGTTTGAAACTAGCAAGTTCTGTGATTTTTGATACATCTCCTTTGTGGTAGCCCCTGAGAGGAATAGAGAGAGATTGTTAATTATGCCCAGGTCACTTTACGATGCAAGAGGGATTTAAATCCATCCCATCACTGCTCTCTAAAACTGAGGATGGTCCACATTAATACCCATTTTAGAGAATTAATTGCAATGCAATTGGATCTGCTTACAATGTTGTTTAACTTGTTAAAATGCTAGAAAGTGTTTGGGAGATTGTATGTGTATTATGTAAAACAGGGGGCAAAAATTATGATTAATGTATCCCTTATTTTTAAAGTATGTTTTAATGAAGTTGGTTTTAGTCCTTTTAAATTGTAATTCGTGTTTTATTTTTGCTTTTATGGCTGTGTGCCGAAATAAAACTTATTTGATGATGATTATTCTTTGGATGTATGGGTCTTTACTTATACTAAAAGATTTGACCATTTAATAAAAAAAATACAAGTTGGGCACAGTAGAAGATACTCCTTTGTATAATAAAAGTACAAGATCCTCTACTATCCCTTGGACGTGCAGGTAACAAAACACCACAGCTAGATTTCTTGAAAGTGGGTACTTGAACCAATTTAGCTCCCAGGGATTGCAAGGTTCTATTAGGGGTATACCATTTGGATCTTTGCCTCAAATGAGCGGGACCGACACCATTAAGGGCCCCTTAAAAGCTATACAGAGGGCCTTGAATTATTTTATATTATGCATATGGTATTGAAAAAATGCATGCCTTTTAGTCCTACTGCTAAACTTGACTTATATCAATGGAAGGCTGCTATCTTGACATTTGTTAACAAATTAAAAGCTTAACATTTCTTTCAGTGTGAATCCTTCATGCAATAATGGAACTGCACCAAATTCTGATTAGAGTGATTTATCAATTCTGGATTAATCGGATATGTCACTCTTACTGTCAATTTCAGAATGTGAAAATGAAAATGATTCTTTAACAGTTATGACACTTTTATCTGATCTGGATACTAATAAGAATTTGAGCATAGACAGTGGTCTACAACAAAGGTCTGGAGGGATCCCAAAATATTTAGTGATAATAATTTAGATTTATTTTTTAAAAATGTTTGTGTGGATATTGACAAATGGCTCATGCCAAATCAGAATTGTTTGCATGACCACATTGTTTGCCTGTTTAGATTATTGCACAGTCAGTAATTCAGGATATATATTTATATACACTAATATATTACAATGTTGATATTGTTTTTATGGTGGATAAAGACATTGGTCTTGTTACCCTTCTGAGAATAGTGTCTTGAATGGTAATAATGGGGATATGTGAGCATTTATTTGTGCTTTTTGATGCTATTTACTCACTATACACCTCTTCTGTTCTGCTATCATCTCTGTCATGTTTTGCAGGTGCCAATAGCTCTGATGTACACTTTAAGAGAATATAATTTGTACAGCAACATATATGGCAATGGGTTTATGTTAATCACAAGCATGAATTTACCTCATAATGGCAATTGGTTTATGTTTATCAGAATGATTAATGAACCTCAAATGCATAACTGGTATGCAATGTTTTATCAGTTCCTCTCACAGTATACTTTTTTCTTTTGGTTTATAGTTCCTTTGGCTAATGGCATTTTGATGAAGGTTGTTCTCAATAGGCTTTTGATCACTAGTTTTATTATAATGCCCTGATGTGTTATTACTTTTTCTATCTCTGTGGAATTGATTGGAAAATATTTACCCAGCGAGGAAACACATGTTGGCTGGTGTTAGAAAGTGTTTTACTTCAAGGGTATGTATGACACTTGTATTCTTGTGCATAATTCACACAGAAGTCTTTTGATCTAAGATTGGAATTATTTGTGGTAGAGTGCTCAGGGATAAATTCCTTTGGCTTTTAGAAACATGTATAGGAAAAGTTTGTAGGGAATGCACAAGAGGCATAACAGTCAAAGGTCTAATTTTAGACACCGCTGTACACTCCACTATGCTAACATGGGATTAATAACATTCTAACTGTACCTCAAGACAGTCCAGTAATTCTTCAGACACAGCCACAGGGTTAAGATGCCAGCCCAACAGGTTTTTGACATATCACACATCAAACTGACTTTGTACAAACCCTTTTTAAGTGAGATAAATTCAGTAGCAAGTCCTTGAATGAATGATACATGCTTAGATTTGAAACATAGAGATTGTGCCAACTTGCACGTTTCAAAGTTTCTGCTACCTTTGAAACTGTGACAGTTTGGAAGTTATGAGTGGCACAATATTTGAAAGACCCCATTTCCAAATCTGTCTAGCAATCAGCTAAGAATTTAATACGTATGACATTGCTGTAACTCATAGATACATCCGGACACTTACATGTGTATATACAATGTTTACTAGAAATGTTACAAGAATTACTTTTTGAAATGTTGTTAGCTCTTCCTATTCACCAAACTGCTTTAAAATATATCTGCCCAATGCCGCTGGAGAGATGGCTACCTACATAGAAATTCAATTTGAAATCCTCCTCTCTCAGCTGGTTTAATGAGGTGTGAACCTTTTACAAAATTAGTGCTCTCACAAAGTCAAAAAGGTGCTCTGCTTTATAGCCTCCCACTGAGGGCCTGATATGAGCCAGGCAGGAGCATCAATGAAAGAGCTAACAACACAAAGCGAAAAGACATATCATCTTAGGCCAGCTTTTATTAAGTACTTGGTAAAGGAAGTGAGATGAGGGTGGCAGGACAGCCATCCAAATTCAGGCCTAGCTTTTGACACCATGAACTTTTGGTGCAGGAGAAACTCTGAGGAGAATCCCTTTAAGGAGGTTGACAATCAGAAATATTGTTTCATCTCACTTCAAGCGGGAGAAACAGATAAGTGACTGGTGGGTTGGGATTCTCCTTATTACGGTTGGCAGACTTCTGAGTTGGTCTGAGCAGCTCAAGGAATGTATCCTAGTGGAACTTCAGATCTTGGGAAACTAAAGGGTAGTGTTTAATGTCATAGTTTCTGCCATACAGTAAGTACAGCAAAGGTAGGTGAAAACTGTGCAGTAATTTCCTTCTGATTGCTTTAGGGATCTTGATTAATTCATAGGGATTCAGCTTTATAAAAAACATATCTTATCCTAAAGATAGAATGGATCTGGAATATGTGACTGCAAGATGTAGAGGACATCTCTTTGGCTACTTATGTCACCTAAGAAAGGATTGAGCTTTGAGTAATACTTTCTTATGAGTTCCAAGTTTGGAAAGTAATTCTCAAGGCTAGGGAAACTAGCCTCTTGGTAGTCCACAATAAAATGAGGACTCAGACACATTGTGAGAAAAACTAAACAGCCCCGCTGGTACTGGACTTCGGTTGGAGCCATGACTAAAAGAATAATTAAAGCTGTCTCCCACTGATCTCCATATACTAATTTATATTCTAGGAACTGTCCCTCGAAGTTTGTGAACAAGTGAAGCGACCAGGTGAATCATATTCAACTTTAGGTAGAGATGGAAGTGTGAAATGTTCTGGCTGCCAGAGAACTGGCACAGGGTGCCGGGACTCTTCGACAAAGATTGAACCTCAAGGGGAAAGTTTAACTGGTTCATTACACTTACAGCTTTTTATAGCAAAGTTTTAGTCTCAAGCAGACTGCAGACACCAAAGGGCAGATTCAATAATTCTTTGCACAGCGCAGCAACCAGAATTTTTGCACTTCATTGTGCAACTGAGGAAATACAGCACATAAATATATTTGCTAATATTGGCCTGCTACTATGCTCATTAGCTATGCCAACATTCTAATTAGGCTGCCTTGCATGACAAACAGCCTTGCACCATGGTGCAGATGTGAGTATGCATGTTCTAGATTAGGATTTGTACTAGAAGCATACCTATTCAGTACAAATTCCCATGCTTTACACCTCAGCCAACATGTAATTCATGGGGTTTTTGAGAAATTAAAACATGCAAAGAGCTTCTTGCCCTGAGAAAAGGACATCTTTCCAGTGAAAAACACCTTTTGCACTGGAAAGTAAATACCAATGATTTGCTTTATGTTGCTTAGCATCATTTAGCAACTGTGGAAAGCCTCAGTAAATCTGGATGTAACCATCATACCTTGTGGAGCTCTGCCCAGTCATGTCTTCCAACTTTCCCCTACTGATGGATTTTTACAACTGAATAAGTGACAAAGTTGCAATGTAAAATTAAAAAGTGGGAAAAGATTCAATGTGTGCCCTACAAAAATGTGAACTCAGTGGCTACAAAAAAAGGTATTTCCAACTTTCAAGTACTCAGTGCGACTGCAAATTAAAATGATCTCTCTTTGCAGGGCCTTTGATGCCCACACCAATTTGCCCCACAGAGCTGGAGGTTTTTTATGACTTCTAACAAAATGCCCAATTCAAAAAGCAAAACAGATGACCTAGGTAAACTGTTAAGACTTACCCGCCCCTAACTACATTGTGGTCAGCCAGAAAAGGACTCTAGTTCCTGGTGATCTGCACGCTAAAGGATAATATTCATCATCAGGTTTCCCATTTTTTGTTGACATTAATTACCATTTTTTAAATAAATGTGTAACTACTGATGCCTTTGAATATTTTTTTATCATTTTTAATTAGTTTCAATCTTTTATTTTATTTATTTTGTTTCTAAATTGGGCTGAGAATTTAATCTAATTATTTCATGACTTTAATGTTATTCTGATCCTTATAAATGCTCTAAGCATTTTATCTAAAGTAAGCCTATCTACTTTTGTCAAGCTGCTGTGGGTAAGACCAGCAATCCTCATAGAAAACTGCTTTCACTCTTTCTAGATTCTAGATTGCATAACTTTGTGGGAGCTTAGAGATATCTCACATTAAAAACCCATGTTTCCTTATTATCAATTCAGTTTCCTTTAATAGGCCATTGAGAGCACTTGGTGCCAACACCCTAGGCACAAGCACCTTTCACTGAAATGACAGCAGAAGTCACATTATTACCAGGCATGCAGGAGGTCACTGGTCCTCCTGCACACAGATGTTGTCCTGTGCAGGAATGCTGTGACATCTTTTGCTACTGGAAACTGGGTGAGTGAAGTGGCAACAGCAATAAACAACACAGTAAACAACCTCTTCGTTCCCTCTAAAATCATGTGTGTCAGGCCCATCTGCAGGCTGCTGCAATCCCAAGCAAGAGTAGTTCTGGCTATACGTGGCCACACAGATGCTAATCCTGCTAAGTGGTAATAATGGCTACTCACCCCTTAATGCCCAAACTACTCTGAAAAGCCATGAAAACAAATAGACAAAATTAACACACAAGGGAGTGCCACAATGTGCATTAATTTTACCATGAAGATTCTTACCTTCGTTTTCTTCTGATGTACACTGTTCAATGTTGTTAATATCAATAAATTCTTCTTCCAGTTTGAAATAACAAGAGAGCCACAATGTGAAGTTTCAAAAACAATTTTTTGTTTTTCACTCTTCAAAACATTAATGACTCAGCCCGGCCAACATGTTTCGTCCTCATAGAAGACTTCATCAGGGTTAAAATATTTCCTTTCATTAAAATCAAATCAGTATGAATATATGAAGGAATCAGTTCGACCAAAACTCTTATTTCTCATTATCTCTTCAAATACTTTTATATTCTTTAGGCTTCATATGAATATAAAAAACAACCTTATAGATAAAATAGCTTAATATCCACACCCCATTGGGTTCTGTAAGCTACGGCTGGCTATCACAATGTGTTATTAATGTCCTGCACCTTTCTCCACTCGTGTACAGCTCTTCTACTGTGTAAAGGGCACTTTGACACTTTCTGCTTGCAGGACCAAGTGTTGCTGAAAAATGCTTCTTCTCTTCTTTTGGAACTTAACTTCAGTAAATGCCTGCTGTGAGTGGAGAGGTGGCTGTGGGAGCTGGCATTGAGACTTCACCCCACTGCACCCTCCTAAAGACAAAAATAGAACACCTATCCCTGTTCACACTCAGAAACGTAATGTCCCAATATAGGATTATGATAGTGAATCAAGAAATGCTCCACTCATCATGGGCAACATGGCTCTACATCGATCAATCCTAAATATGAATGACGCTTTACACCAGCTAGGCCTGAAGGGGGCTGAGCCAAAGCCCCTCTCTGTATATTGTTTGTATTGATGACACAAAGGAGCCAATTCACAAACTGCATTTTATATCACATGAAGTAGGGCTGCAGTAGTGGTCCTTACATACTTATTAGTGCTAAAAGGTACATTAAACTAATTGTAATTAATTAAACAAATAACTGTGAATTAACATGAGTAAATATTAATTAAATAGAATTAAATATTAATATGGGTTGAATATTTACAAATTAGCAAAAATGACAATTATTAAATAGATAGGTATATTTAAATCATATAAATGTGCAATAAAGATTTACTTTGATGCGTTTATGCACTGAAATCTTTTATTTTATTACTTCTAGGTTGCTAACAATGAACTTAAAATAAGTTACAATTTCATAATATATTACAAAAAATCATATTTGTATTAAAAAATGAATAAACTTTGGCAATTCTCCCTATACTTTCCCAGTGACAGAGATCTCTGCCTATGTGTGACAAGTTGCCAATAGTTTATTTACACATGTAAATGTACTCTAAATGTCTCCACTCCCTTGTTTCAGGGGTTGGAGATATGCAAGTCTACTCAAAGGTGGAAGTCTGCATTTGATTATGCCTTATACCACAAAAGTGTAGACTTACACCTAGGTACAAAAGGAAATGTACAAGTGAGTAAATCTACACATGTACATTCACATTTGTGAGTAAGTTCCTAAATGTATAGGCAGCTAACCATGTTGCTAGGCCAAGCCTAAACCAAAAACTGCCAGTGAAAAACAATGTGGGGGTATTTAGTTTTTGAAACTGGTAACAAATAAATATTATAGTGAAGAACACTCAGTCACTTGCAGGAGGCTTCCCACAATCCAATGACCATTGTAAATGAAATTCACCTGAACCATGTTGATTGGTGAAAGTGGGTTATTAGTTGAGAAGGATGTTAATCGTTCCTAAGTAATAAGTCCCAAATGTTCTTAGGTCCAACCCACAAGTTCAATATTTAACCTTGGGATCAACCTCTTGTAACTATGGCACAGAACAGACAGGCTTAACATAATGAAAACTTTCTAAACCATTTAGCAGAACCAAAACTAATAAACGCCAAAACACAATAAAAGTTCCACAACCAATTTCTAAAACTAGAGACAACATTTCTAAAGAACACCCAAACCAAAACAAACTAAATCCAACAAGGGGAACTGAAAATATTTATTTTTAATGAATTAGTGTTAAAAAAGATCATGAAAAAGTAAAGCGCCAATCAGAATTCACTGTTTGCAGTTGAAAGGAAACTAGGGGAGATTCCAGGTCAAACCTGATGGAGCAGACATAAGATTTCCCAAGGCGGTCACCTCAGTCAAAGGTTTTACCTTCTAACATTTTTAGGGAAGTCAAAATCCTGCGCGGCAAGGTGGAAGGCTGTATCTGGTGAAGTTCTCTCACAGTCAGATAGTCATTTGACAATATCCAGCTGATGCCATTGGTTTTGTTGGGGAAGAAGTCAGATATATGAAAATTCAAATTTTGTGCCCACTGAAGTCTTCTTGTCTGGCAGATGCTTTCTGCATTTTCATTGAGTCCGAATTTCTAACTTTGGACTTTGATTTTTGGAGCTCCAAACCATCCAGTGGGGAATGCTGATGCTGTATCCAGTGAAGTCCTCTTGAAATACTTTGCCTCAATTCCCACTAATACTCCAGGGATCCTGAAAGTCCAAAAATGTTCTAAGATCCACCTTTTCAGAATTTCTGTAAAAGTTCTTCTCTATGACTCCCAATGATCGCAGGACCTTAGGGAAAGCATTTAGGGGCCAGGACTCACTCTATTAAAGGCCAGCAGCAGGGTCCAGTGCAGTTTCAGATGCTACTGGTCAGCTGGTCAATCCAGAGAAATGTCCTCATGCTGCTTGTCCTGATGACGCATAAGAGGTCAGCGAACTGACCCTTGGAGGCCACTTTAAGTCCTGGGTACAAGTGGGAGCATGGCCAGCTCTTTAGGACTCCACATGGGTCATAGGGAGTCGCCCCAGTCCTCTTCTGCTCTTCTATAGGTCCAGATGTGTTCTGATTAGCTGGGGTTGAGGTGCCACGCTTGTAGGATTCACAAGCCTGTGGGTGGGGGAGACTCATAGACACTCCCTTACCAATGAGAAAATGGTTCCCAAGAACAATCCTTATCAACTTTGTAGCATATCATTTTTGCCTTACTACAAACTATCCTGTAGAGCACAATTGTGAGTAGAAACCAATATAGCAGCACCTTTCTGCTCTTGGAAGTTGCTGCTTTTGTGACTAAGGGTGAGCCAGGGAAAAGAGCAGTCCCCTTCTCCTCAACCAGACCTTACTGGTTCTGGGACCAGCTTCGCTCCCCACTGGGCTGGTACCAAGCTGGAAGCAGTGGCCCATGGGACAAATGCTTCTTTACCCCATGTCCCTCTTTAAACATAATTATGAATAGATAGGCTCTGTGCTGGCCCTTACCATGTTAAATAAGTTCCTGAATACTCCACAGCTCCACTTTCTGAGGTAAAATTAGTCAAATACCTCGCACTCAGATCTTCATGAGAAAAGCACTAAACCATTGTTTCTGCTCTTGGGGCAATTTTCATACCTCATTAAGGAGAAGCAGTGACAGGGGCCAGCTCTGGACAGGCTCATGCTAGCTAGCATGCTATATTTTCTGGCCGACAAATTCTAGCTTTTTAAGTTAATTTTTCTAAATATTTATCAATATTCCAACTTCACAAATGAATTGGAATTTTATTTTAATTAAATATTAAAAATAGTGATTGAATCAGTTCTGCAGTTTATCCCAAACCAGAGTAAGTAGAAACACTATTTTAACTGAACTTTAGTTTTTCCCAAAGGAACAGCTACTGCCCATTGCAGTGAAAATAGCTTTTTGGGGCTAGTCACTGTAGGTGCATGCCTACATGAAGTTTTTGCCTGTACCACTCTTAGGTGCCATACAACCTACCTTAGTGGCTACAGTGCCTACTTAGGAGTTGTAGACATGCAATAATAAGAATGGCAATATAAATCTGAAGGTTAATGCATTTTCAGGAGAGATCTGTGTTTTGTTTAGTCCCAGTTTGCATCAGAGTTGCATAGAGGGTTATTATGTCTCCTGAAAAGCACTTTATGTAACATGCAGATGACAGATTTTTATTTTCTGTAACTGGGTAAGTCGGTTGTAGCTTTTAAAAGAGAGATCCTTATGTTACTTGCAGCTCATAAATTGCATTACTTCTTAACAGAACCGAACAAGGAAGGGCATGTGGCTCCCATTTGTTATAACCCTCAATGTCTTATGTACCAGATTTTCTACATTTATTTCCACACCCATATAATTTATTGTCAATGTATAATGTGTACGTGTGCTGTAAAGTGCTCTGTCACACTGCATTGGGTTGAGTAGTGCTATAGCGCTATAAAAGAAATAAAACAAAATAGTGGTATTTAAATTAATATTTGTGTAAATACTCTATCATACGGGGCAGCCGGGTATGAAACAGTGTGTTGAAATCCTTTATAATGACTGCCCAGCTAACAGCTCTATGCTTTTGGGACTGAAAGGTGGAATAGCTGTGACAATATTTGCACAGGAGTGTGATAGACCGTATAGTTTCTAAGTTAGGGTAACATAGAAATACAAAGATAACCGAGACATGGTAGCAGCCACACATTCAAACTTGACAGAATGTGCTTTCAGTTTCAAGCAGACACCTCACTATCTATGGCCTACTTGCAGTTTTACGCTGCAAAAAGTGATATACACTGGAATACAGGTTAAAACACTCTGCAACATGTTTTAAACCTCACATTTGGCTACCAGTTTCATTACAGAGACAGAACTCGCAGTGCCAGGCCTGACCCAAAATTAAAGGCTGTTTCCTCTCATGCCACTCTTATTAGTGTCAACATTATTCCAGAGACTTCAATGCATGTGTCAGAGCCTTTTAGGGGTGAGATGACACATGAAAAGTAGCCTTTAGGTAGTAGTCTACCCCTGTTTCACACTGAATGCTCTGGAAATGTGTGTTCAGAAAAAGGTGCATACATCACTTTCTTCTTAATATGCAGGCAGTCGGGTATGAAACTGTGTTGAAATGCTTTTATAAACATTGCCAAGCCAAGAAATGTATGCTTCTGGGACAGAAAGGTGAAATAGCTCTGACAATATTTGAAAAGGGTTATGATAGACTATATAGTTTTTAAGTTGGCGTCACATAGAAATACAAATATACCTGAGACATGGTAGCAGTCAGACATTCAACTTGACAGAATACGCTTTCAGTTTCAAGCACACACATTGCCATCTACAGCCTACTTGCAGTTTTACCTTCGTGGAGAAATATGTGGACTAGGATACACTTGGCAACATGTTTTAAACCTCACTTTTCTCTACCAGTTTCATTAGAGTAACCGAGCTCACAGTGCCACACCTGACCCACAGTGAAAAGCTGTCTCCTCTCATGCCACTCTTATAGGTAAAAGACACACAGATGGACGGAATGCAGAGCAAATCAAACATTCTCCCTCAGTCAATAGCTCTGGACTAAATCCATCTTTCTTTTGCTCACCATTCCATCCCAGTTTAGACCCAGTCATATGCAAATCACTCTTGACCCTGTGCCTCATGGGAACAGTCTAGACAGAACTGCCAAGTCAGGTCCTCCCTGGACCGGAAAAAAGTATCCTGGGACCGGTTTCGGGGCATCACCCCTCATCAGCCAGGCTAGCTTGAATACAGTGGCACTGTGAGCCCGGGACCCACGTCTGGCCAGACTCGGCACACTGAGGATCAGGAAGCAAAAGACACACAGATGATGGATGGAATGCAGAGCAAATCAAACATTCACCCACAGTCAATAATGTTGGGTTAAATCCATCATTCATTTGCTCGCCATCCCAGTTTACACCCAGGCATATGCAAATCAGTCTTCATCCTGTGCCTCATGGGTACAGTCCAGACCTAACTGCCAAGCCAGGTCCTCCCTGCACAGGAAACAAGCATTCTGGGACTGGTTTCAGGGCATCAACCCTCATCAGCCAGGTTAGCTTGATTCCAGTGGCACAGTGAGCCCGGGACCCACGTCTGGGCACACCCAGCACACTTATGACGAGAAAACACGCAGATGATGGACGGAATGAATAGCAAATCAAACAATCACCCACAGTCAATAGATCTGGGTTAAATCCATCATTCTTTTGCTCACCATGCCACCCAGTTTAGACACAGCCATATGCAAATCAGTTTTGACCGTGTGCCTCATGTGAACCCCAAACTGAACTGCCAAGCCAGGTCCTCCCTGGACCAGAGGGGGCATCACCCCTCATCAGCCATGCTAGTTTGATAAGTTATAAGTGGCAGCATATTTATAGGAACCTCAATGAGTGTGGCAGTGGCCTATAGGGGTTAGACAACACATGTGACGTAGGCTATTGGTGCAACACTACCTCTGTTTCCCATCGTATTCTCTGTAAATGTGTGTAAATGAAACTACATGGTTAACTTTTTGCATATTATACAGGGCAGCCAGGGATACAGCTTTGTGTTCAAATGCTTCCACGAGGCCTAAAAAAGCGAAGTGATCTGTGCTTCTGTGACTAAATGCTAAGTAGCTCTCACAATATTTGTCTAGGAGTATGATAGACCATATTGTTTGTAAGTTAGTGTCATCAGCTACACCACACATGTCAAAAGACACACAGAAGTAAAAACATTCCTGATACATGGTAGCAGTCAGACATTCAAAATTGACAGAATATGCTTTACGTTTCAAACTACACATCACTATCTTTGGCCTATTTAAAATTTTACTTTGAGAAGAAATGTATGGCCTAGGATAGAGATTATTACACTTGGCAACATGTTTTAAACATCTAATTTCTCCACCAGTTTCATTAGAGAGACAGAGCTCACAGTGCCACGCATGTCCCTCAATGAAAACCAATCTCCTCTCATGCCACTCTTATTAGTTTCAGCATATTTCTAGAAATCTCAACGAGTGTGTCAGTGCCTAATATGAGTGAGATGATACATGCAAAGTAGCCTGTAGATACAAGGCTACCTCTATTTCACATTGTATCCTCTGTAAATATGAGTGAAGGAAGCTCCATGGATCACTTTTGCTTACTAAACAGGGCATCCGGGATTAAGCTATGTGTTTGAATGCTTCAAGTAGCCCAGCCTCGGAAATTGATCTGTGCTTCTGGTAGTGAATACTGAAGTAGCTCTGACAATATTGGACTAGGGGTATCATAGACCATATACTTTTCAAGTTAGGATCATCAACTGCACCGCACATGTCAAACGACACATAGAAGTAGAAACATACCTGAGACATGGTAGCAGTCAGATATTCAAAATTGCCAGAATACGCTTTCAGTTTCAAGCACACACATCACTATCTATGGTCTACATACAGTTTTACTTTGTGGAGAAATACAATAGTCTAGCATAGAGGTTAATACACTTGGCAACATATTTTAAGCCTCATAGTTCTGTACCAGTTGTAGAGACTGAGCTCACAGTGCCAGGCATAACCCAAATTGAAACACTGTCTCTTCTCTTAGCTCTCTTACTAGTGTCAGCATCTTTCAAGACACAATAATGACTGTGTTGTTGCCTGATAGGAGTGAGATAACACATGTAAAGTAGACGATAGGTACACACTATCTCTATTTCACATCATGTCATGTAAATATGTGTAGAAGAAGCTGCATGGATAATTTTTTGCTTATTATACAGCATAACCATTGATGAAGATGTGTGTTCTCAAATGCTTGCATGAGGCCAGATTAGGTAAGTGATCTGTGCTTCTAGGACTGAATGCTGAAGTAGCTCTGACAATATTTGTCTTGGGGTATCATAGACCATATACTTTTTAAGTTAGGATCATCAGCTGGACAACATGTGTGAACTGACACTCATAAATATGAACATACCTGAGATATGGTAGTAGTCACACATTCAAAATTTACAGAATAGGCTTTCATTTTCAAGTAGACACATTGCTATCTATAGCCTACTTACAGTTTTACTTTCTGAAGAAATATATGGTCTAGCATAAAGATTAGTACACTTGGCAGCTTGTTTTATTCCTCACATTTCTTTACCAGTTTCATGGAGAGCTCTCTTAGCACTCTTATTAGTGTCAACCTCTTTCAAAACACTTCAATGACTGCATGAGTGCCTTATAGGAGTGAGATAACACATGTAAAGTTGGCTGTGAGTACAACACTACCTGTAGTTCACATTGTATCCTCTGTAAATATGTCTAAAACACACTTCAATGACTGTATCAGTGCCTTTTAGAGGTTAGATAACACATATAAAGTAGGTGAAAGCTTCAACACTACCTTTATTTCACATCGTATCCTCCGTAAAAAGTGTAAAAGAATCTGCATGGATCACTTTTTGCTTACTATACACAGTAGCCAGGGATGAAGCATTGTGTTCAATTGCTTCCATGAGAGCTGCCAGGCTAAGTGATCTGTGCTTCTGGGACTGAAAGGTGAACTAGCTCTAACAATTTTTGTCTAGGTGTATGTTGGGCCATACAGATTTTAACTTGGAGTCATCAGCTGCACCACACATGCCAAACTAAATGTAAAATACACATATACCTGAGACATGGTAGCAGTCAGACATTCAAACTTGGCAGAATACGCTTTCTGTTTCAAGCGTACACATCGCTATCCATCATGTACATGCAGATTTACTTTGTGGAGAAATATATAGACTAGGAAAGACATTATTACACTTGAAAATGTCTTAAAACCTCACACTTCTCTATCAGTAGCATTAGACAGACAAAGCTCACACATCCGGCTCCAACCCAAAATGAAAGACTGTCTCCTCTCATAGCACTCTTATTAGTGTCAGCATGTTACTTGACACCTCAATGACTGTATCAGTGCCATTTAGGGGTGGGATAACATATGTAAGGTAGGCTGTAGCTACCTTTGTTTCACACCATACCCTTTGTAAATATGTGTGTAGAAGAAGCTCCATGGTTCTCTTTTAACTTACTATACAGGGCAGCTAACTGTGTGTTCAAGTACTTTCACAAAGCCTGCCTAGCTAAGTGATCTGTGCTTGTGAAACTGAATGCTGAAGTAGCTCTGACAATATTTATCTAGGCGTTTCATAGACTGTATACTTTTTAAGTTATGATCATTAGCTGCAACAATAACATTGGCGAAGTACAAACAAACCTGAGACATGGTAGTACTCAGACATTAAAATTACACAGAATACGCCTTCAATTTCAAGCACAAATATCACTATGGATAACCTATTTGCAATATACATTTCTGTAGAGTTATATAGACTAGGATAGAGGTTAGTACACTTGGAAACATGTTTTAAACCTCACATTTCTCTAATGCTTCACAACTTTTATAGATACTTCTTCTTTATAGATACTTCATCTCATAGTTAATGAAAATAATTACAGTCACTAAAGCACTTCTACACCAAAGATCACACTCTTTACACATTTCCAACGTACCTGTGAAATCCTGTTGTAGATTATAAAGATATCAGAAATTCTTGAATAATTTTTTTCCACACAATAAATGTGATGCACCATTCACAATAAGGAAAAAACAGTAATGGCAAATTTCCCTCTCACTTTCCACATAAACGAATGTAAGTAACAAATCAACATTTTCCTTTTATTCTTTCAAAATCTGAAACCACTTTCTATTTATTGGATAATCATATTAACCCTTCATTAGTCTTTTCTAAAAGAACCAACCTGCTTGTGTAACTTAGTGGAGTCGAGAATCACCCACAGTGTGCAGTGCGATCCACAGTTTAATGTCAAGATGGAACTGAAAACCCTTACAGGAGTTCAAAAACCCACTCCCAATAATAGTACTAATATTTTTGAACAACACATCACTTCCAAACATACTACTGATTTTGAAAAACTTAATTTAATTATCATTTCCAAACATACTACTGATTTTGAAAAACTTAATGTTTGAGCATATACCATATATATAAAACTCCATTTTATATTTTAAAAGCACACTATACTTTAAATCCTTACCCCACTCTGCTTCACCTTAGTTTCCACAATAACAGTTTCTGCAACATCCAACTGTACCAGTAAGTCAAATGTTCATCATATTTTTAAATGCAGCACACTAGCTTCCAAATCCACAATAACAGGAGTGGTTGACTACTGCAAAATAATAGCCTACCCAGTGTATTGTACCTTTCAACGTTTTCTTCTTAGCCAATCAGAAAGATACTTATTTGGCAAACTAACATGCAACCTATTTTTAGGTACGCAATGTGTATGAACACCCAATGACTTATCTCCTTTTTGTTAAACCACATTCTGTCCACCATTTTAGATACATTTCATTATACTAACTGTCTTACTCAAATACAGACGTCTTTTGATTCCGTGCACACGTTCCTTCAAAATGCTTACAATATAGATTGTAGGTCACAGTTATGTTTCTGGGGCAAAAAGTATGCTGGAGACAGAGGTATTGACAAAGACTTGATTTTGCATAACGTGGATATTAAATGGCTTGCGTAGAGAGGATGAAAGTGGCACCAACTGCTGCCTATGGTTAAAAGCATTTCGAATTTCCAACCTTCTGACCTCATGATTGTGCACCATGCTGGCAATGACCAAGGCACACTGACTGGGGTAGGATTGAACATGCTAATGAAGGATACCTTTGCACAACTGATGTCACTTTTCCCTCACACTGTCTTTGTTCACTCTAATATATGCCAAAGAAAGAAACTGAAGTGGTAAAATCAGTTGGGTCTACAGATTAACAAAGCCAGGAAGCATGTTAATAAAACAGTTTTTGCTTACTTTAGGCACCATAACATGGGATCTATCTATCACAACAACTACCACATTGAAAAGTATATCTCTTTTTTAAACGATATTCCTCATATTTGTTGTGGACCGCAGAGGTAGCCTCAGGGCCTCTGCAGTCCCTGCCGGCTACCCACTTCCTGCAGCAGCCAGCAATGCTTTCGGATCCAGGGAGCTCCTGACATGCAGCTTCCTAGGCCCAGATGTAGGTAAATCACATTCACCGATTTTGAAATACCGAATTTTACCGATTCGGTTTTTCAAAATCGGTAAATGGGATGTAGGTACCAACATCTGGATTTGTTACTGAATCCTTAAAAATTCGGTATTTACCGATCCGGTAAATACCGAATCGGTATTTGCTATTGATTCCTATGGGCCTTGAAGCCCATAGGATTCAATTCAAATACCGATTTGGTATTTACCGAATCGGTAAATACCGAATTTGTCAAGGGTGCAGGGGGTGTCACTTTGACACCCTCTAGCACCCCCAAAATGGGCATGTGTGCAATGTGGCACACAGACATGCCCTAAGGGCACGTCTGTCTGTCACATGGCACATGTGTACATGCACAGATGTGCATGTACACAGGAATCGGTATTTTACCATGGATTTGTATTCCATGGTAAAATACCGATTCTGAAAGCCATGTGCCAATGGAAAATTGGCTACCCACATTGCATTTTCGGTAATTTTACCGAATCGGTAAATATTACCGAATCGGTAAATATTACCAAATCTGTAAATTTACCGATTCGGTAATAATAACGATTCGGTAAAATTACCGAATATGTGCCCCTACATCTCCATAGCCCTTTACCGATCGGAAACGGACGAAAATTTGCATTTTCAGCCGATTCCGATCGGTAAAGGGCTACCTACATCTGGCCCCTAGATCCCAAAGCAATGTCTGTTTCCCTATTCACCTCACAGCAGGCAGGAAATCAGGCATTCTTTGCTTTCTGCAAGCGAGAAAATTTTTGCTCTCACTTGCTGAAAGCAGAGAGTTTGCTATGGCTTCACACCAAGCCATAGCAAACTGCAATGTCCAAGGGGTGGCCCCCCCGGACATTGCTGGAGCCGGCCGTGGGGTGGCGGTCCCCAGGGCTGGGGGGGCAACATGACCCCTGCACCACTTTCATTCTGTTTGCCCTCGGGAGGTGGCAGTCCCTGGGGCACAGGGAGTGTCCCATAGGCACCCCTTCCGCACATTACCACATAAACCGCCCCCAGGACCTGGCCCAGCTGGGGTCGCAATTAGTTTTTTGTTTTTTTTATTTTTACCATTTGGAGTCACGGATCCAACGTGACTCCCGCTGACATTTTTTTAAATGTTTTTTGTCTCTGGGGATCCCTATGGGACCACCCCGCCCCCAGAGTCCTAGTGGATTAGGGTGTTTCTACCATGCCCCTTTTTCTTTTTTTTATGTTTTTTCTTGTGAATTGGTTCAAGCAGCAGTGGTACATATTAACTTCAGGCCCCTAAACTCAGGTCGCTCATTCCCACCCAGTTATCACGAATTCTGTATAATTGTTATGAGGGTCCGATATAGCATAAAATGCAGTCTTTAGGGTTGGGCAAAATTAGGATTATGGCAGCATAATTTGCATAATTGAGGGAATGTTCATACTACGCTTGTTGAAAAGTTCTAAAATTACACCATTAAGCCACTTTGTATAATTACACGCCATTCATGGTCAAAATATACACTGAATAGCACAATTTGCGTTATATATTTACTACAAATGCACAGGAACAACAAAACACAACTTCCAAATGTTCACCATGATTCTATTTATTTTGTCCTCGCGCCCATATTTGCACAAAGACCCATTTCATGCTAAAATATAGCGTGAAATGACAGATTTGCCTTTTATGTAATTGTGTTTAATTGTGCAAACTTAAGCAAAAGCAAATTAGGAATATTTAGCAGATCCCGCCATAGGTCTTTGAATTCTCTTAGGGTTCCCCTTTATAAAGGTTAAATATGGTATATAGCACCTTTTCTAGACACACTTTCATCTCCCTCCAGTCTCCCTGGTGATGATGCCTTTATTTCCTTAAGAGGCAACTCAGCAGTGTATGTCATGTGAGTATGTGTCCTCACAAGTGGTCTTGCTCAACAGTGGCAAAAAACCTTCAATAATCTATTGTAGGAAATGGGGGTCGGGAGTTGGCGGAGGTAGGTACCTTTGTCCAAATAGGGACCCTTGCTTCTAGTCAGGCTAAGGGGGATAAACACTCTAGATTACCCCTGCTCACCCCTTGGTAGCTTGACACGAGCAGACAGGCTTATCCCAAAGGCAATGTGTTAAGTATTTGTACCAATACTCACAGTAACACAGTGATAACACCACAAATGGACACCACACTGGCTTAGAAAAATAAAGTATTTTTATCTAAACGTAACATGACCAAAACAACAAAAACCCAACATACAAGTATTAAAAAAAACTTTGGATGCCTGATTTCTTGCAAGTACCTGTCATTGCGACAAAATTTACCAAGCCAAACAGCTGCAGCGATGGGATGCATTGAAAAACAGATGTGTCGATTCCTGAGACCTTTGTGGATGGTTTGCAACAGTTCTGCTGGACATAGGGGAGCGGTGTGTTGGGTCCGGTCTGTAGTGGGAAAGTAATGCGTCGATTCTGAGATGAATCCGATCCATGGGTGATGCATCTGGGAAAATTTGTGGCACAGGGACGATGCGAGTAAATTCAGGAGTTTTGGCGAATGTTGCGTCAGCGTTGAGCGGTGCTGCTTCGATTTCTTCAGCCGTGATCCCTCAATGCGTTTATTCTTGCAGCGGTGACAGCGGCTGCCTCGGTTTCATCAGTGGCGCGGCGGTGGGGGGAGATTGTATCTTGTGACAGTGATCATAACCCACTCTCTCTTTCGATCACCTTTCCATGGCAAGATGGGACCCATGCTAGCCCAGACCACAAGTGGAAAACCTCACGTGAAATCGCTCCCTCTAATTGTAGTAGGCGCTTGAAGTGGGCAAGAGTCTCGGCGGACGAAGAGAGGCTATCACAAGCTGGGTCTATTCTGCAAGAAGCTGATTCCAAGCTCGATACACTAAGCCCCACTGGTAAAAAGACCTTACCATTGTTTACAGAGACCATAGAGGCTTTGAGTGATTTGTTTATTATCTCCCAATCGAGCACCAAGGTGGGTCCAAAAGGTGCTTCCACGTCCAGAACTAAGTGGTACTCCTCGAAATGCCGAGCAGCGAAGGGAGCTCTTATCTCTGCAGTAAAAAATAATGAGCCAGACAATGTAAGAGCTGCAAGGAAGATTTATAAAAGAGCTGTGACTGAAGCAAAAGAGGCATACGATCTAAATTTCTGGCGGGACTTGGCCGAAGCAAGCAAAAGGAAAAACGCCAAAGAGTTTTGGGATCTGTTAAGAGCCAGGGAAAAGCCCATTGATCGGCAAATAACTTGCAATATACCTGGTGCTGTATGGTTGGAACATTTCGCCAAGTTGTACTCCATCCCACTGGGGGCTTGCCACCATATCTTGGCTCCTTTACCTTGCCCTACATCTGTCCTCACAAGTAGTGATGGTCCATTTTCTAGGCAGGAGGTAGAAAATGCAATTAAGGGCATTGTTTCCAACAAAGCTGCTGGCCCTGACAGGATTCCGGGCGATTTGCTAAAAACCTATCCGGCGTGGTGGAGCAGATTGATCACTTCCCTCCTAAATGAGGCCCTGCTGGGAGGGTCTTTCCCTGATTCTTGGAGGGGAGCGGAAGTGGTCCCTATTTTCAAGAAAAGCTCCAGAGACGATCCGGCAAACTATCGCCCCATCAGCTTGCTGGACTCAACTCAAAAGGTGGCGGGCAAAGTTGTTCTGACCAGGTTATTGCAGTGGGCAGAGGATAATCAGATACTGTCCAATCTTCAAGCAGGCTTTAGAACGGGGACTGGCACCATTGAGCAGACATTTCGCCTCCTTATGCTCTATTGGAAAGTTGTGGTGTTGGGGGGGGGCAGTTTGTACTTGGTCTTTATAGACCTACGCACAGCGTTTGATTTGGTCCCACGAGCTTTATTGTGGAATGTTCTTAATGAGTTAGGCTTACCGCCTTACCTGTTAGCCTTACTGATAAAATTCCACGATAGCAATTTTGCCCAAATTAGATGGGGTTCACAGGGCGAAAAAACACCTCGCATTCCGGTGAACAGGGGCGTCCGCCAGGGTTGTGTACTTGCCCCCACTCTGTTTTCTCTCTATGTTAACGGAGTGGTGGAGCATCTCTTACAAGATCGATCTGACGCACCGACCCTGGCGGGGAAGAAAATTCCGACGCTCCTGTTCGCGGATGACACCCTTCTAATTTCGGAGTCTCCAGTGGGTATCCAAAAATTGCTATCTAGCTTTAAGTCCTTCTGCGATGATAAAGGCCTGGCCATAAATATAGGAAAGACCAAGTTCCTTGTCCTCAACCCCCCCAAAAAAACAGTTGTTCCCCCTGTTCTAGACTCTGTCCATCTAGAGAGAGTCAAGGAATTTGACTATCTGGGTATACGATTATCCGACTCTATGAGCTGGAGGGCACACCATCAGAAGGTGTTTCTTGCTCACAAGAGGGTAGCTGGAGCCCTGCTCAAACAGCAGCGAGCATCGCCATTGAAACCCATCGGGGCAGTCCTAGATATTTACAGGGCAAAGGTTGTAAGCGCAGCACTATACGGCGCAGAACTGTGGGGCTCCCAGAAAATTGATACCCTGGTCTCCCTTGACAATAATTTTCATAAAGATCTTATGAGACTGCCCCACAGCACTCCTACAATCCCCATTTTGCTAGATGCGGGCTCCTGCTCAATATGTGACCAAGCAAAATTACGACCTCTTTTATTATGGTCTAGAATCTGGAATGTCCCTGAACTCCACAGCTACGCAGATGCTCTGGAAGATCTTCTGTCCCTTCCAGGATGCTATAAGATTACCTGGCTTAGGGATGTTAAGTGTCTTCTCTACAAATTGGGGCTAGGTGATGCTTGGGATAATAAATCAGCTCCCTCAAAACAAGTACTAAAAAAGGCATACTGGTCGTGGGTGGACAACGAAAGAACGTGCAATACTAATCACTGTAAATCTGTCGCCCAGTTTTTGTTAATTAAAGAACTCCCTTTTAGGGAACCCTATTTGGATTCTATCCACAACTCAGGTGACAGAGCACTTTACATTAAATTCAGGTTAGGTGTACTCCCTCTTGGTCAATTTACCTCAACCTGGAAACCGCCCTTACAAACTGTGCCATTTTGTCCCTTTTGCGAAATGAGGGTTGAATCTGTTGCACACCTGTTGTTCGAATGCAACACCTATGTAGCACCTAGAAAGTTGTGGCTGAGACCCTTATGCAGGAGTCTGGGAACAAGATCTCATTTAGAAGCCCTGCGTATATTGTGCACTGACGCGAGACCTTTTTTCGCCTGCTGTATGGCAAAATTCTTAGGCTGGGCCTGGCGCTTAAGAACTGCAAAAAAACTGTTGATACAGTAGTATGCTTTCTTCTCCCTCTTAAAAAATTACTTTTGACTGTTTTTATACTGTATATTGTTAAAAATGTTGCTCATTGTACTGCATGTGCCAATTATGTTTTTTATTGTTGTGAAGTGCAGCTTTTATGATATGTTTTTATATCGAAATAAAGCTTACATTTACATTTACAATAGGGTTGGGCAAAATTAGGATTATGGCAGCATAATTTGCATAATTGAGGGAATGTTCATACTACGCTTGTTGAAAAGTTCTAAAATTACACCATTAAGCCACTTTGTATAATTACACGCCATTCATGGTCAAAATATACACTGAATAGCACAATTTGCGTTATATATTTACTACAAATGCACAGGAACAACAAAACACAACTTCCAAATGTTCACCATGATTCTATTTATTTTGTCCTCGCGCCCATATTTGCACAAAGACCCATTTCATGCTAAAATATAGCGTGAAATGACAGATTTGCCTTTTATGTAATTGTGTTTAATTGTGCAAACTTAAGCAAAAGCAAATTAGGAATATTTAGCAGATCCCGCCATAGGTCTTTGAATTCTCTTAGGGTTCCCCTTTATAAAGGTTAAATATGGTATATAGCACCTTTTCTAGACACACTTTCATCTCCCTCCAGTCTCCCTGGTGATGATGCCTTTATTTCCTTAAGAGGCAACTCAGCAGTGTATGTCATGTGAGTATGTGTCCTCACAAGTGGTCTTGCTCAACAGTGGCAAAAAACCTTCAATAATCTATTGTAGGAAATGGGGGTCGGGAGTTGGCGGAGGTAGGTACCTTTGTCCAAATAGGGACCCTTGCTTCTAGTCAGGCTAAGGGGGATAAACACTCTAGATTACCCCTGCTCACCCCTTGGTAGCTTGACACGAGCAGACAGGCTTATCCCAAAGGCAATGTGTTAAGTATTTGTACCAATACTCACAGTAACACAGTGATAACACCACAAATGGACACCACACTGGCTTAGAAAAATAAAGTATTTTTATCTAAACGTAACATGACCAAAACAACAAAAACCCAACATACAAGTATTAAAAAAAACTTTGGATGCCTGATTTCTTGCAAGTACCTGTCATTGCGACAAAATTTACCAAGCCAAACAGCTGCAGCGATGGGATGCATTGAAAAACAGATGTGTCGATTCCTGAGACCTTTGTGGATGGTTTGCAACAGTTCTGCTGGACATAGGGGAGCGGTGTGTTGGGTCCGGTCTGTAGTGGGAAAGTAATGCGTCGATTCTGAGATGAATCCGATCCATGGGTGATGCATCTGGGAAAATTTGTGGCACAGGGACGATGCGAGTAAATTCAGGAGTTTTGGCGAATGTTGCGTCAGCGTTGAGCGGTGCTGCTTCGATTTCTTCAGCCGTGATCCCTCAATGCGTTTATTCTTGCAGCGGTGACAGCGGCTGCCTCGGTTTCATCAGTGGCGCGGCGGTGGGGGGAGATTCTTCTTGCACCACGGCGCTGCGTCAGAAAAACTGTTGCAAGAAGAGTGATGCATCGATTTTCTTGTTGTTGTGTTGCTTTCCAGCTGGCAGTAGCAGAAGCAGCCTCCAAAGGCCCCACACAGTCACAGGCACTTCTTGGCAGGTCAGAACTCCCTGCAAGGAAGTTCAGGGGAGCTGGGGGTGAATTCATTGTGTTCATAAGACTTCAAAACAGGAGGCAAGCTCTACTCAAGCCCTTGGAGACTTTGGTCAAGCATGGGACACAGCGCACAGCAAAGTCCTGCTTTCCTTGGCAGAAACAGCAACTGCAGGCCAACACACAGCAAGGGCAGTACTCCTCCTCAGTTTCTCCAGCTCTTCTCCTTGGCAAAGGTTTCTCTTTATTCCAGAAATAGTCTACAGTTCAGGGGTTTTAGGTCTAATACTTCTACCCCAAAATGTCTTTGTTCTCTTTTTGCAAGAGTCTCTGAGCCCAGTCCAGACCAGTTCTCTCCTCTTTAGGGCAGCTGTCTGGCAGGAGGTTGAGACAGCATTGTGTAAGGCAGACAGGCCCTATTCAGGTACAAGGGAAATCTCCTCCCACCACTCTAAATGCAGACTGGTCCTTTTCAGGTGCTAATGAGTACTCCTTTCCCTACTCTGAATGCAATCCTGGTTTATTAAGAAAAGCTCTGCCTCATTCAGGAAAGGCAGGATGCACATCAACCCCCATACCCGGTGGCTGTCTGAGAGAATGCACCTCCCCAGCAACTGTTACACCAAAACCAAACAGTCAATACACAAACAGGCAGAGGCACACAGAATGGTTAAACGAGAAAATGCCTACTTTCTAAAAGTGGCATTTTCAAACACATAATTTAAAAACCATCTTTAGTAAAAGATGTGTTATTAAATTCTGAGTTCAGAGAGCCTAAACTTTATTTTTTCTATTTTATCCCTATGGGAAGATACGTTTGTAAAATTCCCCATTCTTCCCTATGGGATAAGATTGCCTTTCAATAGTGAAAAATGAAATTGGAAGTATTTCACTATCAGGACATGTTACACACAAGAGTACATGTCCTACCTTTCACATACACTGCAGCCTGCCCAGGGGGTACCTTGGGCCTACCATAGGGGTGTCTTATATGTAAGAAAAGGTAAATGGGTGCACTTGCCAGTTCGACATGGCAGTTAACAACTGTGCACAGACACTGCTGTGGCAGGTCTGAGTTACCTTTTCAGAGCTGCTCATGTGGGCGGCACAATCAGTGCTGCAGGCCCACTGGAAGCATTTGATTTACCAGTCCTGGCACACTTAGTGTACTTTACTAGGGACTGACCAGTAAGTCAAATATGCCAATCATGGATAACCAATCATGTTCACACTTTACACATAGAGCATATGCCCTTTAGTACTGATTAGCAGTGGTAAAGTGCCCAGAGTCCTATACCCCACAACAAAAGGTCAGGAAAAAATAGGAGGAAGAAGCAAACATTTGGGGATAACCCTGCAAAAAGGGCCAAGTCCAACACAACCCACTTCCAGTCTAAAGCCAGGGTAGACCCATCCATACCTCAATGGACTTCTCTGCTTGGGGCGATAGAACATGGAACCTGGCCCACAACAGAATGGGTCTATTCCCATTCTATGCCTTCCTGAACCCAGTTGGATCCCTCTACCCATACTCTCAAGGCCCACTAAGCTGACCCATGGGTAACCCTTCTCCTCACCTGTGGACCCCATCTGTGCAGCACCTAAACTTACTTTGCTCACAGATGTGTCCCAACAGGCAGACAGTACCCACATAGCCAACACAGTGGTGTGGCCCAGTCCACCCCCGGGGTGTGACTCCTGCTCCCCTCCCAGGGGCAACTCTGTCCACAAGGAAAGCAAGCCACAGTGGCCACTGACAACTGACAATGATGAGAGCCAGACCTCATGCCTTTCAGGCATCTCTAACCTCTGAGGCGTCAGAAAGTAGGAGGCGTAGTCCCAGGTGCCTGGCACCATTTCTCCACTCTACCTCCTGCCAAGTCAGGTATGGCATCCTGACAAGGCCCACCAGCCAGTGGTCTGTATCCTGCACCTGGACAAGAGACTGGAGTGGGCTCTACCACACCCTGTCTTCCTCCCTGCGGCTCTGCACCCTCCCACATAGAGAGATACCCCCAGAAGACAACTTGGTAGGGGCACTGTTAGCAGTCACCACTTCCTCCAGGTCAGGCTGGACACCCTGAATCTGGTCCTCCAACCCAGGGTCTGTACCTTTAGGTTGGTCCTGTGCCTGGCAACCCTTCCGGGGGAGTACACCCCCCAAGGGAAACACACTCTTCATGAGTTATACTAGAGCCTGTCTGGCCCAGGTCTCCAGCCTCCTGTCCACTTGACAGAGCATGAAGACCCCCCAGGTCAGAAGTGGCCTCACCAGAGTCTGTCATATGGTACTTTGACCGTAGAACAGGCAGCCCCTGGTCCTTCCACTGGAGACAGTGTCTTCCCTCACCCTTTTCTCTGGACTCATGCACCCTCCCCACTGGAGAGATAATGCCAGACACCAGAACTGGTGAGATGCTTGCTACAGCAGTCCTCCCCAGTTCACCTGACACTTTGGGACCCCCCTCAGGGGATGGCCTCTTGGTACACACTAGGACCCCCTCCTGGTGTTCACTCATGGAACCAACAAAGCCTGGGGACTGGGTCTCAGGCACCTTGGGACACAGCCCACTCCTAATCCTTCTCCTCTGAGACAGGACCTGGGACCCTACACCCCTCCCACTACCCCAGGACCTATCTGGGTTACCACAAACCTCCCCTACCTTACTTGGTTGGGGAAACCTGAGCCACCCCCTTCAGATTACTCCCAAAAGCTTCTTCAGACCCTCTGGAATCCACCAAAAGATCTAACTCCAGTGCAAGCTCCCTGGGGTCAAAGAACTCACACTCCACCGGCAGTTGGCATAGCTCTGAAAAACAGGGACATAAATATTCTCTCCAACAATTGAATCACACATCCCCACACAAGTCTTAACCAGGGTACTCTTTGCCTCACCATCAAGTGCCTCACACAAGTACCTCACATCACCCTCCTGAGACTGACAAAACAGTGTCTGATTGTTTCAGTCACTCAACCCACACTCTTCTGGTGGTCTCCATACTCACATGCCAAGGCTTGTACCATGGGGGAACCCCTCTCCCTGTACCTCTCATCTAGAGTCAATAGAGTGTCCCTCCCACCACTAGGAACATGAACCCCTATGCCAGTTCCACAATCCACATTAGGGACACTGTGCACCACCGGAGCTACCTCACAACCCTGAACCCCTTGGTGTATGTCAACCCCCTCCTTCAAAACACACAAGATGTTGCATATAGGCAAAACCTTCACCCCCAGTCACAGATCTGGGATTATTCCATTGTTATTTTGTCCACCACGCCACCCCAGTGCAGACATGGCCATATGCAAATCAGTCTTGACCCTGTGCTGCATGGGAACAGCCCAACCCAAACTGCCAAGCCATGTATTTCCTGGACCGGAATCAAGCATCCTAGGACCGGTTTCTGGCTATCAGTGGTATGCCCAGACATGGGTCCTGTGCTCACTATGCCACTGGAGTCAAGCTATCTTGGCTGATGATGGCTGATAGCCAGACACCGGTCCTAGGATGCTTGATTCTGGTCCAGGGAAGACATGGCTTGGCAGTTTGGGCTGGACTGTTCACGTGAGGCATAGGGACAAGACTAATTTGCATATGGCCATGTCCATACTAGGGTAGAGTGGTGAGCACAATAACAATGGATTAAACCCAGATCTGTGACTGGGGGTGAATGTTTTGCCAATGTGCAACTTTCCGTCCATCAGCTTGTGTGTTTTGCTGTTCGCCCTATGTGGGAGGGGTATGCCCAGACGTGGGTCCTGTGCTCACTATGCCACTGGAGTTAAGCTATCCTGGCTGATGATGGCTGATAGCCAGAAACCAGTCCTAGGATGCTTGATTCCGGTCCAGGGAAGACATGGCTTGGCAGTTTGGGCTGGACTGTTCCCAAGAGGCATAGGGGCAAGATAAATTTGCATATGGCCATGCCTGTACTGGGGTGACGTGGTGAGCAAAATAACAATGGATTAAACCCAGATCTGGGACTGGGGGTGAATGTTTTGCCAATGTGCAACTTTCCGTCCATCACCTTGTGTGTTTTGCTGTTCGCCCTATGTGGGAGGGGTATGCCCAGACGTGGGTCCTGTGCTCACTATGCCACTGGAGTCAAGCTATCCTGGCTGATGATGGATGATAGCCAGAAACCGGTCCTAGGATGCTTGATTCCGGTCCAGGGAGGACATGGCTTGGCAGTTCGGGCTGGACTGTTCCCATGAGGCACAGGGTCAAGACTGATTTGCATATGGCCATGTCTGAACTGGGGTGGTGTGGTAAGCAAAATAACGATGGATTAAACCCAGATCTGTGACTGGGGGTGAATATTTTGCCAATGTGCAACTTTCCGTCCATCACCTTGTGTGTTTTGCTGTTCACCCTATGTGGCAGGGGTATGCCCAGACGTGGGTCCCGTGCTCACTACGCCACTGGAGTCAAGCTTCCTGGCTGATGATGGCTGATAGCCAGAAACCGGTCCTAGGATGCTTGATTCCGGTACAGGGAAGACATGGCTTGGCAGTTCGGGCCGGATGTTCCCATGAGGCACAGGGTCAAGACTGATTTGCATATGGCCATGTCTGCACTGGGGTGGCGTGGTGAGTAAAATAACGATGGATGGAACCCAGATCTGTGACTGGGGGTGAATGTTTTGGCAATATGCAACTTTCCGTCCATCACCATGTGTGTTTTGCTGTTCACCCTATGAGGGAGGGGTATGCCTAGACGTGGGTCCCGTGCTCACTACACCACTGGAGTCAAGCTATCCTGGCTGATGACGGCTATTAGCCAGAAACCGGTCCTAGGATGCTTGATTCCGGTCCAGGGAAGACATGGCTTGGCAGTTTGGGCTGGACTGTTCTCATGAGGCACAGGATCACGACTGATTTGCATAAGGCCATGTCTGAACTGGGGTGGCATGGTGAGCAAAATAACAATGGATTAAACCCAGATCTGTGACTGGGGGTGAATGTTTTGCCAATGTGCAACTTTCCGTCCATCACCTTGTGTGTTTTGCTGTTCACCCTATGTGGGAGTGGTATGCCCAGATGTGGGTCCCGTGCTCACTACGCCACTGAGGTCAAGCTATCCTGGCTGATGACGGCTGATAGCCAGAAACCGGTCCTAAGATGCTTGATTCCGGTCCAGGAAAGACATGGCATGGCAGTTCGGGCTCGACTGTTCCCATGAGGCACAGGGTCAAGACTGATTTGCATATGGCAATGTCTGAACTGGGGTGGCGTGGTGAGTAAAATAACGATGGATGAAACCCAGATCTGTGACTGGGGGTGAATGTTTTGCCAATATGCAACTTTCCGTCCATCACCATGTGTGTTTTGCTGTTCGCCCTATGAGGGAGGGGTATGCCTAGACGTGGGTCCCGTGCTCACTACACCTCTGGAGTCAAGCTATCCTGGCTGATGACGGCTATTAGCCAGAAACCGGTCCTAGGATGCTTGATTCCGGTCCAGGGAAGACATGGCTTGGCAGTTTGGGCTGGACTGTTCTCATGAGGCACAGGATCAAGACTGATTTGCATAAGGCCATGTCTGAACTGGGGTGGCGTGGTGAGCAAAATAACAATGGATTAAACCCAAATCTGTGACTGGGGGTGAATGTTTTGCCAATGTGCAACTTTCCGTCCATCACCTTGTGTGTTTTGCTGTTCACCCTATGTGGGAGTGGTATGCCCAGATGTGGGTCCCCTGCTCACTACACCACTGAGGTCAGGCTATCCTGGCTGATGACGGCTATTAGCCAGAAACCGGTCCTAGGATGCTTGATTCCGGTCCAGGGAAGACATGGCTTGGCAGTTTGGGCTGGACTGTTCTCATGAGGCACAGGTTCAAGACTGATTTGCATATGGCAATGTCTGAACTGGGGTGGCGTGGTAAGCAAAATAACGATGGATTAAACCCAGATCTGTGACTGAGAGTGAATGTTTTGCCAATATGCTACTTTCCATCCATCACCTTGTGTGTTTTTCTGTTAACCCCCTCCTCAAGTCAGGCGCCACATCTCTGGGTGTGTGTACTACTCTCTCAGCACTGGACACTACATTTTTGCTGCCACCATCTGAGCTGGATTCCACCTCCAACCCATCCAAGCTCACTTCATGAGCTAAACACTTGTCCTTTTTCTTGGCTAAGACACTCACGGCCTCAGGCCTCTCGAGCTCCATATCAAGCTCTCTCATTTTCAATGAATGTGCCAGAAGCAACTGCCTTTCTTCCAAGGCACGAGCATTCTTGCTCTGCTCTGCCTTTAGTCTCATGACCTCCAATTCATGATCCCTGGCCCTTTGCCTTTCCTCCTAATCCTCTGGAGAAAGATTCCTGAAAGAATGATTGCTTTCAGCCCTAGAGGCTGCTCTCCTAACAGGCTAATCTTGGGATCTGAAACAGCCTTCTGGCACACCCCCATCCACATCTGCATCATCTGTCTGCCCAACTTATCTGGTCTCCCACCACACCCCTAAGGCCTTCTGTAGCTCCTCTTTCCTAGAGTTGCTCATCATGGGACATCCAAAGCTCCTGCAGAACTGCTTGACATGCTATACTTTGTAACTACTTAACATTTCAATGTACAACTCGAATTCTGCAGCCTCACTTGCTGGTTTACTGTTCAGAAACATGGTGCTTGGATATTCATGGGTCAGATAAAAAATAGAACAAAAATAAAACAGTATGTCGTTGCGTAGTGGCCTGCACTAAACTAGTGATGTACACCAATCACTGTGGGTCAAATACATATACAAGTTCAAATCCTCACTGCTGACCACCAATGCTAGAAATGGGGACCTCTAATTGGCAGAGGTAGGTACCTTTGTCCAATTGCGAACCCTTGATTCTAGTCAGGGTAAGGGGGATACACACTCTAGATAACCCCTGCTCACCTCCTTGGTAGCTTGACACGAGCAGACAGGCTTATCCTGAAGGCAATGTGTAAAGTATTTGTACCAATACTCACATTAACGCAGTGATAATACCACACATGGACACCATACCAGTTCAGAAAAATTAAGTATCTTTAGCTAATCTTAACAAGACCATAACAACAAAAATCCAACATACAAGTATTAAGAAAAATGACTTTATAAAGGTTTTAGCAACGGAGCCCATAGAAAACTATGAGTGCGTGATTTCTTGCAAAGTAACTGTTGTTTCAGCAACATTCGCCAAGCCAAACAGCCGCAGTGATGGGATGGGTCAAAAAACAAAGAGATATGTAAATTCCTGAGACCTTCGTGGATGCAATGCAACAATTCCACTGGACACAGGGGAGCGGTGCATCGGGTCCGGTCTGTAGTGGGGAAGCTATGCTTTGATTTTGAGATGACTCTGATCCACGGGTGATGAGTTGGGGAAAACTTGCTGCACAGGGACGATGCGTGGAAATCGGGGATATGTTGGTGAACATTGCAGCATGCAGCGCTGCGTTGATTTATCCATCTGTGATCCCTCGATGTATTGATTCTTGCAGTGGCAACAGGGACTGCCTTGGTTCAGTGGCACAGCGGTGCGGGGAAATTCTTCTTGCATAATGGTGTGGCATTGGAAAAACTGTTGCAAAAAGAGTGATGCTTCGATTTTCTTGTTGTTCAATTGCTTTCCAGCTCAATGTAGCTGAAACAACTTCCAGAACCTCCACATAGTCACAGGCACTTCTTGGCAGATCAGAACTCCCAGCAAGGATGTTCAGGGGAGCTGGGGGTGAAGTTGTTGTATTCCTGAGACTTTAATACAGAAATTAAGCTCTACTCAAGCCCTTGGAGACTTTCATAAAGCAGGGGACAAAGCACACAGCAAAGTCCTTCTCCTTTCTTTGGCAGAGACAGCAACTGCAGGCCAAACCCAGACACACAGCAAGGGCAATACTCCTACTCAGTGTCTCCAGATCTTCTCCTTGGTTAAGGTTCCTCTTGATTCCAGAAATAGTCGAAAGTTCAGGGGGTTTAGTTCTAATACTTACACCCCAACATGTCTTTGTTCTCTTTGTGCGAAGGTCTCTGAGCCCAATCCAAACCGGTTCTGTCGTCACTGGTGCAGCTGCCCGGCAGAAGGTGGAGACAACATTGTGTAAGGCAGACAGGCCCTATTCAGGTGCAAGGGAATTCTCCTCCCACCATTCTAAATGCAGACTGGGCCTATTCAGGTGCTAATTAGAACTCCTCCCCCCACTCTGAATGCAGCCCAGGTCTATTCAGCCCAGCCCTGCCTCATTTAGGAAAGGCAGGACACATATCACCCCCCTGGTGGCTGTCTGAGAGAATGCACCTCCCACCCCCTGTCAATCCAAAACCAGACAGCCAATACACAAACAGGCAGAGGCACACAGAATGGTTAAGCAAGAAAATGCCTACTTTCTAAAAGTGGCATTTTCAAACACACAATTTAAAAACCATCTTTAGTAAAAGATGTGTTATTAAATTCTGAGTTCAAGAGCCTACACTTTATATTTCCATCTTATTCCTATGGAATATATGGTTGTAAAATGTTACAACGTATTCCCCATTCAGTCCTATGGGGCAAGATAGCTTTTCAATAGAGAAAAACGAAATTGGCAGTATTTCACTATCAGGACATGTTACACACATTAGTACTTGTTCTACCTTTCAAATACACTGCCCCGTGCCCAGGGAGGTACCTTGGGCCTACCATAGGGGTGTCCTATATGTAGGAAAAGGGAAGGTTAGGGCCTGGCAAGTGGGTGCACTTGCCAACTCGACATGGAAGTTTACAACTGCGCACAAACACTGAAGTGGCAGGTATGAATTACCTTTTCAGAGCTACTCATTTGGGTGGCACAATCAGTGATGCAGGCCCACTAGTAGCATTTGATTTACCAGCTCTGACACACTCAGTGCACTTTACTAGGGACTAACCAGTAAGTCAAATAAACCAATAGTAGATAACCAATCATGTACACAATTTACACAAAGAGCATATGCACCTTAGCGCTGATTAGCAGTGATAAAGTGTCCAGAGTTCTAAAACCAACAACAACAGGTCAGGAAAAATTTGGAGGAAGAAGCAAAAAGTTTGGGGATAACCCTGCAAAAAGGGCCAAGTCCAACACCTATACTTTTCTTTATATCCTCCATTAGGGCCTGATTTAGATCTTGTTGGATTGTGTCCCAACATCACTTTTTTGGTGGTCTTGCCACCCACCGTCTTGGCAATCTGTCCAATCGATTTAGAAGTTGCCTGTCACAGGAGTGAAGACGGTGACGTCCCACTGCCTCTATTGCAATCTTTCTCCCTCATCGACAGCGTCAGAGGCAGAAGCGGCTTTCGGAGGGTGTCCTGCCAAGATTCCTGCAGTCCAGATTACGATGTGCCTTTCTGTCAAGGCAACTGTGGCAAGGAAACCTTGACACTCGAGTTAGCGGATCGGAAGAAAAAGAGGTGAAAATGCACCTTTTTTGAGGGTCCCCCCACCGAATCTATCTTGAACGCCATTGTCTAGATCCTTGCTGTGCTGCTGCTACTTGACAACAACGCTCAACCACCCCATTGTTGCTGGTATGTAAGATAGGTTTTTGTGGTGGGTGTACATTCAACAGTGTGTGTATGCTGTTGGTTTGCAACGCTATATGTAAAGAAATGGGCAGTACACACTACCTACATATACAGTTTGACAGATTCACAAGATATATGTGTATTGATATGAAAATAAGTTTACTCAACTGTCTCCACACCACCGTGGCCTCACTCCATCAGGACTCCATAGCCAGGACACCGCCAATGCAATGGGATGATCTAAATCTTCTCAGCGGAAACCAGGGGGCATGATGGCGTTGGTGTCTTTTTACTTAGTAGAGAAGACCACTGACATGGTAGTGTCCTGTCAATTGCTGCAACATCTAAAAATGCCGGGCGGACCGCCGCTTCAGCGAGGTGGCAGTCATACCGCCAAGATCTAAATCAGGCCCTTAGGCTTAAGTGATATTGCCAGTATCGAGTGAGTTGTGGCACCTCAGCTACATTACACCCTTTGTTCTGCAGCCATTCCTTTGCCTATCTCGTAACCCCCTGCAGTTGTGCCGCCAGGTAGTATAGGTGAAATCTTGAGCTGCCCACTCTATGTCATGTGAAGGCATTTGTAATTTTTCCATTGTACATCGTTCGGCACCCCATATCAGGTCCACCATTGCAGCATCTAGTTCCTTAAAGAGGCTCATCATTATCTTAGATGAAGAGCAGCAAACTATTGCAGTAAACATGGCGGGATAACATTTGTGCCAGGGTTATTGTTCCCACTACAGACAGCAGCAGCATCTTCTAGGAAGCAACACTTCTCCTCACAGCTGTTAGGCTGATATAAAGTTTCTGCCCCTTAAATCTGACTCAGATCACCAGAGCACAGTTAAGCACTAATAAATATTATTATATCAGGTGTCAACAAAGAGGTTTCATGTCTCCAAGAGAGAGTACAATATCTCTGCACAACTGTACGTATAGGGTGTATTGATGGTGATAAAACTCCCTCTTGACCCCCCACCCCACTTCATCTCTTTCAAGCAGCTCCTCTCCGGTGCCTTTATCTAATTTCTTACAAAGACTATCAGGCCTTTCCATCCTCTGGGATCCCTCTAGCCCCAACCAAGCCATCAATGTTGAGTTATCTGGTACATTGACTACATCTTCCATGGCAACTGCAGTCTTCCAGGTGATGCATAAACCATGATTACATTGTGTTGTAAGGTAGACCCTAAAAACAGGGAATCCAAAGGGCCCATTGGATACCTTTCCCTTCCAAGGTCTAAAATTAAAAATACCTCAGAACACCATGGTATCCCTTTTATTTACTGTGTTGCTGGTATGATTGAATATAAAAATAGGCGGTTATCTATGGAGGTAATGGTCCTATACCCCATCTGCAAGAGTTGACAAGTTTCAGCCCTTTGTCAAGGAGGCTACCAGGTCCAGTGCTTTCCCCAGGCCTTAGAAGCTATGCCCCAGAATGCAGTCTTTGTCTGTCAGTCAAACCCGACTAATTTTGTCAAGGCAATACACAACATGCAACAAATATTTGGCACGTATAAGGTACACGAGTGCACTTATTTTGATCAGGTTCCTCTCTTTTAGATTCCTGAAGGAGGAGAAGGCAAAACAACACAGATTATTTTAAGGTTTCTGTGGCGACTTGCTTCAACATGCACTATTCTGGTGAACTCTCTGTAACTTCCCCTCAAATTGGTGATAGCAAACTTACTTTTGTGGGAAAAGATCATATATGTACATTTATTTTAGGTCCAGCTGCATATCAATTCGAGCTCACACTTGTGCTGTGATATCCAGTTGCAGTAAGAATGGTACATGCTTTTAGCACATGCATAAAACTGATTAAACTTACATTGTCAAGGTCTGGCAAATAACTACCATCTCATATATAGCCTCTAGACTACATGGGAGGAGTGCAGGACATGCCCCTCTAATCACACACTAGTTCAAGGATACAGGGTGTCAGGAAAACGAGACATAACGGAGAGAACGAAAGAAACATAAATTATAATTAGAGTGAGCAATGTGTTATCCTCCGGTAGCCATTGTCTCCCAGGATGCCATGATCACTTACTTCATCAACGGCAACATATCTCCTATTCACCTACTTAGTCTGTGTCTCACCTTTCTGTTGTTACCAGATGGTGTGTTGTGCTGTTTTTTATTTTGCAGGGCCATGTTCCTTGTATGGAGCCTCGAGACATAGTGATATTATCTGGCCCCATGCGTGATAAAGTCAACGCCATTACACATAAAACGCACCGCTAAGCAGCCTAATTGGATACATAGTACCCATTGTAGAAACGTCGCTAGGGTTTTCCTTCTTAGATTAAAACAATCTTGCCAGTAGGAATGCTCATAGAAAAGTTTAAGAAAGAGAGACATATTTTGTTGGCATGATGACACCCAGGGCCATATGTACAAGCTGCTTTCGCTTCCACAACGTCACTTTTATTGACATTGTGGTGGTGATAGGGCTGTGCCTTATTTACAAGGCAGCGTTAAGCCACATGCCGTGGCTTAACGCTGCCTTGTAAATAAGGCCCACTTTCACGCTACGGTTAGCGTGAAAGGGGTGGGCAGTGGGTGTTGCGGTGGGCGTTCCACCGCAAGACTATTAAATTTTACCCTGTCTCCTATGTACAAGGGTGGCGTACATAGGATGCAGAGCCAACATTAAGACTAGGTAAAACCCGGTCCTAAGTTGGTGAAACGAGGAGGAATGCATTATTTCTCCTCGTTTTTGCTTTTTCCATGTGTGCCGCCTTGTGCAGCACACATGAAAAAGCAAACTGCCATGGATTGTTTATGTACAGGAAGATCCCCCTTCCTTTATTTATTTATTTGTTTAATGTGATTTTATATAGCGCAAACTTTATCCAAAGGTGCCAGAGCGCTTTACATAAGAACCAGTTGCAACACATAAGAACTTAGGATTACATGCGTTACATAAAAGATACAAACAGAAATAATTGCACATGTACAAGATGTAAAGTCACACAAGGAAAAGATACAAACAGAAAGAAAAATTGCAAATGTACAAGTAGTAAAGTCACTCAAGGAAGAGATACAAATGGATATACTGTAAGAGTCACATAGGAATGGTAGAGAGTACAAAGGTCTACTGCATATACTAGTGATTAGAGTTATGTCTATATACACATAGTAGATTTTGTCAGGTCAAGACCCCCCCAAAAAAATCAGGAGAGCAGAGTTTCATTAACTGGGGTCGGAGGGGGGATGCAGTCACAGCACCAAGGGAGGGTGGGAGGGATACAAGGGTATGGAGAAAAGGCAAAACAGAAAAGGGAAGAAACATATGAGGATCGTCAAGGGGAAACAAGGGAAAAGGATAAAGGACGAGGGAATGGACAAGATGGCGGATCAGTGTCCAGAGAAAAGTGCCCGAGAACAGCAGCAAAATGGCGGCCAGGACAAAAGAAAAAGTAAAGAATTCCATGAGAGTCCGTGGCAGGACAGGCCGCTCCGATGAAGAGTGTTCTCTGGGGGCCAGTAAATAGAAATGCCATGAAGCAGCACACATGACAGTGACAGAATGGCATTTTAGGAATGCTTATGTGCAGGAAGGGACACCTTCCTGCACATAAACAATCCTCTTTTGCACGCAGGCACCCTTGCCCTATTTTTCAAGGTTGCCTGCGTTGGCGCTACATGTCTAAACTTAGTGCCATTGCAGGGGAAAATGCAAGACTGTACCACATTCTTGTAAGTATGGTACAGCCTTGCATTTCAGAAGTGGCAGAGAGAGGCGTTAAGCCATGATGGCTAATGCCTCTTTCCGCCACTTCCTTGTACATATCTCCCCCAGTACTGTAGTGCCTTCATGTGTTTTTGTAAAATGGACACATTTTCTATATTATTTCTTTAAATGAGTTATTTAAAGAAATATTTTATTTATTATACAGTTGTACAGGCAATATAACAACAGTAGTGAAAATGCGCCAGGGAAGTCACAAATACCCTGGGGATATAAACTTGGAACTATAACTGGAGTGATGCATATATATCCTCTGTGTGGTTGACTCTATACCATGTTTTTGGTAAGTGATACAATAAGGGTGCCAAAGAAAAAATCTAATTAGTCACCCAGAGCATATACACCATGTACCATTATTAGGAAGAGTTATTCTGGGGCCATGGAATGGTGTCATTTAGTCCTGTAAGGTAGGTGCACAACCTATACATCCATCGTTGTTCTCAAATTAGTAATACCTTTGGTGTATTAGATTTAATGTTGATCTTTTCAATAATGGTCAATCACAGGTTATTCTCTGTGTGGTCACCTTCTAGGTAATGTGCTGCAAGGAGGGTTGTGTTGCATTGGCATCTGATGTTACTGTAATGTTCACCTATGCAGATCTTTACTTTTCTTGAGCCCATCCTGATATATAGTTTTTGTCACAGGGTCACCTAATGACGTATATCACATTACATTTATGCAGTTAGTCTGGCACGGTTGTTTCCATAGAGTATCAAAGCCCTGATCAAAAGTTTTTATGGGTGTTGTAAAATGACATACAGCAAAGGTTCCAATGGAGCATGCCATACAACCTTAGGCAGATCCCACAAAGTGTGTTTCACCTTAGTATCCTGTTTAGTTCTTCTGTGGACCAGTATGTCCCTAGACTTACATTTCCTTTAAAGTGGAATAATGGTTTATCATGGTGTAATTTTCCCCTGTGCAAGATCCACCAATGTTTTGAGATAATCTTGTTGACTGCATTGGAGTTAAGCACTTACCCAAATCAGTTTTGTCTTGACTGTTTTTTGTTTGTCTTCTAACAGTGCTTCTCTATGGTTTTTGCATACCCACATGATAGCCATATCTATGATTTTTTGGGGGTAATGTCGAGCTGTACGTTTTTTCAGTTAGGATTTTTGCTTCTGTTTGTAGTCTGGGTGGTCAGAAACATATTTGCAGATTTTCGGAATCTTTCTCATCGTTACCCTGCCAGATAATGAATATGTTGTCTGTGTGGAGCCGCCAATTGATGACATGTTCATCAAATGAGTTGTTCGACCAAATATGATATTTCTCAAACTGATGAGCATACAGACATACTAGGATGGGAGCGAAGGTGCTGCCCATCGAAGTTCCATCTTTTTGTAGGTAGGTGGAACATTTGTAGTAAAAAAAAATAAAACTGTACCAGATAGAATCTTACAATGTATTACGTATCCTATGATATAACAGCCATTTGTTCCAGTTGCAAAGATTCTATCTGAAAGAGGGTCAACTCATTGCGTTTGAGTGCACAGAAATGGAAAATCTAACAAAAAAATTAATATTAAGAAATTGCTAAACAAACCCACATAAACATTGAATGGGATTCTTACTTACAGAGAAATTCGGGCTTTAATACGCTCAAAAGTCTGGTAAAGTCAAAAAGTCAGGTGCCTAGTTAATAGGATTTTGTAGTCAATGACAAGTGGATTAGTTACTGCACCAACTGGTGCCCAATGCTCAAGTGAAATTACTGATGCTGAAAAAAGGATAAGAGAGTTTATGGACCTACATCTCATGGTTGGCTGGTGGCAGGGGACAATTTCACATGGAAAGGGCACCTATTGAACCAGAGCAATGACTGAATCCATATTTTCCCATTTGCAACAGGGATCAGGGATTAAGACTTAGGGACAATATCGCTTCTTAAATTACAATTAATAAGAAAGCAAACAAGGTGCAGCATTGTAGAAAATGCCCCAGCTGCACAATGTGCATGTTCACCCTCTTTGTGTGTCCCCAGGGCACGCTGGTTTTACAGAAGGGATTACGTAGATGCTTGTGAGGCCCCTTCCGTAATACAGATAGTGCTGGTGCATATGGAGCCCAGTGATTTCATTAAAGGGCATTCCCTCATTTGCATGGTGGCATGGCCCCATGCAAATGGCAGAATCATTTTGCCTCTGCACCCACGACGTATTATGGATGCAGGTGCAGAGGCAAACATGACTTCAGGAGGCACACTTAAAGTGTGCCACCGTTTTGTGACACACTTTAAGTGCACCTGCTACAGGCAACCCTCTGGAGGGGAAAAAAGGGTTTCCATAGACCCAAAGGCATCTGGGTGCAGGTAGGTGCGGTCACTCACTGCACCCGCCTGCAAAAGGATCTCTCTCCCCTCTTAAATGTGCACACTTTGAAGCAGTGGCAGCCGCTCCGTATTTCACTTGAATGTGCTGCCCCTAGGGCTGCATTAATTCGCACCTGCCCTGGTGGCGCCACATTCACTGTGATATGCACAATTTCCATGTTTGTGCATGGTGCACCTATTTAAAGATGCCCCATAGCACAAACAGGGAAAGTGTACCGTATATTTATTACAAGCCCAGGTAGAGTGGTAGTTCAAATAACTTCAGCAGCATCAAAATTAGGGGTGGGCATAACTTGCGTATTTCTGTATAGCGTAATCTTGTGGAATTAACCAAAAATTGAAATAAGAGAAAAGTAAATCTGCATTTAGCACTATTTTCTTTTTTCAAAAATGGATGTGAGGATGCATTTTGCTCTAAGAAATAATGCTAAATGCAACAGAACATGAAGAGCGAGCTCAAGCATCTACTCGCACTTGCTAAATGTGCAGTGGGGTAGGATTTCCTCCCAACTTACTTCTGGCATTTAGTGCTAGTTTCTTAGTGCAAAATGCACCTTTGCTTCCAAACTGTACATGAGGATGCATTTTCCCCTAAGAAATCATGCTGAATACATGCTCACTAAATTTGCTCTTAAGCAAGCGTATCTTATCACATTATTACGCTAATTCTGTGTCAAAGAGTAACATAGAATTACTAAAATTACTCCAATTACTCGGGTGTAATTGAAATTTTGCCCAGGCCTAATTAAAACCAGTCACAATCAATAGGACAATATCTTAAGACTTGGGGTTAAAGGATCATTTTACCCACTTATCTTCTGGGCAGGCAATCGGATGGGGATACTATGGTAATATGGGGCAGATCATTGTGTTGGAGGTTCACTACATCTACAGACTTTTATTTTCTACCTAAGTGTATATCTTCATTTTGGGTCTGAATAGCAGGGCCGCATGACCCTTGCTACTACAGTATGGCTCACTGTCTCTAGACAACATCCAGGCCTCAATTTTCTTACCACTGCGCCTGTTCTTCAGGCTGGGATCAGCTCCTCACCAGGCAGTCAGCATATTGGATTCCTTTCCTCCTAGGCAGGTAAACGGCAGCAGGGTTTCCTCCACAATCTGAGGCTTGTTCATAGCCTTGCAGTCAGAAAAAACTCTTAGACAGAGGAAACCTTTTCACCCTGTTTCCAATTTGTTCTGCCTAAAGTTCAAGCATTAACTCAGAGATATTTCAAATGATATGTATGAACTTGAGACATATGGCATGAAAAAAATCAATGAGTGTTCTGCTCTGCGCAGAGTGGTCGGAATTTTGGGAGTTTCATTCTTCGGAATTCCGCCATGGAGCAGAGTGGGCACAGCAAGATGCAGTTTGTTGTAAATCATTTTAGCTACATTATTAATAATAATAATTATAATAATAATAATAATAATAGTAATAATAATCTTTATTCGGAGTTTCAAAGTTAGAAATCCATAAAAGCAATACATAGTAAAAACAATTTTGAAAAAAGTGCGAGGTGATTACATATAACAAGAAAGTTCCACATCTAATTTGTAAAATCATTGATTTGTTTAAGAAGATTACTTTAAAGATTTTTTCTATGTCTATGTATACACTTCAAAAAATTAAGAACATGGTAACAAGTGGCTTCAGTGTCCAAAAGCTGCAAGCACAGCATGGCCGGGCGACATTGCCTAAGGCCCCAGGATTTTAACAGAGTCAATAGCCAAACTTTGCGATGTTCCTGATAAAACTTGCAAAACAAGACAGTATGGAGGGTAGTTTGTGTTGATTTTTCGTCACAGGGGCATAAAGGTGGATTCGGATCCCAGACGTTTGGCGTTGGGAAAGCTACCAGTCTGTGAAACATATTTAGTCTGAATCTTATCAGAAGGTAGCGGTCAAAAATGCCAATGTTAAGGGTTAGATAGGGCTGGATTGAAAAGGTAGATTGGACCATTATCGCGTGTTGAACGGACGGTTTGCCTACTTCTGATTGTAATCTTAGATTTTCCAAATGTCCCAGGGCTAATGTTTTTAGTTGTTTCTTAGTAAGTTCTACGATTTTTTCAGGATTTAAGTAATATTGCTCTGCCCCAAGGTCAATGAAGAAGTTCCTGATATAGGCTAACCATTTGATTTTTAGAGCATGGTCTAATAACATTGCATCTACCAATATCATCTTGGTGAGGTCATTTTTTTCTGAAGTCCAAATGCGACGCCATAGGAGTAGCGGTTGTATTTTTGCAAGGTCTTCGATATGTGGGACACCAAGTTCAGCGTGGCAGGCGTAAGTTGAGGATCGCTTTGGGGCCAACAGAAGAAATCTAAAAAAGTTATTTTCTGCTATTTGCAGGGTAGTGACATCCGTATGACCCCATAAACCTGCTCCATATAGGGCGGTCGATTGGCATTTGGCCTTATATATTGATAACAGTTCCATGGGCGGTCGTTTTCCCAATTTTTGTGAGAACGTTACCAATGCCGCTAACGCTCTTTTAAAGCAGTGTTTCCTGGCTTCCACTGCCTTTTTCCAGGAGAGTTTATTGTCCATTGTGACTCCCAGATAGCAATATTCAGTTGCAGAATCTATTTTCTGAGTATTAAGGGTGATGTTTTTTTGATGTTTTCTCCCTGCGCCTGCCGTCATCACAAAAGTCTTTTTCACATTTATGTGAAGGTCTAAAGTACCCATGAATTGAGAGTATCTGTTAAGGATCTTTTGGAGTTCGCAGGGAGTTCGTGCCAGGAGGACAGCGTCATCCGCGTAGAGCAGAGCGGGAATCGGGCGATGTTTTGCCTGTGGAAGGTCCCGGGCGCCCTTCAAAAGCTCAACCTCCAAGTTGTTGGTGTAGAGGGAGAAAAGGAAGGGCGCCAGGACACATCCTTGTCTGACTCCACACTCCACTCTAAATGGCGCTGTCAACTCTCCCTTTGTGCCATATCGGACTCTAGCGGAGGGATTGGAATACATTTCCCTTAAAAAGTTCAGGAGTGGCGGATCTACCCCCATTTGGGCTAAGAGGGACCACAATTTGGTATGAGAGACACAGTCAAACGCCGCGGACAAGTCCACGTAAATCATATAGAGTTTGTCTTTTTTGGCCTGTACATATTTTCCAAGGATAACGGAAAGGTTTAAGGCTTGCTCCACAGTTTCAAAACCCTCTCTGAAACCAAATTGTAAATCAGATAATATACCTCTCTCCTCCACCCAAACTTGAAGTCGCTCCAGGATCACCCTGCCTGCCATCTTCCCCAATGAGTCCAACAAAGATATTGGGCGGTAGCAAGCAGGGTCCTGGCGGTTACCTTTCTTAAATATCGGTACCATGACGGACCTTGTCCACGACTCCAGAATTCCTTTCTTTGCCACTGCGGTGCACACCCTTGTAATGATCGGGGCCCAAAGATCTGTTTTATATTTAAAAAAGTTGGCCTGGACTCCGTCCGGGCCTGGAGCTTTTCCACTTTTGGTTGAATTCAGGGCCAGGAGGATCTCAGAGATTTCAAAGTCTATTTCAATAGGGTATATTGGAGGTTTTGCTTTTTCCTCTTCTGTTTCTTGGTCAGAGAATGGTTTTTGGAAGATTTTAGCGAAGTGTGATACCCATTCTGACGCATCTATCGCGACTTCGATTTTTGGTATTGTGTCATCAGCCAGAAAAGGGGTTCTTATTATTCTCCAGAAAGCCTGGCAGTTTTTTTCCTGAGCACTAGTATGGAGTTCGTCCCAAATGGCTTGATTAAGTTCCGCTTTTCTCTTTTTTCTAATTTTATGATATTCCTTTCTTAGGGCGGATATAGTATGAGGGTCCCTTTCATCTTTATTTAGAGCTAATTTAAGTTTTGAATGAGCCTGGGTACACTCTTGATTGAACCAACCTTTTGTTCTGGATGGACCAGCTTTGTGTTTTGCTGTGAGTAGAGACTTTATTTTGTCCATGATTTGCGCAAAATTATTAAGGAGTTCCTCATCTTCTGTCGACACAGCAAGGCATTTCTTGATTTGGGGATATACTGATTTTATCAGATCTTTAGTAATTTCCTCTGGATTTATCTTCCCCCACTTCATTGAGTACCCATTTAATTTGCCCATGTTTATATTTTCCTGGGTCAATGCACTAGCTATCATTATGGGAATAGTCTGTTGATGATTTATAGTCAATTCCATTTTGAGTATGGCATGGTCACTTTGGGAGTTGGGTATGACTTCAAAGCTTTTTACTCTAGGTTGTAGGCTTGCTGATATTATAATGTAATCAACCGTGGTACTGAAACCTCTTCCTATATAGGTCGGTGCTAGTGAGCTGGTTCTGTGATCCAAAGTATTTACTATTTGGAGGTCCAGATCTGATAGGAGATCGTTCATTGTTCTACCCGCATTATTGTGTGAGAAATGGATAAGAGAATCACCTTCCTCTGTCACCATATCAGGACATTTTTGCTTTGGTTGGGTACATTGATGTAAATTAAAGTCACCTGCCCATATTATAGATACTACACCCCTTGCTCCTTGTTTCTGTCTAAGGGTAGTTAGTTTTTTATAGAGGTGAGCCAAAACTCTCTGAAGCTGTTATTCCTCAAGGTTATTATAGAAGTTGATGATGACTACAAACTCTTTTTTAGATAGGGAAATACCAATGATCTGGAAGTTAGGGTCCAGCTCAATGATATTTATTTTTATGTTTTGAATGGTGTTAGCTACATAGATATTTAGTCCTCCCTTTGGTCTACCCTTTTGTCCCGCCAGCGCGGGGGAAAAGTATGTCTTATACCCCTGTAGATGCTGTTCTAGTTGTGACCATGTCTCCTGTAGACAGACTATTTGATGTCTGTGTACATGGTACATGATGGTCCAATCCTCCACCTTTGACCGTAGTCCTGCAATATTCCAGGAGATCAGGCTCAAAGTTGGTGAGTTGTTTTTGAGGGTTTTATCTGTTTGTAGGTTACTAGGAATAGCTGGGTCTTCAGGAATTGGAGGGGTGTCTGGGAATGGCAGGGAGTCAGGAGTTTTAGGGGACTGTTCTTCTGGCTGTGGTGGTCAGTCGACACACTCTAGGCCACTATACATATTTGTTAGAGGTAGACCGTTCCAGCCATCCCAACGTGGGGGTTCTCTATAATTTCTCCACTGCTCTTGCCCTCTCCATTCGTCCCTTTCTCTGCCTCGATAATGAGGGCCTACTGTATACCAGGGTCCCTCTATTTGCGAGGGGGCATCTTGAAATGTGGGTGGGTAAAAAAAAGAGAGACGTTTTATTCCTACCCCCCCGTTTATGGTATGGCCCTCTCCTGAGCAGATATGTTCTACTATTCTGGGATCCTCGAAGGTTATTAGGAAGCAGTCCCCCTGTATTGATTTTCTACCATGACCGACCCAAGGGGCTCTTCTGACCATCAGAATTCTGCTGGAACAGTAGGGGGGTGGTGGTGGGCGATTTATACTAAGCCAGTGTTGTATTTTGTTTTTTAAGGACCAGTTTGGTTCATGTTTTTGGTCCGTGAGCTCTGGTACCCCTGTCAGTATGGCAACAAAGGGACTCGCTTCTGGTGGAAGTGTTACTGGTCATATTACTGGCCGTGTCTCGCCCTGTCGTTGTGTTTCTCTTGGTCGGTGTGATTGAGGTTGTTTAATTGGTGGTTGTCTACTTTTTGTAGCTGTGGTAATAGAAGTACTGGGGGTGCTATTTTTTCCTGGTGGGATTGTTGCAGCTACAGTACCTGATGGTTTAGTGTTGGTTGGAATTGTAGCTTGGGATTTCGGAGCTGTAGTAAGTACAGGGGTCGAATTTTTTGCAGTAGGTATAGAGGTCGAATTTTTTGTTTGGGCCACAGAGGTTATGTTTGCCGGTTTTTGTGCGCCGGGTTTTTGTACTTTTTTTAAGTTTTGTTCGCAGTTTGAAGCAGAGTTAGCTTTTACCGAGACTGAAAGTTCTGCTACAGCCTTTTCTAATTTTGCTAGGGTGTCTTGAATGGGTGAGAGGAATTTATGAAGAAGATTTTCAATTTTTTCCAACAAGTCAAGATTGTAATTACAATCAGTTTCATTTATTGGGGAGTCCTCAGATGCTATCGTTAAGTTCATCGTGGGTGAGGCTTCATGATGTATACTCGCAGTATGCCTACTCTGGTTACCCAGCAGGGGGGGACTAAGTGTACTTCCTATTTCCTCTGTTGCGGATGGGGTTTGTTTTTTCGTTGATATTTTATTTGTCTCTACAAAATTCTTTTTCTTTTTTATGGCTCCCTCCCTCCTCCCTCTTTCCTGTCTAACCTCCTCTGGTGTGGGGTGTGGAGCTAAATCAGGAGTTTTTTCTAAATCGGAGTCATCTATCAGTTGAGATTCAGAGAGTTGTGACACCGATAGATCAACTATATTTGGGAGGCTCTGCCTGTTGTTAATCGCTCCCTCGCTATGTCTCTGGCCTTTGGGAGGAACTGGTGTTCTAGCAGTTGCTATATGGCCCATTGAGGATCGTCGGGCCTCCAGGAGGTCTTGGGATACTCTCCGTTCTATGAGTGTGATGCTCTGATCTATAAAGGTGTTAGCCTTGGTTATAAAGCTATCTATAGGGCCTGTTAATTTTCCTTTCTTTGCTGCAGTCTTGCTTCTGCTTCCCCTTGAGGACATGTTTGTGCCGGTAGTGATATTAAGTAGGAGATTGTAGGCTAAAAGTTAGGGGGGTGGCCCAGCCCGGCTCTATCCGGCCTCTAACGGCCTAAAACGGCCCGCTCTTTGCCCGGTCTTAGCCCGAGCTACGGCCCGCGCGCGTCCCGCGTCGCGGGTGAAATGGTGGTGATTATGTAGTTGCCGGTGGTGGGCGTGTCCGTGGGCGTGGCCGCCGGGGGAAGAGGAACCAGCTGAGCAACGTGAAGGTTGCTGGTCCTCGCAGTCCCCCGGCTTGCAGGTGATGGTTATTGCCCAAGCCTCGAACCCTTAGGACTCCAGCTGGGAGCACTAGACTGACGCTGCCGAATGCAGGTCACGCTCACACCAGCGAGTCCTCGGGGAGGCAGCAATTAAACGAGCAGACAGCTTCGAAGTTGCGCGGACCCTGGCTCCGTCCTCAGCGCAAAACAAGCCGCGGAATTCAAAGAAGGCAAGTGAGTGGCACCCACGAAGCGGGTGTCACGAAGTTTAAGACTGGCTCGGTGGTGGGCGTGTCCGTGGGTGTGGCCGCCGGGGGAAGAGGAACCAGCTGAGCAACGTGAAGGTTGCTGGTCCTCGCAGTCCCCCGGCTTGCAGGTGATGGTTATTGCCCAAGCCTCGAACCCTTAGGACTCCAGCTGGGAGCGCTAGACTGACGCTGCCGAATGCAGGTTACGCTCACACCAGCGAGTCCTCGGGGAGGCAGCAGTTAAACGAGCAGACAGCTTCGAAGTTGCGCGGACCCTGGCTTCGTCCTCAGCGCAAAACAAGCCGCGGAATTCAAAGAAGGCAAGTGAGTGGCACCCGCGAAGCGGGTGTCACGAAGTTTAAGACTGGCTCGGTGGTGGGCGTGTCCGTGGGCGTGGCCGCCGGGGGAAGAGGAACCAGCTGAGCAACGTGAAGGTTGCTGGTCCTCGCAGTCCCCCGGCTTGCAGGTGATGGTTATTGCCCAAGCCTCGAACCCTTAGGACTCCAGCTGGGAGCGCTAGACTGACGCTGCCGAATGCAGGTCACGCTCACACCAGCGAGTCCTCGGGGAGGCAGCAGTTAAACGAGCAGACAGCTTCGAAGTTGCGCGGACCCTGGCTCCGTCTTCAGCGCAAAACAAGCCGCGGAATTCAAAGAAGGCAAGTGAGTGACACCCGCGAAGCGGGTGTCACGAAGTTTAAGACTGGCTCGGTGGTGGGCGTGTCCGTGGGCGTGGCCGCCGGGGGAAGAGGAACCAGCTGAGCAACGTGAAGGTTGCTGGTCCTCGCAGTCCCCCGGCTTGCAGGTGATGGTTATTGCCCAAGCCTCGAACCCTTAGGACTCCAGCTGGGAGCGCTAGACTGACGCTGCCGAATGCAGGTCACGCTCACACCAGCGAGTCCTCGGGGAGGCAGCAGTTAAACGAGCAGACAGCTTCGAAGTTGCGCGGACCCTGGCTCCGTCCTCAGTGCAAAACAAGCCGCGGAATTCAAAGAAGGCAAGTGAGTGGCACCTACATTATTACTCTGCCTTCATATTCCCTTCTCTATGTCTTTACCTCTTGTATTTGAGAATGCCATCTGCGTTCTGACTTCGACAACTGATGTTACTGAGTAATAAGTTGGGAGTCTGGTCAGAAGGCGTTGGGTTGCTGTTCCTGTTCTCCTGATTAAATTAACTGCACTTACCTAAGAAGTGTGAGCAGTCATTCTTTCAACAATTTGGCGACGATCATCATCTGACCAGGCTCAGGGCACTGCTTTTTATGAAGACCGTAGACAACATCGTGAGGAGAATTGTGACAGCGAGCAGAACCCTTCGCAAGACGAACCCTTTCAAAGAGGATCATGCCCCTCAGTGCCCACACCTAAGTATGCAAGGGAATTGAGGGGACTGCAGGGTACTCCAATGCAGTGCGTATCCCTTAATGCCTTTACATAAGTATTTAAGGGCACTGAGGGTTATCAATTTCAGTTCATGCTGGACGCCCTTACATACTTATGTAAGGGCACTGAGGGGTATGTGTCCTACAGTGGGACGTAAAATACTTAAGCAGGGCTGGAAGAGGCAGTATTCCCTCTAGGTTTAAAAATTACTACAGATTAAAGTTTAATCTGCAGTGGTTCTTAAAAATAGAGGGAACGCTCCCTCTCAGCTCTCTGTAAGTTAATGTTAATGTTACTACAACTTGTATAGCGCAACAGCTGCCCAAGCAAAGGGGCCTCCCCGCACTGACAACAGAGCAACTGACACGTTCGGATGAAGCAGGGGCACAGGCTACGCGGCGGGAAACAGGTGTGTTTTAATGGCCCTCCTGAATTCTAAGTAGTTGTTGAGGCCCCGGATGTGAGTAGGCAGCCAATTCCAGAGGTAGGCCGCCCTACTGCGGAAGGAGCGGCCTCCAGCCCGCCCTCTCCGTGTCCTGGGAACCACCACCAGGTGTTGACCTAGTGAGCGGAGGTGATGTGTGGGGACATAAGGCGAAAGCAGGTTGGATAGGATGCTAGGGATGGTGAATTTCAGGTCTTTGAAAGTGATGTAGAGCGCCTTGAATTCAATTTGCCTGGCCACCGGCAACAATTGCAGGGCTGATTTAAATTCGCCAGCGGAATTAATTAGTATTTTTATGTTACAAGGGTAACATGGTTTTACTAAATAACTCCGATTCCGTCGGAATTAAAAATTCCGTCCACCCCTAGGTTTGATACCACCCCAGAAGGGTTTTGAACATGCACAATCCATGAGAAAAAACGCAAATTGTGTTAAACTGATGATTGCAATTCGGGTGCAAACTCTGAGCCCAGTCTAAATTGTACCGTGCCATTCGTAATGAAGGAGTGTTCCGCTTCTGCACAATTCCGTTGTGCTTAGGAAAGCCACGCAACAAATAAACACGTTAAAAAAGGACACATTTTTCTGTATTGAATAAACCATTAAATGCAGAAAAATGTGTCATGTGTCATCAACTATGCAAGTCGCGTGAATCGCACAGTGTGGCTCGTTTTTGGCTTGGCTTTATTAGAGTGAAACTGATCTCACTATGTGAAGGGAATTCTTCGTATGATGAAGGCATCCGTTGCGAATTCCTATTGCTAGTACATAACTAAACGAAGAGCTGCTGGGAACTTTGAAGGATGAAAGGCTGTATTGACTCAATGGAAATGAACCAGTGACCACGGGCTTTCAGCACATCTCTCTGCACCTGCTACACCAACCACTGAATCCCTAGACTGTTGTCCTTTCGAGATCACAGTTTTCTGTGCTAACCTACTTGAAAGTAGGAGGTAAGAAGACAAACTGACATGTGTTCCCATTGTCAAATAACACCAGCTGTATTGCTTTGTCCTGAACATTTCCACTGCCTTTTGAAAAAAAAAATGTACACTAAAAAATGATAATGTACATTAAATATGCTTTAAAAATCTGCTTCGTTCCCCAACCAATTATTCTTTCACAAGAGCTGCTGAAGTGCTCTGAAAATGTTAATTACACCAATAATAAATTTGGAAGCATCGGCTGAGTAGATAAAAATGGCAGATTTAACCGCATTCTTATTAAAGCAATTTTCTGCCCATCAGAGAGACGGAGAAATGAATGTGTAAACCATTAGCGGTGGCTCAGATGCGCAGTGGACTGCCGCTGAAATATAGTTTAATGTTAGCAGCTCTGTAATGTCATTGGTGTGTCATACGCAAAAGCAATGCGCATTAGTTTCCTGCAATCTTCTCTTTATAAAATCATATTTTGAAAGCAAATCATACATACAAATAGAAATTAGCATTTCGAAAACCGGGGCCATTTCATTTCTGATCGCTCTTTTTCTAAAACTACTGTGATAATTTGCTATAATTATAGTGGTCCAAAAAGAATGAACAGTTGATAATAATCATCCTAGTCAGTGATCTTTATGTCCACAAAACTGTTGACCAGACCAAAATCTGTAATTGACTCAAGAGTAAAGTGATGCTGACTAAGCCAAAACTGATAAAAAAACATAAAAAACACAGTACGACTATCAAAATGATAGTACCCTCAGATAATTGACTTGCTGACAGCAGATCCAGAAATTTCATGCAAATATGTTTTTAAATGGTGCATAGATTGAATACCTTTCTTATTAGGGGAGAGCAGCTGTTCGTGTACTTCTAAGAGCTGCCTATTTACAAGCAAAAAACATAAAGGTGCACAATAATCGCTAATAGCAAAATCGCTAAATTACGAGGAATTGCATTTAAGGAATCTCTATTTGAGATTCCTTAAATGCAATTCATTAACCATTTTTTAATTGCGAATTCGCAATTTTTGGCCGCTATTTACCGCGAAGTCTGACTTCGCGGTAAATAGCGAAAACTTAGAAAAATGCACTTTAGTGCATTTTTCTAAGTTGTATGTTACACACACATATGTCCTTTGGGCATGTGTTTGCGCAACATCAGTCTACATTTCCATTTCAGGGGTGCTACAGGGTGTCCTTTGGACACCCCTGGCACCCTTGAAATCGCATCCTTAATTGCGATTAGCCTTTAGGCCCATAGGAATGAATGGGGAGTTATTCCTTATTTTCGATTAGCAATTTGCTAATCGCAATTAAGGAAGCTGTAGGAATCGCAATTTATCTTGTGATTCCTACATGAATCCCGTTTTTCAAGTCCTTAATAGCGATTCCTTAATAATCACTATTAAGGACTCGCAAAACGGGACAATGATGAATCTGGCTGCAAGTTCTTTAGTGCACGTCATTGAAGGTATCTTCCATTGGTGCATCAGGCGCAGTGGCACTGAGGCCTGAGCCCTAAGGGGCACATCCAACCCTGAACAGTGCTGTATTTTATCATTCAAACAGCAGCCAGGCTTCATTTGCTTCCTTTCACTAGGCACTGGCTACATTACTGAATTTGAAGAGACATTTATTGCTCTTAGGGGTGTGCGTCTAATGGTAGGTTAAAAGTTCCAAATGAAAAGAACAAAACAATCATTCACTTGTGCATATCGACAAGATAAATGTAGAGTCATGGAAGCTTTGCTTTCGAGAAGATGTTCTCTGGATGAAGAGACATCAAAATGTTTCCATCTCGAGACAAGTTTCTTGTTTCACAGAAGTCACAGGTTTATTTCAAGGTAGCTAGAGTCTACCTTCCATTGGCAGTAGCCGCTCGCATAGGTAAGAGCAGTGAGGCTGTGGGGTGGGGCAGGGCGGGGTGGGGTGGTGGGTGGTGGAAGTCGATTGACGATGAGATAAGTAATAGTAAATCAATAAAACCACTTACCTTGCGCTCGCCGCATCGCTGACTCGTCGATGCGGCGAGTGCAAGGTAAGTGGTTTTATTTATTCATTTAATATTGCTTATTCCTTCGTCTGTAGACTTCCACCACCCCCACCCCACCCAGCCCCACCACATCACCAATCTTACCTGCACGACTACTGTCCCTTGTGATGAGATGGTGAAGTAATCTACTACACAAAGGTAATAGAGGTGTTTGTCGATTACTGATTATCTCCTTATGACTGTAAATTTACTTAGCATGACAAAGCCAATATGTGTGGTTCGTTTTATAGTTTTAAACATATTATTAGCCTTTTAAATCATCAAAAAGCAACCAGATGTCACAGTCACCTTGCGAGGTATAAAAAGAGGTGTACCATATTACATAAGTATTGAGAGAGGTACATAAAAGCATCATCATGAAAGACAGTAGACATAGTTAAGTTAAACAATACAGATCTACCTATATGACAACTACATATAGTACATCATCAATTGTCCGTCTTACGGGAAATAAGTCCCCTAAGATAGAAAACAAAAACCCAGGAAAATTATAATCATCAATTCTTCATTTGGTAGATAAGTCCCCCTAAAATGGAAAGATTATAAGTTAAGTCTGCTGTATGAGAAATACACTAGGTATCAATATTGTAAACCAGAGAGGGAATGGGCAATGTAGAGGGCAGAAGGGAGAGGGAAAAGTGGGATAACCAGTCCAGACCCAGGACCTTCTCTACGTCCCCAGATTTGGAGATGATGGGTGTAACTGCTTGCTTTTCTCCAGAGCAAAGACATTGACTAGAGAGTGCCAGACAACAGAGGAAATACGAGGGACTCTCAGTTGGTTGGATTGTGACCCATGTGCACCTCTCAGGAAAGAGACCCAAGCCCCCATGTATGGAAAGAAAGATGGTTGAAGGCTTTCCATTCAGCCAAGATGACCTTCACAGTGATTGAAACACGGATCTAGCAACACCATGTCGATGCTTTGAAGGTTAAACTTAGTCCTAGAAGCCCAAGGACCTAGAATCACCATCGAAAAATCTAACAAGATTGGGGTTTCAAAAATAGCTGACAGGTGAGCCAGGATTTGATCCCAATACTGGGAAAGGAGGGGGCACTGGAAGAACATGTGTTGGTGAGAGCCAGTCCCCTCATTACAATTCCATCAAGTTTCATTGTCTCCTAAAGTTAGTTTATGTACTCTAGCTGGGGTCCAATGTAGTACATTCATATAGAAGAATTTTGATTGAAGGAGAGTCGGAGTTATTTTATTGCTCAAGGATAGTTTACTGATATTTTGCCAGTTATTTATGGAGATGTGTTGAAACACTTCTATGGTAAAATTTTGTATAGAGAAACAACTGTTGGGGTCGAAGAGGACTTGAGAGCATTTTGTGAATTTTGGTGGCAATGTGGCCTACACGTAGCAAAGATGTAAAACATGCAAGAAGAGACAGGTATTCAGCCCATCGAAGCATAGACAATTCTACTTAAATTTTTTCAGGAATCTATAAACGTCTAAATTTGACCGATCATGTGAATGTTCCAACCATGAGAAAGGCATAGGACTGCTGTTGTCATCAAAAAAGTCTCTAATCTGTGAAATGCCCTTCGAATCCCATGTAATGGGTAAGTGACTTGCAATATCAGTCCTTGTTTTATGGTTGTACCATAATGAGGCTAGCATAGAGATGTGTAAGGGTAAAAAGCATGTGTTTATCCAGAAGATTTAGAGCATTTATAGTATCTGAGAGTATCATCTAAGAGTGTGGGACTTGGAACTTTGATATTGTGGTAAGGGTAGATACAAATAAATGGTGAACAGGATTTATATGTGTTGAACATATACGCTTTCAACACTGATGACCCATCATTATGGCTCTTTCTTGATCAAAATAAATAAATGATATTCCTCAAGACTCAAAATTAATTGTGGGAGGTGATTTCAAACTTCAAATGGATCCAATTTAGAACAACTCTCTGCCTTCAAATTTAGATCCTCCAGGGCTCACAAACCGATGATTAAGTTATGCTCTTCCCACAATTTCCTAGATGTTTGGAGACAACGTAATCCTAAAGTTACCGATTTTACATTCTTTTCTCCTCCCCACTCTAGTTTCTCTAACATTGATTATCTTCTGGTAGATGCCTCACTACTCAAAGTCTCTTCAGATCCAAAGATCCATCCAATTCTTGTTTCAGAGCACACTGCCAAATCGTTCTCAAGTTTAAGCCAGCCACACAAAGGTGAAGGCAAAGTGTGGCAGTTGAACTCAGACATTTTAGAGAATGAAACTGATGTTGAAGAGCTCAACGAGGAAATTGAATTTTTTGTCAGAGAAAATGAGAATTTGGTGACCTCTCCAGTGATAATATAGGACAAATTTAATTGTGTCATGAGAAGGCAAATAATCAAACGAATGGCTAAAAAGAACCGAGACATCAAGGATTCTTTACAGTCTCTCTAGAGGAAATTAAGCAAGTAAAATACATGTTCAACACTATTGTTAGCAAAAGAGCCTATCTGTTTGTTCAAGCACAAAAACCAAATCAGCTCCTTAATAGAGCAAGTACAGGGCTTGCCAAAATACTTAAATTCTAAAACATAAGCAATCAAATCACCTGCATCAAAGCTCCATATGGATCACAAAAAGTTAAAACCAAAGATATATTGGAGGTGTTTAGGGATTTCTATAAGACTCCATATATGCCTCAGAACACACTGGAGAAAGATGGGTGTCAGGAGATTTTAAAATCTCTCCCTATGGCCTCCATTTCATACACAGATAGAGAACTCTTTAATAAACCGATTACATCAGATCAAATTATCAATGCAATAAAATCAATTGTTCTGGGCAGACTCCAAGACCCAATTGGTTCACCATTAGTTTCTACAAAACTTACACACACATGATCATCAATCACTTCAAAAATTCCTTGGATCACCTTACACTTAGCGGGGTAATATCGGGAATGGCCTCCAAGGCCACAATTATTGTCATCCCCAAATAGGATAAGGACCACTCTGAATTGAAGAACTTCCGACTGATATCATTATTAAATATGAAAGCCAAAATCTTTGCTAAGTTTCTTGCCAAACGGCTGGAACCCTCCTTCCCTACACTGATTCATAACTCTCAAATGGAATTTGTTAAGGGAAGACTTGCTAGAGATAACATACGTACATGTTGTCATGTAATTTTAATAGCCTGTCTCTCCTCAACACCAACAGCTACAATTGCTCTTGACGCCAAAAAGACATTCAACAAAGTTTCCTGGCCTTTCCTGCATGCAGTGCTTGAATCTCATAAGCTTGGCTATTCATTCACCAATATGAGTTATGGCCTTGTATGCTTATCCCAAAGCTAATATTAGAATTAAAGACGCCACTTCATCCTTTTTTAACCTCCACCAAGGCACAAGACAGGGTTGCCCCCTCTCCCTTTTGTTATTTTTACTCACCATTGATCCCTTACTTACACTACTCAATTCATCTAAGGCCATAAAAGGTCTTCAAATTGGCTCCAAAATGTAAAAGAGTTTCAGCTTTTGTGGATGATGTCCTAATTTTTAGTGAAGATATTGAGAATGCGATGCCCAGCATCCTTAGTATCATTCAGAAGTCTTATTACGTATCCGGTTATAACTTATAACTTAAAGAAAGATAAGACTGCAGTCTTACCGTCTGGTTCATTTTAACAGTGAAATGGATTCTTCATTAATTGGTGTGTGCATCTGTGGTTGCACAAAAGGGTGAATGTGAGGCTAAGTCAATGATTTGGTGACTGAATGAACGAGTAAAAGTGAGGCTGTTCTCATTATCATGTGTAGGCGCACTTCCCAAAAACTGCCAATCTGCATGTCCACAGCGTCCGTACGAGCACTATAGACATGGGATCAGCAGTAGCCTCCTGGTAGGCATTCACCTGGCCGCCACATGTCAAATTTTTTTTTTCATTTATTTATAACATTTTTCAAAAGGTAGACAATACAAGTCAGACAGAAAAAAAGAAAACAAAAACAGTCACAGTGTACATAGGTAGAAATTAGGTAGCATGTCTGATATCAGAAGATAAATCCATAGGGTTATGCAATCGGGGGTGCAACATACCAATTATACGATTTATTATCCAACCATGCCTTGGCTTCCACCGTATTCAGGTGTCAGATTATCTAATGGGAATAGTTCAAGAGCAATACCCCTAAACAGCTTGTGAGTATATTTAACAGAGTTGGGACCTAGAGAAGGAGGCCAAGCAGAATGCCTGCAGCTCCAAAGCATCTCTTTCAGCCTGGCTCCCACATCGAGAAAACAAACTGGATTTGCGATGATTTTTCACTCTTTTCCAGCTTAGTAACTTTGATACAGGCCCCAGAAGCTCTGACGGGGTAGCAGGTCGCTATATAATTGTCTAACCCTATAGAATTGGATTGTCGTAAGCAGGGTGATACCTTGCCTTTCTGATACTATCTCATCCCAACCATGCCCCACTTCATCCAGGTGTGAGTGGAGAATACAAGATTGTGGCAGCTTGTCATTTCATTAGAGTCTGCCATGCGTGCGTGGTGGCGTTTATAGAGTCCCGTATACTTGCATGCTGAGATGACGCCTGAAACAGAGATGCTGCCATGGGAGAGGGCGCAACCACCACCCTCTCAATGTGTAAATGTGGGGGAGGGGATGTTGGTGCAACCAATGGAAAGCGTCTGAACATTGCGCCACTTGATAGTACAGATGCAGAATCTAGGTAACACAACCATTTTCAGCAGAGAGATGCAACAAAGGAGAGACAGTGGCAGCCAAACCCATCTGCTAACGTCGTCTTCTAATTTAGCAATTGCCCTACCATAGCTCTCATTGAATACTATCTCTGAGTTTGTGTGTACTTGAATGCCCAAGTAACGCACTGAATCAGTGGACCAGCTCAGGGAGAAATCCAGTTCGATTGACTCCATGGCTGCAGTAAGGGGAAAAATGGTGGATTTAGTCAAATTAATTTTACGGCCAGCAGTTGAGCAAGACCCAAAGTGGTGGGCATACCATAGTCTCAAACACAAATTTTTAACCTTAGTTCTAGAGTTTGGAGATACCAGTCGATGTTTTCTCTAGTCTTGTTACTCCATACCGCCACTGGCTGCCTCATCAAGCCTCTCCGTCTCTTTGTGTCGCTATTCGGATTTAGAGTATTCTTTAAGGGCTTTCTGCAATGATTTCAGATCTAAGAAAATCTTTGATTTGCCAGTCATTGTAACTCTGAGTCTGGCTGGATATAACATGACATAGTCCATATTGTGCTCTTGTAGGCGTCGCTTCAGTGGAGCAAACTGACTTCTAGCCTCCTGAACCCTCATGATAAAGTCCGGATACAGCGATATCGTGGAACCCTCATATTGTAGGCCTCGTTTTTCTCTTGCTCATCTCAAGGCAGCATCCCTGTCCCTATAATTCAATAGGTTTGAGATCACTGGGAGCAGCAGGGCACCCGGGGGCGGCTTAGGGCCAAGCAAGAGGTGAGCATGTTCCACCACAATTATATCCGAGAAGGTATCTCGGCCCAGTAGTGTGACAAGAAGTTTCTCTATGAATACTTCCAATTTACCTATTCCAGTAGATTCTGGCAGGCCTGTAATACATATATTACTCCTCCTGAGTCTACTATTCCCCATTCACAAATGAAGGTTACAGCTCGCTCAAACCTCCGCATTTTAGGCTGGAACGTTGCAGGGCTGTACTCTAAACTTCACCAACCAGACAGGGTACAACTTATTAAAGACAACTCATTCTTTTATTTCAGGAAACATGGGCTAATCAAGATTTGTACATTAAGAGATTTAAATGCCATAATCTTTTAGCCACAACCCCCAGGTATGGTCGACCGCCTGGGGGCTTATCAATCTGAGTAAACATTGAGACAAGGGGTAGCATAAAAACTGTATGCACAGATAATAATAATTTTCAATGTATATTGTTTAAATGGGGAATTTCTTCTTTGATAACACATTTTTATAATACTGATTTTCACTCTGTTCCACATACACATTTTATAAATTTGTTTAATCTTATTGCATCTACTGAAAAATCCAAAGACTCTTTTAAGCTAGCGGGAATCTGTTTAGGGGTGATTTTAATGTCAAGTTATCTCAATCACGGGTAAGTAAACACCCACATAGCAGTAAAGAAATACGTAATAGGGGTAGAGAGCTAATGGACTATCTGAATATCCATAACTTTGTCAATGTTATGGATATTGCTGCAATTACAAAAGACAATGCCCCCCCTGAATGGACATTTAGAGGGAGGGGCTGCTCATCAACTATTGACTATGTTTTTTTCTCCCCCGTTTTGGAAGCTACCCTGCTTAAAGCCGAAATTATAGTCACAACCTTTGGGGACCATAATTCAATACAAATAACATTACGAATGTCTCCAGTTCCAATGCCACCGATAGAATGTGTTGCCTGGGAACTATTACTATCTATATATAACCTCTGACTAGTATGGCTTGGCAACCTATTCAGTTCAATGGTTAAGGGTAACACGAATTTCATTAATATCTGTCTTGAGGCCCTGGATCCACACCCTGAGGCTATTACCGCCTTCACTGCACTTGCAGAGTCATAAAATCCCTGCTGTCTAAACCCATTTCTACAGTACAGCGTGAACCTAGATGGTTCAATCAGGAGTGCTCTATTGCCAACAGGATGCTCCGCAAAGCCCTATCTGACAATCCCAGGTGTAACAACCTGGTTAATTCCTCAAGGTAGACATAAGAGGGCTGTTGCTAATAGGAAGGAACTGTTAATAAATAAGCACTGGGATGCACTCATTAATGCCGCTAGTCAAAATAATGGGAATATATTTTTGACTGCCATTGAAGAGTTTAGAGCAATGGGGCAACCATTAACTCCCATTATCTGCAACATAATGAGTGCTACCTGGGAAAGCTACTTTTTTGCTATTTACCAAGTGCCTGCCTCTGAACCCGATCTCTTCAATAACCGGGTACTATCTGGAGTCCCAATATCAATAAATGAGGTTGAGGAGGCAATACGTCAGAGTGCGAGCAATAAAGCCCCTGGTCCAGATTGGTTTCCCATCAATCTTATTAAATACAAACCACATTTTTGGACCCCACTGTTGTTAAATATTTTTAATAACCTAACAAATGCTCTATTGCCTAAGACATGGTCTACTAGTACCATTGTCCCAATTTTTAAAAAGGATGATCATACTCAACCTAGCTGTTATAGACCTATCTCCCTTATAGATAACACCTTTAAAATTTTAAGCAGAGTTTTATATACAGCATTTTTAACTTGGTCAGAGGACAATCATATTTTCGAACAATGCCAACTTGGCTTTAGGGGCAAAGTCGGCACAAATGAGCAATGTCTAAATCTTAATCTGATCATAGGGAAGTATACTATTGCACAGCACTCGCCACTTCACTTAGCTTTTATGGACCTGGCCTCAGCTTTCGATTTTGTTAACAGATCTCGTTTATGATCCACCCTTTTAGAATATGGCCTGGATGAGGCTCGTGTCCATTTTTTGCCTATCTTCATACAGATCTGAAAGAGCGGGTCAGAATTGGCGGTGGGGGAGAAGTGTCCAATGACATCAGTGTAGGTTGAGGGGTCAGACAAGGGTGTGTTCAGGCCCACCTTCTTTTTATCATTGATATAAATAACTTACATAAGTCACTGACTACACTAACTAATGACGTCCCCAGAATAAAAGGCAAAGTACAACTGGTGCTTTTATACTCAGATGATGCAGTTTTAATTGGGCGCACACCAAATGCACTACGCAGTTAAGTCCGAGGATTTACAGATTTCATGACTGGATTAGATTTATGCACAAATTTTAAGAAATCCTTTATAATGTCTTGTGGGTCGAGGAAATATCCTTTACATTTTATCTCTGTGGGTGACCAAAAACTAAATCGCACTGTTACCTTCCCTTATTTGGGGATGGTTTTCGCTGCGAATGGTTGTTGGTGTGAGCACATGGCATACTGCAATAATAAGTTTTCAAAGGCTTTTAACTCAGTACTCAGTCTTCCCCGGCCTGAAAGAACAGTGACAATTCCTGCTATTTTAGAGATTCTTAAGACTCAATGTGTAGCTACATATGGAGAAAAGGAATGGGGTATTGCCAAATGTTTTAGCGTCCAATCTAAGGAAAATAGATTTTTCAGAAAAATTTTGGGCGCTCAAATCACCACTCCCCTGTACATATGCCACAGTGAATTGAAATTAGGATACATCGAAGACATTATAAGGACCCGCCCCCATTATTTTGTTTAGCCATAATAAAGAACCCTGAAGCATCTCTCACAAGAGATATAATAGATGATTGTCTTCTTTGCAAGAAAGGGATGGATATCCCATGGCTTGCTGGGGTAATTAAGAGTTTGGAAAGCATTAATCTGGATAGACTGTTTTATAATCCAAATACAGCCGTATTAGTGGATAAAATAGTTTTAAAAGCAGCACTGTATGCACTTTATAGTATGGAAAGATTAGCAAAGGAATCGAAGAAACAAACTGTTGCAAAATGTATATCCATTGAGTACCATGAGCATTGTCTACCAAGCTACATTACATTACCAATGTCTCAATGGGAGAGAGGCCTCCTCTTACGTCCCTGAGCAGGGTCTGTAAGAAACCTGCTATGTTCTCCCTATGGGTATAATGCATCCTTAGACTATTTGCCATGTCCGTGTGATGGTCACAGCAGACAAACACTTTTACACTTTTTATTCTTTTGTAAATACTATATGAAATATGCACAATGGCTGTTTATTCCATATTTAAAAAAAACTGTCTCCTGTTAATTTATCAGAAGCTCTTGATTGCATACTTAAATTGGACAATGCTGAACTGATCTTGCGTATCACCACCTTTTTGAAAGTAGCTACTGGTGCTCGGAAAACAATGTGCGACCTATGAAGTTAATTGCATTTTGCTATTTATTATATGCACCTTACCTATGTATCATTGTATTTTGCTACCCAATGAACTTTGACATTGCTGCTAATGTGTTTTAATCTGTATATGTTTACTTTTATGGATACGCTGTTATCTGATTAAAGTCTTTGGAATGGAATGGAATGGAAATACTCCTCCTGGATTTCGCATCCAGGTCTTCTGCCTTGTCCTGCAAAGCAGTGAGAGTTTTCGCCAACTGTTTCGGGGCAATGTCGAGGCGCTCCGACATTCTGTCCATGCAGTATGCCAAGGTGTCTATTTTCCTATCTATAGTTGATAAACTTTTCTGCATCGCTGCCAGAATCTTTCGAATATCACCAGCAGTCTCATCTGTCATGTTGGTATGTCCCGCCGGAGACCGAGCTCCCTCCACCTCTCTATTCCTTGATTTGCGCTGCTCAAACTGTAGCTTAGGTTAGGATTCATCCACCTTATCCATTCTGGTGTGAGGGGGGCACGATAACCACCAGTCTCAGGTTCTGGGTTGCCCCAAGTGCCGTCCGCAAGTTCAAGGGCCCTAGCAGCCCCTGCACAGTCTCAGCTCAAGCCCAATTATAAAATCGGTGAATTTGGACTAAATAGGCACAGCAGTCTCTCAATGGTAGGACGCACCAAGCATGGGTTGGAGTGAGAGGACTCCTCTTGGGTGCAGGTCCACAACCCCAGCCAGTATTCTCAAGATCCCTCTGTGGCCAAAACTGGTAGACCTAGGCTGAGTGGGCACAGCAGTCTCCCAATGGTGGGTTGCACCGAAAGTGAGTTGGAGTGAGAGGACCTCTCCCGGGCATAGGCAGCGTGCTGCAAATCCAGTGTCAGCTGGTATGTCCTTGGTCTCTCTGTTTTTTTTTTTTAATTATTTTTATTATCATTCTCAAGGACATAACATGTCTAAGGTTAAAGAACTTACGGAACTTCGCACTACAGCATCCATCACCCGGATACAATAATTATATGACATTATAGCATATACAGAGCATCACACATAATGGAGTATTACAGGAGACAGTTGACATACATAGTTAAACAAGCGGATTCGTAAACAGATATGCAGTTAAATATTTCCAATAGTCCTTTGGTCAGGATCCCGCAGGCAATTCTTCTTCGTAAGTTTTTAAAGTGTCTTGACAATATGCTGTGTCACGAAGCCCATTGATTAATTTTAGGCGCATCTTTACTGTCCCAACACAGGGAAATTCTGTGCTTATCAAGGAGCAAAGCAACCATGCAAAATTTACGTTTGGTTGCCCGGACATCCTGCAGAAGTCCCAGCAGACAAGTGCGAATAGAACAGTCAATTTCAATACCTACCATCTCACCAAATTGCCTGGTAACTTTCCCCCAATACTCCCGCACAGACACACAGCACCAAGCAAGATGCACAAAGTCAGCCGCATCCTACCCACATCGTTTACATCTCGCATCCTGCCGCAAACCATATTTATACAATATGGCTGGCGTGTAGTATGTTTGATGTAAATATTTGTAGTGTAGGATCCACAGATTGCCATTGGGCTTTGCAGTTCAGTGAGAGAACAGGCTATCCACCACTCTTCCTCTGTAAGCACCTCTTCTAGCACCTCATTTTACGTGCCAGCGCTCTGTTTGGAGTGTTTGCGATTTCCTCTGGCACAGTGTTATACAGACGAGATACCAAGTGTTTGCTACTAGGGGAGATTATAACCATTTGCAGTGTGATAAGTTGCGAAGGTTCTGCCGGGTAAGTGGGATATAATTTCTTAATCGCCCCTTGAAGCCTGTGATATGTAAAGCGGAACAGTGGCGTTTGATTGCTGCCATACGCCAGATCATGCAGCGTTTTAAATACCCCGTTGTGATACAGGTCTCCCATCGTGTCAATGCCAACCTGTTGCAGTAACCCCATGCCTACCTCTTCTCCAATGACAGAGAGTTCTGGGTGATGATGTAGTGGCATTGCTGGGGCATGTAGCGGTGATTTACGCGCTAGGCTTCCTAACTTGTTCCAGGCTGCTTTGTGGCATCTATAGTATTGATGTCTTTAGAGTGCAGGGGTGGCCTGTGGTGTGTAATGATCGCTGTCAGCGGGATAGGTAGTGCGTCCCCTTCCTCTATGGCTGTATGCGTCAAATAAGGTATCCAATGGTACCAAAAATGTGCATACTGTGCTTGTGCACACAGGTAATAAAGCAAGAGATCGGGTATCCTAAAACCCCCTTGGAGTATGGCTGCGTTAATGCTCGTATTTCTATGTAGGCCTGTTTACCTGCCCATATTAATTTAGTCACTAATGATGACAAACAACGAAAAACTTCTGTGGGGGGCGGTATTGGTATATTATTAAAAAGGTAAAGGAGTTTTGGCAAAATTACCATTTTCACTATAGCTAGCCGATCTGCCATAGAGAGGGGTAGTTGGATCCAGCAAGCAATTTTTTCTTCCAATGTGTCTATAGCCCGTCCATAATTAGTTCTAATAACGACCTCTGGTTCCCAATGGTACCAGACCCCCAGGTATTCTACCGGCTCTGTTTGCCATTCCAAAGGAAATTCTGTGGTGTGGGGCTGTGTGGTATCTGTGAGGGAGATTATTAAGGATTTTGCCCAGTTTATTTGCAGACCAGATTGTCTCCCAAATTTGATATATTCACGTAATAAGGGTGCCAAGTGATGCTCCGGATCCCGCACATAAGGCATCATATCGTCCGCATATAAGGAGATATGTAGAGGCCTTTGCGAAAATTCTAAAGCCAAATAATGATGCCCTTGTCTAATTTTTCATGCTAATGGCTCAAGCGCTAGTGCAAATAATAATGGGGACAGAGGGCATCCCTGCCTTGTCCCCCGTGCTATGGATATGGAATCAGAAACATAGCCATAGATACGGACACGGACAGTGGGTTTCGTGTATAGTAGTTGTACCCATTGTATAAATACAGGGGGGAAACCCATCCTCCGCAGTACCGTCATCAAATAGGACCATTCTATAGAATCAAATGCCTTAGCGGCATCCAGCATCACTGTTGACCTAGTTGGAATGAAACCAGATTGATCCAGAAGGACTAGATTAGTCATGAGGGGTTGTAATGTTGTAGCCAGCAACTTTGCCAATATTTTGGAATCTACATTAAGGAGTGAGAGTGGTCTGTATGAATCACAGCACTCGGGGTCTTTAGTGGGTTTGAGGAGGGCAATTAATACAGAGTTTCTCAATGTGGGAGGAAGCGCCATCTTATCAAACGCATCACTGTACATGGCAACCAGATGTGGGGCCAGCAGGTCCACAAAGGGCTTATAAAACTCACATGTGAACCCTTCTGGGCCCTGGGCCTTACCATTCGGCAGCGATTTAATAATCTCCGTGACCTCCTTCACAGTAATGGGCAACGACAAATATTCACGCTGTACATCTGAGAGCCAGGCTATGGCCACGTCTGCCAAGTACTCCATGATCTCTACTGATAAGGCTGTGGGTTGAGACTCATAGAGTGCCCCATAGGTCCTCACAAATCCCTGCAGAATACCTTGCGCTTCACTAGTTACACACCCATCTTCCCCTCTAATTTGTAGGATAGACTGGGGGGCACGTCCCTCACAAGTTTTCGATGCTAACACCCTGACCGGTCTTCCCCCCTCACCAAACGCTCTAGCCGCAGCACGCTTCATTATGTATTTAAGCTCGTCCTCAGCATATGACTGATAATCCGTCATGACCGATCTAATATCCCCATATACCCTAGGACTTTGTGTATGCTCGTACTCACGCTCTGACGATTGCAGCTGGCGTTACAACTTCGAGAGCTGGCCACGTATATTTTTCAAAATACTTGCATTTGTACTGATGCACACACCACTCAATGTAGCTTAGAACGCTTCTCACACTAAACTAGGGTCATCAGTAGAGGGCTCATTAAACAAAAAATAGTCTGTAATGACCTTGGTAATAGTGTCTCTATATACTGAATCGGACAGCGCTTTCGCATTAAATTTCCAGCTATAAGGAGGCGACACGTAATATGGCACATTAACTGACAGTAGTATGGGGTTGTGATCGGACAACTTCCTGGGGAGGTGTGTCATAGGCTTGGTCCAAAGCAGCAAGATTTTTGACCCAATCCAATAGTCAATACGGAACCTGCTGCTATGTACTGCTGATGTGTGCGTTGCTTCTTTACGCCCTGGGTTTTGGTTCCTCCAGATATCATGTAATTGTATTTCTTACATAATATCTAGCCGTTTAACCCTCGCCCTTCGGTGAGGTTCCGTGGTGCTTCTGGACCTGTCGAGTTGCTCATTCAGTACAGATTAAAATCCCCTCCCCATAGCAAGGTTTTATCTAACACTCCATGCAGTTTTTGCCAGATCTCATGATAGAAAGCCGGATCATCCGTATTAGGGCCATATGTGTTGATAAGCGCAACTGACTGCCCACAAAGTTTGCCGGCGACAATAATATATCGCCCCTGTGTGTCCACCACAGCATCTTCTATCGCGAAATTCGTTCCCTTTTTTACTAAAATCGTGACACCCCGAGAATATGAGGAGTATGTGGAGTTGTGAATAGATTCTGCCCATTTACGACCTAGATGACAACTGGTGTGAGGAGCGATATGTGTTTCCTGCAAAAGGGCTATGTCAATATGCACCCTATCAAAATATGCAAACATTTGTCTGATTTTTTGATGGTTGCTGAGCCCTCTGATATTCTGTGTAAGCAAGTTTAAATGTGCAGGTCTCAACTCAGATGCAGCCATGACAATGATCGGATATTATATTCCAGCACATTGTGACTTTTATGAAGTATGCTATCCCCGTGTGAAGTCTGTTGTTTGAATGAATGAGTGACATTACTGAAAACATCATCAGTCCGGAACTCAGTGATGCATCTCAAGTACTCAGGTCCGCAAAACATACCCAAACTCTGACCCACCTACCCACCACCCACTTCGGCACCCCAACATTGCCAAAGACTATCCCTAGGATAAAACACCCACCTAAACAAGAACATCATGGGGAGCTCCCGCGTGAGGGTCCGCCATGGGCACACGTCACTATCCAAACTAATGGATGTGGTCAGGACTCCACTATAAGTGCAGACCTATCGTAATCAAACACAATAGAACATAACTGACATCAAGACAAATCTGACATGGGGCTCCCAGTTACAGTACATTGTGCGACATGGTGGCCCAATTGGAAAACTGCAAGGAACAACACTGCCAACATCAAAAGGGAACACTATATTGTTGTATCCTCACATAGGAAACGTATGCATAAATTGTACAGTAATAATACAACCTGTAACCCAAAGATTGGCCAGTCATTTGGAAAGTGGTGACTCAATGGCTTCCCTTAATCGGTTACCACAAAATAGCCAAGAACTCGCTGTTTTGGGATCAGGGAACAACTTCTTTGCCCCCCCTGTGCAGTGCAGGAACACAGCAGGTGAATCTTCTCAAATGTGTGAGATTGAAACCCTTACGCACATCGCAACTCTATGTACATCCACCCAGTGTACTCCAATAACAGAATGCTGAGTACATGTCTGAAACGTGGTCCCACCTGGCAGAGACAAACAGAGGTCTCACCCCGCACAGGGCGCTCAGCAAGACAACAAGGACAGGATAAGTGCTTGTAAGACATACTGTTATTATCACTCCCTCCAGGTTTTTCAGGGAGCCGATGGCTAGCACACCTTGCCTGCCTGTGGCATTTACTCACCAATTACCCAGGGGGGACCAGGTGTGTCCGATACCTCAAATTATACACAGTTGCCATCCAACCAAATCTCCACCGTCCTTGTTGGGAGCAAGTTCTTGTTAGGAGACATCGTCCCTCTGGAGTAGCACATGGCCAGGTAGCACCACTAACGACACATTTCACATTCGATTATTTAACTTACCGCACTGCGCGCTATCAGCGCCTAGCAAGTTCGTAGCGCACAGACCATCAGGGTCCGGCGACACTAGTGTGCACTTAAATTTACCTCCCCATGAGTCCTACCGTTCAGCAAACCATTTCTGTGCAGTGATAGCCTAATCCGAGTCCTGGTGTTGGTCGTTTCATTTCTGCTCCTTGCGCCTAGTAGCCAGCTTCTTAAGAAAGTCTTCTGCCGCTTTTGGTGTCTGAAGGATCGTGGATCGACCATCCCATGTCACTTTCAATCGCGCTGGATAGAGCATGGCGTACTCCACATTCAATTTGCGTAATTTTGCCTTGGGTTGCGCACATTCCCTATGAGCTTGTTGTACAGCCATCGTGAAGTCCGGGTAGAACTCCAGCTTGTTGCCCTGATACATCACCTTCTGCTGTTCCCGGGCCATCCTCAGGACACTGTCCCTATCCCTGTAGTTCAGGAGTCGAGCCACTATTGGTCTGGGTGAGGCACCTAGCGGTGGACGTGGGGCCAGCGACCTGTGTGCGCTCTCTACAATGAGGACCGAGGAAAAGTGTTCCGCCCCGAAGACTTTGCGAAGCATCTCCTCAACATACGTTTCCATTCGGCCAGTGTTGGTGGATTCTGGCACCCCTGTGATTCGAATATTGTTCCAGCGCGATCTCGCTTCCAAGTCCTCAGCTTTATTTTTTATGACTTCTAACAGCTTCTCCATCCCAGCGCAATTACTAGTTGTGGCATGTGCCTCATCTTCAACTGCTCCAAATCGGGTTTCGGCATCGTCCAGGCGCTCCCCCTGTTTGTCGATCTTTGCCGCCATGCAATCTACTCGCTGAGTTAGGTGGTTCAGTTTCCCATTAATATCTTGGAGACTGGTTTGGATTGCTTTAAGAACGGATTCCATAGCGTTGCTAGGTGTCACCTCCATCTCCAGCTCAGTGTCGGATAGTGCAGTTGTCTGCCTACGCAATTCAAACATCAGCTTTGGTTGTTGATTATCTGGCTTGCCCATAACAGATGAGAATGGAGATCACAGAACGATATTAGTCAGGATGAGTCCCATATGCCCCCTGCCCCCGACAGGTAAGAGGTGTGCAAGTTCACTGCTGATGGTACCCCGAGGGAACACTACTAACCATCACTGTTGGCAGCTAGGGAGGAGCCCATACAGGCATGTGCAGAAAACATTCATGACAGTTTGTGAAGATATTACAGGAACCAGTGTGTAGTTGCGCATCTCTATCCACCAGTATCCCCAAACAGCGATGCACTGCAGAAGCCAGTTATCGATCACAAACAAAGTTGGCACAATGACAGCAACTGTCACAGCGAGTGTCCACTAGGAGCGCCATTTTAGCAAGAGGGACACACCGTAAGTGATCCAAGGGAGCTGTTCAGAAGCACCACATCACGGCCAACACAGCGCTCCAGGAGCCGCAGATAGCGCGCTATCCCATGTGTCTCACTCATGCAAAAGATAGATTTCCACGTGTCGCACAGGCGCCTACTGTGAAGAACATTGCAGCACTATGTTGCTCTCTGATAAGGAACATCGAGGTGCCAAAGCTCACTTCTTGTACCACACTACCTGGCTGCGCAGCGCACGATATCACCACCACTCTGTAGCTGAACCAGCCCACGCGCTGTCTCTAAAGGATCCAGGTAAATGCCTGCAGTCCCATCTCAGCACAGCTCCAGCACCAGCAGCGCCATGGCATGGGTCGCCTGTGCAGGGACGGAGGTACAGGGCGCCGCCAATTTGTATCTGGTGTTCACGCCGTTTCACCATGGGCTGTCCCATTCACCTCTCACTAGAAACATGGGCATCCAGAGTTCAGGCAGAGTCGGAGGCATAATATTGGGCACATCGTTATCCACGATCGGACCAAGGCGCTTGGCGGGTGTCAGTTGCGCGTCTCTCCGCTCACCGCGAAGTAAGACCTGGGCCCGATATCGGACAAATTTCCACCATGCCCCGCTGTCCTGCACGGTCTTCCCCTGGGGCACACTGCTGTGGAGTGCTTCTCCGTCACCACACAGTAGAGGCACCTCGCCTCATACCATTTCGCGCAGCAAGTCAGCAACAGGGGCCCAGGCCCGTGTGGGTTAGTTCCGGCGCGACCTTACCGCTCACTCTGTTCCCTCAGCAATCAGTGCAGTGGCAGCTGCCATCTTATTGAGCACCATGCGCTCTAGGCCATCAGGGCTGAAAGACGTTTACACCTCCTTGTCGTGTTCTTCGTGTGCGCCGGGAGGTGTACTGAACACAGGACGCAGGTTAGTCTGATATTTCTTTATTTGCATTTCTTGTTACTGCTGGGCAGCACCTCGTGCAGCTGCTTGTCAGCACATCCGTCCTCGTCCATCCCCTGGTCATCGTCTGTCCCCTTTCCTGTGTCGTCACCGGATCTGTCGTCACTCTGCCTGAAGACCCACAGGGTCCTAATGCCCTACTGTCAGTCGCCCACACTGTCGGGTCACGACATCTCCCCCCTTGTTGCAAACAAATGTTCGTGACACATTTACCATAGTCTTCATTCACAGTTATATTGATGGAGGTGAACAAAACGAGAGAGAGAGAGAGAGCGAGAGAGAGAGATATAGAGATAGAGAGAGAGAGAGAGAGAGAGAGAGAGAGAGAGAGTACTTGTCATTCTACATCTCTTCAATGAGTCTCTGTTGTTTACTGCATGTCCTTCGTGATCTAGTGTCTCCATCGCTTCCTTGTCCTCTATCTTCCTGCTTCCATGTGGCTGCAGTTGTCGCTGCCATTTCTTCTTCCTCCGCCTTCAGCTCCTTGAAATGCTTCTAACAGTTCTTCACTTATTGTCTCGAGCGTTGATAGTTCTTCTCTGCTGACTCCTTGATCCGTGAGGCTGTTGTTGTTTGTGTGTCTCCATCTTTGTTGCCTCGACACTTTCTGGATCGCTAGCATGGTGGTGTCTCTTTTTGTCTCTTGTTCTAGTTCTGAAATTGTTGCTGGTATCGGTGCGTTGTTCTCTTTCATGTTTGTTAATTATTTTCAATTCGTAGTCCATCAACGTTCTTCCCCACCTTTCTGTCCTTGGTTGTACATTTTCTTTTTTATTGCCATAAATCATTTTTAGTGCTTGGTGGTCCGTCAATATTGGTGATCTTGGTGATTCCTTTTCTGCTTTGTATTGGGTCATTATCGCTAATCCTACTGGGCCGGCATCTGCTGTGATCTTCGTGCCTAGTGTTGGATCCAAGTACTCTAGGTGATCTACCATTGGTGTTACCCAGGCTGTCGGTCCGTCTACCCGCTCGATGATTTCTTGACTCAGTAGTGATTTCCTCCCCTTCAGCTTTCCTAGTCCTCTTATTTGTTTCTGATATTCTCTTGAGATGTTTGTGGCGCCGCTGTCGAGCACGAGCCTCGCTTTGTGGGGCCCCGCCTCTATGGTCACGGACTCCTTTTTCTTTTGATTGTCTTTTTGTCTGCGGTATTGTGTACTTGGTCTCGTTTCACCCATGTTACTTTCCTCTTCTCCTTTCCTTTTATGTTCTTCTTTTCTATTTCTAGTGCTTGTTCACTGACTCTTCGTACTTTCTGTCATTTATCTTTGTCCTTTTGCTCTTTTTTGGCCCTTAATTTCTTCCTTTGTTTTACTTTATTTCGCCTCTTCTGGGCTTTCTTAGTCCTTTTTCCTTATATTCTCCTTTTCTCTTTGTGATCTTTTGTCCCTTTTTCTTCCTTTGTTTTACTTTATTTCGCCTCTTCTAGGCTTTCTTAGTCCTTTTTCCTTATATTTTATTTCGCCTCTTCTGGGCTTTCTAGGTCCTTTTTCCTTATATTCTCTTCTTTTTCCTTGTGTGCACTTGTATTATTTCTTTGTCTTCTCTTCTTTGCTCTTTATTTTCTCTTTGTTATCCGTGCTTGTTCCCTTGACTTCCTTTTGTCTTTTTTAGACATCCTTTAGTGTCCCCTTCCGGTTCTTTTGTGTCCGTTGTACCTCCTTGTTTTCCTTTTATTTTCTTTGTGTCCTTTCTCTTTGTTTCCGGCAATTGTGTTTGTTGCCTCTATATATATATTTTTTTTTCTCAGTTAGTTTTGTAATGTTCTTGTTGTTCTCTCTTCTTATTTCATTCTTTATTTTGTTGTATTTCTTGTTGTGGGGGTCTTTCTCTGTCCTTGTCCCTTTTTATTTCTTTATTTCTCTTTGTTTGCTGTGTTTTTCGTTTTTGCCTGCCCTTAAAATGGTTGTCCTGTGGCCCCTATTGCTGTTTTCCTTTAATGTCCCACTTAAGATGGCCGCCCTTGTTCCCGCGAGATTTCGCGATCGAAATCTCACTTTTCCTGACTCTAAGATGGCAGCCGCGTCGCCCTGTCATTCCCATTGGCTGCATTTGCCTGTCCCTAAAATGGCTGCCGAGATTTTCGCCTCTCGCGAGACTTCGCTCTTCAAGTTTCATACGCGAGAGTTTCACTCTTCTTGCCCGGCTTGAGCGCTGCTTCCCGGTGCTCCTTACCGCGCTGTGTCGTTTTCCTAGGTGGGCGCTGATCGGGGTGGGCTCCCGTGTAGCTCCTTGTTGTCGGCGATCTCTTCTTTCACACGACGCGATCCTCATGCGCGTGGGGTCGTCACCGTCCTTCGTCGCCAGTTGTCGTGTTCTTCGTGTGCGCCGGGAGGTGTACTGAACACAGGACGCAGGTTAGTCTGATATTTCTTTATTTGCATTTCTTGTTACTGCTGGGCAGCACCTCGTGCAGCTGCTGGTCAGCACATCCGTCCTCGTCCATCCCCTGGTCATCGTCTGTCCCCTTTCCTGTGTCGTCACCGGATCTGGTGTCCGGTGACCTGGTCACTCTGCCTGAGGACCCACAGGGTCCTAATGCCCTACTGTCAGTCGCCCACACTGTAGGGTCACGACATCTCCCCCCTTGTTGCAAACAAATGTTCGTGACACATTTACCATAGTCTTCATTCACAGTTATATTGATGGAGGTGAACGAAACGAGAGAGAGAGAGAGCGAGAGAGAGAGATATAGAGATAGAGAGAGAGAGAGAGAGAGAGAGAGAGAGTACTTGTCATTCTACATCTCTTCAATGAGTCTCTGTTGTTTACTGCATGTCCTTCGTGATCTAGTGTCTCCATCGCTTCCTTGTCCTCTATCTTCCTGCTTCCATGTGGCTGCAGTTGTCGCTGCCATTTCTTCTTCCTCCGCCTTCAGCTCCTTGAAATGCTATCTGTTTCTTGTTATTCGTTGTCGGTCGGAGGCAGCCGTTATCATCGATCCTTTCACTTTCGTCACCGGCATTGAATCTTTGGAGAACCGGTTGTCTGATTATCGATATTGTTTCTGTCTCACCACCTTTGGTCCTGGCCATGCGGTGCCTCTTGCCTTGATTTTCTTTGGTGGCGCCTGTCCGCTCTGCTCATTGTATGTCTTTGTCCTTTCTTTTTTGCTGCTGTTTCTCCTGCGCCAAAGTCCTCTTGTGCTCCTCTAAGTGTGAGCTGTTTCTCGTCTTGCTCAGTCTGTATGGTGTTACTCTCCGTGCCTCCTCCATCAAGATGCCTCTCTCTGCTTCTAACAGTTCTTCACTTATTGTCTCGAGCATTGATAGTTCTTCTCTGCTGACTCCTTGATCCGTGAGGCTGTTGTTGTTTGTGTGTCTCCATCTTTGTTGCCTCGACACTTTCTGGATCGCTAGCATGGTGGTGTCTCTTTTTGTCTCTTGTTCTAGTTCTGACATTGTTGCTGGTATCGGTGCGTTGTTCTCTTTCATGTTTGTTAATTATTTTCAATTCGTAGTCCATCAACGTTCTTCCCCACCTTTCTGTCCTTGGTTGTACATTTTCTTTTTTATTGCCATAAATCATTTTTAGTGCTTGGTGGTCCGTCAATATTGGTGATCTTGGTGATTCCTTTTCTGCTTTGTATTGGGTCATTATCGCTAATCCTACTGGGCCGGCATCTGCTGTGATCTTCGTGCCTAGTGTTGGATCCAAGTACTCTAGGTGATCTACCATTGGTGTTACCCAGGCTGTCGGTCCGTCTACCCGCTCGATGATTTCTTGACTCAGTAGTGATTTCCTCCCCTTCAGCTTTCCTAGTCCTCTTATTTGTTTCTGATATTCTCTTGAGATGTTTGTGGCGCCGCTGTCGAGCACGAGCCTCGCTTTGTGGGGCCCCGCCTCTATGGTCACGAACTCCTTTTTCTTTTGATTGTCTTTTTGTCTGCGGTATTGTGTACTTGATCTCGTTTCACCTATGTTACTTTCCTCTTCTCCTTTCCTTTTATGTTCTTCTTTTCTATTTCTAGTGCTTGTTCACTGACTCTTCATACTTTCTGTCATTTATCTTTGTCCTTTTGCTCTTTTTTGGCCCTTAATTTCTTCCTTTGTTTTACTTTATTTCGCCTCTTCTGGGCTTTCTTAGTCCTTTTTCCTTATATTCTCCTATTCTCTTTGTGATCTTTTGTCCCTTTTCCTTCCTTTGTTTTACTTTATTTCGCCTCTTCTGGGCTTTCTTAGTCCTTTTTCCTTATATTTTATTTCGCCTCTTCTGGGCTTTCTTGGTCCTTTTTCCTTATATTCTCTTCTTTTTCCTTGTGTGCACTTGTATTATTTCTTTGTCTTCTCTTTTTTGCTCTTTATTTTCTCTTTGTTATCCGTGCTTGTTCCCTTGACTTCCTTTTGTATTTTTTAGACATCCTTTAGTGTCCCCTTCCAGTTCTTTTGTGTCCGTTGTACCTCCTTGTTTTCCTTTTATTTTCTTTGTGTCCTTTCTCTTTGTTTCCGGCAATTGTGTTTGTTGCCTCTATATATTTTTTTTTTTTGTCTCAGTTTGTTTTGTAATGTTCTTGTTGTTCTCTCTTCTTATTTCATTCTTTATTTTGTTGTATTTCTTGTTGTGGGGGTCTTTCTCTGTCCTTGTCCCTTTTTATTTCTTTATTTCTCTTTGTTTGCTGTGTTTTTCGTTTTTGCCTGCCCTTAAAATGGTTGTCCTGTGGCTCCTATTGCTGTTTTCCTTTAATGTCCCACTTAAGATGGCGGCCCTTGTTCCCGCGAGATTTCGCGATCGAAATCTCGCTTTTCCTGACTCTAAGATGGCCGCCGCGTCGCCCTGTCGTTCCTATTGGCTGCATTTGCCTGTCCCTAAAATGGCTGCCGAGATTTTCGCCTCTCGCGAGACTTCGCTCTTCAAGTTTCATACGCGAGAGTTTCACTCTTCTTGCCCGGCATTGGCGCTGCTTCCCGGTGCTCCTTACCGCGCTGTGTCGTTTTCCTAGGTGGACGCTGATCGGGGTGGGCTCCCGTGTAGCTCCTTGTTGTCGGCGATCTCTTCTTTCACACGACGCGATCCTCATGCGTGTGGGGTCGTCACCGTCCTTCGTCGCCAGTTGTCGTGTTCTTCGTGTGCGCCGGGAGGTGTACTGAACACAGGACGCAGGTTAGTCTGATATTTCTTTATTTGCATTTCTTGTTACTGCTGGGCAGCACATCCGTCCTCGTCCATCCCCTGGTCATCGTCTGTCCCCTTTCCTGTGTCGTCACCGGATCTGGTGTCCGGTGACCTGGTCACTCTGCCTGAGGACCCACAGGGTCCTAATGCCCTACTGTCAGTCGCCCACACTGTCGGGTCACGACACTCCTCTCGGCCAATATTGCAGTTTTTAATGTGGCTCCGGTCAAGCATGCTGGTTTCCGATGTCCATTACTGCCAAGTGATCGAAATTTAGGGTCTGCAGTACGGCGCCATCGTCCGATTCCTGCACCTGACCGGCAGAGCTGTCACATCAGGCAGCCATTCCGCAGTGCACCCTCTAGCGCCCCCATGTCCTTGGTCTCTCTGTGATGCTTCCCAGCCTCAGGGCACCCCTCCGCTCAATTCCACCACCTGGATACCTCCAGTTGGTGTGCAGGCCTTGCGCAGCAAACCTCCACTGTATCAGGCAGGTTTTGCCAGGAAATCCGATGCCCTCAACGCTCTGCAGTTGTCTTCTCCATCGTGGCACTGCCACATAATAGCCTGGCAGGCGTGCAGCTCCGCAGGCCAGGCCCCAAATGTATCGCCCCATGGGGGCGGCTGTCACTGGGGCCAATCTTTCAGGACTTTCAGCAAATAGGAGCCGGAACAATGTGGGCGAGTCTCCGCTGGTGGACCAGGCGGGCTACCCTCAGGCACCGCAGTATCGTGCCTCCCAACTCCAGGGCGGGGAGCTTACTTAATGCCAGCCAGGAGCTGTGACCAGGCCGGATGTTTATCGGAAGTCCTCACGTTCTCCAGTATCGGCTCCTTACACCATAAGCCCCAGCAACGGCGGCAAAAGTCACGCCAGCCCGGCGCGCAGGCCCTGGCAGTAAGCTGCAACAGCGTTCAATCCTCCAGGCACATAACAGCCAAAAATGAGCACACCAAACGGGAGCGCAGTACAAGCACTTTGTTGTCCGCAGGTCTGGCCTTGTATAGAGAACACGGACATTAGGATAATGATGATTAGTTGTGATGGCTAACGGAGCTCACTCAGAGCACGGCCATCTTCTGCCACGGCAAGCTCCACCCCCAATTTACACCTAATTCTTCATGTACAGTGAATGAGGAGTACCTTGTGGGACCTTCAAGATTCACCTCAGAAACTTGTTTTGAGCAAGCTGTAGCTTATTAGCCACCATGTACCCCCAAACCTCGCTACTGTATCAGACCTTGGAGATGCAAATAGGCTTGTATAACTTTAAAATCACCCCTGGGGACCAAGAACCCAATTTGTGGGCATAGTTGACAATAGCTCCCATAGCTTTATTTATAATGCCCCAATTTCCCTGCATCAGTTGTATCCAGCATCAAATAAAATTCCCAGGTAGGGAAAAGCCGGAAACTTCACAAGAATATGGGCTGCTGCCTTAAAAGTTTTCGATTGAGTCGCCTGAGGGCCAGCTTCCTAAACTTATGATTTTGTGAATTCAGCCATCAGATCCAACCCATCCATAAAAGAGAAAAACCCATTGATCAGAACTTGGAGGCCCATAGATGTGAGTACCATCAACACAGCATCTCATGCATATAAAAGGTCTGGCAATGCTTTCCTTCCCACTCAGGGAAAATTGAAAGGTAATGTGGTCAGAGCAGGTTCTAAGCCGTTAATTTAGATGATAAATAATAAAGGGGTTAGAATGCAACCTTGGTGGACCCCCCTGGAGCAGCTAAAATAATTAGTAAGCCCCCCCTTGTGAATCTCTAATTGCTGCCGTAGTGGGGCTTGAAGGTTCACTAAAAGGGTATCGATAGCGGGCACGACTCCCAAAGAGGTGAGTAGGTCCCACAGTTTCTTATGGTTCACCTGGTTGAAGGCAGGCCTAAGGTCCATAAAGTCCATAATGTCCAGAAAATGTGCACCAGGTTGAGCTACCATGTATTTGGACACTAGTAGGTAGAGGTTGAGTCATTGGCCAGTAGTTAATTTCCCCGAGCGAAAACCAAACTGCTCCTCAGTAATTATGTTGTTCTGTCAGCCCAAGTGCTAAGCTTAGTCAATAAAACCCAACTCAGAACCTTATCTGTGGAGTCAATGATGGAAATGGGGAGTTAACAGTATGAATTTTCCTTAGCCCTCTTCTTGAAAACTGGAATGATGTTAACAGTTGACCAAAAAGGTGGCATCCCTTCCCTTGCTGCTGAATTTAGCACCCTGGTCAATACCGGTGCCCACAAACCTATGTTTGTCTCGGAAGAGGGCAGATGGAATCCCTTTGGGTCCTGAAGCCTTATTCTAGGACAATCCCTCAATGCCTAGACATACTACCTCCAAGGAGAAAGTAACTGGGGTATCTCCTTGTCCAGGTTCTATCTCATTGGAGGATCCATCACTATGTCCAAAGTTATACACTCCTGCAAAGTGATCAATCCATTGTTCTAGGGTGATGACATAGTACAGGCCTTGATGGATCTGAAAATCAAGATCTATTCATGAGCCGGCAGAAAAGTGAACTATTCAGTTGCTAACTCACTTGGACTAGCTTATTCCATGCCTGTCTTTGTAGCAAACGCCTCTGTTCTCTCAATGCCCACTCATAATTACTAGGACAGTTTGCCAATCATGCTCTGTCTCGAGGGAATTGCTTTTGGGCTTTATTTAGGATGCAAAGTTCCCAAGAGTATTCAGCATCAATCCATCTATGGTCATTGAGGCAGGGGCGACGATGGGTGCCATTAACAGACCAGTAATCAACAGGGCAACAGAAATAAAGGACCTTGGGGTTGCTTCGCCAGAGGCTGAAAGGTCTAAGCAGGTTAGAATCTCCTGCTGTTGGGTTTTAAACAGGGTACTATAAAAAGCCTTTGTTTTTATCTGCGATCAGCATAGCCTCCTCCCCTGGTTGGATGAAGACAATATGCCCATTGGTGTACAAGGGTACTCAGGTTGGTGCCCAACCCCTTCAAGCACTAAGGCCAAGGGGTTGTGGTCATGGAACAGCCTGTTTAAAATGTTAAAAGAAAATGATTGCCATCCCAGAAAGGCTGAAACCAGGATAAAATCAATAATCATAGCACTTCCACTTCTTTTATAGGTTGGAGTGATATAAGACTTAAGGGGGTTTATCTTCTTATCTTTGGTGAATACAAGATTATAAGTTTGTAAATATTATTCAATTCTACACCTTCAGAGGTGTGCTCCATGTGCGTGCCCTTGTTGAACATACAGGTTTGGGGACTGTGCAGAGAATATAGTGAGTTTGCCCACAAGTGACAATTAAAATTCCCTACCCAGATCATTTTTCTTAGGTGAGGCCCTCTTCCCTTAGCAAATCAATAGCGCCACTTACAGCTAAGAAGTTTGAGAGCCCTTCCTTCCCCTTTTTAGCGTTACAAAAATTGATTAATACCAAGTGAAGTGATCTCTCAACTACCAGTTTAAGGCCCTAAAACACTTTGGAGTCCAACTTTAATGTCATACGGGAATCACAGTGCTCGGGAGCTGCAAAAATAATCAATCCCCCACTCACTCTCACTGCTCTAGAGTTCATAGCCAGGCAGAATATGGTTTTATACCCCTCTAAGAAGAAATTATTCTCAACTTCCTATGTTTCCTAAAGGCAAATAATATTAAAGGTCTTAATAAACTATATCCACCTTTCGTCTGAAAACTTTGCTGATAGGCCTGTCACATTTCATGAAACAAGGTACCATGACTTAAAAAGGGAGTTATAGGGCCTGCAGAACGGTCTGTGGCCCAGTGGGAAGATGACCTGCTAAGTCGATGCTCTAAATTTAGCAGAGGCGGGACCTCGGTATTTACTGCTTCCCTTGAGGACGACCCATGGGGAAGGTCCTGAGGTATACTTCTGTTGTCGCTCTCTGGGAGGAATGTATGATGTTACAATGCATACATTTACAACGCATGCACTCACAACGTAGTTTTTACATTGCAACATCCACTACAATGCATTCCATTACATCGCATAACACTACATCGCATATTAATAAACTACCTTTACAACGCATTCCATTACATTGCATGCTACCTTTACAATGCATACCATTACAACGCATACCATTACATTGCATTTAAGGTAAATATTGTATAGTATAGGAGTAAAAATTACCATTCTAACTGCAGGGGGTGGAGCAGTAGGGTAAGTGTTGGATAGTGTAGGGGTAACAATTACTATTCTAACTCCAGTGGGTGCAACAGTAGGGTAAGTGTTGGATAGTGTAGGGGTTAAAATTACTATTCTAACTCTAGGTGGTGCAACAGTAGGGTAAGTGTTGGATAGTGTAGGGGTACTAAGCGTTGTAATGGTATGTGTTGTTGTAGTATGCGTTGTAATGCCTGTGTTGTCGTGACATGAAATGTAGTGTCATGCGATGTAATGGTATGCGTTGTAATGCCCGTGTTGTAGTGACATGCGTTGTAAGGGATGTTGCGATGTAATGACTGCGTTGTAAGTGTAGTGCGATGTAATGACTGCGTTGTTAAGGCTATTTCCCCCTGGGAGTCAATCTGGGTCATTGAGATCCACCAGAGGAGTGTATTGGTTTAAAGAAGATGTCTGAGGCTCGCCAAGGGGGCATTCTAACCCACCGCAGGCAAAAGGCTGAGCCCTGAGTAGGATACTCTGAAAGGGTCTATAGAAGTAGCCCAGCGGTAGAGGTTTAATACCGGATTCAGAAATGTAAGTCTGGGAAGATCACCTCAGAATATTTCGTACCATATCTGGATATCTGATGGTGATGATCACACAATCTTCCTCATAAGATTTCTGGGTGGGCCCTATTCAGGATATGCCGGTGGTCTGCAACATTACATCTAGTATATATGCATAACCAGTGTGAGACCTTGTTCATCAATTGACCCGTGGGGTCCATGTTGCAGGGAGCAAGCCCTGGGGCCCCTGTCAAGACTAGAGTGTAAGGACAACAGGCTGGAGGGAGGGTAATTAGTGGTAAAGTGGGGCTAGTGTTAGCAGGGCCTAGGGGCTGCGTAGCTACTACAGGGGAGCATGTCTGGAGGGAATGGCTAGCATGGGCTAATCCCTTACAACTGGGGTGAGGATAGGAATATGGGCCTTCTGACTTGTGGCTGCTAGTAGAGTGGATTTGCAAGTACAGGGCTGCCCTCTTCTCAGAGGATCTGAGTGGGGCAAGTTGGACGTCATGGATTGAATCTGCAGGGCTAGGGAGGGGGAGGCATTATCAAAAGAGGACAACATTTTTTCAAGTCTTTCAAACATATTTCTTGAGTCCACCACCAGTTTTGCTATTTTTTCCTAAAGTGGGGTCAATAAATCAGTGAGTGTGACTATGATTTTTTGCAAGAGGGGAGCCCAAAAGTAGTCCATGCCCTACGCCCTGCCCTCCGGTATATTTCTTGCATGTTCACCCCAAGCCCCTTCCAAGTAACTTCTGAATCATCACACTTTTTGGCTTTACGCTTCCGTTTGAGAGCAGGAGAGGTCGTCAGATCAGCGGCGGCAGGCGAAGCTGAGGCGGCCATGCTGTTATTAATGCCAGAGATGGGAACCTTACCTGCCCTATTAGGGGTGGGGCCACCTGGGGCTACAAATTATACCTCTATCACTAACTCATGAGTGCTCGGGACGGCTGAGCGATTTGGCCCACTTGGTGTTGTGGCCGGCATGGCTTTTCTTTTCCCCATAGTCACTGTGTTACAGCAAACTGCAGAGGGGTAGATGCAGAGGATCTTGATATTATAAGATGAATTAGAACATTGGAATGTTGGGAGCTCCTTTGTAGACAATGGAGTGCTCCCTGCTTCTACGGGCCGGTAAAGGCCCGCAGAGCAACATTCCAATGTTGTACAAAGGCTTCTCGAAGCTCGAGGGGATTTATATCCCCTCGAGCTTCGAGAACCCTTTGTTTAATTTGTTAGAACATTCTGCCCTCTAGTGGCAGAATGTTCTAATAGCCTTATAGCCCTTCGTAGCAGGGCTATACCGGCTATTAAAGTCCCGCTGTCTCGTTAAAGTCCCTTCAGCGGGCCTTTAATAGCCTATAATAAGTTAGTTACTTACTGCAGGGTCTTTCTTATAGGACCTGATGCCAATTATACTGCATTTGTTGCCGCATGGGATTTAGAGGGTAGGGGTTTGTTCGGAGATCAAGAGAGTAGGCCCAGCCCAGCCTCCTCTGGCTTCTGATGGGCAAAGATGGGCATTCTCTTGGTCCAGGCTTCACCCGGGCGTGCCCGCACACATCCCCCGCTATGGGAGGCCCACGTCAGTTTTGAGCAGGTAAGCCCTCTCCCAGGCACTGGTGCAGGCTGGAGGACTGAGTCCCACCCCAGCAGGAGACATATTACAAGGCTAGTGTTGCGGGCATCTCTCAGCACGTTCTGCTCATCCCCAAGTAGTTGGCAAATGCTGAGCTTTGAATACATATACCCAGTAACATAACATATCCTCCCTATATGATAGCTTGTACTTGGTGATGGGGACTTTCGAATTAGGTTGAGCTGTACAAGCAATACCTGACATGACATCACATTAGGGCGCAAATAACATATTTGGTGTCATAACAAACACTGTGAAAGGTGGTGAGCTAATTAACGTGCGATTATGCTATCAAGGCTCGGTGCTCAATTGCATGGTATGTGCTGCACTGGAGATGTGCCTGTGCATGTGTCTGTGCTGGAGTCTCTATTGTGCCAGCTTCCCAGATAGAAGTATGTTATTTGCTGTACTCCATTTCTATCTCCTGTGTGAAGTCTGTGTGCACCACTATAGATTCTTACAAAGCAGTCAAAGCCTAAGTGGTACTCATTACACTGTGTTTACCCTGGCACCACAAATCTTGGACTTCATTTTGTAAACCACCTCTGGATGTTTTGCTTCTCATGGTTTGATAAAGCTGCTTTGGCACACATATCGTTATGACTATGTGACATGGGCAGCAGGGATTCCCATATTGTGGAGCAACACACCATTAAATATTATCAGAACATTCTTTAAATGTTTTCGCAAAACAGCATGACTCTCATGTTCAGTATTGCAGACGAGGCCAGCTGGACCCCCTTTTATAACACAACCTTGGGGTGGGCTTAGAATGGGCACTGGGAGTCTTGTGCACACCGCAACCTGTGGCTAATATGTTTTTTGCGTTACTTCTTAGATGACTTTTCTTTTTTCATAATGTATTTATGTAATACTAGAACATATGGACAATAAAGAAACGTGGAAAGAAAAAAAATATAATTTCATAGATTTTTTTATTTACATTACCATGAAACTGGTAACACCATTCATTTTATCCTGAGAACCCAATACCATCTCCACAACAAACACGCCCTACTCCACACAAGCACAGAAACACTATCACTAAAATGAGAAACAAATAATTAAAAAAAACACATTTAAAGGCTTAACCCGCTTATTTGTTTAAAGCTTAACTATCCCCAGTAAGTCATTCCTAAGATATTGTTAGCATCAAATGATCACAGTCATATAAAACATTTAAAAAATGTAGATTTATAAGAGGAATTGAAATCTGCCTAATCCATTGATCATGGAAAGCATTGTTAAACATTACAGACTCATAATAAACTAAAAACAGAATATACTTATAATCAAATGTACCTTGAAATAAGATTGATTTTCTTCCTTGTAAGGATTATGATCACAGACTATCAGGGAAAAAGGCCCCAATTTACATGTGAGCTCGTTTATGATTTCCCACACTGGTCTTCAGAGAATAATTTTTATAGAACTGGTTTCATGAAGAGTAGTTTGGCTGACATTTGCTGAGTAAAGGCAGGAGTGGCCTGTGAAGGTAAGAGTGATGGGGCATTGTTGGCAATGCTGTGAGCACAAGGTAAGTGGTTTTCTTCTTTTTTTTAATTACATTTTCCCTTGTCGTAGTCTATCAACTCCCTCGCTACCCTGCCCCATCGCTCTTACCTGCTCGGGCTTCTCCAGAGGGAAGGAGGGCCTAGGAAAACTGGAATCGAAAGAGATACAGTGGTCAGTTTTCTATAGCACTAGACAATGGTTGATTACATAAGGAAACAGAACTACATTGATGTGATATTGTAGTGGATGTGGATTTTACACACACAAAGACTCTCCCCACCAACCTTAGACCTGTCTGAACTTTCTTGACTTCTTCACTCTGCTACAATATATTTCCTTTACAGTAAACACTCTGTTTTAAAACAAAATACAATTGTTCAGAACAAAGGAAAAAAGAACAAATTGTAGCAATTATACGTTAACTATTTTTTACTCCTGTCACCTTTACATTTTTTCTGAAAGATTGGTTTCTAAGTCCAACAACAAACTACTTCTGTACCCAGCCAGACATTCAACAATAAACACATAGGACATTAAACTGTCCTATTTTGCAGTCATGTTTTAAACAATAAATGCCTGAATTTAAATAGTTTCTAAACAAACATGTATTTCTTAAGGTTGGGGTGTACATTCATAAGAAAGCAAAGCTTTCATAGTTATTTTCTGTTTTGCATTATCAGCTCACAGATCCAAAGGAAAGATAACTAAACTCTGTTGGAAATCTCACACTTGACATTTGTGAACTCTTCAAGTCAAGCAGCTGAAAGCTCTATCAAATCCATAGGAACAAATTTAAAAAAACGTTATTCCAAACCGTCACACTTGATCTTTGGAACTATTCAAGTAAGGCAGCTGAAATTAATCATCCGTAATGTCATTGAGTAGATTTGAAGCAGATGACGGTGCAATGTATCAAATACCCTAGAGAACTGGATAGTTTGGAAAGCACTGTGTTCCCATTGTGAAGACGTTTAAGGTGACACATAACTACACCAAAAAAGACTAGACCACAGTTCCAAAATAACTTCAGAATGATGCATTAATATGCACACTAATTCAGTGGTTCGATTCCTTTTGAGTCCAAACGGACTATTTTCTATAAAGGTAATTTCTAAGCTGTTTTTTGAGAATTCATTTCTTGCTGGAAAGAGTCAATAAGGGAATTATTTCAAATAAAATAACAGATGAGTCTTGATTAACTTTTCAAAAACATAATTTACGAAACAACAAGTACAGTTTCTTCATTTCTGAGAGTAGCTCTTCTTCATGGCCCGATCTCAGGTCCTGGTTTAATACAATACCTACGATGGAAACGTTTCAACAAACGAGGGTCATGAACATGAGCATCAGGTTCTCAAGATCACTCCACCGCATCATATCTTTTCCAGTTAATCAATTACTGCAAGGATCCTCGTACCTCACGAGAACCTAAAACGTTTCATACTCAAGTTCTGAATCCTTGAGGACTAGACAAGATGCTATATTCAAACAAGTTCCAGATATATCTGGCTTTAACAAGTAAACACAAAATACGTGATGTATTTTCAGAGAGGTTTTCAAGTTTCAAGTTTCAAGTTTACTTTATTTTGCATAGTTACCAAAAACCATTGCAATACATAAAAAAATTGCCACCCTTTTCTTTACGAAATATGTCATAAAATTCATATTGTATAGTAATAGAATCAGTAAAAACCCAAGAAATAAAATACTGTACAGTTTGAATAAAAGAGTTGACAATGCTGGCGGTGAAGGAAGTCGTCAGTTCGCAAGATAAAGTGCAGTGAGGTCGCTATTTTTTGGGTCATGCCGGGCATGCCAGTGGACCAGTGCCATAAAGTGCATATTGTTCAGTTATTTGAGCCTGTATCGAATTTGTGCAGGAAAGTGCTAGTGTTCGTCCTTGGTGTGGTCAAGAAAAGCTGCTTCCCATCTGCGGGCTGACTTGCAACACCGGAAGCTTCGTCCTTATGTTGGATTAATACATTTTTGGCATTTTGGGCATTTATTGTTTGGCCAGCATAAGATATTTTACCAGTCTACAGATCAGTTGTGTGTTCTCTGGGTTTAAGCAGGACAGCACTGCTTGCCTCCTGGTGCGGATGCCTTTCTGCTTAAAGGGTGCTTTTAGTAACTGTAGCCATTCTTGATGCATTTCCTTGCATGTACAGATTAGATGTAAACTGTCCCCTTGCTTAGTGTTACATAGCCTGCACGTGCTTTGTGTTGTTGCCCTCAGCCATGGTGGAAGGTGCTGAGCGCACGGGAGGATACCCAATATATGCCTTCGAAAATTCATTGTTATGCCTTTGGGATAGCCCTGATTAAAAAATGCTTGTGGTGCAAGTGATTTGTAGGAATTCAAGGTCATCCAGGCATGAGATCTTTTTAAGAAGCTTGCCTTGTCCTCCACCAGCGAGATGTGTTGTGTGCATTTCCAGACCAGTTTTTTGAAAGTTAGATGGCCGACTTGAGTGTCCCAGAGTTCCTTGAGCCTGGTGGTTTCCAGGGCTGTCTGAAAATAGCTTCTCGCTTGCGATGTTTCCCTGTGCTGTATATCGTTCAACTTTAGTTACAATGGGGTAACCCAGTATCCCTCAGAACCTGGGCATTAATGGAAAAAATACAATTGGTTCTGTCAGGTGCATACTATTTCTTTAAGTTACATGGGCTATTCAAGAAACTATTCACAATCAGACAAATTAATCATAATAAATCCAAACACAAACCATATGGGGTATTTTGAGAATTTTTATAAATTGCATCATTTATAAATACCCTATTTACATTTTTTGTAAGGCTGTCAAAGGCATATAATGACATATAGCGTGAAAAAGGTGACATTTAGTGCTCAGTGATATTGTGAAGGTGTAATATATATACGGAGGTGATTGGGGGAAGGAAAATGGCCAGAAATGCAGAATATTTCAATTAATTCTGCGGACTGAATGAATAAGTCTCATCACAGAATCTTCTAGCTGGTTCAAAGAATGTAATGTCGACGTTTCATACCTGGATCTGCACTATTAGGAGGTCAGTGCGGGTCCTCATCAGGACTTGGGTAAGGAGTTAGCAGCCTGTTGGTATTAAGGATCAATGGTCAGGTTTGAGTTTGGAGGCGTAGTGCCAAAAACATTAATGTAGCACTCACGGCAATGACAACTCACCTAAGTAAGCCCAGGCGGGCTAACGGAATATAGCACAAGAAGTATCACTTTCAATGCTGTGGATTGTAGGAGCCTATTGTTCCCTTCATTCAGTGAACCTTTAGGGAAAAATGGGCGTAAAATTACTGTCCCATTCTCAATGGCCCCCTAATTAATCAGGATCTATTATGGTGGGTGAAGGACTCACCTTGAATGCTATTGGCAGTGAGTTAATGTGGTATTCAACTCCCAAGATAGGCATACACTGCTGTAGGTAGCTATCAATTCAGACCCAAGATGTAGTCTGCATGGAGGAGAGTGTAAATTATTCTTCTCTATCCCGGTATTAGCCCAACATTTTGAAAAAGTGGTTGGATATTGAAGAAGAAGAAGAAGAAAAGTTTATTGTTTCAGTTAATTAAAACCATAACAATACATTGTATAAAATATTGTGCTACAGATGAAACTCTTAGTGTTTGTCTACATTCTGTTTCCCTGAATCCTAAAAATGTCTGTGTCTAGTGCAAATGTTTTCTTTTAAAAATTTGACATCTTAATATACACAATATACAAGTTTAAAATTGATCAAAGACATTTGTTGGTCCATGTAAAATGTACCTCCCGAAATTCTAGTACTATTCTGTGTTAAGTTCGGGAGAGCCCTCTACCGCAGTCTACCGTCCTATTGCCCTTTTCTATGCAGGGTACGGGGTTACATTTCAGAGCATGTACATGAGCCAGAAGGAATTTTTTTAGTAGGCAGTTCAAACGAGTGTCAGTTGGATTTAGGGTTGCCATGATCACCGATCTGCACGTTCTTATGCCTCGGTCGTTCATGGCTTTTTTTAGGAAGATGCCTCTTGCATGGGCTAAATTCGGGCAAATGCAAACAAGATGCATGAAGTCCTCTTTACTGCTCCCACATAGTCTGCAAACGTTTGGTCAATCATGGACCCAGTTTGGCTGGAGCATGGTAGATGGAAATTTTCCCAGGCATGGCGCCATTAGCTGTTGTTTTCTGTGGACCGAAAATGTAATTGTTAGATATGGAGCTGGGGTGAGTGTTTTATATTTGGATATAACCATCCAAACGTGTTTTCTTGTACTGAAGGTGGTTTTGTCAGCTAGAAGTGAATGGAATTTTGCTAACTTATTTATGGCTTGCTTGAAGTGGTTGGATATCAATCGTTTCCATTCGCAGTCTGCTCACCTTTTAGATCATCATTTAGATCTTCACTAGCGCGCGGGTCCTGTGGCATCTAATTCCTTTTGCCGCTGCCGCGCTCCGAATTGCTTTGCGGCGGCTGGGAAACTGGACCCGTTTAAGCCTGCTCAGCGTGCGCGAGGACACTTCGCCGGCAGAGACGCGTATACAGGTTGCTAAGTAACCTGTCGGGCGTAACCTGTTTGGTTAACGTGCGCTGACGCGCCTGGCCAGTCCAGTGTTTGAATCCGCTATCAGCCAAGTGGGGAAAAGTTGAAATTTGTAAAAGTGCAAATAAAACATTTAAAATCATGCATTAGGTGACAATATTTACAGTATTTACAGTCATCAGTGTTCTGATGACTATGTCAAAGAGATAGAACTCCATTTGGGGGTCCTCAAGAGCTACCAATCAACCGCAAGGGACCCAACCCCAGATCTCAAAATCCTGATCGAAGAGGTAACCCAAGGAGGACTCGATGAAGGATTTCTGAGTCACCATGAATATGAATTCTTGAACAAAAAAGTACCAAGGATCCCTACTCTATACAACCTGCAGAAGGTGCACAAGCGACTAGAGAGGCCGCCCGGCAGACCGATTGTGTCCAGCTGTGGTTCAATTCTGGAATCACTAAACCAATTTATTGACTATTTTTTACAACCCTGGGTCCCCAAAACTAAATCTTTTGTGAGGGACAGCATGCACAGAATACAACTATTGGAAGGCCAGACGTTTAATTGCCAAACCCAGGTATTGGTTACCATGGATGTGTCCTCATTGTTCACATCAATCCCACAAGACAAAGCTGTAGAGGTAATCAGAACTACATAGGTTTGAAGACCCAGAACACACTGTATCCCTACAACCTTTCTGATTTTATTACTTGAAATAGCGATGAAAAAGAACTATTTCCTGTTCAGTAGACAGTTCTACTACCAATGCAAGGGAGTGGCGATGGGAGCAACTTATGCACCAAGTCTGGCAAATATTTTCATGGATCACTACGAGGAAGAACATTTTACAGTCATTCAAATCCGTACCTCAACAGGATTGAGGTTTGGAAAAGATACATTGACGATGTTATAATGGTGTGGTCAGGCGATGAGAGTGAGCTGATGGATTTTGACGCATGGCCTCATACCAGAAGTAATGATATCCAATTCACAATGACAAGCAGCAATCGAGCAATAGATTTTCTGGATCTAACATTCAAAGTAGAGGATGGCTTACTGTACTGTGACCTCTACCGGAAGCCTATGGAGAGAAATACGTTGGTGATGTATGGCTCGCATCATCCCCACAACTTGAAGGACAACTTGTGGTACAGGCAATATTTGAGGCTGAAAAGAAATTGCTCCCATAGAAAAGATTTCTTCCAAGAGTTGGAAATACTAACAACCCGCCTGAAGGAAAGAGTATACCCAACTGGTCTACTGAAACAAGCCAGAAAAAGAGCTTGGTACTGCTCCTGAGACCAACTACTGGAGGTCAAGGAAAGACCTAGGGAGACAAACAATATTGTTTGTGTCACAACTTTTAATACCAAGAGCAATGACATCCAAAATATTATAAAGAAGTATTGGAACCTAGTTGCAAATGAGTTACATGCCAACCAAGAGCCCATGTTTGCCTTCAAAAGGGGAAGGAACATTAAGGATACCGTTGTGAAAGCCTTTCTTGAACCACCAAAGCAATAAGACCTAAAAGGCTACCTCGGCCTTCCGCCCGTGACCGGGCATCACAAATGTGGACATTGCAAAGCGTGCGACCTGTGTCAGGAGGGTACGAACTTTATATACAACAACAAAACTTATAAATTGCCACACTTTACGAACTGCAACAGTTCCCATGTGATATATGCACTTCTCTGCCCCTGTTCCCTTATGTTTGTTGGCCAAACCACCCAGAAAGCTAAAATCAGGATCCTGCAGCACATGAGCAGAATAAGATGCAAAACACAGGGGGCACCAATGGTCGAACTCTTCACGACCCACAACCACTCACCTGAGGATATGAAATGGTGGGCCATAGAGAAGATCTGTTCCAATGCCAGGGGGGTTTCCCTCGCAATGTCTCTAAACTATAAAGAGTGTAGATAGATCCATTCCCTTAACTCAGTGCAGACTGGGTTGCACAAAATGGAAGAAACTGCCAGACAAATGGGACAGCTGTAGCCCAATGGTTCTACCACGCCACCTGAACAGTATTTGAAAAGTACCAAGGATGCTATGTTGCCTCAGAATATTCAATTGCTTTGTTGTTTTTTACACTGTAAATATTTTCACTCCGAATGTTGCCTCAGAATATTCGATTGCCTTTTGGTTTTTACACTGTATAAATATTTCCACTCCGAATGTCATAATGACCAGCAACTCAATCAAAAATTACAGAGCAGGTTGAGATGCCCCAGAATATCAAATTGCTTTGTGACTAACAATGTATTTATATTCACTACAACGCGAGTTGTATTGCCTCAAATTATTTTCAGTCCAAATGTGACAACGAACATTTACACTCCAAATGGTATGAGAAATAACAACTTAACCAGAAAAATACAAAGCATGTTATAATGCCCCAGAATACCGAATTGCTTTGTAAATTAACACTGTACATATTTACACTTTATATATTCAACCTGATAAGTGCAAAGCACATTGTATTGCGACAGCATGCTTTCCTAACATTGTAAATATTCGCATTCTATTTGTCATAACGAAGTACAAAGCATGATGTAATGCCCAAGAACATCGCATTACTTGGTTATTCATCATTGTAAATATTCGCATTCCAAATGTGATATTGGATAGCTACTCATCTAGACAAGTACTAAGCATGCTGTAATGCCATTGACTTTCACAGCATTAAGATTCCATGGGGCACTGTGGTATTAGTCTTTAGCTGTTGACATGGCGCTAACCGTACGTAACAATTACATTGTCATGACCATTATTTGTCATTCCATGGAAAGTATGTATTTGCCCAATTTGTAACACACTGTAAATATTGTCACCTAACGCATGGTTTTAAATGTTTTATTTACACTTTTACAAATTTCAACTTGTTCCCCACTTGGCTGATAGAGAATTCGAACACTGGCCTGGCCCGTCGCGACAGCGCCCGTTAACCAAACAGGTTACGCCCAACAGGTTGCTTAGAAACCTGTATACGTGTCTCCGCTGGCGAAGTGTCCTCGCACACGCTGAGCAGGCTTAAACGGTTCCTGTTTCAAAGTATTTTGCTTCATTATCTATCAGGGCAACTAGTCAATAGTTGCTTGGCTCTGCCTTATCTCCTTTTTTGTGGATTGGCACAAGATTCAGGTAATCTGTTTAAAAGCCTGACTTCCCGATAAGAGGTTGCAGAATATCAGCCCAGTCCACGGCCTTGGCTTTGAACAGTACGGGTGGAATACAGTTCGGTCCCGGTGCCCCTTCTCTCCTCCATTTAGCGATCTGCTTTTTTATTAGGAGTGACAGGGGGCTGCTATCTTCGCATGTTGGCATGTCTTCTGTGGCTGGCAAATTCTGCTTCATCATCTCATTATCGCGTGCCCCAACTTGTTCCTCTATTGGCCAGCTATTAGAGTTTTGTGCTCCAACGCCTCCCGTTTGATTGTTAAAGTGCATTGTAAGAAATTCCACCCAGATTTCTTTCATGATATGTAGGTTGATAATCCCATTCACGGTTTTCTAGAAGAGGGCACTGTTGTTGCAATTCATGTCATGTAAAAGTTTTGCCCAGGTCGCAATCTCTTGGTCTTTACTGATGTTCCATTTCAGTTTTTTGAATGATGACCTTTGGTCCCTCAAGAGTGAGCATGTGCTAGCATCACCAGGAAGTCTTCTCAGCCTACGTATTGTGATATTTATTGATTTTTGAGGAACTTGAGGCTATCTCTTTGGCCTTTTGTCATTACGTTTTTCCGGCACGTGGCCTGGGAGTTGTCTTCTTTGGAGAGAGTAGCGGCATGGTGTTCTAAAAGTGTGGCAGTGGACTGTCCCCAATGGGCGATTGGGTCTTTGAGCTTGACGCTTGAGATTTAAAGAGCTCGATTGCAGCTTCAGCCTGAGGATCTGTGTTAAATACTGAACATTTGATCCTTCGTAAGTTGGAGGTGTAGATGGGCCCCAGAATTAGATCTTGCTTGATAGATCTTGGTGCGATGTCTGTTAACTGCAGTTCTTGTGGGCAGTGATTGCTGTCCCCCATGTCCCCATTCTAAACCCTAGGATATGTAGGAACTGAGAAAGGCGTGCAAACGTATAGTACAGTAGGGAGCTTATTGTTGCGAAATAGAATGATTCGACTAGAGGTGAAACATTGGGAAACCTTCAGCTGAGTGCTCGGAGGTTTAGGTGTTCTAAGTCATCTAGAAGGTGAGTTTTGATGCGATTATTCCTACCCTGTAAGGGGTGTATTGGAAGGGAATGTTGTAAATTCCAGTTTGTAAAGATGCCTCCTCTCCCTCTGCTGAGCCAAAGAGGTACTGGTTTAGGTCCCCTGCCAGGATAAACGTTGGTGTTTTCATCTCTTTGGCGTACTTTGGTCGGTGAGCTTTTTTAAGTCTTTCGTTTTACGTTTTGGATGAATTTATGTGTTGATTAGGCCCACCTCAATTTCTTTGCACTGAAGGAAGTGTCATGGGTGCACATGCTGCCTTAAGTTAAGATACTCCTTCAATGCCAGGTGGGCTTGTTAAATCATTTTTAGTGCACTTAGTTGTGAATATAATTGTGGGATTGTGTTCTTGCAGTTAACAATGTTTGTTTGGTCATGAAATTGCTGGATAAGCTCTTACAGCTGACATTGCTTGTTTGGTCACAAGCGTAGTCTCACGTTCAAGCCTGCCAACAACAGCTTTTGATTCACACGTGAGAAGGAGCCTGCGCCCTGTGCCGACGCCCTAAACAGAGACTATATAAGCAGTGCCCTCACTCACGGTGATGCTTTGCTTCGTGTTCGAGCGTCTCAGCGAGCTTCCTGATCCTTAGCATTGGTCCGCCCAGATTTACCGTCCTGGTCCGGCATTTCCTGCCTCTATCCAGCTATTCCTCTCCCGTAAGCCCGCTCCTCCCCTCGTCTGGATTCCCCGCCGGACTCCGTCACCTGCTCCCGCAAGACATCCCATCTCCCCCTTCCTATCTTGTTCCAAACCTACCTGTTTCTGCCATCTCCGCCGATCTTCGGAACTCGTCCAGGACTCCAGCTTCCCCGTTTTCGGTTCCGGTTGGTTTTTTCTTCACGGACTTCCGTTTCCTGAAAAGAAAACAGTAAGAGACAAGTTGCTATGCAACGGAGTAACTAAACAAACCTTGGTAAAGACAATTTCTAACGCGTGCAAAAACAATCCTTGGTAAAGACAATTTCTAACTCATGTAGTTAATTACAAGACTTTCGAGGTTACTAAAAGGCTTCTAGTGAATGTGATTTTTAGTCACTGTTATTTATGTGTATTAAGTCAAAAGCTACTTGCATTGTTAATGTGATACCTTGAGCAACCAATGTCCTAAGTTTGCGCAGCAGTGACTAAAACTGCTAATGGACAACTTTTGGTACTGGTCAGCGTTCATAATCAAAAGACGCTATTAGAGTGGAATTTGTTTTGTTTGCTTTTCTTTTCTCTCTTTCTTTTGACTCTACAGAACCCATTTTTACGGACTACATGTTCTTATTGCAAGGTAGGGTTTGAAGTGTGATTAGTTATTATAACCTTTTTACTAATAACTAACCAGTTGACTCATCACAATATTTAATGATCTAGGCTGACTTAATTTGTATTGTTTCTTAAAAGGGCAAAGTCAGAACACAGCGTCTTTCAATAATAGGAGTGTTAGAATGGGCTTTAGCTGAAATGGTATGTACAGACTATGTTCAAGTGTAAAGAGTATTGATATGTTACAAGGTACATCCCTATTTATGAGTGTGTCCTGTTTGCACAGTTACTAGTGGTTGAACATTACCGATCACTCTGAAGCCCAGAACACTTCAAGAGAAAACTAGCTGACATCTCAGAAGAGATCCAGTGTTTGTTTGTTTTCTCTGTCCACTTCCCCCTTCCCGTGGGGGATAACCAGTTCAGTCAAGTGTACCCCTCCTTGCTATCTGGTTACCTCTCGAGGGAGTTGGGAGTTTGCAGCGCCAAGAAGGAAACAACAGGAACCTCGTGGATGAACGCTTAACAGGAAGATGGGAATTGTAACTGCTATTGTTGCTTCTGAGGACAAGCCAACGAGAGTTGCTGAATGTATACTCGTCATAGACACATAGGTAGCAAGCCCCCCTGATCGATGTCCAAATTTACCTCCCCTTGTGGCTGGTGTGGCGAAGCACATAAAGTCCTGGATGTGCTGTGGGTCCGTGAGCCAAATTTCTTGCAGCAAGATTATATCCAAGGCTCTGATGTAATTCAGAAAGTCCCGATCCTCTATCTTTGTTGTTAGTCCATTAATGTTCTACAAGCTTAGTCTGAGTGGGGTCCCCTTTTTCTCTGCTGTGGCTATCATCCTGTGAATAGTGTCAGTCCCGCGCTGTGCATGTGGTTATAGTTCAGGAAATTAATTCCTTATCAGTTATTTGGCTCCAGGAGGCTGATGCTGTCTAGGATCTTTCTTGTGGTATCCGGCAGTTCACCAGCACTCAGTTGTGGCGATCTTCCCAGAGCTCCTCGGAGTACAAAGTTTGTTTGTGCATGATGTGTTGTTGGTCCAAAGCTTGAATTAAGTGGTAATACTGGTTTTTGGAAGGGGGAGATGTCAATACCCCAATCTTGAAAAGTACCATTTTCTGCTAGGATTATTTCTATAGTTTTACCTGATTTCCACATTGCCTTTGTTGCCTCTGGCCTTAGAGAGTTTGCAGTGCATATGAAGTGTATGGAGAGTAGATCATTTGAGCTTAGACCAGCCAGATTTGGAATTTCCTTTTGTGATGAGGAGCAGAGTCATGAACCCGCCTCGTCGGCGACGGGAACATGAACAATTGCCCTCTTATCTTACTCCCTATCCCCTCCTCTACTTTCAGACTCCGTCTTAGGATACAGATCAGCGCTGTCCCTTTAAGACTCCTCAGTCTTCATCTGCGGTGACCGATCACATGGGCAGGATAGGTGATCCGTCGATCTTCAAAGCGGAAGAGGAGGCAGTTCCTTGGCGTTCGCATCGGGGATCAGAAACATGGAAACGGGATCTACCGAGCCGAGAACGGGACTTCCAGACCTTCTTCGTGGAGCCGGGTCTCGGAGGAGCAAAGAACTTTGCCACGGAAGAGGAGGAAGCACCAGGAACCAGACAAACAGAGGGACTGACCTCAGCCGAGGAAAAAAGGGAGCCGGACCTATTCCGGCAACACACAGGAGTCTGACACGGCCCTGGAGGGTCTTGGCTCCACAAGGTATGGGCCGGTTAGGGGCTGTGTGGGGAAAAGGAAATGGGGAGGTGAGGGGGGGAGGGCCGAGCAACACATCGGAAACCTCTGCTCTTTTGTCAGACTATTAAAGTCACAAGAAGTATTAAGAGCACATAGAGTGTGATTCACGGGTGACGGTCGGGTGCACTCTCCCTCACTCCCTCTTCCCTGGTCATTCGTCAACAGATAGAACAACGCTCTTACAGAGCTTTTCTTTTCTTTTCTTCTTTCTCCTTTGTTTGTTGTTTTCCGACGTTTACTGCAACCGGACGGCAAGACCAAGTCCCTCAATTCTCCAACCTGGCTAAAAACACAAAGGACATCCTTGCTCTTTAAATGAAGAGAGCGAAGAAGGAGTCACTAAGGACTATTTTGTTTTTTTTTGTTTGTTTCTCTCCAATTGTGGGAATCCCCCCCTATGTGTAGACTAAAAAAATAAAAATAGAATTTGCATATTCTACCCTGAACTCTCTGTCCTCTTCTCCACCATTGTACACCTTCATTAGTCTTATAATGCTGCCTCTTTTTAGCATGTCCTGATGGCCCTTAGAAGTATTACAGGGGTGGAAAATCAAGGCCTGTATTTCCTGCTGTGGGTATCTTGCTGTTTGTATTGCCAGCTGATGTGCAGTTGCTGTGGCCATCGGTACAGATTGGTGTATGAGGCAAGTTGCTTCTTTGGGCTGGGTTCCTACTTGATTACTTGATGTTCCTGACATAGCGTTCCATGGGTTTGTTTTTGATGTTATTAGCTCAGGGGTTGCTTGTTTTGTGTCTTGGGCACTGTTCTGGTCCTCTATATCCAGGATCCTCCAGCTGGGGCTTTTTGTGAGCTTTGGGTCCTGGTTTGGCCTAGTTTTGTTTCCTATACGTCATCCACTGGGCCCGTAACTTGAATTTGTGTTAGTTTTTTTTTGTCCATTGTTTCTGGCAACCATGGGACCCCAGATTTATCCACTGCTCCATTTGGCTGTTGGAGATGTTATGGGGTATTGGATAATGTTAAAGGCTCTCTGTAAGAGCTTTGCGGTGAGATGACTGTTGGCTGTAGCCTATATAAGGCTATTTTGTTAGGGGGTTCCTTGTCCTTTTTCTTCCCTTGCTCCCACATGTGCCCTAGCTACATCTGTCCAGATTGAGACGCCTCCTTGTGCTGGAGAATCGTTGGAGCTGTTAGGCGACCATTGTGCTTAATTTTGTGGACTTGATTCGCCTAAGTTGATGTCCTGTAGAGAAGTGTGGCTCAATGGTTAGAGCGGCAGACCCTGATGCAGGAGTCTGGTCGGGACCAGGGTTCAATTCCTGCCTCGGCGGGTCTCGGGCTCAATTTCCTCGCACCTGATCATGCTCGCCTCGGTGCCTATTCTGATCATGAGCCCCACTCTACACCTCTGGGCAATAGCTTGCTTAATCTCTACAACGGCCCTAACAATGCTGAGGATGCCTGCCTTCACCTTGGGGGTGCCCAGGAGTGGGCTCCTCACAGGGAAAGGCCAGGAAGGGTTCCTCGACGGTATTCGTACAAGCGCTGAGATGCCTACGGGTAGTCGTGCGCTATATAAGTGCGTAATTATTCTTATTATCCTGTTTATTGTGAGGACCTGAGAAGATGGAAAAATAGGCTGTTCTATTTATAGGGGGCTTCTGGTAGCGCCTTTTCCATTTCTGTTGACGGCTTTGGTTGGCATTTAGCTTTGGAGCTTGCACCCCTTCTAGTTGAACTTTCGTCAGTTCGCTGTAAGCTCCTTCGTTGCCGGGCCTGCCTATCTTCTCAGTGTTCTCATGGGGAATGCCTTGGTGCATCTTACTTTTTGAGGTATTTATTAATTGACCTTTGGTCATGCCCTCCATGATGTTAGGGTTGCTCTGTGTTAGACCTGGCACCATTGGCGTGGTCTCCCTTCCATTTTTGCTTTTGCCTCATGTGTTTTTGCTGGTGTTAGATGCTTTGGGCACTGTGCCACTGCTGTCCAGTGCCACAATGCAAGTGCTCCCTACTGTAAATTGATGTATTGATTAGTGATTCCATGATTAGCTTGTTTGGTTTACTTGTTAGACCCTAGTATCGTGCACTGAGTGTGCCCAGGGCTTGTAAATCCAAATACTGCTGGTGGGCTTGCAGCACTGGTTGTGCCACCCACAGGAGCAGCCTTGTACAATGTGTGGTCAGAGCAGGTTCTAAGCCGGTAATTTAGATGATAAATAATAAAGGGGCTAGAATGCAACCTGGGTGGCCCTCCCGGTGCAGCTAAAATAATTAGTAAGTCCCCCCTTGTAAATCTCTAATTGCTGCCGCAGTGGGTGTGAAGGTTCACTAAAAGGGTATCGATAGCGGGCACGACTCCCAAAGAGGTGAGTAGGTCCCACAGTTTCTTACGTTTCACCTGGTTGAAGGAAGGCCTAAGGTCCATAAAGTTCATAAAGTCCTGAAAAAGTGCACCAGGTTGAGCTACCATGTATTTGGACACTAGTAGGTAGAGGTTGAGTCATTGGCCAGTAGTTAATTTCCCCGAGCGAAAACCAAACTGCTCCTCAGAAATTATGTTGTTCGTGTCAGCCCAAGTGCTAAGCTTAGTCAATAAAACCCAACTCAGAACCTTATCTGTGGAGTCAATGATGGAAATGGGTAGTTAACAGTATGAATTTTCCTTAGTCACCTTCTTGAAAACTGGAATGATGTTAACAGTTGACTAAGAAGGTGGCATCCCTTCCCTTGCTGCTGAATTTAGCACCCTGGTCAATACCGGTGCCCACACGCCTATGTTGTTTCGGAAGCGGGCAGATGGAATCCCTTTGGGTCCTGGAGCCTTATTCTAGGACAATGCCCAGACGTACTACCTCCAAGGAGAAAGTAACTGGGGTATCTCTTTGTCCGGGTTCTATCTCATTTGAGTATCCATCACTTTGTCCAAAGTTATACACTCCTGCAAGGATGTATGTCATTACTACGCATGCTTTTACAACGCATGCCTTTACCATGCAGGTTTTACAACCCAAGTCGTTACAACGACTTGCGTTGGGGGGCGCTGGATAGTGAATAGTTTAATTTACTATTCCAACTCCAGTCCCCGTGGATAGTCGGGAAGGTTTTGGATAATAAATTAAACTATTTCCTATCCTACACCGCCCCCCAGCACAAGTCGTTGTAACGACTTGCGTTGTAAAAGTTGCGTGGTAAAGGTATTGTGTGGTAAAAGTTGCGTTGTAAACGCTGTTCCCAATCCGGGAAAGTGATCAATCCATTCTTCTAGGGTGATGACATAGTACAGGCCTTGATGGATCTGAAAATCAAGATCTATTCATGAGCCGGCAGAAAAGTGAACTATTCAGTTGCTCACTCACTTGGACTAGCTCGTTCCATGCCTGTCTTTGTAGCAAACACCTCTGTTCTCTCAATGCCCACTCATAATTGCTAGTACAGTTTGCCAATCATGCTCTGTCTCGAGGGGATTGCTTTTGGGCTTTCTTTAGGATGCAAAGTGCCAGAGAGAATTCAGCATCAATCCATCTATGGTCATTGGGGCAGGGAAAACGATGGGTAGCATTAACAGACCAGTAATCAACTGGGCAATAGAAATAAAGGACCTTAGGGTTGCTTGCCAGAGGCTGAAACGTCTAAGTAGGTTAGAATCTCCTGATGTTGGGTTTTAAACAGGGTTCTATAAAAAGCCTTGGTGTCTATCTGCGATCAGCGTAGCCGCCTCCCCTGGTTGGATGAAGACAATATGCCCATTGGTGTACAAGGGTACTCAGGTTGGTGCCCCACCCCTTCAAGTACTAAGGCCAATTGGTTGTGGTCGTGGAACAGCCTGTGTAAAATGTTAAAAGAAAATGAGTGCCATTCCATAAAGGCTGAAACAAGGATAAAATCAATAATCATAGCACTTCCCCTTCCTTTATAGGATGGAGTGCTGTAAGACTTAAGGGGGTTTATCTTCTTATCTACAGTGAATACAAGATTATAAGTTTGTAAATATTATTCAATTCTGCACCTTCTGAGTTGTGCTCCATATGAGTGCCCTTGTTGAACATGCAGGTTTCGGGACTGTGCATGAGAATATAGTGAGGTTGTCCACAAGTGGCAATTAAAATTCCCTACCAAGATAAGATTTTCCTGGGTGAGGCCCTCTCCCCTTAGCGAATCAATAGCGCCACTTAAGGCTAAGCAGTTTGAGGGTCCTTCCTTCCCCTTTTTAGCGTTATAAAAATCGATTAATACCAAGTAAAGTGATCTCTCAACTACCAGATTAAGGCCCTGAAACACTTTTTAGTCCAACTTTATTGTCTGACGGGAACCACATTGCTAGAGGGAGCAAAAATAATTAAGCCCCCACTCACTCCCACTGCTCTAGAGTCCATAGCCAGGCAGAATATGGTTTTATACCCCTCTAAGAAGAAATTATTCTCAACTTCCTATGTTTCCTAAAGGCAAATAATATTAAAAGTCTTAATAAACAAAATCCACCTTTCGTCTGAAAACTTTGCTGATAGGCCTCCCACATTTCATGAAGCAAGGCTTAAGTCTTTCCAGGTACCATGACTTAAAAAGGGAGTTATAGGGCCTGCACAACGGTCTATGGCCCAGTGGGAATATGACCTGCTAAGTCGATGCTCTAAAGTTAGCGGAGGCGGGACTTCGGTATTTGCCGTTTCCCTTGAGGTTGACCTTAGGGGAAGGTCCCGAGGTGTACTTCAGTTGTCGCTCTCTGGGAGGAATGTATGATGTTACAATGCATACATTTACAACGCATGCACTTACAACGCAATTTTTACATCGCAACATCCTCTACAATGCATTCCATTACATCGCATAACACTACATTGCATATTAAAAAACTACCTTTACAACGCATTCCATTACATCACATGCTACCTTTACAATGCATACCATTACAATGCATACCATTACATTGCATTTAAGGTAAGTATTGGATAGTATAGGAGTAACAATTACCATTCTAACTCCAGGGGGTGCCACAGTGGGGTAAGTGTTGGATAGTGTAGGGGTAAAAATTACTATTCTAACTCCAGGTGTGCAACAGTAGGGTAAGTGTTGGATAGTGTGAAAATTACTATTCTAACTCTAGGGGGTGCAACAGTAAGGTAAGTGTTGGATAGTGTAGGGGTACTAAGCGTTGTAATGGTATGTGTTGTAATATTATGCGTTGTAATGCCTGTGTTGTAGTGACATGCAATGTAGTGTCATGCATTGTAATGGTATGCGTTGTAATGCCTGCGTTGTAGTGACATGCGTTGTAAGGGATGTTGCGATGTAATGACTGTGTTGTATGTGTAGTACAATGTAATGACTGCGTTGTAAAGTCTGTTTCCCCCCTGGGAGTCATTCTGGGTCATTAAGCTCCACCAGAGGAGAATATTGGTTTAAAGAAGATGACTGAGGCTTGCCAAGGGGGCATTCTAACACACCACAGGCAAAAGGATGAGCCCTGAGTGGGATACTCTGAAAGGGTCTATAGAAGAAGCCCAGCGGTAGAGGTTTATTAGCGGATTCAGAAATGTAAGTCTGGGAAGATCACCTCAGAATATTTCGTACCATATTTGTTTATCTCATGGTGATGATCACACAATCTTCCTCATAAGATTTCTGGGTGGGCCCTATTCAGGATATGCCAGTGATCTGCAACATTATATCTAGTATGTATGCATAACCAGTGTGAGACCTTGTTGATCAATTGACCCGTAGGGTCCATGTTGCAGGGAGCAAGCCCTGGGGCCCCTGTCAAGACTAGAGTGTAAGGACAACAGGCTGGAGGGAGGAAAATTACTGGTAAAGTGGGGCTAGTGTTAGCAGGGCCTAGGGGCTGCGTAGCTACTACAGGGGAGCATGTCTGGAGGGAATGGCTAGCAGGGGCTAAACCCTTACAACTGGGGTGAGGATAGGAATATGGGCATTCTGACTTGTGGCTGCTAGTAGCGTGGATTTGCAAGTACAGGGCTGCCCTCTTCTCAGATGATCTGAGTGGGGCAAGTTGGACATCATGGATTGAATCTACAGGGTTAGGGAGGGGGAGGCATTATCAAAAGAGGACAAAATTCTTTCAAGTCTATCAAACATATTTCTTGAGTCCACCACCAGTTTTGCTATTTTTTCCTAAAGTGGGGTCATTAAATCAGTGAGTGTGACTATGATTTTTTGCAAGAGGGGAGCCCAAAACTAGTCCATGCCCTAGTCCCTGCCCTCCGGTATATTTCTTGCATGTTCACCCCGAGCCCCTTTCATGTAACTTCTGAATCATCACACTTTTTGGCTTTACCCTTCAGTTTGAGAGCAGGAGAGGTCGTCAGATCGGCGGCGGCAGGTGAAGCTGAGGCGGCCATGCTGTTATTAATGCCAGAGATGGGAACCTTACCAGCCCTATTAGGGGTGGGGCCACCTGGGGCTACAAATTATACCTCTATCACTACCTCGTGAGTGCTCGGGACGGCTGAGCAATTTGACCCACTTGGTGTTGTGGCCGGCATGGCTTTTCTTTTCCCCATAGTCACTGTGTTGCAGCAAACTACAGAGGGGTAGATAAAGAGGATCTTGATATTATAAGATGAAATAAGTTAGTTACTTATTGCAGGGTCTTTCTTATAGGACCTGATGCCAATTATACTGCATTTGTTGCCACATGGGATTACTAGGGTAGGGGTTTGTTCGGAGACCAAGAGAGTAGGCCCAGCCCAGCCTCCTCTGGCTTCTGATGGGCACAGGTGGGCATGCTCTTGGTCCAGGCTTCGCCCGGGCGTGCCCGCACACATCCCCCGCTGTGGGAGGCCCACGTCAGTTTTGAGCAGGTAAGCCCTCTCCCAGGCACTGGTGCAGGCTGGAGGACTGAGTCCCACCCCAGCAGGAGACATATTACAAGGCTAGTGTTGCGGGCATCTCTCAGCACGTTCTGCTCATCCCAAAGTAGTTGGCAAATGCTGAGCTTTGAATACATATACCCAGTAACATAACATATCCTCCCTATATGATAGCTTGTACTTGGTGATGGGGACTTTCGAATTAGGTTGAGCTGTACAAGCAATACCTGACATGACAACACATTAGGGCGCAAATAACATATTTGGTGTCATAACAAACACTGTGAAAGGTGGTGAGCTAATTAACGTGCGATTATGCTATCAAGGCTCGGTGCTCAATTGCATGGTATGTGCTGCACTGGAGATGTGCCTGTGCATGTGTCTGTGCTGGAGTCTCTATTGTGCCAGCTTCCCAGATAGAAGTATGTTATTTGCTGTACTCCATTTCTATCTCCTGTGTGAAGTCTGTGTGCACCACTATAGATTCTTACAAAGCAGTCAAAGCCTAAGTGGTACTCATTACACTGTGTTTACCCTGGCACCACAAATCTTGGACTTCATTTTGTAAACCACCTCTGGATGTTTTGCTTCTCATGGTTTGATAAAGCTGCTTTGGCACACATATCGTTATGACTATGTGACATGGGCAGCAGGGATTCCCATATTGTGGAGCAACATACCATTAAATATTATCAGAACATTCTTTAAATGTTTTCGCAAAACAGCATGACTCTCATGTTCAGTATTGCAGACGAGGCCAGCTGGACCCCCTTTTATAACACAACCTTGGGGTGGGCTTAGAATGGGCACTGGGAGTCTTGTGCACACCGCAACCTGTGGCTAATATGTTTTTGTGTTACTTCTTTGAAGACTTTTCGTTTTTCATAATGTATTTATGTAATACTAGATCATATAGCCGATAAAGAAACATGGAAAGAAAAAAAATATAATTTCATAGTTTTTTTAATTACATTACCATGAAACTGGTAACACCATACATTTTATTCTGAGAACCCAATACCATCTCCACAACAAACACGCCATACTCCATACAAGCACGGAAACACTATCATTAAAATGAGAAACAAATAATAAAAAAAAACACATTTAAAGGCTTAACCCGCTTATTTGTTTAAAACTTAACTATCCCCAGTAAGTAATTCCTAAGATATTGTTAGCAGCAAATGATTAAAGTCATATAAAACATTTAAAAAATGTAGATTTATAAGAGGAATTGATATCTGCCAATTCCATTGATCATGGAAAGCATTGTTGAACATTACAGTCTCATAATAAACTAAAAACAGAATATACTGATAATCAAATGTACCTTGAAATAAGATTGATTTTCTTCCTTGTAAGCATTATGACCACAGGCTATCAGGGAAAAAGGCCCCAATTTACATGTGAGCTCGTTTATGATTGCCCACACTGGTCTTCAGAGAATAATTTCTATAGAACTGGTTTCATGAAGAGTAGGTTGGCTCACATTTGCTGAGTAAATGCAGGAGTGGCCTGTGAAGGTAAGCAGGGCCGGACTGGTCAATCCGGGCACCGGGCAATCCCCTGGTAGGCTGGATGGTGTTGGGGCGGTTTCGTGACAGTGGGCCGGTTCTGTTGTTGGGGCTGATTTGGGCTGTTGGTCCAAATCAGCCCCAACAACAGGACACAGTGCTTACAGCAGTACATTAAGCACAATCAGTTTGAGAGGCCTGGTGTGAGCTGCGGAGCTACGACGATTTCAAATAAATTATTTCATTTTTAAAGACGTGTGAGGCACGCAAATGTCACCCTCTCGACGGCGCCGCCGTTTTTTTTAGGTCTCGCTCTCGAGACCTATTGTCATGGAGTTGCCTCTCAAGGGAGACAAACCAGGGCACGCGCAGCGATTGGGTCTGTGGACGCGCACGTCCAGCCACGCGCACATCGCCTGTCTCGTTTTCGCAGGCAAGCCAGCATAGTTTCACTTTTGCGTTTAGCCACTACAAAGTATTTATTTATTTATGTGTTTTTCTATAGCGCAGACTTTACCTGAAGGAGCTCTACACAATAGGAACAGAACTGATACATGAGAACATTACAGGTGAACAAATTACAAAAGCAAACGTTACGTTACATGAGGCAAAAGTGACAATTGTGAACAAACAAAATACACGAGGTAGCAAACGGTGCATTACAGGAGGAAAAAGTGACATGTGTGCAGGTTACAAAGGCGTACAAATAGAGGTATAATACTGCAATAAATGGAGGACACTCAAACACAAGAACTTTTGGGGCATCGACTCACCCGGTCTGGGGGAGGGTGCTCCTAAACGGTGGCTGGCTGCAGCCGGAGCACTCCAGCTCTTCTACAGTTCTGGAAGCACAATGCGGGGCTCTCTCCATATGCATGGGAGCCCCGCACTGCTATGTCCTGCTCTTCACCCGGGTCCCGGGACTTCAGCCCCTGCTCTTCCACTTTGGCGCCGGGGCATGCAAAAGTTGCAGGACAGTGCAAGCGCGGGCAGCCATCACCATCCCAGGTCTCCTCCCCAGGCCGGATGTCAAGCTGCTTTCTGCTTTCTGTTTTGCTTGTTACACTGGATGGTGCAAATACTGTGCGTCGGAGGCGCTGTATAAACTGTCTGATCAATTTAACAAGTGCGGAATGAAGGAGGGATGCCCTGCCCTGTGATCCAGTAGAGCATAGCAGAAGTGCACGTGCCTCTTCTCCTACTGCAATGCCCTGTGCACCAGTAAACTTGAGTATAACTATACAAATGCACGCGCCCCTCCACCCACTGCAATGCCCTGTGACACGCCCCTCCCCCCACTGCAATGCTCAGTGCACCAGTAGAATAGAACACAATTGCACGCACCCCTTTTTCGCCCACTGCCATGACTCGTGCACCAGTAGATATAACACAAGTGCACGCACCCCTTTTTCGCCCACTGCCATGACTCGTGCACCAGTCACTGCAAAGATCCATGGACCAGTAGATATATACCAGTAGATATAACACAGTGCACGCACCTTTCGCCCATGCAATGACTTGTGCACCAGTAGATATAGTACAAGTGCACACGCCCCTTCGGCCACTGCAAGGCTCAGTACAACAGTAGAATATATCACACGTGCACGCTCCCCTTTGTTTACTGTAATGCCCTGTGCACCAGTAAATATAGTACAAGTGCACGTGCCCCTTCGCCATTTACAGTACACACTGCACCAGTAGTAGTGATATCACAAGTCCACTCGGCCCCTCACCCTTTGCAATGCCCACTGCTCCAGTAGATTTAGCACATGTGCACGCTCCCCTTTGCCGACTGCAATGCCTTGTGCACCAGTAGATATAGTACAAGTGCCCTTTTGCGCACTGCAATGCTCTTTGCACCAGTGGATAAAACACAAGTGCAGGGGGTGGTATTACTGCCTGTTGCCAAGTCAGGGCGTGAAGTAGAAGTCCCTTGCTGGAGAGGCGTGAGGGGGGGCATGATCGGGGGGGGAGTGTCACCCTTAAACATACCCGGGAAATTAGTAGTCTATGGCACCAGAAACCAAAATTCCTCTTGGTGCTTAAGTACTGAATGTTATTGGTTTCTCGACCACTGAAAGATGAAAGGCTGAGTTAACCCCGTGAGTGTACCAATCTGCAGATTAACACAAAAGCCTCAGCAGTAATTCTAAACCCCTGACTTTCATTACCAGTTTAGATAGGAGCATACGTAACATGAGCCTGCCCGTTCGCGCTGTGAAGGGAAGTGGAAAAGGCGTTTTTACACTGGTTGGTGCAAATACTGTGCGTCGGAGCGGAGGCGCTGTATAAACTGTCTGATCAACTTAACAAGTGCGGAAAAAGGAGGGATGCCCTGCCCCGTGATCCAGTAGAGCATAGCAGAAGTGCACGTGCCTCTTCCCCTACTGCAATGCCCTGTGCACCAGTAAAATTGAGTATAACTATACAAATGCACGCACCCCTTCACTCACTGCAATGTCCTGTGACACGCCCCTCCACCACTGCAATGCTCAGTGCACCAGTAGAATAGAACACAGGTGCACGCGCCCCTTTTTCGCCCACTGACATGACTCGTGCACCGGTATATATAACACAAGTGCACGCACCCCTTTTTTGCCCACTGCCATGACTCGTGCACCAGTAGATATAACACAAGTGCACGCGCCCCTTTTTCACACACTGCAAAGATCCATGGACCAGTAGATATAACACAGTGCACGCACCTTTCGCCCACTGCAATGACTCGTGCACCAGTAGATATAATACAAGTGCACACGCCCCTTCAGCCACTGCAATGCTCAGTACAACAGTAGAATATATCACACATGCACACTCCCTTTTGTTTACAGTAATGCCCAATGCACCAGTAAATATAGTACAGGTGCACGTGCCCCTTCACCATTTACAGTGCCCACTGCACCAGTAGTAGTCATATCACAAGTCCACTCGGCCCCTCGCCCATTGCAATGCCCACTGCTCCAGTAGATTTAGCACACGTGCACGCTCCCCTTCGCCAACTGCAATGCCTCGTGCACCAGTAGATTTAGTACAAGTGCCCCTTTGTGCACTGCAATGCTCCTTGCACCAGTGGATATAACACAAGTGTAGGCGGTGCGCGCCCTTTCACCCAGTGCAATGCCCCATGCACAAGTAGAATAAAGCACAAGTGCACCAGCCCTTGACTCAATGCAGAGCCATGCACCAGCAGATGTAACACAAGTACGTGTGCTCATTCGCCCATTGCAGCACCCTGTGCACCATAGACTATAGTAGGCTATACCACAAGGGTGCGCGCCCATTCACCCACTGCAGCACCCCGTGCACCTGTGGAAATAACACAAGTGCACGCGCCCGTTAGCCCACTGCAGAACCCCGTGCACCAGTAGACTATAGCACAAGTGCACGCGCCCGTTCGCCCACTGCAGAACCTCGTGCACGAGTAGACTATAGTAGACTATAGCACAAATGCACGCTCCCCTTTGCCCACTGCAGACCCCCGTGCACCAGTAGACTAACTTCCTGTCCCCAGAATATACAACCATTTGAACTATTATTGCTTTAAATAAACATTGTGTTAATGTAAGCTTTTTTGTTTGTCTGTAGAAGTTGTAAAGGAAAGTACTTATCTGCAAGAAGGTCATTAGAGCACACATATAATGTGCGTCTTCTATAAAATTACTTTATTTGATCACGTTAAGGAAAAGCAGTGTTAAATGCTTGTTTGAGTGGTAGATGGTTGTTGCTAGTCCTTATTATCCTAGGTAGTGTGTATGACATTTTACAAGTTTGTATTTTTGTTTGCATACAGTGTCTCTCATAATCTACTTGTATGTGAGTGCGCATGCATTGTCAGTGCCACATGTGTTTTTTACTTTTAGTACATTATCAATGTCTTTAGCCTTTCACCCCTTCCATGCTCATGACGAGCTCAGCTCGTCATGAGGCACAGTGGAGCTGTGCTGATGACGAGCTGAGCTCGTCATGAAACTATGTAAATCTGAAGCCTTCAGCACCGGAGGGGAAAATGCACAGCAGCGATGTGGTTAATGTGTGTGTGGGTTCATGCATCCAACATCTCTAAATGCTGGTGTCTGCGCCTGCTCGTGCATTAACAGTGCATTGCATCCAAGTACATGTGTGCTCATGCATTAACAGTGCAGTGCCTCCAAATGCTTGTATACACGCACACATGTGCATTCCAGTGCAGGGCCTTCAAATCCTTGTATGTGTGTGTGTGTGTGTATGTATGTATGTGTTCATACGTTGTCAGTGTCTCCTAATCCTTTTTGGTGTGATGTTAGTGTTTTAGAATTCCCTCATTCTGCATGTGTGTGTGAGACTGCGTGCATGTGTGTGCCTGCTGTCAGTTGCACAGTTATGGCTCCTGGAAAACACCATGTTATCTGGATTGTAACTTCCTGTCGATGTGAAACCGGGCTTGAAGCTCGCAGATGCCTTTCTCCTCCTCGTGTCAGAATCTTGGGGTTCTACTGAAACGAATTAGAAGGCTTCAGGACAGCCAATTGTAGTGCTGGAGTAGAACCCAGCCTCATGTTAGACTGAGCCTGTCCGGTGACTGACTTAGCCAGTGCCCGTGCCCTATCGGTATTTCAGAAGTAGCGGCATATCTGAAACATTCCCTCATATCTGTAGGCCTCTACTTGGAAAACTTGTTTAAATCAACGCCTCACAATATGGTCGGCTTGAACAGGGAAGCGGGTTCCGGGACTACTTCTGGTGTGAACGGCACAGGTGAACACGCCTGGAACAGCTGGAGCACGAATGCAGCACTGCGCATGGCTTTAAAATTCCTAGAGGAGGACAAGCCAGAAATTTAAAAGGGAGAGCCCTTTTCTGGAAAAAAAAGTGAAACATGGCTAGATCACTGTTTGAGAGAGCCCTTCCACCAGAAAATTAGAGTGCAACAGTCACCGTCAAAGAAAGGTGGTGACTTGGTGTTGTGTGTGTGTCTGGCTCTGTGTGTGTGTGTGTGGCTCTGCGTGTGTGTGTGGCTCTGTGTGTGTGTCTCTGTGTGTGTGTGTCTCTGTGTGTGTGTGTCTCTGTGTGTGTGTGGCTCTGTGTGTGTGTGGCTCCATGTGTGTGTGTGGCTCTGTGTGTGTGTGTGGCTCTGTGTGTGTGTGTGGCTCCGTGTGTGTGTGGCTCTGTGTGTGTGTGGCTCTGTGTGTGTGTGACACTGTGTGTGTGTGGCTCTGTGTGTGTTTGGCTCTGTGTGTGTGTGGCTCTGTGTGTGTGTGGCTCTGTGTGTGTGTGGCTCTGTGTGTGTGTGGCTCTGTGTGTGTGTGTGTGTGCGTGTGTGTGTAAATATTTGTACGTTTCAGTTCATTACAGTCCCGTTACCAGATGTACTTCTCTTAAAACCCCACAATTCAGTTAATAAAAGGATTTTGTAAAAACAATCTGATACAAGGTTATGGAGAAACCAAACTAGACTTATGGTAGGTGTTTCCTGATTTTCTTAACACTCCATAATATGCTGGCTACATAATTGCAAATAAGGAGAGAATGTAATTGTTGTAGGTACATCAGCACTAATCTACATTGCATACAATGTAAATGTCTCAGTACAATAAACTCTCACCTTGGTTTCATATAAAAGACACAGAAGAAGCAAACGTTAAGATTCATTAGCTTTGAGAAATTGTCTGATAGTCAGGGCAGTCGGTGTGTTCCTAATGTGTTGGAATACATAATAAGCAACTAGATGGTGTACAATAGTTAAACAATATCTGGTAAAAAAGAGAATCTGTGATATATATTTGAGACCACAGCTGGGTTAACAGAGGAGAATGCTCTACTTGTTTTTTGATTTTTTACCCGTCCTCCCTTAGGATCTAAAACCAGTGACCAATATTTTAAAATCTTTCCTACTCTGTACAGCAATGGATTCTGGGTCATCTCAGTATTTGGAAAATCCTATATTTGCAAATGATTTCCTAATGAAATTCAGCCAAAGGGTGCTATTGGCACTATCCAGGGACAGACATTCACGGAAAATCATCCTTTTCAAAGACGTTGCAAGGGTAATCCATATAGCATGCTACAATAATATAGGTGATCAACCTATGGAATACCCAGTTTCTCATGATAAATGCAATTTGCACACCTAGAGGAAACAGCCAGATCTTTTTAAGCAATTATTTGCCACTTGTTGAAGGGCCCACCTTAGTATACCCCCCATTTACCTGCACCCGAACACACCCCTGATAGACATTTACTATTGTATATGACGAACATTACCTTCAATGGTTTCATTCCTAACCTTGATGCCAATCGTAACAGAGTCAGGTCTGTTTTATTATTGTATGGTTAATAATACCATTTGCAAACACGAAAACGCATTGGAATGTATAAAATTTAAATAACACCATATGATAAAAACATTGCTGGGAGCTGATGGATGAAATTCAGATAGGTCTTGCTTTCCTAGTTGGTGGGAAACACATAGAGCACGTAGCGAGATAAACCTTTATAGATAGGATTAAGCAATGGGTCTATGCCAGAAAATACAGGACCCAAAGCTGTAGAAGTGGACAGAGAAGAACACTGGTCTCATTAAAAGGGATTAAAACCAGCAGACAAAGCATAATATAAGACCAGCAATATACAGAAGAATTTCGGACAGTGTGCACATTTTGCAAGGCACAGGATAGTGTGGAACGGTTGTGATGGGAATCAAAAGTTCTTTTGCTCAAAGGCTGGCTGGTGCAGTTCAAACAATGCGGTTTGGAGCGAATCTATGCAAGGAGTGCCAGCATAAAGTGTGTAAAATGAAGCCAACTTTCCTCAAAGGGGTTATGAGTTATGTGCAAATCTTGCAGAGCAAGGGCCTGGATGTGAAACAGTTGACTGGAAAGGAGAGCAAGAGTTGACATGTTCAGTGGCTGGTCTCGTGCAGTTCCAACAGTGAATTTTGTGGCAGATCAGATGAGGATGGTAAGCACAAGGGGCAATGAGTGCAGCATTTAAGAGTGTGTTGCTGCTGCACCAGTGCCATTGACTAAATCCAATTTGATTGCTGCCGTCCTCCGATGACTGCCTAAAAATATGACCTTTTAGATGCTATTAAAGGTTTGCAATCGTTATGACAGAAGTCGAAGAAATGAGAAAGTTCTCGAGGAACAAATCTTATTACCATTAAGGAAACGAGTACAGACCTTCTTCCTAAATAGGCCTATTATCATGATATATGACTTTCCAAGATTCTCCTTCTGTCCTAGGATATCCATTAACATTGCAAACCTATCAATGAGTGTCTGGAAAGAAATTCCAGTGTGTGCCATCAAGAAAATGTAATTTGCATAAAGTAGAATAGGCAATGGACGTGATCCCTCTTGTGGCATATCGCACACTCTGTCCACCAGAAACTCTTCAAAGTTATTAATGTATAATGTCAATAAGAATGGGGCTGGGATACATCCCTGCCCCACTCCTCTACACATTTCAAAAGACTTTGTAAACTCACCCTTACTGCCATAGTGTACCTTTGGTGTGGTGTCTGCATTGAACTGATGCAAAAAGTATGCTATTGACACCTCCACAACCATGTCAGCTAGAAGGCCTCATAGCTTGGAGTGAGTAACACAATCAAACGCGCATAACAGGTCCATGAAAGCCACATAAAAAAAACATTTTAGCTGACAGGCATTTGCCTACAAGAAAGTTTAAGTTCAAACATTGTTCTTTGGTGCCTAGTTCCCTCCAAAAGCCCTACTGAAAGTCACTAATAAAATGCCTTTCTTCTTCCTAGCAATCCAATCTTGACAGCAGTACCCTACCTATTACCTTAAGAGCAGAATCCAATAGGAAAATGGGTTTACAACAGCTTGGATTGGATTAATTTCCTTTAAAAAAAAAAAAAAAATCAGGACTATGACAGACTGGTCTCAAGTAGGGAGAGGACCTCATTTTGCCTCAGCTTTCAAGACGTTAGTAGCCAGAGGTGCCCAGAGACCCATATTTTCTATAAGCATATCTAAAGATATGTCATCCGGCCCCAGGCTTTCTCTTTTTTACAATTCTTTATTAAACTAGTTACCTCCCCTGCATCCCACTCGAGTGAACAATGTGGAAGCTCATCCTCCTCCACCGTATGAGTCTTCCTGCAGCCTTGGCTAGCCTATTATACGCCTGAGGTTATGGAAAGAATGTTTCCTGGAACAGAAAACAAGTGTTTTAGATGCTTAGCACACGGCCAGGGAGGATGGTATCATATCTTTTTTGCCTGCCCGATGTTGGAGTCTTTCTGGAAAGAGATGTTCGCGGAAATTGAATTGGCCATTGGAAAATCATTTCCGCCTACGGTAGAAGTAGCCTTGTTTGGCATAAGCAAGGATAGAAGCAATATCAATAAATCGGAAGAGGTATTTATATTTATATCATGTGCGGTCGCTCGCTCTTTAATACTACAAAACTGGAAATCAAGGGAAATTCCATCACTGATAAAATGGTTTAATAAGATGAGGAGAACCTGTCTCTTTGAAAAAGCATATGCGGGCAGAGTAGGTTCTATTAGGAGGTTTGAAAGGAATTGGAAATATTTTGGGGATTTGGAACAACTGAAGGAGGGATGAGCAGCAAAAGAAGGATGAAGATAAGGAAAGGGTCAATACATTTGACTGCAATAGCACTTTTTTAGATATCACTTTATCATAGTTTTTTGCACATGCAGTAGCACTTTATTGCAGGTTTTTGCACTTCTTTGCAGTGCCACTTTATAAATTGCGGATTTTGCACAGACCCTTCTTGATAAAATTGTTGTTTGTATTCCTTTTTTGTGCTTGATGAATCTCTTCCCCCTTTTCTAATTCTCATGTCTGATATATATATGCATATAGATTTCTTTTTTTATTTTTTATTTTTAATGTTTTTTAAGTCTGTTTAACCATTGAAATGATTATTGAAAAAGAAAATTGAAAAGATGCGTTGTACCATTGATCATCCATTGCTAGGTTCAATAAAAAAAATTATAAAAAAAAAAAAAAAAAAGAGTCTTCCTGCAGCCATTGACCTCCCTTCCTTCAATCGCAGAATAGATTCTGTTGGAATTACTCTATCTACTGTCCGGCCTACAGGCTCCCTGAAGAAGGGGGCATTAACGAATTTCCAGAAAGCAGAGTTATCTTCCTGCCTACCTGCCTTTAATAGAGCCTCCCATACCTCCTCCTTTATTGCCTTTTTTCACTTATTTAAGACGTATTAGCTGCTGACCTATATCATCTGATTATTTCCACCTCTCTAGTGAATATTTTTGAAGCCCTTTTTAGTGTACTGTGCAGTTTAATGCAAGCTGAATCACAACCAAACAATTACCCCTCCTTAGATGATCACCTGGTCGCTGAAACAGAGCCTCTTGATTGTTAATTGAAAGTGCCACAGAGGCTGAAATTACTTCAACCCCTCTGCAGTATTATTTAAACAAATTATGCGACGTTCCCTTCGAACACTTTCATGCCAAACACAGCGAATCAAAATAAACATTCCTAAGGATTTCTGAGGGACCAGGATTTTGCAAATACGGGGACGTGTTTGCATTGAACAGGCGTACGCAGTCTCAGTGTGACGCGGCTATTGATTCAATACAGGACTAAATTCATTTTTAGAAGTACTGCCCTGGGGAGGCCTATGGGTTGGTGAAGTGCGTGGTCTGCGTTTGTTTGTCCGTCTGAAGCAAAAAAGAATAACAAAGAAAAATTCATATAAAAACAAATTTGTGCTGTTTCGCTCCTAAGTAAAAAAAATGGATACGGGACACAAAAGAACCGAACATGGAACTACTAATAGAAAGTTGCAAGAAGGACCTGTACCCACCTAACAACTTGCAGAACGTGAATGATCTAACGGACCACTACACTAATTCAATAAAGGATATAGTGAACACCACAATGCCTCTGAAACTGAAAAAAGTCACAGAGTAGGATAAAAATTGACGGTTTAACGGAACACTGAATGAGGAAAAAAGGAAACTGAGACAAGCAGAGAGAAAATGGAGACAACACCCATCTTCTCCCGAATTGAAATCCCTCAGAAAAAACAGAAAAGAATACAATAAGAAGATCCTCCACTCCAAAAAAGAATTTATTAGATCATAACTGGATCTCGCCAAAAACAGACCACGGAAACTATTTGAAATATTAAAACAACAATCCAACAAGTTTGCCAAATCGTCACAAGAAATCACAAAAACACAACTAAGTTGCAAAGAATTCTCGGCATTCTTCACCAACAAAGCCAACACTCTGGAAAGAGAGCTTAGGAGTGCAGCGGTTATCCTAGACATCCAAAGACCCACAACGAACAATACCAACTCAATAATTAAGGAAGTCAGGGCAAAAAATAAGGCACATTGGGATACGTTCGAGTTGTTGGACCAGAATAACATCGCCAAAACGCTACTAGACATCAAACCTAATAACCATTATAACGACCCTCTCCCATCAAAATTAATTAAAGAAGTCAGCCACATCGTGATTCCTATATGGACAAAAATTATTAACGCCTCTCTCTCACAAGGGATATTTCCGGAATGCCTAAAAACTGGACAAGTAGTCCCCATTATCAAAAAACCGACAGCGAACCCGGCTGATCCGAATAACTTTCGCCCAGTAACCAACATCACTATACTTGCCAAACTAATAGAGAAATGTGTACAAAAACAACTTAGCAAACACATAGACAATTTCTCCCTACTGGATAAATGCCAATCGGGTTTCATAACAGGTCACAGCATGGAAACAGAAATTCTACATATAGTCGATGATGCTCTACAGGCCCTAGACCAAAATAGATTATGTCTACTTATCCTCCTAGACCTATCTTCTGCATTTGACACGGTAAATCATGCAAAATTGCTGAACAGGCGCCAGGACAGGATGGGAATATCGGGTAATTTGCTGAAATGGCTTGATTCCTTCCTCAAAAATAGAACGCAAAGATTCCTGGTCAATCAAGCTGTTGTAATGAATTACAGATTCACGGCTTATCTTGATTGAAGTTTAATGTTAGGAGAAACCCAGAACCACCCTACCAGACGCAACTGGTTAAACTGTCACTACCACACTCGACAGTGAGCTCAGAGATAGAACCCCAATACATCATGGATGACATAACCCAGCCTTACGTATAACATTCTAGTACAGTATAACATATCTCCCCATCTTATACTTACATAAAAATGAAGAACAGAAAAGAACAGAAAAGAAAAGAAAGAAATGAGCATGTGAATAAACTACAGAAAAGAACAGAAAAGAAAAGAAAGAAATGACCCTGTGAATAAACTTCTATAGAAGATCCCCCAAGAAAAATTAAAGTATTTCCAACAAAGACAATGTAATCTCTAAGATACTCAGGTGCTCTTCTCTCCCACACTCTTCACTTCCCACCTGTCTCTAAACACGAGAAGAACCCAACCCATCTCCTCCTCTTCCATAACAACTGTCTTTTACAACCTCATCAGACACGTTCCTTCTGTAACTTTCATTATTTACCTTAAATTCACCATCAGCCGACATCATCCAATGCGACACTCCTTCTTTTCCAGCCTCCATCTGCAAATCCAACTTGCACTTTCCATTCTTCCTCTGATACAACGCCACTCTTTTCAAATTCCATGTCTGTCCTTTCATCAACTTTACCCAATTTCCACCAACCACTTTGACCTTAAACGGACCTCTGAACTTCTTGAGAAAAATTGGAGTAAAAAACAAGACCTTGACCTTAACCCAATCACCAACATATTTGAACAACTTATCTGCCTTCTCATCAGACAATGAGTCTTCTACCTTTTAGAAACCGTACTAAAACGCATCCAAGCTGGAAGCAATTACGTCCCCGCTACCCTACCACGCATCATCTCAAAAGAACTCACACCTAGACTACTAATACCAGTTGTTCTGTATGCCCACACTGTCTCTTACCTCCTCGTCAGACACATACCTTCTGTAACTTCCTCTGTCATTATTGTAGGACACTCACCACTCTAAGATAAACAGTACTGGGGTACTGACCACCCCACAAACTCACCACCGTAGGGCACTAACCAACCTAAAAACAACAAAGACTGGGGTACTAACCACCCCAGAAACTCACCACCGTAGGGCACTAACCACCCTGGAAAAAAACAAGCACTGGGGTACTCACCACCCCACAAACTCACCACCGTAGGGTACTAACCACCCTAAAAATAACAAGTACTAGGGTATTAACCACCTCACAAACTCACCACCGTAGGGCAGAAATGAACTACACTGGTGCACTCAGCACCACTACTCCACAAATAGATGGGGCACTAACCACTCCAAAATACACAGTACTGGGGCACTCACCACCCCACCAACTCACTACTGTAGAGCACTCACCGCCCTAAAATAAAGTGCAATGGCCACAAACCACCCCATGTACTAACCAATCACCTCAGAACAGCAGGGCACTCACCACCCTAAAACAAACTGCACGGGGCATTCACCATCCTAACAATAAAGGACTGAGGTACTAACCACCCCACAATCTCACCACTGTAGGGCACAAACCACCCTAAAAATAACCAGGACTGGGGTACTAACCACCCCAGAAACTCACCACCGTAGGGCACTAACCACCCTGGAAAAAAACAAGCACTGGGGTACTCACCACCCCACAAACTCACCACCGTAGGGTACTAACCACCCTAAAAATAACAAGTACTAGGGTATTAACCACCCCACAAACTCACCACCATAGGGCAGAAATGAACTACACTAGTGCACTCAGCACCACTACTCCACAAATAGATGGGGCACTAACCACTCGAAAATACACAGTACTGGGGCACTCACCACCCCACCAACTCACTACTGTAGAGCACTCACCGCCCTAAAATAAAGTGCATTGGCCACAAACCACCCCATGTACTAACCAATCACCTCAGAACAGCAGGGCACTCACCACCCTAAAACAAACTGCACGGGGCATTCACCACCCTAAAAACAAAAAAAAACTCACCACCATAGGGCACCTCCTGTCCACCATCAACCACGATAACTCTACATGAACTTTATGTTTCTTCTACGGCATTAACTTTCTTTCCTTGCAGGTTACACATTCTCGCCAGATGTCCTCTCTTCCCACACTTTAAACAGTCTTTTCCTACTGCAAAACACAATTCCGAGTCAGCTTGATGGTAACTACTTCCGCATCTTGTGGATTGTTTTCCCACTCTTTTTTCATGCACATTTCCCCATTGCCTCTGAAAACGATTCTTTGCACCTGCAACAGCTCCAGACTGATGTTTACTCTTTACAGCATTAACTGCATCATTGTGATCATCTAAAACTGCTACATCATCCTATTTTATTTTATCAGAAGTAATTTTCATCTCGCTCATACATTTTATTGACTCCTCCACGACCTTTACAATTGCGTCCTTTAATGTTGGATTACTTGCGGCCCAGAGCCTTTCTTGAGTTTTTTTACAAGCACATTGCACAATTAATTGGTCCCTTATCATTTCCTCTTGCATATGTCCAAACTCACACTTCGCTGAAAGCTCCCTTAACCTCACAACAAAGTCCTCAATAGATTCATTGGCACATTGTGGCTGTGAATAAAATTTGCGACTCCTCATTACCACATTTACTTGCTTAGAAAATTTCTTTTGTAATCTCAACACCGCCTCTTTATACACATCCTCCATTGCTCCTCCTTGAGCATTTCCTTCTGGTGGTAAATATTTGAATATATGTTGTCCTTCTTTTCCTAAAGACCCTAACAGCAAAGCCTTCTTCCTTACTGGAGAAAATTTCGTTCCATCCAATGCTATTAAATAATTTTCAAAACTATCTATCCCATCCTCGTTGCCAAAATGTTATAATGAATTACACAGATTCACGGCTTATCTTGATTGAAGTTTAATGTTAGGAGAAACCCAGAACCACCCTACCAGACTCAGCTGGTTAAACTGTCACTACCACACTCGACAGTGAGCTCAGAGATAGAACCACAATACATCATAGATGACATAACCCAGCCTCACGTATAACATTCTAGTACAATATAACACAAGCTCTGTCACCTTCATGCCGTAACACGATTGGAGTTCCCCAAGGATCTACATTATCTCCTTCATTGTTTAACCTGTATGTCGAACCGCTTACGGAAATTCTTCGAAGTTCTGAAATAGCCTTTCATGTGTATGCGGACGACACACACTTATACATTAAAATCGCATATCTGGAAGACATCAAGTTAATGAACGAGGCTTTACAAACAACATTACAATGGTTAACAATCAATCATCTGAAGCTAAACACTCCGAAAACAGAATTCCTACTAATCTCACCACCTAAGAACCACACAGAGTCCAAGGAATGGTCTAAAATGATCACTGTGCTTAACTGCACCCCTACTTTAGTTGATTCGGTGAAATCGCTAGGAATCATACTCAATGAGAACCTTGATATGAAAGCACACATCTAAGCAATGGCTAAAAGTGCCCGTTTTAATTTGAACTACATTAGAAAAATGAAACCTTTCATTTCTCAGGCGGTCATTAAACTAGCAGTCCAATCATTTGTAATCTCGAGGATTGAATACGGTTGCACCACTTTAGCAGGCGTACCCAAAATCTCCACAGCAACACTAAAAGCATGCCTCAACGAAGATGCAAGAATTATCACCGGGTCGGGAAAGTTCGACCATATCTCTCCACACTTGAAAGCATTCAACTGGTTATCGTACGAAGCCAGAATTCAGCTAAAAATGGCATGTATCACCCACAAAGCGCTTCACTACAATACACCAAGATACCTTGCCCAGAAAATTGACCTATCTGGAGGAAACAGACTAGCTAGGAGTGCCAAGGAGTTGGTGCAGAGACCACCCATCTTCCGGAAGAAGAAAACCTACGATAGAGCTTTCTCAGGAGCAGCACCCAGAATCTGGAACGCTCTTCTACCAAACGTTAGAAAAATAACAAACACAGCGTCATTCAAGAGGGAAATGAAAATATTCCTAATGAGAAAATACCTCCCATAGGCCAGACTGATTATTTTAAGCTCCATGTCATACTATGGTAACCCTTTAATTTGTTATTGGTTTGTACTTAACTACGTTATTTAACCAGGTATAGTTTTATTATACAAAACTGTGTCTGTTGTACTATACAAGACTGTGTCTAATCTACCTCATGCAATGTAAAGCGCTCTGATACCCAAGGGTCGTGTTCGCGCTATACAAAACTCTCTAAATAAATAAATAAACAAAAGGGTTTGGCTGTTACCATTTTGAAACTTTGGTTGCCGCTCATTTTTTGTTTTACTATGTCTAGTGTGTGTCCAATTGGTAGCTGGGCATTTGAGGTGGGCGACCATCATTTTGTGTTAAATGTGTGATTACTCCAGGTGGAGCAGTGATAAGGTTCCCTAGCTGCCAATATTTGTTCAGTCATTCAAAAAAATGTCTATGAGGACCCCATGAGATCTCAATAAATTGGACAAGAATATACCAGGGTCTATTTTATCTCACTTGAGGACTAATCCATTACATCTCCCCACAGCTAGGCCCTGACTCTGGGGTGCCCGCTTTACAGTCAAGTACCCCTACTTCAAGTTCACAGCAAACTGATTGTGGTCCATAATACAAGAAGGGTGAATCTGATATTTATCTATGAATGATTAAACATTTTACGACCCCACAATAAAGTCAATAGTGCTTGAATGGCCGTCTATCACCAATGTCGATTGGGTTCTATATTGGGTGGTACATATAATGTTAACAAGGCCAATGTTTTACTTCGTAATCAAATAATTGAATGCCCCTCCATACGCATTATGGAGAAAATGTGGCAACCTCTCCGAGCACATGTGAATGTAAAATCTCCTACTCCAACACAATAAAGATCTATTCTCAAGGAATCCCTTTAAGTCGTGCTATAGGTTAAAAACCATGTTAGCACTATTACTGTTGAAAATAGTATTGTGATAGTTAAATAACAAGAGATCCCGACCCCTCTGGCACTCAAACCTGACTATTTAATAAAAAGAAGTCTAGTATTTTCTCAATCAATTTTCCTGGTAGTATTACTGATATTAAAGTTGCTAGCCACCCCTTGGCTCCACCATGATTCAAACAGATGGCTAGGGTATAAAATGAGTAATAGCCATCCAGATATACAGAGCTAATCAAGCATGCTTCTTGAAAGCATGGGATAGAAAAATCTTGTATCTGGGTTACCTAATTTAGACCTTACCCCATCCATATTCCAACACAAAACCTTTATCCCGCATTCTGTTAATGCTAAATTGTTAGAATGCACAGGTGTTCTGCCTTCCTCACCTCCTTTGCTGGCTTTCCAGTGACCCCATGCATACAAGTATATGCTGGTTCTCTAAACCTATCTGGGCTCATCACTGATACCTTCAATCCTGCTCAGAAAGAACACTTAAAGGACTGAAACGATTATGCGTACTCACTGAAAGTAAAGGCATACATGAGTAACCAATAACTTGAGGATATTCACCGGGTGAAGCAATAGGCTAAGTGCTGTCTACCTCATTACTCAGCACAGGAGGGGCAATAAAAATACCCCAAAGGGTCAGCCGACATTTTGTCAACAGGAGGAACAGAAGAGGCCAGTAACACCACAGATTTTTCAGCACAATAAGCTGAATTATAATTCGCCGCCACACAGTCATATTCACAGATTTTGGATCTCGTCACAAACCATGGGGCACGTCAGACCATGTTATAATCGCCCATGATGTATTGGAATATTCCCAGTCTTGAGCGCATCCAGTGTCTCACCTTATTCCTCAGTTCGCTTCATCCCTCATGCTTCCCCAGACTGAGGTGAGATACCCCCTCAAAACAACCACATATGGTTGAAACAAACTGCTGGTACTGCCTCTACATGCCCCCCTTGAGGGTTAGGGGAGACGAGGACCAGAACTTATGTTATACAAGTTTGGTGCCCCTCCCCAGAACTATGCACTCTTTCCTCCTCTCCACTTCTACTACCTCCCACCTATTGTCAGTTGAGCCAGAGGAATTGTTTCTTTCCTACTGGATAGGGGACTAATGGAGCTGCTCCCTGCTATTTTCTTTTGGCCTGCAGGATAGCAATTATTTTATCCTCTCCAAACAGGATGTGGCGGTATGCTCCAGTGCATCAATTTGTTTACAAGCTGAGTTAAATGAGGCTCTCACAAAAAGCTCAAAAGAGCATAGCGTGTTATCCACGGTCCCATGTGTAGTGACTCGCTGGTCACTGTTCTAGTCTTTCAATTGTACCAGACACTCCCTGAGGGCCGGCTTATACCCCAACACACACCCATCCAATACAGGCATCACAGGACATGTGACCCTGTTAATAAAAGGATCTGGGCGCATGTGTCCTGGGCCAGTTCTGCCAACTATATTCCAGTGTCTCTGTCATGGTTATTAATGCATGGGGGCCTAGTGCTCCAACACATTACACCATGCATTTGGTGATTTAGACTTGCTACCTAGTTCTTTTACTTCCGATACACCTGAACCATTACTGAGTTTCTGCAGCTCCCCCAGTTGGATATCTAAAAGTACCTTTACTTTTGGACTAACACTCCTGGAGGCCCCTTTTGACTTCCTGGACTGTGGAAGCCCAATTTGGTCGGTGGCGAAGTCAGCTTAATGGGCAATGAGTCATTTGACACACAGGGGTTAGTGTTACCTCGGATGTGCCCTACTTATAAGTGTACAGATGGGCAGCCATTCGTAATAGTGTTGCAACCTTTAGAGCTGGCTGGGTACTCACAAGCCTTTTCTCCACACTACTAATTCAATAGTTAATAGCCCCCATTGCATTTGCTTAAAAGGTTACAGTGCTGGGTGCAGCAGTATTCTCCTTACATAGGTGAGAGGAGATAGATGTATTTTCCCCATCAAGCCGTCTATGTTAACACAGGTAAGGAGAAAACCGAAATCCTACGTGATAGAGGGGTTGCACAGCCTCTTTTGGACTCTGAAGGGGGCAGACAAGATCAGGGGCGGTGCTTCATAGAGCGTGAATATGATGGCTACGCCCCCTCTGCTGAGTGGTTTGCCTTGCCTGTTTGGTCCTAGGACTTGCAGCCTCTCACACTTCCTCACACTGACCCCAACTCCACATGTCTTCAAGAAGCTAGAGAGCTGGCTAAGGGGACACTTACCCAAGGAATACCAGTGTCCACACAGTATCCTCCGATACTGATCTGCTAAGGGGGCTACTTCAGGGTGGTGAGAGCAGTGGTTTGTTGATGAAAGTAGGAGGGGTACGGGGTGCTCCGGGTTGTGTAGGCTGCCCCCTTCTCCTGGCCGGCCATCTCCATTCACCGCCTCACTCTACCCAGCACCACTACATCTAATATGCCATGGCTTACCTCTCTCTTGAGGACCAGAAGCCTTGCTGCTGCTTTGTTGCAGCTACTGCTGGTCATTACGTGGTTTTGGGTCCTGAGCCTGACACCGAGCATCCTCAACCTAGACTTTAGATTGGGCCACAAATAGCCTGCTCCTGTAGTGAAACAAAAGTGAAAGTTGCAGTGCCTGGAGCACTCGGGGAGTCGCTGCCTCCGCGCAATTGGTTACTGTCAATCTCTGCTGGTCTGATCATAAAACTGTACATCAAGGAGAGAAGGCAAATGGGCCCATGCTCCATCCCTTGTCCTCGGCCTCAGCACCTCACTCTTTATTTTGACCCCCCCCCCCCCCCCCCCCAGTGCACTAGTCAGTGCTCAGCTGGATGTTGCTCAAAGACAATTTCCTGAAGCCATGAGATGCCTTGCTATTCGATGGAAATGGTGTGCCCATGTTACATCTTTCTTGTAGAAAGTACTACTATAAGGGGCTTTGATGTGTTATGCTACTCGATATCCCAAAGTTTGCCCAAGAAAGTAATGATTAGGTCCAATCCATGGTTCAATTTAGCCTGTTCAACAACACACTGGGAATTTAATTGACTTTTAAATTACATCTCGGATATAGCAAGGGCATAAAAATGGCCTGTTGGGTATATAAGAAAGTCGTAGAGGAATGTAAAGATGAGATAAGAGGTAAGGCTTGGGACGACCTTTTAGCTGAAGGGATCTCCAAGGATTGTAGAGAATATTGGGAAGTTCTGAATCACCATTTTGTTTGGATTACATACACAGTTCCCAAGGTTGATGGACTAATCCTGGCTGAAAGTGTTTGAATCAGTTTTCCCAAATTTTTGATAGTGATTATTTTAATAACCAATTAGTCACTGGGCAGGAGAAGAAATTATTGATTTACCCACTACATTAGACTTTAGTCAATCCAACCAGGTCAATGAAGTTAGTTTAGCAATTCTGGGGCATATGTATCAAGCCCTTTTCCCGTTCGCAAACGGGCCCTTTGCAAATGGGAAAAGGCATTTTGGGATGTATCATCCCAAAAGTGCATCACAAATTAGAGAATCGCAAAATATGTGATTCTCTATTTCTTGAATACATTTAAGGAATCGCAAATTGCGACTCCTTAAATGCGATGTACAAAGCATCTAAGTTGTGTGAATTTGCCTTAGGAAATCACAAATTACCACTAACCGACAGTTGGTGGTAATTTGCGAATTCTTTGAAAAAAACACTTTTTTTTGCTTTTTTCAAAGGGCCATGTGCCACACATACATGCTCTTAGGCCATGTATGTGTGCTACATGTGCACACATACAGATTTCATGAGTGCAACAGGGTGTCATTTTGACACTCTTGAAATTGCATTCTAAATTTGCGATTCTCTAATTGTGATTCTCAAATTGAGAATGTCTTCCCATTCATTCCTATAGGACTCAAGCCCCTAGGAATGAATAGGAAGGTATTCCTTAATTGCGATTCGCAATTTGCTAATCGTACTTAAGGAATGCCAAGCAATCGCAAAATATTTCCATATTATTTATTGCATCCTCTAAAAATCGCTATTTGAGAATCGCAATGATGGTATTTGATACTTATGCCCCAAAGTTCTTTGGGGAGGACTTCAGGAACGGATGGAGTCAGATTGATATTTTTAAAGAAAATATTCCATATGGGTTCCATTAATTACTAACGTACTGAGAGCTGGGATTATATGACTGCTGATATATATTTATGGAAGGAAGCAATTATTGGCAATATTTTCAAGAAAGATGATGGGAATAAACAGAGTTGTCAGCTCCCTTTTGTACTCAACAACCAACATTTTTTTAAAGATAGAGCAGGAGCTTCTGTTATCTGAGCATATGATATTCTTAAAGATAAGTATTAGATTATATTAATCTAATACTTATCTTTCAGAATAGCATGTACTCAGATAACAGATGGTCCTTCTCTATCCTTGTTAATAGGCTTCTCTCTCTTGGGTATTCTTTGGCAGTAGGATCACAATCAAGATAGGTACTAGTGAATTGGTCTTGTAGCCTTATTGCCTGCTTTCTCTTTTGTAAGTAGCAAGCTTTTGGGACAAGATCTTTTATCTACATTGGTAGAATGGTCAGCTGAAAATAACATTTTGTAGGATGTTCAATTTGGTTTTTGCCCGGGTATTGGTATGATGGAGCAATGCCTTAACCTCTTTCTTCGAATGGGGAAATACATCAAAGCCCGTAGAGGTGCCTTACATATGGCATTCATGGACCTCTCCTGTACTTTTGAGCTGGTAAATCGCTCAAAACTGTGGATGTGATTGGAAAATCTGGGGTTAGATAAGGCACTTGTAACACTTCTGTAAAAAAGTGCGTTATGGGCCAGATGATGAGTGCACTTCATCAATTAGTTCCAAAGCTGGTGTAGGTTGAGGTTATATTTTGACCCCTTTCTGGTTTTTAGTATATATAAATGGGCTGAATAGACATTTAATTGTTGAAAGGAAGACAAACTCTGAATTGGGAAACGTCCAATCCCAGTTTTATTATAAGCTGATGACACGTTTGTCAGAGAGCAAACTGTGAATGAACTGTAAATTTTGCTTGATACATTGACAAATCAGTTATTATGGCAAGTGGACCGAAAATCTTAATTCTATGATTCATTTGATCAGGGGAGCACCTTTCGCCATGGTCTAGAACATTTTTATTATGTTAGTATCTCTTTTATTTTGGCTTTACATTGGGGCCAGCTGCAAACTGTGAGAACCTACTAAAGCCATAGAGCAGCTGAAACACTTTACGGATGTTCATCAAGGCTACGCCATAAGCCAGTGAGAGAAATGATTGACATATACAAGAGCAAATTCATTTATTTTATCTATTTATTTGAAGAGTTTTATATAGCGCTGGCTAGACCTGGAGGTATCAGAGCGTTCCAGGGGGCTATATGGGGCAGGTGTTCAGGGGTATATATTGCAAAAGGCTGAAAACTGTTTTGTTTGCAGGCTATTATCAGCTTTTCCCTATCAGTAAGTACTCCTGTTATGCCTGATATTCCTGAAGCAAGCAAGGCTGATTCTTCACATTTATTTCCTTCATAAGACATTAAGGATGCATTTAAATACAAATGAGAAAATGGTGAGGAAATGGGTGGAATCTCTGTGGATCCTTACAGCACTGGGATTCCCATCAGTGCTGGAGTACTCCCTATCCTGACCTATGTTTTACAATTTTTTGGGATATTCTCATAAAAAATGATTGTTGGACCAACAATAATGACATAAATGTTTTTTTTTCTCCTTTGTTTTATATTTTGTTAGAGGAGGCTGTTACAGGATTCCGCTCAAACACAGAACTGTGCACAGAGACTTAGGACCTCAGTGAATTAGGGTGTGCCAAAACTTACCTTAGTACCCAAAATCCCCTACCAGACTAGCAATCAGTGTCACAATAGCTTTTCGTCCTATAGCAAAGAAACCAATGATTAGACAACCTAATACATGTGACTTAGGACCATCTCAGGAATGGTGGGAAGTGAGAACACTCTTTTGTTATACAGTCATACCAGTCCACAACAGGAGTAAAATAGAGACACCGTAAGGTTAAAATGTTTATTTTAACTACGTGATCTCAAGCGCAGTATTTTATTCAACATAAGCAAACATATGATTGAGAATAATACGGTCAGCATGGTTACAATTCCATAAAATACAAAAGGAGGAATCATATTACAATGATAGTGCAAAGAGGTGATAAAAGCGCCTATTTGAAGCACCCTCCCTATCTTGGAACTATGTATTATAAAACTATAGAAGGTCTCTTGAGCTTTCTTAGGGGGACCCCATTTACATGTCCGCTCAGTAAGTGTAAATTACATCAGGATCGGTTAGTCTCTCTGCATGTCTGGAATCTTCCAAGTGTGTTCAATTCTGACAAGTGTGCTATGATAAACGCGCCAGAATCCTACTCGGCTTGCAGCTGCCAAATTGTTGTGTCTAGAATGTGTTACACGGACACTCCGATAAACAGGCTCGCACATTATGATAACCTTGGCGGCTTAGCACTCACTGTATAGACTGGGGACACGATGTATGTCTAGAGATGTCGAAAAACAAACCTTTTCTCATGTATAGACCTTCGTGAAAGCGAACTCTGCAAAAACAGCTAAGCAGTGTTGTGTGTAAAAAAGCAGCAAATGGAAAAATGGTGTTTAAACTCCTAATAAGCCATGCTAACTTAACATGCACGCAGAAAGAGGCCCATAAACCACACTACAAGGCCTAAGTGCACCGAAGCGCAGCAATTTGCATAGGTTATGGGAATTAAAGTGAATCCTATTTCTAACCCTTTTTGAAGTTCGATAATGTTTTTTGACCTCACTCCATAACCCACTTTTCTTTCAAAATGCCTTTGGTCTATCTGTAAAGCTGAATCTACTAACCCATCAAACGTATTTGAATGATTAGGAATTTGTGTCAAAACATCCTTTAATTCTTCACTGAGTCCTCCTTTTCTCCACTGGCCAATCAGCGTCTAGAATTACCGTAGTAAATTGAGTCAAATCATTTAAAAGATCTTTATTTCCCTGTTTTAACTCCAACAACTCACTATCAACAGATTGGGTTGATGTCCTGTTTATCTTTTACATCCTTAAAAACATTAGCATAATTATGCAAAAGTACACTATCTAGCAACACTAGTGACATGGATAGTGCTACTGCATCCCCTATTAGATGAGACAAGATGCACGCTACTTTGGTCTCTGAAGCAGATATATTTTGTGGCTTACATAAAATGTATAAACTGCGCTGCGTGAGAAAAATGTTTAGCCTTTGGCGATATTCAGAGTACCTCTCAGATGAAGCTACAGTAATTGTGGTTGAGGGCAGAGTTAATTGAGAAAGTGCCTTTGAAACAGTACCTGTGTGGTCTAGTGGAGGAACCAAGGAGAGGACTTTGAGAAGCATATAACCTAGCCACTTTGTGGGACAACTCTGCTATTTCCCTTTGCATCCTTTGTAATACTGCTCCTAAATCTTTAAGAGGCTGATTCTCAGCTTCTATGATTTCCAGGTGGTAAGAATTTGAGGGCTTCCAAATACTGTCACAAATTCAAATAAATACCTGAGCTCTATCGCAAGAGTATCATGGACTGTGATAGAATATTTCACTTCTCATCCTCAGAAACTCTGACCCAATGCTAACCTCGAGTAAAGGCGGCCTCCAGGGAATATCGAATTGGAAAGAGATACAGGGGCCAGTTGTTCACTCAAACACTAGACAATGGTTGATTATCTAAGCTAAACAGAGATGCACTGATTACTTCAGCTATCGTAGTCGATGTGAATTTTACATATGCAAATGACTCTCCCCAATAACTTTACTGCTATCTGAACTTCCTTAGCTGCCTGCACTCTGTTACAATATATTTTCTTTCCAGCAAACACTATTTGAAAACAAAATACAATTGTTCAGAACAAAGGAAAAAGGAACAAATTGTTACCTTTTTCGTAAAAAACTAGGTTCTAAGTCCAGCAGCAAAATACTTCTGTGACTTGCCTGACATTTTAAAATAAACATACAGAAAAGTGAACTTTCCCAGGTTGTAGTGATTTTTACATAATAAAAGACCCGTTTTATATGGTTTCTAAAGCAAAGGATATGTTCCTGAGGTGAGGTTTCTGTCCCAAAAGAAAACAAGGCTTTCAAAGTTATTTTCTGTATTACATTACCAGCTGTAAATCCATACGAAAAATAAATAAACTCTTTTGGAAATCTGCACACTTGACATTTGGGAAATCTTCAAGTCAAGTAGCCGAAAGCTCTGCAAATCCAAAGGAAAAAATAAGGTAACTGTCCGAAATCTTCAAACTTGACTTCTGCAATGTCTTCAGGTAGATTTTCAGCTGATACTTAAGTAAATATCTTAAAGAACTGGATAAATTGGGAAGCATTGTGTTCAAGTTGCAAGGAGCCTTTAACAACACGTTGTTGCACCAACAAGACTAGACAACAATTCCAAAAAGGAACGTCAGAATGGCACTTTAACCTGCTCACTAATTCAGAGCTTCAATTCCTTTTGATTCCAATGCCACTCATTTCTCCGAAGGCAACTCCTTAGGTAGAGTTTGATCATTTATAGCTTACTCGAAAGTTTAATTAAGGACATTAATTTATTGAAAAAAACAGAAGAGTATTAATGCATTTTTCCAAAGCATTACTTCTTAAACAACTAATACAGTAGCTTCATTTATGACACTTTTTGCTGAGCAGCCGCCATGTTACATGGGACAAGCTTTCTTTCAGTTTTCAAAGAGAGAGTGTGTTTTTGAAAAACAAAATGCTAATTACCCTGACACTCTGGAAGTTTTCTCCCTGAGCATGGTGGTTATTTTCTAAATAGGCTAGGTGGGCAGATGTACGTACACCAACAGTCTCAGCTTTGTGGGCCCATCAGTGTACTGACCTTACTAGTGGACTGCTCCCTTCCCTGCACAGCTCCTTCTAGGAGCTGCTGCCCCCGTTACTGCTTCTGACCCTCTTGTCAGGAGTTCGAGGCCGTCGTCCACCCGCAGGGTCCCGCCTGGACTTCATCACCAGTGGTCTACTCGTAGTGTGTCACTGCTCTGGTGCACCGCTGCCCCTATATCTCTCTTTTTTTCAGCTTTTTGCCTTATTCCAGATTTTTGCCTTTTTCTGCTTTTTGCCTTTTTTTGTCCCTTTTTACACTTTTTCTTTGTTTTGCTCGTTTGCTTCGCAGCCCTTGCCCCTGCCCTTGCGATCCCCACGTCCCCACTCCTCTCTAGTGATTCTTTCCCGCTCCTCGCGTTCCCTGCCTCCCTGCTGTCCGTCCTCCCGCACACTACTTAATGGCAACCACTGCACGGTGAAGGTGCAGTCCACTGACCTTGCTAGTAGACTGCTCACTTCCCTGCACAGCTCCACCTGGTAGCTGCTGCCCCCGTTGCTGCTGCTGACCCTCTGGTTAGGAGTTTGAGGTTCTCTTTTGCCACTCTTGCCCAGCTGCTGCAATCACCTGTGGCCGTACCCCCATCTAGTGACTCTTTCCCGTTTCACGAGCTTCACGCCTCCCAGGTGTCCAGCCCCCGCAAACAACTTAATGGTGGCCGTGTGCAGCTGGAGCCCCACTGGTGTGCCAAAGGCAAGCCCGCCGGTGCCCGTCTGCACCTAGGCCATGCCCAGCGCCATGAACCCTGGTTCTCGCAACTCCCACCGATACCAAGCCAGCATTGCCCACTTCCACACACCAGATCCTCTTGCTGTCCGCCGACCAACAGTGCATCCAACAGCGCATCCAACCATCTCAGCTACATCCTCTTCAACACACGCTTCCTCCACAAACACTCCACAGAAATCTGGGACCTCCTAGACACCGCCTCTCCCGACATCGCCTTCCTGAGGGAAACATGGAATAACTCAAGCTCTGGCCTGAACATCGCCACAGCCATCCCCAGTGGCTACAAAAAAACCTTCAAGGACCATGCTAACTGACCAGGAGGAGGCATCACCATCATCTGCAAAACACCCTCCACCTGACAAATCACTCTGATGACCCAACGACAACCTTGGAACACCCCCACTCATAGATCCAAACGAACCCCAAGACCACCCTCCACGGCAACCTCATCTACAGGTCTCCCGGTACGTCCACCCTTCACTGACACTACCATCATCACACCCCAGGCTCTTGCATCCACAGATTACATCCTACTCAGGAACCTAAACTTTCACCTGGACAACCCCAGTGACCAGAACACCACCTCCCTTCCTGAAAACCTTGCCAACATCGGACTCAAGCAGCTAATCATGGCTCCGACCCAAACAGTGGGACACATGCTCGACTCCGTCTTCTTCATCAGCAGAAACATCACCTACAGCCACATCACCAAACTTCTCTGAACCAACCACCATTGCATGTACTTTACCTTCACCACACCCACCGTACACACCCCCTTCACTACCCCCATCATAGCTGGAACAAGGTCACAGAAGAACATCTCACCGCCTTCCTCACTACCACACTGCCGACATCAGCAAAATCGAACACCTCAGCATGCAACCTCCACCAATGGATCTCCAAAAGCGCTAACATTCTGGCACCCCTCAAGAATGCATCCAGCCAGCAAAATTCCAAGAAAGCCATCTGGTTCAGTCCTGCCCTCCATAAGTCTAGATGCACCTGTAGTTGACTCAAGAAGAGATAGAGGAACAACAAAACCCCAAAAACCCACACAACCTCCAAAACCACTGTCAACCCACACCACCTTCTCCTCAAAACCACAAAGAAAATGACCCTCCAAGATAGAATCAATTACAGCGTACACAATAGCAAAGAAGTCTACGCCATTGTCAAGGAGTTTGCCCAGCCCAACAACAAGACCACAGACATCTTACCCTCCCAAGACCTCTGGAACAAAGTCAACATCTTCTTACACCACAAGATTGGGCAGATCTACAACAGCTTCAACATCCAAGACCCTCCCATCGTGCCCAACACCACTAAATGCATTCACACCGCACCCCAACAGATCCTGCTCAGCTGGACTCCCCTTACCACATATGACACACTCAAGACTGTGAAGAGCATCCACTCCGGATCCCCCTCAGACCCTTGCCCATATCACATATTCCGTATAACATCCACCTCCATCACCGAGCTTCACCGCAACGTCAACTTCTCCATCAAGACCGCCAGCTTTCCTGACAACTGGACAGACGGCGAGATCAACCCCCTACTTAAGAAGGCATCCGCCTACCCAACAGACCTCAAGAACATCAGACTCAACTCCAGGCTTCCCTACCCTGCCAAAGTCATTGAGGAGGCCAATAATTCCCAACTCTCTGGGTTCATCGAAGGGAACCATATTCTCCATATCTCCCAATCTGGGTTTTGAAGCACTGATACCGCATTTCTCGTTGCCAAAGACAACATTGGCTCCCTCCTCGACCAAGGCAAACCACAGCCCTCATTTTACTGGACTTCTCGGCCGACATCGATACTGTCTCCCACCTCACCCTAATCACGAGAGTTTGAGTTTAAGTTTGAGTTTAAAATTATTTTTAAAGCGCACATACACCAGCGGTTTCTTGGCGCTACAACTAACAAAGGACCGGGGCCAGAAAACAAGGGCAAACTGCAGGAGGGTTAATTGAAGGACTTCGTGAACAGATGAGCCTTGAGGTGTTTCCGAAATTGCGGGTACAGAGTGAGGGTTCGGAGTTCAAGGGGGAGAGAGTTCCAGAGGAGCGGGGCAAGGGTCACAAATTTCGAGCCTCCCCATTTCTTTCTCCGGTAACGTGGGATGGTGGGAAGGGACTGGGTGGATGAGCGTAGTTCCCTGGTGGGAACGTAAGGGGTGATCTCAGATGAGATGAACGCCGGTGCCGAGCCCAGTCGAGCCTGAAAGGTGATGGAGGCGAGCTTAAACTGGACCCGGGCACGGACAGGGAGCCAATGTAAAGACTTCAAGAGGGGGGTGGAGTGGTGGAATTTCGGGATTTTAAAGACCAGGCGGGCCGCCTGGTTTTGGATCTGTTGCAGACGCCGTAAGCTATATGCAGGAATACCTGCATATAGGGCGTTGCCGTAATCCAGGCGGGAAACCACCATGGCCAAGATGATCAGTTTGAGGGCAGTAAAGGAATAAAAACGGGACACCCTGCGTATGGTGCGCAGTGATAAGAAGGAAGAAGAAACCACAGAGCTAACCTGGGAGTGAAGGGTGAGTTGGGAATTAAGTTTTATGCCTAGTGTTTTGACTGAGGTAGAGGGGGTAGGTGGAGGGCCAAGAGAGGGGGGCCAGAATAAAGAGGACCAGGGGCTGGATGAACCACCCGTCAAAACCAGCTCGGTCTTGTCTGGGTTGAGCTTCAAGTGGTTGTGGTTCATCCAGTCCCGGATATGGAGCATGATAGATTGGAAATTTAGAACAGAAGAAGGGGAAGAAGACAGATTGAAAACAAACTCGATGACACCGGCATCCGTGACAAAACCCTAGACTGGATCCACTCCTTCCTTAGCAGCTGAACACATCGAGTCAGACTACCTCCGTTCCTCTTAGAACCTTCAGGGATCAGCTGCGGAGTGCCCCAGGGCACCTTCCTCAGCCCCACCCTCTTTAACGTCTACATGGCCTCCCTCGCTGCTATTGTCAGGAACCACAAACTCAAATTCGTCTCCTACACTAACGACACCCAACTGATCCTCTCTCTCACCAACAAACCCACAGCCTCCAGAATCAACTTCCACAGCGGGATGAAGGCTGTTGCCACTTGGATGAAAGATAGCTACCTCAAACTCAACTCGGAGAAGACGGAAGAACTCATCATGGGACCCAACCCCCCAGCCTAGGACAACTCCTGGGGGCCTGCTGCATTACAATCCCTCCACTACTACGGACCATACCCGCAACCTCAGCATCAGACTGGACTCCTTGCTCACAATGAACTGCCAGATCAATGCCGTATCCTAATCTTGCTTTCAAACGCTCTGCCTGCTTCAGAAGACATTCAGATGGATCCCCACAGTCACCCATGCACTCATCACCAGCAAACTCGACGATGGCAATGCACTCTACACCAGCGTCACCCAGAAATTCATCAGGAAAATACAGAACATTCAAAATCCGTCAGCCAGACGGATCCTCAACATCCCCCTTGTAGCTACATCACCAAACACCTTCGAGAACTCCACTGGCTCGCTATCAACCAAAGAGTCACCTTTGAGTTCCTCACACATGCCTACAAAGCTCTCCACGACGCAGGATCAGCAAACCTGAATCAAAGCATCTCATTCCACATACCCGCCAGACACCTTCATTCAGCCCAACTGGCCCTGGCCACTGTCCCACATATCCACACGACCAAAACCGGAGGAAGATCCCTCTCTCACCTCGCCACCAAGACCTGGAACACCCTGCCTCTCCACCTCAGGCAGTCCCTGTCACTGACCCAATTCAGGAAGGCCCTCAAGCCCTTGCTCTTTGACTGAACCCCTTCCCCCAGCTGGATCAGCAGTCCCCCCCACCTCAGCCCCTTGAGACCCTAATGGGTGAGTAACCACGCTATACAAACCCCTGATTGAGTGTAGATTTTCTGTCAGCTAAGCAAGCAGGGGAATCGTCATGTAAATATGGCGATATGGCTGACTGACTGAATGAATTAATTAATATATTTATAAAGCGCTACATTCACTCCAAGGAGCATCTTGGCGCTAGCGGGAAGACTTCAAGAGGTTTGTAGTGTACAGCAACGTGGAGTCAAAATTAAAAAGAGGATCAGATGAGAGTAGTGAAGGGCAGCAAAAATGCATGTTTTTAACATTTTCCTGAACAAAGGTTCTGATTGTGACAATCTCAGCTGGAGCGGCAAGGTGTTCCAGGCTTTGGTTCCAAGTATAGCTATGGTTTTTCCCTCCTTTAGTTTTCAAACGATCGATTTGAGCTTCTGGAAAGTTACCAGAAGATTACCGCAAGAGACGTTGTGTGGAGTAGGGGCGTATTCTGGATCTGAGATATGTCGGCCCTGATGCATTTATGGCTTTATATGTGATTGTTAAGACTTTAAACAGGATCCTTTATGAATTGGAAGCCAATGCAGGCGTTGGAGTGCTGCCGCTGAAGGGGAGCCTCTAGGAAGCCGGAGCACCAATCTGGCTCTAAAGAGAGTGGGCAGACCATCAAATTGGTGGCTAGAGTATGTTCCCTTTCTGCAAATCTCTGAATCTGGCCTTACGTCTACTCTCTGCCATAGCTTACCAGTTCAACTTCCTAAATGGTATATGTCTGTTTAACAGCTACCAGGCAAACATGACCTCAGAGATATAAAAGTCCGTACCAGTAAGTAAATTACACTTAACAAAATGTGAGAAAATCCATAATTTTGCATAATCACCCCCATTATTTTGCTGACTGCTATTGCTGGTTTTAAAACTCTCACCCCAAAGTATGGGCTTTGACCTCTAAAATGTGCAGAATTGGCTAATATGCTTCCCAGTAAAGTCATAGTATATGGTGCAGGAAAATACCCCAATGGCATGTAGAGTCAAATGTCACCTGTGGACTGCAGCACTTAGTCGGCCATCTACTAGGCCAACAAAGAAAAACATATTTTTAGGCCTACATGTGTTGTATGACTGCTTTAGTTCTAAACCTGCAGGCAAACCTTTCTAATGTACCCTTTTTGACAGGAAATAACTTTTTTATAAACATATTAAATAAGTTGCCCCTAATTACACCTTGTAGCCTACACAGTAGTGTGGCTAATATATATAACTGGAACATGTAAACATTTCCTGTTTGCATGTTCCTACAGTGAGTAGCATCCAGAAGCTATTTTGACTTCACAGGGATGTAGCTGATGCTATAGAAACACTGAAGTTCAAATAAGAAAAACTAAAGTTCAGTTAAACTTTTGCTAACTATAGTTTGAAATAGGCTACATAAGTGATAGGTTTTACAGCAATAATACTTTTTAAAAAGCTATACTTTGCCTGACAAAGGCTTCAGTAGCTAATCAGCTCTAGCCTACCATCAGCTGACCACTGTCAATGCTTTCCCCTTAAATTGGTATGAAAACTTCTCCCAGAGCAAAGGCAATGGCTTAGGCCGTCTGTCTGGAAGAGGGTTGTGAGATAGCTGGCTCCTCTCAAACCAAAAAGAGCACTTGAGGAGGGTTCATGAGCTTCATTCTGTCGAAAGAGATCTGGGTGAAGCTTTCCCAATTGTAGTTAGGTTTAATGGGAAAACTGGAGAAAAGAAGCCGATTTTCACAGGGCCAAATGTAGCCAGCTTGGCAACAGCCCAATCAGAAGGACAGTGTGATTAAGGAGTAGGGGACTGCTTATTTTCCCAGACACTTCTGACTGGGACACCATCCACTCCCAGGGCAGAATGGTTCTGACATGTTAGATTAGTCTTAGAATAGTGCACTGTGGGATAGTTTTCACTAAGTCAAACAAGACGTGTTGCAAATGTGGGTAGGGTTGCCGTAGGAAACCTTTTACTCATTGATTAGTGACTGTCCAGGAGTCAACCCTGCCCGCTGGCTACTGAATCCTACAGAAGTTGCAATTAACCACCAGCTCATCAGAACACTTTCTGGGCCTGTGGAAGAACAGAGGAGGACTGGATCTGCCGTCTATAATCTGAGTGGAGATTTGATATGCTGTACATGCTTCCACTGGTACCCAAGACTGAAAAGTGGACTCCAAAGGTCAGTAAGTTGAACATCTATGTGGGTACAGGGAAACAACAAGCTGCAAGCAGACTTTTTCCTGAAGTGATCAGCTGGCCAGTCACAACTTGACCTGGACTGTACATTGATGGAGGCCCCTGCTAGAGTGAGACATGGTCCCTGAGAAGAGACCAGGAGGAACTGCTCCAGAAACTGAAAGTTCACCCGACCAATAGACGGAAATTCGATAATTAAGGTTTTGTGGTCTGACATATCGCATGGATACTTCTTGCGTTGTATGCCATGGCCCAAACTAAGAGATGTGAAAAAATAATCCAAATGAACATGTTTCCTGTGGAGGTCCCAAAAAAAAGTGAATCCGTGTGGTTTTTCGTTTTATATCAGGCTTCAACTAACCTGTGGTCACTCTTAAGATGATGAAGTGCACAAAAGACTCCTGAATTTCAACCAGAGTAATTGTTATCTGCTGAATAGAGCAACTCCGGCAAGTTGTTATTCAGATCTCCACAAAGTATGATTAGTGTTGGCAATGAAGCTAATTCAGTATTAAAAAAAATCAAATAATGCAAGATCATCTAGACTTGATTGATAAACAGAACAAAGTCTGATTGTATCCTTAAAAAATTGGCATCAATACATTGTTTAAACCTGCAAATATTCTTGCAAGCTAAAGTTCTCACCCCTCGTGCATTTCTGCCTTCTGTAGTACATGCTCTCAACAAGGACCTGGCCCTCTCATCAATTTGTATACATAAATACGTAGGATTACTTATAGGGCGATATATTTATCTTTTCCCAGGCTCAGTAGTCCTTTTCATGAACCCTGCTCTAATCCCCTGTGCCTAAATACTTAATAATTTAAAACTCCCACAGTTGGGAAAAAACAGTCAACAGTCAGATCACTAAACCACCACCACTCAACACTAGAACTACTGAGCCTGGGAAAAGATAAAAAATATCGCCCTATAAGTAATCCTACGTATTTATGTATACAAATTAATGAGAGTGCCCAAGAGTGCCATGTCCTTGTTGTTGCATTATATGTTGATTGGAGGGTGGCCTGGCATATAGATTCCCTCGACAGCTCCTTGTTGGGATTATAGTTTTGAACAGCGAAACAGTCGTGAGAGCGTCACCATTTTTTTTAAAGATAATTGTTTGAGAACACCTACCCTTTTAGTTGTGTCTTTCAGGCAGGTGTGGTCACTTTTGTGAATTACTGTGTTTGATATCTTTATCTGTGGAAACTGCAAAGTATGTGATTGTGAATCTTATGATATGGACAGAAAAAGCCTAGCCTTCACAGACGACCAGATTGCTGCTACACTTTCTAGGCCTTCACTTTTTCCTGACTCTGGCCTCTCTAATACCACCTCAGCGAGAGAGGAATGGGAAAAATTGAATAATGCTAAAAAGCGACAAGTGAGAATAACATGACATGGGGCTTTGAGTATCACATATTATCAAGCAGGCGCTGCCCCCACTAGCCTTTTGGTTAGAATTGAGCCCAGAATTTTCCCGGAGGATAAGCAGTTCCGGGTAGATTGGAGCTTTACTGCTAACAAATGTACCAGGGATTGGTTGATCTTAATCATACAGACCGCTAATAGGTTGAGTGAGGAGTTGTTGAAAGAGATTTTGGAGTTGGAGGAGAATATAAAAGCAGACATGACCATTGTGGATGCAAAGGAGCAGCTACAGTACAGAGAATACAGGATGGTCTGAGTGAGTACAAGAACTATATGGTGAATCAAAAAATAAAAGGTCTCAAGGGAAATTTAGAGAGATACTTCCATGAGTGAGCCTTTCCCTATACTGAAGATAAGTACTACCAGCAAGGGAATGAGCAGGCACCTCAAAATAGACACCAGAGGGGCGGCTGAGTACAAGCTAGAAGCACCCCCCAAAATTTTAATTTGATAACACATTGAGCAAGGAAGAAGAGGGGGCTCAGGCACCAGGCCAAGGGAGGGTGAGGTTTAAACCCCAGGTACAGTCAAATCAGGATTTTGGAGTGCTGTTACGCTCTTTTTTAGCCCAGACCCAAAGGAGAAACAGAGGGGGAGGAACGAGGGGCAGAGGCAGGGCCCGTAAGAGCCAGGCACAGACATGACAGATGTTTTCACCACGGGTTACCCTAGCAGAGGCAAGACCCCGATATGAATAACATCGTAGTTAACTTGGCTGACTACCAATTAACATCTGATGAATTGAGGATGCTCAATAAAGGCTTGAGGTATGTCCCTACCCCACGCCATGATCCATTCAAGTGTAGAATAGAAATACAAGAAACTATGAGAAAGATACAAACCAGGAAAGTTTTTTGCTAATAAGGAACAAGACCCTCCCTCTGTGTTCTCAACTAATCTTCACCATCCATCTCAGTTCTGCCCACCCAGCTTTTCAGTCGGTCCAGAAGTGTTAGTGTTTGAGAGGAAAGTGCTGGATGAAATAAAGTTGTTGGAAGAATCACAGAAGCAATATACTTTTAGTAACATGAGTCAGAGTGACTGGCAAGCAGTTAAATCACTACAGGATAGTGCCTCACTGACGATAAAGTCGGCTGATAAGAGTGGTGCGATAGTCTTAATGAACACAGTGAACTATGAAATTGATGTTAGGAGGCTATTACAAGATAAGAAAAACTACCAACCGCTGCCTAGAGATCCAGTTGAGGAACTTCTTGGTGTGATCACAACCATGGTTGGACAAGCAAAAGAAAGGAAATGGATAACTAGCAAGAGGCAGACTTTTTAATCAATGTAAAGCCCAGAACACCAGCATTTTACATCCCATCTAAAATTCATAAGGCTCAACGTCCACCACCTGGGTGCCCGATAGTTTTGGGGATTTCTTCCGTGTTAGAGCCCCTTTCGCAGTTTGCTGATTTCTTTTTAAGAGAGTCAGTGTTGAAACAACCATCCTATATCCAGGACACAACTGATATTTTGAATATTATCAATGGATTTTGACCTGTCACAACAGTTTCTAGTGATGATTGACATTGAACCTCTGTACTCTAGCATACCCTAAGAGGCCAAGCTGTTGGCAGCAGCTTGCACTCTTGGGGCCCAGGAGTGGTTTTATGACACACCGACAGTCCTTCGTGTTGCAATGTGTTGAGATCGCCCTTACTCGGAATTACACTTATGTAGGCCAGTTTGAAGAGCACCATCTGTACCATCCATCTAACCCCTTCCAGAGTCATATTTGCCTCTGAAAGAGGTATACTGATGATGTTCTGTGTGCCAACTGCATAGAATTTTGGATTGGCTGAAGGGTCGTGATGACTGCCTAAAGTTCACATGGAGCATAAGTAATGAGAAGGCTACATATCTTGATCTGGACATTGCAGTGAACAACAACAAACTCACCTCAAGTGTGCATCAGAAACCGACGGATAAGAACTCATTGCTGCATTACAAATCATTTCACCCCAGGGCGCTGAGGGATAACCTCCCGGTGGGGCAATTTCTTCTATATCGGAGGAATTGCTCCTCTACTGGTGATTACCTGCAACAATCTGAAAGCTTAACTGAGAGGCTGGTGCAACCTCCATATCCCAGGGGGATTGTCAATAGAGCCCATAAGAGGGCACATAACACTCCGCGGGAGGCTCTCCTTGTAAGGAACATGAAAGAATTGAGTAACTGCTTGCCAGTTGTATAGACTTATGACCCCTTGTCAATAAAGATTCGCCAGGCCATAAGAAAGCATTGGTCTTTGTTGTCCACCACTGATTATCAAACGCTGCAACCGAGGTTCCTTTTTAAGCGTGCACAGAATGTGAAGGACAGGCTTACCCACCTCTCCAGTGAACTGTAAATAATTCTATTCCATCTGGACACTACCCATGGGGGGGTGCTCAGTGTGTGACTTAACTGAGAAAACCACGAGTGTGCAGCTGCAGAACAGAAGAACGTGGTATCTTAATAGATTCAGCAACTGCAACTCTATGAATGTTAATTATAGATTGACATGCCAATGTGGGCTACATTACATCGGCCTCACAACCCAGAAAATTAAGGTCAGGGTGCAAGAGCATCTCATTACCATTACATCAGGAAAATTGACCACTAGACTGGTCCAACACTACTGAGAAACTCAACACAACCACAGAGCAGTGAAATGGGTGATTTTAGAGAAGGTAGTGGGTGATTCCAACAATGTAGAGAAAAAACTTGCCATGAAAGTGGCTTGCTGGATTTATTCAGAGAAGGAGGACGAGATTGGCCTTAATGACCAAATCGAGTGGAGTAAGATCTGTAGACAGTGACTGTCAGATTCCCCATTTACTGGCCATAAAGGAGCACCTCCTTTATGACCAGTAATGGTGTGTCTGTTAAATACCTACTTCTTTGCTAATGTGAAACATTCTTTGGGCACTCTGTGCTATTTGGGGGGGGGCTTATAAAAACTCAGTTGAGGGTGTAAGTCTTTATAATTAACTAACTAAGTGATTATAACTCCTGAATGTCTTGCTTATGGTCACCGGCTTTAGTTGGCTGAGTTTATGTGGCTGGGAGTAGTATGTAAATTCCTTTGGCCTTTTTAAGATTTATGAGCACCTTGTTGCTGGTAGCAACGATTGGGGGTATACCTATGATTTAATGATGTGTTGTGGCCTTGATAAACCTTCTTAGCTTGGTTGGTGGGAGCATCATTATATGTCTCTATGGCCACCGGCGTTGACGATACACGTTGGTTTGTTAACTTAATAATATTGAGGGCGGACAGTTAGCACTACTGCAGGTTTTTGGAAAAGGACAACAATTATAAACTGGCTCTGTAATTGAGCTTGTTTTCAATCCTGGCTTGTTCATACTTTAGATTGTGTGTGGCGCATCTAACAGTGTGGCTTGCTGTGGCTACAATATACCTGCACACACTATAAAATTGGTAGTCTAAGATGGAGGCACCACTGGTGATGCTTTTTCAGATGCTTTTTCGAAGTCTTTGATGGCGATCATGTGACCGCCGAAGTAACGTGAGGTAAAAAGATGACATCACGTTCTGTTTGAAATGGATGGCGCTCGCAGCTCAGTGAAACACCGGGACAATTAACCACGTGGAGCTACACTGCAAACAGTAAGGGTATGTTGGTTGGTGTATTGTATGCGACAGGATTTTTAATAATCTGGAGTTAGCATTAGTGGAGACACAGGTCCTTGAGTACCTGCAAGTGTCTAGGGTACATGTACCGTGGACAAGCTCACTGAGTAGTAATGGGTTGGTATCTGTGATGAGCGAGTATTGATATACCTCAAAATGTGATTATGAGTAACAAGTATGGAAAAGAGAGATAAGGAGACTGGAAAGATTGATCCAGTATTCAGGAATGAGGGGGAAGAGAGAAACCGTTCTCTCAGTACCTGTGCCAGCCGGCTTGGATGCACTTCGTAAAGGCCCAGGGATGGGCAAGCGTGTTTGGAGACAAACATTTTTTATTTTTAAATTAAGCTTGATTATGTGCTGCAATGCAGCATCGAACATAGAACAAGGTCTGGAGTGAATTTCTTGACCCAGATGTGTACGATTATGTGACTAATTTTGTACACAGTCGTGAGTAATCTAAAGTGTTGTGCCTGTTTCCACAGATGAAGCTGTGAGCAACAAAAGTGCTTGCAAGGGGAAAAAAAGTGTAAGTAATATACACCCCTGCAAATAAGTGAGAGCTGGTATATGGACCCATGGTTCTCACTAGGTAAATATTTGCCGAACCAATAGGACGTTTGGCTGCAAATGTAGTACAGTTCATGATTGCATGATTAGCTGTAGTGAATCAACAAATTAAAGGGCTGGTGTTTCTCTTGATTTACCAGTCTGTTTCTCTCTCTTTGTATGTTTGTCAGTCACTCGTTATTGATGTTTAGATGTCCAGGGAGGTGATCGCTGATGTTGGTTGCCCTGATGAATTTGCTGTTACTTTTGAAAAGGCAATGAAACATGTTGGCCATCCTTACAGTAGTTAACAACATGCTGTGTTTTTAATATTGGGCCAACTCACACTGTGGATTAAAAAGCAACAAGTGCGTATGTGAGTTAAGCTCAATTTTAATTGAGACTTCTGTCTCATGTTTCATGGGGTCTTGTTCTTTTCTTTTTTCAATTTTCACACCTTTTATGCACTGGACACATATTTCATTTCATATGAGAAAGTTAACGATGATGACAAGTACGTGGGCAAGCTGGTGGGAACATGCCAGTAGCTCCTCCGGTGGTACGCACGTGAGATACTTTCTCATTTCTCCACACTTTTTTAAATCATTCTCTCTTTGTGGTACACATACACTCGAGTGATGAGTGGTGCTGGCTGAGTGATCTGACAGTTGACTGTTTTTTTTCCCGCTGTGGGAGTTTTAAATTATTAAGTATTTAGGCACAGGCCTCCGGGTGGTTATGCGATATACAAGTGTAATTTTTCATTTCATTTAATTTCATTTCATTTCAGGGGATTAGATCAGAGTTCATGAAAAGAACTACTGAGCCTGGAAAAAGATAAAAATATCGCCCTATAAGTAATCCTACGTAGTTTATGTATGCAAATTGATGAGAGTGCCCAAGAGTGCTTGGTCCTTGTTATTGGATTATATGTTGATTGGAGAGTGGCCTGGCATACAGATTCACTCAACAGCTCCTTGTTGGGGTTATAGTACATGCTCTCAACATAAAATCAAAAGATTAAAGCAATTTCATCTTTGAGCCCTCTATATGCATTTTTTGAATGTAGAGAATATCTGCATGCAGACCTTTAAGAACTTCAGCGATATTTTGTCTCTTAACGTTGTCATTCAGGTCACACATATTAACAGAAGCAATGTTTAACTTAGTTGTATAAGCTATGTGCATGATCAAGTTAATAAAAGCACTTATGCAAAATCACTTCACCCTTCAAACAAAACCAGATCCACCGACATACAGCTGAAAGACCATCTAGGATCCTCTAAGTTTCTTTTCTCCTATTGTGTTGTGCTCTCCGCCACCCCAACACTACCGCTGCAACCTCCCAATAAGGACACCTCCCTGATATGACCATCCCACCCCCTATTCCCCTCCTCCCTCCCCATACCATCTCACACCCTCGTTATATAACTATGCAAAACCATGAGACAAAGAAAGAGAAAAAGTATTACCTATGTCCCTGTAGATCCTGAATATGTGAATATATCCCAATGTAGTTATCTCAGACAATCCAGAGAGAGGAAAACATAATTTTCCAGAGTTATATGAAAACAATGCAAAGCAAATCAATATTTAAAAATACCATAGACATTCAAGTCCCACCTAATAATTTATGTACATATTCTTTGGCTTTGGTATGCCTCAGCTGCCAGCTCTTGGCATGGCTTTATGAGCTGTTTCAACCTTCATCTTCCTTCTATGGTAACGTGACAAAAGTCGGGTCTTGTAAAGATGGAGTGTCCATCAAAGCATTGTTTAGCATCAGGGTGGGCTTTCTCAAAAATGACTTGCCTAAGCTAAAAATTCCTAAAATACACAATAAATGCTGAGGGCCTGCTAATTCCATCACTGTGCGAGTGACTGCTTTTTCAGCGTGAGAGGGAATTGATGTACTCTTGGAATTTTGTGTTCCCAGTTCCAAGATGTTACCTCAAGGAAACCCCCTTTCAAAAGATTTACCATGAAAGCCCTTATGTCATTCCCTTCAGCTCCTTCCTCAATTCACACAATCCACAAGTTGTTTAGTCTCTGCCTAGTATCAAAGTCCTCGATTCTCCATTGTATATTTGAGATTTGAGACCCTTGAGCCTTCAACTGATCCTTTTAGCATCATCACATCTGTTTCCAGTGCTGCAGTGTGGTTTTCTACTAACGTTATACTCCCTCCAATCTTGACACAAGCTTCTTGCACTTTCCTATTACTCCCTGCAATTTCTTTGTGGCCAACCAGGTCTTACGGCTGTCAGATCGAGTCAATTCCTGATACTGTTTAATGGAGCTACATATTAATCTTAGTGTAGGCTCCTCATCTGTTTCTGTAGAAGCTGTCACGTTCTGTCCTATGGGTAGGCCAGAAGTTTTTGATTATGTGGTTTCACAAACACCTGTTGCATTACTGAGTAATCCCATTTTAGTGTGGGGGGCGATGCATTCTTACTTATTTCCCTAGTTGTTTTTTGGGTTTGACTTAGATTTTTAGATCTTGTATGCTGTCTTGCTCGCCTTACCACAGAGCTCAGTCCTTCTGATGAGCTGCTTGAACTATCATCTGAAGCAGACAGCCTAGCTTTCTCTTCTGGATCCCCTAGGCTAAAGGTATCAGATCCATCAATAAGTGAAAATATGCATAATAGTCTTTTCAGTTATTTCTGTTGGATTTAGAACATTCCAACTGTTGTGACCTGATTTAGCATTGGATCCTACACCACTTAAGTACCTGTCCTGAGGCACAATATGAGAAGCCAGAGCCACTGGGCTATCAGAGGTCATCATTATCCTCAAGACCTCCCTCTTCATTTGGAAAGACAGTGTGACAAATGGATCATTAGCGGTCCCCTCACTACTGCCCTTTTCAGCAGAATGTGCCCCTCCTTTATAGCATAACCAAAACCTCCACTAACCTGGGGGTTAAGTCTCATCATCATGCTACTGGATTTGTGTGAGACCTCGGTTTTTTGGACATTTCCCGCCCTTACTCCAGGGGTGACCCATCCAATAAGGTCAATATTGGCATTGTCCTCCACTTTGATTTAACCCACCAGGCAGCTGAATCCGCTAAGGGCTGTTCCGCCGGTGGTTATACTGGTGGCGCTATGAAAAACTCTATTATGAAGGGTTAATGCCCTGATCCATGGGCCACTCATCATTGTCTGTATCTTTCTTTTCCATCAATGATTGGGGCTCACAGCCTTTGGAGCCTTTAGAGCCCAGTTTCTCATCTCAACATCGGAATAATCTCTGCCATTCAGTTATTGGTTGATCATGAGTTTTTTGGCAGCATGCTTCTCCCCAGGAATGCCCCTGCCGTAAGCCACCAGGAACTCAGCAGACTTCAGTGCTCACTCTGCTCGACATACCTCAGCATTCTAGCAGCACACCAGTCCACGTGGGTAACTGCCACCACAATCACAGCTCAAACCTCCATCAAGTGGCATATCGGTAGCAGCATCTCTGACCACCAGCTGTTGGACCTCCACATGCTGCAGAAGTTCTCTGCTCTCCATCTCATGCTGTGTTTTTGGGCTGGAAAGGAGCAGAGCCAAATGTAGATTCTTACACAGATGCCATCTTGCTTTCTCACTCCCATGGCAAGGGCATGCTGTCTTGCTTCATGTTTTAAGACTGAGGGCATCAAAGTCTTACTCCCTGCTCATGTGCCTGGTCCATTGGAAGTCGATCCAGGTGCTTTTTCCAGTAGAAGTGATGCGTCTTCTGCTGCGTGAAGCAGAATTGAGACATTGCCACTGCTGCAGGATGGGAACTGGTGGAGTGGTGTGGCTCACTGGTTAGAGGCAGCAGACCCGAGAGCAGAGGACGGCCCGGGACCAGGGTTCAATTCCTGCCGCGGCAGGGTCGCGGACCAGGGTCAGCGGTCTCGATAATTCTCATCTCTGTACCTACTCTAACCAGGGATCACACTTGGCAACTCTGGGCATTAGCTTGCCTCATCTCCACAATAGCCCCCACATACGCCGGGGATGCCTGGTTTCACCTTGGAGATACCCAGTAGGGACCATCTCACAGGGAAAGCCAGGACGGGTTCCCCAGCGGTCTACTGCACAGAGATACTCCTTCGGGAGTCGATTCTAGCGCATTATAAACCCACAATTAATTAATTAATTAATCACACTTGGAACCAGTACATCACTGTTTTAACCGATGAACCGAACCACAGAATCGCCGCCACTGCAGCAAGATACTATCAATGCACCCCCTCAACCGTGTGGAGAAACCCGGTGCCTCGGCTTCAGAACAAACATATCTTAGCCGGTTCATCTTTGTGCTTCAGCTTTGGGATTGAACGGGTTTGGCAAAAAGCACAGTAAGGCTGCGCCACTTTAGAAGTAAACAAAACAAATTGCCAGTACTGTGCAACAGTTTATCAAACAGTAGACGAAGGAGCTCCCAATCGCTCATTCCAAAATGACCACTCTTTCAGTCAAAGTTTGTAGTAGAAAATTTGATAATCTTTTATTTCTTATTTTTATTAAACGAGTTTGGTTTGTTTTTGTTTTTATTTTTAAATTTTTAAATATTTTTCTTATTTACAGCTTTCAACAATAAACGTTATTGGAAAGTACGGAGGAGTAAAACATATTCAAAAACAGGGGAAAAATTGTGGGGTTGCATTATACAAACATTTAACACAAAAGTAGACAAAAAACGTATACACGAGACGAAGAATGAACATCAAACGATCACTGGGGGGCGGCGGTAGTTGGTGGTATGGTTTTATCAAATGGTTAGAGAAACTGAATTACTGTATTCCATTTCAAAATTGAACCCAAGTCCTATTTGCATTCATAGGAATGGTAGAAAACGATAAATGAGCTCAAAGCATCAACACAGTAACAAAGACCAAACAATGTTCCAAACACTTTTTCGCTTTACAATTGTTTAAGCAGAGATTGGTCTAAAGCCATACACATGGCACCACAAGCAACTAACACCTTGGTCGACACGTTTCGAATCCTAGTCAGTTGAAAGGATTCTCTTCAGGACCAAAAACAAATTAATCTGAAAAACACAATAAGTAAAAGACAGTCTGTCAGTCAGCTCGAAAGAGGGACTCTCAACATTAATTCCACCACAGCACACCATCAGTAAGCTTACCTGTCGAAGAATTTGATAAGGCTTAAAGATGTGATGAACTGCAAAAGTTTGTAAAAAATAATAAATAAACAGAATCAGGATGGGGTCGCTCAAGGAATTGTCTCAAAGCAATAGGGGACAGGGGTCTGAAATACTCACTATCAGATGGTATTGTTGTGTCCAATCACAAGTGTAAATATCAGTTTTTGAAAAAATCCGTGAAAAAATCCAACAGGTTCCGGGTCTCAATCCGTCAGAGTATTTTTTGGAAGCCTCGAGTTTAATTCTGCGAAATGAAATGGCGGGGGCTATTAAAAACCGAAGTAACACTTCATAATGTTGTAAAACAGTGTTGTCTAAAGTGGAGATTAAACGCGATGTGACCATTTCAAGGGGTGCACGGAATCACTCCGGTACTATCGCCATTCAGCAGTTAACTAGGGGCGAGCCTCGGGCTGTTTAAAGTGTGAGCAGAGCGAAGGAGTTTGTTGAGGAAAAAGTTACCTGGGGCTAAACGTCTGTCTCCTCCAGACTAGATCGCCATCATACGTATACGCGATAAGGATCGTTCCGGGGCAGCCTTATTTTAAAAGGAGGGTATTTCCGGGTTTGTTCGTGTGTATCTCATTGGATTTGTAGTTCCATGTAGTTTACGTCCGGTGGGTTAATTTGCATGAAATACCAATATGACAGGATGATTTGTTTGTGAAAAAGAATCTATACCAATATGAATTTATTGTCAGATATAATTCCAGAATAAATCGCGCTTACGTATGTATACGGCTGAAGTCGTTCCGGGTCATATTGTTTAGATGGAGGGTATTTCCGGGTTTCTTCATATATCTCTCATGGGATTTGTAGTTCCATGTAGTTGGCATCCGGTATATTGAAGTGCGTGCAGTTTGCAATAAGAACTAATAAGATTTGTAGTTCCATACGGTTGGCATCCGGCAGGTTAATTTGCATAGAGTCTTAGAAATGCAATACGAGAAGTTTTTTGAATTGTCGGACTGAATGGGGTTTGTCAAATTATGTGATTTGTGGCCTTAAGGTTTGGTGGCTGTCTGATTTAGCTCCAGGGATTAGAATTTAGAGGTATCGGGCACAATGGGCTTTATCGTTCCATGTGGTTAGGGAGCCACGATTTGGTTGCATGAAATTGAGAAGTTGAAAAGAAAACTTACTAGGTGTCCGATTCAGTTGTTGGAATTAGGGAGTAACAAACAAGATGGATTTGCACAGTTGCTCACAGGATTTTAAAGAATATAGGTTCTCACAGGATTTTGAAGAATATAGCGGAATTATTACAAGTTGTACAGTTCAGACATTTCATTCAGACCTTGTATTGTAGTGTTAAATTTCAGGATCAGCATAGCCTCTCGTTTTCGTAACATGGCCTCCACATCTCCGCCTCTTGGGTCATTGTCTATTTTCAAAATTATTGTCCATTTAAATTCTTGTTCCCCATGTGACTTATCGATCCAATGTTGGACCAATGGAGCCGTGAGAACTTTTTTCTTTATTCTGGACTTGTGTTGGGACATTCTTTGTCTTGCTTCTTGAGTTGTTTTGCCTATATATAGTTTGTCGCATGGACATAATATGCCATAGACCACATTCTTTGTTTTACAGTTGCTAAACTGATCATGCTTCCACGATATCCCTGCATGTTGGAAAAAATTTCCTTCTATAGTCGAAGGACAGCAGAGGCATGTACCGCTTTTGCGGTGGCCAGTTATGGGTGGAAGATTCAAGTAGTCGCGTAGTGTAGGGGCTTTTGGCTTAGGAATGGCAGCTCGGACGATGTGGTTTGCAATGCTTTTATCTTTTTTATATGCAAAAAGGGGAACATCTGTCAATTGAGTATCAAGATCTTTGATTAGATGCCAGTTTTGATGGATCAATTTCTTGAGAATGTTGGATGTAGGACAATATGTAGAGACACACACCGTACGTTGTTGATGATTTTTTTGTTTTTTAGCCAGCAATTCTTCACGTGGTGTCCACCAAGCTCTCTTGATCGCTTGTTTGAGTAGTTTGGCTGGGTAGCCCCGGGCTAGGAGTTTCTCTTTCAGGACGCTGGCGTGGTCCATGAATTCATCTTTAAAGGTATAGTTTCTGCGGATCCGCAAAAACTGCCCTGTAGGTAAATTTTGTTTTAAACTCCTTGGGTAGCTACTTGTAAAGTCCAATGCCTTGTTGCGGTCAGTTTTCTTTTTGAATAAAGTGGTGACCAGTTGTCCATTGGCACAATAAACTTCAACATCCAAAAAGGACATTCTTGTCTCAGAGGCCTGAAGGGTGAATTTGATATCCTCTGTCCTATTATTGATCCAATCATGGAACTGATTTAATTGTTCCGAGGTCCCCGACCAGGTGAAAAAGACGTCGTCGATATATCGCACCCATCCACCAATCCATTGGTGGAATGGGTTGCCATTGTGGATGAAGGTGTCCTCATATTGACTCATAAAGAGGATCGCCAATTCCGGGGCGAAAGGAAAACCCATGGCGACCCCCTTTATCTGGAAGTAGAAATCGTCACCAAACTTGAAGTAGTTTTTTGTCAGCGCTAATTTTGTTAGCTTCAGGATAAATTCTGTTGGAATTTTAGATGGACTCTCACGTTTGTTTAGGAAAATCTCTAGTACCTCCAATGCCTGGTCTTGAGGTATCTGGGTGTAGAGTGATACAATATCCATGCTCACTAAAAGGTCATGTTTCTCTGTAAATGGTAATTGATCAAGTTTTGTTAAGAAGTCCGTGGTGTCCAAAAGAAAAGATTTCACCGTAAATGTAAATGGCTTAAGAAAGAAGTCTATAAATTTCGAAATTGGTTCAAATAAAGAGTCACATCCAGAAATTATAGGTCGGCCCGGTGGTGTTGTTTAATTTTTATGTACTTTAGGAAGTACGTAAAACAGTGGCGTTCGTGGGTGTTTGTTCAATAGGAAGTTAAATTCATTTTTCCCAAGGAATCCTTGTTCAAGTCCATTGTGAAGAATCACTGCAAGTTCCTTTTGTAAATCGGAGGTGGGATCCATACTGATTTTACGATGACATTTGGGGTCTGACAGTTGTTTTATTGCTTCTGAGATGTACTCATCTGTTCCTCAAACCACAATTGATCCGCCTTTATTGGCTTGTTTGATGATGATATTTTTATTTTGTTTGATTGATTGCAAAGCCAATTTCTGTTCCTGAGATAGATTTGGTTTAGTATATCCGTTTCTTTTCTTTTCTTGAACAGCCAAAGCAGAAAGGATGGTTTTTTCGAAGTAAATCACTTCTTTAGGTATTTTATTTGCCGGAGGGCAAAAGCTTGATTTTTTCTTAAACCCAGTGGTTTCAAATTGAGGTCGGGTCTCCTTATCAGCGAAAAATGTAATCAATCGAATTTTTCGACAAAACTCTATAAATTCCAATTTCAATCGAACAAAGTCCGTAAATTTAGATGGTACAAAAGATAATCCCTTTTCTAGGACACTCATTTCTGTTGGAGTTAGAACTGTTTTTGAGAGATTATAGATTGGAGATTTTTCATATAGTACTAGTTCTTGTAGTTTTGCCTCCTTGTTGACATCTCCCATGGTTGGTTGAATCTTGTTTTTCCACGGGGCTTCTGCTGGCCCTGTCCTAAAAAAGGTTGTCGTTGTTGGTTTTGGTAATTTGGTTGATAATTCGCTTGATACTGTTGTTGGTAAATCCTTTGGAATCCGCCTCTTTGGTTGTACTGGGGCCGGGAGGACCCCTGTTCAGAATCACTCCCTCCTGAAGATGAAGTGTCGGAAAAGGTGAGGTATTTAGTACGTGATCTACCTTGATGGATCAAGAAATTGATCCATCAAAACTGGCATCTAATCAAAGATCTTGATACTCAATTGACAGATGTTCCCCTTTTTGCATATAAAAAAGATAAAAGCATTGCAAACCACATCGTCCGAGCTGCCATTCCTAAGCCAAAAGCCCCTACACTACGCGACTACTTGAATCTTCCACCCATAACTGGCCACCGCAAATGCGGCACATGCCTCTGCTGTCCTTCGACTATAGAAGGAAATCTTTTCCAACATGCAGGGATATCGTGGAAGCATGATCAGTTTAGCAACTGTAAAACAAAGAATGTGGTCTATGGCATATTATGTCCATGCAACAAACTATATATAGGCAAAACAACTCAAGAAGCAAGACAAAGAATGTCCCAACACAAGTCCAGAATAAAGAAAAAAGTTCTCACGGCTCCATTGGTCCAACATTGAATCGATAAGTCACATGGGGAACAAGAATTTAAATGGACAATAATTTCGAAAATAGACAATGACCCAAGAGGCGGAGATGTGGAGGCCATGTTACGAAAACGAGAGGCTATGCTGATCCTGAAATTTAACACTACAATACAAGGTCTGAATGAAATGTCTGAACTGTACAACTTGTAATAATTCCGCTATATTCTTCAAAATCCTGTGAGAACCTATATTCTTTAAAATCCTGTGAGCAACTGTGCAAATCCATCGTGTTCGTTACTCCCTAATTCCAACAACTGAATCGGACACCTAGTAAGTTTTCTTTTCAACTTCTCAATTTCATGCAACCAAATCGTGGCTCCCTAACCACATGGAACGATAAAGCCCATTGTGCCCGATACCTCTAAATTCTAATCCCTGGAGCTAAATCGGACAGCCACCAAACCTTCAGGCCACAAATCACATGATTTGACAAACCCCATTCAGTCCGACAATTCAAAAAACTTCTTGTATTGCATTTCTAAGACTGTATGCAAATTAACCTGCCGGATGCCAACCGTATGGAACTACAAATATTATTAGTTCTTATTGCAAAGTGCACGCACTTCAATATACCGGATTCCAACTACATGGAACTACAAATCCCATGAGAGATATATGAAGAAACCCCGAAATACTCTCCATCTAAACAATATGACCCGGAACGACTTCAGCCGTATACATACGTAAGCGCAATTTATTCTGGAATTATATCGGACAATAAATTCATATTGGTATAGATTCTTTTTCACAAACAAATCATCCTGTCATATTGGTATTTCATGCAAATTAACCCACCGGACGTAAACTACATGGAACTACAAATCCCATGAGATACACACGAACAAACCCGGAAATACCCTCCTTTTAAAATAAGGCTGCCCCGGAACGATCCTTATCGCGTATACGTATGATGGCGATCTAGTCTGGAGGAGACAGACGTTTAGCCCCAGGTAACTTTTTCCTCAACAAACTCCTTCACTCTGCTCGCACTTTAAACAGCCCGAGGCTCGCCCCTAGTTAACTGCTGAATGGCGATAGTACCGGAGTGATTCCGTGCACCCCTTGAAATGGTCACATCGCGTTTAATCTCCACTTTAGACACCACTGTTTTACAACATTATGAAGTGTTACTTCGGTTTTTAATAGCCCCCGCCATTTCATTTCACAGAATTAAACTCGAGGCTTCCAAAAAATACTCTGACGGATTGAGACCCGGAACCTGTTGGATTTTTTCACGGATTTTTTCAAAAACGGATATTTACACTTGTGATTGGACACAACAATACCATCTGATAGTGAGTATTTCAGACCCCTGTCCCCTATTGCTTTGAGACAATTCCTTGAGCGACCCCATCCTGATTCTGTTTATTTATTATTTTGTACAAACTTTTGCAGTTCATCACATCTTTAAGCCTTATCAAATTCTTCGACAGGTAAGCTTACTGATGGTGTGCTTTGGCGGAATGAATGTTGAGAGTCCCTCTTTTGAGCTGACTGACAGACTGTCTTTTACTTATTGTGTTTTTCAGATTAATTTGTTTTTGGTCCTGAAGAGAATCCTTTCAACTGACTAGGATTCGAAACGCGTCGACCAAGGTGTTAGTTGCTTGTGGTGCCATGTGTATGGCTTTAGACCAATCTCTGCTTAAACAATTGTGAAGTGAAAAAGTGTTTGGAACATTGTTTGGTCTTTGTTACTGTGTTGATGCTTTGAGCTCATTTATCGTTTTCTACCATTCCTATGAATGCAAATAGGACTTGGGTTCAATTTTGAAATGGAATACAGTAATTCAGTTTCTCTAACCATTTGATAAAACCATACCACCAACTACCACCGCCCCCCAGTGATCGTTTGATGTTCATTCTTCGTCTCGTGTATACATTTTTTGTCTACTTTTGTGTTAAATGTTTGTATAATGCAACCCCACAATTTTTCCCCTGTTTTTGAATATGTTTTACTCCTCCGTATTTTCCAATAACGTTTATTGTTGAAAGCTGTAAATAAGAAAAATATTTATAAATTTAAAAATAAAAACAAAAACAAACCAAACTCGTTTAATAAAAATAAGAAATAAAAGATTATCAAATTTTCTACTACAAACTTTGACTGAAAGAGTGTTCATTTTGGAATGAGCGATTGGGAGCTCCTTCGTCTACTGTTTGATAAACTGTTGCACAGTACTGGCAATTTGTTTTGTTTACTTCAGCTTTGGAATTGGCACATCGCTATTACTGCGTATAGAAAATCAACGCATTACCTTGACTGCAGATCGACACTGATGCATCGCTTGGCTACACCCCGCATATCACTGTTGCAACCAGGATCAAGGTACTTTTATTAAGAGGATGTTACATTTCCTGTATCTGGCCCATGCTCCATCATGTTTGGCCTGAACTCTTAATCTCCCGTAGGAGCTTATAGCTTCTAAGTGCTATTTTTTACTATATATATTTAAAAATTCACATCTCTACTTCTGCTTATTGGAGTTTTTTAGTTTTGGTCTTATTTTATTTATAAAATCATAATCTATTTTTCTAAACTGATGTGGGGTCTTTTAGTGATGTTTTTATTGTGTTATTGTTTGAAGTGTTGCACAAATACTTAAGATATTGCCTCTGAAGTTAGGCCTGCCTACTCTCTGCCAAGCTACCAGAGGGTGAGCATTGGTTAATGTGTGTTGGGTTTCTGAATTACCCTGACTAGTATTGTGGTTCCTGCTTGACTCTGCCAACCAGGAACCCAATTTCTAACAGTAGCCATGTGACCGATCTGTGTAGCAATAGTGGTCCTTTTCTTCCATTTTTCAAAGCCATATTCTAGGGACATTGATCGATAAGGCCTGTTCCTTTTTGTTTCCTCTTCCTTTTTTCTGTTTTGCATGATGTGAGTTTAATGTGCTTGAGGATGTTTGTAGTATGTATGTATGGTGCTTTTTTATGCATGTTTCCATTTTCTCCTGCACTTCATTGCCTTCTTATAGGATTTCTCATAGTCCCTACAGATATACCAGCAAACGTTTTCTTTTAATTATTTGTTTTATCCCTGCACACCCTGCCTGCCATAGTCACACAATAGGAATATCTTTTAAGGATTACTCTATTTCTCCCATGCACACGACTCTTGCAATAGGGCATAGGGGCACACCAGCTATCATTTTTTTGAAAGATTATTGCATTTTCCCCCTGCACCCACTGCCTGCCATGGGGACACACCTTCAATAATTCTTTTAAGGATTATTTAATTTTCCCCATGCACCTGCTGCCTGTCATAGGCCTTTGGTGCAGATCAACAATATTTTTTTAAGGATTATTCAATTTTACCTCCTGCATTCGCTGCTTAACATCGGCCTTAGCCACTACAAAAATGGGGTGACCCAATGATGGTCGTGGACCTGGGTTCAATGTGGTACAAAAGACAATGGTCCTAAACCTTTCTGTTTGACGATATGAATCAAACCTACAATAGTTATTAAAAAACAGTTTCTTGAGCATGCAGACTGTTAGCTCACAGTAGTCAATACAATCAATATACTAAAGTGCAACAACCAAAATATGTCCAAAATAACAAGGATTTATTCGATCATGATTAAATCAACAGTAGATTTCTTACTGCAAAGGACAAAAACGAGAAAGGTGGGAGTGAGGTTGCTCCAGTGGAAAGTGCAGAAAGAGAGAGTGCTCTAGTGGTGAAGGGGTGAAAAAAGATTTCCAGATGGTGTGGTGAGAAGAATTTACAATTATTCATATGTTGGACTGATAAACAAATCCCAGTCTTTGGAGTCTGGCCACATTTAGACAGACAAAGTTCCTTTACATTCAATTTTGAAATATGTCAAAGTATGGGCGTCAATGTTTTGACCCGACTTTGGGCTCAGAGGGTGATTAGGGGCCACGGCCTGTGGGTCTTCTTCAGGACAGTGTGGCGCATTCTGAGTAGCGGTGTGTTGTCCGTGTTGCACACCCGCAAGGTCTTGCGGGGCACGGGGGATTCCTACCGTCTAGTTTATACGGTAACAGTCCTCATCCATTGATTAAGGGTATCGCATTCGCTCGATTTCAAGGGCAGTCAATGCTGGTGCTTGTGAGTCACACAATCGTCGTCCGTGGTCTGCACAGCCATAGGCTATAGGCTCACACCACCAACAATGTTTAAGGATTATTCAATTTTCCTCCTGTGCCTTCCGCCTGCCATAGGCATGAACTAACAATAATTTTAAAGATTATTCCATTTTTCCCCTACATTCACTGCCTGCTATAGGCCTTACAATTTTCCCCTGCACTTGCCGTGTGTCATAGGCGCACACCAGCAATCATTTTTAAAGGATCATTCTATTTTCTCCTTTCAACCGCCAATGGCCATAGGTCATAGTTGCACACCAGCAATCGTTTTTTTAAGGATTATTAAATTTTCACCCTTCCGGTCACAGACCTGATTGCCACATAAAGTAAAGTTTCAATCTGTATGTTATTGAAACATTATGTTATTATGGTTTGGAATGGATAAACAATTGTTAATTATTTGTGATGTGACCTCACTAACTTATGCTGTCTGCAGATTCAAACTGTATATGCCACATTTCACTGCAATTTGTTCTTGTTTGTTTGCTTTTATGTGCGCAAGAGACATCCTCATACACAGTACAGCCAGACAGAAGGACGGCAGCGACACACCAGCTGAGTCCTGCTCTGCTTTCACTTGTGCAGTTAAGTAGCAACTGTCAGAGCTAAGAAATAACTGACCCCAAATAATGGTGCTCCTGCCAAGAATGAGGCCAGTTAGGAGAAGAAGAATATTGCCAATACAGTTGCCTTTTTCAGGAAATGTGGTGTAACTGCATCACCCTCTTCTGTGCAGCAGAAGACTGGGAGCAGCACCCTCGCATCATCAACAGCACCACCCCAACCTCAGCTTAAGCCCATGCCCATGTCTCTCAGTGATACAGCCACTGTAGTCATGGTAATGAGCAATGAGCCTGAACTGAATTTCTCTTAGCCATAACTCATGGTAATGAGCAATGAGCCTGAACTGAATTTCTCTTAGCCATAACCTCATTGGTACCCTAATAGTACCCAATTGTTACAGGAACGTGGAGAACATGTGCCTCCGACACCAACAGTTCTTCCTAAAGTAGGAACAAACCAGGAGGTTGAGCTTCCCGCTGAGTAATATTTTGTTCTTCAATCACTGGCTTTACAATCTCCAGCAATAAAAAGGAAGGGTACTCCATCACCTTCTCCAAGTCCCCCTATTGTTGATCTGGACATGGATTGGACCCTGGCCATGCCCAAATCCCGCCCGAGAGACAAGAGAAAAGGAAAGTTCCTGATGGCCTTAGAATTATGAAAAGTGTTAGTGATGAGGATGAGCCAATGATTGTTAGTATGGAGGGCGGCTCTGAGGACACCGAGAGGACCCCTTTTATTCAACTTGCTAGAGGGATGTGGTTCCACCATCACCAAAGCCAGCTTCCATATTTGTAAGACCCATGTTGAGACCTGCATCCACTATTACCACAGTCAAAGTATGCCCTACAGAGAGGTAAACAACACAGTCAACTATCTCCAGTTCTTCAGGCATTGGCAGTAGCACACAGAAAAATTATCTTCCCCAGTTTGGGAATTCTTTACAATTAGCAAGTGGGAGGATAACATTGCAATATGCTCCATTTTCCACACAAGTGTGCATCGAGGTAGGCCATGTTCACACCATGATACTGGGGACCAAACATCCCATATCAAAAAACATCACTCAATCCATTGGGAGAAGCACATTAAAAAGATAGTAGCTGGTGGTAGTATTGAGACAGAGAAAGCAGCTGAGTGTACAGTGATAGATGAAGATGATGTCCATGAGGAAGCAGAGGATGAAGGTATTATACAAAGCAACCAGGTCCCCTGTACTGTGCCAGCATCACCTGCATAAGAAACCTCCAAAGGGCACAAGACTCAGATGCAGACACTTCTGCCACATACAGTGATTCCCCCAAGACGCACATTGAGTCTACCACCTTTTGGTTCTCTCCAGAAGTCTTGTGTGTCAGTGGCACCACAAAAGAAAAAACATCTAAGCTACTATAATGGGCATGTTCAAGCAGGAGGGATCCTACGAATGCAACCACCCAAAAGAACATTTGTCAAATGGGAAGCTAGCTAAAATATAAGCGCTGGCCTTCCACATTTTTTCTTTTGTGGAAGGTGTGGGATTTTTATGATTTGTGATGGCCATCTGCCTGAAATGGAAGGTTTCCAGCGGAACATATTTTTCCAGGGTTACTGTTCCAGCGCTCCATCATGATGTATTACACTTGGCTGACCAAGCTATGCAGCAGACTGTTGTCCCTCCTATCCACCACATGACAGCCATGTGGACCAGTTGTCAAGCAACTGATTACATGTGTATCACTGCACACTGGATCTCTTTTGTGAGGGTTAGGCAACAGTTTGATGCAGGTCTCAGCAATGAAGAAAGTTTTAAAGACGTTCAGCGACATACAACAGTAGAAACGTTCACCATGGAGCAATCCCATACAGCTGCAGTCATCTTGGAAAAAATTTACAGCAAGGTGTTTGAATGGCTTCAACCCAGAGGTCTCAGAATTAGATTTGTTGCCATGGACAATGGCAGTAATATGGTCAGGCCATGGCAGATGGTGAATATTTCAGGGCCTGGTGTTTGGCTCATTGCATCAATCTGATTGTGGAGAACATTCTCAAAAAAGAAAACATAGTCAGCAACATACTGGCCACCTGCAAAAGAATCTGCACTCATTTCAGTCATTCTTTAAAGCCCATGAGTAGTTGAGTGAGCTACTAGAGTACCAGTTAAAGCCCTTTTACAGAAGGTGCCAACACGTTGGAATTTGACCTACTACATGTTGCAACGTCTCTTTAAGCGGTACAGACCGATCACCGACTGTGTCCTTAAAAGAGGAGAGGATACAACTGGGAAAAGCATGACCATGGAGATGGACAAATGGGGACTAGTAAAAAGCCTGAAACAAAATCTTCTTTCTTTTAAAGTTTTCAAAGTGGAAGTCTGTAGAGAGTACAGTACGATGAGCCAATTAATCTGTGGTGTGAACAAAGAAGCATATGATTTGGTTCAGAACTTAATCCTTTGCTTACCAGTTAATACAAGACTGCAAAGAAAGATCATGTCATTCAAAGAGATCATTTGTGTCACAATAATTTATCCACGCTTCAAAAAAGTACTGGCTACTTGCATTCCATTTTTAGGAGGGGATGTTTCACTTTTCAAGACTTGGAATATTGATTGAGATCGGGAAGAAGAAAAGCTAGACGTTAGAAGCATGGGCAGCCTTTTTGGTGTGTAGCCTTCAACCTCTAGAGAGGGCAATTCTGTTGTCTCACAGTCATCACCATCATCAACAGCAACACCAGCAACATCAGCAACAGAACAATTGGGCCCATCCTCTGCAATGGCTTGGTTTCAAATGACAGGGCTTAAGTTAAGCGCAGAGGTGAAGGCAGCAAAGGTCGAGCAAGAGTCAGCACCAATGACCATTCAGAGATGGATGACCCAAAAAGTCAAAACCCATTGGTCCATTGAGCTCAGCAGGCTGGCAATAAAGTACCTGGCTTGTCCGGTAGCCAGGGCATCTTCTGAGGCTGTGTTCAGCGCAACTTGCGCAGCTGTCACAGGGAGAAGGACAAGTCTCTTGAATCAAAATGTGGAGAGATTGACCATGATAAAAATTAACCAACTCTTCATACCATAATATTACACTGTTTCTAAAACACCACAGAAGGGGAAGGAGGGTGATTGGTCCTACTCAAGTGTGTTAGCTAATCAACTTCTGGGTGAATCCCCCTGATTTGGGGATGAACTCTACATCACTGACTAAGTAAGACACAACAGAACTTTCCTACATTATTGTCAAATTGCCTTGAAAAAAAGAAAAAAGGGGATATAAAAAATAATCTACATATTAGATGGCTGACCTATGCAACCCCACCGTTTATTCACACGTATGGAGTGAAGCTGGACGGACAAGTGTACACAGAAGAAGCCTCCCTGTTTGATTAAAGGACATGAAGACAATGCCTCCCATCCATATCCTTCTTTTTTTACATTGCCTTGCTGGGCAACCAGTAAGCATGCCATTGCTTGTTGCTTTTGTGGGAAAAGAGAAGCTACAATAGGCACATATGCACCATGCTTAGAACAGGTAACTATTGCACTAATTAATGATATATTGTGTGAATGATGATTCCTTCAAATCCTTTATAAACTTGATTTGTAATGTTTTGTGCCTGGCAAATGATTCTGACTGAATGATTTCCTTGCTTTCTCACTTTCACTATAATTTTACCTACATGGTCACTTCTTTCCGGCACTTCTTTATTTTAGGTGCAAAAAGAGTAATTGATGAACAGAATGCAGAGAAATGTCAAACATAAGAAAGCTTTGGATCTAAATCCATGATTTTTGTGCTCTAAATGGCTTTGCAGTTTAAATCCAGCCATATGCAAATCAGTCTTGACCTTGCTCCTCTTGGAAACAGTCCAGCCGAACTGCCAGGCCAGGTCCTCCCTGGACCAGAAAGAAGCATCCTGGGACCAGTTTCAGGGTATCAACCTTCATCAGCCAGGCTAACTTGAGTCCAGTAGCATGGAGAAAACGGACCCCACGTCTTGTCATACCCGTTGCAATCGGCTGGCAAATGCAAAAAAAAAAAATTGATGGACAGAATGCTGAACAATGTTAAACATTCACCCCAGTAGAGAGATGTGGGCCTAGATCCATTGTTTGTTTGCTTCTCATGCCAATCCAGGTTGAACCCACCCATATGCAAAACATTCTTGACCCTGCTCCCCATGGGATCAGTACAGACCGAACTGCCAGGCCAGGGCCTACATGGACCAGAGCAAGCATCCTGGGACTGGTTTTGAGGTATCACCCCTCATCAGGCAGGCTAGCATACCTCCAGTGGCATAGAGAGCACGGACACCATATCTGGGCATACCTGTTCCACTCAGGGAGACAAATGAAAAAACAACAATTGATTGACAGAATGCTGAGCAATGTCAAACATTCAACCAAGTACTTGGTCTACGTCCATTTTTTTTGCCCCATGCCATTCCAGTTTAAACCCAGCCAAATACAAATTAGTCTTGACTTTGCTCCCCATGGAAACAGTCCAGCGAACTGCAAGGCCAGATCCTCCTGGACCGGAAACAAGCATCCAGGGACCGGTTTCGGGGTATCACCTCATATCAGTCAGGCTAGTTTGACTCCAGCGGAATGGAGAGCATGGGTCCCACATCTAGGCATACCCGTCCAAATCGGGGTGACAAATGCAGAAAGAAAAATTGATGGACAGCATGCGGAACAGGTTCAGGGTCTTGAGATAAACACCATGGGCCTCATTTATGAAAAGTGACGCATCGCTGCGTGAAAACAGTACACTGCACACTCCTTACGACATTCCTGATGCGTCATATTTAATGTATGACGCATCATGTCGCAAGGAGTTACAGATACGTCAGTATTTCTGACGTATCTGTAAGCGCAAAAGTGACGCATTGCTGGAGTGTGTCACAAAAGTGACGCAACTCCAGCAATGCGTCCTTTCACATGGGGAAAGCCCCATGTGAAAGGGCTTGCGTCAGTCTTACGCCTGCTGTGAGGCAGGCGCAAGATTTTGACGCAACAGCGTCCTAAAAGTGATGCAGTGAAATCTCATAGGTTTCACTGCGTCACTATTACGAGGCTTTTTGCGGGGGAACGCCCCCTCTGCATACATTATACCTGACGCAGGTATAATGTGGCGCAGGGGTTTAAACAGTGACGCATATACCTAGATGCGTCACTTTTTAAATATGGCGCAACGAGGCACATTTTTTACACCGCTGGTGCGTCACAAAAAGTGACGCACCGGCGGCGCAAAACTGACGCAAGGCCTTCATTAATAAGGCCCCATGTAGTCAAGGTAACAAAATTACACAAATTGCTCAAAGTCTTTTACTCTCCTTGTTCATCGACACTATAGGTCTATCCAATAGCCAGTAAAAGGAAGTTAATGCCCATCTGCTTCACTGGGAAACAACATAACTCAAGGAGACCTACTTAGTCCTGTGGACAGGAGAGAGGTGCATTGATCTGGGAAATGGTGGGAAATGCTGAGTAGTGCACTAGCTCAAATGTCAATATCCTCTACTTAAGTGGTTGTGGTTTAAGGGGTACTGTCACTGGTCAAACATCACATGATAGACACACTCACACTCAGCTAAATCTTATTCCAATTGACATTTGTGAGCTTGATCAGCCAGGAACATGCAGTTACTTGTCTGCTATTGGTAGTAAAATATTGTCCTCACTTCTCAGTTAATCACACATGACTGCACCATCCTATGCTCTGCCCTCTTCGTCCTAATCCGCCATGAAGCCTTTGCTCTCCTTGACTCTACAATAATGACATTCACTTTTTTGCATTCCACAGGCCTTCTCTTCTACATGAAACAGAAGCTCCATTACACTCCTACTTACCAGAAGTTTGTAGATTTTCACCCAAGGAGGACATTTTGAGAAGAAGAATACAGATACATCGTCCATTTTGGCATTTGTACAGTATCATTTTTCTTTTCTTAACAATAACAATTGGAAGAGCTGTGTAGGTTCTCCCAATGTTGCAATTTTTAAACCAAGGTAAATGAACAATTATATAATTTGCGAATCTGGGGTTGAAAATCTGTGGGCAATGCATTTAATAACTGAACTGTGTCGTTCCTTGATTTCCTCAAACATCATATGTGAGGATGAAGTGCTGCTTATCAACTTGATGAATGTTGTGTTTGTCTTTGTCCCACCTTTCCCCAACTATCCGTTCCCATTCATTCATCAAATTACTAACCCTCTTCCCCTGGGTTGTGTGATCTATTCAGGTGTGACTCAAAAATATACATCATAAATGTATCACACACTTGGTGGAGTGGATGTGGTAAAAGTAATCCAACTCACTGTTACGGTATCTTCTTAACTAAACAATAGCCCACACCAGTCCTCATTTCCGACTCAGGTATGAAAGAGACATCATTATCATAGTGCAGAGTCATTTAAGAATGTCTGTCCCGGGATAGGTAGAACTAGTGTGCACCATGTCGCCTCATTCACAAAGGTAAAGTTACACTTTTGGTGTACGTTTTATAGTGCAGTGTAACTTTACTAACACCAGTAAATTTACAAGTATTAACATTACAAGTAGTAACTAAATAGTAGTAATAGTAACTCCTTTAAAATTGATAAGGATTACTTACTACTCACAAATTTACTAGTCATAAATGTATTGATGGAAAGGTTGCTAGTCTTAACGTCAACTGCAAGATTAAAGAAACATAAAAACTTAATTTGCCTTCAGGTTTTTGTATGTTTAGTTAAATAAATGTAATAGTTAGTCCTATCTCCTCAGATTGCTTAGAATTTACTACTACTAGTTGTTGTTGGTAATATGACACTTTATTCATGGTGGTCTGGTCTCAGTCTTTGATTACCCTCTAACTCTGTGTTTTCTTTCAGTCTAGTTGTCTGGTGATGGAAAATCCTTTCTGAATAAACATACACTTGTAGTTCACCTTATTTGGAAAAGGTGGGAGTGGGCCTCACATTGGGATGCCTTCCCTGTTAGCACTAACATACTACTACCACAACCATTAAGAAGGCCTATTGGGAAACTATGCAAGAAGGTTTGGAAAGACTGAGAGAGGTAGCAGACTTTGATTAATCTATTCAGGTAAGAAGAACTAGTTAATAAGTTAGTTGCTCTTGGGAAGGAGAGATGAAAATAAATACATTGAGATTTATTTTTTGGTGCATGTTGTTGGCCAACCCCATTAGAAGTCTCTAGTTACAGAGAGGAGGACAAGGGAAGTAACTAAACTAACTAATATACAGTTAATTGGGTGGCTGGGTTCTACAAAACCTCATCAAGCAATAATATGAAACAGAATTCAATTACTTAGTTTTCTGCTCCCATTGTAGCCCTGGTTGCGGAGTATATCTATTTGATTGCAGGAAGAAGTAAGTAACCAACTGAAGAATAAATAGTTAGCAAGGGACATCAGGTAGGCAAAGTCTAGGGGGAAAAACAGTTGATGGATAGTATAAAATGGGACAATTTCAAAAGAAAGCTTCTCGTCTCGCTCTCATAACAAAACAACAATTATATGCTACTCTAACAAGAAATCCAAAGATAGACAGTGACAAAGAAAAAACGAAAGCCTATTTATTTGTATTACATTGGAACTGCACCCTCTCCACCCACAACAAGCCTATCCCAACACCCCAAGCAAATAAACTCTCTTTATCCCTTTCCCACCATCTCCACCCATAACAGGCCCACCCCTTCCCCAAGCAAAAAAAAACAAAAAACGTCCCATTCTCCATTTCCCCAACTTACTTCCCACTCTCTCCACCCACAAAATGCCCACCTCTGAAGCCAGAACACCAACAAAATCAAAAAGGTATTTTAGTTTAAAGGATTTCATTGTGAAATTGAACAGACACTTTATGTGTACTAATAAATGAATTAGCTGCCATTCGTGATTAAGGCGTATATATGCTGCCCAATTAATACTTACATATGCAGCATAAACTGAGCCATGCTGGTGGGACTACTTACCCTGCAGCTTATTTTTTGGTTAGCTGTAGCTTGTTATGTTATCAACTTATAATTTTAATGGCCCTGGTTTTCTCTGACTCTCTCTTCAGTTCCAACCTAAGTCCAAACTTAGGAGGTGATTGAGTCTGGCAGATCGGCTGATCCATCACACATGTCGGATAATGGATATCCCAACTTCCTATAGCAGTAGACAGTATATAGAAAATAAATAAAGCACAGAAATACAATCAACGGTATGTATTTAATTTGTCACATTTGTCACTGAGCATCCCATCCACCAAACTTGATATCAGGCCTTTAGTCCCACATTAAACCCTGGCCTCCACCACCAATAATTTTCAACAAATACCTTCAGTTGGCGGGGGGGGGGGAGGGGGAAATTAGTCAACAGGAGGTAAGTTATAGGGATTTGGCTGGGTGGGGATTTAGTAATGGAATAGTTGGGTGTCACTGATGCTTTTGATTAGTCACATTAGTTGATGGAAGATACAAATTGGAATCATAAATCCGTAAAGGTAGCCAGGAAATATAAGTCACTTGGGTAAATTATGTGGCACATGCCGAGATTTAATTAGCATTTTTTAGTAGGCTCGGACAGAAAAAATGAATTATGAAAATAAGTACTAGTAGGTAACTGAGTGGGCAAGGAAAACACACCTTGCCTTCGGTTTGTGCATTTCAGAATTCATTGTGCCACAGCAGAAGCACATTTCACCCCACCAGCACTGCAGCACCAAATTAAACCATGCTGCAGTTTTAGATTGCAAAATGCCATGTTCAAGGGTGGGAAGTGATAAAACTGGTGTTTACCTCCCTTAACAAATTTTCATAAGAAACCAAACTGACGTACCACCTGTCCCTGCCACCTCTGGGGCTTCTCCCCCTCCCTTATCCGACTACATGCTTTCCGAAGTCCCTGGCTGGCTGGTGCCTGTTGTGTGGCCTCCTGTGGGCTGTGCACCTAGAGCAAAACATAATGCAACCATACCTAAGTATTTATTTTGCAGAAGATACAACAGTAGTATCGCCATACAGTTACATTAGCTGTATATCATTATGTTCTTCTTTCAAACGTATCTTTAGGAGGTTCGTTACTTTGTTGATTGGTTGACAACATTTTAAAAACCAGGTAGTCATTGGGTCAACTAAAAATGTGTTTCTCCTTATAGAGGGATAAGGGTTGGAATTAGGCCACGAAAGGATAAGGGCTCGAAGGAAATGCAAAAGACATATGGTATTGGTCGTGGTACCTCATTCCTGCCATACTGCGCTGTCATGGAAACTGCTAGTGTAAGACAAAATTGGGCATCCATGAAAATGACCACCCTATCTCTGTCCCTGTACTACTTGTATTTTTGATCAAGAAAGCCTTCTCAATCAACATGTTTGTTGAATAGAATACTTTGGCCTGGCTCAGTGCCTCTTTACGCTATCAAAATCAGTCCTCCTCTTAATACTCGACAACAAGACATGAAAAAGAGGGGAAAGGGAAAGCTTAATAAAGATGGGAGCAGAAGAAAGCTACAGTCAGCTGCAGAAACAGGAACTGCAGAAAACACAATGAAATAAAGGGATGTGAGTTGAAAGAAAAACAAATAGTAAGAATACCCAAGGTCATAATTTTACTGGTGAAAATGGAAACTAAGGCCCTGTTGCCCTCTTGCCCTTCGTTGCAAATGAAAGAAAGAAGAGAAAAACAATGATTGGTGGTGATGTCTACAAAACAATATTTTGACAGGCACGGCATTGCACTTTCTTGCTTCTCTGCCTCCTTTTGATGGGTCAAGTTGGTCTCCCTTTGCATACTGCACATCAGGGCGATTGTGTGTGACTATGAGCTACATAAAGCCACAGAGAAGAGCGCTAACTCCCCTGATATACTACTATTGTAAGAGTGAGTGAAATGAATTGACAATGACATCCCTTAAATCATCACAGTTGAGCATCCGGCTAGCTCACACTGGAACGGAATCCTAGCAGTATCATTCACTTGAGGTCCACTCCACTCCTATGTTCCTGCACCCTCCCTTTCAGGCTGGCACCATGCACCACTACTCTATCAATGGTTTTTGTTGCCCTTGCCGCTAAAGATATTTTTGTACATGGAGGTGTCCTTTCCTTCACAAAACAGTCCAGGGTGCCATGCTGTTGCACTGCGTGGCACCATTGCAGCATGGCATAAGGGTGCCTGTATGTGCACTAAACTGCACTTGGTGCGTCGATGCAGGGAGAATGCAGAAATGTGACATACCTTGTTATATAATTATCTTCAATTCCTGCCCTCTCCCTTTGACACAACACAGCAAGTTGTCTTGCTGCCCTGCATGAAAGTTTGTCAATTCTGGGCCCTGATGCAGTCAGAAAAGTGTATAGGTATACCCTCGGGTATTCACATTTATTTTATTATTTTTATTTTATTTTTTGAACTTATATGGCGCAAACAGCTACCCAAAAAGGGTTTCCCGGCGCCTAAGAACACAGACAAAAAGATGATAAACAGCAGAGGATATTTTAAAGACACTGGTCAAACAACCAGGTCTTTATCTCTTTCCGGAACCTGGTGAGACTTTGCTCCTTTCGAATATGGATAGGGAGGGTGTTCCAGATAGATGGGCCTAGGTAAGCAAATGATCTTCCTCCCATCCTGGCCAGTTTGAATCTAGGTACGCCAAATTTTTCAGCTGATTTTGAACGTGGATTTCTCTCTGGGATATAGGGAGAGGCCAGTGTTTGGAGGTATTTGGGTGCGGTACCAGTTTTGATTTTGAACATATAGTTCAACGCCTTGAACCTGATACGATTTTCAACCCTTAGCCAGTGCAGCTCACGTAGGTAAGGAGACACGCTGTTGTTCTTGGGTATAACACAGAGAAGTCGGGCTGCCGCATTTTGCACAAGCTGCAACCTCTAAGTCTCAGGCATACAAAGGCTATAATTTTCAGATCCGCTCTGATTTGTCCCGCTTCACCCTGGACAAACAATGGGGGCTTGGACAAAGGATGGACGCTTTCCGCAAGCTAGGCTCGACAGTACAGATGGGCTTCCCTGCATCCCTTAAAATCATGATCGATAACAAAATGCACAACATCAGATCAGTGCAAGCTGCTGATGACCTCTTACTGTCTCTCGGCAATAAGAAACAAAGAGAGTGACACCAAGTTCTGAGGAGATAACACTAATTAATATCTTCTTGAGTAACACCCCACAATTGTTGGGTAGCTGTCATGTGGTTCCATAATGTAAAGTCTAATAAATGATACTGACAAGCTCATAAAGCTTATCCCCCCCAAAAAAAAAATATATATATATAAAACATTAAACATACGGGGGAATAAAGCATTCGAAAAAAAAAAAAAAAAACATATCAAAACATACAAAATAAATAAAAAAAAAATAAAAAAATAAATAAAAAAAAAAATTGGTGGGGTAAGAAAGTTAAAAAAAAAAATTACATAACTTCACTCACATTATTAGCAATTAAGTCAACTATAAAGTAAACGGTGAGCCACTTTCTAGATACTAAAGGCACATTGCGACGAGATGGGGAAGAGCTAGGGGCACTTACTTCCGGAAGCTTTCCGGTTGGTGAGTACGGGGTTTTCCCAGGGTGGGTTTAGGGGGGGGAATGGGGAGGTAAAGGGACACAATTATATTTCTGAAAAAAAGCTCCAATCGTTATTTGTAAACATTTTCCTTAACATTATGGTTTTTTCTCATCCTAAGCTATATAGCAATAATGTTCCTGAATTTTCCAGCTTCTCTTTCTTACAGTCAGCCTTAATAAGTGACCTATGGCTAATCTAAAAATATTATCCTGGAATGCTAATGGTCTTCGCACCAGACCGCGGGCTAACAAATTATGCAGTATCTCCGGGACTGCGATGCGGGGATCATTATCCTCCAGGAAACGCATTTAACCGAGACTGAAATGCTTGATCTGGTTCATAGAAATAGATGGATAGAATCAGCTATTTCAACAACACAAGGTTCCAACACAAGGGGGGTTTCGATCATATTCAAAAAATCAGTGGTATTTAAATTAAGACACCAGAAAGTAGACTCCGGAGGGAGATGGGCTATTGTTGCAGTAGAATTAGGTGACACTAAGCTAACTCTTGTAGGATATTACGGTCCCAACATAGACGACCCCTCAGTATTAGAAACCCTTTTTAGCCATTTGCTTAATTTTCCTGACCCTGTTATTATAGCAGGGGATTTCAACATAATTTTGAATCCACTTTTGGATAAATCACCTAATAGTAGGCAGAAAACCATCTCTAAATCTAGAAACTGTCTACTAGGTTTAATGAAACAATATGATTATATAGATATTTGGCGATTCAAAGAGGGTCCAAAGCAAGAATTTTCGTTTAGAAACTGGAAATACAGACACAGATCCAGAATTGATTTTATTCTTACAAGTAGAGCTTTAGCTGATAACGTCACCAGAATAAAGCATAATCCATTACATCTCTCTGACCATTCTGCATTAGTGTTAGATCTAAAACTGGCGATGACACCTCTTACTAGAATATGGTCTTTTGACAGATCTTTTCTCTCTTCAACGGAAGATATTACATTCTTACTATCAGAGACAAGATACTTCTTTAGTACTAATGAGGGAACAGCCCCCATAGGAATTATTTGGGACGCGTTCAAAAGTACTTTAAGAGGTCTTATTAAAAATAAAGTAGTTTATCGTGCTAGACAATATACAGATGAAGTAACCTCTATCGAAAGAAATATTTTGAATGTACAAAGGGAATTAGACAATACTACCCTTATGGATAATTCAGCCATTAATATCAAACAAGCGGAATTGAATGAGTTGAAGCTTTTACTGTCTACAGTTCTGGAGAAGAGGGTCATTCAGAGATGGGAGGCAAGCAAACTCTCACATTTCCAATATGGGGAGGGGGCAGGAAAATTACTCGCCTGGAAAACAAAATCTGACCGGGTCCGTAACAATATCTGTTCTGTCACTACTCCTCAGGGCACTATTTCCAGGGATGATGAAATTAGAGCAGTCTTTAGGGATTTTTTTGAGTCTATATACCAAGATGATCTTAAGCCCAAACAGAGTGACATAATTAATTGGTTTGAAGGTATATCTCTTCCGTCCCTAACTATTGAGCAGTCCCGCTCATTAGATAAAGAAATAACCATAATAGAGGTTGAGGAGGCCATTAAGAAATCCAAGAGCGGAAAGGCGGTAGGTACTGATGGTATGCCTTGCGAGATATATAAAAAACTTGTCTCGGAGGTCGCTCCAGTGCTGGCCACTTTGTTCAACCAAATTCTTAGAGAAGGCGAATTACCACCAGAATCATGGAATAATGCCTCTATTACCCTCATCCTGAAACCTGGCAAACCCGCTTCTGAATGTGGCTCATACAGACCCATCTCCATATTAAATGCCGATTACAAGATTTTTACTTCTATATTAGCAAATCGGCTAGGTCAGGTGACCCCTGATATTATAGATCCTACACAAAAGGGGTTTATTAAAGGGAGACAGCTTGGCGATCTTACGTATGAATTGATTGGTACAATAGACATTGCTATAAAGGAGCAAATTCCACTGGTTGCGCTTACCCTTGACGCCACCAAGGCCTTCGATAGAGTGAACTGGTTATACCTATCGGAGGCTTTGAAGAGGTTTAACGTTGGGGACAGATTTCGGAGGACCATAGAGCTCCTGTACCGTAACCCATCCGCCTCATTGTTAATTAATGGTGGTTTGACAGAACCCTTTAAGGTCATGAGAGGAACCAGACAGGGTTGCCCCCTGTCCCCTCTTCTTTTTGACGTTTACATAGAACCCTTTGCTCAAATGCTTAGGAATAATAGTCTTATTAACTCCTTTAGCTTTGGTGGTTGGGATAAGAAGGTGGCACTCTATGCTGATGACATCATGATTTTCTCCACAAGCTATGAAGAGGCATACCCTGAGGTAGTTGAACAGGCCCTTACATTTGGGAAAGTGTCCGGGTACGAAATCAATGCCCTCAAAACAGAATCAATGTCCTGGAATTGCAATAGAACGAATAATAATGGGACATCAAAAAGTCTAATTCGGTATCTGGGGGTAAATATAGTTAATGATATCAACACTATTGCCTCTCTAAACTTTAATAAAGTAGCTGCAGAGTGCCGGAAACTTATGAGAGGCTGGTCTCATCTCCCACTTTCCATTTTGGGTAAACTTAATTTGGTGAAGATGAGTATTTTGCCGAAAGTTTCTTTTTTATTTAACACTATACCACTTTATTTCGATCCTAAGTTAATTTCTAAATTGCAGAGCTCGATTACTAGCTTCATTTGGAATAATAAAAGTGCCAGAATCTCGTGGAAAAAAATTAGGCGTCGTAGGGAGAAAGGGGGCTTGGTTGGCCCTGACCTTCAAATATACGCATGGGCGTTCCAATTATCGCATATGCGTATGCTGTTTAAAATCCCCACATCTACAGGGAAGGGCCCGCTTTTTTTCCACTTTACTAGATTGTGAGGGAGTTGATCATGCCAGTTTTTTGTTTAAGTTTGGTGATCCCAAATTCTTTAAAAAGATAAAACTGAAAGTTCTAAAAGGGTCTATATCCACGTGGTATAAAATTAGGCAAGCGATAAAGATTGGCTATTATTCTGCAAAGGCTCCAATATGGAACCTACCCAACCCACCCATATGGACAACAGATGCTCTTAACAAATCACTATTAGAAGCTGATATCCATTGCTGGGAAGACCTGTTTTTGGACGGGTCTTTACTTCCATGGGATCATCTTAGCAATAAAGTTGGTCCAGGGTTGTCAAGATTTAAATATATTCAGATTTCCAGCTGGGCTCAGGCATATAAAGATCTGCCAGCAAGACGTAACAAGCAACATATAGGTGGCCTTAGCGACCTGGTCAACTGTTTAGTAGATAGTCCGGTGGCAAAAAAAGAAATCTCAAGCGTGTATAACAAAATAATAGACGAAATGGATGTCAGTTTCCAGTTACCAACCACGCTGTGGGCAGAATTAATGCCAGGATTTGATGTAGAAGAGCTCTGGACCGCCTCATGCTCATTGTTATGGAAGTTAGTTAAACCTTCGTGGCTTCGTAGAAACCACCTTTTTACCATACATAGGGCATATTATTCTCCATACAGGTTAACTAAATTTTCATTAACAGGCCCAATTAAATGTCCGAGATGTGGGTTAATTGAAGCTACGGACACTCACATGTTTCTAGAATGCCCAGATCTAACAGAATTTTGGGAAGCCATTAAGAATAAGCTGTCAGAATCATTGGGTGAACAGGTCAATATAGATTTGGTTCATGTTATTTTTGGTGTGAGAAATAAAATCTGCAACTCAGCTTCCAAATTGATATTTTACTCCATACTTGCTGCACGCAGGGAGATATGCAGGCATTGGAAAGACGCTCAACCCCCTACAGTGCATGAATGGCGAACATCACTCTTTCAAATTTCCAAACTTGACCTAGCTAGGGCAGGGAATCCAAATAGTAGAGCGTTTTGGGCAATGCTGGTTTAGTCGTGACTAATCCTGGGGTTTTTTTTTTTCCCCAGGTCCTATGATTAACGTGCGCACTGCCCATCCTGGTTAACAAGATTAACAATCTTGGCACCAATGGGGTCTCGATAAATCGGGCACTATCAACTGAGATACCATCCTAAGCTGGTTTAAGATTGGTCACTGTATATAGTGCTGAGTGGATTTGGCCTTACTTCGCTCTCCATAATTTCCCTTACCAGCTACAAGCTGAGTGGCACAATACACGACTGGTCGGCCTATTGCTCTGTGGTGGTCTTCTCTTTTGTTTTGGTAGATTGGAGCTACGCACACAAATGAGGATAAAAACAAAATAAAAAAAAAAAAATAAATAAAAAAAAAAAAAAGCTGCAACCTCTTTGTGACTGCCTTGTTTGCACCCAAATATAAGATGTTCCCGTAGTCAAGCCGGGATGTAACTAAGGCGTTGACCACTGTTTTTTGCATGGGGACAGGCAGCATCCAAAGGATCTTCCTGAGCCACCTCATGATCGTAAAGCAGAGGCCCACTACTTTGTTGGCCTGGTGCCTCATGGACAAGGAATTGTCCAGTATTACTCCCAAGTTCCTAGCATGAGTCACTGGAGTTGGAAGATTGCCCATCTGGTCAGGCCAGTGTGGCGTACCCCACAGCTCTGGCTGTTTGCCCAGAAGGAGAATCTCCGTTTGGAACAAAATAGTGGATGCAACTGGAAGCAGTCTCTGATTCAAAAAGTGCATTTACTTATGTGAGTAGCACACACTAAAGCCTTTTGCCTAAACATGGTTCCAAAATGTATCTTGCACCAGAGGGCACATGTGGCCACTGATGACAATTATTGAATCTATCTATCTATTTATCTATCTATCTATCTATCTATCTATCTATCTATCTATCTATCTATCTATCTATCTATCTATCTATCTATCTATCTATCTATCTATCTATCTATCTATCTATCTATCTATCTATCTATCTATCTATCTGTCTGTCTGTCTGTCTGTCTGTCTGTCTGTCTGTCTGTCTATCCATATGTGTACTTATCAACACAATTAGTTTGATGTACATGTAAATTACATTTTATAATATTTATATATACTTACTCAGATTGTGAATAATTAATGTGCACACTTTAGATTAACTCCTGTGAAATATATATTGTTATATTGTTTACATGACAAATATACATATATATATATATTCACTGAAAAAACCATAGGTTTCACACCAGTTATAGTTAGCTGGAAATTTTATTGACATAAAACCATTGAAATTCCCACGTTATAGTTAGTTGGACTCACTATAACTTGCGCGCCTGCAATGCACTGCTGATGACATCACATATTACATCACTCATGTCATGGTCAATGACATCACTCATGACATCACTGATGACACCATCCAGTTAATGTGTGTCTTTCTGAAAAATATATATTTTTTTATATGTATTTGTAAAGTACGATGGAAGAATAAATGGTTAAATAAGTGTGTAAATGTATGTTTGTTTTTAAAAGAATTGATTGGTTAACTGCCTTATTAAGTGTATCTTAGTGAATACATATATTAGCAAGTAACTTGTATATATTGAAATGTATGTATCAGTGTTTCACTTTGTGTATAAGTGGCTGTATGGGTTGGTGACTGACTCACTGTTTGTATGTGTTTTGAAGACAGCATATGTACAGGACTGTATGGATGGATGAGTGTGTAAATGTGTATGTTAGTGAGTAAACAACTGTCTCACTATTGTCTTTTTCAGTAACGACATACGTTTTAATCTAGTATATGTGAGTATTCATTTATAAAACTGAGTATATGTGAGAGTGAGAGATTATAAGAGTTCCTGTTTAAATTAGTCTGTGTTTATATAAGTGATCGTTTAAGAGAGTAAGTATGTGTAAGTATTCTTAGAAGTAAAGTGGTAGTGTGTGTATAGCTGTATATGCAAATAAATGAATGTTCATTACTTTTTTTGCATGTGTGAATATGTGTGTGAGTAACTTTTGGATGACTGTCGGTGTGTAACAGGATGTATAGGTGTATCACTACATATAATGAGTGAGTATATGTATGAGTGACTATATAGAACTGTTTGTGAATGAGTGGATGTGTATATAGATGGTGGAATTACTGAATTGTTTATTGTAACTGGTATGTGTATCTCCACTCTGTCACAAGGATGGTGTCATCAGTGATGTCATGAGTGATGTCACTGACCATGTCATGAGTGATGTAATATGTGATGTCATCAGCAGTGCATTGCAGGCGCGCAAGTTATAGTGAGTCCAACTAACTATAACGTGGGAATTTCAATGGTTTTAAAAATTTCCAGCTAACTATAACTGGTGTGAAACCTATGGTTTTTTCAGTGAATTTCATAGGTTTTTTAAATGCTAATTCCTTTCTATATCGAGTTTCTAACCTATGTTTTTTTTTTACAATTTGCTGTTTTGTGTAATTATTAATTTTTGAGTTTTTTTTTATATCATTTTTTCTTGGGGCGCTCTGGGTGCGCGCTCCGGGGCGCTCTCCGGTAAGCTCTCCGGTAAGCTTTCCGGTAAGCTCACCGGCAAGCTCTCCGGAAAGCGCACCCAGAGCGCTACTTTCGTTCGTGAAAAAATTAAGATTGAAAAGTTAATAATAATGCAAAACATTTCGTACTATACAAATAAAAGCAGTTTTTTTTAATGAGGAAAATGATTATGCATTTCCGTAAAAGTATGATGACGTCATTTCGGCGCGCAACGTAAGCACCCTCGGAAGCGCCTACGTTCGCGCCGCGTGTACGCCCCCGGAAGCGCCTAGGTTCGAGCCGCGTATGCGCCCCGGAAGCGCCTACGTTCGCGCCGCGTATGCGCCCCGGAAGCGCCTACGTTCGCGCCGCGTGTGCGCACCCGAAAGCGCTCCGGAGCGCGCAGCGTCAGCGCGTCAAGTCATGTGACCTTAAAATAACACTTTTCATTGGTTGCTAACAGTTTTTTTTACAAAGAATGAAATCCCCACCTATTTCCTTCACTTCTTCTTTCACTTTTGTGACTGCAAGACCTGCCTTTTTGCTCCTGGATATTTCTTGGTTTTACCATGGCTGCCAGACAATCCAGCAGTGAGGAAGAACCAGAATTCATTAATGAAGAGGCTCCTCAACGAAAAGTTAAGGAACATTTTATTTGGAAATTTTTTAAAATCCCACCTAATCAAAAAAGGTGAATGCTCCAAAAGTGGAGTGCAGGATCTGCAAAGAAGTGCTGTCGCGGGGTAACCCCTTAAAAAAGTACTCTTTTGGAAACTACACGATGATCCGACATGTGGAGAGGAAGCACCCCCAGAATTTTGCCCGGGAAAGTGTCAGGGCTCTGGCACAAGAGGTTCCCAGTGATGGGGCCTCTACATCAACCGGAGGAGCAACTTCTTCTGGGAGAGGGAGATCACAAGAGCTGGTTCCGAACATTCAACCTGCTTTTAACCTTGTGCCCTCAGATGCAGATACTGCAATCAACTGCCTACCTTTGGAGAACAAAGTGTACAGCTCATGGTTCGAGCATTAGAAAACCATCGCTGCTCTTCCCACCCCTAATTTTTTTTGGTTTTTTTGCTCCTGTTGAGCAGGTTCCATTCCCTGTTTTTGTTCCTGTTTAGAAAAAAGAAGAAAACCAAAAGTTCTTTTCAGAACTACCTCCAATTCTCATCAAAGAGCTATATTCTAAAAAAAAAGAAAAAAGAGTAAGTGAAATAGAGTGCATTGATAATGGAAAGGAGAATGAGTAAGAAAGAACAGAAAGGTATGAGAGGAGAAAGGAAGTGAAGTAGGAGGACTGAAAGAAGGTGAGTGTTAGGAAAGAAAGTAAGGAGAAGAAGAGTGAATATGGGGAATGTTGATATTTAAAGAAAATGTTGAAAAGGAACAGGGGTGTGGAAGGATAAGAAAAGATGCATTGCTGTAGTTCAAGGCAGAAGGCCTAATTTATGAAGCCATGCGTCACTTTAACGCCACCAAAGCATCACTTTTTGTGACGCATCAGTCCAATAAAAAATGCACCTTATTTATTCATATTTACAAAGGGGCGTTTCTAGGTAAATACGTCACTTTGTAAACCCCTGCGCCACATTATTCCTACGTCAGGTGTAATGTATGCAAAAGGGACGTGTTGATGCAAGAAAGGGTCGTAGAGGTGACACAGTGAATAAACTGGAGGCATCATTTCTTCAAAGTGACGCATCGCTGCGTGAAAACAGCGATGCGTCACTTTTCTGTGCGCACTCCTTACGACATTCCAGATGTGTCATACTTAATGTATGACGAATCATGTCACAAGGAGTTACAGATACGTCAGTATTTCTGACGTATCTGTAAACACAAAAGTGACGCATTTGTGAATTGCGTCACAAAAGTAACGCAACTCCAGTAATGCGTCCTTTCACATAGGGAAAGCACCATGTGAAAGGTCTTGCGTCAGTCTTACACCTGCTGTGAGGCAGGCGCAAGATTTTGACGCAACAGCATCCTAAAACTGACGCAGAGAAATCTCATAGATTTCACTGCGTCGCTATTACGAAGCTTTTTGCGGGGGAATGCCCCCTCTGCATACATTACACCTGACGCAGGTATAATGTGGCGCAGGGTTTTAAAAAGTGACCAATCTACCTAGATGCGTCACTTTTTAAATATAGCGCAACGAGGCGCATTTTTTTACACCGCTGGTGCAATGCGTCACTTTTCTGTGCGCACTCCTTACGACATTCCAGATGTATCATATTTAATGTATGACGAATCATGTCGCAAGGAGTTACAGATACGTCAGTCTTTCTGACGTATCTGTAAACACAAAAGTGACGCATTGCTGGAGTGCGTCATAAAAGTGACGCAACTCCAGAAATGCGTCCTTTCACATGGGGAAAGCACCATGTGAAAGGTCTTGCGTCAGTCTTACACCTGCTGTGAGGCAGACGCAAGATTTTGACGCAACAGCATCCTAAAAGTGATGCAGTGAAATCTCATAGATTTCACTGCGTCGCTATTACGAAGCTTTTTGCGGGGGAACGCCCCCTCTGCATACATTATACCTGACGCAGGTATAATGTGGCGCAGGGTTTTAAAAAGTGACCCATCTACCTAGATGCGTCACTTTTTAAATATAGCGCAACGAGGCACATTTTTTTTACACCGCTGGTGCGATGCGTCACTTTTCTTTGCGCACTCCTTACGACATTCCAGATGTGTCATATTTAATGTATGACGAATCATGTCGCAAGGAGTTACAGATACATCAGTATTTCTGACATATCTGTAAACACAAAAGTGACGCATTTGTGAATTGCCTCACAAAAGTAATGCAACTCCAGTAATGCGTCCTTTCACATAGGGAAAGCACCATGTGAAAGGTCTTGCGTCAGTCTTACACCTGCTGTGAGGCAGACGCAAGATTTTGACACAACAGCATCCTAAAAGTGACGCAGTGAAATCTCATAGATTTCACTGCGTCGCTATTACCAAGCTTTTTGCGGGGGAGCGCCCCCTCTGCATACATTATACCTGACGCAGGTATAATAAAGCGCAGGGTTTTAAAAAGTAACCCATCTACCTAGATGCGTCACTTTTTAAATATAGCGCAATGAGGCACATTTTTTTACACCGCTGCGGTCGCCAGTAGGTAGTTATAGTTAGGATTTTTTTCAATGTAAATCTCAAAATTCTATTTGGAATAACTTTAGCGCCGGTTGGCTAATCTGCCTGAAAATTTCCTCAAAATGGCCTCGTCAAGCTCCGGTCCTTCCCTGAAAGTTTGGGGGTGATGCGTCAAACGGGGGCCGAGATAAAAGGGGTGTCCCAAAACGCGTTTTCCCCATGTTAATTTCTATAGGGCGGTCAACTTCACTTTTAGCCCGAACGGCTGAATGGATTTACACCAAACTTGGCAAAATTGTAGGGACTGGTAGCCCGATGTGCCTTTGCTATGTCTCAAGATATGTGCTCCAGTGGATTTTGAGTAATTTAGATTAAAAAATATATATATATCTATAAGCTCGCCCCGGTACGTGCACCGGGGAGCGCACCGGGCGCGCCACGCGACTTGGGCACGGAAAGCTGATTGAATCTCGGGTGTCTGTAAACATTCTAAACAGTCCGGAGCGGCCGCCATCTTGTGTCTCGGTAGGATCGAGACATGAGAGGTGGCCAAAACACAGGGGGAAATGACCATAAGGGGGCAGAGTAGACCCTCCCTGACCCCCTAGGTTTGATGTAGGGGCTTTAAAAGGGCCCCGCGGGGCCAAAAAAAAGTACTTTTTTTTTCTATTTTTTTGCGGGGGGAGCGCCCGGTATGCACACCGGGAAACGGACCGGGGAGCGTACTATTGGGAAAAAAGAATGATAGGCTTTTCAAATATTGTATGTTTATTAATTGTTCTTTTTGTTGTTTTTTTTTTGTTTTTTTTATTTAAGTACCAACATGTAGGTACCAATGCAGAGTCTAATATTTAATATACACTGTCTCCTCTGTAGATATCTTGCATGTTGTTACAGAAGTTATTGTGGTATATGGAATTCATACCATAGTCTGTCAGGAAAGCAGAAATAATATGGAGGCAGGAGATGATAAAGAGATGTTAAATACACATTGGAGATAATATAGTGGGAGAAAGGAAGTAACTATGAGCAAACTTACTATGTAACACAAAAAAGTTGCACAGTATATTTTAAGTCTGACTTTACATTATAATCAATTTGGTACTAGTTTAAGAAATACATATAAAAATGAATAATGTCTTAAACAATTTTTGAATTATTAAATATAAATTTATTTTTCAGATTCCTTTTCCAAATTTAACAGAACTTCTAATATTTGATTGTCGGAAATGTCCTCATTTTGAATCAGGAAATCTACTGATTGTACACATTGAAGTAGTTCATAGTCCCGTGATTCATCCATGAATTCTGAGTTATCATTGGGTTCAATAACTTTTTCATTGTTGCTCTCCAGAACAATTTAGATGGAAATGTTTTGCTCTCCTTCCATTTTTGTGCTGTAATTTGCATTTAAAAAAAATATATCAGTAGAGATAGGGCACTGTTGGGTTTAAGTTCAGACAGGTACTTTGGGTTTTTTAGCAGTGATTTTATCTTTGGGCAGTGTATGGTATCAGACTGGAAGTAGAAATATAAAAAAGTGTATGTGATAAAGCCTAAGTAAATTCATAATTATACAAGACAAGCCTAACTCCATCCGTAACTATAACAGAGAAGTCTATCTCATTCTATAACTATTACAGAGGGATAGTATATAACTATCAAAAAATGTTTTCCAAATTAACTTAAAGTGCACAACATACTTCAGTTTTTAAAATAACATCTTACCTTTCAAAAAGAAGTTTAAGTTGTCAGTGAAAATGCTCTTGAAATGTACTTCAGGAAGTTGTAGTCAAATGTCATGAAATAATAGTAGAAAATGAAAGTAACATTTTAATTGGTTGTCAATTCTAACACTTCATATGTGTTTTTGTCATGTAATTTACCTCAGGATATTTAGTCAGGCCTACAGGATAAAAGTCTCAATGGAATTCCATCAAATTTGGGTAAATGGTAGGGACTGCTATGTAGTAGGGCCTATTCTATATTTGATGAAAGTGTCTCCAGTGGTTTTTCTGTAAATTACTTTCCCACCTTTTTTTAGGGAGCGCTTACCGGTGCGCGCCCCGGTACGCGCACCGGCAGCGTTACTGGAGTCCTCCATTTTGTGCTTCGGTTGAATCGAGACACAAGATGGAGGACAAACAACGTTGGGAATGGGTAGAAGGGGGCACGGTAGACACTTCCTGACCCTCTAGGTTTTCTGAGGGGGGCTTAGGACGCTCATATAGGCCAAAAATAAAAAATTATTTAAAAGAATTCGCGGGGGGAGCGCCCGGTATGCTTGGTGAAAAATAGTGAAAAAAGTTAGAAAAAGATAAACGTTTTGAATGATCAGTGGTAGGGTAGCTCTGAAAAGAGCTTTTGGGTTCTGTGGCTGATTTAGGTACCTACAAGTAGGTTCCAATGCACAGTCTTAAATTCAGGAGGAATATTCTATTCCCCTCATCTGAGAAGTGCACACCATCTCCTCTGTAGATGTCTTGCATGTTGTAACGCAAGTTGTTGTTGTATATTGAACCCATTCCACAGTCTCTCATGTAAGCAGAAACAGATTTATTCACATGTTTCCGTGCTTTCTCAAATTGTGGACAAAATTGGTTGGACCAGTTCCATTTCTGTCTTTGGCATATATTAGAATATACCAAGGCAGTTTTTGGAAAAAGTGTCATCAATTGATCAAAGGTGTCCTTTAAAAGCATTTCCAGACCAACCCCAGTCATAGTGCCCAAATCATTTCCACCACAGTGCACTATTAAGAGGTCAGGGTTTGGCAGATGCAAAAAGGTTTTCACCAATGGTATCAATTGATGACATCTCAATCCTCTCTGGCCAATCCACTTGATTTCCACATTTGATAAATCAAGGTTGTGATAATTTCTGCTTGCTGCATACCTTTGAGCCCAGTGAATTTGGCTATGTCCAATAATCCATACAGAAAACATGATGAGAGAAGGTTCTGGTGCAGTCAGATGAAGTGTGGGAATGAAATGGCAGTTGGAACAGTATGAGTTTACAAAAAAAAATTGTGGAGTTTCCCTGCTGTTGAATCACAAGCAATGATTGGTGGATTCAGATAGTTGAAAACTGAAAGTTAGGGTGCATGGTTGTGTTGTGTGAAAGAAGTAATTTGAATGGTTAAGAAAAAGTCACTAAAAGTAATAATGCCCTGGATAAGCTGGTGTATTGAGAGGTCAAACATCCTTGCTGACTTAATTTGCAACATTGTAGAAGAAAATTTTGAACCTGAGAGTTCAGGTAGGAGGGAGTTGCTATGGTAACGGATAGAAAGGTCTGAGAGGGGGAAGGGTGTTGGTTTGAAAATAGTGAGGGAAGACTTTTGATTTGTTGAAATAAGGCATATGTGTGTAAAGTTAGAGATTTTCTATGCCAGTCTTGGTTTCAGTGTATTGAGTGCACACCTTTTGCTCTGCTAAAGAAAAATTGGTGTGTGTGTCTGACACTGTTTTCAATCTCCCAAAGCATTTGTAAAGGTAAGTAATGATTTATTTAATATAGATAGAGACTTGTTTGCTCTATGGAGAATATTTGGAAGCAGATAGTGAACTTTCAGTAGTGAAATTGATTCCTTGTACATAGGACTTGTGCTGTGTTTGTAAAAAGTTATTTAAAAAACGATTTTGGGGTAAAAGAATGGCTTTTATATTTTTGAGAAGTAATTAATAGTGTTTGCCTCATTAAATAAATGTATTTGAACTATTTAGAATAATATCACTTGCATTACCTCAGATTTGGAAGCAGATTGAGATTCTTTTTTATTGGTTGTTGCATGTTTTTTTGGAAATGCTTGCTATGAACATTTGCAAGATAGGGGATTTGTATTTTGTTAAACAGTGAGGTTTCAGTAGTGAAATTGAATGCTTGTACATAGGTCCTGTGTTGTGTTTCTAAAATGTTATTCAAAAAACGATTTTGGGGGCAAATCAATGGTATTTTCATTTGGCTCTTATTTATGATTGCCTTGTGCTGCTGGTACATCACTTTAAACATGGGAAAAAAGTGACGCTCTGGTGGTGCAAGGCCTTCATAAATAAGGCCCTCAGTTTTTTTGTTGTTGGTTTGCGTCTTGCTTTTTGATAATGCTTGATATCAACATTTGCAAGATAGAGGATTTGTATTTTGTGAAATAGTGAGGGTTCAGTAGTGAAATTGAGTGCTTGTACATAGGATCTTTGCTGTGTTTCTAAAATGTTATTCAAAAAACGATTTTGGGTGCAAATCAATGGTATTTTCATTTGGCTCTTATTTATGATTGCCTTGTGCAGCCGGTGCATCACTTTAAACATGGGAAATAAGTGACGCTCTGGTGGCGCAAGGCCTTCATAAATAAGGCCCTGAGTTTGTTTGCTGTTGGTTTGTTTTTTGCTTTTTGATAATGCTTGTTATGAACATTTGCAAGATAGAGGATTTGTATTTTGGTAAACAGTGAGGTTTCAAAAGTGATATTGAGTGGTTGTAAATAGGTTCTGCGCAGTGTTTCTTAAATGTTTTTCAAAAAACGTTTTTGGGGGAAAATCAATGGTATTTACATTTAGCCCTTATTTATGATTGCCTTGTGGCACCAGTGCGTCTCTTTTAACATGGGACGCACTGGTGGCGCAAGGTCTTCATAAATGAGGCCCTGAGTTTTTTTGTTGTTGGTTTGTGTCTTGCTTTTTGATAATGCTTGATATCAACATTTGCAAGATAGAGGATTCGTATTTTGTGAAATAGTGAGGGTTCAAAAGTGATATTGAGTGGTTGTACATAGGTTCTGCGCAGTGTTTCTTAAATGTTATTCAAAAAACGATTTGGGGGGAAATCAATGGTATTTTTCATTTGGCCCTTATTTATGATTGCCTTGTGCTACTGTTGCATCACTTTAAACATGGGAAAAAAAGTGACGCTCTGGTGGCGGAAGACCTTCATAAATAAGGTCCTGAGTTTGTTTGCTGTTGGTTTGTTTTTTGCTTTTTGATATTGCTTGATATGAACATTTGCAAGATAAAGGATTTGTATTTTGGGAAACAGTGAGGTTTCAAAAGTGATATTGAGTGGTTGTACATAGGTTCTGCGCAGTGTTTCTTAAATGTTATTCAAAAAACGATTTTGGGGGAAATCAATGGTATTTTGCATTTGGCTCTTATTTATGATTGCCTTGTGCAGCTGGTGCATCACTTTAAACATGGGAAATAAGTGACGCTCTGGTGGCGCAAAGCATAAATAAATAAGGCCCTGAGTTTTTTTGTTGTTGGTTTGTGTCTTGCTTTTTGATAATGCTTGATATCAACATTTGCAAGATAAAGGATTCGTATTTTGTCAAATAGTGAGGGTTCAAAAGTGATATTGAGTGGTTGTACATAGGTTCTGCGCAGTGTTTCTTAAATGTTATTCCAAAAACGATTTTGGGGGAAATCAATGGTATTTTTCATTTGGCCCTTATTTATGATTGCCTTGTGCTGCTGTTGCATCACTTTAACCATGGGAAAAAGTGACGCTCTGGTGGCGGAAGACCTTCATAAATAAGGTCCTGAGTTTGTTTGCTGTTAGTTTGTTTTTTGCTTTTTGATATTGCTTGATATGAACATTTGCAAGATAAAGGATTTGTATTTTGGGAAACAGTGAGGTTTCAAAAGTGATATTGAGTGGTTGTACATAGGTTTTGCGCAGTGTTTCTTAAATGTTATTCAAAAAACGATTTTGGGGGAGATCAATTGTATTTTTCATTTGGATCCTATGTATGATTGCCTTGTGCAGCTGGTGCATCACTTTAAACATGGGAAATAAGTGACGCTCTGGTGGCGCAAGGCATAAATAAATAAGGCCCTGAGTTTTTTTGTTGTTGGTTTGTGTTTGCTTTTTGATAATGGTTGATATCAACATTTGCAAGATAGAGGATTTGTATTTTGGGAAACAGTGAGGTTTCAAAAGTGATATTGAGTGGTTTACATAGGTTCTGCGCAGTGTTTCTTAAATTTTATTCAAAAAAAGATTTTGGGGGAAATCAATGGTATTTTTCATTTGGCTCTTATTTATGATTGCCTTGTGCAGCTGGTGCATCACTTTAAACATGGGAAAAAGGTGACGCTCTGGTGGTGCAAGGCCTTCATAAATAAGGCCCTCAGTTTTTTTGTTGTTGGTTTGCGTCTTGCTTTTTGATAATGCTTGATATCAACATTTGCAAGATAGAGGATTTGTATTTTGTGAAATAGTGAGGGTTCAGTAGTGAAATTGAGTGCTTGTACATAGGATCTTTGCTGTGTTTCTAAAATGTTATTAAAAAAACGACTTTGGGTGCAAATCAATGGTATTTTCATTTGACCCTTATTTATGATTGCCTTGTGCAGCCGGTGCATCACTTTAAACATGGGAAATAAGTGACGCTCTGGTGGCGCAAGGCCTTCATAAATAAGGCCCTGAGTTTGTTTGCTGTTGGTTTGTTTTTTGCTTTTTGATAATGCTTGTTATGAACATTTGCAAGATAGAGGATTTGTATTTTGGGAAACAGTGAGGTTTCAAAAGTGATATTTAAGAAGGTTCTGCGCAGTGTTTCTTAAATGTTATTCAAAAAACGATTTTGGGGGAAATCAATGGTATTTTTCATTTGGCTCTTATTTATGATTGCCTTGTGCAGCTGGTGCATCACTTTAAACATGGGAAATAAGTGACGCTCTGGTGGCCCAAGGCATAAATAAATAAGGCCCTGAGTTTGTTTGCTGTTGGTTTGTGTCTTGCTTTTTGATATTGCTTGATATGAACATTTGCAAGATAGAGGATTTGTATTTTGAGAAACAGTGAGGTTTCAAAAGTGATATTGAGTGGTTCAGTGTTTCTTAAACGTTATTCAAAAAACGATTTTGGGGGCAAATCAATTGTATTTACATTTGGCCCTTATTTATGATTGTCTCTTTCAACATGGGACGCACTGGTGGCGCAAGGCCTTCATAAATAAGGTCCTGAGTTTTTTTGTTGTTGGTTTGTGTCTTGCTTTTTGATAATGCTTGATATCAACATTTGCAAGATAGAGGATTCGTATTTTGTGAAATAGTGAGGATTCAGTAGTGAAATTTAGTGCTTGTACATAGGCTCTTCGCCTTGTTTCTAAAATGTTATTCAAAAAACGATTTTGGGAGAAATCAATGGTATTTTCATTCAGCCCTTATTTTTGATTGCCTTGTGCTGCTGGTGCATCACTTTAAACATGGGAAAAAAGTGAAGCTCTGGTGGCGCAAAGCCTTCATAATTAAGGCCCTCAGTTTTTTTGTTGTTGGTTTGTGTCTTGCTTTTTGATAATGCTTGATATCAACATTTGCAAGATAGAGGATTTGTATTTTGGGAAACAGTGAGGTTTCAAAAGTGATATAGAGTGGTTGTACATAGGTTCTGCGCAGTGTTTCTTAAATGTTATTCAAAAAACGATTTTGGGTGCAAATCAATGGTATTTTCATTTGGCCCTTATTTATTATTGCCTTGTGCTGCCGGTGCATCACTTTAAACATGGAAAATAAGTGACGCTCTGGTGGCGCAAGGCCTTTCTAAATAAAGCTCTGAGTTTATTTGCTGTTGGTTTGTTTTTTGCTTTTTGATAATGCTTGCTATGAACATTTGCAAGATAGAGGATTTGTATTTTGTGAAATAGTGAGGGTTAAGTAGTGAAATTGAGTGCTTGTAAATAGAATCTTCGCTGTGTTTCTAAAATGTTATTCAAAAAACGATTTTGGGTGCAAATCAATGGTATTTTCATTTGGCCATTATTTATGATTGCCTTGTGCTGCCGGTGCATCACTTTAAACATGGGAAATAAGTGACGCTCTGGTGGCGCAAGGCCTTCATAAATAAGGTCCTGAGTTTGTTTGCTGTTGGTTTGTTTTTTGCTTTTTGATAATGCTTGCTATGAACATTTGCAAGATCGAGGATTTGTATTTTGGGAAACAGTGAGGTTTCAGAAGTGATATTGAGTGGTTGTACATAGGTTCTGCGCAGTGTTTCTTGAATGTTATTCAAAAAACGTTTTTGGGGGCAAATCAATGGTATTTACATTTGGCCCTTATTTATGATTGCCGTGTGGCACCGGTGTGTCTCTTTTAACATGGGACGCACTGGTGGCGCAAGACCTTCATAAATAAGGCCCTGAGTTGCTGTGGTATAAACTTTAATATGTTGCAAATTAGTGTTTATATAGTTTTCTTTTTGTCATTACTTTGTTGTTTGCTAATACTGGTCTTTAATGTGTTATTTTTTTCAGAGCCACAGATTGAAATCAACATTTTAAAAGCAAGCAAAAATGCCGTCAAGGCAAAGGAGTAGAAAAAATACCATACGTAAAAGAACAAAATCATCAAAGGAATTAATAGAATCCTCTACAACAAGTACTTCAAAAAACACCAGAAAAGCTCCTGGTAAGACAATTAAGTCTTTTCTTCGTAATTTATGTAGATCAAAAAGTAATGTTAACGGTAATGTGAAGATCCAGAAGCAGAGAGCAAATCTAAAAAGGAAGGAGAGGCCCTCAAAAAATGTCTCTATTGGAGCAGGAGATAAGAGTAAGGATAGCAATAGAAGGTTAAATCAATTTAGGGACATTCGTAGACGAATGTTTTGCAATAGGGCAGTTTTAAATTTGCTAAAAAATGAAAAGAAAGGTAAACAGAGAGCTGCTTTTTACAAGAAAAAGAAAAGTGTAGAGAAGATTGTTGATCAGGCTTTTGAAGTTAAGAAAAAATTATTTATTTTAGTAATCAATAGAATTAGGATACTTAATAAAGCAATTGATGTTTCAAATCGAACAGTAGATGGAAAAGAATTATTAATCGGACTAATTTTTATGAAGTATTTTCTGGAGAATGGATGCATAGTTCAAGTTCTGAGCCATTTTTTAATGAGGAGAATTACTTTCAGGAAAATGATTTGGTGCATGCAGTTGACACCAGTGGTCGAGCATATGAGGTGAAAGATGGTTGTGTGATGGAAAAAGAGAAACTTATGTCTAGAGATGCAGAAGAGGTGTTACATGATGAAGTATTAGGGAGACGTACTAAGGGTCCAGTGTACACATGGAAGTGCAGTAGTATTTGTAGTGTGCAACAGGATTCAATCGATTTGCTTCAAAATTTCTTACGTACATACAGTAAGAAAAGACTAAAACAAAAAATGAAGATCTTGCAAGAGTTAGATCCTTGCAAAGTACGAGAAAACACAGGTTTGCATGGGCATTCACTGGCTTGCCTTTCTAGAAAAGTATGTCAGAGTGTTTTTCATCATTTTAGGATGTTAGCAGTGCATCATATTAAGGTGAGGAAATTAGTGAGAAGGTTGTATTATGCAAAAAGTCCAGCACTTAAGCTTAAACAGTTAAACAGTGCTCTTTTGCATGGATCTGAAGTAGATGTGAAGACTATTTGTGAAGAAATTGAGTTTTGTTATTTTGGGAACAAAGAGGACAGTGTAGAAATGGATATAGTAATGGATGGTAATGTGGAAGACAATGTACAGATTTCAAGTACAGAAAAGTTTGATGAGGAAATTACCAAGTTTAAGGTGAAATCAAGTGAAAGGCCTAATTTAACTTGTGTGTGTTGTCGACGGACTCATTATAAGATTCAGACTAGGTAAGTTGATTTATATGCAAAATGTGAATTGGAAAATAATAGTGAATGGAAGGATTTTGTAAGTTATTTGTTGGTGGAGAATTCTTTTGATTTGATTTTTGATCAGCGTATTTGTAATTATTGTTTAAAAAAATTGAATGAAAATAGAATGCCTGCTAGAGCTGCTCATAATAATCTTCAGTTGATAGATATTCCTTCTGAATTGATGGATTTAAATACTTATGAATCAATTTTGATTCAATGTGTCCATCCTTTTCAAGCTATTGTTCGCATGGAGCCTAAGATAGGGAAATTACCTCCTACAGATTTACAAAGAGGATTAAAGGGAAGAGTTGTTTATTTGCCTCTAGATGTCAAGAAAAATATTGATACAATTGGTGTAGAAAGAGTAGAAGAGGATCCTCTGGTTATTCTAGTTAATGGGGTTCCAACAAAGAGTAAGAAAATCTGGCAAGATTTAGTGGATGTTAGGAAAGTCAAAAAGGCAACGTTGTATTTGGTCAAAAACAATGAGTACTATAAAGATGTAAGTGTTGGAGCAGAGGAAACAGCTACAGAAGAAGACAGTGATTGTTCAGTTGGCCAAATTGAAAAAGTTGATGTGTCTAGAAGTGAAGAAATGTATGAACATTATACTGTTCATCCTTTGCATTCCAAAGAAGTAATGGGGAATGCAATTGACTTGTTTCAAATGAAAGCAGCAAAAGGAAGTCCCATTAGTGTATGGGAAGAAAGTTTGGAAGCTCGTTGTTTTCCACAGTTATTTCCAACAGGTCGTGGTGGACGATATGACGATCGACCAGTTCAAATTCCTGCAGCTGAATACCGGACTTTAGGATTATATGCTGAAGATCCAAGGTTTCGGCAATGCATTCCGTATTTGTTTCATCTACTGTATGAAAGTGATTTGTCTGGGCTTTCTTATGCACTTAATCATATATTGAAAAGTGTAGCTCATCTGCAAAATGTTTCAGCAAGGGACTTTATGGAGAAAGTCAATCTGCAAGACAGTATTTTGGAATCTCAGCTAATCAATCTCATGGCATGTCAACGTGCAACAAATGAGTATTGGTTCCGTCATCATGGGGAATTGAAAAATGTATGCTGAGAAACTTAGGAACTCCTACATGGTTCCTCACTCTTAGCTGTGCTGAATATGCATGGGACGACTTACTTCAATTTCTACGAGAGGCAAATGGAAACATACAAAATATAGAATTGAAAACACCTGGATAACTGTGTTCTTTGGATCCAGTGAATGTTTGCAGATATTTTAATCATAGATTTCAAGCTATGAGGTCTTTTATTACCAACAAAAAAATCCTCCCCTTAGAGAGGTTTTGGATTTCTTTTGGAGGAAGGAATATCAAGCGAGAGGTGCTCCTCATATACATATGTTGTTATGGATTAAAGATGCACCCAAATTTGGATTAGATTCGGATGAAACAGTGATGAGTTTCATTAAAGAGTATTCAACATGTGCTGTTCCAAAAACTACTGAAGAAAACAGTTTAAGGCAACAAGTTTTATGTTTTCAATCTCATCGTTGTGGAAAGTACTGTCGTCGAAAATTTAAAAACAAGGAAAAGTACTACACGAAATGTCGTTTTGCATTTCTACGACCAGTGATTTCTAAGGGAAGAGTAAATAATTTGATGTCATCTCTATGACATACTGTGACGAGGAAATCTCCCAAAAATACATATAATTTAAAAAGAAACAAAGAGTCCAAGTACATCAACGACTACAACCCAGTGATTTTGTCCATGTGGAATACTAACATGGATATTCAGTTCGTTGCTGACAACTCTATTGCTATGGCTCGATATGTGACATCTTACATCACAAAAAAAGAAAAGACAGAACTGAAGGAAATGTGGGAGGACATTTCACATGAAAAGAGTCTAAGCAAGAAATTATACAGTTTCAGTCTGAAGTTGTTGCCGCATCAAGAAATTGGAGCATATGAATGTTCTGATCGGTTATCATCAGCAAGTCTATATGCCAAATCAAGAACAATCATTTGGGTGAGTCTAGGTCTTGCTGCAACACGAAACCGAGTTTTGAAATCTGTGCAAGAAATTGAATATTTGGCGGAGAAAGAACCAAACAGTACAGATATTTTGAAGACAAATATGTTGGATACATACTATCCAAATAGAAGTACTCACCTTGAGAACACTTGTTTGTATGAAGTTCTGCAAAACTACAGTTATAAGAGGAACATCACAGAAGATATCAATAATGGAAAATATGCTGTCATTGGGTATGAAGGATGTCTAGAGAAGCAGAGAAAAGGCCATTTGATTAATCATCGAAAATTGAGTTGCGAAGCTCCAGACAAAAGAGAATTTTACTATTTAGCTCTTTTGCAACTCTTTAAGCCATGGCGTACAGAAGAGGAACTACTCGGAGATTTTCTCTGGTATGAAGACTCTTTTACTGCAAATAAGGATACCATAGAATGTCCTGTTTTTCTAAATTATCTGCAAATGTTGAACGAAGAAATAGAGCAAGAAACCACAATTGCTGAAGAGATTGCTAGAGACAGTTCTCAAGACAGTCAGAGTTCTACTTCATTGAGTCAGGATCCAATAGGAGGACCAATTATCCAAAATGAAGCTGCAACTGCCATGGATGAGGTGGAAAGAGCTATGGAACAAGCTCAAGAGGATAGAGTTAACTTAGAAGATTTGGTAAAGCAACTAAACGTTGAGCAGAAAAAGATATATGACGAAGTTACAGAACAGATTGAACATGGATTCAGACATGAGAAAAAAGTGTGCTCATGTACATCATTTAAGCCTGTTCGACTGTACGTAAGTGGAGAAGCGGGAACAGGAAAAAGTTTTCTGATTAAAGACATTTCAACTTATTTGCAGAAAAGGACTGATTCACCTCTGTCTTGTGTTGTAACTGCTCCAATTGGACTGGCAGCACATACCATTAAAGGGATTACTCTACATCGTTTACTGATGCTGATAATAAATTGCATTACAACAAGTTATCTGGAGATGCGTGTTCTGAAGTTTCCAGAGTCTTGAAGAAAATGAAGCTTCTTGTCATTGATGAAGTAAGCATGGCCTCAAATCTAATGCTTGCTTTTGTGCATTTGAGAATGCAATAAATTCTTAGAACAGAGTATGATGTGTTATTTGGAGGAAAACACATTATTGTTTTTGGAGATCTATTGCAGTTGACTCCAGTAAAAGGACAACCAGTGTTTAAAATGCTGACACATGAAGATACCAGGAAGTCCCTTGGAAGCATTGGAAACGTTAATATATGGTTAAATTTTAAATATGCTGAACTCCTTCAAAATAGGCGACAGGCAAAGGATGAAGATTATAAAAATATTCTACAAGATGTAAGAATTGGAAAAGTAAGTGAGCTTGGGAAAGAAGCTTTACATGCTCGATTAATTTCAAATTTGTATCCAAATGTAAACATTTTTCCTGAGAATATTTTTTTTAAAATGACTGAGAAGAAATCTGGGATATGTTTGATGCCAACTCTGCAAGAATGTTCCATCTTCAACAATAACATGTTAAAGTTAGAAAATGATGAGATTGTGAAACTGGAAGCAATAGATAAAATAGAGCATATGGGTGCAATATTTGTTTTGTCAGAAAATTTGAAAACAAAATTGGATTCATTAGAGAAAAGTATTTCTAAAACAGCTGGTTTTGAAAAGACTCTGAATGTGTGTTTAAATTGTCGTATCATTTTGAGAAGGAATTTAAATGTTGAAAGAGGTCTCGTAAATGGAGCAATGGGTTATGTTGTTGATTTTGTGAATTATAGAAATAGAGATGGAATTGAATTTTTAAAAATAAAATTTGATGGTATTGAGCAAGTACAACAAATCAGTCGTTGTTCAGCTAGATTTTTACTTGTAAAAGACTTATATGTTCGCCGAAAACAGTTTCCTGTTTGTTTGGCATATGCAGTAACAATTCATAAATCTCAAGGTTTAAGTGTAGATAGTGCTTTGGTGAACATTGGAAGATCTTTGTTTAAAGAGGGTATGGCATATGTGGCATTATCACGAGTCAGAACTTTATCAGGATTGTACTTGATTGAGTGTGATGAGACAAAGATTTGTGCAGATCTAGATTGTGTTAAAGAATACAATAGGTTAAGAAGAGAGTATGCTCCACATTTGCCTCAATATCCTCTGTTTGAAAAACGTGTGGTAGGCCGAAAAAGAAGAAATGAGAATAATTGCAGTGAGGTAGTAGCAAAAAGACAAAAAGTAGATGAAACTTCAATTCAAAACAGAAAGAAAAAGGATTTTGATGAAAATGTTGTTGGATTTCAGTTTGAAAATAGTTCTGGTGTCAACTGCTATGCTAATGTAGTGGTTAATGTTGTGGTTTTTCTGCAAACTTTACAAGAACAGATTGTTGAAAATCGGGATCAAAGATTGCGTGGTTTATTGAATTCTGTGTTTGAGAAATGTAGCAGTGATAGAGCAAAAATAGAAAGTGTAACAGGAATTCGAAATATTTTAGATATGTGTTCCGGTCAAGATAAATTTTCACAGAACATTCAGCAGGATTGTCAGGAATTTTTAATGTATATGTTTGGTGTTTTGGAAGATGAAGGTGTAGATGTAGATAATCTTTTCAGCCTTTCTTATCAATGGCAGCATGACTGCCACAATTGTAGTTCATCAAGTAATACTAGAATAGACACTGAAAGATTTATATATTTGACTTTACCAGACTGTAAATCAGTGTCATTTAAAAATCTAGTTAAAGCAGCAGATCATAATATGGTGTGTACCCAATGTAAGTGTCCAATGCTATCCACATTATTTATACAAAGTTATGGTCAGTATATCATTTTAGTTTTCCAACGATGTAGACCTGATGGAACTAAATTGACAACTTGTATCAACAATTTTGTGCCTTCTCAGTTATCAATTTCAGGAAGAACCTTTACAACTGAAGCTATTATTTATCATGACAGTCCTTCGACAACATCAGGACATTATACATGCTATTTAAAATGTAAAAAAGGTTGGAGTTACTGCAATGATTCTCATTTGACTTATAAACAATGTTTGCCTTATGACTTTAAAAATTCTTACCTAGTGTTTATAAAACCAAAGTTTTAGTAAAGGTAATTGGCCTTTGAACACGGGAATAGTTAATAAAAGTTAGTTAGTTAGTTAATCTAATGTTTAAAATTATTTATCTCATATAGGTACTGTAAGTGGATCTCATAGTAAAAAATACTCATATATCTGACACGATTTGGCCGTAAGGAAAGTGTAAGGTATGATGTTCTTAGATCTTTTTTCATAGGAAGTCGATGAAATGGAAGTTATAGAGAACAGCAGACTTTTTTTCCACCAAAAGGACCTTCACTATCTTCTATTTGGCCTCACGGAAAAGTACGTGAATCAAAGATTAGTGTACATATATGAGTTGTAAGTTGTAAGTTTTTATGTTTTTTTTTAAACACAATCTTTTAGATTGTGGTTTTTTTCCTGCTGTTATATGATGAAGAGTTTGAACTCACTAATTTAAGTGATATTCAATGTATTCTGAGAACAGCAAAAATAAACAATGTAACATATTGTATAAGTTATTCTATAGTTTGCATTGTGTTATTTATATTGTATTCCCATTGTCTCACACTCATTTTCCTTTTTCCACCCTTATTTAGCTCTCTTTACTCACTTACACTGCCTTTTTTACTTTGTTTCATCGCTGTTCCTTTACTCCACTTCATTCACAACTCCTCAATCCAATTTCAACTGTCTGCATTTCATCTCTCCCTTCCACCACTTTTCATCTTTCTCACATTCTGTCAGAACCACTGCTTTAGTTTTCTTCCCCTCTCTTTCCTTCTTTTGCTCCTTTACTCTTTTTCCTTTCTCACTCATTGTACTGCAGTTCACTCAGTCCCTCCCTTTGTCTTTCTGTGTACTTACTCTCTCACTCAATTTTCCGCCATCGTTCTATATTAACCTCATTCCCTTCATCCCTTCACTCTGTGACTCCCCTTCACTTACTCTCAGTCATCTTCTATTCCTCTTTCTTATTAATAGTTCCTCATTTAGATTCCTCTCCTTTTCACTCATTTTCTTTTTACTTTCTTATCTTTCCTGATTTCGTTTTGGTATCTCACATTCTTTTAGTATCTTACTTATCTTCAGTAATTTGTTCTCTTTCTATTTCTTTTTCCCTCTTTTTTCTCTTTCTACATTACTTTATTTCTGTTTTTGTATCCTTCACTATTGCTTTATTTCTTAGTAAACTTTTTTAGATTTTTTACCTCTATATATATTTTATTAATTATAACTTGTTTTTTGTTTTGTCTTTCACAGATACAAAGTGTAGTTTAAAGTTGCAAGTACATTTTCATTAATTATATGGTAAGTGTGACTACAAAATGTAATTTATCATCACCCTTTATTTTAACCTCACTACTTTTCTCTCACCCTACCTCACCCCTGTTTTCTTACTCTGCTTCCCTCACTTATTCTTATCCTCCATATTTACTTCTCTTTTCCTTACTTTCCTACCACATTCAACTTATTTCAGTGCCCCTGCTCACCCACACTCCCTCTCTTTCCTTTTTTTTCTGCTTCACTTAGTCCCTTTCTGACACACCTTCCTTTACTCTCTCTGTTCTTTCTTTCTGTCACTTCCCATGTCTTACCCTTATTCACTTTTATCCACCCTCTTTCACTCCTCTTTACTTACACTCACTGCTATTTTCTTTCCCTCCGTCACACTTGTTCCTTTTCTCTGGTTCAGTCACTACCTTTCATTCCTCATCCTTTACTCTCCTTCCTTTTACTGTCATCACCCATTCACATTCTCCTAGAACATCTGCTTTAGTTTTCTTCTTCTTTCTTCTCTTCTTTTGCTCCCTTATTCATTTTCCTTTTCTCAGTTACTTCCTCTTATACCTTTTCTCTGTTTTACTATCTCTTACACAGTCCCTCTGTGTTTCTCCCTCTAGCTCTCTTTCTCTTTACACCACTCTCTTTTTTTCCCCATTCCTCATGCTCACTCTTTTTTTTTTGTTGGTGCGCTGACGGGACGCGGCCCGGTACGCGCACCGGGGAGCTGACCGGTACGCGCCTAAGTGAAATATAAAAAAAAAGAATATATATATTATATTAATATACAATATAGGATTCATTTTTAGAAAAACATACCTTTTTAAGCTATAGATATTTGCGAAAAAATAATCTTAGAAATTCACAAAAAAACACATAGGTGATGTCATGAGTGATGTCACTGACCATGTCATGAGTGATGTAATATGTGACATCATCAGCAGTGCATTGCAGGCGCGCAAGTTATAGTGAGTCCAACTAACTATAACGTGGGAATTTCAATGGTTTTATGTCAGTAAATTTCCAGGTAACTATAACTGGTGTGAAACCTATGGTTTTTTCAGTGAATTTAATAGGTTTTTTAAATGCTAATTCCTAACTATAACTGGGGTGAAACCTATGGTTTTTTCAGTGAATTTCATAGGTTTTTTAAATGCTAATTCCTTTCTATATCGAGTTTGTAACCTACGATTTTTTTTAATTTGCTGATTTGTGTGAGTATTAATTAGTATTATTTTTTTTTATAATAATATTTGTTAAATTTTTTTTTAATCATTTTTTTGGGGGGCGCTCTGGGTCCGCGCACCAGTAAGCTCTCCGGAAAGCGCACCCAGAGCGCTACTTGCGTTTGTGTAAAAAAATATGAATGAAAAGTAAATAATAATGCAAGACATTTAGTACCATACATATAAAAGCAGTTTTTTTGAATAAGGAAATGAAAATAATTTTGCATTTTCGTGAAACTATCAAAACGTCACTTCGGCGCGCCGCATAAGTGCCCCCGGAAGCGCCTACGTTCGCGCCTCGGAAGCGCCTACGTTCGCGCCGCGTATGCGCCCCTGAAGCACCTTCGTTCGTGCCGCGTATGCGCACCCAGAAGCGCTCCGGTGCGCGCAGCGGCAGCGCGTCAAATCATGTGACCTTAAAATAACACTTTTCATTGGTTGCTAACAGTTTTTTTTTACAAAGAATGAAATCCCCTCCCAGTTCCTTCACTTCTTCTTTCACTTTTGTGACTGAAAGACCTGCCTTTTTTGCTCTTCAATCTTGCTTGATTAATCATGGCTGCCAGACAATCCAGCAGTGAAGAAGAGCCTGAATTCTTTTGGGAGCTTCACAATGATACGCCATGTGGAGAGGAGGCATCCCCAGAATTTTGCCCGGGAAAGTGTCAGGGCTCTGGCCCAAGAGGTTCCCAGTGATGGGGCCTCTACATCCACCGGAGGAGCAACTAATTCTGTGAGGGGGCGATCGCAGGAGCTGGTTCCAAATATACAACCTGCATTCAACAAAGGTGTCCTGAAATGCAGATACTTTGGGGAGCAAAGTGTCCTGCTCATGGTTCGAGCATTGGAGAACCATCGCTGCCATTCCCAGCCCTCATTTCTTTTTGTTTTTTTTGCTCCTGTTGAGCAGTTTCCATTCCCTGTTTTTGTTTCTGTTCTTAAAATAGAAAAAAGAAGAAAAAAAAAGTTCTTTTCAGAACTACCTCCAATTCTCATCAAAGAGCTATATTCTTAAAAAAATCAAAAAGAGTAAGTGAAGTGGAGTGCATTGATAATGGAAAGGAAAATGAGTAAGAAAGAACAGAAAGGTATGAGAGGAGAAAGGAAGTGAAGTAGGGGGACTGAAAGAAGGTGAGTGTTGGGAAGGAAAGTAAGGAGAAGGCGAGTGAATATGGGGAATGTGGATATTCAAAGAAAATGTTGAAAAGGAACGGAGGTGTGGAAGGGTAAAAAAAGATGCATTGCTGGAGTTGCATCATTTTTGTGACACACTCCAGCAATGCATCACTTTTGCGCTTACAGATAAGTCTGAAATACTGACGTATCTGTAAGTACTTCCGACATAATATGTCATATATTTAATATGACACATGAGTAGAAGACTGAAGGCCTCATTTATGAGGCCATGCGTCACTTTAACGCCACCGGTGCGTCACTTTTTGTGACGCACCAGTGCTGTAAATAATGCACCTTATTCAGTCATATTTACAAAGTGACGCATCTAGGTAGATGTGTCACTTTGTTAGACCCTGCGCCACATTATACCTACGTCAGGTGTAATGTATGCAAAAGGGACGTATTGATGCAAGAATGGGTCGTAGAGGTGACGCAGTGAAATCTATGAGATATCAGTGCGTCACTTTTGTGACACTGTTGCGTCCAAATCTTATGCCTGTTTCACAGCAGGCGTGCAGGCCCTTTCACATGGGGCCTGGCCCCATGTGAAAGGATGCATTGCTGGAGTTGAATCATTTTTGAGACACACTCCAGCAATGCATCACTTTTGCGCTTACAGATACGTCTGAAATACTGACGTATCTGTAAGAACGTCCGACATAATACGTCATAAATTTAATATGACGCATGAGTAGAAGACTGAAGGCCTCATTTATGAGGCCATGCGTCACTTTAACGCCACCGGTGCGTCACTTTTTGTGACGCACCAGTGCTGTAAATAATGCACCTTATTCAGTCATATTTATAAAGTGACGCATCTAGGTAGATGTATAACTTTGTTAGCCCCTGCGCCACATTATACCTACGTCAGGTGTAATGTATGCAAAAGGGACGTATTGACGCAAGAAAGGGTCGTAGAGGTGACGCAGTGAAATCTATGAGATATCACTGCGTCACTTTTATAACGCTGTTGCGTCCAAATCTTACGCCTGTTTCACAGCAGGCGTGCAGGCCCTTTCACATGGGGATTCGTCAAGCGGGGGCCAAGATAAGAGGGGGGGTCCCAAAACTTGACTGCGATCATGCTATTTGAAAAAGAAATTAGAACTACCTACTGAGCTTCACAACCTCAATACCTAGCAGGTCTAGGTCGTTGGCCCAATGGTGTGTCAGCTGATGCTGCAAGTGTGGATGCCTGTGCTGTGATGCACACACCCACACAAGCTCGTCACTGCCAGTCTGTTCCTGGACCACGCCCAGTGCCACGGTCCTTGGTTCTCAGGCCTTCCACTGTTATGATGCCAGCGCACTCCTTGCCCTCAATGGCAGATGTCACGCCGCCACCCACCTTGCTTCACCAAAGGAAGGACTCCCAAGGACCTTTCTCCAGACGAAACTGCAGCTGAACTCTCACCCACCTCTGCACTCCATCTCTGCCTGCCTCCTGGCCGACCTGCAGCACACATGACCGGCTCAGCTGCATCCTCCTCAAAAGACGCGCCCACCACAGAAATCTGGACTTCCTTGACTCCATCTCCCCAACATCCCCTTCCTCATGGAAACCGGGATGTACCCAGCTTGGGCCCAGACATTGCCATTGCCATTCCTGACGGCTACAAGATCACCCACTAAGATCGTACCAACCAACCAGGAGGCGGAATCTCCATTGTCTACAAGAACTACCCCTGCCGGACTACCCACTCAGTCAACCCCACGGCAACCATGGAATATCTCAACTTCCATGTCCAGACAAACCCCAACATCTCCCTCACAGGACCCGTGTCTATAGACCTCCTTGTCCCCACCTGCGCTTCACTGATGCTGTCATTGACTTCATCGCACCACAGGCTCTCAAAAGTACTGATTACATCCTACTCAGTGACCTCAAATTCCACCTGGACAACCCCAATGACTAGAACATTGCATTCCTTCTGGAGAACCTTGCCAACATTGGACTCAAGCAGCTCATCACCACTCTGACCCATGCAGTGGGACACATGCTTGACGCCGTCTTCTCTACCAGCGAGAGCATCACCTACAGTCATATATCCAAACTCCTCGGGACCGACCACCACCACCTTCACCAAACCGACCCTACACCAACGCACCCACTGCCACCCCACTGCAACTAGAACAAGGTCACTGAAGAACATATCACTGCCTCCCTCAGCACAACCATACCTCCGACATACATAGATGCCAATACCTCAGCACGCATCCTCCACCGATAGATCTCCAACTGGTCTGACCCCTTAAGATATCACCCTGCAAGCAACACTCTAAGAAAGCCAGCTGGTTCACTCCCACCTGCCACATGTCCAGACGTGCCAGTATATGGCTCGAGAAGAGGTGGTGGAACAACAAAACCCCAGAAACCCACGCAGCCTTCAAAGCCGCCGCCTCTGCACACCACACCCTCTGTTATGAAACCAAATGTACCCGAATTTAGGCCTAGGTGCCTACACAACCTTTAAACTACATTTGTTGTACCTTGCTCTGCATAACAGTTCTAGCACTGACCTTTCACCCAGGTATGTGCTGAATAAATATCGATCACTTTTCTTGAAACTGGCCTCATTTATTATGCATGAGGATTCTTAGTATCTTATCTTAATCCCCGGCCCAGGAAGCACACTGCAGGATGAACATATTCTGTATACTAACTCTGTACAAAGGTCACAGTTATCGTCATCCTTGGATGACAGGCCCACTATACATAAGTGCAACCATTACATAACTAGGTAGAACCCCTGATGGTACCTTTGGGGTATAAAAGAACTACATCTTCACTGGGGAACCAGGGGACAATCTTCCACGTTGACAAAAGACGCTGAGGTCCCTGTACGCAGAAACTCCAGCACACAGTGAGTGGTCTGACATCCCTTGTGGGGTGTCCAACTCGAGACCAAGTAACAGTCCTTTGTGCTCTCCCATCAGATAATGGGGTTGGCTCTTTCCTAAGGGACTCCTTGGCTTTACACCCACATACGTGTTAGGTACACTTAGATAGGGTCTGCATATATTTGCTGTTTTAGCACCACGGTAGAATTCTACCTTTTATTTACTCTGTTGGAGCTTGCAATCTTATACATCTGTTAATGTCTAATGGTTGTCACAGCAAACATGTTTTATACTAGAATGACGCTGGTTCAATAAATGCTTATTGAAAAAGTCCCCACCGTTTATTCTGTGTATCTCTCTGAGACTACATGCGCACGAGTGACTGAGGGAAAAGTACTGTACTGTTTCCACGATCCCTGAAGGATCAAGGGTTGTCATGTTCAATAGTTGCCAGAAACTATTTGCTATTCGGTAAGTTTAGGGGGCTTATGGTGGCACTGTGAGCTATCTGGTCTAGAGGCTAACATATCCTTTAAGGGTGTCTGAAATCACTCTGTACACCAATCCCTTAGTTTATGTCATATAAACTCACAAAGCTGAAATAGATTTGTTGGAACTACACGCCAGCGTTGGTTTGGTTATTATTTACCAGTCAAATCTCAGTAGTTGGAGGGGGGCGCTAGAGGGCCCACTGCAAGATGGCGGTACCTGTGGGAGGCTCTGCCCGGCCGAGCTGTAATCCAGCCATTATCCGCCTGAAATAAGCTGCATCTGAGTCCTCTGGGCCAATAGATAGGGTTTTGAGTACCTCCGGCACAAGTTGGGACAGTTGGTGCCCTGAATACTCACCACCTGAGTGTCAGTGCGGTTCTCACTAATCAGACCGGGCGGCAGAGATAATGGCTGCCGCTGTGAAGCTGTAGCGGTGGGTCTCACCTGACTTGTGGTGCGGAGCCCTATGCACCTGGAGTTTGCCGCCCTGCGATCCACGCTGCATTGCGCTGCTGGGAGACCAATCGTGCAGGTGGAGAAATGTGGAGGATCGCTCGACGAGTGCGGAGGAAGCTGCCGGGCCCTGACGGAGCACACAGCACTTGCCTCTGGGTTGCGGATCCCGGCTGCATTGCGAGATCAACGGACGCTGCCTGAAAGTGCTGGTGCCTGCTGGTGCCGGCTGCGGTGAGTAGGTTGCGACTCGTCCCAAGTTGCGGCTGCATAGGTAGGCGTGGGCCTAGGCAGGGTCGGGCCTACGAACTGTGGCCGAAGCGGGGTGCGGCGCTTGGAGGCCTGAATTTAATTTAACAGTGGCAGGCGCAATCAAGGGACGGAACCTGCTATGTTGGGATTGGTGCTTTATTGATTGATGGCTGACTGCACTCCTGTCTGTTATTCTGCTGCTAGCCGCATTTGGAGGTTTCTTTGTCATCTGGCACTATCCAGGGTACATTGTGTGTAGTGCCCATCACCCGCCCTAGACGACTAACGCTTGATTTAACTAGGTCACTGACGCTGTATGGCGGTAACAATGTGATGTGAGGGCGTGCATGGTACCAGAACCTACACTGGATATAAACTGGCAAATCATAGCTGAGGGTGGAGAGCAGACGACTTTTTAGCAGTTTGCTGGCATACCCAGAGTCTGTGCGCGGGCTGACTAGATGCTAGTGCATTGTGTTGGCGCCTGGTGATCCTGATACATCTGGGGTCTTGCGCTTCCTCCTACCGTGCTCTATACCCATCATTAGTTTTTGGCCGCTGGTGGTGTATACAGCAGGAAAGGCCATGGGGAGGACAAATAAATGGCAGCCTCGCCACAATTTCGAATCACACAAACCATCTAAAACTCTGCAGAAGGCTGGATCTGATTCAGAGGCGGATGGCCAGGCTGACCCCCCCCCCCTACTTTGGAATCCAATTTGCTGGCTATGCAGCGCAGTTTGCAGTCAATTGAGGCTACGATGGCTGCAGGTAACCACAAGCTAGACCACATGTCCTCCCAGCTACAAAATACTCAAATGGGGGGAGTGGAGCAGAGAGTATCAGCTACGGGAGGATGGCCTGAGCGAAGTTTCTGAAAAGACACTTAATATAGGGAAAGTACTGGCTCTCATCCAGGCCAAAAATGAAGATTTGGAGGTGCGGTCCCGGCACAACAACATCCGAATTACTGGGCTGCCGGAATCCACAAATGTGGGAAAAATGGAGACCATCATAGAAAACCTTATTACACAACTCTTCGGCACTGACCAACTCTTGGGCATGTTTATTGTGGAGCGCACCCCCGATCCCTTGTCGCCAGACCAGTCCCAAAGGCTTCACCCCACCCTATCATAGCCAGACTTTTGAATTACAGGGGCCGAGATACCATACTGAGGATGGCATGAGATAAGGGTACTATAATTCACCAAGGCAACTCACTGGCCTTCTTCCCTGACTTCATGGTGGCTGTACAGGCGGCCAGGCGAGAATTTGGCACAGTGAAAAAAATCCTGCAAATGAAAGAGGTCCCATATGCGATGCTGTATCCTACCCGCCTACATATAGGGTCGGACAGGGTTTGTAAAATATTTTCCTCTCCAAAGGCTGCGTCTCTGGAGCACGCTAAATAGCTAAAGCGCAGGAGACGTGAGACCAGTACTGACCCGGATACTGAGGGGTAGCAGTGGGTTGTGCACCTTTTGCTGGATCTTATCCACACCTATATTTTTTTAGACTGCTACTGATGCATTGTATGTTTGCGTGAACTATCTAATGTATTTTTTGGCCACATGCAGAAATTTCACAGTAGTATGTTTGCACCTGCTTAAGTCACAATGACAAGGGCGAACCGAATTATTAATGCTTGTGTGTTCTCATACTGTCGGTTCTTCCTTCCGAGGTTGTCTATATATTTTTTTATGTGCCTGTTACAGATTTCGTAGAGATATATTAAGCTATGCCTCTACGGAGGGGTCTCACTACCCAGAGTGCTTTTGCTTTTTTGTTACAATATGTGCTATGCCATGGACGTATTTCCACCTTGGCACACATTTAGACCTCTATGCTCCTGAGACTGGGTGTACCCTAAATGCTTATTGTCTTTGTTGGGTATGTTGGGGGGGATGGTATGGTATTGGATGGCTTTGCAAGTTGGGGATGCTGAAGTGGGTGGGGGGTCGGGGTTGTTTTGGGAAAGGCAGAATGATAGTGCAGCTGGTCTAGACATCCGCCGACTGGGCGTGCAGTGGTACTTTGAGCATGCATTACATGTTGAATTACACATGTGCTCAGTTAATGATGGGTTTAAACTATGAACAGTACAGTTAAGTTCCTTACTGGGAATGTATGCAGGCTCAATACACCAAAAAAGATAGGTTTGGTATTTGTGTATCTAGACCGCATGGAAGTGCAAATAACCCTATTGCAAGAGACTCATTTGACTGATACTTCAGCAAAAAAAGTGGGTGTGCGCTGGGCCGGTGCCAGAGTTGCGTCCTCTTACTCGACCTATTCTAGGGGTATGCTGACTCTGGTAAAAAAAGGTGTTCCATTCACAGTGGTTCGTTCTGACGCGGATGAAAGTGGGTGAGTGGTGATCCTGCTTGGGCAATTAGGTGGCACAAGTCTGTTACTTGTGAATGTGTGTAGAACTGGCTTTTTGGAGACCCCCCCACTAGGAAAGTCAAAGGCAGCGGTGCAAGGGACACCTAGAATCTAGGGTTCTTCTTGCTTAAATATTACATTACCAAAGCGACCAGGACAACCAGGCGTGGAAGGAAGGAAGTTATTTATTAGCTCGAGCTAAGGACAGGGTCCCAGAATGGTATAAAGTCAATTCTACGGAGACTGCAGTGGTGGGCAGAATGTGACTAAGTCTCTGACACAACTGGGGGTGAGGTACACAGACAGCTTCTTGGAATTGGCTTGACCACAAGGAGAAAGGAGGGTTGTGCAAGTTTCAACAGGGACGTGGAAAGCAATTCTTCACCAGGTTGTCGAGAGCATGGCAACACAAAATGGAGTCTTGTGGGTCATTTTAATTACAGTTCAACAGTCCCTCCTTTTGCCATGCTGAGGCAACAATCAGTCATTATCTAGGTCAATGAATTTACTTGTTTGTGTGCCAAAGAGTTGACACAGAGCCCACACAGCGCGGGCATGCATTGAACACGAAGGCAGCAAGAGAAAAATGTGGCTGCAAGGATTGCAATGAAAATCTTTATCTTCCATCCCCACTGAGATACAATGCTCCTAAACCAGCCTGTTAGGGATCATGAACCCTCATCCTGATGTTGGAAGCAATCTTATGAAGCTTCTGGATTGCTTGATAAACTGTCGGTGCGTTATCAGGTATGTAAATGCAGCAACTTGTTTTGATCAATGTACAGACTCCTCCACGGTCCACCAGTATTATGTCAAGTGCCATTCTGTTCTGTAAAGTCATGAGGCGGTCTGCTTGAAGTTCAGCCATGAGGTTATTGAGCGCACCGCCAGATTCATTGACGGTGGCCTCTACCACCCTGATGAGATGTCGGTGATTGCGACTATTGACCCTAGGGCCCAAAAAGGGGAGGACCCTTTAGCAAAGTCACCAAATTCTTGGCCAGCTATGTCTTCAGTATCAGCCACACCTCTCTTCTGGATGTGGTGTTTTGCTGTGTAGGTGGGGGGAAGCAACCAAGCAATGTAACAGGTCCCTGCCCAAGACTTGGGCAGCCAGGTGTAGGCCTTGTTTCCACACACAAAATAGGTATTCAGTGAAGACACCAGAGCTGGGAGAGTCGAACCATTGAGCTGGAGCGTGTAGGCGCAGTCACTTTGCCCCACCCATACTGTTCCATTGCTTTTCATGCAGTATTTTTTGGGATGTGGGTAAACAGGGAGATCCCTGAGAGGTGGCAGTCTATTCTTTCCCCCATCATTGTAGATGTTCGATGGATAAAAAGACCCATGATTGTTCTCATATTCATTCTTTTCTGCTGAATCTTTATCCATGCTTGGCCACTCCGCAGCTATGATGTGTCGGAATGCTTGTCTGCTACTGATCTTCCCCAGGGATTGTGTGGATGTGTCACCTGAATAGAATGCGTGAAAGAACACAGTGTACCAGCCGTAGGCCGAACCAGCTCTAGAGAAAGGAGCAGGAATCAGGGACATCCCAGTGCTTGCAGTATGGGGCAGCAACCCACATACCCAACAGTTTGTTGTGTTCACCACAAGTTGGTGATGGTGTAACATTTGAATGAAAGTGTTGTTAAAGAAACCTGTCCTTCTGTTCTTCTCATGGGTGGGTAATGACACATGTTGATGAGGTGGTTCTGTAGAGGTAGGATACTCAGGTGATGCAAGGGCAGCATGTATTACCCATCCGAGGCAGGCCAGTCCCAGTGAAATAGTCTTTAGTTCGATTTGACAGATCGAATACCGGCCACGTATTGTCTTTATGTACTCTTGTTTCTTTATTTCTTTGCTCTTCAAGCTTTCAGTGTTCATTTTGTTCATTGTCTGCTTCACTTGGTCTTCCCAAATTGCTGCCTGTGATTGGTGGTTGCTTCACCGGTCAGTGATTCTGGAGGTCCTATTGGCACGTTCCGGTCCGCTGTACCGGCTCCGGTCAAAATGCGCTGGTGCATCACAGCCCTGCAGCGATTTGCCGGACTATGTCAAGCAGAGGGCAGAGACCTTTGTCTCTTCAGTCCTTTTTTCTGGGTCGGAGGATGTACCGGGTGGACCTGGGTGTTGTTTGATCAGAAAACAAAGGCTGTGGCTGTTGAGTGTCCCGCAACCTCAGATGCGGAGGAACGGCAGATTGCAGGATGTCGTCATCCTCTCGTTCAGATGAAGCCCAGTCAATGTTGGCGTCACTGAAGGGTGCAAAGCGCAGGACTTACTCACATTCATAGTCACCTAGGCATTCCTTGACCCACCGGTCATATGGTAGTGGTAGAGGCACCTTCTTGCAGTGCACTCCGTGAACCCAGTTTTTTCTTCCTGCCACCTTCACTGCAGACCTGGTAGCCAGCAACACTTGCTGAGGCGGCTTCCACCTCAGCTCCAAGTTCTTTGCTCTCTGGAAATTGCTGATGCAGACCCAGTCGCCTGGCTGGATGGTGTGACCAGGGCCCTCAGGTTTGGGTGGCAGGTTATCTTGTACCTGACGATGAATGAGATGTATGTTAGTGGTTAATTCATGTAAATAAATCAATCAACAATGGGTATCCAATGTCAGAACATTTCTTTGGGCGGGGTACTTCCAAACATTTGCTGGCCGACCAAACACTATCTCATACGGGGATAGTCCGGTAAGGGAATGTGCCGTGGCTCTAGTTGATAGGAGGGCAAGGGCCAGGGCGTCCAGCCAAGACAGTCCTGTGTCAGCCTGGATCTTTGCCAATTTTAATTTCAGTGTTCCATTGTGGTGCTCAACCAAACCTGCTGACTGGGGGTGATTGGCGCCATGGAATTTATATCTGATCCCCATCCCTACACACACGTTCATCATTATTTCCCCTGTAAAGTGGCTTCCGTTGTAGCTCCAGATAATTCTGGGCATCCCAAATCTTCGAAAAAATTCCTTCAACAGTATTTTGGCAGTGCTTATAGCAGTGTTATCCTTAAGGGGGTAGGCTTCGATATACTTACTAACGGCACACACAACTACTAGGAAATATCGGAGATTGTTGCATCTTTCCATCTGTATGTAATCTATTTGGAGCACTTTTGAAGGGGTAAGATGGGGGTGCAAAATTCCCAGCAGGTGTTGGTGTGCCTTTTCCCGGGGTAAGCATCAAACAAATCATGCAATTCCTGACTAATCTTTCAGCATATTTTGGGATGTGTTTGTTTTGCCATACCGGAGCTAGCAATTTGCAAATACCTTTTGCACTAATGTGAGTTGGGCCATGAGCCATAGTGACCACTGGCAAAACATAGGCATCGGGTAACAACCATCGCTGTTCTTCAGACAGATCCGTCCAACAGCCATTCTCATTTAATAGGCTTGTTTGCTCTTCCCAGAGAGCCTTTTCCTCTCTAGTTGCCTATGCCTGTATTTCCTTCACATTCTCAATAGTATCCTTGTGCATCCCTTTCTCCGGTACCCAGTTTGAGGGGCCAGCTACATATATAAGGGCAGAGACATCTTTAGCTGTTACCTTTGCAGTCTGGTAAGCAAATGCATTACCCCTTCCTATGTCATCAGTTACTTTCTTGTGGGCGCTACATTTGACCACAGCTATCTTTGAAGGGAGAGTCAAGGCTTCTAACAGCCTGCTGACCAGATGACCATGCTGTATCTTAGTACTGTGAGAAGTAAAAAATCCCCTCTCAGCCCATAGTCGCCCAAAATTATGGGCCTGGCTGTCAGTGTAGATGTTGACGGCCATCCCCGTACTTAGTTCACACGCTCTTATCAGTGCTACTAACTCGGCAGCCTGTGCTGATTGGTAAGGTATTCTCTCACTTTCCACTACTGTCTGTAACGTGGTGATAGCATAGGCAGTAGTTGTACTACCATCAGGAAGTTTGAAGCAAGAGCAGTCCACATACAGGTTACCATCAGGGTCAGTGAGGGGTGTGTCAGTCAATTCCACACTGCCTTTAGTCTCTTCCTCCGTCCGGAGGACACAATCATGTGGATCAGAACTAGTGTCACCATCAACAAAGGGTAGCAATGTGGCTGGATTTAGCGTAGTGCAGCGTCAGATGGTGATATCAATTCATATCCGGACAAACGTGCACTAGTAAGGTGTTGAGTTTTTGTCCTATTTAATAAAGTGTCAACTGCGTGAGGAACCATAACTGTAAGTGCAGTATCAAGGACCAGGCCAGCAGATTGATGAATGGATATGGTAGCTGCAGCTGCTGCTCTCAAGCAACTGGGTAGTGCGCGGGCCACGGGGTCTAGTACTGCAGAAAAATACGCACAGGGGCGTTGTCTGTCACCAAAACACTGTGTTAGCACTGACAATGCACAACCTTTATGCTTGTGTACAAAAAGAGTTTAGGGCTTCTGATAACTAGGGGTTCTTAGCACCGGGGCGGAACACAAGGCTGTTTTCAGTTCTTCAAATGCATGCTGGCACTCATTTGTCCAAGGGAGTGGGAGAGGAACATCTTTAAGTGTGAGGCTCAATAAAGGTTTAATGAGTAAAGAAAAATTGGGTATCCACTGGCGGCAGTAGGAGGTGATACCAATAAAAGCACGTACCTCTTTCTGCGTTTTTGGTGGGGGCATCTTACTGATTGTTTGTATTCGTTCAGGGGTGAGGCGGCGTCCCTCCTTCGACAGGAGATGAACTAAGTAGGTCACCTCATGTCGACAATATATGAGTTTGGAGAGGGAAACTTTGTGATTGAACTGTGCCAGATGCAGGAGCAATTTCATTGTAGCTTCTTTACATAACGCCTCGGTGTCTGCCACTATAAGAAAATCATCAACGTACTGGAGTAGGGCTGTACCTTGAGGTAGAGACAGGGAATAAAGTTGGCCCTTGAGGGCCTGACTATAAATTGAAGGGCTCTCTGTATATCCTTGTGGAGCTCTGCAGAACCGGAAACTTTGTCTTGCCAATGAGAATCTAAAAAGGTCCCTACTTTATTTATCAACGGGTATAATAAAGAAGGCATTTTTAAGTCAATGACAGAGAAGAAACATGCAGATGGGGGAACCATAGTCAGTAGAGTGGTGATATCTGCTACCACAGGAAACTGGGGTACTACTATTTTGTTTATTTCGCGCAAATCAATTACAAAATGATAAACAGGGGGCTTGATAGGATCTGTGCGTTTTAGGACAAGCAAAATTGGGCTATTACACACGTTTCCTCTTGTCTCTTCAACTTCACCCTTGTCAACAAGTTCAGAAATGATCTGGAGTAATGCCCTTTCCCTTTCTTTGTGTATTTTGTATTGGGGGGTCAGGGAGAGCAAGCATTTTCCTTCAGTGTAACAGAAAAGAGTGGAATGGACAAAAGGCCGACATCAGTATCACCTTGGGCCCAAAGACCAGGAGGGACATTCTGAAGTTACTGGGGAATGGGATCTGAGGAGGCTAAATATACTGGATGTGTGGTAGGAGGACCCATAGTGATATAAACCCCATCAGGAGAACAGTAAATGGTGGCATGTAATCTTTTTAATAGATCTAAACCCAACAAATGTTCGCCACATGTGGAAGTCAAAAAACAAAGGGGAATCAACTGTGTAGGGTCCTATCGTTAGTTCCAGTGGTTGTGAAACGGGGCTAAATACTGGGGTGCCAGAAAACCCCACAGAAATGTTATTTGCGCCAGACAAGGGGGCCCCAGGGACTTTAGCCCTAGCAATAGAACTTTTGATTGCACCAGTGTCGACCAAGAATTTTTCCGTAGAGCCCAGTGTTGTAACATGGACATACAGTCCCTTTTGGTCAACAGGAATAGGCACGGGTCCCTTCTCTTGTCCTTGGCAATCCTAGTGGGACAACAACCCCGTCCCTTCTTCGGGCTCATAATCCTCAGGAAAATAATTGCGGTCTTCATAATTGGCTGTATCAAATCTATTCTCTTGCATGTCCTGTAACTGCGTTCTAGGTCTGCCTCGCCCTCGTCCTCTCTGGGGACGTTGTCCTGTGAAGTGGTCAGTGGGGGCAGAGTTGTTCTGGGCCAACAAGGGACACTCGTCACGCCAATGACCCTCCTGGCAACAATAAGCACACTGGTTGGGTCCCAGCGGTGGGCGAGTAGTCACAGGGGCAGGTCTCTGAGCAATTTGTTGAAACTTAGGGGCACCTCTGTTTTGGGTCTGGGTCGGGTATGCTTGTTGGAGTGATACCTTTGTCTTTAAGTCTTTAGTCTTTTTATCCATTCTATCTCGCTCTTCATTCTCCCTATTCTCATAATACTGGGTCATTGTCAAAATACCAGATGAGATGGAGATGGGCCATGCACTTTCTGACATTTTTAGCTTAGTCCCAATCTCTGATAACAGATTGGACACAAATTTATCCACAAACAGCCACTGTCCCCCTTCTAAAGTCATGTCCAGTCCACTATAGTCAGTGAATGTGCTTTCGAATCGTGTGAAAAAGTCAGAGACACTTTCATCTTTCTTCTGTTTGCAATCAGCTGATCTGTTCCAATTGATACGGTGAGGTGTCCACATCTTTTTCATGGCAGTAAGTATCTGGGCCGGAAGGGCTAAGATCATGGAATCGGGTTTCTCACCACCAGTTCGAGCTCTGTCAGCTTCCCCAAATTCCTTCCACATATGGACAAATTTTGTCTGATCATTATGGCGTATATTGGACCATACTTCAGTCTGTACTACCTGTCCCATTAACATATCTTTATCTGCTAAAGTCATTACACAAGATTGGAGTGTCTGAGTCAATTCCTTATAATACCCTGCTGGATTTTTACGCGGGTCAGGCAATTGGCTTTTAAGTTGGAGGACGTCAGACCTTTTCCACGGGACATGTACCCACATTTGTCTAAAACCTGCCAGTGTGTCAGGGTTGCCATCTATGCCAACAACACGGTCTCTCCAAACAGGCTGTACCTCCCTCATTGGAAAACCCTTATTTAATGTAACACCAGATAAGGAGTCTCTGTAGGCTACCAGCATGATTAGATCGCCTAATAGTGCTGGTCCCTGAGTATCCCCTTTTTCAACCTTATTGCGAAGGTCAGACAGACCTGGGGGTGGACCTGATTCTACAAAATCCTCCCACATTTGAATCAGTATGTCACACATTTCACAAAAAATGTCAATTTGTTGAATGCGTGTCCTCTGATCCATTGTCATCCATATATACTGAGCGTGTACATAGTGTTATTTTCCATCCACATACGAGTTTGTTGACTCATAGCGAGTTGTTCCTGTGTTCTACCTAACAGTCTGCACAAGGTGTATCATCTGGGAGTGGGTGGTCTATGCAGAGTTACATAAGGGATATAATCACGGACCACTGACCAGGCATTCGCTAATAGCCCTGCACTGGGGGAAGGTGTCGGATGACTGTCAACAAGAAATGGGTTGGTTGCAACGGGAGTTGTAGGCACATTAGGTTGGACAGGTAGGGGACCAGTGGAAGGTGCAACAAGGGGAAGGGAAAGGTAGACTTCTATTGGTACAGTGGCCTGAATAGTCGGGCGTTGGGATCAAGTGGCTGAGGAATCGGACAAGCCAGGGCATGGGCAGGGGCAATAACTGGACCAGTAGCGGGAGTCAATTGTGTGGGAACAAGGGCCGATACATGGCGGGGGTATAGGGTGGAGAGGTGTTCAACATGGAGGACATGAGAGGGTCATCCTCCTTGTCCCGGGCCTTTTCGGGAACCTTCTTTGTAATGTAACATCCATCTACCTGCATTCGATTTAATCTATCCTGTATTACTATACCCTCTTCTATTCTCTGATTATCATGATTCTGGGCTTTCTGAATCACACTCATACGCATTATTTTAGCTTTGTTCTTATTGAGTTTGATTTCTTTCTGTTTGGACTCCTTGCGTCAAACCCGAAAGGAATCAACCATCGCAGGTCTAGCTTTTCTTTGAAACAACTTTGCCTCTAAATTATCCAAGACAGGAGGTTTAAATCTACCGTACATTGGCCATTGTAATTCAGCACTACCCTTTGTATATTTGTGCCAAAGTGAGGAAATCATAATCGGGCCAACACCATGTTTAGCATAGACTTCATGATTAGGGGTCCCCAAAGGAGGAATCGGACATGATTCCTCCAATGCGGAGTCCTGTGTACAATAACAACAACACCATTTCCGAAACTTACTAAATCCAGGCATGTCTAGACGTGTATCCTGGTTGCAAACATCAAAGGGTAAAATTTAATATTTACAGCATATAACTGTACTTACCCTCTGGCTTCGGCTTTTGCAAAAGTCGAACAATACCCAAAACCAAAATACAATTCACCAAAGAAGTGGGCCACTCCCACTCTTACCTGACTGTTAATCTTCCAACACACAGCAAGTGTCACAAAGATCTAGAACTCCAAAAACTAGGAACCAGAACTGGGGCGTCAGTCGGGGTCGCAGTCGGGTAGTCCACTGGAGGGAGGAATCACGCAATCGGAGACCTCGGGCCAACAAAGACAATTTTCAGCCGATGTAGTGGCGCGCCTCCCTTGGAATTCGATCACGGACCCCTCACGACCACTAGGTTAGATGACGACCACCGAAGACGTCCCACGTTGGGCGCCAAATTGTAGAACCGGCTTTTTGGAGACCCCCCCACTAGGAGAGTCAAAGCCAGCGGTGCAGGGGACACCAAGAATCTACGGGTTCTTCTTGCTTAAATCATACATTACCAAACAGACCAGGACAACCAGCCGTGGAGGGAAGTAAGTATTTATTAGCTTGAGCTAAGGACAGGGTTCCAGAATGGTACAAAGACAATTCTACAGAGACTGCTGCTTTACTCCGCAGCCCACACATACTTATAGCGCTAGCCATGCCCATTTGCACAATACATAGTTCCACCTTTTGACAAGTTCCTCATCAGACAAGTTCTCCGTCAGTTTGCTAATGTGAGAAAAAATTCTGTCCGGTAATCGTCTCCATAAAAAGACCGGCGTTTTACGGAGACGATTACCGGACAGAATTTTTTCACCCGCAACCCTTCAGATTCCTAAACAAACATCTAAAGAAAGGCATTATCAATTCCCTGATGAAGGGCATGCCTGCAATGCCCGAAATGCATTGGACACGCTGAAATGATAATGCCTCATTTTTATGTTGACAACAATCATGATGAAACTGAAATTTGAACTGAATCTACAAAAAAAATCATTACTGATAATCATGAAATAAATGAAAAGTACTAAAACAAACATGGAATGGAAGTTGTTTTCTTGAAGCAAGGAAACACAAAAAAGTGTGTGCCAATCAAGGGATGAGACTAGAGGTTCTCTTGTCTCACATTAGCAAAGATACAATTTGACGTCGTTGGGCCCTCGACGCCTCTTTGTTGAGCACCACCAAACAACACAAATACCAGTTAACCAATTGATTGATTCTATATTAAAAAACCACAGCTGTGCATCTATCTAACCAACATTCAAGTTCTCCGTCAGTCTCATGGGGTGCAATCGTGGCCAGGAGACATCTGTCTCTGATTGCACAATGTACACAGCCTTGTGCTTCCTTAGCCAATTGTGTGGTCACAGGGTGCATCCTCGTGCTTCCTTGATCAGATGGTGTGGTCATGGGGTACAGCCTCTTCCTTCCTTGACCAGATGGTGTGGTCACGGGGCACAGGAGTTGGTTGTGACAGGCTAAGTTACCAACGGTGGGCAGGATGTGGCTAAGTCCCTAACACGACTGGGGGTGAGGTACACAGGCAGCTTCTCGGAATTGACTCAACCACATGGAGGAAGGAGGGTTGTGCAAGTTTCAACAGGGACATTGAAAGTAATTCTTCACCAGGTTGCCGAGAGCATGGCAACACAAAAAGCGAGTCTTGTGGGTCATTTTAATTATAGTTCAACATGTGTACAGCCCCAACATTGATGACCCATTTTTCTACTCAGATGTGTGGCGTAGAATTTCTACATTTCCCCCTGCTGCAATCATTTGGGGAGGGGATTTTAACGTTTGTCTGAATATTACAGTGGATAGAGCTGGCAGCAGTGAGACATGAACTAAACAAGATACAGAAGTGCTAATGGGGCTGCTAGACGCAGGTCATTTGCATGACATCTGGCGTAGCCATCACCCCGCTGCCCAGGTGAATACTTTTGTGTATTCTGTACATGGGTCCTGGTCCCGTATAGACTTTTGGCTTGTCTCAGAGATAGTTTGAACTTGGGTAGTGGCAGTGACACATGAAGCTCGCACCCTTTCTGACTACTCCCCCGTAATCCTTGAATTACAGATTCCCACCTGTGAGAAGACACCCTTTGCGTGGAGACTACAACTCTCTGAGCTCACTGACCAGGTCTTCAGGCAGACTATTGCGAAGGCGATAAAAAACTTTTTTAGGGAGAATGAGGAGTCAGTGAATAGCGCAGGAGTGTTATGGGAGATGATCAAAGTGACCATTAGAGGATTTTGTATAGGGGCCCAATCCGGTGTGGTGCACGATATTAGACGAAGGATTGAAAACTTAGCATCTGATCTCCAAATTAGAACGTGAGTATGAATCTGATCCCTCCACCGCTAAACTGGCAGTAGTAGGGGAACTTGTCACGGAACATAACAATACTGTTGACCAGGAGATATTTCACTGCTCCCATCGGAGAACTGCTCGCTACTATGGCGAGGGAAGCTGCTCTGGTTGCTCCATTGTGCAAAAACTAGCAGAGCTGCACAGTCAGCAGCATATAACAGAACTGGTTGATGAGGATGGAGTAGCCCTCTACTTGACAACAGAGCTCTGCGCTATCGTTTTGCAGTTTTACACTCATTTATATGCCTCTAGGGCTTCTCCGCCGACTGTAAAGATTGACGCATACCTGGACAAAGCTGCGTTAGGGTGGCTACTTAATTCGCACCACGAATACCTTATACATCCGTTTGATGAAGAAGACGTTAAAGAAGCCATAATGTCCTTACCAACTTGCAAGGCCATAGGGATAAACGGGCTGCCCAGCAAATTCTATAAAGCTTATGCATCAGATCTGGCTCCCAGGCTGTTAGAAGTGTATGCAGAAGCATATGAGAAGGGGACACTGCCACCTTCCCTCCGGGAGGCTTTGCTTGTTACATTATTGAAACCTGATAGGCCCCCTAATCAGTGTGAGTCCTACCGGCCTCTCTCGATCAATAATATTGACGCAAAGATTTCAGCAAAAATGATCGCCACCAGGCTACAACCGCTGGTCCCTCTCCTGTTTCTGCCTGACCAGTCTGGGTTTGAAATGGCATGCTCTACGGCTCACAACTTGCGCACGATCTTCTCCACCTTACATTATTTCGATACTGACTTTCAAGCTGTTGCGGTGCTGCTAGAAGCGGCAAAAGCCTTTGACTCCTTACAATGGCCTTTTAGGTTCACGATTTAGACTAGGATGGGCTCCCCTGTGGCCCGGGTTCAGGTCAATGGGTGGATGTCATCGTTGTTCCCCATCGAGAGATGCACACGTCAGGGGTGCCACTTGTTGCCTATGCTTTTTTTGCTTGCCTTGGAGCCCCTAGCCTGTAAATTACTTCAGAAACACGCTGCGGCTGCATTGAGGTTTTGGCAGAGACCACTGGTAGTCTCCCTCTATGCGGACGACATGTTACTTTATGTCTGTGAACCTGCTGTGTACCTGCCTGCACTCCTCAGGGAGTATGTAAGGTTTGAGAGATTTTCAGGCCTCGGGATCAACTGGTCAAAATCTGTGGTGTTTCCCCTTATGGCGCACATGAAAGAGGTAGAAATGGAATAACCACTGACCTGGATGTCTGATTCCATAAAGTATCTTGGAGTGTGGTTACACAGGGATCCAGATACGGTTATATCTGAGAACTATGGTCGCACAGTCTCGGGCATCACGGAACTGGCTGAGCGGTGGGCACATTTGCCCCTTTCATTGGCAGACAGGATAGAGGTCGTAAAAATGGCCTTTCTCCCCAAAATTGAATGTGGCCATGTTTCAAACTCTTTAATCGTCACTGCTGACATTTGGATGGGGCGGCACAAAACCCCGTTGCAGGTGGGACATTCTCGTTCAATCCTTTGATCAGTGCGGATTTGAGGCCCCCGACCAGTGATTATACTATTTGTGCCCTCAGACGTAATTTGCGCATTATTGGCATTTCTCCAAAGCGCTTTCAGTCCCATATAGGTATTTAAACGGATGCTGTCCTTCCAATGCCACTGCAGGCGGCTATCCTGTCAGGTGGATCGGGTGGCCCACGGACTGAAATAAACCCTGTACAGTGCATGGTGTGGGCATGGCGAATGCTTGCAAAACGGGCTCAGTTATCCTTCTTATACGCTCCATTGCTACCCCTTGCTTCACATCCCGATATTTCTGTGGCACACGAGATGCCAGCCTTATGTGAATTGGCTAAATTGGGTATCTCTCCTTTGGGTGATTTATATAGGAATGGTCAATTCAAAACATTGCAGGAGGCGCAGAATGGTACGGACCATGGCTTTATGTTTGGCTTTACATATGTCAAAGTCTGACAGGCTATTCGCGCTGTTTACCCAGAGTACCCTGTGGACCCCACTACTCTACGGGCTTTGCAGGCAAAGCTGAAGGGAGAGGGGCGTAAGGGCTTAATCACTATTTATATTGCTTCCTTACGTGAGCGGGAACAGGGTGCTCACCCCTCTTATTTAAGCTGGCAGGCAGCGTTGGGTACCACTTTTGCACAGGAGGTCTGGACGGCATGTTGCAAACTTACTGGCCGTCTCAAAGCTAATTGCAATCTCAGAATTATTCACTTCAAATTCTTACATCAGATGTACTTCACCCTTTCACAACTCTGTAGGTATAATCTGCGAGAGACTGCTAACTGCATGCGCTGTGGAATGGCGGATGCATACTTCTTACATGTGGCATGGATTTGTGTGGGTGCATTTGCTTTCTGGACTGCTGTGGTGAAAATGCTTACTGATATCGTATTGGAGCCCGTGAACTGCACTCATGTAATATGCTTGTTGGGTTATGTTAAATGCCTTAAGCCCTGTAATAGGCGAATTGTTGCAGTTTCTACACTATTTGCGCAGAGGACTGTGGCGCAATGTTGGGGTGCTAAGACAATTCCTAGGTAAAGAAATGGCTTTGTGACTTGCTCTACTGCAGGGACCAGTTGTTGGTTTATGAGGAGGATTTACCAGAGACTTCCCATCCCAAGGACTTCTGGGCCTGCTTACAGCGTATCTGCTGTCCTGACCAGACCCGTTGTGCATTTCTAATGTCACCTTGGGTTATATGTGCCTGTTATTTCCTGTTCATAGTAGTGGATTACATGTAATCACTTATCCATTGCCATCATTGTTATTGTTTTGTATATGTCAGTTTACTGCTGCACAGGTATTTTCTGAATGTACTAGAACTATGATCTCATTCTGCCTGAGGGGGGTTACATTGGGTTTTCATGATCCTTTTACTCTGTACCAAAATTGCGTTTATTGGCTGCTTCTGTATCTGCCGAAACCAATAAACATATAAAAAAAATCATCTCAGTAGTTCAGTTGTGCTTTCTCAGTTTGTCTGTGGTAAATATGCCCCATAGTTCCCCAGATTGTACAAACTAAACAATGGATGCTGGTACGAGTGGTTCTAGTATAGAGGAAGCAGAGCAGGATGGTGCTCTTAACATTTCCTAAAATTGCAGACATGCACTTACTATGAAATTTGTAGATGATGACATCCTATTAATGGGTGATTGTTACCTTTGTGATTGAGGCACACAAGGCATTCAGGACAGAGGTATTCTATTCTTGGATCAAATGTCTGTCTGCGGATGCATACACACATTTGTTTAATACTTACATTCCAGATGAGACACCTGAAGAATACTCTCCATACGAGGACATAGAAGTCCAGTTAACGTACCAAGAACATATTAATTGGTTTGGATGTGCCCTCCCTCACATCACAGAAAATGTGACTGAGCCCGCTCAGCAGAGACGGAGTGACTTAGCCGGTCTTAGCTGCTTACATACTGCATACAGAAGGTGATACATTGCGGCCAGCACACTTAAATACTCTTCACAGAGGGAAAGTAAAACTGTACAGAAATCTTACACAGGTCGCAATGTAAACAATTAAAATTCAGCCTACAAGAGTCACTCAAGCTGGTCAACTCCAAGGGACGTTTGACAAAAATCACTCCAAAAATGCTGAAGAATGCCCACTTGACGTGAGCAACTGTTGTTCTGGGTAGCACAGAAAATAGCATAGCTTGAGGCAGTATTTCCTCATACAGACCCCTAAGAAAAACAGAGAATACTAAAAATGTGCTTGGCAATGGGGATAGCTCTCTAGATAGAGAATGGTACTACTTGGGGTACAGCTGTCGCTCCCATTTGTACCAGAACCCATGGCACCCCTCAATAGTAGTCATACTGGAGGTATTGAAAGAAATACAGAATGAGTATGTGGCAAATGCGCCAACGCCTGAGGGAGGCCACTCCTGTACAACAGGAGAGAGAACCTCCTAAGATTATTGAAAACATCTGTGCCTTGCTGGGAAGTGATAACTTGGGGACCAGACCTGTCAAACCACAACTAATGGGTAATTCTGAAAAGGATAACTGAAAGCAAGCACCTGATTCCTCTAAAAAGAAATGGGATAGCAAACCAACAAAAAATAGTTAGCTTAGTGCATCACAATCAAGGGCTTGGTCTCCTCAACGGGATACAATCTTAGGAACCATGATAACATAAAATAAAACCTGACAGGTTCCAGGATACAGATACACATTCCTCCGGTTCCTTTCAGGGTTTGTCAAAAAATTCAGAGAGGGAAGGACGGTCAGAACACAGATCAGAAGAGCAAGCCAAGCCAAGAGACACACATCACACTTCAGACTACATTATCAAACAAGAAGATAAATCCAAAACTAAACCTCAATTTAAAAAGAAGCTAGCTGGCCTTAAAATAGGAAATGCCCAGGCTACTGAGGACTCAACTATTGAACGGAGAATGGGCTCTGATGATGTTAGACAGAGCAGCAGAAGTAGCTATATCTTGCCAGTACCTGATGGAACTTCTGGTGACAGCAGCGTTGAATGTACATATCACGGTAGAAACACCTGATACAAGGGAGTGTCCCACATTGTTTACACAAAATAATGCTCCAAATGGAGTGGGACATACCAGAGAAAGACTTATGGATATGATATCCTTTTGGCTGAAAAAGATTGGCCACCTGAGTTCATTATAGACTGCCCTAAAGGGGAATACGTAATATTCCCTTTCTTCTGTGACCTCGTTTCAGAGTCACTTAAACATACTTATGCGCAGGAGTGAGCATTAGCGCTAGCTTTCGCACTTTACTGCACTCTTGTAGGGCGGAATGCTGAGTCACCTCACCATGAAATCCCAGTTAAAACTACTCCTACACCACGGAGGCAGTACCCAATAAAACATGATGCAACAAAGCAAGTCAGGGAGATCTTAGATCAACTTGAATACCAAGGTCCTATTAAAAATAGTACCTCTTTCATGAATAATCCTTAGTTTTCCGCAGTGAAACCTGACAATTCATACCGTCTAGTATTAGAATACAGGCATTTGAACACAGGCACAAAGGATTCGCAGTACAAAATTCACACAGTGCCGCATTAATAAATAGCATTGTGCGGAAAAAATACAATACAACACTAGATAGCTCAAATGAATTTTTCTTCCAAAATATAGCACCTGAAAGCAGATATTTGACAGCATTTTCAGGTCTCAGCTCTTAAGGCCAATTCTCTAGACTGCCCCAAGGGTATAAGAATAACCCAGGGTTGTTTCCAGCAAGAGTATCAGAATCTCTTCAAAATTGATGAGGCATTGTCCTTGCGTAGATGATATTTATCTGATGGACGATGAATATTGAATCACTTGCACAAGGTGGTCAACATAATTCAGGGATTTTCCGCTGTGGGCGACAAATGTAACTTTAAAAAAAATCTAAAAGTGTCCACCCAGTGGTCCTATTTTGGGGATATGAGCTATCAAGTGAAAGAAAAAGCCTGGCAGCTAATTATTTTTAAAATGTGCACTTCTCCAACCTCCTAACACTCTGAAAGGTTTACAATCCATTTTAAGATGCCTACATTTTGGCAGAACATACATTTTGGATTATATAGAAAAGGTTAAACCTTTCTATGACCCAATTAGACCTAATTTTTCAGTTCAACATTGGACACAGGAACACACAGAAATTCTACGTTCTGTACAAGCTGGCAAGATAGCTTCAAAGCACTTACACACACATATAAACACTACAAGTTTGGTGATCCGTGATATGAGCCAGCAGTGTCTGTAGAACCCACGGAGTCAGCAGAGTGCAGAACTTCTGCACCAACATTGCACTCAGGTCGGGGAGGGGATTGCCCCCTCTGGTGGTGGAAGTGAGGAAGGAGTTCTGGCCCTCTGGATAACTGTTGTAGTCTCCAGCCCCTGCTGAGCTGCTGTTGTGTTTTGGGAGGTAGCATTGCACTACTACTGGCTCGGTCATACTCCGTTTTCCTCCATGTGCCCCTGAAGAAATTCTTCAACAGTGCTTTCAAATATGGGGCAATGTAACTGGTCCTCATGTAAAGTGCTCCAATGTTTGCACTATGTAAAACTTGAAATAAGAGTCATTGAATTTACATCAAACGTGGTGACGCTTTGAAGTATTTCGGCAGGACGCAGTGTAGGAACATAGATCACACCACAAGTTTCTGCACACTGTTTTTCTGGAGATGACAGGGCAACCACCAAGTGTGGCTAGCTGATAGCTTCACTTACTGGCAGTAGAGCTTCCTTGACTCAAGTGTAGCCTTTGTGTACTGTTGCCTACAAAATAAGTGCTTGATGTTCCTTGGGCAAATCAATTAAGCTCCCTGGCACTGAGGACACAGGTGCGACATTTTGGGGTGCGCTATCACTTTTTTGGTGCACATCAAGGCGGCAGCACCTCGCCACCCAGCTTTAAACAGTAAAATAACAAGAAAGAGAGTACCACACAGTATGGCGAACAGTAGTGGGGGGACCAGCCAGTGGAGCTGGGGGATTTGTTGCAGCAGATCAGGGTAGCATCAGAGGCACATGATACCAGCTGCCTGCAGGCGCACATGGAAGAGGAAGTGGGGAGAGACTCCAGGAAGCAACCAGCTGAAGTCAGCGGCCGGCCAGTGCCCAGGAAGAGGGCACCAGTAAAAGCACCAAAGAATCCGGCAGCCAAGAAAGGATCCAAAAGCAATGACCTGTCACCTGTAGCCATCACGGCAGTGGCAGGACCAAGTGGGAACACCAACACTGCGAGTGGTAAGCATAGTGGCATCATAGTTCAGGAATACATGAAATCATTTGCACCTTCACTATTCAATGGCTGGGGCAGACAGGGGCTGGGCACAGCAGTCACTTCACCTCCAGGGGGGGGATCAGTCATGGCATATAATAGATCCAGGCAGCTTGCTTCAGGAACGCCTTAGGGCAGCCGGCTGGACCAACCGATCCCAGCACCCAGGTGCAGGACACAGAGGGGGTGGCACCATCCCCCATAGAGGCATGGGATAGTACAAACAGAGCAAAAGCCCAAGTGGTCAGTCCCCTGATGCATACATAAGGCCAACACCAGGCCTGCATCACTGGTCACGAGGGCCACTGGGTTAGAGAGCCTCATACTGTTAGAAGTTAAGGAGGGGATATGAGGAAAAGCGCTCATAGATATTTTTTCATTGTTGGAGATACAATTGGATGAGCTGGATCTAATGGTGTGCAATAAGAAGGATGAGCAGAGGAGAGATTAGAGAAAAGAGAGGAAGGAAAGGTACTTCAAAATTTGGCTGGGTGCCTTCAAAATCCTGGCCTGCATTATTTTCAAGAAATTCTCTCAGGAGGCAGCAGATCTCTGGCTCTACGAGGTCAATATTCATGGGGCACACAGGCAGTTCTTGGGGGACGCATGGTGAGAATTTGATAATGGCTTTAGATTAGAATTGCAGACCCACCCTAAGATGGAATTGAATGAGAAGGATGTGTCCGGTTTTATACATAAAATGATGGTGGCAAAGGAGGACAAAACATGTCTGGGGAAGGGCAGGCAGCACTTTTGGGGTTCCTTTTACAAAGGTAAAGTCAGGTCATTTCACAGGCCCAAAACATACAACAATTGGAAAGCCCCACCCACCAGCGGGCCGGCTGCCATCTGCTGGAAATTCGAGGCCAATGAGTGCACATAGGGGCCTCTTGTAAGTTACAGAAGATATGCGTCTCCACCCTGCTGCTGGGGGGGCACCCAGCAGTGGGGTGGAGACGCAAGAAGGAGCAGTGAGGGGACAAGAAAGAGAAGAAGCACTAGCACAGACATAAGAGGTGCATGGGGACGTAAGGACTTCAGCAGTTACCGGCTAGTCGCATCCCCCATTAACACGCACCCGCTCAGGCGGCTAGCTAACAAATACCATGACAAAGATTCCATTAGGATGCTAGTGAAAGGTTTTGAAGAAGGTTTTGTTGTACCATGTGAGGGCCCCTTACCCACAGGCAACACCAACAGTTTAAAATCAGCACAGTAGCACCCAGAGATAGTGAGTCAAAAAGTGAACAAAGAGAAATCGCTAGATAGGATTGAAGGCCTCCTGCCCCTCCCGGTATCAAAATAATTAGCAATCACTCCTTTGGGGGTGGTTCCCAAGAAGGAAGCAGGTCAGTTCAGACTCATTCACCACCTTTCCTTCCCTGAAGGGGAGTTGGTTAACAATGGCATTAGCTCGGAGGTATGTTTGTTGGGCTACGCAACAGTGGACGATGCCATTGACCTACTAGGGGGTGATGGGCCGTGGTGCCCTCATGGTGAAAGCTGACATTGAGATCCCAATCCGCCTCCTCCCGGTTCACCCAGCTTGCTTTCACCAGTTGAGTTGCCTGTGGGAGGGGGCAACATACTTTGAGAAAGCAATGCCAATGGAATGTTTAGTTCCTGCTCATATTTTGAGCAGTTTAGCACCTTTTTTGGAATGGGCTTTACATTACCGGCATTCCACAGGATCCATCGAGATACGGCCGACTGCAAGCACACAGGTGGATCAGGCTGAGAAGGAATATACAAACTGACTTAATAACGCCTTCAGGGCTATAGTACCAACTGGGAATCGCACTCAACCATCAGCCCTATGGTTTACTGAAGCTCTGCGACAAGAGAAACAAAACTGTCACAGATTAGAAAGGTGCTGGAGAACAACATATAAGGTAGAAGGTAAAAATAGCTATAAACACGCGCTAGCTAACTATAAATCCCTTTTGATCACTGAAAAAAGTACCTTTTTCACTCAGGAAATTGAGCAAGCCAAAAACTCAACTAAGGAATTATTTGGGGTGGTAGAAAAGCTAACAGCTATATCGCATAAAACAACTTCAGAGAGTAGTCAACTCTTTTGTGACAACATCGCAACTGCTTTCAGGAATAAAGTCTATGACATATACCATAATTTCTCCGCTATCCCCAATACACCAAACAAAGCTTCCCCTATCACCAAGACTGAAGAGAATGGTGTTTTTAGGTTCTCACAGGTGCCCAGTGAGCTTGTGGAAAAAAGTATTCATGAAACAAATTCAGGCTCTCCGTTGGATCCCTGCCACCCTGTAGTACTAAAAAGCATAGCAAAGGAGGTGAGTCCTATATTGACAAACATTTTTAATAATATGTTTTTATCAGGCACATTCCCGGCCATCTGGAAAGATGCAGCCATTCTTTCTTTGATAAATAAAGCAAACCTGGATATAACCATAACAAGAAATTATCGTCCAAATACTAGGGTTACCTTTCCCGGGAAAAATAGTAGAGAAAATAATGAACAATCTACTAACACGGTTCATTGAAGAAAAATAATTACTTGACCCCTCACAATTTGGTTTCCGTTCAGGGCATAATACGGAAACGGCAGTTATCAAGGCTACCGAGGAGATCAGAGCAGCAATGGACCAAGGGGGTTAAGCTGTTCTGATTCTCCTCGATTTGTCAGCTGCCTTCGATACTGTGCATCATGACACACTGCTCCAGCACCTGGAAAAATTAGGGGTAAAGAATCTAGCTCTATCTTTAATAGCATCTTTCTTGAAAAATAGGAAACAGACTGTTACCTTAGATCAGTTTCAAGCTGCACCATACATATTTCTGTGTCGAGTTTCTCAGGGGTCATTGTTGAGCCCATCTCTGTTCAACATTTATGTGTCTGAACTGGCTCCCTTGGTTCAACATTTTGGCTTTAATTTGACATCATATGCGGATGACATTCAGATTGGGGTAGAGGTGCATAAAAAACAAGTCTCGCCCGCCACACAATTTCAGAATTGCATGAGGGAAATTAGTCATTGGATGGGAAGGCACTGCCTCAAATTGAATTCAGATAAAACCGAGGTGGTTATTTTTGGCAATCTCTGACCTATATGGGATGACTTATGGTGGCCGGCTGAAATCGGAGAGCTTCCAAAGCTGGTAGAAAAGGCTATACCTAAACCTTGGGGTGTTGATCAACAACAAACTTAGCTTTTCCCAGCAAACCAATGCCCCAGTTTCAGCTGCATTCTACTTGATAAGAAAACTGAAGAATATAACAACCTACATTCCCCTAGACCTTAGGAGGACGGTAGTAACAATGTTAGTGTTATTGAAATTAGATCACTGTAATGTCTCAACCCCGGGTTACAGAAGTAACACTTGAAAAAATTTCAAATGGTACAGAACGCCGCTGCTAGGTTCTTGCTGAATTTACCAAAATATCAATGTATCGCAGCAGCCATGCGGAAACTCAATTGTTTACCAGTGGCACAGCGCATTACGTTTAAAGTACTTTGCCTAGACTATAAGGCACTGAACAATACTGGAACAGCATCACTAAAAAGTATTTTTTTCTTGTACCACATAGGCAGATGTCTAAGGTATACTTATACCAGGTTGATGCTGGTACCAAGAATTCGAACTGCGAACTGGGGTGATCGAAGTATAAGCTACTGTACAGCCAAACTCTGGAATACTCTCCCAACAAGTACAAGAGCGGCCAATTCCCTCATCTCCATCAGGAAAAATCTGAAAACCTAGTTGTTTAACTAATTTCTTTTAACTAATTCTTCTCTTCTCTTTCTGTCAAGGCTACATTTGCGTCCAATGCCAAGACACCTTCAGGTATTTGAGCGCTTTAGAAATCACACTAACATACCATAACATAACAGGGGGCAAACTGCACTACCTGGACGACTTCTTGTTCGTAGGTCCCGCTAGGTCGGTGGAGTGCGGTGGGACCCTGGCAGCATTCCAAGAACTGGCGGGGATGCTGGAAGGGCCACTGGCAGCTGCCAAAACATCAGGTCCCACCACTCAGCTCAGATGTTTAGAGATTGAGCTTGACTCAATCGCAGGAACGTCCAGGCTCCCAGATGCTAGAGTAAAAGAGTTCAGGGCCGACATAAGAAACTTCTCTGGTAGGGAGAAGGCAACCCTCCACGAGTTACAATAGCTTATTGGGAAGCTCAACTTTGCAGGTAGAATCATCCCTGCTAGCAGAGTCTTTGCTAGACGTCTAATTCCTAAACCGCCGGGCTTATGCACCCTCATGTCAGGTTGTCAAGCATGACCACATCATGTGGGACACATTCCTAGCTGAGTTTAACAGCCTTTTAATTTGGAAAGAGGGTTGGGTAACTCCCAGGCAGGTTGCCTTGTTCACAGATGCTGCACAGGTTTTGGGACAATACTAGAGGAGAATTGGTGTGCAGAGCTATGGCCAGAAAGCTGTCATAAACAGGGCGTCACCAGAAACATGACATTTCTAGAGCTGTTTCTCATTGTTGTTGTCCTGGCGGTCTGTAAGAAAAATTTGGCGGACGTGAAGCTGATGCTCTGGTCCAATAACAAGGGAGTAGTGCAGGCAATCAACAGAGGCACAGCCAGGTGCCCTGACACATTGAGGCTAATGCATCACTTGGTTCACTTACAGTTGGAAGGGAACATAGAGCTGAAGACGCTGGGGTGGAGAAAGCAGTGGTGGATGCTCTCTCCCACTCACAGATGAGCAGATTCAGGGATCTGGCACCGGGGGAGGAGAGGGACATGACCCCCTTCCCAGAGGACTTATTGTCTCTGGCGGGGCGGACTTGTCAATCCTAATGAAGCAGGCCCTTATCCCTGATGCGGCCAATCACTACAAGAAATATGCAGAGACAGTGATGTGAATAGGAAATATCCAGGCACTGGGTGATGCAGGCGAGACTAGGGAGGCTGTGGAACAGTTAATTCAGTGGGCATTTACAAACAGAAGGTCAAGGTCCGGGGCCCAGGCCCACCTGTCAGCAGTAGCACACTTCCCAAGTTAAGCACGGGACATCCCACTATCTCCTACTACATCTAAGCAGCGATGAAGGGTTGGTAGCGCTCAGAGGGGGTAAAAGAAGATAACCGGAGACCCATTGAGTTCAATAGATTAGCTTTACTCATGGATACATTGGTAAACATAGCAAAGAACACATATGAACTGAACCTGTTTGAAGCGACCTTTGTGATTGCACTCTTTGGGACTTTTACTGTTAGCGAGCTAGTGGCCCCGGCCAGACAGGCCCCGCTGGGCACTGCCTACAAGCTGTGGAGGTAAGATGTTGGGCAAGATGTTTGGCAAGACCTCAGGGTCGGAGAAGTTAAGGACAACACAATCCCCCTTAAACCTCTTGACCCTATTACCAATCCACTCTACCCTTCTGGCATTTACAAGTTCTTCAGATAATTGTTGCTTTCCCCAGGGAGATATTACCATGTTATTAGTAAGCCATGATAAAGATTTGTTTAATAAAGATGATGTTGATTCAACCTCCCCAGATGCCAATGGGGGGACATTTGCAAGGACGAGAACTAATGGAGAAGCTTCTACTACAAGCTCAAAAGACCCTTTCCCAGTGTTAAAATCAACAGTGGTAGGAACGGGGGGTACAACACCTGAGGCACCACCAAGTGGATTAGTCAGTGGTACCATTAGCGGATTTGGCGCAGGAATAGGAATAGGTCCACTATTTTCGCCAGAGGGTGTTTTACTCATTAATGGCTCTACCCTAGACACAACAACTTCAGGGAGATTACCTACCTCCACCATAGTTTTCTCTAATAAACCTCCCAGTCTATTAACCTCAGCGGTTAATTTGTCTATTTTACTAACCAGGGGTTTGACTATACCTTTAATTTTTATGTCCATCATGCTCCATAGTTTATTAAATTGAGCATTGGAGAGGGTCACATAGGCTTCATTAGTCAGATCATCCTCCTCATCCTCAGGTATTTTCCTTGGTGGGGTTGCAACTTTATTTCTACCAGACCTTAAACCCCCCCGTTTTGGAATAACCTTTCTTTTGCCCCCAGTAACCCTCGGGGCTGGAACAGGGGCTGCAGTAGGGATAGGGGACTCGTTATTGATGGATAACACTGTCACCACTTCACTGTCACTATTATCTTCAGTAATAGCAACTATGCCACTAGGCTGGATGGTATTTGTATTGTGAAGAGAATCGTGTACCACACCTGATGTACTGCTATTATGTAGTGCAAAAGGATCCTCTATCTCTTTATTGTCCAGAGGAGATTGGTTAGATGAATCTAATCCCAATGAGGATCTCCTGTCGCTATTTATTTTTGCCACAACTTGGAAGAGATAGTTATCTATAGTGTTATTGACTGGGGTTTGCTTTTTCCCGGGCATGGTTAGGATAGACAATGCACTCTGAACAATATGTGTACTCACAGGACTCAGTAGTTGTTTCAATTACCCAGTATAGTCCGTGCCGATCTATATCCAGAAAGTATTCGAAGGGTTTTTCGGGCAGGGTCCCTAGCCCAACCCAACCTAGTCCGACCTCGGACGGCCTCAGACGGCCCGCCCTTTGCCCGGGTTTCGTCCGGGCGTCCCGCGACGCGGAGGGCGCCGTCAATTTCAAGCGCCTCCGTGCGCGGTGACCCCGGTGCTGGCTTCCAGGTCGCTGGGCAGGCTGGGAGGTGTAGTCTCCCTCCGCTCGGCGGCCGCGAGGTGAACTACAGCGGCGGCGGGAGGGAGACCAAAGTGCAGGCAAAGACTCACAGGCAAAGAGTCACAGGTTCCCCAGCTCAGCAGCAGTCAGCGTTCCTCTGCGTTTCAACAGGTGGGTTTCTCACAAGGCACTCAGCCTAGCACTCAGACATGTTTTTAATTCATCTGGGTGTGAACGACTTATTCCTGCTGGGGAGAAAAGAGCTACTCCGCACCATCCAGGTGGACCTAACAGAGGCGGCACCGTCCTTCGGGAGCACCATCATCATATGATCCAAGCTAATTATGAGGCTGGTGTGGTGAGGGGAAGAGCCGCATACGGCGGTCGAGATCTCTAAAAGGAAAATGAATACCGCTGTAAGCAAGTTTTATAGGACCAATGACTTGGAGAGCATTAGGTATGGCCTCATCCACCCAGGCCACCCGGAGTTCTACAGGCAGGAGGGGGTTCACCTGTCAGAGGAAGGGATGCATGTATTTTGGAAAAACCTGTGCGGTGCTATGATTTTAGTAGGCTGCACCTAACAAAAGACAAAGAAAAACTGACAGGTCAGGTGGATCAACAGGAAGACGTGAGCCTTCGTAGTGGCGTGGCAGATAAGAGGGGTATATTTGGTTGGTTATGGAGGCACACCGGCAGGTAGGTGTGTAGAAGGAGGGCCGCTCACTTTGGGATGCCTCATGGTAGGGTGAGTAGGCCTGACAAAAGGGGGTAGCAAATGCAGACAGCTATCACAGCCCAGACCCCGCCAGATTGCAGGGTACAAAAAGAGACTGGGAAGGTAGTGCGTTGGGGCTTAACTCTGGGGAAAGGCTACCCAACACACGCAAAGGGGCATGGAAACCAACAGAACAATGTTTGACCCCAAAAGTGGCAAGGAAGGAAAAATGCCTGCAAAACAGCAGAATAACTAACTGTCAGGGTGATTTACGACTCTATGATATGCAAATGAGTTATGACAAACAAGTGATGTATGACTAACAAATGATTTATAGTGAATGATTTATGCTCAATAATGCAGAATGATTTATGACACCAATTTATGACTGTGCATAACCCAAATGATTTACGATACCCAAATGATTTATGAGACTTGATTTATGATGAGCAAAATCATTTATGACGCCCAATTTTATGATGGTTCATGATAATGAGTTATGCGCCTGTCCATAAAAGTATGTCCAGGGGATTTCAAAAAGAGTATGCATATAGCGATAACAAAAACTGCAGCAAAGAACAACCACAAAACTACAAGGAATGTTTGCTGTCCTTGGGTGTTACATTTAGAAGGTTTGCATGCCATTCTGGATTGGCAGAGTGCAGGTGATATGCATCCACAAAACAAATCCTGACAGAAGTACAAACTGCTATAATGAGAGAAAGAGCACTAGCTTAGGGGAAACAAATGATTATTGTGACTTCTGTACGAACCTTAGAGGCTGTTACCAAAGCAAGCATTCCTGCAGTACGAACAAGAATATCCTCTCCCGAATGTGATAATCCCTCTGAATCAGTTTGAATACATCATTTACACTGATGGATCTGCATAGCCTGATGTAGGAAGTAAACGGTCATATAGCAAAGCATGTGTCATTGTGAAGGGATGTATGTAGGACAGTAAGTTCTGTCCTATCAATACACAGCCGCATTTTCTGGGAGATTACATGGTACAGCTGGCAGAACTAAAAGCCCTGATACTGGCACTGAAAAATACAGATCGAGAATTATCCCCACTCAGTGTGTGCAATTTGTTTTATTTTGTCCAGTCTTACAATAAATATCTTCACTAATGGGGCCAGAAAGGTTGTAGGGATTCCAAAGGTTGCAACATAAAGCACAAGCTGCTTTGGGAACAAGTGACAGAGCTGAAAAATGGCTTGCCACAGGCTCATGTAATTCCCACAGTGAGTCATCAGCGTATTGGCGTGCACGTTGAAGGGAATTAACTAGCTGATGAAGCCGCCAAGGCTTCAGTGTGAACTACGGCTGTTATTGCAATCAATCATTCTAATTCGAGGATAGATGGACAGATAATGATAGCTGTGAATGCTATGCACATACAGCTCAGCCTTGTCAAAAGGATTTTCACTCAAGTACTCCTACAAGTTAGATGCACATAACATTCTGTATTCTCAATTTCAAGGAGTGGGGAATAGAGTAATACCAAACATGGATCGCAGATTAGAATTAATTCTAGCTGCACACAAGGGTGTGGGTTCAGCACATGCAGTTAGTACCACAAACTCCATTACTGATATTGGACAGACCTCTTGCATATGTCTATTTGGACCACTGTGGCCCCTTACAATCAGACAGTTTTACAGGTAAATCTTGGTGGCAGTGGATTCATGCTCGATATTCCTGTGGGTTTGGCCTCAGTGCTCGGCTGACACCTGAAATGTTATAAAGGATTTGCAAATCTGCATAGGGACATATGCAATTAGCACATTACTTTCCGACCATGGCCCTGAGTTTAGCTCTTGGTCTTAGAAAGAAGCCATGGGAAGTTTGGGTGTTGCATTGTGGTATTCCTCTCCATTTCATGCAGAGGGTAATTCAATTGAGGAGAGGAAAAACAGGGACTTAAAGCAAACCTTAACAGCAAGAGTACTAGGCTTGGCTGGCAGTTGGGTCAATCACCTACATTGGTCCCAGAAGGCACTCAATATTATATATAATACCCGTGATCCAGCTGCACGAGGATGGTATTGTTGCCCCGCTGCGTGGAAGGAACCATACAGACAAAGATTGAGAAACCATATACTCCCTTCACGAAGGAGTATCTATCCCAAAGCCAGATCCCTGGACTTCACTCGGAAATCTGATATGTAAAGATGGCTCCCTGACAGACTTACATACCGCGTTGAATCAGACTAAAACCTAATTCATTATCTATGGACTAAAAAACCGAAGCTGAGTCTGCTGTTTCCTATTGACTCCACGCAGCGTTAAACAAAGCTCCTCCCAGCCGCAGAACCCCATTAGAGGTTCAGATTCTTCTTTTCCTAAGATTATATGTGACTTGGGATTTATTGAGTCCGTGAATGACGAGGGGGACATTACAGTGATCCCATCTCAGCCTATGTGTTCCCCTCCCTGATTGTACACTCCCGCCCTGAAGAAGGTGCTGCCTAATAGGGCCAACACCGAAACGCGTGTCGGCGCTACATATTGGACGGCACCTTCTGGGTCCCTATAAAATCTTTTCCCATTAGTTTTGTCTGCTCCTTCCACCTTTAATCCATGCAACCATTCTTCATCTGTTGTTGCAGGCACGGATGTACCTGTTTGTGAGTGAATTTGAATGAATGAGGAAGGGAATGAGTATTTTGAGTGATGATGTATATATAATTTTCTTTTGAGTGTTTGGGAATGTGAGGAACTTTTTCTGTGTATTATATCTAATTTCCCCTTTATCTTGGATGAATTATGTCTTCTCCCCAGATGTAATCATTTTAACATGAATTATGTATCAACAGTATTTCTATTTAAGAACACCACTGTGAAAAGACAAATCATTTTTTAAGGAAAAAAATAAAAATATCATGTACTAAAAATAAGGAATGGTGAAGTCTATGGCTCTGGTTTTCATGTTCAGCCCATTTGTTTATTGATTGGATCCTGTAATAGGACCTCATATATCCATGTGGCAGGGTAAATCTTGTTCTATTTTATATGCACTGATTCCCCCTTTTTTCCTGCCCACTATCAAAAAAAAAACCCTGATGAACCCCCTTCTATTAAACAACACTCAATATTATGCCAACACTTTCCCTAGGGGCTGACTCCAAATGAAGTCCTTCTCGGGATAGGAATGTGGGCACCTGACCTCGATTGTGGTAGCACAGTGGTGGATGAAAAACCATTTGATATCAATGAACATTTGGCTGTTTTACAGGAACTCAATGAATTTCGGGCATTACAAAGCAGTGTCAGCGTAAAACACACCACCTCTGGGGAAGTAAAATCTGTTCTGGCAAGACCTGCCTGGCTCCCCAAAACTAGGGACTTAGTCAGAGAAAAGATTGTTGACAAAAAATAATCTGGTCCATCTTAAAGAGCGCCTGTACCTGTCCATACTGTCAAAGGACCAAGAATAGAATTTCTTTGCCTCTTGTCTGCAAGAAAGAAAAGAGGTTTGTCTCAATTGAACTGATCAAACCACACTATGTGGCCGATACTCAATAGTAGGCTGCGTGGAATCCTGTGTAGTCACCGATCTCCTTTCTTTACCACATAGGAAGTTCAGAAATAAAGATTAATAACTTTTAAAGATTCAACTCTACAAAGTGAAGGAGTTACCAACAATGGAATGGAACTTATGCCAGTTGAAACTGAACAGCAACAAAGTATAAACACAGATCTCAATTTGGCCTAATACCGACATCTATGTGAAGATGTCTCGAAATTAATCCTCTGCCAGTTCCACAAAACCTGCTGAGCTACTAAAGATAAATCGTACTACATCTGGCTACTTCATCAATTTTTACACCTACTCATTGGATTCAAGTGAACCTGAGTTACCGCCACCGCCCACAAACAATGCACTTGTGATTTCTACCTTTGGCTAAAAAAACGTACTTTGTTTCTCCCTGGCTATGGCTCTGGATTGCAATTGGTATACTGTTCCTAGTCCTCTAGATAGGTGCAGTGACTGTCTTTTTCCTGCTCCAGAATGGACATTATCTGCCAGCACGCTCTGCAGTACAACATTTGAACTTGGTCCTGAAACCACATACTTTATCACACAATGAACAGAGAGACCGTTCCTAAGTGAACATTACAGCAGTTCCAGTTCCTAAAGGAATAGTATGGGACAGAGTTTCCTGTGATGTGTATGCTGCAACAGAACTTTTGAAAACACCACACTTATTTAAAATGTCATCAGCTCTAGTACGTTCTTTGATAATTGGGAATTTGAAAATGTAAATCCTATGCTGTCTGATTCAAAACAATCTGCTGCATTTTCAAATGATGAATTGTATGATGGTACATCCAATTTTGAATCCATATTTTGTTACCAACACTACGGTCACCATTTTTCGCCAAACCTCAAAGAGAACACCCCTTCATGTCAGAATCAACACCAATGCACGTAACAGCAACATCAAGGAGTTCACCAAATCCCACAGCAAGACCACAGAAGTCCCACCCTCCAAAGACCCCTGCAACAAACTCACCACCTACTTGCACCACAAGATCAAACAGATCTACAGCAGCTTTGACACCCAAGACCCACCCATACCTCCCGCCACCACCTCATGAGACAACGCCGCCCTTCTTCATATTCTTCTCAACTGGACCTTGCTCACAACACCATCAAGACAAAAGGGAGTATTCACTCTGGAGCCCCCTCGGACCCATGCCTGCACCACATCTTACAAAGAACGGCCACCACCATCGTCCTGAACTGCACTGCACTATCAACTGCTCCATCAAGACCGCCACCTTCCTTGATGACTGGAAACATGCTGAGATCAACCCCTTGCTGAAGAAACCATTCGCCAACCAGACAGACCTCAAGGCCGATCTCCTTGCTCCCCTTCCCAGCCGAGGTCATCGAGAAGGCCAATAACACCCAACTCTTAATGTTCATCTTAATCAACCATGCCCTGGACTCCTTTCAATATGGCTTCTGAAGCAAGCACAACAATTAGACTGTCCTGCTCTCAACCACTGACAACATCTAGTCCCTCCTCAACTGGGGAGAAACAGCAGCCTTCATCCTCCTCGACCTCTCAGCTACATTTGACATGTCTCTCACTGCACCCTAATCACAAGACTCCACAGCGCCGGCATCCATGACAAATCCCTGGACTGGATCTGTTCATTCCTCACTGGTAGTACACAGTGAGTCAGACTTCCAGTGTTCCTCTCGGAACCCACAGAGATCAGCTGCAGAGTGCCTCACGGTTCCTCCTTGAACCCTACGCTTTTCAAAATTCACTCGCAGCTATCGTCAGGAGCCACAGAGTCAACATTGTTTCCTATGCCGATGACACCCAGCTGATTCTCTCCCTCACCAACAATTTTCAGAATGGCATACAGGCCGTTACCACCTGCATGTGACAGATGCCTGAAGCTAAACTTAGACAAAACCAAAGTCCCCATCCAAGGGCACCAACACCTCTGCTTGGGAAGACTCCTGGTAGCCCACTGAGCTAGGAAACCCCACACACCCATGCACCATGAAGAAAACCTTAGCATCATACTGGACTCTTATCTCAATATGATGCACCAGATCAACACTGTCACCTCATCATGCTTCCAACACTTCACCTGCTTTGGAAGACCTTCAGATGGATCCCCTCTGAAGCCAGGAAGACGGTCACTCATATACCCCTCAGCAGCAGACTCTCAGCAGATGCCACCCAGAAACTCCACAGGAAACTTCAGAACGTGCAGAACACCACAGCCAGGCTGGTCCTCAACATTCCCCGCAGCAGCCATATCTCTGAACACCTATCAGAACTCCACTGGCTCCCAGTTAAAAAAAGAGTCACCAAATAAATAAATCAAACAGGCACACAAATCAGGGAAGCAAATGCATATACCAAAAAAAAAAACAGACTGCCTGTAAATGGCTATTTGATGGAATATTTTGTCAAACTTAAAGGATGCTTATCGCGGCTTCCATGGAGTCACCAGGTGTATAGATATATCTGTCTAAGATTTTTTTTTAAATTATCAGACATAAAAAAAATCATCAATGCCTACAGAGAAAGAAAAAAACTATTTTTAAATATAAATTATTTATTGTAAATATCATCATATAAAAATACATGTATCTATGCATCTCAAAGTGCTACATTTGACAATAAAAAATATAACCTGAAGGACATATGGAGTGAAAACCCCAATAGTTTCATGACAAACAATCCTTCCACAAATATTCTCAATCATACCAACAGCCAACAAGTAAACAAGACATGAAGACCAAAACCGAAAATTGAGAACATAGGGGCCCGATGTAGGTAGGCATTTACCGGTTGGTAACGGCCGAATTCGGCCGTTACCGACCAGTGAATGCCTTTTCCTATGTAGGGGGCATGCATTCACAGAATCCATATTTTTACCAATTCAGTATTTACCGAATCGGTCAAATTACCGAATCGGTAAATACAGACTCGGTAAAAATACCGAATCTGTAAATGCAGATGTAGGTGGCACTTTTAAGTGTGCCACAGGCAATTTAGAATTCGGTATTTACCATGTAATACTATTGCATGGTAAATAACGAATTCAGGTGTACATGCACATCTGTGCATGTACACCTGTGCCATGTGACACACAGACATGCCCTTAGGGCATGTATATGTGCCACATGGCACACAAGCCTGGAATTGGGGTGCTACAGGGTGTCAAAGTGACATCCCGTTCCCCTTTACAGGATTCGGTATTTACCGATTCAGTAAATACCGAATTAGTATTTCTCATTGATTCCTATGGGCTTCAAGGCCCATAGGAATCAATGGGAAATACCGATTCGGTATTTACCGAATCGGTAAATACCGAATCTTACAGATTCGGTAATTGTAAAATAATATTTACCTACATCTGCCTCCTTCCTATTTACCTACTCTTAAATACCGAATCGGTAAAATTAGGTATTTAAGAGTAGGTAAATCGGAATTACCTACATCTAGCCCTTAGTGTGCTAATAAACAAACAAATAAAACATAGAGCCAAGCAGAAAAAATGAGCTTTACGTACATATAATTAACACAAATTTCTCCGAAACAGATAATTGTTAAATATTTTAAACATTCCGATGGTCGAGTCTTGTTAACTGGAAATGCGCCGATGCACATTTTGGAGAAGACCAACAAATATGGTTACGCCTTCTTCAGGTCACTAAATTGATATAACATAGGACAGAAAAGGAGAAAAGGTCAGGAAGCTAGGAGGGCAGTGCCTCCAATGTGGAATCTGGTTTTTGGTGTACCACTGGCTAGTAAGGGCAAGAGCTCCCTTAGATATTTAAAAGGAAAGGGAATTCAGAAGCGCTAGAATGGATCACTACACCAGCAGTGATATGGCAGCAGCCCACACACTCCTATCAAATAGCGAGGGAAATAAGAATCCCTAAAGGCAACAAAACTGTTCCAAACAAGGCCACAAATGCCTAGGTTCATCTAAATATATCCTGGAGGGCAACATAGTGGACAACCATCTGCTGGTATGATCCAGAGTTGAGCAAAGGTGTGCTCCAATGACAAGGGATTTGACGGGTATAGCCTACAGGCCTGTAGGCTTCTTTAAGGATCTTTACCCGACTCCTATTGGATGTCAAAAGGCATCGGAGGGCAGAGGGGGGATTTGTCCTCAGCTAGAGCATATTAGGTCCACTGTGCTAGGACGGCTATTAACCTAGAGGCCGTGCCCACTGCCCCGATGCCTTAAGACATCCAATAGGAGTCTCTCTTTTTATGCTTAGCCCGCCCATTTTGGCAGAGGCTCCTGACACAAGCAGATATTATTTGCTCCTTTTGTCACAAGAATTTAGGACCGGGTACGCCTTTTAGGGGGTGTAGACCGTCCACTTTCTTGCTTTTTGGTCCTGAAGAAAACATGATAATTTCCATTTTAAGGTTGAAACATGTAGACCAGACCACCTACTGAGATACTCTTGGTCATAACTACCCTCAAAGTATCTCCACATGTCTTTTAACATTGTCAGGTTACTTATGAATACAATTTATTTTTTTGAGTCTAACCAGGACAATTTTTAACATTTCTTTTTTTGCACTCAAACACTCACAAACCAGCTCCGCTGTAATTCAGGTGTTGCAGCACACCCTGATGGCATTCGGTCATCAGGGTGGACCCCAATGATGAAGCATTTCACCACTAGGCTGGTGAGTGAGGGGTTTTTATAAAAGGAGAAATTCTTTCCTTTTTCCAATACACATCCCATTAAGAGTCTACGATTCTCTATGGCGATACTCCTTCTTTGTTAACTACATACCTAACAAGGGAAATAGGAGTGATCCCCATTCACACTCTCCCCTTTGTTGTTACATACATTATCTCCTGCCAAAGAATCCAGTGGTCCAATTGGTATAATGAGCTTAGATGCTGAAAAGACATTTGAAAAGGTTAATTGGCAATTCTTATTTAAAACTTTAGCAGCATTCTGTTTTGGTCCTATTTTTATCAATATGATTAAGGCATTGTATTCAGTCTCCTCATCCTCTAATCTAGTCAATGGTCTGTGCTCCTCCCCATTTCAGCTGTATAGAGGCACTTAGCAGGGATGTCCTCTTTCCCCTTTACTTTTTCTTATTGCAATAGAGCCCCTCTTATGCGCCCTTCGCAATAGTAATACTTATACAGGTGTTGTTTTGAAAGATACTACCATCATTAAACTTTCTGATTACGCTGATGATGTTTTATTATATGTTACTGACCCTCTTACCTCTATACCTGTTATCCCTGATATCATTCATAAATATGCTGAGATTTCTGGTTACTCCCTCAATACTAATAAGACACATTTTTTTCCATTAAATGCCTTTTGTAATTCTACAATGTTGGAGAATACTGATATAATTTGGTCTCCAAAAAAACTCAAATATTTAGGAATTATTTTTACTGGTTCGGTTAAAGATAATGTTGAAACCAATTGTGCTGCTATTTTACCTAATACCAAAGAGAAACTTGCTAGATGGTCTAATCTACATCTAAACTGGTGGGGACACATTACAGCAATTAAAATGTCTATAACTTCACAAATTCTATATCTATTGTCTATGTTACCCTTTTCCTTCCCGTCCACTTATTATGCTAAATTATATACGTTTTTTTCTAAATTTCTCTGGAATAATAAGCCCGCAAGCATTAGTCTAAAGACTTTACAACTGCCCAAATGTGAAGGTGGGGTTGGTCTTCCAGATCAAAAAAATATCATTTTGCATTCCGTGTGGCACAATGTTCTTTATGGTTCTATACTGTCTCCCTCTCTAATGCGCCTAAATGGCTTATCCTGGAAAGAAATATTTTGGCTCCGTACCCTTTAATTGCGTTTCTCACCATGGCTAATGGATTTTTAGGTAAGTGTACGCCTATTCTTGCCAACTCTAAAATTGCCCTTCTATCATTTGATAGTCGACTCGTTTTACTATTACTCTGTCTTCCACTAAAAAAGTTTCTTTTTGGTTCAATCCTAAACTCCAATATCATAATCCTATTTCTTTCTGGAAATAATGGATTACTGCTGGTATTTTCTTTGTTGCAAACATATGTCAATATGATATGTTTTATTCATTTGATGTTATTCAAGATAATTACAATCTGCCCTTGTCTGAGCTACCCAAATATACATTACTCTGTAATACGATTTTTAATGCTTACCCACAACTACTTTCTATCTCTCAGACCTCTGGTATTGAATTTTGTATTGTGTTCAACCGTTCAGGACATATATCCTCTAAAGTATATCAAAAATGTACCACTTCAAAGTCCTCCTTCTCACATGTGAATCAAAAATGGTCACCACAGTTAAATCTTCATTCATCTAGCGTAACCTGGAAGGACATTTGAAATTCCAACATGGCTAATTATCTTCTGGCTACCCTTATACAAACTAATATTTACCTGCTTTATCATTCCTTTTGGACTCCAGACAAATTATTTAAAGCTAAACTTCTAGATACTCCGAACTGTTGGCACTGTCAATCTGTAACTGGTGAATTACTACACCTATTTTTCAATTGTTCTATTATTCATCAGTTTTTATTAGAAACATGGTTTATTATTACCCAGATCCTTAAGGTCCCAAAAACTCTATCATTTCAGGTTCTAATTCTCAAATCCTCCCATTTTAAATCCATATTATCCCCTATGGATTGTAAAGTGTTGGATTTCCTTATTTCTACTGCAATCAAATCTATTACCTGTAATTGGAAAGACACTACCTCACTTTCTGTCAATGCATGGTGGGAATGAATTATTTTTCTTAGGCTTGGGAAATTCTTTTTTCCACACTCTCATAAAGATTCCTCTTCTTCCAAGTCTAGTTTGTGTTCCAGTCTAGACTCCTATATTATTACATTTTCTGCAATTTAGAATACTTATTTCAATTTGTATTAAATAATGTTTGCTTACTGTAGCCCTTTTGTGTGACATTATTAATTATATCTCGTATGTACTTTTTTAATGCTGGTATAGGTATTCCATTTCATTATTCATGACTGTTTTTTAATTCTTTTTCTTTTATTGAAATAGGTTCCTATACTATACGGTTCAGTATTATTCTTTGTATTGTGTTTATTATATTTATGAAACATTGCTTCAATAAAACATTTTAAACATTAATGAAGCCACACCTAATGTGTATCCAACGTAGAGAGAGATTTTGCCTGGAATTTGCCTGGTACAACCTGCAAACGTGCCCTGGGGGAGGATTTCAACTTCTATTTCAGACTCCCAGCTTGATGTATCCAATCTCTTTTCCATTGTGGCCCGACTGAAATTGAGTCTAGGTCCACGTCAATCATGAGTAGCATCTTTTAATTGGTGCTGCACTTTTTATTGGCTCATATTGCCATGTAACTTTCAAAATTCATACCTCTATTTTGCTTTATTGTATTTTAATAGTTTTTGTGTTATTTTTCTACTTACAATTTTCTCTATTTTTAGAAATTAGTTTCAAGACTTTTTTAGTCTTGTGTTTTGACTTCTGCAATTGTTTTGGCGCTGCCAAATACTTTACAAACTTTTTCTTAAGTTAGGCCTGTATGCTCTGTGATATAGCTACCAGGGATTTAGCCTAGGCTTATTAATTGAACTTGTGTGTTGGACCGGACATGATTCCTATCTCCACAACTAATAGCTCAATTTCTTACACAATAAAAGGGCCTTGCCTGGCCTGGATCTACATCTCAGATTAGCTTGTCAAGCAGGAAAGTCTCCATGTTGGCTCCCATCTAATTTCTATTTGCGACACAAGCATGTGAAGAGCCATGAAGAAAAAGAAGCAGGCTTTAGAAAAGTATTGGATACCCCGGAGAAGAAAGAGATGGAGAAATAGTGTCACACAATGCATGCCAAGTAGGACTTCAAACTGGGAAGAAAGGCTTCCTTTTATAGACTGATAGTATATATGGTAAAAATTCGAAAAAGAAGCTGTCCATTTATCTTGTTCATCATAATGAACAGTGCTGTCAGTATGGCTGTGAATGTCCCTTTATTTCAAAAAATGCAATGAGAGGTTACACAATTAAGGGGGGTGTTGTTTAATGGTTTAAGGCTTTTGAACTCAGTTTTGAGATGTTAGAAGATTAGTGTTTGGTATCATGGAGAAATTTCAACCAAAGAGTCTGGCGGCTACTTTGACATTAAGCCTGAACTTGAAAACGCTCTTGAGAAAAAAATATAGGCATCGTCCTAAATATCCACACCAAAGTATTATTAAATACTCAAAGTTCATCAAATAAAGAAAACACTAGGTGAAACACAAGAGTAAAATACTGAAATAGAAAAGACAAAAGATGTGATTGCTTAAGTGTAAATGCTTGAATACTTAATGCCCATTAATGCCCTTCAGAGAAATGTAAACAGGGCTTCATAGCTTGACAAATTGCTTTAGGGTACTCTGTATGAAAATTACTCATACTAATCTTGGTGGAACTTGTTCAATTTAATCACTGTATAAAATATGGAGGTAAGCATGCATTTCAATTTGTAGAATTGAAAGACCAATCTATTATACCAATCTCCTAGCCCCACTGGTCACTTGGTCTGGACCATTCTGACAATCAATTATGCCCAGCAATGCCACTTTGGATTTAAGTTATCTTGGGCAATACTTTCCTGGCCTTCAAAATAGACCTTTAGAATAATTCCAATTGAGTCAATCTCAAAGCATGTTCTCATCTCCATATTGAAGGCCAGCATAGACTGCTGACTCAAATATTTCAATTCAGCTTAAGGAGAACCACTATAGTGTTATACAACTTCCACATGTTGTAACATTGGATGCTTGAAGTCACTAGCCCAAAATGCAGGGTTGGTTAGCAAACTAATCTCCATCCTTTAACCTCATGCAGCACAATCACGTTTCAGTCAGCATTTTTGACTGTCCTCATTTAAAAACTGACTAAGTTGCTGATAATAGACAACCAACTAAATAGTACAAAAGTACAAAAGGTTCCCTGAAAACAGTGATGAAAATGGTTCCCATGAGTGAGAAATGTCCACCAGTGTCAGCGACTTCAAGGTACAAGGTACAAGCGAACTGCAAGCTGAACAGGCAAAACCACACGTGATGCCTTATCTATAGTTTAGTGGATTGAGGTCAACCACCAAAAGTATAAAATGTCTAGTTTTTCGTATTATGAGTGTATTGATGTCACTGACACAATAACCTCTACGTAAGACCTATAGGGACAGATGTATCATCCGTTTTTTTTGTCGCAAACGCTGCGATTTGGAAAATAGCAGCGTTTGCGACAAAAAAAACGGGATTTGAAATGTATCAAGGAAAAAGCCTCGCAATATTAAGGAATCGCAAATTTAGCGATTCCTTAATATTGCGAGGCTTTTAAGAAATAGCAAAATGCGATTTGTGTTTTGAAATGTATGAAGCACTTCAGTGTTGCGATTTTTGACTAAGAATTCGTAATTTCCCGTCAACGTGTAGTTGGTGGTAATTGGCGAATTCTTTTCAAAAAGCACTTTTTTAAAATTCTAAAGGTGCCATATGACACTCATACATGCCCTTAGGGCATGTATGTGCGCCATATGCGTACACATATCAATTTCAGGGGTGCAGCAGGGTGTCCTTAAGACACCCTTGCACCCTTGAAATTATTCTCAATTTGCGATTAGCTAATTGCTAATTGCAAATTGAGAATAACTTCCCATTCCTTCCTATGGGCCTCCTGGCCCATAGAAATGAATGGGAAATTATTCCTTAATTGCGATTAGCAATTTGCTAATCGCAATTAAGGAATTTTAAGGAATCGCTAATAAATAGCGAAATTCTACATACATACCATTTTGCACTTCTCAAATAGCGATTCCTTAACAATCGCTATTTGAGAAGTGCAAAATGGTATCTTGATACATCTGCCCCATAGTCCCTATTAAGGATGTGTGAAATGCACATAATTAGCCTTTGTGTATTTACGCAAAATTCCAGCAAAATCAGACAAAATTGTGCATAATTACTTTAAATGCAAACCTGTAATTTAGAGTTATATTTTATGGTGAAATGCGTCATTGTGTTAATTGATAACAGAATGAAAGACACAAAAGCGTGAACAGCAGCAGCTTGCTGTCTAGTTGTTCAAGAGGTTCCCACGCTCCCCTGCCATAATTTTGTCATGAACGGCGTAATAATTGCACGGCATGCATGATGGCGTGATTTGAGCAATTTTGCATAACAAGCACTACATGAACTTCCTCAAATTATGCAATTTAAATTTCATCTGGCCTAGTGCTTATATTCACTGCTGACTAACTTTTTCAGGGCTTTCATACTGTCATGTATATAGCAATCACCAGGTTTTAAGTTCATCTTGTCTATAAAAGATCACTCACCTTGCAACATAATGAATAAAAAAAAGAACTGGAATACAATCTGACAGCAATATTTCAGCGTGTAGACATGATATAAATAAACCGCAGAAGGAAGCAGGACATTGAATGAATTCGGGAGTCATTTAAGCCTAACTGATTTCAGTGTCTCTGGAACCCTTAAACATGGTGATCTGGGACAGTCCAATTCCAATATTTTCATTAAATTGGTAGGTGCGTCTTTCTATTTAATGTATATAACCAACCATGTGGGTTATCGAAGGAGTCCCCTATCTTGGAAAAACTAGATGACTTTATAACCAACTGTGTAGACACACCTAGCATAATAATTGGCTGAGATCTGAACTGCAACTTTGAGCCAATCTTAGGGTTTGGTGATGTTTTTGGAGATGAGGATAGGGCTAATAATATTCCATCCCTATCTTACAGGGAGGGAGTGCGTTGTATGACTTTAGCAGTCCAAATTATGAGATTATCAACAGTGCATGGTCTGAGGGCCTGTAATGGCCGTCTCCCATCTGATTCCCCAAAGGCTGCGACTTTTGTCAAAAACAATTCCCAAAGCTGTATTGATTATATTTTAGTATCCTTTGATGTCTGGCCTTACCTGACAGACCTCGAAATTATGCCCAGGTTTGAAAGTGACCATCGTCTGCTACACTTATCAATAGACTATCGGCTAGTCCCTAGCACTGGCCTAGTGAAGGAGCATTATCCCTTGGACAACAGCAATGATGATGCATCATTAATTAGCAACAATAGGCGCTCACTTAAATGGGCTAGCCTATTGGGCAATGGAGAAGCTTTATCAAGTATTTATTTGCTCTTTGCTGACACATTTGCTAGTTATCTGAGCCAACCGGTAGGGGTAAAGATTTTATTGACCTGCATACTGTGTTTTTTTCATCATGAGTACCCTATGTGTCAAAAATGCCTAAAAAAAAGCGGCTAACTAAAATCAGCTCCGTAGGTACTCAACCCTGGTATAATAAAGATTGTCGCTCGAGTAAGGCCCTAGAATAAAGATTGTCGCTCGAGTAAGGCCCTACTCCTAGAGGCAATTAAAAACAAAACACCAGATGCGATTAGGGCGTCAAGGAAGGAATATAGGAGGATTCAGGCAACCGCTAGAACTAGTTGGGATGAGGATTGTTGGGAGAACATGCTATTGGCTGCAAAGTCCAAGGATAATGTGGGATTTTGGAAATTAGTCGCAAATGGGAAACTTGGAGGCAAAACACCTGATGACGTGTTCATTGACGAACAGACATGGGTTAACCACTTTACCCAGTTATATGAAGCCCCATAAAACATGGAGGTAACTACAGAGGACTGCCCATGGCTTGTAGCTTGTAATAGTACCATCGTTTTTAGCCTAGAAGAAACTGAGCTAGCCATTAGCTCAGTTAAAAATGGCAAAGCACCAGGACTCGATAAGATACCCGGTGATTTGTACAAACACGAGACTAGAGTCTGGGCACCATACATTAATCAGCTTTTTAACATTTTAGTTACTGGTGCAAATTTACCTAAAAGCTGGAGGTGTGCGGAGATCATTTTAATTTTTGATAAGGGCGATAGAAATGATCCGTCCAACTATCGTCCTATCAGTTTAATTGACATTTTACAAAAGATATTTTCTAGGCACCTTTTATTACGTATGAATTCCTGGATAGATGAAAATGCTATTCTCACAAAGTTCCAGGCAAGTTTCAGGAGCAACATAAGTACAATTGACCAAGTTTTCAGATTTTGTTGTCTTTGTTGGAAGTATGTTTCTTTACGAAAGGGGCACATTTATGTAGCTTTTGTTGACATTAGGGCAGCTTTTGATTTAGTTTTACATGATCGTTTACGGGATTGTTTGTATATGTTGGGGTTACCGATTTGTTTACTTCAACAGATTAAAAGACTGCATGATAACAACTATGCCAGAGTGCGTTGGGGTCTAAATGGGGAATTAACCAAACCTGTCCCAATAAAGCAGGGAGTCCGCCAAGGGTGTGTGCTGGCTCCCACGGTTTTTTCATTATTTGTTAATGACATTCCAGCTCACTTACAACAGTGCAATAACGATTCACATAAGCTGGATGGAGCGAGGGTACCCGCACTCTTATTTGCGGACGATACAATCCTGATCTCGCAAACACGCATTGGTCTGCAAACCCTTTTAAATTCCTTCCAACTGTATTGTAATAAGAAAGGTCTAGAAATAAATACAAAGAAGACCAAATGTATGGCCCTTAATCCCCATAAATCTTTTAAGGGACATTTTTTCCTAAATAGCCAAAAACTGGAACTTGTGTCTAACTTTTCTTATTTGGGTGTTTCTTTAGATTCCAAAAACTCCTGGAAAATACAAATCGAAAAAAGCAAAACTATTTTTACTCAGAACACCTTACCTATTTTAAAGAGACACGGGGCGAGTCTTAGCAAATCAATATCACCAGCACTTGAAGTGTTCAAATTTAAGGCTCAGTCTGCTGCTCTCTATGGCGCAGAAATCTGGGGCCCGAATGCTGGGAATCTTTTTGTGAAAAATGAAAATAATTTTTACAGATTTTGAGACTACCCAAACGCACCCCACTTTTACCGTTATTCTTAGACCTATGCATGAAACGCACTGACCATCTCGCAATATTACGCCCACTTTCCTATTGGGTGAGACTCTGGTGCTCACCTGAGCTCGCAGATTATAGAGATGGTCTTTTAGAACTGAAGAGCCTGGATGTTTATAATTCTAATCCCTGGTTGAAACATGTTCAAACCTGGCTTTGCAGAATAGGGCTGTTCCATTTTTGGGAAGACCCATCGTGTTTGACACGAAGCTGCAAAAATCACGTAAAGGTAACATTTTGGGCCTACATAACATACAATCTCCCAAATGATCACACAGGTGGATCCATTACAAGTAGTTTTCTTGCATTTAAGGACTGCCCACACTTCGAGGACTTTTTAGATGAGGTCCGACCACCCTTGGCAAAAAGTCTATACCTGAAATTCAGGTATGGAATACTCAAATCAAATGTAATGCTAGCAAGATGGTCAATGTCAACTGGGCCACCGAAAAGCCCAAAATGTGTGTGTTGCCAGTCCAATTCTAGAGAGGACGACAACCACATTCAGATTTTTTGTACTGCATATGATTTGGCAAGGAAACGATGGATCAAGCGTCTGTGTAATGCTTTGGGTATACGATCGTATGTTGAAGCACATAGGATTATCAAAACAGATACTAGACAACTTGTTGTGTTTTGTGTCAGTAGATTCTTATTGTCAGTTAGCTTTACCCGCAAGAGATTGGGCTTAGACCTATAAATGACTAGGCCGTGTGTATTTAACATGTATTTGCTAGGGTTGTTCTGACCATTATAGATTGTACATTGCTCCAGTAGAATAATATTTCTCGGAACTGTACAAAACAGCTTTTTAAATTAAAATTTTAATGTGCCTTTTTAATATTTATGAATTTTATTTTATCTTCTGCAAACCCCATTGGTTACCTTGTAAATAATCTGTTTTCACCATTGTAATATGTGTTTTTCTCTTTGTCTTGTATGTATCTTTTATGGCCACAATGCGCCGAAATAAAGATTATTATCAATCAATATCATTAAATTAAGATTTATGGAAATGGGGACAGACTGCTGAAAATGCACGGCCCCTCAAAAGGGCAGGTTTGATAATATTGCCTAAAGTGCTAAAACGCCCTCTAACCATAAAAAATAGGCTGCCAACTAACTCCCCCATCAAATTCATGGATGTACTGCAGCCCCTGCAGTCCCTGCGGGGTAAGAGGTGTAGTGATGGAGCCACCTGGCCCGTCCACGCATGCCACATGCATTCACACACCCCGACGGCGGGCTCACCCAAGGGTATAAATAAAAGGACTCTTGACCGCTCAGGGTGTTGGCCCAGTGACGAAGCACGGTGTCAGTCTGAGTCATTATGTAACATTAGTGCATGCGGCCTACCTGGTGCCACCTGAGTATCCTGGTGTAGCAGGATACCACACTGGCGATGAGGCGGGTCTCACCCCAGCCTCTGCCGTGCTCGCTGTGCCTGGTCCTGTGCTATGGCTGCGGCAAGCGCCGCCAATGAAGCAGCCCCGTGGAGCGTGTGTGGCCTGCCTACTGGCCTGGCAAACCACCGCAGCGGAAGTCCACCCCGCGAAGCCGGCACTACCTGGTGGAGGAGGTCGCGACATAAGGCACCTCGTCGAGTGGGTGCCCACCCCACGGTGCCCGATTATCTGCTTTGAAGCCTGTGCCGCTCTGTGCTTGTGACAGAAGATGACGGGACAGACTGCTATCCTTGGAAGGTGAGCCAAGCACTGTTTCCTGCATGCCCGTGCGTGCGCTAGTCACACTGCTCCCACACTGGGGTGGTTGAGCATACCCGATGATCCCTACACGGCCTGCTGCGCGCCGCGCTCCCGCAGTCACGCGGTAGAGCCCGCAGCTGGCTGGCACAAGAAGAGCCTCCCCAGCCCAACGCGTCGATGCTGGAGTCCCACTCAGTCTGCTCATCTCCTGCCCAGTCAGTCCGTCAGTGCCCTCACACATTCCAGAGCCTGCCAGCCTCTGCAGGGCCTATTAGCAGAAAAAAAGAAAATACTTCACATGCACTGAAGTGAAGGAGAGAACAAAAGTGCAGTTACATTCCAGAAGGCACATACCTGCTCAGCACAGCTCCTGCATCTCTCGGTCACCTGCCTGAATAGTGCTCCACTTGGCTGTCTGGTTCGCCCACCAAAAGTTCATGTGAAAAACACAGGTTGCTATTTCATTAAGGCAGTGGAGGCATTCATAACGCAAGCCCATGCTCTGCACCCACTTACTTGGTAACAATCCACCTCACCTGCCCTGGCACACGCGCCAACCCACGTTAATGAATCACCATGAATGTGCAGAACGCTGATGGAGGAGGGAATGTGCCTGTGGTGCAACCACCATCGCCTTAACAGGCTGATCGGCCAGATCATCCCCGGCCCGGTCAGGCCATGGCCTCCCCCCTACCGTGGTTCAGTGAACTGCTTGCTCCCTCGCAACTGTGGCCCACTGGAAGTTTGGAATTGGTAGCCTGGATCACTACTTCATGGGCGTGTGGGAGACCGACGGGAAGGTGAAGAGGTCACTCCTCATGTGCTATGGAGGGGGTGAATTATACGAGCTATTTGAGATGCTGTCCAACAACGGACAGGATGACGACTACAACACAGCAGTCGCAGCTTTGAACCAACATTTTGATCCACAAATCAACCCCGACTTCGAGAGCTTCAAGCCCCGTCAATCGCATCAAGGGGAAGCCGAGACCATCTACGTTTTCTATGCTCGATTAAGGAAACTGGTGAGCTTCTGCACACTGCCAGACCAGAGGTAAGAAATGAGGGTGCAGGTCATCCAGGGATGCCGTTCCGTTTCACTGCGCCATCTGATACTGCGCCAGCCAGGCATCAGTCTTAATGAGATCCTCGTGTTCGCGAGGTCCCACGAGCTGTCCAATGTGCGTTCGGGCAAAATGGAAGCGGCCCTCAACTGGTCCAGAACTCAAGGTGCAGCTTCATGACCCCTGGTGGTCAAAGAAGAGAAAGTAGACGTGATTCAGAGATGCCCACTCAACCTCGAGGATCCTCTCGGCCTCCCCAGAAGACCACATGCAGCAACTGTGGTCTGGATCACCCTCCGGCAGGAAGATGCTTCACGAGAGGAAAGACGCACTCCCAGTGCGGAAAACTCAGCCATTTTGCCAAAGTTTGCAGGAGCGGACTTACGTGGACTCTTGATGGTGGTGAGGCAACTGTGGCTAGAAGACCCGGTGGTGCAGATGGACAACACCCCGCCAGTTATGTCTTCTTTGTATCCTTTGTTGGCCGGGAAGGAACACGGCGCCGACCGCCACCCATGTGCACTGTCACCATCCTGTAAGTGCCCTCATAGACACCGGAGCATCAGTAAACGTGATAAACAGTGACCAGTATGAGAGGCTATCGCCACACCTTCCACTCCTGCCATCCAAAGCAGAATACACATTTACCATGGAAATGTGCTGCTTTCTCTACGTAGAGTCATGGAGGTTGAAATTGTCAGTGAGGGCCATTGTCTCAACACAAAGTGCCACATCACTGAAGAAAAGCGAGGTACCCTCCTCAGTTATCACACAGCGGAGGACCAGAAGCTAGTGTTCTTTGTGAACCAGGTACATGACCTACATGCCCGAGAGATGCTCAGAGACTTTCCCAAGTTATTCGAGGACCTTGGTTGCCTGAAAGGGCAGACGTTCAAGCCACGGCCTTGAGGCAATAAGCGAGACTCACAGGACTGCAGGGTGTAATAAACTTGAGTGATGATATCCTTGTGTTCTCCAAGATGCTGGAGGAACACCACATACACCTTAGAGCCACTCTTCAAAGACTGGCTGACAACAGACTCACTCTACACAAAATCAAGTGCTCATTTTATCAGGTGTCGGTGGATTTCTTTGGGTACATCTTCTCCAGGGAAGGGCTGCGTGTTGACCCGAAGAAAGCAGAGGCCATATGTTCTGCCCCGAGACCAACATCAGCCACGGAAGTCCTGAGTTTCCTATGGATGGGCACATACATGGCCGATCCATTCCCAACCTGGCGTTCCTGTCTGAGCCGCTCCGGGCCCTCACAAAGTCTCGTCAACCATGGGTCTGGTCCGCGAGAGAAGATTTGGCATTTCAGGCTGTCAAGGAGGCCCTTATCAATAACAAAGTCATGTTGTACTTCCGCCCACATCGCCGCACGGAGGTTGTGGTGGATGCGAGTCCTGTAGGACTGGGAGCCGTCCAGATGCAGGAAACAGAGTCCAAGGAGTGGGTCCCAACTGCATACGCCAGCCGGGCGCTGACTGCAATGGAGATGCGATACGCACAGATAGAGGGTGAAGCCCTAGCCATCAAGTGGGCCTGCCAGCACTTCCATCTCTACCTATATGGGCATGCAGTCCAGGTGGTCACGGACCACAAAACTCTGGTTCCGCTCTGCTGGCATATCTCAAATCGCCCCTCCCTGTATCGAGAGATGGGCAGTTCAGCTATAGGCCTATCACTTTGTGGTAATCTCCGCCCCAGGGGCCAACAACCCTGCTTACTTCTTATCTCGGCACCCTGGATCTGAGAACACCATCTAACATGCCAGTTGAAGAAGAGTGCACTGAAAAATGTGTCAGGATGGTCTCCCTCGAAGCCTGTCCAGGCGCGCTCATGCTGGAAGATGTCGGGAAGGCTACAGATTTGGACAAATGCTTTGTCAAGGTCAAGACCTTGCTAGCTAACAGAAACTGGCGTAATTTTCTGGATGGTGTCAGCTCGTTGACGGCGGAGGAAAGGCTATTCAGACAACAAGTGTGGAGAGTTCAGATTGAGCTAAGTAAAGGCCTTCATGGAGTCGTGCTGCTAGGGACCACCCTAGTGATCCAGAGGAGTCTTCAAGAAGAAATGGTCCATCTAGTGCATCCGGGGCATCAAGGAGTCTCGAAGAACAAGGCCAGACTGAGCAGCAAAGCTTGGTTCCCTGGTATGGACGCCATGGTTGAGGGAGTTGTTCCCTCATGCCATGTCTGCAACATTACTGGTGGTGATCCTGCACCCCACCCGGGGATAAGGGAAGAGCAGTGCCGGGAGCCATGGTCCAAAGTGAGTCTAGATTTTCTATCATTCCCGGAAGGACGGAGCACCCATGGTACTCATCGACTCCCACTCAAAGTTCCCGGTGGTGGAGGTGGTATCATCAATATCGTTTCCCCACATCAAGGCTGCTCTTGAACGCGCCTTCGCCGTGATGGGACTGCCTGCCGAGGTGAAGTCAGCCAATGGGCCGCCGTTCCAGGGAAGAAAATTCCAGGAGTTCCTCCCCTCCAGAGGCATCCGACACCGGAAGATCACACCTCTGTGGCCCCAGGTAAATGGGGAAGTGGAATGATTCATGCGGACAATGAATCGGGCCCTCCGTATCGAAGTTGAGAAGGGAGCAGATGCCAAGCAGTGCCTCCTGCAGTTCCTCAGCGCATATCGTCAAACCCCACACTGCACCACTCAGTGTGCACCGGCTCACCTGGTGTTTAGGAGGGTGCCCAGGGAAAGCATTCCCGTTGACCCATCATGGACTCCCCCAGTGGTGGATCAAGAGGCTGCCCAAAGCCGGAGGACAATGTCCAACTAGAAGGCAAGCCAAGCGAAAAGAGCTCAACCTATGTGCATCCGAGTTGGAGATCAGGTTATGGTGAAAGACCGATACACCGGCTGGAAGTATCACACCTCTTATGAACCTGAAGTTTGGGAGGTTATCAATGTGCAGGGCAAAATGGTGTCCGCAGTGCGAGGGCTCGTGTGGTTACAAGGAACACTTCATGGTTCAAGAAGGTTGTGGGAGGACCTTTAGCTGGAAGTACCCCGGGAGACCTTGAGGAAGCAGGAGGGGTGGTCTCCACAGATACTGCTCCTGACAGCCCAGGGCCAATCCAGCATCAAGGAAGAGTGGCAACCACAGCGGGAGAATCACAGGATACTGGAAGTGCGTCACCCGAGTCAGAGAGAGATGCAGAAGGCTTGGAATCAAACAAGAGCTCCCGGAGCCAGAGGTATCGTCTCTGGCCGAACACAACTCCTTATTAGAAACTGAGAGACTTTGCGTGGTGCGTAAAGAATGACTGAAATTCACCCAAAAGTGTTTTTCTTTGTGTCTTAAAGATTGGAGGGATGTAAAGATGGAGCCAACCGGCCTGTCCACACACGCCACACGCATTCACGCACCAAGAGGGCAGGCTCGCCCGATGGAATAAATAAAAGGCTCTTGACCGCTCAGGGTCTTGGCCCAGTGACGAAGCACGGTGTCAGTCTGAGTCATTGTGTAACATTAGTGCATGCGGCCTACCTGGTGCCACCTGAGTATCCTTATGTAGCAGGATACCACAAGAGGGTCTTAAGCCTTCAGCGGCACAATACTCTTGGGGGGTCATCCAACTACATATGGGATACATAGGGCCCCCTCTTCACACACTGCAGGGGGCTCTATCATTTTATATTACGCCATTGTAAATGAAACTAGACAAATTGCTTTTTTTTTATGAAAAGTCCGAAACTGGCAATTTCAATGGCGCTAGAAGTAGGGGTGGACAGATGCTGCAGCACTGGCCTATTGAAAGAAGTATTTCCGCAATATAAAAGCCAGCATGAGTACCTTTATTATTTCCTCTAGTAGCCTTTGGTGTAAGTTTAAAGTCGGTGAAAGGTGAGATGTAATTGACCCAGGGGAAAAAAGTATCTTGTACAAACTACCGCTAATTCTGTTTTATATGAAGTACATCCACCTTGAGCATTTTATGACCGAATTTTACTGACACTTACTTGGATTTGGAAGTTGATAAAAGAAAAAATGGCACGGAAAAAAGGCTTTTAAAATTACACTGATGTGAGAAGTGTCTCAGACTGAAACTGCACTGAACAATTATTACTCTTCATTAAATGGCCATGTTTTCATTCGAAAGTGACTCATCTTCAAACGTACAGACCTATTTTATTTTATCGAAAGCAGATCTAGTGTTTGGCACAGCTGCGTTTGAGGGCATTCACATGTAATATTTACCTGATACTCTAAGGCATTCTTCGAATGCACAGCAGGGACTTGATTCCAGTAAGCTATTAAGCCATTAATTAACACTCAACTGCCAATTAGAAATCTGGTCAAGGTAGTACTGTATGAACTAGGTACATTTATCTAGCAAAGATCTATTTCCTTGGCTTTGACAGCTCGAGTCGGTATAAGGTAGGTGGAAGAATTATTGAGACTGCATTAAAACATTGGATTTCCCGGATTCAGACTGATATGCAAATAGTGGAATCTGTGCTTGTAGAGTCTACAGTCATAAAAGCATGTTCTGCACAATTTTACTAACAGGGTTCTCAGTAACGACTATATAATTTCTAACATGGGCATATTTAATGCTGCTCAAAGTAGCAAGCCAAGTTGCTGTGATCCGTTGTCTGAATAGCTCGTGAGCAAGACCACTCACTTTTGGTCACCATAGACCCTTGACACTTGTCCCTCGTGTACTACTGCCTTAATCAGTGCTGTGAGCCACTCCGCTTGGGCTCATCCCACTACCATTGGCAGTGAAGTGGCGTAATTTTGGCTCCACCCTTTTAAGTTTTGTCATTATCACATATATATATCTTGTGCTTCTGCTAATGTACTAATGTTATGTAACGTGATGTGGTGCACTAACGGTACAGAAAGTGCATTCACGGTGTAATCCCGACATATATGTATATATCTGTGCGCAAAACTAATGTTTTCAATACACTTACATCAAATTAAAGTTTCAATATATATATCTGCATTTGTGTGGCTTTAATAATGTTTACTCATATATAATCATGTCACCATTTGAGTACTCCTCTGCATCTACATTTTACTGTATACATCTTTATAATCATGCATTTAAGCATGTATTGAGATGTTTGCCACATTAACTTGATCAAATGCCCTAAGCATCTGATTTTCTTAAGAACCTTTGCTCTGCATGCAATGTTTTTCTCTCCTCTGCAGGTGCAGCTGTGTGATCTTATGAAGAGAAAAGGGCACATTGTGCAACAGAGATATTGAGGATTGAAAAGAGAATCTTTTGGTAAGGACGGGAAGCCTTAACAAAAGGATGACTACTGTTTGTAGGGAGTTGGGAGACGAGAGGAATCCAAGGACGTTTTGATGTGCTCACCAAAGGAAAAGAGATTTAAGTGTAGTTGCCCATATTTACTGTTTTAAGGTAGAAAATAATGAGAAGTGTCATGGAGTTCTTGAAAATTCTTTTGTGGATATAATTGATAACCACAGTTCAGTTTATTCAGACTCCTGTTAGACTTAGGGAGGTCCAGACCTCTTTGCGACATCTCTTCTGTGTGGCTCCATGCTATACAATATTGTTCCCCTATAGAGAACTTCAACAGAAGTTCTGCTAGCTGAAACCTTTCTCTTTTAAAAGATCTAATTAGGGTTTCCTCATCCAGTGCTATTAGAGTAGATTTAAATTAGGGGGTATATATTTTCCTCATGCATAACATGCAAGAGGATTGCAAATCATATACAGATCATCAAAGATTTATTTTAATATTATGCATTGCCGTCACGGAATTCCTTGCATATTTTATGATGCTAAGGCTAAACAGCATTTGTTGTTATGTCCTGCTTATAGTACTCCTGCATTGTTACAATATTTTCCAGAGACTTGTGTATATCAGTCTGGCTTTAAATTTGTAATAAGCCCGTACTAAGGGCCAGATGTATCAAAGGGTTTTACCAATTCTGTGCCTATGGGAAAATGTGTTCATACATATGGGCCTTAATCCCATCATCTTACTCAAAGTTTTACTGTGTGGCCAAATGGGTTGCACTGTAGTTGTTAAATTGCAATAGATCGTAACTCCTTTTATTCTGCAGGCACTTAGAAATGTCCACTGTAGGGGCCTAAGTATTATGCATTAGCTGATGGCAGCAGGGGACGGTTATGTTCTGAGATAAGGGAGTCAGGAGACTTTATATTAGAATAGTTAAAATAACAGTTCCAAAGCCCATGTTTTGATTCGTATAATCGTGGAGTTCAGGTGGATTATTTTAGAGTGGCGACAGCAGAGGTGTGAGTATTAATAGGCTCATGTAAGGCTTATACTTAGCTTGCGGTGTTATAGCAACTGTGTGATGTTTGGCAAAAGTATTTTTAAAATTATGTGAATGTAGTGTTTAAAGTGTTTAAGTTGAAGTTGTTAACGGGTCCGACCTGGCCTAAGATACTGAGATGATATTAAAAAGTGTAGAAGACACTATATTGTAATTGTTTGCTAATGTTTTGTGGTGTTTTTTGTGAGAAGTCGTCGAAGGTCCAATTGAGATAGGGACTTTTATCTTCAGGCATGAAAGTGAGGTATGATTAGTGTAGTGAACCTTTTGTGCAGAGCGAAACTGTACTGATCAGTTTTTTTTTATTTTTTTTTAAATTTTTTGAAAACCTTTATTGTGCACGAAATACAGAACAAATACGGGCCCACAACCATCCGGCCGGCCACGAACTCTCATGTAGCACTAAAGCATGCAATACGGTGACATAGTAATACAGCTGCACGTCGGCTATTAAGCAGAAATCAGACTGGAGGATGCCGCAAGACCATGACACAGGAATAAATAAGGTTAATTTTTTAAGTTTTTGTGCAACTATTAAGTTCAGGTCGTATTGGTCCGTACTCAGAAAATAATAAAATAAAAGCAAGGACCATGCAGGTGGGACATGACAATAGCTACAGTTTACGGGCAATCCACATCTCGACAAGCAGTCCCGACCAGGCAGGATGGCCACACAATATCCACGCTACAGGGTAGCAATCCCAACTTCCCACTCGTATCTACGCCGCCACCCTTCGCCCAGTATGCCTGAACACGGGCCAAGAAAAAGGGAAAAATATAGAAGAAGCAAAAACAGGTCCCATAGAAACTAACAAAAATGAAATATAACCCCCCACCCTACACACATGCAGAGGCTATGGCCTACCCCCCCCTAGCAGAGTGTCTGTCGCCCCATAAACCCGAAATACAGCAAGAGAAGAGAAGAAGAAGAAAAAGACGAGAGTAGGCAAGAAAAATGTAGAAAAGGGAGAAAGAAAATAAGAAGAAACGAAGAATTTCAACACTTGAATATAGGGAGGAAGAAAAGAACAAGCTGATCTGCCACTCCCAAAAAGAAGGAAGCGGGGAGGAGCCCTCACAATAACAGAACTCCCGGACTCCCAGCCATCTGCAACCCCTACGTCATTTTAGTGTTCCGGTCCGGACCCCCCCCGGCTAATCAAATACAAAGTCCGCAGCCATCAACCGCAACATCTGTCCCTGAGCCACCAGCCCGCAAAACAACAGTTGCCCCATAAAGAGGAACCAAAAATGATAAAACACAATACTTGCGGCTTGAAATGAAGGGAGAGGCCAGCGCGCAGAACAAGAAATACAATATGAAATGGGTGAAAGTCGCACTTAATGCGTAATCAATGCATCAACCAGTGTTTCAGTCCGGGGTCACAACCAGGCAGACAGTCAGTGCCAGCGAGGGAAGAGTCATCAGCCCTGTCCCGAACGTCGGAATCCTCCTAGGCATAGCCACAGCAAAGCAGAGAGACAATATGGCCACAGAGAGAGTGAGAGTGTCTCAGGAACACAAAATGGCCGTCGAGAGGCACCAGAAAATCCACCGACTGTAGTAGTGAGTTCCCCAGAGACCTGCAGAGCGTATGAGTTCTTCGAGTACAAGGTCGGAGGGCATAACCCAGGAGCCGGTGATAAGGTCGGCAATGTCGTAGATATGTCCCAAGGCACTCGCGGTGAGAATTCCAACAATGTTGCACTCTCCGGTGAAAGGGGAAACAAAGTATCCCAGATAGAGGTAGCAGGCGGACGGTCTCGGGCACCAGTAGATTTGGAAGCGGGCACCTCTGTCCAGCTGGCAGAAGGAGGCACTGTATCCCCATGGAACGCAGGCGAAGATGAGTGTAGGCTTTGTGGGGTCAGAACGTTGCATTCCTGCCGCAGCGCCGATGCCATGTCGTCCAGCTTCCTTCGCAGTACTTGGTAGCCTTGGTGCATATCAGCACGGAGGTCGTGCAGGGCAGTCAGGATGATATCGGGAGAAAGTGTAGGCTGAAGCCCCCGTCTCTCACTTCCCAAGGGAGGTGCTCGAGAATCGGACCCCATCACAGGCGGGGCAACACAGGCCACTGGCAGGGACGAGCGCTCTCCCCCACACCACGGAGCACCAAACAAAGCCATCATGGCAAAATTCCGGGGCAATCGCCAGGATAAGTGTGGCACAGGCGAGCGTCCTTGCAGGGCTACAGTATCACCAAGCACAGCGCCAGTGAGGCATACATCGCGGAGAGGCGCCCCGTAACAGAGCAGGGTAATGAGGCGTGGGGTCAGGCAAACGCAGGCAAGCAAACATGGCCGTGCGGCACTCTCCGTATAGCATCTGCCCCAAACAAAGGATCCAGTGCGATAGGGTGCCTCAGCTCCGCAAGCGCTCGCTTCTGGCCGCCTGCTTCAAATCACCGTAAGCGTCGCAGCACAGACAGTGCATCGTGAGATCCCCACCGGTGCTCGGGTCGTCAGCGCCGATCAAGTATTCTGGCCGCCATCAGGTCTCCGGGGCACGGCAGAGAGCGATTGTGCAGGCTGGGTCCAGGGCTGCAAGCAGTACCGCAGCTATCTCCGGCCGCCGGGCGGGTCGAGAGACCAGAAACACACCGCTGGAATCAGCGCCGCGCCGCACTCAATCCAATAGTAAATTACGTCAGGATTTATGCCAGGATCTCGGTGCGGCGGTAGCAGGCTGAAGGAGCCGGGAGCCTACAGGTCTGCTCCGGTCGCCATCTTGGCTCCTCCCCCCGTACTGATCAGTTTTATTCCCTGCAGGTCGAGGTTTCAGTACATTGTGTGTCGGAGTTGATCCAAATTGTTTCTTGTGTGATTCAATTCTGTAATTTTTTGTAGTGAAGCAGACAATTGTTATTTGCTGCCATTGCATTGTACTTGTTTGCATGTGTATCACTGAAGAGAGTGCTTTTGTGAAAACTGTAAAGGAGGATGAACAGCTGCAAGGAGTGAGACTGACGTCACAGTGTGCTGCACTGGTATTGGGCAGTTAATGTAAAGTCATGTTGCTATTGGTTGTGTACATCACAGAGGGCCGTGCTGTTATTGGTTGTGATTTGGAATGTAAATTTCAAGTAAATAATTGGGTCCTGCTTTGAAATTGTGATAATTGATGTACTTATCTGAAAATTAAATGGTTTTAAAGGTAGACGAGATTTGATGAAAACTGTTACCACCCAAAGATACTGAAGGTCATGATATGGCGATAAATGTAGGACGACAATCTTGTATCTGACTTAAACAATGGCCAAGGTCACTGAGAAACAAGGTGCACTGACGTTTCCATGCTATGGTACAGTTAATGAGAGAGTTATTGAAAACTTGAGGAGGATTTTAAATGAGATGAAACAACAGCCTAGACCTACACAGTTTGAAGTGCTCAATGATTGGGAGCATGCGACTTATGCCAGAGAGAAAGAGAGATATCAAGGAGAGGGTAGAAAGGCAGTGTACACTTATGCTGATGTGAGGTGGGACGCAGAACAGAGGAGGTGGAGAACTGATATGATAGAGGGTGTGGAATTTCCAGCATTAATAAGCGATGAAGTGGAGAAAGGGAATGAGAAGAGAACGAAAGAAAGTGGTATAGGATAAAAGAAACAAAAGGGGGAGATGAAAACTCTGAAAGTGACACTAGGGATAGTCTTTTAGATGTATTGTTCTCAGAGCGGCCACCTCCGTATAATGAGACTCAAACTTTGGGAGGTGGAAATGTTATTGCAAGTGGGACTAGTGGGTTGGATGCTGCACCAGAATATGTGATCCCTAATGTGATGGGAGTTTCTCCTGTGAATAAGGACTTGCTTGTGATGGTAGGAAGTTCAGGAATTTGTGCCCCTGGCACCTCCATGGCACTTAATTCCCCTGATGTGCTTCCTATCCCAGTTACCATTGGACCATTGGTTCCTATATATAACCCTAATTTTGAAGGAGGTTGACAGTACCTACCCAGCAAGGAGCTACAGGAGACACGCCCATAAGTTCTAGGTTGGGATAATTAATTCCCTTAATCCAAGTTAAGAAAAGTTGTCCTTGTGGTGTGAGTGCAGACCCAACCGCAAACTAGACTGGATCTGAACCTTTGAAGTCATTTAAGCGGTTGAGAGTTTGAGTTTGCTCATATGAGAACCTCCCCTAAATGTGCATAGTTGCACACTCAGAACAAAGGCAGTATCTAAAGCTTCTGAGGTGCTGTCTAGTCGTAATGTTCAGGAATTAGATGACTGTTTGTGAGCTCTTAATGCTACATCAAATGGAAGTGGAAGTGCAGAATTGAGTCAAGGAGCAATGCAGTTCTCTTTGAAGGTAAACCTGGTGGATTTGGGAAAATATAAGTTAGAATTGGATGAAATGATAAGTGGGAATCCTAAACTGGCCCAAATAAATTCTTGTTAACAAAATTAACTAACTTTTGTTGATGAGCAAGGATATTAGAGAGAGAGAGACATGCTTATGCTAAATTACATGAAATAGTTCAGAAATAGCAAATAGATTTGGAGCAGACAAAGACTTTACATAAGAACTACTTGTTCTGCTTTTGCAATCCGGATTAGAAAATATGGGAATACCAAGGCTGAAGATGTAAATTCATGAATTAATTCACAGCATCCGGATTTGGAGTGCACTGGTTAAGTGGGAAATCAAATGATAAAAAAAGGAAAAGTCCTAAAAGATCGATGGGGGAACGACCTTTTTCCGTAGAGTGAAGGGCTGGCGCTTAAAGATTTCCATTACAAGAGATACCTAGTGAAGGTTATGTTCATGTGCTTTGGGGAAGGAGTGATCTCAATTAATTTACTAATAATGTCCCTAGGTTAAAGGAGACAGCCTGTGGAATGGTAAAAGCAAGTTGAACGATTTGTGGACTGATTGGAATACTTTGTTTGATATTGTGATCCTAAGTGATTTATGTTAGCCAATAAGATAGCTGCACAGTGGCCTGAGAGGGATCCAGCAAGGGATTCTGTGACTAATGGTTAATCACCCATAGTAATGAGAAAGTACAAACAGGTGTTGATGTGGTTGAAGTCTAAAGTGTCGTCCCAGGATACTGACCGGGTCAAGATTGATTGAATGACCCAGGAACCTAGAGAGACAATACATGCATAGAATGAGAGGCTGCTGCAGGCATTTCAACAGCATAGTAGAATGGAAACATTGGAGGCTAAGGACTAAGCATGGGCGAATTTTGCGAATCTGGCGTTCGCGAATTGTGCGAATTTGCGAACTCGCAACCTGCAAAATCCGCGAATTCTCGCGAATTTGCGGATTTTTTTGTGTTTGCAAGGATTTCTGCCAGTTCGCAAGGATTTCTGCCAGTTCGCAAGGGTTTTGTACCAGTTCGCGAACTTACATGTCGGCTCGCAACGGTCACGATTATGTTGTTTCTACGTCTGGTTCATCATCACAGGTTCCCAGCACCCTCTGTTTCACCCCTGCCACCCTCTGTTTCACCCATGCCACCCTCTGGTACATCAATGCCACCCTCTGGTTCATCATCACTGTAGATTATGGGGGGAAAAAGCAAGCACACCTGCCTGCTTCAACTGACATGAATTAATTTGGGGTTGATATATTAATGTGTCACTGTTTTAAAATTCCAGTCTGGCACCTGCTTCCTTATCTGTAATTTGCTTTCTGTTGCAGTGCAATTTTTTTTCCAGGACCTTTGTGGCCTACTTGTAGCTATTCTATGAGCCTGCTGTGAGGGTCAGAGCAGGGTCATACAATTGTTGCAACTAGCAACTGAACTCTGGAGGGGCCCTTGTCAGGAAGCACTACAGGGAATGGTTACTAATGATGAGTTTGAACTTTTGAACCTGCTGAATGCTTTCACTTTTGCAAAACTCGTTTTTCTGCAGAACAGCATTACAGCAACTGTAATGCCCCAAACAAGCTTATATGAGAAAGTTGATTTCTAATCCAAAAGTTATCCAAAGAAAATCAAAAGGCCTCAAATCCCAAAAAGTGCAGGCAAATGTCAACCTGAGGAGTTATTCTGATAAAAATCATCATTTTCAGAAGATCTAGGCTGCTTGCTAGTAGATTTCTTGTGCAGAATTGCAATTTTTGTAATTTCGCGAGTGCGAGATTGTTGCTGCCCGCCGCACCTACATGTTCTCAATTGCGAACTTACACCGCACGCCGCAAAATTGTATCACCAAGAAAAAAAAATCTGCTGCGTGCGAATTTGCGGATTTTCGGTAAATTCGCGAGCGTTCATGGATTGCGAATTTACCGAAAATCCGCAAAATCCGCGAGCGTAACGGATTTTCCGCCTATGCTTACTAAGGACATGGGACATTTTGTGTCTAGGTTTGTGACAGTATTGAGGCCTGAGATTAGCATGATAAGTCAACAGCATTTGATTTGCTGGCAGAATAAGTCAGTTAATAAGATCTTGCAATACGCAAAGTATTGCAATGATGAAATTGACACATGGCAGAAGAAGTTAAAGGAGAAACGTATGGTGGCTGCCCTGGAGGTGGTCAAAGTCAGCCTTTCATAGGGAATGCCCTTCCAATAAAAAGAGTGTATCAACAGGAAGCCACAGCGATGCAGGGTGGGGGAGGATTTTAGTTACAGCGTAAAGGCCAGGGAGTCTGTATTGACCAGACTACAGCAATTTATGTAGTCACATTGAAAAAGTATAACCCCTGTCACTGCTGTAATAGGTAAGGGCATTAAAAGCTAGAATGCCGTCTTAATCCTGCAAATCAAGGTCAAAATCTGGGGTTGGTCCAGTCTCAGAATATGAATACCATGCAGCCACAGAATGTACCGAGACCAAGGTCTCAGCATTTTAATGTACGACAAGCCCCAATGCCACACATTGGTAATGTTCCTGCATTTGCTTTGCATCATGTTCCGAATGTGAACCAGAATGCTTTCCAGAATAACAGTCCTTTTCACTAGTACCCCTTGTTTGAGTAAGTTGACCCTTATGGCTCTGATCAATCCTCCTGGCGGTGCCTGAGAGGGAAGGAAGAGTGTGTGCTTGGCGCAGTCTTGTAGGAAGACTAGAATGGTCCATTTGTGAATGGTGGGGTAAATGGCCACACTGTAGCATTTTTGGTTGACATAGGGGTGAACCATACTACTGTGAGAACAGTGGAAGTTCTAGACCTACCCCTCTCAAGAAGAAGTATCCACGTTTTTAAGTTGGTAATCAACAAATGGGAAGTCCCATTACTGAGGACGTCCCTGTACAAATAGGACATTTTGAGCATAATCACCAATTTGTGGTTTGTGATTTAAGTCCTGTGAGTTTGTTAAAACGTGACTTGTTGTGCAAGCTGAATAGGACCATTAACTGCACACCGAGGGATGTGGAGCTTCAGACATACGACGAGGATATCTCCTTCAGATTGGTTAAACAAATTACAGCTGTGGCACAGGACCCTATGAAGAACAAAGAACTACCTAAATCTCAGTAATACTGTAAGGTCAGAAGTTTGGAATATCTCAGGCAAGGACATTGGACTCATCAAAGGAGCTGAGCCTGCTTGCATAAAGGTGCCCCAGAACCCGCAATGTATTTTGACCCCTGAAATGGTTGCTGGAAGAACCCCGGTAAAAGAGACAATGATCCAACAAGGCATAACAGACAAGAATAAATGTAGCAAAGATGTTGTTTAGGGAATAAAAACCCAGATTTGGTTTTCCCCCTTTTTGGAATCTGACCAAGGCACACATCTCAACAATGAAATCCTAAGGATGCTGTGTGCCACTTTACAGGCTGAACAGAGACTTCATTGTAGCAACAGACCTGAGGCTTCGGGTCCAGTGGAACAGGTCAATGGGTAATTGAAAGCCTGACTTGCCAAAGTGTGTGCTTCCATGTCTTTGAAATGGCCTGATGCTGTTCCACTTGTGTTTATGAGTCTAAGCAGCGTACCTGACTGTAGGAGAGGATTGTTCCCCTGAAATCATCATGGGCAGGGCAATGAGAATGGCAGCCATACCTGCAAATGCACTTATGATAATTACTGATGATCTGATATTTGATTACTGCAATGGACTGGCTGATGTGGTGCATTCTGTGCCTCATCAGGTTGAAGCCACCACTGCCAACCTCATCAGGAGCATTGCCATGACTTAGTCCCAGAATCTGCGTCTTAGTGAAGAAACATATCCGAAAAAGTTGTCTGGAGCCCCTCTGGCTTTGGCCCTTCCAGGTGTTCCTTGTCACCACGACTGCTGTGAAGTGTAGAGGTCTCCCCAGCTCGATGCATGCTACCCATACACACCGTGTTCCCTTGATGATTTAACAGCACCTCTCCCAGAAGTGCCAGTAGTGTTCAATATATTGCACAAGCAGGTTAGTCAAGCTTTAGGGGACCAGCAAGAACCTGAAACAGCACTTGTTCAGCCTGATAGCGGTCCTGGAGAGTTGGTTGTTGAAACTGAAGAAAGAGAGACTAGTCCTGTGGTTGTGAATGAGCCAGACTCAGACCGGGACTAAGGATCTAGTGATGTGGAACCTTGAGTGGCTGCAGGAGAATGTTGGCCGAAAAGGCAGGAGAGGTGGAGACTGGTCCAGCAGGGAGAAGGTGATCTCCCAGGCATTCCAGATGATACTGAGAATTCTGATCTCAGTGATGGGGGAGGAGTGAAGACTGTACTTAGAAGAAGGACAAAGCGAGCAAGACTGCCCTGTCGGAGGTACTATTCCCCTGAATGGACTTACTTCCTTTGCAAACGACAGGAAGAATGAGCTCTGGGAATTCTCGTATCACTGTGAAAGTTCAATTGAAACTTCAGGAACTTGAGCTTCTGTTCGATCTTACTTTTGAACCTCTTCTGTTAGTGAGATTGAGTGCTTTTAGACATCTTCTTATGGATGTGGCCGAGTTTCCTCTACTGGATGCAAATGATTTCCTTGTGATAGTCGATGAAGTGAAACACTTCATTCTGGAACGGACTGCTAATAAACTTAGTAAAATATTTATTGTTAGAATAATTAAATTCATGACAATATAAAATAGAATAAGAAATCTTTCTTTAAAATGATAGACACATATTTCAAAAAGTTTGTGACTTGAGCCCTGCAATGTGCAAGTAGCAAGAGGAGACGTGACCTGAAGGAGAGATTTTGACAGTTATTCCACATCAGGCAGTTAGGATTTGAGTTGTGAAAGTGGAATAAAGTGCTTTGTATAAAAAGGTGGCCTGTTCAGGTGGTGACTGGGGTCCAACAACTCCCAGTAGATATTCTACTATTCGGAAATTACTCGAGGGTCCCAAGAGTTTAAGCATGCTATTATTGCTTGCCTGCAAGAGTAGGCCCCGGCCTGGATCCAGAATTCTTTGAGCCAGAAAATGTGCATGTTTAAAGTTGACTTACAAAGGGAGAAGGTGTAGATTGCATCTTCCATTGATTGGTCCATAGCCAGGAGGGAGCTGCTCCTGCTACCCTTAGCCAGGGGTTGCATCTGTGTTGCTAGGGACACCAAGGCAATGATTAAGGAAAGCTCCCTTGACCCCATTGCTGAAAGATTCCCCCAGATATGGTTGTATTTAAGGCATTGTGTAGCTGTTAAGACCATTCATGCATAGGCACGGTTCTCCAGAGAAGCCTTTCCTCTAGGGCTGAAGTTTGTTTTCAAGATTTTGCTGGTTGTCCTATTGAATGACTCAATGGTGGGCATTGTGGACCATAGCTAAAGTAACCTAAGCTGATCTATGGAGTCTTTAGGGTATTTCTTGGCTGCTGAACGGGGTTTTTTGATTTTGAGCCAAATATTATGGTAAAGTGTCTCTTTCGCCTGTCTGAATTTTGTAGCACATGTTGACAAAAGCTGCTCTTCTGGCTAATATTTGCTTAGCTAGACCTAATTCTAGCCTGATCTTGGCAGGTGAGGTGAATTTTGGTAGTTGGAAAGTGCCCCTGTAAATTTTAATACCAGTGTTGTCCAGAGTGGTTGAGGCTTTCCCTAGGATCGCTCCGCATCCATAGGCCAGAGTAGGAATAATCTTCGCCCTGCCTACTTTCAGGATGGGCTGAATAATGGCCCATTCAGGTTCCTGCAGAGTACCCTGAGGATCCTGGCAAAGGCGACCCCATTCTTCTTTATTTCCTACCTGAATGGTTTGAAGTTTCCTTTTTTGTCAAATGTGAGACAAAGATATTTGTATTCAGCAACTTCTTCAACCGTTAGTCGAGGAACCAACATATTTTCCTAACCGTTCCTCTGCAACAGTTCATAATTTTGGTTTTCTTAATGTTAATTGTCAAGCCATTTTTTGAAAAGTAGCTGTGGTTGGCATTCAAAATGTGCTGCATCCCCACTTTGGCTTGGTTGCAAAAAACAGATTGTCAGCATACAACAGGTTGGAAATAAGGCCAATGGCAAGTTTTGGGGCATCTAAGTTGGTCCATGCCAGGGCTGGGGGAAGGTCTACGAGGAATAGATTGAAGAGCTTCTGGGCCAGGATACACCCCTGCTTCAGTCCCTGGAATAGTGGGATGATTCTAGAAAGATTTGCCCCATTCCCCAACTTTACTCTGACCCAGATGTCTGGATACAGTTTTTCGTGTGACGCAGCCAAATCGGCTTAATAACATATGTGACAGGATTTCTTGTATGATTTAGAGGTTTCAAGCAACAGTGTCAGTGTCATGATGTTTGTCAGAGTTCCAGTTTGCGAACTCCATCTAATTAATCAAGGTGATTGAAGTGGTGTTTGCCCAGTCAAGAAGTTGTTTCAGCAAAGTACTTGCATAGTACTTTTCCTCGTTATTGATTAGGGCTATCAGTCTGTAGTTTTTAGGTTTTGACTTTTCCCCGCTTTTAAAGATCAAGAATTCATAGACCCTTTTCAGGAGGCTGGAATGGTAGGACCTGATAGAGCACAAATGAAAAGAGGGGCCATGTGTCCGGCCCATATTTCTAGGTTGATCTTATAAATGAAATGAGTAATTCCATTCTGATCTAGAGCGCCCGCTGATCTCCTTTAAGTATTAGTCTTTTCACTGTGTCTTCATCCAGGATTTGCTTCTCCTCTGAGATTTTGGACAAGTGGTCAAGTGGTCAAAGTGGCCTCGCTCACTTCCTGCATTACCCCTTGGCTGCCCGATATGTCCAGTGGATTTAATGGACTTGAACTGTTTCTTATTAGAGACATTTAATTAGACTTTGTAGGGAAAAAAGAGAGTACTGAGGCCCGAGGCAGCTGAAGGAGCCTATGGTGGTCCTTTAGAAGCACACAGAGTAAAGCTAAAGAAGACTCTCAAAGACCTTTGTACATATTCTTGTTGCATATTATTTGAACTTTGGTTTTGCTGCTTGCACAGGTGGAAACTGACAGAGAATACTCTGCAACCGCTACATACCACCCAAATATTTGGGTTCCAACAAAGAAATGGAACCCCATTCTAATAATAAGAGGTGTAGTTAAATCCACCTACAGTTGTTGAGGGTTAAGACATTGCATACAGATCTGTCAAACGGAGGTTTTCCTTCAAATCCCTATTTTAGATTGCTTTATGAATACATTGACACTTTGAATGTGAGGAAGTGTCATGTTTGCACCAGGTTTCCTGCATCTGTTTCATCACATTCTTTTGACATAAGTAACTTCTTGTAGTCTTTTACTAAGCCTATTCTATAGACAAGGTCATTTTTCAATGTTAATTTTAAAATTATGATGTAGTCATTTCAGAAGGTTCTATGTTCTAAAATTCGAATAAGAATCCTTATTTAAATGGTGCATATATTGCAGGCAAATATTGCGTGTCTCTTAAGCCACTAGCCGCTGCGTATTCACACAGATATAATTTGACTTGATCACTGTAAGATGTGGAGAAGAAATTCTTGAATCTAGTGCAGCATAGAAGGAGAGATCTAGAGTCTAAATCCAAAACTAATAAAGATCTTAAGAGACACCACAGGTCGAGTAGTGAACAAATTGAACATTAACTGAAGGGAAATTTGCTAACCTTGACTTTAGATTGGCAAAGCTGTTTATACACGTTGACCAGAGTTACAAATACCTGTTATTTATAGTGAGGAGAAAATGTGAACATGATTTTGAGGCTAGAGAACATAATAACCTTTTGTGGAGGGTCAGGATCCTGTGATTCCTTGAGTGTACTTTATTTGCGGACAGTATACATATTTTAAATTTCCCAAGGGATGGCATTGTGCATAGTTTTTACCAAGATTTACCATGTGGAACATTTCAATGATCCTGTATTGGAAACAAGACCTAGAACTAGACGAGGTGTTAGTGCAGCGGAAGGACATATATTTGGTGCAAGAATCCCATCTGTAGTAGTAATACTGAATGATTTAAAAATTAGAAAGCTATCTACAATAGTGGAAAACTAACTGCTAGTACGGCAAGTTCTATAGTACTTGTTTAAACTGAGATGGCTGTAATAAGGTCTATGGTTTTGCAAAACAGACATGCACTAGACCTTTTATTCACAAAAGAGGGTGGAGTCAGCAAGATGTTAAAAGTTCAGCAATGCTTTGCTTACATCTCAGATGAAAATGAGGCACTGGAGAAATATGTTCGGAATATATATGGGTTGACAAAAGATTTGAAAAAGTTAGAAGGCACAGGTACTTGGGGAGCAATTCAAAGTGGAATTTCTTCAATAGGCAAGTGGTTTGGAAGCTTTCGAAATGAAATTCTGGTCACAATTTTGAAACCTCGTTTGATAATTTCCCTTTATGCAATATTCCTACTTATGATCTTTAAGGGATACAAGTATGCACAAGTTAGATGGGCAGTCAAGAGAAAACAAGCAGATGTGTTTCGAGGAGATTTAGAGTATGTATTATGATGACATGAAACACCTGGAAGACTTTAGATGAAATATGTTGAAGATCACAAGGTTGTAGATGGTCCATTTAATATCATCTGATTGTAATCTAAGATGGCTTGATTCGCCAGCAGAGGGGGGACTGGAGCAGTGCAATATTGACTCCACCATTTATATTTGACCAGGCCACACACACACACACATATATATATATATATATTCACACAAAAAAATAAGTTTCAGGGACGTTATAGTTAGTTGGACATTTCACTCCTGCAAAACCAGAGAAATTTGGTCCTTATAGTTAGTAGACCTAACTATAACCCGCACCCCCACAATGCACTGCTGATGATGTCACATATTATATCACTCATGACATGACCAGTGACATCACTCATAACATCACTGCAGACATCGCCATCGATCTAATGATATGCAGAGTAGGCGTTCCCTGCAAAAAAAAACACGTAAAAACCACTTCCCGATATTTTCAACGACCAGCCAAATCTGCGATGTGATCCAAAAACAGGCGGTAAGCCACGTTAGTAGTAGTAATTTAACATCTGCCTTTTACTGGTGTAAAGCAGGACAACTACCTACAGTATGAAAGGGAGCCCACCCCAGAACCACATTTGAAGACCAACACATGTCATAGAGCTACTGATCATGCAGCACCGGCACCCAAGAAGGCCACAACACCCACCGCCACTGCCACCAGGACCCCATCTGGACCCCCCGACTACCACTGAGGCAGCTCAAAACAGGACAGTGGACCTTCCGAAAACGGCATGGCCCCTCAGCCACACAATTGCTGAATGCTGGGAGAGGTAGGAACCAAGTATGTGTGAAGCAGACAAGCCACCAAAGAATATGAATGTACACAATGCCAAGTGTGGTGGTGATGTGCTGGATAGTCCTCACTATGCAGACAACAGACCTCTCCATGTGGACATATACTGCTGGTGCTTGTAGTGTTGTGGACAGTGGATGCAACTGTTTTACCTCAGGCAGTGGGGAAGACTTCTGTCATTTAGATGTGTCATCCCCACCATAAGTGTAAGTGGAGTGGGCTGGTCCAACGTACGCCACTCCAGGGTAGGAGTGTGAATAAATAGGCCAGGGCTTTGGGCGTGGTTCACTTTCGGGAAGGCCAACGCATCTGCCAGGGCGGCGACCCTCACCCTGCCATGAGGCCACCTCCATGACCACCAGCCTCCTCGACACAGTCCCCGTGCGAACCCAGCAGCACAGCATCACAGAGTTATATCTTTGCTGACTACTGCTTTTGATCTACACTGGGGACAGCAGGGCTCACAATTCAGGTCAGGTTCACGATTGCAGATGACGCAGTCCAGTAGTCAACTAACTATAACGTCCATGAAACCTACATATTTCGACAATGCATGCCATAGATATTTCATCTTTTGTTCTATACACCTACACTGGGTTACCAGGGCTCAAAATTCAAATTCAATCTTGCTTTAATAATTGCAGAGTGAACTGTACTCTATGTCCTAGGATTTTGACAAGAGGAAGTGACAAAAAGCATTCCTCTATGTCTGTGCTGCCTTTTTTTAATTTTTTTAATTTTTACTTCCACAGTTCAGCAATATCAGTTAACAGACACAAGTCGAAATTAAATCCAGATTTACAAAGAATACAGAAAAATCTAATACATTCATGTAAAAGAAATCAAAACATTAAACAGATCGGCAAACCATAAATCATAAATCACACTTTCATACATTCATATGGGAAGTAAAAAGCTCCCAGGTATTCATTCCTAATTTATATTTCAAATATAGACTTAATTCTAAGTTAGCTTAATCGATACATTTTAGCCTTCCAGAGCTGGAACCTTGGTGGCTCGGGACATAACCAGTCCCCGGCAATACATAAGCGAGCAATAGTTGTTGCTACAAACAATAAAGATCGATATTTATACAGAATGATCCCTCTTGTAACTAGGCGCCCCATCCCTAAGAGCATTAAAGCCGGAGTGATGTTAAATGTAACCCCTAAAATAATGGATACGAAATTTTCAATGTCATGTAGGAACATATTCAATTTAACACAACTAAAGAAAATGTGTACCATATCAGTGTTGTCATCCCCACAACGAAAACATTTACCATCATAACGATCACCCCACTTTTGCATACGTGCTGGGGTATAATACAGTCCAAATAAAGTTTTGAAAAATTGTATTTTTAAATTTGCTGATAGGAAAACTTCTTTTGATCTTGCAAGTACATCTTTAATTGATACATCAATTTCAGTTTCTCCCAATATCGATGACCATTGTAAATTATGTTTCCCCAAATCATCCTTTTTAAATGAAATCAATATTTTGTACAGCGCTCCTATTTTGCTCTGAGATTTAATATCCTCCATCAAAGGATTAGAGGTCAAATTTAATTTTCTATTGAACAAAAAATCCCGTATTTGAAGAAACTTAAAAAACTGTGACTGTGGTAAATTATATAACTTAGCCAAGTCTCCATACTGTTTGATAAGTCCCCTCTCGTCATATAAATCTCCTAGCTGGTATACTCCCTTATCTCGCTAACCAACAGCGACCCATGTTTTTATGGCTGCATCCAAAATCTTAAACCTAGTCCTTTTGTAATAACTCCCTTCAATTTCCCGAAATAAACTACGATTAGCTTCTAATCCTAAGACTAAATAATAAATAGAACTGGTTGTTGATATGTTGCCCCCATCCGCCCCATACAATAATACACCCATTTTTTGTAGAAAACAAACATAGTAATACAGGATGAAATCAGTTACTGCTAAACCATCTCTTGCAGTTGGAAGCGTCATAAATCTCATGGCTCTACGAGGTTTCCCAGGGGCCCATAAGAATTTAGAACAGAGTGCCTCTAGCTTCTGCAATTGGGGTGGGGATATTTCTAGCGGTATTGCTCTAAATAAGTATAATACCCGAGGAAGAATGTTCATTTTTAAAATGTTTGCTCGACCAATCAAAGTAAAATGTAACCTACCCCATCTCTCCAAAGAATCTGCAATAATCTTACATGATGATCCCCAGTTTGCGTCTGCGACTGCGTTTATTGAGGCCCTAATCTTTACACCCAAATATGTAGCTTCAGTCACAACTCTTGGGTCATTTAATGCCACAATGTCAGTACATACAAGTTGGGTTTTAGTGACATTCAGCTTATATCTCGACATCTGAATAAATTTCCTAGCTAACTGTTAAATCTCCAGTATTGCAGTAGCCAGATCCTCAGATGTGATCACAATATCATCCACATATGCGAATACTGTATAGGGGATGCTACGTACCAATGAGGGCTTAATTAACTGACTTCTAGAAAGCATTTCTATAAAGGGATTGATATATAAGGCAAAAAGTAAAGGAGAACAGGGTCATCCCTGTCTCGTACCTCTAGTAATCCACACTATATCTGAAGTTGATCCCATTGCCGCTATTCTAGCTACCGGTGAAGCATATAGAACTTGCAATGCGGTCATATAACCTTTCCTAAATCCCACGGTTTCCATTAATGTCCATAAATACTGCCATTCTACGCGATCGAATGCTTTTTCTGCATCTGCGTTTACCAAACATATCTCGGCAGAGGAGGCGGCAACGATGGTGGTAGTGGCTGGCAGCTGCGGTCCTAGGCGGAAAGCGGAATGAGTTCCGGACGGCTTCTGCTGGCTGTGGAGCATTTTTGCAGCTGAGCATTTGAACACAGGAGTTGCTGCCGGTGGGGATTCGGTGCGGGCGGGAGAGGCTCACAGGTGCAGAGAGGAGAATTCTATGACCGCTCTAACCGCTCCCTCTGCTTTCGTGGCTGAGAAGAATTACGAGACCTCTGATCAGGGGAACCTAGGAGTACAGGGACCATGCCACCAAAAGGAGCAAGGGGGAAAGCACAAATAATGGAGGAGCAAGATGAAAATGGAGCCCCCCCAGAGGTGAGCAGAAGCGTGGCTACCCCCGCAAACAAACATTAAAAATCTAAAAGGTTTACAGGATAATATGAAAGTAAAAGCAGGGGGAGTGGAAAAAAATAAAAGCATACCGGCAATTTTTGCTGCTGCAAAGGACAAGTCTAAAGGGGGGAAAATCGAGACTATTACTGAGAAGGAACAGGCCACCTCAATGGTTACAAATGCAGGAACGGATGTATCAGCGTTACTAGACAACAGTTCACACAGTAATAATGTTGCAAAATGTCTGATATGTCCGAATCCCCCTGGGATAGGGGTTGTAAATTCTCCGAAACAAAAAGAGGAAGCGCAGAGGTACTGATAGAATCACCCTCCTAGCAGAACTGTATAAACAAAGAGATTCTATCAAAGGTGAAAAAAGTGATAATTTTTATATTTAATTTTCTGAGTGATACTAGGCTCTCTCTTAGGTATAGAAAGATGAGAGCAAAGTGTGCTTGTTAAAATACCCCTCACACACTAAAAAGTCCTTTAGTGTCATGCTTCATCATAGGGGTCTTCCCGCCCCTATAACGGGACGGGGCGTGCTACGACCAAACGAACTACGCGGGAGCACTTAAGTTGTGACAGAGGCTATGTGTGGGCGTAGGGGTGTCAGTGAAAGTGTAGGGACCTAACAAAATGAGTGTGAAAAATTACAAAAGGTTAAAAATTCCCTGGCTTAGTAGAAAAAAATTATTTATTTATATCTCTAGCTGGAAACATTAAGAAGGGGTTGTGAGGTAGAGCAATAGCTTGCTACCTAGTCGACATGTTTCGTAAGCAGTCCCCTACTGCTTACTCATCAGGACCGTATAATGATCCCTACTACTAATAACTCAGTTCTACAGAGGTATGCCTACTGTCCTACAGACAATGCAGCAAAAATAAGCTGACTGTTTGGGCTTCAGGGCATGAGCTGGCCCAACTGAAGCAATGGTAAATGCAATGAGTACCAAAAATATTGACCTATTGCGGTCTCTGTAAAGAAAAGGAGAAAAAGAGAGAGAAAAACCAACATAAATCCGTGGTGAACACATGGAACTGACTGTTGATACACAAAACTTAGGTGGTTGTAAAGCACAGTAGTAAGAGAGCGCCTTGAGGATTAAAGGCGGTTGTTTTGCCTGTAAGTGATAGACAAAAACAGTGCTCCTCTCATAACTGGCCACCCATTGCCATATTTGTATAGTGGGATCCACGTGATATTAGGGTCCACTCATGTCTCATCATACATACACACAATCATGACTCCAAGCACTCTCACAAACAAACAAATGGAAGATGATCAGGAAACCCTCGTTCGCATCTTTTTTATATAGGTAAAAAACGGTAGGCGTTTTTTCTAGAACCTTAACACTGGTAATATACGTACTCTTTTCAATAGTTTTCAATGCCCCATGAGCTTGCAGGTGAGGGGTGTTCAGCACGGTTGACTGCAAAAAAAAACCGCACCTATGTGTCATTTACGGGACATTTCCATGCTGTTACTAGCCCCTAAGACCCATTTATTAAAGACTCGAGGTCGGAGTCTCTTACTCACATCACCGGCAGAAGAAAGAATCCTTATTCCTACCCCCGTGCTGCTCCGAGGATTGCCGGTCTCGTGTGTTCGGCATTGTTAAAAACACTTCATTTCCGCATCGTCATTCGTGTGGGTGCGGCTTACTCAGAAGAAGCTGGAGCGCTAAACACTTAAGATGGCTGCTGCTTTTCGGCGCGGTTTGAGGGAAAAAGGAAGTCTTTCTACACTTTTGATTTGAATGGCAAAAGTATCGAATAATGGGTGTGTAATATTTATAGACATTTAAACAGTGATATAAGGAAGTCAATGGTAGGGTCATAAAGAAAATCAAAAAACGACACATCCAACATAGTGGGGTAATAAAGGAGAGTATTTTCAGATGGTAGTAGCCAGATATTAGGATTATCTATTACAGATGAAGATGAGTTCATTTATAGCTGTCCCCAGGGTATGTCATCGTTCAACCCAGTTTTGCGGGATTGAATGCGAAACACCCATCTTTGTTCTTTTTCTAAAAGAAATTTTTCGTTGCTGACCAGTTCTATCACAGTCCACGAAATTTCCTCTGGTTTGTGGTTCTTTTCCAGAAAATTATTGGTGAGTTTCGTGCTGGATTTTTTGCACTTCATAGTGCTCTTATGTTCGCCTATCCTGATTTTCACTGCCCTGCTTGTCATTCCTACATATTCAAGTTTGCAGGGGCAGGTGATCAGGTATATGGCATTAGCACTGTTGCAGTTGCTGAAGGTTCTCTGTTCCCAGACCTTGCCATTGTTGAAGGTTAGTTTTTTACTCTTCTTAGTAAGGCAACATACTTTACATCCTCCGCACGGGTGATGGCCCAGTACAAAATTTGGATCTCTTTGTACATTGATGTTGTTCGATTTGGGTCTCGTGTGAACCAAGACATCTCTTATACTTTGAGCTTTTTTGTGTGCGAACATGGATTTAGGTATCTGCAGTCCGCCACTGTTCAAAATTTTCCAATTTTTATTTATGATTCTCGTCACCAGGTTAGAACTAGTGTTGTATGTTGTCACACAAATGGGTCGTTTTTCTTCATCCTTAGGTATTTTTGCTTCCAAAAGACTCTCACAGCAGTTGTTTTTGGCTCGCTTGTATGCCTGGGCGATGATACGGTTTGGGTACATCTGTGCTTTTAGTTTCTTTTTCAAATCCTCTGATTGTGATTTGAAGTTACTAATCTCTGTACAGTTCCTGCGAAGGCGCAGAAACTGACCGTAGGGGAGGTTATCCCGTAGATGTTTCGGGTGAAAGCTGTTGTACATTAGGAGACAATTCTTTGAGGTGTTTTTGAAATGAGTTGTGGTCACTAATCTTCCATTTTTAGGAAAGATATTCAAGTCGAGGAAGACCAAGTTGCTGTTGGAGGTTATGCTCGTGAATCTCAAGAAATCATCTTGTAGATTCAGCCATGTTAGAAAATGTTCGGAATTCCTTTCATCTCCATCCCAGATGATAAGGATATCATCGATGTATCGTTTCCACAACTTGATGTTGGATCTGAAAGGATTGTTGGGATTCAGTATTTTCGTTACCTCTAAGTGGTGCACATAGAGTCCAGCTATGCTAGGAGCAAATGTGCTTCCCATGCTGGTACCGTGTTTTTGTAAATATAGGGTGCCTTTGTGTTCAAAAAAATTCTCTTTTAATGCCAGAGAGCAACAATCCATCACCACGTTACGTGGTGTTTGATATTCCCAAAAGTCTTCAAAGAGTACATCTTCAATGATTTCCAAGGTAGCTTGGTGTGGCAGACTGGTATAGAGGCTCTCCACGTCACAGCTGATTAATAGCTGCGTATTTGGGTCAAAAGTGACCTCTTCTTGCAAATTCAATACATCTTTGGTATCCCTGAGATACGTAGATGTTTTTTGAACCATGGGTCTGAGGAAGGCATCCGCAAATCTAGAGACAGGTTCTAGAATAGACCCGATGCCAGAGACGATAGGTCGTCCTGGGGGATTCTGCAGATCTTTGTGAATCTTGGGTAGGGTGTATAGATAAGGGATTCTGGGATTCTTCTGACAGAGAAATTCACCTTCTTTCTTCGTGATCCAGTCGTGTGCTAATGCCTCCTCTACCATTGTGCCGATCTTGGTTTTTATTCTTTCTGTGGGGTCTGTATGAAGGACTTCATAGTTTCTTCTGTCCTGTAGCAGTCTCATGCATTCATTGTCATATTTTTCTATGTTCTGTATAACAGTAGCACCGCCCTTGTCGGCTGGCTTAATTATGACTCCCTTGTTGTTACTCAGGTCTCGCAATGCTTTCCGTTCCTCATTGGTGATGTTATGAAAAACGTGCTTTTCTAGAGGGTTTAGATCCTCAAGCTCCCTCATTACCGCTTTCTCAAATGTTAGTAGTTCAACTGGGAGAGTGTTGTCCATAGGAGTAAACCTAGATTTAGGTCTTAAGTTGGTGTCTCCATGTTCCGTTTCATCCTCCTTGTCTTTGAAAAAGACTTGCAACTTCAGACGTCGCATGAATTCTTATACCTCTTTGCAGAGGTGGAATTTATCCATGTTGGCTGTGAGCACATAGCCTAGGCCCTTCTCCAAAACTCTTTTCTGTGGGTCTGTTAATTCAGTGTCACCACCAAACTCACTTCTGGTTCCTCGTGGCGCCTGTCATGCTTCTTGTTGATACCCGGGGGGTTTCTTCTTCTTTGATGTTCCAATGCACTGTGGTGCCCCTCCGGTTCCTCCCCTTCGTCCGTCCTTGGCGCGCCCCTAAAAAAGGAGTTGAAGGGTCAAAATAGCTATAGTCTTGTTGTTGGTATCCCCAAGTTGGAAAAGGTCCCTGCGGGTGTTGAAAGGGGGCTGGAACATATTGTTGTTGCGGGGGGTACATCATGTGGGGATGGAAATTGGTCCATCCTCTTGTACCTCGAAAATTAGGTCTGCGAAAGTTCCTCCTATTACCCCGGTATCTTGGACTTCTGTTCCGACTAGAATTCGAGCTATTGGATCCTGAATCAGATACTTCTTCATCAGTTGTATTTTCATTGGTTGATTTATAGTCGTCTTTAATATAGGGGTAGATCTTCTCCTTTGTCCACCGACTGGTGTCTTTCTTCAATTTCTCATATTTGCTTTCTTTGAGAGTGGTTTCAAACTCATTTAATGATTTGTTCATTTCATCTAAATATTTTTTGATGTCGGCGGGAGATTCATAACTCTTTAGGCGGACTTCTATGGTTTGTATTTCTACCTTGAGTTCACTAGCCAACCTGCTTGCAGTCTTTATAATGAGAACAATCCAGTCTCGGGTGCATCGGCACGAGATTTTGGACCAGTCGATTTTGAAGGTCTTATCATGTAGGAAAATGAAAGGTTTGTTACGGACTACGAGGCCTGATGGTGCAGTGTTTACTTTGAGGTATTCGGACATCAATAGGCCATGGATTGCCGTTTTTATATGGGTTCTCCTTAATTCCTCTAGTTCATCCCAGTCATTATTTCTTGTTAAAGGGCCTGCGGTGTTCAGACCCTCAAAAGTTCCCAGGGTTGCCATGAGGTTGGAAATTGTCACAACTTAAGTGCTCCCGCGTAGTTCGTTTGGTCGTAGCACGCCCTGTCCCGTTATAGGGGCGGGAAGACCCCTATGATGAAGCATGACACTAAAGGACTTTTTAGTGTGTGAGGGGTATTTTAACAAGCACACTGTGCTCTCAACTTTCTATACCTAAGAGAGAGCCTAGTATCACTCAGAAAATTAAATATAAAAATTATCACTTTTTTCACCTTTGATAGAATCTCTTTGTTTATACAGTTGTAAATTCTCCCCCATCTATAACTATCGACTTAGACAATCAAAGTAAACTACAGACTCGCAACCATGGTAATTGTGATCATGAGGATGATAATGACCCCCTGATACCAGCAGGGGGGAGGAAGATCTAAGTGTGCAACAGAATGCGGAATCCGGAGACCTTTACTCTTTGTCAGAACAGTCGCTACCTTCATCCTGCGAGGACTTAGTCTTACAATATGCCCAGCATATGAATATGGAAGGGGGGAGCCCTCATAGTAGTATATGCTTGGATAATTCAGTAGATATAGTTGAAAGTAGTCCATCTACAGTTCGCAAAAATGCAGAAAAAAAGGTAAATAATAAGGGCGAAAACGGCACCCAGCATCAATCTCAAGAAGGCTCCACCGGACGGTTTGGACGGGGAAATATCGTTATCAATGATTTATGACTCCATAATATCCTTGCACGATGAAACTAGAGAAGAAAGCCAGAGGGTTCAGAATCTCTGTCGAACACTACAGAATTCGGTTCGCAGATTAGCAAATTCACAGGCGGACTTTACATCTAGATTTAATGAGGCTGAGACCTGCATTTCAAATTTAGAAGATGACGTAGTGCAACAGAAAGTAGCCACAGAATCATTACAGGCGATAAAAGAGGATACGCAATGGAAGTTAGCTGACTTTGAAAATAGAGCCGCGAAGAAATAATCTGTGGGTTCTACAAGTACCAGAAGGAAAACAGGGCCAAGATGCTTGTAAATTTATAGTGGATTTATTTAAGAATGCCTTTCCAGAATTAAGCAAATGGGATTGGGAAAGGGAAATTGAGAGAGTGCATCGGTTCCCTTTCAATACTCGAGTACGTACAGGTCAACCTGCAGGAGACTCTGGTGGACAAACCACGGTTAGACCTAGGGCAATGTTAATTTCTTTTAATTGTTTCTTGGCCCGCAAGGATGTTTTCAAACTTGCTCGCCCGGACAAGCGGAGAACTGGCCCTGGCTTTTGAGTTTTTTGTAAGACCTGATTTCTGCAGATACACCATGGAAAGCCGTTGGCAGCTTCGCCAATTAATTACACTTTTTCAGGCTAAAGGGGCACAAGTCTATTTAATGAATCCCGCAAAATTGAAGATAATATACTAGGATCGCACACAATTTTTTTCTACAGCGGGAGTTGCTAAAGAGTTTTTGAATAGCATTCATTAAAGTATTGGCTAATCGACTGGAAATTGAACCTGGACTACAGATTTCATGTACTGTTGTTTTTTCAATTTAGTACTCTCTTGTTGTCTCTTTCCCTTCCTAACTTTGGAGATAATGCATCATGGTTGATGATTATCATTTGCTTTATAGATACTTTTTGTTCTCCTGTATATGAATGATGATATTTGTTTATGGTTGGCTTGTGGGCAGGAGTAGGGAATTTGGCAGCTGGCATCTACAGGACCATAAGTCATAAAGCCTTGTTAAAGGGAAGGGTGGGGTGGGAGGGGGGGTTTTGGGGTTCTGGGGAAGAGGGAGGTAGGGGAGGTCACGGTAGTGGGGTAAAAATGGGGAAAATAAATTCACAGTTTCAGCATAAAAGAGTTAACGAAAAAGCAACAAAATGTTCTTGTGGGACAAAGGTACTGTTTAGATTGTTGCAGTTTTACCAGGAAAATTGGCATGATGCTTGATTGCGTCTAGAGATATTCAAATACGTTCTTTAAATGTCTCTGGCTTAAATAATATCAATAAAAGAGGGTAGCCGCTGAATTGCATTACATTCACCCGGATATTGTTTGTGTTCAAGAGATGCACTTACCGTGGAGTAAACACCATTTGTTATCTGAGTTGGGATTTTCTGTCCTAGCCTCCTCGCAACAATCAGTAATGACTCGGGGGGTGGCCATTTTAGCAAAAACGAACATATTCATCGCTCGTCGAAAATTAACAGACAAACTAGGCCGCTGGGCTATAGTTGAACTCGTCGGGCGTTTCAGGAACTTTACTTTATGTAATATCTATGGGTCTAATTTAGATGAAGCAGCAACTTTGGAAGAATTGCATATTGAGCTTGCAACATGGCCTACCCCGTTAATTATTTGTGGGGACATGAACATTAATTTAACCATTCAAAATTTTGTGGGAGGTCCAAAAAGCTATAAAGGGCGAAAACCATAGGTGTTTAAAGCGTTGTTTAATATATTAAAGGACCATGGTTTGATAAATGTATGGAGCACATTATTCTCGACAGACCCCGGACATACGTTTTATTCCTTTTCCCATAAAAAGATGGTGCGGCTAGATTATTTTTTTGTAAGTACCGCTTCTTTGGCCAGGGCTGGAATGCAGATTTACCCTAAAATTTAATCTGACCACTCCCCGATTGTATTAACATTGTCTGGCTGGGGGGAAACTGGTAGACTTAAAAAAATTTCCTTAGACCGGAAGCTGTGTATTAGCGTGCCGGTACCCAGTTCCACTATCTATCTAACTGTGTCCCTATGTTCATTATGTATGCATGATGCCCCTGGGTCCTACCACATCACATTGTGCTGGCACAGCGCACGCAACCATGTTACCTCTGGCAGTGGGGAAGACTTTGGTTATGTAACTTTATCTGGGTCATTATATAAGCACAGGAGTAGAGACTGGATCATTACAGTACTGCAAGAAGAGTGTATAGTGAATTTGGGGATAGGCGGAGTGATTGATAAGTACATATGTTGGTGGAGCCTAATCCCCGAGCACAAGCTTGGTTCTAATTGGCAGCCCTCCATTTGCCAAAAACGGACATTTGGGCTTTGCATGGCCCTGTATTGCTTCAGCTGCAACACTCCACTGAATGTGCAATAAACATTCATATCCACACAGATGTGTCATGATCATGATCTTTCATGTGTGGAAGTATGGATGAATGTACTGTCTGTGGTTTCCCCTACCTTCCATGTTGGCCATGTTGTGGGACTTGGGTCACTTGCGGCCCGGGTGGTGGCAACACTACAACAGGGACACCTGCGGAACCATGCCCAGAGCTCCGGAGTCATTATTCACAGCCTCATGCAGGACTGGCATATACCAGGCCAGCACACAAGTTGGGACGACAACACTACATGGCCCAGGTTTTCATTGTAGTGATCTACTGGTCACAAGTCTAGTTGTCAGTATGCCACAGCCACTCCCTCACGGCTGGTATACACCCACACCACACCCATCAAGCACAGGTTATATCTGTAAGAGACATTAGTTAGTGATATGTAGTACTAGTACATTTCTTTTATTCCTAGACAAAATTGGGAGTGGTGTATATGGCATCTAAAAATATTAAATGTATTTTCTAGGCATAACACCATCTGCACAGCCATCCACCAGTGTCGGGGCCAGCACGGAGGAGGGCACTCCAGGGGCGGATGCGGTGCCACAGCCAGCAGGAACTGCTGTGGGGGATGCCACGGTAGTGGCGGGCAGTGGCAAGCTATTATATTCCTTACGTATTGAGATTGCAGAGTGGGCTCTCTGCAGGGGTGTATATGTTGTACAGTACAAGTACACTTTACTGTTAAGAAGACTTACAAATTTAGAAATACATTTTTGTCAACCAGGTAGAAGACAGTCACCCTTGACTTCTCATTAGCAATAGCATTAGCGGCTGGAGTTGACCAGTAACCAAAGGCCTCCTCTAAATTTGACTTCAACTCAGCTGTGAAAGTTTTATCGAGAAGCCAAGTCAGATCAGAGATGAACTTGATGGATGGGATGAACGAAAAGGGAATGAAGGGTGAAAGGAAGGACGAGCGAGTTAAAATTAATGACTGGCAAAGAATGATATATGTTTTTGAATGCTGCCCGAGGTGGCTGGGAATCTGATGCATGGCCGGTTAAAGGCTGAAGCACGGATGGGTGGAAGGATAAAGAAAAGAGGACAGCATGGCTGACGGTTTACAAAATAAAATGGAAAGTTTGTTTTTCGGTGCAAAAAAGTAAGGTTTGTCCAGTTGAGACATTATGAAGAGTGATTAACGTTTACTTTGAATGGATGGATGCCGGGATGGTATCTTCCTGATAGATAGCATAGGTGTATGTAGACAGAGTAGATGGTAACTGGATGAAGAGTGTTACTTTGAAGAGCATGTAACACCGCACCTCCATGCCAGAGTAGCAAAGCAGAGAAAGAAGTTGTAATTTTTCAGAATACTACCATGACTAGTACCAGTAGTTTGCAAGCACAGCATACATCCGGTGATTACTGGGACCACTCACTACCTCTGCTAAAACATTTTTTACAACTCTGTCATTGACATTAATGTGTGGCCTATCGGTGTTCAGTCAATCTAAAACAAAGCCCCTTCAAGTTATCCCAAATTTAAGCAAATATCCTGTGAAGGGATAGATGATCATATTATCTTCTTCATTTTCCTTTGGAAGTAGTAGTCAGGGGCAGGCCAGGGTGAAAGTTAAAGTGAAAATTGAAATAATTGAGCAGTAGCCCTTGTAACAGAGTATGGCCAATGCCACCCGTAATACAGAAGTAAGAGCTTCACCACCTGCATGTACTGGACTGGTAATCTTAAAGAGCATTGGTTACAGTATGTTTTTCTTTCTTCATATAGATACTCCTTCTAAACTAACTAGGAAGGAGTTGGCTAGACGGCCCGGCAACGGAAGCTGGAGGCAATTGTCGCCGAATATCGGTGGCTGGTGGCCCAGGAGGAGGAGGACACTCAGTCTCAGTTACAACAACATTCACGACAGCTGCATCCTCCTCCGCTGCCCCTGGGTCATACGGCCAGCGCAAACCTCCAGCAGTACGTAGCCGTGGTCCGGCAGCCACCCGCCAACGCCGAACAGCAAAAACAACAGCTTCCCCCCACAGTACCTGCAATTGCAAGGGGCGTGTGCACCGCTTGACCCTGACAGTGTCCCACCTTGAGCAGGAGGTGGAGAGGCAGAAAGCCCTGCTCAAGGACCTCCGGAGAGAGCTGCGTGACCACCTGACCAAAGGACACCGCCGGCGGAAGTATAGAGACTATCCCTTGCCCCTTTTTTAAAGACTTTTGGGGGGTGGGAATTGGGCGTTGGGTTTTTTAGACTTTTGGGGACTGATTTGATTCATGGACATTGGTTGGGCTTAGGGAGGGGGGTGGGTTGGTTCTTCTTGTGGGATAGTTTATTTTTGTTAGGGCTCCAATAATTATTTATTTATCTACTTAAACATAGCATACACGTTTTCTTTTACTGTTTTGTGGGGGAGGGCGGGGGTTAACTGTACGTTTGTTTTCCTGAAACTTAACTGGCTGGTTGATTCAAATTTTTTAATCGCCCAAATTTGTACAAAAGTGCCACTGACAGAGTTAGTCAATTCAATTGTCCTACTACTTTACTTGTACTACTGTCAGTCTCTCCTCTCCTCCTACTCCATTATTCTTCCTCCCCCAAAATGCTTATCTTACCTGTGATTCGTGTTTGAGAATAGGGCTAGGCACAGGGCTGGGTGCATGGCAAATGGTGATTAAGGTTTGCTATGTAATCCTGGACAGATGAAATGTCATTGTTGTGGTGGTAGTAGTAGTGGTGCACACTGGCAGTAGCAGCATATGAAAAAAAAGGAAATGAAACATTGAGTGGCCCGAGTGTAGCATTAGAACAGTACGATAGATACTACAGTACACAGTAAGAATATATCCTCGGATTCCTTAACCAGCCTTGAAATTGATTTTCTGTTGCTTTGACCTTATCCTCCCCAGCAAGTGTGTGGAATTATTGTTGTCCTTTAGTCACACCTCAATGAAAACCACACAGCCCGGGGGAAGAAGGTTAGGGTTAGAAAATTGGATGGGAATGGGGGTTTTTGTGAAAGTTTTGTGCAGAGAGGAAAAGAAACACAGCATGGACAAACAACAAATGAAGAAAAACAAATCTTTGGATACGAAGATATCCATAAATCTTTTAAGGGACATAAAGGAAGCGCACTACTGCATGCATGAAGTTGTTTGCTAAATGGATGGTTAGGTTAGTGGAAAGTAGTACTTACTACAACTTACTAACTATGAAGAAACAATTTGACAGTACAGGGCTGCTGTAATTACATACTTTCACTTGCCTATCTTCCCTCAGAGAGAATAAACACTTATTAGTACATTAAATTAGTTTTAAAAATAGCAAAGAAACTTATCAAATAGCTGGATGGAGGAATTTGAAGCAAAGAGCAAACAAACACACAGAATCACACTCATAGAAGTTCACAACAATAACATTATTTAAAAGATAAGGAGAAATGAAGAGGATACTGTAACTGTATGTTGTAGTTGTCCTGTTCAATTTGGGAAGTTGCATGCATCCAGCCATTCCTCTTATTCGCGGTACTCCTCCATTCCATCTGACGCTCCGTCGATCAATCTTGGTGACCAGACAGACACACTGTCCACTGCCTGCCTGGCAGATGCGGAATTGCGGATCGCTAATGGTAAGCCTGAGTTAATTGTTTTTCCCATTGCACAGGGTAAAATCCGGCCTGTAATTGCTGATGGAAAGACAGGACGTGATATTAAAAAACACCACAGAGAAAAAGTATATGGTACTGTGTGTAGTGCAAAAATAACACTTTCAGTTTCAGAGGCGACAGTAGTATTACATACAAGCATCATTTCTAAAGTGCGTACTCTGAGTCTCCTTTTCAAGGATAGTAATTAGCACAGAGCACTGCAGGCCAGGGTCATGCAGACGTTCAGGGCAGGCACCACTGAGTGAAGCAACCTTATGTAGCATACCTTATTGACACAGACGAACAAAACATATCTAATTGTATGCAGCAAGCCACATAGCAGCAATTGTACATGAACTGCTGTCTGGACTCTGGCATAACAACACTACACTGGCTCGACCACTCCATACCACGACTAGACAGACATGTAGTTCTGCTGTGGTTGTTGTTGACTTGTTTACCTGTTTGCCACTCACGAAATGGCCATAGTTCTTCCGTAAACCAATGATGATGATCCATCCATCCCAGTGAGTGACTGTAAAAAAAATATATATTATGTAACTTTGATCATCAAGACTCATCATCATCATGGTATATTGGCAAACTCAATGTTGTTCATGCAGTCGCAGTCTACACACACAGTGAGTCCAAGGACATTTTTCATATTAAAAAATACAACATAGTGGCCCCTGCAGTAGAAGTGGAATTTGAATTAAACAAGGTAAAAAAAACAGAGTAGACTTGTGTTACATTTAGTGTGTAAAAGATTAAATAATAACAGAAGACATATGATGATTCATTTCATGCACAACAAACAAACAGCAATTGCTTTCATCAGAGCCAGACAGACAGTGCTGTCCACTGCATGCCATCTCATTATTCATTACCTGTTCCACTTTTTGTACGCATCTTGTTCTTAAAGTGAAGGCCCACAGGGCAGACCTCTCTGTGTCAATTTCAGAAGTAACTGTCAGCAATCAGCACATAGTCAGTCCCACTTCTTTTGAGAGGACTTGTCTACCAAGCGACAGTTTCTTCATTCTGCGTAATCCAGCCATCTGCCTTGAGGGAAATGGATAGGGGGAGTCTGGAGGAGGAGGATAGAGGAGCATGACTGAGTTGTGAACATGTGAACTTCATGATTGCAGACAGCGGCACCTTCAATAAGGAAATAAGACGAAGACAGTGCTCCTGATGGATTTATTGTGATTAGAGTTTTGTTCTGGTAAAAGTTGCAAAACAAAGAAAGACACACAGGAGTAAAAGTGAATAAGGAGTCAGGACTAGGCATGGGCAAATTTTGCGGATCTCGCGTTCGCGGATTTGCGAACTCGCAATCCGCAAAATCCGCGAATTCTCGTGAATTTGCGGATTTTTTTTTTATGTTCGCACGGGTTTCTGCAAGTTCGCGAGGGTTTTGTACAATTTCGCAAATTGCGAAATTGTACAAAACGCGTGCGAACTTGCAGCAACCCGTGCGAACACAATAATATGAAGAGAAAGAAGCTCCTGGTCACAGGAACAGCACGGGGATTGCGCTCATGAAAGTCAAGGATGCAAAGGCCTCTACCCAGCATCACAGCTGATTTTCCACAGTAGATTTGGGAAGAGGCACACCTGTCCCGCCTCGAAGATGCTCATGATTGTTTCTGGGCTAATGAATGAGTCACTGATTTTGAGCATCAACTAGTTCGAGCGACCATGTGCGTGTTACTATGCAATCGCCCCGAAGGGCGCAGGGGTCCCTTGAGTGAGCTGTCCATCATAGTGGGTAAATGGCGGGAAGACGGTGCAAACCGCGAGTGTGTGGGCTGGGCCAAACGGGCAGGGCTACCATGTGAGTTCACACATGCTTTTAGTGTGTATAAAAGGTCAGAGAAAGATCAGTTCAGCAGATGAAGAGAAATAAGCTCCTGGTCACAGAAACAGCACGGGTATTGCGCTCGTGAAAGTCACGGATGCAAAAGCCTTTATCCAGCATCACAGCTGATTTTCCACGGTAGATTGTGAAGAAGTCACAGGAAGGGCATGGTAAATATTTTAGGATGGCGCCGGCAAGCTGCCAGCGCCATCCTAAAATAGTTACTAAATTAGCTTCAACAGGAAGCTCTAATACATGGGTACTCACAAACTTTCTCTAAGGGGCCAAATTTACAGTGTAGTTTGTGGCCGAGGGCCGCACCGGTGGGGGCGTGGTCAGTGAGAGAGGGGGCGGGGCTAGAGAAGAAAAAAAAACCTGTGACCATGAGGTTGAACACAGGCCCTGGCAGCGGATGTCTTTGTCCACTGAGCTACCAGACCGAGAATACACACATATCTCTCTCTCGGTCTCCCTCCCTCTCTCTCTTTCTCTTCCTCCCTCCCTCTCTCTATTTCTCTACCTCCCTCTCTCTCTCTCCGTCCCTCACTCTCTCTGTCTCCCTCACTCTCTCTGTCTCCCTCACTCTCTCTGTCTCCCTCACTCTCTCTGTCTGTCTCCCTCACTCTCTCTGTCTGTCTCCCTCACTCTCTCTGTCTCCCTCACTCTCTGTCTCCCTCCCTCCCTCTCTGTCTCCCTCATTCTCTCCGTCTCCTTCCCTCTCTCTGTCTTCTTCTCCCTCTCTCTGTCTCCCTCCCACCCTCTCTGTCTCCCTCCCTCTCTGTCTCCCTCCCTCTGTCTCCCTCCCTCCCTCCCTATCTCTGTCTTCCTCCCTCTCTCTTTCTCTACCTCCCCTCTCTGTCTCCTTCCCTCTCTTTCTCTCCATCCCTCTCTTTTTCTCCCTCCCTCTCTTTTTCTCTCCCTCTCTCTCTGTCTCCCTCACTCCCTCCCACTTCCTCCCTCCCTCCCGCCCTCCCTCCCTCTATCTCCCTCCCTCTCTCTGTCTCCCTCCCTCTCTGTATCCCTCCCTCTCTTGGTCTCCCTCCCTTTCTTTGTCTCCCTCCCTCTCTCCGTCTCCCTTTCTCTCCCTTTCTCTGTCTCCCTCCCTCTCTCTCCCTGTCTTCCTCTCTCTCTCTCTCCCTCTCACCCTCTTTCTCCCTCCCTCCGTCTCCTCCCTCCTTATGCCTCTGCCTCCCTCCCCTCCCCCTCTCTCTCGCTCCCCGACTCTTTCCCTCCCTCGCCTTCCCCTGACTCACCCTCTCTCCCTCTCTCTCTCTCTCTCTCTCGCCCTCACCTGACTCTCTCCCTCCCCTGACTCTCTTCCTCCCTCCCCTCGCACTCCCTCCCCCCCTCACTCTCCCTCTGTCTCTCCCTCCCTCGCCCTCCCCTGACTCTCTTCCCCCCTCACCCTGCCCTGGCTCTCCCTCTCTCTCCCTCCCCTGACTCTCCCTCTCCCTCCCTCCCTCCCCTCACACTCCCTCCCTCTGTCTCTCCCTCCCTCGCCCTCGCCCTCCCCTGACTCTCACTCTCACTCTCCCTCTCCCTCACCCTGCCCTGGCTCTCCCTCCCTCCCTCCCTCCCTCCCTCCCTCTCCTCTCCTCCGACTCTCCCTCTCTCTCCCTCCCCTGACTCTCCCTCTCTCTACCTCCTTCACCCCCCCTGGCTCTCCCTCTATCTCCCTTCCCTGACTCTCTTTTTCTCGCCCTCACTCTCCCTTCCTCAACCTCCCCTGTCTCTCCCTCCCTCTGTCTCTCCCTCCGTCTCACCCTCCCCTGACTCTCCCCCTCCCTCTCTCACTCCCTCCCTCGCCCTCCCCTGACTCTCTCACTCCCTCAACCTCCCCTGACTCTCCCTCCCTCCCTCTGTCTCTCCCTCCCTCGCCCTCTCTCTCCATCTCTGTCTCCCCATCTCAGTCTAGGCGAGGTGTAATAATTCTATTAGAAATATCACGAAAAGCAAGAGCTATTTGCTGCACACATCGAACCACCTTCCCCAGCCTTCCCAAAATCTGTAGCACATTATTAGTGACACCCTAATGTAGAGGGTGCACGAGAGCTGGCTGGACCACTGCAGCAGAGATCAAGTGTAATCCGGAGGGCAGAGATTCCAAATAAGGCTGGGCTGATTCAGACTTTCATCTCTTCAGTGTCGATAAAACAAATGCTACTCGAGGCTGCGCAGCGTGATCTCCAAGTTCATGCTCGGCTCGGTTCAATCAGTCACGGGGTTTGTCCTGATCACTGTAATTGTCCAACAATCCCTGCCCCTCCCGCCACCCCCTCCCCCCCCCTGGGGCAGCCACGGATGAGTCAGCTTGCCTGGCGCACACACAGCCGGAGCACTACACAGGTCTTTAAAAGACTATTAAATCGTTAATGAGGCTTTGTTCTGTTTCACCTCTTCTGAGGCCCCTGCAGCTCCACTCTATGGCTGGAATTTCCCGCCCCCCCTAGAGCAGAGCCTCTCCGAGTCAGGCTGCATCAACCGGCAGTGTTTACTAAAACTCTTGACATTTTTTTTTTAAACTGGTACATGTCTGCAAGGTCCGGCGGGCCGCCAAGGAAGGCTTGCCGGGCCGCCACCGGCCCGCGGGCCGTACTATGAGTACCCCTGCTCTAATAGATAAGATCGAGCACCTGCTTTATTTTATCTATTAGAGCTTCCTGTTGAAGCTAACTTAGTAACTATTTTAGGATGGCGCTGATAGTTACAACAGGCAGGCTTCAACTTTTGCCCCCGGAAAAATCCGCCGCTCGCGGATTTGCGAATTCTCGGTAAATTCGCGGGAGTTCGCGGATCGCGAATTTACCGAAAATTCGCAAAATCCGCGAGCGGAATGGATTTTCCGCTCATACTTAGTCAGGACGAAAAAAAAAGGAAGTCAGTTTCAGGCCTAGGTGTCAGGGAAGTAGAGCTCGTCCTCAAACTCTGTGAATTAAAACAGGAGTAGGTCAGCTAACAGAGAAGAACTTCCGTAACCTAAGTCAGTGTCCTCTTCTTCCGGCGTGGAGGCACATATTTTGTAATCTGGTGGTATGAAGTGCTGATTCATCTTGATCATTGTTAACCCCTCCACATTTTTGGGCGAGGGGCGGGTCCTTTTTGAAGTTACAATGGCACCAGCAGCACTGAAAACACGTTCAGAAGACACACTTGCGAGTGGGCAAGACAAATAATTTAGAGCCAGCTTATTGATTAGTGCCCATTGACCCCTTTTCCCAAACCAATACAGCAATGGGTTGTGATCAATGTAGACCTCTGTTGGGTCATCCAAATAGGCCTGCACCATCCACTCAAAGTCATCCAGGGCTGCACCACTTTGCGTACCATCTGTGGCCTTTGCATCAGCACTGGAACGAGCAAACCCTTGATGAGTTATCCAATCTGCTTCTGACAATATCATGGCTGGGCCTGGTGCAGGTGAGGATGATGATACTGTTGCTGGTGTAGGTAACGGCTGTGAGGGAAAGTGACTGCCTTCGGCCACAGAAGTGGACCTTGACGATGGATGGCCTGCTGATTCAGTAGTACTTCTGCTAGTTCCTTTAATTTCCTGCCGCTCCTTTTCGAACCGAGTGGCTGACAGAGCTAGCCAATGTTTGTACTTTGAAACATCTGCTTCAGCAAAAGTAATGAATGCTTTGCTGGAAAGTGCCTTCTTGTACCGTGGATCCAGAATAGTGGCACAAATGTAATGTTGTTCTGTATGTATTTTTTTAAGCCTTTCATTGTCAACTAGGCGGGTTAATAAGCTCCCCGCCAACGGATATACGTCGTGCTGTCAGTATCATCTTTGTATGTTGAAGACACCACCTTCAGTTGGTGCTCTAGCATGCACAACAATGGGATAGCTTTGCCCAAAGTACAGTCCTCCCGGCTGACTTCACGCGTGAAGACCTCAAAAGGACGAAGCATGTGTGTCAGGCTTTTAACTAGGTCCCATTCCTCCAACTCTAGCCTCATGTCTTTCATAGAAGAACCCCGTGCAAAGACATACTCATTGATTACCAAGCAGTGCTCAGACAGATGCTCAAGCATGTAGAAGGTTGAGTTCCAACGCGTTACCACCTCCTGGATGAGTGCCCTGACTGGCACTCTACGGTTACGTTGAATGATCCTCAGCTGCTTCTGGGCCTTAAAAGAATGGCTGAAATGTGTGCAGATTCTTCGGCAGGTAGTCAGTAACTTACTGACTGTGTTTTCTTTTTTCAAGAAATCTTGAACAACAATGTTAATACTGTGTGCCAAACACAGCACTCTGAAATAGCCACCATCATTCATGGCCCTAACTATATTACTGCCACTATCCGTGGAAACATAATCAATCATGCGCTTTCTTGGATGCAGCCATTCAAAGACCTTACTGTTAAACTCCTCCAAAATGTTTACTGCAGTATGAGATTTCTCCATGGCAAACATGGCTACTGTTGCATGTTTCCGACTAGCTTGAAAAATTGTGGCAGTGTCAACAACACCTGAAGACATCTTTTCTCTAACCCCTGCAAAAGAGATCCATTGTCCAGTGATGCACATGTAATCAAGGGCTTGGCAACTGGTCCACATGTCTGTTGTCAGGTGGATAGTGTGAACAGCAATCTTCTGCAAAGCTGCCCCAATCACCTCCAGTACATCTTGATGTAGTGCTGGAACCGCAACTCTGTCAAAATAGGACCGGCTCGGAACCTTCCATTTAGGGCAGACTGTTGCGACAAAGTCTCGAAAACCCACCCCTTCCACGAAGGAAAAAGTAAGAAGGTCCAGCGCTAACATTTTAGCCAGCATTGCATTATAAAGACGTGCCGTTGGGTGGTTGCATTCAAATGGTGCCTCCGACCAAAACATGCTTTTAAGGGTGGTGTGGACCGTTTTCATATGTGATGAGGAGGATCCAGACCTCTTCAACCCAGTTAGGCTCAGTCATGTACTTTTTCGCATTGGTGTCTCGACCAGACTACTGTGCCTCCTTGATGTTTTTCGGGTAGAGGAGGGTGTGGGCGCTACCACTGCAGTGTTGCTGCCAGGGGTACCGTGTGTACCAGAAAAAAATTCTCGTGGTTGTTAACCTCCCCCCTGCACGTTCAGCTCCTCTTCATCATCAGATGCAATATCAATGTCTACATTTGGATTTGTACTTTTGGCTTTCCGGATGTTACCTAGGTGCGCTTCCCACTGGATAGTGTGGTGTTTTTGGAGATGACCTCTCTTGCCTCCGGTACCATAGTTGGTACCAAGCTTACCCCGACTAATTACAGTTTTACAAATCGAACAAATAACTAGGTTTTCCACCTTTTTGCAAATACTAAAGAAGTCACAAACTGGGGAGTTGAGATGTCTGGTGGTGGTGGTGGAGGTGCTACTTTCAATGCTAGATGAAGTGGAGGATGGGCGTGGCTGAATTCGACTCTGTTGTGCACTTACAGCACCACTACTTGAGGTAATGGAGTTTGAGCTGGATGGAGGTCCCTGCCGGCCCTTCTGACGAGAAAATATGGAAGCTGTAGGTCGTGTTGGTGTAGTAGTTACCTGTGTTAGTGTTGGTACCAGTGCCACGCCGCCCACATCCCGCTCAGCAGCAATTCGGGATAGGGTCAAAATGTCTGTCTGCCGCATGCCCGCTGGGGCTGGAGTGACGACTGTGATGACTGGGTCGTCATCGTCAGACTGTTCATCAGCACCAGAATACACCACTTCTACTTCTTGTTCATCATCATTACCCATAAGTGAAAGCCTTGCGGAAACCTTCCTTTTAGGCTTATCTACCTTTGTCGTCTCATGGTGTGCCTCCCTCTCAGACTGCATTATTGGGTTCCAATCAAGATCTAGATAATCTCTTGATTTCTTGATGTGCCCCTACAAGCATTGTGGGCAGTTGTGCCTCTTCATGCGCCTCTCCATGCGCCTCTACTTGCGCCTCTCCATGTTCCTCTCCATGCACCTCTACTTGGGCCACTCCTTGCACCTCTCCTTGTGCCACTCCTTGCGCCTCTGCTTGCACCACTCCTTGCGCCACTCCTTGTGCCATTCCTTGCGCCTCTCCTTGCGCCTCTCCTTGTTGCACCTGTGGTTGTCATTGCGGCTGTGGTTGAACACTAGTCAGATGAGTTACACCCTTTGTTGATTGGATTCTACTTTCTTGCGATGAGTCAACGCCAACATCACTGGTCGATGGTGATTGAGCAATTAAAGTGGCTGCTCTGCGGCACTGATGGTCTTGGGCCTAACTTGGCGTGGTAGCACTGAGACCAATGAAGCTGAGGTGCTGCTCCCTGCTTGGTCCCCGGTGGACACCGCTGCTGCAGCAGGCATAGTCTTTTTTCCCCCCAAAAAAGTGTCGGTGGGCACACCAGTTTTCTTGGTAATTGCGCCACTTGCTTCTTCTGCTCCTTCTTACTGGCAGTGGCACTGGTAGAGGAGCTACGGTCACCTTTCTTTGCGCCTATATTCTTCAGATGTCAGAACAGCAGGCTGCAGTTGCACGAGTTGCAAAGTTGTCTGTGGCCACACGGGACGTCACGTGACATTGTGCTGCACACACCGCAGCAGGACTTCTTCCTGGCACTGATGATGAACGATGAGGATGATTCGTGGTTCTCTTTGTGCACCTAAAAGCAAAGGAAGCCAGAGGAACATCAGTTAAATAAAGGTTGCATATGTCATGCTTCAATAACACCCAAAAACGGAAAGACCAAAAATAAAAATTGCAATTATTTCTAATCAAAAAAGGATGTTTACATTAATAGAAGAGAAACCACACAGAGAGAGTTGTTTCATGCACCACTGAGTAACCGTGAGCATAATGGATGAAAGCAAGGCAGACTGGGTGCAGGCCTATCGCACAAAGCACACTGCCTGGCTTCAAAATGGCCCCTTGACCCCCACCCATATGGCCGGACACTGCCTGGACCAGCCACAAAATGGCCCACACCCACGTGGCCAGGCCCAAACAACAACCCCAAAAAATCGAAAAACACACAAAAATCACCACAATCCAATGCCATCCATGCCCTAAATTTTGTTTAAATTCAAGACACCACACAGAAAGACTTGCTCCGTGCATCACAGAGTACCCCTGGGCATAAAGGATGATAGCAAGGCAGACTGGGTGCAGGCCTATGGCACAAAGCACACTGCCTGGCTTCAAAATGGCCCCTTGACCCCCACCCACATGACCTGGCCCTGCCTGGACCAGGCCTCAAAATGGCCCTCACCCACTTGGCCAGGCCCCAACAACACCCCAGAAAAATAAAAAAACACACAAAAATCACCACATTCCAATGCCATCCATGCCCTAAATGATGTTTAAATTCAAGACACCCCACAGAAAGCCTTGGTCCATGCATCACTGACTACCTCCTGGGCCTACTGGCTAGTATGGCTTTACACGCAACCCCAAAATAAAAAAAATCCCCATATAACAGTGAGCTATTCAATTCCATGACATAAATGATATTTAAGTTCAACAAAACTCACAGAAACATGTGTATCATGCACCCATGACTGACCCTGGACCTAATGGATACTGTGCCTACCCACAATATATATTTTTTTAAGTTGTGAAAAAGTTTAAAAAATTGTAGTTGCAGCAACTGCAATGCCCCAAACAAACAACACCAACTTACTTGTAAAATCTCAAATCCAAAAGTAATCCAAAAGTGATCCAAACAAAAAGTTCTCAAATACAAATATCCAGCAGCAGACACAAAAAGTAATCCTTCCAGCTCCAGATCCAAATAAAAAGTGACCAGGACATGGACAAAGCACTGGGAGGAGCCTGCTGGACAGGAACAGAAAGTTGGAGACTCTGGGACACTTCCTTCCTCCCACCCCCCCCAAAAATGGTCTTCTTGCACAAAAAAGTGCAGCCAAATGTCAATCTGAGGAGTTATTCTGATCCAAATCATCATTTTCAGAAGGTTTACGCTGCCTGCCATAGATTTCTTGTGCAGAATTGCAATATTTGCAAGTACGGGAAAGCGAGCTGTTCAAGTCTCCCGCCGGAAGTCAGCTGCGGGGCGTATCTACGTGTTCGCAATAGTTTTCTCGCGCGGTGCGTGATCACGGGCCCTTATGACCTATTCGCGTTTAGCAACTCTCGCAGTGCAAGATGGCGGGCCACTATGACGTACTTGCGGTCAAAAAGTCTTGCGCGACCACGCAGCCAGATCAAAAATGGCGCAGCGCACGCAAAACGGGAGGAAAAACAACTCGGTGAACTCAGAATCACGGTAAGTCAACGCCGCGCGTGGGAGATTGTATTTTTGAAGCGCGACCAAGCAAAAAAAATCCGCCAGCTTGCGAATTGCGAATTTTTTGACAATTTCGCGCGATTCGCGGACCGCGAAATTGCCAAAAATTCGGAAATTCGGGGAGCTGATCGGATTTTCAGCCCATACTTAATTGCGAGCTTGTATGAAAAACGTTCAATGACGTGGAAGGAAAGTTACCGACAGCTTTATCTTTAGGCAGGCTTCAGGATTTAAAGTATTCTATGGAGATTGTATTTGGTCGCTTGTCCTTTAAGTTGTGTCACCTGGACTGTTGAAGTGGCACTGTTTTTGCCTTAAGAATGTGAATGATGATGCCATCTTTTTTATCCCTTCATGTTTAGGTAATGCGCTATTCATACTGCATCGTCTACTGCCCTGGTGGCCAGTGACTCAGCAACTCCACCATGGGCATCAGTTTTGTTTGCCAGCCAAAAAGTAGGTATGCATAACTCTGATAGTAGGACAGAAATCCCTTTTCCAGGGCCTTATGCGAAGGCTCATAAACAGGAACATGAACTTAGACCCATGCATAACTTTGTTGTTTCCTTTACTCCTGTGCAGCTGCATTGGCCGCAGGGCATCTCAACTGATATTCTGACTCTGACCATACCTTTAATTATAACAACTTCCTATCAGAGGTGATTCCATCCCGTTACTGCCCCTATAATTAATGATGTATTCGTCAGCCTGTCACTGTCCTATTTACCTTAAGAAAGTGTTCATAAATTTGTTTGGACTAACAATCCCATTGTTAAATTTTGTGATATTAAGGACATCATGGAGGGACTGTGACTGTAAGTGCTACCCGTCGAGACTCTGCATTCAGCTTTAAAAGGACACTTATTGCTACTGTATAGAACATTCCTTACACCGTTAAGGCAATAAAGATTGATGTGCAAATCTATAAGGGCAAAAACAAAAACAATAGGCAGTTAAAAATTCAGCATCCACACTGTTTTCTTGTGAAAATATGACTTGCCAAGAAAAACTGCATCTAAGGATACATAAATGAACTGCGTTGGAAAAGAGCAATGTCACGCTCTATTCACTAAAAGCGGTACAAAAGGGGGTGGTAATGGACTTTAGCCCACTCTGCCATCCCAGTTCAGACATGGCTATATGCAAATCAGTCTGACCCTGTGCCTCATGGGAACAGTCCAGCCCGAACTGCCCGAACGCTCAATTCACTGGCATTTAAATTCTGTCTTTATGATTATATTAATAATTCCAGGAAAAAGTATACAAAGGCTTGATGAGAGATTAATTTGGTCCAGCTGTTCTTGAACAAGCATTTTAAGCACGTTCAACACGTTCACCCAGAAAATGTGTTGTATAAATAGTAAGCAAAAGCTAATTTTCACAGTGCAGATGCCAATGGAGAGGCCAAGCCATTACAATCACAATTTTTGCCTAATGTCATTAATATAAGGAATGTACAGCATATGAAAAATATTTTGTAATCAGTGATGAGATCTAGGAGGCAAAGACTCTGGGCCTCATTTATAATAAAGTAACATTGCTGTTAGAAAACAGGGATACGTCACTTTTTATTGCGCCTTCCTTCCGACACTAATGATGGGTCATATTTACAGTATGACACATCATGTCTCAAGGAGTTACAAATACGTCAGTATTTCTGACGTATCTGTAGGTGCAGTAATGTGCATTGCTGGAGTGTGTCATAAAAGTGACCCAACTCCATCAATGGGTCATTACACATGGGTAAGTCCCATGTTAATTGTGCCTTTGTCAGCCTTACGCCTGCAATGAGGCAGGCCTAAGATATTGACGCATTCGTGTTCTAGAATTGGCGTAGTGAAATCTTATGGATTTCACTGCGTCACTTCTATGATCATTTCTTGGGTTGGATGCCCCCCTGCATACATTATACCTGGCACAGGTATAATGTGGCGCAGGTGTTTACAAAGTGACGCATCTACTTAGATGCATCACTTTGTAAATATGACTCATTGACCCAACAATTCCTCTGCATCCAACTCTCGGCTCCAGACGCAAATCCAGCGAGGCATCCAGGCTCCAGGCTCAGGTCCAGCGAGGCATCCAGGCTCTCATCCTGGTCATACTGGATGTTGGGTGGCTTGGGGGGATTGTTGGTGTGTGCTGCAGTTGTGTCTATTTTCTATTGGACGTCGACTGATAGGCAATTATTTGATTAAAGGCAAAAAAATACTCATGTTGGGATGACTAACATGTGTTTTTTTGCAGTTAATGGACCTTTCGTTAGTTTTCGCCCGTTAACGCCGGAAACCCTATCCCCATCGAGCTAATGTTAGCGGCAGTTTTCACCGCTGATCCCTGAAGCTATCGCCATGTAGCAACGACTTGTAAATACGTCACTAACATGGTGATAATTTTCCGCTGTACGTGGCAGTAAGAAAACTGCTGCTAACTAACGTTAGCAATAGTTTTTGTTAGTCCTTGTACATATCCCCCTTTAGAGGCTTATTTACAAGCCCCTTGCGTCACTTTTCCCCATTTTAAAAATCATGCCTAGATGATTATTTTGACAAGGCTATTACTGTTTTTTGCACAAGTTGTTTCACCACTGACCAATGCTACTCATGCTTTAATTCTGCAGTAATCTTATTTAGCAGGAACTCTACCAGGCTAGACTAACTATTGACATTCCTTGGTCCATTTCTTTATGCTATGACGCATGTTTTTTTCCCAAGTGTTCCCTAAACTAAAGTACTAGACTTGTGGCTTCATCCACAGCAGGCCCTTGTTAAGAGCCACTCTCAACAACTTACAAGGGAGAATATTCCTCTTTAGAACATGTAGTAAGTGGTAACTTCTCAGACTAAGAGTGGCTTCTTTCTGTGCAGACGAGTATGAACAAAGTCAAGGATGATTATTTGCCTAGTTGAAGCTTAGAGGAGATGGGCTGGTTATATGCATTTAGCAACCAAGCTTTGTAATGTTTTTTGGCAAATGTTTCTAAGGTGAGGTGCGATAAGAAAGAGCCATTGCGAGCTTGTACGAAAAAAGCCAAGGTTTCAATGACGTGGAAGGAAAGTTACCAACAGCTGTATCTTTAGGCAGGCTTTAGTATTTAAAGTATTCTCTGTATTTGGTCGCATCCCTCAATAAAGGGTTTGTCCTTTAAGGTATGTCACCTGTACTGGTGTAGTAGCACTGTATGTGCCTTAAGGATGTGAATGATGATGCCATCTTTTTTACCCCTTCATGTTTGGACAGTGTCGCAATTCATACAGCATCGACTAATAGCCTGGTGGCCAGTGACTCAGCAACCACACCCTGGGCCTCAGTTTTGTATGTCAGCCAAAAAGTAGGTATGCATATCTCTGATAGTAGGACAGAAATCCATTCACCAGGGCCTTATTCGAAGGCTCACAAACAGAAACATTAACTTAGACCCATTCATAGCTTTGAGGTTGACTTTTCTCCAGTGCAGCTGCATTGACCGCAGGGCACATCAACTGATGTTCTGACTCCGACCATACCTTTAATAATAACAACTTCCTATTGAGGTAATTTCATCCCTTTACTGCCTCTATAATTTAATGATGTATTCATCAGCCTGTCACTGTCCTTTTTACCTTTAGAAAGTGTTCACAAATTTGTTTGGACTAACATTCCCATTGTTATATTTTGTGATATTTAGGACGTTATGGAGTGACTGCAACTGTAAGTGCTACCCCATGAGACACTGCATTCAGCTTTAAAGGGACACGTATTGCTACTGTATAGAACCTTCCTTACACCTTTAAGGCAATAAAGATAGATGTGCAAATCTGTAAGGGCAAAAACAAAAACAATAGGCAGTTAAAAATTCAGCATCCACACTGTTTTCTTGTGAAAATATAACTAGCTAAGAAAAACTGCATCTAAAGGTACATAATTGAACCATGTTGGCAAAGAGCAATGTCACGCTCTGTTCGCTGGCATTTAAATTCTGTCTTTATGATTATATTCATAATTCCAGGAAAAAGTATACAAAGGCTTGATGAGAGATTAAGTAGGTTCAGCTGTTCTTGAACAGGCATTTTAAGCACGTTCAACACGTTCCCCCAGAAAATGTGTTGTATAAGTAGTAAGCAAAAGCTGATTTTCACAGTTCAAATACCACAGGAGAGGCCAAGCCATTACAATCACAATTTGAACCTAACATCATTAATATAAGAAATGTGCAGCATATGAAAAATATAAATATATTGTAATCAGTGATGAGATCTAGGAGGCAAAAACTCTGGGCCTCATTTATGAAAAGTGACGCATCGCTGCGAGAAAACAGGGATGCGTTGCTTTTTATTACGCCCTCCTTCAGACACCAATGATGCTTCATACTTACAGTATGATGAATCATGTTGCAAGGAGTTACAGATACGTAGGTATTTCTGACTTATCTGTAGGCGCAGTAATGAAGCATTGCTGGAGTGTGTCACAAAATTGACCCTACTCCAGCAATGGGTCATTACACATGGGCAAGTCCCATGTTAATTGTGCCTGCGTCAGCCTTACGCCTGCAATGAGGCAGACATAAGATATTGGCGCATTTGTGTCCTAGAAGTGGGGTAGTGAAATCTTATTGATTTGACTGCGTCACTTCTCTGACCCTTTCTTGCGTCAGAACGCCCCCCTGCTTACAATATACCTGGGGAAGATATAATGTGGCGCAGGGGTTTACAAAGTGAAGCATTTACTTAGATGCATCACTTTGTAAAGATGGTGCAACAAGGCGCATTTTTTACACCACTGGTGCGTCACAAGAATAGTTTGAACAGTTTGTGCACTTCACACAAACTTTACAGGGCATCCCACAAAAACAGCCACTCCCACCCTTGGGAATACATTTACTCCCACCTAGTATGACGTGAATAGAAAACATACATTATTACTTGTAAAATCATTTTATCATTCTGAACTTTAAACCAATATGCTTAATGTTTGGTAAGGCATTATTTTAACGCTAGATACTTGAGTAACTCAGTCGTGCTTTTCACAGAGACCCCTTTTTCCCATAAAATACTCCAATAGACGTCTGGAGTGGGTAAAAGGATACAATATCTGCCATAATTGAGTAGGACGAAAATCCTATGTATTAGTTTTTGTTTTTTTCAATTTTGAAGGATACAGTGTTCCAAAATATTGTGTACCTTATCTTTGTTTTCTTGAAACTTGCTTTGCAAACTTTCATTAAACCATGTTGAATAAAGGCAACAACACCGAGACCGGTGGAGCTGCAGCAACTGCAAACCAATCGGGCTTAGAAGTTACAGGTTTCCAACAAAATGACCCGGATGCTATAATCATCCCGGAAAATTTAAGGAAAGTCATCACTATAAAGCTTATAACAAATGGCCTATCACCAATTTTTGGTAGGGAAATTTTTGTCATAGAGGCACAAGAATATCGGCAGACAGAGGTATTCTGTTCATGGATTGTCTTCCGCGAAGCAAATGCAGTAGCGCATGTGTTTCACTTCTACAAAGTAGAGGATAATCCAATTGAATACGTTCCTTTCGAGGACATTGAAATTCCACTAACTTACCAAGAGCATCAGCTCTGGTTTAAAGGCGCCCTACAACATCAAAATCACATTACCAGGCTCTGTCCACTAGGTAGACCAGGAGCAACATGGCCGGTACTAGCCAGCTATACACCACATCCTGACATTGAAGAAATGTCAAGTAAAGAACTATTAGTTCAACTAAAACAACTAATAACAATACATAGACAATTGGTTCAATATGTCATGCAGACTCTAACAGTCCAACCTCCTATAAGGATTCCACAACAAACCCCTCACCAGGGTAAAACAAATAAAATCACACCACAGACCATACAATCAGTCATTGGTAAATTATCCGCAAAAAGGGAACACATCCCATTCTGGATAGCTCAAAAAATTACTTAAATCAAGGCAGTATTTCCTGACAGTACACCTCATGAGAAACACAGAATTTTAACAATCTGTTTACCAATGGGGATCGCTCCACACCTGGAAGACTGCAACACTTGGGGTACAGTCTTTGCTGCAATCTACACAAAAACACATGGTGTTCCGTCTATGGTGGTAATACTAGATGTCATGAAACAGTTTCAACATGAATACGGAGCAGAACCTGCTTTGAATATCTGGGTATGAAATTACTGAAAGATTTCAGACAGGTCTCAGCTAAAATATGAACTAATATTAAAGGTGAAGCAGCATCCGTGGCAATCCGCCAAAAAATAAGAGAAATTGATATAACTGAGCAACCATATGAACTGGCCAGAATAATTGAAAAATCCTATGAAGAACTAGATAGAGATAGTTTGGGTGGGAAACCAGTAAAGCCCCAACTAACAGAGAGTCCTGAAAAGGTCTTTATTAAAAACACTCTCACTACTCCTAAAAAGGAGTGGGAAAATACTAAACAAACTTCTAATGAGAAGCGTTCTCAGTCCAGAGGAAGGTCTCCTCAAAAGGAGCCCTCTGAAAAGAGGTATAACCTCAGTAACAGGTTTGAGAAAACCTGAGAGATATCAAGATACGGATGCACGTTCCTCTCATACCTTTCAGACTTCCTCACAGAAATCGGAAAGTAGAGGACGGTCAGAATACAAGGAAGGCCGCGTGAAGTCCAAAGACGATCAACACGTTCCAAAAAATAAGAAAACTCAATTCACCAAAAAGAAGGTAGCATGTCTAAAAATTAGACATGCCGGGGACCTTGAGGACACAACTCAAGAATGGGGAATGGGCCCAGACAATGCTGGACAGCACAGCAGAAGTCACCATAGCTCGCAGGATCTTGAAGGATCATCTGGAGACAGTGGACTTGAATGAGCACATTCAAGTTGAAACAGCAGACACCAGAGTTAGTGTACCCCATAATTTATATGAAGTAACACTCTGGATGGAGGGGGACATAACTAGGAATATAAGAGCACTCTTTTGGGAGAAGCTCTCTAAGGGTTATGACATTCTTCTAGCTGAAAAAGACTGGCCACCAAATTTTGTCAGAGAGTGCTCACATGGCGAAGACATCATTATGCCAGCCTTCTCTAATCATATTCCAATTCATTTAAAATACACCTATGCCAGAAAATGGGCTATAGCCCAGGCTCCAGCATTATATAAAAATCATGTAGGATGGGATGAGGATTCTCCTCACCATAAACTCCAGTTAAAAACACAACCAACTGCACAGAGGCAGTATCCAGTTAAGCAAGAAGCTAAAAAACAGGTCAGGGAGATATTAGATCAACTTGAATACCAAGGGGTGATTGAAGCATGCACCTCGTCAATGAACAATCCTTTGTTTCCTGTCTCCAAACCAGACAATACATATCGTCTAGTTTTGGACTACAGACATTTAAACTCTTGTTGCTAAACCTTTGCAGTACAAAATGCACACAGTGCAGCACTAATGAATAACATTGTGAGTAAAAAACTATAAAACCGCATTAGATATTTCTAAAGGTTTCTTCTGTCAAAACATTGCACCAGAAAAAGCAGGTACTTGACAATTTTTTCAATTATGGGGACACAGCGTCACTTATGTCGTCTCCCCCAGGGATTCAAGAATAGTCCGGGGTTATTTTCAGCCAGAGTAACAGAGTTACTATGATGATGAGGCATTATCTTATGTCGATGACATCTATCTAACAGACGATGACTTGGATAGGCACTTGAACAGAGTGAATACCATTATACTTGGATTCGCCTCGGAAGGGTGCAAATTCAACTTTAAAAAATCAAGAATCGCCCACCTCAATGTCCTTTTTCTAGGATGCGAGTTATCAAGTGAAGGCAAAAGCCTGGCAGCCAAAATTTTAGAAAAATGTGCGCTGCTCCATCCTCCAAAAATGCTGAAAAACGTACAGTGAATTCCAGGTTTCCTGAATTTCAGAAGAACATACATTCTAAATTACCCAGAAAGGGTTAAACCTCTCTACAAATTAATCAAACCTGATTTTAAAACAACTAATTGGACTCAAAACTCCACAGAAAGTTTGCGTTCTGTACAAACAGACATGTTAGCAACAACACATTTACAGACACACGTAAACGTACGCAACCTTGAAATCAGAATATTCCCAGGAAGAGGCAGGTTTGCCTACTTAACCTTTAATGAAGGTGAAAAAGTACCAATTGCTTACAAATCACACTTATACACACAAGCTGAAATGAAATTCACTTCAACAGAAAAATTCTGACAGCGGTTCAAACTGCAGTAGCAAAAGAGAGAGCTCTCACACAGGGTAAACACATAATGGTCATTACTCCTGTACCTGCCTTAGAGGCAGTGACCAAAGCAAGCATTCCAAATGCAAAGGCTTTACATCCGAGATGGATACAATGGGTTAACTCTCTTGCTGCATCAGACGTTGAATACGTTTTTTACCCTTTTATGAAAAATTAAGAATTTCTACAATACGAACAAGAATGTCCTCTGCCCACTGAGATTCTGCCTCTAGAACAGCACAAATGTATAATTTATACAGATGGATCAGTACAGCCTGCAATTGGGGGTAAACAAGCTTATAGTGCTGCATGCACGATTGTTAAAGGTCGCTGGCGCAATGGTAAATTCCGACCTAGTGTCACAAAAACTCCATCTCTTGGACACTGTACAGGTCAGCGAGCTGAACTACAGGCTTTCAAGATGGTGCTTGAAAATACCGATTGCGAATTCCCCACATTGATAGTGTGCGATTCGTATTACTGAGTTGAATCTTACAATGAATACTTGCAAAACTGGATTCAAAACGGTTTCAAAGACGCAAAAGGTGGCACAATCAAGCATAAGTTGTTTTGGGAACAAGTAGTTCAATTACAGAAAAAACTACAAAAGACTCACGTGTCAATACACTGAGTCATCAGCGCGATGGCGTTCACGTTGAAGGGAATTCATTGGCTGATGAAGCCGCAAAGGCAGCTGTGCAAACGGCTTCTGTAGCTGCAATCACTCGTTCCTTAAACAAAAATAGACAGCGAAATAATGCAGGCTGTCACCGCTCCCAATAAAGACAGCTGTAAAACGCTACCAAAAGGCTTTGCACTCAAGTACTCATAAATAACTGATGCAAATAATGTTCCTTTTGCTCAAATCCCTGGAGCGAGGGATAGAGTAATTCCAAACATGGAACATAGATTAGGACTAATCTTAGCAGCTTATGAAGGGCTCGCCTTTGCACACGCAGGCGTTTCCGCCACAGTGTCATTATTAAAACAAAGATACTGGTGGCCCGCATGAGGAAACAGACCAGAAACTATGTTTTGGAATGTAAAATCTGCCAGAAAATAAAGGTTTCAACAGTGAAAAGCCTGGCGCAGACGCCCCTTTTTTATTTCAGATAAACCAGCATGCGTTTACCTGGACCAGTGTGGTCCCTTACAGAGGGATGGCAACTATAAATATTTAATGGTAGTAGTGGATTAATGCTCAAGATTCATTTGGATGCTGCCTCAGTGCTCGGCTGATGTCCGAACTGTTATAAAAGATTTTCGAGGCTTTATCGGCACATACGCATTCTGCACGCTATATTCTGACCAGGGTCCTGCATTTAGCTCCAAAGCTTACAAGGGGGCCATGGCCAATCTGGGCGTTGCATTGCGGTATTCGAGTCCATTCCATCCTGAGGGAAATTCTGTAGTGGAAAGAAAAAACTGGGACATAAAGCAATCTATAACAGCTTGGGTATTAGGCTTGGGTGACGGGTGGGTCAAACATCTAATAAGTGTCCAACGTAGTTTAAATAATCTGCCAAGAAATTCTCTGGGTGGAATCACTCCATATGAAATACTTTCTGGTACTAGAATGCTTGTCCAGGACCTTGATCATCACACTTCAGTGGTAGAACAAAAACCCTTTGATATCAAAGATCTTTTGGTTGTTTTGCAGGACTTAAATGAAACAATTAGAAGTCAAAGCAACACATTACAGAAGCCAACAACCACTGGATGGGAACCACCCATCCCAGCAAGGCCTGTCTGGATTCCAAAGATTGGGGATCTAGTCAGAGAAAAGATTGCGGATAAGAAGAAATTTGGGCCTTCTTACAGAAAACCAGTACCTGTGCTTGCAATCCACGGCTCAAGAACAGTGTTACTGCCGCCCCTTGCTGGAAGAAAGGAGAACAGGTTTGTATCCATCGACCTGGTCAGACCACATCATGTGGCCAATCATAAGTAGTAGGCCCAGTAGACTCCAAAGATGTAGCAGACAACAAAATCTTGCTACTATCCAACAGCTTGAAACTGAGAGATTCATCACCTTTGAAGAATCTGCAGTCAGAAAAGAAGGACTAAGCAATAAAGCAATGGAACTTGTGCCTCTTGAGACCCAAATAACAGTTTGTCAAGACACTCCTGTCTTCAATGATGTAGCATCTGACTATACTAACATGACAAGGGATCAAGTAGCTCCAGTGATTTCAAGTAATCCTGATGCAATACCTACCATTGACAGAACTGCCTCTGGCTACTTCATTACCTTTGATATGTTTTCTGAGGATCCCAGTGAGCCTGAAATGACGCCAGCGAATAAAACTTTTAAAGCACAAGTAACAGAAATTTTTCAGCAAATTGACAAAACGTATCTGATTTCACCATGGGTTGAATTTTGGATTTTCCTAGGCATACTTTTTCTCCTACTTTGGCTAATCCTTGTATTTACTTTGGGAATGCTGATAAATGGAAGATATAGTAAAATGGACACAGCAAGTAAGAACATCAACTTGCTCCTCAAGCCACACAAATCATCTCATCGTGAACAAAGAGACTTGACATCAGTGAACATCACAGCCATTCCTATACCTGGTGGTATAGCATGGGACAGAACTGATTATGACATCTTTGGCCCAGCAGAGCTGTTGAAGATTCTACATCAATTCAAGGTTTCCTTGAGTGACTTTGTTTCATCTAGAACATTTTCTGATGATTGGGACTTTGAGACTGTAATAATATGATGTCAGACTTAGAGATGTCTGCAAAATTCACAAAACGTGAATACTTAGAAGGTTCATCAGATTACTCACAAATGTACTGTTATAATCACTATGGTCATCATTATTTGCACAAATCTGCAAACTCTAGAAATGTTTATACTTTTAATCAATGGGAACATTGACCGACACCACCACAAGGTAGCTCAAACACATTTTATGAAAAATGTCCATACTTCTTAGGTTTTAATGTCTCAAATCCAGAAACATTTTACTTTAAAAATGTTAATAAGGCAGGAATGAAAAGTATGTTGACTAATACTAACCATTATTCTGCAGCCTTTTATGCCCAGCTGTCCTCATTAGGTTTCGACTTTTGGAGTGACAACATAGAAACAAAAACTGTCTAGGGCTCAAAAGACTGGCAGGTGCAGGGAATAGAAGCTTTATTTCGAGCCTGCATCATCACTGAACAAATCATGTTTTTAAATGACACTGTGCAACAGATGTCCTGTCTTGGCCTTGCCAAGATAAAAGATTTAAACAAACCGTCCATACATACACCTACACCTGATAGTAAAAATACTTTAGAAGGAGGGACCGACGTAAAAACTATTTTACTTAAACACAGAACTGATCCTTATTGGAAAAAATGGTTAATCTGGACCACAGACACAAACAACTGTCAAGATAGATTCCTGAATAAGACACAAGGGTTTACAATCACTAGGCCAGATCCAAGATATGTACAGAGACAACATCCAGGGATAGTAACAACATACAGTGTAGGAAAACTGTGCCTTGAGTGACTACAAAATTCCACACTAACATAGGTTAAACAATACTTATCTTTACTTAAAGATGGCATTGATTTAAGGGACTTCTCACAAGGTCCTGCGAAACGACGTCATAAATGTTTTATATACGCAGGTATATATGCCATTTATAATGAAGCTTGGAAAGCGACACATGCAGAGACTGCAGAAAGAATACGAGAAATTTATTGTAATAATTTAGAGAAAGCTCTCTCTGTAGTTGACAATGGGTTAACAACTCTGTCATGCAGAATTTATTCTTTGGACAGCATAGTATCCTCTTCCATAGACATAATAGAACAGGACTTGCTCATGCTACAGCATGGACAGTCACAATTATGTTCTATAATGCTTTTAGGCTGGACGTTGCAAAATCTTCGTTCGGGATATGTGCCATGGCGTCTAATCAACACCATGTCATTGTTTTTTGTATTTAACCTTACAGATAAACAAATCACTCTGGCATAAAGTGGAGCAGACTATACAGTGCTGGCATTGAAAAACTGGAAAGATTACCATTAACTGTTTTAGAAAAACCTGCAACAGAATGGCTAATACACAGGATAATCACTCTGCCTGTCACACTTTTCAATTTTCAATACTGTTTAAAACATATACCAGCTGGCGTGTATGAAAAGTTGGGTAAAGAATACATAAAGTCAACTTTGGAATTACCATATACACACAGATGTTGAAGTGGGGGAAAATAAGTATTTCTTATTGATACACAATGTAAAAACGCACTAAGCGGTATACTTTTATGTCAGGGTATAAATTTACATGGAGCCTGTGACGGTTCTTCGACCAACTTATCCTGCCACCATTTAGCTAGCTTTCAGACGGAAGCTATATAATGTTAAATGGTCACAGCTGTTGTGGCATGTTGCCAAGAATAGCCTATCTCGTAACTGTGTCAGCCAGGGTCACTTGTTGTATGCAAGTATTGTTTCCTAAAGCTATGATAGACGGGGAGTCGCTATTATGGCCTTCACTGGACATCTCTTCTATTCGAATTGATACTTTAAGCAGAATTAAAGCCATTTTTTTACAAAAAACTATGCCACTGACCTCATCCAAAGAGACGTATGAACTACAAGTTGCAAGGTCTTCTGCAGAGATACATGCCCTATTATCGATAAACTGCCCTGTTCATTTCGTAGAAATGTTAGGTAGTAGCTTTACCAGTTTTATGGGGCTGTTAGCACCATTTGAAGCAGTCCTCTGCATTTTTCCAAACTTCGTGCACTCTGTGTTCGGCGGCCTGCCTCTCATTTTGGGACTCTTAGCAGGAATACTATTCTTGTTCCTTCTGGTCCGATATGGCAAGTCCGGTCAGCAGCGACACCCAGATTACCATAGAGAACACTCTGAAGTGTCGTGAGCGCATGATACAGATTCCGGGCCTGTCTCGTTTAAAAGACCTGAATACCACATGGTTTCTATCATTCCGACCTGTCTGGAAAGATTGCATCTTACCTGTTCTACAATGCCTGCTATGTGGAGAAGAATGCGTGGTGGACATCTGTCTAACACTCCCATCAGCACTGCCAACAAATGTTGATACTTGGCTTGGTTCAGTAACGGCCCATGAATTGTGTTGTCCCCAGCGGCTACCAATCCTGATAACAGCATTTGTTGAGTTCTCCCAGACGCAATCTGCTGATGGTGAGATAAGTGGATCAACAGGCACACAGGTTCCATCTCCGACGAACATTGCTAATGCGGCTAACGCTGATGGCGATGCTTCACATTTTTGTGCAATCGGTTTACTTCATGAGGTGGTCAAACTTTCACCTACTGTGGTAGACAAATTCTTTACCAGCTTAGAAGATTTGATGTTTTCTCCAAACAACGAGAATGACTTTTGAAGTTAGCAAACACTGTTCTTTGGGACTCTGTATTCAACCTTCACTTTTCAAAACCAAACTTCCAATTTTGGAACTCTATTTTTCTGCGATTTGACTTTTTCCAAAATTGTAGAACTATTCTTAGAGAACAAGAATTCTTTGAAACACTTCCAAGAGACAATATTTGACCTTGTCCACAACCTAAACAGTTTATATATTCTGTCATGGAATGGTCTCGACCTTTCTTCTGTATTTAAGAGTCATTTCAAAAATGTTATACCATGCTTCATTCTGAAAAGCTTTTTTCCAATGTCACACTACAAGCTTTGAATGAAAATATTGCTGTTTAAAATGTGTACAGCACAAATGCTCATCTTTCATGTACAGCCATTTCGAATGCATTTTTATGTATTTTGGGAGGTATTTTTACACATCATGCTTTCGATATGTTTAAAAATGCTTAGAATTTAGTAATATCAAACATAATAAAGTGGAGTGGGTGTTGTATAGAGTTTTAGGATCAGAGCGAAATTTACCGATGTATGCCCTTATATCGGTACAATTCACATTGCCCTTATATAGGCATAGAAATCATAACCACATTTAGACATAAACCATGCAGTCCAAATACAGGCATGGCTACTTCCACTCGTTCCAAAAAGCCACAATGATTTCTTGGAAAACTCAGCTTCAGCAGTCAGGGACATCCCCTTGCTTGAATATTGATTTGAACAATAATTCATGAAGTTTTCAAAGAACTACCATTCCCTTGGGCTTCTTTGATGACGTTATTATGTCCGACTTTACGTCAAACTAGGCACCTTCAAGGTATAAGTATGCCTACACTTGCCCTAGCAAACACACAATGGTTTGGAGCAGCACGACTATCTACTTGCCTGACGCAGCTCGCTAGAGCAAGTGCCGAAGGAAGTCGACCCTCCAGCTGACACACTGATCGAGAAGCTGTCCTTTCTCTCGCTGAGAATCCAGCTCCATTTTTTCCAAGCTCCCCTTGCGGGGTGTTGGGAAATCGAGTCCCGAGACAGAGATACCAGACCTCCTTTATTCTAAAACCAAGGTACGGAGCTGATTAGACACTAAGAGAAATCTTGGTTAGATTCCTGGCAAAGAAAAACTAAAACTATGCTACACCTCACTTACTTCTTCCCACATACTAGACTTAGGTTAGGTACATTGGGGTAGGCGTATTTTAGAAACGGCAGTTGAGTACTTTTTAGCCTTTGTTATTTATGTATGTATTTATCTATGGTTTAGAAAACCATACAATGCTTTTACAGTTTTATTTTATAATACTCTTCTTACTGTACCCATTATACTTTGCAGCCAGTATTACGATTGTAGCAGTTCACTTTACCTGCATGAGAAAGAAGACTGTTCAATAAATCCTTTTATTGAAAACGCCCATCTCTCTATTTTCTCTGCACCTCTGATGAAACGAAGCATGCACGATTGACTGAGTAAAATATCTATCTATTGTTTCCACGACTCTGAAGATACATTTATTCTTGGGAAAACAAAGTTGTCCTGTTTATGCAGTTGTCAGAAACGTATCCCTTCTTGTGAATTCGAGAAAGTTTCTAGTGAACTCTGAGCTAGCTGGCACTAACAATTAAGTCTAATATATTCGATAGAGACCTAGTCGACCTAAGTCCTACGTCAAATCTATAGGATATATTATTCCAATGCGCATAGCCTATTGGGAATATAAGAACTACACTGCGTGACCCTGTGGTGTGAAGCAGGGGTCATCATTGAGCCCTACTCTGTTCAATATATATGTGTCATCTCTAGCCCCCCTGATCTGGAGATTTGGGTTTGTACTAACCTCATACGCTGATGACACACACATCGTGGTGACACTACTTCCCGGGAATTTTTATGAAACAGTGACTAATGTTAACAAATGTATTAAAGCAGTAGGAGACTAGATGTTCCAGAACTGTTTGAAACTGAACTCCGGTAAAACGGAGGTGGTTCTCTTCTGAAATTACCCTACCTTCTGGACACCTAGCTGCTGGCCAGACGAGATGGGATCACTACATGTACCTATAAAAAAGATCAAGAATCTCGGATGACAAAATGATTTTTAGAGACCAAATAAACCAGGTTGCCTCCACCACCTCATACATCCTCAAATCCTGCAAAGAAATCATGCCCATGTTGCCCAAGGAAGCACAACAGACTGTAGTCTCTGCCCTCATAATGTCTAGATTAGAATATTGTAACAGTCTATATCTCATTGTTCATAAAGGATCAATGAACAAGCTGCAGATGCTGCAAAAGAATATATGATGACATCCCACATACCAAAATCCCGCATACCAAAATCCCGCATTTTTAATCCCGCAATTACAATTAGTCCGCATACCAAAATAACTACTACTTTTAGAACGAATATGCATTTATCACGCATGCCTTTAAAACGAAAAGGCATGCATGTTAAATGTATACTCGTTTTAAAAGTATTTTTAAAAAGTAAGAGCACCCTAATCTATACTGCACTCTAAAATAAAACATTCCTGATTTTTTTTATATATATTAATAAAAAATGGTTAATTCTTAATTATGTTTTTAAATAAAAAGTACTTAATTAAAAAATATGTTGTTAAAAAATTGAATTATTTAAATTTATATTTGATTAAATATATATATATATATATATATAATTTAAATGAATATCATATTTATATATATATGTTTTTTTTTAAATTACCCAGTAAACCCTAAAATACCCCAGTACCCCAAAACCCAAACCTAGCCCTGAACCCTAAAAAACCCTGTACTCCAAAACCCAAACCTAGCCCAGAACCCTAAAAATACCCCTGTACCCCAAAACCCAAACCTATCCCTGAACACTTAAAATACCCCTGTACCCCAAAACCCAAACCAAGCCCTGAACCCTAAAAATACCCCTGTACCCCAAAACCCAAACCAAGCCCTGAACCCTTAAAATACCCCTGTACCCCAAAACCCATACCTAGCCCTTAACCCTAAAAAAACCCTGTACCCCAAAACCCAAATTTAACCCCAAACCCTAATAATACCCTTGTACCCCAAAACGCCTGTACCCCAGAACCCAAACCTAGTCCTGTACCCTAAAAATACCCCTGTACCCCAAAACCCATACCTAGCCCTGAACCCTAAAAACAACCCTGCTCCCCAAAACCCAAACCTAGCCCTAAACCCTAAAAATACCCCTGTACCCCAAAACCCTAACCTTGCCCAGAACCCTAAAAATACCCCTGTACCCCAAAACCCGAACCTTGCCCTGAACCCTAAAAATACCCATTTACCCCAAAACCCATACCTAACCCTGAATCCTAAAAATACCCCCTGTACCCTAAAAATAATCCTGTTCCCCAAAACCCTAATATACCCTTAAAAAATACTTTACATATCCCTGAACCCCCAAAACATATACCCTACACCCCCAAATTAAAACCATATACTTACCTTACACTTAAATATTAAAAACATATGCTTTTACCATTCATGTTTTTACAACAAATTTCGTTGTAAAAACATGCGTGATAAAAAAGAATATAAGAAATAAAAACATGCGTTATAAAAAACTGCGGGATAAAAGTACTTACGTGATAATGGTATGCGGGATGATGGTATGTGGGATAAAAAATGCGGGATGATGGCTGTATACCGCTGCGAATATATGATGACATCCCGCATACCAAAATCCTGCATACCAAAATCCCGCATTTTTAATCCCGCAATTACAATTAGTCCGCATACCAAAATAACCACTACTTTTAGAACGAATATGCATTTATCACGCATGCCTTTAAAATGAAAAGGCATGCATGTTAAATGTATACTCATTTTAAAAGTATTTTTAAAAAGTAAGAGCACCCTAATCTACACTGCACTCTAAAATAAAACATTCCTGATTTTTTTTTATATATATTAATAAAAAATGGTTAATTCTTAATTATGTTTTTAAATAAAATGTACTTAATTAAAAAATATTTTGTTAAAAAATTGAATTATTTAAATTTATATTTGATTAAATATATGTATATATATATATATAATTTAAATGAATATTATATTTATATATATATGTTTTTTTTAAATTACCCAGTAAACCCTAAAATACCCCAGTACCCCAAAACCCAAACCTAGCCCTGAACCCTAAAAAAACCCTGCTCTCCAAAACCCAAACCTAGCCCAGAACCCTAAAAATACCCCTGTACCCCAAAACCCAAACCTATCCCTGAACCTTTAAAATACCCCTGTACCCCAAAACCCAAACCAAGCCCTGAACCCTAAAAATACCCCTGTACCCCAAAACCCAAACCAAGCCCTTAACCCGAAAAATACCCCTGTACCCCAAAACCCAAAGCTAGCCCTACACCCTAAAAATTACCCCTGTACCCCAAAACCCATACCTAGCCCTTAACCCTAAAAAAACCCTGTACCCCAAAACCCAAATTTAACCCTAATACCCCTGTACCCCAGAACCCCCTGTACCCCAAAACCCAAACCTAGCCCTGTACCCTAAAAATACCCCTGTACCCCAAAACCCAAACCTAGCCCTAAACCCTAAAAATACCCCTGTACCCCCAAACCCTAACCTTGCCCTGAACCCTAAAAATACCCCTGTACCCCAAAACCCAAACCTTGCCCTGAACCCTAAAAATACCAATTTACCCCAAAACCCATACCTACCCCTGAATCCTAAAAATACCCCCTGTACCCTAAAAATAACCCTGTTCCCCAAAACCCTAACATACCCTTAAAAAATACTTTACATATCCCTGAACCCCCAAAACATATACCCACACCCCCAAATTAAAACCATATACTTACCTTACACTTAAATATTAAAAACATATGCTTTTACCATTCATGCTTTTACAACGAATTTTGTTGTAAAAACATGCGTGATAAAAGAATATAAGAAATAAAAACATGAGTTATAAAAAACTGCGGGATAAAAGTACTTACGTGATAATGGAATGCGGGATGATGGTATGCGGGATAAAAAATGCGGGATGATGGCTGTATAACGCTGCAAAATGTGGCAGCTAGACTTATAACAGCCACACCTAAATACAAATCTATCCCAGCCAAAATAAAACAACTTTATTGGCTGACTATCAGCAAACGTACCCAATTCAAATCACTGTGCCTCGTTTTTAAAGCACTTTATGGCATCGGACCGGATTTTCTACAACAACGCTTCATTTGGTATAAGCCTAAGAGAGTTTTTCAGTCTGCTGACCAAAAACTTATTAGCATCCCTCGAGTCAAAAAAGCAAATTGGGGCAGAAAAAGTTTCACGATCAATGTAGCCAAATCATGGAACTCCCTACCATTGTGCATCAGAAGCATTCCTAATCTTCTGCCTTTTAGAAAGGAAGTAAAAACATGGCTGTTTCCAAGATAATTAACTAGTTATAGGCTCAGCCCACAGCAGGTCTTCTCTACAGTGCCAGGACACCCACGGGTGTCAGTTTGCTCTCTACAAATACATATAACATAACATAACATAAAAATTCTGTAGTTTGCAATTACTTCTCAATTCCAAACAAAAACTGACCAAGAACTTAACAGGTCTTTACTCAGTCAACTAGATTATTTTGCCCATTCTATAAAAAGCAGAATTTAATTAAAAAAATTCACAAAAGCTGCTCTGCAGTTAATTATCCTTGCTGACTGTAGCGGGGTCTCAAATATTTGTGCCAAAGAAGGATGAAAATACAAAAAAAAAGAGAAAACATGCTTTCGATATTGACTAGAATGAGAGTTGCATGAGCAACCAAGGGCATATAACTTTTATGCTCTCTTTATGTAAAAGCCATTTTAAAATTGGTTAACGCTCTCTCATATTCCTCGGGATCTTGTTCGCGCTATATAAAACTTTATAAATAAATAAAAATAAATTAAAAAATGTATGTTATACAATTAACACCGAGTCCAGGTAAGGTTCTTGGTCAGTGTAGGACTTTGTCACTCTGCCTCACCGAAGGTCCTCCCAGCTTTGCATTTTCCCTAACCCATGTTACGTGATCCCAATACATAATACGGCCCCTGATTTGTGGCAGCAAGAGTTAAGTTATCATCGATTATCCATAAAAAAGTGCTTGTGAGAAGTTAGCCTGATATATGATGTCTCCAATTCTGGGGGCACCTTGTATCAGTCCAAACGATCCCTTATGGTGTCTGGTTGTAAGTCAACCTTATAGACAAGCTATCCTAAGAGTAGCATGGACAAAGCAGCCTTAAAGGCTTAACTCAAAAGGTCATGTTAAGCAAGCTGTTTTACCAATTACAATCCTGTTATATCACATGGAAGGACACCACACAAGTTATATATTATAAAAATATATGTATTTATTACTAGAATAATCCTCTATACTCTTTATGAGTCTAGAAGCACAAGCGTTTAAACAAAAGCACAGTTAAACATATAAAAGTTGCACAATTATGGATGAGGCCCAGGGGCCACTCAAACCATATATTAAAAAAGTGGTATAAGTATCACTAATCGAACAGTGGTCAGGCCTAGGGCCTGGAGAATCGCTGGGAGCAATCAGGACTAGCAATGCTAAAGTCGGGAAAAGCCCGCAGGATTTGGGTGCAGCGCTTAAAGCACACACATGCACCAATGCAAAGTCAAAGGTGCGTAAAAGTTATTGAGTTACTGTTTTAAGAGTCTTCCGACTGACCTAGAAGGACAAAACTTTAGACTTAGACACTAGAGGAGCATATCAGTACAGGAGCACCGGCGTTCATGAGTTACCTCACCCACAGGAAGCGGGTGCAGAGGGCAAAGTAGTGTCGCCTTTCGTCGTGTAGATCTATGGAGCTTTAGGCTGAAGATGCTGCAGGCGGCCAGAAGAGAAGAGTCCGGTGCAATCCAAGGGTGGATCGAAGCTGAAGGGAACTTGAAAAAAGAGGGGACAGAGTCTGGGTCACTCAGCAGTGACCAGGGTGGAACCAGGAAGGAACCAGGCAATGTCAGGAGCAATCAGGTGGTTGTTGAGAAGCTTGTCTCCGCTGCCACGTGGACTCTGGGGCACCGAGGATGTCCAGGAGTGGATCTCGAGCTGTCTCACGCAGGCTCTCGCTGTCAGCAGTGTCGGCTTCCAGATTGGAGCAAACAACCCTTGGCAAGTGCAAACCACGCAGGATTCAAAGATCGTTTCTTACTCAGACCAGGAAGGTCAGAGCGGGTGCTCCTTTTCAGGGGAGCGAGGGCCAGTCCAGAGCAACCGGACTGGCAGGTCAAATTCAAAGGTTCGTCGGTACTGGGGCCGCTAGCCAATGGGCAAGTGACCGGACCAACGCATTGAGCCAAAAGATGCAGAAGGGCCCCACGCAGCACTCGGTGAGTGTAGAGGGGTGAGCTTCGGTGCAAAAGTGGCTCAGGGCTGGGGCTTCTCAAACCCCAATGCACAGCTTCGAGGAGGTCTCGGGAGCTGCACGGTCAGCGCCTCATGGACTTTCCAAGATGGCCGGCCCCACGCTTCAGCTCGCCTCCACGGGTCTCAGCTCTGCAGGGACTGTGGATTGGGCTGTTAGAAGGCAGGCACGCTGGGTCTTGTTGATCTCTGTTGCTCGAGTTCCGGCAGGAACTGCAACAAAGCAAACGTTGAGGTGCTGGATGGTGCCTGTTTTCACAGGGTGGTCACTCCTTGACCACAGGGAGATTCTTCAGTCTTCTACGTCGAGTAGAATGTCGAAGGGTCCAGAGTTTCATTTCATAGGTTTCAATCAGGATAATCTGAGTGCGTTGGCACTGCTCCCATTCTTCTACCAATCTAGGGGGCTGCATTACCTGCTACGTCCCTCCTATGGGTGGGACCCAGGAAGGGGGTGGTTACACCCCTTTCCCTTTGTCCAGGGTCGCACTGGGACTGGGGCTGGTGTGCCCTAGAACCGGTTTGACCGGATTATGCTAGGGAAGCCTTGTGCGCCACAGGCACTGTCTAGTTTCTTTCAGCCCTCCCTGCTCCTATACACTATCTCCTGTCTGGGGTGGTGTATCACCTCCCCGTGACAGTAAACCCTTTGTCCAGGCCTCCTCTGCCAAGTTTCGGTCAGCAGCAGGAGGTCAGACTTGTGTCGGTGGCAGCAGCATCCATTTTGTGATGATGAGGCTCTGGTTAGGATTGACCACGTTGTAGTAAAGTAACATGTCTTCTACCTCTAGAAGGGTGGAATGCTATCCCCGTTGCCAGGAGTGGTGAGGGGATAGCATTCCAAATCGTATGACACCTTACACGACATGTTTTGATAAAGCCAAACCAAAGTTAGCACATAACCGCAATGGATTATAATGCACTTAAGAGTATATGGTATGGCATTATCCCGGAACAGCTAAGGGAGTTGTTCCCGACAGCTGCAGACAGGCTCAGCTCATGCTAGAGCACCATCTCACATAAAACCAAGCACTCTGCCTCCAGGATTGTTAAGGCCTGCCATAGGAGTGACTTATAGGTACATATGTGTCCAGATATAGGTTTAGATATAGGTATACTATATCTAAGCAAGGGGTGATTACACCACCTTGCCCCAGCTGAGTGATCAGCCAGTTGTGTCAATTTAAGAACCAGCCATGGGTGTCAAAAGATATGCTGCAGCCCCTGGTAGGCCTTGGATGCACATATGCCCTTTGCACCTATAGTGCACTATATAGGGGCTGACAAGGTGTCCAGTAAAAGATTGGTTATGCACCTAGGGTGCATGGAGTCCATTTTAAGGAGAGAGCAGATAGCCTGGGGCCCTGATTAGCAGGGAACCAGGCCAACTAAGTCGAAAACCAGCTAAACACAAGGCAAAAAATCTGGTGTAGCCATAGTCAGGTATCCACCTTCCTACACAACCCCCCCCCCCCAAACGAAAGGAGATAAGGCTATCCTTGACCAGGTAAGCCTATATTGCCTGAGTGGCCACATAAGGAAGTACCTGCACTAGCATGGTTACCCCCTGTCTCATGGTCCACTAAGCAATCCCTCACCCTTGGGGTATTAGAGGGTCTCCACCATAGGGAATCACTACCTTGGGTGTGTTTTTGCAAAGTAAAAGGCTGGTGTTGATATGGAGTACTGAAGTGAGGCTCCACTAATTTAGGGCTCAGCTTCCTCCAATTATCTTCCACCATGTGTGCCTTTCTTTCACCAACTGAGTTGCACTGTGCTCTCAGGGTCAACCTCTGGCTACCTAAAGCTGGAGGCTGGGTCCCTTTTGTTGGCTTACTGGAGGGACAGTTCAGGTTTGGGCCCTTCGGGTCCCAGGTCTGGCTGTGCCCAACAGAATCCATCTGTGGGAGGTCCCTAACTACTTTTAAGGGGGATCCCTCAGGAGTTTTTAAACTTTTCATCTGGCTAGGGCTGCTAGCTTCGGTGCCCCTAATCTGTTGATGGGGGTGCTTTATTTGACAGGGGGCCCTCTGGGGTTCACTGTCCTTCTTGTCCTCTTTCGCCCTGGGCTGAGTAAGGCAAGGTAGAGAGGGGCAGGTTACCTGCTCCAGACTGGGTCCCACCTGAGAAGGGTCCACTGCCATCAGGGGCTCTGTCAGGCCAGGCCCAACAACCTCTGGGACAGTTCCTTCATCAGAGGTAAGATCAGTTCCCTGAGGAGGCTGATCCTGTCCTAATTTCTGGTGAGGGGGAGATTTCTCTTCCTCCTCAATGATCTCTGTTTGTGTGGAGTGATCCATCATTTCAGGCTTCACAACACATGAATTAGTTTGAGTTTGGGCTGTGGCCATCACAGCCCCACCAACCTTTTCAGGAGGAGACTCAGTTTGGGTATGGGCTGTTATCATAACAGCTCTGCCAACTTGTTCAGGAAGGGCTTCTGCTAAAGATGGGGCTGAGACCTGCACAGCCCTACCATCCTTTTCAGGAAGGACATCTTGGATTGGGGCTGTGGCCAACACAGCCCCACTAACCTTTCCATGGACATTTACCATTCTAGAATGGATTTCCTGTTCAACCTCAGCCCAGGCTGAGATTTCCAAATCATTTCCTAGTAGACAATCCACAGGCACGTTTGGTGACACTGCCACTCTCTTTGGGCCAATGACACCTCCCCAGCTGAGACTTACTACTGCCATGGGATGATTGGTCTCTATTCCATCAATATTGGTCACCTGGTATGTGGCACCAGGTATGAGTTGCCTTGAGGGGACTAGACATTCAGACACCATGTTGATGCTAGCCCCTGTGTCTCTAAAGGCCTCAACTTTCAGACCATTAATGAGGGGCTCCTGTCTGTACTTGCTCAAAGTGTTTGGGCAAGCAGTGAAGTTCGCAAACCCCATGCCATTATCACAAACAAAAGTAGCTAAGTTAGGGGACCTGGTTAGGCCAGAATCCACCTGTGCTCCAAAAGTAAACACAGCCAAATTCTTGGGGGTGCTCCCACCACCTGGGGGACCACTGCTGACAGTGACAGGAGGTGTTGGAGCTTTACTTGGAGGTATATTTTCCTTATTACTATTCTTTGGACAACAGCTGTCTGTTTTCCAATGGCCAACCTGTTTACAGGCATGGCAATAAGGCTTTTTCTGAGTAGATGAAGTATCTTGGGACCCACCCCCATTCTTGGAGTTTTGGGGCCCTGGGGAAGTCTTCTCTTTGGACCCACCCTTATCTTGAGGTTTGGTAGACTCCTTCTTCTGGTCATTGCCCTGATTCTTAGGCCTAATCCTGGTTCATCCCATTTCTCTGCCCTCTTATCCAATTCTTGTGGAGAGGTCAGATCTGAGTCCACCAGGTACTGGTGTAAAAGCTGGTTCTGACAATTACGTAGGATCTGCTCCCTCATAATCAAATTATACAATCCTGTATAGTCATGTACTTTGCTGCCATGTAGCCAACCTTCCAGAGCCTTAGTAGCACAATCTACAAAATCAGTCCAGTCCTGTGTCTTTGTCTATTAGAGCACTCTTCAGGACATTGTAATTTTTAGCATTCTCAGGTCTAACTGTGAGGAGCTTATCTCTCCCTTTCTCAGAAAAGGAGTACCATAAGATAGCTGCCCACAGTTCTTCAGGAACCTGCTGTACCATGCAGGCTCTCTCCAGAGCAGTCATCCATTTGTGGATGTCATCCCCATCCCTGTAGGGGGGCAAAATCTTTGTCAGGTTTCTAGTTTTATAGGACCTGTCTTTCTCTCTAGGAATGATGTTGCTGCCACCAGTGGAATCTAATCCACTCAATGTGTGTTCCCTTGCTAAAGCAAGTTTAGCTTGGGCCAAGGCTACCTCTTCCCTCTCTATCTGGAGTTGGACAGCTCTCATTCTGGCCTTATGCTCTCTTCTCTGGGGGGAAGTCATTCCCCTTTGAGATTCTCTTGAGGCACTAGAAATGTGACAGTCCCTTGAGGGAGATCTCAACCTTCTATTGCCTGGAACAATTCTAGTATGTACTCTGGGGAGGTGCTGGCCCTCTCCATTTCCAAGTAGGCCCAAGTTGGCTTGGCTAAGCCTCCCCACCTGTACCTGGATACCCCTCTGATTCTGATCTGACTCTTCCTCTTCTGATTCAGGGTCCACCTCCACATCTTCTAAGTCTGGGGGATGTTCTCATTCTTTGGGGGGGTCACTCCATCTCCTAACCCTAAGGGAGCTACACTAGCTTTCTCAAGGTCATCCTTCTCCAGGATGGCTATCAGGATGGGAATGGTAGGGATGTGACCCTTTTTCAGCCCCCTTGAAGTGCACAAGGCACTCAAGTCTCGGTGGCTGAGGTTGTCATTGCTGGAAGGTGCCTTGGTAAGGTGAACCATCACAGGCTGAGAGCCTGAAGCTCCCTCTGTGCCAGCCATGGCTGCTAGTGAGGTGTAAGTGGTGCACTTACCTACACTAAGTGTTTTCCTACTGTACCTTGCTAGTGAGTTGTAGGCAGGGTGTGCTAAGCCCTTTGATCTACAACTACTAAGTTCAGTAGAACTTAAATATGCTAAGCTGTGTTTATATGTACCTAAGGAACTTGATGTGATCTTTCAATTTGATAAAAAGATTGCAATGGTAAAACAACAGCAAGCTTAAATCCGCATCACTGCGCACCAATGTGAGAAGTTGGCCTGCTGCATATGGGGTAAGCAGCCTTATAGAGATAACTCAGCTTGTGATGAGATGCAGCGATGATTTCCAGGGCCCATTGCTAATATATTCTTCCAATGAAGGTCTACTTGAAGTTATCTCATTTCAATATTCAAAATGCAATTAGTGCCCATTTAATATGTATTGCAGATACCCAGCTCTGGTCTCCTGGTGACAGGCGGAATTGGTGGCAGCCAGAGGGAGACCCATGAGCCTCTTTAAAAACCTATTTTTAATCACCTGTAAATGATGTGTGTGTGACTCCATATGCTTGCACCATATATCTGTGCTTAAACTTTTCGCCTTGCATACATCAACCTTTGGTAGCATATTGATACTCCCATGAATGTTTTCAGAACTAAAAACCCCACCATTTACTCTCTGTAACTTGGTAGTGGGCGTGTTAAGCAACAGAGGCCAATTTAGTTGGGCCCTAAATTGATCCGCACATGTGGAGAGGAGTCTGGCATCTGAAGGAGTTGATCATCAATGTCAACAGGTCCTTTAGATCCAGGAGGAGCTGCCAATGACCATCGCCTTTGACGTATTCACAAATGGTCTGTAGGCAAAGAGAAGAACGCTTGAAGTCGGTGTATTATGCAGGGCGCCCGACTTCCTGGAAATGAGAATAGCCTCACCTGCATAAAGAAGCATAGAAAGGGGCCCAGAAGCAACCTTTGGGGAGCCATGCCTGCGCTGAGTAGCACGAACCCTAACCTTTTTAATATAGAATTAAGAATTAATTAAAAGTAGCACGAGCAAGTATCCCCGATGTTCGCCCTTATTTAAGCTAAATGGGGAGGTGACTTATTAAGGCTTGGAGTCCAATATGAAGTGATGCCAACAGAGCTATCTAGCTCTTGCCAATGCCCATCACGTTAAAGATGTTCCAGAGTTTGGGAAAGTCGTCCGTGAAATGCGGAGGATTGACCTCTGAACCACAGCACTCTTTCCTTACTGACAGCCTGTTTGGAGACTACTGAGTAAAGATCCATGCATTATTCTAATGTATCGCACTCTGCTCGCAGCCCAACTGAACATCCAACAAGACACCATCCTACCGACCAAGAATTTAGCAGGTATTCATAAGCCAAAATTGCTTTAAAATGGTTTAAGTGCCAATGCAGTGAATTTAAGTGTCCATCCTCCAGAGGAAAGCATCACAAACTACCTCGGCAGTAAAAACAGGGACTTGTGGAAACAGGTGATGATGCACTGAGATATCAAATTCAAAAAAATAAATGGCAGACTTTCGATCATTTTGAGAGGGCAGCGAGGTGTCCAGAATGACATAAAGTGGTGACCCCAAGTAAAGGGTAAGTCATTAGAAACACAAGTTACATTCCGAGGCTAGAGCGCAGAGGCCTTTGATCTGCCAGGTTGTAACACCAGGCTTTCTGACAACGTAATGAGAAAATAACGCTAGAGTGCTTAAAGGAGTAAACATAGAAATTGTATGTGGTTATTAAATACTGCACCTTAAAACACATAACCATTAGTTAATTCATCACTGTTGCTAACACGGAAACCACAATGGCAGCAAAGACACATTTTATTGTTTGCCTCACAGTTATTAGCAACTGTTGTTATTATAAAATGAATTACATAATGGGATTGATGACAACTCCGTTGAAGATAATGGAGTGTATTAGAACTAGTGATGGGTAAAATAGAACATCTGCTTTTGTAAACAGACAAAATATCGACTACAAAATATCGAATGGACATAATATTGAGTACAAAATATTGGCTGGACAGAATATCGAATGGACAGAATATAGACATCAAAAATATTGTTTTAAAGGTAAGTAATGTAATATCGAATTTTAAAATATAGATAGTCAAAATATCGATGTACATAATATAGGTTAAGAAAAATATCGAACTTTTAATAATATCGATTTTTATAGCGTATTTTATGTGTTAAAAGTGTTTATTTATGTTACAATGTAATTTAAATAATGAATTTAATGTTATTTAAATTTTGCACAATCTAATTCTGTAGCGGGTTGTGGGTTTATAGGGGAATAGGGTGGGAAGTAATTTCATTATAATTGATTAAATATGTAAATTTATGTAGTGTAATTTAATTATAATTAATTAAATATGTAAATGTATTTATTAGTATTTGTTTATAATTAATTGTTAAATTATATTTATTTGGTAATTAATTAAATTTTAATTGCCAAATATTTTTATTTAATTGATTAATTGATAATTATGTTAATATAAGTAATTTAATTTCTGTAGCGGGTTGTGGGTTCATAGGGGAATAGGGTGGGAAGTAATTTAATTATAAATAAATATGTTAATTTATGTAGTGTAATTTAATTATAATTAATTAAATATGTACAACTAATTACATATGTTAATATTTGTTTTGTGTTTATTAGATTTTAATTGTTAGGTAACTGTTTAATTACCAATTCATTAATTGTTAATTTGTAATTTATTAGTGTTAATAGATAATTAATTGTAATGATTAAATTAAATTACTATTTATAATTAATTAATTATTATATTATATTAAATTAATATATATATATATATTTTAATATTATATGAAGTATCTACTTTCCCTACTGTTGCACTCACTGGATTGGGAATAGTAATTTTTACCCCTACGCTATCCAACGCTTTCCTACTGTTGCACTTTCTGGAGTGGGAATGGTAATTTTAACCCCTACGCTATCCAACGCTTTCCCTACTGTTGCACTCTCTGGAGTGGGAATATTAATTTTTACCCCTACGCTATCCAACGCTTTCCCTACTGTTGCACTCTCTGGAGTTAGAATAGCAATTTTTACCCCTAGGCTATCCAACAATTTCCCTACTGTTGCACTCTCAGGAGTGGAAATAGTAATTTTTACCCCTACGCTATCCAACCCTTTCCCTACTGTTGCACTCTCTGGAGTGGGAATAGTAATTTTTACCCCTTCCCTATCCAAATCTTTCCCTACTGTTGCACTCTCGGGAGTGGGAATAGTAATTTTTACCCCTAGGCTATCCAACGTTTTCCCTACTGTTGCACTCTCTGGAGTGGGAATAGTGATTTTTATCCCTACGTTAGCCAACGCTTTCCCTACAGTTGCACTCACTGGAGCGGGAATAGTAAGTTTTACCCCTAAGCTATCCAACCATTTCCCTACTGTTGCGCTCTCTGCAGTGGGAATAGTAATTTTTACCCCTACGCTATCCAACGCTTTCCCTACTGTTGCACTCTCTGGAGTGGGAATAGTAATTTTTACCTCTACGCTATCCAACGCCTTATCTGCTGTTGCACTCTCTGGAGTGGGAATAGTAATTTTACACTTCCGCTATCCTACAGTAATATTATTGGATATTTTTTAATTATATTATGTTACTATATATAGATGTTTTAACAAATAAATTTGAATTTTTTTTTATAACTTTAATTAATTATTTGATTATTATAAGGTAATTTAAGTATTATTAAGTATATTTTAGTAAATAATTTTAATATTAATTTAATTTAACATTGTTTTTAATAAAGTCGATATTTTTACAAACGATATTTTTGTATACGATATTTTTTACTCAATATTTTTGTACTTACCTGTTTGTAGATACAAAGTCTCCGTGGGGCTCCGTAACCGTTTTGGAGGCACTTGCACTCACCTCCCACCAGCCACAGCAGCACCGGGCTTCAGCTTCCTTCCCCCCCTCCCGCCGCCGCAGCCCACAGCCACCAGCGGCCGCAGTGCGGAGGGGGAGAGACACTTGAAGGACTACTCTGCCCAGACGCCCTAGCGGCAGCCGAAGCTGCACCTACCACGGTCCGTGCCAGGAGGCGCTTCAAAAGGGACACAACCCCCTTGTCGCGGGACGGCGCGCGGGTCCGTGCCCGGGGCTAAGCCCGGGCAAAGGGCGGGCCCTCTAAGGCCCTCAGAGGCCGGATAAGGACGGGACGGGCCACCCCCTTTGGCTGCCACATTGAAGGCCTACTATCAAGAAGGTAAAGACCCCCTCTAACCGATTTGTCTCCATATTTGTGGACTTGTTCATATATCGCCGCCCTATATCCCTTTATCAAAATGACCTCCAAGGGGGACCATTCAACTAGCGTAGCAGGCATTGGGCAAATGTTCTCCCTGTTAGACGAGTTAAACCTCCTATGTCAAACCAACTATGCTACATTGGAAACTCTTCCTCCGCCCAAAACGTTAGTACACTACCAGACAAGGCTACACTCTTAGATCCCCCCATATTATTTACCAAAACCTGCAGCCCGAACACTCAAAGTATTGAACCCCCTCAGGTCCCATCTGTGAAAAGGAAACATAACGGTGTCAATCAAGGTGGAAACGACCCCAAAATCCAAAAATTGTGCCTAAGTTCATCCACTGCTAATTCCTCAATGATCCCAGCGATTGTTGAGTACCCAGATGCCATAACACCTCCTCCCCACTTGCACATACTACCCCTTATTGAACAATTGGTTAGTTCCATGATAGCTCCGTTGTTAGAAAAAATTAACATGTTAGGGGAGAAGGCTCTCTGGAATAGAGAAAGCCATCAAGTCAAACCCGCTGGCTGACAAATGTAGTGACACATCCAACCGCCCTAAGTCACCTCTTACTCACCTAGGCTCTAAACCATTTGTGCAGGATAAAAGGCGTCAAATACGACCAACTGGCCCTAGTGCATCAGGGCAAAAAATAGATAAATACCCCGCTAAAGTTTCCCTTCCCCAGTTGACCGCACCTAGAGTAGTTCACAACAAAGTTAATTCTATTCATTTACCACCGGAAGCGGCCCCATACGTGTGCATCCTTGCGGGTGTACCTGCTCTTCCACTTGGAAAAACTGAGAGACAACATGACTTAGTTAATAAAACCAAATTCTGGCTGTCAAAAAATAGGCCACTGCCTCGTAATTTATATGGAGCAATAAGGAGCGTCAGAAGGGTGGGCTGGTTGGGCTCCCTTCCTAAAGATGTTGCTGGGGACTTTGTACTTGTGAGATTTAGAGACAGAAATATTGTACCTTACTTGAAAACTTGGCCGCCTCAAGAAAGAGACGCCCCAATATCCATATGGGACTTACATGACTACTATCCCAAAATTCCGTGTTTTCCTCCTCTTTCGAAATCATACCCCATGTGGCAGGATTCATAAAATGCATCATGAATTTTTGGGAAACACCTGGACATGTAACAATGACTAACCACGAACTCCTATGATACTGTCTCAACCTTGGAGTGGAAAAGAATTTTTATGACTGGGACCCTGCCTTACTGTATCTTGGTCTCTTAAAGTGTTTTTATTATAATCTGGATTGTAATTTGTATGTATTATGAACTTTTATGGTTTTGGATCACAAAAACCGAATAAAGTATATTTGACTTTGAGATACAAAGTCGATATTCTGTCTGTCGATATTCTGTCTGTCGATATTTTGTCGCCGATATTTTTGGTAGTCGATATTATGTCCCTCGATATTATGTCAGTGATCCGTCTGCTTTAACATGCAATGTTTGTCGTTTTCTCTCTTAGCTTTTTATGACTCTTAGACCTTTATTATTAGTAGCCTTTATGATCCTAGAATCGCCCCTGACCAGAATTACTATTACCTGTGATTCCAGTAATTTCAGAAGGAGGAATAATAGGAATTGTCGGTTTTTATGGAATGCGGTATGGGAATCAGATATACTCTGCTGATTCCTGAGTGTTTTTCCCTGGTATTCCACCCAGAGACTTTACCTGCTTTCAGTTGGAAAATATCTGGGTGGAATACACCCACCAGTAGTATTCATGTGAATTCCATCTTTAAGATGAACCTGGTAACCTGCATTACTGGGTCCTTTGCCATTAACAAGCTTCTTGTAATGAAAATCTTATTCAACAGTTTATATAACTTTACATTTTAGTTAACAAACTGCACTCGTACCTACAACACAACACATTACACACAAATCTCTTCAATTATAGCACCATCATTCTTAAAATACAACACCTAAAATGTATCTCGATGGCTCTTGACACTGACCAGCATTCTTGTAGGGGCTTTGACCAAGAGCCCACCCGAACCCCGGAGGACCACAGAATCTAGCAGGCAATGCGCCAGGAGGTACACATGCACAGTAAGGCACTGAAGGGGCGCGGCCCCCTGCTCACGCTACAAAGTGCTGCATCAACCCACTGCGTGGTGACACTGACCAGCATTCTTGGGGGGACTTTGACCAAGAGCCCACCAGTAATCCGGAGGACCACATAATCCAGCAGGCAATGTGCCAGGAGGAGCAGCTGTACAGTGAGGCGCTCAGAGGGCGTGGCCTCTCCTGCTCAGGCTACAAAGCGCTTCCAGCAACCAGTTTACCGGGACATGTGCAACCTGTGTCCGGGCAAAGCCCGAGCTCAGGCCGGGCAAGTCCTGCACGCGTCAGGTCCAGGAGGAGACAGGGCAGGGCCGACCGCCTTGGGGCTTTTTCATGCCCATCGCGATGGGTAAAGGAAAGTCAAACAGCTCACATGAAGCAGACCCGAGCAATCAAGAAACCCACATACGCGCACTTCTGTTATATCTTATCTTACCTCAGCAGTTGGGGCCCTGACAGAAGAAATATAACATGTAGAACAAAGATTGGGTGTGGTTCCAATATCTGTCCAAAACCCCCACTTTTTCTGGCCTTCAAGATGGTGTGGAAACGGAGAAGGAAGGCCGACCATCACTCCTGAGTGAGGCATGAAGGAGTCTGACTTTGAGTGAAGCTTTGGAATCTGACCAGGTCTCCACAGTGCCCCAGATTACACAACAAGATGATGGATGGAGTGCTAAAACATTACAACAACTCACCCCCAGTCAAGAGATCTGGGTTTAATCCATCATTCTTTTGTTCCATATGCCACCCCAATTTGAACTCAGCCATATGCAAATTAGTCTTGACCCTGCTCCTCATGTGAACAGTCTATTATTGTTCAGCATTCGGTATATCAATTGCTCTTTTTGCATTTTTCCCCTTAAGTGGAAAGGGTATGCCCAGACATTGGTCCCATACTCACAATGCCACTTGAGTCAGGCTAGCCTGGCTGACAAGGGGTAATACCCCAAATCCGTTCCCAGGTTGCTTTTTTCTGGTCCAGGGAGAACCTGGCCTGGCAGTTCAGGCTGGACTGTCCCAATGGGGAGCACAGTCAAGGCTGATTTGCAAATGGCTGGGTCTAAATTGGAATGGTATGGTGTGCAAAAAACTATGGTTTTAGGCCCAGATATCTGTACTTGCAGTGAATGTTTGATATTGTTCAGCATTCCATCAATCAGTTAATCTTTTTGCACTCTACAGCGCCCCAACCTGGTGGTGTTCTACAAAAGGGTGATCAGTCAATTAAGGGACAAAAGAAAAGGAGGACACGTTTGACGTCAAGGGGAGCTTTGGTTAGGTCTACCTGAATGCCCACTAAGAGATATGGGATCATTTGGTAAATCAATAACACCCTGCACTAGTACCTCTTCATGAGACCTGAGTGTCTTCATAGCACAAATGACATCCATTTTGGATTTAGCATTAAAGGCCCTCTGAGAGGATATTGTGAAATTTTTAACTAGTTCCATGGAGGGCTTGCTTACGAAGTTGAGGATTATTAAATCTTCTGTGGCCAATCTGAAAAGTTTGGTAGCAGTGGGTGGGGGCACTCACATATACAATTGTGAGTAGAGCGCACCAATGGTTCGAAATGATCCTTGTAGTTCAGCCATGTATTCTGCCTCAGAATGGGTTCAGCTGCATCCATCCTGAGGAACATGGGTTATCTGGTAGTGGGCTGAGCAACGTGGGAGAAAGATGGTTTCACCATAATTACTCAAAGGCTCATCGGGAGCTGATGAGAACCCTGAGTTTTACCCCTAGGGCCAGAAACGAGGTTGCAAGGAGGAGGAAGGCATTTAAATTGTCATTGACACAAAGAAAAAAAGAAAGAAAAATGAGAGCCTAGGATGATCTCCTGCAGGAAAGCACTTTGACAAACAATTTTGGGAGGTGGTGAATCACCCATTCTTTAAGTGCTCCAGAAATGATATGTTGGAGTGTGTTATTGCTCCACACATCTAGGTCACACACTTCTAGGGAATTTATGATATCAATATGGCAGAGACTCAGATTATAAATAAAGCTGAATGGCTCGGTGCTTACAAACTGGATCTGAACAAGACGGAGTTCCTTAAAATTATTGTATCCATGCCACAGGAGAAGGTGCTGGGCCCTGATGGGGTGTCTACGGACTTATTTAAAACAGAACCGTTAGTATAAGCAAAATGTTAACCAAGTTGGCATTGTTACCTATAGGAAAGGTATCCAGCCGTAATGGTTTAAGGCTATAATTGTTCATGTGTTTAAAATGGACCTTAGAACTGACCCTAAATGCCCCAGACCAATTTCCCTTATAAAATCGACCATTAAGGTTCTGGGTAAAAGGATTCTCTCTAGGTTAGTGGATTGATCGCAGCAGAATAATGTTATCTCCGGTCTTCAATACAGGTTCAGGACAGCAAAAGACCAATGCCTCAACCTGAACTTGATCATCTGTAAATATACGGTTGCAAAGAAAGACATTTTACATATGGCTTTTATGGATCTCCTCTCTGCATTTAATGAAATTTATAGAACAAAACTGTGGAGGATGAGGATTGATATCGGGGTGGACCAACACATTGCAATTTTCTCCGGGATTTTCATCTGGATCTTGCCACCGTGCTAAAATATGACCACTCAGGGAGTCTGTCTCGTGCTGGTAAATTAACTAGAGTGGTCAGACAAGGCTGCATTTTGGCATTGTTTTTGTTTACTTTATATATCAATGGTCTGAGTTCTGAGCTGTGTACGGTTTGAAAGGACATCAAGAGGGCTGGTTTGCAGTTAGTGACCCTCCTCCCTTAAGCAAATGAGGCAATCCTAATCTCTATGACTGCAGTAGGATTGTTACAAGTTGGTCAGCTTTTTTATGACTTTTATTAGTGCCCGGGATCTGAGCACCAATTATTCTGAATCGCACATATTGGCTGTTGGTTCCAGGAAACACTCAAATAATGCATTGGTGGGGGTGTGGACCTGGGGGTCCTTTTTTTGAGAACTGCTCTTGGGTGCCCCGAAGAAAGGGAAAATGAAGCGCTTTCTGAAGAGCAGCAGTTTCTACCTTAGATGTTGCTAAAATGTTGGAGACTAAACCGGTACAGGCCCTTACTACAGTATATCAGGCCAAATGTACCTCGACTTGCAGCTATGGCAGCAACATCTGGGGTTATTTAGATATGAGGGCCCTCCAAGTTGCTGGACGTTCCACAGACAGTACTTGCACATATAGTGCATGAAGAGCTGGGGTCAGGGATACATAATTGACCAGTTAGCACTCTCTCCATCATTCGGATGGATTAGGGTATGGTGCATTCCGGTGCTTGCCCTTAATCAAGTAATTATTGAAGGTTGTTTGGCACTTTATCGGGCGTTACATATCCCATGGATTAAATACATCAAGGATATCTCATGTCAATTGAGACGCTCTAATTTATTTGATAACCTGCATGGTTCCATTAAGAAAGATCTGAGCTGGGAGCACTTCTTTCGTAGTATGAGCCTAGATATGGATGTGCAGGAACCTATTAAATATACTGTACAATCTGACATTATGTTAAAAAGCTGCTTCGGTGGAGCCTTATTTAGTCATAGTAATGCATCCTCAACATGTTTGTTTGTTGACCAGATTCATATTTAACCTTCTACACTGGTCTTGTGCAGTACCATAAAGTAGGCATAATGGCATAATGTGGAAGATAGAAGTCCTTGTTATTACGATCACTTTTACCCACAGGACACTTTGCATTTTATTTTTATCTGTGAGCATTACCGAGCTCTTAGGCATCACTACATCATTCACTCAAGAACCATATCTTTGAGCAAGTTAGACAAGCGCTAGTTTACTTACAAATGCAGACAAGTCCTTTAATTTGTTTTAACATTGCAAGCTTCTTGAATGGGGCTCTTAGGAAAGAAAGAAGTTGCCTGTCTGATTTGTTGTTTTTAATGTTTAACTGTTATAAAAATATATTTGACTTTATTTATTTATATTTTTTATTTAGCTTTTAACTCTTTGTAAAATTATTTACATTTTATTATGATTGTGTAGCACTATGTCTGCTTTTATGATTTTTACCAACGGAACAATGCTTTATTGACTTAACTTAACTATAAAAATAACATTTTATCTTGATCTGATTGATTAGTGTTTCACACCAAATTAACATTTAAAAACTGCAGTCCCAATGCAGATAACCTAAGACAAATGAGGTCAATATGAACTGGTTATTTTAAATGCAAGCAAGGTATTTATAAATCATCTACGTTGTTTTATAGTGGCCGTTCATGTTGCTTGAAGTATTTTTTTAAATTATGTTTAAAAGGCTTTTTTGAGAAAGAAATGCCCTTTCTACCAACATAAACTAGTAAAACCCGACTTTAATATCCAGTGGACAGCTTTCTTCCACACTGTCCCAAACGTGAAAGAATACTGCAACATATTAACTTTTCCCATGACCAATATCCATTTGTGTCCGTGAAACCTACATACTAAAGAAAAAGAAAATACCACAAATAGGTGAAAGGCAAAATCATGACCAGTGCTAGGAACTGCGTCAAGTCATATTTTCTTAAACTTACATGGACAGATAGGATTTTCATTTTAAAAAAATCTTTTTTTTGCGAGCACAATAGGTAATATAACTATAACAAGAATGTTTAGATTTTGCAGAACAATACTATATTCTATCATATGCATTATTACAATCATCGTAGATGTCCTCTAGTTTCCCCACCTACACCACAATAAATCACAATGCGGCAGGTGAATCAAGATATTCCTTGTTTTGAAGCCCATGTCTGGCTCTCCCGGAGGTGGCACATATCTCACCCTGATAGCTATACCATCTTCCCCATATTTGTTTGCACGGATCAGGGCGACCTCTTTTTTGATACACCAATTTCTCCACCAGCATGCACCAGTCTATATCACGATTTCAATCGGTTAGTCGAGGCACTAGTTCAGCCATCTGCATTCTTGTAATATTACACTTAGCTGCCATCAATCCCACCATCTCCCATATCTGATCCATTCTACTAAGAACAATCTTCCCACATATAATCAAAAGACACCACTTCATAGAGGCATCTATGCGGCTTCCAGAATGTCACTTAAGCCAGATACTACTGCTTCCCAGTAGCCCTTAATTACCAGCCGAGCCCTCAGCATATGGAAAAACATGCCCATCTGGCCACAATTTTTGTGGCAGATCACTGACATCTCCATGCCCATCTGCACCATTATAGTGCACACTTCGTAACAGCAGTGCAAGATCTTCAAGCGTATCAGACAGAACCTCAACCGTGTAGGCACTTCACTGGGAGACGCCAAGGCTTCAAGCCTTTCATCATCTTCCAATCCAACAGATCTTGTTACCAGTGTTCCCTAAGACAAGTATGGGTTTCCGATAAATGAAGACGATATCTTTTTTTGGCATGTGGCCCTCTAGTAACCTAACTTTGAGCAGCAATAAGTCGGGCAGCTCCCCATCCTTCGGGAGTGCTCTCTGCAGTGCACGTCTAATTTGAAGATAGCGGGAAGCTTCAGTGCATGTAAGCTGATAAAATGTCTGTAGCTCAGCAGACCGGATCACTCCTCCCTGCCTCCACATGTCTCCCACATTAGAAATTCCTATCAGGTCCCATTTATCAAACCCTTTTTGTGTAGCTAATGTGCCTACACTTCCACCCCAGCCCTTTTAGGGCTGTATGCCAGAGGGCAAGCATAGTCACCCTAGGTATTAGGAAGTACTTGCTACATTCCTTTCTGTATATAGCTCTGAGATAGCCTCCTGGTTGCATGTTCAATTTATGTAGTTGATGAGCTGCTTCCCACTCAGGTAGATGCACCCACTAGTTGATGGTAATAAGCTGTGCAGCCCAATAATACTTTCACATATCAGGTAATGCAATCCTGCTATAATACCAGCCCCTTATCAAATTTTTAATGCTATTCTGGCTAGGTCGCCATTCCAAAGCAGGGCATGAATTTTACTTTCAATATCTTGAAAGTATGTAGGAAAGATTGAGTGTGGTGTATTGTGGTTACATAGCAAAAACGAGTGAGCGCCATCATTTTGAACAAGGCCACCTTTCTCAGTAAGGACTGTTGCAAGGCCCTCCAATTCTGAACGTCACTATGCAGGTAGTAAAGTGGCTACTCTAAATTGTGAGTGTGGACAGCATTTGGGTTGCTATAGTAATATAGATCCCTAGATAGCGGAATCCATAGGTATTAATACAAACTGGACAATTGTTGGGCAATTTCGGTTCAGGACCATGGAGACAATAGATTAGGGATTTACTCCAGTTGAATGTGTATCCCTAGTAGTGACTAAAGAGTGTGAAGATATGCATTATCCCGTCTAATGATTGGACAGGCTTGGAGGCATATGGTAAAATATCAAATGTATACAGATAGATCTTATCTCCCCAGCCATCCGTCCCCAGACCAGGGGATTGCACTAAACCCAATCTACAAGTGGTTCTAGAAACAGGGCAAAGATCAAGGCGGACAGTGGACATCCCTGTCTTGTGCCGCGTTGGAGACGGTTCTCTAAAGATGTGCCCCCATTCACTGTCACCTGCGCTAGAGGGTCAGTGTAGAGGAGTTTCACCCAGGCCATGATTCCTGAGTCAAAGCCAAACTAGAAAGTACTGCAACCATAAAGGGCCATCTAATGGTATCAAAAGCCATTTGTGCATCCACTGATAGCACCCAGCATCCTCCTGAATTTCCTCCAATCGACCGAATACACTATGTACGCGCCTCAAGTTAAGAGAGGTGTTTAGCCCCGGCATAAAGTCGGATTGGTCCAGATAAATCAGTATTTGGAACACTTGGATGAATCATGATGCTAGTATTTTAGCCAGGATCTTAGCCTTTATGTTTAATAATGAGATTGACCTATAAGAGGCACATTCATCAGGTGGTTTGCCCTTGTTATGTTAACCACTGTAGTGGCCAGCCTTTGCTCTCAGGGCAGTATCCCCAATTGATGGTTGTCCACGAACATACATAAAAGATGAGGGGCAATCTTTGAGGCTAAAGGTTTGTTTGTTTTCTTAGGTATGTCTTTGGGGCCCACTGCCTTGCCAGGGTTTAGGTCTTGAATAGCTTGTAGCACCTCAGTTTCTGTGAGGCCTTGTTCTAGGGTCTCTGTCAGAGTGAGGGAGGCAAGAGTCCACTGCTGTGGCAGTACATGCCGGGCATATAGTTGTTTATAGTAGGTGGTGAAACAGTTTGCAATACTTTGCCTATCTTTAATGTTATGTTATGTTATGTTAATTTTTTATTTATTCAGCGCACGTATGCCCATGGGCTTCACGGCGCTATCGAAGTTTGTGAGAACACAGCATAACACTTGAAAATACATTTGCGCAAGGGTACATTTCACACCTATTTAAGAGTAGGCCTGTTTAAAAAGCCATGTTTTAAAAGTTTGTCTGAAAGTAAGAAGAGTGTAACACTGTCTTAAAGATAATTGAAGGGCATTCCATAGGGAAGCGGCAAGATAATGAAAACCGCTACCACCCTGACGTTTTTTCTTAAATGGGGGGACCCTTAATAGTTCTTGATGGGCTGAACGCAGATTCCATGAGGGGGTATATTTACATACCAGATTCTTTATGAATTTAGGACCCTTGCCCTGCAAAGCTTTAAAGATAATGCAGCCGGCTTTAAAAACAACTCTCTGGGCTACCGGCAGCCAGTGCAGATTTTCCAATTCTGGCCTAATGGATTGCCATTTAGGTTGTTTAATTATGAGCCTGGCTGCCTGGTTCTGGACATACTGTAATCTCTGAAGCTGACCTACTGGAAGGCCTAAATACAAACTATTAGAAAAATCAAGCCGAGATAGCACCAAAGCGATAATTACCTGAATCAGAGCTGAGTGAGTTAGAAAATGGGCCATTTTCTTTATTTTTCTCAGTTGGAAAAAACTAGATGAGACTACCATCCCTATATGGGTTTTAAGCGATAAATCCTCACTAACAGTCACCCCCAAGCTCTTCACAGTGTGGGATTTAGTGGGAGGAGTTCCCATATCAGATGGCCAAAAGTGGGGTCCCCAGCTAATTTCACTTTTCCCGGGCAAGATAAGTTCTGTCTTGCCCGGGTTAAGCTTAAGATGGTTCAGATTCATCCATCTCTCGATATGGGACATAGTTTTTCTAAATTCAGCAACTGCATCAGGGGAGTCCAGAGAAAAAACGAGTTGCAGGTCGTCCGCATAATTAAAAATTGTAACTTTGTGGCTTCTCGAAGAGTACAATAAAGGGCGTAAATACAGATTAAAAAGTAGCGGGGACAAAGAGGATCCTTGCGGAACTCCACAGGTAGAGACAATTTTTGGGGCTGTAAACGTCCCCAATCTAACCGATTGAGAACGTTCTGAAATAAAGGATTTTAGCCAACTCAAGGCAGGGCCCCTGAGGCTAGCCTGCTCGACACGGTTGACAAGAATAGAAAAGTCAACCGTGTCGAACGCGGACGACAGATCCAGGAGCACCAATGCTTGGTGAGCGTCTCTGTCTGCGTTGGATCTCAGGGTGTTCTGGACCGCCAGTATCACTGTCTCGGTCGAGTGGCATGGGCGAAAACCTGCCTGATTCGGTTCCAGATATTCAGTAGATTCAATAAAATTTGAAAGACAATTAGAGACATGGGCTTCTGAATTTTTGATAAATAGGGTAAGAGGGAAATCGGCCTATAATTCGTAAGATCATATGGGTCAATATCAGATTTTTTAGTTAAAGGGATCAACAGAGCATGCTTAAACCCACTAGGTACCTTGCCTTGTACAAGTGAGTCATTCAATAAAGGGAGAATACTTTGAGGGATAGCAAGTCCTATTCCTTTAAAAATATAGGGCGGGCAAATATCATCAGGTGATCCAGATTTGACACGGATGAGAAGATCAGAAAAGGTTTTGAACTCAATGGGAAAAAAGTGTCTAGTGTAGAGGGGTTGTAAAATATATCATCTATTGGAGTTGGAATGGGAAAGCTAGTTATATTCTGTTTTATAGTGACGATTTTTTCCCTGAAAAAATCGTTCAAAAAATCACATAATTTTTGAGTGGGAATTATTGGGGGAGCTGTCCTGCCATAATTGCAGAGATTGTTCACTGTATCAAATATCTCTTTTCATTTATTCAAAGAGTTCATAATTTTCGATGAAAAGTAATTGGTTTTATGTGGTATGAGGATTTTTTGGTATATTTTCCTAGCGGAACAATAAATCTCTTTATCCTGTGGTAGATAGTTAGCTCTCCATTTCCTTTCCTTTTGTCTGATCTCAAGTTTTAATTTCTTCAATTCTGGAGTGAACCATTTATGGGCCTCCCTCCCTCATGATCTAGGAAAGCTTACTAGAGGAGCATGAAAATCTGCAGCTTGGCACAGCCATTGTCAAAATATCTTTTCACTAGATTCTATATCCCCACATTGAGAGGGAAGGGTGGTGGCCAGAGTATTTAAGAATGCCGGTAGATCTGAGGATTTCCAATTCCGGATGTCTCTGCCCGCCTGTAGTCTAGGTTTGTCAGTTCCATTGATTATAAATGAAAAATGTATTAAAAAAAATGGTCTGACCAACTGCAAGGACAGTTAGAGGGCAAAGATAAAGACAAATTATATGACCAAATTCAATCAAGTCTATGGCCCTTCTGATGAGTGGGAACATGGATATGTTGTTTCAAGTTAATGTCCAGTAGTAGGTCTTTCAGTTCTGCTGCTTGAGAATCTAATGCCACATTATCAAACCAGTAATTCAAGTCCCCAATTAAAATAAGTTTAGAATAATTGATGACGCAGGAGGCCAATTTTTCTGCTAGCAGAGAGGGGAACGTGACCATACACTGAGGAGGGCGATATAATAAAATTAATAATAACGCCCCACTATCAGTGTCTAATTTGATGACAATGTTTTCTGTGTTCGGGAGCAGCAAAGGTGAGAGTTCTCGGAACTGATGAGTTTTAAGAATAATAGCAGCTACCCCTCCCCCCCAGTTTTCCCAAATGGGCGATTGGCTGAAAGAATATAGTAGTCAGAGGGGAGAGATGCAAGTATATCCGGTAATGAATCAGAAGTAAGCCAAGTTTCTGTCAAAAAAAGAATATCTGGTTTTTCACATGTCAATAGAAGAAAAATATCTACCTGGTGTTTAATCATTGACCGTGTATTAAGGTAGATGCATCGGAACTTAGACAAAGGTTTATTAGGAATAACATAAACCGTACATGAAGAAATCGTGGGTGGGCGGGCAGCTTTTAGGGTATCTTTGGCAACGTCAAACTGAGAGATACGTTTTAAAGTATGCAAAGATAATGGCGGCTCCGAATTACCAATGGGTCTAAGTGCAACTAAATCAGAGGCAGAATAGATAACATTTTGTCCAGAGTCAGCGGCCCCGGGTCCCGGACGCTCGCGGACGGGCGCAGACCGGCTTACCTTAGGCGCACCTTAGGACCGCCAACGTCGCGCCCGCTGCGCTCGTCCGCTGCGCTCCCTCAGACACTTTGCGCTTTATGGGAGGGAGCCTCGGGCAACTTGACCACTGACTCTGGTCCCAGTGGCCTTCATTCTCCTCCCAATAAGGCGCCCGCTCTCCACTGGACCGGAACGAGTAGTCGCGGTGAGAGAGCCGCCCTCCACACGAACGGCAGAGGAGCCGCGATGAACCGGGGCGGAGGGGAGCTCTGCACAGCAGGTAGGAACAACAAATGACAAGCTGGTATCAGAAGTAAGTTTAAAAAGCTAAGCGCCTGCCTTTGCTCTGCAGGACGCCACAAAGGTGCAAATATCGCCAATTAAAAAGCAAACATAGAAGAGACAAATAGTAAATTGCCTCAGCAGGTTAAAATAATTACAATGCTGCTCTGTTGCACAATGTGTATCCTTAGGCGCGCTGCATCCCAGGGGCACCAGGGAACTGCCACGAACCTGGTAACCACACGGGAAACAGCACACCACAGTCGCTTTATGGGAGGGAGCCTCGGGCAACTGGACCGCTGACTCTAACACCAGGGAACTGCCACTAACCTGGACGTTGCCTTCCCCCGTAGTTCAAGGACCCATCGGTTAGCTCTCTTCTTTGCCAGGACAGGAGCCTCCTGACCCTATCTCCCACCTCATAGATTCAATATTGTGTTGAGCAATGGTGAGTCCTAGCAGCCTCTGTTACCATGTTTTTAAATTCCTTTTGCTTCAGTTCTAGGGCATGGCTCACATCCCTTCCTGTAGCATTATCGAGTTGAGTTTTCAGTTCTAAGATCTCCCTTTCTAGGGTTTCTATATGAGCTCATGTTTTCTGCTTACGTCCTGCAATTAAGGACAGCTCGCGCCCCCGAATAACTACATTATAGGCCTCCCATAGAGATCATGCCAAATCTACAGATCCTTCATTTTCATCAAAATAGTGTTTGGTGGCTGCCTTCAGCCCCTTTTGAATATTCAGACGTTTCAAATACCAGGGATATAGCACAATTTGCTGAGAACCATCTCGAGTAGGCAAGCTATAGACCGCCCATACTGGCGAATGGTTAGAGATACCTCTAGCGAGGTGTCAAACTTATCTGAAATGAGGGAGTTGGTGGGTCAGGGTAACAATGTAGTCTATTGTGGAAAGATTACTGTGGACTGAAAAAAGGGGAGAGATTTCCCTGTAAAACCCAGAAAGGACCGGGAAATAAATCAACAAAAGGAGATTTCCTTTCTGAGTATTATAACTTTATAATTGGCTAAAACATTCATTTAGGCTTCAATACAACAGCAATTACCCCAAATAGTCTAGTTCAAACAACACTAACAACTGTATGTATCAAAATATAGTTTTTATTTTGATATTGTCAAAGCAAAGAAAATACAATCATAAAATTTGCTAAACACATTAAAATCCTAATGATATCATCATAGTTACACAGAATCATAAAAATCCTTTTATGTACAATACATATTGGACAACACATTCAGTTCTTAAACAACCATAATATTCAAATGTACAGAAAAAACAATTAATAATTCATATACAATAAAAAAAAATTGTCGACGCGTTTCGGTGATGTTTTCTTTAGAACATCTTCTTCAGGACTTTCTAAAGGATCTTCTTAATCTACAAATAGATACATAACAGTTTGTTAGATATTGGACTATTAGGGAGTTGTACCACATCACTATTGACGGGATCCTACTTTATCTTACATTCAGGAGTGGTCCTTTTATACATTGCCACATCAGGGTACTGGAGTATTGTAATTGATGATAATGTTATCCCTCGCGTTGCGTCAGGGAATCTGTGCATAAAAAATACAAGTTTTGTTTGAGACTTGAGTATATGCTAATAGCACCTAAGTGCAGTATAGCAATCAATTAAATAGTACGGGTAATGCCTAGTTCACCTACTTGTCATATCGACCAACCTGAGCGCTCTAAAAAATGAGCCAACGGTGTACGATCACCGGTCCTTGGTAGCACACAGGGCTGCATTAGAGTCTTCACCCATCAAGAGCTCACCTTTAGGAAGGCTAAGGAGGAGCACACTGAGATTAATAAAGACTGCTTCATAGAGCCTCTAGGGCACACAAACTGAAATAACATTAAGCGTGCGACCCTCCAATATTCCAGAGAGTGCAACATAATGTCAGTGTGTATTTGGCTATATATTTTGTACAACTAGTGGAATTGGCATATGTAATCGAATGTCAATTCCCTATGAGCCTGTGGTATACTTTGCATGGGCAGCCATTTTGTACCCCACCTATCCATCGCTCGATAAGTATTAACCTTTAAGGTGTGTTTCTTGGACTAGAACCCTATCAAGGAAATGTCTCTTGTGGTATTGCAATACCATCCCTCTCTTTATTTTGTCACCCAGTCCATTAACATTCCATGACCTTATTCTAAATGTGGGTGTTGTTAGAGTGTTGGCCATAGAGATTTTGTAAGATTGGGCAGTGGGTAAGGCCGTTCATCAAACTCAGCCACGGAGGTGTCTGTATGTAAAAAGGGCTGTATAGTCAGATGGGGCATCCAGCGGCATAGATATCAATACCTGCTTTGAGCGAGTGCATTAAGACCCCAAGCTGGTATTAGGTTGTTCAAATTGTGGAACGTGAGTATGGTACAGTGGGATGTATGACGGTACAAAGCGTACCGTCACAACGCATCCCTTTAGCACGCATCCCTTACAACGCAAGTAGTTACCACGACTTGCGTTGGGGGGGGGGGCAGATTTCGAATAGTATAATTTACTATTCTAACACCAGTCCCCATGGACCCTAGGGAAGGTGTTGGGGTAGTAAATTAACTATTTTTAAACCTTTAGCGCCCTCCAGCGCAAGTCGTGGTAACGACTTGCGTTGTAAGGGATGCGTGCTAAAGGTACTGCGTTGTGAAAATTTTGTGGTAAACGATGTTTACCAGTACAGTGCTGTAGCTTCTACATAAATGCTAAAACATTATGATCATAGAATATAAACACTCATAATAAAAAAACAATCAATAACAACAATCCAACTCAAGCCCCACCTTCTACACTGCATGACAGACCTAAAACTGGCTGCCTCCCAACTGTGCAGAGCACCTGTCATTCCACAACTAAACCCAAACTTTAGGAGGTCGCAGCAGTCACTTAATGTCCACCCAACTGCGCCATCACTTCTTGAAAAGAAAATGACCAGGAAAATTAAAAGAATGTTACCAAAGTCTTTTGCAGACTCTTAATGTCCTCCCATCTCCAGTCATCCCAATCGCATGGGTGGAGACCTAAGTGTAAGTGTTTATGAAGACAGGGCTTTAGTATCTTACAGTACCAGTGATCAATTTGGGGCCTGATCTCAGTCTTTGTCCCATAGGTCAAAAATGAAATATTGTGTGTAGAGTAGAGGTCTGACATTATCATTGGTCTCCTGAACCTTATTCTTTGTGTGGGGTTCTGGAGTTCTTTTGCTGTTTCTCTAGTTTCGATCATTGTCCTGCTATGTCCACCACCCTACAACCGTCCAGCCAGTCCCGGACCTCATTGGGTGTGGTAAATTATCAAGTCTTTCCATCTGATACCACTGGAAGCTTTACAGCGAAGATCATAGAATGTTTAATGTCTAAATCTTGCAGGATCCTGTTTACATCAAGGAAACTGCAATGCAGCTTTGGAACGTGCAGTGTGAAGTTCAGGAAGTAGGTAAACATTATGTTTTCATGCTGGATTGGAGGTGCGGTGCGTGCAGTCTGCAGTATGACGTCTCAGTCAGAATAATTGTAATTATTGGGCATGGCAGTGTGCCTGGTTTCAGTGGGGACCCCAGGGCACGGTCAGCTCCCTTGACTGATGTTGAAGTTGTTTGAGTATAAGATAGTCAATGAAGATGTCAACAGCAGGCCCCTCCAATTTTCTGGGACCCCTATTATACAGATATTGTTTCTCCTTGAGTGACCTTCGAAGTCCTCTAACCTAGCATCCATGGCAGACATGGTTGCTTGCAGGTCTTCAACTTGACCTTTCAGCATCTTTGCTTCCGCCCTGGAATTGGCTACTTATTCTTCTACATCTTTTACTTTATCGCCTATCTTGCATAGTTCTGCTAATATCAATGCCACTTAGGTGGAGGCTGTATCTAATTCGTGCTCCAGGGTGCTGAGCTAACTATGGATCACCACCATTAAGTTTGCAGGGTGATGTCTCCTCACCCGGGGGAACTGAGTAGTCAATGCCTATGAGACATCAGTCACTGACATTGCTGCAGCGTCTCTTGGTAGTGTACACGTGTCTAGTTTGGTCAGATGGGTGTTGCGGGCACCCCTCCCACCTGAAATATCAACTAGTTTTCTCCTGTGGCAGTTGAGCACTATGCACGATTCTTGTCAGGGAATCTAAGCACTGGAAGAAATGGGAGGGGCCTCAGTACTCACAGCCCACTTCCTGGGAGGTAATGGATGAACCCTTGTGGCCAATTGGGCTTATGTCAGCCAACGCTCATGAATTTACTTAGCGTCAAGTCTTGGGCCTCTCAGTAGCTGCAAGTCTCTCTCGATCCAATCACGAGACGGCGCAATCCCCTATCCTGGAAGGACTGGTAAGCAGCATCAATAGTACATAGGGAGTGAGAGGAACAGATGTGGGTGACAGAGGATCCAGGACAGTTATCCGTCCATTGGTTGCGCACCTATGATGATACCAATCAGTGATATTTCATTAGGCGGCCTCCAGTTTCAGCACACTCTGTCAATCAGGCTCTAAGTTGTTATGCCAGTGTCAAAATTAAATTGTGTCACAGCTGTTGTCAATGAATAGAGTCAATTTGCACCTCAGGCAAACAGCCAGGGGTTCTTGTGCTATGATAGGCTGCCCAGCAAATGCTAGTGTACACCTGCATGCACAGCATCCCCTGTATATCAAAGCTGGCTGATGAATGTGGATTGGGGCCTCCTTTGAGCCTGGAGAACTCAGGTTGATGACACCATAAAGGCTTCAGTTCGTGTCAGTAGGTGGCCAGGTAAGATGCGTTATACCTGCTTTGGGGGCTCCCAACCATTGAGCTGAGGAGGAGACCGTTTTGAGTAGGTTTCTAAAGGGAAGTGGCAAGTCACCAAGCCGTCAATCCCTCAAGCAATCAATCAATCAATCAAAGCATTTATATAGCGCACTATTCACCCAGAGGGTCTCAAGGCGCTGGGGGAGGGGGGTCCGCTACTGCTCGAACAGCCAGGTCTTGAGTTGCTTCCTGAAGGCGAGGTGGTCCTGGGTCAGGCGGAGGTGGGTCGGGAGGGAGTTCCATGTCTTGGCGGCGAGGTAGGAGAAGGACCGTCCCCCTGTGGTGGCTCTTCGGATGCGGGGGACGGCGGCGAGGGCGTGGCCGGTCGATCGAAGCTGGCGTTTGGGAGCGTAGAAGTTGAGGCGGCTGTTGAGGTATCCTGGGCCTTGGTTGTGTAGGGCTTTGTGTGCGTGGGTGAGGAGTCGAAAGGTGATTCTCTTGTTGACCGGGAGCCAGTGCAGGTCTCTCAGGTTTCCGGAGATGTGGCTGCGACGGGGGATGTCCAGGATGAGTCGTGCTGAGGCGTTCTGGATCCGCTGGAGTCTCTTCTGGAGTTTGGCTGTGGTTCCGGCGTAGAGGGAGTTGCCATACATAGTCCAGACGTCTGGTGACGAGGGCCTGGGTGACCGTCTTCCTGGTCTCGGTGGGGATCCATCGGAAGATCTTACGTAGCATGCGCAGGATGTTGAAGCACGACGAGGAGACGGCGTTAACTTGTCTGGTCATGGAGAGGGAGGAGTCCAGGATAAAGCCCAGGTTGCGTGCGTGGTCTGTTGGTTTGGGTGCGCTGCCTAGGGCGGGGGGCCACCAGGAGTCGTCCCAGGCGGAGTGTGAGGATCCCAGGATGAGGACTTCCGTCTTGTCCGAGTTCAGTTTCAGGCGGCTGTTCTTCATCCATTCGGCTACCTCTTTCATCCCTTCGTGAAGGTTGGCTCTGGCGGTGGCGGGGTCGTTGGTGAGGGAGAGAATCAGCTGGGTGTCGTCGACGTAGGAGATGATGTTGAGGTTGTGCTGGCGTGCGATGTCTGCGAGGGGGCTCATGTAGACGTTGAAGAGGGTTGGACTGAGCGAGGAGCCTTGAGGAACGCCGCAGATGACTTCGGTGGCTTCAGATCTGAACGGGGGTGGCGGACTCTCTGTGTCCTTCCGGCGAGGAAGGAGATGATCCACTCCAGTGCCTTCTCCTGGATTCCGACGTTGCTGAGTCGCTGCGCTAGTGTACGGTGGCAAACAGTGTCGAAGGCCGCGGAGAGGTCTAGGATGATGAGGGCTGCTGTTTCTCCTTTGTCAAGCAGTGCTCGGATGTCATCGGTGGCTGCAATCACGGCGGTCTCGGTGCTGTGGTTGGCCCGGAAGCCAGACTGCGAGAGGTCGAGGGATCCGTTCGTCTCGAGGAAGGCGGCCAGCTGCTTGTTGACGGTCTTCTCGATGACTTTTGCAGGAAACGGGAGCAGCGAGATGGGGCGGTAATTCTTGAGGTCGGTGGGGTCGGCTGATGGCTTCTTTAGTAGAGCGCTGAGTTCAGCGTGCTTCCAGCTCTCCGGAAAGGTAGCGGTGCCGAAGGAGGTGTTGATGATGTCCCGCAGGTGGGGTGCGATGACAGCGTCGGCCTTGTTGAAGACGTGGTGAGGGTAGGGGTCGGTAGGAGATCCGGAGTGGATGGAGTTCATCGTGCGGACGGTGTCTTCAGTGCTGATCGGGGTCCAGGCGTGGAGGGTGGTGGTGGGGGGTGGTGGTTCCGTCGTGGCGTGCGTCGGTTGAGTGCTGAAGCTGTGGTGTATGTCCGCGATCTTGTTATGGAAGTAGGAGGCGAGGGAGTTGCAGAGGTCTTGCGAAGGGGTGATGTTGTTGTTTCCGGCGTTGGGGTTGGGGAGCTCTTTAACAATGTTGAAGAGTTCCTTGCTGTTGTGTGCGTTGTTGTCCAGTCGTTCCTTGAATGCGGTTTTCTTGGTGGCCTGGATGAGTTGGTGGTGTTTTCGGGTGGCGAGCTTGAGGGCAGTCATGTTATCCGGTGTTGGGTCTCTGCGCCATGTTCTCTCGAGGGCTCAGCAGTTCTTCTTGGAGCTCTTGAGTTCGTCGGTGAACCATGGAGCTTTCTTGCTACCGGGTCTGCTAGGCGGGGTCTTCAGAGGGGCGAGGTCGTCTGCGCAGTTGCTGATCCACTTTGCGAGGTTGGTGGCCGCCTGGCTTGGGTTCGTTGTGCTGGTGGGAGGGTTCATGCTCAGGGAGGTCGCAAGCTGGTCGGCTGTGATCTTGTTCCAGCTTCTGCGTGCAGTCTGTTGCTGGTGGTGGTGGATTGTGGTCCTTCTGAAGCTGAAGTGGACGCAGCTGTGGTCCGTCCAGTGGAATCCGGTGGCGTGGCTGAAGGTGATGTCCTTGCTGGATGAGAAGACGGGGTCGAGTGTGTGTCCGGCGTAGTGGGTGGGGGTGGTGACCAGCTGCTTGAGTCCCAGGTTTGCGAGGTTGTCCAGCAGGGTGGAGGTGTTGCGGTCGTTGTTGTTCTCCAGGTGGAAGTTGAGGTCCCCGAGGAGGATGTAGTCAGCGGAGAGGAGGGCGTGCGGGCTGATGAAGTCGGCGATGTCTTCGCTGAATTGTGTGCGTGGTCCCGGCGGTCTGTAGATGAGGGTGCCTCTGAGGGTGGTCTTGGGGTTGATGTGGACCTGGAAGTGCAGGTGCTCGGCGGGTGCGAGGGTGTCGTCGGTGTTGGTCGTGATGCGGATGGTGTTCCTGTGGATGATGGCGATGCCTCCTCCGGTCTGGTTGATGCGGTCCCTTCGGATGATCTTGTAGCCGTCTGTGATGGCGATGGCGATGTCGGGCAGAGTTGTTACAGGGGTGGTGGCAGGTTACGTGGGGCCTCAGATGCTCATGAGAGGCCGGGTGCTCTTTGCTCTCACGCCCGGCTGCCAGTAACACCCACCTCATCAATCTCCACTGTAGAGGGCACTCAATTGCTCCAAAGTGTCAGTAAGCACTCTTCTTCCGTTTGCACGACAGGCTCTGCCATATCTGTGTTAGGTAGTAAAGCTATGCAAGACTGCTGCCGCAGTTCTCCATGTAGACCCTGCCTCTTCTTCAGGCCCCAGTTTGGTAGGGTGCCATCATTTTTACTGCTTTGGTATTGCAGCAGTGAGGAAAGGCAGGACCATTGTAGATCTCACTTCCTCCGATTGATTTTTTGTCAGATTATAGAGGATGTTTGTGGGTGGTTGATTGGAGCCATGTTAGGGAGAAGCCATCTTCCATGACAGCTTGCCATGCCCCAACAGTTAGGATATTCAAACATAAACCTCTTAGTCTCCCTCCATCAGTCTATGTTCCAACTACAATTTGTGGCTGATTTCTCTACCAGCCTCTATAAATGCTAGGCCTAAATATTTACAACACATACGGAGAGGGTAGGGTCTAGGGGAAATATTTAGAGACCCATTCACAGTTATAGCCCCCAAGCAGAACACTGTATTACAATAATAATAACTATGGGTCTAAAAGAAACTCAGAACTCTGTGTTAAAAATGTGTCTAGTCCACTACATGATACGTTTGGACCCATCACTCCGTGATATGGAATCCCATCAGTTACATTCTCTGGACCGCCCTATTTGTCATCATTTGGGCAAGTCTCACCAAGTGGTATGTCCACAACGTACAATCAGTACACTCAGACGTAAGTAACTGAAAAGCAGTGCACAAAAATTAAGTGAAAGTGAGTGGTTAAAATGGATAGTGGATGCAAAAAGGACTTTAATGAAAAGCAGACCACTTCCAAGATTAAAAAACGTGAAGTGCAAAATAACAGTAGTTTTAAACAAATATCTACTGCATGTATAGAAAGGTCGACATGTTTCTGCAGTTGCAGATACTTAGTGTATCACCTGCTTCTTCAGGACCAAAATTATATTTTGCTACTGCTTCAATAAAGGGCGTGTGTGCATAATAGAAATCAAACAAATGTTAGGATATCACCTGAATAGGCCTTCTCAAGGCTCCTGTTTAGTACAAGTTAGAGTTTGAGAGACCGGCGCCGCTCCTCGCCTGGCCACAGCTCAGGAAATAGGGGCACCGCTCTGTCCGTCGATACCCCAGTCAGGCATCTGCGCTGTACGGGGAGGCCTCCCTTCTTAGCAATGCTCAATAGGACTCAATATAAGAAACATGAAATGGCAGTAATGTTCTTCATAATGTTTCCTAGCCATAGTGCGGTCTCTCCTGTGATTTTTTCTCTCAAAGTTGTATCCTTGATGTCAGCTTCCCTGGTTCAGAATAATACCCTCATTGGAACTGGTAAAGTCACCCTTGACAGTCCTCCATCGACATTACCTTAGAATTGTGAATCTTCCATTCTGTACCTATCCATTGTAACAATGTTTCATTCTGAGGCATGAAGGAACATTTATAAATCACCATCTAAAAGGCTTCCAAGTAAATAGTATGGTCTAGATTTATCAAAATTTGTGGAGTCACTTTTGTGGCATAGCCCAGACTCACAGTCCATTTTGACATTTACTAAGCCATGCAAACTCAAATTGTGCAGCTTTGCATGGTTTAGTAAATACAAATGTTTAACAAGAAGAGGGACTAGGGGCCAGTTCAACGAGGTACAGCGTACATGCCTCAGGAGGCTGTATTTCAAAAGTGATACGAAGTTCCTCTGTGGTAGTAGATATGGGTAATAGGAACCGGTAGTAGGGTCACGGAAGGACCACTAATGGGTGCATGAAGGAGAGGGAATTCTCCTTTGTGGAACTAGAGCTCTCACACTGCCAGCAAGCTAGGTGTCATGCTTCATCATTTGAGCCTGCCCCTCGTCAGGTTGGCGCTGCAATACCTGACAGGCACCCAAAACCGGGGCTCTTTATCGAGGATCTTTTGTTCCTGCCGGTGGGTGCAGTGGGGGTGAGGGGCCTAGTGTGTGTAGATGTAGGGAAACGTGATTTAAAATAGATCAGTTAGTCCTATCCAAACTTTATTCTGTAGGTAAACTGCCTAACTAAAAGGTGGAGAGGGGCCAAACCTAGTCGTGAAGTGTCTAGTTGTAAGAGCCCTACTCTCAAAAGATCGACATGTTTCGTGTGTCAAAAGTCAATAAAGATCAGGACACTTCTTCAGGATCAATGTTGTACTATTTACACTTGAAGGTAAGTGTAAAATTACATACCCCATGTTTTCATAGTAGACCTGAATGAGGATAGAAACAAATATGGAAGTGTATTAAAATCATATTAAATCCTTGTTCGCAACTAACCATTACTATCCGGTGAAATGGTACTTAATAAAGGGATCATGTGTTAAGTGCTCTTAATTCAAACACTCCTTCATGCATAGATCAAAGTAAGTGGTAGATTCCTGAGCATCGTGCATAATTAGCTGTGATCATGTCACCCAATTACGGGTTGAAATATTTTAATTATATACATAAAAACATGTTGAGGTGAGAGTCAGGACAATGCAGGAAATAGCAGGACTCACCTAGACTGTATGCAACAGTGTATGCTACAGATGTCGGCGGTTAAAGGACACCAATTGGGTTCTAATCAAAGAAGAAAAATAGGGAAGTAGCAGTCATTGCGTTCAGGTTAATATGCCAGCAAACATTGTACATAAATGATGGCTTAAAGAAACTGAGAAGTACAAAGTCGGGGACATAAAAAATGGTGGCCTCACCCATACGGAGTGCCAACAGGAATACCTAGATCCCAGGAAGTCGAGGGCACGCCCCCCAAAGCACCTTCGTGGTACTTTGAGCTCACAAGAGAGTGTCATGCAAACCTCGAGGTAAAGCACCGGTCTGAGCGCCCGATAAACCAGTGCATTACTAGTTGCCCAAACTGCCGGGAAAACCCAACATCAAGAGGTCAGCGATTCCGTAACTCACTTCCAAATCATGATTCAATGTAAGGACACTCACCGACGATAAAATCGCTCTAGGACGAATGACTTACCCTTCCGCCGACACCGGGATGGTGAAGGTGTGTTGGCACCGGGGATTGATGAAGAGCAAGTGTCTGGGTCACGTGTGCGATCAATCCCACGGCGGTGAAAACAAAGGACGGACGGTTTCGTTAGACTGTGTAAAACTCGTCCCACAGTGGCGGCCATATTATAGAGGGCTGAGCTCCTATAGATCATGGTGAGTGTTGTGATTAATGATGTCCAGTGACACCTGGAGGGGCTAGCGTATAGAAGGTTTGGATTACAATAGAAAACACTAGCGTTATGTTTGAGGCTATGTAGTAGGCAAAAAAAAATGTTGGCAAAAAAAATTAAAACTTTTTTTGTATGTAACAATGACTCTCAGTATGACTACAAAATCATAGTAGTGGGTGGAGGCATCTGGTGCAATGCGGCGGAAACGCCGAACATCATCTCACCTCACAGAACTCTTTCAGACATTCCCCGAGTTATAGACAACACACAAGTGAGTTATGTTGTGTGAAGATGTCAAGGGTTGGTTATAGAGTCATGATTGGATACGCACTCTGTATGCTGGAGAAACCAGTTGGCTGCTGCTATTAATACCCAGTAAGATGTTTAATCAAGATCAGAGACCTGTTCATAAATAAGCAGAAGGACAATTTAGATGATGGGGAGACATGTGTTATGAGGTCTGTAGTATATTCCTCAAGTGACCTGGTCAAAGTGGTTATCGCAAAAATGTAGTCAGGACTGTATATTACCTAGTTGAGGTAATCTAGCTCAGTTCAATGAGCCCCAAGGGATGTCATCATTAAGGCCTGTGATGTGCGTAGACAAAGTAATCCAATGCAGTGCATAGACCTGGCTTGCGTTGCTTTGCGTTGGGTAGGTGTTACATTGGTGGATCATTCCTGTGCATCCAATAAAGAATTTTAACGTAAGCTCAGATTTACAAACACATGCAAACCTAAAGCACATATTCATTCTTTTTGGCATACGTGGCTAATATTAACATTTACTCATGTACTCACTGTGGAATGTCCAGATTATTTGTGAACTAATATTTAAACTTGGAGCTCAATGAGGTATGAAAACAATTGATCATGGTCAATCAGCTTTTCTTTCATACACTAGTACCTTTGAAATGCTGTTTGCAAGGATTTTAGTGTCTGTAGGCCTCAATGAAACATGCATGACTCCTAACCCTGGGCGTAGTATGCATAGTGGGGCTACGCGAAGCTACGCAAAGTGGGCGCGAAACTACGCCCACCTTTGCACTTTGCGTAGCCCCACTACGCGCCACCTGCCCCCCTCGCCGCCATCTTGAATACCAATGCGCATGTGCAGCCGCCCGCACATTTCTCGCGAGAAGTGCGCTTGCGGGCGGCGCGAACGAGCAGAGGGAGCCCCGGGACGCAGCGCACAAGGTAAGTGCCTTTTTATTTACTTTTCTTTCAATATTTTAAACAATTAGGTATGGAGGGGAGGGTGGGAGGGAGGCGGGTGGCAGGCAACTTCTCTATGCTCACGGGGTGGGCGTAGTGTTGCCTGCTACGCCTACTTTGCAAAGGGCGAAGTAGGCAACACTATGCCCCCTCCGGGGGCGTAGCGAAGTCCTTCGCCCAGGGTTATGCATGAGCTATATTCTAGCCTATCTGACATAGGATTACCATCGCTAACATTTCATAGAGCGCTTCTGTCAGATATGGTTCAATGTGGCTTATCAACCTATAAACAATACACACCAAAGCCACTTGGACCAAGTGATGTCCCTCATTCCAAGTCAGACGACACTGCTGATCCAGCACCAATCAGGGATCGATAATCAATAACAACACATGAACACAGGCCCATACACATTTACCCCAAACATCCGCTGAATGATGCTGGGTGTGCTTCAAGACTATTGAACACTCTAAATCAGTTGTTCATTATGCAGACTCGTATCTTACACTTTAAGGTGCAGATTTACAAGCGCCTTGTGCCACTTTTGCATCACTTTTTCCATGTTCCAAGTGATGCAAAAGTGGCGCATGGGGCTTGTAAATCTGCCCCTACGTACATAACTGAGTCTGCATTATCAGCTTCTTTTCTCAGGTTGATGAACCTAAAGTTGAGAAGTTGTTAGTAATAATACAAATTATCTATCTATCTATATTTCTGAATAACCACACACTCGATGTAAAGTTAATATTGTTTATCACCAAATAATGTAGAAAATAAGAGTTCAACATGTACAAATTCACAAGGCAAACAATGTATTAATCACAGAGAGCGAGGGAACATTTATTAATGCAAACAGTGTCAAACTCATATCAAAGTAATACATGCTAATTAGGGAGTGGATAGGTGAAGAGACACAGATTTCAGAGATAAAATACATTTGCAAACTATTATTCAAATTACGGATCATTAGCTAATATTAACCTAAGGAAATATAGGGAAATACCACCCCCATTAGCCACGGGGATAGCAGGAGTCCCCTGAGACAGATTTAGGGACAAAGATTATCAGGATACTGGATACAGGACTAGAACAGGAAACCGGTAGGCCTCGGCAAACCGATGAACAGCGACTATCACCCTTCAAGCTTCTCTCCAAACTGCTCGCTAACCACACCCCCTAGAACATCTCATTTGTACCCTAAAACCTACATGTCCTACTCCAAGTTGTTGAAAATTTACAGAAACCCAGGCTCTCATTGTCTAATACATTTCAAATCACGTTAACCACACTTTATGAATACACATTTCCTCTAGTAAGCAACATGTTACAAATCTCTACACTTTCATTGTTCATCACTGCCGCTTCTGCAGAAGAAGTTTGCACATTTGCTCTCGTTCTCATGGCCATCCTTCCGTTACTTGGCAGACATACAAATGTTCCTTGAAGGTTATCAGCCTTTGCCTTCTTCTTTTCTCTCTCAAAGCTCGATTTTCAGCTTATTTATTCTTAATCATTTTCTTTTAACCCACTGCATGCATGCAGAAATGCAGGCCCAATCTTGTTTCACTACAATGAACAGTTCGCAGACATTAATAATTTCACGAAATGTACTTCTCACTGTTTACCACCTACCATTGCACTATCTCACGTTATGTTCCTCGCAAGAGCATTATTATGCAAAAGAAGCACTATTTATTATTGTATTTTGAAGCAGAATGCAAATGCAGTCTATTCTGGCATGTATTTCGCTTTAGTGCACATGAGCAAACCATTTTCCTGTGCTTTCGTATTTGTGCATGTTAATTTCAAAACACACTGTTAGTAAATGTTACTGAGGAGTTAATCCGAGCAGGTTATATTTTCTCGAAACCCTGCTCAATCAATTCCCCCCTTTGATGGCATTTTTGAGTCATCACAAAATACCCATCATACGGATTGCCACATTTATTTTTCTCTTTTCATCATTCTTTTGACTAAATCTTAAATAATAGTTTCCTCTCATGTCCTCTAATTCTATCTCATCTCTCTTTCTTTTTCTGGCTTTATGTTTATTGTTTGACTCTGTAATTTTCTTCTTTTCACATCTACACTTGCAACACTTATATATCATCAGTATTGATCATTTCAGTACAGGTATTGAAATAATTGTATTGTATTTTCCCTAATAAGCTACTCCCGAATGTAGAAAACCATTTGCCTACAGAGGAAATTTTTTTACCAAGTTTCTCCCACACACCATCAACCTCTAGTTAGGTCAAATCTTCATGTAATTTCGTAATATGTTTTATATACTCCTCAAAATTTTTACTTTTGTCAGGAAGTACAGCAGTGTTTGATTTTCAACATGCAACAGACTCCACCCTCTTTTGCCAATAAAATATTGAGGGCAAGTCGATTTCTGCAAAACCATGATCAGCTTCATCTGTCACTTCCTCACAAAATGGACTAGGCAACAGGGTTTCCGAATGTATTGCCTTTCATCTCACCACTGTCACATTATCAGCACCCAATGTTACTCTTTCATACCTAGTCAGCTGACTACAGGTCATGTACTGAGTCTGTGTTCTTGTTAAAAGGATCTCAACAGAATGTGGCACATATACTTTGACTGGATGTCCCATCACAATCGTTTCACTCTGTTCTAGACTCATATAAGTCTCAGCCACTGCTTTCAAACATCCTGGTAACGCTGCAGCCACTAAATCCAAAGTAGCAGAAAAATATGCCACCGGACATCAGGCAATTTCATGTCTTTGGGTCAAAACTGATAATGTTGTTCTTGCTCTCAGTGCTGGATGAGGCGTTCACTCCGGACTCCCTCCTTACGCAGAAGAGCAATCCTTTAACTGTTTTGTTTTTATTTTTAATGTTTGCATTCTTTGTTTTCTCCTTGGATTTACCACCCTTCCTGTCAGCCAGGAGGGCTCCTGCTTAGAAAATCGAAGGTGACCAATTATTTTTCCACCTAAAAAAGCCAGCAAAGTCCCCGTTTTTTTTTCTTTACGCCTGGAAAGTTTGAAGGCTTGAAGGCTCATCTGTTTTGAGGGTGACATAATCGAGGGGTGCAACTGAGAGGGTACACCCACCTGTACACCGAGATTGGCGATGGGTCTTGCGACCATTCTCGCTGCTGTGCTGCTTCTGCTCCATCAAGCTGCTGCTTAAGCATGGGCGAATTTTGCGGATCTCGCGTTCGCGAATTTTGCGGATTTGCGAACTCGCAATCCGCAAAATCCGCGAATTCCCGCGAATTTGCGGATTTTTTTTTTTTGTGTTCGCCCGTGTTTCTGCCAGTTCGCGAGGGTTTTTACAATTTCGCAATTTGCGAACTTACCTGTCGGGTCGCAAGTTTTGCGAACTTGTTGTTTCTACGTGTCCAGCCTGTTTGGGACACTCTTCTTCATCACTGCCACTCTCTGTCACCACTGCCACTCTCTGACTACTCATGCCACCCTCTGGCCCACCCATGCCACCCTCTGTTTCATCACCACACCCTCTGGTTGTCCAGTGTACATTATTTTCGGCAAAGCAAAGCACACCTTCCCTGCCTCAAGTGACCTGAATTAATTTGGGGCTGATTAATGTGTCACAGAATATTTTTTTAGCTGGCACCTGCTTCCTTAGTGCGCCCTGATTAGTGATCTTTTGCACTTGCTAAGTGCTTTCATTGTTGCAAAATTAGTTACAACACCTGCCCTGCCCCAACTGACAATAATGAATTAGGGGCTGATTAATGGATTTTAACTTCCAGCCTGGCTCCTGCTTGTCTCCCTTAGATGTAATTCAGGACCTTTGTGGCATATGTGTAACTATTCTGAGGTTCAGAGCAGGGTCACATAATAGTTGCAACTGGCAACTGAACTCTGGAGGGGCCCCTCAGGAAGCACTACAGGAAATGGCTACTAATGATGAGCCTGAACTTTTGAACCTGGTAAGTAGTTTCAGTTTTGCTAAGATCGTATTTCTGCAATTTAGCACTTATTCGCGGGGCGCGAAGTTGTACTGGGAAGCCGCGAACTCACACGAACAGTGCGAGCAGTGCGAGCAAAATCCGCTGCTCGCGGATTTGCGGATTTTGCGGGAGATTCGCGAATCTCGCGGATTGCGAATTTCCCGAAAATCCGCAAAATCCGCGAGCGGAACGGATTTTCCGCCCATACCTACTGCTGCTGACATTGTGGAGTAATCCTTGGCATACCTTCAAGAGGCGGGCTGTTTGGGGATTCTGTGCTGCTCGGTCCAGTCTCTCTAACAGCTGCAATCTTGGGATTCTTCTCCACAACACCCGGTGCCAGGACTACAGCCACAGGGTGCACCAGGCCATCTCCAGCTGCCTTGAGTGAGGGGGGGGTGTGGCCATTGTGTTTAAAGAGTTGCCTCTCCACCCGCAGTGCGGGACACATGCGGGACGAAGCACGGACAAAGCCCAGACCAAGGGCGGGCCAGTCTGTGCCCATCTGGGGTCGGAAGAGGCCGGGCTGGGCCACCCCCTAACTCTTGGCATTTTTCTTGGGGGGTCTGTAGGGGGCTAGCATCTTGGGGAAATGTAAATCGGGTGTAGGGGCGGAGTAGTTGGAACCCTTGATGCATTCCTAACTAGGGCTGATTCTGGGCTTTTGCATGAGCGTAGGCTATCGCTAGAACTCACATTATCATCAGGACCAGTCAATCCAGCACCCACCCCCTTGTCAACACATACCAGTAGCCCATAGCTGCACCCATAGGGCTAGCTAGACATGCTCTTGATCCCCAACTGTGCACCTTGAACCAACCCCAGCCAGCCCAGAACCCCTCTACACAGCCTCCCCAGTTACAACTAGTGACAGTAAAGCCAAACAGACAAAGCAGGGGGCAATGAGAGCCATGGGGGAACTGCCAACAAAGAATAGGAAAGCGTGTGTTTTAGCTAAATCACAACCGCGCTCGACAGGGGGGGTACATCGGATGGCCACCACCAAGGATGATGGGAGCATCAGCAAACCCACAGTGACTGTGAGACTATAGTATTCAGTTACTGCAGAAAATCTCCTCCCGACTAGACCCAGTGATGGAGAAACCTGCTTCTTTTGAAGCTAGGCTTACCAAAATAGAGCAAGGTCTCCCCAGAACCCAACAGTCTATTTCTAATGTTTTATCAGGGCATAGTGTCAGCTGGGGGGTGCATCCTAACCAATTGGGAGGGGGAGAGCAATGTGAAGGGACTGCCAATACTACATCCACTCCTCCCAGGGTAGCTCCGGTTAGCAATCTATCAAACCCCCTTGCAGTGGGTGGACCAGGTCCACATGATGCCCTCTTGGCTACGAGACAGGGTAGCTTGCAACCACTCCAGCAATTATTTGCAGAGATACTTCACCCTCCTACCTCCCTTCCCCTCCACCAGAGGCTACCCCATTTTCGGTTATTTTAGGGAATGTCCCGGTGCTAGGACCCCAGGTCCGGGAACACTGGTCTACCCTATGGAACAAGGCCATATATCTCCTAAGTGTGAGAACTGGGCTGTCAATAGATTTGTTCACTGAATTGAACATGGTGCGCAGGATTCCCTGGGTGGGGAAGTCCCAGAAAACTCTCAGGGGGGATTGTGTGGTCCTGAACTTTAGGTCACCTAGCATGGTCCAATGTATTCTATCGAGGGCAGGGAACCGAGTTGCATGAGACTCTATCTATATATTACCCTTGGGTTTCTTTTACCGACCCTTTACTGATCCCAGTGGGTCAAACATTAGAGGGTCTTTCCAAACACAAGGACCTATAGAACCCCCTGTCCCCGTGAGAAATTTATTTGAGGCACTTTCTACACTAAATTGTAACGATTGACTCAGCAGTGATGGTGGTCCGGTATTGACTTCACTGAGCCCAAGTAAGGGGTATGGGGGATCAGAACAAGGCTCCCCAACTAGTGACCCATTTGACAGGCCCAAATTATGGCCATTCAGTTATCAGGGGCTGTCGGGCTTACATTGGGCTCTTGGAACATCAAAGGGGCTCCTGTCCAAGACTGTATCTAGCGTTTGGTCTACATTTATCGACCAGCATGACATCTGGGCTTTTCAGGAGACATGGGCAATAGAACAAGCCCGCCACCCTGGGTTTCTTAACTTTTCCAAGCCAGCCCTAGGGGGGCGAAAGGGGAGACCTTTAGGTGGGTTACCATGCTGGGTGAGACAGCAAGCGAGATATACTGTCAAGGAAGTTTGTATTGATAGCCCAGACATTCTGGCCCTCTGTTTATGTTTGGGAAACAATAGGGACATCTTGTTTATTAATATTTATGCAAGAGGGCAGCCGGCAGGGCGGTGCTCTAAGACAGTCTAAATTCTTAACGGGTTCCTGGATAGTTGGAAAGTAGGGCACTATTTGATTATAGCAGATGATTTTAATTGTTTATTCGAACCCCTTAGATATGAGGATGATAATTTAACCGCTGACGAAGACTCCCAATGGAAGATCCCCTCTTTAGAACTCAGTCCAATTAAAAAATGGACTGATGCTACTTTGCAGCTTAAGGGGATGTGACTGGAAAAGGGAGTAAGGGTAGTAAACGGAAGGTCCCAGTCAGATCGGATGGGTGCTCACACCTTTAATAATGGTATAAGATCTAGTAGGATAGATTACATCCTCATCAGTGTGGATTTCTGCTCACAGTTACATGACATGGTTGTAGTAGAGCAGACCGAAAGTGACCACGATCCACTCGTTCTATCAGTTCTTGTGCCGAGCCCAAAAGATAAATCCTAAAGAGACGAGGTTCACAATTTTGTGGCGGCCGCCACCACGAATGATGGGCGAAGAGTTAGGTGAGCGAGGCTTATCAAAAGAGAGGGTGACCTTAATGAGATTAAGTTTATAGTTGGTCACTTGATTGCTATTTCCAATAATTGTCACTCCAAGGAGGATATGATCCGCATTGCTCCGAGTGTACATAGTGAGCTATTTGCCAGCTTAAAAGCATTTTTTATTAAACAAACTTCTAGTAAGATTAGATCAGGTGCAAAAACGTCCACCTGGTATTATAAACTTTGTAGAGAGTTATACAGGGAGCTAACGAAGGCCATCAGATTCAAAAATATGGGCAGGATTAGAATTGCAAGGTCGAGGTACAAAGCAGTCCAAAAAGTAGCTAAGAAGGACTGGTACGACAACCGTTGGCTTGACCCACTTGAAGCTAGTAGTGAGAGAGACAAGGGTAAATTCTGGCAGTTAGTTAAGTGGGTTAGCACAGGAACACCACATATACTGGTGAATCATGTAGTGGCTGACTTGTGGGCTGAGTTGTTTAACCTCTTGGCTGCTAATGACAAGGGTAACTCGTCATGGACTTTCCATTGATTTCAATGGAAATTACAGCAAAAGAGTAATTGTACCTTAGCACTAAAGGGGTTAAGGCCCAATTTTCAATTGTGAACACTGTTGACACCTACCCACTACCAGATAACATGTCATCAACCCTGTCGTTTGATAGCTATGAGGTCGAGATGGGCTCTTAGTGTTGCCGAAAGGGATGATTCCTGGTCCGGACTGCATACCAGTGCACCTGTTCCAATATGGCAAAGAAAACTGGGTTAAATACATTACACTTATAGCTAATGCCATACACAGTGGTGCACTCATACCCGAGACCTGGTCGGGAGCCATCATATTACTGATTTACAAAAAGAGTGATCGCTCGTCCCCTGGCAATTACAGGTCGATCAGCCTTATTGACTCCATGCAGAAGACATTTGCTTGACTGGTCCCCAGCCGAATTCAAACGTGGATTGAGGATAATGAGATCTTGTCACCATTGCAGGCAGGCTTTTTCGCCCTTTTACAAGTACCATTGATCAAGTTTTCAGGTTTGCTATGGTATACTGGAAGGTTGTTATTGTAGGAGGAGGGTCCCTGTATGCAGCATTTATTGATCTAACGTCCGCTTACGACTTGGTGCCACGCAATAAAATGTGTTTAACAAAACAGGGTCTTGGCTCCTACCACAGCAAGACTAAGCCAAATATATATAATAAACAAAACAAATGCCAGTACTGCATTTAACTTCCTAACGTCTGCTAAAACCCATATGAATAAAACATACCGGTCTGTTTGATATAACGTCACTAGTTTATTGGTTTATTTATTCCACTAGTTTGCAATTTATTTGTCGCTCTTTTTGAAAGACAAAAACTTTTTTTGTGCATATACAAAAATTCATCACTGAATACAATAAATAAAGATTAGAAGGACATTGGTATTCAAAAAAAAAAAAGCCTAGGATATTTTTCCAATTGAACATCTATATGTAACACTGTTGCATCGAAACGGCCTCTAGGGCATATCTTGTGTTTAGAAAAAACGTTTGTTTTGACACAAAGCCACATTTTTTTATTGTTTCATTGTGTTTGTGAGGGGGGTATGACTGTAGAATGAATGTATTGGAATGTAAGTTTGGAGTAGATGATTTGTAAATATGTACAGTGATTCTTTGTTATTATTATAGATTGTATTGAGTGGTGAATTTTTGTATATGCACAAAAAAGTTTTTGTCTTTCAAAAAAAGCGATAAATAAATTGCAAACTAGTGGAATAAATAAACCAATAAACTAGTGACGTTATATCAAACAGACCGGTATGTTTTATTCATATGGGTTTTAGCAGACGTTAGGAAGTTAAATGCAGTACTGGCATTTGTTTTGTTTATTATACGCAATAAAATATGGCACGCTTTTTTGGAAGTAGGGATGCCCCAGGAGCAACTAGCCTTGATCATTAAATTGCACAATTCGAACCATGCTCAGGTGCGGTGGGGCCCCAAGGGTGAGCCCACAGCCAGTTTCCCTGTGCTAAAGGGCATGCGCCAAGGATGTGTCCTGGCTCCGACACTGTTCTCCCTGTTGATCAACAGGGTGGTCCAATACTACTCCACATACCATACAGATGCTCCCAGTTTGGGGGGGGCTTAGGATGCCTCTGCTAATGTTCGCGGACGATGCTCTGATCCTATCTAAGACGCAGACTGGACTGGAGGCTGCATTGTCCAGGTTCGAGTTGTTTTGCTGTGAACATGGGCTAATGTTGTTAATGGTGACAAAATTAAGTTTATGGGTTTTCACAACCACAAGACCATTTGCAGTACCGTCCTTACGAACAATGTCCTCTGGAGCAGACAGAGGCCTTTGCATACCTGGAGATCACCTTGGGTAAGAAACTTAGCTGGAAACCACACATTGAGCTTCTAGCTTTGAAACACGCTCAGTTGGCAGGTGCTTTGGTTAAAGAACACAAATTCTCATTCACCAAGCCCATGGCCCCAGTTCTTACGATATACAACACTAAGGTTATCACCTCAATCATGTACGGAGCAGAACTATGGGGTTTCGAGAACATCTCCTCCCTGGCACAACCCCAGAATAAATTTGTTACATCTATTACGGGCCTCCCACAATTCACCCCATCACTGCCCCTTTTTTTGGATCTGGGTTGTCTTCGAATCGAGGATCTAGCCCGTTATAGGCCAATAGCATTTTGGCGACGACTCTGGGTCACCCCTGAGCTCTCTCATTATGCAAAGTCTCTTATGAATTTCAGGGGGGTTGGCTGTACAGGGAAGATCAAATGGTTACAAGATGTAAAAAATTATCTGTGTGGGATGGGGATGAGTGGGCTGTGGGAGCACCCTGAGGTAAATCCATTTCCATCCAAAAGGGAGCTCAAGGCCGCCTATTGGGATATGGTCAGGAGTAATTATTTCTCTTCTACTACTAGGCCTTCTCTATCTACGGCCTATTTGTTGTTAAAGCAGGACTTTGTGTTCGAACCATACTGGGACATTATTTCCAGACCGGTGGATAGGAAACTCTACCACCAGTTTAGGGTCGGCTCCCTCCCAGTCAATGCCTTTACCTGTAAATGGCGGTTGAATGGGACCAATCACTGTCCTGTATGTCCAGCTCCGCTGGAATCCATACCCCATTTCTGTTGGCATGCCCAGCTTACCAATCCCCTAGGCATAAATGGTTGAAACCAATTTGTACAAACTTGGGCACTAGATCGGCTGTTTTGGCACTAAGGATCTCACGGACATCCACAAATGTTCCCATATTGGTAGCCACGGCTAAATTCCTGAGCTGGGCATGGCCCATTCACTTTAAAGAATTAAGAGAACCCCAAGCCTAGTTACAGTTATATTAATGCCATGTAAATCTAGTGTGGCACAATTATTTATGGGATTTCAGGTAGCAATGATTGCTTTTATATTGTATTTATGTATTTATGGTTTTTTAGCGGTCCTTTGTCACTGAGTATTCATACTTGAAACATAGATTGTATTAATTATCGATTGCTGCACTATTTTGACTGTACACATGGCACTGTGCTTTTTATTCTAAAGCTGTTTTTATCTATTGTTGTATTTATCATCTTTTATGATTATTTTAATCCAAATAAAGAAATAATGAAATGAAATGAAACGAAATGATAATGCACACCCATCTCTCTCACAGCAATATAATGCAAAATCCTTAGCATAATCTGGCATTCCCAATACATTTGCTCGACAAAGACTGTCTCGCAACTCAGTAAAAGCTATCATGCTTTCATCATCCAACTCAATCGGATCAGTCACATCTTTGTGTGTCAACCTCTGTAGAGGTTTTGCAATCCATTAAAAGACACTGATCCACTGTCTGCGGTATCCAACCATTCCCAAGAACATTCACACTTCTTTCTGGGTCTTAGGAGGGCTCATTTGCTGAATTACACTGATTCATTCTGGTGTCACGTTCCTAACTCCCTTCTCTATCTTGTCTCCCAAGTATTGGATATCTTGTTTGCAGAATTGTAATTTTGCTGGTGACCCTTTTTTCCACCTTCTGCCAAATGGTTTAGTAAGGCAATTGTATCTGTCACACATGCCTCTTGTGGTTTTGATGCCACCAGTAGGTCATCAATGTCCTGGACCAATACTGATTTTTCTGGCATGACCAAAGTCTCCAAAGGCTTTTTCAAAATCTGATTAAAAATTGAAGGACTCTCTGTGTACCTTTGAGGAACTTGGTACCCTGCCAAAACACGGTCGTAAAGGAATCAAATTTTTTTTGACACAGATAAATCACTGTGTACCATTCTGCATCACAAGGAATTTGATAAAGGATCACTGCTGGATTTGGCACTATTGGACAACAGGGTACCACAATATTATTAATTTTGCATAAATCTTGCACTATCCTATATTTTCTACTTGAATTTTTATTCCCATAATAGGCGAATTATAAGGACTGCTTAATAAGTCCTGATGTTATTTCAGGACTTATGTTGTACTGAGGTGTGTTCAAATATGGTGCACCTGCTTTCACTGTAACCCTAATAGGATCCACACCTTTCATCAGACCAATTTATTATCTTGTAAAGTCCCATACATCAGACCTTACTGAATTTCTCAGCTCTGCAGGCAAATCTTTTTCAGTGAGAAGTGAAAACAACTCATCCACTTCTGTCTCTTGCTTCGCTAACATCTTCTTAAATGCTACATCCTCATCTGGTGTTTGGACAGCAATACCATCTGGCATGCAATAGATGGTGCAGTTCATCTTACAAAGCAAATCTCTCTCTATAAGATTCACCAGACTTGTATCACATACCACGAACAGATGCATGTCTCTGAATCTTCCAATATGAACTTCAATTGGCTTTGTGATTGGAGTTTTGATATGCTTATTAGAAACTCCTACAACTTGGATAGTTTCTCCCGAGAGGGGGAGGTCAGGAATTCTTGCTGCTCATACAGTAGAACGGGTAGCACCAGTATCCACTAGGAATGTAATATCATTACCTTTCACTTTTGCATCAACAAATGGACCTGACTGATCTATCTCTAGAGATCCAACAAGCAAACACTCTTCCTCCCCCCTCAGGCACCGTCATTAAGATGAATCACTCTCATTGCATTGCAACACGTATTGCGAAACCATTTGCACATTTTGATTCTTACCAACTTGTTCACCTGCGTGAAATCCAGTGTTTGCACTATACCTCTGCACTTGAGCATTCATATTATTTGGCATAGGACCTTGTGGCACCTATAACTGTGGAGTAACTACCTGCTGCTGCTGTTGCTGATTCATCATTACCACCTCATTCTGCTTCTGTGGATTTAAATTTTGATTCACCCCAATATTCTTCTGAACAGATATACACTTGTTCTTACAATGTCCAAATTTCTGCACGCATGATAAGGATATCGTTTTTTCATCTCATCTTTATTCATTTTACCTCTACCTCTCCCACCACTAGATAATTGACCATTCTGACCCCGACCTTTCATCTGATAGTCCGTTTGAGAACCACTGTTTCCAACTTGCTGCTCTGCTACTTTCACTTGTGCCCACATCATTTTCTCTTTTTACTTTTTGTGTCCTGACTCAATATCATCACTACAATATTTTGCATATCTCTAAATCTCGTCAACTGTTTTGCTCTGCCACCAAATCAAATGTTACTGAATCATGCAACTAATTTCTGGTTTCAAACCAAACACAAAACGGTACACAAAATGTCCCATATCATTATCTCTGATATTCTCAAATCCACTGTACTGTTTGAACACCTGTAAAAACCTGTTATAGTATGCATGCAATGACTCTTTTGGTTCTTGAGTTGTCCTGTCTATTTTAACCCAATCAGTTTCTTTTGGAGAAATTTCACTCTTCAGGTAAGGACCCTGATTATACTTTTTCATCACCTTATCTGAAGGTGCACTGTTTTTGGACCTCTTGGATATTCTTCTTTAGGCCAATCAACAGTAATCTTAAACACAGTCAACAAATCAGCTAGAACAACAATCTCAAACAAGTCATCTACATACTTCAACAAAACCTTTTATATTTTCACAACCCTCTCTACTTGTTTGTAGCACTCAACTGTTTTTTTCCTCAGTCCAGTAAAGTCATTTGTAAAGGACAATATATCCTGTCTCGTCCAAGGATCATGAACAAATCCACGACCTGGAACTTCTCTCATCAGACACACCCTTTCAACTTGTCCTGTCGCTCTCAAAGAAAAAAAATACGCATTTTTGTCGGTAACCATTCCTTCTTTCTTTTTCGCCATCATTCTACATCTCCCTATTTCTTCAAGATTTTTTGTTTGTAATCTTTTACCAGACGCATTCAAACTGTTTAAGTCCTTATCTATCAATAAAATCTAGTCTACACGTTTTCTGTAACGCCTTTGACTTCTCTATATCTACTCCATATTCACAAGCAGCCTCTGACAATTTCTCATGAAGATTTCTTGATCTCCAAGTAATATTTTTACACAAGGATAACAACTTTTCGTCTCAATAAGTACTCAATCTGTCTGGACTTATTGTACCAATAATCATTTCTTCCAAATCCACTCTCAGTTGACTCACATCTATACTTTGTGATTGAGGTTTTCCCTTTTCCATTCCCTTTATCCAGTCTTCTAACTCATCTGGTGAAGGACCCATTGAACTCTCTGATGCTTTGAAATTCTGCACTATTCTCCTTAGATCTATTTGCGCACCTCTCTTTGGGGTTTCAGTTATGAACTCACAAACTGGAAGATCAATCAATGAAGTATTTGTTTCAACTTGTTCAGCCTGATCAGCTACCATTACCATCTTATTCCTAAAACTATTCATTGGGAATGTCAATGCATGCGCTCTCAATATATTCAGTATTTCTCCATACAATGGGACTATAGGACCAATTGTTACCAACAGTGTCAATGCTTATGCATTCAGAATCAATTGATTAATTTTCTGAGTCAACTCCTCTCTTGCCTTATTCAACATGTAAATTTCACTCTATTGTACTACTCTAGTAACTACTGGAACTTGTGGAACCTGCTGAATTAGTGGGGTTCCCATTAATGCTGCATTTGGAACTGTCTCGCTCGAGTTTTCCCGATATGGTGGAGGTCTTTTAGTAAAGAGGCCATCTAACAATTCAGCATCAGATTCACTCGGATCAAACTTTAATCCTGATGTCTCTACATTTTTCTTTTTCTCTTTACATTGACCTCCAGTCGATTCCTCAGCATCTAAAACTGGGTACAAACTATCAGTTAGTACAGCTCTCCTCCATCTTTTTATTTTATCATCCCATTTTTCAAAACGATATCTAGACATTATACTTCTGTATCTTCTGCTACCCCTAAATTTCTCTTGTTTGTATGCCTCATGTTCCCATTCCTCAAGCGCTTCATACTGAATAGGTCTAGGTCTTGGTTCAAGAGAATTCATTTTTCCTCTCAAATTCTGTAGAATACTTCGGTTAAATGTACCATGCTCGGGAAATGCTAAAACAACATCATTTTCTGTGTATAATACCCAATTCTCTAACCATGTACAGGTATGGTAACCACGTTCCAACATCATAAAAGAAGCAGGTGTTCTTGGAGGTGGAATGAGAATTCCTCTCAAGTCACTATTGGTATGTCCTTTTTAAAGAAACCTTTCATCTTATTAATCAGTTTCATTTTTCCGATTCTTTACGCTAAAATATAATTCAATAAACCAACAAATTCCTAGTACTTCTACTTATTTAATTCGCTAACCCTCGTCCAAAACCAGCGTGACTCACATCAACTAGGCAATCAGAGCACTCTTACGGAAGCAGTACTTCGAACAATACCAATGCAGCTCTCGACAATCAACCAATCACGGCTCTCTAATCGCCCACTATCTGACCAAGGCCAGCGCACCTTTCTGTGGCGTCAGTATTACTCCTTCTACTGACCCTCCCTTTACAAAATATTACGGCAATGTATTTTCTAGGTTTTTTAACCAATTCTTGTTAATAACAACATAAAACAATGCTACCTTGTCTGTTCCACTAATTAAAGAGATAGTCTTCACTTCAAAAAGAAAATTATTTCACTTCAAGTAAAACAACGACCATCACAAATCTATACCCAAACAAGCTAGAGGAGGACTTGGTACTCCTGTAGGGATACTAGCCAAAGTTTTGGCAGAGGACTTTGGGGATGTACGGCCAGAGTTTCAGAAGTGAACCCTTAACTATAACACACAAAAATCTACTCTCATACAAATAGTCCCTAATATAACACCTACCGTCTTTCGCCATTCAGTATTATATTAACAGACAAAGTACTTCTCCAGTGTGATACTTTATCAACAATCTTCTTCTGCCTACTTCAGGCTAATAACATAATCCCGGGATCTCAGGGAATTAGGTAGAACAAAACACTAACTCTTCATGTTAGAAAATAAATAATCATAATTTTTATCAAAATAATCAATAATTAACCATCCTCTGCTACCAAAGACTGATCCAGTGCCAATCAGGGATCAATAATCAAGAACAACACATTAACACAGGCCCATACACATTTACCCCAAACATACACTGAATGGCGCTGGAATTGTTTCAAGACTAATGAACACTCTAAATCAGTTGTTCATTATATAGACTCGTATCTTACACTCTAAATACATATCTGAGTCTGCATTATCAGCTTTTTTCCTCTGATCGATGGACCTTAAGTTGAGAATTTGATGGTAATAATAAAAATTATCTATCTATCTCTATTTCTGAATAACATCAAACTCAATGTAAAGTTATTATTGTTTATCAGCAAATAACGTAGAAAATAAGAGCTCAACATGTACAGATTCACAAGGCAAACAATACATTATTCATAGAGAAAGAGAGAACATTTCTCAATGCAAACAGTGTCAAACTCATATCAAATGAATAAATGCTATTGAGGGAGTGGATAGGCAAAGAGATAAAAGTTTCAGAGATAAAATACATTTACAAATTATTATGTGAATTAAGGATCCTTAGCTAATACTAACCTGAGGAAATATAGTGAAATACCAACCCCTGGCCACAGGGATAGCAGGGGTCCCCTGAGACAGATTCAGGATACAAAGATTATCAGGATACTGGAAACAGGACAAGAGCAGGAAACAGGTAGGCCCTCTAAGCTTCTCTCCAAACTGTGTGCTAACCCCCCCCACTAGAGCACCTTAATTAAACCCTAAAACCTACATGTCCAACCCACAGTTGTTGAAACATTAAAAAAACTCAGTCTCTCATTGGCTGATTTGGGGGTTATTCTATCACACCACCACCAGTCATGTTCATAATTTCATAACCCTCTTTGTCATACATTTCACATTACGTTAACCACATTTTATGAATACATATTTCCTCTAGTAAGCAACATGTTAAAATCTCTACACTTTCATTGTTCATCACTGCCGATTCTGCGGAAGAAGTCTGTACATGTTCTCTCTTTCTCATGGCCATCCTTCTGCTACTTGGCAGACATATAAATGTTCCTTGAAGGTTATCAGACTTTGCCTTCTTCATTCCTCTCTTAAACCTTGATTTTCAGCATATTTATTCTTAATGATTCTCTATTAACTCACTTCAGACATGCAGAAATGTAGGCCCTTACTTGTTTCACTACAATGAACAGAGCACAGACATTTTCAATTTCACAAAATGTACATCTCACTGTTTACAACCTACAATTGCACTATCCCACGTTATGTTCCTAGCAAGAGCATTAATATACAAAAGCAGCATACTTTTCATTATATTTTGAAGCAGAATACAAACGCGGCCTAGTCTGGCATGCATTAGTCTTCGCATTTGGGCACGCATGTGCAAAGCATTTTCCCATGTTTTCGTGTATGTGCATCTTAATTTCACAACACATTGTTAGTAAATGTTACTGAGGAGTTATTTTGAGCAGGTTTTATTTTCCCAAAACCCTGCTCCATCACTGCTCAAACCTAGGGGCATATTATCAATGGGGTTTATCTCCACTTTTTTGGCTTTAAAAGCCAAGAAAGCGGAGATAAAATGATCTCCCTATTACCTAGCTGTCGCTAACACCAGTTAGCGACAGCTAGGTAGGAGATAGCGACCATCTTGGGCCCCGCTTTGCATGTCAGTGATATTTATCACTAATGACATGCAAAGTGGGCGTGCCAAGATGTTAGCGACTGGAAACAGTCGCTTACATCGCTATCTCCTATTACCAACTTTTGGAGATATTCGCGTTAAGCGCGAATATCTCCAAAAGCTAACACCTGCCCCTGAGCAGTTCTTAGCCATGTTATCCAATGGTAGGTGGATAACATGGCTAAGAGCATTAGCTCGGTAATGCATGAATATCGCTGACTTTTCAGCGATATTCATGCATTTCGGCCGATTTTCATCGCTTAGGAGATAAACCTTGATAATAGCAAGGTTCCTAAGCGATAAAAATCGCCGCAGCTCGGCGTTAAAAATATACCCGCTAAACTAACATAGCGATAATTATCGCTATTTGTTGGTAATATGCCCCTAGTTCTAAGTGATTTCTACTTCTAGCCCAGCCTATTCCACCACCCCCAGTGTCACAACAGGTAATTTCACCAGAAAATGTAAACTATCCTCTCTATGCAGAGTGCTCTGTGTTTACAGCAACTTCAGGAGTGCTCTGCAAAGTTTGCTGCCATTTTTAAATTGCCTTAATCACCTTCCCATTTTCATCTCCAGTTTCACACCCAAGAATATTCAAAGTCTATCCTAGAATAAACATGTCAACAGTTTTCCTTCAGTATTGCCTACATGGTACAAGGGCATTTGAGAGTTAAACGTTTTTTGTTTTGCGTCGTTCTTCGCCAATCTACTTTATCTTCCTGACTGATTACCAGTTTCCTCTGCTTCCTTTGTCTATGTCTTTACTCAGACTCTATGCTAACGTTCTATATCTATTTCTAGGTCCCTGAATTTGAAAACACTTTTTTGCTTTTCCCTAAGGTATAGGCATTGTTGGGTTATGAACAAATGTCCTATTAGATTCCCAAACTATGTCTATCCTTGAAACTATCCCAGTGTTTTCCGAAAATACTGGTCTACACACTCCATACCAAGTGTGGCAACATCTTTGGATCTTGTAGATCTCATGGGTCCAGATTTAAATGTTCAACTTTGATATCTTGCCTTATGCACAGGGACATTGCCAAAGGGGGATGATCAGAAATACCTCTTGGCAGGTATGCAACTCTCCTGGACTGAAGTTGTCAGGCCCTGTTTCAAGGGAACATGAAAGGAGGAGGAGAAAAACAGGTTTAACAACATACCAATTCAGAATGATTTTCCATTACCTTTGCCACCACCTTCTCATTAACTATGTATCAGTGTCAATTAATTATCTAGAGTGCCCTGCATTGCTCCACATAGACACTAGGGCCAAGATTCACAAAAATTGACTTGCTGCACTGGGATGTGTGAAAGAGAGAGAGCAGAAATGCATCATGTTTAATAAGAAATGGTGATTTTCTACACTCCTGTCGCGCAGGAGCACGTGTGGCAACATAGAAACCAACAGAAGCACCCTTCTCCCACTACACAACGGATCTTGTGTTGTAGTCAGAATAGTTTTTGTGCACTAAGGGATAGTTCACTGCACAAAAATTATTCTGAGAGGCTTATTCCGTTTTGTATGCTACAGAATGCAAGATACATACAATGAGGAAACAACAAGGAGAAATAAAGAGAGTTCTCCTTGTTCAGCCAGCCTTGTGTAGGCACATCAGTTTATAACACAGCCATGTTTGCAGTGCTAAGTAAATATGGGTTTGTGTCAAAATACATGGGTGAATGAATGAGAATACTCATGCTCCACCCATGAAATTCCTCCTGTATGCAGTATAATGCAAGATTGCACTATGTGTTGTGTAGCATTGCATTTCTCCTTTACAATGCCATGCAGAGGCCACAAAGCAATGCAAATTGGGCTTTGCATTGATTTGTAAATACCAAAATAGATTTTGTGTCAGAGTTGTGCCATAAAAAGTGACTTAACTATGACTCAAAATCTGTAAATCTGGGCCTAGATGCATATGGTAGTAGGGGCCGATCTATCCTGCCCCAGAGACATTGTCATGATTGAATAGAAAGCTCATGTATAATGGATAGGTGCATCCCTTCCCTGCCTTTAATTATCTAATTGTAGAAACATCAATGATAGCACAGAAACAGCTCATGTGCAGGGGAGAGCGAGACAATGGTCTGATCTCAATGCAGCTGGGTAGTCATTCAATCGGTCTTTATTTCTGATCAAGGCTATAAAAGCACATAAAACAGAATACAGGTCATCAGTACCATATCCTACATATGGTACAAAATAACCAGACATTTTGATATACATATGTGATTAGGAACACACATACTTGGATGGAAGGCTTCCTCATAAAAGCGAAAAAAAAGAAAAGCCATCATAAATACAGCATATAAAACATCATCTAGGATAGAATTAACTTTACACTAATGATAGAATATTGTCCGTCTAAGACAAAAGCACCTTTATCATAGATAGTAAGGCAACAATAATTTTTTAAGGCCTCCAATGTCTTACATACACTTTTACCCCTTTATCTTTTTAGAAGTACAAGGACTAAAGCAGTGTGCTATGTGAAAGACTGCAACAACCATAAGTTTGTATCCTATGGACACAGACTCAACATGCTGGCCAAATCAAAAGTCACTTAACACATTGGATAACACACCGCTGTCCAAGATTTCAGAGTCTGTATACAATTTTCCCTGATCTTCCACACTCCAAACATGTGTTGTGCAAGTGCAAATTTCATCATTTTGCGGGTGTCATACCTCAGTACCCTGGGGGCCTCTTTATGCTCCGCAATACTCAAGTTCTGACAAAGCGAGTCTATCCAACGTATCCTACTACACAGGCATGTCGGGATAAAAAACATAAAATGTTTCACAATTTCATTGCTATTACCACAGACTGGGCACCACTAAGAGTAACCCTCTGTTCTCATACTCACTTGGCAGTAAATGATCGGAGGTGCAAGGTCTCATACCGAAGTTTCAAGTACAGGCGCCTAGCTAAGGGTGGCTCAGTCTCATCCATATAAGCCTCCTGGATATAGATGTCCTTAACCAAAAGAAAAGTGTCTGTAAGGGAACCCCTATTCTTCGGAGACTGTAAGGATGTATCTCTGTGTTGCCAAAGAGCAGCTTTGAGCAGGGGTTTGGTGCTAACCCCAGCGGCACCAGGGGCACTTCTTGAACTTGCAATCCCTATCCCCATAAGGGTTGATTTCAAATATTTTATTCACAGTATGTTGCCAGAGCCAACATGACAGAGAATTTCCTCAGGCTCTTGCCGATAGCAGAGGAGCTTCAGGGTAGCCCCAATCATCTTTCACTAAAGTGGAGGGTTTAGTCCTATGCTGTCATGTAGAGGCTTCACCCCAAAATTCAGCTTAAGTGTTAACAGAGGAGGGCTTACAGGTATACCTACGAACTGGCATATGAAAAGTTTTTTTTGCAGTGTTTGGAGCGGTCATGCTCAGATGTTTCCACAGTCCGCTCCATAGGAGACCATACCATGTACCTGATAATTATAAATATGAAGGGTGGGTACTAAGCAACATTTTTATAATGTCTCTCACAAATTCCTCTATCTTAATGCCTGCACTGTGTAATATGAGCTTGCAACCCCATGTGTTCTAAGTGTCATGCCCAGATGTACAAATGTACGCACTCTCTCAAGCGGAGCCTCATCTAGCACTGGAGGAGTGCCCGGTATTCAGAACCATAAATTTGGTTTTTACTCAAATCGATCTCCAATTCCTTTAACTCACAAAAGCACTCAAATCGATTCAGCATCCCTTGAAATCCCATGGGGGATTTAGAGAGGAGTAGGGCATCATCATCAGCAAACATGAGGGCGGGTACTCTCATGGTTGCCAATTTGGGTTGATCATTATTGCACTCATCCAAATACTTTATAAGGCCATTTATATAAAGAGTGAACAATGTGGGGGCAAAGTACTCGCCCCTGGATTACTCCTCTGGTCACAGGAAAGGGATCAATGAGTTCACCTGCACTAACCACTCTCACCTGTGCATAGTTTTATAATGCAGCCCCACCATGAAGTCAAGGAGGTAGAGGACCCACCATAGGGTTGATCTTAGAACTAAATCAAAGGCTGAGCGCAGGTCTACAAATTCAACGTAGAGTCGGTCCCCACCCAGGGTGCTGGTCTCCCAATGCGCCAGCTATAATCGGTACACCTGGTCCATGGTGCATATGGACTCTCTAAAACCCGCCTGTAGGGGATACGGGATGTCATTAGTTAATAGCCAATCCTGCAATCTGCCCAAGATTACCCTTCTGAACACCTTTTGGGTGCTATATATGAGACTTATTGGTCGATTTGTGGGCTGGTCATAGTGAACCTTTTTAAAAATAGGGATGATTTTGGCCTAGCCCACATTGATGGCTTTCAAGATAGCTGTGAAAATCACAGAAAAACAGGTGCTCAAAATGCCCACCTCACTCAAAAACAGATCCCCAGAAATTTTGTCTGGCCCTGGTGCTTTATTTGGTGCAATTTCCCACATGGCCTGACTGCCTTCCTGTACTAAAACCTCCCTATTCCCAGACGCAGGAATTCATAGAACAAACCCTTGAATGACAAACCCATCTCTTGCAACCTCCTCCACTTCATAATGCCGTTTTCATGTCCCAGAGGCTCATTAAATTATTAGGGGGAGCTCTGTTGTGTATATAGACTGGAAAAATGTGAGATCCAACCACTTGCTGCAATGTTGCTATCTATGGAGCAGAACCCATCCTTACTACCTGAGGACACTAAATTCTAGAATGAATGCCGATCATTTGATCTGGCAGTCTCTAAATGGCCATCCCAAATTCCCTTTTCCCAATCTTTTTTTGGCAGCAAATATTGCTTTTGTTAGTCCCAGTTCAGTTTTGCCATCTCTGCCTAGTCTATTATACCGAGATGAGGGGCATGTCCTCTCCACTGTTTCCTCAGAATCAATATATAAGAAATGTCTCACTTTTCTAAATAAATGGTTTTGTACTTCGAAAAGCACCCCCAGAGAATTGCATGCGCCCCCAGCCAGGTCTAACAGTAACAGGCCCTCCATTCCATCTGTGACCAGTCTGTAGATCTCACTAAATACCTCCTGAGAGTGCTCCATTTAACCCTGCAGGTGTTACTCGTAACTTTCAATCTTCTGTTGGGGAGCTCTCCTTGGATGTTTGAATGTAATGTAGTGGGCAGACTCTTCTTACGCATCAGGGCATTATGATCACTATAACAGCTGAGAAGTACATTCATATCAATCATACATGGCCAATTTTACATCCAACATTATGTAATCTAATAAACTGGTTTGGTAGATCTGGTTAAATGCATGTTTACCTAACATCAGAAATTGATCTTCCATTGCCAGCATATAATCCCTGCTTTAATATAAAGGCATTAAGTTGGACTGCTACAGGTGACCAATTTTTGGTGTGGGGAATTTCTAATTGAAGAATAGACCAATTATTATCCTCATTGGCCATAAAAGCCTGGTTCAAATTGGTACTTGAAATCTCCCCCCACAATTTTCCTTTCTATGGATGGAAGTGAGCCTAAATGTGCATACATTTGGTCCAAAACCATGGACTTCCTTTTGTTGCCCGTGGGCCTATTATATACATTGTAGATGTAGTAAGTCAAACTAAGATACTTGACCTCTCTTAATAAGCCTGGGATCATGGTTCTAGCCCAGATGGTCAAGGCCAGTGGACACCGCTGCCTTAAAAATGTGTATTCAGTATGATTATTGGGTTGCAGCGACCAAGTCTCTTGAAAGAGATATAGGTTATTTTGGTCCACAAATCCATGTCACTTTGAGTTGCCCTGCTTAGATGCCAGACCCGCTACATTCCATGAAATGAGATTGGTTGATGGAATCATTTCATTGGGAGCATCCCCAACATCAGAAGTGATTGGTGGAGTTAATGAAATGTGGCTAGGAAAACCAATTGCTTCCATCGATTAGGGGGACGTGGGGTGGTCAGAAGAAGTGCTTTGCAGGACTAGGCCCCTCTCTAAACTAGATACAAGAAAATCCACATTACTTGTGAAGTGGAGAAGTGTGGCTCAATGATTAGAGCGGCAGACCCTGATGCAGAGGTCTAGCCTGGGACCAGGGTTCAATTCCCCGCCTCGGCGGGTCTTGGGCTCAAAATTCCACGGACCTGATAATTCTTGCGTCGGTGCCTATTCCAATCATGGAGTCCCACTCTGCAACCCTGAGCAATAGCTTGCTTAATCTCCACAACAGCCCCCACAACACTAAGAAGGCCTGGCCTCCACCTTGGGGGTGCCCAAGAGTGGACACCTCACAGGGAAAGCCAGGATGGGTTCCACAGCGGTATTCGTACAAGCGCCTTGAGACCCTTACGGGTGAGTAGTGCGCTATACAAGTATCAATTTACATTTTTACATTTACACTTGTCCCTGCAGCATTGATACTAATTGCTGGCCTACCTGCAATATTTGAGGGTCAATCTACACTTACTAGTGATTCAAAGCGATTCTGAATAATAATCTCCAATTCTCATCTGAAATGTGCAGGCAGAGACGAGGAGTGTATAAGACCTCACTGATGGCAAAAGGAAAAATAATTTACATTGACCAGCCTATAATATTATCCTATGCCAATGGCTTGAACTGGCTCCTTGCTATGGATTGGGTGCCATGTCCAAAGTGCACCCTTTGGGCCAATAGGGTTTCTAAAGGTAATGATGAGACAGTTTCCCCCTCTGTTCACCCTACCCGGTCCAATCCAGGCTACTATTTTGGTGAAAAGCATATTATTAGAGTGCGAAAGGTATACTTTTCTTTGTTAAACTAGCCAACCTAGAGTTTTATTAAAGAGTTCTTCATATGATTCGTTTTTTTCTACTCAAAGTTTAGAAACTCTAGTTCGAACCATTACATATGGACATATTGCAGAAGGAAGGTTCACTATCAGATGGACATAGCTTCCCTTAGGGGACCATTAAGTCAAGGGTTACTAGTAGGGCTTGAGGGTCTAGAACTATTTCAATCTTTGTTACAAGTTTGCAAGCTTGAATAGCGCCGGGACACTCTGTTTGAGTAGCTGAGCGCTCTACAAAACACTGGGTAACATAACATAACATAAAATTGCCTAGTATTTGGTCATTCTTTAACTGTCCTTGGAACTGGAGGGAAGTGACTGAGGCAACACTTGACACTATGGCCAATGCGTTTGGAAAAAGCTCTTTTCTGTTGGAAGTTGGGCGCTCTTCATCCGTTTGTCTCAGTGCAGCTCTAAGGTACCTATATTCAATAAGATTTGTTGTTGCTAATTTAGCGTGGACCTATCTTATCAAGGTCAGCCCTTTATCAATATTTTCTATCCGGGCAATTAAAGGGAAAATGTTGCCCCGGATGAGCTCTCTAACTTTCGATATACATTTTTCAAAAAGTTGTTCTATCCACATAGGTTTAGTGAACAGTAATTCTCCTGCAGGTTCCCTAATGGGTAAACCTAACAATATTTGACTAGAATTTGTGATATTAGAAGAGATGTGATTGGCAGCTTGACCAACATGGCCTACTGGCTGCTTTTCTTTCTTAACTCGCCCACCCTTTCCAATGGCAGCCACTGAATTGGTGATGGAATGACTTGAATTCGGACTGTGAGATAGAGACACAGTCTCTTGGTGGATCTGGGGTAACATGATAGTAACTGAACCCTGGGCTTGGGGAACCTCAGACTGAAGAGACAATAGGCAAGTTCAATCTTTGTACTAATAACACCCATAGCACGATGAAGCTTCTTATGGATCGAGGTACTCTTGGCAGGGGTCATAATTGTAGGGAAGCTCTTTGGGGCTTTCCTCTTGCCATTTTCAATTAGACCCAAATGCTAGAGCGGCAAATTGTCTCCAGATATACATTAGGGGAGATTAACTCAAAGCAACTAGACAATTATAGTAAAGCCAAGAAACACCCAACACCGTACATAAAACCTAATTACCAGGATCATGCTCCTTCCCATTCAGGAAACCAATATGGAGTCAATAATGCCCAACGCATGGAAAATTCCTAAACAAAAAAAGCCAGGTGATCCAACCAGGCGTAGTGTAACCTTCCTGTACAGAAATAAAGGGGCATATGTACAAGGAAGTAGTGGAGCGTGTAATTCGCCTCTTTGGCTTAAAGACACGCTCCGCCACTTCTGAAACGCATGCCTGCACCATATTTACAAGAATGTTGTGCAGCCTTGCATTTTCCCCTGCGATGGTGATACGTTTGGCAATTTAGTGCCAACTCAGGCACCTTTGCACCAGAGTGCAAGGGTGTCTGCGTGCAGGGGAGGATTGTTTATGTGTAGATTTGGTGTCTTTTCCTGCACATAAATAATCCTAAAGTGGCATTCTGTCACTTTCATGTGTGCTGCTTCATGCAGCACACATGAAAGTCACAAAATGGCATTTTTAAAAGTTTGTTTATGTACAGGAAGGGACACCTTCCTGCACATAAACAAACCATGGCTTTTTGCTGTTTCCATGTGTTCTGCACAAGGCAGCACACATGGAAAAAGCAAAAACAAGGAGAAATAATACATTTCTCCTCGTTTCCCCAACTTAAGATCAGGATCTTCCTGGTCTTAATTTTGGGACTGCCTCCTATGTACCCCACCCTTGTACATAGGGGGCAGTGCCTAATTAAAATGGGTGTTGTGGTGGAACGCCCACAACAACACCCACTGCATGCCCTTTTCATGCTAACCATAGCGTGAAAGGGGGCCTTATGTACAAGGCAGCGTTAAGTGGCTTAAAGGTGCCTTGTACACATGGCACAGCGCCTATTGACACCACATTGTCTGTAAAAGTGACATTGTGGAGGCGATAGGAGCTTGTACATATGCCTCAAAGTACCCCAGATATTCCCACAGGTGGGGACAGAGTGAATTAGGAGCGTCTCAAAGAACAAGGGAGGATCATAATTCTCTTTTTGGACCACATAAAAGTATGATTGAGATAACGCCACCTAAAAGCAAAATTGAGCAAACGCCACCATTTGAAGGGATCGGATGGGCCCAACCAAACAAAGGCCGCTCAACAGCTGGGTAAGCTGGGGACAGTAAACTGTTAAAAGACTATAAAATAAGGAGTTAAGTGAGCAAATGAGGAGGCCAAAAACTGTAAAGGAAGAAAAGTTACCTTTGCTCGAAGCAATTGCCCTGCAGCTTAGCCACAGAGCCATGGAGCCAGGGGAGTGTCCTGCCTCCTTCTGGCACCAACTGGCACAGTATGGCCGCACCCTTGGGACAGGCTTTATCTGGATGTATCCCGCTTTGCAGACACAAGGTGTGTTTTAATAGTGCCTGACATAGGTGTTGTAGGTTACAGGGCTCCTACTTACCCAGAGGTTATCTGGAACCAGTAGTCCCTTGAGAATGTCAGCAAAAAGGCTCCTGCGCCTCAGAACTTGAGTTGCGCGTTAATAGTGCCTGGCACAGATGTTGTAGGTTGCAGGGGTCCCCGCTGTCCTGTGGATTACTGGGACTGTTAGTCCATAAACAATGTCAGCAAAACGGGGCAGATTAACAAGCCCCTTGCGCCACTGTTGCGTCACTTTTCCCATGTTAAAAGTGAGGCAAAAGAGACGCAAGAGGCTTGTAAATCTACTCCCGTATGGGTAATAACATCTTTTATAGAAGGGTTTGAAAATGCACATACTGCTGACAATTTCATACTTTTACTTCCTCTAGACCATGTCCTACACTGCAGAGACTGGGGACACATCAATGTGTCTTCCTATTTGGACAGGAAAACAATCTAACTGGTTAGAAATATTTAGAGACTGCAACCTGGAAATCATTAATGGTTGCTTCAAGATTCAGAGTATAATCAAGAGAATCCTGATTAAATAAAATAAAAAAGATGCATTATCCAAATATCAGCATAACCAGATGCTATCTTACCTCAATTTCCGCATGCCACCATAGAAAGGCAGAACCCACACCAATATGTAAGTCTGCATTGCTATGACTCATATTGTTAGACCTTTTGAGGAATGCACTACACAATATATTTAAAGTATAAGGTTAAGTGGCACTGAAACCTGAAAACAGTTAATATTCAAAATATTTGACAGAGTTTTCAAATCAAACAAAAAATTATAGCAAATAGGATAAAAAGCTAAATGAATTTTCTACAGTAAAAACAGTTCACCAGCACGAATTTAAGAGATAATAAAAATGGCAAACTAACAATGAATAAAGCATGGCAAATAATTACATATGGTGTCATATACCACATAAGAAGAGATGCAGTATGAAACACGAACGTAAAATTAATTATTTTGAATAGAATGAGAATCAACATAGGTGTTAATTCCAAAATAAATGCAGATTCATGACATTTGTTAATCCTTTCTTTTTGTGAGTGAATAGATTATATTTTGAGTGTTTCCAATCAGAGGTATACTTAATAATGGTTGAGAAAATAAGGAAATAAGGGGCATATGCATTAACATTCGGTAATACACGTCGGTAATAGCGAAAAATAACGAATCGCTATTAAGGACATGCAAACCGCGATGCATCAAACAAATCGGTAAAAATTACCGAATCGGTAAAAATCGCAATTAAATTGCGAAAGTACGCCCGCAAGAGTAGCAAATACCGAGTTAGCTAATACCGAATCGGTCTTAGTGAATCCGGTATTTGCGACTTCGGTAATAGCGAAAACGGGAAAATTACGCGACGCCTCGGAAGCAGGCCGATGACATCACAACCAGGAAGTAGGACAGCCACGCTGCATTCTGTGTTCGGAGTAGCACTGAGGAGGAGGCAGAGCACAGGAGCTGAGGACCCAGACAGAACCAGTAGCAACCAGGACAAGGCAAGCAGGACAAGATGGAGAAGGAGGCCCCCCAGCAGGGAAAGGACACACACCAAAAGCGAAAAAGGAAGTTTTCTGATAAGGAGCTGGAAATCCTAATCGAGTGTGTGACCCGCAACAATGACCAACTGTTTGGCAAGTTGTCGCTGAAGGTGCCAGAAACAGAAAAACACAAGATGTGGCTGCGCATCAAGGACAAGGTAAATGCCTGCGGAGTCACCCACCGCAGCATCGACAACCTAAAAAAACGGTGGTATGACCTGCGTAAGAGGGCCAAGGAGAAGATTGCGCAGAGGGTCAAGGATGCTGCTGGCACAGGAGGGGGCACATCCAATGTGACACCAAACATAGCCCTGGAGGATCTAGTGGAGTCCACCATAGAACCGGAAGCTGTTGTGGGGGTCACACGTCTGGACACCTCTGGTGCTGCGGAAGGAGGAAAAGGTAAGAAGCAGGGCAGCGTAACAATGCAGCGTGTACTAAGTCCCTGCCCAATCCCCCATGCCAGACCCAGTGCCCATGTAGCGTTGCCCTAAACACATACCCTCACCACTGTGTTGCACCATGGGAGTTGCATGAATGGGTGCATGCCAGAGCCCAGAGATGAATACTGCAGCAAAGGGCCAAATGTCAGACAGAAAAAGTTATTTATTGTGAGATGCCACAGCTATTTCCACATTCTATACCATGATAATAACTATGCACTGTTTCACACACAGATGCATCCCCCATCGATTCTGACGACAGTGCCCACCTCGTCATCTCTGAGATGCCAGTGTTGTGAGAAGCAGAGTGCTCACAGGGAGCTGAAGCCATGTCCTTCCCTTCACCACCACGGCGGACAACACCTCCACCATCCCTGTGGTCCAAGACATCACCACCACCACCACCATCCTCGCAGTCCAAGACACCACCACCACCACCACCACCAGTGCGGGCCACTCCGCAGAGCCGCAGAGCAGATGTTCCCTCCCTGCCCGTGATGGAATCGGATCACAGTTCAGCACCCCCAAATGTTCCACGCCAGGCTGTCATCACTCCAACCAGCCAAACTTCAGCACAACAGCACATCAGGCAGAGGGCTGTGCCCCCGGGTCGGGCTGCTGCAAGAGCAGTCGATCTGTCCGAAGGGTACGGAGCTGTGGAGACCCGGATGCTGCGTGTCCAGCTCCTGCAGGGGAGACACATGGTTGCCATGAAACTCTCCATGACCAAGCTATGCAACAAACTTGGCAACATGACTGACGCTGTGCGTGAGAACACCACTGCAGTAGCTGCGGGCAGCAATGAAATAAAGCTTTGCCTGCAAGAACTGACAGGTGCCGTAGTGGCAGGCCAACAGAGCGAGCGCCGGCCAACAGAGTGAGCAAAGGCAGATCATGCTGGCAGTGACTTCAACCAACAAGGCCATTAATGAGCTGTGCAACAGCACGGCTGTGCTGTCCCGCAGGTCCGTGTCCCTGCAAGTGGACCTAGGTCATTATTGCGGGGATGTGGCAAAGGCCCTTGAGAGGGTGACCACTGCAGTGGAGCAACTGCAGCCTGGGTCAGCCAGTGTCAGCATTCTGGGAGCGGAAGAGGGGAGTGAGGCAGCCTCCAGTGTCAGCAGCGTCTCCCTGTCGGACACCAGCGGGAGGAGGCGCAGTGGCCGCAATGCAACTGCCACAGACTCCCATCGTGTAGAAGCCGAGGAGTCACAGGACAAGAGACTGGGGGTACGCGGCAAACGGAAGTGAACATGTGGCAAAGTTACACTGTCCTTGGTGACGTAACCATGGCCAGACTTAAGTGTCACACGCATCACCCGTTCTGAGGAGGGACAATTTAAGTTTGACTTTAACTGCAGCAGCAGCATGTTTGTGTTACGTTTATCTGCACCAGTCAGGTGTCCATGCCCATTAAACCCTTGCAAATCAGATCCTGTTGTCAAGTCATTCTCTTACCTGTCTCAGAAATGATTCTGTGTGATGTATGTCCGCCTCCGTTGCCCTTCAGCTGTGTTGGGCACATTAGCCTGTCGGTGTTGGGGGGGTGGTTGCTGTGCACGTAGTTCATCCTCTCCGTCCACCTCTATGGGTATCCCCCTGCGTGTGGCGATGTTGTGCTGGATGGCACTCACAGCAATGATCTGGCAGCAGGTCACTGGGTCGTACTGCAAGGCACCTCCAGTCTAGTGCAGTATTCGGAAGCGGCTCTTGAGGATGCCGAATGTACGCTCAACCACATTCCTTGTGCTGATGTGTGCTCTGTTGTAGCGCTGCTCTTGCGGTGTAGCTGGGTTGAGGTAGGGAGTGAGTAAATATTCACGCAATGCGTATGCGCTGTCACCTGCAGGATGGGGAGAGAATGGTCATCAGCATGATTGCAAATATACATGTGGGGATGGAGTGGGTGGAGAGTACGATGATGCATCAATATGGACCTAGTAGGTGTCCCTCTCCAAATTCACCGTTGATCAGGCGCCTGTGGAGGCCACAGTGACGGAATATGTAAGCGTTGTGTGTGCTCCCGGGGAATTGGGCTACAACGTCCGTAATGATGTACTTGGCATTGCACACCACCTGCACATTTATAGAATGATATGACTTCCGGTTGCGGAAAATGTATTCGGTGGCTGATGGAGGACAGATGGGGACATGCGTGCAGTCAACACACCCTATGGCATGGGGGAATTGTGCCACCTGGTAGAATTCCTGTTTGGTGCGGGTCAGCTGCTGGGGGGTTGTGGGGAAGGTAATGTGGCGATTTAGTAATGTCAGCATGGCCTCTAGGAACCGGTGGAAGAAGCGTGAGAAAGCGCTTTGCGACACACCTCCAGTCTCAGCTATTACCCCATTGGCAGCTTCCAAACGCAAGCAGGTGCAGGCAGCATAGGACCTGCACATGGGCTGGTATGGCGTTGGTCCTACGGGTTTCGTGCTGCAGTAATGGTTCCAGGTCTGCTATTAGGCGCATTATCATGGCACGGTTGAGTCTATACTTGTCGTACACCTGTTCCTCGGTCTGCCCCAGCAAAGTGATGCGCACCCTGAAGATCCTGTCCTGGATCATCCTCCTGCGCTGGGCCTGGGCGTTGATCCTCCTCCTCCTAGCAAGCACGTAGAGGGCAGCCATTTTGGTTGACATGTGGGGTTTCCCAGGGCATTTTTGAAGGGTTACTGATTGTCAGCACCTGCTGTTGGGGTTGTAATTTTTTTTTCCTCCTTCACTTTACTTTACCTCCTGGTTGTGATTCCCCTTATTTTGCTCATGCTAATTTGCGATTATTTGGATTTTCGGTATTAGCGACTTTTCATGCATACCATTGCGATTCGTTATTAGCGATTCGGTATTACCGAGGTCAGCTTTGGGGTTCGGTAATTCCGATTGTCTGTTTAGCGATTCGGTAATTTATCCGCGGGGGTTTATTAGCGATTCTTTAATTTTTACCGATTTATTGTTTGATGCATAGCATTTTCTGGTTTTGCGTTCGGTATCGGCCTGTTTTACCGATTCGCTGTTTTACCGGGAGGTATTTCTGTTGATGTATCTGCCAGTAAGTTTCTTGTTGCCTGAAATTCCCTATTTTTGCATGATCATTTCCATTTTTTTGGAACAATGATGTCTGGTTTGGAATGTTGTGCACTAGGATCCTACTATTCAGCACCCAATGCATGTTTTCTGACTAACAAAATTTGTTGAAATATCTAGAAATCTTAATTGGCACATTTAACTCTTTTAGACGTCCCTAGTATGGGAAACCCAGTGAACCCAGGCCCTGTAAGTTAAATGTCAATCGTGGACTGTGGAGAACATTGTGCCACCACTACAGTGACAAAGCAAAACATGTCTTCAGCCCTACCCCTGCAGCCTGAGTGCAGTTTTATTACTGAAAATGTGTCCTAGCAAAACAAACCTTTTGTCAGAACTAAATCTTCCTTTTTAATACTTATAAGTCATTCCCAATGTAGGTCTTAAATACCCAAATGGCTGGAAGCATGGTATTATAAATGCAAACTTTGACTCTTTGCTCTCCAAAACCATGAGACCCCTAACCAAGAAACTGGTGTTTGTGTCAACTTTTAATACTGCGTCCCAACAAATAAAACGCCTAATTCTAAAGAACTGGAAGATATTGAATACAGGGGGCGTGTACATAGAGACACCTCTCTTCTCATTCAGACTCAGCCAAAATCTGAAGGATCTCCTTATTCACACTAGACCCAGGGACCTGGGGGGAGTAAGGGAAACAACTACATTGCCAGTCCTACCCAGACTGACAGGCCACACACGGTGTGGGATGTGCAGTGTCTGCCACCTCAAGAGCAATACAAAATCTATAGATCTGGGCCTTCGCACTCCCTGGGAACAGCGATGACATACCAACTGCAATTCCCAGGGAGTGATCTACTTGATAACATGCCCATGTCAGAAAATGTATGTGGGGATGACAAATAGAAAGGTGCGAGTGAGGATAACGGAACACCCCAGCACAATAAGGTGTGGGAAGACGAATACCAAACTTACAGCACACTTTCAAGAGGCAGGACAGAGTATTGAGGACCTAGGATGGACCGTGATAGAGAAGGTCCAACTAGGCAGGTACCAAACAGATGAACAGAGGGTGTGGCTACAACGGGAGCAGAGGTGGGTGTATCGGTTGAGGACCCATGTGGTGAGACTCAATGATGACATCCCATGGCAGAAATTAGGCAGTCAGTAGATATCGCTTATGTAACTAGAATGGTATCTTTGAGGTCTACCTTGGACTTAAGAATAGAGAGAGAGATTCCCCGGTATACCTTACACCTATTTGTACTATTCTTATAATACCTAGATGTCTTTTCCATTTAAGATCGGAGATCCCCTAACCGTTATGGTGCTCCCCACATACATATGGGGCATTGCTATGAGAACAGCAAGTAGCATTAATGATCTCATGTTTTTCACATTTCCCAGATCATGGATGGTAAAACATTACACCATATGATTCATCCCTTGAATTACCTAGGAAGGTGGGATTGAACACTTTGAACTACTGACTGGTGGTTAGAACCTGGAGGGAAATCTTGGAGGTCTCATGGAAACTACACCCCCTATGTATCGCAGTACGCCTTATGCGCATAGCGCCCTACGTCATGACTGTGACACTGTGGGTCAGTTTGGGATCACGTGGGAAGCTTTTACTTGCAGCTGGGTTTTAAACATTTAAACTTTTCATTGACGCCGCTTTTCATTGCTGATAGCTGGCTCGAACCGGGAAGGTAATCCTGGAGGTCTGTTGGAAACTACATTTCCCATATATCTTCAGTACACCTTACCCGCATAGTGCCCCACGTCATGACTGACTAAAACGTTGGGGTTACGTTGGGGTCACGTGGGACGATTCGACCTGCAGCCGGGATTTAAACTCCACATTAACGCCGCGCCCACCAACTGCGCGGTGTCACGGACTGCATGCACACAGGACAGGGTGATCCTTCGGAACAGTAAGAAGGGGATAAAGGGTTGAGTGCACGGGCATGTATTGTCAGTGGAGGCCCGTTGGCGTAATCAGAATGGGAGCAATCTGACAGCTCATTAGACAACTGGCGTGCCTGGGGACACGGGGTAGCAGATGGTAACATTGCCTTCCGCATTATTGTGTTGCAGGTTTTGTTCTTTGGAGACCCTCCTGCCGGACACCAGTTCGGGTTTATGGATTGCATGAACTCGGTGAGTACGCAGGGGTAAAGAGAGAGAAAAAGAACAAGAAAACAACATATATATGAGGATGCTGACAGGGTATATATATCTAAGAGCTGTGGGGTTGAGTGTCTAGGTGAGCTGCCACACATACAGAGGGGTGATTCGAGTGGGTGAGGATGTACGCGGTGTTGGGTATGTATGAAACCTCGTCACAATGGATGTACGAATGTGTTATGCTTCACATACCTAGAGGACATCATCTAGGACCAGGGCATGAAGCATGAGCAGGCGCATTGATACTGCTATACCAAATTCTTTCAACTCATGACCACCATCTGTATGAGACTTGAAACAAAGTGAGGGTTAGATAGAGAGTGATTGAGACATTCGGTTATTTCTCTCTTTACTCTCCTGCAGTGAATGTATTCCAGCATGACTGGGATCAGTCTCCACACATAACTCAGGAAGGGTACGGATCTAGAAGACCTACTCTACCCTTGGGGTCCATCGTCCGAATTACGGGAGGACCAAGAGTGATGCTGATTGCGACTGGTCCTGATGAAGACCGGGGTGACCCTTAGAGGCACGAATCAAGCGGTCGAAACATGTTGACTTTAGCAGTGGTAGGAACCTGGAGGGAAATCTTGGAGGTCTCATGGAAACTACACCCCCTATGTATCCCAGTACGCCTTACGCGCATAGCGCCCTACGTCATGACTGTGACACTGTGGGTCAGTTTGGGGTCACGTGGGAAGCTTTTACTTGCAGCTGGGTTTTAAACATTTAAACTTTTCATTGACGCCGCTTTTCATTGCTGATAGCTGGCTCGAACCGGGAAGGTAATCCTGGAGGTCTGTTGGAAACTACATTTCCCATATATCTTCAGTACACCTTACCCGCATAGCGCCCCACGTCATGACTGACTAAAACGTTGGGGTTACGTTGGGGTCACGTGGGACGATTCGACCTGCAGCCGGGATTTAAACTCCACATTAACGCCGTGCCCACCAACTGCGCGGTGTCACGGACTGCAGGCACACAGGACAGGGTGATCCTTCGGAACAGTAAGAAGGGGATAAAGGGTTGAGTGCATGGGCATGTATTGTCAGTGGAGGCCCGTTGGCGTAATCAGAATGGGAGCAATCTGACAGCTCATTAGACAACTGGCGTGCCTGGGGACACGGGGTAGCAGATGGTAACATTGCCTTCTGCATTATTGTGTTGCAGGTTGTGTTCTTTGGAGACCCTCCTGCCGGACACCAGTTCGGGTTTATGGATTGCATAAACTCGGTGAGTACGCAGGGGTAAAGAGAGAGAAAAAGAACAAGAAAACAACATATATATGAGGATGCTGACAGGCTATATATCTAAGAGCTGTGGGGTTGAGTGTCTAGGTGAGCTGCCACACATACAGAGGGGTGATTCGAGTGGGTGAGGATGTACGCGGTGTTGGGTATGTATGAAACCTCGTCACAATGGATGTACGAATGTGTTATGCTTCACATACCTAGAGGACATCATCTAGGACCAGGGCATGAAGCATGAGCAGGCGCATTGATACTGCTATACCAAATTCTTTCAACTCATGACCACCATCTGTATGAGACTTGAAACAAAGTGAGGGTTAGATAGAGAGTGATTGAGACATTCGGTTATTTCTCTCTTTACTCTCCTGCAGTGAATGTATTCCCGCATGACTGGGATCAGTCTCCACACATAACTCAGGAAGGGTACGGATCTAGAAGACCTACTCTACCCTTGGGGTCCATCGTCCGAATTACGGGAGGACCAAGAGTGATGCTGATTGCGACTGGTCCTGATGAAGACCGGGGTGACCCTTAGAGGCACGAATCAAGCGGTCGAAACATGTTGACTTTAGCAGTGGTAGGAACCTGGAGGGAAATCTTGGAGGTCTCATGGAAACTACACCCCCTATGTATCGCAGTACGCCTTACGCGCATAGCGCCCTACGTCATGACTGTGACACTGTGGGTCAGTTTGGGGTCACGTGGGAAGCTTTTACTTGCAGCTGGGTTTTAAACATTTAAATTTTTCATTGACGCCGCTTTTCGTTGCTGATAGCTGGCTCGAACCGGGAAGGTAATCCTGGAGGTCTGTTGGAAACTACATTTCCCATATATCTTCAGTACACCTTACCCGCATAGCGCCCCACGTCATGACTGACTAAAACGTTGGGGTTACGTTGGGGTCACGTGGGACGATTCGACCTGCAGCCGGGATTTAAACTCCACATTAACGCCGCGCCCACCAACTGCGTGGTGTCACGGACTGCAGGCACACAGGACAGGGTGATCCTTCGGAACAGTAAGAAGGGGATAAAGGGTTGAGTGCACGGGCATGTATTGTCAGTGGAGGCCCCTTGGCGTAATCAGAATGGGAGCAATCTGACAGCTCATTAGACAACTGGCGTGCCTGGGGACACGGGGTAGCAGATGGTAACATTGCCTTCTGCATTATTGTGTTGCAGGTTGTGTTCTTTGGAGACCCTCCTGCCGGACACCAGTTCGGGTTTATGGATTGCATAAACTCGGTGAGTACGCAGGGGTAAAGAGAGAGAAAAAGAACAAGAAAACAACATATATATGAGGATGCTGACAGGCTATATATCTAAGAGCTGTGGGGTTGAGTGTCTAGGTGAGCTGCCACACATACAGAGGGGTGATTCGAGTGGGTGAGGATGTACGCGGTGTTGGGTATGTATGAAACGTCGTCACAATGGATGTACGAATGTGTTATGCTTCACATACCTAGAGGACATCATCTAGGACCAGGGCATGAAGCATGAGCAGGCGCATTGATACTGCTATACCAAATTCTTTCAACTCATGACCACCATCTGTATGAGACTTGAAACAAAGTGAGGGTTAGATAGAGAGTGATTGAGACATTCGGTTATTTCTCTCTTTATTCTCCTGCAGTGAATGTATTCCCGCATGACTGGGATCAGTCTCCACACATAACTCAGGAAGGGTACGGATCTAGAAGACCTACTCTACCCTTGGGGTCCATCGTCCGAATTACGGGAGGACCAAGAGTGATGCTGATTGCGACTGGTCCTGATGAAGACCGGGGTGACCCTTAGAGGCACGAATCAAGCGGTCGAAACATGTTGACTTTAGCAGCGGTAGGAACCTGGAGGGAAATCTTGGAGGTCTCATGGAAACTACACCCCCTATGTATCGCAGTACACCTTACGCGCATAGCGCCCTACGTCATGACTGTGACACTGTGGGTCAGTTTGGGGTCACGTGGAAAGCTTTTACTTGCAGCTGGGTTTTAAACATTTAAACTTTTCATTGACGCCGCTTTTCATTGCTGATAGCTGGCTCGAACCGGGAAGGTAATCCTGGAGGTCTGTTGGAAACTACATTTCCCATATATCTTCAGTACACCTTACCCGCATAGCGCCCCACGTCATGACTGACTAAAACGTTGGGGTTACGTTGGGGTCACGTGGGACGATTCGACCTGCAGCCGGGATTTAAAATCCACATTAACGCCGCGCCCACCAACTGCGCGGTGTCACGGACTGCAGGCACACAGGACAGGGTGATCCTTCGGAACAGTAAGAAGGGGATAAAGGGTTGAGTGCACGGGCATGTATTGTCAGTGGAGGCCCGTTGGCGTAATCAGAATGGGAGCAATCTGACAGCTCATTAGACAACTGGCGTGCCTGGGGACACGGGGTAGCAGATGGTAACATTGCCTTCCGCATTATTGTGTTGCAGGTTGTGTTCTTTGGAGACCCTCCTGCCGGACACCAGTTCGGGTTTATGGATTGCATAAACTCGGTGAGTACGCAGGGGTAAAGAGAGAGAAAAGGAACAAGAAAACAACATATATATGAGGATGCTGACAGGCTATATATCTAAGAGCTGTGGGGTTGAGTGTCTAGGTGAGCTGCCACATATACAGAGGGGTGATTCGAGTGGGTGAGGATGTACGCGGTGTTGGGTATGTATGAAACGTCGTCACAATGGATGTACGAATGTGTTATGCTTCACATACCTAGAGGACATCATCTAGGACCAGGGAATGAAGCATGAGCAGGCGCATTGATACTGCTATACCAAATTCTTTCAACTCATGACCACCATCTGTATGAGACATGAAACAAAGTGAGGGTTAGATAGAGAGTGATTGAGACATTCGGTTATTTCTCTCTTTACTCTCCTGCAGTGAATGTATTCCCGCATGACTGGGATCAGTCTCCACACATAACTCAGGAAGGGTACGGATCTAGAAGACCTACTCTACGCTTGGGGTCCATCGTCCGAATTACGGGAGGACCAAGAGTGATGCTGATTGCGACTGGTCCTGATGAAGACCGGGGTGACCCTTAGAGGCACGAATCAAGCGGTCGAAACATGTTGACTTTAGCAGTGGTAGGAGGGAAGTCTTGAGAATCTTCGTTTTCTCTTTAAGACATTTCCCATCCTCTTTCTCCTTTTGATCCTGGTAGGGGTACCAAGGGACGTCTAATAGTGTGACTTTTTTGGTTGACACCTTTAATCAGTTTTAATCACTTCCCTTTAACTGCACCTTCAGTCACACTATCAGTTTGAGTCACTAGGTGTTTGCATGGTTCACACCACAGTTTTTGTTATGTGTTGTATATGTTGAACTTATTTGGTTGTACGTCTTGTTAAGTGGAATGTATTATTTTTCCCCCTCCCTTATGCTCCGCCCTGAGTGTGGCTACACCAGGGCGTATTGTAAGCAGGCCCAATGATGAAGCATGTCACATACTTTGGTATGTGAGTGAGGGCAGTTTTTCCAAATAGAGCAATTTGCCTTATTGGTATTTGTTTTTTGTTTTTGTGGGATACTCTATACACCCCCTGTGTGTTTACATTTAAAAGGTTGGACAGGGGTATTTAAGTTTTACATGTCTTGGTGGTGAAAAATCTTCATCGTCTTTTTTCACTGTTGAAAGGCTGGCTCTCTCAGAACAAAACACTGGGTTACATTATACCCTCTTACATGTATACATTCAGGTTAGGAATAGCTGGAACCATGATTCAATGGCTCAAATTGATAGTAATTTTAATCAAATGTAATGGTAAAATTAGATTCTAGAAAGTTGCCATTTTTCTTCCTAAAGCCTCCTGTAGTATTTTTGAGTCTCTACTCGTCACCTGGGCAGCCCTTTGGACCCTTGAGAGGAGATGTGAATGGCACGCAACAAAGGGAACGAAAGGGCTTTGTCTGGGAGGAGGTGTGGCTTCCTTCTGACAGGATTACCTGGGGGTGTGCCTACCAACTGCACAAGATTCAAAAGGGCATTCCCTGTCACAGGCAGATATAACTAACTCACAGTAGGCTTAGGCCTACCCATGCTATTGTCCAAGCCACAGTTTTATCAATCCGACTGCAGGGAAAACCTGTTCAAGAACTAGTATGCAGCGGGAGTTATTTCATTTCCCTAAGCACACATCAGGGGAGCTCCATACCTTCCCACAATGGAACAAAGGTTCTGCCATATTGGCTTTGGAAGAGGGGGCACTTTGGGATAATATACAGTAAAACACACAGGAAGTGCTGCGAAAATGGTTTGGGGCACCTCTGGGAACTTGTACCTTCTTGGTTAGGGAGTGGCCAGGAGTGTCTCACACCCACACCCACAGCTTAGCACCAGCATACACGTGGCATCCTCAGTACCCTCTTCAGAACACATCTGGACCTGTGGAAGACAGAAGACTGCACCTGCTGTGCACCTGTGGAAAATAAAACAAGGGCTGGACCTCCTATCCTCCTATCCGCTTGTACCCAGGACAGAAGGGTGAGCACCAAGGGCTAGTTACCTAAACTTATGTTCGGCTATCGGAACACACTCAAATCTCTACTAATCCCAGCTGATAAGTACCCACTGGATTTTCTCGGAACCCTGATGGTAGCTTCAGGAAGATTCAGTCATTTCCTTCAAGTGGTACCCCAAAGGTCCTGGACCATTGGCTGGGTTTAGAGCGTATTCTTTCCTCATTGTAAATTGCAGAACTGAACACTTATAAACCTTTTCTGAACTGTCTGCAAAAAGAACCAGAGGCTACCACGGGATTAAAACAGCTTTGGAACACCTCAGCAAATCACACAACATTTAAAAATCTGGTCAAGAAATCTATCAAACAACTATTGTGGGTTCAAGATAAGACAGCCCTTTCAAAAAGAACGCATGGCTGGAAGGCCCTGAACTCTTATTCAACAAAAGCTCCACAGAGCTACTTTGGTTTGGGTTATGCCAAATCTGTCAAAATGTGTTTCTTAAAGTATAGGCTGGGCCTGCTTCCCTGCACTCAAAACTTTCCATGCTGGCTAAAAGACAAAGCAGGTTCCCTCTGTCGGTTATGCAGCCTAGTGCAAGAGGACATGCTGCATTTGCTATGCTCCTGCGAGAAACTGCTGGATGAACGAAAATACCAGCTGAAACATCTCTTTAATCGACGAGGGATACGGACACGAAGGAATGCAGTTCTTGCCTGCTTTGCTTCTCAGGACCCCCAGCTGAACTGCAGTTTTGTGAAATTTATGAAGGCAGTGGAAAAGAAGATGCCAAAAACTAATCCCTAAAGGTTTCAATACAGCCTGATAAAACCAAACAGCATCTATTGTCATGGCTGACTTAAAGAGAAAAATGAAGGCACCGGGAAAGAAACAATATATCAGCCAGTCAGTCAAATTAACTTTATTCGATTTGATTAAAATCATACAAAGTACATAAAAACAAAGTTATTTACAATTAAAAAAGGATTAAACAGTTTCTTTGCGAACAAGTTAATTTGGCATAGTGTTATGATTAAAACATTTAAAAACGAGTTATACACACTGGTTTGGCAAATTCATACATCTTCTAGATCTGGACGCTGCCGCTAGGAAATTGGCCATGGCCAATGTAATACATATATTTCCTAGGGTTTTTAAATAAAGCATGGCTGGTCTCACCTGGGAGAAGCCGGCTTCCCTTAAGACAGGTAACAAGTATTTTTTTCTTTGTGCAGAGAAGAAATCACAAAACATAACAAAGTGCATGGTGTCCTGAACTGAAAAATTGTCACAAGTGCAAGGGGGTGCTAAGTCTGGTTTCATCCAGGTTTTAAAATTGCCCAAATAAAAATGAATAAGGTTAAATCTAAATTTTGTTAACAAAAATCTATGAAAGGGGTTTGTGACAAAACATAAATAGGGCTCAATTGCAAGTGACTGAAGTGACAAATAATGCATTCGTACAGTAGGCTTTGATAATTCTGATTCTTCTCGCAACAGGCATACCTTAGACATGAACTGTTTTTTAATGTGATCACATCCTGCTTTGTAATGCCAGAGGGAACAGTGAATAAGTCTGGGCGTCCCAGGTCATTAAAAGATTTTATTAGGTACGCCAGCCATGGAATCGTACAGCTATTCTCCAGGCTCATCACATCCCTCATAATCATGTGATTTAGCGTTAGTTCGGGGTTTAGCCAGGTCTTAAGCCAGTATGTTAACGGTGCCAATCTCAGTTTGTCCTGAACATATTCCAAACCAAGTTCCGTATGAGTAGAAAAAATCGGAGAAGATTGGAGAAGGGACAAAAGGGATCGTAAAAATCTATTCTCCGCTAGCTGGATTTTATCCAGGCGCACATAACCCCATAGAGATGCGGCAAATAGTACCACAGGGAGGGATTTGCTATTGTACACCTTAATGATGGCTTTCATAGGTCTATGACCCAACCTTTTGGCAAAGCCTAGGATGGCCATAGATGTCCTTGTTACCGCTAGGCTTTTGGCTCGTATCTGAGGTCCCCAGGTACCCCTGCTATCAAAAAGAACTCCCAAGTAGGGGAACACAGGGACTCTCGAGACTACCTCTCCTTTACAAGAAAATGTTTTCGCCTTGGCCTTTTTCCCCTGTGGGCCGACGACCATGGTGTGAGATTTAGAAGCATTAACCCTCAAATCAAGCCGGTCCATAAAGGTCCCAAATGCATCCAGCAGTTTTTGGAAGCACACCCCTGTACGTGCAATGAGTACAGCGTCGTCCGCATATAGGAGAGCAGGGATCTTAACTTCTCCTACACGCGGTACGTCTCTAGCTGCCCCATCTAAGTGCTTGCCTAGATCGTTTATATAGATTGTAAATAGCAGGGGAGCTAATATACAGCCTTGCCTAACTCCCCGTTTCGAACTGAAACGGGAAGTGCATCTGCCTTCTTTAGTTACCCTGACCGCGGCAAATAGGTCCCGGTGTAAGGACGCTATGAACACCACCAAATCTTCGTCAATCCCCATCTTCAGTAAAATTTCCCATAACTTAGATCTATTGACCAAGTCGAAGGCCGAGGAGAGGTCCATGAATGCTAAATACAAGGACCCCTCCTTGGCCACCGTGTACTTAGCGGTCAAAAGATGCAAGTTTGAACACTGTTCTATCGTGCCTCTTTTTTCCCTGAAACCGTACTGAATGTCGGCCAAGCCCCCACACCCCTCCAGGCTGTCTTTTAACCTAGCCAAAAGGACTCTGCCCAGCATTTTAATAGCAGAGTCCAGAAGGGATATAGGCCGATAACACCCTGGATCATCCCTTTGGCCCTTTTTAAATATAGGGACTATTGTGGAGGTGGCCCATGTACTTGGGGGGGGCGAGCTGTTTGCGGCTGTAAACACATTTGCCAGGATACCAGCTGAGAATTTGGGTGAGTGTATATAAAAATCGGCTGGTACCCGGTCTGGACCGGGGGCTTTGTTCTTTGTGGTAGCACGGATTGCCTTTTCCACCTCCCCACTGTTAAAGTGTAGAGTTGTGGCCACCAGACCTGGGATGTTTTGTAAGTGAGTGGAGTCACCCGTGTCACCATAGACAGTGCTGAAATGGGCCAGCCACTTCTCGTCAGGTATTACACAGTCAATATCTGTGTTGGGAGAATCCGAGAGATATGGATGGTTAACTACGGCCCAGAATTGCCTGCTGTCCCGCAATATATCAGTGGAAGTTAGTTGTTCCCACGCCTCCTGTTTGATGCAATCCCGTCTATTCTTAGTGGCCTTCCTATATTCTTTTCTCAAGGTTGTGACCAGAGCCTTGTCCCTAGGGTTTGCTTTAAGGGCAGATTTTAAGGCTTTGAGTGCCTTGGTACAGGCGGAATCAAACCACCTATGGGGCTTTGGCTCTCCCCTACCCCTTGGGGCCATAAGGTTGCCGGACACTATGTGGCATATTGACTGGAAAGCAACCATGATGTCATGGCCTAGTGAGGACGGGTCTTGGCAGATCATAATCTGATCTTTAATCTGTGGGCCAATGTCGGTGTAAAAGTCATCTGGTGCCACATTCCCCCATTTCAGTCGCCTACCTTGATCTATTGGGCGTAGGGTAGGTCCAGGTTTGATCTGTCCTGGCCTAGGACCCATAGAGTCCCCCCAGCGGATGATCAAAAGGACAGGGTTGTGGTCACTAAAGGGGTATAACACAGTGCAGTAAGAAATAATACACTCAAGAATAGCAGAAGTCACAAAGATATAATCAATAACAGTCCCCGGAGATGAGCCCTTAAACGTTGGTGTTCTACGAACCCCCTCCCCTGCTGTAAATTCAAGGAGGTTAAAGTTGGCCAGGAGGTCCTCCAGTTCCTCACCAGCCCTGGTATGTTCAAAGTGCGGACCCTCCTATTCCCGTGTCTCCAAGCCTCCAATTGCAGTACAACCAAAATGACAAGGGTGGATGTTAAAGTCACCCATTAACACAATTTCATAACTGGTAAGAGTATTTTAGCTGAGTAGATTTAAAAAGGCATCCAATTTTAAGATATTATGACCACCATACTCCTTGTTGACAGAATTGTAAAAATTAATAAACAGAGTACTTTTTGACGGGCAGGTTTGCCTTTCTACAATTAAACAGTTTGGAGAGTCATATTTGATCTGTTTTAGAGGTCCAATGAGATCAAGAGAAAAAAGGGTCAAGAGGCCTCCCCTCGCTCTGCCTGCAATACTAGGACAAGCCGCGACTGTAAAGCCTGCGAAACCGTCCAACCAAAAACGAGATGTCATGTCCCACGTTTCCTGCAAGGCAATAACATTATGGTCTGAGACAAATGAAACCCATTCATTGTCACTAATTTTTGAGCTAATTCCAGCAATGTTCCAGCTAAGTATTTTACAACCTTCTTCCTTGGTGGCTGCCATAGTGGCCCTTGAGTCCTCCGGAAGCGTGGTAGACTCTTCCATCGTTAGTCAGTCCATATCATCCAGACAGGGGAGAGAACTGATTACTTATGCTCACACTTAACCCGTCCACCAAAGTTGCGGCCTGAGCATCATGATGTATCAAGGTGGGTGGGTTAGGTAGAGTTGTTACTGGTTGCCTTATGGTGGGCTCATTTGCATTTCTACGTGCCGCTGCTAACCTTTTACCCTGCCATCTGGCCTGATAATTTATGTTGGGTTTATGAAAGGGTGGTGGTTGATAGAAAAAACCCAAGGGAACAGGTCTTAGGCGATCCCCGATTGAAATTGCTGAGCCATCCCAGAAAAGTCTATCAGCCACATCAGCCCTACAGAAGTTTACAACCACGCAGTCACCATATGTTGTTTTAGATTGTTTACCAATCCATCCCACCCTTCTTGCATGGATGATCAAATCTGCTATGTTTCCACCACAACATTTCTCGCCACTCCACCGCTTGACTTTAGCCATGAGTTCCTCGGTTGATTCCCTTTCCCCCTCTCCCAGTGGGTCAACCCCAATGAACACTGCAACCCGAGGGGATGCTTCTGGTGGGAGGTGAAGTTTGTATGTACTTGGTGAGGCCCTTTTCCTAGGTAGTTTGATATTATCAGGCGGTGCTAGTGGAACAGGTGCCACACTAAGGTTACTTGTCGTTGCTTGCTGAGGAGGTGTACAAGTATCATAAGACCTAGTATCACTGGGTAAGCTTCCGCCTATTGGATTAGTCACAAGTATGGCCCCCTCTGCTTTCCTGTTCACTCCCGTCTCCTCAAGTTTACCATCGCTCGTTTGAATGTGGTTAGGGGGGAACGAGTGGATGATTCTGTCAATGAGGGAACATTTCTTCAGTAATCCTTCCAGGCATGTGTTTAAGGTATCTACAATGTCTTTGGCGATGCCCACCAGCAACGGTTCTATCCTCGCCACAAAGATTTCCTCCAGTTTTTCCTCCAGAGTGGCTGATCTGTCTGCAGTAACTGGCATGCTATTGGCTTTTTTCCCTCTCTTGCGGGTAATAGTTTTAGTGACTATCTGGGATTGAGCTCTTGGGGATATGACAGGTGGACCGGGTACTGAGTCATTTGCTGGTTGGGCATGAAGAGGAGGGTTGACAATGGTCACAAGAGGTTCCAAGGGGACACCAGCTGGAGTGCATGGAGGGTGGGTTATGGCCTCGACTGTGAGCGATGTTGATGGGATACTCGGGGAAATCAATGCAATGGCCAGCTCTTGCTCCGCATTAGCAATCTCCTTCGTTAGGGCCCCCACAGCCGAGGAGAGGTATGACATGAGAGAGTTAGAGTGCCTGGGCATTTTAGCTTTTTTCCCGCCCTCATCCATAGTAGTATGTTTCTTTCTCTTACCCATCTTGGATGTTGGATGTTAGCGAGTTGGCCCAGCCCGGCCTCCTTCGGCCCCTGACGGCCACAGACGGCCCGCCCTCTGCCCGGGCTCCGCCCGGCGCCGCCCGCGCGCGTCCGTGACGCAGAGGAAGCTGCTTCCTTTTGTGCGCCTCCTGGCGCTGTGGGCAGGTGTTGGAAGAAGGCAGGCTGGGAGCTATGGTCCGCCCCGCTCAGCGGCCGTGCGATGGTGCTGCTCGGCAGCGGGGGCGACTCAGCGTCAGGAACTCTGCGGTGCGGCGGTGTTTCTCCCCGGTCAGGACAGCATGCAAGGTAACGCTGTGACCCCTCCTAGGGTCGAAGTCCGCTAGGCAATGTCCCCCGCTCCCCAGTGGGAGCTGCTTCCTTTTGTGCACCTCCTGGTGCTGTGGGCAGGAAGTGGGCGGTGTTGGAGGAAGGCAGGCTGGGAGCTGTGGTCCACCCCGCTCAGCGGCCGTGCGATGGTGCTGCTCGGCGGCGGGGGCGACCACAGCGTCAGGAACCCAGCGGTGCAGCGGTGTTTCCCCCCGGTCAGGACAGCATGCAAGGTAACGCTGTGACCCCTCCTAGGGTCGAAGTCCGCTAGGCAATGTCCCCCACTCCCCAGTGGGAGCTGCTTCCTTTTGTGCACCTCCTGGCGCTGTGGGCAGGAAGTGGGCGGTGTTGGAGGAAGGCAGGCTGGGAGCTGTGGTCCGCCCGCTCAGCGGCCGTGCGATGGTGCTGCTCGGCGGCGGAGGCGACCACAGCGTCAGGAACCCAGCGGTGCGGCGGTGTTTCTCCCCGGTCAGGACAGCATGCAAGGTAACGCTGTGACCCCTCCTAGGGTCGAAGTCCGCTAGGCAATGTCCCCCCATAATATATCAATATATCATAAAACAAAACTGGATCAAATTTTAAAAGATTAATCTAACAGGATGACATTTTGTGTCTAAAATGAATCGCAAAACTGTGAATGTGTTTTATTGGTTTTATCAAGTATGTTGTTTTAAAAAAATCTTCTTTTATTTTGCTCTGTAGTGCAATGGTTTAATTAACTTTGCTAAATAAAATTACTTACTTACTTACAGAGGCTACCATCAGACCACCACCAAGCCTCAGCTTCCAATGCCGAACTGCCATTCGGACACAACATGCTTGCTTACCCCACTGATCCTGGATTCTAACAAAGTTTGTAGGTCTGAGCATAGAGGACTTGACTGGGACCAAAGGCAAAAAGCATCCAGATGATTGGAGTTTTCCCACCTTCAAAATTGAGAGCCTCAAACTTCCTGCTGGAGCAAAGGCTCCTAAAGACATCCTGCCTATCAGCCAGCCACTGTCGATGAACTCCTTTTTGGATCCAGCTATTACCCCAACCCACCAGTGGCCGTGTCGACGAGGACTTTTCTCCAGGAAAAACAACTGAGTCAGAGAGTAAACTTCACTTTAGAATGAACCTGGTCCCTATCTCCTGCCCACGCTCCATTGCGAGTTGCCCTAACTCTTGACTTTGATCCAGCCTAGTGTGACCTGATAAATGGAGTCAGCGCCTTATGCTTTTTTGTTCTAAAATCATCTAAAACTTCGACAACTCATATCTCTGGTTCCCTATATCAGATTTGTATTGTTTTAGTGTCTATTTGCTCATTAGAATTGAGACTATGTTAATATATTGGAGTGTGATTTCTATTATTTTGAGTTTTATCATTTTTAACTAATTTGGTACTGATAAATGCTTTACACATTTCTCCTAGTTTAAGCCTGACTGCTCTGTGCTAACGCTACAAATGGCTGAGCTCAGATTTATATTATTTAGAGCTAACTGAACTAGACCTGGCAAGGAATAGTGCCAGTATTACTTGAAGAGGATGACCATTACTAATAATCCTCTTTCTCACACTTTTGTAGAGCACGCACATCATAGTCTGAGGCAAATCTCTTAAAAAAGAATACTGACTTATAGTACCTTTAGATATACCAAAGAATGCATCTGAATACATTAATAAATGGGCATTAATATAGTAAGTATTTTATGAAGCAAAATGGCAAGAATTTGGATTATTTGAAAGTTTAGTTTTGAATAACTTAGTCAAAGATAAGAAACAATTATATGAAATAAAGAGGTCGATTCCATAAAGAGAGGTAGGTAATTAACCGGAAATATAAAAGACCATAGTTTGTGACAGTCATCCATGAATCAGAAAAGTACATGATTTTAAAATGTATACATCATACTTCCAGTTGAACATGCTACATCAGTAAATACTTTTTATACTTTAGGAATAATATGGCTGGACATAATAAATATGTTTACAACTAATTACATATCAGAAACAGGTAGGCGGTTAAAGTATCTGTTAGAGTTACACGCAAAGTAACACAATAAGTCATATTTGCATACTTCACATGCAGTACATTAAACATTTTTGGTAAATCATCATAAAGTTGCAACATAGAACTTTGGCAGATAACAATTAAGTAGGCAGGAAAAACATACTTGCATAAACTAATTTTCCAGAATTTAATATTATTATGCTGTTCTCGCATTAGATAACATTATAAATGTATACTGTTAGCATATTTAATACCATTATTAAAATGAGTATTGAATTTCAAAACACTTATTTATTTGCTTAAATAACTAACACCGCTGTATTTATTTATTCAAAAGTCATTGTGAGATCAGCAGGAAGAAGAAAAGGGTAATAATTCCATTTGAGGCAATTAAGGGCAAATAGTATTAGTTGGAGTTTAAAAAACATAGACAGTGTGGTTGAATTAGAAAAACCTTATGAAATAAATGAAAATCAGGTACACCTAAGGGATAATTAAATTTATAACACCATCAAAGGTTTTATCTTCCAAAGAATATCAAAATGATCTCATCCACTACAAGGGAAAAATAAAATGATAATTGTAGTGGCAATATTGCAAGTAAACATCTGGACCAAAGCGAGCTTCGCATTTCAACCCCTTAACACAATATTAGATAAAGATGGCAAGTTTGTTCTAATTAAAGGCAGTCTAGACAGTAGCATTCTTGTCCTAGAAAGCATTTATGCGTTCAACTCAGACCAAGCCACATTTTTAGATAAATTGTAAAGAGCTATGGCACTATGGGTTGTTTTAACCTGGCTATTTGGCAAAGGACTTGAATTTTGTACTAGATGTGTCCCTGGACAGATCATTTGCCCACTCCCTCTGGAATCTACCGCACAAAACACCAATCACCTGGTCCATTGTCTCAATAATGGGCTAAAATAGACGTGCGCTACCAGTGGCTTTAGTTTGGAAATGGTGCATCCATCATAAATGATATTGGGGCTACAACCCACTCACCTAAAAAAAAACAGTCTTCCACTTCTCCATACGCGATGCAATTTGAACACACTTTGTTCTAAATCACAACACTGCCACATCTTGCCCAGTAAAATGATTGGCCTTAAGGCTACCATTATTGGCTCTTGCATTAACACTATAGTCAGTGCAAGGCAAACACTAGACCTCAAAATTAAAATGCTAGAAGGTTCCCTGCTTCATTTGGAGAGACAAGCTCAGGTATATCCATCGCATGTTTGAGCTCTTATCTAAGTGTGCACTAAACATACAGACCTTCTTGAGCAGCTTTACAACCATTACTTTTAAAGGACTTGGCCCTCTAAGGGCACCGTGGGATATATATACAACAACCTGCTATGCCTTCCCAAGTGAAGAGTCGGTCAGGCAGTAGAGAATACAAACTTACTTTATTGAATAAATGCTCTGCAGAGGAGCTCCAGGTCAGACCTTCACCCTAAGATTGTTGCAGAGAGGGACTGACTGCCCAAGGCATGCTAATACATGATACAGCTTTCTGGGGACCTAAACCACCCCTAGTTTGGAAAAGTCCCGGCCTGAGCCGGGCATGAACTAAGAAGATACAGAGAGATGAGCTAACACCTGCCAGATACGTGCATTATCAATGCTCCAAGACCAGTGTGCTGGGCCTTAATGTCTCATAATGTTGGATCAGAACTACGCAAACAGAAAGGAATGTACGAAAAGAACATCTAGCAAAAAACACAGTTGATGGACAGAATGCAGAACAATGTCTTAAATTCACCCCAGTACAAAGATCTGGGCCTAAATCCATTTTTTTTTGCATTCCACACCACCCTAGGTCAGACAATGGCTATATGCAAATCAGCCTTGACCCTGTGCCTCATGGGAACAGTCCAGCCCGAACTACCAAGCCATGTCTTTCCTAGACCGGAATCAAGCATCCAAGGACCGGTTTCTGGCTATCAGCCTTCTTCAGCCTAGATAGCTTGACTCCAGTGATGTGGAGAGCCTGGGACTCACGGCTGAGCATACCCAGCCCACTCGGGCTGAAAATTGCAAAAAAACACAGTTGATGGACAGAATGCAGAACAATGTCTTACATTGCACCTGTGTATTAAGCTGCCATGTAAACATTTTCATGTCATGTCATGTCAATAAGCTTTAATCAAATGTCAGAAACAGACATAGAAGTACATAAAATACATATATACAATAAAAACAGATACAAATATAGAAAATACATATCATCAAATAAAAAACATCGATTTCCAGCTATAAACTCCTACTTTAGGAAAGCTTCCTATCCCACAGGAAACGCTCAACATTGTTTAATAACTGTAGGAAGAAAAGGGCAGCTCTACAGTTTGTAAATTTAAGTTTTTTTAAATTTAGCATTAAAAAGTGTTTAGAGAAAAATCTATAAAACTGGCAGAAGAAAATAAAGTGCGATACAGATTGTGTAAACTCATCATCACATGGAAAGGAAACACATTTTGGCGTTGTGATTGTATTGCCTGAAGGGGAAACTGAGCATGTGAATAACAGTACCAGCTCTAAAACGAAGCAATAAAGTCCTTTTCTATACCAGTACATGTTTAAAGGAAACATAGGAGACCCTAATGGTAAATTTACATAATTCATCCTTTTCGCTAGTTAACAGCATCTTTCCATAAATACTTGTTTAACAAAGCGTTTTATCTTCCACAGGAATAGTAGTTTTAGAATCAAGAAGATAAGGTTATCCTAGTGCAGTATGGCTATGCCGTACATTAGCACACCAAGGTATCTTGTGTCCCTTGTCACACAAAAGACTATATTTAATAGTATGTTGATTTAGGGACGCTCTGGGATTAACCAAATTGAGATCCACAGCGAAATAGGTCCCCATTTTGCTAAATCTTCTAAATAATGGAGTCCAAGTTACTCGTGGTCAGAGCCGGACTGGCTGCAGCGGCCACCGTGCAATCCCCCGGTGTGACGTACGGGTGGGGGGCCGGTTTTGGGCCCCTGAGGGCTGTTTTTGTAACAGGGCCGTTTTTGCATCATAGCTGCAAAATCGGCCCTGTAACAAAATCGGCCCTGTAACAAAATCGGCCAAAAACCGGCCCTGGCAAAGAGCTTGGCGGCACACCCAACCCCCGTGGGGAGGGGGGAAGGGGGGCCAGCCAGTCGAGCACTTTGCCAGGGTTGGTTTTGGTTCCCAGTCCGGCCCTGCTTGTGGTATATAAAAAGAGGAGTGGAGGCAGAAGCAGCAAACAGGTGCCTGCAAAAGAGATTCTCCTCCATCTGAATAATTTGCATGACCCTAGATCCCCTGAAGCATATAAAGCCATATGGAGGCATTGAGTCTTGTAGATTTCCAACATTGGTGTTAACAATTCACCCCTGCCTGTCATGGGAGACTGAAAAGAGTGCCCACAGACATACTCAGGCGATTCTGAATATTGATTTCCCATCTACCACAAGGGTTAAAGTACGCTCCTATATAAGAAAAAGTAAAGACTCTATCCAATCTGTTATTGCCTACTGCTAAAGAACTCATATTAATTTGCTTAGGACCTCAGGCCATTATGTGTGAGTTACTAAAATTCTTTGCTAGATCTAGGTCGGACGTAAACTGTATAAAGGTGTTGACAAGGCAAGGTGAGGCCCCAGGTGTATAGGTAATTATTACCGCATCATCATTGTATAAAAGATAAGGGATTACTACATTTTCTCTCCTGGGAACTTCGGAGAATGCTTTCGTTAGGACAGATTTCAGAATGTAATTTTTTTTTAATAATTGCCTCTTGTCACAACCTAATTTTGCACTAAATATTATTCACCAGCAGGCCACTCTAAGCCAGGAGTTGCTCAATTTTCGCTTTGCAAAATAGAAAAGGCTTGGCCAAAAATAGCTTTTTTTAAGGTACTCTCAAATGACTCCATGACTGACGGTACTGGAAAATCAAATGATTTGAAGTGTTTTTAAAATCAATCCATATCTAGTGATAGTTCCAGAAGGATACGATAGATCCCTATTAACAAGATTCAGGCTTGGAATAGTCCACTACATTGGCTCATTTAGAAGCCTCTCAAGCATCTACTGCCCTTGTCCCCCCGTCTGAAATGGAGTCTTCAGTGCAGCCCTCTGGGAAAGCAACCACTAAACGGCTAAAGAAAAATCCTCCCTCATCATCTAACTCCGCCCGACAATCACTATGGACTTACTCCTGGAGGAAATAAGGGCCTTACGTCCCTTTACGGAGGAAACCAATGCTAAGCTACAAGTTTTGACCGATAACTGGTCGCAAATGGAAACTAGAGTCACGTCGGTGGAACAAACTGTTTTCTCCAAGAATCGTCTGCTAAGGTTTCTCACATGCACTCGCAAATTTCCTCCCTTCAAAAACAGGTGGAGGAGCTTGAAAACAGAAATAGACGCAACAATCTACGTATCTACGGCCTGGTGGAGAGCTGCGAGGGAAGCGACCCCATTGCATTCTTCAAGTCTTTTCTACCTAAACTCCCACATCTGCCAGAAGGTACTGTACTCAATATACAGCGGGCCGATAGACTAGTTCGAGGTGCCTCTTCTACTTCCACTACATCGAGGCCAAGAGGCATCATCACGTACTTCCTAGAATATACTGATCTTTTGAAAGTTCTCTCAGTGGCCAGAGCTTCACCTCGTCTCTCTTGGTCAGGATCCTCCTTGTTTTTTGCGCAGGATTATGCCAAAGCCACAGCCAATCGTCGCAAGACCTTCCTGGACATGACACCGGACCTCCGCTCAATAGGCGCCAGATATGGTCTCTTTCATCCATGCCTTTTCAGGGATACCTACAATAACAAAACAATGATCTATGAGGATCCTGTTCGGCTTCAGAGTTTCTTAAATTCCTGCTGAGCAGCTGACATGGATGTGTCTGGCTCTTCTTCTTCGTCCTTTCCTCTGTGACTTTTTTGAGTTGTTATGTGTTTCTTCCCATTTATCTCGCTACATTTATTGTTCACACTGCATTACTTAATTCCTTGTTCTTGTATTCCTTCCCGGTATCAAATGCTGTCTTGTTTTCGTAGTAATTTTTCCCTGGCTATCCTATTCCTTCCTCTTGTATTTGGTTGTATTCGTTTTTCATTGTTCCTTACCGATTTGTCCTTTTGACATTCTCCTCATGTCTCCACAGCATTTGTTTTGCGGCCCGTGTTGTCTTCCTGGCTGGACGGTTTGCTGACCTTGGATGTCCCGCCTTCTCCAGTTTGCTCTACCCTTTCCTCCCTCTCGCTCAAACTTTTCTCTGATTGCCCTTCCCTGCTTCCCTTTCCTGTAAGTACGCATTTTCATTCCTTGTTTGCAATGTTTGCTCATGTTCATATTCCCTTTCTCCTAACCTTTCCCTTTCTCTTTTTGTGTCTCAAGGTGTCGTCTTTTTTCTACTTGCTTCAATTTGTTTACTCCTTCTTTTTCTACAATATTCTTCTCATACGCTGGTTTCGTATTTTTTGCTCATTAGTTTTTGCCTATCTTCATTCAGTTCTTTTTTCTTCTCTTTCCTTCTTCTTTCCTTATTATAATCATCTTCGCTTTCCAGTATCTTTCTGTCAGATATCGTTCTTCCTTTTCCCTTTTCATTATTCTCATTACTTGCCTTCCTTCATTGCCTTATCTCATATTGTAGGTATGGCTTGTTCTTTTGTTATTCTTCTCCTACTCAATTCAAGATTTTTCCTTTTACTTGACTTTCATATTCTATCTCTTTGCATGTTGTATGTGAGTACATATCTTCTATCCATTTTCCTATTTCTATTCTTCTTATTTCCTTCTCTCCTGAGGTTTTTTCTTACTGTATTTACTATCCTTTATATTATTATTTTTGATGTCAGTACGTATCGTTTCATGGAACGTTAAAGGTCTTCATTCTCCCATTAAGAGACAAAAAATTCTCTCTCATCTTGCCAAATTGAATGTGGATTTTGCTTTCTTACAAGAGACTCATTTGTCTGAAGCAGAATCTGTTAAGCTTAAGAGAGGGTGGGTGGGGGAGGTGTTTTTTGCTCCTGGAGATGGTAAGCGTAATGGTGTTGTCATTCTATTTCTTAAATCTCTTTCTTATTCCCTGCTAGCTAATGAATTTGATACTGATGGTCGGTGGTTATATGTCAAGCTTTCCTTAAGGGGTGTTCCACTCTCTCTTCTTAATGTTTATGCTCCCACAAATGGTGACCCACTTTTTTGGTGTGGTATGGCTACTCGAATCACCACTCTCATTGAACACAATTTCATTATGGCAGGAGACTGCAATCAACCTCTTGATCCTTTTCTGGATCAATACTCTAAAGCTCCCTTCATCCCAAATAAACCTCATAAACTCTTTACCCAGGCAGTCTCGCAGCACAAACCTATTGATGATTGGCGTCTCTGTAATCCAACTACCAAAGAGTTTACCTTCTATTCTCCCTCTCACCACTCCCAATCATGTATTGATTACATTTTTTCCCCATCATTTATATCAATCCCTCACCCATTCAGAAATTGGCCCTATCCTATTATCTGACCATGCCCCAGTCTCTATTAATATTGATGTCCTACCCAAGCTTACCGGACCCAAGAGGTGACATTTTAATAATTCTTTACTTTTGGATCCTAAATTTACCGCCTCTTTTGCTGACTTTTTCAATGATTATTTTGCCATTAATGATACCCCTTTCATCCCTATCCACACTATTTGGGATGCATTTAAGGCCACTGCTAGGGATTTTATCATCAACTATGTGGCCAAAAAACTGAAGACCGCTCGTAAGTATACGAGCGATCTTCTCCAAAAAATTAAGGGTTTGGAGCACTCTTACTATACCTCTCACTCGAAGGAAAGCTTGACAGCACTTATCGATGCTAAGTTGAAATTTAACAAAAAATCCACAGACGATGCTTCTCTGTATCTATTGAAATCTAGTTCAAAATTTTATGGTGGGAAGAATAAAGCGGGGAAGATACTGGCTAATTTTTTGATAATCAAACCCAATAAGTTGAATATTGACTCTGTATTTGATGACAACGCTGTTCTTAAACAAAAGGATAATGACATTCTTGGCGAATTTTCCCGTTTCTATTCTACCCTTTACTCCTCTGAAACCCATCCCTCTCCCCGATCTCTTTCTGATTTTTTCTCTTCTATTCATCAACCAGACCATTTCCCTGTTGACTTAGCCTGTTTGGAATTGGACATTTCCCAGCAAGAATTGCTTTTTGCTCTCCAATCTTTTAAAAAAGACAAAGCTCCTGGGCCTGATGGCTTCACTGTTGAATTTTACCTTCATTTTTCTAAATTACTAATGCCTAAATTACATTCCCTTATAGATTCATTTGTTACCCTTGGTAGTTCTTCAGGTACCTTCTCTGATGCTCACATCTGCATTATCCCTAAGGAAGGGAAAGATATTCAATACTGCAAAAGTTATAGACCAATTTCCCTTGTTAACATTGATTATAACATCTATGCTAAATCGCTTGCAATTCGGCTGGACCCCTTTTTGCCTGACCTACTTGGTCCCGGACAATCTGGTTTTGTTAAGGGATGCTTTATTACTGACAATACTAGAATTCTTTTTAATGTTTTATCTAAGTCCTCCCGCTTCCAAGATTCATTAGCGGCTATTGCCCTGGACGCGGAGAAAGCATTTGATAGGGTAGAATGGACCTATCTTTTTTCTGCCCTTGAATGGTTTGGATTTGGCCCTAAGTTTATATCCCTAATTTCCTTTCTTTATTCCAATCCCAGAGCAGCGGTCTGTGCAAATGGTCTGGTTTCCCCTTTCTTTGACCTGGGCAGAGGTGTAAGGCAAGGTTGTCCTTTATCCCCGTTACTCTTTAATCTAGCTTTGAAACCCTTTCTTTCCAAACTCAGACAAAATCCTAACATACAGGGCTTTCAAACATCACACTCTCACATCAAACTTGCTGCTTATGCAGATGACATTTTGCTCTTTATCTCCAACCCTACTGACTCTATTCCCGCTTTCCTTGCTGAAGTGCATGAGTACTCGCAGATCTCTGGCTACAAGCTGAACAATGATAAATGCAAAATTTCACCTCTCACTAAGTACACCTTCAAACCTGATTTCGCTGCCTCTAATTTCACCTGGAGTTCTTCCCACATTAAATACCTAGGTTTACATGTCACTCCCTCTATTGCTGATACGGTCTCACTTTGTCTCAACAAATGCACCCAGAAACTCTCTGCTCTCACAACCAGATGGCACCCACTCTATCTCTCGTGGTGGGGGCGCCTTGATACCATTAAAATGATGCTGTCCCCCATTGTCCTATATACTATTTCTAACATTCCATTTCCTATCCCCATGAAGTTTTATAAGAAGATTAACGCCATCCTTACTTCTTTTCTTTGGTCGGGCAAAAATTCTTGTATGTCCCTCCTTAGACTAACACATCCTAAATTAGAGGGTGGTGTCATTTTCCCTGATTTCCCTACCTACCACAAAGCCTTTCTTTTGTGTCAGGCCTCCTTTTGGTTACGTGACCCTGATGAATCCTGCCCTTTATGGGTTATGTTAGAACGTCTTTCCCTCTCCCCTTTTACTTTTGCTGAATTTCTCTTTTTTTCTCGCAAACCACAGCTATCATCCACTCCTATACACAAATTTACTATCAAGTTACTCTTAGCCTCGGCTCCAGCTCCTCCCTCCACCATTGCTGATTTCTTATCCACTACCATTTGGCACAATAAAAGTCTCCTTATCAATAACAAACCTTTTATTGGAAATCTTGGAGGCAGAAAGGCTTAACTTAAATTTCGCAACTCTTTTCTCATTCCACTTTCTTACCTTTCTCAACACTTAGCTAGTCTTTTAATCTCCCCGCTGCCTTTGCCCGTAAATACCTTACACTTAAAGAATCGGTCATGTCTACTTACTCGCAGATCCAGCACTCTCATAACCTTTCCCCGTCTCCCGACCGTAGCTCACATTTACATTCTTTCTTAGCTGTTACCTCCAAGGCCTCTCTCATTTACACATTCCTCCGTTCCATACCTTCTCCTTGTCCAAAGTCTAAAGTTGAGGAACAATGGGAGCGCAACTTTGTCACCTCTTGGCCAATTCCTCTGTGGGATAAATTAAGGACCAAGATTCGCAAGTCTTCTAGATCTGCCACTTTAACGCAGACATTATTTTTCATATACAACAGACTCCTGTTTACACCACAATTGCTCAGTTAGAAATTCTCTTCTGTCCCTGACCTCTGCTGGTCCTGTTCTTCACCCAATGCAACTCTATTCCACATGCTCTTTTCTTGCAATGTCATTCACAACTTTTGGAAACAAATTTGGTCACAAATCAATGTTATCTTTCACACTCAAATTCCTTTTTCTTTTACACACATTTTTCTAGGCAGTCTCTCTACTTGTTGGGATCATGTTAATGTTGATGTGCGAATAATTGATTTATTGATAGCAGTTGCATTCTAACAAATTACTGTTAACTGGAAGAATTTTACAAATATTTCTTTTAAAGCTTGGTGGTATAATGTTTGTCATAACCATAGGTTGGATACTGCCTTTGTTTTCCCTCTTCATATGGCAACTAAACGCGCCAATTTATGGCTTCCTATAACACTACATTTTGGTGCTTGTGCTAAGAAATCATTTCATTTATCACCCATTCAGCAAGAAGTTTCCAAACCCCCTTGATTGACCTTATTGTTCCAACACATTTTACCTTTTCACAGATTTTATCATTGTTATTTTTTCATTCTTTTATTGTATAATCTCACTTATTCCTTTTACAGCCAGTCTACCTCTTGTGCTTTATGCCATACTTCTCTGAATTGTTTTTGTTTTTTCTTTATATTGCCTATGTATATTGTATTGACACCTCTTGTTATTCAATAAATTCTTTTTTGAACTGATTAGGAATATTGTGATTTTTTTTAAAAAGTGGCCAGTTATAGGAAGAGCATAATGTTCTGAGGAATTTTTAAGTTTATCGTTTTAGAGTCAACAAATTGTTGTGAATTTTTATTTGATGAATTTAAGTGTGATATTTTGATCTTAGTTACTGCCATAATTTTATATAACTTAACATTTTTATTATGATTATAATGTGTAAAAATTGCTTTTATGATTGCCTTACTTTACGATCGAATAAAGCTGAATTTGAATTTAAATTTTGGACTCCATGACTGTTAAAGCAGATATGCCCCAGGTGTGCCTTTGTTTGAGCCATCCAGTGGATACATTTCAAAACAATGCACATTTCTACATTTCAATAGTTATTTTCATTTTAATCCTCTTGGACAAAGATATTTTCCTAGTAGAAGAACCCATTTTCTAACACGTCTATTTAAAAATGAACTGTTCCTGTTCCATTTCCACGGTAGAAACCTGCTCGCCAACACCACTGACAACAATACATTATAATGTGAGTCCGCTGTTGGAAGTTACAGGGGAGATTTACAAAAAAGTCATGCAACATAGCGCAGCCCCCATGAGGCAGTGCTGCATTGTGCGACAATGAGGGAGCAGGATGGAGCCATATATTCAAAGATATGGCTCTCTCCTTCCCTTTCCCTTGCACCAGCACTGATTATAGCTGCTGTGAGCCATGCACACACAATAGCCCCATAGCCGTTGGGTGTGTTTGTGAGGCTAGCATAGGATCTGTACAGGAAGGGTACCCTTGCATCACAAACGGCACAAAGTCTTTGGAAATCTCCCCCTACATGTCTTACTCCTTACTTACTATTTTGTGTTCACTTACTTTTGCAGGTAGGCATGCGCAAGAACACCCACAAGCCAGCCCCACTGGCTGAATTAAAAAATTCAGATATGGCAGCACACCAAATGTGGAAATTGCCACATGCAGGTGGAATTTGAGCATTTGTCAAATGCACTTTCGAAATTACAAGTCAAATAAAGTCGAAGAAGCTTTATTTCGGCTATTAGAGCCATAAAAGCATATATAAAATAACATTCTCCACAAAACATACTTGATAAAATAACATGTTGATTAGAAACTAATAAAAGTACAATTGTCATTAGAATCCCTAAGTAGTTGAAAAATATCAACATGTAGAGGGTCACACCCCCTGAAATCAATAGTCACGGATGGGGCAGCAAACAGGGGCAAATACTATAGCAGGGGCATCATTTTCAACAATAAAACCAGTATAATCAATTAAAAGAGCACTATAAAAGTATAAATGAAACAAAAAATATTAAAAAGAAATTCACAGCCTAAATTTTTACAGGTTTAGGATCACAGTGATGATCATAAGGAAACGAAATTGGGTAAGTTCTCGGGTCAATCTTTCAATAGACCCCTACGTTTTGAGGTTCCGTGACAATCGTAAGTGGTGTTTTCGACTCGCCCGAATATGGTCGAGTCTGGTATCTATGAACCGCAAATGACAAGTTTAGTGAGTGTACGCATTTTCGCTGTATTAGCCTAAACCGTTTGTCTGTTTCGTGGGTTTCTTCATCTGAACCCACAGGTTCCATCTTAGATACGGCATCCATTTTGTTTCTTGCCCTCAAGTAGCCAGCGAACGGACACTGTCCGCTACGTGACCCTGGGATTCCCAAACTCTTGTGGAAGACACGTGTTCCTTTGAGGATGTCTTCATGACGAGGGGGATGACACTGTAAGGCAGATGGCCCCGCTCGAGGCTCATCTTGCCGTGCTGGTCTATTGTCTAAGTTGTGCATTCATTAGGCATGTCTCCTTTGATCCCTGCAATCGTGTTTCCTGATACCACCCCCTTTACACTCTTTTCGATCTGTTCGCTATCCTCGTCTTCCTCTGCACCTGTTTCTGACTCTTCCTTGATTCGTTTACAGCCGAATGGTATGCACCAATGGTGGGAAGATGTACTTTTACAGTTGGGAACCGGCAAATGCTACTGTAATTATGTTCCGGGATCCTGAATACATGAAAGCGACCCCCTATGAAATTTACTGTGGGAACAGGGTTGTAACCTTTTGTTATCCATGTTATCTTATTACGAAAAACTGTATAAAAGGAGCGATCCACAGATACAATTCGAAGCAGTCTCCTCGAACATACATGCTATGTACTTCTTGTGACTTCTGTGTTCCCTGCAGTAAATAAACCTCGAATGTTTGACGCCGAAGGAAGTGTCCCGTGTCCCTGTCATTTGTACGCCGGAACAGGTAACCCACGAAGGTTTCAGGTGTTATCCCTGGCACCGCTGGGTCTTAGAAAAACCCAGTCCTTCAGTTGGCGCCCAATGTGGGGCTGCATCAGCGGTACCGGTCCAAAGCCCGACGATCGTAAGGAACTTCGTGTGAAATCTCTGAGGGAAGGTGCACCCCGCTTCATCTATCCGGTTGTCGAAACAAGTGGCCCGAAGACTTTTCCCGCAAAGATCCCCGCCTCCTGACGGCTGCGACGGACTGCTGCCCTGACTGTAGACCTGTTTTGGCGCCTGGCGTAGACCTTGGTATAGCGAGACGATTGACGGGCCTTCCTGGTGACGCCATTGTTCTTTGAGTTAAGTATTTGTGGGTCATTCCCAAAATCCTTAGTCGTTGTGGGTGCTTAGTTGTTGCATGGTTCCATTGCATTTGTGGTTCTTTGTATTTTGCTCTTAGTTGTTCTATTTGACGTCTGCAGTCGCCAAAAACCGAGGGTTTTTGCATTTTTGCAGGGACATTGTAAACCAATAACCCTTGACGTTTGTGAAACTCGGTTAGTGTGCACGATGCCTGACCGTAGTACGTTGTTCAGTTACTTTAGAGGTTGTGGTGCGGATTCCCGATTGGAGGACTCGTGTCCGATACCTCCAGTTGGAACTCCAATTTATGAATTATATAGTCGACATGGAGTGGGTCCTATTACATTCAATGATTGCTGGGTTCGTTACACTAAAGAGGAGGGTGTCCTTAGTTGGCCACCTCATGGTAGTTTTGAGACCCCGATTTTAGATAATCTTGAAGCTAAATTGTTCCAAAGAAAAGCAAGGCCGGCCATGTTTGATTCCTTTCGGTTATGGCGTAAAGAAGACAAGCAGAAAGAAATCAAACAGCTTAAACGTAATAAGAGAGAAGGTATCGTTACAACGATGAGAAATGCAGAGCAGTTTCAGCGAGACAAAGAAGAGAAGGAAAAGGAAGTTTTTGATAGATTACAACGTATGACAGTGGATAAATGTTATCCCGCTTTACCGACGGGTACTGATAAGAAGGGAGAGGAAGCAGTAGAGGACCCTTTGTTGTCCTATCTATTGAAGTCACCACCTCCACATGCACAGGATACCGCAGCCCCTGTGGTTCCCCCTGTTCCTCAACCTGCTGTTCCGGCAGCTGTTAATCCGCCTGTCGCTGGTCCTGTCATTGCAAATCCTTCTGTTCCTATTCCTTTACCTGCTACTATCCCTACTGCTCCACTGTCTATACCGTCTCAAGCTACTGTTCCCGCTACTTCCACCCTTGTGGCTACTCCTACTGCTCCTGCTCCTCCTGTATTTGGTCCTTCTATTGTTACCCCTTTACTTCTCTCCTCTTCCCCGTCTGTTCGGCGACGTATTTCTAATATTGTTGCCAACTTCTACTCTCCTCTTGGACCGATTCTTGGGTCTGCTGCTTCTGATGCTCCCCAAAGAATTAGTCAGCTTCCTGATGGTAGGGAACGTGATACGCTATTTAAAATGGCGAAAAATTGGATTAGATATCCCCTTAGGAATCCTCCACGTATAATTGTTGATACTTTCTCTCAATTCAATGAGCCAACACAAAGATTCGTGTTTGAAGAAATGTGCAAACTCTTACGCGACGAGATATCGGTTGACGCGGCAGATGATGTATTGGCCGCTGTAACTGAACTTCAGCTTCAGTTTTCGAATGGTATGATTGTGGGTAGCAATGTTCGACGTGCTGTCAAGCATTTGCTATCTTTTTGTCCCGCTTTGATGCCTCGTGCACTGTTTAAGGACGAACATGAGGAATGGATGTCAACGCCTGGTGGTCAGTATCCTATGCGTGAAGTTCCGCCAATTTATTATTTATTTATTTATTTATTTAGCGATTTGTATAGCGCCTGGTGACCCGAGGGCATCCCCGCGCTGTTAACATTGAGTCCTACTGAGGGGGAGAGAGGTGGAGGGTTTATTTAGGGAATAGAAGGGTTTTAAGTTTTTTCCTGAATGTCAGGTGGTTGGGCTCCAGTCTGAGGGAGCGTGGGAGAGAATTCCAACCAGTGGACGCTTTGACAGAGAAACGTCGGCCTCCAGTGCGTGTTCTCTTGAATTTAGGGATGTTGGCCAGGTGTTCGTTCTCCGACCGTAGGGCCCTTGGTGCAATGTAGGGGGTGACCAGGCCCCTAAGGATCGCAGGTCCCGATCCGTTGATTAGTTTATGGGCCGTGCACATGGCCTTAAACTCCACCCTTTGGCGGACTGGCAGCCAGTGCAGCGCCTTGATGGCGGGTTTAGCGGATACTCTGGGAGGTACGCTCATGATTAGGCGGGCTGCAGCGTTCTGGGTTCTTTGCAGTCTCGCTAAGGTGGCTTCCGGCGCACCTAGGTAGACCAAGTTGCTGTAGTCTAGCCGTGACAATATGAGGCCCTGTACTAGTAGTTTCCTGGACACGGGCGGTAGGAGGGGGAGAATTTTGCGAACAGTTCGCAGAAGCCCAAGACAGGTTCCGGCGGTTTTAGCCGCTTGGGTCTTCATTGAGAGGGCGGGTTCTAGCCAGACTCCGAGGGTCTTGATTTCGTGTTTCGGGGTGGGGATTTCCCCGAACACGTCTGGCCAAATTGCCGGGGGGATGGTCGCCCATTGTTTGCCCATGAGCATCACCTCGGTTTTGGAACCGTTGAGTTTTAATGACGATTCACACATCCACCCGTGAATTTCGGTGAGACAGTTTGGTAATTTGTCTGGGTGGTCGTCAAGTTGGGAGAGGGAGACGACCAATTGTGTGTCGTCAGCGTAGCTCACGATTTTTATCCCGTATGGTGTTACCTCATCTTCCAAGGGGGCCATGTACACATTAAAAAGTGTGGGGCTCAGGGAGGAGCCCTGAGGAACCCCGCTGGTGAGTGGGAGTGTGGCCGAGTGGAATTCGCCGTCCCAAACCTGGAACGTGCGTCCAGTGAGAAAGGACTCTATCCATTTGAGTGCCATCCCGGTGAGCCCTGCTGAAGCCAGTCGGTGAAGAAGGACACGGTGATTGACCGTGTCAAAGGCGGCACTCAGATCCAGGAGGATCACTGCCACTGATCCCCCTGAGTCTAGGATGCGCCTTGCTTCCTCGATGACGGCAAGCAGGGCGGTGTCTGTGCCGTGTCCCGGACGGAACCCGGTTTGGGATTGCCGCAGGATGTTGTTAGTCTCGAGAAATCTGGAGAGTTGACTATTCACCAGTTTCTCGGTGATCTTGCTAATCCCTGGGAGGAGTGATATGGGCCGGTAGTTTGCCATATCAGTAGGGTCGAGCTGAGGTTTTTTAAGGAGTGCCTTCACCACTGCATTTTTCCAGCTGTGGGGGACTGATCCCTGAGCAAGTGAGCAGTTGATAAGCTCCGTGATTGTAGGGGTGATAGCGGGGGCCACGTTTTTGAGGAATCTCAGAGGTGCAGGGTCTAAAGGAGATCCACTTTTTATTTTATTCAATGTCGTTTCCACCTCGTTGGGCGTTATCGGCTTGAATGTCTCGAGTTGGGGACGTATTCCCGTCTCATCGGGGGGCTGAGTAGTGTTTCTGCGGGAAGGGGAGCTGGGGGGAGGGAGGGATGTGAGGATGCGGGCAATTTTGTTGTTGAAGTATGAGGCTAGGTCATTACTTCTATCTACCTGAGGGGTGGTGGGCGAGGAAGCGATGGGAACTTTCAGAAGCTCCTTCACAATGAGATAGGATTCCCTAGAGGAATTGGAAGCTTCCTTTATCCGGGTGTCATAGTGAGAGGCTTTGGAGAGCTTGATTGCGGTTTTATAGGTTTTGACTGAGGAGTGGTATGCCTCTTTGCTGGCGTTGTGCCAGTCTTTTCTCCAAAGCCGTTCAGCTCTTTTACAGTTTTTGCGGAGCTGGCGAAGTTCTGGGGTGTACCACGGAGCAGAGCCGATGTTGTTGGTCTTATCTTCGCGCATTCTGAGTGGGAGCACAGAGTCAAGGGAGGTCGTGATCCAATTTCTGAAGTTGCTATCGGCGTTGTCCGGGATATTGTCGAGAATCGGGTGGTAGATATGTGGAGGCCAGGTGATGCGGCTGCTAATCCTGCTATTCCACCACACTTTCAGAGAGTGTGGTTACACCTCCCATGGAAACGATCGGAAGTTTTACAGGTTAAGCAATCTTTGCCTGACCCTCGCAAAAATCCTGCAGGGTATTATAAAGAATTGTCTCAGTTAGTGGATGCTACGATAATGAATCTTGCCGACATCGATATGTTGTTCGGCAATGTCGTACCGCAACCGATTTGGGCGAAAATTCGTCAAGAAAATCATGCAGCCGAGTTAGGCGGTGATTGGGCTGCTCTGGTGGCCGCCGATGGACTACAAGTTGGTGGGGCTAAGCCTGAACAGCTCATTGCTGATCTCCCCCAAAGAATATTTACCCTTATGAAAACGCTTATGCCAGCTATTAAAATTAACTGGGACAAATTGTCTGCTTGCAAGCAAAAGAAGGACGAGAGTGTCTCCGATTTCTTTACGAGGTTTGAGGAGGCATTCGTCGATCATAGTGGTCAGGATATGAGCACTGAGGGAGGTCAGAGATTGTTTGTGGATAAATTTGTATCGGATTTGTTGCCTGAACTTAGCAAGAAATTAAAAAATTCAGAAAGTGCATGGGCTGTTTCGACCGCTGCTCAGATATTGGCCACGGCCCAATATTATGAAAATAGAGAGAAGGAGGAAAATGATCGTGCGGATAAAAAGACGAAAGAGCTCAAAACGAAAGTTTTGTTACAACAGGCGTATCCTTCGCGCTCAAACCAAAACGATTCTCAACAGCGGAATAGATCGCAATCGCAACCCGCTAGGTTGCAGTCGCAGAATGACTCTTCTTCGCAGAGATCTATGCTTGGGTACAATCAGTGTGCCTATTGTAGAGGTGAGGGTCATTTGAAATTTGACTGTCCAGTTTTGCGCGATCGAAATAGGGGCAATTCATCTAGAGGAGGCCGTAGTGGTCCTCAACAGGCATCACGTGGTAGAGGTCGTGGTGTTAATCAGAACCAAAATGAGCGTTCTAATAATTCCTCTGATTCCAATAATTGTTTTGATCAGCGTGGGTCATCGTCAGGTAGATCTGCACAGTACAATGTGGACGATTATTACGTCGATCAGGGTACTGACAACGGTAATTACTAGGACAGCCATAGACAAGGAGAGGGAGTAGTATCCGTTCCGGTTGATCAGAGAGGGCCTTACGTCGCAGTTGCCACCTCGGGCGTAGTTGAGCCTTTTCTGTTGGACACTGGTGCAGCAAAAAGTTCCATCATGCATTCGAAACTCCCTGGCGCACCTTTGTCTGGCTTAACAAATGTTTACGTTGGATTCTCTGGCGCACCTGTTAGCAATCCGGTTTCTCGCCCTTTGCCCCTTACAATTGGGCCTCGTGAGCTGAAAGCTCCTTTTATTTTGACCACTGGTTGTGGTGAAAATCTTTTGGGCCTGGATTTGCTGAAACGTCTGTATGCAACTTTGTATTGTTCTCCTGCGGGAGTAAAGCTTACATTGGGCGAGAGAGTCATCTCTCCTATGTACTTGTCCATTGATAAGCTCCCACCGGAATTGAGTTCTCTTCCTGCATCTTTGTGGGCAACGGGTCCCAATGACGTGGGCCTGCTTGACATCTCCCCTTATGTTGTCCACTTGAAATCGAATGTGCGATTTCCACGTATTCCCCAATATCGTATCTCCCTTGATTTTGAGCGAGCGTTGCTGGCGATCATCTATGATTTGATCGAGAAAGATGTTATCGAGGAGACTCGGGGAAACGTGTGTAACAGTCCTGTACTACCTATTCTGAAACGCACTGATCCATCTAAGCCTCCTGTCTATCGTTTTGTCATTGATTTACGGAAGGTGAACAAAATTGTGGTTCCTCAGTTCCCTGTGGTGCCTGACATTACGGCTCTACTGACTCTGATTCCAGCATCTGCTTCCTGGTTCTCAGTGATCGACCTGAAGAATGCTTTCTTTAGCATTCCGATTGCTGAGGAGAGCAGGGACCTTTTCGGTTTCTCTTTAGGTGGCCGCAGATTTAGGTTTAAACGCGCTCCTCAGGGCTATTGTGAGAGTCCATCGATCTATAGCCAAGCCCTGAAGAGTCAACTTGACGCGTTTGTGTTACCGGCTGGTGCGGCCTTGATCCAATATGTTGATGATTTATTGGTGGCTGCGGACACACGAGACATTTGCAAAAGTGCTACGGTGTCTTTGTTGCAGCATCTCTGTGACTTACATCACAAGGTGTCACCTTCTAAACTGCAATATTGTTGTCAAGAAGTAACCTATCTAGGTCACTTATTGTCAAAGGAGGGAAGAAGGTTGACCCCAGAGAGAATTGCAGCGATCGCTCGGATGACTGTGCCAACAACTCAGAGAGATGTGCGTGCCTTTTAGGTATCACGTCATACTGCAGGCAATGGATTCCAAATTTTTCATTGCTAGCGAAACCATTGGTAGCTCTTACGTGCAAGGATGTTCCAACTCTTTTGCCATGGACGGATGAGTGTCAGAAAAGTTTTTCTGAATTTCGTGATGCGTTGTGTTCGGCCCCTGTGTTAGGTACTCCTGACTACAGTAAGCCGTTTACACTATACGTTCACGAGAGGGAAGGTTGTGCGTTGAGTGTTTTGACGCAGCAATTTGGCGGTAAGCAGTGTCCATGTGCATATTTTTCCTTGACCTTGGACCCAGTAGCTAGAACATTGCCGAGTTGTCTAAGAGCGACAGCGGCAGCTGCGGTGTCCATCCGACAATCTGCAGGATTGGTCATGGATAATATGCTTACGGTGATGGTTCGGCATGCAGTTGACACTCTTTTGAATCGTACGAAAACCCAACACTTGACGAGCGCAAGGTTGTCTGGTTATGAGTTGACGCTGTTGGCAAGTCACATTCAAATAAAGCGCTGCAATGTCCTAAACCCGGCGACTTTGTTGCCAATCAATATGGAATCAGACGAGGTATTACCACACGATTGTTGTTTGCGAACTGAGGAGGAAACGAAGGGTCGTGTTGACCTAAAAAACACTCCATTGGAAGAACCCGATGGTACTTTGTATGTGGATGGTTCATGTTTTAAGTTGCCGAATGGTGATGTGACGACTGCGTATGCTGTGGTAACGTTGAGTACGGTTGTGGAAACTGCGAGATTGAATCAGAACTCTGCACAGGCGGCAGAGTTAATTGCGTTGACGAGAGCATGTGTTTTGTCGAAAGGAAAGAGGGTGAATGTGTTTACCGACAGCCAGTATGCTTTTGGTGTCGCCCATAGCTTTGGACGATTGTGGCGAGGGAAAGGTTTTATGACGTCGCATGGCACGAAGATCCAGCATGGACAGCTTGTGAATGATCTTTTAGATGCACTTACATTGCCCAAGCAGGTGGCGATTATTAAATGTAGTGCACATCGTAAGGTGACGGATGATGTTGGTCGTGGCAATGCGTTTGGTGATGAGATTGCTAAGGAGACTGCGAGAAATCTTACAACTAGAATGTATGTGACGAGTTCGGTAAGGTGGCCTGCAGAAACTGGTATGTGTGAGGACACTGTTGAAAGTGTGAAAGCGATTCAGAATGAGGCCACCGAGACTGAAAAGACCTAGTGGAAGGAGAGCACAGGGAAATTGGATGTGAATGGCTGCTGGATTGATTTGTCGCAGAATAAAAGGTGGATGTTGCCCGATGCATATGTGTTAGCTGTTGTGACTATGGCACACGGTTTGCCACATATTAGCGCGAAAGGTATCTGTAAGTTGTTGTCCCCTGTATGGAAGAATGATGGTATTACTAAGTGTGCTGAGAGATTGGTCAAGAATTGCATGGTATGTATGATGTACAATCCTGGCAGGGGCACTCCTACACCCCCTGGCCACTTCGCTCCTCCTACATGTCCCTTTGAGGTAATTCAGTTGGACTTCATCCATATGGAGCGATGCAATAACCTGAAGTACGTTTTAGTTGTGGTTTGCGCATTCTCCCGATGGATCGAAGCTTACCCTCTCAAAGACAATACTGCCCTGTCCACAGCAAAAAGTCCTACTGAAGGAATACTTTCCTCGGTATGGAATGCCACAGATTGTATGGTCTGATAACGGAAGTGAGTTTGTGGGGAGTGTGATGAAGAGTGTGTGTAAGGGCCTTGGAATTACACAAAAATTCCATAGCGCCAACCATCCCCAGTCAGCAGGTTTGGTTGAGGGGTACAAAGGTACTCTAAAACTAAAACTCACAAAGATTCAGGCTACGACTGGTCTCTCGTGGCCCGACGCTTTGCCCCTGGCTCTTTTGTCCACTAGGGCGACTGTACACTCTCGAGTAGGGCTCAGCCCAAATGAGATTGTGTTCGGCCGTCCTGCAAATATTTGGGGGGTTCCTAGACCCAGTGCATTTACAAATCTTGAATATCCAATGCTGATTGATTACCTTCATGATCTGACTGCTAAACTGAGGTTAATTCATCAACAGGTTTTTGAAGCACTGCCGGCGCAGACGGAGGGTCCAGGCCACCAGCTCCAACCCAGAGACTGGGTGGTTACCAGGAACTTTGGCCGAAAGCGAAACCTTGAGCCGAGGTTCATTGGACCCTTCCAAGTGCTCCTTGCCACGAGAACTGCTGTTCGTTTGGAGGGACGCAAACATTGGGTGCACGCCACCCATACCAAAAAGGTACCAATACCTTTACCAGCGGACTCGTGGGTGAGGACAGGCATCGCCGCATCTGAAACCGAAGCTTTGCCGAACTTTGTGCCGTTCAGTGACGCTCAGCCTGTGGGAGATACTTCAGTGCAGTCAGATAATACTATTGAACCTTTGTCATTGGAGACTTCAAGATCTGAACTATCGTCTGACCAACAGGACTCTGTTTTATCATCCGATCAATTGTTTGAAGAGCAGACTCGTCCTGGAAGAACTAGATATTTTCTTTGTTCCAATACTAGAGACTAATACAATTATTTTTGCTTTTCCTTTTGAAATCCACGTTACCCCCATTATCACTCTGAACATTTTTGAACAATTGTGGGTTTTGTTTGAATTCTGAGTTCTTTACCACACGTGTTTTTGTCCACAGCTAGGAGATTTTGTATATATTGACTGATTAAAAGAACCCTACATCCGGGTGACCGTAGGGCCGTGCGGGTACTTCCTTCTGTTTAGTAGGTCCTGACACTAGGTCGGAGGCCGTCGATTCCTAGTAACTCCTGGGGATTGACCATTGCTACACAGAACGAAGTGGGTCAAGAACGTTGCCAACGGTTTTAGAGGATGGCTTTCTCAAAGCTGTCGGAAGTAGAGAAGACTCAAGCACAAAGATTCGAATTGCATAGGATTGTACGTACTAAATGCTTTATGTTTCAGGTGTTTCTACTGTTCCTAACTGTTTCCTCGTTATTGGTGGGTGGAGTGTATTATGCGATACAGTCTTTATTGCCTTCTGCTTCACCTACCCCTTCTTCTGAACCTAAACCTACTTCCACTGTTTCTCCTCATTCCTTCCATATCTTACCCCAACACGAGCAGGTTAGACGTGCGGAATTCATGAACAATTCCTTTGTTCAGCTCCTTCATCAGCATCAGTTGGTGATGAATACTACCAACTGTTGGGTGTGTGGGTTGATGCCACATACCACCGATAGGGGAATTCCGTACTTGGTTCTTCCTTACAGTTCCCAGGGTTCAGCTCGAGCATTCCAAACAATGTTTCGTAGCGCACTAGATTCCTACCCCCATCGAGAGCCATGCACTGCAGATCATGGTCCTGGCCCGTACCACAAGCCTTTGGCAAGAGCGATTGCCGATTTAGATAGGGATATCTTTGACGCATCGCTTATCCCAGAGGAAGAGGTGCGAGCATACAGAGATCTGAGTGAGGCTGAGTATAGCATGTCAGTGGGTGATCGTACCCCATCTTGGTAATTTCTGTCTGAAAGGCCTAGGCCGAAGCCCACGAGCTCAGCTCGGGAGGAGTGCCTGTACCGAAACGTATGTTTTGCCAACGACCTCTTCCCCTGTTCTTTTGACTGCCAAGGGTACTTACTTTGTTTGTTATGACCGCGCATATACATGGTTGCCTCGTGACTTTTCAGGCACAATTTGTTGCCGCCGACCTTTACTGTTGGGTCGGATTATCACAAGACCAGAGTTGTGAGAGGCGTGATTAGTGAAGAGGACACTGCCGGTCAAGAAGCAGGAGACTTCTTTAAGGGTTTCTTGCCGTTTTGGGGACCTATGAACAATAGTAGGAACCTGAGACAGTTGACTCGGGTGGTGGAATCGACCGCTAATATTACTGCGAGCGCCCTTGGCAACATTACAGCAGAGCTTCAGGCTGACAGGCTTATGACGTTACAAAATCGTATGGTTTTAGACGTTGTCCTTGCAGATAGAGGTGGAGTATGTAAGGTGATCCATTCGAGTTGCTGCATTTTCATTCCTGACAACGCTCCAACTGTCTATCAAGCCATCTCGAAGTTGCATAAGATCTCTGAGTCCATACACGGGTACGTAGGGGATTGGACGCTACTAGGGTGGTTTTGGGGCTTGATGTCGACGTGGGGTTGGAAGATTCTGATGATCGTTGGGGTTGTTGTAGCGTTTCTATTCACATGTTGTCTTTGTGTGCAGTGTGGTCCTGCCTTATGTGGCCTCTGTGCTACGACGTGTATAAGACGGCCACCTGTTACCAAGGAAGCACTGATGGATAGAATAATGTTACAGCAACATCTGGACGGTCTGATGAATATCGAGATCGATTCTGATTCCGACTAGTGCTTGCCTACATGAGGGCAAAAGGAGCGTCTGAGGTTCCGTGACAATCGTAAGTGGTGTTTTCGACTCGCCCGAATATGGTCGAGTCTGGTATCTATGAACCGCAAATGATGAGTTTAGTGAGTGTACGCATTTTCGCTGTATTAGCCTAAACCGTTCGTCTGTTTCGTGGGTTTCTTCATCTGAACCCACGGGTTCCATCTTAGATACGGCATCCATTTTGTTTCTTGCCCTCATGTAGCCAGCGAACGGACACTGTCCGCTTCGTGACCCTGGGATTCCCAAACTCTTGCGGAAGACACGTGTTCCTTTGAGGATGTCTTTATGACGAGGGGGATGACACTGTAAGGCAGATGGCCCCGCTCGAGGCTCATCTTGCAGTGCCGGTCTATTGTCTCAGTTGTGCATTCATTAGGCACGTCTCCTTTGATCCCTGCAATCGTGTTTCCTGATACCACCCCCTTTACACTCTTTTCGATCTGTTCGCTATCCTCGTCTTCCTCTGCACCTGTTTCTGACTCTTCCTTGATTCGTTTACAGCCGAATGGTATGCACCAATGGTGGGAAGATGTACTTTTACAGTTGGGAACCGGCAAATGCTACTATAATTATGTTCCAGGATCCTGAATACATGAAAGCGACCCCCTATGAAATTTACTGTGGGAACAGGGTTGTAACCTTTTGTTAGCCATGTTATCTTATGACGAAAAACTGTATAAAAGGAGCGATCCACAGATACAATTCGAAGCAGTCTCCTCGAACATACATGCTATGTACTTCTTGTGACTTCTGTGTTCCCTGCAGTAAATAAACCTCGAATCTTTGACGCCGAAGGAAGTGTCCCGTGTCTCTGTCATTTGTACGCCAGAACAGGTAACCCACGAAGGTTTCAGGTGTTATCCCTGGCACCGCTGGGTCTTAGAAAAACCCAGTCCTTCAGTTTGCACCACTTTAGACATTACACCAATAATGAATCTGTGAATCACGATTGAAAAATACTGTGATCAGAAAGACAATTTTGCAATATTTCAGGAAAAAATTGCTCTGAGAACTGGAATCTAAATTGACATCATTGGTTAATAGTTTCATATAAATTCTAGAACGCATTTATGTTTTGCTTCAGTTCTAGTGCAGGATGTTTGCTGGTAGTATTTCAAGAACGTAAGCGCTTTGTTCAATGCAATATTTGCCAAGCCAACGGCTGCAGACACTTTGGGTTAATGAATCAATCTCTGCAAGCACTAGGCCTGCACTCTGCTAATATGCCCGACCTTTTTCTAATCATTTTGTCTAGGGGATGGTCACGTGTTGCTTTTTAAACACATTGTGCGTGTTCCCTGGCAGACTTTTATCTACTTTGACAGCAAATGATGAAATGCTCTGTAACACTCGGATTTTTGATTCTGAATGTTGCCTACAGCTTACCACAGAGCACGTGATATAGTTAAACAGGGATGAAATAGGCTGATAATGTTTTTTGTTACTTACATGTATTTAGGAAAACATTCTCGCAATCATAGCAATATTCATATCCAGGCGAAAAATGTGATGTAGATGTCTGCATATTGATTTGTCATTTATATTGTTAGTGAAACACTATTATATAAAAGAAGATTAGCCAAAGCCCTCTTTTAAGTGTTCAGTGAGATTGATTGGGTAACTAGGTCTTCCATGTCTAAATGCTACTTAGAAAACAGTATTATTTTGTCCTTTATAAATTTGGTTGTAATCGGGGGCTTACTTACAAGATCTGTGCGCCGCTGGAAAGTCACTTTTTTAGAGGTTCCGGTGGCACAGTCAAATCTATGAGGTCACGAAAAGCCACCCTGCATGTTTTTTTCATTTCCTCATAGATATGGTGAAAGGCAACACAGTGCAAGATGCTACATTGCCTCACATTACGCCGGGGAGGGGTGCCATGGGCGCTGTAGAGGATATTCCCACTCAATGCCGACAGTATTTGACACATTTCCAGACTTACCACTCAGCTTAAATCTGGGAATGGGTACAAATCATCTGTCTCTTCAGGGAGGCGTAACAATTGGTATTATGCTGAAAGGTGCCCCTTCCTGCACAAAAAACAGTTGTGCCAACAGTGCAGACACCCTTGCACCATGAAGCAAGGGTGCCTGCGTTGGCACTAGGCACCAATTTGTTCACCAGCTCAGGAAGAAAGGACATGAGTAAGCCATATTTCATTATCACAGCACATTACAGGCTCTTGGATTTAGGACAGGGCAGTGCAGCAAAAAGTCTTGCAGCGCTGCCCTGCGCCAAATCTTTGTAAATGAGGCCCCACTTTGCTATGCATAGCCGGGTTGGTTTTTAGGTGATAGTAATGTTGCAAAGGTTGTTTTGAGCTTCACAAAGGTTTTGAGGGTAAAGGAACAAGGCAAACGGCCAAAGAAAATTTACCTGACAGTAGGCTTAAAGCAGTATAACTCCATGAAAACATTTTTGTTAGAAGAATTATCTTGAAATAAAAATATGTCTATGAAAAATCTGTTTTAAAATCATTTTTATTTCAAATCTTTGCTTCTTTTGAAGTTCTATGAAGTTGAGAAACTTTTCAAATGTAGTACAGTGTGCGAAAAGGGATAATCGCATGTAGGTGAACGAAGGCTCTGTAAAATGCATTTCGAAATTGGTGAGCATATGGAGCTAAAATACAAAGGTACCTTAAGGCTGTGAGATAAATATAATGTATCCTATTAGGCACAGGCAATAGTAGTTCAACAGGTACTGATTCTTTACATTGTCACTGACATGCTTCTGTTTGTAGAGTAGTTTTGAAAAATATTTTTTTAGAAATACTGTAAAATTACCTGGTTAAAAAGAAAGATAATTGTGTGTCATTTATGATGTTTTCAAAGTCTAGATTTGTTCAGCTTCATAGAAGTAGTGTATAACATCACCAGCTCTAATTTAGATTTTATGAATTTGTGAGTATCGGGCTACCAAATACGATGTCAATTTAACAAAAACTCAATAAATTATATATATTCATATATGTACACATATGTTTGTGTGTGTGTGTATGTGTGTGTTTGTATATATATAATATATTCACTGAAAAAACCATAGGTTTAACACCAGTTATAGTTAGCTGAACATTTTACTCATACAAAACCATTGAAATTCCCACAATATAGTTAGTTGGACTCACTATAACTTGCGCGCCCTCAATCCACTGCTGATGATGTCACATATTACATCATTCATGAGATGGTCAGTGACATCACTGATGACATCACTGATGACATCATCCAGTAAATGTGGTTTGCTTCGTTATTTAAATATGCATTATTGTTATAGCAATTTGCATTGAAGAATGAGTGGATGTATAAGTGTCTGGATGAAGGATCAATACATCAAACCAAAAAGGTGCAGATTAAAATGAGTACAGATCACTCCCTCAACCAACACTTTTAAAGGAGGGGTGATTCGAACGCAGTTAAAACCAATGTGTATAGACGGACATGAAGAGTTAAGTAAGTTTGAACCCCTTGTCCTAAAAAACGGTCCGTTTTTTAGGACAAGGGGTTCAAACTTACTTAACTCTTCATGTCCGTCTATACACATTGGTTTTAACTGAGTTCGAATCACCCCTCCATTAAAAGTGTTGGTTGAGGGAGTGATCTATACTCATTTTAATCTGCACCTTTCTGGTTTGATGTATTCTCACACGCACTAACCACAGAAACCCCATGAAGACAAACGGCTACCTACCTTGTGTGGGTGCCTGAGGGTTCCTTTTTTCATCTTGATAATTTCACTACCTTTCTGCGACACAGCTAATACGTTTGCATGGAGCACTGACTGGTGTTGGGGGCTGTTCTGCCTGTCCACTCCTCCGACGGAGCTTCTTGTTAATTATCGTTAAAGATACTCTCTAGTTGTTTCCGATTGTTTATCCCCAGGGGCGGGAGAGTATTTATTGTAGCCCTTTCTCTCTTGTTGTTTATACATACTTTTAAACACATCAACTAAGCAAATTATTCATCTAGATCCATTTAAAATCAAGCTTGACTCACAGTGTGATCTTAGGCACATGACCAGGATATTACATGTAATCTACCATGTCTGTCTCTGCATGCAATATGAGTGTCTCTGCTCATACTATTTCACTGTCTCTACTGGCAAAAAACAGACCACATATATATAAGCAAGACAAAACATTCCTTTTTCATTTCCACGGTAGACCCTGTATCTTGATTGCACAGCTTGGAGCCTATTTGTGAAGTAAGAGGCCTAAAATACATGCTGCCTAATATTCCCTACTAGTACATATCCTAAAGCCTAACTGACTTCAAGAATACATGTATTGCCATACTTTTAAACACATCAACTAAGCAAATTATTCACCCAGATCCATTTAAAGTCAAGCTTGACTCACAGTGTGATCTTAGGCACATGACCAAGATGTTACATGTAATCTACCATGTCTGTCTCTACATGCAATATGAGTGTCTTTGCTCATACTATTTCAATGTCTCTACTGGCAAAAAACAGACCACATATATATAAGCAAGACATAACATTCCTTTTTCATTTCCACGGCACACCCTGGATCTTGATTGCACAGCTTAGAGCCTATTTGTGAAGTAAGAGGCAGGATAGACATGCTGCCTAAGATTACCTACTTGTACATATCCTAAAGCCTAACTGACTTCAAAAATACATGTATTGCCATACTTTTAAACACATCAACTAAGCAAATTATTCACCCAGATCCATTTAAAATCAAGCTTGACTCACAGTGTGATCTTAGGCACATGAGACACATGTCATGACACACAGACAAAGAGAGAAATGACACACAGAAAAAGAAAGATTGTGCATGTGCAAAGTGGCATAAGACACAAGCACAGAGTTCCCTTTAAGCTAAGAGATGCAAAATGTCAGCAGACAGAGGTGACATTATTGAAAAATGTGAAAATATAGTGCCTTATTTCACACAGAGACTCAGTGTAATCCTTGACCAAAATTTAAAAGCCAGAAATTTTACCAGAAAACATATTCCATAGTAAATCGTTTTTGACACAGAGCACAGCCGATTTAAATGACCACTACAAAACAAGTCAGAAACCTAACTCATTTCCAAAATACATTTCCAATGTGCACCATTAATTTTTTCAACAGCATTACAAAAAAACATGACACACAATGCAAGAATAAAGAAGCACAATATGCTTCTTAATCTTCCCCATAGTGCATATAGCAGTCTGTCTTCATTAAATTAATCATAGATGAGATAACACACAGGCACAGAGAAAAGTAAGTAAGACACAAATACAGAGTACCCTTTAAGCTAAGAGAAGCAAACTATCAGCAGGCACAGGAGACATTATTGAAAAATGTGAGAATGTAATTCCTTATTTCACACAGACACTCAGTGTGATCCTTGACCAAAATTTGAAACCCAGACATTTAACCAGAAAACATTTTCCATAGTAAATCGTTTTTGACACAGAGCACAGCCCATTTAAATGACCACTACAAAACAAGGCAGAAACCTAACTAATTTCCAAAATACATTTCCAATATGCACCAATTAATTTTTTAACAGCATTAAAAAAACATGACACACAATGCAAGAATAAAGAAGCACAATATGCTTCTTAATCTTTCCCATAGTGCATACATCAATCTATCTTTATTAAAAGAATCATTGCTCACCTTTAAAAATGCTTTGGAAGATTTAGAACAGTGTCAGTCACACACACCAGATTTTCTTAAGCAGAATCTCTGAAATGCACCTCAAACACTGCAACCAGAAATGGCCCTGATTCCCTGTAATTCTTCAGACATATTCCTGTACTTAACCAATTAAAATTCTTCCCACACTATTTCAAAACCAAACTAACATTTTAATTGGTTCTACATGTCAACACTTTGAAACTCACATATTATTCACCCATCCTCCCAGTGCTCATTCACCCTGTTACTATGGTAACTCCCACCTAACTCAGCACAGTGTTGAAAATTTGATCATAATATGTTGCAAAAGAATCCAGCAAGGGTGTTTGACCTCTCAATGTAGTAGATAATCATGTGCACTGTTTCTTTCAATGACTTTTTCTCAACCATTAGAATTACTTCTTTCAAAAAACAGATGCATACACCCTAATTTTCAGTGGAGAATGTTAATGTTTCATTTCCACAACTCATCTGAATACTTGTACATCTACCTTCAAGATGCCAAAAGTCTGGTTTGTGGGTCATAGCTTTGTTCACTGGAGTGAAAAATATGCAAGTAGCAGAGGTATTTGCAACCTTGATTTACCAAATGTGGACATTGTACGGATTGGACAGAGAGGATTGAGAAGTCACCAATTGATACCATTGGTTAAATCCTTTATGCATCTACCACACCCTGACCTCATAATTGTGCACTGGGGTGGCAATGACCTGGGCACTTTGACTGGGGAAGGTCTGGAAATGCTTTTAAAGGACATCTTTGGGCAATTGATATCACTTTTTCCAAAAACTGCCTTGGTATTTTCCAATATATGCCAAAGGCAAAAATGGAACTGGTCCAACCAATTTTGTCCACCGATTGAGAAACCAAGGAAACATGTAAATGTACATGTAAATGTAAATGTACATGTATTTATATAGCGCAAATCACCGACCCGGTATCTAAGCGCTTGCTTAGGGAACCCGTCCTGGTATTCCCCTGTGAGGTATCTACAAGGTGAAAGCCAGGCATCCCGCCACGAGGGGCCGTTGTGGAGGTTAAGCAAGCTATTGCCCATAGTCACAGAGTGTGAACCCATGAATCGAGTAGGCACCGGAACGAGAATTGTCGAGTCCGTGGACATTGTAGGACTCAAGACCCCGCCTAGCCGGGAATTGAACCCTGGTCCCGGGCTGACCTCTGCTTCCAGGTCTGCCTGCTCTAACCAGTGAGCCACACTTCTCCACGTGAATAAATCTGTTTCTGCTTTCTTCAGAGACTATGGTATGGGTTCCATATACCACAACAACTTGCGTTACAACATGCAAGGCATCTATAGGAGAGATGGTGTACATTTTACAGATGAGGGGAATAGAGTCTACCTCTTGAATTTGAGACTCTGCATTGGTACCTACTTGTAGGTACAAAAAACACCCACATAACACAACAGCTCTTTTCGGAGCTACCCTACCTCTAAGCACTCTAATTTATTTGTTTACTCTCATTTTTTACACTGTTATTCCCTGTGGTGCACTCAGGGTGCGCGTACCGGGAAGCGTACATGGGAACGCACCCAGCGCTTAGCCGTGAAAATTTAAAAAACAAAAAGTTTTTTAGCCCTTCAGGGTCCTTCTAGGCCTCCCTCAGAAAACCTAGGGGATCAGGGGGTGTCTACCCTGCCCCCTTTAAATCATTTCCCCCTTTTTTTTCACCTCTTGTGTCTCGATTTTACCGAGACACAAGATGGCGGACTCTCCGGACTGTTTAGAAGGTTGTCAGACACCCGAGAGCCAATCAGCTTTCCGCTCGCGCACTTCCGTGGCACGCCGGGTGCGCTCCCCGGTACGCGTACCGGCACGCGCTTGAAGCGTGCAAAATGATATATATGTATTTTTTAACCTAATTTTCGTAAACACCATTGAAGCAATTTTCACCAAATATAGAAAAGGCACTTCTGTGTACCAATTTTGCAAAGTTTGGTTTAATTACGATCAGCGGTTCGGGCTGTAGCCTTGTCAATTCGTCCTATGGAACTTAACATGGGGAAAACATGTTTTGGGACCCCCCTTTTTTCTCGTAAAACCCACTGTAGCAATTTTAAACAAATATGGAAAAGGTCCTACTACGTATCAGTCCCTACCATTTTACAAAGTTTGGTGTAATTCCATTCAGCCATTCGGGCTGTAGCCGTTTCTAAATGTCCCATGGAAAATTGCATGATTGCATGGGGAAAACACATTTGAAAGTATTGAAATTTAGAAACAATCAAAATGTTACTTTCGTTTTGAATTTGTGTGTGATGAAGTATGATTGGTTATGCATATATGTTAAATGAGAGGAAAACACGGCCATTTTGTGATACACCTGACTGAGGTACATTTGCGAGGAATTTTTGGTGCTCAATTTCTGGTGTTTGAATTACACAGTACTAACTCTTCTTCTACTTTCAAAAAAGTGAGTTGTTAATTTGTAAGGGGAACTATGTTGTACACTTTAAGTTATTTTGAATTTTTTTTTCTGCTTTACAGTCATTCTGTTATAATTATGGATTAAGATAGGCTTCATCACTTGCAGTGCTTTATATTTCTAGTTCCTGCCTGATACTATACACTGCCCAATTAATTTTAAAGAACAAAATACTTGATTAAGCTAGTTTTATATTATGTAATACTAAAAACGATAAATGAAAGTGATTACTTTTTTCTGCAATTTACAGCAAGAAATTTTAAATTAAAATGGATCAGAATTAGGAGATCAAGGAAATTTCTTTTGAATTTTCAACTACATTTATTGAAAATCAAAATGTCACGGATATAGACAGCACCAATAATTTTATTTTATCACAAGGAGGAGATGACATAAATGATTTTTTGGATGAATCTCTTGACGAAGAATTTATCGAATGTTTGGATACAATTGAATTCCAGCAATCATCATTGCAGACTTTTCATGAGGAGATTCCTGATGATTTGATTGAAAATGAAATTCCAGATGAGGACATGCTACAAGTTCTATTATATTATGAAAATTCTGAACAATAAATTAATATTTACAAATTAAAAATTAGTGGACATATTCTTCATTTTTATTTCAAATTAATGAGGTAGTAGCGAAGTGATTGTAGTATAATGTGAGACTTATAGTATAGAGTGCAACATTTTTATGTTACATAGTAAGATTACTCATATTTACTTCCCTTCAACCACTATATTTTCTCCAATGTGTATTTGACATCTCTTCTTCATCTCCTGCCTCCTTTCACTCACTGTCTGTCTCTGATGCACCCTATTGCCGCCGTTTTGTGTAGTTGCAGAAGAGAGTGAAATATAATAGTTCAGAACTTGAAAAGGGGGCAGGGTAGAGTGCCCCTCACCCCCTAGACCTTCTCAGGGGGTCCAAAAAGGATCTGTTTCGGCTTTCCTGAGAGACTATGGTATTAGTTCCAAATACCACAATAACTTGCATTATAACATGCAAGATATCTACAGAGGAGACGGTGTGCACTTCTCAGATGAGGGGAACAGAGTCTTTCTCTTGAATTTTAGACTCTGCGTCGGTAAATCACCCAAATAACACAACAGCTCTTTTTAGAGCTACCCTACCTCTAAGCAATCCAAATTCTTATTTTACACTATTTTATTTCACTGTTTTTCCTTGTGGTACGATCTGGGTACGCGTACCGGGAAGCATACATGGGAACGCACCCAGCGCTTACCCCATGAAAATTAGAAAAAAAATTAGTTATTTTGCCCTTCAGGGTCCTTTTAGGCCCCCCTCAGAAAACCTAGGGGGGTCAGGGAGAGTCTATCCTGCCCCCTTATAATCATTTCCCCCTTTTTATTTTCACCTCTTGTGTCTCGATTCTACAGAGACACAAGATGGTGGTCTCTACGGACTGTTTAGAATGTTGACAGACACCCGAGAGCCAGTCAGATTTCCGCTCGCACACTTCCGTGTCACGCCGGGTGCGCTCCCCGGTACGTGTACCGGTAAGCGCTGGAAGCGCGCATATAGATATATATGTGTTTTTTAACCTAATTTTCGTAAAAACTATTGGAGCAATTTTCACCAAATATAGAAAAGGCACTTCTGCGTACCAATTTTGCAAAGTTTGGTTTAATTCCGATCAGCGGTTCGGGCTGTAGCCTTGTCAATTCGTCCTATGGAACTTAACATGGGGAAAACACGTTTTGGGACCCCCCTTTTTTCTCGGCCCCCACTTCACGAATCCTCCCGAAACTTTCAGGGAAGGAGCGGAGCGGGCCTAAATTTTGGAAAATTACACGCAAAGTCCTCAACCGGCGCCAAAGATATACCGAATAGAATGTCGTGGATTTCCTATGGTAGCTAGCTCCTAACTATAACTACCTACTGGCGACCTCCAGTAGGTAATATATACACCCCTAAAACTCATATACAACCCTAAAACTTATAGTTTTTTGAGTGAATTTCAAAGGTTTTTTAAAAGCTAATTCCTAACTATATAAGGCCTGAAACCTATGGTTTTTTCAGTGAATTTGCAAGGTTTTTTAAATGCTAATTCTTAACTATATAAGGCCTGAAACCTATGGTTTTTTCAGTGAATTTGCAAGGTTTTTAAAAATGCTAATTCCTAACTATATAAGGCCTGAAACCTATGTTTTTTCAGTGAATTTGCAAGGTTTTTTAAATGCTAATTCCTAACTATGTTTTTTTATTGACTTTCAATGTTTTTTTAAATGACAATTTTTAAATGTATTAATTTTTTTTATACCGATTTACTACATTTTTGCAGGCAGGTGTTCAGAGGGCATGCCCCCTTTTCACAACACTCTGCAGCGCAACACCTGACACGTTTGCAGAGGAGGAACTAATTCCACTTGCATACTGGGGGTCCCTGGGAGGCAACTAGCCCACCAGGAGCCTCCAGTATAAGCCAGGGGGCTGCATTGCAGAGAGGTATAATGTGGCCACACCCTTTCTTACACCTCTCTGCAACGCAGCCCCCGGCCATGTTTGCAGAGGGAGAACTAATTCCCCTTGCATACTGGGGGTCCCTGGGGGCCAACTAGCCCACCTGGAATATGCAGTATGCACCAGGGGGCGACATTGCAGAGAGGTGTAATGAGGTCACACCTTTTTTTACACCTCTTTGCAATGCAACCCCTGGCGTGTTTGCAGAGTAGGAACTAATTCCCCTTGCATACTGGGGGTCCCTGGGGGCCAACTAGCCCACCAGGAGCCTCCAGTATGTGCCAAGGGGCTGCGTTGCTTTGCCCCAGGGGGGATTGTTGACCCTCCCCCGGTGGGTAATTTTTTAAAAAACAGACCAGGTTTTTTTTTTTTAAATGTGGTCCTTTTCTGTCCTTGTGGGGCCACCTGGGCATGCCTAGGGTGTCAGGGTGTATCTACCCTGCCCCCTTTTTGTGTTCTTCACGTTTGTTTTTTTGCTTTCTTTTGCCTTTGTCTATCGAGCACAAGATGGATGCCAACACCTCCTGGTTAGGAGTGTTGACAGACAGTGAGCATGCAGCTTTCTCGGGAAGGCATGCTGATTGGCTGCCACTTTCTGTCAACACTAGCACAAGATGGATGCCAACACTTCCTGGTTAGAAGTGTTGACAGCCAATGAGCATGCAGCTTTCTCAGGAAGGCATGCTGATTGGCTGCCACTGTCTGTCAACCCTCCAAACCAGGAAGTGTTGGCAGCCATCTTGTGCCTCGGTAGAACCAAGGCACAAGAAAGCAGTGAAACAAAGGTGTAAAACACGCAAAGGGAGCAGGGTAGAAGCACCCTGACCCCCTTTGCCTGCTCAGGGGGTCCCACAAGGACCCCCCAGGCCCCAAAAATGTTTTGTACATTTCTCAGATGAGGGGAACAGAGTTTTTCTCTTGAATTTTAGACTCTGCATCGGTACCTACTTGTAGGTACTTAAATCACCCACATAACACAACAGCTCTTTTTAGAGCTACCCTACCTCTAAGCACTCCAAATTCTTATTTTACACTATTTCCTTTCACTGTTTTTCCCTGTGGTACGCTCAGGGTACGCGTACCTGGAAGCGTACATGGGAACGCACCTAGCACTTACCCCGTGAAATAAAAAAATAAAAATCGTTTTTTTTCCCCTTCAGGGTCCTTCTAGGCCCCCTCAGAAAACCTAGTGGGTCAGGAGGGGTCTACCCTGCCCCCTTTTAATCATTTCCCCCCTTTTTTATTCACCTCTTGTGTCTCGATTCTACCGAGACACAAGATGGCGGACTATCCGGACTGTTTGGAATGTTGACTGACACCCGAGAGCCAATCAGCTTTCTGCACGTGCACGTCCCTGAGCATTCAAAGCGCGCATATAGATATATACATTTTTTTTAAGTTAATTTTCGTAAAAACCACTGGAGAAATTTTCACCAACTATAGAAAAGGCACTTCCGCGTACCAGTCCTTACAATTTTACAAAGTTTGGTGTAATTCCATTTAGGGGTTCGGGCTGTAGCCGTGTCTGAAGGTCCTATAGAAATTAACATGGGGAAAACACGTTTTGGGACCCCCCTTTTTTCGCGGCCCCCGCTTGACGAATCCCCCCGACACTTTCATGGAAGGAGCAGAGCGGAGCTCAGCTGGCCTAAATTTTTAAAAATTACACGCAAGTTCCTCAACCGGCGCCAAAGTTATTCCCAATAGAATGTTGCGGATTTCCTATGGAAACTGGGTCCTATCTATATATACCTACTGGCGACTGCCAGTATGTAATATATATATATATATATATATATATTTACATATTCACCTGAAAAACCATAGGTTTCAGGGACGTTATACTTAGTTGGAAATTCTTGTCATACAAACCCATAGAAATTCCCCCATAATAGTTAGTTCAGCTAACTATAACTCGTGCACCCGCAAAGCACTGCTGATGACGTAACATATTACATCATTCATGACATGGTCAGTGACATCACTGTTGACATCTCAAATTACATCACTGATGACATCATCCAGTGACTGTGTTTTCCTTTAAAGTTTAAATATTTAATATGTATGTCATGGTGTATTGAAGAATGAGTGGGTGTGTAAGTGTCTGAATGGAGGATTTAGTAGCTGCATGACTGATTGTTTAAGTGAGTGATTAAAAGTGTCTTACTGAATGCATGGGTTAGTGACTAAACTGTGTGAATGTCTGTATCAGTCTGTCTGTAGTTGTATAAGCTGCTGCATGGATCAGTCAGTAGCTGTATGAGTGTTTATATGGGTTACCAATTGGTTGCCTGATTATTTGTATGGGTGCCTGTGTGTTGTGACTCTGTGCAAAGATGTTTGAGTGGTTGATTCACTGTGTGTATGGGTTCAAGAGTGCATGTGGAAACAGCTGTATGGGTGGGTGAGTGTGTGTATGGGTATGTTGGTGAGTGAATGGATGTCTCAGTGGTACATGTCCAAGTAACTACATATGTAAAAGGCAGGGTATGTGAGAGTTGAAGTATATAAATGACTATACGTGAGAGTCAGTGATTGTGAGAGTGGCTGTATGGATGAGTGTGTACTTGTATCAGTGATTGTATAAGAGAGTAAGTATGTGTTTGTTTCTGTGTGAGTAAGTGATGTGGTGTGTGTATAACTATATAGGTCAGTAAATGGAAGTGTGATTGATTCTTTGCATGACTGACTACGTGTGTGAGTAACTGGATGAGTGGTGGTGTTTGAGTGCATGTATAGGTGTACGAGTGCTTATGATAGTGTTGTATTGATGAATGACTGCATGTATGTGTGATTGTATGGGTGAATGAGTGGATGTGTGTGTAGACCTAGGGATCACTGAGTACATATGTAGTAACTGGTATTGGTGTGTCAATGGTTTCAAAAATGGTAGTCTGTATTTTACAGTGGGTGTTTCAAAGGTTATATTAGAGTGTGAGGAGGTGCATCTGCGATGCAATCCAAAAACAGGCGAAAAACCCTGTTAGCAGTAAGAATTTAACATCTGCCTTTTACTGGTGTAAAGCAGGATGACTACCTACAGCATGAAAGGGAGCTCAGCCCAGAGCCACATCTGAAGACCAACACATGTCATAGAGCTACTGATCATGCAGCTCTGACACCCAAGAAGGCCACAACACCCACGACCACCACCCCAGGACCTCCCATCCCGACCACGACCCCTACTACCATGAGGCAGCGCAGAACAGGACAGCAGACCTTCCCAAAATGGCATGGCCCCTCAGCCACACAATAGCTGAATGTTGGGAGATGTGACAACCAAGTATGTGTGAAGGACGCAAGTCACCCATCAATAACAATGCACACAATGCCAAGTGTAGCGGCGATGTGCTGGACAGACCTCACTATTCAGAGCACAGACCCCTCCATGTGTACATATACTGCTCGTGCTTTTAGTGTTGTGGAGAGTGGATGCAACCATGTTACCTCAGGTGCTTGCGGCTCGCGTGGCGACAATACTGCAACAGAGACACCCACATCAGTTCATTCCTCAATCAGCCCAGGACGGAACCACGCCCATAGATCCAGAGTAATTGTTCACAGCTTCACGCAGGACTGGCATACACCAGGCCAGCCCACTCCTCTTACGCTTACAGGGAGGAATGAAAACACCATGTCCCAGGTCTCCCCTGTAGTGATCTGCTGATCACAGGTCTAGTTGTCAGCATGCCACAGCCACTCCCTCAAGGCTGGTTTACACCAACACCATACCCATGCAGCACAGGCGTCACAGAACATGTGACCCTGCCTAAAAAGGGCCGGGCGCAAGTGCTGGGGGCTATTTCCATTCTCTCCCATGACTTGAAGTACACAGAGTTGGTGGCAGCTGAGGCACTTTGCCCGACACAGGCCTGCCGCCACATAGAGATGACTTGAGTTCCACTGAGTTAGTGCCACCAGAGCTGAGCGGGTGTGCAGCCTGCGTAGATGCATGGCCTCGATACACCATCCTGACAATCAATACCTGATTTGAATTATGAGCTCAGCTGGACCGCGTGTACGCCGCAACTGAGGATGTTGCTTCACTACGTGGTGGGCCCTATTCGACACATGCTGGTGGAGGAAGGTGAGCAGAGAGGCTTATTTGTGCAGCTGGGGGCAGTCACCTCTGGACGGTGGGAGTGGATGGAGTGCAGCAACCTGGGTGCACAGGGGCAGGACAGCAATTTAGGCGTGTGCAGTTGTATGTACTCTACCATTACTGATGCTATACTTTGTTTCAGATGAAGGAGCTTGAGGGCTGCACCATGTCCCAGCATGTGGTTGGAGACACACCTGTGGCAGAAAGGTGAACTGTGAAGGTTTTGTCCACAGTGTCGGCACTCACTCTCCATCTCTTTCTTTCTCTCTCTCACACTCTTTCTCTCTATCTTCCTCTCTCTCTCACTCTTCCTCTCTTTCTCGCTCTTTTCCTCTGTCACGCTGTTTCCCTCTCTCTTCCTCTCTCTATCACTCTTTCTCTCTCTCTTCCTCTCTTCCTCTCTCTCTCACTCTTTCTCTTTTTCTCTCTGTCTTCCTCTCTCACTGTTTCTTTCTTTCTCTCTCTCTTCCTCTTTCTCTCACGCTCTCTCCTTTGATGTCCGCACAATCTTATCTTGCTTTTTGTCTTGCAGGCTATGATTCACAGATTGTCGACCCCCTGACACGGGCCTCCCACCACGTGGCTATGACTTGAATTCAACTGAGTTAGTGCCACCAGAGCTGAGCCGGTGTGCAGCCTGTGATGATGCCTGGCCTTGATACACCATTCTGGCATTCAAGACTCGATTTAAATTGTGAGCTTGGCTGGACCGCATGTACGCCACGGCTGAGGAGGTTGCTTCAGCAAGTGGTGGGCTCTTTTGGACACACACCTGTGGTGGAAGGTGAGTAGAGAGGCTTGTTTGTGCAGCAGTGGGCAGTCACCTCTGGGCGGTGGGAGTGTTCGGTGTGCAACACCCTGGGTGTGCAGGAGTGGGCAGACACCTCTCGGTGGTGAGAGTGGATGGGGTACAGCAGCCTGGGTGTGCAGGGGCGGACAGACACCTCTGGGTGGTGGGAGTAGATGTGGTGCAGCAGCCGGGGTTCGCAGGGGCGGGACAGTGATTTGGGCGTTTGCAGTTGTATGTACCCTGCCATTAGTGATTCTCTACTATGTTTCCGATGAGTGAGTTTGAGGGCTGTAGTTTGTCCCGGCATAAGGTTAGAGACACACCAGTGGCGGAAAGGTGAGCTTTGAGGGGTTTGTCCACAGTGTCAGCACTCACTCTACCTCTCCATCTTTTCCATCCTCTCTCTCTCACTCTTTCTCTCTCTCTTCTTCTTTCTCTCACTTTTTCTCTGTCTTCCTCTCTCTCTCACTCTTTCTTTCTTTCTTCCTCTCTCTCAAGCTTTCTCTCTTTCTCTCTCTCTCCCCCTCTCTCTTCTTTGATGGGCGCATGGCGCTCAATCTTATCTTGCTTTTGTTTCTTGCAGGCTGTGATTCACAGATTGTCAAGGGATGACACACTATGGCTGTACCTACTTTTATTTTGTTGTTTTGTTTAAATAAAATGTTTTATATGTAAATCCATAGATGACTGTTATTCTCATTTGTCCAACCTCACATGCTTCCTTTTTATTATAATGGAGCAACATCAGCGGATTTGTTACGTTCCAGATTTCGGAAGGTTGTTGTTACATTTGTTTGTCGGGGTGTCAAGGGGGATGGTGGACAACAGGATGGTGGCGGGGGGTGTCTGGGCACTCTTGGGTGCCCGAGCTGCATGATCGTTGGCTCCATGCCATCTGTTGGCGTTCAGGTGTGGCAGTGGGCTGGGTTCCCTTTGATCTTGCAGGTTGTAGTCCGACTTTACACCACGTCAGAGCAGGTGTGAAGTTCCTGGTGCTAACGCACCTAATCGCCTATTTTATGTTCTCTTCGCTGATCTTGCTGGTGGGTGAGAAAGTTGCGAAGTGGTGTGCTTGCTGCTTTTTGCACTGGAACGCCTACTCAGCATCTCATTAGTGATATTTGCTGGGGTCATCTGTGACGATGCATTTTGAGGCTGCTATCTCTGGTAAACTGGTGATATGGGCTGTTTGCACCAGCTTGTGAATAGTGCATTAAATGTATCACCATTTTGGCTCCAATAAAGGGCTTTTATCTTGGCAATGTGTCATTGAGAATATGCCCCTCGGAGTTTTGAAGACCTGAGAAGCACTTGAGTGCTGTGCTGAGAGCCATGCACCCAGCATGTTCACACTAGGGGGGAACGTGCTGAGAGCTGTGCACCCTTCGTGTTCACACTTGGGGGCTGCTCTAGGGCCACGACTCCAAAGTGTTTGAAAAATAAAAAGTGTTCACTTTCATTATTTGGCATTCACCTCGGGGACCCGATCCCCTGAGGCATGCCCACATTTACATTTTCTTTTTCAATAGGGCAGGGGGCTGTGTGGCCCCCCTCCCGGGGCACATATGCCCTGTTCCCATGATGCACTGGGCCAGGGACAGACTGATTTGCATATAGCCAGGTTCTGAGCTGGGATGGTGCATTGAGATAAATAACGGTGATGGACCAAGCCCTGATCTTTGGACTGGGTAAGAGTGGTCTGCTTAATTCAGAAACTCTGTTCATCACCACCCCCTTTTCTGTATCGTTTTTGGCCACTATAGGTGTGGCAGGGTATACTCAGACATGAGTCCCTTTCTCACTGCACCATCAGGATTCAAGCACGCCGGGCCGAAGATGGCTGAAATGCCAGAAACCGGTCCCCGGTAGCTTGTCTCCTTTCTGGTGAAGAATTGGCTTGGTAGTTAAGTCTGCCCTGTTCCCATGATGCACTGGGCCAGGGACAGACTGATTTGCATATAGCCAGGTTCTGAGCTGGGATGGTGCAGTGAGATAAATAACGGTGATGGACCAAGCCCTGATCTTTGGACTGGGTAAGAGTGGTCTGCTTAATTCAGAAACTCTGTTCATCACCACCCCCTTTTCTGTATCGTTTTTGGCCACTATAGGTGTGGCAGGGTATACTCAGACATGAGTCCCTTTCTCACTGCACCATCAGGATTCAAGCAAGCCGGGCCAAAGACGGCTGAAATGCCAGAAACCGGTCCCCGGTAGCTTGTCTCCTTTCTGGTGAAGAATTGGCTTGGTAGTTAAGTCTGCCCTGTTCCCATGATGCACTGGGCCAGGGACAGACTGATTTGCATATAGCCAGGTTCTGAGCTGGGATGGTGCAGTGAGATAAATAACGGTGATGGACCAAGCCCTGATCTTTGGACTGGGTAAGAGTGGTTTGCTTAATTCAGAAACTCTGTTCATCACCACCCCCTTTTCTGTATCGTTTTTGGCCACTATAGGTGTGGCAGGGTATACTCAGACATGAGTCCCTTTCTCACTGCACCATCAGGATTCAAGCAAGCCGGGCCGAAGACGGCTGAAATGCCAGAAACCGGTCCCCGGTAGCTTGTCTCCTTTCTGGTGAAGAATTGGCTTAGTAGTTTAGTCTGCCCTGTTCCCATGATGCACTGGGCCAGGGACAGACTGATTTGCATATAGCCAGGTTCTGAGCTGGGATGGTGCAGTGAGATAAATAACGGTGATGGACCAAGCCATGATCTTTGGACTGGGTAAGAGTGGTCTGCTTAATTCAGAAACTCTGCTCATCTCCACCCCCTTTTCTGTACCGTTTTTGGCCACTATAGGTGTGGCAGGGTATACTCAGACATGAGTCCCTTTCTCACTGCACCATCAGGATTCAAGCAAGCCGGGCCGAAGACGGCTGAAATGCCAGAAACCGGTCCCCGGTAGCTTGTCTCCTTTCTGGTGAAGAATTGGCTTGGTAGTTTAGTCTGCCCTGTTCCCATGATGCACTGGGCCAGGGACAGACTGATTTGCATATAGCCAGGTTCTGAGCTGGGATGGTGCAGTGAGATAAATAACGGTGATGGACCAAGCCCTGATCTTTGGACTGGGTAAGAGTGGTCTGCTTAATTCAGAAACTCTGTTCATCACCACCCCCTTTTCTGTATCGTTTTTGGCCACTATAGGTGTGGCAGGGTATACTCAGACATGAGTCCCTTTCTCACTGCACCATCAGGATTCAAGCAAGCCGGGCCGAAGACGGCTGAAATGCCAGAAACCGGTCCCCGGTAGCTTGTCTCCTTTCTGGTGAAGAATTGGCTTGGTAGTTTAGTCTGCCCTGTTCCCATGATGCACTGGGCCAGGGACAGACTGATTTGCATATAGCCAGGTTCTGAGCTGGGATGGTGCAGTGAGATAAATAACGGTGATGGACCAAGCCCTGATCTTTGGACTGGGTAAAAGTGGTCTGCTTAATTCAGAAACTCTGTTCATCACCACCCCCTTTTCTGTATCGTTTTTGGCCACTATAGGTGTGGCAGGGTATACTCAGACATGAGTCCCTTTCTCACTGCACCATCAGGATTCAAGCAAGCCGGGCCGAAGACGGCTGAAATGCCAGAAACCGGTCCCCGGTAGCTTGTCTCCTTTCTGGTGAAGAATTGGCTTGGTAGTTTAGTCTGCCCTGTTCCCATGATGCACTGGGCCAGGGACAGACTGATTTGCATATAGCCAGGTTCTGAGCTGGGATGGTGCAGTGAGATAAATAACGGTGATGGACCAAGCCCTGATCTTTGGACTGGGTAAAAGTGGTCTGCTTAATTCAGAAACTCTGTTCATCACCACCCCCTTTTCTGTATTGTTTTTGGCCACTATAGGTGTGGCAGGGTATACTCAGACATGAGTCCCTTTCTCACTGCTCCATCAAGGTTTCAAGCAAGCCGGGCCGAAGATGGCTGAAATGCCAGAAACCGGTCCCCGGTAGCTTGTCTCCTTTCTGGTGAAGAATTGGCTTGGTAGTTTAGTCTGCCCTGTTCCCATGATGCACTGGGCCAGGGACAGACTGATTTGCATATAGCCAGGTTCTGAGCTGGGATGGTGCAGTGAGATAAATAACGGTGATGGACCAAGCCCTGATCTTTGGACTGGGTAAGAGTGGTCTGCTTAATTCAGAAACTCTGTTCATCACCACCCTCTTTTCTGTATCGTTTTTGGCCACTATAGGTGTGGCAGGGTATACTCAGACATGAGTCCCTTTCTCACTGCACCATCAGGATTCAAGCAAGCCGGGCCAAAGACGGCTGAAATGCCAGAAACCGGTCCCCGGTAGCTTGTCTCCTTTCTGGTGAAAAATTGGCTTGGTAGTTTAGTCTGCCCTGTTCCCATGATGCACTGGGCCAGGGACAGACTGATTTGCATATAGCCAGGTTCTGAGCTGGGATGGTGCAGTGAGATAAATAACGGTGATGGACCAAGCCCTGATCTTTGGACTGGGTAAGAGTGGTCTGCTTAATTCAGAAACTCTGTTCATCACCACCCCCTTTTCTGTATCGTTTTTGGCCACTATAGGTGTGGCAGGGTATACTCAGACATGAGTCCCTTTCTCACTGCACCATCAGGATTCAAGCAAGCCGGGCCGAAGACGGCTGAAATGCCAGAAACCAGTCCCCGGTAGCTTGTCTCCTTTCTGGTGAAGAATTGGCTTGGTAGTTTAGTCTGCCCTGTTCCCATGATGCACTGGGCCAGGGACAGACTGATTTGCATATAGCCAGGTTCTGAGCTGGGATGGTGCAGTGAGATAAATAACGGTGATGGACCAAGCCCTGATCTTTGGACTGGGTAAGAGCGGTCTGCTTAATTCAGAAACTCTGTTCATCACCACCCCCTTTTCTGTATCGTTTTTGGCCACTATAGGTGTGGCAGGGTATACTCAGACATGAGTCCCTTTCTCACTGCACCATCAGGATTCAAGCAAGCCGGGCCGAAGACGGCTGAAATGCCAGAAACCGGTCCCCGGTAGCTTGTCTCCTTTCTGGTGAAGAATTGGCTTGGTAGTTAAGTCTGCCCTGTTCCCATGATGCACTGGGCCAGGGACAGACTGATTTGCATATAGCCAGGTTCTGAGCTGGGATGGTGCAGTGAGATAAATAACGGTGATGGACCAAGCCCTGATCTTTGGACTGGGTAAGAGTGGTTTGCTTAATTCAGAAACTCTGTTCATCACCACCCCCTTTTCTGTATCGTTTTTGGCCACTATAGGTGTGGCAGGGTATACTCAGACATGAGTCCCTTTCTCACTGCACCATCAGGATTCAAGCAAGCCGGGCCGAAGACGGCTGAAATGCCAGAAACCGGTCCCCGGTAGCTTGTCTCCTTTCTGGTGAAGAATTGGCTTGGTAGTTTAGTCTGCCCTGTTCCCATGATGCACTGGGCCAGGGACAGACTGATTTGCATATAGCCAGGTTTTGAGCTGGGATGGTGCAGTGAGATAAATAACGGTGATGGACCAAGCCCTGATCTTTGGACTGGGTAAGAGTGGTCTGCCTAATTCAGAAACTCTGTTCATCACCACCCCCTTTTCTGTATCGTTTTTGGCCACTATAGGTGTGGCAGGGTATACTCAGACATGAGTCCCTTTCTCACTGCACCATCCGGATTCAAGCAAGCCGGGCCGAAGACGGCTGAAATGCCAGAAACCGGTCCCCGGTAGCTTGTCTCCTTTCTGGTGAAGAATTGGCTTGGTAGTTTAGTCTGCCCTGTTCCCATGATGCACTGGGCCAGGGACAGACTGATTTGCATATAGCCACGTTCTGAGCTGGGATGGTGCAGTGAGATAAATAACGGTGATGGACCAAGCCCTGATCTTTGGACTGGGTAAGAGTGGTCTGCTTAATTCAGAAACTCTGCTCATCTCCACCCCCTTTTCTGTACCGTTTTTGGCCACTATAGGTGTGGCAGGGTATACTCAGACATGAGTCCCTTTCTCACTGCACCATCAGGATTCAAGCAAGCCGGGCCGAAGACGGCTGAAATGCCAGAAACCGGTCCCCGGTAGCTTGTCTCCTTTCTGGTGAAGAATTGGCTTGGTAGTTTAGTCTGCCCTGTTCCCATGATGCACTGGGCCAGGGACAGACTGATTTGCATATAGCCAGGTTCTGAGCTGGGATGGTGCAGTGAGATAAATAACGGTGATGGACCAAGCCCTGATCTTTGGACTGGGTAAGAGTGGTCTGCTTAATTCAGAAACTCTGTTCATCACCACCCCCTTTTCTGTATCGTTTTTGGCCACTATAGGTGTGGCAGGGTATACTCAGACATGAGTCCCTTTCTCACTGCACCATCAGGATTCAAGCAAGCCGGGCCGAAGACGGCTGAAATGCCAGAAACCGGTCCCCGGTAGCTTGTCTCCTTTCTGGTGAAGAATTGGCTTGGTAGTTTAGTCTGCCCTGTTCCCATGATGCACTGGGCCAGGGACAGACTGATTTGCATATAGCCAGGTTCTGAGCTGGGATGGTGCAGTGAGATAAATAACGGTGATGGACCAAGCCCTGATCTTTGGACTGGGTAAAAGTGGTCTGCTTAATTCAGAAACTCTGTTCATCACCACCCCCTTTTCTGTATCGTTTTTGGCCACTATAGGTGTGGCAGGGTATACTCAGACATGAGTCCCTTTCTCACTGCACCATCAGGATTCAAGCAAGCCGGGCCGAAGACGGCTGAAATGCCAGAAACCGGTCCCCGGTAGCTTGTCTCCTTTCTGGTGAAGAATTGGCTTGGTAGTTTAGTCTGCCCTGTTCCCATGATGCACTGGGCCAGGGACAGACTGATTTGCATATAGCCAGGTTCTGAGCTGGGATGGTGCAGTGAGATAAATAACGGTGATGGACCAAGCCCTGATCTTTGGACTGGGTAAAAGTGGTCTGCTTAATTCAGAAACTCTGTTCATCACCACCCCCTTTTCTGTATTGTTTTTGGCCACTATAGGTGTGGCAGGGTATACTCAGACATGAGTCCCTTTCTCACTGCTCCATCAAGGTTTCAAGCAAGCCGGGCCGAAGATGGCTGAAATGCCAGAAACCGGTCCCCGGTAGCTTGTCTCCTTTCTGGTGAAGAATTGGCTTGGTAGTTTAGTCTGCCCTGTTCCCATGATGCACTGGGCCAGGGACAGACTGATTTGCATATAGCCAGGTTCTGAGCTGGGATGGTGCAGTGAGATAAATAACGGTGATGGACCAAGCCCTGATCTTTGGACTGGGTAAGAGTGGTCTGCTTAATTCAGAAACTCTGTTCATCACCACCCTCTTTTCTGTATCGTTTTTGGCCACTATAGGTGTGGCAGGGTATACTCAGACATGAGTCCCTTTCTCACTGCACCATCAGGATTCAAGCAAGCCGGGCCAAAGACGGCTGAAATGCCAGAAACCGGTCCCCGGTAGCTTGTCTCCTTTCTGGTGAAAAATTGGCTTGGTAGTTTAGTCTGCCCTGTTCCCATGATGCACTGGGCCAGGGACAGACTGATTTGCATATAGCCAGGTTCTGAGCTGGGATGGTGCAGTGAGATAAATAACGGTGATGGACCAAGCCCTGATCTTTGGACTGGGTAAGAGTGGTCTGCTTAATTCAGAAACTCTGTTCATCACCACCCCCTTTTCTGTATCGTTTTTGGCCACTATAGGTGTGGCAGGGTATACTCAGACATGAGTCCCTTTCTCACTGCACCATCAGGATTCAAGCAAGCCGGGCCGAAGACGGCTGAAATGCCAGAAACCAGTCCCCGGTAGCTTGTCTCCTTTCTGGTGAAGAATTGGCTTGGTAGTTTAGTCTGCCCTGTTCCCATGATGCACTGGGCCAGGGACAGACTGATTTGCATATAGCCAGGTTCTGAGCTGGGATGGTGCAGTGAGATAAATAACGGTGATGGACCAAGCCCTGATCTTTGGACTGGGTAAGAGCGGTCTGCTTAATTCAGAAACTCTGTTCATCACCACCCCCTTTTCTGTATCGTTTTTGGCCACTATAGGTGTGGCAGGGTATACTCAGACATGAGTCCCTTTCTCACTGCACCATCAGGATTCAAGCAAGCCGGGCCGAAGACGGCTGAAATGCCAGAAACCGGTCCCCGGTAGCTTGTCTCCTTTCTGGTGAAGAATTGGCTTGGTAGTTAAGTCTGCCCTGTTCCCATGATGCACTGGGCCAGGGACAGACTGATTTGCATATAGCCAGGTTCTGAGCTGGGATGGTGCAGTGAGATAAATAACGGTGATGGACCAAGCCCTGATCTTTGGACTGGGTAAGAGTGGTTTGCTTAATTCAGAAACTCTGTTCATCACCACCCCCTTTTCTGTATCGTTTTTGGCCACTATAGGTGTGGCAGGGTATACTCAGACATGAGTCCCTTTCTCACTGCACCATCAGGATTCAAGCAAGCCGGGCCGAAGACGGCTGAAATGCCAGAAACCGGTCCCCGGTAGCTTGTCTCCTTTCTGGTGAAGAATTGGCTTGGTAGTTTAGTCTGCCCTGTTCCCATGATGCACTGGGCCAGGGACAGACTGATTTGCATATAGCCAGGTTTTGAGCTGGGATGGTGCAGTGAGATAAATAACGGTGATGGACCAAGCCCTGATCTTTGGACTGGGTAAGAGTGGTCTGCCTAATTCAGAAACTCTGTTCATCACCACCCCCTTTTCTGTATCGTTTTTGGCCACTATAGGTGTGGCAGGGTATACTCAGACATGAGTCCCTTTCTCACTGCACCATCCGGATTCAAGCAAGCCGGGCCGAAGACGGCTGAAATGCCAGAAACCGGTCCCCGGTAGCTTGTCTCCTTTCTGGTGAAGAATTGGCTTGGTAGTTTAGTCTGCCCTGTTCCCATGATGCACTGGGCCAGGGACAGACTGATTTGCATATAGCCACGTTCTGAGCTGGGATGGTGCAGTGAGATAAATAACGGTGATGGACCAAGCCCTGATCTTTGGACTGGGTAAGAGTGGTCTGCTTAATTCAGAAACTCTGTTCATCTCCACCCCCTTTTCTGTACCGTTTTTGGCCACTATAGGTGTGGCAGGGTATACTCAGACATGAGTCCCTTTCTCACTGCACCATCAGGATTCAAGCAAGCCGGGCCGAAGACGGCTGAAATGCCAGAAACCGGTCCCCGGTAGCTTGTCTCCTTTCTGGTGAAGAATTGGCTTGGTAGTTTAGTCTGCCCTGTTCCCATGATGCACTGGGCCAGGGACAGACTGATTTGCATATAGCCAGGTTCTGAGCTGGGATGGTGCAGTGAGATAAATAACGGTGATGGACCAAGCCCTGATCTTTGGACTGGGTAAGAGTGGTCTGCTTAATTCAGAAACTCTGTTCATCACCACCCCCTTTTCTGTATCGTTTTGGCCACTATAGGTGTGGCAGGGTATACTCAGACATGAGTCCCTTTCTCACTGCACCATCAGGATTCAAGCAAGCCGGGCCGAAGACGGCTGAAATGCCAGAAACCGGTCCCCGGTAGCTTGTCTCCTTTCTGGTGAAGAATTGGCTTGGTAGTTTAGTCTGCCCTGTTCCCATGATGCACTGGGCCAGGGACAGACTGATTTGCATATAGCCAGGTTCTGAGCTGGGATGGTGCAGTGAGATAAATAACGGTGATGGACCAAGCCCTGATCTTTGGACTGGGTAAGAGTGGTCTGCTTAATTCAGAAACTCTGTTCATCACCACCCCCTTTTCTGTATCGTTTTTGGCCACTATAGGTGTGGCAGGGTATACTCAGACATGAGTCCCTTTCTCACTGCACCATCAAGGTTTCAAGCAAGCCGGGCCGAAGACGGCTGAAATGCCAGAAACCGGTCCCCGGTAGCTTGTCTCCTTTCTGGTGAAGAATTGGCTTGGTAGTTTAGTCTGCCCTGTTCCCATGATGCACTGGGCCAGGGACAGACTGATTTGCATATAGCCAGGTTCTGAGCTGGGATGGTGCAGTGAGATAAATAACGGTGATGGACCAAGCCCTGATCTTTGGACTGGGTAAGAGTGGTCTGCTTAATTCAGAAACTCTGTTCATCACCACCCTCTTTTCTGTATCGTTTTTGGCCACTATAGGTGTGGCAGGGTATACTCAGACATGAGTCCCTTTTTCACTGCACCATCAGGATTCAAGCAAGCCGGGCCAAAGACGGCTGAAATGCCAGAAACCGGTCCCCGGTAGCTTGTCTCCTTTCTGGTGAAAAATTGGCTTGGTAGTTTAGTCTGCCCTGTTCCCATGATGCACTGGGCCAGGGACAGACTGATTTGCATATAGCCAGGTTCTGAGCTGGGATGGTGCAGTGAGATAAATAACGGTGATGGACCAAGCCCTGATCTTTGGACTGGGTAAGAGTGGTCTGCTTAATTCAGAAACTCTGTTCATCACCAACCCCTTTTCTGTATCGTTTTTGGCCACTATAGGTGTGGCAGGGTATACTCAGACATGAGTCCCTTTCTCACTGCACCATCAGGATTCAAGCAAGCCGGGCCGAAGACGGCTGAAATGCCAGAAACCAGTCCCCGGCAGCTTGTCTCCTTTCTGGTGAAGAATTGGCTTGGTAGTTTAGTCTGCCCTGTTCCCATGATGCACTGGGCCAGGGACAGACTGATTTGCATATAGCCAGGTTCTGAGCTGGGATGGTGCAGTGAGATAAATAATGGTGATGGACCAAGCCCTGATCTTTGGACTGGGTAAGAGTGGTCTGCTTAATTCAGAAACTCTGTCCATCACCACCCCCTTTTCTGTATCGAGAGCCATGCACCCAGCATGTTCACACTAGGGGGGAACGTGCTGAGAGCTGTGCACCCTTCGTGTTCACACTAGGGGGCTGCTCTAGGGCCACGACTCCAAAGTGTTTGAAAAATAAAAAGTGTTCACTTTCATTATTTGGCATTCACCTCGGGGACCCAATCCCCTGAGGCATGCCCACATTTACATTTTCTTTTTCAATAGGGCAGGGGGCTGTGTGGCCCCCCTCCCGGGGCACATATGGCCCTGGGGACCCCATCCCCTGGGGCTTGGAATCTCTGTTGAGGACCGTGGGGGGAGCCCCTCTGCCCCCACGGTCCCGCCTGCTCCCTGCCTCCGGCGGGAGCAGGCATTCCTCTTGGGCAACTGGACCTGCTAACATGCAGCTTCTCTCACCTAAAAGCAATTCTCCTTTCCTTTATTGAAGCGAGAGGAGGTTTACCGCCTCTCACTTCAACAATGCAAACCAGGGTTTGCTATCACAAAGTGGAAGCAAAGCTCCTGCCCTGTCATAGCAAACAGCAATGTCCCGGGGGTGGAACCTCCGGCACACCCCTGCGCGGTGATGGTCCCTGGGACCATCAAGCCCTCCCTCTATTTTCAAAGCCCCGGGTGGTTGTGGTCCCAAGGGATGAGGGAGGGCTGTGTGCCCTCCTGCACCTAATTTACATAGCCCCAAAGAGGTGGTGAAATAATTATACGATTTTCCCTGGGCCCTGGCCCACCTGGGGGCTCATTTTGGTGAATTGAGGGAGCCCCCCCTTAATTTTTTTTTTCTATGTCGATTCATGCACCCAGCAAGCATTCTGACATTTAAAAAAAATAATATTGATTGGAGGGGTCCTTGTGGGACCCCCTGAGCAGGCCTAGGGGGTCAGGGTGTTTCTACCCTGCCCCTTTTTCTTAATTTTTCACTTTCTTTTACTGTTTTCTTCTGACTCAGTTCTACCAAATCACAAGATAGCTACCAACACTTCCTGGTTTGGAGTGTTGGTAGCCAATGAGAATGAAGTGCGTGGTCAGGAAGGTTCGTGAACCCACAGCTCCCCTAGATATAGTAGGTATATATAGTTAGGATTTTTTCCGTATGGGATTTCTGAAATTTCTATGTCTAATAACTTTGGCGTTTGTGGACGGAATCGGCTGAAATTTTCAGGAAAATGGCACATTTTGTTTCTGAGCAGCCCCTGAAAATTTGGGGGGGGGGTTCGGCAAGGGGGGACCGAGAAAAAAGGGGGGTCCCAAAACGCGTTTTTCCCATGTTAATTTCCATAGGGCGGTTGGCCTCACTTTTAGCCCGAACGGCTGAATGGATTTCCACGAAACTTGGCAAAATTGTAGGGACTGTTAGCCCGATGTGCCTTTGCTAGGTCTCAATATATGTGCTTCAGTGGATTTTGAGAAATTAACGTTTAAAACAAGATATATATCTGTAACAGCGCTCCGGGCTGCGCTCCGGTTCGCGTACTTTTCGCGTATCGGAACTTTGCGAAGCGAAGCTGATTGGCTCTCCGGTGTCTGTCAACATTCTAAACAGTCCGGAGCGGCCGCCATCTTGTCTCTCTGTAGGATCGAGAGACAAGAGGAGGCCAAAACAAAGGGGGAAATGAAGGAAAGGGGGCAAGGTAGACCCCTTCTGACCCCCTAGGATTGATGAGGGGGATATTATAGAGCCACGCGGGGCCCCAATAAAAAAAAAATCCGATTTTTTCGCCGTAGAGACGCGTCTTGGTACGCGAACCGGGAAGCTAACCGGCAGTGTAACGGGAGTTTGAGGAGTAGCTGATTGGCTGTCAACATTGTAAACAGTCCGGAGCGGCCGCCATCTTGTCTCTCGGTAGGATCGAGAGACAAGAGGAGACCAAAACAAAGGGGGAAATGAAGGAAAGAGGGCGAGGTAGACCCCTTCTGACCCCATAGGATTGATGAGGGGGATATTATAAAGCCACGCGGGGCCCAAAAAAAAAAAAATCCGATTTTTTTCGCCGTAGAGACGCGTCTTGGTACGCGAACCGGGCAGCTAACTGGGCAGCTAACCGGCAGTGTAACGGGAGTCTGAGGAGTAGCTGTTTGGCTGTCAACATTGTAAACAGTCCGGAGCGGCCGCCATCTTGTCTCTCGGTAGGATCGAGAGACAAGAGGTGGAAAAAAAAAAGGTGTAAATGAATGAAAGGGGTAAGGCAGACCCCTCCTGAACCCCTAGGATTGATGAGGGGGCTATTAAAGTTCCCTGCGGGGCATAAGAAAAAAAAATTGCGATTTTTCGCGGTAAAGGTGCTTCCTGGTACGTTAACCGGGCAGCTAACCGGCAGCGTAACGGGAGTCCGACATATTGTGTTTTTTGAACGTTTGTGATATGTGCACGTGTGGATTTTGTCTAATTAAGGTTAAAAAAAAAATATATATATCTTTAAGCGTGTTCTGGCGCGCTTACATTTTGGGTTTGGTTTGCGCTGCAGAGACGATACGTCACGGTGATGCGATGCATCATGAGGCGTCTCACGGGCTACGTGATACGTCACTTAATAAAGAATATATTTTACAGCTATAGATATTAGCTTTTAAAAAACCAATGAAATTCACAGAAAAAACCATAGGTTATAGACCATATATAGTTAGGAATTTGCATTTACAAAACCTTGAAAATTCACTGAAAAAACCATAGGTTATAGACCATATATAGTTAGGGATTAGCATTTAAAAAACCTTATTTTATTTGCACAAAACCATTGAAATTCCATATATAGTTAGTTGCACTAACTATATATCGCGGACCCGCAATCCACTGCTAATGATGTCACATATTACATCATTCATGACATGGTCAGTGACATCACTGATGACATCACTGATGACATCTCAAATGACATCACTGATGACATCACTGATGGCATCTCAAATGACATCACTGATGACATCACTGACATCTCATTTGACATTACTGATTACATCACTGATGATATCATTTATGTGATAATACATCTTCAGACTCTAATATAACCTTAGATACACTCAGTGTAAACAGGCACTCACAGACTGTCACACATCCATGGAGTTACTCACACACCTAGTCAGTCATGCAAAGAATCAATCACATCTCCATTTCCTCAACTATACAGTTATACACACCTTACTTATTCAAACATATAGTAACACATATTTACTCTCTTATACAATCCTTGATACAAGTTCACAATGATTCATACAGCCACTCACACATTCACTGGCTCTTATGTTCAGTTATTTATATATGTCAACTCTCACATGGAGTGTGTTTTACATATGTACTTACTTTGACATGTAGCACTGAGATATCCATTCACTCACCAATATACTCATGCACACAGTCAACTGTCCATACAGCTGTTTCTACATGCACTTTTGAACCCATACACCTAGGGAATCAACTGCTCACACATCTATGCACAGAGTTATACACCTCCCAGCCACCCACACACATACTCAGTCTCCCATACAAATACTTGGGCAACCATTCAATAACCCATATAGTTACTGATATAGCTACTGATTTAAACATGCAGCAGTTTACAGAACAACATAAATAATGATTGCCAAATTAAGACACTTTAATCACTACCCCATACACTCAGTGAGACACATTTAATCATTCTCTCATACAGTCAGTCATGCACCTACTAAATCCTTCATCCAGACACTTATACATCCACTCATTCTTCAATATGTAAGACATATTTTAACTTTACAGAAACATACAGTCACTGGGTGTTGTCATCAATGATGTCATCAGTGATGTCATCAGTGATGTCATTTGAGATGTCATCAGTGATGTCACTGACCATGTCATGAATGATGTAATATGTGACATCATTAGCAGTGGATTGCGGGTCCGCGATATATAGTTAGTGCAACTAACTATATATGGAATTTCAATGGTTTTGTGCAAATAAAATAAGGTTTTTTAAATGCTAATCCCTAACTATATATGGTCTATAACCTATGGTTTTTTCAGTGAATTTTCAAGGTTTTGTAAATGCAAATTCCTAACTATATATGGTCTATAACCTATGGTTTTTTCTGTGAATATATATATATGTATATATATATATATATATATATATATATACGTATATATATATATATATATATATATATATATATATATATATATATATATATATATATATATATATATTCACTGAAAAAACCATAGGTTTCACACCAGTTATAGTTAGGAATTAGCATTTAAAAAACCTATTAAATTCACTGAAAAAACCATAGGTTTCACATCAGTTATAGTTAGCTGGAAATTTTACTGATATAAAACCATTGAAATTCCCACGTTATAGTTAGATGGACTCACTATAACTTGCGCGTGCAATGCACTGCTGATGACATCACATATTACATCACTCATGACATGGTCAGTGACATCACTCATGACATCACTGATGACACCATCCAGTGAATGTGTGTCTTTCTGAAAAATAAATATATTTTATATATGTATATGTAAAAGTTGATGGAAGAATAAATGTTTACTTAAGTGTCTAAATGGATGGTTTTTAAAAATTGATTGGTTAACTGGCTTAATAAGACATCATCGATTCAGAAAAGGGGGTGGTGCTGAACAGAGTGTCTGAATTAAGCAGACCACTCTTACCCAGTCCAGAGATCAGGGCTTGATCCATCACCGTTATTTAGCTCACTGCACCATCCCAGCTCAGAACCTGGCTATAAGCAAATTAGTCTGTCCCTGGCCCAGTGCATCATGGGAACAGGGCAGACCAAACTACCAAGCCAATTCTTCACCAGACAGGAGACAAGCTACCGGGGACCGGTTTCTGGCATTTCAGCCGTCGTCGGCCCGGCTTGCTTGAATCCTGATGGTGCAGTGAGCAAGGGACTCATGTCTGAGTATACCCTGCCACACCTATAGTGGCCAAAAACGATTCAGAAAAGGGGGTGGTGCTGAACAGAGTGTCTGAATTAAGCAGACCACTCTTACCCAGTCCAGAGATCAGGGCTTGATCCATCACCGTTATTTAGCTCACTGCACCATCCCAGCTCAGAACCTGGCTATAAGCAAATTAGTCTGTCCCTGGCCCAGTGCATCATGGGAACAGGGCAGACCAAACTACCAAGCCAATTCTTCACCAGACAGGAGACAAGCTACCGGGGACCGGTTTCTGGCATTTCAGCCGTCGTCGGCCCGGCTTGCTTGAATCCTGATGGTGCAGTGAGCAAGGGACTCATGTCTGAGTATACCCTGCCACACCTATAGTGGCCAAAAACGATTCAGAAAAGGGGGTGGTGCTGAACAGAGTGTCTGAATTAAGCAGACCACTCTTACCCAGTCCAGAGATCAGGGCTTGATCCATCACCGTTATTTAGCTCACTGCACCATCCCAGCTCAGAACCTGGCTATAAGCAAATTAGTCTGTCCCTGGCCCAGTGCATCATGGGAACAGGGCAGACCAAACTACCAAGCCAATTCTTCACCAGACAGGAGACAAGCTACCGGGGACCGGTTTCTGGCATTTCAGCCGTCGTCGGCCCGGCTTGCTTGAATCCTGATGGTGCAGTGAGCAAGGGACTCATGTCTGAGTATACCCTGCCACACCTATAGTGGCCAAAAACGATTCAGAAAAGGGGGTGGTGCTGAACAGAGTGTCTGAATTAAGCAGACCACTCTTACCCAGTCCAGAGATCAGGGCTTGATCCATCACCGTTATTTAGCTCACTGCACCATCCCAGCTCAGAACCTGGCTATAAGCAAATTAGTCTGTCCCTGGCCCAGTGCATCATGGGAACAGGGCAGACCAAACTACCAAGCCAATTCTTCACCAGACAGGAGACAAGCTACCGGGGACCGGTTTCTGGCATTTCAGCCGTCGTCGGCCCGGCTTGCTTGAATCCTGATGGTGCAGTGAGCAAGGGACTCATGTCTGAGTATACCCTGCCACACCTATAGTGGCCAAAAACGATTCAGAAAAGGGGGTGGTGCTGAACAGAGTGTCTGAATTAAGCAGACCACTCTTACCCAGTCCAGAGATCAGGGCTTGATCCATCACCGTTATTTAGCTCACTGCACCATCCCAGCTCAGAACCTGGCTATAAGCAAATTAGTCTGTCCCTGGCCCAGTGCATCATGGGAACAGGGCAGACCAAACTACCAAGCCAATTCTTCACCAGACAGGAGACAAGCTACCGGGGACCGGTTTCTGGCATTTCAGCCGTCGTCGGCCCGGCTTGCTTGAATCCTGATGGTGCAGTGAGCAAGGGACTCATGTCTGAGTATACCCTGCCACACCTATAGTGGCCAAAAACGATTCAGAAAAGGGGGTGGTGCTGAACAGAGTGTCTGAATTAAGCAGACCACTCTTACCCAGTCCAGAGATCAGGGCTTGATCCATCACCGTTATTTAGCTCACTGCACCATCCCAGCTCAGAACCTGGCTATAAGCAAATTAGTCTGTCCCTGGCCCAGTGCATCATGGGAACAGGGCAGACCAAACTACCAAGCCAATTCTTCACCAGACAGGAGACAAGCTACCGGGGACCGGTTTCTGGCATTTCAGCCGTCGTCGGCCCGGCTTGCTTGAATCCTGATGGTGCAGTGAGCAAGGGACTCATGTCTGAGTATACCCTGCCACACCTATAGTCGCCAAAAACGATTCAGAAAAGGGGGTGGTGCTGAACAGAGTGTCTGAATTAAGCAGACCACTCTTACCCAGTCCAGAGATCAGGGCTTGATCCATCACCGTTATTTAGCTCACTGCACCATCCCAGCTCAGAACCTGGCTATAAGCAAATTAGTCTGTCCCTGGCCCAGTGCATCATGGGAACAGGGCAGACCAAACTACCAAGCCAATTCTTCACCAGACAGGAGACAAGCTACCGGGGACCGGTTTCTGGCATTTCAGCCGTCGTCGGCCCGGCTTGCTTGAATCCTGATGGTGCAGTGAGCAAGGGACTCATGTCTGAGTATACCCTGCCACACCTATAGTGGCCAAAAACGATTCAGAAAAGGGGGGTGGTGCTGAACAGAGTGTCTGAATTAAGCAGACCACTCTTACCCAGTCCAGAGATCAGGGCTTGATCCATCACCGTTATTTAGCTCACTGCACCATCCCAGCTCAGAACCTGGCTATAAGCAAATTAGTCTGTCCCTGGCCCAGTGCATCATGGGAACAGGGCAGACCAAACTACCAAGCCAATTCTTCACCAGACAGGAGACAAGCTACCGGGGACCGGTTTCTGGCATTTCAGCCGTCGTCGGCCCGGCTTGCTTGAATCCTGATGGTGCAGTGAGCAAGGGACTCATGTCTGAGTATACCCTGCCACACCTATAGTGGCCAAAAACGATTCAGAAAAGGGGGTGGTGCTGAACAGAGTGTCTGAATTAAGCAGACCACTCTTACCCAGTCCAGAGATCAGGGCTTGATCCATCACCGTTATTTAGCTCACTGCACCATCCCAGCTCAGAACCTGGCTATAAGCAAATTAGTCTGTCCCTGGCCCAGTGCATCATGGGAACAGGGCAGACCAAACTACCAAGCCAATTCTTCACCAGACAGGAGACAAGCTACCGGGGACCGGTTTCTGGCATTTCAGCCGTCGTCGGCCCGGCTTGCTTGAATCCTGATGGTGCAGTGAGCAAGGGACTCATGTCTGAGTATACCCTGCCACACCTATAGTGGCCAAAAACGATTCAGAAAAGGGGGTGGTGCGAATAAGACATCATCAGCAGTGCATTGCACGCGCAAGTTATAGTGAGTCCATCTAACTATAACGTGGGAATTTCAATGGTTTTATATCAGTAAAATTTCCAGCTAACTATAACTGATGTGAAACCTATGGTTTTTTCAGTGAATTTAATAGGTTTTTTAAATGCTAATTCCTAACTATAACTGGTGTGAAACCTATGGTTTTTTCAGTGAATTTCATAGGTTTTTTAAATGCTAATTCCTAACTATAACTGGTGTGAAACCTATGGTTTTTTCAGTGAATTTCATAGTTTTTTTAAATGCTAATTCCTTTGTATATCGAGTTTCTAACCTTTTTTTTTTTTTACAATTTGCTGTTTTTTTTTAAGTATTCATTTTTTTTATATAATTTTTTTCTTTTGCGCTCTGGGTGCGCGCTCCGGGAAGCTTTCAGCTAAGCTCTCCGGTAAGCTTTTCCGAGAGCTCATCTGAAAGCGCACCCAGAGCGCAACTGTCGTTCGTGAAAAAAAATATGAATGAAAAGTTAATAATAATGCAAAACATTTCGTACCATACAAATAAAATTAGTTTTTTTTATTAAGGAAAATGATTATGCATTTCTATAAAAGATTGATGACGTCACTTCGGCGCGCAACGTAAGTGCCCTCGGAAGCGCCTACGTGCGCGGCGCATAAACGCACGCAAAAGCGCCTACGATCGCGCCACGTTTGCGCCCCGGAAGCGCCTACGATCGCGCTGCGTAAACGCACCGGAAGTGCTCCGGAGCGCGCAGCGTAAACGCGTCGGGTCATGTGACCCTAAAATAACACTTTTCATTGGTTGCTAACAGTTTTTTTTTACAATGAATGAAATCCCCACCCATTTCCTTCACTTCTTCTTTCACTTTTGTGACTGAAAGACCTGCCTTTTTTGCTGCTCCATATTCCTGGATTCATCATGGCTGCCAGACCATCCAGCAGTGAAGATGACTCCAATGATTTCATTGATGAAGAGCCTCCTCAGCCGAAGGTCAAAGAACATTTCATCTGGAAATTTTTTAAGTTTCCAGCAGACCAGAAGAAGGTGAATGCACCAAAAGTAGAGTGCAGGATCTGCAAACAGGTCCTGTCACGGGGTAACCCCCAAAAAAAATACTCTTTTGGCAACTTCACCATGATTCGCCATGTGGAGAGGAGGCACCCCCAGAATTTTGCCCGGGAAAGTGTCAGGGCTCTGGCACAAGAGGTTCCCAGAGATGGGGCCTCTACATCAACAGGAGGAGCAACTTCTTCTGGAAGAGAACAATCACAGGGGCAGGTAGCAAACATTCAACCTGCATTTAACCATGGGGTCGTCAGATGCAGATACTGCAATCAACTCCTCACCTATGGGGAGCAAAGTGTCCTGCTCATGGTTCGGGCATTGGAGAACCATCACTGCCCTTCCCACCCCTAATTTTTTTCTTTTCTTTTTGCTCCTGTTGAGCAGTTTCTATTCCCTGTTTTTGTTCCTGTTCAGTTAAAAGAAGAAAACCAAAAGTTCTTTTCAGAACTACCTCCAATTCTCATCAAAGAGCTATAATCTTAAAAAATGAAGAGTAAGTGAAATATAGTGCATTGATAATTGAAAGGAGAATGAGTAAGAAAGAACAGAAAGGTATGAGAGGTGAAAGGAAGTGAAGTAGGAGGAATGAAAGAAGGTGAGTGTTAGAAAAGAAAGTTATGACACAGTGAATAAACTGGAGGCCTCATTTCTGAAAAGTGACGCATCGCTACGTGAAAACAGCGATGCGTCACTTTTCTGGACGCACTCCTTATGACATTCCAGATATGTCATATTTAATATATGACTAATCAATTCGCAAGGAGTTACAGATATGTCAGTATTTCTGACATATCTGTAAACACAAAAGTAACGCATTGCAGGAGTGCGTCACAAAAGTGACGCAACTCCAGTAATGTGTCCTTTCACATGGAAAAAGCACCATGTGAAAGGTTTGCTGTGAAGCAGGCGCAAGATTTTGGCGCAACAGCATCCTAAAAGTGACGCACTGCGTCATTATTACCAAGCTTTTTGCAAGGAACACCCCCTCTGCATGCATTATACCTGACACTATTTTTTAAAAAGTGACGCATCTAGGTACATGGGTCACTTTTTAAAACTCTGCGCCATATTGTATCTGCATCAGGTATAATGTATGCAGAGGGGGCAATCCCTCGCAAAAAGCTTGGTAATAACGACGTACTGAAATCTATGAGATTTCTCTGCGTCACTTTTAGGATGCTGTTGCGTCAAAATCTTGCGCCGGCCTCGCATCACTTTTATGTTTACAGATATGTCAGAAATACTGACGTATCTGTAACTCCTTGCAACATGATTCGTCATACATTAAATATGACACATCTGGAATGTCATAAGGACTGTGGACAGAAAAGTGACGCATCACACCAGCAGTGTAATAAAATGTGCCTCGTTGCACTATATTTAAAGGATGCAACAGCATCCTAAAAGTGACGCAGTGAAATCTCAAACATTTCACTGCGTCGCTATTACAAAGCTTTTAGTGGGGGAACACCCCCTCTGCATGCATTATACCTCACGCAGATATAATGTGGCGCTTGATTTTAAAAAGTGACCCATCTACCTAGATACATCACTTTTTAAATATAACGCAACGAGGCACATTTTTTTACACCACTGGTGCGATGCGTCACTTTTCTGTGCGCACTCCTTATGACATTCCAAGTAACGCATTGCTGGAGTGCGTCACAAAAGTGACGCAACTCCAGTAATGTGTCCTTTCAAATGGGGAAAGCAGCATGTGAAAGGTCTTGCCTCAGTCTAACACCTGCTGTAAAGCAGGCACAAGATTTTGACGCAACAGCATCCTAAAACTGACGCAGTGAAATCTCAAAGATTTCACTGCGTCGCTATTACAAAGCTTTTTGCGGGAGAACACCCCCTCTGCATGCATTATACCTGACGCTATTTTTAAAAAGTGACGCATCTAGGTACATGGGTCACTTTTTAAAACTCTGCGCCACATTATTTCTGCGTCAGGTATAATGTATGCAAAGGGGGCATTCCCCCGCAAAAAGCTTGGTAATAACGACGTACTGAAATCTATAAGATTTCTCTGCGTCACTTTTAGGATGCTGTTGCGTCAAAATCTTGCACCTGCCTCGCATCACTTTTATGTTTACAGATATGTCAGAAATACTGACGTATCTGTAACTCCTTGCAACATGATTCGTCATACATTAAATATGACACATCTAGAATGTCATAAGGAGTGCGCACAGAAAAGTGACGCATAACACCAGCAGTGTAATAAAATGTACCTCGTTGCACTATATTTAAAAAGTGACGCATCTAGATAGATGCGTCACTTTTTAAATATTGCATAACAATGCGCATTTTTTTACACCGCTGGTGCGTCACAAAAATTGACGCACAGGAGGCGCAAAACTAACAGCGCAAGGCCTTCATAAATATGGTCCTGGATTTTCCCCGTGCTTCGCCGGTGCGCGTACCATGCGCTTCCCCCGCGCAAAACGAAATTTTTTTTTTAATGCCCTGCAGGACCCTATTTTAGTCCCTACATCAAACCTAGGGGGTCAGAGGGGGTCTACTCTTCCCCCTTATGGTCATTTGCCCCTTTTTTTTTCAAACTTCTTGTGTCTCGATTTTACCGAGACACAAGATGGCGGCCGCTCCAGACTGTTTAGAATGTTTACAGACACCCAAGAGCCAATCAGCTTTCTGCGCGCAAGTCGCGTGTCGCGCCGGGAGCGCACTCAAGTGCGCGCACCGGAGAGCGCCTATAGATATATATATTTTTTTGAACCTTAATTACTCAAAATCCACTGGAGCACATATCTTGAGACATAGCAAAGGCACATCGGGCTACCAGTCCCTACAATTTTGCCAAGTTTGGTGTAAATCCATTCAGCCGTTCGGGCTAAAAGTGAAATTGACCGCCCTATGGAAATTAACATGGGGAAAATGCGTTTTGGGACCCCCCTTTTATCTCGGCCCCCGCATGACGTATCCCCCCCAAACTTTCAGGGAAGGACCGGAGCTCCGCGAGGCCATTTTCAGGAAATTTTCAGGCAGATTCGTCAACCGGTGCCAAAGTTATTCCAAATAGAATTTTGAGATTTAACATTGAAAAAAATCCTAACTATAACTACCTACTGGCGACCGCCAGTAGGTAATATATATATATATATATATATACATATATATATTACCTACTGGCGGTCGCCAGTAGGTATATATAGTTTGGATTTTTTCCCTATGGGATTTTTGAAAATTCTATGTCTAATAACTTTGACGTTTGTGGACGGAATTGGCTGAAATTTTCAGGAAAATGGCACATTTTGTTTCTGAGCAGCCCCTGAAAATTTGGGGGGGGTTCGTTAAGGGGGGCCCGAGAAAAAAGGGGGGTCCCAAAACGCGTTTTTCCCATGTTAATTTCCATAGGGCGGTTGGCCTCACTTTTAGCCCGAACAGCTGAATGGATTTGCACGAAACTTGGCAAAATTGTAGGGACTGTTAGCCCGATGTGCCTTTGCTAGGTCTCAATATATGTGCTCCAGTGGATTTTGAGAAATTAACCTTCAAAAAAAGATATATATCTGTGACAGCGCTCCGGTTCTCGTACTTGACGCGAAACGGAACTTCGCGAAGCGAAGCTGATTGGCTGTTCGGTGTCTGTCAACATTCTAAACAGTCCGGAGCGGCCGCCATCTTGTCTCTCTGTAGGATCGAGAGACAAGAGGAGGCCAAAACAAAGGGGGAAATTACCATAAGGGGGCATAGTAGATCCTCCTTGACCCCCTAGGTTTTATGTGGAGGTTTTAAAATGGCCCCGCAGGGCAAAAAAAAAAAAAAAAAATTTTTTTTTTTGCGTGGGAAGCTCCCGGTTCGCGAACCGGGAAGCGTTCTGGGGAGCGTACTATAAGGAAAAAAGAATGATAGACTTTTCAAATACTGTATGTTAATTGATTGTTGGTTTTGTTGATTATTTTTTTAATTTCTTTATTTTTAAGCAATTATTTATTATTGTGATTGTGTTTCATAATTTAATAAACTTTCTAACATTTCACTGTCTGAAATGTAATTATTTTCATTGAACATAGTTTGTAGTCTCTGAGGGTGTAAAATGTCCTCATTTTGAAGGAGGTCATCTACTGCTTGCACACATTGCAGTAGTTCTTGGTCCCAAGTTTCATCCATAAATTCAATGTCATTTGGATCAATTATTTCTTGGCTGCTCTCTTGCAGGACAATTTGGAATTCAACTTTGTGTTCGCCTTCCATTTTGCCTGAAATTTGGATAAAAAAATATGTATTAGTAGAGATAGGGCACTGTTGGGATTAATTTTAGATAGGCAGTTTTTATCAGTGAATTTATCTTTGGGCAGTGTATAGTATAAGAGTGGAAGTAGGAATATAAAAAAGTGTATGTGATTTAACGTAAGTAAATAAATAATTATACAAGAGAAGCCTAACTCCATCCATAACTATAACAGAGAAGTCTATCTAAATCTATAACTACTACAGAGGGATAGTATATAACTATCAGAAAAAGTTTACCATATTAATTTATAGTGCACAATATACTTCAGTTTTAAAAATAACAACTTACCTTTACAAAGAAGTTGAAGTGTTTAGTGAAAATTCAATTGAAATGTACAACAAGAAGTAGTAGTCAAAATGGCTGTGTTTCCTTCTCTTCCTTTATATATATTCAGGTATATAACCAATCAAATGTCAGGTAATAAAAGTAGAAAATGAAAGTAACATTTTCATTGGTTGTCATTTCCAACACTTCAGATGTGTTTTGTGAAGTAATTTACCTCTCGGTATTTAGAGAGGTCTACAGGCTAAATGGCTAAATGAAATTTCAATCAAATTTGTGAAAATGAAAGGGATTGTTATGTAGTATGAGCTAATTTATATTTGGTGCGAGTGTCTCTAGTCGTTTTTCTGTAAATTACTTTCCCACCTTTTTTTTGGACCGCGGCCCGGTTCGCGAACCAGCAGCGTTACGGGAGTCCACCATTTTGTGTTTCGGTCGAATTAAGATACAAGATGGAGGGCAAATAATGTTCAGAATGGGTAGAAGGGGGCACGGTACAAGTATCTTGACCCCCTAGGTTTTCTGAGGGTGGCTGAGGAGGCCCATATGTGCGGGAAAAAAACATTTTTTTTTTAAATTTTGCGCAGTTAGCTTCCGGTTCGCGTACCGGGTAGCACTCCGGGGAGCGTAGTTTGTTGAAATTTAGAGAAAAAAGTTAGAGTAAAATAATAATTGTATGTGATCAGATGTAGGGTAGCTCTGAGAAGAGCTTTTGGGTTTATGGTACATTTTGGTACTTATAAGTAGGTACCAATGCACAGTCTTAAATTCAAAATGAAAATTCTGTTGCCCTCATCTGAGAAGTGAACTCCATCTCCTCTGTAGATATCTTGCATGCAGTAACGCAAGTTATTGTTGTACATGGAGCCCATTCCATGGTCTCTCATGTAAGCTGAAACAGATTTGTTTACATGCTTCCTCGACTTCTCAATTTGTGGACAAAATTGGTTGGACCACCTCCATTTCTGTCTTTGGCATATATTTGAATATACCAAGGCAGTTTGAGGAAAAAGTGCCATTAATTGCTCAAAGGTGTCCTTTAAAAGCATTTCCAGACCTACCCCAGTCAAAGTGCCCAAATCATTACCTCCACAGTGCACAATTAACAGGTCAGGTTTTGGCAAATGCATAAAGGTTTTCACCAATGGTATCAATTGGTGACATTTTAATCCTCTTTGGCCCAACCACTTAATTTCCACATCTTGTAAATTGAGGTTAGGTAAATTTCTGTTCTCAGCATACCTTTGAGCCCAGTAGATGTAACTATGCCCAACAATCCAGACATAAAACATGGCGAGAGAAGGTTGTGCTGCAGTCAGATGAAGTGTGGTAATGAAAGGGCAGTTGAAACAGTAGGAGTTTGTAAAGAAAAAAAACTGTGGAGTTTCAGTGCTAATGATTCATTAGCAGTGATTGGTGGATTTCCATTTCTGAAAACAGAAAGTTAGGGTGCATGGATGTGTTCTTTGAAAGATGTAATTTGAATGGTCAAGGAAAAAACATTTAATGGAAGATTGCACTGGATACGCAGGTGCACTGAGAGTTCAGAGTTCAATTGAAACATTGTTGTGTGAACTTGCAAACATCAGAGGTCTTTCAGGAGGTGGTTGCTAAGCAAAAAAGGCAGAGAGGGCAGAGGGGGGAAGGGTTTTGATTTGAAAAAAGTGAGGGAAGACTTATGATTGGCTAATATGAGAGATATGTGTAATGAATATCAGCATTTCTGTGCTTTCTATAGCTGCAGCCTCTGGAGTGCATACTCTTTGTTCTGCTGAAGACAATTTGGTGTATTTCTGAGACTGTTTTGAAACTCAAAAAGTATTTGCTAAGGTGAGAAAAGATTTATTTAATTTAGATAGAGAATAGTATGATTTAAGGAGAAAATGATGAAGAAAGCTGTGTTTTTAAAATGATGCTTTGTCTCAAGTGATATACAAATAGATTTTGTTTCTTTGAGAAATTGTAATTGCATATTCTGTGTAGAAATCTTGCATGCAGTAACGCAAGTTATTGTTGTACATGGAGCCCATGGTCTCTCATGTTAGCTGAAACAGATATGTTGTGTTTAAAAACGACTTTTGAAAACAAATACATTTCTGGATATGTACTGCTAGAGCTTCATAGGTTGTTTGGGCCATATTTATAAGGCATTTGAGTGTCTATGATGTTATTTTTCCCATTTTAATTGAAGAGCTTTCTCCATGGGGCAAGTTTCTTGTAAATATGCTCCCATCTGTGCTTGGCAAATTTAGATTTTGATTATGGGAGTTACATAGCCATGTTAAAAATGACCCAAAAATGGTGCAAGGGCAATCTAAAAAACGCTTTCATGTGTCTTAAGGACGTTTTTAGTCATTTCCTCTTGAATGTAGGTATACAATTGATTTATATGTTGTGTTTAAAAACGTTTTTTGAAATTAATTACATTTCTGGATATGTACTGCTAGAGCTTCATAGGTTGTTTGGGGCATATTTATAAGGCATTTGAGTGTCTATGATGTTATTTTTCCCATTTTAATTGAAGAGCTTTCTCCATGGGGCAAGTTTCTTGTAAACATGCTCCCATCTGTGCTTGGCAAATTTAGATTTTGATTATGGGAGTTACATAGCCATGTTAAAAATGACCCAAAAATGGTGCAAGGGCAATCAAAAAAACGCTTTTATGTGTCTTAAGGACGTTTTTAGTTATTTCCTCTTGAATGTAGGTATACAATTGATTTATATGTTGTGTTTAAAAACGTTTTTTGAAATCGATTACATTTCTGGATATGTACTGCTAGAGCTTCATAGGTTGTTTGGGGCATATTTATGAGGCATTTGAGTGTCTATGATGTTATTTTTCCCATTTTAATTGAAGAGCTTTCTCCATGGGGCAGGTTTCTTGTAAATATGCTCCCACCTGTGCTTGGCAAATTTAGTTTTTGATTATGGGAGTTACATAGCCATGTTAAAAATGACCCAAAAATGGTGCAAGGGCAATCAAAAAACGCTTTCATGTGTCTTAAGGACATTTTAAGTCATTTCCTCTTGAATGTAGGTATTCAATTGATTTATATGTTGTGTTTAAAAACGTTTTTTGAAATCAATTACATTTCTGGATATGTACTGCTAGAGCTTCATAGGTTGTTTGGGGCATATTTATGAGGCATTTGAGTGTCTATGATGTTATTTTTCCCATTTTAATTGAAGAGCTTTCTCCATGGGGCAAGTTTCTTGTAAATATGCTCCCACCTGTGCTTGGCAAATTTAGTTTTTGATTATGGGAGTTACATAGCCATGTTAAAAACGACCCAAAAATGGTGCAAGGGCAATCAAAAAACGCTTTCATGTGTCTTAAGGACATTTTAAGTCAATGAGGAAACACAGGTGATGTAATTCTGAAATGAGGAAAAGAAACTCCACATTTTTCAATTACATCACTAGTGTTTCCTAAGTTTATGAATGACATTGTGCAGATGAAGTTTAGGTCTGACCACAGATTCAAAAGAGGTCTGCCCTTTGTTCAAGAGTGAAGTGGACATGACTTACTTCATTGGTAGGCCTTCACATGTATTATCTCCTTTGTATTCTTCAACAAGCGAAAATCTCATCTGCAACCGTGAGTTGGCCTCACCTCAAACAAACAAAACAGGTGATGGACCGAATGTGGATCAATGTCACACATTCACCCCAGTCCAAAGATCTGGGCCCAAACAAACCTCTGGATAGGCCACACCTTATCGTCATCCTGAATCAATCATTTAAAATGTTAGGGAGAGATTTATGATAGGTGTATGCCTGTTTTGTACCACTGTGCGTCACTTTTGTGACGCAGTGGTGGTGCAAAAGATTTGCTATGTTAAATAATAAGTAGGGTGTAAAGTTTTTGATGACTGTTATTCATTTACTGTTTGGTAATAGTGGTTAATAACATTTTTTTTAATATTTTATCACAGATTCAACTGCAGATCATTTCAAAATTTGAAAATGCCAACTAAAAATCGAATTAGAAAGGCTAGAAAACGTCAAAGACAGCAAGTTCAGCTATTACTGCAGCAGTCCTCTCCCAAAAAAACTTGTCAAATCACCAAGAAAGCGCCGGGTAAGACCACGAAATCATTCATAAGAAATATTTGTAGTAAAAAAAGTATTTCTACAGAAAATGTTTCAGTCCAGAAAAAGAGAAGCAATTTAAACGGAAAGGAAAGACCAATCAAAAATGTTACTGCTAGAGCAAGAGATAACTCTGTGCATGATAGTAGAAGGAAACAACAGTTTAGGGACATTCGAAAACGAATGTTCCGCAACAGGATAATAGTTAATTTATTAAAAAATATTAAGAAAGGCCAACAGAAAGTGGCATTTTTTAAGAAAAAGAAAAATGTAGAGAAAATTATTGATCATGCTTTCGAAATTAGGCGAAAGTTATTTATTTTGGTAATCAATAGAATTAGGAAACTAAACAAGGTAATTTCTGATTTCAAATCAAATAGTAGATGGAAGAGAGTAGTTAATCGAAGTAATTTTTGTGAAGTTTTTTCCGGAGAATGGATGCATAGTTCAAGTTGTGAGGCATTTTTTAATGAGGAGAGTTATTTTCAGGATAATGATTTGGTGCTTGCAGTTGACACCAGTGGTCGAGCTTATGAAGTGAAGGATGGTTGTCCAGTTGAAAAAGAAAAACTTGTGACAACAGAGATAGAAGAGGTGTTAGGTAATGAGGTTTTAGAAAGACGTCCTAAAGTTCCTGTGTACATTTGGAAGTGTAGTTCTATTTGCAGTGTGCGACAGGATTCCATCAATTTGCTTTGTGATTTTGTACGGACATTTAATAAGAAAATTTTGAAGTTGTTGCAAGAATTAGATCCTTGCAGAGTAAGAGAAGTGACAGGTTTGCGTGGTCATTCACTGGCTTGTCTTTCCAGGAGAGTATGCCAGAGTGTTTTTCATCATTTCAGGATGCTAGCAGTGCATCATAATAAAGTGAGGAAATTAGTCAGAATGTTGTATTATGCTAAGAGTCCAGCAATTATGCTTAAACAATTATGTGCTGCTCTTTTGCATGGTTCTGAAATAGATGTCAAGAATATTTGTGAAGAAATTGAGTTTTGTTACTTTGGAAGTAAAGATGAGAATGTTCAAATTGACTCAGAAGTAGAGGGTAATGTTGAAGATAATGTACAGGTTTCCAGTACAGATAATTTTCAGAAGGAAATTGCCACGTTTCAGGTGAAATCAAGTGAGAGGCCTAATTTCACTTGTGTGTGTTGTCGACGCACTTATTATAAGAATCAGATTAAGTTAGTGGATTTATATGCAAAAAGTGAAAGGGAAAATAATAGTGAATGGAAGGATTTCGCAACATACTTGATGGTAGAAAATTGTTTTGATTTGGGATCGGATCAACGTGTGTGTACTTATTGTTGTAACAAATTAAACCAAAACCAGATGCCTGCTAGGGCGGTTCATAATAATCTGGAATTGGTTGAGATTCCTTCTGAATTGAAGGATTTAAATACTTATGAATCTATTTTGATTCAAAGTATCCATCCCTTTCAGGCTATTGTAAGAATGGAGCCAAAGACAGGGAAGTTGCCTCCATCAGATTTACAGAGAGGATTAAAGGGAAGAGTTGTTTATTTGCCTCTAGATTTGAACAAAAACATTAACACAATTGGAGTAGAAAAAGTGGAAGAGGAACCTCTGGTTATCTTAGTTAATGGGGTTCCGACAAAGAATAAGAAAATATGGCAAGATTTAGTGGATGTTAGGAAAGTCAAAAAGGCAACATTGTATTTGAAAAAAAATAATAAGTACTATAAGAATGTATATGTTGCAGAAGAGGAAGTAAGTGATGAAGACTTAACTGCAGGTCATTAGTAAAACACTGTACAGAAATCTCTTTGTTACTAGACGAACACTCTCCTGATGCTATGTTCCTAACTGAAACGTGGCTGAACCAAGACTCTCAGCCGGACCTAGCACAGGCTATAATTCCAGGATACCAGATAGCGCGGGTTGATCGACCACTAGGTAGAGGTGGCGGCCTCGCGATTATCTACAAAGAGAACTATGTCTGCCGCTGTTTAGCGGACGACATTGAGGACTGCGAAAACCTCTCTTTCTCTATCGAGTTCTCCCCCAACTCTAGTTTTTCCGGCATCCTCATTTATCGCCCCCCGGGTTCCACCGGACAATTCAATACTTCTCTCATGTCAGTGGCCTCACAGCTGGTTGTCTCCCCCTCCAATTTCACCAATCTGGGAGATTTTAATTTTCATTTTGACAACTTGCTAGATCCCACGGCATCAGAGATACAATCAAACCTGGCCGCCATCCAATTAGAGCAACGAGTTCCTTCGGCCACACACGAAAAGGGGCATCTTCTGGATCCTATTTTCAGTAATAGCGACCAGCTCAAAGTAGGCCTTATTAACAAGCTCCCATGGACCGATCACTTCCTGATAGCGTTCACCTGGACTACAAGTAAACCACCCCCTTCCCTGTTTACATCCAGGAAAACTCGAAACTGGTCAAAACTTCCTTTTGACAACTGGACGAAGACTCTCAGTAACACCAGACCCTCCCTCTCTCACAACCCTACATCCAGTAACATCAGATATGAAGACTGGCTAATAACCTCTTTGGACTTAAGTCTCCCATCATATCCATCTAGATCAAAAAGACAGAGCAAATCAGCCCCATGGTATTCAGAAGATCTTAGAAACCAGAAACGCCTATGCAAGAGACAAGAGAGGAAGTGGCGCATATTCTACAACCAAGCCGAAAAAACTATTTACAGGGAAATGATTAGGGAGTACAAAATGGCCATAAAAAATGCGCAAGCAGCCTACTACACCCATAAAATAACAGTGGCAAAATCAAAACCGAAAGAAATATACCACATAGTAAACTCTCTGACAAAACCACCCCCGCCCGCCTCAGACAATAACAATTCATTGTCCAAATGCAATGACTTGGCTGAATTCTTTTTCCAAAAAGTAAATAAAATATACTCTTCTTTCCTTAACTCACCTACTGATCTGTCCCCTCAATGCTTGGACTCTGCCCTGGATAGGGACATTGAGCTGAAATCGTTTCCCTTGATAACAATGGAAACTTTAAAGAAACTAGCCCTACAAATAAAAACCGGTTCCCCTTGTGATCCGGCCCCTCCAGGCCCACTGGGTCTAGCCAGTGACATTATCTTCCCCACCCTGCTAGAACTGCTGAACTCTTCTATACTGAGTAAGACAGTACCCGTAACCTGGAAGCATGCAATGGTGCGGGCCCTCCTAAAGAAACCCTCCCTGGACCCAGCTAATGCGGGTAACTACCGTCCAATCTCCTTGCTCCCATGGGCGTCAAAAATCCTGGAGAAGCACGTCAACACCATCCTGACGACATTTCTCGAGGACAACCACCTCCTTGATGCTTCCCAGACGGGTTTTCGCCCCAAACATGGGACAGAGACTGCCCTACTAGCTGTAACCGAGGAGGCAAGACGGATCTTGGATCGAGGGGGATCAGTGGCAGTGATCCTCCTCGATCTAAGCGCCGCGTTCGACACGGTACACCACAAGATCTTGTTGAACCGTCTTGCCGACCTGGGAGTATCCGGAGATGCCCTGTCGTGGCTGGAATCCTTCCTGTCAGACAGAACCTTCCAGGTCTTCGACGGCACATCTGTATCCTCCAGTAGGCCACTGGGGTGCGGGGTGCCGCAGGGCTCTTCCCTAAGCCCTACGCTCTTCAATGTGTACATGAGGCCGCTGGCTGGGATTGTTCGTCCGCATGGTGTTAATATCATCTCCTATGCGGACGACACCCAGCTGGTGGTCTCCCTTTCACAGAAGAGCGGTCTCAAGACTCCACCTGACCTGGCGGCCTGCCTGGAGGACGTAAAAAGGTGGATGTCGAGCTCATGCCTGAAGCTTAACGATGATAAAACGGAGCTTATGCTCCTTGGCCCAGCAACTCCTTCCACTCTGGAGCTAATATGGCCCTCTAGTATGGGCACTCCCCCTCTCCCCAAAGACAATATCAAAAGCCTGGGAGTATGGCTCGACAAATCGCTGAGCCTAAATACTCAGGCCACTAAGGTGTCAGCCACTTGTATTGGCCTTCTCAGGGTAATCAAAAAAATTCTTCCCCTCCTTCCATTCGAGGCCAGACAAATTGTCATACAGGGCCTGATACAATCACGGCTGGATTTCAACAATGCCCTTTATCTTGGAGCCCCGGATTATACTCTACAAAAACTTCAGCGCACTCAAAACTGTGCTGCCCGGGCGCTCCTGGGAATCCCTCGGAGGACCTCAATAAAATCCGGCCTAAAAACTCTACACTGGCTGCCTGTCAGGGATAGAGTAAAATTCAAGGCTCTCTGCATCGCCCACCAGACTTTCTGGAGAACGGGCCCAGAAATCAACTCTTCCCTGATCTCCCCATACCAACCCAATAAAACTCTACGCTCCTCAACTGCTACACTTGCCAAAATCCCTCGAATATTTAGAACTAGAGCAGGAGGACGCTCGTTCTCATACAACGTTGCCAAACTGTGGAACACCCTCCCTCTGCAGATGCGAAACAATACAAATCTCACCAGTTTCAGGAAACAGCTTAAAACCCTCCTGTTCAACAACTAGTAACCTCAGTGGTCAGGTTTGTTTGGTTTAGCTCCAGCGCCTGGATGCCTCAGGGCAACTGCAGCGCTTTATAAGCCTAATTTTCATTTCATTTCATTTCATTTCAAGACGATAGCGATTTGTGTGCTGGCCAAATTGAGAAAGTAGAAGCCTCTAAAAGTGAAGAAATATATGAACATTATAGTGTTCATCCTTTGCATTCCAAGGAAGTCATGGGGAATGCTATTGAGTTGTTTCAAATGAAACAAGCCAAAGGGAGTCCAATCAGTGTTTGGGAGGAAAGTTTGGAAGCTCGGTGTTTCCCACAGCTATTTCCAACAGGTCAAGGAGGAAGATATGATGAGCGACCACATCAAATTCCTGCTTCTGAATACCGGACTTTACGCTTGTATGCAGAAGATCCTAGGTTTCGTCAATGCATTCCCTATTTGTTTCATCTCCTGTTTGAAAGCGATCTGTCTGGACTGTCATATGCAGTGAACCACATCTTGAAAAGTGGTATACAGATGCGAAACATCTCGGCAAGTGACTTTATGCATAAAGTCAATGTCCAAGACAGTATTTTGGATTCTCACCGAATTAATCTCATGGCGTGTCAGCGTGGTACTAATGAGTACTGGTACCGTCGTCATGGTGATTTAAAATGTATGCTGAGGAACTTAGGAACTCCGACATGGTTTCTCACTCTGAGCTGTGCCGAGTATGGCTGGTAAGACTTACTTGAATTTCTACGAGAGGCAAATGGAAACATTGAAAACATTGAATTCAAGACACCCGGAGAACTGTGTTCTTTGGATCCAGTAAATGTATGCAGGTACTTCAATCATAGATTTGAAGCTATGATGTCTTTCATCATGAATAAGAAGAATCCACCTCTTGGAGAGGTGTTGGATTTCTTCTGGAGAAAGGAGTACTAAGCAAGAGGTGCTCCTCATATACATATGCTGCTGTGGATCAAGGATGCACCTAAATTTGGAACAGATCCGGATGACTTAGGGATGAGTTTCATAGAACAGTATTCTACGTGTGCTGTTCCAAACGCAACGGAGAAGAAAAGCCTAAGAGAACAAGTTCTACGTTTCCAAAGCCATCGTTGTGGAAAGTACTGTCGTCGTAAATTCAAAAACAAGGACAAGTTCTACACCAAATGTCGTTTCAACTTTCCACGACCGGTGATTTCTAAAGGAAGAGTGAACAGTTTGATGTCTTCTCTGCGACATAATGTGATGAGGAAATCACCCAAAAATACATACAATTTGAAAAGGAACAAAGAGTCCAAGTACATCAACGACTACAACCTTGTGATTTTGTCCATGTGGAATGCTAACATGGATATACAGTTCGTGGCTGACAACTGTATGGCTGTGGCTCGGTATGTGACATCTTACATCACCAAAAAAGAAAAGACAGAATTGAAGGATATGTGGGAGGACATTTCCCATGAAAAGAGCCTCAGTAAGAAGTTGTACAGTTTCAGTCTGAAGATGTTGTCGCATCGAGAAATTGGAGCTTACGAATGTTCTGACCGGTTGTCTTCAGCAAGTCTTTATGCCAAATCCAGGAGTATCGTTTGGGTGAGTCTTGGTCTTGCTGCAACGCGTAATCGAGTTCTGAAACCTGTGCGGGAAATTGAGTATTTGGCGGAAAATGAGCCAAACAGTACCGACATTTTGAAGACCAACATGTTGGATACATATTATCCAAATCGAAGCAGTCACCTTGAGAATGTTTGTTTGTATGAGGTTCTACAAAATTACATATTCAAGAGGAACATCAAAGAAGATATTGAGAAAGGAGTGTATGCTGTAATTGGAAGTGAGGGATGTCTGGTCAAGCAAAGAAAATGCCAATTAGTAAACCATTGAAAATTGAGTGGCGAATCTCCAGAAAAAAAGGAGTTTTTCTATTTAGCACTTTTGCAACTTTTCAAGCCTTGGCGTGCAGAAGAGGAACTGCTTGGAGATTTCCTCTGTTACGAAGACTCTTTCACTTCCGCCAAGGAGACCATAGAATGTCCTGCTTTTCCCAAATATCAAGAAATGTTGACTTTGGAAATTGAGCAGGAAGCAACGATTGCAGCCGAGATTGCCAGAGACAGTTCTCAGGACAGTCAGAGTTCTGTTTCATTGAGTCAGGATCCACTAGGAGGACCTATTATCGAAAATGAAGCTGCCACTGCTATGAATGAAGTGGAAAGAGCCATGGCACATGCTCAGGAGGATGCGGTTAACTTAGAAGACTTGGAAAAACAACTCAACGTTGAGCAGAGGAAAATATATGACAAAGTTACCAAGCAAATTGATCATGGATTAAGTCATGAGAAGAAAGAGTGCTCATGTACGTCGTTGAAGCCTGTCCGACTGTACGTGAGTGGAGAAGCGGGAACTGGAAACAGTTTCCTCATTAAAGCAATTTCTTGTTATTTGCAGGAAAGGACTGGTCATAGCTGTCTTGTGTTGTTACCGCTCCAACTGGACTGGCAGCACATAACATTAAAGGGATTACTTTGCATCGTCTACTGATGCTGCCAGTGGAGCATGACAACAAAATACAATACCACAAGTTATCTGGAGATGCTTGTTGTGAAGTTTCAAGAGTCTTGAGGAAAATGAAACTTCTTATCATTGACGAAGTAAGCATGGTTTCCAATGTCATGCTTGCCTTTGTGCATTTGAGAATGCAAGAAGTTCTTAAAACTGAGTATGATGTGTTATTTGGTGGCAAACACATCATTGTTTTCGGAGATCTTCTGCAGCTGACACCAGTAAAAGGACAACCTGTGTTCAAAATACTCACGCATGAAGATACCAGGAAGTGCCTAGGGAGCATTGGCAACGTCAATATATGGTTAAACTTCAATTATGCTGAACTGCATGAAAATATGCGTCAGGCAAAGGATGAAGATTACAAGAATATTCTACAAGATATTAGAATTGGAAAAGTGACCGAGCATGGGAAAGAAGCTTTAAATGCACGATTACTGTCAAATTTATATCCAGAACAAGACGTTGTGCCTGAGAATATTTTTCAGAAAATTACTGAGAAGAAATCCGGAATATGTTTGATGCCAACTCTTGCAGAATGTGCCATCTTCAACAACAAAATGTTGCATTTAGAAAATCAAGAGATTGTGAAACTGGAAGCTATTGACAGAATAGAGCATATGGGATCAACAATTATTTTGTCTGAGAATTTGAAATCAAAATTGGATGCATTAGAGAAGACAACATCTAAAACAGCGGGTTTTGAAAAGACTTTGAATGTGTGTTTAAATTGCCGAATCATTTTGAGAAGGAATTTACATGTTGAAAGAGGTCTGGTAAATGGATCAATGGGTAATGTTGTTGATTTTGAGAAATACAGAAGTAGAGATGGAATTGAATTTTTAAAAATTAAATTTGATGGCATTAAGGAAGTACAGCTAATTGGTCGTTGTTCTGCTAGGTTTTTGCTTGTTAAAGACTTATATGTTCGCCGTAAGCAGTTTCCTGTTTGCTTGGCATATGCGGTGACAGTCCATAAATCGCAAGGTTTAAGTGTAGATAGTGCATTGGTGAATATTGGCAGTTCTGTGTTCAAGTAGGGTATGGCATATGTGGCATTGTCGGGATTGTACTTGATTGACTGTGATGTCACAAACACATTGTGTTAAGGAATACAATAGGTTAAGAAGGTTAAGAATACAATAGGTTAAGAAGAGAGTATGCGCCACATTTGCCTCAATATCCTTTGTTTGAGAAACGTGTGGTAGGCCGGAAACGAAGAAATATCAGTAATAGTAGGGAGGTTGTAGCAAAAAGCCCAAAAGTTGATGAACCGAAAATTGTAAGCAGAAAGAAAACGGATTCTGTTGAAGATGTTGTCGGTTTTCAATTTGAAAACAGTTCTGGTGTCAACTGCTATGCAAATGTAGTGGTTAATGTTCTCTTTTCACTAGAGACTTTAAAAGAACAGATTGTGTTCAATTCGGAACAAAGTTTATGCTGTTTGTTGAATTCTGTGTTAGAGAAATGTAGCACTGATCGAACAAAAGTAGAAAGTGTGTCTGAAGTTCGTTATCTGTTAGACGAATGTTCAGGTCAAACAGACTTCTCTGAAAATATTCAGCAGGATTGTCAGGAGTTTTTAATGTATATGCTTGATGTATTGCAAGATGAGGGTGTAGATGTAGATCACCTGTTTGGACTTTCTTATCAATGGCAGCATGACTGTGAGAACTGTAGGGTATCAAGTACATCTAGTGTAGACTCAGAAAGATTTATATATTTAACTTTGCCAGACAGTAAATCAGTGTCCTTTAATAAGCTAGTAAAAGCAGCTGATCACAACATGGAGTGTAGCCAATGTAAATCTGAAATGATGTCAACATTATTTATACGAAGATATGGCCAGTATGTCATTTTAATGTTCCAACGATGTAGGCCTGATGGAACAAAATTGACAACTTTAATAAAAAAGTTTGTTGCTTCGCAGTTGTCAATATCAGGAAGGACTTTTGTAACTGTAGCAATAATCTATCATGACGGTCCTTCAACAACATCAGGACATTACACAGCTTATTTAAAGTCTAGAAACGGCTGGTCATTCTGCAACAATTCTTTTATAACTTTCAAAAAAAAATTGCCTTATGACCTTAAAAATTCTTACCTGGTGTTTTTAAAACCAAAATTTTAGGGAAAGAATCTCGGGATGTGCTCTGAGGAATTTCAAGAGGTTCATGGAGTAGAGGGAATGTAAGTCTGCAATGCTGTCTAAATTATTGGTCCAAAATTTTGATTATAATGTCATTTTAAAAATCCAACTATATAAACCTGATGCAAGTAAGTCTGCTTCATAGTAAGCAGTATCAGTGTGATAGGAAAAGTAGAACATGAGTGAGCAAGAAGAGTAAGATATTAGTAGTCCAGGATTGTGAAAGTAATCTTAAACGTTTTCTTTCTGAAAGTTGCGAAAATAGAAAATGACGGGATTTGCTTACAAGAATTCCAAGAGTTGTAAATCGCTCTAACATGATTTGGCCATGTGGAAACATGTGGTAGAATGTGAGAAGTCTTTTATTGTATGTAACATATTTTTCAAAACGATGGAGGTTTTCTTTCAGAAAGTGGCGGGCTGAAAATATTAATAGCACAAAGGAGTGTAAGCTATTCATAGGACATCCTTCGACGTCATGGAAAGTAAGTTAATTTTAAGGAGTTTTGAATTCAGATTTCTTATGTTGTATGGGTTTTTTAAACACAATCATTTTGATTGTGTTTTTTTTTCCCCGCTGTTACATGATGAATACCTTCAAGTCACTGTTTTAGTGAAATTTGATACATTCTGAGAACAGCAAAAATAAACCATTTAACATGTATAATTAATTCTCTACTTTTTGTACTTATGATATACATTTAGAAATGTGAGGTAGATATGGAGAAACTGAGGCTTCTGTAAGTGTCAAAGTTAATGCTTACAGTGCTGCACTTCTGGGTACTGTTTTTTTTTTAAACCTGAATAGGCCTCACCTCAAACAAACCTCTTGAAAGGACACATCTTATTTGCATCCTGAAACAATCATTTAAAATGTTAGAGACAATTTTATGATGGCTTTACATCTCTTTTGCGCTTCCATTGCATCACTATTGTGAGACATCAGCAGTGCAAAAGATGCACCATGTTCCAAAATAGGCCTCACTTCATCAGCATCAAGATACTGTTTGTTTAAAATATATATCTTTAGGACTGTGTAGGGGACGTAGAGAAGCAGAGGCTTCTGTAAATGTCAAAGTTGTTGAAACACTGTTTGTTCTTGAACCTTTTCCCTTGTCTTTTCTAATTTTTAAATACATGTTTTAATATTTTTGAAATGTTTGTTCTCTCTTTCACAGATTGAAAGTATGAAAAAAGAATTGAAAAAGTTAACAAGAATTATACGGTAAATGTTTTCTACTCTTTTCGTTACATTTCAATCACATTCACCTACTATAGGGCTTCAGACTATAGAGCTTTAAACAAAGATTATTTAAATGTGCAAATTTGGAGCTGTGCCCGTGGGTTTTGGTTCAATACACAAGTGCATTGACCTAAAATGCGTGTGCACATTACCAAATCGCCGTCTGTTTCCTCAGGCGTACTCCTCCCACACCTTTGAAGTGAAGTTTAGCTTCACTATAAACGCCCCGGCTGCTTTGCCTTCTCATTCTACTGTCCCGCTTCGTCCCCTCCCCTGTCTGCCGTGTGCATTTCTCCTCTCCCCCCCCCCTCACAGTAACGTCACTCACACATGCAACGCCATTCACACACGCAACGCCATTCACACACGCAACGCCACTCACACACACAACGCCACTCACACACACAACATCACTCACACATACTACGCCATTCACACACGCAATTCATCCACGCAATGCCACTAATCCACGCAATACCACTCATCCACGCAACACCAGTAATCCACACAACGCCAATTATCCACGCAATGCCTCTCATCCACACAACGCCACTCATCCATTTGTAAAACCAAAAGAACAAACTCTTCTATTGTGAAACCTATTGCATTTTCAATGCTTGATTCTTTCACTTCCTTATGTATTTTGTTTTCCACAATTATATCCTCTTCCTTCTTTTCTTAGGTAAATAAATCTATTAAACACCATTTCTGGTTTAGTCCCTATAGCTGTCTTTCTTTTAACATTACTCTCTGTTTTCTTCCCTTGTACTTACTCCTTTATTTTTATTTTTTTTAAATTGGAGTTAGCTCCCGGTTCGCGAACCGGCGAGTGAACCGGAAAGCGAACTAAAAAAAAACAGCTTGCCAGAGTGTTACACTTTCTAGCAATTTTTGTAAAAAGGGGAGGTAGTTCTGAAAATAACTTTTTTTTGATGTTTTTGTTGTTTTATATTTTTTTTTTCTTTTTTGAACATTATTTGTTTTTTTTGTATTTTTTGAACACTTTTTTGTTTTTTTTGTTTTTTTTCAAAGGGAAAGAACAAAAAGAGGCATTGAAAAGGGCTCAACAGGAGCAAAAAAAAAAATTAAAACTTGGGGCGTTTAGAGCATCGGTGTTTCTCAAATGCTAAATTAATTAATTTCACACTCATATTTGCGCATGAAATTAAAGTGCCACAATATAAGCAAGTAAGCTTCATATGGACAACATTTTTTTTTATATTTGGCACTGTTTCGCTTGCCTCTGCAACTGTGAGAGAAATATCAGTAGATGTTCTGGCCACCGAAGTTGGGGGGTTCTCTTGTAGTTCACGCATCTCTGCCCGACTATAATTTAATGGATGCCACCTCTGCATATGTCGGTGCATCGTGTAGTTTCCATAGCTGTACTTTTTATCAGTGCCCCTGGATAATTTATCTTGGCATATAAGGCACCTAGCATAGCGTGCATTGACTTTTTTCTCTCCTGGTGGAATGGAAAAAAATTGCCAGATAAAACTATTTTTGTGATGAGATACCCGGGGTAACTCTTTGACAAATCGTGGTGCCTCTTCTTCCTCTCCCTCTTCTGGATCCTCTTCCTCCTCTGGGTTTCCAAGAAACTGTGCAGGTGGTCCTCTCTTCCTATGAGGAGATGGTGGTGGTGGTGGTGGGGGTGCACCAGCTCAAGCTACTATTGAAGCCATTTTTTAATCAGAGCAAATGATCAGGTCTTCCTTTCTCAAAGTTGAAAGTCAGAGTGAGAAAAAAGGTGGGGGCTTTCATCATTTGGGAAAAAAAATAGTTCTAAACCAATGAAAAGTGTTATTTTTAGGTCACATGACCTAGTCTTACATCATTAGGAAACCAAAAGTGAAATGAACCAATGAAAACTTTTATAAACAAGTCACATGCTGCTACACATGAGAGGGTCACTGTTTGGACCCTATCCTCGCCAGTTGGGACATGATAAAGGCATTTACCCCCTGTCAGCTCCATTGGACCGACCACTTCTTGGTCCCTTTCCAATGTTCTTACCAGCCATACAGGGTCACTGAGAATGGGATGGAGAATGTTATGGGACGTAAATGGAGACAATATTCCCAAGAGAACTTCATATGCGCCATCCAGAAAGAGCAACCACCGCTTGCCACGGTCAGTGATCAGGCCAATAATGAATTTAATCAGCTTGTGACTGCCACCCTGGATGAGCTAGTTCCCATGAGTAAGGGTAAAGCCAGAGAAGGTAGACAACGCACTGCCCCGTGGTTCACTCCGGAACTCCAGCAAATCAAGTCTAATTGTAAAAATCTTGAAAGGAGCTGGAGAAGGAACCCGAGCGAACAAGGTAAAAACAGTTATAGCTTAGCACACAGAAGCTATCAGTACGCGGTGCGTAGAGCTAAAGCTAAATATTTCCAGACACGCATTGAGGCCGCCGAGAGCTCCTCACGCGAATTGTTCAAAATATACAAGGAAATATCATTAGTCTCCAGCTCTAACACCCCCCTAAGGGCCACCGTGGAGGGATGCAATAGAGTCGCTAACTTCTTTTCCAACAAAGTCAAAGCTATTTATGCCTCCTTCACCCAACAACCAGGAAAGGGCATAGACTTTAGAGCAGGCGGCTCGCCTGTGGCTCCTGACTCTTTGTTGCAAACTTTCGAGGTACCTGCCGCTGATAGGCTAATAAAGATATGTCGCAGCATGAAGTCCGGTTCCCCCAACGACCCGGCACCGGCCTGGGTCATCTCAGAGGGTCTTGTAGCCCTGGAACCATACATCAGACATGTCTTACAGACCTCCTTTTCCACTCAACGAGTCCCGGAGGAGTGGAAGAAGGCCATAGTACTGCCAATAAGGAAAAAACCGAATGTAAGCATCGAGGTGCTGGAAAACCTCAGACCTATTTCCTTATTGCCGTATGTGGCGAAAGTGGCTGAGAAGGTGGTCAATGCTCAGCTTACTGAGCACCTGGAGAGAGGGAACCTACTTCATCCCTCACAATCAGGATTTAGGGCGGGCTACTCAACTGAGACAGCTCTCCTACGTGCCACCGAGACTTTAAGAGCAGGGGCGGATGCAGGACATACAATGGCCCTGATAATGCTCGACCTCAGCGCGGCTTTTGACACCGTAGCGCATTCCATCCTGATACGGTGTCTGAGTGAAGCTGGGGTCGTTGGTCCTGCGCTGTACTGGCTACAGTCGTTTCTCACAGAAAGATGTTTCCAGGTACAGCAAGGGACATGTCGGTCGGTAGAGATGCCACTAGACCAGGGAGTGCCTCAGGGCTCAGCTCTGAGCCCTACTCTTTTTAATCTTTACATGGCCTCCCTGGCGAAGGTGGTACAATCATTTGGGGTGGAATTGGTATCATACGCCGACGACACCCAGCTGCTGATTTCTCTATCGCAGAACACCACCAACACCCCCACCAACTTTAAGTCCTGTATGCAGGCGCTAGCTGAGTGGATGGACTCCCACTGCCTAAAACTCAATGGCTCTAAGACAGAGGTGCTGGTAGTGGGGGGAAAAAGCAAAAGCTGGTCAGCCGAGTGGTGGCCTCCGTGCCTTGACCCTACCCCCATACCTTGTGAGGAGGCTAAGAATCTAGGAGTCTGGATCAACCCCTCCCTCTCCTGTGATGGCCACATAAGGCGTCTTGTGGGTAAATGTTTTGGAGTACTGAAGACCCTAAACAAAACCTTAGACCTACTACCCATAGCGGCCAGAAGGACACTGACGCAGGCATTGGTGACCTCTCGGATGGACTATGGAAACATCTTGTTCCTTGGGTCCACAGAGGGCTGCCTTGGCCGCCTGCAAGTTATCCAGAATTCCGCCGCTAGACTGGTGCTAAGAAGACCCAGGAGAGCAAATTCTCAGAAGGCGCTGGATGCGCTTCACTGGCTGCCTGTGAAGAAACGCGTGCTGTTCAAGTGCCTCCTCTTCTGTCACCGAATTGTCTGGGGCAGGTTGCCCGCCTACCTTAGGGACTTAGTCAGCCGCTACGAACCAACAAGGACCCTCCGGTCGGAGGGTTCCTGGCTGCTGACAGTTCCCAGGATAAGGAAGGCCAGAATGGGTGGACGCTCTTTTACGTTCCAAGCAGCTCAACACTGGAACAAACTTCCTCCTGCTCTGAGACTGGAGAGCAGTGAAGCGTTGTTCAGGGCTAAGCTCAAAACACAACTATACACTGTGTAGGGTCATAGGCTCTTATGGTGATCGTAAGTAGCTCTTAGCGCGGGGACACGCCGAGATGGCGTTACTGAGCGCTCTATAAGCTCTTTATTATTATTATTATTACATGAGCTGTTCCGCTCACGTTACGCGGTGCGCGCCGCGCCCCGGATCACTTCCGGTTCGCGGTCCGGAGCACTTCTGGGAGCGCTAACGCGGCGCGTCATAAGACGCATTACGCGACAACGTGATATGTCGCGTTTCCGCGACGCGTCACGATGTTGATTTCTGATGCGGTAGTTGCGCAAACGGAACGTTTACCGGTTAGCGGACCGGGTCGCGGCATCAAATTGAGCTAACGGAAAGCTTCCCGGTTCGCGAACCAGGAGCGAACCAAAAACATTTTTTTTTAAAAATTATTCATAAACATATAAAATATAATTTGGGATATAAAGAAAAAGACATTTTACAGCTACATATATTAGCTTTTAAAAAACCATTGAAATTCACTGAAAAAACCATAGGTTATAGACCATATATAGTTAGGAATTAGCATTTACAAAACCATATTTTACTCACACAAAACCATTGAAATTTCATATATAGTTAGTTGCCCTAACTATATATCGCGCACCCGCAATCCACTGCTGATGATGTCACATATTACATCATTCATGACATGGTCAGTGACATCACTGATGACATCACTGATGACATCTCAAATGACATCACTGATGACATCACTGATGACATCTCATTTGACATTACTGATCACATCACTGATGACATCATTCATGTGATAATACGATGAACCTCTTCAGACTCTAATATAACCTTAGATACACTCAGTGTAAACAGACACTCACAGACTGTCACTCATCCATGGAGTTATTCACACGCCTAGTCAATCATGCAAAGAATCAATCACACCTCCATTTCCTCAACTATACAGTTATACACACCTTACTTATTCAAACATATACTAACACATATTTACTCTCTTATACAATCCCTGATACAAGCTCACAATGATATATACATTGTGCACAGTTATTTATATATGTCAACTCTCACATGTACTGTGTTTTACATATGTACTTACTTTGACATGTAGCACTGAGATATCCATTCACTCACCAATACACTCATGCACACAGTCAACCGCCCATACAGCTGTTTCCACATGCACTTTTGAACCCATACATCTAATGAATCAACTGCTCACACATCTATGCACAGAGTCATACTCCTCCCAGCCACCCACACACACATCCAGTCTCCCATACAAATACTTGGGCAACCAACCAATAACCCATATAGTTACTCAAATAGCGCCTGATCAACACATGCAGCAGTTTACAGAACAACAGACATAATGATGTACAAATTAAGACAGTTTAGTCACTAACTCATGCCCTCAGTGAGACATATTTAATCACTCACTCATACAGTCAGTAATGCACATACTAAATCCTTCATCCAGACACTTATACATCCACTCATTCTTCAATATGTAAGACATATTTTAACTTTACAGAAACACACAGTCACTGGATGTTGTCATCAGTGATGTCATCAGTGATGTCATTTGAGATGTCATCAGTGATGTCATCAGTGATGTCACTGACCATGTCATGAATGATGTAATATGTGACATCATCAGCAGTGGATTGCGGGTGCGCGATATATAGTTAGGGCAACTAACTATATATGAAATTTCAATGGTTTTGTGTGAGTAAAATATGGTTTTGTAAATGCTAATTCCTAACTATATATGGTCTATAACCTATGGTTTTTTCAGTGAATATATATATATATATATATATATATATATATATATATATATATACATATATATATATTACCTACTGGCGGTCGCCAGTAGGTATATATAGTTAGGATTTTTTCCCTATGGGATTTCTGAAAATTCTATGTCTAATAACTTTGGCGTTTGTGGACGGAATCGGCTGAAATTTTCAGGAAAATGGCACATTTTGTTTCTGAGCAGCCCCTGAAAATTTGGGGGGGTTCGGCAAGGGGGGCCGAGAAAAAAGGGGGGTCCCAAAACGCGTTTTTCCCATGTTAATTTCCATAGGGCGGTTGGCCTCACTTTTAGCCCGAACGGCTGAATGGATTTCCACGAAACTTGGCAAAATTGTAGGGACTGTTAGCCCGATGTGCCTTTGCTAGGTCTCAATATATGTGCTTCAGTGGATTTTGAGAAATTAACGTTTAAAACAAGATATATATCTGTAACAGCGCTCCGGGCTGCGCTCCGGTTCGCGTACTTTTCGCGTATCGGAACTTTGCGAAGCGAAGCTGATTGGCTCTCCGGTGTCTGTCAACATTCTAAACAGTCCGGAGCGGCCGCCATCTTGTCTCTCGGTAGGATCGAGAGACAAGAGGAGGCCAAAACAAAGGGGGAAATGAAGGAAAGGGGGCAAGGTAGACCCCTTCTGACCCCCTAGGATTGATGAGGGGGATATTATAGAGCCACGCGGGGCCCCAAAAAAAAAAAAAAAAATCCGATTTTTTCGCCGTAGAGACGCGTCTTGGTACGCGAACCGGGAAGCTAACCGGCAGTGTAACGGGAGTTTGAGGAGTAGCTGATTGGCTGTCAACATTGTAAACAGTCCGGAGCGGCCGCCATCTTGTCTCTCGGTAGGATCGAGAGACAAGAGGAGACCAAAACAAAGGGGGAAATGAAGGAAAGAGGGCGAGGTAGACCCCTTCTGACCCCATAGGATTGATGAGGGGGATATTATAAAGCCAGGCGGGGCCCAAAAAAAAAAAAAAAAAAAATCGATTTTTTTTGCCGTAGAGACGCGTCTTGGTACGCGAACCGGGCAGCTAACCGGCAGTGTAACGGGAGTCTGAGGAGTAGCTGATTGGCTGTCAACATTGTAAACAGTCCGGAGCGGCCGCCATCTTGTCTCTCGGTAGGATCGAGAGACAAGAGGTGGAAAAAAAAGGTGTAAATGAATGAAAGGGGTAAGGCAGACCCCTCCTGAACCCCTAGGATTGATGAGGGGGCTATTAAAGTTCCCTGCGGGGCATAAGAAAAAGAAATTGCGATTTTTCGCGGTAAAGGTGCTTCCTGGTACGTTAACCGGGCAGCTAACCGGCAGCGTAACGGGAGTCCGACATATTGTGTTTTTTGAACGTTTGTGATATGTGCACGTGTGGATTTTGTCTAATTAAGGTTAAAAAAAATATATATATATCTTTAAGCGTGTTCTGGCGCGCTTACGTTTTGGGTTTGGTTTGCGCTGCAGAGACGATACGTCACGGTTATGCGATGCATCATGAGGCGTCTCACGGGCTACGTGATACGTCACTTAATAAAGAATATATTTTACAGCTATAGATATTAGCTTTTAAAAAACCAATGAAATTCACAGAAAAAACCATAGGTTATAGACCATATATAGTTAGGAATTTGCATTTACAAAACCTTGAAAATTCACTGAAAAAACCATAGGTTATAGACCATATATAGTTAGGGATTAGCATTTAAAAAACCTTATTTTATTTGCACAAAACCATTGAAATTCCATATATAGTTAGTTGCACTAACTATATATCGTGGACCCACAATCCACTGCTAATGATGTCACATATTACATCATTCATGACATGGTCAGTGACATCACTGATGACATCACTGATGACATCTCAAATGACATCACTGATGACATCACTGATGACATCTCAAATGACATCACTGATGACATCACTGACATCTCATTTGACATTACTGATTACATCACTGATGATATCATTTATGTGATAATACATCTTCAGACTCTAATATAACCTTAGATACACTCAGTGTAAACAGGCACTCACAGACTGTCACACATCCATGGAGTTACTCACACACCTAGTCAGTCATGCAAAGAATCAATCACATCTCCATTTCCTCAAGTATACAGTTATACACACCTTACTTATTCAAACATATAGTAACACATATTTACTCTCTTATACAATCCTTGATACAAGTTCACAATGATTCATACAGCCACTCACACATTCACTGGCCCTTATGTTCAGTTATTTATATATGTCAACTCTCACATGGAGTGTGTTTTACATATGTACTTACTTTGACATGTAGCACTGAGATATCCATTCACTCACCAATATACTCATGCACACAGTCAACTGTCCATACAGCTGTTTCTACATGCACTTTTGAACCCATACACCTAGGGAATCAACTGCTCACACATCTATGCACAGAGTTATACACCTCCCAGCCACCCACACACATACTCAGTCTCCCATACAAATACTTGGGCAACCATTCAATAACCCATATAGTTACTGATATAGCTACTGATTTAAACATGCAGCAGTTTACAGAACAACATAAATAATGATTGCCAAATTAAGACACTTTAATCACTAACCCATACACTCAGTGAGACACATTTAATCATTCTCTCATACAGTCAGTCATGCACCTACTAAATCCTTCATCCAGACACTTATACATCCACTCATTCTTCAATATGTAAGACATATTTTAACTTTACAGAAACATACAGTCACTGGGTGTTGTCATCAATGATGTCATCAGTGATGTCATCAGTGATGTCATTTGAGATGTCATCAGTGATGTCATCAGTGATGTCACTGACCATGTCATGAATGATGTAATATGTGACATCATTAGCAGTGGATTGCGGGTCCGCGATATATAGTTAGTGCAACTAACTATATATGGAATTTCAATGGTTTTGTGCAAATAAAATAAGGTTTTTTAAATGCTAATCCCTAACTATATATGGTCTATAACCTATGGTTTTTTCAGTGAATTTTCAAGGTTTTGTAAATGCAAATTCCTAACTATATATGGTCTATAACCTATGGTTTTTTCTGTGAATATATATATATATATATATATATTACCTACTGGCAGTCGCCAGTAGGTATATATAGTTAGGATTTTTTCTCTATGGAATTTTTGAAAATTCTATGTCTAATAACTTTGGCGTTTGTGGACCGAATCGGCTGAAATGTTCCGGAAAATGGCACATGTTGTTTCTGAGCAGCCCCTGAAAATTTGGGGGGGTTCTGTCAAGGGGGGGCCGAGAAAAAAGGGGGGTCCCAAAACGCGTTTTTCCCATTCATTTTTCCATAGGGCCTTTGGCCTCAATTTTAGCTCGAACGGCTGAATGGATTTACACGAAACTTGGCAAAATTATAGGGACTGTTAGCCCGATGTGCCTTTGCTGGGTCTCAATATATGTGCTCCAGTGGATTTTGAGAAATTAACGTTTAAAAAAACAGATATATCTGTGACAGCGTCCCAGATAGCGCACCAGATCGCGTACTTTTCGCGTAACGGAGCTTTGCGTAGCGAAGCTGATTGGCTCTCCGGTGTCTGTCAACATTCTAAACAGTCCGGTGCGGCCGCCATCTTGTCTCTCGGTAGGATCGAGAGACAAGAGGAGGAGAAAAACGAAGGGGGAATTTAATGAAAGGGGGCAAGGTAGATCCTTCTTAACCCCTAGTAATGATGTTGGGGTTATTAAAGGGTCCCGTGGGGCAAATAATACAAATTTGATTTTTCGCGGTAGAAGCGCTTCTCGGTTCGCGAACCGGGTCGCAAACTGGTAGCGAAACGTGAATTCGCCATTTTGTGTTTCGATTTAATTAAATTACTAGGTATAAGGGGGTACGGGAGATGTATCCTGACCCCTTATGTTTTCTGAGGGTGGCTGAGGAGGCTCATATATGTTGATACATGTCTTCCAGCGGCTGTGCATGAGCGTTTTTTTTTTTTGCTGCGTGACGTCTGTTAACGTTCGATTCGATGGAAATCAGGAACTGTTGACCGCCATTTTGTCACTGCGAGTAAATATTTTGTTAAAAATAATTGTTATAAATTATTCCTTATTGATAAACATTGTCTGTGCCATCTTGCCTTTTTTGCAATGCCACACTTTTGTTGAGCACGGCAGCCATTTTAGATGCCTTGACCAGACCTACTCTCTGCACGCCGCCGATCCTCAGCATGGCTCCCCACCCTCGCAAGCATCTCCCCCACGCACTGGTCACCCCCGCTCTCTCTCTCATGCATGGGCCAGAAACCTCCTCCCATCTGCGCTGTTCGTGAGCGTTTTTTTTTTTTGCTGCGTGCACCCCCGCTCTCTCTCTCATGCATGGGCCAGAAACCTCCTCCCATCTGCACTGTTCGTGAGCGTTTTTTTTTTTTGCTGCGTGACGTCTGTTAACGTTCGATTCGATGGAAATCAGGAACTGTTGACCGCCATTTTGTCACTGCGATTAAATATTTTGTTAAAAATAATTGTTATAAATTAATCCTTATTGATAAACAATGTCTGCGCCATCTTGCCTTTTTTGCAATGCCACACTTTTGTTGAGCACGGCAGCCATTTTAGATGCCTTGACCAGACCCACTCTCTGCACACCGCTGATCCTCAGCATGGCATCTCCCCCACGCTCTGGTCACCCCCGCTCTCTCTCTCATGCATGGGCCAGAAACCTCCTCCCATCTGCGCTGTTCTTCTCTGAGAATCACACCCTGTGCCCGCCCGACACCTCCCTTTCACCCTATTCACTACCGCACCCTCTGACACTCCTCTTCCTCTGTGTCCGATTGTCCAGGCCGGTCCCAGGCTATCACCTAGTCCTGCAGGTGTAGTTTATGGCCCCAGCTGTAGAGAATCACCCCTCTTCAAAGGAGTTACAGTAGATCAAGGCCCCCACCCGATGTGATCCGTCACACCACACGCGTTCCTACTATCTGATAACCATCCTGTATTGTGCTTGGGGAGGGGATTCTCACTGTGAGGGTGTGTGGGTCCGAGCCTGAAGCGGAAGATTCCAGGGATGCCTCTTTGTACATCAAAGTTTTTACAAATATGTGTCACATTAAAAATATATAGCACTCCAACAAAGTAGTAGGATTATAACATTTTAATAACTTATAAATATATACAACGCAACAAAAACAGTAAATACATTTAAAACATTTTTTAAAAAAGAAGCAACAATGGTCAGTAGCTGTGTTTTGTGCGAATAGTCCCAAGGCAGCACAACGTGCTGAGTTCTGGACGGCACCCAGGTGATGTTACCTGGGTGCCGCACTGGTTTTTGGTATCCTACAATGCAGCTCCGAAAAATTGCGTGGGGCGTCCCGGGTGGTGCGGGGGAGGCCTCGTCAGTAGCGGTCTGTTGTGCGAATAGTCCCAAGGCAGCAGAACGCGCTGAGATGTGGATGGCACCCAGGTGATGTCCAGTAAGTTGCCGCACTGGTTTTGGTATCCTACAATGCTGCTCCGAAAAACGGCGTGGGGCGCCCCGGGGGGGGGGAGGGGGAGGCGGCGTGAACGGGCCTCCCCAGGTGGAGGCTCGTCTGCTGTACTGGGGTGCCCCTTTACCGTTTCAGTTGCCATTCCGTCCGCTTTTGCTACACTGTGCCTCATCCTCCATTCAGCTGGTTATCGCCCGCTCTTGCGGCTACAGCGTCTTGCTCACCATGTAGTTGAGTTGCGCCTACTCTTGCGGTGCAGCGATAGGCGGCTGCTACAGGACTCTTAAAATGGCAGGCGGCTCTTCGGATTTGGGCCTGGTCCACTAAAATGGCCCTGGGACTCCTTGGAAATCGGATGTCCCCTGAGCCTTGAAGATTTTACAAAAGTCTTGAGGGCCCCCGACTCCTGCAGGCTTCCGGTGGGGAGCGGCTGCCATGATTGCTCGCGGAATGACCACGACGGAGCCACGAGATGGTGGTGCTCTCATGCTGACGCCAGCTTCAGTCTGAAACATCCAGAAACAAGGTGGGGCTTTCATCGTTTGGGAAAAAAAAAATGTTTTAATCCAATGAAAAGTGTTATTTTTAGGTCATATGATCAAGCCTTCTATCATTAGGAAACCAAAAGTAAAATGAACCAATGAAAAGTTTTATAAACAAGTCACATGACCTGTTATGCTTACGTTACGCGCTGGTATAAAAAGCGTAGAAAATCCGTTGGCAAGTGAGGCGGCGTCAGTAGCGGACCGATGTGCGAATAGGCCGAAGGCAGCACAACACGCCAAGATCCGGATGGCACCGAGGTGGTGTTCAGCAAGTTGCCGCACTGGTGTGGCCATCCTACAATGCTGTGCCGAAAGTCGGCGTGGGGCGCCCCGTTGGCCTGTGAGGTCGCGTCAGTCAGTGGGGGCTGTTTGAGAAAGCAATGTGATGCTGTGTGTCGCCCCCAAGATGGAGGCTCCTCGGCTGCAGTGGGGCGCCCCTTGGTGTTTCACTCGCTATCCAGCTGAGTTGCGTCCGCACTTGCGGCTACAGTAGGCCGAAGGCAGCACAACGCGCCGAGATCTGGATGGCACCGAGGTGGTGTCCAGCAAGTTGCCGCACTGGTGTGGCCATCCTACAATGCTGTGCCGAAAGTCGGCGTGGGGTGCCCCGTTGGCTTATGAGGTGGTGTCAGTAGCGGACCGATGTGTGAATAGGTCGGTACCAGCACAAGGCGCCAAGATCCGGATGGCAAGTCCTGGATGTTGGGTGCCATAGTTGAGAGTTCTGAGCAGTGCTTGTAACACTGTCTGAAGCTTATTTGCACCTGCTGCAGCTTCACCATTGCCCTGGTGTGGCCAAAGATCGCCCATGACATAGGCGGCCGGCTCCCGAGGTCCGGCTGAACTTTTTTCCTTTTCCTTTCTGCATCTTGCCCCACAATCCGTTTGACCTGAAGACACGACCAGGTCCCTGAATGTGTGCAGGGGGACGCTATTGATTGAATCAAAATGGCGGCTTCACACAAAGCTGACTCAAGCGTTGCTGGTGATGCTATACAGACAAAAAATGGTTTTCAGTTTGTACATTCTTCAGGATTTTTCCATCCAAGGCTGGTTGAGAGTTTGTAGAACAATGGCTTTAGATCTTGCCCTCCCCTCTTTTGACTGTTGGTTCTTGTTGCCTATCTCTTCTGTAGTCATTTAACTGAACCTTTTTTGACTGCCGAAAGGGGTTCTGGTCCGACCGCTGGTTGGTGGAGACATTTTGACTATATCCTGGACCTGCCCAGCCTCGCCCAAAATGGCGCCGGTATAAATGGGACTCGTAACTCCTTGTTGTGTACTGGTTGAAAAACCTTGATATCACGAGATACGTATGCAGTTTTGAAGCACATGGCGGGCGGGGACGAGAATTGATTGAATATTTCGAAATCCTTATTGATATTAAGTTCTGATGTGTTATTGATTACTGTACTATTGTAAGTTCGAATTAATGTCACCCATGGTACTTGCCCGCAAATGTATATCTAGAAAATTTTATTGTAAGTGGCCCTGTCGTATTTTAATTACAAAATGTACGTCCACCGATTCCGCAACTGTTAGACACCTTAGTTCTTGCAACCTAATGGCCCGCTCGTTACGTTCCTCTACAGTGTAAATGTTTCCTCATCATATACGATTCCAGTTTGCTCCGTGGCCGGCCCACGTGGTTATAGGCCCGTATTTGTATACTGACATTTTCACAATAAAGGTTTTTAAAACAAAACATGGTAGTAGTATTTACATTAGTAAAGTTTTTAATTTTAGTCACTGTTTTTGAATCAGTAAAAGGCAAGTGAAATAAAGCAGTCCAATTACATGACGGATAAAAGGTATAATACGCAGGAACGCAGTTAAGATAAATGGTCAAGGGCTAGTGTGTTTTTTACTCCTGCAACATAAAGTGATCGATAAGAATCTGATATTCAGGCATATCGGCGACTAAGACAGCAGGCCGAGCATCTTTTGCTCAACGGCTCCGTCATGGGACGAAGAAACGCCCTTTTGCTAGAAAAAGGAGTATATTTTACTTGCAGGACAGTTGTAAATTTTCCGGGAAAGTACCTTAGCCTGGAACATTATAACATATATGTTTAAGAAAAAATAATGTTTGAAAGCAATAAAAAGCGTAATTTTTAGGTCATATGACCAAGCCTTTCATCATTAGAATAACAAAAGTAAAATGAACCAATGAAAAGTTTTATAAACAAGTCACATGACCTGTTATGCTTACGTTACGCGCCGCGCCCCGGATCGCTTCCGGGAAGCTGCGCTTTGCGCACGGGAGCACTTCCGGGTGCGCTAACGCGGCGTGTCATATAACGCATTACGCGACAACGTAGGTCCAGAATATAGTCAAAATGTCTCCACCAACCAGCGGTCGGAACACAACCCCTTTCAGTAGTCTAAAAAGTTCTGTTAAATGACAACAGAAGGGACAGGCAACAAGAACCATCAGTCAAAGAGGGGAGGGCAAGTTCTTCCCTACCGGGTCACGTTGGTGCGCTACCGGAACTGATCGAATTGGTAGTCTACAGTGTTTCTGGATGTTTCAGACTGAAGATGGCGTCAGCATGAGAGCACCACCATCTGGTAGCTCAGTCGTGGCCATTCCACGAGCAATCATGGCAGCCGCTCCCCACCAGAAGCCTGCGGGAGTCGGGGGCCCCCAAGACTTTTGTAGAATCTTCAAGGCTCAGGGGACGCTTTCGAGAATGGGGCCCAAGCCCTAGCAGACAAGCGTCCGAGTTTCAAGGTGTCCCAGGGCCATTTTAGTGGATCATGCCCAAATCTGAAGAGCCGGCCGCCATTTTGAGAGTCTTGTGGCAGCCGCCTATCGCTGCATCGCAAGAGAGGGAGCAACTCAACTACATGGTGAGCGAGACACTGTAGTCGCAAGAGCGGGCGGTAAACAGCTGAATGGCGGAAGAGGCACAGTGTAGCAAAAGCGGGCGGAATGGCAACTGAAACGGTAAAGGGGCGCCCCACTACAGCGTGTCTTCAGGTCAAACGGATTGTGGGACAAGGTCCAGAATGGAAGAGTCATCAAAAGGCAAAAAGTTCCGCCGGACCCCGGGAGCCGGCCGCCTATGTCGGGGGCGATCTTAGGCCACACCAGGGCAACACGACTTGTGGAGGGGGCAGGAGCCAAGCGCCCCCTCCCAGTCCGTGCCACCACACCGTATGTTGAAAATCTGAAGCCATCGTTCTACAAACTCTCAACCAGCCTTGGATGGAAAAATCTTGATGAATGTACAAACTGAAAACCAGTTTTTGTCTGCATAGCATCAGCAGCAACGCTTGCTATCAGAGTTTATGAGTTTCATGCTCGATCGATTGAGCTAGCCGGATCAGGCAACAAAAAGTATAAAATAGTTATGTAAATAGTTATTTAATAAAATGTTTTACCCTGTTACTTTGCTGGTGTGTTGTATATATTTATAATATTTGCATAGAGTTTATCGTTATTTTGGGCGGGGTGGGTGGCGGAGCCGAGCTGTCTTGCAGCCCTCATGGTGTGGAGCTCAGTTCATCTCACTATTTTCGTATTTCTCATGAAGGGTTGTTCCTAATGTTTCTATTTTAGCGAGGTCAAAAAGAGATCCCATTAGTGGCCTACTGATTTTGCTCGATTACTTTTGTTTTTTTACACGATTTTTCACTATCTGCAAAGACTAAACAGAGTATTGCGACTTTGTGCTTGTTTGTAAATAGAGAATGAACCAAAGAGAATCAATTGTAAAACAGTAAATGCTTGGATAACAATCAATCAAATGGAGAGACAAGCAGGCACGACGGATTACAACGGGGGCAAAGGCCTGCGTTAACTACCCTTCACTATCTGCAAAGAGAGAATACAACTAAGAGAAAAGAGGGGGGGGCAGAGTTCAAAGCACATCAGCGTGCATAAACACAAAAAAGTTTTTACCTATCACTTTTGATATTTGCTATTAAAAAACCATTGAAATTCACTGAAAAAACCATAGGTTTTAGCCCATATATAGTTAGGGATTAGCATTTACAAAACCTTAATTTACTCGCACAAAACCATAGAAATTCGCATATATAGTTAGATGCAATAACTATATATCGCGCACCCGCAACCCACTGCTGATGATGTCACATATTACATCATTCATGACATGAATTAGCATTTAAAAAACCATTGAAATTGCTCCTATATAGTTAGTTGTACTAACTATATTTCGCGCACCCACAATCCACTGCTGATGATGTCACATATTACATCATTCATTACATGGTCAGTGACATCACTGATGACATCACTGATGACATCTCAAATGACATCACTGATGACATCACTGATGACATCACATTTGACATCACTGATCACATCACTGATGATATCATTCATGTGATAATACGATGCACCTCCTCACACTCTAATATTACCTTTGATACACCCAGTGTTAAATACATACTACCATTCTTGAAACCCCCTGAACCCCTAGCCCTTATCAGGGGGTCCCAGAAGGACCACCAAGTGCAAAAAATGATTATTTTATTTTTAAATCACGGGGTACGCGTACCATACGCGTACGGTGCGGGTACCCCGTGATTTTTTCACAATTTTATTTTGCCCTTGGGGGTCCTTTTGGGACCCCCTGAGAAGGGCTAGAGGGTTGGGGGGTCTTTACCCTGCCCCCTTTTCGTGTTTTCCACTCTTGTTTTGGGCTCTCTTGTGCCTCAGTTCTCCTGAAAAACAAGATGGTGGCCAACACTTCCTGGTTTGGACAGTTTGGAATGTTGACAGTCGACTGCCAGCCAATCAGATACTCGCTCGCGCGCGTAAGGGTAGGCGCACGTACACGTACGGTGCGCGTACGGTGAGCGCATATAGATATATAATTTGCTCAAATTCAATTTTCTCAACAACTACTGTAGGGATTTTCACCAAATATAGAAAAGGCACTACTGCATACCTGGTAATGTACGAACGTTCCTACAGTGGCCTGATAATTCAATTCCGCAATTCTGTCTATAAATTTCCAAAACAGGTGACACAAAACAAATAATGTACCAAAATTATTCAAAACATATAAAAGCGGGAGCCCAAAGTTACATCTTGGCCCACGTGTTTAGCATTGTCATCTTGCTAATCACTAATTCAGTTCCTTTCTCCATCTTAGTTTGTAGGTTGAGTGTGGTATGATTGTTAGCACGAGAGTATGGTGAGAGATATAGTTGTTACCAAGGGGTATTATTTAATAATTTTGTATTGCTCATTGTTGTTGTAGATATTTATGACTTATCTGTATTTGTCCTGTATTTTTGATATGAATTGAACAGTGTCTTTATCATGGATTCTGATTGATAACAGGATCTATATGAACTAGAACTAAAAGTAAAAAAGAGAAAAAAATAAACTTTTATATGTTTTGAATAATTTTGGTACATTATTTGTTTTGTGTCACCTGTTTTGGAAATTTATAGACAGAATTGCGGAATTGAATTATCAGGCCACTGTAGGAACGTTCGTACATTACCATTGTTCTTGTTCCCCTCTGTTCCTTGGCCACAACTAACTTTTCGAGGGGGTCCCTTCGTACATGTTACTACTGCATACCTGTCCCTACCATTTTGCCAAGTTTGGTGTAATTCCGTTCAGCCATTCGGGCTGTAGCCGTTTCTGAAGGTCCCAAAGAAAATACTATTTTAAAAAATTCAAATTCAATTTTCTCAAGAACTACTGGAGGGATTTTCACCAAACATAGCAAAGGCACATCTGCATACCAGGCCTTACCATTTTGCCAAGTTTAGTGTAATTCCATTCAGCCGTTCAGGCTGTAGCCGTGTCTAAAGGTCCCTATGGAAATTAACATGGGAAATCACGTTTTGGGACCCCCATTTCGGCCCTGCTTGAAAAATCCCCCCGAATCTTTCAGGGAAGGAGCGGAGCTGGCCAGAATTCTGGAAAATTACACAGAGATTCCTCAATCGGTGCCAAAGTTATTCCCAATAGAATGTTGAGCGCATATAGATATACGCGTACGGTGCGCGTACGGTGGGCACATATAGATATATAATTTGCTCAAATTAAATTTCTCAACAACTACTGGGGGAACCAGCACAAGCCGTGAGGGAAACGGCCAGCGAGCACAGCGGACACAGGAGGCCAGCGCGAAGCTCCCCAGCGCTCCAGCGCCCAGCCACCACCTGACGAACTACAACTCCCAGGTGCCCCGGCGGCGGGAGTGACGCCGCACGAGCACCGGAGGCGCATCAAAGAACGGAGCGCCCAGAGCTCCGGTGGGGAACCAGCACAAGCCGTGAGGGAAACGGCCAGCGAGCACAGCGGACACAGGAGGCCAGCGCGAAGCTCCCCAGCGCTCCAGCGCCCAGCCACCACCTGACGAACTACAACTCCCAGGTGCCCCGGTGGCGGGAGTGACGCCGCACGAGCGCCGGAGGCGCTTCAAAGAACGGAACGCCCCTCGCACCCGCGAGGAGCGCGCGCGGGAGCCGCCCGGGAGAAGCCCGGGACAAGGGCGGGCCGTCTAAGGCCGTCCAAGGACGACCAGGGACGGGACGGGCCACGTCTCTTTCATCATGGGTAAGCGGAAACTGGCTACAGCGGCGGCAGGCGAGGGTAATGCGAAGGTACCTAAATACACCACCAGCATCATCACTTATTTAACATCTAAGGTGGGAGAATTGTCTACACAGATCGCTGAGTCAGAGCGTGAGTTGGGGCTTGCTTCCAGCCCTGGGGATGCCAATTCATCTAACGTATCTGCCTCTACATTACACTGTATCCCGCTGGAGCCACGGGTCATTATTGAGTCATGTAGACCTACTTTGCCTCAATCCGCCACAGTTCTTCCGTTCCCGGCTTTGCCTGAAACTGTGATACCAACATTTCCATTGAGCACGGGGGGTGCTGAAAGGCTGGCAGTTAGTCAGTCTGGTCTTCAACAGCCTTCTTATGTAACTGAGGAATGTATCTCGGCCCTATTAGAAAAACTGTTCACAGAAAGACTGGAATCTGCCTTGGTCCAGATTGCCTCTGACATTAACGAGACTTTGAAGGATTGTGTCAAGAACCTTATGGCTAAATGTGATCGCATTAACGAGGCTCTCATTTCCCGGGCTTCACCCCCTTGTACATCCACACCATCTCTCCCAGTAGTTGTGCAGGTGTCTGCCCCTAAGGGTGGGGGTCAACCCTCAACTAGGTTGGCTAGCCCCCCCATAGTGAACATTGATAACCCCGTTCACAAAAAAGGGAAAGTGGATAATGGAATATACATTCCCTCAACGGAGGCTGCCCTCCAAGTAATTACCCTCGCAAACCCAAGAAGCCAGCAGGAGGCTGTGGTAAAAAGGGCACCCCCAGTAAATTTACCGCCAGAGGCAACACCATTTGTCGCAGTTCTAGTTAACGTGCCAAAACTCAAAGAGGGGGAGGTGGAACAACATGATACCCTTCTTAGACATGTAAAAAAATGGTGCAATGCTAATTGCTCAGGAGAAAGCAATATTGCTGACAATATTCTGACAAGCAGAAGGGTTAACTGGGTGGGCTCAAGTAAGAAAAAGGCATTGGGAGACTGTGTCATTGTTAATTTTAAATCCAGAAATGTCGCTTGTCGACTCTTTTGGGATGATTCCCCCCTGGACCCTGTAAGCAAAGGTGTTCGGGCTATGCCTCTTGGCTTTTTTTATCCCCGAGCTCATAGCTTGAGAGGTGTAGAGAACAACACGACATACCCTATTGAAAAATCCTGGGCGGAGGATAAACTTATTTCATCAGTGGTAACTAATGATTGGGTCACTAAGCCAATTAAGGGGATTGGGTTACTTAATGTTGAGAGGAGCTTTCCCACAAACGATTTATTGTTGTCAAATAGGTTTGCGGCCCTCGCTGATAGAATGGATACTGAATGACTAGTGCCCGCTCATGAAAACCCAACTGACCCATGTTTAGGTTCTGCAGAGGCCAACACATCTGAGGTCATGGCCAAAACTGTTACAGATGCCCCACTATTAATGGGCGAAGGGCACATCAGGTTATTATCTTGGAATATTGCGGGCCTACGGGCAAAGCAGGATGACCCTATCTGGATACAACAACTGAAGGACCATGACATAGTTGCCTTGCAAGAAACTTGGTCACAAGAAAAGGGGTTCTGGCTAGATGGTTATATCTCTTTTTTTGTTGATGCCCAGAGCTCCACGGCGGGAAGGGACAGAGGGGGCCTGTTATTACTTGTCTCAATTAAATTGGTAGGGAAGGTCAGAGAAATACCCAGTTCATCTCCTTCCTTTCAGTTGGTGGAAATTTGTTTGTTAGACAAGAACAAGATTTTGTTCATAAATTGTTATAACTTAACCCAGGGGGGGGCCCCCAATGCTGTTTTAGATGGCCTATCGGCCTTTTTAATGAACTATATGTCAAATCAAACCACTTTTGTCCAGCTAATTATGATGGGTGATTTTAATGCGCACTTATGTAAGTTTCATTGCCACATTGTAGATGATACCGGCCCGGACCATACATCATTGCCTCACTTTGAACATAGCCCTAAGGGCGTGGCAATGGAAACCCTGTTATCATCTAACGATTTATACGAGCCAGGGTTTGAAGACCACACAACTCGAGTGCCCACGTATAACGCGAGGGGCAGCGAATCAATCATTGATTATTTTTTCATGTCCCCTGGGCTCTTACGTTATGTTTTGTTTTACAATGCTTTTGTAAGTGGGTACAGTGACCATAATCCGGTGCTGTTAGTTTTGGATACTCTCTCTGGTTTATGTAAAGGGGAACAAATGACTAGTTCTGCAAGGGACGTAAGGAGTTGTGACCAGGGAAGGCGCCTGAAATGGTGCAAGGTATGTCCGGAGGACTTTCATGGCCAGATTGAACAACATATGGCAGTAGAATTTGAGAAATGCCGGGATGGAGTGAGTAGGGGGGGGGAAGCTGTTGGTGCCTTTGAAGCTATCTGTACAAGAATAGATAAAGAGCTTACAGCAAAACCTAGGAGGGGCCCTGCCCCAGTGTTTAGGTGGTTTGACCACACTTGTTCAAAGGCTCACTCGGCTCTGCTGAGGGCGCTTAAACAATCGCCCAGAAATAGGTCTCTGGTGGCACAGTTGAGAAGAGAATATGCTATGGCGGTTAAATTACGGAAAAAAGCCATTAAAGATGAAGCCTGGGATTCTTTAATGGATTCCACAACTCTCAATCAAAGCTCCAAATTCTGGGCCATAATCAATAATCCCTTGTTTGCTAACACCAATAACTCGGACCTTGATATAAATATCCCGGAAGCAGTCTGGATTAACCATTTCTCCCACATATATGGCTCAAATGATACAGTGGAGGTTTTTGCAATACCATACTCCTTATCCTACCCCACCAAGCTAACTTTTAGTAAATCAGAAGTAGAGTTGGCAATTTTGGGCTCTGCTGCCAACAAGGCTCCGGGACCGGATGGGGTACCACTGGACCTCTACAAATGCAAACCTGAGCTGTGGGCAGAGATCCTGGCTAATGTTTTTAATTGTGTACATGAGGGGGGCTTTCCAAAAACCTGGGCATGTTCAACCATAGTACCCATTTTTAAAAAGGGCCAAAGAAATGACCCCAAGTGTTTTCGTCCAATTTCTTTATTGGATTCTTCGATGAAGATATTGGGCAAGGTCCTGTTAGCGAGAATTAATACCTGGTCCCTAGAGAATGACATCCTAGCAGAAACCCAGTACGGGTTTCGCGCAGGCAGAGGGACTGAGGATCAATGCCTCAATCTTCATCTGATAATCTCGAAATACACTATTGCTAAGAAGGGTTCAATTTTTGTTGCGTTTATGGACCTGTCCACAGCTTTTGATTTAGTTAACAGAGCTCGGCTGTGGACCATGTTATTAAAATTGGGTCTGGATCCACCCCTTGTATATTTTTTGGCTGAACTACATAAGGATCTAAAAGCCTCTATTAGGATGGATCAAGAGGGGAATTGTACAGCCTGGTTTAAATCATGCAGGGGGGTGCGGCAGGGCTGCATTCTTGCTCCCATGCTGTTCACCCTGTATATAAATTCACTTGAGGAAACTCTTTTAAATGCAACCTTGGACATTCCGCGTGCAGGGGAGACTAGAATTCCCGTTCTACTGTACGCTGATGACGCAGCCTTGATAGCGCGTACGCCCATTGGTTTACAAAGACTTTTAAATGGTTTTAATGATTTTATGTCTTCACTGGACTTAGTGATAAATAACTCTAAATCGCACGTCATGACTTTTGGGACTGTTAAAAATAACTCTAATCAGTTCTATTGCAATGGCGACGTAATCACTAATGTCAAAACTTTTACTTATTTGGGTGTGATTTTTGACTCCAGAGGAAGCTGGCTTCCCCAGATTACAGCTAAAACTAAAGCAGTTAGGAGTTCGGCTGACGCCATTTTAAGCTTCTCCAGGAGACTGGGCGGGAAACCAACTGGTGCTTTATTAAATATCTACAGGGCGAAATCTGTGGCAATAGCCAGGTATGGTTCAGGTTTGTGGGGGTATGTGAACGGTGAGTCGATCCAGAGGGAAGAAAAAAAGTTTCTTCGATCAATATTAGGGTTACCTCAGTCCACAGCCACGTTTTCAGTCCACCAGGAACTTGGTCTCGGGTACATTTCTGACACCCTTCTTATGGCCCCAATTTTGTTATGGATAAGGACCTGGACTAACACCAATCTAGGCCTGAACCATAAAATTTTGGTGGACACTCTAAAATTGGATAATTCTAATAAAATAGTTTGGCTTTCTTATATTCAGAAGTGTTCTTTGGTTCTTGGACGTCCCAATATTTTTTCGGCCCCCCAAGACCTAAGGAAATCTGATTTGGATTGGGTTAAGCTCAACTTTATTAAAATCAAAAATATGGAGAGGGAGGAACAACAACTGACCAAAACAACGGTCAGAGCTCATTATCTGACCATCACTTCCCTCTCTATACAACCATATCTTACAACTGTTAACATCCCCTTTCACAGGTGGCTTCTGGTTAAACTCCGGTTTAATCAGATTTATATGGTGCTCTGTGATAGTCAATGCTGGTATAGGGAGGAGGACGCCCCTGTCTGTAACTGTGATAACTTTTCAGTACAAGATAATATGCACTTTATGTTGTTTTGTCATTTCTTTACTGTGCCCAGGCAGAAATACCTGGTTCCATTATTAAAGGATAAAACCTTCCAACAGGCAAAACCAGCCCTCCTGTATCTTCAACTCTTAGATTCTGCTTTAGCTATGTTTAGCGTGGCAAATTGCCTTGTTGCTGCAGTTAGGATCAGGAGGAAAAGACTTAAGAATTAAATACCGGGGTTTTTGCATGGAAGACAAAATTGGATAATGTATTGTGTATTTGTAACTTGCTAAAAGCGTAATATGTACTCCTATTCTTAGCTGTATTTTTAAGTATGATTCATATGTTTTTAATTGATGCTTTTTAACTTTTTAATAGTGTGAATTTGTAAATAGTATTGACTCAATGAATTTGTATTTTCTCAAGTTGTAATATTATCACCTCGATATGAATGTAGTATGCTTTTATGATTTTTAACTAAATCGAATAAAGTGGTTTTTGACTTGACTCAACAACTACTGGAGGGAATTTCACCAAATATAGAGAAGGCACTACTGCATACCTGTCCATACCATTTTGCCAAGTTTGGTGTAATTCCGTTCAGCGGTTCGGGCTGTATCCGTGTCTAAAGGTCCCATAGAAATTGCCAGAATGTCCCTATGGAAATTAACATGGGGAAAACACGTTTTGGGACCCCCCTTTTTTCTCGGCCCCTGCTTGACCAATACCCCCGAAACTTTCAGGGAAGGAGTGGAGCACAGCGAGGCAAATTTAGGGAAAATTACAGGCAGATCCCTCAATCGGCACCAAAGTTATTCCCAATAGAATGTTCGGAATTTCCTATGGTAACTAGGTCCTAACTGTATATATATATATATATATATATATATATATATAAATATATATATATATATATATATATATATATATATATATTACCTACTGGCGGTCGCCAGTAGGTATATATAGTTAGGATTTTTTCTCTATGGGATTTTTGAAAATTCTATGTCTAATAACTTTGGCGTTTGTGGACGGAATTGGCTGAAATTTTCAGGAAAATGGAACATTTTGTTTCTGAGCAGCCCCTGACAATTTGGGGGGGTTTCATCAAGGGGGGGCCGAGAAAAAAGGGGGTCCCAAAACGCATTTTTCCCATGTTAATTTCCATAGGGCGGTTGGCCTCACTTTTAGCTCGAACGGCTGAATGGATTTGCACAAAACTTGGCAAAATTGTAGGGACTGTTAGCCTGATGTGCCTTTGCTAGGTCTCAATATATGTGCTCCAGTGGATTTTGAGTAATTTAGGTTCAAAAAAATATATATATCTGGGCGGAGCCTAACCACACATCTGATCTGATTGGCTGTCAGCACTTCATCCAAGAAGTGTTGGCAGCCATCTTGGGACCAATATACATGATAGCACCTCATTAAAAAGCATTGTAGTTAATAGAGGGTTTTAGGACTTTAGTTACATTATCAATCATTTGTTGATGGTACCATACTCGTTTTAGGAATTGTGGTGGGTTCTAAGGTGATTTTACCATGTGAAAAAACCTTCTGCTGTGATATCATGAATATTGTTTGAAAGAAAACTAATATCTCATGATTTTCCCACAGTGGTTTGGAAGGGGATCTATAAGCTAAACTGAAAGCATATTTTCTGTAAATTCACATTATCTTTCTCAGTCATGTGAAAATGAAGTCTGACATTCTCAGTAAAACATGTACATCCAACAAGGACAGAGACTGTCAGTTGATTCCTTTGTGTTCTACTGCAGCCTCCCAGAGTGTTCTAAAGAACAACTAGAGCGCTAACAGTCCTACTTATTACAAAGGTATGGCACACCTGAAGCCATCTTGATTGGAATAAAGTGGTAACTCTTAAAACATTTAATTTAAAAAGAAACAACATGAGGGGGTATATTTTGCCATAGAAAGTATGATTAGTGCTGCAGAATGAAAAATTAGGGCACATTTTGAGTGACTTCTCAAATCCTTTTCTATTTCATTAAAACATTCTGACATGCAGTCTCCCAAAATGGCCACCAGAGACAAAAGAGCCCAAATATAGCCCAAATATCACCCAGATGTAGCCCAAGTATAGCCCAATGACAGAATGTCCCAGAGTGTTCTAAAGAACAACTAGAGCGCTAACAGTCCTACTTATTACAAAGGTATAGCACACCTGGAGCCATCGTGATGGGAATAAAGTGGTAACTCTTAAGACATTTAATTTAAAAAGGAACAAAATGAGGGGGTATATTATGCAATAGAAGGTATTATTAGTGCTGCAGAAAGAAAAATTAGGGCACATTTTGAGTGACTTTTCAAATCCTCTTCTATTTCATTAAAAAATTCTGACATGCAGTCTCCCAAAATGGCCACCAGAGACAAAAGAGCCCAAATGTAGCCCAAATATCACCCAGATGTAGCCCAAGTATAGCCCAATGACAGAATGTCCCAGAGTGTTCTAAAGAACAACTAGAGCGCTAACAGTCCTACTTATTACAAAGGTATGGCACACCTGAAGCCATCTTGATTGGAATAAAGTGGTAACTCTTAAAACATTTAATTTAAAAAGGAACAAAATGAGGGGGTATATTTTGCCATATGAATTATGATTAGTGCTGCAGAAAGAAAAATTAGGGCACATTTTGAGTGACTTCTCAAACCCTCTTCAATTTCATTAAAAAATTCTGACATAGTCTCGCAAGATGGCCACCAGAGACAAAAGAGCCTAAATGTAGCCCAAATATCACCCAGATGTACCCCAAGTATAGCCCAATGACAGAATGTCCCAGAGTGTTCTAAAGAACAACTAGAGCGCTAACAGTCTTACTTATGACAAAAGTATGGCACACCAGAAGCCATCTTGATTGGAATGAAGTGGTAAGTCTGAAAACACTCAATTTAAAAAGGAACAACATGAGGGGGTTAATTTTGCCATAGAAAGTATGATTAGTGCTTCAGAAAGAAAAATTAGGGATCATTTTGAGTGACTTCTCAAATCCTCTTCTATTTCATTAAAAAAATTCTGACATGCAGACTGAAACATGCACTTTGAATACCAGCAGCAGACGTCCCTGGTGAGCAGTAGCTTTACTACAGTGATCTAATGTGCAACTAGAGTGCTAACATTCAGAATTTATGGCAAATGTGTGACACATCTGAATGCCTTCTTGATGGAACCAAAGTAAACAAGCATTGAAAATGCAATAGATCTCGCCCTCATTTAAGTTAAAGCCATTCTGTTTGTAATGAGGTGGCTTTTTAGCTTTGCTTTTATTAGTGTTTTTTCAACTTTCATGTAAATAACGCACCGTTTTCACCAAATCGACTTTGCCCAAGCACACCCTTCCCTTCGGCCAACAAATCCCAAAAATTCGGCACACCTGCCGATCTACTCTCCCTACAGCTCACCCAAGCCCCGTCCCTCTAGCGCAACTGGAACACCCCAAATTCACCTTCTCCATGCGCACCAAAAACTCCCATTGAATAACATGACAATTCGCTACTCCGCACAAAAATTGCTCTTTAAAGCACTTCCACTGCTCCGATCCGCTTCAAACTTGGCTGGACACTAGTTCCAGCGATTCCCTAACATCTCACCAAAAATCAGCCCAATCCATCAACTGGAACGGGGACGAATTTCAACCCGAATACGCGCCCCCCGCAAACACAAAAAAAAGCCATAAAACGGCCAAATCTCGACCAAAAACCGCCAAAATCCCTCAAAACCTTGCCAACACCAATACGCACGAAACTGAACCGGCCCCTCAGCCCTAGGCTCCGGGAACCCTACTTAATTGACCCAAAAGCCCTAAAAAAGCAACATAATACACACGAAAACGCCCTAACAACCCTAAAATGCATATAAGTATATGTATGCATGCATTTATGTTTGTATTTATATGTAGATATACAGATGATATATGTTTATATATGTATGTATATATATATATTCACTGAAAAAACCATAGGCTATAGACCATATATAGTTAGGAATTAGCATTTACAAAACCTTGAAAATTCACTGAAAAAACCGTAGGTTATAGACCATATATAGTTAGGAATTAGCATTTACAAAACCTTGAAAATTCACTGAAAAAACCATAGGTTATAGACCATATATAGTTAGGAATTCGCATTTACAAAACCTTATTTTACTCACACAAAACCATTGAAATTCCATATATAGTTAGTTGCACTAACTATATATCGCGCACCCGCAATCCACTGCTGATGATGTCACATATTACATCATTCATGACATGGTCAGTGACATCACTGATGACATCACTGATGACATCTCAAATGACATCACTGATGACATCACTGATGACAACATCCAGTGACTGTATGTTTCTGTAAAGTTAAAATATGTCTTACATATTGAAGAATGAGTGGATGTATAAGTGTCTGGATGAAGGATTTAGTAGGTGCATGACTGACTGTATGAGTGAGTGATTAAATGTGTCTCACTGAGTGCATGGGTTAGTGACTAAACTGTCTTAATTTGTGCATCATTATGTCTGTTGTTCTGTAAACTGTTGCATGTGTTGATAAGTAGCTATATGAGTAACTATATGGGTTATTGATTGGTTGCCCAAGTATTTGTATGGGATACTGAGTGTGTGTGTGGGTGGCTGGGAGGTGTATGACTCTGTGCATAGATGTGTGAGCAGTTGATTCACTAGATGTATGGTTTCAAAAGTGCATGTGGAAACAGCTGTATGGGCGGTTGACTGTGTGCATGAGTGTATTGGTGAGTGAATGGATATCTCAGTGCTACATGTCAAAGTAAGTACATATGTAAAACACAGTACATGTGAGAGTTGACATATATAAATAACTGTGCATAAGAGCCAGTGAATGTGTGAGTGGCTGTATGGATCATTGTGAACTTGTATCAGGGATTGTATAAGAGAGTTAATATGTGTTAGTATATGTTTGAATAAGTAAAGTTTGTATAACTGTATAGTTGAGGAAATGGAGGTGTGATTGATTCTTTGATTGACTGACTAGGTGTGTGAGTAACTCCATGGATGAGTGACAGTCTGTGAGTGTCTGTTTACACTGATTGTATCTAAGGTTATATTAGAGTCTGAAGAGGTTCATCGTATTATCACATGAATGATATCATCAGTGATGTGATCAGTAATGTCAAATGAGATGTCATCAGTGATGTCATCAGTGATGTCATTTGAGATGTCATCAGTGATGTCATTTGAGATGTCATCTGTGATGTCATCAGTGATGTCACTGACCATGTCATGAATGATGTAATATGTGACATCATCAGCAGTGGATTGCGGGTGCGCGATATATAGTTAGTGCAACTAACTATATATGGAATTTCAATGGTTTTGTGTGAGTAAAATAAGGTTTTGTAAATGCGAATTCCTAACTATATATGGTCTATAACCTATGGTTTTTTCAGTGAATATATATATATATATATATATATATATATATATATTTTTTTTTTTCCAAAGGTCCGAGCTTTTAGGAGTCACACAACAGCTTTTCATTTTCCTCTGCATTCTGAAAATAAGTATGGTAGCCCTACGCGTTTCGAGGCCGATATGCCTCTCATCAGGGGCTGGCTATTGTTTTTCTCTGGTGCACGGAAGTCTCTTATGGGCGTGCCTCGTTAGTTAATGAAACCCTGGTGGGCCGCGCTGAAGCGCTACGTTGATAGAAGCACGCTGGGACATGTAGTCTTTCAAGAGTGACTCCTAAAAGCTCGGACCTTTGGAAATATATATATATATATATTACCTACTGGCGGTCGCCAGTAGGTATATATAGTTAGGATTTTTTCTCTATGGGATTTTTGAAAATTCTATGTCTAATAACTTTGGCGTTTGTGGACGGAATTGGCTGAAATTTTCAGGAAAATGGAACATTTTGTTTCTGAGCAGCCCCTGACAATTTGGGGGGGTTTCATCAAGGGGGGGCCGAGAAAAAAGGGGGGTCCCAAAACACGTTTTTCCCATGTTAATTTCCATAGGGCGGTTGGCCTCACTTTTAGCTCGAACGGCTGAATGGATTTGCACGAAACTTGGCAAAATTTTAGGGACTGTTAGCTCGATGTGCCTTTGCTAGGTCTCAATATATGTGCTCCAGTGGATTTTGAGTAATTTAGGTTAAAAAAAAGATATATATCTGGGCGGAGCCTAACCACACATCTGATCTGATTGGCTGTCAGCACTTCATCCAAGAAGTGTTGGCAGCCATCTTGGGACCAATATACATGATAGCACCTCATTAAAAAGCATTGTAGTTAATAGAGGGTTTTAGGACTTTAGTTACATTATAAATCATTTGTTGATGGTACCATACTCGTTTTAGGAATTGTGGTGGTTTCTTCTGCTGTGATATCATGAATATTATTTGAAAGAAAACTAATATCTCATGATTTTCCCACAGTGGTTTGGAAGGGGATCTATAAGCTAAACTGAAAGCATATTTTCTGTAAATTCACATTATCTTTCTCAGTCATGTGAAAATAAAGTCTGACATTCTCAGTAAAACATGTACATCCAACAAGGACAGAGACTGTCAGTTGATTCCTTTGTGTTCTACTGCAGCCTCCTAGAGTGTTCTAAAGAACAACTAGAGCGCTAACAGTCCTACTTATTACAAAGGTATGGCACACCTGAAGCCATCTTGATTGGAATAAAGTGGTAACTCTTAAAACATTTAATTTAAAAAGAAACAACATGAGGGGGTATATTTTGCCATAGAAAGTATGATTAGTGCTGCAGAATGAAAAATTAGGGCACATTTTGAGTGACTTCTCAAATCCTTTTCTATTTCATTAAAACATTCTGACATGCAGTCTCCCAAAATGGCCACCAGAGACAAAAGAGCCCAAATGTAGCCCAAATATCACCCAGATGTAGCCCAAGTATAGCCCAATGACAGAATGTCCCAGAGTGTTCTAAAGAACAACTAGAGCGCTAACAGTCCTACTTATTACAAAGGTATGGCACACCTGAAGCCATCTTGATTGGAATAAAGTGGTAACTCTTAAAACATTTAATTTAAAAAGAAACAACATGAGGGGGTATATTTTGCCATAGAAAGTATGGTTAGTGCTGCAGAATAAAAAATTAGGGCACATTTTGAGTGACTTCTCAAATCCTTTTCTATTTCATTAAAACATTCTGACATGCAGTCTCCCAAAATGGCCACCAGAGACAAAAGAGCCCAAATGTAGCCCAAATATCACCCAGATGTAGCCCAAGTATAGCCCAATGACAGAATGTCCCAGAGTGTTCTAAAGAACAACTAGAGCGCTAACAGTCCTACTTATTACAAAGGTATAGCACACCTGGAGCCATCGTGATGGGAAGAAAGTGGTAACTCTTAAAACATTTAATTTAAAAAGGAACAAAATGAGGGGGTATATTATGCAATAGAAGGTATTATTAGTGCTGCAGAAAGAAAAATTAGGGCACATTTTGAGTGACTTTTCAAATCCTCTTCTATTTCATTAAAAAATTCTGGCATGCAGTCTCCCAAAATGGCCACCAGAGACAAAACAGCCCAAATGTAGCCCAAATATCACCCAGATGTAGCCCAAGTATAGCCCAATGACAGAATGTCCCAGAGTGTTCTAAAGAACAACTAGAGCGCTAACAGTCCTACTTATTACAAAGGTATGGCACACCTGAAGCCATCTTGATTGGAATAAAGTGGTAACTCTTAAAACATTTAATTTAAAAAGGAACAAAATGAGGGGGTATATTTTGCCATATGAATTATGATTAGTGCTGCAGAAAGAAAAATTAGGGCACATTTTGAGTGACTTCTCAAACCCTCTTCAATTTCATAAAAAAATTCTGACATACAGTCTCCCAAGATGGCCACCAGAGACAAAAGAGCCTAAATGTAGCCCAACTATCACCCAGATGTACCCCAAGTATACCCCAATGACAGAATGTCCCAGAGTGTTCTAAAGAACAACTAGAGCGCTAACAGTCTTACTTATGACAAAAGTATGGCACACCAGAAGCCATCTTAATTGGAATGAAGTGGTAAGTCTGAAAACACTCAATTTAAAAAGGAACAACATGAGGGGGTTAATTTTGCCATAGAAAGTATGATTAGTGCTTCAGAAAGAAACATTAGGGATCATTTTGAGTGACTTCTCAAATCCTCTTCTATTTCATTAAAAAAATTCTGACATGCAGACTGAAACATGCACTTTGAATACCAGCAGCAGACGTCCCTGGTGAGCAGTAGCTTTACTACAGTGATCTAATGTGCAACTAGAGTGCTAACATTCAGAATTTATGGCAAATGTGTGACACATCTGAATGCCTTCTTGATGGAACCAAAGTAAACAAGCATTGAAAATGCAATAGATCTCGCCCTCGTTTAGGTTAAAGCCATTCTGTTTGTAATGAGGTGGCTTTTTAGCTTTGCTTTTATTAGTGTTTTTTCAACTTTCATGTAAATAACATGCATCTGTATGCATATAAGTATATGTATGCATGCATTTATGTTTGTATTTATATAGATATACAGATGATATATGTTTATATATGTATGTATATATATATATATATTCACTGAAAAAACCATAGGCTATAGACCATATATAGTTAGGAATTAGCATTTACAAAACCTTGAAAATTCACTGAAAAAAACATAGGTTATAGACCATATATAGTTAGGTCAGTGATGTCATCAGTGATGTCACTGACCATGTCATGAATGATGTAATATGTGACATCATCAGCAGTGGATTGCGGGTGCGCGATATATTGTTAGTGCAACTAACTATATATGGAATTTCAATGGTTTTGTGTGAGTAAAATAAGGTTTTGTAAATGCGAATTCCTAACTATATATGGTCTATAACCTATGGTTTTTTCAGTGAATATATATATATATATATATATATATATATATATATATATATATATATATATATATATATATATATATATATATATATATATATATATATATATATATAATATATATATATTAGAAAGCAATGCGCCAAGCGCTTCGGGAGGGCTACCCACGGCGCTTCAGTGCCATCCAGCTTTCTTGTGCCCCAATCACTCTCACAGCCTCCCTCCAGCATAAAATCCGAAGTCCGACGCGTTTCGGGGCCGACACGCCCCTTCTTGATGGACGTAAGACACAGTGCACAGGACAAACACCATTGCGCTTCAAATGCAATTTATTTAAAGCGGGGCCGCCCTAAGTGGGCGTGGCTCAACTGTTGCTGTGCCCCCAGGCATCCTGGGAGCTGTAGTCAATGATGGTGAGTGTAAAATAACACTTGAGTAGTTTGTGCATAAGTGTTCGATTGGTCATCTTGGTCATCTTGCCTTTTGGGTTAAAGGTGGGGGGTAGGCTCTGGGATGATACGAATTCATCACGAAGCGTCGCGCTGTCAGGGCAAAGATGAGTATCTTATCTCCAGTCCTCAAAATGAAAGTTTGGGGGGGATGCGTCAAGCGGGGGCCGAGATAAAAGGGGGGTCCCAAAACGCGTTTCCATAGGGCGGTCGAACTCACTTTTAGCCCAAACGGCTGAATGGATTTACACTAAACTTGGCAAAATTGTAGGGACTGGTAGCCCGATGTGCCTTTGCTATGTCTCAAGATATGTGCTCCAGTGGATTTTGAGTAATTTAGGTTAAAAAATATATATATATCTATAGGCGCACCCCGGTACGCGCACCGGGGATCGCACCGGGCATGCTACGCGACTTGCGCATGGTAAGCTGATTGGCTCACGGGTGTCTGTAAACATTCGAAACATCTTGTGTCTCGGTAGGATCGAGACACAAGAAGTGGCATAAAAAAAGGGGGAAATGACTATAAGGGGGCAGGGTAGAACCCCCCTGACCCCCTAGTAAGCATGGGCGAATTTTGCGAATCTCGCGTTCGCGAATTTTGCGGATTTGCGAACTCGCAATTTGCAAAATCCGCGAATTCTCGCGAATTTGCGGATTTTTTTTTTGTGTGTTCGCGCCGGTTTCTGCCAGTTCGCGAGGGTTTTGTACAATTTCGCAAACGCGAACTTACCTGTCGGGTCGCAAGTTTCGCGAACTTGTTGTTTCTACGTGTCCAGCCTGTTTGGGATACTCTTCTTCATCACTGCCACTCTCTGTCACCACTGCCACTCTCTGACTACTCATGCCACCCTCTGGCCCACCCATGCCACCCTCTGTTTCATCACAGCACCCTCTGGTTGTCCAGTCAGTGTACATTATTGTGGCAAAGCAAGCACACCTTCCCTGCCTCAAGTGACCTGAATTAATTTGGGGCTGATTAATGTGTCACAGAATATTTTTTTAGCTGGCACCTGCTTCCTTAGTGCTTCCTGATTTGTGATCTTTTGCACTTGCTAAGTGCTTTCATTGTTGCAAAATTAGTTACAACACCTGCCCTGCCCCAACTGACAATAATGAATTAGGGGCTGATTAATGGATTTGAACTTCCAGCCTGGCTCCTGCTTGTCTCCCTTAGCTGTAATTCAGGACCTTTGTGGCATATGTGTAACTATTCTGAAGTTCAGAGCAGGGTCACATAATAGTTGCAACTGGCAACTGAACTCTGGAGGGGCCCCTCAGGAAGCACTACAGGAAATGGCTACTAATGATGAGCCTGAACTTTTGAACCTGGTAAGTAGTTTCAGTTTTGCTAAGATCGTATTTCGGCAATTTTGCGCTTATTCGCGGGGCGCGAAGTTGTACTGGGAAGCCGCGAACTCACGCGAACAGTGCGAGCAAGCCATAAAATCCGCTGCTCGCGGATTTGCGGATTTTGCGGGAGATTCGCGAATCTCGCGGATTGCGAATTTACCGAAAATCCGCAAAATCCGCGAGCGAAACGGATTTTCCGCCCATGCTTACCCCCTAGGTTTGATGTGGGGGCTATAATAGGGTCCCGTGGGGCATGTAAAAAAAAATCGATTTGCACGGGGGGAGCGCCCGGAACGTGCACCGGGGAGCGGACCGGGAGCGAAGCATGGGGAAAATCAAGGGCCTTATTTATGAAGGCCTTGCAACAGTTTTGCACCGCCGGTGCGTCACTTTTTGTGACGCACCAGCGGTGTAAAAAATGCGCCTCATTGCGCCATATTTAAAAAGTGACACATCTAGGTAGATGCGTCACTTTTTAAACCCCTGCGCCACATTATACCTGCGTCAGGTATAATGTATGCAGAGGGGGCGTTCCCCCGCAAAAAGCCTCGTAATAGTGACGCCGTGAAATCTATGAGATTTCACTGCGTCACTTTTAGGTCGCTGTTGCGTCAGAATCTTGCGCCTGCCTCACAGCAGGCGTAAGACTGACACAAGCCCTTTCACATGGGGCTTTCCCCATGTGAAAGGACGCATTACTGAAGTTGCGTCACGTTTGTGACACACTCCAGCAATGCGTCACTTTTGCGCTTCAGATACGTCAGAAAAACTGACGTATCTGTAACTCCTTGCAACGTGATTCGTCATACATTAAATATGACGCATCAGGAATTTCGTAAGGAGTGCGCACTGAAAAGTGACGCATCGCTGTTTTCACGCAGCGATGCGTCACTTTTCATAAATGAGGCCCCCAGTTTATTCACTGTGTCACCTGTACGACCCTTTCTTGCGTCAACGTGACGCATGGCCTCATAAATGAGGCCTTTAGTCTTCTACTTATGCGTCATATTAAATTAATGACGTATTATGTTGGAAGTTCTTAGAGATACGTCAGTATTTCAGACGTATCTGTAAGCGCAAAAGTGATGTATTGCTGGAGTGTGTCTCAAAAATGATGCAACTCCAGCAATGCATCCTTTTACATGGGGCCAGGCCCCATGTGAAAGGGCCTGCACATCTGCTGTGAAACAGGCGTAATATTTGGACGCAAAGGCGTCATAAAAGTGACGCAGTGATATCTCATAGATTTCACTGCTTCACCTCTACGACCCTTTCTTGCGTCAATACGTCCCTTTTGCATACATTACACCTGACGTAGGAATAATGTGGCGCAGGGGCTTACAAAGTGACGCATCTACCTAGATGTGCTACTTTGTAAATATGACTGAATAAGGTGCATTTTTTACTGTACTGTTGCGTCACAAAAAGTGACGCTCTGGTGGCGTTAAAGTGACGCATGGCTTCATAAATGAGGCCTCAGTCTTCAACTCCAGCAATGCATCTTTTCTTACCCTTCCACACCCCCATTCCTTTTCAACATTTTCTTTGAATATCCACATTCCCCATATTCACTCTTCTTCTCCTTACTTACCTTCCCAACACTCACCTTCTTTCAGTCCCCCTACTTCACTTCCTTTCTCCTCTCATACCTTTCTGTTCTTTCTTACTCATTTTCCTTTCCATTATCAATGCACTCCATTTCACTTACTCTTTTTCATTTTTTTAAGAATATAGCTCTTTGATGAGAATTGGAGGTAGTTCTTAAAAGAACTTTTTTTTTCTTCTTTTTTTAAGAACAGAAACAAAAACAGGGAATGGAAACTGCTCAACAGGAGCAAAAAACCCAAAAATAATTATGGCTGGGAACGGCAGTGATGGTTCTCCAATGCTTGAACCATGAGCAGGACACTTTGCTCCCCATAGGTAAGGAGTTGATCGCAGTATCTGCATTTCAGGACAGCATTGTTGAAAGCAGGTTGAATATTTAGAACGAGCTCCTGCGATCGCCCCCTCCCAGAAGTAGTCGCTCCTCCGGTGGATGTAGAGGCCCCATCACTGGGAACCTCTTGTGCCAGAGCCCTGACACTTTCCCGGGCAAAATTTTGGGGGTGCCTCCTCTCCACATGCGGTATCATTGTAAAGTTCCCAAAAGAATATTTCTTTTTGGGGTCACCCCATGACAGGACTTGTTTGCGGATCCTGCACTCCACTTTTGGAGCATTCACCTTTTTCTGGTTAGGTGGTATTGAAAAAAAATTCCAAATGAAATGCTCCTTCACCTTTGGCTGAGGAGGCTCTTCATCGATGAATTCAGGCTCATCTTCACTGCTGGATTCTCTGGCAGCCATGGTAAACCAAGAAAGATCCAAGAGCAAAAAACAGGTCTTTCAGTCACAAAAGTGAAAGGAGAAGTGAAGGAAATGGGTGAGGATTTCATTCTTTGTAAAAAAAAACTGTTAGCAACCAATGAAAAGTGTTATTTTAAGGTCACATGACTTGACGCCCTGACGCTGCGTGCACCGGAGTGCTTCCGGGTGCGCATACGCGGCGCGAACAAAGGCGCTTCCGGGGGCGCACACGCAGCGCGAACGTAGGCGCATACGCGGGGCGAACGTTGACGCTTCTGGGGCGCATACAAGGCGCGAACGTAGGTGCTTCCGGGGGCGATTACGCGGCACGCCGAAGTGACGTTTTGATAGTTTCACGGAAATGCAAAATCATTTTCATTTCCTTATTTTAAAAAAACTGCTTTTATATGTATGGTACTAAATGTCTTGCGTTATTATTTACTTTTCATTCATATTTTTTTTTACGAACGAAAGTAGCGCTCTGGGTGCGCTTTCCGGAGAGCTTACCGGAGCGCGCACCCAGAGCGCCCCAGGAAAAAATTATAAAAATAAATAAATAATATTAATAATTAATACTTACACAAAACAGCAAATAAAAAAAAAATCATAGGTTAGAAACTCGATATAGAAAGGAATTAGCATTTAAAAAACCTATGAAATTCACTGAAAAAAACATAGGTTTCACACCAGTTATAGTTAGGAATTAGCATTTAAAAAACCTATTAAATTCACTGAAAAAAACCATAGGTTTCACACCAGTTATAGTTAGCTGGAAATTTTACTGACATAAAACCATTGAAATTTCCATGTTATAGTTAGTTGGACTCACTATAACTTGCGCGCCTGCAATGCACTGCTGATGACGTCACATATTACATCAATCATGACATGGTCAGTGACATCACTCATGATATCACTGATGACACCATCCTTGTGACAGAGTGACAGACCTCCTTTCAGTGTAATGTAAGCCTTGAAACACATATTCAAAAATAGAAATTAACATTTTCAAAAAAATGGAGATACCCATACCAGTTACAACAAACAAGTCAGTAATTCCACCATCTATATACACATCCACTCATTCACCAACAGTTCTATATAGTCACTCATACATATACTCACTCATTATATGTAGTGATACACCTATACATCCTGTTACACACCGACAGTCATCCAAAAGTTACTCACACACATATTCACACATGCAAAAAAACAATTGAACATCCGTTTATTTGCATATACAGCTATACATACACTACCACTTTACTTCTAAGGAAACTTACACATACTTACTCTCTTAAACAATCACTTATAGAAACACATACTTATTTAAAAAGGAACTCTTACAATCTCTCACTCTCACATATACTCACTTATATAAATCAATACTCACATATACTAGATTAAAACATATGTTGTTACTGAGAAAGACAATAGTGAGACAGTCGTTTAATCACTAACATACACATATACACACTCATCCATCCATACAGTCCTGTACATATGCTGTCTTCAAAACACATACAAACAGTGAGTCAGTCACCAACCCATACAGCCACTTATACACAAAGTGAAACACTGATACATACATTTCAATATTTAAAAGTTACTTGCTAATATATGTATTCACTAAGATACACTTCATAAGACAGTTAACCAATCAATTCTTTTAAAAACAAACATCCATTTACACACTTATTTAACCATTTATTCTTCCATCGTCCTTTACAAATACATATATAAAACATATATGTTTTTCAGAAAGACACACATTCACTGGATGGTGTCATCGGTGATGTCATGAGTGATGTCACTGACCATGTCATGAGTGATGGAATATGTGACGTCATCAGCAGTGCATTGCAGGCGCGCAAGTTATAGTGAGTCCAACTAACTATAACGTGGGAATTTCAATGGTTTTATGTCAGTAAAATATCCAGCTAACTATAACTGGTGTGAAACCTATGGTTTTTTCAGTGAATATATATATATATATATATATATATATATATATATATATATATATATATATATATATATATATATATATATATATATATATATATATATATATGTATATATATATATATATATATATATATATATATATATATATATATATATATATATATATTACCTACTGGCGGTCGCCAGTAGGTAGTTATAGTTAGGATTTTTTTCAATGTTAAATCTCAAAATTCTATTTGGAATAACTTTGGCACCGGTTGACGAATCTGCCTGAAAATTTCCTGAAAATGGCCTCGTCGAGCTCCGGTCCTTCCTTGAAAGTTTGGGGGGGATTCGTCAAGCGGGGGCCGAGATAAAAGGGGGGTCCCAAAACGCGTTTTCCCCATGTTAATTTCCATAGGGCGGTCGATTTCACTTTTAGCCCGAACGGCTGAATGGATTTGCACGAAACTTGGCAAAATTGTAGGGACTGGTAGCCCGATGTGCCTTTGCTATGTCTCAAGATATGTGCTCCAGTGGATTTTGAGTAATTTAGGTTCAAAAAAATATACATATCTATAGGCGCTCTCCGGTGCGCGCACCGGAGTGCGCTCCAGGCGCGCCACGCGACTTGCGCGCAGAAAGCTGATTGGCTCTCAGTTGTCTGTAAACATTCTAAACAGTCCGGAGCGGCCGCCATCTTGTGTCTCGGTAGGATCGAGACACGAGAGGTGGCCAAAACAAAGGGGGAAATTACCATAAGGGGGCAGAGTAGACACTCCCTGTACCCCTAGGTTTGATGTGGGGGCCATTAAAGGGCCCCGCGGGGTCTCACCTTTTTTTTTTTTTTTTCGATTTTCGCGGGGGAAGCGCCTGGTGCGCGCACGGGGGAGCGTATCGAGGAGGGTACTATGGAAAAATAATCACTTCAAAAAATTGTATGTTTATTAATTGTTTTTTTTTTATTTTTTTATTTTATGTAAGTACCTACATGTAGGTACTAATGAAGAGACTTAAATTTAATGTTCACCATCTTCTTTGTAGACATCTTGCATGTTGTTATTGTATTTTTTGTGGTATATGGAATTCATAACATAGTCTGTCTGGAAAGGAGAAACAGATCTTTTAAGCACTCCCTGAGAATTTCTAGGGGATCATGAGTAGTCTATCCTGCTCCCTTATGAAAATGAGGTGTAAAATATTCATATGAGATAATATAGTGGGAGAAAGGTAGTAACTATGAGTAAACTTACTATGTAACAGAAAAATAGTTGAACAGTATACTATAAGTCTCACTTTATATTTTAAACATTTTTGGTAATACTTTATGAATTACATATAAAAAAGAATATTGTCTGAAACAATTTGAAATTATTAAAGATAAATTTATTCCTCTGATTCTTTTTCATAATTTAATAAAATTTCTAACATAATATTGTCCGGAATTTCCTCATAATTATAAGTACATGATTCCATTTCTTCCAAACATTCTATAAACTGTTCATCCAAAGAGTCATCCATGAAATCAACTTCTTTTTTTTGATCTTCTGGTTTTTCCACCTTTACTTTGATAGAAGTATCATTTGCCTGATTTTCTCCTTCCATTTTCTTTCTGAAAATTGCATACAAATTAACTATATTAGTAGAGTTAGGGTACTGTATACCAGAGAAGCCTAACTCAATCCATAACTATTACAGAGAAGTCTATCTCTATCTCTAACTATTAAAGAGGGATAGCATATCACTAACAGAATATTTTTTCAGAAATTAACTTAAAGTGTACAATATACTTCCATAATTAGAACTTACCTTAGAGAAATCAGTTGAAGTTGTCAGTGATATTTGTTTTCAAATGTACTTCTGGAAGCAGTAGTCAACATGGCTGTGTTTCCCTCTCTTCTTTTATATATATTCTTGTACTTAACCAATCAAACGTCAGGAAATAATCGTAGAAAATGAAAGATACTTTTTAATTGGTTGTAAATTCTAACATTACAAGTGTGTTTTTGTCATGTAATTTACCTCAGGATATTAAGACAGGCCTGTAGCCTAAATGTCTCAATGGAATTTCACCAAATTTGGGCAAATGGTAGGGACTGCTATGTAGTAGGGCCTATTCTATATTTGATGAAAGTGTCTCTAGTGGTTTTTTTGTAAATTGCTTTCCCATCTTTTTTTATCGAGCGCTTACCGGTGCGCGCTCCTTTACGCGCACTGGCAGCGTTACGGGAGTCCTCCATTTTGTGTTTCGGTACAATCGAGACACAAGATGGAGGGTAAACAATGTTCGGTATGGGTAGAAGGGGGCACCGTAGAGACTTCTTGACCCTCTAGGTTTTCTGAGGGGGGCTTAGGAGGCTCATAAACGTAAAAAAAAAAAAAAATGTCTTTAATTTTCCACGGGGGGAGCGCCTGGTGCGCGCACCTTTAAGCGTACCGGAAAGCGTAATTTGGTGAAAAATAGTGAAAAAAGTTAGAAAAAAATAAACGCTTTGAATGATCAGAGGTAGGGTAGCTCTGAAAAGAGCTTTTGGGTTCTGTGGTTGATTTAGGTACCTACAAGTAGGTTCCAATACACATTCTTAAATTCAGGAGGAATATTCTATTCCCCTCATCTGAGAAGTGCACTCCATCTCCTCTGTAGATGTCTTGCATGTTGTAACGCAAGTTATTATTGTATATTGAACCCATTCCATAGTCTCTCATGAAAGCAGAAACAGATTTATTCACATGTTTCCGTGCTTTCTCAAATTGTGGACAAAATTGGTTGGACCAGTTCCATTTCTGTCTTTGGCATATATTGGAATATACCAAGGCAGTGTGGGGAAAAAGTATCATCAATTGATGAAAGGCGTCCTTTAAAAGCATTTCCAGACCTACCCCAGTCAATGTGCCTAGATCGTTTCCACCACAGTGCACAATTATAAGGTCAGGTTCTGGCAGATGCAAAAAGGTTTTCACCAATGGTATCAATTGGTGACATTTTAATCCTCTGTGGCCAATCCACTTGATTTCCACATTTGATAAATCAAGGTTATGAAAATTTCTGCTAGCTGCATACCTTTGAGCCCAGTGGATGTAGCTATGTCCAATAATCCAAACAGAGTACATGATGTGAGAAGGTTCTGGTCCAGTCAGATGAAGTGTGGGAATGAAATGGCAGTTGGAACAGTAGGAGTTTACAAAAAAATAATTGTGCAGTTTTTCTGCTCTTGAATCACAAGCAATGATTGGTGGATTCAGATAGTTGAAAACTGAAAGTTAGGGTGCATGGTTATGTTGTGTGAAAGAAGCAATTTGAATGGTTTAAAAAAAGTCACCAAAAGCAAAAATACCCTGTATAGGCTGCTGTATTGAGAGGTCAAACATCCTTGCTGAGTTAATTTGCAACATTGTAAGATAAACTTTTGAACCTTAGAGTTCAGTTAGGAGGGAGTTGCTATGGTAACAGATAGAAAGGTCTGAGAGGGGGATGGGTGTTGGTTTGAAAATAGTGAGGGAAGACTTTTGATTGGTTGAATTAAGGCATATGTGTACAAAGATAGAGATTTTCTATGCCAGTCTTGGTTTCAGTGTATTGAGAGCACACCTTTTGCTCTGCTAAAGAAAAATTGGTGTGTGTGTCTGACACTGTTCTCAATCTCCAAAAGCATTTGTAAAGGTAAGTAATGATTTATTTAATTTAGATAGAGACTTATTTGCTCTATGGAGAATATTTGGAAGCAGATAGTTATGTTTTAGAAGTGAAATTGTATGTTAGTATATAAGTTCTGCGCAGTGTTTCTTACATGTTATTCAAAAATCAATTTTGGGTGCAAATGAATGGTATTTTTATTTGGCCTTTTTTTATGATTGCCATGTGCAGCTGATGCATCACTTTAAACATGGGTAATAAGTGATGCAGTGGTGGCGCAAGGCTTTCATAAATAAGGCTCTGACTTTGTTTTATGATATTGAGTGGTTGTACATAGGTTCTGCGCAGTGTTTCTTACATGTTATTCAAAAATCGATTTTTGGGTGCAATTGATTGGTATTTGCATTTGGCCCTTATTTATGAATGCCATGTGCAGCTGATGCATCACTTTAAACATGGGTAATAAGTGATGCACTGGTGGCGCAAGGCCTTTATAAATCAGACCCTGACTTTGTTTGATGATATTGAGTGGTTGTACTTAGGTTCTGCGCAGTGTTTCTTACATGTTATTCAAAAATCGATTTTTTGGGTGCAATTGATTGGTATTTGCATTTGGCCCTTTTTTATGATTGACTTGTGCAGCTAGTGCATCACTTTAAACATGGGTAATAAGTGACGCACTGGTGGCGCAAGGCCTTTATAAATCAGGCCCTGACTTTGTTTGATGATATTGAGTGGTTGTACATAGGTTCTGCGCAGTGTTTCTTACATGTTATTCAAAAATCGATTTTTTGGTGCAATTGATTGGTATATGTATTTGGCCCTTATTTATGATTGCCATGTGCAGCTGATGCATGACTTTAAACATGGGTAATAAGTGACGGACTGGTGGCGCAATGCCTTCATAAATAAGGCCCTGACTTTGTTTGCTGATATTGAGTGGTTGTACATAGGTTCTGCGCAGTGTTTCTTACATGTTATTCAAAAATCGATTTTTGGGTGCAATTGATTGGTATTTGCATTTGGCCCTTATTTATGAATGCCATGTGCAGCTGATGCATCACTTTAAACATGGGTAATAAGTGATGCACTGGTGGCGCAAGGCCTTTATAAATCAGACCCTGACTTTGTTTGATGATATTGAGTGGTTGTACTTAGGTTCTGCGCAGTGTTTCTTACATGTTATTCAAAAATCGATTTTTGGGTGCAATATATTGGTATTTGCATTTGGCCCTTATTTATGAATGCCATGTGCAGCTGATGCATCACTTTAAACATGGGTAATAAGTGATGCACTGGTGGCGCAAGGCCTTTATAAATCAGACCCTGACTTTGTTTGATGATATTGAGTGGTTGTACTTAGGTTCTGCGCAGTGTTTCTTACATGTTATTCAAAAATCGATTTTTGGGTGCAATTGATTGGTATTTGCATTTGGCCCTTATTTATGAATGCCATGTGCAGCTGATGCATCACTTTAAACATGGGTAATAAGTGATGCACTGGTGGCGCAAGGCCTTTATAAATCAGGCCTTGACTTTGTTTGATGATATTCAGTGGTTGTACTTAGGTTCTGCGCAGTGTTTCTTACATGTTATTCAAAAATCGATTTTTGGGTGCAATTGATTGGTATTTGCATTTGGCCCTTTTTTATGATTACCTTTTGCAGCTAGTGCATCACTTTAAACATGGGTAATAAGTGACGCACTGGTGGCGCAAGGCCTTTATAAATCAGGCCCTGACTTTGTTTGATGATATTGAGTGGTTGTACTTAGGTTCTGCGCAGTGTTTCTTACATGTTATTCAAAAATCGATTTTTGGGTGCAATTAATTGGTATTTGCATTTGGCCCTTATTTATGATTGCCATGTGCAGCTGATGCATCACTTTAAACATGGGTAATAAGTGATGCACTGGTGGTGCAAGGCCTTTATAAATCAGGCCCTGACTTTGTTTGATGATATTGAGTGGTTGTACATATGTTCTGCGCAGTGTTTCTTACATGTTATTCCAAAATCGATTTTTGGGTGCAATTGATTGGTATTTGCATTTGGCCCTTTTTTATGATTGCCTTGTGCAGCTACTGCATCACTTTAAACATGGGTAATAAGTGACGCACTGGTGGCGCAAGGCCTTCATAAATAAGGCCCTGAGTTTGTTTGATGATATTGAGTGGTTGTACATATGTTCTGCGCAGTGTTTCTTACATGTTATTCCAAAATCGATTTTTGGGTGCAATTGATTGGTATTTGCATTTGGCCCTTATTTATGATTGCCATGTGCAGCTGATGCATCACTTTAAACATGGGTAATAAGTGATGCACTGGTGGTGCAAGGCCTTTATAAATCAGGCCCTGACTTTGTTTGATGATATTGAGTGGTTGTACTTAGGTTCTGCGCAGTGTTTCTTACATGTTATTCAAAAATCGATTTTTGGGTGCAATTGATTGGTATTTGCATTTGGCCCTTTTTTATGATTACCTTTTGCAGCTAGTGCATCACTTTAAACATGGGTAATAAGTGACGCACTGGTGGCGCAAGGCCTTTATAAATCAGGCCCTGACTTTGTTTGATGATATTGAGTGGTTGTACTTAGGTTCTGCGCAGTGTTTCTTACATGTTATTCAAAAATTGATTTTTGGGTGCAATTGATTGGTATTTGCATTTGGCCCTTATTTATGATTGCCATGTGCAGCTGATGCATCACTTTAAACATGGGTAATAAGTGATGCACTGGTGGTGCAAGGCCTTTATAAATCAGGCCCTGACTTTGGTTGATGATATTGAGTGGTTGTACATATGTTCTGCGCAGTGTTTCTTACATGTTATTCCAAAATCGATTTTTGGGTGCAATTGATTGGTATTTGCATTTGGCCCTTTTTTATGATTGCCTTGTGCAGCTACTGCATCACTTTAAACATGGGTAATAAGTGACGCACTGGTGGCGCAAGGCCTTCATAAATAAGGCCCTGAGTTTGTTTGATGATATTGAGTGGTTGTACATATGTTCTGCGCAGTGTTTCTTACATGTTATTCAAAAATCGATTTTTGGGTGCAATTGATTGGTATTTGCATTTGGCCCTTATTTATGATTGCCATGTGCAGCTGGTGCATTACTTTAAACATGGGTAATAAGTGACGCACTGGTGGCGCAAGGCCTTTATAAATAAAGCCATGAGTTCCTATTGTATAAACTTAAATATGTTGCAATTTATTGTATATATTGTTTGCTTTTTAACATTACTTTGTTGTTTGCTAATAGTGGTCTTTCATGTGTTTTTTTAACAGAACAACAGATTCAAATCAACTTCTGAAAAGGACGCAAAAATGCCTTCAAAGCAAAGAAATATCAAAAATAACATACGGAAAAGGAGAACATCAACAACAGAGTTTATGGAATCCTCTTCAACAAGTACTTCAAAAAACACCAGAAAAGCTTCTGGTAAGCCAATTAAGTCTTTTCTTCGCAACATATGTCGTAGAAAAAAAAATGATATTGCTAATGTGAATATACAGAAAAAGTCAACAAATCTAAAAAGGAAAGAGAAGCCCACAAAAAATGTTTCCATTGGAGCAGGAGAGAAGAGAATGGATAGCAATAGAAGGGTAAATGTTTTTAGGGACATTCGTAGGCGAATGTTTCGCAATAGGGTAGTTTTAAATTTGCTAAAAAATGATAAGAAAAGTAAACTAAAAGCTGCTTTTTACAAGAAAAAGAAAAGTGTAGAAAAGATTGTTGATCAGGCTTTTGAAGTTAAGAAAAAATTATTTATTTTAATAATCAATAGAATTAGGATACTTAATAAGGCAATTGATGTTTTCAAATCGAACAGTAGATGGAAAAGAATTATTAATCGGAGTAATTTTTGTGAAGTATTTTCTGGTGAATGGATGCATAGTTCAAGTTCTGAGCCTTTTTTCAATGAGGAGAGTTACTTTCAGGAAAATGATTTGGTGCATGCAGTTGACACCAGTGGTCGTGCATATGAGGTGAAAGATAGTTGTGTGATGGAAAAAGAGAAACTTGTATCTAGAGATGCAGAAGAGGTGTTAGCTGATGAAGTTTTAGGGAGACGTACTAAGGGTCCAGTGTACACATGGAAATGCAGTAGTATTTGTAGTGTGCGACAGGAATCAATCGATTTGCTTCGAAATTTCTTACGTACATATAGTAAAAAAAGTCTCAAACAAAAAATGAAGATCCTGCAAGAGTTAGATCCTTGCAGAGTGAGAGAAAGCACAGGTTTGCAAGGGCATTCACTAGCTTGTCTTTCTAGAAATGTTTGTCGGAGTGTTTTTCATCATTTTAGGATGTTAGCAGTGCATCATAATAACGTAAGGAAATTAGTGAGAAAGTTGTATTATGCAAAAAGTCCTGCACTTAAGCTTAAACAGTTAAATAGTGCTCTTTTGCATGGATCTGAAGTGGATGTGAAGACTATTTGTGAAGAAATTGAGTTTTGTTATTTTGGGAACAAAGAGGACAGTGTAGAAATAGATATAGTAATGGATGGTAATGCAGAAGATAATGGACAAATTTCAAGTATTGAAAAGTTTGATGAGGAAATTATCAAGTTTAAGGTGAAATCAAGTGAGAGGCCTAATTTAACTTGTGTGTGTTGTCGACGGACTCATTATAAAATTCAGACTAGGTTAGTTGATTTATATGCAAAAAGTGAATTGGAAAATAATAGTGAATGGGAGGATTTTGTAAGTTATTTGTTGGTGGAGAATTCTTTTGATTTGAGTTTGGATCAGCGTATTTGTAATTATTGTTTGAAAAAATTAAATGAAAATAGAATGCCTGCTAGAGCAGTTTATAATAATCTTCAGTTGATAGATATTCCTTCTGAATTGATGGATCTAAATACTTATGAATCTATTTTGATTCAATGTGTCCATCCTTTTCAGGCTATTGTACGCATGGAGCCTAAGACAGGGAAATTGCCTCCATCAGATTTACTGAGAGGATTAAAGGGAAGAGTTGTTTATTTGCCTCTAGATGTAAAGAAAAATATTAATACAATTGGTGTAGAAAGAGTAGAAGAAGATCCTTTAGTTATTCTAGTTAATGGGGTTCCAACAAAGAGTAAGAAAATTTGGCAAGATTTAGTGGATGTTAAAAAAGTCAAGAAGGCAACGTTGTATTTGGTCAAAAACAATGAGTACTACAAAGATGTATGTGTTGGAGCAGAGGAAACAGCTATAGAAGAAGATAGTGATTCTTCAGTTGGTCAAATTGAAAAAGTTGATGTGTCTAGAACTGAAGAAATATATGAACATTATACTGTTCATCCTTTGCATTCCAAAGAAGTAATGGGAAATGCAATTGACTTGTTTCAAATGAAAGCAGCAAAAGGAAGTCCCATTAGTGTATGGGAAGAAAGTTTGGAAGCTCGTTGTTTTCCACAATTATTTCCAACAGGTTGTGGTGGACGATATGATGATCGACCAGTTCAAATTCCTGCAGCTGAATACCGGACTCTAAGATTATATGCAGAAGATCCAAGGTTTCGTCAGTGCATTCCATATTTATTTCATCTACTGTTTGAAAGTGATTTGTCTGGGCTTTATTATGCAGTTAATCATATATTAAAAAGTGGACCTCATTTGCAGAATGTTTGTGCAAGGGACTTTATGGAGAAAGTTAATCTGCAAGACAGTATTTTGGAATCTCAGCTAATCAATCTCATGGCATGTCAACGTGGAACCAACGAGTATAGGTTTCGTCGTCATGGAGAATTGAAATGTATGCTAAGAAACTTAGGAACTCCTACATGGTTCCTCACTCTTAGCTGTGCTGAGTATGCATGGGACGATTTACTTCAATTTCTACGAGAGGCAAATGAAAACATACCAAATATAGAATTGAAAACACCAGGAGAACTGTGTTCTTTAGATCCAGTGAATGTTTGCAGATATTTTAATCATAGATTTGAAGCTATGATGTCTTTTATTACCAACAAAAAAAATCCTCCCCTTGGAGAGGTTTTGGATTTCTTTTGGAGGAAGGAATATCAAGCGAGAGGTGCTCCTCATATACATATGTTGTTGTGGATTAAAGATGCACCCAAATTTGGATCAGATTCAGATGAAACAGTGATGAGTTTCATTGAAGAGTATTCAACATGTGCTGTTCCAAAATCTACTGAAGAAAACAATTTAAGGCAACAAGTTTTACGTTTTCAATCTCATCGTTGTGGAAAGTACTGTCGTCGAAAATTTAAAAACAAGGAAAAGTACTACACGAAATGTCGTTTTGCATTTCCTCGACCAGTGATTTCTAAGGGAAGAGTAAATAATTTGATGTCATCTCTACGACATACTGTGACGAGGAAATCTCCCAAAAATACATATAATTTGAAAAGAAATGAAGAATCTAAGTACATCAACGATTACAACCCAGTGATTTTGTCCATGTGGAATGCTAACATGGATATTCAGTTCGTTGCTGACAACTCTATTGCTGTGGCTCGATATGTGACATCTTACATCACGAAAAAAGAAAAGACAGAATTGAAGGAAATGTGGGAGGACATTTCACATGAAAAGAGTCTAAGCAAGAAATTATACAGTTTCAGTCTGAAGATGTTGTCGCATCGAGAAATTGGAGCATATGAATGTTCTGATCGGTTATCATCAGCAAGTCTCTATGCCAAATCAAGAACAATCATTTGGGTGAGTCTTGGTCTTGCTGCAACACGAAACCGAGTTTTGAAATCTGTACAAGAAATTGAATATTTGGCGGAAAAAGAACCGAACAGTACAGATATTTTGAAGCCAAATATGTTGGATACATACTATCCAAATAGAAGTACTCACCTTGAGAACACATGTTTGTATGAAGTTCTTCAAAACTACAGTTATAAGAGGAACATCACAGAAGATATCAATAATGGAAAATATGCACTCATTGGCTATGAAGGATGTCTAGTGAAGCAGAAAAAAGGCCATTTGATTAATCATCGAAAATTGAGTTGTGAAGTTCCAGACAAAAGAGAATTTTACTATTTAGCTCTTTTGCAACTCTTTAAGCCATGGCGTACAGAAGAGGAACTACTTGGAGATTTTCTCTGTTATGAAGACTCTTTTAATGCAACTAAGGATACCATAGAATGTCCTATTTTTCTAAATTATCTGCAAATGTTGAATGAAGAAATGGAGCAAGAAACTACAATTGCTGAAGAGATAGCTAGAAACAGTTCTCAAGATAGTCAGAGTTCTACTTCATTGAGCCAGGATCCACTAGGAGGACCAATTATCCAAAATGAAGCTGCCACTGCCATGGATGAGGTGGAAAGAGCTATGGAACAAGCTCAAGAGGATGGAGTTAACTTAGAAGATTTGGTAAAGCAACTAAACATTGAGCAGAAAAAGATATATGATGAAGTCACAGAGCAGATTGAACATGGATTCAAACATGAGAAAAAAGAGTGCTCATGTATATTATTTGACCCTGTCCGATTGTACGTAAGTGGAGAAGCGGGGACAGGAAAAAGTTTTCTAATTAAAGCCGTTGCAAGTTATCTGCAGAAAAGGACTGATTCACCACTGTCTTGTGTTGTAACTGCTCCAACTGGTCTGGCAGCACATAACATTAAAGGGATTACTCTACATCGTTTATTGATGCTGCCAGTTGAACATGATAATAAATTGCATTACAACAAGCTATCTGGAGATGCGTGTTCTGAAGTTTCAAGAGTCTTGAAGAAAATGAAACTTCTTATCATAGATGAAGTAAGCATGGTCTCAAATCTAATGCTTGCTTTTGTGCATTTGAGAATGCAAGAAATTCTTAAAACAGACTATGATGTGTTATTTGGAGGAAAACACATTATTGTTTTTGGAGATCTATTGCAGTTGACTCCAGTAAAAGGACAACCAGTGTTTAAAATGCTCACGCATGAAGATACCAGGAAGTCCCTTGGAAGCATTGGAAATGTTAATATATGGCTAAATTTTAAATATGCTGAACTGCTTCAAAATATGCGACAGGCCAAGGATGAAGATTATAAAAATATTCTACAAGATGTAAGAATTGGAAAAGTGACTGAGAAAGGGAAAAAAGCTTTGCATAGTCGATTAATTTCAAATTTGTATCCAAATGAAAACATTCTTCCAGAGAATATTTTTTAAAAAATGACTGAGAAGAAATCTGGGATATGTTTGATGCCAACTCTGCAAGAATGTTCCATCTTCAACCAAAAAATGTTAGACTTAGAAAATGAAGAGATTGTGAAACTGGAAGCAATAGATAAAATAGAGCATATGGGTGCAACAATTGTTTTGTCAGAAAATTTGAAAACTAAATTGGATTCATTGGAGAAAAGTATTTCAAAAACAGCTGGTTTTGAAAAGAATCTGAATGTGTGTTTAAATTGTCGTATCATTTTGAGAAGGAATTTAAATGTTGAAAGCGGTCTGGTAAATGGAGCAATGGGTTATGTTGTTGATTTTGTGAATTACAGAAATAGAGATGGAATTGAATTTTTAAAAATAAAATTTGATGGCATTGAACAAGTACAACAAATAAGTCATTGTTCTGCTAGATTTTTACTTGTAAAAGACATATGTTCGCCGAAAACAGTTTCCTGTTTGTTTGGCGTATGCGGTGACAATTCATAAATCTCAAGGTTTAAGTGTAGATAGTGCTTTGGTGAACATTGGAAGATCTGTGTTTAAAGAGGGTATGGCATATGTGGCATTATCTCGAGTCAGAACTTTATCAGGATTGTACTTGATTGCGTGTGATGAGACAAAGATTTCTGCAGATCTAGATTGTGTTAAAGAATACAATAGGTTAAGAAGAGAGTATGCTCCACATTTGCCTCAATATCCTCTGTTTGAAAAACGTGTGGTAGGCCGAAAAAGAAGAAATGAGGATAATTGTAGTGAGGTAGTTGCAAAAAGACAAAAAGTAGAGAAAACTGTAATTGAAAACAGGAAGAAAAAGAATTGTGGAGAAAATGTTGTTGGATTTCAGTTTGAAAATAGTTCTGGTGTCAACTGCTATGCTAATGTAGTGGTTAATGTTGTTTTTTTTCTTAAAAGTTTACAAGAACAGATTGTTGAAAATCGGGATCAAAGATTGTGTGGTTTATTGAATTCTGTGTTTCAGAAATGTAGCAGTGGTACAGCACAAATAGAAAGTGTAACAGAAATTCGAAATATTTTAGATTTGTGTTCTGGTCAAGATAAATTTTCACAGAACATTCAGCAGGATTGTCAGGAATTTTTAATGTATATGTTTGGTGTTTTGGAAGATGAAGGTGTAAATGTAGATAATCTTTTCAGTCTTTCTTATCAATGGCAGCATGACTGCCACAATTGTAGTTTATCAAGTACTACTAGAATAGACACTGAAAGATTTATATATTTGAGTTTACCAGACTGTAAATCAGTGTCTTCTAAAATTCTAGTTAAAGCAGCAGATCATAATATGGTGTGTACCCAATGTAACTGTACAATGCTGTCCACATTATTTATACAAAGGTATGGGCAGTATATCATTTTAGTTTTCCAACGATGTAGACCTGATGGAACTAAATTGACAACTTCTATCAAAAATTTTGTGGCTTCTCAGTTATCAATTTCTGGAAGGACCTTTACAACTGAAGCTATTATTTATCATGATGGATCTTCGACAACCTCAGGACATTATACATGCTACTTAAAATCTGAAAATGGATGGAGTTACTGCAATGATTCTCATTTAACTTATAAACAACGTTTGCCTTATGACTCTACAAATTCTTATCTAGTGTTTTTAAAACCAAAGTTTTAGTAAAGGGAATTGGCCTTTGAAGACGGGAATGGAAAGGGGCGACCATTCGGTCCCCCCGAACGTATGGCAGAGTACCACGATCCCCCCGGGAAGCCATCTTGGGCGGGAGGCGAGTCTCGGCTGGTATGCCCGAAGCGGCGTAGCCGGGGCGCGCCTTTTCCCGCCCTGGAGTGGGCTGGCCTAGACACTGACGAGGCCGGGCCACGCCCACGGGGCAGGCCGGGGCGGGTTTACGCCCGCCCTGAAGACGGATAAAAGGAGCAACAAGCCAAGGAAGCATCCTCTTGTTCCTGTGCTCTGAAGCTGCACCACCTCGCTGCACGTGAGCTCGTGACGGAACGAAGAGCCAATTTTGAGCGTTATAATCTTCTTGTTTGTTTTGCAGATACTCTGTCGGAGAATGCCTAAGAAGGCGGGAAAATGAATGACTACCGAGCAGATGCTGCGAGTTCTCATGAAAGAGGTAACCGACCTAAAGAAGCGAATGGCGGAGAAAGACGAGGAAGGGGGGCCGAAACGTCCTCTGGCGGGAACAGCTCCAGGGGGAAAAGGCAAGAGGCCCAGGAGGGGAACAGCTGGGGGAGACGTCCCAGTTCCCTGTACTCCGCTCGAAGCACCCACTCCGGTCCCAGAGGAAGGAAATCCGATTCCCGTAGTGGTCACCCCCGTGTCCGGGGAGGATATGCCGCCCGAGCTGGCAGCACAATTAGCAGCGTGGTTGGGTAAAGGTAGCAAGGGCGCCACGGCTGATGACGCGCAGGTGTTGATGAAACAGCTGCGGGAAACAAGGGAAGCGACGAAGGCACCATCGCCGGCTGCGGCAGTTGAGAAACCATCTGGGTCAGGTCCAGTCGCAGATACAGCTTCCGGTTCAGGTAAGCGGCCATTGCCGATTGCGAGGGATGAGTCGGCACCCTCTCGAAGGGAAAGGTTGGGTCAACATGTCCCTCTGGCTATCAAGGAGAAGATATGGGCAGGGGAGTATATAAACATCTTCTCGTTGCTTACCGATCATTATGAGATGGAGCATGTTAAGAGTCAAAAGGAGCTCATGCATCCGAGTGTTTGGCGCGCAAAGATGGCCGCCTTTAAGGTAAATGAACACATTGGTAATTGGGGCAAAGCATGGGGGGTTTTTACATCCATCTTAGGTGAACGTAGGCCCGAATTGCTGCCCGAATTGCCGATTTATCAGTCACGGATCATGGGGTATTCAGTGTCTCACGAGGGCAACCATTGGTTTTGTTACGACAATATTTTCAGAAAAGCAAAAGAACATGATAAAAACTTAACTTGGGATTGTTATGATTCTGTGTCCTGGTCCAAAATGGAGGATTCTGGTATGTTGAAGGTGCCATTGGTAGGGAGTTACGTGGGTGAATCCTCCCGCCAATATGCGGGGACGCCCTTTCGATCAGGTACGAGTAACGACAATCACTCGAGGCCAATCGGCAACGCAGGTAAAAGGGGGTTTGTTGGAACTTTAACAGGGGGAAATGTACTAGGCCCCAGGGGTCATGCAAATTTAGGCACGAATGTGGGGGGTGCGGGCAATCATCCCATCCTGAGTCCATGTGCAGAGCCAAAACGGGTGATAACGGGGGTAGAGGAGGCGCCAAACAGGTCTGACATAGTCCGAGGGGCGCCTTTACCTACTCCGATTGATACCATGGCAATGATTCCCTGGCTCAGTGAATACCCGGATCACGCTTCCGCTGGGGTGTTACGGGACGGATTTTCGTATGGTTTCCGCATCCCAGTGAGGGAGTTTCAGGGTATAGCAAAATGTAAAAACCAGATATCGGTCTTACAGCATACGACCGTGGTACAGGAAAAGATCGGGAAAGAGGTGGCTCGAGGTCGAGTCGCCGGTCCATTTAATGTGCCACCAGTTGCTAACTTTGTTTGTTCCCCTTTAGGGGTGGTCCCCAAGAAGGACCCGGGTGAGTTTCGGCTGATACATAACTTATCAGCCCCACGTGGTCTTTCCGTAAACGAGGCAATAGACCCGGAAGTGTGTTCGGTGCGGTACGCATCCTTCGATGAGGCCGTAGCCATATTGAATCGCCTGGGGCCTGGAGCGCTGATGGCAAAATCTGATATCGAGTCAGCGTTCCGGTTGCTCCCGGTACATCCAGACGATCAGCGTCTCCTGGGTTTCATGTTTCAGGGTCACTACTACATGGATAGGTGTATGCCGATGGGGTGCTCTATATCGTGTGCCTATTTCGAAAAGTTCAGTTGCTTCCTGCAATGGGTCTTCACAAGGAAGACGGGGTTTAAACATGTTATGCATTATCTCGATGACTTTTTGTTTCTGGGGGCAGCCGGGGATCCAGAATGTGGACAGGCTTTGACTGCATTTTGTGTCTTGATGAATCAGTTTGGCGTGCCATTGGCATCAGGTAAGACTGTGGGTCCCTCGACTTGCCTTGAGTTTCTGGGGATCGAGCTCGATTCCAAAGAAGGTTGTTTTCGTTTACCAGATGACAAAGTGTTAAGATTCAGGGCATCCTTGCAAATGTGTATAAGTGAGTCTAAGGTGAAGCTACATCAATTACAGCAATTGGTGGGACAGTTGAATTTTGCCCTAAGAGTTATACCGATGGCCCGCCCCTTTTCTCGCTCGATCGCTCAAGCCATGGTCGGCCTGAGGGAGGGTCATCATCGCACAAGGCTCTCGGCAGAGGTTCGCCAGGACATGCGCATTTGGTTGGCATTTCTGGCGGATTTCAATGGTCGAATTGTCTGGAACAAACCGGCCGTGTCCTCTGAGGAGCTAGGGCTGTGGACAGATTCGGCAGGGAGCATTGGTTTTGGTGCCATATTCGGCACACAGTGGTCGGCACAAAAATGGCCGTCATGGTGGCATGATAGTGGTCTGACAAGCAACATTGCTTTCCTAGAACTTTTTCCCATACTGGTGGCCCTGAGAACTTGGCCCGAGGGGTTCAGAGATCACTCTGTGGTATTCTGGTCTGATAACATGACCGTTGTTGAGTGTATCAATAGCCAGGCAGCACGATGCAAATGGATTCTAAGATTGCTCAAGGAAATTGTGTTATTGTGTATGCAATTGAATGTACTATTTAGGGCAAGACATGTCCCGGGGGTGATGAACAAGGCTGCTGATGCGCTTTCTCGTTTTCATATGCAGGCCTTCTGGGGTTTTCTGCCCACAGCGGACCCGGTGGCAGCACCCTTTCCCGAAGCTCTCTGGTCTCTCGGTGCCCAGAACTACAGAACCTCGTGGGAGAGAGTTTAGCACCCAGGACGAGGAAGGCATATGAAGGGGCGTTCCGTTCCTATTGGGCCTTTTTGGGGTCGGCTAGAGGGGAGCTTTGGGGTCAGGAGGAGTTGGTAGTGAAATTCCTGCTGTCGTTACGTCAGGCAGGCAAATCAGTGGCTACGGCCCAGAGGCATCGGGCCGCCATTTCCTTTGTGGCTAGGGCTCATGGGATCCAGGACCCGACAGCGTCTTTCGTTGTACAAAAAGCGCTACGTGGGTGGCAACGCCTTGAGGGTCGCAGAGTAGATGAAAGGCGCCCGATAGGTTTGGATAGGTTGGCCCTGTTATTATCTAGACTCCCTGCAACATGTTCATCCCAGTATGAAACGGTGTTATTCCGAGCCGCTTTTACGCATGGGGCTATGCGAGTAAGCGAACTAGTGGCGAGGAACAAGCAGGATGTGATGGGGGGACTGTGCCGAGAGCACGTTCAGATCAGAGGGGAGACGATGACTCTCTCGTTCGTCAGGTCCAAGACCGATCAGGGTGCAATGGGTGATTGCATAATCATACAAATCATACAAAGGATACCCGGGTCCTCCATGTGCCCGGTGAGTTGTGTAGAGGAGTATTTGGCACAAAGGGTGGCATCATGGGGGGGGACCTTGTTGAGACACGCTGACACCACCCCACTGACGAGGTTTCAGTTTCAGCGGGTGCTTGCGATGTCGATTACGGCTGCGGGCTTGAACCCGGGCGAGTTTGGGACCCATTCCTTTCGGATAGGGGCTGCTACAGAGGCTACAGCCAGGGGGCTGAATGTCGAACAAATTAAACGTGTGGGGCGTTGGTCCTCCAATTGTTATAGGAGGCTCGTGCGGTTGCACATGTTGTGAAGCTGTAATGTTGTACTCACGCTTCTTGTTTTTGTTTGGTTTCAGTTGCGCAAGCCTACGAGGCGGGGCGGACTATGCAGTCGACCCAACACCGGGCCAGCGGTCAGACTTCACCGGCTGTGAAAAAGGAGGTGTGGGTCGTGGGCCACTCATACGTGAGGCGTGCCGCGGACGTATTCAAAGCAGGTGACATGATTCAAGTGGCTGGGGAATACGGGTACAGTATGTCCTTCTACGGAAAGGGCGGACTCTGTATTGACCAGTTTCAATCATTTTTTGAGGGTTTGCTAGGGCGGACGAGGTCACCGCCGACTATAATCATAGTACATCTTGGGGGCAATGATTTGGTCACCACTGGTAGACGACTTCTCCTTGAGGCGATGCTTTCCACTGTAAGTTGGTTGGCGAGGAGAGTTCCAGGGTGCACGATTGCATGGTCACATATGATCCCACGAAAAGTATGGCGGGGGGCTATTTCTGTTTCTGCTCTAAATCATTCAGTAAGGAAAATTAATAACAAAATGAGTAGATTGTTCCGTTCCAATACACTGCATTCTATTTCGCATGGTTGTATTACTGGTGACAGTATGTATTTGGGGGATGGTGTTCATTTGTCCCGGGTGGGGAACGAGTTACTCATAGGGGACTGTATAGCTTGGCTAAAGACTTTAAGACATGACCTTTAGGTAGGAGTGTTGTGGGGGGTCCGGATAGCCGGTCAACTATCCGGCCTGTGGCGGTAAGGTCATGATCGGTGAGCACTAATTGGAAGATCCCTATGAGTGGGCGTCACCCATTACGGATGGGAGCGCTCGAGGGAGGTGGCCATTGGCCCCTCAACGGGGTAGGTGGTCCCTTCTAAGGATGGGCCGCCGAAAGGAAAGGAAAGGCGGTCAAGGCCCCTTCCTGGGTAGGAGGGGCTACAGCCCCCTCCTGGAGAATTTCCCGGGGCCAGGTCATCTGCGACGGCAGATGCGGTAAGTTGTGTGGGGTTTGGGGGGGGTCTACGCTACCTTCTAGATACCTCACACGAGTCCTCGAACGACCTTTAAGTGGCGTCGAGTTTATTGGGGCCCCCGTCAAGTCAAGGGAAATTGGTAGTTGCACTCGAGGTACACCTCTGTGCGGTCGCCCCTCACAAGTGAGGGGGATATTTCTGGTTTAGGGATCTTGACACCGGTTACGACCTTGCCGTTGGCCCTTAAACGTTAGGATGTACAATTTCAAAATTTCAAGTTAAATGTTTTGTAGGATGTTAGTTCGGCTAGGAGAACCTTTGTATTAGAGAATATGTTAAGGTTAGCCAAACATCGCAATGTGGTAATGAAATTGTACATAATATGAAACTGTTATTTTAATGTTTTAATTTTGTTTCATATTTTAATAAATACGGCCGGGAGGGTCACTCCCTCCCGTCTTCCAAAAGTTCAGAACTGTTTCCAGTTTCCCATCCTTGGGGATTGTGTTGAGAGGGGGTGGCGGGTATCTCAGCCATATGGAAAGGGGCGACCATTCGGTCCCCCCGAACGTATGGCAGAGTACCACGATCCCCCCGGGAAGCCATCTTGGGCGGGAGGCGAGTCTCGGCTGGTATGCCCGAAGCGGCGTAGCCGGGGCGCGCCTTTTCCCGCCCTGGAGTGGGCTGGCCTAGACACTGACGAGGCCGGGCCACGCCCACGGGGCAGGCCGGGGCGGGTTTACGCCCGCCCTGAAGACGGATAAAAGGAGCAACAAGCCAAGGAAGCATCCTCTTGTTCCTGTGCTCTGAAGCTGCACCACCTCGCTGCACGTGAGCTCGTGACGGAACGAAGAGCCAATTTTGACCCACCCACCAGCCCCTGAGGACAGCAAGTGGTATTGAATAAAGTTTGATGTGATAATTCTTTTGTTTTGCAGGTACCGGATTATTATCTTGATAACTTTGAATATGCAATAAAGAAATGGGCAACTGTGGTATGTTTTGCAAATAAAGTAATCCTGCTCTAGTGTTGATCAGTAGCATGCTTTTAATAAAGTGGTTGCTCTTAACTGTCCTTTAAGTAATTTAGTCATTTAGTTTAGAACTGTCGTATTTATTTTGGTCGGGCGGTAAGGTCATGATCGGTGAGCACTAATTGGAAGATCCCTATGAGTGGGCGTCACCCATTACGGATGGGAGCGCTCGAGGGAGGTGGCCATTGGCCCCTCAACGGGGTAGGCGGTCCCTTCTAAGGATGGGCCGCCGAAAGGAAAGGAAAGGCGGTCAAGGCCCCTTCCTGGGTAGGAGGGGCTACAGCCCCCTCCTGGAGAATTTCCCGGGGCCAGGTCATCTGCGACGGCAGATGCGGTAAGTTGTGTGGGGTTTGGGGGGGGTCTACGCTACCTTCTAGATACCTCACACGAGTCCTCGAACGACCTTTAAGTGGCGTCGAGTTTATTGGGGCCCCCGTCAAGTCAAGGGAAATTGGTAGTTGCACTCGAGGTACACCTCTGTGCGGTAGCCCCTCACAAGTGAGGGGGATATTTCTGGTTTAGGGATCTTGACACCGGTTACGACCTTGCCGTTGGCCCTTAAACGTTAGGATGTACAATTTCAAAATTTCAAGTTAAATGTTTTGTAGGATGTTAGTTTGGCTAGGAGAACCTTTGTATTAGAGAATATGTTAAGGTTAGCCAAACATCGCAATGTGGTAATGAAATTGTACATAATATGAAACTGTTATTTTAATGTTTTAATTTTGTTTCATATTTTAATAAATACGGCCGGGAGGGTCACTCCCTCCCGTCTTCCAAAAGTTCAGAACTGTTTCCGGTTTCCCATCCTTGGGGATTGTGTTGAGAGGGGGTGGCGGGTATCTCAGCCATATAGATAATAAAAGTTAGTTAGTTAGTTAGTTAATCTAATATTTTAAATTATTAATCTCATGTAGATACTTTAAGTGGATCTCAAAGTAAAAAATACTGATATATCTGACACAAATTGGCCGTGAGGAAAGTGTAAGATATGATGTTGTTAGATCTTTTTTCATAGGAAGTCGATGAAATCGAAGTTATAGAGCACAGCAGACTTTTTTTCACCAAAAGGACCTTCACTATCTGCAATCTCATGTAGATACTTTAAGTGGATCTCAAAGTAAAAAATACTGATATATCTGACACAAATTGGCCGTGAGGAAAGTGTAAGATATGATGTTGTTAGATCTTTTTTCATAGGAAGTCGATGAAATGGAAGTTATAGAGCACAGCAGACTTTTTTCCACCAAAAGGACCTTCACTATCTGCAATTTGGTCTCACGGAAAAGTAAGTGAATCAAAGATTAGTGTACTTATATGAGATGTATGTTTGAATGGGTTTTTTTAAACACAATCTTTTAGATTGTGTTTTTTTTTCCCGCTGTTATATGATGAAGACTTTGATCTCACTAATTTAAGTGAAATTCAATATATTCTGAGAACAGCAAAAATAAATAATGTAACATATTGTAGAAGTTATTGTGTAGTTTGCATTGTGTAATTTATATTGTGTTCACATTGTCTTACACTCATTTTCTTTTTCACCCTTATTTACCTCTCTTTACTAATTCACACTCTTTTTTCATCGCTGTTTCTTTAGTGCACTTCATTCACAACTTCTCAATCTAATAGGAACTGTCTGCATTTCCTCTGTTCCTTCCACCACTTTTTATCTTTTTCATATTCTCACAGTACCACTGCTTTAGTTTCCTAACCCTCTCTTTCTTTTTCTCCATTTTTTTTTCTTTCGCACCCATTGTACTGTAGTTCACTTAGTTCTTCCTTTTGTCTTTCTGTGTACTTACTCTCTCACTCCTGTTTTATCCATCGTTCTATACTAACTTCATTCCTTTCATCCCTTCACTCTGTGACTTTACTTCACTCACTCTCAATCATCTTCTATTCCTCTTTTTTATTTATGGTTTCTCAATCAGACTTCTCTCCTTTTCACTCATTTTTCTTTTATTTTCTTATCTTTACTGATTTTGATTTGATATCTTACATTCTTTTAGTATCTTATTTATCTTTAGGAATTTGTTTTCTTTCTATTTCTTTTTCCTTTTTTTTCTCTTTCTACATTACTTTCTTTCTGTTTTTGTATCCTTCACTATTGCATCATTTCTTAGTAAACTTTTGTAGATTTTTAAATCTCATGAACTGTTGCTTCTATTTTATTATATATTTTTAAGTAATTATAACGTGTTTTTTCTTTTATCTTTCATAGATACAAGTTTGCATTGATTATATGGTAAGTGTGTTTACAAAATCTTTTTTGTTATCACCTTTGGTTTTATTTTCACTATTTTTCTCTCACCCTACCTCACCCCTGTTTCCTTACTTTGCTTTTCTCACTTATTCTTTTCTTCCATGTTTACTTCCTACCACATTCAACTTCTTTCAGTACCTCTGTCAATGCACACTCCTTCACTTACCTTTTTTACTGGTTCACTTAGTTCCTTTGTGACACTCCTTCTTTTACTCTCTTTCTTCTTTCGCTCTATTATTCCCCATGTCTTACCCTTATTCACTTACATGTACCCTGTTTCACCCCTCTTTGCTTATATTCACTGCTATTTACTTTCCCTCCATCACTACTATTCCTTTTCTCTCATTCCGTCACTACCTGTCATTCACATGCTTAACTGTTCTTCCTTTTACTTTCATCATCCATTTACATTCTCCCAGAACCTCTGCTTTAGTCTTCTTCCTATTTCTTCTTTTCTTTTGCTCCCTTATTCATTTTTTTTTCTCAGTTATTTCCTCTTACACTTTTTATCTGTCTTACTATCTATTACACAGTCCATCTGTGTTCCTCCCTTTAGCTCTCTTTCTCTTAACACCACTCTCTCTGTCCCCATTTCTTATGGTCACTCCTTCATTATTTTTTTTCTTCTTTTTTTTGTTGATGCGCTGACGGTGCGCGCACCCGGGCGTTTATCGGTATGCGCACCGGGAGCGCTCCAGAGTCAAATATAAAAAAAAAGGAAAAAACTATTTTAAAATAAAAATAGTATCTTAATATACATTATAGGGTTCATTTTTAGAAAAACATACCTTTCTCAGGTAAAGACATTTGCGAAAAAATAAGCTTAGAAATTCAATAAAACGTACATAGGTATGAAGCCCTACAAAAAGTTAAAAATTAGCATTAAAAAAACCTATGAAATTCACTGAAAAAACCATAGGTTTCACACCAGTTATAGTTAGGAATTAGCATTTAAAAAACCTATGAAATTCACTGAAAAAACCATAGGTTTCACACCAGTTATAGTTAGGAATTAGCATTTAAAAAACCTATTAAATTCACTGAAAAAACCATAGGTTTCACACCAGTTATAGTTAGCTGGAAATTTTACTGATATAAAACCATTGAAATTCCCACGTTATAGTTAGTCGGACTCACTATAACTTGCGCGTGCAATGCACTGCTGATGACATCACATATTACATCACTCATGACATGGTCAGTGACATCACTCATGACATCACTGATGATACCGTCCTTGTGACAGAGTGACTGACCTCCTTTCACTGTAAAGTAACCCTTGAAACACATATTCAAAAATAGAAACTAACATTTTCAAAAAAGTGAAGATATCTATACCAGTTGCAACAACCAATTCAGTAATTCCACCATTTATATACACATCCACTCATTCATCAACAGTTCTAAATAGTCAGTCATACATATACTCACTCATCATATGTAGTGAGACACCTATACATCTGTTACACACCGACAATCATCCAAAAGTTACTCACACACATACTCACACATGCAAATAAACTATTGAACATCCATTTTTTTGCATATACAGCTATACACACCCTACCACCTTACTTCTAAAGAAACTTACACATACTTACTCTCTTAAAAAATCACTTATAGAAACACATACTTATTAAAACAAGAATTCTTTCAATCTCTCACTCTCATATATACTCACTTATATACATCAATACTCACATATACTAGATTAAAACATATGTAGTTACTGATAAAGACACTAGTAAGACAGTCATTCACTTACTAACACATACATATACACACTCATTCACCCATACAGTCCGGCACATATGCTGTCTTTAAAACACATACAAACAGTGAGTCAGTCATTTATGCATCTATGTGCTAAGTAACACTCCCACCAAATCATACAGACACTTATACTGATACTAAAAAAAAATCTAATAACTCATATACACACATATGTAGCTACTCACCAACCCATGCAGCCACTTATACACAAAGTGAAACACTGATACATATATTTAAATATTTAAACATTACTTACTAATATATGTATTCACTAAGATACACTTAATAAGCCAGTTATTCAATATTTTTTGTTTTTTAAAAACCATCCATTTAGACTTTTATTTAAACATTTATTCTCCCATCGACCTTTACATATACATATATAAAACATATTTATTTTTCAGAAAGACACACATTCACTGGATGGTGTCATCAGTGATGTCATGAGTGATGTCACTGACCATGTCATGAGTGATGTAATATGTGATGTCATCAGCAGTGCATTGCACGCGCAAGTTATAGTGAGTCCGACTAACTATAACGTGGGAATTTCAATGGTTTTATATCAGTAAAATTTCCAGCTAACTATAACTGGTGTGAAACCTATGGTTTTTTCAGTGAATATATATATATATATATATATATATATATATATATTAATCCAAAGATCACCTCAGTGGGGTATCCCTAGTCCAGTGGGGGTGGCGCGCTGCCGGTGAGGTATCCGGTGCTCAATATAAAGTTCAAAACGGCGTTCCAAGCGTGCACTCAGGTACAGCAATAATCCACACTAGAATTGCAGGTCTGTCAAAAAAGTAGGGTTTATTCACGCCATAAGCCCTACGTGACGCGTTTCACACTCCATGAGTGCTTGTTCACACAATATTGCTCTCAACATTTGCTGTTTTTACCGTGTGTCCACAATAAACATCAATGATGGACTCACACGCCTAAACACAGTACTAAGGGCGCCATCTTAAAGTGGGTCTGACAAAGTAACAATAATGACAATTGTCCAGATATTCCCCTGTAATCATGTCATATATCAATTACCTGGTATGTTAACCATAAAATAATGTTAATGTACATAGTTCACATTTTTGTAAAGTCAGACAACATAAACATTGGTAATTAACATTGTACGTCGACCTGGACTGGTATCATATCATGTGTATATAAGAAGTTAATACGAAGGGTATTGCCCATAATAGTGGTGTTATGAGCTGACACGCGCCGGCAAAATTGCGAGTCATGTGTCTTGTTCATCCAATCACGTACTCGATCTGGTAGCACGTGATCGGCCAAAGGAACGCCCTGCGGTTCCCTTGGTAACGCAATGCCTCAGCTGTAAACAAAATACAAGTGCGAAGTGCTATGATTGTCTCGTGTGCCCCCTGAGCACCCTGAGGTAAAACTCTCAAAACTTAGTGGGTATGTGAGGACTAGCCAGTAATACCCTTCGTATTAACTTCGTATGTCATCAGTGATGTCACTGACCATGTCATGAATGATGTAATATGTGACATCATCAGCAGTGGATTGCGGGTGCGCGATATATAGTTAGCGCATCTAACTATATATGGAATTTCAATGGTTTTATGCGAGTAAAATAAGGTTTTGTAAATGCAAATCCCTAACTATATATGGCCTAAAACCTATGGTTTTTTCATTGAATATATATATATATATATATATATATATATATATATATATATATATATATATATATATATATATATATATATATATATATATATATATCACTGAAAAAACCATAGGTTTTAGGCCTTATATAATTAGGAATTAGCATTTAAAAAAAATTGAAAATTCACTGAAAAAACCATAGGTTTCAGGCCTTATATAGTTAGGAATTAACATATAAAAAACCATTGAAATTCCTCCTATATAGTTAGCTGGACATTTCATTGATATAAAACCAATGAAATTCCACATATAGGGGGTCATTATGATTGCGGATTTTCCGCATCCTCGGGGCCGGCGGAAGCCACCGCCGGCCCCGAGGATGCGGAAAATCCGCAGCGGACTGACCAAAGACCCACCGCCAGATTAGGATGGCTGGTGGGTCCTGGTTTCCGTCCGCAGCTTTTCCGCCGCGGTCGGATTACAACCGCGGCGGAAAAGCTCTAATAAGGTGACGGTGTCTTCCAGACACCGTCCACCATATTAGGATGGCCAGTAAAGTATGCTTTTCCGCGGCAGGTTTTCCGCCGCGGAAAAGCATACAGAACTTCACTGCTGGGGCCCGTTGCGGGCCCCCTAGGTGAAGGGGGTGTGGGGGGTGCACATGGGGGGTACCTATGGTACCCCCCTGCATTTGCATGCAGAAAGCGGCAGGCACCGCGCGGTGCCTGCCTCTTTCTGCATGCAAATGCAATGCGTGCATTTTTAACATTGCCGCGGGTGCAGCTTGAAGCTGCACCCGCGGCAATGTTAAAAATAGAGGATGTGACCGCCAGGGTGGCGGTCACATCCTAATTGCACAGGAGGGAACTCCGCATGCCATGCGGAGGTTCCCTCCTGCTCTGGGGTCGCGGACGGACGCAAGTCCGTCCGCGATCCTAATCGACCCCTTAGTTAGTTGCACTAACTATATATTTCGCACATCCACAATCCAATACTGATGATGTCACACATTACATCATTCATGACATGGTCAGTGACATCACTGATGACATCACTGATGACATCTCAAATGACATCACTGATGACATCACTGATGACATCTCATTTAACATCAATGATCACACCACTGATGATATACTTCATGTGATAATACAATGCACCTCCTTACACTCTAATATAACCTCTGTTACACCTAGTGTAAAATACAGAGTATCATTTTTGAAACTATTGACACACGAATACCATTTACTACATACGCACTCACTGATTCCTACGTCTACACACACACATTCATTCATTTACCCATAAGATCACTCGTACAAACAGTCACTCATCAGTACAACACTATCATATGCACTCATACACCTATGCAGACACTCACACACTGCCACTCATCCATGAAGTTACTCACACACCTAGTCAGTCCTGTAAAGAATCAATCACACTTTGATTTCTTCATCTATACAGTTAAACACAGAACAGCTTACATTTTCACAGATATACTAGCACATACTTACTCACTTATACAATCAAATCCTTCATCCACTCTTATACATCCACTCATTCTTCAATATGTAAAACATAATTAAACTTTACAAAAACACACAGACCCTGGATGATGTCATCAGTGATGTCATCAGTGATGTCATTTGAGATGTCATCAGTGATGTCATCAGTGATGTCACTGACCATGTCATGAATGATGTACTATGTGACATCATCAGCATTGGATTGCGGATGCACGAAATATATAGTTAGTGCAACTAACTATATGTGGAATTTCATTGGTTTTATATCAATGAAATGTCCAGCTACCTATATAGGAGGAATTTCAATGGTTTTTTATATGTTAATTCCTAACTATATAAGGCCTAAAACCTATGTTTTTTTCAGTGAATATATATATATATACATATACATATGTGGGGTTTTTTTTGTCGCCCAAGGTGTTAAAAGTGACATCAAACGGAGAACTAAAGAAAATCCTGTTCTTGTGGCGGGTACGTGGATTTGTGAATATATTCATAGCTGCCAAGGTTTCAGATTGCAAAGTGTGACATTTTCATAATTTCAGTGTAATTATGAGTGGCATCTCAATGACTATGAGTGACACTTTCTTTCGAGCAAAATCAAGCAATGAAGACACAGGGAAACATTTAAATATCAGAAATTACACCCATTGAGCAATGAGATGGTCTTTAGAATCATGTGTTCAAACACATGTATGTAATTAAGCCAAACGGACGTGCATCATACCAAATATAAGGCCATGTCCATCTTGTGTGGGGAAAAGTGATGAGGTGGACGGGATATCACAAGGACAATGACAATGGCACAGTAAAAAAATCACAATGAGGAAATTAATGTGAGTGGGCAGAATTTCTTTACATAGGAAGAAGGGCTCATACTACAGAACATGTAAGTAAACATACTGGTGAATGGGTAGTAAGCAACATCATTAATATGCTTTTATGCTATAGATACATAACTGTAAGAACAGTTTTATGAGTCATTGAGCATAGTACTCTCCAGTAATGGTATGCATAATTCATGCCATCTAATTAAACAGCCATCAAAAAGTAAAGTTATCTCTATACACCAGTATAATAATGTATCTCTCTGATTTGCACACTCTTTAACTGAAAGTATAAGAAGAAAGCTTTAAAAAATATGTTCGAGGTGCATTAATGATCATTAACTGACAAAGTAAAGAAACACAGAAAAGCCATGATAAAAATAAATTAAGATGATTCATACAGATCCGATTCCAGTGGGAAACTCCTGATTATTAAAGCCAAAAATTAATCTCCCGCCTTCAATGTGCAAACCGTAGTCTCTGCCTCAAATTAAAACACACCAGATATTGATACAGCCCACTGCTACTATGATATACTGACATGGAGCCCAATTCATCCCGTACATGAAAATAGCTATCATTACGTGTATATTTTGCCACAGAAACGAACACCAATTGAGGAAGTACTGATATACACACTTACAAGTGTCAACTCCAGGCTGTGACCCCGTGTAGGTGGTTTAACGGCATTTGGCATGCTGTAGAAAGCCCAGAAGACTCTTTGAGCGCAGCAGCACTGTTGTAAATCAATTAGTAGACCTGGAACCTGACCTTCATTTTCAAAGGGGATGAAAGGAGGGCGGCAAAATGTGCATGACTCCGGGTCAGGGAGGACCTGCTAGGCAGGCGCTTCAGAAGCACCCCGGTCAGGGACTCGCACTGCAACAAGGGCGTAGGTGCAAATCATGTCAGGCATGAGCCACCCCCGTGGAAATCTGTTTTAGACTTCGGTTTCAGGCTGCTGCTGTCCTCACACAGTGGCGGTGGTCAGTCATGGCTCTCCGTGACCCATTCACTGCACTAACTTCCTCGGCCGGTTCGGAAATGTTAGCTGAATGCTGCATTGGCCTTGATTATATTCTCGCAGGTGGGCTGGTGAAGACGGGGTCTTGCACAGTTGTGTGTGGTTCTCCTGTGGCTGGGAATTCCCGGAGACGCTAATTATCCATAGCTGCCAAGGTTTCAGATTGCTATGTGTGACATTTTCATAATTTTACTGTAATTATGAGTGACATTTCAAAGTCTATGAGTGACACTTTGTCACGAGCAAAATCAAGTGATGAGACTAAACATAAATATCAGAAAATACACCCATTTGAGCAAGGAGAACCTCTAGGGTCTTAAAACTGCTGGAAAGCACCAGAAATAAGGTGAGAGGCACACATTACAGCCAACCAGGACACTGCATTAGCCTTGACTATACTACTGATTGTTCAACCCTAATAAAAGTGATTACCAGCACTGCTAGTGGTGTCCGCCCCAGTTGGAGCACACTGCCTGCCGCCCAGCACCACAGCACCAGATCTACTTATACTAGAAGGCTGTGAGTGCGGCAGTCTCAGAGCTACTAATATACACCAGGCTCTTGACTTAAACTAGGTGACGCCGGTCGTGCTGAAAGTTGACAGGCACCTGTTTGGTCACTGCAGGCTGGCGCTGACTGCACTGATTAGGGCTGCCCAGTGCCTGGGCCTCCGGTGCTATCTTGGTCCTGGGAGGAGATATCTCCGGCCAATTGATTAGGAATCTATGTGCTGCCCACAGTGTCTCGGGAGATTGTGACAAGACTTTTTTTGCCTGGCAGGATGTGTTGGCCTAGATGGGGAGTGCATCTCTGCCTGCTGCCCACCCCCGCGGTGACGAATGGCGCTGGCGGGCTGCAGGTCACACTCACAAGGTCGCTCTAAGCTGAACACCGGGCTCTTGGCTGTCTCCGCAACGGGCCGTGCAGTGAGTTAATACCGGGTTAGGAAAGCTGTGCACTGGCGCTATGGTTTGGTAAATGTTAATGAATCACAGTCACTAACTTACTTGTTTTTACAGCCTCGGTGCGGCCACGGCAACTGCTCCAGTGGCAAGCTTTGGCTTGGCCACGATTCTGGGCCTGGTTTGGTAACTCTCCTTGCACTACGCGGTATGCACTTATGCTTCCTTTGACACCGGCTATCTCGGACACCAGTGCCTCGTAATTCATAATCTGATTTATCACCTATTACGTACTGGCAGTGGTAAGAGGTTGTCGAATGTTACAAACTTGCCACAAAAACTCCTCACGGGATGCACGTTTTCAAGTCATTACTGTCTGCTTACTGCCATTGATGCAACAGAACGAAATCAGGTTTACAGATTAATGCATAAGTACTTTCAGTCACTTAAAAAAGAAAAGAAGAACACGATTGGCAGATAAAGAGAGACGCTTCTTCAACCCTAATTCCCCTTCAAGAAAACTCAATGATTATCCCACAAGAAAAGCCCTGGCGAGTTGAACGCTAGCGCAGGCTTAAGGTCAACCAATTATTCAAAGTCTTTCACAACCACACCTAAACATTGAATAGTCAACATCTGACATCAGAGCTCCGTGCCTATCACTGCAAACCCAAGCCCATCAGAACACAGTTCCCAAGGAAACCTTTCCCTGTCACTGTTGTAACCGGCATCACTTCTACCAAGGCTTTCGGACACATGACCTCATTTACCCTTAAAGTAGGCAATGAGAGCAACAGAACAAGAGTATGAGACAAAAAGGAGAGGTGTGAGAGAAGAGGTAAAAACACGGAAGGGAAAAAGCCTAAATTAGTTTAAAAAGAGGGTGGGGCAGTATAAAGGGAGAAGAAATTGAGGGATGCGTATGTGAAAAGAAAAAGGAGGGAAAACAACAGGTAAACATCACAGGTGAGTCATGTGCCCTAGTACCCCAGCTAATACATCCCTCTCTATCTCTAGTCTGGTTTTGATCACTTGTGCCGAAGTACCATATTGACATTAGAACAAAGCAAGGGGAAGGATGGGCACGATGGAATGAGGCTGGGCGAGAATGGAATGGGATGTTGCTTAGATATCTTTCTAGTCTTTAATCACTTGCTTCAATCGGGTTTTAAAGGTTGTAGAACGTGCTGTTTTTATAGAGTGAGGCAGAGGTTTTTGTACCATCTTGACACAGCCTTGCTCATAATTGCGTAATGCAAAATATTGATTTAGATAGTAACCTTAAACGTCACCTGCATCTGACTCAGAGTGTCTTTTCCACACTTAGTTGCCTCACAGTACTTACTTTTATCTCTTCTATAGTTGCTGGGCCCACGGCCGCAATTGTCATTCCATGCCTCTTGCGCAGTGGGCAGCCATCAGAGACTCGTCTTGTGCTGCATATTCTCTGACACGAGTCCTTGCAGTCTGCCTACTTCCTCCGAACGTGACGCAGCACATCAAGATCCCGGCCCTCATGGTGTCCGATGCCACAGTGATTGACAGCAGTTAACGACTGCTGAGAGAGGGCAGCCCCTCCCCCCTGTGTGAGAGTTCAGTACACTGTGTGATGAAAGCCGCGCTGGCGCCGCTGCCACTAATTTGCCGAATTTTAAAACATGTTTTATCAGCTCTTCTTCCCGGGGCTCCTCAGCACACGGGAGCCCCGCACCAGCCGGCATCATTAACCGGTCTCCCCCTTGGCACGGGAGACCGGAGGGCACATCAAAGGCTTCCCCCAGGCAGGGGGAAGCGGAAACCACGTCCTCCTGACCCCGCCCACAACCAGGCGGCGGCCATCTTGAGGCGGCTCGGGCCGCGGCGGTGATCTCGGGAGTAAAACGAGGGGTGGGCACCCTTGAAATTAAAATAAAACACATTAAAATAAAAGAGAGAAGCCCCACAAGCCCCCCCCCCCAAAAAATCCGAAATTCGCGGGGGTGCGCGCACGGGTGCGTGCTTATAGATATATAATTTGTTTCTCTTTTACTTTTCTCAGGAACCACTGGAGGGATTTACACTATTTTACCAAAAGCGTGATCTGCGTACCAGACACTACTATTTTGACAAGTTTGGTGTAATTCCCTTCAGCGGTTCAAGCTGTAGCCGTGTCTAAAGGTCCTATGGAAATTAACATGGGGAAACCATGTTTTGGGACCCCCATTTTTTCTCAGCCCCCACTTTACGAATCCCCCCCAAACTTTCAGGGAAGGAGCGGAGCGGAGCGAGCCATCTTCTTTGAGAAATTTGCGAAGATTCATCAACCAGCGCCAAAGTTATTCCCAATAGAATGTTGGGGATTTCCTATAGAAACTAGGTCCTAACTATATATACCTACTGGCTACCGCCAGTAGGTAATATATATATATATATATATATGTACAACAACTTTAAATCTTGAGCTTAATAATAGGGATCGTAACTATTAAGTAAGTTGTGTATAATATAAAGAATAAATACTAGCAGCATGTGATACAGACAATTTATAGAAAATGATGCATTTCTTCTATTTATTATTAAGCCCATTTGGCCACTTGCTGTCAAATTCCAGAATCATTTTTGTTTCTAATTGCCTTAATAGTAATTCTCTGTTTCCACCTCTCCTTAGTTTCGGAATAGCTCCTACCACAAAGTATTTTAAGCAAGCCACATCATTGTTGTGTGTATTTTTGAAGTGGCGATCCACCGGATAGGCCGGATCACCATGTAGGATGGCCCTAAGATGCTGCAATATTCTCATGTGGACCTGTAGCTTGATACTACCAATGTAATTCAAGCCACAGGTACAAGTTAAAACATATACAGCATATTCAGTCTTACAATTAAAACTGCCGGCAATGGGTATTTCTTGTGTGCAAAATGGGGAGGAATAGTGAGTAGCATTTAGACCAAATTTACAAGCTGTACAACTAGAACATTTACGAAACCCCTTCATTGGTTGGAGCCAGGAAATATTATGTTTCAATTCTGGGGCGGTCTTGTCCAAGACAGTTCCCATATTCCTGGCTCGTCTAAAAGTAATAGTTGGAGTCTGTGGATGTCTGGAATTAAGAACATTATCAGTTAGTATGAAAGGCCAGTTTTTCTTTGTTATGGCTTTTAGTTGTCAGTCTTCGCTGCTAAATGTAGATATTAATCGTGGACAGTCTTTAATACATGTTGGATTGATAGATGTTACTTGTGTTTCCGTCAAAAAGGCTTTCTCTCGTTCTAAGTTTGGCCTTATCAATAGCCTGTTTTAAGACTGTATCAGTGTATCCACGGGCTTTGAAACGCATGACCATTTCATTAAGGCAAAGATTGAAATCATTTGGAGAGCTGCATATTCTTTTTAATCTAAGGATCTCACCACACGGGATGCTTGATATTAAATGCTAAGAATGCATACTAGTTGCATGAAGCGTAGCATGTCCCACGGTGGATTTTCTATGTAATGTAGATTGGATGGAGGAATTATTGATGTAAACCTCTACATCTAAGAATTGCATGCGGGTTTTGTGAATATGAGTAGTAAAATGTAGGTTTAAGTAGTTAGTGTTTATGTCTTGTACAAACTTGAGTGCCTGATCTTCACTTCCCTGCCATAGGATAAAAATGTCATCTATGTATCGCAGATAACATTTGATTTTCTCATCCACCCACGTTTTGTGTTGAGCAGCGAGGACCTGTTCCTCCCACCAGCCAACTTGTAAACACGCATAGCTGGGAGAGAAACAGGCCCCCATTGCTACTCCTCTCAGTTGTTTGAACACATCCTTGCCAAATAAGAAGAAATTATTGTGGAGGCACCATTCAATGAGACACACAATGATCTTATTGTGTTCATAGTATTCAATTGGTCTATTGGCTAAAAAGAGTTGGACTGCAGCCAATCCCTTTCAGTGATCAATGCTCGTGTAGAGAGACTCTACATCTAACGTCAGAAAGAGCATGTTTGAATTCCATTCCAGGTTTTTAATGTTTTCTAAGAAATCACTAGTATCTCTTACAAATCTGGGTAAGTTCTTCACTATACCCTGCAGAAAATAATCTATATATTCTCCTGCCTTTTCCCCCATGCTTTAGATAGCCAATATAATTGGCCTGCCTGGTATGGGACTTACCCCCTTATGTATTTTGGGAATTAAATATAAGGTAGGGAGAACAGGAAATTCAACATTCATGAATTTAAACTCTTCAAAAGAAATTAGTCTTTCCCTAAGCCATTGTCTCAACATTTTGTGCGGAGTCTCTTTAGCTTCTGTATATTCTTTTTGCATCGATTTCTCATAACAAATATTGTCATTAAATTGTCTATTGGCCTCTTGTATGTAGTTCGTTTTTGGCCAAATGACAAGATTACCTCCTTTGTCAGAGTTTTTAATTAGGATCTCATGGTTGTCTCCTAATTTCTTCATTAATTTCACATGTTCATGTTTTGTATTTAAGATTTTCTTCTTCTTTTTGCCTTTGGTGAATTGATAAAGCTTCTTACTATCATTTGTTACACAATCATGGAAAATGTAAATAGAGTCTTTAGGCATGAGTGGCATGATGCTGGATTTGCTTTTAAATGGACTCAAACCCGCTCCTTTTTGATGCATGTCAATTCTATTTAATCTTGTTTGGGTAGCTAGATTATGATCAGTTCCTGATAGTTGTGACTCTGTGGTATTATTTAAAACATAGGTTTCACACCAGTTATAGTTAGCCGGGCAATTTACTCATACAAAACCATCGAAAATTCCCACGTTATAGTTAGTTGTACTCACTATAACTGGAGTGCCCGCAAGGCACTGCTAATGACATCACATATTACATCACTCATGACATAGTCAGTGACATCACTCATGACATCACTCATGACATCTCAAATGACATCACTGATGACATCATCCTTGTGAAAGAGTGGCAGACCCTCTCTCAGTGTAATATAAGTTTTGATACACACTGTGAAAAATAGAATCAAAAAATTTCAAAACAATGGGTATTTCAATGGTTTTGTATGAATAAATTGCCCGGCTTACTATAACTGGTGTGAAACCTATAGTTTTTTCAGTGAATTGCAAAGGTTTTTTAAATGCTAATTCCTAACTATAAAGTGTGTTAAACCTATGGTTTTTTCTGTGAATTTCAAAGGTTTTTTAAAAGCTAATTCCAAACTATAACGAGTTTGTAACCTATGGTTTTGAAAGTGAATTATTACGTTTTTTTAATAGCTATTTTTTATTGCTATTAATTATTATAATTTTTTAAAAATTGTTCAAATAATGTATATTTTTCAAACTTTAATTATTCAATGTATTTTTCCTGTGTTTTTTTTTTTAACCCCGAAGCGCTCAGGGTACGCACACCCGTAAACGCACCCGTAAACGTAGCGTTAGCGCTATTTCCGCGAGCGAAAAAAATATATGTATTTAAAGTAAATAATAATGCAAGACATTCAGTCGCATACTCATAAAAGTAGTATTTTTAATTTTAAATATCCGAATTTTAACTTTAAACGCATTTCCGAAAATCTAGCTAAACGTCACTTAGATGCGCTGCGTAAGCGCCCCCGGAAGCGCCTACGTACGTGCCGCGTTATCGCCCCCGGAAGCGCTCCGGAGAGCGTAGCATAAGCGCGTCAAGTCATGTGACCTTAAAATAACACTTTTCATTGGTTCATAACAGTTTTTTCCACAAGTATTGAACGTCCCCACCCATATCCCTCACTACCTCTTTGCAATTGCTAAGAGAACACCTCTTGCCTGCTTCTCCATCTAATTTTGGAGAGATGGCTGATTTGCACAACACTTCCTCTGATTCTTTTGAGGAATTTCTGCCTGAGGATCCTCCTACCAGGAAAGTGAAGGAACACTTCATTTGGAAGTTTTTTACCTTCCCCGAAGGACAAAAAAAGGTGAATGCAGCAAAGGTGTGCTGCAGAATTTGTGGCACCACTTTATCACGTGGCAATCCTAATAAAAAATATAGTTTTGGAAATGCCACTTTAATTAGGCATGTGCAGAGAAGACACCTCAACAACTTTTCCAGGGAGAGTGTCAGGGACCTGGCACGCAAACCACCGAGAGATGGGGCCAGCGCTTCGACTGGTGGAACAACAGCTTCGGGAAGACAAGGTGGAAGAATGATCCCGAACGTGCAGCCGGTCTTTGCATGAATCAAAAATGTATGCATTGACTGCGATGAACTACTCTGTTATGGGGAGCAGAGTATTTAACTGATTGCTCAGAAGAGAGCCCTCCCCAGCCCTAATTTGTCAGCTTTTTTTTGCTCTTGTTGGCAGTTTTGGAATCCCTGGTTTTGTTTTTCCCCTGACAAAAATACAAATAAAATATAAAATCGTTATAAAAAAGAAAAAAAAAGTTCTTTTCAGAACTACCTCCAATTCTCCAAAAAGAGCTATGTTCTTTATATATTTTGCAATTCTTTTTTTCAGAGAATGTGTACTGAATAAATGAATGAATGAAATGAGTGAATGAAGGGGAGAAAGTGATAGGGGGAACAAGTGACAGAAGAGGAGTGAGAGAAGGTGAGTTGTAAACAAGAGTGAGTCGAAGTGGAGTGAACGAAGGAGAGTGACAGGGAGTGACGGAAAGAAATGAGTCAAGGTGAAAAAAGGGGATTGATATTGAGGGAAAGAGGATGAGGGAGGAAAAAGTAATGGGAGTGAGAGTAAGCCAAGGAGTGAGGGAGAAGGAAGGTAGAGTGAGTGAGAGTGAGTTGACGACAGTGAGGGTTTGAAGATGAGTGAGGGAGATTGAAGGGAAGTGAGAGTGAGGGGACAGAGGGAGTGAGGGTAAGACAGACAGAGTGAGAGGAGAGCAGTGGAGAAGTGAGAGGACAGAGGGAGTGTGAGAAGGAGTGAGTGAAGTGGAGTAAGGTGAGTAAGGGAAGGAGAATGAGCGAATGAGCGAAAGAAGGGAAAAGAGGGGAAGGGAAGTGAAGAAGGGGGACTGAAAGAAAGTGAGTGTGGGAGGGGAGTGAGGGGAAGGGGAGTAAAGATGGGGAATGAGGATAAGTGAGGGAAGCAGAGTAAGAGAATGGGGCTGAGGGAAGGTGAGAGAAGAGCAATGAGGTTGAGGAAAGAGTGGTGGATAAAGGCAAGTGAGTGTGAGACAAGGGGAATGAGGGAGTGAGGAGACACAGGAAGTGAAGAAAATAGTGAGAGAAGGGGACTGAGTGAGGGAGCATAGAAAGGTAAGTATGGGAGTGTAGGTGAGTTAAAGGAAGTGAGCATGATGAAAGAGGAGTGAGAGAGTGAGGGGACGGAGAGAGTGAGGCTAAGAGAGAGGGAGTGAGGGAAGGCGAGTGAGGAAGTGAGAGGACAGAGAGAGTGAGAGAACAAGTGAGTGAAGTGGAGTAAGGTGAGTAAGGGAAAGGGAATGAGTGAGGGAGTGAAGGAAAGGAAAACAGTGGAAGGGAAGTAAAGCAGGGGGACTGAAAAAAGTTGAGTGTGGGAGGGGAATGAGGGAAAGGGGAGTAAACATGGGGAATGAGAATAAATGAGGGAAGTGGACTATGGGAACGGGGTGAGGGAGGGTGAGAGTAGAGTAGTGAGGTTAAGGAAAAGAGTAATTTGTTTGTCAAACTTACCTTATAAGTAATGTAAACTTAAATACATATTTTTACTAAATGTAATATCTGTGGAAGATGATAGAAAAAATTACTTATAATTTTTATAATATATATTTCAAAATACAAGTGACAAGGCAGGAGATTAAAAGTCAAGAAAGGGTACTAAGAGATAAAGTAGGAGTGAAGGACACAGAAAGGGAAACAAAGGAATGGTGAAGGACAGAGAGAGGGAAAAAGAAATAGAGGGTTAGCAAATTACTAAGAGGATAATGAGGTGGATAGATTCAGTGACAGAGAGGAAGAGTGACACGAGGCACACACAAAGAGAGAAATGACACACACAAAGAGAGAGATGGGGCAGGTACAAAGTGACATGAGACACAGGCACAGAGTACCCTTTAAGCAAAGAGAGGCAAACTATCAGCAGACATAGGTGAGATTATTGAAACATTTGAAAATATAATTCCCTATTTCACACAGACACTCAGTGTGATCCTTGACCAAACTTTTAAAGCCTGACATTTTACCAAAAAACATTTACCAGAGTGACATGAGGCACATGCAAAGAGAGAAATGACACACACAAAGAGAGAGATATGGCAGGTACAAAGTGACATGAGACACAAGCACAGAGTACCCTTTAAGCAAAGAGGGGCAAACTGTCAGCAGACACCGGTGAGATTATTGAAAAATGTGAAAATATAATTCCTTATTTCACACAGACACTCAGTGTGATCCTTGACCAACATTTTAAAGCCTGACATTTTACCAAAAAACATTTACCATAGTAAATCGTTTTTGACACAGAGCACAGTCCATTGAAATTACCACTACATTACAAGGCTGAAACTTAACTAATTTCCAAAATACATTTCTAATATGCACCATTAAATATTTTACCAGCATTATAAAAAAACATGACACACAATGCAAGAATAAAGAAAAACAATATGCTTCTTAATCTTCCCCATAGTGCATACAGCACTCTATCAATATTAAAAGAATCATTACTCACCTTTAAAAATGATTTTGAAGATTTTGAACAGTGTCAGTCACACACACCAGATTTTCTAAAGCAGAATCTCTGAAATGCACCTCAGACACTGCAACCACAAATGGTCCTGATTCCCTGTAATTCTTCAAACATATCCCTGGACTTAACCAATTAAAATTCTGCCCACACTATTTCAAAACCAAACTAACATTTTAATTGGTTCTACATTTCACCACTTTCAAACTCACTAAATAATCACCCATCCCCCCAGTGCTCATTCAGCCTGTTACCATGGTAACTCCCACCTAACTCAGCACACAGGTGAAAAGTTCATCATACTATGTTGCAAATTATCTCAGCAAGGGTGTTTGACCTCTCAATATACTAGCTAATCATATGCAATGTTTCTTTCAATGACTTTTTCTCAACCATTAAAATTACTTATTTCTAAAAACAAAAGCATGTACCCTATTTTACAGTGGAGAATTTTAAGAAATCACCAATCATTTCTGATTTTTCAAGTGCACTGAATCTCAACCACTTTTTTTCATAACTCCTACTTTCAAACTGCCATTTCATTTCCACAACTCATCTGAATACAACTATATCTACCTTGAAGATGCCAAAAAACTGGATTGTGGGTCATAGCTTTGTTTACTGGAGTGAAAAATATGCAGCTAACAGAGGTATTCACAACCTTAATTTACCAAATGTGAATAATATGTGGATTGGACAGAGAGGATTGAGAAGTCAACAATTGATAACATTGGTAAAATCCTTTATGCATCTACCACTCCCTGACCTCATAATTGTGCACTGTGGTGGCAATGACTTGGGCACTTTGACTGGGGTAGGTCTGGAAATGCTTTTCAAGGACACCTTTGGGCAATTGATGTCACTTTTTTCCCAAAACTGCCTTGGTATTTTCTAATATATGCCAAAGGCAAAAATGGAACTGGTCCAACCAATTTTGTCCACAGATTGAGAAAGCAAGGAAACATGTGAATACATCTGTTTCTACTTTCCTTAGAGACTATGGTATGTGTTCCATATACCACAACAACTTGCGTTACAACATGCAAGGCATCTATAGGAGAGATGGTGTACATTTTACAGATGAGGGGAATAGAGTCTTCCTCTTGAATTTTAGACTCTGCATCGGTTCCTACTTGTAGGTACAAAAAACACCCACAAAACACAACAGCTCTTTTCAGAGCTACCCTACCTCTAAGCACTCTAAATTATTTTCTTACTCAAATATTTTATACTGTTTTTCCCCATGGGGCGCTCAGGGTACGCGTACCGGGAAGCGTACATGTGAACGCACCCAGCGCTTACCACGCAAAAATCAAGAAAAAAAAACGTTTTTTTGCCCTTCAGGGTCCTTCTAGGCCCCCCTCAGAAAACCTAGGGGTCTGGGGGATGTCTACCCTGCCCACTTTTAATCATTTCCCCCTTTTTATTTACACCTCTTGTGTCTCGATTCTACCGAGACACAAGATGGCGTACTCTCCGGACTGTTTGGAATGTTGACAGACATCCGAGAGCCAATAAACCTTCTGCTCGCGCACCTCCGTGGCGCGCTGGGTGTGCTCCCCGGTACGCGTACCGGTAAGCGCTCGAAGCGGGAAAATTGATATATATGTGATTTTGAGGTTGCTTTTCATAAAAACCACTGGAGCAATTTTAAATAAATATGGAAAAGGCCCTACTACGTACTAGTCCCTACCATTTTGCCAAGTTTGGTATAATTTCATTCAGCCGTTCGGGATGTAGCAATGTCTAAATGTCCTATGGAAAATTGCATGGGGAAAACACATTTGAAAGTGTTGAAATTTAGAACCAATTAAAATATTACTTTGGTTTTGAATTTATGTTTGATGAAGTTTGATTGGTTATGTATATATCTTAAATGAGAGGAATCCACGGCCATTTTGTGATACTACTGTCTGAGGTACATTTGTGAGGATTTTTTGGTGTTCAATTTCTGCTGTTTGATTTACACAGTACTAACTCTTCTCCTACTTTCAAAAATGTGAGTTGGTAATTTGTAAGGGGAGCTATATTATACACTTTAAGATAATTTGAAAAATGTTTTCTGTTAGTTATTTACAGTCATAATGTTATAATTATGGATTAAGATAGGCTTCATCACATGCAATGCTTTACTAAATACTTGATTAAGCTAGTTTTATATTATGTATTACTAAAAACGATAAATGAAGTGATTACTTTTTTCTGCAATTTACAGCAAGAAATTTCAAAATAAAATGGATCAGAATGATGAGACCATGGAAATTTCTTTTGAATTTTCAACTACATTTATGGAAATTATAAATGTCCCGGATATTGGCAGCACCAATAATTAACTATTTTCACGAGGAGGAGATGACATGAATGATGTTTTTGATCAGTCTCTTGGCAAAGAATTTATCGAATGTTTGGATACCATAGAATTCCAACAATCATCATTGCAGACTTTTCTTGAGGAGATTCCTGATGATATGATTGAAGAGGAAATTCCTGATGAGGATATGTTACAAGTTCTTTTAAATTATGAAAATTCTGAACAATAAATTAATATTTAGAAATTAAAAATTGGTTGACATAATATTCATTTTTATTTCTAATTTATGAGGTAGTAGCGAAGTGATTGTAGTATAATGTGAGACTTATAGTATAGAGTGCAACATTTTTATGTTACATAGTAAGTTTACTCATTTTTACTTCCCATCTCCCACTATATTTTCTCCAATGTGTATTTGACATCTCTTCTTCATCTCCTGCCTCCTTTCTCTCACTGTCTGTCTCTGATGCACCCTATCACCGCCATTTTGTGTAGTTACAGAAGAGAGTGAAACATAATAGTTCAGAATGTGAAAAGGGGGAAGGGTAGAGTGCCCCTCACCCCCTAGCCCTTCTCAGGGGGTCCCAGAAGGATCTGTTTCTGATTTCCTGAGAGACTATGTTATGAGTTCCATATACCACAATACCTTGCATTACAACATGCAAGATATCTAAAGAGGAGACAGTGTACATTTCGCAGATGAGGGGAACAGAGTCTTTCTCTTGGATTTTAGACTTTGCATCGGTACCTACTTGTAGGTACTTAAATCACCCACATAACACAAAAGCTCATTTTAGAGCTACTCTTCCTCTAAGCAATCCAAATTCTTATTTTACACTATTTTCTTTTACTGTTTTTCCCTGTGGTAAACTCTGGGCACCAACCGCCATTACGCATTTCTGCCTTCCAAAGGCCTTCATTACATGACGCGCTTGTTCCTTGTTTTCACCAATTTAAAATGACAGTGCTTGTAACTGGTGACTAAACTTACTATAGATATAGAAGAGTCTTTGGGGTTCAGGGTGCATTTTGGTTTTGGGGTACTGGGGTAATTATAGGGGTTCAGGGTGGGTTAGGGTTTTGTGGCATAGGGGTAATTTTAGGGTTCAGGGTGAGTTTAAGGATTTGGGGTGCAGGAGTGGTTTTGGGGTTCAGGGTGTATTTAGGTTTTGGGATGCAGTGGTCATTTTTGGGGAAAGGGTGTGTTAGGGTTTTGGGGTGCTGGGGTATTTTTGGGGTTCAGGGTGGGTTTATGGTTTATATATATATATATATATTCACTGAAAAAACCATAGGTTATAGACCATATATAGTTAGGAATTCGCATTTACAAAACCTTATTTTACTCACACAAAACCATTGAAATTCCATATATAGTTAGTTGCACTAACTATATATCGCGCACCCGCAATCCACTGCTGATGATGTCACATATTACATCATTCATGACATGGTCAGTGACATCACTGATGACATCACTGATGACATCTCAAATGACATCACTGATGACATCACTGATGACAACATCCAGTGACTGTATGTTTCTGTAAAGTTAAAATATGTCTTACATATTGAAGAATGAGTGGATGTATAAGTGTCTGGATGAAGGATTTAGTAGGTGCATGACTGACTGTATGAGTGAGTGATTAAATGTGTCTCACTGAGTGCATGGGTTAGTGACTAAACTGTCTTAATTTGTGCATCATTATGTCTGTTGTTCTGTAAACTGTTGCATGTGTTGATAAGTAGCTATATGAGTAACTATATGGGTTATTGATTGGTTGCCCAAGTATTTGTATGGGAGATTGAGTGTGTGTGGGTGGCTGGGAGGTGTATGACTCTGTGCATAGATGTGTGAGCAGTTGATTCACTAGATGTATGGTTTCAAAAGTGCATGTGGAAACAGCTGTATGGGCGGTTGACTGTGTGCATGAGTGTATTGGTGAGTGAATGGATATCTCAGTGCTACATGTCAAAGTAAGTACATATGTAAAACACAGTACATGTGAGAGTTGACATATATAAATAACTGTGCATAAGAGCCAGTGAATGTGTGAGTGGCTGTATGGATCATTGTGAACTTGTATCAGGGATTGTATAAGAGAGTAAATATGTGTTAGTATATGTTTGAATAAGTAAAGTTTGTATAACTGTATAGTTGAGGAAATGGAGGTGTGATTGATTCTTTGCATGACTGACTAGGTGTGTGAGTAACTCCATGGATGAGTGACAGTCTGTGAGTATCTGTTTACACTAATTGTATCTAAGGTTATATTAGAGTCTGAAGAGGTTCATCGTATTATCACATGAATGATATCATCAGTGATGTGATCAGTAATGTCAAATGAGATGTCACCAGTGATGTCATCAGTGATGTCATTTGAGATGTCATCAGTGATGTCATTTGAGATGTCATCAGTGATGTCATCAGTGATGTCACTGACCATGTCATGAATGATGTAATATGTGACATCATCAGCAGTGGATTGCGGGTGCGCGATATATAGTTAGTGCAACTAACTATATATGGAATTTCAATGGTTTTGTGTGAGTAAAATAAGGTTTTGTAAATGCGAATTCCTAACTATATATGGTCTATAACCTATGGTTTTTTCAGTGAATTTTCAAGGTTTTGTAAATGCTAATTCCTAACTATATATGGCCTAAAACCTATGGTTTTTTCTGTGAATTTCAATGGTTTTTTAATAGCAAATATCAAAAGCTGTCAAATGTCAAGTACGTGATAGGTAAAAACTTTTTCGTGTTTATGCACGCTGATGTGCTTTGAACGCTGCCCCCCCCCTCCCCTCTTTTCTCTTAGTAGTACTCTCTCTTTGCAGATAGTGAAGGGTAGTTAACGCAGGCCTTTGCCTCGTTGTAATCCGTCGTGCCTGCTTCCCTCTCCATTTGATTGATTGTTATCCAAGCATTTACTGTTTTACAATTGATTCTCTTTGGTTCATTCTCTATTTACAAACAAGCACAAAGTCGCAATACTCTGTTTAGTCTTTGCAGATAGTGAAAAATCGTGTAAAAAAATAAAAGTAATCGAGCAAAATCAGTAGGCCACTAATTGGATCTCTTTTTGACCTCGCTAAAATAGAAACATTAGGAACAACCCTTCATGAGAAATACGAAAATAGTGAGATGAACTGAGCTCCACACCATGAGGGCTGCAAGACAGCTCGGCTCCGTCACCCACCCCGCCCAAAATAACGACAAACCCTATGCAAATATTAAAAATATATACAACACACCAGCAAAGTAACAGGGTAAAACATTTTATTAAATAACTATTTACATAACTATTTTATACTTTTTGTTGCCCGATCCGGCTAGCTCAGTCGATCGAGCATGAAACTCATGCACTCTGATAGCAAGCGTTGCTGCTGATGCTATGCAGACCAACACTGGTTTTCAGTTTGTACATTCTTCTAGATTTTTCCATCCAAGGTTGGTTGAGTTTGTAGAACGATGGCTTCAGATTTTCAACATACGGTGTGGTGGCGCGGACTGGGAGGGGGCGCTTGGCTCCTGCCCCCTCCCCAAGTAAGATTTTCATACGTGAAAGTACGTTAATGGTTTTGGTCCCTGAGTTGCTTCGATGTCACTGCCATTCTCAAATGGCATAAGTTCTGGATGTTGGGTGCCATAGTTCAGAGTTCTGAGCAGCGCTTGTAACACTGTCTAAAGCTTATTTGCACCTACTGCAGCTTCACTATTCTCAAAGTAAGTGAGGGTCGTTTGTGGACCTGACTGCATTTGAAAACAATGTGATATGGTACCTCCCTAAACCGCTTGATGGAGGCCCCCAAAGGGCGGTGTGATGGCACGGACTCGGAGAAGACGCTTGGCTCCGACCCCCTCCCCAAGTCTTATAGCACTGGTGTCGCCTGAGATCGCCCCCGACATAGGCGGCCGGCTCCCCGGGTCCGGCGGAACTTTTTGCCTTTTGATGACTCTACTATTCTGGACCTTGTCCCACAATCCGTTTGACCTGAAGACACGCTGTAGTGGGGCGCCCCTTTACCGTTTTAGTTGCCATTCCGCCCGCTTTTGCTACACTGTGCCTCTTCCGCCATTCAGCTGTTTACCGCCCGCTCTTGCGACTACAGCGTCTCGCTCACCATGTAGTTGAGTTGCTCCTGCTCTTGCGATGCAACGATAGGCGGCTGCCACAGGACTCTCAAAATGGCGGCCGGCTCTTCAGATTTGGGCGTGGTCCACTAAAATGGCCCTGGGACACCTTGGAACTCGGACGCTTGCCTGCTAGGGCTTGAGTCCCATTCTCGAAAGCATCCCCTCAGCCGTGAAGATTCTACAAAAGTCTTGGGGGCCCCCGACTCCCGCAGGCTTCTGGTGGGGAGCGGCTGCCATAATTGCTCGTGGAATGGCGACGACGGAGCTACGAGATGGTGGTGCTCTCATGCTGACGCCAGCTTCAGTCTGAAACATCCAGAAACACTGTAGACTACCAATTCGATCAGTTCCGGTAGCGCCCCAACATGACCCGGTAGAGAAGAACTTGCCCTCCCCTCTTTGACTGATGGTTCTTGTTGCCTGTCCCCTCTGTTGTCATTTAACAGAACTTTTTGGACTGCTGAAAGGGGTTGTGTTCCGAACGCTGGTTGGTGGAGACATTTTGACTATATTCTTGACCTACGTTGTCGCGTAATGCGTTATATGACACGCCGCGTTAGCGCACCCGGAAGTGCTCCGGTGCGCGAAGCGCAGCTTCCCGGAAGCGATCCGGGGCGCAGCGCGTAACGTAAGCATAACAGGTCATGTGACTTGTTAATAAAACTTTTCATTGGTTCATTTTACTTTTGTTATTTTAATGATGAAAAGCTTGGTCATATGACCTAAAAATTACGCTTTTTATTGGTTTCGAACATAATTTTTTTTTAAACATATATGTTATAATGTTCCAGGCTAATGTACTTTCCCGGAAAATTTACAACTGTCCTGCAAGTAAAATATATTCCTTTTTCGAGAAAAAGGGCGTTTCTTCGTCCCATGACGGAGCCGTTGAGTAAAAGAGGCTCGGCCTGCTGTCTTAGTCGCGATACGCCTGATTATCAGATTCTTATCGATCACTTTATGTTGCAGGAGTGGAAAACACAACTGCCCTTGACCATTTATCTTTACTGCGTTCCTACGTATTATACCTTTTATCCGTCATGTAATTGGACTGCTTTATTTCACTTGCCTTTTACTGATTCGAAAACAGTGACTAAAAGTAAAAACTTTACCAATGTAAATACTACTACCATGTTTTGTTTTAAAAACCTTTATTGTGAAAATGTCAGTATACAAATACGGGCCTATAACCACGTGGGCCGGCCACGGAGCAAACTGAAATCGTATATGATAAGGAGACATTTACATTGTAGAGGAACGTAACGAGGGGGCCATTAGGTTGCAAGAACTAAGGTGTCTAACAGTTGCGGAATCGGTGGACGTACATTTTGTAATTAAAATACGACAGGGCCACTTACAAAAAAATTATCTAGATATACATTTGCGGGCAAGTACCATGGGTGACGTTAATTCGAACTTTCAATAGTACAGTAATCAATAACACATCAGAACTTAATATCAATAGGGATGTCGAAATATTCAATCAATTCTCGTCCCCGCCCGCCATGAGCATCAAAACTGCATTCATATCTCGTGATATCAAGGTTGTTCAACCAGTACACAACAAGGAGTTACGAGTCCCATTTATACTGGCGCCATTTTGGGCGAGGCCGGGCAGGTCCAAGATATAGTCAAAATGTCACCACCAACCATCGGCCAGACCAGAACCCCTTTTAGGCCCTTTATGCTACAAAATGGTGTCTTCCATTCAGAAAATATTGTTGGCAGCATTTTGAAAGGAAAGATAAACAGCCGTTCTCCTAGTGAGTCTCACATTGTTACATTTAGGAAGAATGTTGAAGAGTAGTATGTTGAAAATCTGAAGCCATTGTTCTACAAACTCTCAATCAGCCTTGGATTGAAAAAAAAATCCTGAAGAATGTACAAACTGAAAACCAATTTTTGTCTGTATAGCATCAACAGCAACGCTTGACTCAGCTTTGTGTGAAGCCGCCATTTTGATTCAATCAATAGCGTCCCCCTGCACACATTCAGGGACCTGGTCGTGTCTTCAGGTCAAACGGATTGTGTGACAAGATGCAGAAAGGAAAAGGAAAAAAGTTCCGCCGGACCTCGGGAGCCGGCCGCCTATGTCATGGGCGATCTTTGGCCACACCAGGGCAATAGTGAAGCTGCAGCAGGTGCAAATAAGCTTCAGACAGTCTTACAAGCACTGCTCAGAACTCTCAACTATGGCACTCAACATCCAGGACTTGCCATCCGGATCTTGGCGCCTTGTCCTGGTTCCGACCTATTCACACATCGGTCCACTACTGACATCACCTCATAAGCCAACGGGGCACCCCACGCCGACTTTCGGCACAGCATTGTAGGATGGCCACACCAGTGCAGCAACTTGCTGGACACCACCTCGGTGTCATCCGGATCTCGGCGCGTTCGAGTCTCTGTACCGCAAGAGTGACCGGAACTCAGCTGGACACGCCGTCTTTCGGCCCAGCATTGTAGGATGGCCACACCAGTGCGGCAACTTGCTGGACACCACCTCGGTGCCATCCGGATCTCGGCGCGTTCGAGTCACTGTACCGCAAGAGTGACCGGAACTCAGCTGGACACGCCGTCTTTCGGCGCAGGATTGTAGGATGGCCACACCAGTGCAGCAACTTGCTGGACACCACCTCGGTGCCATCCAGATCTCGGCGCGCTGTGCTGCCTTCGGCCTACTGTAGCCGCAAGTGCAGACGCAACTCAGTTGGACGGCGAGTGAAACGCTAAGGGGCGCCCCACTGCAGCCGAGGAGCCTCCATCTTGGGGGAGACGCACAGCCCCCACTGACTGACGCGACCTCACAGGCCAACGGGGCGCCCCACGCCGACTTTTGGCGCAGCATTGTAGGATAGCCACACCAGTGCAGCAACTTGCTGGACACAACTCTGTGCCATCCGGATCTCGGCGCGTTGTGCTACCTTCAGCCTATTCGCACATCGGTCCGCTACTGACGCCGCCTCACGTGCCAACGGATTTTCTACGCTTTTTGTAGCCCTATGCCGCATAACAGGTCATGTGACTTGTTTATAAAACTTTTCATTGGTTCATTTTACTTTTGGTTTCCTAATGACGGAAGGCTTGGTCATATGACCTAAAAATAACACTTTTCATTGGTTTAGAATTTTTTTTTTTCCCAAACGATGAAAGCCCCACCTTGTTTCTGGATGTTTCAGACTGAAGCTGGCGTCAGCATGAAAGCACCACCATCTCGTGGCTCCGTCGTGGTCATTCCACGAGCATTCATGGCAGCCGCTCCCCACCGGAAGCCTGCAGGAGTCGAGGGCCCCCAAGACTTTTGTAGAATCTTCACGGCTGAGGGGACGCTTTCGAGAATGGAGCCCAAGCCCTAGCAGGCAAGCGTCCGAGTTCCAAGGTGTCCCAGGGCCATTTTAGTGGACCAGGCCCAAATCCGAAGAGCCGTCCGCCATTTTAAGAGTCCTATGGCAGCCGCCTATCGCTGCACCGCAAGAGTGGGCGCAACTCAACTACATGGTGAGCGAGACGCTGTAGCCGCAAGAGCGGGCGATAAACAGCTGAATGGAGGATGAGGCACAGTGTAGCAAAAGCGGGCGGAATGGCAACTGAAACGGTAAAGGGGCGCCCCAGTACAGCAGACGAGCCTCCACCTGGGGAGGCCCATTCACGCCGCCTCCCCCACGCCCCCCCCGGGGCGCCCCACGCCGTTTTTCGGAGCAGCATTGTAGGATACCAAAACCAGTGCGGCAAGTTACTGGACATCACCTGGGTGCCATCCACATCTCAGCGCGTTCTGCTGCCTTGGGACTATTCGCACAACAGACCGCTACTGACGAGGCCTCCCCCCGCACCACCCGGGACGCCCCACGCTGTTTTTCTGAGCTGCATTGTAGGAAACCAAAAACCAGTGCGGCACCCAGGTAACATCACCTGGGTGCCGTCCAGAACTCAGCACGTTGTGCTGCCTTGGGACTATTCGCACAAAAGACAGCTACTGACCATTGTTGCTTCTTTTTTCCAAAAAATGTTTAAATGTATTTACGGTTTTTGTTGCGTTCTATATATTTATAAGTTAATAAAGTTTTATAATCCTACTACTTTCTTGGAGTGCTATATATTTTTTAAAAATCGGGTGAATGGGGCCTTGAATCGGGTTATTGTCATGTGTGGGCTTTGGAAGTGTGCTGCTACAGGATCGGACATTTCAAACTCAAATGCACGTTCTTTTTCTTACCTTTCCGAAGCATGGAGCGCAATAGCAGGCAGAGAAAGGGTGCTGCAAGTGTTGAACACTGCCTGGCCTGGCAAGTTGCTGGCAGTGCCCCCCCCCGCCCGCTCCTGAAAGAGGGCACACACACACCGCCGCCCCGAGTACTTCACAGATCTTTAAAAGACCATGCGCTTGTTAATAAGGCTTAAATGGTTTATCACCCCTTCTAGAGCCCCTGCATCGGCCCTCTGACGTTTCCTGAAAGAATTAGCACGTAACACAATACCAAGCCCTGTCAGCTGAAACCCCTGAGGAATCGGGTTTTTGCTTGCAGGAATCGGGAGGCAGGAGACTAGCACTGAAATCGGTAGTCTCACGCCTGAATCGGGAGGGTTGGCATGTCTGGATTCTCTACAGCTGGGGCCATAAACTACATCCGCAGGGCTAGGTGATAGCCTGGGACCGGCCTGGACAATCGGACACAGAGGAAGAGGAGTGTCAGAGGGTGCGGTAGTGAATAGGGTGAAAGGGAGGTGTCGGGCGGGCACAGGGTGTGATTCTCAGGGAAGAGCAGCGCAGATGGGGGGAAGTTTATTGCCCATGCATGAGAGAGAGAGCGGGGGTGACCAGTGCGTGGGGGAGATGATTGCGAGGGTGGGGAGCCGTGCTGAGAATCAACGGCGTGCAGAGAGTGGGTCTGGTCAAGGCATCTAAAATGGCTGCCGTGCACGACAAAATTGTGGCATTGGAAAAAAGGCAAGATGGCGCAGACAATGTTTATCAATAAGGATTCATTTATAACAAAATATTGTATCGCAGTGACAAATTGGTGGTCAACACTTCCTGATTTCCATCGAATCGAACGTTAACAGACGTCACGCAGCAAAAAAAAAAAAACGCTCACGCACAGCCGCTGGAAGACATGTATCAACATATATGAGCCTCCTCGGCCACCCTCAGAAAACATAAGGGATCAGGATACGTCTCCCGCACCCCCTTATACCTAGTAATTTACTTAAAACGAAACACAAAATGGCGAATTCCCGTTTCGCTACCAGTTTGCGGCCCAGTTCGCGGCCCGGGAAGCGCTTCTACCGTGAAAAATCATTTTTTTTTTATTTTCCCCACGGGACCCTTTAATAACCCCAACATCTTTCCTAGGGGGTCAAGAGGGGTCTACCTTGCCCCCTTTCATTAAATTCCCCCTTCGTTTTTCACCTCTTCTTCTCTCTCGATCCTACCGAGAGATAAGATGGCGGCCGCTCCGGACTGTTTAGAATGTTGACAGACACCGGAAAGCCAATCAGCTTCGCATCACAAAGTTCCGTTTCGCGAAAAGTACGCGAACTGGAGCGCAGCCCGGAGCGCTGTTACAGATATATATCTTTTTTTGAACGTTAATTTCTCAAAATCCACTGAAGCACATATATTGAGACCTAGCAAAGGCACATCGGGCTAACAGTCCCTACAATTTTGCCAAGTTTTGTGCAAATCCATTCAGCCGTTCGAGCTAAAAGTGAGGCCAACCGCCCTATGGAAATTAACATGGGAAAAACGCGTTTTGGGACCCCCCTTTTTTCTCGGCCCCCCCTTGACAAAACCCCCCCAAATTTTCACGGGCTGCTCAGAAACAAAATGTGCCATTTTCCTGAAAATTTCAGCCGATTCCGTCCACAAACGCCAAAGTTATTAGACATAGAATTTTCAAAAATCCCATAGGGAAAAAATCCTAACTATATATACCTACTGGCGACAGCCAGTAGGTAATATATATATATATATATATATATATATATATATATATATATATACAAAGCAATATCTGCTCGCCAGTCGAGACCACAGAAGGTAAGGACCACCACACGACTTCCTGAGAGTTAAAACGAGCGTTTATTATCCATTTTTAGCAGTTTCAGCAGGCATGACGCGTTTCGGGCAGGGACTGCCCTTGATCACTATATATATATATATATATATATATATATATATATATATATATATATATATATACACATATATATATATATAAATTAAATGTATTAAAACAATATATAAAGCATAACAAAATATATATAAACATATATAATATATATATATATATATATATATATATATATATATATATATATATATATATATATATATATATATATATATATATATATATATATATATGTAATCCAACCTGTTGCCGGCGGCAGCCGTCAGCCAGCACACACGCACACAGACTCCTTCAATGATTACCGCAAACCAGGCTTCTTTGTAGAGATATTTATTGCTGTTCAAATGGTGAAGGTGGCGCCAGTCATCAGACGCGTTTCGGACTTACGTCCTTGCTCACTGATGAGCGAGTGAAATGGAGGTCAACATTATATACAAAGTTTGTGCACATTTGCAATTCGCGCCAAAACCAAAAAACTAAACATAGTTGGTAGACTCACATGTAAAGTCTCATACCAAGCCCTAAATAATGGGCGCCATTTTGTAATGGTGTTTGGTGTAATACAAATGTGTACTCAGACCATCCTATGCATCCATAAGTAAATTTCATTAATTTCAATGCATCGAGTATTATAAACAGACAAATGTTTTTTACCATATACACAAAAGGAGAGCATTGTGGCACATCTCACAAGTAAATATAAACTTACTATGTGAAACCGTATTCAGATACATGTAAATACAACAAATTTAATGAGTGCCTTTGCAGTGTACCAGTTGGAAATATACAATGCGCTAATGTTTTATCTCCCCTCATGGTATGAAAATAAGACTCAGAATTATCTCATAGTGCTGTTTTAAGTCAACAAACTCGATGCATTGTATGTATGCAACATGATGTCATCATATATTGTATTGAGACAAGAGAGCAATGTCCGTACAAATACGTTTGAAAACTAAAAGCTAAATATGACTACAATTTTTCATGGGAAAATTAATTGATTAGCAATGATTGTCTGGGAATTAAAAACAGACAATTGAATCATATTCGAGGTATGCTTCCATATTTGTACCGTACCCCTTCGTACTCGCTATGGAATATGTTATAAAATGCCTCGAACTCGAATATGTCACATGGGATGATTGCAAATATGTGGCTAATAATTTAAGAATTAGCCAACCATTGAGCTCCCCCGTGATCTACCCATGATGTGTAGTGTCAATGCAAAGTTTGCTCTACTAGTCATCAAATATGCACGGATGGTCAAGTGTTACTAGTTAGATACTCCAATTGAAAAGTGAAGGCTTAAAAACGATACTACTCATATAAATATCATGAGAGCCGTAATGATGTGCATATAAACTAATAAAGTGCTAAAGTGTGAATATATAATTAAACAATTTCAAAAAGATCTATATGCCCCAGTTAATGTTTATGTACAATTGCTTATATTTTCTGATCTAATTCAGGCTACACTGGACATATCAAAAACAACTGACAAATGAGAGAAATAGGAGAAATTCTGGTATCTATAGACAAGTCCATTGAGAACTGTATGCACATAATGAAATTCTAATTCAGCCATGTACATTCACTTTCGCTGTCTTAACTGAAACCCTATACCTGGTACATCCGTATAGGCAACATATAAGTAACATGCATATGCAATGGCCTATAAGAAATTGCGCAGATCTTCCCCTGTGTTCAGACCCCCAGGATGTTTACTATTGAGCATGACTATGTATTTTGACTCTAGTTGGCGTAGGCGTTTTTCGTTGTCACCTCCTCTCTTATTGGGGATTATCGCATCTATCACTAAGTATTTCAAGTGATTTAGGTTTTGTTTGTGGACAGACTGAAAATGCCTAGCCACCGGGTAGGCGGGATCTGCGTTTACTATGGCCCGTAAATGCTGCAAGATGCGTAAATAAACCGCCCCCTTGGTACTCCCTACATATATCAGGTTACAGCTGCATTGTAATATGTATACTGCTAGCTCAGTGCGGCAAGTGTAATGAGACTTGAGCATGATAGGTTGCGTGTCAAATGGTGTTGGGAAAGATTTCATGTTCACACCGAATTTACATGCCCTGCAGCTTATGCAGCGAAAAAAACCCTTACGTGGAGATAGCCAATTGTCAGATGGTGTTTCCGGACTGTTTATATATATATACACATATATATATAAGGCAATATATATATATATATATATATATATATTCAGTGAAAAAACCATAGGTTTCACACCAGTTATAGTTTGCTGGACATTTTACTCATACAAAACCATTGAAATTCATTCGTTATAGTTAGCTGTACTCACTATAACTCGTGCGCCCGCAATCCACTGCTGATGATGTCACATATTATATCATTCATGACATGGTCAGTGACATCACTGATGACATCACTGATGAGAGGTTTTTTAAATGCTAATTCCTAACTATAACGAGTGTGAAACCTATGGGGCCTTATTACGAGCCCCTTGCGCCTCGGGAACGTCACTTTTTGTGATGTTCCGGTGGCGCAGAATTCTGAGTGATATTTATCAGGCAGGACTTAGCCTCTTTTTGTGGTGTAATCCTGCCTGATAAATATCAGTCCCATTAACGCAGTGTTCTGCGTTCAAGGGGCGTGCAATGGGTGTTGCTGGGGACGTTCCCAGCAGTATCCATGGACTTGAGTAATTTATAGCATCCTCAAAGTCAGTCTTTCAAAAATTCCGAAGTATAGGACATGATTATCCAAATCCAAATGTTTCTAAAGAAAAGTCATAAACCGTGTCCGTGGGTCATATCTGCCCAAACGCCGATATTACCGAACAATTGAAAATGACTTTTCTTGAGAAAGATTTGGATTTGGATTATCATGTCCTATACTTTGGAATTTTTGAAAGACTGACTTTGAGGATGCTATAAATTACTCAAGTCTGCCCGAATTGTGTGGGTAAAATTGATACCTAGTCACCTTGAATAAGAATGATTTATGACTCGTCTAACATTTGAAGAAATATCTAGTTATATGACAACAGGATACTGACATAACTTGAAGGAAATAAGAACGCCCTGAAGAAGTTCTGTTGTACAGAACGAAACAAGTCGGCTGGCTGTGGTACATAAACTTAAGGAAAATAAAAGCATTTGAATATATACCAAGATTCAGCGCTTCAATAAGGACTCTAAGTGATATGATATGATTGGACTTTTGTGCAAGTGGTGCTGTGCCAAACTTTGGAATATTCTCAACTACTCTCTACTACTCTCTACTACTCCACTACTCTCTAATACTCACTCTCTACTACTCATTCTCTACTACTCTCTACTACTCTCTCTCTACTACTCACTCCCTACTACTCACTATCTACTACTCTCTATTACTCACTTTCTACTACTCTCTACTCTCTACTACTCACTCTCTACCACTCTCTCTCTACTACTCACTCTTTACTACTCACTCTCTACTACTCTCTACTACTCACTCTCTACTTCTCACTCTCTACTACTCTCTACTACTCACTCTCCACTACTATCTCTCTACTACTCACTCTCTACTACTCACTCTACTACTCACTCTACTACTCACTCTCTACTACTCTCTACTACTCACTCTACTACTCACTCTCTACTACTCTCTACTATTCTCTCTCTCTGCTACTTAGTCTCTACTACTCACTCTCTACTACTCTCTACTACTCACTCTCTACTACCCACTCTCTACTACTCACTCTTCACTACTCTCTACTACTCACTCTCTACTGTTCTCTACTACTCACTCTACTACTTACTCTCTACTACTCACTTTCCACTACTCACTCTCTACTCTCTATTACTCACTCTCTACTCTCTTCCTCTCTCTACTTCTCTCTCTACTAGTCTCTACCTCTCTACCTCTACCTCTCTACCTCTACCTCTCTACCTCTACACCTCTACACCTCTACCTCTCTCTACACTCACACATATACACATATATATATGCATATATATGCATATGCATTTATATATGTATGTATGTGCATATATATATATATACATACATAAATACACATATATAATTTGCATATCTATATAAATACAAATATAAATGCATGCATACATATACATATATGCATACATATGCATGTTATTTACATGAAAGTTTGAAAAACACTAATAAAAGCGAAGCTAAAAAGACACCTCATTACAAACAGAATGGCTTTAACTTAAACGAGGGCGAGATCTATTGCATTTTCATTGCTTGTTTACTTTGGTACCATCAAGAAGGCACCAGGGATGTCTGCTGCTGGTATTCAAAGTGCATGTTTCAGTCTGCATGTCAGAATTTTTTAAATGAAATAGAAGAGGATATGAGAAGTCAAAATGTGCCCTAATTTTTCTTTCTTCAGCACTAATCATAATTTCTATGGCAAAATTAACCCACTGGGACATTGTGTCATTGGACTATACTTCGGCTACATCTGGGGATATTTGTGCTACATTTGGGCTCTTTTGTCTCTGGTGGCCATCTTGGGAGACTTATTGTTATGAAGTTTCCAAATTTCCCCATTTACTACAGTCTCCTCAGTAGGAAATACTTTCAGTTTTCTACTTTGATTCCATCAAGAAGGCATTCAGATGTGACACACATTTGCCATAAATTCAGAATGTTAGCACACTAGTTGCTTATTAGATAACTGTAGTAAAGCTACTGCTCACCAGGGAAGTCTGCTGCTGGTATTGAAAGTGCATGTTTCAGTCTGCATGTCAGAATTTGTTATTGAAATAGAAGAGGATTTGAGAAGTCACTCAAAATGTGCCCTAATTTTTTTTTCTGAAGTACTAATCATACTTTCTATGGCAAAATGAACCCCCTCATTTTGTTCCTTTTTAAATTAAATGTTTTCAGACTTACCAATTCATTCCAATCCAGATGGCTTCTGGTGTGCCATACTTTTGTCATAAGTAAGACTGTTAGCACTCTATTTGTTCTTTAAAACACTCTGGGACATTCTGTCATTGGGCTATTCTTGGGCTACATCTGGGTGATATTTGGGCTACATTTGGGCTCTTTTGTCTCTGGTGGCCATCTTGGAGACTGCATGTCAGAATTTTTTAATGAAATAGAAGAGGATTTGAGAACTCACTCAAAATGTGCCCTAATTTTTCTTTATGTAGCACTAATAATACTTTCTATGGCAAAATATACCCCCTCATTTTGTTCCTTTTTAAATTAAATGTTTTAAGAGTTACCACTTTATTCCAATCAAGATGGCTTCAGGTGTGCCATACCTTTCTAATAAGTAGGACTGTTAGCGCTCTAGTTGTTCTTTAGAACACTCTGGGAAGCTGCAGTAGAACACAAAGTAATCAACTGACAGTCTCTATCCTTGTTGGGTGTACATGTTTTACTGAGAATGTCAGACTTCATTCTCACATGACTGAGAAAGATAATGTGAATTTACAGAAAATGTGCTTTCAGTTTAGCTTATAGATCCCCTTCCAAACCACTGTGGGAAAAGCATGAGATAATAGTTTTCTTTCAAACATGATTGATGATATCCCAGCAGAAGGCTTTTTCACATGGTAAAATCACCTTAGAACACACCACAATTCCTAAAATGAGTATGGTACCATCAACAAATAATTTATAATGTATCTAAAGTCCTAAAACCTTCTATTAACTGCAAAGCTTTTTAATGAGGTGCTATCATGTATATTAGTCCCAAGATGGCTGCCAACACTTCTTGGATGAAGTGCTGACAGCCAATCAGATCTCACGATGAGATGTGTGGTTAGGCTCCGCCCAGATATATATATTTTTTTCTTTTGTTTTTCTCGGGAACTACTGGAGGGATTTACACCATTTAACCAAAAGCGTGATCTGCGTTTCAGACCCTACCATTTTCCTAAATTTGGTGTAATTCCGTTCAGCGGTTCGGGCTGTAGCCGTGTCTAATCGCCCTATGGAAATTACCTTGGGGAAAACACATTTTGGACCCCCCTTTTTTCTCGGCCCCCGCTTGACAAATCTTCCCGAGAATTTCAGGGAAGGAGCGGAGGGGGCCATCTTCTTTGAGAAATTCGCAAAGATTCAACAACCGGCGCCAACGTTATTCCCAATAGAATGTTGCGGATTTCCTATGAAAACTAGGTCCTAACTATAACTACCTACTGGCGACCGCCAGTAGGTAATATTTATGCATATATATATATAGAGCAGAAGCTGATTTGAGAAATAAACACGTTTGAATTAAGATACACGAAGTCAGCGCCTTCTTTGATGTACAAGACTGGTGTGGTGGAAATATATATAGAGATATTGGGTGGAAGCTGAAACGCGTCATGCCACCTAGCACGAAATAAAGAGGAATTGCACAATACCGTGGTCCGTATCCATTTGTTCAGGAGAGACCCCATTGACGTTGTGGATGTAAAGGATATATGTAAATATTTATCTGTATTACACTTCTTTTACACACTCCCATAGGTCAGGATAAAGACGAAGCGGGCCCAAATTGCTGGTGCTGTTGTTTTTTTTTGTTTTGTGTCCTGTACTAACCACCATTATGCGTTTCGGCCTTCCAAAGGCCTTAATCACATGACGTGCTAGTTCCTTGGTTTCACCCATTTAAAGTGACAGTGCTTGTAACTGGTGACTAACCTTACTATAGACGTAGAACAGTCTTTTTCATTATTAGCACTAATAAATGCTTTAACAATAAATTGATTGATGTTTCATTCTTTTTCAATAGTTTGATTAAATATCAATAAATATGCAGCTATAAAAAATAAATGTTTAAATAGGTGCAAAACTGTAAAAAACATGTTAATGCAAAACAAGACTTCAAAGTAAAATGCAGTGTAAAATACATAATAAAATGTTCATCAAATAAAAACTTTTTATGTATGAAAATTCCCAGCAATACTAAGAAATCCCAACTTGTCAATCATGCTGGATGATTAATTAATTAAGTCCTAGTGGGCCTTTTGGACCCTCAATGTCTAATCATCAAGAAAGTGCGAGAACTAATTACATAAAGTGCCACCAAAAGGTATAAATGTGCAAAAATGCAAAAAGTAAATAGTAAAAGATAAAAACAATTGCAAAGGCAGCAGATAAAAGTATGCAGGGAGCTGTAAACCTATAGACAAGTATACAAATCTTCACTAGAGTTAAGACCTTGTGGTGTTTTGCAATCTAATTCTAGTATATACCTTGTCTCAAGCTGTCTGAGGAGAGCCTCTCGGTCACCCCCTTGTCTCAAAGGGGGGACTGTGTCCACAGCGAAATACTTGAAGGCACTGGCATCTTTCTCGCGGTACTCTCCAAAACGGAATACGACTGATCACCATTATTGACGGCCATTATGTGCTGGAGTATCCTCTTGTGCACCTGTAACTTCGTACTTCCTACATACTGCAAGCCACATGGACACTCCAGCACATAAATTGAAAACTCAGTTTTGCATGTTAGTTTTTGTTATGTGTAAATGGGCTCATTCCTAAATGGTGTGATATATTTTGTTTTGTTTATCCCGTGTTTATAGCCCTTGCAGGTAGCACATTTGTGGAAACCCTTGCTAGAATCTAACTAAGAGCTGTTTGGTCTTATCTCTGGGCTGCTCATGACCAAAGCATTTCTCATGGACCTCACCTTCCTGAATGTTATATTAAGGGAATTGGTGAGATAGGCACCCGATACTGGATAATTTTTTACAAAGATCCAATTTTTATTGACTTTCCTGCATATAGCTTTGTGTTGCTTACTGTATGTCAAGAGGTGAACAGTCACAATAAAATCGAGTATCGAGTTTTTTATATAAAATGGACAAAATATCGAATTGCCAAAATATAGTGGTGTAGAATATAGAGATTCAGGTAAGAAATATCGATTTCCATAATATCGAAGTTAGTAATATCGACAGTCATAACATAGTTGTTAAAAATATAAAACATTTTATAGTGTTTTAAGTGTTAGTATATGTGTTAAAAGTATGTATTATTTTTGTAATGTATATTTGAATTTTTTAAAGTAATTAATTTTAAGTTATTTAATTTTTGCGTAATTTAATTCCGTAGCAGGTTGTGGGTTTATAGGGGAATAGGGTGGGAAGTAATTTAATCACAGTAAATTAAATATACATTTTTAGTAATTATTAGTTATTTTTAAGTTAATTTTGCGTTTTAGTTCTGTAGCGGGTTGTGGGTTTATAGGGGAATAGGGTGGGAAGTAATTTAATTGTTGTTAAGGGCTTATTTATTTTTATTGGTATTGATAATTAATTTATTGTTAAGTAATGGGTAATTAATTGTTATTAATTGGTAATTGTTTTATTGATTGGTAATTCATTTTTATTAATTGATTAATTGATAATTATATTAATTGTATTTGTTTATTAGTCAGAGCAGGTAGTGGGTTTATAGGGGAATATGGTAGGAAGTAATTTAATTAAATTAAGTAATTATTGAGATTAGTTGTGTGTATTGATAATTAATTTACTGGTAATTCAGTATTAATTGGCAACTTTTTTGTTACTTATTAATTTTTGGTATTGAAAATTAATTGGTTGTCAATGATTTATTAATAGGTAATTAATTTTTATTAAATAATATGTATTGGTATTTATAATTAATTAATTAATACATATTTTGTAATTGTTAATGCATTATAATTCATTTTGTATTGGTATTGATAATTAATTTATTTTTATTTAAATAATAAATCATTATTTCCCCTACTGTTGCACTCACTGGAGTGAGAATAGTAATTCTTACCCCTACGCTATCCAGCACTTTCCCTACTGTTGCACTCTCTGGAGTGGGAATAGTAATTTTTACCCCTACGTTACCCAACACTTTCCCTACTGTTGTACTCTCTAGAGTGGAAATAGTCATTTTTACCCCCACGCGATCCAACGCTTTCCCTACTGTTGCATTAAGTGGAGTGCTAATAGTAATTTTTACCCTCCTGCTATCCAAAGCTTTCCCAACTGTTGCACTCACTGGATGTTGGAAGAGTAAATTTTACCCTCCCGCTATCCAACGCTTTCCCTACTGTTGCACTCACTCGAGGGGGAATAGTAATGTTTACCCTCCCGCTATCCAACGTTTTCCCTACTGTTGCATTCACTAGAGTGGGAATAGTAAATTTTACCCTCCTGCTATCCTACGCTAAAAAGATTGAATATTTTCTATTAATATTAAGTTAATATATATATATGTATTAAAAATTTAAAAAGCATGTTTCTTTTTTTAACTTACATTCATTATTTGTTCATTTTAAGGTTATTTAAGTATTTTTAGGCATGTTTTAGTTAATTATATTTATTATTTCATTAATTTTACATTATTTTTAAGACATTTAAAAAAATCGATATTTTGACTAACTATATTATTTACAGCGATATTTTGTTTTTGATATTTTTGTACTTACCTGTTTGTAGATAGGAATTCGATATTCTGGCATTCTATATTTTTTCCTCGATATTTGGCTCCTCGATATTCTGTCAGTGATCCAACACAGTATCAGTCCTGTTGGTTGTTCTGATGTTATGGGCTGTTTTGTGTGGGTTCAGTTTTACGAATCAGGGCCTCTGATCTTTTCATTTTCTAGTCTTCTCTATGGCTTTGTTGATTTCACCACTACAGTAACCCCTAGCCAAGAATCTCTTGCAGCTGTGGACTGTTTCTGATCAGCATACATTTTTAATAATCAATTTTTACAATTCCAAGCAGGGCTCATCTCAGAATGAGCACCTTAGTGCCTTGGAGCAATTTTTGTCAGTTTACAAACTCGATCAGTCCTCTGCCCCAGAGGTGGTACTTCTGGGAGATTTTAATATACACCCTTGTTTATGGGACTGTTACAGTGACATTCACGGTGGGACACCCTGTGAGGGGATCCCCCATTTTGAGCACAACAAAGAGGGAGAGGCCCTTGAGGTTCTCCTCTCCAATATGAACTTATTTGAACCAGGTATCGGTGAGGGAGAGGAGAGAGCTCCTACCTTCATAGGACGGGGAGAAAACTCAGTTATTGATTATATTTTTTATCCCCTGTTGTTTTGGCCAAAACATTAGTCTACAGAGTAGCGACCCCAACGTTCAGCTACCATAACCCTGTTCTGCTGGAAGTTGACCTTGGCGTTTTTAGGGACCAAAATGATTTAAGGGGGGGCGCCTAGGTATTTATCGACCACAGACCAAGGGAGACGGATTAAATGGAACAGGGTCATCCCAGAAGCCTTTTTTGAGGAGCTTGCTATTAAAACTGAGGCTAACTTAGCTAGTTGAAGCTTATGTAGCAGTGTGCGAGCAGATTGCCAAAGATTTAGAGATTGGCGATAGTACACATACAAGGAGGGCCTATAAATGGTTCTATAATAACTGTTCAAAGGTGCATGGCGCCCTACTCAAGGCACTTAAAAACAGGCCGAGGAACAGAGCCCTAGTTGCTTATCTCCGCAAGGAGTATAAAATCACCATTGGCATACGCAAATGTCAAATTAAGGAGGAGGCTTGGGAAAACCTACAATCCACTGACGTGATAATGGATAGCAGGAAGTTTTGGGCCATCATAAATCAGCCGTTCTTCTCAGAACAGGAGAACCTAGACACGGATTGCGTGACTCCTGATGATAGTTGGCTCCAACATCTTAAGAGCATTTATGATATAGATCAGATGGCATCAACGCCTGCCATCACAGCTACTGCTCGGCATGCTATTCCGGTCAGGTTCGACTTGGCTGAGGTAGAAAGGCGATTAGAGAGACAACTAGACATAAGGCTCCAAGACCGGATGGGGTACCTGCTGATTTGTATATTTTGTATCCACAGTTTTGGGCTAAGATTTTGACCAATGTGTTTAACGCAGTACCCACAGCTGGTTTCCCATCTTCTTGGTCCTCCTCTGTTATAGTCCCTATTTTTAAAAAGGGGAATTGAGGGGACCCTGCTTGTTATAGGCCAATTTCATTGTTAGACTCTGCCGTAAACATCCTGGGCAGAGTTATTCTCCAGAGATTGGGGGATCGGCTGGTAGGTAGAGGGGTGCTCTCTAACCTCCAGTATGGTTTCAGAGAACACAGGGGTACCATGGACCAATGTTTAAATCTACATCTCCTCATAAACAAATATACTGTTTTTAAGGAGGGATTTTTATATTTGGGTTTCATGGACATATCTTCGGCATTTGATTAAGTTACCCTTTCAAAATTATGGTTGATTTTGCGTGAAATCGGTTTAGATGCATCTTTGGTAATTTTTTAAGTGACCTTCTCCAGGACCTCCCTGCCTCTGTCAGGGTTACGAGGGAAGGCCGATGTACTGGGCAATTCAGTTCTAGTAGGGGGGTCAGACAAGGCTGTATACTGTCCCCTCTTCTCTTTACGACCCACATTAATGCCCTCGAAAAATCCCTGGGTGTGGCTACACTGGATACTCCGAGTATAGGGGGATCGGGTATTCCGGTCCTCCTGCACGCAGACGACGCTGTCTTACTTGCGCGCCCGGGCCTGGGCTTACAGAGGCTGTTGGACCATTTCAGCAGCTTCATGGAGGCCCTGGACTTAAAAGTTATCGTCAAAAAATCCCATGTAAATGTGGCCGGAGCTCGAAGCAGGAATACTAAGGTAAAACCTTCACGTGTAATGGTGCGGAACTGGGAAGGGTACCGTTTTTCTCCTACTTGGGAGTTCTCTTTGATGAGAAGGGCAATTGGGGTCCCCAGTTGCAACTGAAGAGCAATGTAGTCGCAAGATCCACAACAGCTCTCCTGAACTTCTCTGAGAGATTGGGAGCAAGACCCATGGAGGCCATGCTAAAAATTTATAAATCCAAGTGCTTAGCGATTGCCTCTTATGGTGCAGCTATTTGGGGCTATGTAGCTTCGCCCAATATACAAATCACAGAAAACAGGTTTCTTAGAACTCTCCTGTCACTCCCCCAATCGTCCCCTACATTCTCAATGCACTCTGAAGTTGGCATGGACTATGTCTCGGATCACATAAAAATGGCTCAGTTGATTTGTTGGGCAAAAACCTGGCTGAACGAGGAGATTACTCTTAACCACCTCATCATGAAGGATTGTGTAGCCCTTGAGAAGGCAGACAGGGTCCCATGGCTGACATATGTTAGAGCAGCATGCGCCAGGCTGTGACGACCGGAACAGTACTCATCGCCACAGGGCATTAAGAAAGAGGATATAGGGTGGATTAAACACAACTTTCGTAATCTGTTGGAGGCGGAAAGGGAGGAGCAGGAGCTAAGAAAAACAGTGGTGAGAAGAATTAATGGTTTATTAACTTCCCCATCTATTGAGCCGTATCTGATGTGTGTCATCAAGCCTTTCCATTACTTCTTGTTGGTCAGATTTTGGTTCAACCTTATTCATCTTACGCTGGGTATATTTCTTAAATGGGGGAAACCAGAAGAAGCAGCACCATGTTCTTGTGACAGGTTTTCCTCGCAAGACACACTCCATTTGGTAATGTTCTGTGAGCATTATTCAGAGGCGCGTAAAAAAATTTAAACCCAATCTTGTGTGACGCGGGATTTGTACAAGTAAGGCCTGCCCTCATTTACTTACAAATGCTTAGTTCTGTCCAGGTTATCTATAGCGTAGCCAGATTTTTGGCGGCCGCGGCCCGGGTAAACAATAGGAGACTCCTTCAAATGTAATTATTTATTTGGGTCAAAAGGAGCTTATGGTTTTAACCTGAAACACCTAATGATGCACTTTATACTGGATTTACTAGCCGCTGGATAAGGGTCTTTTTTATACTCTATATGATGTATTTAATGTATTGCAGACAGTGTACCCATGAATTGTAACAATCGAGTGCTTATTTTATCTTTTTATTTACTTTTAAATGTGTGGAGGATTATTTTTCCTGTATTGTCTTTTATGATTTTCATTAATCGAAATAAAGAGCTTTTGACTGACTGACTGTCTTGCAGCTGTCATATTGTGCAGTTTCACATTCAGAATCAGTGCTGCAAATTCTGCGAATTCGCAGCATCTCACCATAAGGGATGCTGCGGACCAGATGTGCAGGATGGTGACTCGACGCATGCAGCAACTTATTACCAGCTGTTGGTTTTCTAAACAATCTGGTTTCTAGCTTATTGCAAACAACCATAATTTCAACATCCTAAAAGAAAAAAAAAATTCTGCTGAGATGGACAGTGACATCTAGGTTCAGATTGTTATTGTTGATTTGTTCAATAAAGTGGAGGGCACTCTCATCGGTGCCCTTCCATATTATGAGCAAATCCTTGATATATCCATACCAGCACATGACATGGTTAGTCATTGTTTTAGCATGTAACACCCTGAGGACCTGTTCTTCCCAAAGACCTATATGCGAGCAGGCGTAGCTAGGGGAAAAACAAGCCCCCATAGCCATGCCTCACACCTGTTGGAACACCTGGTTCTGAAAGAGAAAGTAATTATGTTCTAAACAAGCTGCAATCATTGCCAGTAACATCTTATTTTGTTGGCAAAAGTACATGGGTCGATTGTCAAGGTAATGCTCAATCGCCTTCATTCCATCTCTATGATTGAAGCTCGTAGACGAAACATTGAGCGAAACCAAAAGATATTCAGGGTGCCAGTTAATGTTAGTCCATTTTCTTAACAAATCGCTGGTATCTTGCTCAAAGGAAGGAAGTTTCTTCACATGTTCTTGCAATTAGTAATCTACATACTTAGAGACCTTCTCCATTATACTGTTACAGGCAGATATTATGGGCCTTCCTGGTGGTTTATTCACATCTTTATGGATTTTTGGAATAAAATATACCACAGGCATAACGGGATGGTCATTTTTTAGAAGTTTGAACTCATTGGCGGTTAACAGACCTGCACTTTTCCAAGCTAAGAGACTTTTGTAGAAATTGTTCAGGTGACCTGACAATTAACATGGTGCTGCTCCTGTTGCAATCCCGGTCATTGAGCTGTTTCAACCACAACACCACGTTTCCTCCTTTGTCGGATTGACGGATGATTAGGTCATCATTGGCCTGCAATTTTTTCATTAGTTGGAAATATACATTGTCCTTCTTAGTGTAATGCTTGCTTTTTTGGTATAGAGTTTTCAGTTCTTTTGTCACTTTATCATTAAACATCTCAATGTTGTCCCTTAATATGATTGGACAGAACTTGGACTTGGGTTTAAAGGTGTTTTAATGCCCCTGTATACGTTGGCATTTCTTGACTATCTCCAAGATCTGTACCATCAGTGTTCTGCTATAGACAATTTACATCCTGCAGCAATCCTACATCACCTGCTGTTATAATAGAGGGGCTGGGTATGTCACCAGCAGGTATCTCCTTTTGTTTGTGCTTGGATACACCCTGCATAAGGTGGTACTTACGTAATTTTAGGTTGCATATGAATCTGAACATATCAATAAGTGTTTGTGGGTAATTAAAGTCACTTTTAGGGCTATATGATAATCCAAGACACAAGATCTTTTGTTCATCGTCAGTGAGATTCATTGTAGACAGATTAATAACAGTGATTGCATCACTTCCATTGCCTTGCGCTACTACTTACGATTCCATTTCTTTGTACGTTTTTTTTTTGGTCAGCATATTTCACGAGAATTTCAACTAATCTTCGAGATGACTCAAAATTACAGTCAGCCCATTCAGTCAGCATTCGGAGGTCGGATATTTTCATAACTGGGGGCCAGCAATATCTGCAAGCCCCATGGAATCCTTCCCACTTCGAAGTACCGGGTGAGAGACCGGTGCTCCCACCATTTAGCCGGCTCCGCTTTCATCAATTTTTCAAGGTTTTTAAACATTTCTTTGGCATTGGGGGTCCAGTTCTGTGAACTGCTCACTTGCATACTGATTGTATTCTCCCCGCTTGGGGTGTTGTCAAACATCTCGTTCACCGCTGCCTCGCAACTTTTCAGGGTGTCTGCGGTCATGGTGCAATGTTGTTAGGGCAAATGTTATTTTTAGAATATTGCAATCAGGCCACGTCTTACGCTCTGCTGCAGGTGCTGATTTCTGCGGATCGGGGGCTCATATATATGTAAAGGACTTTTACACAGTTTATGGCTTCACCGCGCATGCCTTTGTGTTGTAAAAGCATGCTTGGTAAAGTCATATGAGGAGTGAAAGTTTGCGGGGTAATGGCATCGTGGAGTATTTGCATTTTTGTTGTGAAAAATGCGGATTAATGGTATGCGGGATGAAAGTATGCGGGATAATGTAGTATATTCGTACAATTCAACCAATATAATCCACAAGAGTCAACTTTTAAAACCCCAAAAGGTATTTATTATTGTTAAAAAGCAACCTTGCCCACCTTCTGGCCCTAAAGGACTGGTTCAAAGTGGCATGGTTTGACCCTGCATATAGAACCGAACTTCAAGATTTTGGTTTCCCACAAATTCAAGCCATGCTGTATGGATCGCCCATTCCCCGGGACTTCCCCACGGTGACCCAAGTAATCTTCCTATTATGGACCACAATCCTGCAACACACTCAATGGAAAGGCAAACTGACAAAGCAAAAGCCCATGCGTCATGGCATGGCACATGGTTGCGGGAGGTGGGTGGCTTAAAGGGCTTTAGGTGCTGGGATCTCATTGGTATCACCCTACTCAGAGATGTATGGATCAGCAATCCAATCTGCTCTTCTGCTGATTTACAACTCTGACACTCATTTCATCCATCCCAATTCTACAGATACCTGCACCTGTGTCATGCCCTAGATACACATCTGCAAACAGGAACATCCCTACGAGAACACAGTCCTCTTGAGGCTTAGATCACAATGGGCAACCTTGGGAAAGAGGGTGTCTCACGAATATACCGCTCTCTAACAAATAATAGTCCGACATCCCTCGACCTACTGAAGGCCATTTGGAAGGCTTGGCTCGGCCCTCTGGAGGAGGAGGACTGGAGGGTCGCTCAGATGGCCCCTAGAAGCATTACAACCACAGCCAGGCTTCACCTGGTTCAACTATACTATCTCCACACCTCTTACCTCACTCCCACCCGTTTATACAAAGCGGGCCTCACTTCAAGCCACTCCTGTACAAGATGCGGGTCTGAACGTGCAGACTTTTTCCACATGATATGGACATGCCCTCCCATACCTCTATACTGGAAGGCCCTGGTAACCGAACTCACTGAGGTGCTGGGGTGGGTAGTCCCACATAACCAACTGAACACATTATTGGATGTCACAGATGTGCTCGATGGGTCGAGAGCAGAAATCAAATTTCCTGGCACCACCTTAGTAGTTGCCAAACGCAACATTGCGTTGGCTTAAAAAAATCCCTCTCCCCCCAAAATCTCTAAATGGCGCAAGAGGGTGGACTGGTGCGCAGCACAGAAACTTCCCTTATACAAAGCCTGAGGCTGTCCGGCCAAACGCCATAAGATATGGGGTAACTGGCTAAGTGTGTCGACTTGATTATTACCCTTATCTCCCCAAGATCCCGGGGTTGTGGGAGTGCAATTATAAATATATACTGTCACAAATGTTAGCTTACAAGATGCCTTATGTTGTGATACTGTGACTCTTGCTGTACTGTTCATAATATGTTTTCATTTATTTTGTGTAAAATCAATACATTTGATTATCAAAAAAAACAACCTACCTTGATTAGAGAAAATGACACTGAAGCAAAACCGTTATATCAATTGTGAAAATGGTTTACCCCATAAACTTCAATTTTAAACTGTGGATAATATTTTAGAAATGTTTGTATTAATGTGCAACACTTTTCAAAAATTTTAAATAATGTTTATGACACAAAGAAGTTGAATTAACATGTTTTAATAAAAGTATACTTTATTTGTATTTTAATTGTTTATAGTTTTATAGCACAAAAAATTATAAATCGATTAAATGTTTTTGTGTGTTTTATTTAATGAAATATCTATTTTATTATTGTTTTATTAGATAAATATGGGTTAAAGTATTCACATTGTATTTATTGTTACACATCATTTGTTTATTTATATAATTACAACATTATCTTTCAATAATGTATTTTATAAATAATGAATGTATATTATTAGCAATGACATAGCAGTATAGTATTTAAATAATTGAAAAACATAAAAAATGCATATCTGACAATATTATAATCCCATCCATTTCCTATATAATTACACCAGTGAAAGCTATATATTTTTATTTTAAAATGTATTGAAATAAAATAAATTTGTTATAAAATGTATAACTACCTAATATAAAAATATTTACAAATTACAGAACATAAGATCAGGTTATCAATACACTCCCCTCTTATGCTCCCAGTAATTATAACTTCTCACCCCAAGTATTTTATTTCTTTACATTTAAAATATTACACAAATGAAAAAAATAAATTAGTTATAAAAAGTATAGTAACTAAATATTCAAAATGTTAAATTACTGAAAATAATACCTTTTTTGAGGTACATTAGTTTATTACATTTGTTTAAAAATCAAACCATTACTAACATTTATAATTGTCACTCAGATATTTCTGTTTCAAAAACAGTAATAATTAGCACCGGAGTATTAACAATCCCTACCATTATAACCTTTAACCCTAATACTCAGCTTCTAAATTTAATTGAGGAGATTTTGTATTTTAAAATGTGTATTTGCAATACATTTTTGCAGTTCTAAAACTGTGTGTACTATTTTATTTTTAACACCATTTTTAAATAAAAGGAATATATTATTATATTCTCTTTTACCCTTTATATTTAATGAGGACAACCTCACAGTACTCTTTTTTTCCATAAATGTAACATATTTCCCCATTTACTTATTTTTAAAAAAGAAATATTGAGTGAAAAATTAATATACTTCCTTTTACTCATTACTTCTGTGGGAGTACACCACAGTCACCCCTTTATTTAAAATCTAAATTTGCTTTAAAATACCCCTAACTTTTAATATTAACCAACAGTGGGTGCACATGCAGGTAAGCACGGTGGGGCGGGGTGGAGGTGAGGGACAGATAACGATGCGGGAAAATAAATAAATAAATTAATAAAACCACTTACCAAGAGCAAGGTAAGTTTTTTTTTTATGTATTTCTTTTATTTTCTCTATTCTGTAATTCCCCCGTGCCCTGCCCTGTTCCCACCCCCACCCCTCCCCACCACCCCGCTGTGCTTACCTGCACTGGCCGCGACTGCTTACCAATGCTTGCTAGGTGGTAAAAGCATCAGTGATAAGGGTACTTGAGGAGTAAAAGCAGTGAAGTAACAATAATCTGTGCTTAAAACATTGTTGTTAAAATACCATACCGTTCATGCTTAGGTTAGAGTGACTAGCCTTCTCATCCCACCCCATTGTGTAGTAGGATAGAACCTAGCCTTCCATAAAATGGGTCCATGCTACTTTGGCCACACTTATTCCGATCCTTTTAGTTGTGTATTTGCCATTGCTTTAGGATATCCACTGGAGTTTAATATTGATCATAATTTCTGGGGTGACACTTCTTGATGCTCCACTTAACACTCAATGCCTCCAACTGTATAAAAGGCATTAGCCCACTCTCACCAACGTTCATCTAGTGTGTAGAAGTGAATCAGAATTATACGTTGACCCTGACTATGCTGTACTCTCCACATGTTTAACCACCCCATTCCAGCTACGTGTCACAAAGAAAAAAACGTCTCTTTTTAATGTGGTCACTCCTGTTCTGGCTTTACTCCGTACCCTTGCCATTGTCAAAAGGTCTGACTGCCAAAACACTGTTGCATTGGAGGCAGCACCTAAACATTTGTATTGGCGACCTGGGGAGAAATCTAGTTATTTGACATTCAAGCTGACATTTTTTCTAAAACAGTCTAATCTTTTAGGATTTTTTTTCAGGAAAAAACACTGACATACGTATTTCAGGGCCACGTGTATGATACAAACAGATTACAACTGCTTCAAAAGTTACTGTTGCAGGCAGCTAAAAATGAGTCAAAGTACAACTCGTTGTTATATACGCTCAAAAAAAATCCTTTGAGTAGCAAACACCACTGTTTTGGTAGATTGTGCACTTTGCTTGTTTGTAACGTTAGTTATTGGATTTTTAACCGTGGCTTGTATCCTTGTACCCGTCATTGCGCACGAAAGAGAGGAAAAAGGGAGTTTCGCCTCTGATTTCATGTTCTTTCAGTGTAAACCACCAGACCTGTTGGCAAGTACTGCACTAGTGAAATTTTTCATAACAATACATTGCATAATACAGTATTATAAATTACAGAAAGCCAATTAGATTGGGCTGAAACTTATAGAAATAACAAACAGGAAAAAAGCATGCTGTCACTGCTGGCTCATTTGATTCACTAATTGTATACACTGTACAAATGTCTTTGCCACTTAGGAAATACTGTAAATACTTAAACAAATTATTCAGAGCGAAAATATTGTAAATGTACAAATTCAATTAGGTGATACATACGGAAGAAGGTTGAGGCTTTTTTCCTTTCAAAAAAATGTCCGCACCTACTCACAGTACAGCTGCATTTGACTGGTAAATCAATTTGACAGCTTCGAACTTTTTATTCTCAGTTTTATCACATGCCCAGAGGGTTATTCTCTCTTTAATTGAGATGTTTCTCCCCACAGTGGAGAAATGTTACAAGTGTTTCATAATCACACAAGGAGCACAGGCAAACAATTTTATTTAATATAAACATTTTACTGCTCATTATGTTCTGTCAGATCTAATTAAAGTGTGAACCATTTCAGCTGTTCTTATGCACCATCTCAAGTGTTTAAAAATTCAAGATAAATTGCACACCAACTCCCAAAGCAGCACATAACATGAGAGAGGTAAAAAATAATGAAAGTGCTATTAAACGAGCAAGCAAAAGAATATATGCTATGAATGTTCGATTACGTTGTGTATAATGTGTACAGCAAAAACTGTACATTCAATTACGGATATGAAACCCAGAAACCAGTAGAATTTAAACAGATCAATTACTTAAAAATATTGGATGACATGCCTTCTGCAAATGTTTGCTTACATTCTTAATCAGTGCAAGGGTGGATGTTCAACATGGTGTGCACAATTTGCTACTTTCAAGTTACAGCGGTTACATATTTTCTGCATTAGAAACAGCTAAGAAGTTGCATATGAAAGCTGCCGTGCAGCCGTTTAAATGTGCTATTTGTAAAGCATTTGTAGTTCCACGTGCAAATTATAATCGCTATGCAGAAGTGCATCTTCTTTTACATATTTATAAAAAAAAACTTGTTAAAGATATAAAGTCCTCCACTACCCGTGCAGCTGTACTCTCCCAGCATTTTTTTAGAAATTTGCAGCAGTTTATGGACCATTGATCCTGAGAGACCTTTTAAACTGCACATTTTAGTGCTCCTTAGGGACATCATCACTGTACCCTGAAACGCGGACAACACTCTTTGGTGGCCCTAGAGAAAGGGGTACCCACTTGGACCCATTCAGCACAGACTTTGGCTTTAAAGCCAGGGTGTGTCTTCCTGCTTCAGTGATGTCATGAGTGATGTCACTGATCATGTCAATTGTGATGTAATATGTGAGGTCATAGGCAATTTAGGTGCGGAAGTTATAGTTAGCTCAGCTAACTATAAATGCTGAATTTCTCTGGTTTTGTGCGTGTGAAATTTGAGCCTAACTATAATGTCCCGGTAACCTTTGTTTTTTTCAGTGAATTTCTAAGGTTTTTCAAAAGCAAATTCCTAACTATAACTTACCTGTAAACTTTGGGTTTTTTTCTGTGAATTTCCATGTTTTTTAAATAGCAATGGTCTTTGTAGAATGGTGTGGAAACAGGACGGGCCTCTGACCAGCTATTAAAAGTACAGCTGAGAAGGACTTATGGAAAAAACCAGGAGGACTTCTTGGTCCCCAAGGTCCTTGTTACCACCTGGACTGCAAGTCCCAGCGGCTTGCAGGGGTCATGACTCCGGAGTAGTCACAAGCATTCTCTTAAGTTTTTATGTTCCTATGTGGGTTATGTATGGACTGGAATGAATGGGAAACTTACCTTTTCTTTTTTCCTTATGGTGTGTTCCTCTGCAACCTTTTCTTTCCCCTGCTTTATCTTTCTTTTTGACATCCGTATTCATGCGAGAGTACGGCATATTCATCTGGAAAGAAACGCCTCACATCACATGGGAGATGCTCGCCTATAAAGACAAGCATCTCAAGTCACCAAGGTGCTTGACTTTAAGGTTATCCTTCCGGGTCCAAGGAGAAGTACCCTTGCTTCTCCAGGTGCTTCTGGGTGATTGGCATTCGGCCGTGTTCAGCCCTCCACCTCACCAGGGACCGCTGGAGCGGTTCCCCTTCATGGACTTGCATTTTCAGTCACTGTGGCTTCCCACTTACAGTGCCTTGCTTACAGCAGAGGACCGGAGGAGCAGTGCCTCATTTTTATGTTTTGGGTGCGTTCGGCAATTCCCTTACGGTCTTGGTAAATCCACCAGAGCAATTATCCAGGGATATTGACACGTGCACTCGGCGTCACGGCGTGCACAACTGCTTGATCTTTTGAGGACCACAGGAGCGGTGCCTCATTGTCAGTGCGTCATGAGTGCTGCATTTTTGCCACTCTCACCTTCCTGTTCAGTGGAGGACTGCTAGAGCGTTTCCTCAGTGGATTTTTCTTTTGGTCCTCAGGAGCTGTAGGTGCAGTTCCTTCTTGGCACCACATGAGAGCTCGACAGTCCGCCTCTCCCTCCCCGCAAGCTCCTTTCCTGGATAGCTCAGTAAAGACAAGTCTGCACACAGGAGCTGGTGATCGATTTTGTTCCTTCTTCACTCCCTTGATTCCTGATCACACCATTTGTACTTTCTTTAAGGCTTATGTGGGTCAGTGGACTTCTAGGCCTATGTGATAGTGAGGGTATTTGTTTTCCTTTTGGGGGTTGTGCTAGTTATGAAAAGCCAACCTCAGCTGCTTCTCTGGACACTCACTGAACGCATCTTTCTTATCTCGCTACCACCTTTGGCCACCTATGATGTGCAATAGGGGTAGTCCTCTACTCTTCTCATTTACCTCCCCTGCATGTTCTTACAGATGGAGAGTGGTTTCATAACCAGGAAAAGAAAGGGGAGGGAAAGGTTGGGGTTGTGGAGAATGAAACAGTATTCTCCTGTGTGGTATGGTTTCTAGTTACTTACCTGTTTCTTGTATGATTGTGGTTTCCAGAGGTCCACCCTATCCCATGTCCTGGTCTTTCCAAAGTAAACCTGTGGACCTACTGTGTTGATGACTTCTCCCATGTTTATGGTATCTCTCATTCTTCCTTTCCCCTTGGAACTAATCGCCCATGCTGCTTGATTAGCATGGAGGGTTGGTCTGGAGGTGAGAGGGGGATTATCTCTGTTTCCATGACTTTCAGGTGAGTGATTAAGGGACAGTCTTTTATCATCCAAGACAACTTGATTCCCCAGCCACTAGTTCACTTAAGCCAAATTCTTGCAGTGCGCCCGTTTTTTGCCCTGTTACCTCAATTCAACTTGTGCTAGGAGACATGTTTACAGAGTGGTGAGCAAAGGATGTGTGGCCTCAGAACACCTCTTAGCAAGCTGACTGTGCAGAACTTGCTGGAGATAACAAGAGAGATTCTTTACTCCCAAATACCCTCAATAGACAAGGGGACTTCATCCCCCAACTACTACCATGCCAGAAGGCACGTTTGCAGAGTGATGCCGAAATGACATTCTTGATGATTGCCTGTATGATTCTATGAGTTCCATTGCCAAGGAGAGACTACGAGCACTGGGTGATTTTAACAAAGTGTAAAACACATGTATGGACATATGTTCCATAAGGTTTCAGTGTAGCTATTTAGTAAGATACTAATTTAACGTATACCTTTGTATACATTTGTCGAAATAACTAAATCAAAATGCATTTTCCTTCTTCACAGCAATGCCAGAGATCGCAATGACATCAATAGTCACAAATACAAATGACAAAGGGAAAAACTGATATATAGACATATTTTACACTGTTTATTATGTCTAGCTGTTTATTAACATAATTGTTTCACTTTATTTTGACTGCACATTTAACAAAAACAACAATTTCAAAACATAACTCAACATCTAAAACTCACAAATACAACATAAGTACCAAACACCCATCAAATTATCCATTGTTACCCAAACTCATGGGAAATTAAAAACTGTTGCCAAACTAGTGCAAAGCACAATCCGAAAACATCATATGACTTAGAAAGCAAGGAATATCATTGGATAATATAATGATCAGTAAAATGAATAGGAAGTATGCACCCACTCCTCCATCTTAAATCTTCTTTTCCAGAAGTTTATTGTGAGCAGGTGTTAGATTTTGGCTGCAGACTTTTTTTGGACGACGTTCATGTTCTGTCATCTTAACATTTATCATAGAAAATGTCTCCAACTGCTGATCAAGCAGAAGGATGCTGGAGGACCATCTACATCAGTGACAACAGCAACAATTCCCAGTCAGAAAGTCCCTTTAGAGGTACAGACAACTAAAACAAATATGGCTCCAGAGATTTCATGAAAGGCCACACATTGCATGGACTGTACTGTTGTTATGACCATTGGTGAGCAGTGTATTACAGCTATTCTCAATGCTGCCATAAATCATACATGGTAATTTTTTCCCCCTTTTATATTTTTTGCACTTTCAAAAGAAGAGTTCATAGTGAGCATTAAGAATGCAAACAGAGTTGAAGTACCCTCTACTTCAATAGCAGCACAGCAAAGCAGAGGGTCCATTCAATAGTCCAAACTCAACTTGAAGGTATGACTCCACAATTTTCCCCGACGACATCATACTGCCATACTGCATGGATTGTAGAGTTGTATTAAGTGCTGGAGAGGAGAAAATAAATGCCCTTCGCAATGCTGCAAAGAATAATAAATGTTTTTTTTTTGTTTGTTTTTTGGCCCTTCGTAGTTTTTCTACATAGCAGGCATATATTATCCTACAAAATGGGTATCTAACATCTATGTGTTGTTCATTTTATATCTTCTAATTTATTGCATCACTACTTACATATAACTCGCCATATAGACAACTCAAAACGTCCCTCTACAAATAAATGAACAAGTAACTTTTGCCATTTATCATGATTTACTTTTTCACCTTTTAAATATATGTGAACAGTTTATGTTTAAATGTTCTAGTAAGTGCATCAACATCATATACAAACATACTGTTTTTGACAACACTGTCTTACATTTTGTAATCTCTACTTTCAAATTATCAACTGTAACATATATGTCTTGTTCTGCAACTCCTCCTCTTAACAACTATTCATTTTCCCTAGAATCCTGTTCAGGACCAAAGAAACGAAACTGCACATCACCACAAACCTTTGCTACGAGTGCCACACTACCATGCAAAAGTGCTGTATTTATTTCTCTGAAACATAAAGCAGGAGTTTTCACATAATACAGCCTCCCACCTAAAGTTCGCATTGTTAAGTGGTATCATTTTGTGTTTTAAACTTCACCTTGGAAAGATACATTGTAATTTTCTTAATATAGGAAATGTATTCCTGTCTAATAATAGAAACCCTACTACAATTCCATGTGTATACATTACACTGACTAAGTCTGCCTCGTACCTCTTCTGCAATAACTTCTTCTACATTTCTAGGTACCATCACCTCTTTTGCTACCAACGTGAGGCGGGCTGGGGACGTATTCAAGGCAGGTGACGCGACTCACGCATCTGGGGAATACGGGTTCAGAGTGACCTTCCATGGGGAGGGAGGACTCTGTTTTGACCAATTTCAAGCGTTTGTGGAGGGACTCTTAGGGCGGAAAAGGTCACCGCCATCTGTAATCATAGTGCACTTGGGGGGCAATGACTTGGTAAGACTGGGAAGACGAGTGTTAGTGGAACACATATTGTCGGCAGTCAGCTGGTTGGCTAGGAGGCTCCCGGGGTGCACAATTGCCTGGTCCCATATGATACCCAGGAGAGTTTGGCGGGGGGTTTCTCTGTAACGACATTGAACCACTCGGTAAAGAGGGTCAACAATAAAATTGGGAAATTGTTTCGCTCCGCGCATTTGCAAAGCATTCCCCATCGGTGTATTCGGGGTGATCACTGTTACTTGAATGATGGGGTTCACCTGTCCAGGGCGGGGAATGATTTACTCATAGGAGACTTTATAGCATGGCTAGTGGGATTGAGGAGGCATGACCTTTAGGAGGTGTGGGGGGGGCGGATAGTCGGTCAACTATCCGGCCTGTGGTGGTAAGGTCATGATCGGTGAGCAGTGATTTTAAGGTCCCTAGGGGGGGCGCCACCCAGTATGGATGGGAGCGCCCGGGGGGAGGCGGCCATTGGCCCCTCCCACAGGGAGGCGGCACCCACTACGGATGGGTCGCCTAGGGGGAGACGGCCATAGGCCCCTCCCAGGGGGAGACGGCTATATGCCCCTCCTACGAATTTCCCGGGGCCGGATATCCGCTCCAGCGGAAGAGAGTGTGGGGAAGGGGGGAGTCCACGCTGTCCTTCTTACAGATACCTCACACGGGAACTCGGACGACCTTTAGGATGGCCTCGAGTGAAAGGGGGCCCCCACGACAAGGGAAGTTACAGTTGGCAACAAGGGTAAAGTCCTCTGCGCATGCGCCACTCATACCGTGGGGGCGGGAATTTGGTAGTAGGGATCTGACACCGGTTAAGACCTTGCGGTTGGCCCTTAATGCTAGGATGTACAATTTTATTTTAGAATGTTATGCATTTTCAGGATGCTAGACTCGGCTAGGAAACCTTTGTATTAGAGATCTGTTAAGGTTAGCCAAAGAACATGTCTTCATCAAAATGTAATGAAAGTAAAATTGTACATAATTTATGAAATGTTTTAATTTAAAGTTTTAAATTTTGTTTCATATTTTAATAAATACGGCCGGGGGGGTAACTCCCCCCCGCCTTCCAAAAGTTCAAACCTGTGTCTGTCTCCTCCCATGGGGAATTGGTGTTGGTAGGGGGCGGGGGGCATCCCGGCCATATGGAAAGGGAAGACCACTCGGTCCCCCCGAAGGTATGGATGGGTGCCCCGATCCCCCCGGGAAACCATTTTGGGCGGGGGGCGTGGTTCGGCTGGTATGCCTGAAGCGGCGTAGCCGGAGCATGCTCTTCCCGCCCAGAAGGGGTTGTCCTAGACACCCGCCCGGAAGTCCACGCACGGATGGGCGTACCCGAGGAGGGCCCCCGCCCTCCCACAGACGGATAAATAGAGCGGAAATCCAATGAAGTGTCCTCTTGTTCCAGTGCTCGGAAGGCTGCACCACTCGTTGCTCGTGAGCCCTCGACTGAACAAGCAGCAATTTTGACCCACCCACCAGCCCCCTTTTTGCAATGTTTGTTTGAATAAAGTAATTGTGGTGATATTCGAATGTATTAAAGAGATGCAGTCACATTTTACAGCATTAATGTATGCCGTTGATTGAATAAATGTGTGTAGGCCTTTTTTCCCTTGGTGAAAAATGGAGGAATGTATCAAATAATAAAAATTGTCTTGTGCTTTAGGACTTTTTTCCCTTGGTAGAACTGTACAAGTTGAGGAATCGTCAAGCTGTGGCAGATTAGGAGTATTTTCTTTCCTTATTAGATAAAACAACTGTCGTATTTATTTTGGTCGGGCGGTAAGGTCATGATCGGTGAGCAGTGATTTCAAGGTCCCTAGGGGGGGCGCCACCCAGTATGGATGGGAGCGCCCGGGGGAGGCGGCCATTGGCCCTTCCCACAGGGAGGCGGCACCCACTACGGATGGGTCTCCTAGGGGTAGACGGCCATAGGCCCCTCCCAGGAGGGAGACGGCTATATGCCCCTCCTACGAATTTCCCGGGGGCCGGATATCTGCTCCGGCGGAAGAGAGTGCGGGGAAGGGGGGAGTCCACGCTGTCCTTCTTACAGATACCTCACACGGGAACTCGGAATACCTTTAAGATGGCGTCGAGTGAAAGGGGGCCCCACGACAAGGGAAGTTACAGTTGGCAACGAGGGTAAAGTCCTCTGCGCATGCGCCACTCACACCGTGAGGGTGGGAATTTGGTAGTAGGGATCTGACACCGGTTAAGACCTTGCCGTTGGCCCTTAATGCTAGGATGTACAATTTTATTTTAGAATGTTATGCATTTTCAGGATGCTAGACTCGGCTAGGAAACCTTTGTTTTAGAGATCTGTTAAGGTTAGCCAAAGAACATGTCTTCATCAAAATGTAATGAAAGTAAAATTGTACATAATTTATGAAACGTTTTAATTTAAAGTTTTACATTTTGTTTCATATTTTAATAAATACGGCCGGGGGGGTAACTCCCCCCCGCCTTCCAAAAGTTCAAACCTGTGTCTGTCTCCTCCCATGGGGAATTGGTGTTGGGAGGGGGTGGCGGGCATCCCGGCCATATAACATTCGCGCAAAACCTATGCATCCATCTAAGCACCCACTTACAACCCATGCAGTCATTGAAATACTCAGGCTCTACTCATTTGAGAGAAGTCATTTGAGATGTCATCAGTGATGTCACTGACAATGTCATGAGTGATGTAATATGTGAGGTCATAGACAGTGCATTGCGGGTCCGTAAGTTATAGTTAACCCTGCTAACTGCTGAATTTCTCTGGTTTTACATGAGTAAAACCTGACCATATAAATAAATTCTATTTGCTAACTATAACGTCCTTGTAACCTTTGTTTTCTTCAGTGAATTTCAGTTTTTTCAAATGCTAATTACTAGCTCTTACATCCCAGTAACCTTTGTTTTTTATTGAATTATCAGTCACGTTTGCAGAGTGGTGTAGAAAGGGTGCTGGGCCTCGGCGGTCTTCTCAGGATATCCACTGCATAGGACTTACAAGAGGTATCAGGAAGGCATCTTTGCCCCCAAGGTCCTTCCGGAGCCAAGAGGACTTTATCTCACAACTAGTAGTGTGCCGGGAGGCACGTTTGCAGAGTGGTGGAGGAAGGGAGCACAGCCTCTTACCACATCTCAGCAATCCTACTCTTTGGGACTTACTGGCGGTAACAGGAGGGGTAGTTGGCCCCAAATACATCCTTGGGGGGCAACTACCTCTCCTTTTACCTCCAGTAAGTCCCATGAAACTGTATTGCTGAGATCTGATAGCATGTCACGTGAGTTGGTTCCATTAGATTTTTTTGTGGGGTGGAGGGGTTGCATGACCACCCTTCTCTTGACCCTTTGGTGCCCCGGGAACCAAATCCTGTGGAGCCAGACCTTTATTAATTTATGATAATAAAAGGAAAGGGGGCTGCTCGACTCCCCTTTTAAGGCCGATTTTCGGCCCGAGATCCATCTCCAGGGGCCTGGGCCATTTTTCTTTTTTTTAAATTAATGTGGCTGTGCAGCCCCCTTCCCCAGACCAATTGCGACCCTGGGGACCTCAGCCCCAGGGGCCCGGCCATTTCTTTATTTTTGTTAATGGAGGGGGCCACCAGCCCACAATCTTTGGCCACGGGAACCACATCCCCCTGGTTTATGGCCTCTCGTTGGGGTCCATGCTTTTTGCACACAGGGAGCTGCTAACATACAGCTCCCTGGGTGTAAAAAGCAAAGTGTGCACCACTTTGATCAAGCGAGAACAAAATGATCTCGCTTGCTCAAAGTAGAGCACATTGTTTGCTATGTATGGCACCATAGCAAACTACATTGTCCCTGGAGTGGACACCCTGGGATTTTCTGTAGCCGGCCATGGGGGGTGGAGCTCCCCAGAGACATTTACAGCTCCATTAAGGGAGCCATGTGACCCACTTCCATTTTGAAAATAGCCCCGGGGAGATGGCGTTCTCAGGTGCTGTGGGGGGAAACATGTCCCCCGCACTTCAAACATTAGCCTCGGGATGTGGTGGTCCCTGGGGCTGCGGGGAACATGCGGGCCCCACAACTTTATTTTAACTACCCCTGGGCAATTCCATGTGTATACATTGCACTGACTAAGTCTGCCTCGTACCTCTTCTGCAATAACTTCTTCTACATTTCTAGGTACCATCACTTCTTTTGCTATAGGACTATCATTCTTCATTGGATAACACTGTCCTCATTAATCAATAGCATGAACTAATTTTTCATACTGGATATAGCTTTCTTTGTTAAAGAAAGCCTCTGTACAAGAAGTATTTATCCATTGCCCACTAAAAACTGTACAAAATTCACTTCTATTCACTAATCTTTTCTTCTGGATTTGTCTCCTCATGCAAGACACTATTTTGTCAAGAGTATTAATTCTATTTAGAACCAAAAGCAAACGCTTCCTCTTCAATGCAAAGGCCTTATCAACTACTTTCTCTACTTTTTCTTCCTGTTTGACTGCATCTCTCCTTCTTCTACACTTTTAAAATTTAGCACTAAATTTACAAGGCTGCAACTATGCAATCAATATAAATTCGCGCAAAACCTATGCAGCCATCTAAGCACCCACTTACAACCCATGCAGTCATGGAAATACTCAGGCTCTACTTACTCATTTGAGAGAAGTCATTTGAGATGTCATCAGTGGGTTCACTGACAATGTCATGAGTGATGTAATATGTGAGGTCATAGGCAGTGCATTCCGGGTCCGTAACTTATAGTTAACCCTGCTAACTGCTAAATTTCTCTGGTTTTGCATGAGTAAAACCTGACCATATATATAAATTCTATTTGCTAACTATAACGTCCTTGTAACCTTTGTTTTCTTCAGTGAATTTCAGTTTTTTCAAATGCTAATTACTAGCTCTTACATCCCAGTAACCTTTGTTTTTTTTAATTGAATTATCAGTCATGTTTGCAGAGTGGTGTAGAAAGGGTGCTGGGACTCGGCAGTCTTCTCAGGAAATCCACTGCATAGGACTTACAAGAGGTATCAGCAAGGCATCTTTGCCCCCAAGGTCCTTCCGGAGCCAAGGGGACTTTATCTCACAACTAGTAGTGTGCCGGGAGGCACGTTTGCAGAGTGGTGGAGGAAGGGAGCACAGCCTCTTACCACATCTCAGCAATCCTACTCTTTGGGACTTACTGGCGGTAACAGGAGGGGTAGTTGGCCCCAAATACATCCTTGGCGGGAAAACTACCCCTCCTATTACCTCCAGTAAGTCCCATGAAACTGTATTGCTGAGATCTGATAGCATGTCATGTGAGTTGGTGCCATAAGATTTTTTTTGTGGGGTGGTGGGGTTGCATGACCACCCTTCTCTTGACCCTTTGGTGCCCCGGGAACCAAATCCTGTGGAGCCAGACCTTTATTAATTTATGATAATAAAAGGAAAGGGGGCTGCTTGACTCCCCTTTTAAGGACGATTTCCGGCCCGAGATCCATCTCCAGGGGCCTGGGCCATTTTTCTTTTTTAAAAATGAATGTGGCTGTGCAGCCCCCTTCCCCAGACCAATTGCGACCCTTTGGACCCCAGCCCCAGGGGCCCGGCCATTTCTTTATTTTTGTTAATGGAGGGGGCAACCTGCCCACAATTTTTGGCCACGGGAACCACATCCCCCTGGTTTATGGCCTCTCGTTGGGGTCCATGCTTTTTGCACACAGGGAGCTGGTAACATACAGCTCCCTGGGTGTAAAAAGCAAAGTGTGCACCACTTTGATCAAGCGAGAACAAAATGATCTCGCTTGCTCAAAGTGGAGCACATCGTTTGCTATGGTATGGCAGGAGCAGTGCTAATGCCATCCCATAGCAAACTACATTGTCCCTGGGACACCCTGGGACATGCTGGAGCCGGCCATGGGGGGTGGAGCTCCCCAGGGACATTTACAGCTCCATGAAGGGAGCCATGTGACCCACTTCCATTTTGAAAATAGCCCCGGGGAAGTGGCGTTCTCAGGTGCTGTGAGGGGAAACATGTCCCCCGCACTTCAAACATTAGCCTCGGGATGTGGTGGTCCCTGGGGCTGCGGGGAACATGCGGGCCCCACAACTTTATTTTAATCACCCCTGGGCTCTGGCGCACCCAGGGCCTAAAGTAAACAAAGCACAGGAGCCCACGTCTCATTTTAAAAAAAACATTTCAGACATATTTGTGGATCCACCGCCAATCCAACCAAATTTTAATTTATTTTAATGCTTTCTATGGGCCCTGGGGTTCCCTGTGGGGCACTCTGAACAGGCATAGGGGTCAGGGTGTTTCTACCATGCCCTCTTTTCTTTTTTAAATGTTTTTCCTTGTGACTCGTTTCACCCAAGTCACAAGATTGCTGCCAAGACTTCCTGATTTGAAGTGTTGGAAGCCAATTAGATCTCAGGCACAAGATCGGGAGGGTTCGCGGATCCACTGCAGCCACAGTTGTATATCTGTCAAATCTGTACATTTCTCAAAAACTACAGAACAGATTCACACCATTTAACAAAAAGAGTGCTTTCTGGACCAAGAGCTACTTTTTTCTATCTATCTATCTATCTATCTGTCTATCTACCTATCTATCTAGCTATCTCTCTATCTATCTATCCATCCATCTATCTATCTACACACACATATATATATACACACACATTTATATTTATATATATGTATGTATGTATGTATGTATATACATATGTATATATATATATATATATATATAATCCAAAGTGTTATGAAATAAAGCGCACTCTCAAAAGTCCAAGTGCTTAGACAAATAGCTTTTTAATTCCCAAACATGCATTTCAACATTTTAATGTCTTGTTCACACAGCGAATTTGTTGAAAAGACATGCATAAATTAAGAATAAACATGGACGTAGGACTCCAAATACATGTCATTCATATAGGTTATTATAGGCAGCTACAACAAAGAGAACAGGTGAGTGAGGGAAATTTGCACTGAGAGAAAATACTAGTGGAATAACACAATATCTGGTAAGCTCAAAGGATCAGATTCTGGTCCCCCTTCCAGAATCAAACAATGTGACTTGAAACAGGCCACAAATGTAAAGTTATCCGATAAACAGTAAATCTTGAGCTAAAAAAAGTTCATCAAAATCAAAAGACAGATGTTGAGTCCAAGATTTCAAATTATCTTCATCATTCTTCATTTATTGAAGATTGGATTCTATTGAAAATGACAATAAATGAAGGATGATGAAGATATTTTGAAATCTTGGACACAACATCTCGCGGGGGAGCACCGGGTACGCGTACCGGGGAGTGTACCATAGGGAAAAAGAATGACAGTTTTTAAAAAAGTAGCAGTTTTAAAAAAAAAATATTTTTGTTGTTTTTTTATTTTTTTATTTAAGTACCTACATGTAGGTACCAATGCAGAGACTTAAATTTAATATACACCGTCTCCTCTGTAGATATCTTGCATGTTGTTATCGAAGTTATTGTGGTATATGGAATCCATAACATAGTCTGTCAGGAAAGCAGAAACAGATCCTTTAAGCACTCCCTGAGAAGTCCTGGGGGATCATGGGTAGTCTATCCTGCTCCCTTATGATGAAAAGAGATGTAAAATACACATTGGAGATAATATAGTGGGAGAAAGGTAGTAACTATGAGTAAACTTACTATGTAACACAAAAAAGTTGCACAGTATACTATAAGTCTCATTTTATAATATAATAATTTTGGTACTACTTCATGAATTACATATAAAAATGAATATTGTCTCAAACAATTTTTAATTATTAAATATACATTTATTCTTCTGATTCTTTTTCAAAATGCAATAAAACTTCTAACATAATATCGTCTGGAATTTCCTCATAAGTATTAGAACATGATTCTATTTGTTCCAAACATTCTATTAACTGTCGGTCAAAAGATTCATCTATGAAATCAAGTTCTTCTTTTTGTTCTTCTGGATTTTCCACCTTTATTTCGAAAGAAATAACAGTTGATTGTTTTTCTCCTTCCATTTTCTTTCTGAAAATTGCATAAAAATTCACTATATTAGTAGAGTTAGGGTACTGTTGGGTTTAAGTTCAGACAGGTACTTCTGAGTTTTTAACAGTGAAGTAATTTTTGGGCAGTGTATGGTTTCAGGCAGGAAGTAGAACTATTAAAAAGTGCATGTGATCAAGCCTAATTACATTCATAATTATACCAGAGAAAAAATATAAAAGCCATGCATGTACCCCAAAATCGTTTTTTAAATAACATTTTAGAAACACAGCACAGGTCCTATGTACAAGCATTCCAGGTCACTAGTGAAACTTCTCAATTTTACATAATACATTTCCTCTATGCAGCAAAATCTTTTTACCAAGCATTATCAAAAAACATGACACAAACCAACAAGAAAGAAGCTCAATCTGCTGCCTAATCTGAGGTAATACAGATGACATCATTGTAAAAGGTTCAAATATATTTATTTAATGAGGAAGACACTATTAATTCCTTATCAAAAATATAAAAGCCATTCAATTACCCCCAAATCCTTTTTAAAATGACATTTTAGAAACACAGCACAGGTCCTATGTACAAGCATTCAATTTCACTACTGAAACTTCACTATTTCACAAGCGACAATTTCTCTATGCAGCAAAATGTTTTAACCAAGCATTATCAAAAAACATGACTAATCTGAGGAAACATAGATGACATGATTGTAAAATGTGCTAATATATTTTTTGAATCATGAAGATACTATCTAATCAACCTTTTTCTTTGTAATATTCTAGCCTTGAGTTACTCCCTATTACACCTTTTGTCTGTTTTATACCGTCTCTCTCTCTCTTTCTGACTATTTTTCTCTCTTCCTGTTACACCCTCTGTCTGACCTACTTTTTGTAACATCCTGTCTCTGATTTACTTCCTCTTACACCCTCTCTCAAACTTACTCTCTGTCTCTTCCTTTACAGGCTCTCTCTGTTTTAGTCTCTTTTACAACCTTTTCTCTTCTAACACCCTCTCTCTGTGTTACTTCCTGTTACACCCTCTCTCTGTTTTACACCCTGTTACAACCTTTTTCTGACTTACTCCCATTTTTGGACTTACTCCCTCTCCCTATTACATCCCTTTTCTGTCATTCAACATATTATACACTCTCTCTGTCTTAGTCCTTTTGTATGTTTTGCTCCCTCTACCTGTTTTTTTGTCTGAATCTCTCTGTGTTTTTGTGTTACTCCCTCTAGCTGTTTTTCTTTGTCTTACTCATAGTTATATAGTTGCTGTGGTATAAACTTAGATATGTTGCAAATTAGTGTTTATATTGTTTGCTTACTGTCATTGCTTTGTTGTTTGCTAATAGTGGTCTATAATGTGTTATTTTTTTCTTTACCACAGATTGAAATCAACATTTCAAAAGTAAGCAAAAATGCCGTCAAGGCAAAGGAGAAGAAAAAATACCATACGGAAAAGAACAAAATCAGCAACGGAATTAAAGGAATCCTCTACAACAAGTACTTCAAAAAACACCAAAAAAACTCCTGGTAAGACAACTAAGTCTTTTTTTCGCAAAATATGTAGAACAAAAACAAATGTTAACGGGAATGTGAAATCCAGAAGGAGAGAGCAAATTTGAAAAGGAAGGAGAGGCCCTCAAAAAATGTTTCTACTGGAGCAGGAGAGAAGAGTATGGATAGCAATAAAGGCAAAATCAAGTTAGAGACATTCGTAGATGAATGTTTTGCAATAGGGTAGTTTTAAATTTGCTAAAAAATGAAAAGAAAGGTAAACAGAGAGCTGCTTTTTACAAGAAAAAGAAAAGAGTAGAAAAGATTGTTGATCAGGCTTTTGAAGTTAGGAAAAAATTATTTATTTTAGTAATCAATAGAATTAGGATACTTAACAAGGCAATTGATGTTTTCAAATTGAACAGTAGATGGAAAAGAATAATTAATCAGACTAATTTTTGTGAAGTATTTTCTGGAGAATGGATACATAGTTCAAGTTCTGAGCCATTTTTTAATGAGGAGAGTTACTTTCAGGAAAATGATTTGGTGCATGCAGTTGACACCAGTGGTCGAGCATATGAGGTGAAAGATGGTTGTCCGATGGAAAAAGAGAAACTTATGTCTAGAGATGCAGAAGAGGTGTTAGCTGATGAAGTTTTAGGGAGACGTACTAAGGGTCCAGTGTACACATGGAAGTGCAGTAGTATTTGTAGTGTGCAACAGGATTCAATCGATTTGCTTCAAAATTTCTTACGTACATATAGTAAGAAAAGTGTAAAACAGAAAATGAAGATCTTGCAAGAGATAGATCCTTGCAGAGTGAGAGAAAACACAGGTTTGCATGGGCATTCACTGGCTTGTCTTTCTAGAAAAGTATGTCAGAGTGTTTTTCATCATTTTAGGATGTTAGCAGTGCATCATAATAAGGTGAGGAAATTAGTGAGGTTGTATTATACAAAAAGTCCAGCACTTAAGCTTAAACAGTTAAACAGTGCTCTTTTGCATGGATCTGAAGTAGATGTGAAGACTATTTGTGAAGAAATTGAGTTTTGTTATTTTGGGAACAAAGAGGACAGTGAAGAAATGGATATAGTAATGGATGGTAATGTGGAAGACAATGTACAGATTTCAAGTATAGAAAAGTTTGATGAGGAAATTACCAAGTTTAAGGTGAAATCAAGTGAAAGGCCTAATTTAACTTGTGTGTGTTGTCGACAGACTCATTATAAGATTCAGACTAGGTTAGTTGATTTATATGCAAAATATGAATTGGAAAATAATAGTGAATGGAAGGATTTTGTAAGTTATTTGTTGGTGGAAAATTCTTTTGATTTGAGTTTTGATCAGCATATTTGTAAATATTGTTTGAAAAAATTAAATGAGAATAGAATGCCTGCTAGAGCTGTTCATAATAATCTTCAGTTGATAGATATTCCTTCTGAATTGATGGATTTAAATACTTATGAATCTATTTTGATTCAATGTGTCCTTCCTTTTCAGGCTATTGTTCGCATGGAGCCTAAGATAGGGAAATTACCTCCTACAGATTTACAAAGAGGATTAAAGGGAAGAGTTGTATATTTGCCTCTAGATGTCAAGAAAAATATTGATACAATTGGTGTAGAAAGAGTAGAAGAGGATCCTCTGGTTATTCTAGTTAATGGGGTTCCGACAAAGAGTAAGAAAATCTGGCAAGATTTAGTGGATGTTGGGAAAGTCAAAAAGGCAACGTTGTATTTGGTCAAAAACAATAAGTACTACAAAGATGTAAGTGTTGGAGCAGAGGAAACAGCTACAGAAGAAGACAGTGATTGTTCAGTTGGCCAAATTGAAAAAGTTGATGTGTCTAGAAGTGAAGAAAAATATGAACATTATACTGTTCATCCTTTGCATTCCAAAGAAGTAATGGGGAATGCAATTGACGTGTTTCAAATGGAAGCAGCACAAGGAAGTCCTATTAGTGTATGGGAAGAAAGTTTGGAAGCTCGTTGTTTTCCACAGTTATTTCCAACAGGTCGAGGTGGACGATATGACGATCGACCAGTTCAAATTCCTGCAGCTGAATACCGGACTTTAAGATTATATGCTGAAGATCCAAGGTTTCGTCAATGCGTTCCGTATTTGTTTCATCTACTGTATGAAAGTGATTTGTCTGGGCTTTCTTATGCAGTTAATCATATACTGAAAAGTGGAGCTCATCTGCAAAATGTTTCTGCGAGGGACTTTATGGAGAAAGTCAATCTGCAAGACAGTATTTTGGAATCTCAGCTAATCAATCTCATGGCATGTCAGCGTGGAACAAAGGAGTATTGGTTCCGTCGTTATGGGGAATTGAAATGTATGCTAAGAAACTTAGGAACTCCTACATGGTTCCTCACTCTTAGCTGTGCTGAGTATGCATGGGACAACTTACTTCGATTTCTACGAGAGGCAAATGGAAACATACAAAATATAGAATTGAAAACACCTGGAGAACTGTGTTCTTTGGATCCAGTGAATGTTTGCAGATATTTTAATCATAGATTTGAAGCTATGATGTCTTTTATTACCAACAAATAAATCCCCCCCTTGGAGAGGTTTTGGATTTCTTTTGGAGGAAGGAGTATCAAGCGAGAGGTGCTCCTCACATACATATGTTGTTATGGATTAAAGATGCATCCAAATTTGGAACTGATTCGGATGACACAGTGATGAGTTTCATTGAAGAATATTCAACATGTGCTGTTCCGAAAACTAATGAAGAAAACAGTTTAAGGCAACAAGTTTTACGTTTTCAATCCCATCGTTGTGGAAAGTACTGTCGTCGAAAATTTAAAAACAAAGACAAATTTTACACGAAATGTCATTTCGCGTTTCCACGACCAGTGATTTCTAAAGGAAGAGTAAATAATTTGATGTCTTCTCTGCGACATACTGTGACAAGGAAATCACCAAAAAATACATACAATTTAAAAAGAAACGAAGAGTCCAAGTATATCAACGACTACAACCCAGTGATTTTATCCATGTGAAGTGCTAACATGGATATTCAGTTTGTTGCTGACAACTCTATTGCTGTGGCTCTATATGTGACGTCTTACATCACAAAAAAAGAAAAGACTGAACTGAAGGAAATGTGGGAAGACATTTCACATGAAAAGAGTATAAGTAAAAAATTATACAGTTTCAGTCTGAAGATGTTGTCGCATCGAGAAATTGGAGCATATGAATGTTCTGATCGGTTATCATCAGCATGTCTCTATGCCAAATCAAGAACAATCATTTTGGTGAGTCTAGGTCTTGCTGCAACACAAAACCAAGTTTTGAAATCTGTACAAGAAATTGAATATTTGGCGGAGAAAGAACCAAACAGTACAGATATTTTGAAGACAAACATGTTGGATACATACTATCCAAATAGAATTACTCACCTTGAGAACACTTGTTTGTATGAAGTTCTGCAAAACTACAGTTATAAGAGGAACATAACAGAATATATCAATAATGGAAAATATGCTGTCATTGGGTATGAAGGATGTCTAGTGAAGCAGAGAAAAGGCCATTTGATTAATCATCGAAAATTGAGTCGCGAATCTCCAGACAAAAGAGAATTTCACTATTAAGCTCTTTTGCAACTCTTTAAGCCATGGCGTACAGATGAGGAACTACTTGGAGATTTTCTCTGTTATGAAGACTCTTTTAATGCAACCAAGGATACCATAGAATGTCCTGTTTTTCCAAATTATCTGCAAATGTTGAACATAGAGCAAGAAGCCACAATTGCTGAAGAGATTGCTAGAGACAGTTCTCAAGACAGTCAGAGTTCTACTTCATTGAGTCAGGATCCACTAGGAGGACCAATTATCCAAAATGAAGCTGCAACTGCCATGGATGAGGTGGAAAGAGCTATGGAACAAGCTCAAGAGGTTGTAGTTAACTTAAAAGATTTGGTAAAGCAACTAAACGTTGAGCAGAAAAATATATATGACGAAGTCACAGAACAGATTGAACATGGATTCAGACATGAGAAAAAAGAGCGCTCATGTCCATCATTTAAGCCAGTCCGACTGTACGTAAGTGGAGAAGCGGGAACAGGAAAAAGTTTTCTGATTAAAGCCATTGCAACTTATTTGCAGAAAAGGACTGAATCACCGCTGTCTTGTGTTGTAACCGCTCCAACTGGACTGGCAGCACATAACATTAAAGGGATTACTCTACATCGTTTACTGATGCTGCCAGTTGAGCATGATAATAAATTGCATTACAACAAGCTATTTGGAGATGCGTGTTCTGAAGTTTCCAGAGTCCTGAAGAAAATGAAACTTCTTATCATTGATGAAGTAAGCATGGTCTCAAATCTAATGCTTGCTTTTGTGCATTTGAGAATGCAAGAAATTCTTAGAACAGAGTATGATGCGTTATTTGGAGGAAAACACATTATTGTTTTTGGAGATCTACTGCTGTTGACTCCAGTAAACAGGACAACCAGTGTTTAAAATGCTCCTGTATGAAGATACCAGGAAGTCCCTTGGAAGCATTCGAAATGTTAATATATGGTTACATTTTAAATATGCAGAACTGCTTCAAAATATGCGACAGGCAAAGGATGAAGATTATAAAAATATTCTACAAGATGTAAGAATCGGAAAAGTAAGTGAGCTTGGGAAAGAAGCTTTACATGCTCAATTAATTTCAAATTTGTATCCAAATGAAAACATTCTTCCAGAGAATATTTTTAAGAAAATTACTGAGAAGAAATCTGGGATATGTTTGATGCTAACTCTGCAAGAATGTTCCATCTTCAACAACAAAAGGTTAAAGTTAGAAAATGAAGAGACTGTGAAACTGGAAGCAATAGATAAAATAGAGCATATGGGTGCAACAATTGTTTTGTCAGAAAATTTGAAAACAAAATTAGATTCATTAGAGAAAAGTATATCTAAAACAGCTGGTTTTGAAAAGACTCTGAATGTGTGTTTAAATTGATGTATCATTTTGAGAAGGAATTTAAATGTTGAAAGAGGTCTGGTAAATGGAGCAATGGGTCATGTTGTTGATTTTGTGAATTATAGAAATAGAGATGGAATTGAATTTTTAAAAATAAAATTTGATGGCATTGAGCAAGTACAACAAATTAGTCGTTGTTCTGCTAGATTTTTGCTCGTAAAAGACTTATATGTTCGCCAAAAACAGTTTCCTGTTTGTTTGGCATATGCGGTGACAATTCATAAATCACAAGGTTAAAGTGTAGATAGTGCTTTGGTGAACATTGGAATTTCTGTGTTTAAAGAGGGTATGCCATATGTGGCATTATCACGAGTCAGAACTTTATCAGGATTGTACTTGATTGAGTGTGATGAGACAAAGATTTGTGCAGATCTAGATTGTGTTAAAGAATACAATAGGTTAAGAAGAGAGTATGCTCCACATTTGCCTCAATATCCTCCGTTTGAAAAACGTGTGGTAGGCCGAAAAAGAAGAAATGAGAATAATTGCAGTGAGGTAGTAGCAAAAAGACAAAAAGTAGATGAAACTATAAATGTAAGCAGAAAGAAAAAGGATTCTGTTTAAGATGTTGTTGGAATTCAATTTGAAAACAGTTCTGGTGTCAACTGCTATGCTAATGTAGTGGTTGGTTGTTTTTCTTCTTAAAACTTTACAAGAACAGATTGTTGAAAATCGGGATCAAAGATTCTGCGGTTTATTGAATTCTGTGTTTCAGAAATGTAGCAGTGATAGAGCAAAAATAGAAAGTGTTTCGGAAATTCGAAATCTTTTAGATATATGTTCAGGTCAAAAAAAAATTCACAAAATATTCAGCAGGATTGTCAGGAATTTTTAATGTATATGTTTGGTGTATTGGAAGATGAAGGTGTAGATGTAGAAAATCTTTTTAGACTTTATTATCAATGGCAGCATGACTGCGACAATTGTAGTTTATCAAGTAGTACTAGAATAGACACTGAAAGATTTATATATTTGACTTTACCAGACTGCAAATCAGTGTCTTTTAATAATCTACTTAAAGCAGCTGATCATAATATGGTTTGTTCCCAATGTAAGTTTCCAATGCTGTCCACATTATTTATACAAACTTATGGACAGTATGTCATTTTAATGTTTCAACGATGTAGATCTGATGGAACTAAATTGACAACTTCTATTAAAACCTTCGTGGCTTCTCAGTTATCAATTTCAGGAAGAACCTTTGTAACTGTAGCTATTATTTATCATGACGGTCCTTCAACAACATCAGGGCATTATACAGCTTATTTAAAATGTCGAAAAGGTTGGTCTTTCTGTAATGATACTCATTTGACTTTCAAACAACGTTTGCCCTTTGACTTAAAAAATTCTTACCTAGTGTTTTTAGAACCGGAATTTAACTAAAGGTAATTAGCCTATAAAGACAGGAGCAGTTAATAAAAGTTAGTCTGCTATTTAAAATTATATTGTGAGTAAAACTGATGAACATAATATAAAAAATCCAGTTCTCATATAGGTACTGTAAGTGGATCTCATAGTAAGTGATATCAGTATTATAGGAAATGTTGAACATGAGTGATCCAGAGATGGGAATATGAATAGTTATACATTGTGAAAATGTGGTCTGAGCTTTTCTTACAAAACCTCTGATAAACGGTAATTTCTGAGTTTGAAAATAGACTGATAAATCTGACACTATTTGGCTGTAAGGAATAGTGTTGGAATTAGGAAAGAGTCATAACTTAACACAACGAGAAAAAGAAAAAATTGAGTCATATTATCGATGAAGTCGATGAAATGGAAGTTTTAGAGAACAGCAGAGTTTTTCCAATGAAAAGGACCTTCACGATCTATTATTTGGCCTCAAGGAAAAGTAAGTGAATTAAAGATTAGTATAACTATGTGATTTGTACGTTTATATGGATTTTTTAAACACAATCTTTTAGATTGTGTTTTTTTCCCCGCTGTCATATGATGATTAGTTTGAACTCACTGTTTTTAGTGAAATTCAATATATTCTGAGAACAGCAAAAATAAACTATTTAACATGTTGTAGAAGTTATTCTATAGTTTGTTTTGTGTAATTTATATTCTATTCCCATTGTCTCACACTCACTTTCCTTTTTTCACCCTTTTTCAGCTCTCTTTACTCACTCACACTGCCTTTTTCTCACTCTGTTTCATCCCCGTTCTTTTACTCCACTTTTTTCAGAACTCCTCATTCCCATTTCAACTGTCTGCATCCCCTCTGTCCCTTGCACCACTTTTCAGCTTTCAGTCTCTCTGCTTTATTTGCCTTTTTTCGTCTTTTCCTCCTTTGCTCTTTTACTAATTTCTCTTTATTCACTCCTCTCTTTTTTCGTACTTTGCCCCTTTTTTTTGTATTTTACTTACCTTCACTTCATTTCTCTCATCTTCTCTTCCTCTTTGTCACTGAATTTATCTGCCTTACTCTTAGTAATTTGCTTTTCTTCTATTTCTTTTTCACTCCTTTTGTCCTTCTACATTACTTTATTTCCCTTTCTGTATCCTTCACTCTTGCTTTATTTCTTTATACACTTTTATGATTTTTAACCTCTTGACCCGTCTCTTTTATTTTTAAATATATATTCTACTAATTATAACTTATTGTTTGTTCTCTCTTTCACAGATACAAAGTGTAGAAAAAAAACTATAATTAAGTTTATATTAATTATATGGTAAGTTTGACTAAAAAAATGTAGTTTGTCATGATCTTTGCTTTAACCTCACTACTTTTCTCTCACCCTACGTTACCCCTGTTTCCTTACTCTGCTTCCCTCACTTATTCTTATCCTCCATGTTTATTTCCCTTTTCCTTACTTTCCTACCACATTCAACTTCTTTCAGTCTTCCTGCTCACCCACACTCCCTCACTTTTCTTTCTTTTCTGGTTCACTCAGTCCCTTTCTGTCACTCCTTCCTTTTCTCTCTCTGTCCTTTCTCTCTGTCACTCCCCATGTCTTTCCTTTTCTCAGTTACTTCCTCTAACACCTTTTTTTTTGTCTTACTATCTATTACACAGTCTCTCTGTGTTCCTCCCTCTAGCTCTCTTTCTCTTTACACCACTCTTTCTGTCCCCTTTCTTTATGCTCACTCCTTCATTATTATTTTTTTCTTTTTTTTGGGGGGTGCACTAACGGGACGCGCCCCGGAATACTGCTCTTACCGGTCCGCTTACCGGTACACACACCGGGAGCGCTCCAAAGCAAAAAAATAAATAAATAAAATAAAGCAATATACATAAAAAAAATAGTATTACTTAAATACATAAATATACAATATAGGATTCATTTTAAAAAATATTACATTACATAGCTATAGAAATTTGCTATTAAAAAACCTTTGATGTTCACTGAAAAAACCATAAGTTTCACACCAGTTATAGTTAGGAATTAGCGTTTAAAAAAACCTATGAAATTCACTGAAAAATCCATAGGTTTCAGACCAGTTATAGTTAGGAATTAGCATTTAAAAAACCTATTAAATTCACTGAAAAAAACATAGGTTTCACACCAGTTATAGTTAGCTGGAAATTTTACTGACATAAAACCATTGAAATTCCCACGTTATAATTAGTTGGACTCACTATAACTTGCACGCCTGCAATGCACTGCTGATGACGTCACATATTACATCACTCATGACATGGTCGCGTAGCGTAAGCGCGTCGGGTCATGTGATCTAAAAATAACACTTTTTATTGGTTCTGGACAGTTTTGGTTTCCAAATGATGAAAGCCCTGGTCATGTGACCTGAAAATAACACTTTTCATTGGTTCAGGACAGTTTTTTTTCCTAATGATGAAAGCCCCCACCTTTTTTCCTCATTCTCACTTTGTATTTTGAGTGAGGAAGACCTGTTTCCAGAGCTATTACTACCTATTTGTACTCCGAAATGGCTACAGTAGCAGCAGCAGCAGGAGCATCTCAGCCACCACCACCACCACCACCAAGAGGACCACCACAACACCACAGTGGTGGAGATGAAGAAGAGGAGGAGGAGGAGGAGGAGGAGGAGAGGAGGAGGTTCTTGCCTGAAGATACTACCCCATATAAGCCAAAAGAGCACATTATCTGGGAGTTTTTTTCAATCCCAAAGGACCTCAATGAGGGGGTTCATTTTGCCATAGAAAGTTTGATATGGCCGGGATGCCTGTCACCCCCTCCCAACACAATCCCCAAGGATGGGAAGACGGACACAGTTCTGAACTTTTGGAAGGCGGGAGGGAGTTACCCTCCCGGCCGTATTTATTAAAATATGAAACAAAATTAAAACATTAAAATAAAAGTTTCATATCATGTACAATTTTCATTTATTACATTACGATGAAGACACGTTCATTGGCTAACCTTAACAAATCTCTAGTACAAAGGTTTTCCTAGCCGAGTCTAACATCCTGCAAATGCATACTTTCTAAATTAAAATTGTACATCCTAGCATTACGGGCCAACGGCAAGGTCGCAACCGGTGTCAGATCCCTACTACCAGAACTCCCCCTCACGGTGTGAGGGCGGGCGCGCAGAGGACTGTACCTCTGTGCCAACTCCAATTTCCCTTGTCTTTGCGGGGGCCCCCTATTTACTCGACGCCATCTTAATGGTCGTCCGAGGACTCGTGTGAGGTGTCTAGAAGGTAGCGTGGACCCCCCTCCCACCCCACACTGTTTACCACATCCGCCGTCGCGGATATCCGGGCCCCGGGAAATTCATAGGAGGGGCATCTAGCCGCCTCCTCCCCTGGAAGGGGCCTATGACCGCCTTCCCTTCGGCGACCCCATACTTAGTGGGTGCCGCCTCCCCGTGTGAGGGGCCAAAGGCCGCCTCCCCCGGGCGCTCCCATCCGAAATGGGTGGCGCCCCCCCTCTAGGGACCTTGAAATTACTGCTCACCGATCATGACCTTACCGCCCGACCAAAAAATAAATACGACATTTGTTTACCTACTAAGAAAGAAAATTAACCATACATTGACATCTTTATCCTATTACCTATGTATTCAAACACATCCTTCAACTAGACTGTTATACTCCGCTCCACTAAGGAAGAAAATGTTATGAAGCAAATCATTTTTCAATTGCAATACCAACATTGACATTTTATTAACCACTAAACCAGGAGAAAAGGAAATTATCAAAGCAAATCAGTTTATTGCAGTACGAACATTGTCATAAGGGGCTGGTGGGTGGGTCAAAATTGCTCCTTGTTCCGTCGAGGGCTCACGTGCAACGAGAGGGTGCAGCTTCCAAGCACAGGAACAAGAGGATGCTTCTTCGGATTGCTGCTCCTTTTATTCCTCTTCGGGAGGGCGTGTACCCTCCTCCGATACGCCTGCGGGGCGTGGCCAACGGTGTAGGTGTCTAGGACAACCCTTCTTGGGCGGGAAAAGGCGCGCCCCGGCTACGCCGCTTCGGGCATACCAGCCGAGACACACACCCCGCCCAAAATGGCTTCCCGGGGGGATCCGGGCACCCTACCATACGTTCGGGGGGACCGAGTGGTCGCCCCTTTCCATATGGCCGGGATGCCTGTCACCCCCTCCCAACACAATCCCCAAGGATGGGAAGACGGACACAGTTCTGAACTTTTGGAAGGCGGGAGGGAGTTACCCTCCCGGCCGTATTTATTAAAATATGAAACAAAATTAAAACATTAAAATAAAAGTTTCATATCATGTACAATTTTCATTTATTACATTACGATGAAGACACGTTCATTGGCTAACCTTAAAAAATCTCTAGTACAAAGGTTTTCCTAGCCGAGTCTAACATCCTGCAAATGCATACTTTCTAAATTAAAATTGTACATCCTAGCATTACGGGCCAACGGCAAGGTCGCAACCGGTGTCAGATCCCTACTACCAGAACTCCCCCCTCACGGTGTGAGGGCGGGCGCGCAGAGGACTGTACCTCTGTGCCAACTCCAATTTCCCTTGTCTTTGCGGGGGCCCCCTATTTACTCGACGCCATCTTAATGGTCGTCCGAGGACTCGTGTGAGGTGTCTAGAAGGTAGCGTGGACCCCCCTCCCACCCCACACTGTTTACCACATCCGCCGTCGCGGATATCCGGACCCCGGGAAATTCATAGGAGGGTCATCTAGCCGCCTCCTCCCCTGGAAGGGGCCTATGACCGCCTTCCCTTCGGCGACCCCATACTTAGTGGGTGCCGCCTCCCCGTGTGTGGGGCCAAAGGCCGCCTCCCCCGGGCGCTCCCATCCGTAATGGGTGGCGCCCCCCCTCTAGGGACCTTGAAATTACTGCTCACCGATCATGACCTTACCGCCCGACCAAAAAATAAATACGACATTTGTTTACCTACTAAGAAAGAAAATTAACCATACATTGACATCTTTATCCTATTACCTATGTATTCAAACACATCCTTCAACTAGACTGTTATACTCCGCTCCACTAAGGAAGAAAATGTTATGAAGCAAATCATTTTTCAATTGCAATACCAACATTGACATTTTATTAACCACTAAACCAGGAGAAAAGGAAATTATCAAAGCAAATCAGTTTATTGCAGTACGAACGTTGTCATAAGGGGCTGGTGGGTGGGTCAAAATTGCTCCTTGTTCCGTCGAGGGCTCACGTGCAACGAGAGGGTGCAGCTTCCAAGCACAGGAACAAGAGGATGCTTCTTCGGATTGCTGCTCCTTTTATTCCTCTTCGGGAGGGCGTGTACCCTCCTCCGATACGCCTACGGGGCGTGGCCAACGGTGTAGGTGTCTAGGACAACCCTTCTTGGGCGGGAAAAGGCGCGCCCCGGCTATGCCGCTTCGGGCATACCAGCCGAGACACGCCCCCCGCCCAAAATGGCTTCCCGGGGGGATCCGGGCACCCTACCATACGTTCGGGGGGACCGAGTGGTCGCCCCTTTCCATATGGCCGGGATGCCTGTCACCCCCTCCCAACACAATCCCCAAGGATGGGAAGACGGACACAGTTCTGAACTTTTGGAAGGCGGGAGGGAGTTACCCTCCCGGCCGTATTTATTAAAATATGAAACAAAATTAAAACATTAAAATAAAAGTTTCATATCATGTACAATTTTCATTTATTACATTACGATGAAGACACGTTCATTGGCTAACCTTAACAAATCTCTAGTACAAAGGTTTTCCTAGCCGAGTCTAACATCCTGCAAATGCATACTTTCTAAATTAAAATTGTACATCCTAGCATTACGGGCCAACGGCAAGGTCGCAACCGGTGTCAGATCCCTACTACCAGAACTCCCCCCTCACGGTGTGAGGGCGGGCGCGCAGAGGACTGTACCTCTGTGCCAACTCCAATTTCCCTTGTCTTTGCGGGGGCCCCCTATTTACTCGACGCCATCTTAATGGTCGTCCGAGGACTCGTGTGAGGTGTCTAGAAGGTAGCGTGGACCCCCCTCCCACCCCACACTGTTTACCACATCCGCCGTCTCGGATATCCGGACCCCGGGAAATTCATAGGAGGGTCATCTAGCCGCCTCCTCCCCTGGAAGGGGCCTATGACCGCCTTCCCTTCGGCGACCCCATACTTAGTGGGTGCCGCCTCCCCGTGTGAGGGGCCAATGGCCGCCTCCCCCGGGTGCTCCCATCCGTAATGGGTGGCGCCCTCCCTCTAGGGACCTTGAAATTACTGCTCACCGATCATGACCTTACCGCCACAGGCCGGATAGTTGACCGGCTATCCGGCCCCCCCACAAACTCCTATTAAAGGTCATGCTTTTATAAACCCCTTAACCATGCTATGAAGTCTCCTATGAGTAAGACATTCCCCTCCCGGGACAAATGGACCCCATCCTCGAGATACATGTGATCCCCCCGAATACATCCATGCGGAATACACTGCAACTGCGCCGAGCGAAACAACCTACCAAGTTTGTTATTGACCTTTTTTACTGAATGGTTCAGTGCTGACACATAGAGGCCCCCCCGCCACACCTTTCTGGGAATCATGTGGGACCAAGCTATCGTGCACCCCGGGATCCTTCTTGCCAGCCAGCTAACTGTAGATAGAACTCGCTCGAGTAGTACTCGCCGACCGAGTGTCACCAAGTCATTACCTCCCAGGTGTACTATGATTACAGACGGTGGTGACCTTGTCCGCCCTAACAGTTCCTCGACAAAACATTGAAACTGGTCAATACAGAGCCCGCCCCTTCCGTGGAAGGTCACCCTGTACCCGTATTCCCCAGCTGCGTGAAACATGTCACCTGCTTTGAATACGTCCCCGGCCCGCCTCACGTATGAGTGGCCCACGACCCACACCACTCTGTCCTCAGCCGGTGATCTCTGACCGCTGGACCCCAGGTGCTGGGTCAACTGCACAGTCTGCCCCGCATAGCATGTTCGCGAAACTGTAAACCAAACAGAAGACAAGAAGCGTGAGTGCATGACATTGGCTTCACAACATGTGCAACCGCACATACCTTTTATAACAGTTCGAGGACCATCGTCCCAGTTGTTTCACCTTCTCAACACTCTGACCCCTGGCTGTAGCCTCTGTAGCAGCCCCTATCCTAAAGGAATGGGTCCCAAAATCGCCCGGGTCCAAGCCCGCTGCTGCGATTGCCATCGTTAGCACCCGCTGAAACTGAAACCTTGTCAGTGGGGTGGCGTCGATGTGTCTCAGCAAGCTCCCCCCCCATGCATCCGCCCTTAGCGCCAAATATTCCTCAACGCACTTCACCGGGCACATGGGGGACCCTCGCATGCGCTGTACAACAATACTGTCTCCCATAGCACCCTGGTCAGTCTTGGACCTGGCTATTGTGACCACCATTGAATCACCCTTGATCAGAATGTGATCCCGACACAGACCTCCCTCTACATCTTTCTTATTTCTGGCTACCAGCTCGCTCACCCGCATAGCCCCATGGAATGCTAATGCGAAAGCGGCCCGGAACAGCACTGCCTCGAACTGGGAGGAACATGTCGCGGGGAGTACCGACATCAGCAACGACAACCTTTCTAACCCAATCGGGCGCCTTTCGTCTATTCTATGACCCTCAAGGCGTTGCCAACCACGAAGGGCCTTCCTTACCAAAAAGGACGATGTGGGGTCCTTGATGCCATGTGCCTGCGCCATGAATGAAATGGCGGCACAGTGCCTATTGGCCGTTGCCGCTGATCGGCCTGCACTGTGTAGTGCTACAAGAAACTTCAGGACATACTTCTCCTGACCCCAATTGACCCCCCCTGCCGGACCCAAAAATGCACAATAGGAACGAAACGCTCCTTCGTATGCCTTCCTTGTCCTGGGGGCTAGGCTTGCTGCCACGAGGTCTTGTAATCCGGGGCACCGAGTAGCCAAAGTGCTTCGGGAAATGGTGCCGCCGCTAGGTCCGCGGAAGGTAGATAACCCCTGAAAGCCTGCATGTGTGAACGAGAGAGTGCATCAGCCGCCTGGTTCAGTACACCTGGCACATGCTTCGCCCTGAATTGTACGTTCAGTTTCATGCAAAGTAGTACAATTTCCTTCAGCAATCTCAATATCAACTTGCAGCGTGCTGCCTGATTATTCATACATTCAACGACAGTCATATTGTCGGACCAAAACACCACAGAGCGATCTCTGAACTCATCCGGCCATGCCATCAGAGCCACCAAAATGGGGAACAACTCGAGAAACCCAATGTTACCTGTGAGACCGCTGGTGTGCGACCACGTCGGCCATGTCTGCGCCGACCATCGATTACCAAAGATGGCGCCGAATCCCACGCTCCCCGCCGAGTCGGTCCACAAACCCAGCTCGTCCGAGGAAGCTGGCGGTTTGTTCCACACCACTCGACCGTTGAAATCCGCCAGAAATGCCAACCAAATGCGCATGTCCTGGCGAACCTCTGCAGACAGTCTCGTGTGATGGTGTCCTTCTTTGAGACCAACCATGGCTTGCGCAATAGAGCGGGAAAAGGGGCGGGCCATTGGTATCACTCTCAGGGCAAAGTTAAGCTGACCCACTGTTTGTGGTAACTGATGGAGCGTGACTTTTTCTTTGCCAATGCACAACTCCAAGGAAGCCCTGAACTTTGCTACTTTCCCCACAGGCAAACAGAAACATCCCTCCACCGAATCGAGCTCAATTCCCAGAAACTCGAGTGAAGTAGATGGTCCAACCATCTTACCAGGTGCCAACGGCACCCCGAACCTCTTCATGAGAGTGCAAAATTCTTGTACCGCCTGCGCACATTGTGTGTCGCCGGCTGCCCCCAAGAACAAAAAGTCATCTAGGTAATGCATAACCTGGGTATGGCCAGTGGCTTTGGTGAACGCCCATTGCAAAAAACAACTGAATTTCTCAAAATGAGCACAAGAGATGGAACAACCCATCGGCATACATTTGTCCATGTAGAAATTTCCTTGGAACACAAAGCCTAACAGACGCTGATCACATGGGTGTACCGGGAGCAACCGGAACGCTGACTCGATATCTGACTTCGCCATCAGTGCTCCGGGCCCCAGGCGATTCAACATGGCGACGGCATCATCGAAAGATGTGTACCGCACCGAACACACTCCCGGGTCAATCGCATCGTTCACCGAAAGACCCCTCGGAGCTGACAAGTTATGGATCAGCCTAAATTCCCCCGGGTCCTTCTTGGGGACTACTCCCAACGGGGAACAGATGAAATTAGCTACTGGCGGGTGTCTAAATGGGCCAGCAACCTGGCCAAGGGCAACCTCTTTTGCAATCTTCCTCTCAACCACCATTGGATTATGCTGTGCCGACAGTTGGTTTCTACAAAGTGATTCCCCTCGAAAGTCCCCCGCCGGGATGTGGAAACCATATAAGAAGCCGTTCCTCAACACCCCAGCGGAGACATGATCAGGGTATTCGTTTAGCCAGGGGATCATTGCCATGATAACTACGGGGGTAGGTAGCGGTATATGATGATAACCCTCAGACCTGGTAGGCCCCCCCTCTACCCACCGTATCACCATTCTTGGCTCTGCACGAACTCTCGGGGTGTGACGAATTTCCGCAACCTGCACACTCATGTCTGAACTTACATGTCCCTTGTGGCCTTGTGCACTTGCCCCTGTTAAAATTCCAACAGACCCCTTTCTTACCCCCATTCCCACTATTATGTGGTTGTTGGTCGCCAGCGGGGCCCGCTCGAGAGGGCGCCACAGGCTGATGGCGGGGAGACCCCGACCCATTCCTGCCGAGCGTGGACGACTTCGTCGCGCCCGGCAGCAGCTGCTTCTGCCAAGAGATCGAGTCGAGACAATCCCACGTCAGAGATAAATCGAACTCCTTGGCCTTACGAAATTTCATATCGTAACCCATCCATTCATTGCCCTCATATGTCTCATAAAAATCCATTATTCGTGCCTGATAGCAAGACAATTCGGTCAAAACCTCGGGCTTACGTTCCCCAATAATTGCTGAAAACATTGCAAAGGCCTTGGCCCAATTAGAGATTGTCTCATCAACCCTGAATCCCGCCATTTTCGCTCGCCATACACTCGGGTGCCACAAATCCTTCTGCGTCTTAACATACTCCATCTCGCGATGGTCAGTTAGCAGGGAAAACATATTCACGTACTTATCAGCCCATATCAATTCTTTAGTGGCCAATGGTATATGCTGGACCACCTTTTCCCTTCTTGAGGGTAAAGACCCCTCCCTTGCCATCGGCAATGCTTGCTTACCCGGCTCTTTTTCTGTTCCCGCCGTTTTTTTGACACCAGCTGCCGGTCCTTCCGAAGTCACCTGTGGGGGAACAAGAGGGAGATTCGCCTTTGCGGCATCGCGTGACTGCCGCAACTGCTGCATTAGTTTCTTGGCCTCTTCGGCCGTGTCCCCCGGCGCCGTAGCACCCCCTGTCTTTCTGCCAAGCCATGCGGCTAACTGGGCGGCTAATTCGGGAGGCATGTCCTCCTCGCTGGCGGGCGTAACAACAACCGGAATCGGATGACCCGCGTCTATGATCGGTACCGGGGCCTCGACTGGGATGACCGGGCTTGCCGGGGGCAACTCGGGAACCGGGACCTCCTCCCCAGCCGTCCTATTCCTGACCCTTTTACCCCTCCCCGTGGGGACAACTCCCGGCAAGGCCGGGCCTATCACCTTCTTCGGTTTACCCGTATTATTCATCGCCGCCATCTGCTTTTTCATACTCGCCATATCCTTTATCAGCATGCGAAGCATCTGATCAGTCCCAGACTTCTTTCCCGCCTTCCTGCCAGGCATTGTTAACGGATAATCGATCCTTGTTGCTCAACGCGGTCCTGGCCCCTAAGGCTCGAAGTCCTGAAAGAGAAACACAAAAATTAAAATTTCTCAAAATTGCTCCTTGTTCCGTCGAGGGCTCACGTGCAACGAGAGGGTGCAGCTTCCAAGCACAGGAACAAGAGGATGCTTCTTCGGATTGCTGCTCCTTTTATTCCTCTTCGGGAGGGCGTGCACCCTGCTCCGATACGCCTACGGGGCGTGGCCAACGGTGTAGGTGTCTAGGACAACCCTTCTTGGGCGGGAAAAGGCGCGCCCCGGCTACACCGCTTCGGGCATACCAGCCGAGACACGCCCCCCGCCCAAAATGGCTTCCCGGGGGGATCCGGGCACCCTACCATACGTTCGGGGGGACCGAGTGGTCGCCCCTTTCTATTAGTGCTTCAGAAAGAAAAATTAGGGATTATTTTGAGTGACTGCTCAAATCCTCTTCTATTTCATTAAAAAAAATCGTGACATGCAGACTGAAACATGCACTCTGAATACCAGCAGCAGACTTCCTTGGTGAGCAGTAGCTTTACTACAGTGATCTAATGAGCAACTAGAGTGCTAACATTCAGAATTCATGGCAAATGTGTGACACATCTGAATGCCTTCTTGATGGAACCAAAGTAAACACGCATTGAAAATGCAATATATCTCACCCTCGTTTAAGTTAAAGCCATTCTGTTTGTAATGAGGTGGCTTTTTAGCTTTGCTTTTATTAGTGTTTTTTAAACGTTCATGTAAATAACATGCATCTGTATGCATATATGTATGCATGCATTTATATTTGTATATATATAGATATACAGATTATATATGTTTATATATGTATGTATATATATGTACATACACATGCATTTATATAAATGCATATACATATATATGCATATATTTGTGTATATGTGTGCGTGTAGAGAGAGGTAGAGAGGTAGAGGTGTAGAGGTAGAGAGGTAGAGGTATTGAGGTAGCGGTAGAGAGGTAGAGACTAGTAGAGAGAGAAGTAGAGAGAGGTAGAGAGTAGAGAGTGAGTAATAGAGAGTAGAGAGTGAGTAGTAGAGAGTAGTAGAGAGCAGTTGAGAGAGTGGCAGAGAGTGAGTAGTAGAGAGTAGTAGAGTGAATAGTAGAGTGAGTAGTAGAGAGTAGTAGAGAGTGAGTAGTAGAGAGTGAGCAGTAGAGAGTAGTAGAGAGTAAGTAGTAGAGTGAGTAGTAGAGAGCAGTAGAGAGTGAGTAGTAGAGAGTAGTAAAGAGTGAGTAGTAGAGAGTAGTAGAGAGTGAGTAGTAGAGAGTGAGTAGTAGAGAGTAGTAGAGAGTGAGTAGCAGAGAGAGAGAATAGTAGAGAGTAGTAGACAGTGAGTAGTAGAGTGAGTAGTAGAGAGTGAGTAGTAGTGAGAGAGTAGTAGAGAGTGAGTAGTAGAGAGTAGTAGAGAGTGAGAAGTAGAGAGTGAGTAGTATAGAGTAGTAGAGAGTGAGTAGTAAAGAGTGTGTAGTAGAGAGAGAGTAGTAGATAGTGAGTAGTAGAGAGTAGTAGATAGTGAGTAGTAGGGAGTGAGTAGTAGAGAGAGAGTAGTAGAGAGTAGTAGAGTAGTAGAGAATGAGTAGTAGAGAGTGAGTATTTGAGAGTAGTGGAGTAGGAGAGAGTAAGTAGTAGAGAGTAGTGGAGAATATTCCAAAGTTTGGCACAGCACCACTTGCACAATAAGTCCAATCAAATCATATCACTTAGAGTCCTTCTTGAAGCGCTGAATCTTGGTGTATATTCAAATGCTTTTAATTTCCTTAACTTTATGTACCACAGCCAGCCGATGCGTTTCGTTCTGTACAACAGAACTTCTTTAGGGCGTTCTTATTTCCTTCAAGGTATGTCGGTATCCTGTTGTCATATAACTAGATATTTCTTCCAAATGTTAGATGAGACTTAAGTACATTCTTATTCAAAGTGACTAGGTATCAATTTTACCCACACAATTCGGGCAGACTTGAGTAATTTATAGCATCCTCAAAGTCAGTCTTTCAAAAATTCCAAAGTATAGGACATGATAATCCAAATCCAAATGTTTCTCAAGAAAAGTCATTTTCAATCGTTCGGAATATCGGTATTTGGGCAGATATGACCCAGGGACCCCCAGTATGCAAGGGGAATTAGCCCCCCCTCTGCAAACGCGCCAGTGGCCTGCGTTGCAGAGAGGTGTAAAAAGGGGCATAGCCTCATTACACCTCTGTGCAATGCAGCCCCCATGCGCATACTGGAGGGTCCAGGTGGGCTAGTTGGCCCCCAGGGACCCCTGGTATGCAAGGGGAATTAGTTCCCCCTCTTCAAACATGCACGGGGGCGGCGTTGCAGAGAGATGTAAAAAAGGGTGTGGCCTCATTAAACCTCTCTGCAATGCAGCCCCCTGGCGCATACTGGAGGCTCCTGGTGGGCTAGTTGGCCCCCAGGGACCCCCAGTATGCCAGGGGAATTAGTTCCCCCTCTGCAAACGCGGCAGGGGGCTGCATTGCAGAGAGGTGTAACAAGGGGCATAGCCTCATTACACCTCTGCAATGCAGCCCTTGGTGCATACTGGAGGTTCCAGGTGGGCTAGTTGGCCCCGCAGGGGCTCCGAGTATGCAAGGGGAATTGGTTCCCCCTCTTCAAACATGCACGGGGGCTGCAAGGCGTAAAAGGGGGCGTGGCTTCATTACACCTCTCAGCAATGCAGTCAACTGGCGCATACTGGAGATTCCTGGTGGGCTTTTATAGTTAGGAATTAACATTAAAAAAAACTTTGAAATTCACTGAAAAAAACATAGGTTTCAGGCCTTATATAGTTAGGAATTAGCATTTTAAAAACCTTTAAAATGCACTCAAAAAACTATAAGTTTTAGGGGTGTTATAGTTAGCTGGACATTTCACTCATACAAAACCATTGGAATTGCTCCTATATAGTTAGTTGTACTAACTATATTTTGCGCTTATATCGTATGCGCTCGGGTGCTTCCAGGTGCGCTTACGCCGTGCGTATCACGCGGATGCGGCTACGCGATACGTCACAATGATGTTTTTGTTGGCGGCAATAGCGCAAACGGGACGCTCACCGGTACGCGCTATTGCCGTGTGTTCAATAGTTTATTTGCATGTGTGATTATGTTTGTGAGTAACTTTTGGATGACATTCGGTGTGTAACAGGATGTATAGGTGTTTCACTACATTTGATGAGTGAATATATGTATGAGTGACTATATAGAACTGCTGGTGAATGAGTGGATGTGTATATAGATGGTGGTATTACTGAATTGGTTGTTGTAACTGGTATGAGTATCTCTATTTTTTTGAAAATTTTAGTTTCTATTTTTGAATATTTGTTTCAAGGGTTACATTACACTGAAAGGAGGTCTGTCACTCTGTTACAAGGACTCATACACACACTCATCTACCCATACAGTCCTGCACACATACTGTCTTCAACACATACAAACAGTGACTTACTCATTTATGCATCTATGCACTAAGCAATACGACCCACTGAATCATAAAGACACTCAGACACTCATACTCATACTCGAAAAAGAAATTAGTAACCCATATAGACACTCATGTAGCTACTCACCAGATTATGCAGTAGCTTATACACAAAGGGATAGACTGATGCAGATATTTACAAATTAACACATTACTCACTAACCCATGTATTTACTAAGATAAATGTAATCAGTGCATTATACAATCAATTTTACAAAAGAAATCATCCATTTAGACACTTATATACCAATTTATTCTTCCATCGACCTTCAGATATACATATATAAAACACATTTAAACTTTACAGAAACACACATTCACTGGATGATGTCATCAGTGATGTCATCAGTGATGTCATTTGAGATGTCATCAGTGATGTCATGAGTGATGTCACTGACCATGTCATGAGTGATGTAATATGTGACGTCATCAGCAGTGCATTGCAGGCGCGCAAGTTATAGTGAGTCCAACTAACTATAACGTGGGAATTTCAATGGTTTTATGTCAGTAAAATTTCCAGCTAACTATAACTGGTGTCAAACCTATGGATTTTTCAGTAAATTTAATAGGTTTTTTAAATGCTAATTCCTAACTATAACTGGTGTGAAACCTATGGTTTTTTCTGCGAATATACATATATATATATATATATATTCACTGAAAAAACCATAGGTTTCACACCAGTTATAGCTAGCTGGAAATTTTACTGATATAAAAGCATTGAAATTCCCACGTTATAGTTAGATGGACTCACTATAACTTGCGCGTGCAATGCACTGCTGATGACATCACATATTACATCACTCATGACATGGTCAGTGACATCACTCATGACATCACTGATGACACCATCCAGTGAATGTGTGTCTTTCTGAAAAATAAATATATTTTATATATGTATATGTAAAAGTTGATGGAAGAATAAATGTTTAAATAAGTGTCTAAATGGATGGTTTTTAAAAATTGATTGGTTAACTGGCTTAATAAGACATCATCAGCAGTGCATTGCACGCGCAAGTTATAGTGAGTCCATCTAACTATAACGTGGGAATTTCAATGGTTTTATATCAGTAAAATTTCCAGCTAACTATAACTGGTGTGAAACCTATGGTTTTTTCAGTGAATTTCATAGGTTTTTTAAATGCTAATTCCTTTGTATATCGAGTTTCTAACCTTTTTTTTTTTTTACAATTTGCTGTTTTTTTTTAAGTATTCATTTTTTTATATAATTTTTTTCTTTTGCGCTCTGGGTGCGCGCTCCGGGAAGCTTTCAGCTAAGCTCTCCGGTAAGCTTTTCCGTGAGCTCATCTGAAAGCGCACCCAGAGCGCAACTGTCGTTCGTGAAAAAAAATATGAATGAAAAGTTAATAATAATGCAAAACATTTCGTACCATACAAATAAAATTAGTTTTTTTTAATAAGGAAAATGATTATGCATTTCTATAAAAGATTGATGACGTCACTTCGGCGCGCAACGTAAGTGCCCTCGGAAGCGCCTACGTTCGCGGCGCATAAACGCACGCAAAAGCGCCTACGATCGCGCCACGTTTGCGCCCCGGAAGCGCCTACGATCGCGCTGCGTAAACGCACCGGAAGTGCTCCGGAGCGCGCAGCGTAAACGCGTCGGGTCATGTGACCCTAAAATAACACTTTTCATTGGTTGCTAACAGTTTTTTTTTACAATGAATGAAATCCCCACCCATTTCCTTCACTTCTTCTTTCAATTTGTGACTGAAAGACCTGCCTTTTTTGCTGTTCCATATTCCTTGATTAATCATGGCTGCCAGACCATCCAGCAGTGAAGATGACTCCAATGATTTCATTGATGAAGAGCCTCCTCAGCCGAAGGTCAAAGAACATTTCATCGGGAAATTTTTTAAGTTTCCAGACGACCAGAAGAAGGTGAATGCACCAAAAGTAGAGTGCAGGATCTGCAAACAGGTCCTGTCACGGGGTAACCCCCCCAAAAAATACTCTTTTGGCAACTTCACCATGATTCGCCATGTGGAGAGGAGGCACCCCCAGAATTTTGCCCGGGAAAGTGTCAGGGCTCTGGCACAAGAGGTTCCCAGAGATGGGGCCTCTACATCAACAGGAGGAGCAACTTCTTCTGGGAGAGAACAATCACAGGAGCAGGTAGCAAACATACAACCTGCATTTAACCATGGGGTCGTCAAATGCAGATACTGCAATCAACTCCTCACCTATGGGGAGCAAAGTGTCCTGCTCATGGTTCGAGCATTGGAGAACCATCGCTGCCCTTCCCACCCCTAATTTTTTTCTTTTCTTTTTGCTCCTGTTGAGCAGTTTCCATTCCCTGTTTTTGTTCCTGTTCAGTTAAAAGAAGAAAACCAAAAGTTCTTTTCAGAACTACCTCCAATTCTCATCAAAGAGCTATATTCTTAAAAAAATGAAGAGTAAGTGAAATATAGTGCATTGATAATTGAAAGGAGAATGAGTAAGAAAGAACAGAAAGGTATGAGAGGTGAAAGGAAGTGAAGTAGGAGGAATGAAAGAAGGTGAGTGTTAGAAAAGAAAGTTATGACACAGTGAATAAACTGGAGGCCTCATTTCTGAAAAGTGACGCATCGCTACGTGAAAACAGCGATGCGTCACTTTTCTGGACGCACTCCTTATGACATTCCAGATATGTCATATTTAATATATGACTAATCAATTCGCAAGGAGTTACAGATATGTCAGTATTTCTGACGTATCTGTAAACACAAAAGTAACGCATTGCAGGAGTGCGTCACAAAAGTGACGCAACTCCAGTAATGTGTCCTTTCACATGGAAAAAGCACCATGTGAAAGGTTTGCTGTGAAGCAGGCGCAAGATTTTGGCGCAACAGCATCCTAAAAGTGACGCACTGCGTCATTATTACCAAGCTTTTTGCAAGGAACACCCCCTCTGCATGCATTATACCTGACACTATTTTTAAAAAAGTGACGCATCTAGGTACATGGGTCACTTTTTAAAACTCTGCGCCACATTGTATCTGCATCAGGTATAATGTATGCAGAGGGGGCAATCCCTCGCAAAAAGCTTGGTAATAACGACGTACTGAAATCTATGAGATTTCTCTGCGTCACTTTTAGGATGCTGTTGCGTCAAAATCTTGCGCCTGCCTCGCGTCACTTTCATGTTTACAGATATGTGAGAAATACTGACGTATCTGTAACTCCTTGCAACATGATTCATCATACATTAAATATGACACATCTGGAATGTCATAAGGACTGTGGACAGAAAAGTGACGCATCACACCAGCAGTGTAATAAAATGTGCCTCGTTGCACTATATTTAAAGGATGCAACAGCATCCTAAAAGTGACGCAGTGAAATCTCAAACATTTCACTGCGTCGCTATTACAAAGCTTTTTGTGGGGGAACACCCCCTCTGCATGCATTATACCTCACGCAGATATAATGTGGCACTTGATTTTAAAAAGTGACCCATCTACCTAGATACGTCACTTTTTAAATATAACGCAACGAGGCACATTTTTTTACACCACTGGTGCGATGCGTCACTTTTCTGTGCGCACTCCTTATGACATTCCAAGTAACGCATTGCTGGAGTGCGTCACAAAAGTGACGCAACTCCAGTAATGCGTCCTTTCAAATGGGGAAAGCAGCATGTGAAAGGTCTTGCCTCAGTCTAACACCTGCTGTAAAGCAGGCACAAGATTTTGACGCAACAGCATCCTAAAACTGACGCAGTGAAATCTCAAAGATTTCACTGCGTCGCTATTACAAAGCTTTTTGCGGGAGAACACCCCCTCTGCATGCATTATACCTGACGCTATTTTTAAAAAGTGACGCATCTAGGTACATGGGTCACTTTTTAAAACTCTGCGCCACATTATATCTGCGTCAGGTATAATGTATGCAAAGGGGGCATTCCCCCGCAAAAAGCTTGGTAATAACGACATACTGAAATCTATAAGATTTCTCTGCGTCACTTTTAGGATGCTGTTGCGTCAAAATCTTGCACCTGCCTCGCATCACTTTTATGTTTACAGATATGTCAGAAATACTGACGTATCTGTAACTCCTTGCAACATGATTCGTCATACATTAAATATGACACATCTGGAATGTCATAAGGAGTGCGCACAGAAAAGTGACGCATAACACCAGCAGTGTAATAAAATGTGCCTCGTTGCACTATATTTAAAAAGTGACGCATCTAGATAGATGCGTCACTTTTTAAATATTGCATAACAATGCACATTTTTTTACACCGCTGGTGCGTCACAAAAATTGACGCACAGGAGGCGCAAAACTAACAGCGCAAGGCCTTCATAAATATGGTCCTGGATTTTCCCCGTGCTTCGCCGGTGCGCGTACCATGCGCTTCCCCCGCGCAAAACGAAAAAAAAAATTTAATGCCCTGCAGGACCCTATTTTAGTCCCTACATCAAACCTAGGGGGTCAGAGGGGGTCTACTCTTCCCCCTTATGGTCATTTGCCCCTTTTTTTTTCAAACCCCTTGTGTCTCGATTTTACCGAGACACAAGATGGCGGCCGCTCCAGACTGTTTAGAATGTTTACAGACACCCAAGAGCCAATCAGCTTTCTGCGCGCAAGTCGCGTATCGCGCCAGGAGCGCACTCAAGTGCGCGCACCGGAGAGCGCCTATAGATATATATATTTTTTTGAACCTAAATTACTCAAAATCCACTGGAGCACATATCTTGAGACATAGCAAAGGCACATCGGGCTACCAGTCCCTACAATTTTGCCAAGTTTGGTGTAAATCCATTCAGCCGTTCGGGCTAAAAGTGAAATTGACCGCCCTATGGAAATTAACATGGGGAAAATGCGTTTTGGGACCCCCCTTTTATCTCGGCCCCCGCTTGACGTATCCCCCCCAAACTTTCACGGAAGGACCGGAGCTCGACGAGGCCATTTTCAGGAAATTTTCAGGCAGATTCGTCAACCGGTGCCAAAGTTATTCCAAATAGAATTTTGAGATTTAACATTGAAAAAAATCCTAACTATAACTACCTACTGGCGACCGCCAGTAGGTAATATATATATATATATATATATATATATATATATATATATATATAGCACACTCCTCCGTTTTTAGCGAAAGAAATGGGCGCACACTCGCTGCCTTCCACAATTATTTTATTCGATCTTTAACAGCTTGGAAACAAACAACGATCAACGCGTTTCAGTGCTCCTGGCACCTTGCTCACGATCACGTGTTTACATTTTTTTGCTTCTTTTAAAGTAACCAATAACATAGATGTTACCTCACATCCTGTTTTACTCTAGGCATTGTGGTTATTGTAGTTTTTTTAAGTTTTTGAATAAAAAAGGAGTCTATTTGGTGAAGTTGGGTCCGCTAGTTCAGTGCTTATTACAATTGATAGTTTTGGACATTCATTGCATCATGAATATTTCTCGTTTTGAACCATGTTCTTGTTGTTTATATCCCTCCAGTGGGATTACTTGACTAGCAGCCAGTTTATCAGAGATCCCATGAAGGGCCATTGCATGTTTCTGACCCTGTAGTTCATTTTGTTGTTCTCCTGTCCTTCCATGCATGTGTCATGTGTCGTTCATCTCTCTTGGCTCTTCACCAGCTCCTTGTGATTTCTTACACGAGGTGGATGTACAACTCCTCCGATTGGTTCAGGCCATGTGGATGTAAGGTTCTGAAATTTAGGATGTGTCGCGATTCTTTTTTGCGCATGATTTTTTCACGATCTCCTCCCCGTATGTTCTTCGGTATGGTCTCTATCCCGAAGAATTTTAGTTTTTGCCAATCAGCATTGTGCTTCTGCTCCATGTGTTTTGCCACCGCATTTGCTCTGTCCTTGTGTGTCGTGGCTCTTGCATGTTCCATTATCCGCTTTTTGAGCTCTCCCTTGGTGCTTCCTACATACATCAGGGGGCATGGGCATACTACGCCATAGACCGTGAAATCTGTCGTGCAAGTGATTAGTTGTTTTATCTGCCATTTTTTGTTGTCAGGTAGCGGTATTTCTTTGGTGGGTTTGGCAATTTGGCACATTTTACAGTTGTAGCATTTTACAAAGCCTGTGGTTTTCAACCATTCTTTCTTTTTGCTTGTGCTGCAATGGCTGTGGATCAGTTGATCTTTCAGATTTGGGGCTCTTCTATAGGTCACCTCCGGATGTGAGCCCACTATTTTTCCTACTGTATCATCTAGATGGAGTATTTTCCAATTTTTTCTCATTATTTTTACAAGTTCTTTGCTGTTTTCTGAGTAATCCATAATTAGTCGAATTGGTTCTCGTGTACATTTTTCTTTTCCAATTGACTTTGTCAGACACTCCTGTCTTGTTTTTGCGTTTGCCTTTTGCCAGCACTTTTCAATATTTCCCCAATTGTATTGACGATTTTTAAATCTTTGTTTTGCTTTGGTGCTGTGTTCCTGCCATTCTGTGTCTTCACTGCATATCCTCCTGATTCGGAGGAACTCTCCATAGGGTATACTGGAGATAAGGGATGCTTGGTGGCAACTCGTTGCTTCCAATGTAGCATTGGTGGCTGTTGCTTTTCTGTGAAGCGTCGTGTGGATATGGTTTTCCTTGACATAAATACGAGTGTCCAGAAAGGTGATTTCGGTGTTGCTGATCTCGTAAGTGAAGGATAATCCGGTCGTTCTTGTGTTGATGATGTTGAAATACTCCTGGAATTCATCTTTAGTTCCTTCCCAAATAATCAGCAGGTCGTCTATGAACCTTATCCAACACATGACCTTACTTGTGAATTTGTCAAATTCTGGTGCCCAAGCTATCTCCTTTTCCCAGTACCCCATCGTGAGACAGGCGTAATTGGGACTGAATGAAAAACCCATTGCGGTTCCGCTGCATTGTCTGTATATTTCTTCACCGAACAGACAAATTCACAAGTAAGGTCATGTGTTGGATAAGGTTCATAGACGACCTGCTGATTATTTGGGAAGGAACTAAAGATGAATTCCAGGAGTATTTCAACATCATCAACACAAGAACGACCAGATTATCCTTCACTTACGAGATCAGCAACACCGAAATCACCTTTCTGGACACTCGTATTTATGTCAAGGAAAACCATATCCACACGACGCTTCACAGAAAAGCAACAGCCACCAATGCTACATTGGAAGCAACGAGTTGCCACCAAGCATCCCTTATCTCCAGTATACCCTATGGAGAGTTCCTCCGAATCAGGAGGATATGCAGTGAAGACACAGAATGGCAGGAACACAGCACCAAAGCAAAACAAAGATTTAAAAATCGTCAATACAATTGGGGAAATATTGAAAAGTGCTGGCAAAAGGCAAACGCAAAAACAAGACAGGAGTGTCTGACAAAGTCAATTGGAAAAGAAAAATGTACACGAGAACCAATTCGACTAATTATGGATTACTCAGAAAACAGCAAAGAACTTGTAAAAATAATGAGAAAAAATTGGAAAATACTCCATCTAGATGATACAGTAGGAAAAATAGTGGGCTCACATCCGGAGGTGACCTATAGAAGAGCCCCAAATCTGAAAGATCAACTGATCCACAGCCATTGCAGCACAAGCAAAAAGAAAGAATGGTTGAAAACCACAGGCTTTGTAAAATGCTACAACTGTAAAATGTGCCAAATTGCCAAACCCACCAAAGAAATACCGCTACCTGACAACAAAAAATGGCAGATAAAACAACTAATCACTTGCACGACAGATTTCACGGTCTATGGCGTAGTATGCCCATGCCCCCTGATGTATGTAGGAAGCACCAAGGGAGAGCTCAAAAAGCGGATAATGGAACATGCAAGAGCCACGACACACAAGGACAGAGCAAATGCGGTGGCAAAACACATGGAGCAGAAGCACAATGCTGATTGGCAAAAACTAAAATTCTTCGGGATAGAGACCATACCGAAGAACATACGGGGAGGAGATCGTGAAAAAATCATGCGCAAAAAAGAATCGCAACACATCCTAAATTTCAGAACCTTACATCCACATGGCCTGAACCAATCGGAGGAGTTGTACATCCACCTCGTGTAAGAAATCACAAGGAGCTGGTGAAGAGCCAAGAGAGATGAACGACACATGACACATGCATGGAAGGACAGGAGAACAACAAAATGAACTACAGGGTCAGAAACATGCAATGGCCCTTCATGGGATCTCTGATAAACTGGCTGCTAGTCAAGTAATCCCACTGGAGGGATATAAACAACAAGAACATGGTTCAAAACGAGAAATATTCATGATGCAATGAATGTCCAAAACTATCAATTGTAATAAGCACTGAACTAGCGGACCCAACTTCACCAAATAGACTCCTTTTTTATTCAAAAACTTAAAAAAACTACAATAACCACAATGCCTAGAGTAAAACAGGATGTGAGGTAACATCTATGTTATTGGTTACTTTAAAAGAAGCAAAAAAATGTAAACAAGTGATCGTGAGCAAGGTGCCAGGAGCACTGAAACGCGTTGATCGTTGTTTGTTTCCAAGCTGTTAAAGATCGAATAAAATAATTGTGGAAGGCAGCGAGTGTGCGCCCATTTCTTTCGCTAAAAACGGAGGAGTGTGCTATATTGAACGGCGAGGTTCCGCCGTAGGGAAACGCACCCACATCGAGCGCTCGAAGTGGCTGGGAAAGCAGGAACCGGCGTGTGAAGATATATATATATATATATATATATATATATATATATATATATATATATATATATATATATATATATATATATATATATATATATATATATATATATATATATATATGTATATATATATTACCTACTGGCGGTCGCCAGTAGGTATATATAGTTAGGATTTTTTCTCTATGGGATTTTTGAAAATTCTATGTCTAATAACTTTGGCGTTTGTGGACGGAATTGGCTGAAATTTACAGGAAAATGGAACATTTTGTTTCTGAGCAGCCCCTGACAATTTGGGGGGGTTTCATCAAGGGGGGGCCGAGAAAAAAGGGGGGCCCCAAAACGTGTTTTTCCCATGTTAATTTCCATAGGGCGGTTGGCCTCACTTTTAGCTCGAACGGCTGAATGGATTTGCACGAAACTTGGCAAAATTGTAGGGACTGTTAGCCCGATGTGCCTTTGCTAGGTCTCAATATATGTGCTCCAGTGGATTTTGAGTAATTTAGGTTCAAAAAAAGATATATATATCTGGGCGGAGCCTAACCACATATCTGATCTGATTGGCTGTCAGCACTTCATCCAAGAAGTGTTGGCAGCCATCTTGGGACCAATATACATGATAGCACCTCATTAAAAAGCATTGTAGTTAATAGAGGGTTTTAGGACTTTAGTTACATTATAAATCATTTGTTGATGGTACCATACTCGTTTTAGGAATTGTGGTGGGTTGTAAGGTGATTTTACCATGTGAAAAAACCTTCTGCTGTGATATCATGAATATTGTTTGAAAGAAAACTAATATCTCATGATTTTCCCACAGTGGTTTGGAAGGGGATCTATAAGCTAAACTGAAAGCATATTTTCTGTAAATTCACATTATCTTTCTCAGTCATTTGAAAATGAAGTCTGACATTCTCAGTAAAACATGTACATCCAACAAGGACAGAGACTGTCAGTTGATTCCTTTGTGTTCTACTGCAGCCTCCTAGAGTGTTCTAAAGAACAACTAGAGAGCTAACAGTCCTACTTATTACAAAGGTATGGCACACCTGAAGCCATCTTGATTGGAATAAAGTGGTAACTCTTAAAACATTTAATTTAAAAAGAAACAACATGAGGGGGTATATTTTGCCATAGAAAGTATGATTAGTGCTGCAGAATGAAAAATTAGGGCACATTTTGAGTGACTTCTCAAATCCTTTTCTATTTCATTAAAACATTCTGACATGCAGTCTCCCAAAATGGCCACCAGAGACAGAAGAGCCCAAATGTAGCCCAAATATCACCCAGATGTAGCCCAAGTATAGCCCAATGACAGATTGTCCCAGAGTGTTCTAAAGAACAACTAGAGCGCTAACAGTCCTACTTATTACAAAGGTATGGCACACCTGAAGCCATCTTGATTGGAATAAAGTGGTAACTCTTAAAACATTTAATTTAAAAAGAAACAACATGAGGGGGTATATTTTGCCATAGAAAGTATGATTAGTGCTGTAGAATGAAAAATTAGGGCACATTTTGAGTGACTTCTCAAATCCTTTTCTATTTCATTAAAACATTGTGACATGCAGTCTCCCAAAATGGCCACCAGAGACAAAAGAGCCCAAATGTAGCCCAAATATCACCCAGATGTAGCCCAAGTATAGCCCAATGACAGAATGTCCCAGAGTGTTCTAAAGAACAACTAGAGCGCTAACAGTCCTACTTATTACAAAGGTAAAGCACACCTGGAGCCATCGTGATGGGAATAAAGTGGTAACTCTTAAAACATTTAATTTAAAAAGGAACAAAATGAGGGGGTATATTATGCAATAGAAGGTATTATTAGTGCTGCAGAAAGAAAAATTAGGGCACATTTTGAGTGACTTTTCAAATCCTCTTCTATTTCATTAAAAAATTCTGACATGCAGTCTCCCAAAATGGCCACCAGAGAGAAAAGAGCCCAAATGTAGCCCAAATATCACCCAGATGTAGCCCAAGTATAGCCCAATGACAGAATGTCCCAGAGTGTTCTAAAGAACAACTAGAGCGCTAACAGTCCTACTTATTACAAAGGTATGGCACACCTGAAGCCATCTTGATTGGAATAAAGTGGTAACTCTTAAAACATTTAATTTAAAAAGGAATAAAATGAGGGGGTATATTTTGACATATGAATTATGATTAGTGCTGCAGAAAGAAAAATTAGGGCACATTTTGAGTGACTTTTCAAACCCTCTTCAATTTCATTAAAAAAATTCTGACATGCAGACTGAAACATGCACTTTGAATACCAGCAGCAGACGTCCCTGGTGAGCAGTAGCTTTACTACAGTGATCTAATGTGCAACTAGAGTGCTAACATTCAGAATTTATGGCAAATGTGTGACACATCTGAATGCCTTCTTGATGGAACCAAAGTAAACAAGCATTGAAAATGCAATAGATCTCGCCCTCGTTTAAGTTAAAGCCATTCTGTTTGTAATGAGGTGGCTTTTTAGCTTTGCTTTTATTAGTGTTTTTTCAACTTTCATGTAAATAACATGCATCTGTATGCATATAAGTATATGTATGCATGCATTTATGTTTGTATTTATATAGATATACAGATGATATATGTTTATATATGTATGTATATATATATATTCACTGAAAAAAACATAGGTTATAGACCATATATAGTTAGGAATTAGCATTTACAAAACCTTGAAAATTCACTGAAAAAACCATAGGTTATAGACCATATATAGTTAGGAATTAGCATTTACAAAACCTTGAAAATTCACTGAAAAAACCATAGGTTATAGACCATATATAGTTAGGAATTCGCATTTACAAAACCTTATTTTACTCACACAAAACCATTGAAATTCCATATATAGTTAGTTGCACTAACTATATATCGCGCACCCGCAATCCACTGCTGATGATGTCACATATTACATCATTCATGACATGGTCAGTGACATCACTGATGACATCACTGATGACATCTCAAATGACATCACTGATGACAACATCCAGTGACTGTATGTTTCTGTAAAGTTAAAATATGTCTTACATATTGAAGAATGAGTGGATGTATAAGTGTCTGGATGAAGGATTTAGTAGGTGCATGACTGACTGTATGAGTGAGTGATTAAATGTGTCTCACTGAGTGCATGGGTTAGTGACTAAACTGTCATAATTTGTGCATCATTATGTCTGTTGTTCTGTAAACTGTTGCATGTGTTGATAAGTAGCTATATGAGTAACTATATGGGTTATTGATTGGTTGCCCAAGTATTTGTATGGGAGACTGAGTGTGTGTGTGGGTGGCTGGAAGGTGTATGACTCTGTGCATAGATGTGTGAGCAGTTGATTCACTAGATGTATGGTTTCAAAAGTGCATGTGGAAACAGCTGTATGGGCGGTTGACTGTGTGCATGAGTGTATTGGTGAGTGAATGGATATCTCAGTGCTACATGTCAAAGTAAGTACATATGTAAAACACAGTACATGTGAGAGTTGACATATATAAATAACTGTGCATAAGAGCCAGTGAATGTGTGAGTGGCTGTATGGATCATTGTGAACTTGTATCAGGGATTGTATAAGAGAGTAAATATGTGTTAGTATATGTTTGAATAAGTAAAGTTTGTATAACTGTATAGTTGAGGAAATGGAGCTGTGATTGATTCTTTGCATGACTGACTAGGTGTGTGAGTAACTCCATGGATGAGTGACAGTCTGTGAGTGTCTGTTTACACTGATTGTATCTAAGGTTATATTAGAGTCTGAAGAGGTTCATCGTATTATCACATGAATGATATCATCAGTGATGTGATCAGTAATGTCAAATGAGATGTCATCAGTGATGTCATCAGTGATGTCATTTGAGATGTTATCAGTGATGTCATTTGAGATGCCATCAGTGATGTCATCAGTGATGTCACTGACCATGTCATGAATGATGTAATATGTGACATCATCAGCAGTGGATTGCGGGTGCGCGATATATAGTTAGTGCAACTAACTATATATGGAATTTCAATGGTTTTGTGTGAGTAAAATAAGGTTTTGTAAATGCGAATTCCTAACTATATATGGTCTATAACCTATGGTTTTTTCAGTGAATATATATATATATATTACCTACTGGCGGTCGCCAGTAGGTATATATAGTTAGGATTTTTTTCCTATGGGATTTCTGAAAATTCTATGTCGAATACATTTGGTGTTTCTGTACGGAATTGGCTGATATTTTCAAAAAATGGCACATTTTGTTTCTGAGCAGCCCCTGAAAATTTGGGGGGGTTTTGTCAAGGGGGGGCCGAGAAAAAAGGGGGGTCCCAAAACGCGTTTTTCCCATTCATTTTTCCATAGGGCGGTTGGAATCACTTTTAGCTCGAATGGCTGAATGGATTTACACGAAACTTGGCAAATTTGTAGATATGGTTTGCCCGACGTGCCTTTGCTATGTCTCAATATATGTGCTCCAGTGGATTTTGAGAAATTAATGTTTTAAAAAACAGATATATCTGTAACAGCACTCGTGTTAGCGCTCCGGTTCGCGTACCTGACGCGTAACGGAACTTCGCGAGGAGAAGCGGATTGGCTCCCCGGTGATTGTGAACATTCTAAACAGTCCGGAGCGGCCGCCATCTTGTGTCTCAGTAGGATCTAGACACAAGATGTGGCAAAAACAAAGGGGGAAATGAGCATAAGGGGGCGGAGTACATCCTCCCTGACCCCCTAGGTTTGATGAGGGGGCTTTAGAAGGGCCCCGCGGGGTAAAAAAAAATATATATATTTTTGTTTTTTTTGTGGGGGGAGCGCTCGGTACATGCACCGGGAAGCGGTCCGGGAAGCGTAATATTGGGAAAATAGGATGAAAGAATGTTCAAATATTGTATGTTTATTGATTGTTCTTTTTGTTTTTTTTTATTTTTTTATTTAAGTACCAACATGTAGGTACCAATGCAGAGTCTAAAAATAAAAATACACGGTTTTCTTTGTAAATATCTTGCATGTTGTTTCAGAAGTTATTGTGGTATATGGAATTCATAGCGTAGTCTGTCAGGAAAGCAGAAACACCATGGAGGCAGGAGATGATAAAGAGATGTTAAATACACATTGGACATAATATAGTGGAAGAAATGAAGTAACTATGAGCAAACTTACTATGTAACACAACAAAGTTGCACAGTATATTTAAAGTCTGACTTTACATTATAATCAATTTGCTACTAGTTTACAAAATACATATAAAAATGAATAATGTCTCAAACAATTTTTGCATTATTAAATATAAATTTATTTTTCTGATTCGTTTTCAAAATTTAAAAGAACTTCTAATAATTCAGAATTTTTTTCATTTTCAATTAGGAAATCTACTGATTCTACACATTGCAGAAGTTCAAAGTCCCGTGATTCATCATAGAATTCAGAGTCAATTTCTGTATCTGTGTTGCTTCCTGCAACAATTTCCAAGTTAGTTTTGTTCTCGCATTCCATTTTTGTGCTGTAAAATGAATTTTAAAAAAATGTATCAGTACAGATAGGGCACTGTTGGGTTTAAGTACAGACAGGTAGTTTGGTTTTTTAAACAGTGATTTTATCTTTAAATCAAAGACATTTATAGAGCGCACTACCTACCCGTAGGGTCTCTTTGGGCAGTGTATGGTATCAGACTGGAAGTAGAAATATAAAAAATGTATGTGATAAAGCCTACGTTAATTCTTAATTATACAAGACAAGCCTAACTCCATCCATAACTAAAACAGAGAAGTCTATCTTATTCTATAACTATTACAGAGGGTTAGTATATAACTATCAGAAAATGTTTTCCTAATTAACTTAAAGTGCAGAACATACTTCAGTTTTTTAAAATAACATCTTACCTTTCAAAAAGAAGTTTAAGTTCTCAGTTGAAATGCACTTGATATGTACTTCAGGAAGTAGTAGTCAAAATGGCTGTGTTTCTCTCTCTTTCTTTATATATATTCAGGTACATAACCAATCAAATGTCATGAAATAATAGAAGATATTGAAAGTAGCATTTTGATTGGTTGTCCATTCTAACACTTCATAAGTGTTTTTGTTAGGTAATTTACCTCAGGATATTTAGTCAGGCTTACAGCATAATTTTTTCAATGGAATTCCATCAAATTTGGGTAAATGGTAGGGACTGCTATGTAGTAGGGCCTATTCTATATTTGATGAAAGTGTCTGTAGTGGTTTTTCTGTAAATTACTTTCCCACCTTTTTTTATCAAGCGCTTACCGGTGCGCTCCCCGGTACGCGAACCGGCAGCGTTACGGGAGTCCTCCATTTTGTGTATCGGTAGAATTGAAAAATAAAAATTTTGAAAATTTCGCGGGGAAGTGCCCGGTACGCGCACCGGTAAGCGAACCGGGGAGTGTACTTTGGTGAAGAAAAAAAAATAAAAAAAGATAAACGTTTTGAATGATCAGAGGTAGGGTAGCTCTGAAAAGAGCTATTGGGTTCTGTGGCTAATTTAGGTACCTACAAGTGGGATCCAATGCACACTTTTAAATAAAGGACGAATATTCTATTACCTTCATCGGAGAAGTGCACACCATCTCTTCTGTAGATGTGTTGAATGTTGGAACGCAAGTTATTATTGTATATTAAACCCATTCCATAGTCTCTCATGTAAGCAGAAATAGATTTATTCATATGTTTCCGTACTTTCTCAAATTGTGGAAAAAATTGGTTGGACAACTTACATTTCTGTCTTTGACATATATTGGAATATACCAAGGCAGTTTGGGGAAAAAGTGTCATCAAATGAAGAAATGTGTTCTTTAAAAGCATTTCAAGATCTTCCCCAGTCATAGTGCCCACATCATTTCCACCACAGTGCACTATTAAGAGGTCAGGGTTTGGCAGATGCATAATTTTTTTCAATTAATACATATAAAATATATTTCTCCTTTAAAAGAAGAATACATTTTACAGCTTTTGATATTTGCTATTAAAAAACCATTGAAATTCACTGAAAAAACCATAGGTTATAGACCATATATAGTTAGGAATTAACATTTACAAAACCTTAAAAATTCACTGAAAAAACCATAGGTTATAGACCATATATAGTTAGGGATTAGCATTTACAAAACCTTATTTTACTCGCACAAAACCATTGAAATTCGTATATATAGTTAGTTTCACTAACTATACATCGCGCACCCGCAATCCACTGCTAATGATGTCACATATTACATCATTCATGACATGGTCAGTGGCATCACTGATGACATCACTGATGACATCTCAAATGACATCACTGATGACATCACTGATGACATCTCATTTGACATTACTGATTACACCTAGTCAGTCATACAAAGAATTAATCACACCTCCATTTCCTCAACTATACAGTTATACACACCTTACTTATTACAACATATACTAACACATATTTACTCTTTTATAAAATCCTTGATTGAAGTTCACAATGATCCATACAGCCACTCGCACATTCACTGGCTCTTATGCACAGTTATATATATATGTCAACTCTCACATGTACTGTGTTTTACATATGTACTTACTTTGACATGTAGCACTGAGATATCCATTCACTCACCAATACACTCATGCACACAGTCAACCGCCCATACAGCTGTTTCCACATGCACTTTTGAAGTCATACATCTAGTGAATCAACTGCTCACACATCTATGCACAGAGTCATACCCCTCCCAGCCACCCACACACATACTCAGTCTCCCATACAAATACTTGGACAACCAATCAATAACCCATATACTTACTCATATAGCTACTGATCAACACATGCAGCAGTTTACAGAACAACAGACATAATGATGCACAAATTAAGACAGTTTAGTCACTAACCCATGCAATCAGTGAGACACATTTAATCACTCACTCATACAGTCAGTCATGCACCTACTAAATCCTTCATCCAGACATTTATACATCCACTCATTCTTCAATAAGTAAGACATATTTTAACTTTACAGAAACATACAGTCACTGGATGTTGTCATCAGTGATGTCATTTGAGATGTCATCAGTGATGTCATCAGTGATGTCACTGACCATGTCATGAATGATGTAATATGTGACATCATTAGCAGTGGATTGCGGGTGCGCGATATATAGTTAGTGGAACTAACTATATATACGAATTTCAATGGTTTTGTGCGAGTACAATAAGGTTTTGTAAAGGCTAATCCCTAACTATATATGGTCTATAACCTATGGTTTTTTCAGTGAATTTTTAAGGTTTTGTAAATGTTAATTCCTAACTATATATGGTCTATAACCTATGGTTTTTTCAGTGAATATATATATATATATATATATATATATATATATATATATATATATATATATATATATATATATATATATATATATATATATATATATATATATATATATTACCTACTGGCGGTCGCCAGTAGGTATATATAGTTAGGATTTTTTCTCTATGGGATTTTTGAAAATTCTATGTCTAATAACTTTGGCGTTTGTGGACGGAATTGGCTGAAATTTTCAGGAAAATTGAACATTTTGTTTCTGAGCAGCCCCTGACAATTTGGGGGGGGGGGTTTCATCAAGGGGGGGCCAAGAAAAAAGGGGGTCCCAAAACGCGTTTTTCCCATGTTAATTTCCAAAGGGCGGTTGGCCTCACTTTTACCTCGAACGGCTGAATGGATTTGCACGAAACTTGGCAAAATTGTAGGGACTGTTAGTCCGATGTGCCTTTGCTAGGTCTCAATCTATGTGCTCCAGTGGATTTTGAGTAATTTAGGTTCAATAAAAGATATATATCTGGGCGGAGCCTAACCACACATCTGATCTGATTGGCTGTCAGCACTTCATCCAAGAAGTGTTGGCAGCCATCTTGGGACCAATATACATGATAGCACCTCATTAAAAAGCATTGTAGTTAATAGAGGGTTTTAGGACTTTAGTTACATTATAAATCATTTGTTGATGGTACCATACTCGTTTTAGGAATTGTGGTGGGTTCTAAGGTGATTTTACCATGTGAAAAAACCTTCTGCTGTGATATCATGAATATTGTTTGAAAGAAAACTAATATCTCATGATTTTCCCACATTGGTTTGGAAGGGGATCTATAAGCTAAACTGAAAGCATATTATCTGTAAATTCACATTATCTTTCTCAGTCATGTGAAAATGAAGTCTGACATTCTCAGTAAAACATGTACATCCAACAAGGACAGAGACTGTCAGTTGATTCCTTTGTGTTCTACTGCAGCCTCCTAGAGTGTTCTAAAGAACAACTAGAGCGCTAACAGTCCTACTTATTACAAAGGTATGGCACACCTGAAGCCATCTTGATTGGAATAAAGTGGTAACTCTTAAAACATTTAATTTAAAAAGAAACAACATGAGGGGGTATATTTTGCCATAGAAAGTATGATTAGTGCTGCAGAATGAAAAATTAGGGCACATTTTGAGTGACTTCTCAAATCCTTTTCTATTTCATTAAAACATTCTGACATGCAGTCTCCCAAAATGGCCACCAGAGACAAAAGAGCACAAATGTAGCCCAAATATCACCCAGATGTAGCCCAAGTATAGCCCAATGACAGAATGTCCCAGAGTGTTCTAAAGAACAACTAGAGCGCTAACAGTCCTACTTATTACAAAGGTATGGCACACCTGAAGCCATCTTGATTGGAATAAAGTGGTAACTCTTAAAACATTTAATTTAAAAAGAAACAACATGAGGGGGTATATTTTGCCATAGAAAGTATGATTAGTGCTGCAGAATGAAAAATTAGGGCACATTTTGAGTGACTTCTCAAATCCTTTTCTATTTCATTAAAACATTCTGACATGCAGTCTCCCAAAATGGCCACCAGAGACAAAAGAGCCCAAATGTAGCCCAAATATCACCCAGATGTAGCCCAAGTATAGCCCAATGACAGAATGTCCCAGAGTGTTCTAAGGAACAACTAGAGCGCTAACAGTCCTACTTATTACAAAGGTATAGCACACCTGGAGCCATCGTGATGGGAATAAAGTGGTAACTTTTAAAACATTTAATTTAAAAAGGAACAAAATGAGGGGGTATATTATGCAATAGAAGGTATTATTAGTGCTGCAGAAAGAAAAATTAGGGCACATTTTGAGTGACTTTTCAAATCCTCTTCTATTTCATAAAAAAATTCTGACATGCAGTCTCCCAAAATGGCCACCAGAGACAAAAGAGCCGAAATGTAGCCCAAATATCACCCAGATGTAGCCCAAGTATAGCCCAATGACAGAATGTACCAGAGTGTTCTAAAGAACAACTAGAGCGCTAACAGTCCTACTTATTACAAAGGTATGGCACACCTGAAGCCATCTTGATTGGAATAAAGTGGTAACTCTTAAAAATGTAATTTAAAAAGGAACAAAATGAGGGGGTATATTTTGCCATATGAATTATGATTAGGGCTCCCGGTTTTATGGTATTTATTTTTTTACCATTTCCGTCTGTATTTATCCATATTTATTTTTTTGTCATTTTATCTGTATTTATCCACATTTATTTTTGTCACAAGCAAAAGAAGATGCTGCAGCTAGTATTTTTTCTTATTTATGCGAGAGAGGGGCTATGGAGAGATTGTAAGAACTTCACACACTAAGAAAGTTACCAAATCAAACTGAAAACACTGAAAGTTAGAACATTCTATTTCAAACAAAAAGTGTGCATTTAATGACAGAATTCCAGGGAACTTTAAGCAAGTAACGTACCGTGTTCGAAGAGGGAGGGATGGGGGGGGGGGGCAGCCTCTCTTTTGGCAATGTTTGACATTTTTGTTATTGGACTGGCATCAAACTGTGTTACAAAATCTCTCTTGGAAGTTACCTGCTGCAACCCGTTCTAACTCTTCATGATGCAAAGAGCAAGCGCAGCGTTATTGAGGAAGATTAGAATAGGAATAAAAGTCATGAAAGCAAATGGCAAATGACTTCTGCAAAGGCAACATTTAAGGAAGGAGACTGCGATCCACACATCTAGTTGCACAGAAACAGCTGGCATTACACATGGAAACAGTTAACAAAAAATATAAAGGAAGGAAGAAAGAATTTAATGTTTTCTTGAAATGGGGTCACAATCATGCTTGTACAATAGCGGTATGTCATTTTTTTTAAAGTCCTCAATGCCTGCCACCTGCAACAAAGCACGCCGCTACCATCTAACAGGTCTCTGCCTTGCGCCAATGATTGCCATTCACAGGCGATCTTATTGGCACTGACCCCAGCAGGCCCCGCCAGATGAGGCATAAAGCTTTCTATCAGGGAGCCGGCCTGCTAATGCACAAATTAACACCTCGTCCTCGCCAATTAGGCATCCTATGATGGGCACAGTGTTGTTTAAAACCTTGGCTGCTCGCACTTCTTACTGCGACCCCTCCCCCCTTAATGTGTCACACCTACTGCCATCTGCGGCCTTGTGTGACTTAACAGTACTCTTAAATAGGCCGTAGTGGTGTAGATTACTGAGAGGGGCTGCCGATGTAAACCTGGGCAGGAGTGGGGCTGCGGCGCACAGTTTATTAGTATTTTCCCGTTTTTAACTTATAAATGCAGACAGTGGAAAATAGTTTTCCGTCTGTATTTATATGTAAAATTCCGTTTAAACGGAAAACCGGGAGCCTTAATTATGATTAGTGCTGCAGAAAGAAAAATTAGGGCACATTTTGAGTGACTTCTCAAACCCTCTTCAATTTCATTAAAAAATTCTGACATACAGTCTCCCAAGATGGCCACCAGAGACAAAAGAGCCTAAATGTAGCCCAAATATCACCCAGATGTACCCCAAGTATAGCCCAATGACAGAATGTCCCAGAGTGTTCTAAAGAACAACTAGAGCGCTAACAGTCTTATTATGACAAAAGTATGGCACACCAGAAGCCATCTTGATTGGAATGAAGTGGTAAGTCTGAAAACACTCAATTTAAAAAGGAACAACATGAGGGGGTTAATTTTGCCATAGAAAGTATGATTAGTGCTTCAGAAATAAAAATTAGGGATCATTTTGAGTGACTTCTCAAATCCTCTTCTATTTCATTAAAAAAATTCTGACATGCAAACTGAAACATGCACTTTGAATACCAGCAGCAGACGTCTCTGGTGAGCAGTAGCTTTACTACAGTGATCTAATGTGCAACTAGAGTGCTAACATTCAGAATTTATGGCAAATGTGTGACACATCTGAATGCCTTCTTGATGGAACCAAAGTAAACAAGCATTGAAAATGCAATAGATCTCGCCCTCGTTTAAGTTAAAGCCATTCTGTTTGTAATGAGGTGGCTTTTTAGCTTTTCTTTTATTAGTGTTTTTTCAACTTTCATGTAAATAACATGCATCTGTATGCATATAAGTATATGTATGCATGCATTTATGTTTGTATTTATATAGATATACAGATGATATATGTTTATATATGTATGTATATATATATATTCACTGAAAAAACCATAGGCTATAGACCATATATAGTTAGGAATTAGCATTTATAAAACCTTGAAAATTCACTGAAAAAACCATAGGTTATAGACCATATATAGTTAGGAATTAGCATTTACAAAACCTTGAAAATTCACTGAAAAAACCATAGGTTATAGACCATATATAGTTAGGAATTCGCATTTACAAAACCTTATTTTACTCACACAAAACCATTGAAATTCCATATATAGTTAGTTGCACTAACTATATATCGCGCACCCGCAATCCACTGCTGATGATGTCACATATTACATCATTCATGACATGGTCAGTGACATCACTGATGACATCACTGATGACATCTCAAATGACATCACTGATGACAACATCCAGTGACTGTATGTTTCTGTAAAGTTAAAATATGTCTTACATATTGAAGAATGAGTGGATGTATAAGTGTCTGGATGAAGGATTTAGTAGGTGTATGACTGACTGTATGAGTGAATGATTAAATGTGTCTCACTGAGTGCATGGGTTAGTGACTAAACTGTCTTAATTTGTGCATCATTATGTCTGTTGTTCTGTAAACTGTTGCATGTGTTGATAAGTAGCTATATGAGTAACTATATGGGTTATTGATTGGTTGCCCAAGTATTTGTATGGGAGACTGAGTGTGTGTGTGGGTGGCTGGGAGGTGTATGACTCTGTGCATAGATGTGTGAGCAGTTGATTCACTAGATGTATGGTTTCAAAAGTGCATGTGGAAACAGCTGTATGGGCGGTTGACTGTGTGCATGAGTGTATTGGTGAGTGAATGGATATCTCAGTGCTACATGTCAAAGTAAGTACATATGTAAAACACAGTACATGTGAGAGTTGACATATATAAATAACTGTGCATAAGAGCCAGTGAATGTGTGAGTGGCTGTATGGATCATTGTGAACTTGTATCAGGGATTGTATAAGAGAGTAAATATGTGTTAGTATATGTTTGAATAAGTAAGGTTTGTATAACTGTATAGTTGAGGAAATGGAGGTGTGATTGATTCTTTGCATGACTGACTAGGTGTGTGAGTAACTCCATGGATGAGTGACAGTCTGTGAGTGTCTGTTTACACTGATTGTATCTAAGGTTATAATAGAGTCTGAAGAGGTTCATCGTATTATCACATGAATGATATCATCAGTGATGTGGTCAGTAATGTCAAATGAGATGTCATCAGTGATGTCATCAGTGATGTCATTTGAGATGTCATCAGTGATGTCATTTGAGATGTCATCAGTGATGTCATCAGTGATGTCACTGACCATGTCATGAATGATGTAATATGTGACATCATCAGCAGTGGATTGCGGGTGCGCGATATATAGTTAGTGCAACTAACTATATATGGAATTTAAATGGTTTTGTGCGAGTAAAATAAGGTTTTGTAAATGCGAATTCCTAACTATATATGGTCTATAACCTATGGTTTTTTCAGTGAATTTTCAAGGTTTTGTAAATGCTAATTCCTAACTATATATGGTCTATAACCTATGTTTTTTTCAGTGAATATATATATATATATATATATATATATATATATATATATATATATATATATATATATATATATATATATATATATATATATATATATATATATATATATATATATACTCACAGAGAAAACCATAGGTTATAGACCATATATAGTTAGGAATTTGCATTTACAAAACCTTGAAAATTCACTGAAAAAACCATAGGTTATAGACCATATATAGTTAGGGATTAGCATTTAAAAAACCTTATTTTATGTGCACAAAACCATTGAAATTCCTTATATAGTTAGTTGCACTAACTATATATCGCGGACCCGCAATCCACTGCTAATGATGTCACATATTACATCATTCATGACATGGTCAGTGACATCACTGATGACATCACTGATCAATCAATCAATCAATCAGTGACACTTATAAAGCGCGCTACATACCCGTAGGGTCTCAAGGCGCTGGGGGGGGGGGGAGCCGCTACTGCTCGAACAGCCAGGTCTTCAGCTTCTTCCTGAAGGAGAGGTGGTCTTGGGTCAGGCGCAGGTCGGTCGGGAGGGAGTTCCAGGTCTTGGCGGCCAGGTAGGAGAAGGACCTTCCTCCTGTGGTCGCTCTTCGGATGCGGGGGACGGCGGCGAGGGCGTGGTTGGCTGAGCGGAGGTGGCGTTTGGGAGCGTAGAAGTTGACTCGGCTGTTGAGGTAGCTCGGGCCTTGGTCGTGTAGGGCTTTGTGTGCGTGGGTGAGGAGGCGGAAGGTGATTCTTTTGTTGACGGGGAGCCAGTGAAGGTCTCTCAGATGTCCGGAGATGTGGCTGGTTCGTGGGATGTCGAGGATGAGTCTGGCTGATGACATCTCAAATGACATCACTGATGACATCACTGATGACATCACTGATGACAACACCCAGTGACTGTATGTTTCTGTAAAGTTAAAATATGTCTTACATATTGAAGAATGAGTGGATGTATAAGTGTCTGGATGAAGGATTTAGTAGGTGCATGACTGACTGTATGAGAGAATGATTAAATGTGTCTCACTGAGTGTATGGGTTAGTGATTAAAGTGTCTTAATTTGGCAATCATTATTTATGTTGTTCTGTAAACTGCTGCATGTTTAAATCAGTAGCTATATCAGTAACTATATGGGTTATTGAATGGTTGCCCAAGTATTTGTATGGGAGACTGAGTATGTGTGTGGGTGGCTGGGAGGTGTATAACTCTGTGCATAGATGTGTGAGCAGTTGATTCCCTAGGTGTATGGGTTCAAAAGTGCATGTAGAAACAGCTGTATGGACAGTTGACTGTGTGCATGAGTATATTGGTGAGTGAATGGATATCTCAGTGCTACATGTCAAAGTAAGTACATATGTAAAACACACTCCATGTGAGAGTTGACATATATAAATAACTGAACATAAGAGCCAGTGAATGTGTGAGTGGCTGTATGAATCATTGTGAACTTGTATCAAGGATTGTATAAGAGAGTAAATATGTGTTACTATATGTTTGAATAAGTAAGGTGTGTATAACTGTATAGTTGAGGAAATGGAGATGTGATTGATTCTTTGCATGACTGACTAGGTGTGTGAGTAACTCCATGGATGTGTGACAGTCTGTGAGTGCCTGTTTACACTGAGTGTATCTAAGGTTATATTAGAGTCTGAAGATGTATTATCCCATAAATGATATCATCAGTGATGTAATCAGTAATGTCAAATGAGATGTCAGTGATGTCATCAGTGATGTCATTTGAGATGTCATCAGTGATGTCATCAGTGATGTCATTTGAGATGTCATCAGTGATGTCATCAGTGATGTCACTGACCATGTCATGAATGATGTAATATGTGACATCATTAGCAGTGGATTGCGGGTCCGCGATATATAGTTAGTGCAACTAACTATATATGGAATTTCAATGGTTTTGTGCAAATAAAATAAGGTTTTTTAAATGCTAATCCCTAACTATATATGGTCTATAACCTATGGTTTTTTCAGTGAATTTTCAAGGTTTTGTAAATGCAAATTCCTAACTATATATGGTCTATAACCTATGGTTTTTTCTGTGAATTTCATTGGTTTTTTAAAAGCTAATATCTATAGCTGTAAAATATATTCTTTATTAAGTGACGTATCACGTAGCCCGTGAGACGCCTCATGATGCATCGCATAACCGTTACGTATCGTCTCTGCAGCGCAAACCAAACCCAAAACATAAACGCGCCAGAACACGCTTAAAGATATATATATATTTTTTTAACCTTAATTAGACAAAATCCACACGTGCACATATCACAAACGTTCAAAAAACACAGCATGTCGGACTCCCGTTACGCTGCCGGTTAGCTGCCCGGTTAACGTACCAGGAAGCACCTTTACCGCGAAAAATCGCAATTTTTTTTTCTATTGCCCCGCAGGGAACTTTAATAGCCCCCTCATCAATCCTAGGGGTTCAGGAGGGGTCTGCCTTACCCCTTTCATTCATTTACACCTTTTTTTTTTTCCACCTCTTGTCTCTCGATCCTACCGAGAGACAAGATGGCGGCCGCTCCGGACTGTTTACAATGTTAACAGCCAATCAGCTACTCCTCAGACTCCCGTTACACTGCCGGTTAGCTTCCCGGTTAGCTGTCCGGTTAGCTGCCCGGTTCGCGTACCAAGACGCGTCTCTACGGCGAAAAAATTGGATTTTTTTTTTTTTTTTGGCCCCGCGTGGCTTTATAATATCCCCCTCATCAATCCTATGGGGTCAGAAGGGGTCTACCTTGCCCTCTTTCCTTCATTTCCCCCTTTGTTTTGGTCTCCTCTTGTCTCTCGATCCTACCGAGAGACAAGATGGCGGCCGCTCCGGACTGTTTACAATGTTGACAGCCAATCAGCTACTCCTCAGACTCCCGTTACACTGCCGGTCAGCTTCCCGGTTAGCTGCCCGGTTAGCTGCCCGGTTCGCTTACCAAGACTCGTCTCTACAGCGAAAAAATCGGATTTTTTTTTTTTTTTTTTTTGGGGCCCCGCGTGGCTCTATATTATCCCCCTCATCAATCCTAGGGGGTCAGAAGGGGTCTACCTTGCCCCCTTTCCTTCATTTCCCCCTTTATTTTGGCCTCCTCTTGTCTCTCGATCCTACCGAGAGACAAGATGGCGGCCGCTCCGGACTGTTTAGAATGTTGACAGACACCGGAGAGCCAATCAGCTTCGCTTCGCAAAGTTCCGATACGCGAAAAGTTCGCTAACCGGAGCGCTACCCGGAGCGCTGTTACAGATATATATCTTGTTTTAAACGTTAATTTCTCAAAATCCACTGAAGCACATATATTGAGACCTAGCAAAGGCACATCGGGCTAACAGTCCCTACAATTTTGCCAAGTTTCGTGGAAATCCATTCAGCCGTTCGGGCTAAAAGTGAGGCCAACCGCCCTATGGAAATTAACATGGGAAAAACGCGTTTTGGGACCCCCCTTTTTTCTCGGCCCCCCCTTGACGAACGCCCCCCCAAATTTCCAGGAGCTGCTCAGAAACAAAATGTGCCATTTTCCTGAAAATTTCAGCCAATTCCGTCCACAAACGCCAAAGTTATTAGGCATAGAATTTTCAAAAGTTCCATAGAGAAAAAATCCTAACTATATATACCTACTGGCTATCGCCAGTAGGTAATATATATATATATATATATATATATATATATATATATATATATATATATATATATATATATTACCTACTGGCGGTCGCCAGTAGGTGGTTATAGTTAGGACCTATTTTCCATAGGCGCATCCCTGGGGATGTGCCAGTTAACATAAATCTGCCCCTAAGATTTTTCTAAAATGGTGAATATGATGCAGTTTTGAAAAAAGATTGGCTATTTGAGAACATTCTAGACTGAAAAGTAGGTTCTATGTTTCTGTTTTTGAAAAGCATTTTTCTTATTGGTTAACAAAAAATGTTTGAAAGGAACATTTCATAGGCTAAGGTGATATATTGAAAAGTCAAGCACACTTGCTGTTTGGATTAGAAACATTGTGTGCTGAACTTGTGATCTGTGCGCTCAGTTGAGTGTTCCATGAACTGTTACTATGGTAACAGGCAGTAAGCTGATTGGGTGGAGGGTTCAAACGTATGTTAATTGGAAAGGGTTGAAATGTGTAACCAATAAAAATGTGCAGAGATTCTTAATAAGAAAATCTGCTGTGTGTCTGACATACTCTTTAATCTACATATCAATTTGAAAGGTGAGTTATTAATTTGTGAGGGTTTGTATGTGGTGTCTTTCAGGCACATGCATCATTCGTTTTCGCATTCGCAAACGGTGCGATTCGCAGAAATCGGCCGTTTGCTAATGCAAAAATGAGTTTTGGGATGCATCAATGTGAAAGAGAAAATCGCAATTTTTGAAATCGCATAAGTATTTGCGAATTCTTAAATTTGTCGCAAAAATAAGGAATCGCATTTTAAGTGCAAAAAAGTGCATGCATGAAAAATGGCAATTTGCGATTTCCCTAGAAATCGCAAATTGCGATTTTTAATTTTAGAAGAGGTCTGAGCTGGTGGTATTTTTTTGAGTAACAGTGGATCAGGTGAATGTCAACAGAAAGGCATATAAGGGGAACGCCAGTGCATCTGACATTCCTTCACTATGGCTGCGGTCATTGCATTTGCACGTAGGATGAGGATGAGAGCTGCTAGGAGGAGAAGGGGGATTTCTGAAAGAATATTCAGATTGCGCATTACTTTATTAGGGCAGACTGAGCCAGAGATATATGACAAATATAGGCTCAATGCTGATTCTATCTTAGAGTTGATTGCAGATTTGGACCCAATTTTGCAGAGGCTGACACGTAGGACCCAAGCCATTCCTACTCATGTTCAGGTTCTTTGTTCGCTCCACCTTCTAGCCTCTGGGTCTTTCCAGGGTGTCATTGCCATTGCTGGTGAGGTCTCCCAGAGTTCATTATCTAGGTTTTTCAATAATTTTCTAGATGCAATGTTGGTTAGGATAAGGCACTACATTAGTTTCCCTACAACTGTGCAGGAGTTGCTTCAGACCAAGTTAGACTTTTACAACTTGGCTCATTTCCCACATGTGATAGGCTTCATAGATGGCACACATATTCCTATTTGTTCTCCGACTGACAATGAGTACATTTTTCGCAATAGGAAATGTTACCATTCCCTCAATATCCAAGCTATATGTAACTCCAAAACTATCATCACAGATCTAGTTGCTAGCTTCCCTGGGAGTGCCCATGATTCATTCTTTTTCAGACACAGTGTTATTCATGCTAGACTTTTGGCTGGAGAATTTGGTGATGGGTATTTGCTTGGTAAGTGTTATTTTTTAGAAACATTTGTTAAGTAATGGATAAAAACATAGCAATAACACTAAAAGCTTGTATTCCATCTTTTTTTGCACTGTAGGTGATAGTGCTTTTGGTGTCAGATCATATATACTTACACCCTATCTGACTCCTACTACTCGCAAAGAGCAACAATACAACCATGCTCATATTTCTACATGCAATGTCATTGAAAGAACTTTTGGAGTAATGAAATCAAGATTTCGCATACTTCATAAAACAGGAGGTGCCTTGCAATATCACCCAGAAGTGTGTTGTAGGATTGTAGCAACATGTGCCATGCTGCACAACGTTGCAACTAAGAGAGGACTTGAATTGGATTTTGAAGATGTATTGCAAAACAATGACAACCAACCCCAGCAACCCCAAGCAGGAATACATGGTCCAGACGCTGCAGAGGGAAGGAGAAGGAGGGCAGAGATCACACAACATTACTTTTAATACAGGTAAGACACTTGCACTGCTGATTAATTTGTGACATGTTCTGTTTATTATGTTTTGTGGAGAAGTGTGGCTCACTGGTTAGAGCAGGCAGACCCTGAAGCAGAGGTCAGACCCGGGACCAGGGTTCAATTCCCGACGCGGCAGGGTCTTGAGCTCAAAATGTCCATGGACTCGATAATTCTTGCTTCGGTGCCTGACCTAATCATGGGTTCACACTCTGCAACTCTGGGCATTAAGCTTGCTTAATCTCCACAACGGCCCCCCCCGCGGCGGGATGCCTGGCTTTCACCTTGGGGATGCCCTGTAGGGGCTATCTCACAGGGAAAAGCCAGGACGGGTTCCCAAGGCAAGCGCGGAGATACCCCTTCGGGGGTCAATTCTGGCGCTATATAAGAAACATAATAATAATAATAATAAAAGCATTGAAAAGAACACATGTAGACATCATAAAGGCTCTTTGTCAAAGTAAACTTAAACATAATTAACTTAGAAAATTTTTGAAAAGCATAATTCTTATGATGTCAAATGTATGTCATAACTTTAGGAAACATGCTATTTCCTTCTACCTCTCACCCCTAAGGCATTACTTGTGACATTGTCATTGCCCTTGCCCATGCTGGTTCCTTTGCAAGATTTCCGATTGCTGCGGCGTTCAACACTTTGGGTACTACTCCCTTGCTCTGCTTCATCTGCCCCACCTTGACTGACCGCCTGTTCAACAGGCATTTCATTATTTCTCAAAACTGGCATGTTATTGGATAATGTCATGATTGAGGACATTCCTCTGGAAACATCATCACTGCACTTTGTCAGGCCCATTTGCATGGCAACTGTATTCTGGATAAGCTGCGTTGTGGCCATGCACATCCTATTAATTGCCCTACTGCATGATTGCATTGTGGTGAAAGACCGGTGTGACCTTTTGGTCTGTAGTAAATATTGTGCCTGCATTGTTTTAGACATGGAATCCATGGAAGCAGCAATTCTGTCAAGTTTTTCTGAGGACACCATATGAGCATTTTCCATGAGGGCAGACATTTTTTATAAACTTGTAGTAATGTTATTGAAATCAACACTGATGTCATTGATTTTCCTTTTAATGACCCTAATTTCTTTACCTTGCAGACGCTGAATTTTTAAAAGCTTCAATTCCACCACACTGGCACTGGTGTCATCATCATTATCAGATCTGCGCTGACCATGACGTGTCCTGCGCCTGCAAAATTGCTGCAATCTCCAACGTCTGGCAACCTGCCTTTGTGGAGGAGCAGGGTTTAGGGGTGTATTTGGGAGTTCAGCTACATCATTTTGTGGTACATCGCTGTCAGAATCTGGAAGTTGACATACTTTTTGACGTCGATGACTTCTCTGGACTGTTGGTGAGGATGGTTGGGAACGACTTTCTACAGAATTCAGCAAATCCCCAGTGAAAGACTCAGCAAAGTCTATGAAGTGTGTGCCCTAGTCTGCATCTATGGTTGAAAAAGTGAAATAAAATTACTATGTGTGAAAAGTACTTTATGTTGCTTTAAATAAAGTTCCTATTTTTCAAATCCACAACATGTTTACAGCCTACTTTCCTTGTCCATTACCTTATGTTACACTTTCTGTTTTTAAAAAACACAATTGAAAATCTTGACCAACATGTTTGATGTACTGAACTACAAGTACCATGATGCATTGCAGCTACTATGAAACTTGGTATTGCACACACATCCATGGGTGACACATTGAAGCAGATGGGGAGACACACCAACATCACTTATGGTGTACTTTGTCATGGCCAGTTAAGACAAAAATTACATATAAACACACAGAATATTTTTTACTTTGAGAAGTTCCTGGTGGCTCTGATGTGTCAATGTCTATTAATCCAATCACGGCTTCTGGGCAAAGGGTTCCTTCAACAAGGTCCTCAATAGGTGTATTTGGATTGTCTTTGGGAGGTCCTCCACCAGTCCTTCTGGCAGTCTTGATGCGTGTCGCAATTTTTTCCTTTGCGCGACCGCGCAGATCATACTATCTTTTCTGCAAGTTGGTTATGTCCCTGTGTGCTACGCCCACAGCATTCACTTTGGCCTGGATGGCCAGCCAAAGCTTCCTTTTAACTCCTTCTGGCACCTTAAGGGACTGTTTGCCAAACAACTGCTCATTTCTTGCTGTGACCTCTTCTATTAAAATCTCCAACTCCTGGTCACTGAATTTAACCTTTCTTTTCATTGCATGCTGCTCTTCAGACACATTTTCTTGCTCCATTGCTTTGAAAAAGTGAAACAGGCTCCTCCACTTCCTACAGGCACTGCTCCAACTGCTAAATGTCTCTCCTGCAGCTCAAATGCAGAATTAGGTGCATTTGATTGCTTCCCTAGCTTCCTGGCAGTAATTGCATTGAGATGCATCATGTGTGCGATTTCGCATTTTGCGAATTCGCAAAATGCGAATTCGCAATTAAGAATTCGCATCTCCATGTAATTCGGAAAAAAATTTCAATTTTTTCCGAATCGCATAATTTTTGCGAATTTTTTGATGCATATCATTTTGCGATTCCTTATTTGCGATTCCCTAAAAATCGCAAATAAGGAATCGCAAAATACAACAATGATGCATGTGCCCGTTAGTTTTTAATAAGATTAATGTGTTTTTCCTGGTAAAGTCCAGGGAGTACTCTTGCTTGTCTAGAAGCACACTGTGAATCTGTGTGCATTTGGGAACTACTGTGACAGAAGCATTTGGATACTTCACATGCTTGCAGATACATACCTGCTTAAAATCCTCTGCTGTTCTCAAGTTTTGGTAGAATTAGAAACCAGTCATTGCTTATGTATTTGCAAAATGAGTCAGGCTTCCACACTAAACTGCAGTTCTAAAATATGTGGAATGTGTGCAGTCATCTTACCTCTTCCAGATTAGTACATGATTTCTGGCAAAGTTCAAGAGATACTGTTGCTTGTCTAGAAACACAATGTGAGTCTGGGTGCATTTGGGAACCATTGTGACAGAAGCATTTGGATACTTCATGTTTTTGAAGACATATAACTGCTTAAAAACCTCTTCAATTCTCAAGTTTTGGTAGAAGTAGAAACCAGTCATTGCTTATGTATTTGCAAAATGAGTCAAGCTTCCACACTAAACTGTACCTCTAAAATATGTAGAATGTGTGCGGTCACCTTACCTCTTCCAGACTAGTAAATGTGTTTTGGTAAAGTCCAAGGGTTAGTGTTGCTTGTCTAGAATGATACTGTGAGTCTGTGTGCATTTGGGAACCATTGTGACAGAAGCATTTGGGTACTTCATGTTTTTGAAGACATATAACGGCTTAACAACCTATCCTGTTCTCAAGTTTTTGTAGAATTAGAAACCAGTCATTGGTTATGCATTTGCAAAATGAGTCAAGCTTCCACACTAAACTGCAGTTCTAAAATTTGTGGAATGTGTGCAGTCATCTTACCTCTTCAAGACTAGTGAATAGTTTTGCTTGTCTAGAATCACACTGTGAGTCTGTTTGCATTGGAAAACCATTGTTAGAGAAGCATTTGATAACTTCATGTGTCTTTGTACAATTCTGATCTTTCACTAAGTATCCAAGTACTCATGCAGCGATTCAGGGCCTTAGCACATGACATTTTTCAAACTCTTATGCAATATGCATGTAGTTCTCTAACCACCCACATACTTGTGTTTCAGGCCTATAATTCCCTAGTCAATATCCATACACTCCAGCAAACACCCTCTTACTGTTCTTGCAGTTCTTTAGTGACCCTTTCAGCTCCATGTACTAATCTATTCACTGAAGTAAAACTCAACTAATTATGAATTCACCTAGTATCTCTCCTTACAGTACTGTAATCATTCAGTCAGTATCCATGTACTCATAAAGCAAGGACATGGACTGCTTCAAACTCCTATGCACTATGCATGTAGTGCTCTAACCACCGTTTCACTTGTGTTTTAGACCTACAATTCCCCAGTCAAAATCCATACACTCCAGCAAACACCCTGTCACTGCTCTTGCAGTTCTGTAGTGACCCTTTGAGCTCTGTGTACTAATCTATTCACTGAAGTGAAAATCAACCAATTATGATTTCACCCAGTATCTCTCCTTTATAGTACTGTAATCATTTAATCAGTATTCATGTACTCATGCAGTGCGCCAAGCTTTAGGCCATGGACTGCTTAAACCTCCTATGCACTATGCATGTAGTGCTCTAACCACCTTTACACTTGTGTTTCAGGCCTACAATTCCCTAATCAGTATCCATACACTCTACCAAACTCCCTGTCACTGCTCTTGCAATCGTATAGTGACACTTTCAGCACCATGTACTAATCCATTTAATGAAGTAAAACTCAACCAATTATAAATTCACCCAGTGTCTCTCCTTGTACTACTCTAATCATTCAGCCAGTATCCATGAACTCATGCAACAAGGCAGGCCTTAGGAAATTAGCTGTTTCAAACTCCTAAGCACTATGCATGTAGTGCTCTAACCACCTTTTCACTTGTGTTTCAGGCCTACAATTACCCAGTCAAAATTCATACACTCCAGCAAACACCCTGTTGCAGCTATTGCAATTCCATAGTGACCCTTTTAGCTCCCTGTACTAATCCATTCACTGAAATAAAACTGAACCAATTATGATTTCACCCAGTGTCTCTTCTTGTACTACTGTAATCATTCAGTCAATATCCATGAACTCATGCAACAAGCCAGGCCTTAGGACATAGACTGCTTCAAACTCCTAAGCACTATTCACGTAGTGTTCTAACCACCTTCACTCATGTGTTTCAGGCCTACAATTCCCCAGTCAGTATCCATACACTCCAGCAGACTCCCTGTCACTGCTATTGCAATTCCATAGTGACTGTTTCAGCACCATGTACTAATTAATTCACTGGATTAAAAGTCAACCAATTATAAATTCAAACAGTGTCTCTCCTTATACTACTCTAATCATTCAGTCAGTATCCATGTACTCATGCAGGAAGCCAGGCCTTAGGATATGGGTTGCTTCAAACTTCTCTGTACTATGCATGTAGTGATGAAACCACATTTACACTTGTGTTTCAGGCCTACAATTCCCCAGTCAGTATCCATACACTACTGCTAACACCCTGTTATTCCCCTTGCATTCCTATACAGTTATGTATGAAGCCTTGATTTACAATTTCAATTAGTGATGATAAAAGAAAGTGGTTACATTATTTTTATGTAGAATGTGTTTGTATAGTAATAGAAAAGTATAATTTATATGATTATTAAAATACATTTATTTATGTTTATTTTTTACAGATATTGTTTATCAACATTAAAATAAAGTTGTTATGCCTTAAAAAAATCAAGAAAGAGAAAAAGACAGCTAAAGGACAATTATTTGAAAAACACTCAACAACAAGTATTGGATGACCAACATCATGTGGGTAAAAAGAAAAAATCTTCCAGTAAGACAACTAAGGAATTCATTCAAAAATGCTAAGGAAAGTCTTTCCTTGGATTCCTCTGGATGCAAGAAGGACTCTCATCCAGGCGCTGATTGTGGGCACGCTGGACTATGGGAATGAGCTTCTGGTGGGCGCCAGGGAAGATCTCTTCTCTAGGCTCCAGATACTGCAAAACACTGCTGCGAGACTGGCGCTGAACAACCCTAGATGTACCCCGTCCCGCCCCTTGCTACAATCCCTGCATTGGTTGCCCGTGAGAAAAAGAGCAATCTTTAAACTTCTTATCTCGGTGTTCAAGGCCAGGCAAGGCTGGGGCCCACTCTACCTAAGAAAGAAGGTGAGAGCGTATATCCCGGGACGCCAGCTGAGATCCAGCAATCAAAACCTATTAGTTCCTCGTAAAATAAACAAGACCAGAATGGGAGGTCAAGCCTTCTCATATCTTTCCCCCTTCCATTTGACCAGGCTTCCGAAAGGCTTGCATGGTTGTTCGTCTTTGGGTCACTTTAAGAAGAGCCTAAAAACATGGCAGTTCTAGGGGCCCAGGCTGAACAAGAGGTCTGTTCCTCTGCTGCCAGGCGCCGTGAGATCCCCCTGAGGATGATTTGTCCGCCATATAAATGTCAAATAAATAAATAAAACTTTCAAAGCCTACAAACAGTGTGCAGAATGTACAAACTACTGAAAAAAATTCAACCAGAAAAAATAAAAATAGTAACAGGAAAGGAAAAAAAGTAAATTTACAGTGAGAAGATTTGTTGTATGGTAAAAGAAGGCAAAATCAGTATAAAGATATCCGTAAAAAAATGTTTATAATAGAGTGGTACTTAACTTGCTGAAAGAGGTGAAAAAATATAGACAAAGAGCACTATTTTATAAAAAGAAGCAGCATATTGAATCCATTGTTCAAAAGGCTTTTGAAGTCAAAAGGAAACTAGTCAATGTAGTTTTAAACGGGATTCGAACACTAGATGAACCAATCCATTTTGTGAATGCCAAAAGTATGAAGAAAAGAGTAATTAACGGAAATAATTTTAGTGATGCTTTTTTGGGTGAATGGAAACACAGTTCAAGTTCAGAGCCTTTCTTTAATGAAGAGAGTTATTATTAGACCAATGATGTATTGTATGGGGTTGATACCATTGGCCGAGCCTATGAGGCTAGAAATGGTTGTCCAATTGAGAAAGAGAAAATGGATACCAGAAATGCAGAAGAAATGTTAGCTAATGAAGTTATAGACAGATGTCCTAAAGCCCCAGTGTAAACTTGGGATTGCAGTAATATTTGTAGTGTACGATAAGAATCTAACGATATTTTACGCAATTTCTTACGACAATACAGTAAAAAAAAGTGTTAAACAAAAGATTAAGATGTTGCAAGGACTGGACCCTTGCAGAGTGAGAAAAAGTACTGGTTTGCAAGGTCATTCTCTGTCTTTCTAGAAAAGTATGTTAACGTGTTTTTCATCATTTCAGGATGTTAGCAGTACATCATTCTCAAATGCAGAAGTTATTAAGAAGATTGTATTATGCAAAGACTCCAGCACAAAAATAAATGAGTTGAATAGTGCTCTTTTGCGTGGGTCAGTATCAGATGTGAAAAAGGTTTATGATGAAATTGAGTTTTGTTACTTTGGTCCTGAACAAGAGAGTGCAGAAACTGGGACACTAATAGAAGAAAATGTTGAAGAGAATGTGCAACATACTACTACAAAATATTTTGAGGAACAAATTACAAAGTTTAAGGTGATTTCAGGTGAAAGGTCAAAATATCCTTGTATTTGTTGTCGGCGAACTCACTATAAAAATCAGACTAGGACTGTTGGACTGTATTTAAAAAGTGAAAGAGAAAATAATAATAAGTGGAAGGAATTTGCAACTTATTTGTTGGTAGACAATTGTTTTGATTTGGGTTCTGATCAGCATATTTGTAAATATTGTTATAATAAATTAGATGAGAATAAAATGCCCGCTAGAGCTGTCCATAATAATCTAGATTTGGTAACTATTCCTCCATAACTGATATTTTTAAATACTTATGAGTCTATTCTCATTCAATATGTGCACACATTTCAGGCTATTGTTCGTATGGAGCCTAAAACTGGTAAATTGCCTCCTACAGATTTACAGAGAGGATTAAAAGGAAGAGTTGTTTATTTACCTCTAGATTTAAAGAAAAATGTTGAAACTATTGGTGTAGAGTGTGTAGAAAATGAAACACTAGTTATTCTAGTTCATGGCGTGCCTACTAAGAGTAAGAACATCTGGCAGGAATTAGAGTTTGTTAGGAAAGTGCAAAAGGCAACTTTAAATCTGATAAAAAACAATGAGTACTATAAAAAATGTGTCTATGGGAGAAGAAGAAATACTTTTAGGAGATGAAAGTGAAACGTCAAGTGGACAAATTGAAAAAGTGGACATGTCCAGAAGAGAAAAAATCTATGAACATTACAGTGTACATCCACTTCATTCAAAAGAAGTGATGGGAAACTATTGAGTTATTCCAAATGAAAAAAGAGAAGGGAAGTCCCATGAGTGTATGGGAAGAAAGCTTGGAAGCTCGTTGTTTTCTGCGGTTGTTTCCAACAGGAAAAGGAGGACGATATGATGAACGACCTTTGTAGATTCCTGCATCTGAATATCAGACAACAACAAGATTGTATGCAGTAGATCCAAGATTTTGACAATGTATCCCATATATATTTCATCTTTTATTTGAGAGTGACTTGTCTGGACTTTCATATGCAGTCAATCATATATTGAAAGGAGAAGTACATCTGCAAACTGTTTCTGCAAAGCTATATATGGATAAAGTGCACCAGAGAGATGATCATTTAGAATCTCAGCTGATTAATTTGATAACATGTCAGCGTGGCACGAATGAGTGTTGGTACCGTCGTCATGGAGAACTTAAATGCATGCTAAGGAACTTAGGAATTCTGTTATAAATAGCAAGTAGAGGCGGCACACCAGCGTCGTGTCAAGCAGAGTAGTTTATTCAAGAAACGACGTAGGAAAACCCAACCGCCGTGAACGGGACCAAACGGGCAACTGATGACCGTTGGGCTGAACACGAGATATGTCACCAAGTTGGGCAGCGCGAGCACAGTGCGCGACAATAACAGTGACGCAGAGCACAGGGCAAATACAACACATCTCTTTTCCTTAAACAGAGAATAAAAGGAAACAGTAGAATACATAAGTCAAAAGCTCACAGTAGCCTTTCCCGAAGAAAAGGTGATGCACCAAGAAGAACAAAGCAAAATCGAACATGCCTTTTACTTTTAAGAATAAAGGTCAAAATAAAACAAGCCATTCAATCCCACATCCTCCCTTAAACAGACAGAATTACACATAGTCTTTCAAATATGCAGGAACAACTTTACAGCGAAGAGGTCTGCAAACCTTTTCTGCAGCCACATTCTTAGAAGTTTGAACTGAAGGAACAAATTTAACCTTCTTTTGGTACAGTGCTACCCGGCGGAGGTTCCACGTTTGGCCATTTTGCAACTTCACATAATTGCCTACAACAGACCTTACAAGGTAGGGTCCCCTGAACTTGTTAAACATTCTTTGATTACCTCCAGGTTTAACTTTCACCAGGTCTCCTTCAGCTATTTTGGTAGAGACGGCTTTACCCTGGATATCGCCTCCCACCTTGTTCTTTTTCTGATGTAGCCAAGTAGGAATGAGTTTCGTGCCTGGCACCCTCCCCCTCATGAGTTCAAAAGGTGTCACAGACATGTTGCTATGAACAGTTGTGCGGTATGCCCACAGCATTTCTTTAATCTCTTTCTGCACAGGGCGGCCTGACGCTAAAGCGAGTTGCATAGTGCCTTTGACCAGCCTGTTTATTCGCTCACAGAGTCCATTCCCTTGTGGGTTGTAAAGTGATGTACGCAAGTGCTTTAAACCCAGAAAATTAAAGTAATCCTCCATAATGGCAGAAGTAAGTTGCGTGCCATTGTCTGTTAACACCATTGAGGGAATACCCTCACGCCGAAATATCCCATCAAGGGCCGTGACAGTGGACTCGGCAGTAATGTTTTTCATGAAAGCAACCTCAACCCACCTTGAAGTAGAATCCACCAATACCAAAGCGAACTTTTCAGCATCTGTTAGATCATGAAAGGGGCCTATGAAGTCAACGCAGACCTTCTGCCATACACCATCTTCAGTAATAATTTTCCCAACATCACCTTTACCTGCACAAATCTGCAACCTCTTTTCTGACTCCTTGCAGGGCTGGCATTGCTCAACCCAACTCCTCACCTGTGCATCTACTCCCGGCCACCAAAAATCGGCTTTAACCCTTTTCCCAGTAAGGGTTTGGCCCAGATGGCCCTCATGCGCCAGGGCAATGATACGTGGTCTGAGTGATACCGGAGGTATGTATTTCTCACCCCGCACAAGGATATGCTCCCCTTGTAAAGAAATCTCATCCTGTAACTGAACATAAGGTCTGAGAGCAGGTGAGACTGTACTTTGCCTTGACACCCCTTCTTTGCACATCTTGAATAGGCCAACCATAACAGGATCTTTCCCCATTTCCTCAATCCATTCCCTCCTAGATATAGAGCTGGGTAAATCACTTTCCAAGTCATCCAAAAACGCGACCACACTTTCGGTCACCAACTCCTTAGGCGGCTCTTTAGTGTCAGGTAATCTAGATAGGCAGTCCGCTACACTGTTGCACCAACCAGGCAAGTATTCCACACTACAAGTGAACTCTTGTACACTAACGGCAAGCCTTGCTAACCTCCCAGAGCAGTTCCTAATCCCCCCAGGGGCCAAAACCTTCAACAGAGGCTTATGGTCTGTCCTGAGAGTGAAAGTGATTCCCCACAAATACACCCTGAAGTACCGAGTTGCCCACGCAGCCGCCAGTGCCTCACGCTCTATGACTGAGTAATTCCTTTCGGTCTCAGTCAGAGAACGCGATGCAAAGGCAATAGTGTTCTGTTGGCCACCCCCTTTTTGTGTTAGGACAGCACCAATACCAACAGAACTGGCGTCAACGGTGAGAATGGTGTGATATGACTGCACAAAACTTGAAATTATCTTGGCATCCAATATGTTCTGCTTGACCAATAGAAAGGCATTCCTCTGATCTTCTCCCCAAGTGAAACCTTTCCCTTTCTGCATGATAATCCGCAAGGGTTCAACCTTTTCTGCAAAGTTCTTTACGAACTTTGCATAATACTCAACCATGCCCATAAAAGACCTTAGTTTGTCTTTATCATCAGGTTCAGATACATTACATATAGCACTTACAAGGTCTTTTTTGGGTTGTATGCCACGGCCAGATACGTGGTACCCCAGGTAGTCTACTTCCTCAACAGCAAACACACATTTTTCCCTGCGCAATGTTAAACCTGCCCTTGAAAGAGCAGATAGAACTTTATCCAGGATAACATCATGGTCACTAACGTCCAAACCATGAATCAAGATGTCATCCTGGAAGAATACTACCCTCTCAATGTCTCTGAGTACGTCTGTAATGATCCTTTGGAAAGCGCTTGCTGCAGAGCAGAGACCAAAAGGAAGTCTTTTGAATTGGTAAGTTCCTTCCGGAGTAATGAACGATGTAAATTGCTTTGAGTCCGGATGGAGCTTAACCTGGTGGTATGCGCTGCGAAGGTCCAATTTAGAAAAGACTTTTCCTCCACCCAGACTCAGGACAATTTCATTTATGTTAGGAAGCGGAAAGTTATCCATTATCATGGCTTTGTTGAGACTCCGCATGTCCACACAGAAGCGCAAGGATTTGTCCGGTTTCTGTGTGACTCAACCACTGTGTGGCCTCCACAGGCTCAATTATGTCATCCTCCAATAATTGCTTGATGACCTTTCTGACCTCATCTCTTGCAGACATGGGTATCTTCCTAGCAGTGTGTTTCACAGGTGTTACACTCTTTTTAGTTTTAATGACATGTTGATAACCAATGGCCTCCCCCAATTTCTCACTGAAAATGTTTTCATGCTTTTTAAGAATAACCTCTAAGTTCTCCTGAACTGTATTGCATGCAGCACCTTCAACCTCAACACACATTACAGGCGGATCAGCTCTTGGGTTCACCCTTATATTGAGCTCATACTGGTGTAACCACCCTAAAATAGCAGGGCCATGTGGGGACACGTAAACCTTCCCCTGGGTGACTCTCCCTTTGAATTTGATACTGGCCACAAAATATCCAAGGACACCAATGCTCACGCCTTGGTAACCCCTTAACGTGATGTCAGATTCCACTAAGATGGACCCAGTACAAGATGAATTATACAATTTCTTAGGGATGATTGTGTAGAGCGACCCTGTATCCACCATTAAATTAACAACAATACCATTCAATTCAAAATCTGCTTTGGGCCGAGATAGGACAACGCCCTCAGTTGACTCCAAGCTGCCAGCAGACGTAATCATCATTACTTCAGCCTCATCATCAGTAATTTCACTCTCAACCATAGCAACCTTTCTTGAGCCAATAGTTCTACACATTCGTGCATAATGCCCTCTCTTCCCACATTTTAGACAATCCCTTGACAAAGCCGTACAATTCTTGCAATCAGCTAAATGAAAAGGACTTCCACACCTATTGCAAGACCGTGTGGCCGGTTTAAACTTGTTTGTTCCACTTTTATTAAAAGAGGTTGTGGGTTTTCCCCCCCTATTTACCTGTTTCCCTTGTATTAAACCAATGCTTTCTGATGCATCTGCTTGTAAACTCGCAACCTCCTGACAACTATTGTGTCCCAGTTGTATTCTTTTAAGCTCCTTCATACACCTATCGCTTTCTTCAGCGACTTTAGCAATGGTAATTGCCTCATTAAGGGTGGGGTTTTTAGCTGCCCACAACTTTTCTTGTGTTTTTTTGCTAAAACACTGTACAATCAACTGATCACGAATCATCTCATCCTGAATGTTCCCAAACTGACATTTCATAGAGAGTTCCCTCAGCCTAGAGACAAATTCATCTATTGTTTCATTTTCCTTTTGAGGGGCAGTATAGAATTTGTGCCTGCGCATCACAACATTTTCCTGCTTAGCAAATCTAGTGTAAAGTCTGAACAGAGCATCTTTGTAAACATCATCAATGTCAAGAGGCGGATTTGGTAAATATTTAAACACTCTTTGTCCCTCTTTCCCTAGGGCACCCAGAAGCAAAGCTTTCTTCGCCAAAATGTTATAAATAGCAAGTAGAGGCGGCACACCAGCGTCGTGTCAAGCAGAGTAGTTTATTCAAGAAACGACGTAGGAAAACCCAACCGCCGTGAACGGGACCAAACGGGCAACTGATGACCGTTGGGCTGAACACGAGATATGTCACCAAGTTGGGCAGCGCGAGCACAGCGCGCGACAATAACAGTGACGCAGAGCACAGGGCAAATACAACAAATTCCTACGTGGTTTCTTACCCTAAGCTGTGCTGAATACGTTTAGGATGATTTACTTGAATTTCTTCGAGAGGCAAATTCGAATATAAAACATATTGGATGCACAACACCAGGAGTATAGTGTTCTTTGGATCCTGTTAATGTATGCCGGTATTTCAATCATAGATTTGAAGCTATGATGCCTTTTATCTGCAATAACAAAATTCCTCCTCTTGGAGAAGTTGTGGATTTCTTTTGGAGAAAGGATTTGTCAGAAGGCACCAAACTTTTTGCTGAGGCAGTATTGAAGCTGGTCCCAGTCTCCCACCTCCCAGTGTCTCTGCAATAAGCTGAGTACACCAGCAAGGGGGAAAAGGGGAAGTGGAAGAGAAAGAAGAGACACCTTGAAAACGGCTGCCAGCCACAAGCTTCTTGATCTTGCAGTATTCTTCTGCTGCCTGTCCAATGGCGAGGGGTGCCTAATACACAGAAGGGATAGAGTAAATACAACAACCTACCTTTGATACTACTATACTCTCTATACAAATAATTAGTCTTCTCCTACCAGCTGTTTCCAGGGCCTTGCTCCTCTTCTGTATTATGGCAAAATTCTGTCAGGTGCTTTTTACTGAAGAAAGGAGGGACTTAATTACTAAGGGCTCAAAACGAATAACCACCCCTAAACAGAATTATCTTAGCATAACTACCTGAAAAGCTTCCTGTTTTAGATGTACAAATTCCTTCTGGTGAGTAGTCAAAGCATGGCTTCTGTTTAAGCAGTCTTTAGGCTTGTAATCCTTCAAGCGCGCAAAAAAGTTCAAGTTAAGGTACAGAGGGAAGGAGAGATGAGGGCAAGCGCAAGAAGGGAAGGGAAATGTTATCCTAGTAACACTGCAATGTAGAAGCTAGCTGAAAGTCTTACTGTCTTATCTTCGTATCTTCTCGGGCAGGTACTATGAACTCTGGACCTTACTTCGAAGAAACTGCTGTTGTGCTCAAATGCTGCCTCTTTGTTGAAGAAGACGTCACTGGTACTTCAAACGTATCCGTATTACCAGCTGCTGTCTTGTGTAAACACGCTCACAGATTTTCTGACCTTGTATCTGCGAAAGCGAGTTCACTGAAATTGTTCCGCAATATCTTCAAGGAATTTCTCTTGGAATTAACACACCAAGAAATGCTCCCGTCATGAGGAATAGACGCGGAGCTCGGAAATCGTGCTGCTGTCTCTTCACGAAAGCCGTTGAAGTGCGCAGTTTAGAACTCGCGCATTCTTCAAGAGCACTAGAGTGCACGGACTACAAGGAATACTCTAAAGTCCATGGTGGCGGCCATCTTAGGGGTAGAAAAACTATATACACTTATTAAGGAACTAACTCTACTAAATGGGGACTAAATTCTAGTAGCTAAAAATCTTTATGAGGGGCAGGGATACCAAATGTTTGCCCGCTTGAGTTGGGACATTGTCCGACATGCAAATGGCCGCTTAGGAGCACAGATGGTGGCGACTCGATGAATCCTGACAGGAGTATCTAGCAAGAGGTGCTCCTCATATACATATGCTGTCATGGATCAAGGATGTCCCCAAATTCGGAACAGATTTGGATGATACTGTTTTGAATTTTATTGAAGAATATGCTACATGTGCTATACCCAAAAGCACAGAATAAAACAATTTAAGACAAGTCGTACGATTCCATAGCCATCAATGTGGAAAATACTGTTGATGAAAGTACAAGTCTAAGGATAAGTTCTATACCAAATGCCGTTTTGCATTTCCATGTCCTGTAATATCCAAAGGAAGAGTGAACAGTTTTATGTCAGCTATGCTACATACCATTACAAGAAAGTCACCAAAAAATACTTACAATTTGAGAAGAAGCCAAGAATCAAAATACATAAATGATTAAAATCCGGTTATTATGTCAATGTGGAATGCTAACATTGATATTAAGTACGTTGTGGACAATTCTATTGCTGTTGCTCGATACGTACCATCTTACATTACAAATCAGAAAAGACGGAATTGAAAGAAATGTTGGAAGAGATTTCTTTGAGAATAGTCTAAGTAAGAAATTATACAGTTTCAGTTTGAAGATGTTATCCCATCGAGAAATCGGAGCGTATGAATGCTCAGATCGGTTATGATCTGCAAGTCTATACTCCAAATCTAGAATAATTATTTGGGTGAGTCGAGGTCTTGCTGCAATGCCAAATCGAGTACTTAAATCTTTACAAGAAATCAAATATTTAGCAGAAAAAGATCCAGAAAGTACAGATATTTTGAAAACAAATATGTTGGACACAAATTATCTAAACAGAAGTCATCATCTTTAAAACATGTGTCTCTATGAAGTGCTGCGAAACAACCCTTTTAAACGGAATACTACAGAGAACATCAATGATGGAAAATATGGAGTGATTGTTTCCAAAGAATGTTTGGTGAAACAAACCAATGGAAATTTGATTAATCACAGGAAACTGAGTTGCGACATTGCTGATAAAAGGGAATTACACTATTTAGCCCTTTTGCATTTGTTCAAACCGTGGCATTCAGAATTGGAATTACTAGGAGATTTTTAGAGCTCTGAAGATTCCTTCAATGCTTGTAAAGATACCATAGAATGCACTGTTTTAGCAATTTATGTAAAAATGTTTAATAATGCAATTGATCAAGAAGCTACTATTGCAGTTGAGATTGCTAGAGACAGTTCTCAAGACACTCAAACTTCTGCTCCACTGAGTCAAGATCCACTAGGACAACCAATTGTTGAGCATGCAGCAGCAATCTCCATGAATGAGGTGGAGACAGCAATGCATCAAGCTCAAGAAGATATAATGGACTTAGCAAACTTGGAAGAACAACTAAATGTTGAACAGGAAGAAATATTTCAGCAAGTGAGACAACAGATTGACCATGGATTTCTACATGAAAAGAAAGAATGCACATCATTTCAACCTATCAGAATGTATGTGAGTGGACAAGTTAGAACAGGAAAAAGTTTCTTAGTTAAAGTAATCACCAGTTATCTACAGAAAACAACAGAGTCACATTTGGCTTGTGTTGTAACTGCTCCAACTGGGTTGGCAGCACACAACATTAAAGGAATTACATTACATTGTTTACTTATGCTACCTGTGGAGCATGAAAACAAATTGGAATATCACAAGCTATCTGGATAAGCTTGTTGTGAAGTTTCAAGAGTGCTAAAGAAAATGAAACTTCTGATTATGGATGAGGTAAGCATGGTCTCAAACTTAATGCTTGTTTTTGTGCATTTAAGAATGCATCAAATTCTTATAACAAAGTACGATGTCTTATTTGGAGGAAAACATGTCATGGTTTTTGGAGCTAGAAAAGAACATCCTAGACGGGCTAAACCCCATAGCTTACAGCAAACAAACACCCAGCAGCAAACAATCCCATCATCAGGAACACCAAAAACAGCCCTGCTAAGGGTGGACAAGCGGATGGAGCAAGGTATAAGAAATACCAAATTGGAGTTAATATGGTTCAACTCAAGAATACAATATAAAGGGCGAACACTAAACAACGAGGCCTGGCTCACGAAGGGAATCACAACTAGAAAAGAATAAAACCCCACTTACTTTCAACACCCTCAAACTAACACACAATCTACCGGACATAGAACTCTACACGTTCCTCAAAAGAAGGACAGCCATAACAAAAGCGAACCTAACCAAGACAACACCTCACATTCTACACTACTTGACCAACCTCAACAAGGTCAGACACCAGACAGCTAACATATACAACCTTCTAAGCCCCAAAACGTCCAACCTAAACTCCAAAACAATATCCTTCTGGGAAACAATGCATGGCAGACACTTCAGTGAGGTGGAAAAAATACGACTGGGGGAAGCAGGGAGCGTAATGGTGCAGTGTGAAGGTAAACCAACGTCAGAAATGGTTGGTGGAATGGGGTTGGCAATAATCTCCTCGGGGTCAAGGGAGATATGAGAAGCTTTAACGGAGTTCTGGGTGTCCTGAGTGTTGGGGGTCGTGGGTTGGGAAGGTGTCAAGCCCAACTCCTGTTCAGCATTCGCAATCTCCTTTGTAAGGGCCCCCACAGCAGAAGAGAGATATGTCAAGATGAAATTCGAATGTTTTGGTACCTTTGCTTTGCTTCCCCCCTCCTCTACATCATAGAGATTCTTGCGCTTCCTCATCTTACGATTTCAGAGGGCTGGCCCTGCCCTGCCTCCTTCTGCCTTGGACGGCCACAGACGGCCTGCCCTTTGCCTGGGCTTGGCCCGGTGCCGCCCGCGCGCATCCACGACGCAGAGGGATCTCTTAGCCTTTATGCGCCTCCGGGCGCGCTGTCCGACAGAAGTGGGCGTTGCGACCAGAGGAGTCTGGGAGCTGTAGTCTCCCCCTCAGCGGCCCTGCGGTGTAACTTGCGGTGGCGGCAGGGGAGACCAGCAGCGTCAGGGCCCCAGACGTGTGTGGCGAGGCAAGTGAATGGCAGCCTCCAGCAGGTGAGGTCCGTGGCAATATTGTCCCTCTCGTGAATCATATCTGCCGCATATCGATTACACCTAAAGCAATGGGTCCCTTCCATACCACCCCACTTAACAATTTTTGCCGGCCTAATATACAAATTAAAAAGAGTCTTAAAATGTTGTGCCCACACGTTTGCTGTGCATAATACCGTTTTTGTCATTTCTATTGATTTCAAAAGGCATGAATCAACCACATCTACCCTGACCTGCCATTTCAATGCGTGCTTTTCAAGATCATCTGTTACACCCTCCAACAATGTACTGTACAGAGATGAAATCGACAAACGGGATGTACCAGTTAGGACTTCCATCAATGGAATCACAGAGAACCCAACTGCCCGCCAGCCTTTTTAAGGGGAAAACCCCTTATTTTTAAAAACTTTAAAAATTCCTGACGATTAATATTAAATCTGTCCCTAACTACGTTAAAAGAGGCAATATGTTCCCCAGTCAAAAGATCGCCTAACTTAAAGACCCCTGCTTTCTCCCACCTTTGTAGGTACTCATCTGCTAATGTCTCCGGTACATGATTATTATCATTAAATGGTGTATATCTACTAAATCTACCAAGCCCTATTCTTTTCCTGACCCCCGCCCAGTTTCGATATGCTGCTATTAGAGTCTTAAAGCAAGCCTCTTTGAAGTAATTAGGTTCATATATTTTTAACAGACAGCCATTGGCCCATTAGCCAATAAAATTATCAAATATTGAGGGCACATGATTATAATCAATATCAATATCTTCCTTTTTCATAAACCCAAATGAAGGCCAATAATATTGTAAAGAAACTGCTAAATAATATCAATTAAAATTAGGTGAGCCAAGACCACCCCTTTCCCCAGGAAGAGATAAGTATGTATTCAATCTGCGTGTTCGCTTGTAGGACCATATATATCTAGGAACCTCCCTTTCAATCTGCCTAAGCCATGTACTGTTTATTTCGAGGGGAATTGTATGAAAGATGTATAACAGTTTAGGCAGTATCATTATTTTAATCAGGTTACATTTGCCAATTATAGATAGCTTTAGATTATCCCAGCGGCACATATCATTCTTAATTTTACCAATTATGGGGGTAAGATTTATGTCTATAATATCTTCAACCTTAGCTCGTAAAAGTATGCCTAAGTATTTAGCCTCTTCCAGGATCCTACTATCTGCAGAATGGGTCCCGAGGGGGACTTGGCATGCGCCGATGTCCCCCTGGGATGGTTCGCACAATGCAACCTCCCACAGGAGGTGATTGGTCGGTTGGGGTTGTGGGAGGGGCCTAGCCCCGCTCTGGGCGGGAACAAGACGTCACTCGATGCGAGTGAGGAGGGCGGCGTGTTGTTTTTGTGTCAGCTGGCGAAATCCTGTCAGAATTTGACTGGAATCAGCTGGTCAGCGGAAATGAGTGGCGGAAGTCGTTTTGTCGGCTTTTGTGTGTTCGCAAGTCAGTGTGGTATACATTCTGACATTTTGGGAAGAAAAGAACATTTTTCCTGTGAAGAAGCTCGAAGATGTCGGCGGACTAAATTGCTAGGGAGGCAAAACGCGCCTTGGTGGCGGAGGGGCACACCAATCTCTCACGCCCTGGAGCTCTGGAGGAAGGAGTTTTCCAGAGAAACGGCCGCGTCGCTTGGCAGCTGAGGGGGTGAGTCGTGCGGTGGCGGCATGCATGACAGGGGTGAGCCACCCCTCAGACAAGGATGGTGAGATGTCTGTGGCCCCCTTTAAATCACGCAGAGCGCGCTCTGCAGGCAGGAATTCTAGGTGGAAGAGAGCAACGCTTCGCTCTTCCTCAGCCCCGGTTTTTGTGAGGCAAACTCACTTGGTTTCTGTACCTCAGGGCAGAAAGAGAGCAGGAAAGCATGGTGGAAGGGCTGGCATGCCATTGGTAAATAGGAAGCAGCATATGGCATTGTTAATGGATCCCAGGAGCGGTGAATTTTGCCAGGAGGACAGTGTGGCTCCGCAGGTGTCAGGTGTTACTTTAAGGCAGGAAGAGATTTGCCCTGAAAGAATTAACACATTGTCATATTCTGTGGGTGCTATGGACAGTCATGTGGATACCGGCTCCCTCGGTGGGGGAGCCGGCTACTGCGCTGGTGGACTACTCCAGTGACAGCGACAAAGGCAGTTGTCAGGAGGTCTAGTTGAGGGATGCAGTTGTTGAAAGGTGTGAGACAGCGCCACCTGCTATCGGCGGTCAGACACAGGAGAGATCAGGATTTCAAAGGGTATTGCTGCCTCAAGCTGGAGGGCCCCCAAAAGTCATTGGAGGCGTGGGGCTCTGGCATGAGGAGGACATGGCGGACTCTCAACACAATGAGGATCAACAGGGTGAATTGGGCCTGAGGGCCTGTGGGGCTGGTGACTGTTCTTATTGGGGGAGGGGCTGAGGGAGAAGGTTGCTGTACTCAAAGACAGTGATGTGGTGGTGGTTTATCCGGAGTCCAGGCCACCTCCGCGTCGCCCTCAGGTGCAGTTTGATTCGCATATGGGTCCGCATCAAGGGCAATGGGTGCAGGTCAAACATGTAGACTTGCACAAGAAGGTTTTATCCAGAGCAGAAGGATCCCTGGTACTTGGTAAGTTAAAGGCGGTTCCTAGCTGGAGCGGCGGGAACTTGTTAGCGGACGCTGATCACAGGTCTTTTGGTCAGAGTTCAGTTTCTGGTTTGGCGAAGCACAGTGTGTCTTTTGATACTGTTCATCAGCTCCGTAGCAAATCTGGTGCTGATTTTGGGGCATCATCGGCCGGACTCTCCAGTCAGAGGCCTGTGTCCAATTGGATAAGTTATGATGGCGGCATTGGCGATGGTGCAATGCCTAGCACAAGTTAAAATCTGCATATGGTTCAGGATGATTATATTGAATTTGATGAAAATGACAAAGAGAATGTGGATAACTCCAGGGAATGGGTGGCAGGGGCGGCTTCTGGGTGGAGCGGGCATGATTTGGGAGTCAGGGGGGGTCATCTCACATCTTCTAGTGTGTTTCAGAGAACTGGTGCGGTTTTCTCTACGGATCGGAGTCGACGTGGCGGTCATCATCAGCGTGATGGTCTGAAGGAGTTTCAACAAAGGGCTTCACAGCTGCCATCAGGTAAGGAAGACTGGTGGTCTGCGTGGATGTGGCCTGTGGTGGGCGGCTCAAGTGTGGAGCCAAGGGAGTGTGGGCCTGACGGGAGGGTGTCGGTGCAAGGTGGTGGGGGTACAACCTCGCAAGAAACAGCACAGTTAAATACAGAAGGGTCTGGAGGTCACTTGGAGCAGGTTGGTGGTGCTAGTCCTGCCTCCTCCATGGGGACCTCTGTGTCGGGTGAGGTTCAGGGGTGTGGTCGCACCAAGTTACCTTATATGGGGGTGGCCATGCCTCTGTGCATGCATTTGTCACAGAGGACAAGACAGAGAATTTGGAGTCACGACTACATAGACATTTTCCGTCTATTGCATAGGGACTTGCAGGCTAGGGAGGGATCAAAGGAGGAGGAATTAGAGTTGTCTCGCCGCCCCAAAGTGCCGAAGACCATCGAAAATTGGACGGCTGCTTTCATCATATATGCAAGTGTTCATTGTGAGCGGTATCCAGAGCGGGCGGTGGCAATATTTAAGTACATTGATATCATCAGGAGGGCACATTTTCAGGCGGGAGGCTATGCCTGGTTGAATTATGATGAACAGTTCAGGGCTAGAATGAGCTTGTTCAATGATAAACCATGGGGTAAGGTGGATCAGGAGCTGTGGCTCCAATGGATGTCGGGACATCAGGTATCGGCTACAATACATACAGCTAGTGGTTTGCCCATCCAATATCGGCCCTTTCTCTGTTAGGAGTTAGAAGCATTGACGTGTGTGATTGCAGGTAGTACGATTTTAGCCCATATCCCTAACTCTTGGTGCAAGGCAATTGTGGACGCTCCCTAACGAGAGTAAGGAGGCGCGGCAGTCAATGGCCGATGCTTGGCTTCCTTTCCTGGTACCACGCCCCCTCTCCACTTCCTGGTTCCTACTCGCGTCTTATTTGGCGTTCTTCAGAGCCCTCCGGTTATCGTTGGAGTATTCCTGCCTTCGTTTGACACCGCCACCTTGCCCTGCTGGTTCTCGCTCCTCGAGTGATCTGTGAGAAAGTCTTTGCCGGTCTTCGGCATTTCTTTATCTGTATGCAAGCAAGCGCTTGCGACTACCCTACCTTTCCTCACGCATTTTGCGGGCGTCTTCAGCTCGTCACATTTCTTTTTCTCCCGCAGTGGGGCTTTAACCCATCCTTTCCTTTCCCTGTTATTTGAGAAACCTTTGAGAGTGAGCTCTCCGCCCTAGATGTCCCTCGGGCCGGGTGTCTCTCCTCCTGAGTGTGTACTGCTCCGCTGTTCCGCCCCTTACAGCCGGTTGGTGCACCTCACTCCCATTAATATTTTGTTCTGTTTGTGTCTGGTGTGTGAGTCTTTCGTGAGTTCTGCATATTCTGGCCTGTTACTGGGTCTCCTGCATTTCCTCTTACCTGAACTCATAGATAAGGCACGTCCGACCTGCAGTTGGGGTAAGAATACCTGGAATATCACGCATGTCAATGTTTCATTAAATGTGGTCAGAGTAACAGTGGGCTTATTACATTGAATAACTTGGTTTTGTTTCCTAGCCTGGACCACCACCTGAGACTCCTTCTGTTACCAGCCGACCCCTCGTATGAGGAGAGTGGTGGACACTCCTTGGGTAATTCCCTCATACTTTTAGGGGACAGGAGACAGGAGTGTGTTATATTTTGCATTCTTGCTTCTGTGTCCTGGAGGTGGAGGGATTCTTCTTCGCTCCCGTGGAAACTGGTTATTCGCCTAACAGAAAGCCAAGCCCACGAAATACCCTTCCCCCGAGCGAAGATGAATCCTGACCCTTCTTTGGGTGCTACTGACCTTAACCTCCAGGCTCATACCATGGAGGAACTCACTACTGAATTAGTGGCCCTTCAGTCAGAAGTAGGCAGATTGGGGGCAGAAAATCAAAGATTACTGGCAGAGGTACATCAGTTAAGAAAAGGCGAGAGAGACACCGGTACAATCCCTAAATCTCGCAAAAGTTATATACAACCAGCCAGATTTACTCTAGCTCCTCCTGAAACAGAAAAAGGGGCTAGTGGTGATGCTACCATTCCCCCCGTTCAAGTCACTGTGAATACCCCTAGCCCTGTTCCTTTAGCAATGCCCGAAAGATTCACAGGGGATAGCACTAAATATAATGTGTTTATTAACCAATGCCAACTCCAGTTCCTATGCAAAGCAGCCTCTTTTCCTGACGACTCTGCCAAAGTGGCTTTCATAATTTCCTATCTTGCGGGGAATGCAGCGGAATGGGCAGTACCCTTGATCCAGAATAATGATCCATTGTTATACGATCTCGAGAAATTTAAGGAGAAGATGAGAAGCCTCTTCGCTAAACATTCGTATATGCACGCAAGCGATACAGAGCTGCTCAATCTTAAACAGGGCTCCAAAGACCTCCTGTCCTACATTACTAATTTCAATTGTTTAGTGGCGGAAACTCATTGGCCAGAAGATAAGCGAACATCCTTGTTTTACCGTGGGTTATGTGATGAGTTAAAAGACTTACTCTCACAAATAGTTAACCCACCGGAAGACTGTGCCTCCTTTATCGATCTTGTAGTTAAATTAGATCATCGACTGCATGAGAGAAAAGGGGAAAAGACTTGAAGTATTGTGCCCAGATTTATATTGCCCAGAACCGAGAAACCCCTACCGAAAGATACCCCAGAACCCATGCAAATAGGGGAAATACGAGGACCTCTATCCACAGACGAAAAAGATAGGAGAAGAAGATTGAACCTATGCTTGTACTGTGGTAAAGGGGGTCATTTTGCTAAAGACTGTCCTGTTCGCCCTAAGACACCAAGACAATCCGTCAGCAGTCTTTCTAGTTTGGAAAACTAGAAAGCTTGAGGAACAGAGAGGTCAATTCCTCAAGCTACACACCCAAACAGATCTCTACCAATAAAATACTAGTGGTAAAACACTTTACGTTACCCATCACACTCACTTACATGAGTAAAAAACCATACAACATGTCTGTCCTTTTAGACTCCGGAGCTACTGGGAATTTCTTTGACATCAAACTCGCTAAACAACTGGGCCTGTCTTTTGTCACTAAACCACAGCCTGAATCCATATGGGCAGTGGATGGGTCCGAGTTATCTTCTGGGTTGATAAGTTATCAAACCCCGCCTTTGGTTATCGTTTTTAATAACGGTCATTCTGAGAGTCTCGTCTTTGATTTATTAGACGCACCTAATTTCGGTGTCATTTTGGGAGTACCATGGTTACAGGTACACAACCCATCAATAGATTGGGTTAAAAGAACCGTTACATTGATATCCCCGTATTGTAAAACTCATTGTTACCAAGCAGCCAGAGAACCTGATCTCCCGTTATATTGTGCCGTTCAAACTGGGGCAGACCTGAGATTACCTGAACAGTATTCGGAGTATAAAAACGTCTTTAGTGAACAAGAAGCCACCAAATTACCTCCGCATAGAAGTTATGATTGCAGAAATGACTTAATACCCGGAGCGGATCTGCCCTGCAGTCGTATTTATGCTCTGACTCCCGCAGAAAATGATTACCTGAAAGACTATTTAGATGATATGCTTGCCAAGGGATTTATCAGACACTCTACTTCTCCTGTGTCTTCTCCACTGTTTTTATCAATAAGAAGGAAGGCGGGCTCAGGGCATGCCTGGATTACAGAGCATTGAATAAAATCACTATAAAAAACAAATACTCTCTTCCCCTGATTCCTGTCCTCCTTGACGAGATCAAAGGTGCAAAAATCTTAACCAAAATAGACCTCAGAGGTGCTTACCATTTGATACGTGTAAAGCAGGGTGACGAATGGAAAACCGCATTTCGCACCAAATTTGGACAATATGAGTATTGCGTCATGCCGTTCGGTCTGTGTAACGCACCGGTGGCGTTTCAGTACTTTATTAATGACATATTGAGAGAATATATTGATTTTTTTGTCATCGTCTATATTGACGACATCCTTATATTCTCTCAGAATGAGACTGACCATGTGGAACATGTCCAAAAGATCCTTAACAAATTACAAGAAAATCAGTTATTCGCCAAATTGGATAAAAGTGTGTTTCATATTACAGAAGTGGACTTCCTGGGCTTCACAATCAAACCTAGTGGCCTTCAGATGGATCCCAAGAAAGTGGAGGCTTTGGTTAACTGGAAAAGTCCTAAATCCGTCAAAGAAATACAGTCTTTTCTCGGATTCGCCAATTTTTATCGGCGCTTCATTTACCATTTTTCTTAGTCTATTTCCCCGATAACTAAACTCCTGAAAAAAGGGGGGCCTTTTCTATGGTCGACCGAAACAGAACAAGCCTTTTGTGACTTAAAAGACAAGTTCACCTCCGCTCCTATCCTTCATCACGCAGACAACACACAACCATTTTTTGTGGAGGCGGTTGCCTCTCAATATGCTGTAGGAGGCATCCTTTCCCAGCGAGACACTGAGACAGGACAAATGCATCCTATAGCTTATTTTTCGAAAACCTTGTTACCTGCAGAGAGGAATTACACTATAGGAGAAAGAGAATTGTTGGCCATCAAACTGTCCTTTCAGGAGTGGAGACATCATTTATTAGGTTCCCCCCATGTGGTCACCATTTATTCAGACCACAAGAACCTTCAGTTCTTTAAATCTGCAAGAGCCCTCACGCCTCGGCAAATGAGGTGGTTGTTATTTTTTAGCAAATATGATTTTCTGATCACCTATCGTCCTGGGAAGCAGCAGGGAAAAGCGGATGCCTTGTCACGTCTCGGTCATGAAAAAAGCACTGACGAGGCACAACCACTTCCTATAATTCCTGAAAACAAGATACTTGGGGTGGGGGGAAAAAGACCACAACCTCCTTGAAGATATCAAACTTCTTCTCCTAGACATGTCACCTGAAGACTGGTTACAAAATCCCCTGCACACCATCAGAGAAGGGTTGTATTATCATGAAAACAAACTGTTTGTTCCTGCTTCCACTTTGAGACAAAAGATCATAGAATGGTGTCATAGCAGCACCTTGGCTGGTCATCCTGGCAGTCGTAAAACGAATGAACTATGTCATAGATGGTTTTGGTGGGAATCTATGTCCAAAGATGTGTTAGCTTATGTACAGGCTTGCTCAACTTGCGCTCGCCAAAAGGCTTCGCATTGTGCACCTACAGGGCTCTTAAAACACATAGCCATACCTTCAACACCCTGGCACACTATCAGTATGGATTTTATGACTGATTTACCCCCTAGTCAAGGTTTTTCCACAGTCTTTGTTGTAGTAGATTTATTGTCCAAAATGGGACATTTCATTCCTCTGAAGCAAGTACCTTCCTCCAAAGATCTAGCATCTGTCTTCTTGAACAATATAGTAAAGCTACATGGTTTACCCACAGTCATAATCTCTGATAGAGATCCCCAGTTTGTCCCAAAGTTCTGGAGGGGGTTGTGTTCCATTCTGGGTATCGACCACAGACTTTCCACTTCATATCACCCTCAAACTGATGGGCAAACAGAAAGGACCAATCAAACTTTAGAACAGTTCTTGCGCTGTTTATTAACATCTCTTCCATCCACGTGGGTTCAAGACCTACCCGTGGCAGAATTCGCCTACAATAATTCCAGCCACTCTGCTACACATGTCTCTCCTTTTTTCTTTTTGCATGCACAACACCCTAGAATGATTCCTATCGTGTTATAATAAGATGAATCATCTGTGCCCGCAATAGATGAACACCATGCCCTCATTAAGGAAGTTTGGGAATCAGCAAAGACAGAGCTCGGCAAAGCCAAAGAGGCTATGAAAAAACAAGCTGATAAACACCGTAGAACAGAACCCATGTACACGATAGGAGAGAAAGTATGGCTGTCCACGAGAAATCTTAGAATGGAAGGTTCTAAGAAATTTCAACCCAGATTTATAGGTCCTTTTCCTATAGAAAAAATGATATCCCCTGTCACCCTGAAACTACAACTACCTCCATGCATGAAAATACACCCCGTTTTCCACAGTTCCTTACTCAAAAAATACATACCCCCCCTTGTCCCTGAAATTCCTCCCCCACCTGAACAGATCGATGGAGAAGCTGAATATGAAGTCCGTAAAATTCTGGATTCCAGGAAATCTAGAGGCAAACTCCAGTACTTCATAGATTGGGTAGGATACCCCCCAGAAGAGAGATCCTGGGAGCCTGCTGAAAACATACATGCAGCCAGATTGATCAGGCAATTTCACAGACTCCATCCCTCCAAGCCTGGTCCTGGGAATAGGCCTTTGAGGAGGGGTACTGTTAGGAGTTAGAAGGATTGACGTGTGTGATTGCAGGTAGTACGATTTTAGCCCATATCCCTAACCCTTGGTGCAAGGCAATTGTGGACGCTCCCTAACGAGAGTAAGGAGGCGCGGCAGTCAATGGCCATTGCTTGGCTTCCTTTCCTGGGACCACACCCCCCTCTCCACTTCCTGGTTCCTACTCGCGTCTTATTTGGCGTTCTTCAGAGCCCTCCGGTTATCGTTGGAGTATTCCTGCCTTCGTTTGACACCGCCACCTTGCCCTGCTGGTTCCCGCTCCTCGAGTGATCTGTGAAAAAGTCTCTGCCGGTCTTCGGCATTTCTTTATCTGTACGCGAGCAAGCGCTTGCGACTACCCTACCTTTCCTCACGCATTTTGCGGGCGTCTTCATCTCGTGATGATTTTTTAATGTTTTACCGTTTCTAAAAAGGTGCTAGGCTCTCTCTTACACATGGAAAGATGGGAGCACAATGTGCTTGTTAAAATACCCCTCACACACTAAAAAACCGTTAGTGTCATGCTTCATCATAGGGGTCTTCCCACCCCTATAACGGGACGGGGCGTGCTACGACCAGACGGAATACACGGGAGCACTAAGATGTGACAGAGGCTATGTGTAGGTGCATGGGTATCAGTGAGAGTGTAGGGACCTAACACTAGTGAGTGTGCAAAAAGTGAAAAAATGGAAAAAAGTTTAAAAATTCCCTGGCTTAGTAGAAAAAAACAATTTTATTAGCTTCTCTAGCTGGGAACATTAAGAAGGGGTTGTGTGGTAGAGCATGAGCTGCTGCCTAGTCGACATGTTTCGTAAGCAGTCCCCTACTGCTTACTCATCAGGACCATATAACGATCCATACTGTTACTACTCAGTTCTATCAGATAGTGCCTACTGTCCTACAAACAACCAACAAAAATAAGTTGGCTGTTTGGGCTTCGGGGCATGAGTTGGCCCAGGTGAAGCAGAAAAAATTGACCTGATGTGGTCTCTGTAAAAGAAAAGGAAGAGAAAAGCCAACATAAATGCATAAATAAGCATTCTTATCTGAGTGAAAAATACAAACAGACAATTATTCCATATTTTTGGGAGCGAACCGCATTGTAAATCCTAAAAGCGGTTGGATTCCTACATGAGAATCAACATGTAGTTGTCATGTGTCTCTCGACATCAACTGCCTGTCGTTAGAGACAATAGTCGTTTCATACTATGGGGTCCACTATCATCGCATCACAGACACTAAACATTCATGACTCCATGCATTTCCAACAAACTAGCAATTGAAAGGGGAGGGGGACCTCCTTTGCAACATTTTCAAAATAGTCAGGATATCAATAACATACTTATCTCAATGATTATCATCGCCCCATGAGTTTGCAGGCGAGGGGTATTCTGCGCAGTTTACTACAAGGGACAAAATCTTGTGTTAGATGGTTATAGAATCAGTGAGACTTTGTTAGTACGTTTTACCCCTGTGACCCGTTTTTTGAGACTCGAAGTCAAAGTCTTTTCCTCACATGTCTGCCAGAGAAAGAAATCATTATTCCTACCCCCGTGCTCCTCCGAGGATAGCCGGGCTCGAGTGTCCGTTTGTTTAGAAAGTGCCTTGCACTTCCGCGTTTGTCACATTCGAGGGTGCCGCCTACCACGTAACGCTAGAGCGTTAACTTGCAAAAATGGCCGCCTGTTTGTGGCGCGGCCGGAGTGTAAAAGAGGAAGTCTTTCCGCAGTGTCTAATTACTACTTGCAATAGAAGTTTTTGGAGAAATTTTGAAAGACAATTCTAAATACAGAAAAAAGTCATGAAAATATCAATAGTAATACAGTATATTTGGGAGTAAATTTCTCTGCAGGCAGAATCCTCGTGGTGGCAAAAGAAGTACAGGGGGGTAGAATGAGATAAGGGGCTCGGTACCTTACAGCTGGCTCCAGGGTATATCGTCATTTAGCCCGTGTTTGTGTGATTGAATACGGAACACCCATCTCTGTTCCTTTTCAAACAAAAATCTTTCATTGCTTACCAGTTCTATTACCGTCCATGTAATTTCCTCTGGTTTATGATTCATTTCAAGGAAATGGTTCGTCAGTTTTGTACTGGATTTTCTGCATTTTATCGTGCTCTTGTGTTCACCTATCCTGACCTTGACTGCCCTGCTTGTCATGCCCACATATTCCAGTTGGCAGGGACAGGTGATCAGATATATGACATTCACACTGTTGCAGTTGCTGAAAGCTCTCTGTTCCCAGACGGTGCCATTGCTGAAAGTTATTTTTTTACTCTTCTTAGTTAGACCACAAACCCTGCATCCTCCACAAGGATAGTGACCCTGAACAAAGTTGGGGTCTCTTTGTGTATTGTTGTTGGATTTCGGTCTTGTATGGACCAAGACGTCCCTCAAGCTCTTTGCTCTTTTGTGCGCAAACATTGGTTTTGGTATTTGTAACCCACCACTGATCAAAATTCTCCAATTCCTGTTAATGATTTTAGTCACTAAGTTGGAGCTGGTATTGTATGTTGTCACACAAATTGGTCGTGTCTCTTCCTCTTTGGCTGTTTTTTCTTCCAACAGGCTTTCACGGCAGCTGTTTCTTGCTCGTGTGTAGGCCTGGTTGATAACACGGTCAGGATACATTCGTGCTTTTAATTTCTTTTTGAGATCATTTGATTGAATTTTAAAGTTCTCAATCTCTGTACAATTCCTGCGTAGGCGCAGGAACTGGCCGTACGGGAGGTTGTCCTGCAGATGCTTGGGGTGAAAACTGTTATACATAAGGAGACAGTTCTTAGAGGTACTTTTGAAATGGGTCGTGGTTATCAGTCTACCATCTTTGGGAAAAATGTTCAGGTCTAGGAAAACCAAGTTGCTTCTGGAGACTGTGCTGGTGAACCTTAGGAAATCATCCTGTAGATTGAGCCAGGTTAGAAACTGTTCGGAACCTCTTTCATCTCCATCCCAGATGATAAGGATATCATCGATGTATCGTTTCCATAGCTTTATGTTGAGTCTGAAGGGGTTGTTGGGATTCAGTATTTTAGTTACCTCGAGATGGTGTACGTACAGTCCAGCTATGCTAGGGGCAAATGTACTTCCCATGTTGTCTCGGGTATTGGGTCAATTCTAGAGCCAGTCTCTAGATTTGCAGACGCTTTTCTTAGGCCAATGGTCCAAAAAACATCTACGTATCTGAAAGATACCAAGGAAGTGTTAAACTTGCTAGAAGAGGTAAGTTTCGATCCCGAAACCCAGTTATTAATCAGCTGTGATGTGGAAAGTCTGTACACCAGCCTGCCCCACCAAGCCTTTTTAGATATCATTGAAGATGTCCTGTTTGAGGACTTCTGGGAATACCAAACACCGCGTAACGTGGTGATGAATTGTTGCGCACTTGCCTTGAAAGAAAACATTTTTGAATACGAAGGCACCCTGTGTATACAAAAGCATGGGACCAGCATGGGAAGTACATTTGCCCCTAGCATAGCTGGACTGTACGTACACCATCTCGAGGTAACTAAAATACTGAATCCCAACAACCCCTTCAGACTCAACATAAAGCTATGGAAACGATACATCGATGATATCCTTATCATCTGGGATGGAGATGAAAGAGGTTCCGAACAGTTTCTAACCTGGCTCAATCTACAGGATGATTTCCTAAGGTTCACCAGCACAGTCTCCAGAAGCAACTTGGTTTTCCTAGACCTGAACATTTTTCCCAAAGATGGTAGACTGATGACCACGACCCATTTCAAAAGTACCTCTAAGAACTGTCTCCTTATGTATAACAGTTTTCACCCCAAGCATCTGCGGGACAACCTCCCGTACGGCCAGTTCCTGCGCCTACGCAGGAATTGTACAGAGATTGAGAACTTTAAAATTCAATCAAATGATCTCAAAAAGAAATTAAAAGCACAAATGTATCCTGACCGTGTTATCAACCAGGCCTACACACGAGCAAGAAACAACTGCCGTGAAAGCCTGTTGGAAGAAAAAACAGCCAAAGAGGAAGAGAAACGACCAATTTGTGTGACAACATACAATACCAGCTCCAACTTAGTGACTAAAATCATTAACAGGAATTGGAGAATTTTGAACACTGGTGGGTTACAAATACCAAAACCAATGTTTGCGCACAAAAGAGCAAAGAGCTTGAGGGACGTCTTGGTCCATACAAGACCGAAATCCAACAACAATACACAAAGAGACCCCAACTTTGTTCAGGGTCACTATCCTTGTGGAGGATGCAGGGTTTGTGGTCTGACTAAGAAGAGTAAAAAAATAACTTTCAGCAATGGCACCGTCTGGGAACAGAGAGCTTTCAGCAACTGCAACAGTGTGAATGTCATATATCTGATCACCTGTCCCTGCCAACTGGAATATGTGGGCATGACAAGCAGGGCAGTCAAGGTCAGGATAGGTGAACACAAGAGCACGATAAAATGCAGAAAATCCAGTACAAAACTGACGAACCATTTCCTTGAAATGAATCATAAACCAGAGGAAATTACATGGACGGTAATAGAACTGGTAAGCAATGAAAGATTTTTGTTTGAAAAGGAACAGAGATGGGTGTTCCGTATTCAATCACACAAACACGGGCTAAATGACGATATACCCTGGAGCCAGCTGTAAGGTCCCGAGCCCCTCATCTCATTCTACCCCCCTGTACTTCTTTTGCCACCACGAGGATTCTGCCTGCAGAGAAATTTACTCCCAAATATACTGTATTACTATTGATATTTTCATGACTTTTTTCTGTATTTAGAATTGTCTTTCAAAATTTCTCCAAAAACTTCTATTGCAAGTAGTAATTAGACACTGCGGAAAGACTTCCGCTTTTACACTCCGGCAGCGCCACAAACAGGCGGCCATTTTTGCAAGTTAACGCTCTAGCGTTACGTGGTAGGCGGCACCCTCGAATGTGACAAACGCGGAAGTGCAAGGCCCTTTATAAACAAACGGACACTCGAGCCCGGCTATCCTCGGAGGAGCACGGGGGTAGGAATAATGATTTCTTTCTCTGGCAGACATGTGAGTAATAGACTTTGACCTCGAGTCTCAAAAAACGGGTCACAGGGGTAAAACGTACTAACAAAATCTCGCTGATTCTATAACCATCTAACACGAGATTTTGTCCCTTGTAGTAAACTGCGCAGAATACCCCTCGCCTGCAAACTCATGGGGCGATGATAATCATTGAGATAAGTATGTTATTGATATCCTGACTATTTTGAAAATGTTGCAAAGGAGGTCCCCCTCCCCTTTCAATTGCTAGTTTGTTGGAAATGCATGGAGTCATGAATGTTTAGTGTGTGTGATGCGATGATAGTGGACCCCATAGTATGAAACCACTATTGTCTCTAACGACAGGCAGTTGATGTCGAGAGACACATGACAACTACATGTTGATTCTCATGTAGGAATCCAACCGCTTTTAGGATTTACAATGCGGTTCGCTCCCAAAAATATGGAATAATTGTCTGTTTGTATTTTTCACTCAGATAAGAATGCTTATTTATGCATTTATGTTGGCTTTTCTCTTCCTTTTCTTTTACAGAGACCACATCAGGTCAATTTGTTCTGCTTCACCTGGGCCAACTCATGCCCCGAAGCCCAAACAGCCAACTTATTTTTGTTGGTTGTTTGTAGGACAGTAGGCACTATCTGATAGAACTGAGTAGTAACAGTAGGGATCGTTATATGGTCCTGATGAGTAAGCAGTAGGGGACTGCTTACGAAACATGTCGACTAGGTAGCAGCTAATGCTCTACCACACAACCCCTTCTTAATGTTCCCAGCTAGAGAAGCTAATAAAATTGTTTTTTTCTACTAAGCCAGGGAATTTTTAAACTTTTTTCCATTTTTTCACTTTTTGCACACTCACTAGTGTTAGGTCCCTACACTCTCACTGATACCCATGCACCTACACATAGCCTCTGTCACATCTTAGTGCTCCCGCGTATTCCGTCTGGTCGTAGCATGCCCCGTCCCGTTATAGGAGCGGGAAGACCCCTATGATGAAGCATGACACTAACGGTTTTTTAGTGTGTGAGGGGTATTTTAACAAGCACATTGTGCTACCATCTTTCCATGTGTAAGAGAGAGCCTAGCACCTTTTTAGAAACGGTAAAAAATTAAAAAATCATCACTTTTTCACCTTTTTGATAGAATCTCTGTGGTTAAAAAAGTCTTGCTTTGGAGGGTGATTCTATCAGTACCTCTACGCCTCTCCTTTTTGGTTTGGTCTTCATCTCGTCACATTTCTTTTTCTCCCGCAGTGGGGCTTTAACCCATCCTTTCCTTTCCCTGTTATTTGAGAAAGCTTTGAGAGTGAGCGCTCCGCCCTAGATGTCCCTCAGGCCGGGTGTCTCTCCTCCTGAGTGTGTACAGCTCCGCTGTTCCGCCCCTTACAGCCGGTTGGTGCACCTCACTCCCATTATTATTTTGTTCTGTTGGTGTCTGGTGTGTGAGTCTTTCGTGAGTTCTGCATATTCTGGCCTGTTACTGGGTCTCCTGCATTTCCTCTTACCTGAACTCATCGACAAGGCACGCCCGACCTGCAGTTGGGGTAAGAATACCGGGAATATCACGCATGTCAATATTTCATTAAGTGTGGTCAGAGTAACAGTGGGCTTATTACATTGTATAACTTGATTTTGTTTCCTAGCATGGTCCACCACCTGAGACTCCTTCTGTTACCAGCCGACCCCTGGTATGCTCCCCCAGCGCTCATAATTAGGTGGACATTCGAGAGCGCTTTGCTACAGGATACAAATTACGTTACTCACATGGAAATTTGGTTAAAAGATTTTCTGGAAAACAATAGGGGCACAGCGCCGCCCCAAATAGTATGGGATGCTATGAAGGCAGGTATTAGGGGGAAACGTTAAGCTACTCTCTCAGACAGAGCAAGCAGGAAAAAGAAGATATTGAGAAGAAGATAAATCTAGTAGCAAAGCTAGAGGAAGAACTGATAAGAAGTATAAGAGAGAAAGGGGATGTGACAAAAGTAACAAAAAAACTAGCTCTGGCTAAAGCAGCAGTGGGTGAAGTATATGCTGCAAAGGCAGCTGGTAAATACCTAGCGAGGAGGGAAGAGCAACATGAATATAGCGAACAGGTAGGACGAATCCTAGCGATTAGAACCCGGCAGGCGGCTACTCAGGGGCAGATAACAGAAATGACTACAGAGGCAGGGGCAATAGTAAAAACACCAAAGGAAATCTGCTCTGTATTCCAGAACTTTTATAAGAAATTATATACCCAGGATAACGGGGAACCAGATGCAGTGGAAATTGAGGAATATTTAGAGTCTGCCTCACTAGATAAGCTTACAAAGGAGGACAACAACTATCTGGAGACTAACTTTACCTTAGAAGGAGTACAAAGAGCTTTTAATGATCTCTTGTCAGGGAAAGCAGTGGGACCTGATTTAATACTGTTAGAGTTTTATAAGAGGTTTTTTCTGACCTTAGAAGCAGACATTAATAGACTTATGGTTCTCATACAAAACGGTGCAGCTCCTCCACGGTCTTGGGGAGAAGCTTCAATGGTGGTGTTTCTCAAAAAGAATAAAAGCTCTACGGATCCTGGGTCATACAGACCAATCAGCTTAATGAATAGTGATACTAAAGCCTATTCTAACATTTTTGCAAACAGGCTGAGCTTGGTAATTGGGAAGATAGTTTCACCCTGGCAGCAGGGGTTCATACCGGGGAGGGGTACTGCCGATCATATTGGAAGGGTGTTTGCGCTGCTGGACGGTACGACTGCCTCACAAGACCCTATGTCCTTAATATTGCTGGACGCTGAAAAAGCTTTCGATAGGGTCTCGGGGGGTTTTCTGTGAGCAACAATGAATAAATGTAATTTTGGGAAAATATGTATAGGAGCATTAAAGGCCCTTCATAAAAGTTCGAGGATCAGACTGAGAGTGGGGGGAGAGCTGAGTGAGGCAATACAAATTGAACGTGGGACTAGGCAAGGATGCCCCTGCTCCCCTCTACCCTTTGCCTGTTATATAGATTCATTTATTAGATATATAGAAAAACATAAAAACATCCGCCCAATTGTGTTGAATGGATATGAGACTAAAGTATTGGGATACGCAGATGATTTAGCAATCACATCATCAACACCAATAATAGCGATAAGGGAAATTGAGAATGAGGCTAAAAAATATGGTCTTCTGTCAGGGTACAAATTGAACCAAGGGAAAACTCAAATAGTCGTAAATCAATTTGTTACTATTCATGTTGAGAGAGTTATCGAGTCCGCGGTCTATTTGGGCGTTATTATAACATCCGATCTATCTAAGATTGTGGAGGAAAATCTGACCCCAGTAATCAAAAAGGCAAAACTAAACTTAGATAGGATGGACAATTTACACTTAACAGTTATAGGCCGCTGCAATGTTATAAAGATGCAGTTTCTGCCCAAGATTTTATATTTATTCCGTACGATTCCTTTATTATTTACTAATAAGTGGTTTAAGGAAATAGAGGGGATTTGTAATCGCTTCATATGGGCCAAGGGTAGAACTCGAAAATCCATAAAGATGCTGGCACTTTCTAAAGAACGGGGGGGCCTTGCAGTACCTGACTTTAAGGGATAATATTTTGCTTCAGTCCTTCAGTATTGTAAAGGACTCCTCATTGGGAATACGAAAGATATCTGGAGGGGTAACGCTGGCATTCCGGATATATACGATCTGCTGGTTTTGGACTCTAACAAGGGACTTCTTACATTTAGGGAGTTAAACTACTATAAAAGAACAAAGTTCAAGGTGCAGCCATTTCAGTTTGGTCAATCATCCGGAAGAAAATGAAATTAGGGAGAATGAATTTCTATACCCCTTTATATATGAATGAACTTCTCCCAGATGTATTCCATAATCAAGTGATGAGGCTGTGGGATAATCTCGGGGTTGGTACAATTGGAGATATCACGGATCAGTCATGGTTAATAACATTTGAAAGGGCGCAACAGCTATACAATTTGGATCGGAGAGACTTCTTTAAATACTTACAGATAAGATCAGTCCTGCAGAGAAAACAAGCAGGTAATTGTAAGTTACTAGGGTAGACCTGATGGAATTTGTTCAAGATGAGGAGGGATGTTCAATCTCTCAACTTAATGGTGCATTATGCCAGTATAATGAGGATGATAGAGGAAAGGTATTTGATAAACGGAGAACTAAATTAAATCTAGTCGGAAATGAGGGTGAAAAATCACTTAGGTTAGGAAACACTATCTTAAAGGTTGCAAATCTGCAGGCACAACACTATAAGACCTTATATGAACTATATTATACACCGCATAGATAGTCCGCTGGGGGGTACGAGTGGGATCTTCTGTCCAAGATGTCAGAGTATGGAGGCAGACTCGATACACATGTTTGCAGCTTGTCCTAAATTAGATCCCTGAAAACAAGCAATGGAACAATTTTTTAAAGAGGAATTGGAGGTTTCTATTAATTTAACTAATGAGATTATGGTTCTTGGTGTGGCAAAGGAGGGGCAGGATGTACCCCATCAAGAATTTTTATTTATCGCAATGATGCTGAGCCGGCTTTGTATTGCAACGGTATGGAAAGACTCTAATCCTCCTTCGTTTCAACAATGGCTCTCAAAATTATTAGCTATCTATACCCTAGAGAAAGCTTTATATGTAAAAAAAGGCATGAATGCAAAGCAGCTTGGGAAACGGGTATGGGCCACAGTTGGAAAATGGAAACTTAAATTAGACGGGTAATTTAAAAAAAGGGGGTAGATTCAATCTCATTTTGATAGGATTATAGCTGGCGGTGTTAAAATTGTTTTGACCCCTACTCTTATGTCTCCTTACCTTTTGTTTTTTTCTTTTTTTTTCCTTTTTCCTTCTTCAGATCTTTCAACTTTTTTTTTTCGGAAATTATACTCAAATTATGTTTTGCATCTCATTGGTTACTTTAAGTGACTAAGCCTTAGTTGAATGATTTCTGTTGTATTAGATATATATGTCAAAGTAATTGACGATGATGAGTAATAAAAAAAATTAAAAAACATTGAAATTCCTCTGTTATAGTTAGTTGTACTACCTATAACTTGCGCGCCTGAATCCACTGCTGATGACGTCACATATTACTTCACTCATGACATGGTCAGTGACATCACTGATGACATCACTGATGACATCCCTGATTACATCATCCTTGTGATAGAGTGGCAGACCTCCAATCACCCTAATATAACCTTTGATACAAACATTCAAAAATAGAAACTACAATTTTCAAAACAATAGACATACCAATACCACTTACAACATACCTATTCAGTAATTTCAAAATCTACACACACATTCACTCATTCACCAACAGTCTTATACAGTCACTCATACATGTACTCACTCATCACATGTACCCATACACATATATATCCTGTGACACACCGCCACTCATCCAGAGTTACTTACACACATAGTCATTCATGCTAATAAAGAATCAAACATCCATTTACTTGCATAAACAGTTATACATACAACACCACACTTACTTCCATAGAAACTTAACATACTTACTCTTTTAAACAACCATTATAGAAACACATACTTATTCATAAAGGAACTCTTCAAATTTCTTACTCCCACATATACTCACTTATGTACACCAATACTCATATATACTAGTTTAAAATATATGTAGTTACTTATAAAGACACTACTGAGACAGTCATTCACTCACAAACACACTCATACACACACTCATCTACCCATACAGTCCTGCACACATACTGTCTTCAACACATACAAACAGTGACTTACTCATTTATGCATCTATGCACTAAGCAATACGACCCACTGAATCATAAAGACACTCAGACACTCATACTCATACTCGAAAAAGAAATTAGTAACCCATATAGACACTCATGTAGCTACTCACCAGATTATGCAGTAGCTTATACACAAAGGGATAGACTGATGCAGATATTTACAAATTAACACATTACTCACTAACCCATGTATTTACTAAGATAAATGTAATCAGTGCATTATACAATCAATTTTACAAAAGAAATCATCCATTTAGACACTTATATACCAATTTATTCTTCCATCGACCTTCAGATATACATATATAAAACACATTTAAACTTTACAGAAACACACATTCACTGGATGATGTCATCAGTGATGTCATCAGTGATGTCATTTGAGATGTCATTAGAGATGTCATGAGTGTTGTTAGTGACCATGTCATGAGTGATGTAATATGTGACGTCATCAGCAGTGGATTGCCGGTGAGTTATAGTTAGTACAACTAACTACAACACAGGAATTTCAATGGTTGTGTATGATTAAAATGTCCACCTAACTATAACACCCCTAAAACCTATGTTTTTTTCAGTAAAAAAAAAAATATATGTATGTGTATATATATATATATATATGTATTCACTGAAAAAACCATAGGTTTCACACCAGTTATAGTTAGCTGGAAATTTTACTGACATAAAACCATTGAAATTCCCACCTTATAGTTAGTTGGACTCACTATAACTTGCGTGCACTGCTGATGATGTCACATATTATATCACTCATGACATGGTCAGTGACATCACTCATGACATCACTGATGACACCATCCAGTGAATGTGTGTCTTTCTGAAAAATAAATATGTTTTATATATGTATTTGTAAAGGTCGATGGACGAATAAATGTTTAAATAAGTGTATAAATGGATGTTTATTTTTAATAAAATATTGATTGGTTAACTGGCTTATAAAGTGTATCTTAGTGAATACATATATTAGCGAGTAATTTTTAAATATTTAAATATATGTATCAGTGTTTCACTTTGTGTATAAGTGGCTGCATGGGTTGGTGACTGGCTCAATGTTTGTATGTGTTTTAAGACAGCGTATGTGCATGACTGTGTGGGTGGATGAGTGTGTATATGTGTGTTAGTGAGTGAATGCCTGCCTCACTAGTGTCTTTATGAGTAACTACATATGTTTTAATCTAGTATATATGAGTATTGATGTATATAAGTGAGTATATGTGAGAGTGAGAGATTGAAAGAGTTAGTGTTTAAATAAGTATGTGTTTCTATAAATGATTGTTTAAGAGAGTAAGTATGTGTAAGTTTCCTTAGAAGTAATGTGCTAGTGTGTGTATAGCTGTATATGCAAATAAATGGATGTTCAATGGTTTATTTGCATGTGTGAGTATGTGTGTGAGTAACTTTTGGATGACTGTCGGTGTGTAACAGGATGTATATGTGTATCACTACATATGATGAGTGAGTATATGTATGAGTGACTATATAGAACTGTTGCTGAATGAGAGGATGTGTTGCGGCCCCAAAACTATGGAACACACTACCCCAGTCCGTTAGGACCAGCCCCTCTCTCATGTCATTTAGAAAAAAACTGAAAACGTGGTTGTTTAATCAGTAATTTCCAGAAGCTCAGCAGGGGAGAAGTTTGCAGAAGTAACAGCACCGAGACGCCCACGGGCAACTATTTGCACTCTATTAAATGTCATTAATAAATAAATATATAGATGGTGGAATTACTGAATTGGTTGTTGTAACTGGTATGGGTATCTCCATTTTTTTGAAAATGTTAGTTTCTATTTTTGAATATGTGTTTCAAGGGTTACATTACACTGAAAGGAGGTCTGTCAGTCTGTCACAAGGATGGTGTCATCAGTGATGTCATGAGTGATGTCACTGACCATGTCATGAGTGATGTAAAATGTGACGTCATCAGCAGTGCATTGCAGGCGCGCAAGTTATAGAGAGTCCAACTTACTATAACATGGGAATTTCAATGGTTTTATGTCTGTAAAATTTCAAGCTAACTATAACTGGTGTGAAACCTATGGTTTTTTCAGTGAATTTAATAGGTTTTTTATATGCTAATTCCTAACTATAACTGGTGTGAAACCTATGGTTTTTTCAGTGAATTTCATAGGTTTTTTAAATGCTAATTCCTAACTATAACTGGTGTGAAACCTTTGTTTTTTTCAGTGAATTTCAAAGGTTTTTTAATAGCAAATTTCTATAGCTAAGAAATGTAATATTTTTATAATGAATACTATATTGTATATTTATGCAATACTTTTTTTTATGTATATTGTTCATGTTTTTATTTTTTTTTTGCCCTGGAGCGCTCCCGGTGCGCGTCCCGGTGAGCGCACCGGTAAGTGCAGTCTTGCGGCGTGCCTCAGGGCGCGTACCGGTGAGCGTCCCGTTAGCGCTTTTGCCACGAACGAAAACATCATTGTGACGTATCGCTTAGCCGCGTTTGCGTGATACGCACGGCGTTAACGCACCTGGAAGCACTCGAGTGCATACGATCGCGCAACATAAGCATCTGACGCGCTTACGCGACGTGCCCCGGGGCGCGCCCGGGGGCGCGTAGCGTAAACGCGTCGGGTCATGTGACCTAAAAATAACACTTTTTATTGGCTCAGGACAGTTTTGGTTTCTAAATGATGAAGGCCATGGTCATGTGACCTGAAAATAAAACTTTTCATTGGTTCAGGGCAGTTTTTTTTCCTAATGATGAAAGCCCCCACCTTTTTTCCTCACTCTCACTTTGTACTTTGAGTGAAGAAGACCTGTTGAAAGACCTCTCTGTACCTTTTTTGACTGAAAAATGGCTTCAGTAGCAGCAGCAGCAGGAGCATCTCAGCCACCACCAAGAGGACCACCACAACACCACAGTGGTGGAGATGAAGAAGAGGAGGAGGAGGAGGAGGAGGAGGAGGGGAGGAGGACATTCCTGCCAGAAGATAATACCCCATATAGGCCAAAGCAGCACATTATATGGGAGTTTTTTTCCATCCCAACGGGCCTCAAAAAAGTGAATGCGCCAAAGGTTACTTGCCTAATCTGTGGCATTGAACTTTCAAGGGGGAACCCTAACAAGAAATACTTATTTAGCAATAACACCATGATTCGCCACATGCAGAGCCGGCATCCTAACAACTATGCTGCGGCAGAGGTCCGAGAACTGGCCAGAAACCCTCCCCAATCTACACCCAGCACCTCCAAAAGAAAGCAATCCACTCCATTGGTACCAGAGACAAGGGAGATGGTCCCAAACATACAACCCCAGTTTGGGCAATATAAGATCACTTGTATATTTTGTGGTAGAACAATCACCTATGGTGAGCAAAGCATAAAGCTCATCAACCGTGCTGGTGACAACCACAATTGCCCCAAAAAAACATAATTTTTTCCTGATTTTTTTTTGCTCCAGTTGAGCCGTTTACAATTCCCTGTTTTTTGTTTCTCCCCATAAAAATAACAAAAAAAAATAAAATTGTTCATAAAAGCCAAATAAGGTTCAAAATGTTCAAAAAAACTGTTAAAAAAATATAAAACAACAAAAAGAAGAAAAAAACACTTCTTTTTAGAACTACCTCCAATTTATAAAAAAAGGTTACATTTTTTAAAAACTCTGTCATTCTTTTTCCCCCATAGTACACTCCCCCTTACGCTCCCTGGTGCGCGTACCGGGTGCTCCCCCGCGCAAATCGAAAAAAAATAAAATGTTTTGGCCCCCACATCAAACCTAGGGGATCAGGGGGGTGTACTCTGCCCCCTTTTGGTCATTTCCCCCTTTGTTTTTGCCACCTCTTGTGTCTCGATGGTACCGATACACAAGATGGTGGCCGCTCCGGACTGTTTTGAATGTTGACAGACACCCGAGAGCCAATCAGCTTTCTGTGCGCAAACTCGCGTAGTGTGCTGGTTCGCGACCCGGTGCGCGTACTGGGGCACGCTTATAGATATATGTATTTTCTGATCCTAAATTACTCAAAATCCACTGTAGCACATATCTTGAGACATAGCAAAGGCACATCGGGCTACCAGTCCCTACAATTTTGCCAAGTTTGGTGGAAATCCATTCAGCCGTTCGGGTTAAAAGTGAGTTTGACCGCCCTATGGAAATTAACATGGGGAAAACATGTTTTGGAACCCCCTTTTTATCTCCACCCCCGCTTGACAAATCCCCCCTAAACTCTCAGTGAAGGAGCGGAGCGCCGCGAGGCAAATTTGAGGAAAATTTCATGCAGATTCCTCAACCGGCGCCAAAGTTATTCCCAATAGAATGTTGAAAATTCCCTATACAAAATAATCCTAACTATAACTACCTACTGGCTACCGCCAGTAGGTTATATATATATATATATCATGTGATCAAGGGCTCTCGAGCCCGAAACACGTCATCTGTCAATTGCTGTTGTGGATATGCACGGTTGAATAAAGAACATCTTGCCTGAGAATAAGAGGTTCGCTTCTCCTTCTTCGCCGCCGTGGTTTTGGTGGAAGTGGCTGGAGTGTTTACTTGATATATATATATATATATATATATATATATATATATATATATATTACCTACTGGCGATAGCCAGTAGGTATATATAGTTAGGATTTTTTTCCTATGGGACTTTTGAAAATTCTATGTCTAATAACTTTGGCGTTTGTGGATGGAATCGGCTGAAATTTTCAGGAAAATGGCACATTTTGTTTCTGAGCAGCTCCTGAAAATTTGGGGGGGGTTCGTCAAGGGGGGGCCGAGAAAAAAGGGGGGTCCCAAAACGCGTTTTTCCCATGTTAATTTCCATAGGGCGGTTGGACTCACTTTTAGCCCGAACGGCTGAATGGATTTCCACGAAACTTGGCAAAATTGTAGGGACTGTTAGCCCGATGGGCCTTTGCTAGGTCTCAATATATGTGCTTCAGTGGATTTTGAGAAATTAACGTTTAAATCAAGATATATATCTGTAACAGCGCTCCGGGCAGCGCTCCGGTTCGCGAACTTTTCGCGTATCGGAACTTTGCAAAGCGAAGCTGATTGGCTCTCCGGTGTCTGTCAACATTCTAAACAGTCCGGTGCGGCCGCCATCTTGTCTCTCGGTAGGATCGAGAGACAAGAGGAGGCCAAAACAAAGGGGGAAATGAAGGAAAGGGGGCAAGGTAGACCCCTCCTGACCCCCTGGGATTGATGAGGGGGATATTATAGAGCCACGCCGGGCCCAAAAAAAAAAAAAAAAAATCCGATTTTTTCGCCGTAGAGACGCGTCTTGGTTCGCGAACCGGGCAGCTAACCGGGCAGCTAACCGGGAAGCTAACCGTCAGTGTAACCAAAAAAAAAAAAAAATCCGATTTTTTCGCCGTAGAGACGCGTCTTGGTTCGCGAACCGGGCAGCTAACCGGGAAGCTAACCGGCAGTGTAACCCAAGAAAAAAAATCAGATTTTTTCGCCGTAGAGACGCGTCTTGGTACGCGAACCGGGCAGCTAACCGGGCAGCTAACCGGGAAGCTAACCGGCAGTGTAACGGGAGTCTGAGGAGTAGCTGATTGGCTGTCAATATTGTAAACAGTCCGGAGCGGCCGCCATCTTGTCTCTCGGTAGGATCGAGAGACAAGAGGAGGCCAAAACAAAGGGGGAAATGAAGGAAAGAGGGCAAGGTAGACCCCTTCTGACCCCCTAGGATTTATGAGGGGGATATTATAAAACCACGTGGGGCCAAAAAAAAACAAACAAAAAAATCCGATTTTTTCGCCGTAGAGACGCGTCTTGGTACGCGAACTGGGCAGCTAACCGGGCAGCTACCGGGAAGCTACCGGGAAGCTAATCGGCAGTGTAACGGGAGTCTGAGGAGAAGCTGATTGGCTGTTATCATTGTAAACAGTCTGGAGCGGCCGCCATCTTGTCTCTCTGTGGGATCGAGAGACAAGAGGTGGAAAAAAAAAAGGTGTAAATGAATGAAAGGGGTAAGGCAGACCCCTCCTGAACCCCTAGGATTGATGAGGGGGCTATTAAAGTTCCCTGGGGGGTGAAAAAAAAAAATTTGCGATTTTCGCGGTAAAGGTGCTTCCTGGTACGTTAACCGGGCAGCTAACCGGCAGCGTAACGGGAGTCCGACATATTGTGTTTTTTGAACGTTTGTGATATGTGCACGTGTGGATTTTGTCTAATTAAGGTTAAAAAATATATATATATCTTTAAGCGTGTTCTGGCGCGCTTACGTTTTGGGTTTGGTTTGCGCTGCAGAGACGATACGTCACGGTTATGCGATGCATCATGAGGCGTCTCACGGGCTACGTGATACGTCACTTAATAAAGAATATATTTTACAGCTATAGATATTAGCTTTTAAAAAACCAATGAAATTCACAGAAAAAACCATAGGTTATAGACCATATATAGTTAGGAATTTGCATTTACAAAACCTTGAAAATTCACTGAAAAAACCATAGGTTATAGACCATATATAGTTAGGGATTAGCATTTAAAAAACCTTATTTTATTTGCACAAAACCATTGAAATTCCATATATAGTTAGTTGCACTAACTATATATCGCGGACCCGCAATCCACTGCTAATGATGTCACATATTACATCATTCATGACATGGTCAGTGACATCACTGATGACATCACTGATGACATCTCAAATGACATCACTGATGACATCACTGATGACAACACCCAGTGACTGTATGTTTCTGTAAAGTTAAAATATGTCTTACATATTGAAGAATGAGTGGATGTATAAGTGTCTGGATGAAGGATTTAGTAGGTGCATGACTGACTGTATGAGAGAATGATTAAATGTGTCTCACTGAGTGCATGGGTTAGTGATTAAAGTGTCTTTATTTGGCAATCAATATTTATGTTCTTCTGTAAACTGCTGCATGTTTAAATCAGTAGCTATATCAGTAACTATATGGGTTATTGAATGGTTGCCCAAGTATTTGTATGGGAGACTGAGTGTGTGTGTGGGTGGCTGGGAGGTGTATAACTCTGTGCATAGATGTGTGAGCGGTTGATTCCCTAGGTGTATGGGTTCAAAAGTGCATGTAGAAACAGCTGTATGGACAGTTGACTGTGTGCATGAGTATATTGGTGAGTGAATGGATATCTCAGTTCTACATGTCAAAGTAAGTACATATGTAAAGCACACTCCATGTGAGAGTTGACATATATAAATAACTGAACATAAGAGTCAGTGAATGTGAGAGTGGCTGTATGAATCATTGTGAACTTGTATCAAGGATTGTATAAGAGAGTAAATATGTGTTAGTATATGTTTGAATAAGTAAGGTGTGTATAACTGTATAGTTAAGGAAATGGAGATGTGATTGATTCTTTGCATGACTGAATAGGTGTGTGAGTAACTCCATGGATGTGTGACAGTCTGTGAGTGCCTGTTTACACTGAGTGTATCAAAGGTTATATTAGAGTCTGAAGATGTATTATCACATAAATGATATCATCAGTGATGTAATCAGTAATGTCAAATGAGATGTCAGTGATGTCATCAGTGATGTCATTTGAGATGTCATCAGTGATGTCATCAGTGATGTCATTTGAGATGTCATCAGTGATGTCATCAGTGATGTCACTGACCATGTCATGAATGATGTAATATGTGACATCATTAGCAGTGGATTGCGGGTCCGCGATATATAGTTAGTGCAACTAACTATATATGGAATTTCAATGGTTTTGTGCAAATAAAATAAGGTTTTTTAAATGCTAATCCCTAACTATATATGGTCTATAACCTATGGTTTTTTCAGTGAATATATATATATATATATATATATATATATATATATATATATATATATATATATATATATAATTTTCTATGGTAACTAGGTCCTAATTATATATACCTACTGGCGACCGCCAGTAGGGTATATATATATATATATATATATCCTACTGGCGGTCGCCAGTAGGTATGTATAATTAGGACCTAGTTACCATAGGAAATTCCGAATATTCTATTGGGAATAACTTTGGCGTCAATTGAGGGATCTGCCTGTAATTTTCCTTAAATTTGCCTCGCTGCGCTCCGCTCCTTCCCTGAAAGTTTCGGGGGGATTCGTCAAGCGGGGGGGCGATAAAAAAGGGGGTCCCAAAACGTGTTTTCCCCATGTTAATTTCCATAGGGACATTCTGACAAGGCTACAGTTCGAACAGCTGAACGGAATTATACCACATTTGGAAAAATGGTAGGGACTGGTATGCAGCAGTGCCTTTTGTATGTTTGGTGTAAATCCCTCCAGTACTTCTTGAGAAAATTGAATTTGACATTTTTCAAATGGCATTTTCTATGGGACCTTTAGACACTGCTACAGCCCGAACGGCTGAACGGAATTACACCAAACTTGGCAAAATGGTAGGGACAGGTTTGCAGTAGTGCCTTTTCTATATTTGGTGAAAATCCCTCCAGTAGTTGTTGAGAAAATGAATTTGAGCAAATTATATATTTATATGCGCTCAACATTCTATTGGGAATAACTTTGGCGCCAATTGAGAAATCTGTGTGTAATTTTCCAGAATTTTGGCCAACTCTGCTCCTCTCCTTCCCTGAAAGTTTTGGGGGGATTCATCAAGCGGGGGCCAAAAGGGGGGTCCCAAAACATGTTTTCCCCATGTTAATTTGCATAGGGACCTTTAGACACAGCTACAGCCCGAACGGCTAAATGGAATTACACCAAACTTGGCAAAATGGTAGGGCCTGGTATGCAGATGTGCCTTTGCTATGTTTGGTGAAAATCCCTCCCGTAGTTCTTGAGAAAATTGAATTTGAATTTTTTCAAATGGCCTTTTCTATGGGACCTTTAGACACCGCTACAGCGTGAACGGAATTACCCCAAACTTGGCAAAATGGTAGGGACAGGTATGCAGTAGTGCCTTTTCTATATTTTTTTTAAATCCCTCCAGTAGTTGTTGAGAATATTGAATTTTATAAAATTATATATCTATATGCGCTCACCATAAGCGCACCGTACGTGTAAGGTACGCGTACCATACGCGTACGTGCCCGTACTCTTACGTGCGCGAGCGAGTTTCTGATTGGCTGGCAGTCAACTGTCAACATCCCAAACTGTCCAAACCAGGAAGTGTTGGCCACCATCTTGTTTTTCAGGAGAACTGAGGCACAAGAGAGCCCAAAACAAGAGTGTAAAACACGAAAAGGGGGCAAGGTAGAGACCCCCCAAACCAACCCCACGGTGTACTTGCACTGTACGCGTAGGGTACGTGAACCGTGCGCGTACCCCGCGATTTAAAAAAATATATATATTTTTTTGCACTTGGTGGTCCTTCTGGGACCCACTGAGAAGGCCTAGGGGGTCAGGGGGTCTCAACCCTGCCCCCTTTTCGCGCTTTCCACTCTTGTTTTGTGCTCTCTTGTGCCTCACTTCTCCTGAGAAACAAGATGGCTGCTCAGGTAGTCCCAGAAGGATAATAACATATATAAACGTTATCCGCTAATAGAATTAGCATTTACAAAACCTTTGAAATTTATTGAAAAAAAATATAGGTTTCACGCCTGATATATTTAGGAATTAGCATTTGAAAAACCTTGCAAATTCACTGAAAAAAACACAGGTTTCAAGCCTTATATAGTTAGGAATAAGCATTTAAAAAACCTTGCAAATTCACTTAAAAAACCATAGGTTTCAGGACTTATATAGTTAGGAATTAGCATTTAAAAAACCTTGCAAATTCACTTAAAAAAACATAGGTTTCAGGCCTTATATAGTTAGGAATTAGCATTTTAAAAACCTTGCAAATTCACTTAAAAAACCATAGGTTTCAGGCCTTATATAGTTAGGAATTAGCATTTAAAAAACCATTGAAATTGCTTCTATATAGTTAGTTGTACTAACAATATTTTGCGCACCCGCAATCCACTGCTGATGATGTCACATATTGCATCATTCATGACATGGTCAGTGACATCACTGATGACATCACTGATGACATCTCAAATGACATCACTGATGACATCTCATTTGACATCACTGATCACATCACTGATGTTATCATTCATGTGATAATAGGATGCACCTCCTCACACTCTAATATAACCTTTGATACACCCAGTGTTAAATACAGACTACCATTTTTGAAACCATTGACACACCAATACCAGTTACTACATACACACTCACTGATTCCTAGGTCTACACACACATTCACTCATTCACCCATAGAATCACTCATACATACAGTCACTCATCAAATCAACACTATCATATGCACTCATACACCTATACAGACACTAGCACACTGCCACTCATCCATGGAGTTACTCACACACCTAGTCAGTCATGCAAAGAATCAATCACACTTCCATTTCCTCAACTATACAGTTATACACACAACACCTTACTTATTCAAACATATACTAACACATACTTACTCTCTTATACAATCACTGATACAAGTACACAATGATCTATATAGCCACTCGCACATTCACTGCCTCTCATGTATAGTCATTTATATATGCCAACTCTCACATGCAATGTGTTTTACATATGTACTTACTTGCACATGTAGCACTGAGATATCCATTCACTCACCAACACACCCATGCACACAGTCAACCGCCCATATAGCTGTTTCCACATGCACTCTTGAACTCATACACCTAGTGAATCAACTGCTCACACATCTATGCACAGAGTCACACACCTCCCAGCCACCCACACACACACTCAGTCTCCCATTCAAATACTTGGGCAACCAATCAATAACACATATAGCCACTCATATAGCTACTGATCAACACATGCAGCAGCATACACAACAACAGACATACTGATGCACACATTCAGACAGTTTAGTCACTAACCCATGCATTTAGTAAGACACATTTAATCACTCACTCATACAGTCAGTCACACACCTACTCAATCTTTCATCCAGACACTTATACATTCACTCATTCTTCAATATGTAAAACATATTTAAACTTTACAGAAACACACAGTCACTGGATGATGTCATCAGTGATGTCATCAGTGATGTCAAATGAGATGTCATCAGTGAAGTCAAATGAGATGTCATCAGTGATGTCATCAGTGATGTCATTTGAGATGTCATCAGTGATGTCACTGACCATGTCATGAATGATGCAATATGTGACATCATCAGCAGTGGATTGCGGGTGCGCAAAATATTGTTAGTACAACTAACTATACAGAAGCAATTTCAATGGTTTTTTAAATGCTAATTCCAAACTATATAAGGCCTGAAACCTATGGTAATATATATATATATATATATATATATATTCACAGAAAAAGCGATAGGTTATAGACCATATATAGTTAGGAATTTGCATTTACAAAACCTTGAAAATTCACTGACAAAACCATAGGTTATAGACCATATATAGTTAGGAATTCGCATTTACAAAACCTTATTTTACTCACACAAAACCATTGAAATTCCATATATAGTTAGTTGCACTAACTATATATCGCGGACCCGCAATCCACTGCTAATGATGTCACATATTACATCATTCATGACATGGTCAGTGACATCACTGATGACATCACTGATGACATCTCAAATGACATCACTGATGACATCTCAAATGACATCACTGATGACATCACTGATGACATCTCATTTGACATTACTGATCACATCACTGATGATATCATTCATGTGATAATACGATGAACCTCTTCAGACTCTAATATAACCTTAGATACAATCAGTGTAAACAGACACTCACAGACTGTCACTCATCCATGGAGTTACTCACACACCTAGTCAGTCATGCAAAGAATCAATCACACCTCCATTTCCTCAACTATACAGTTATACAAACTTTACTTATTCAAACATATACTAACACATATTTACTCTCTTATACAATCCCTGATACAAGTTCACAATGATCCATACAGCCACTCACACATTCACTGGCTCTTATGCACAGTTATTTATATATGTCAACTCTCACATGTACTGTGTTTTACATATGTACTTACTTTGACATGTAGCACTAAGATATCCATTCACTCACCAATACACTCATGCACACAGTCAACCGCCCATACAGCTGTTTCCACATGCACTTTTGAAACCATACATCTAGTGAATCAACTGCTCACACATCTATGCACAGAGTCATACACCTCCCAGCCACCCACACACACACTCAGTCTCCCATACAAATACTTGGGCAACCAATCAATAACCCATATAGTTACTCATATAGCTACTTATCAACACATGCAACAGTTTACAGAACAACAGACATAATGATGCACAAATTAAGACAGTTTAGTCACTAACCCATGCACTCAGTGAGACACATTTAATCACTCACTCATACAGTCAGTCATGCACCTACTAAATCCTTCATCCAGACACTTATACATCCACTCATTCTTCAATATGTAAGACATATTTTAACTTTACAGAAACATACAGTCACTGGATGTTGTCATCAGTGATGTCATCAGTGATGTCATTTGAGATGTCATCAGTGATGTCATCAGTGATGTCATCAGTGATGTCACTGACCATGTCATGAATGATGTAATATGTGACATCATCAGCAGTGGATTGCGGGTGCGCGATATATAGTTAGTGCAACTAACTATATATGGAATTTGAATGGTTTTGTGTGAGTAAAATAAGGTTTTGTAAATGCAAATTCCTAACTATATATGGTCTATAACCTATGGTTTTTTCAGTGAATTTTCAAGGTTTTGTAAATGCTAATTCCTAACTATATATGATCTATAACCTATGGTTTTTTCAGTGAATTTTCAAGGTTTTGTAAATGCTAATTCCAAACTATATATGGTCTATAACCTATAGTTTTTTCAGTGAATATATATATACATACATATATAAACATATATCATCTGTATATCTATATAAATACAAACATAAATGCATGCATACATATACTTATATGCATACAGATGCATGTTATTTACATGAAAGTTGAAAAAACACTAATAAAAGCAAAGCTAAAAAGCCACCTCATTACAAACAGGATGGCTTTAACTTAAACGAGGGCGAGATCTATTGCATTTTCAATGCTTGTTTACTTTGGTTCCATGAAGAAGGCATTCAGATGTGTCACACATTTGCCATAAATTCTGAATGTTAGCACTCTAGTTGCACATTAGATCACTGTAGTAAAGCTACTGCTCACCAGGGACGTCTGCTGCTGGTATTCAAAGTGCATGTTTCAGTCTGCATGTCAGAATTTTTTTAATGAAATAGAAGAGGATTTGAGAAGTCACTCAAAATGATCCCTAATTTTTCTTTCTGAAGCACTAATCATACTTTCTATGGCAAAATTAACCCCCTCATGTTGTTCCTTTTTAAATTGAGTGTTTTCAGACTTACCACTTCATTCCAATCAAGATGGCTTCTGGTGTGCCATAATTTTGTCATAAGTAAGACTGTTAGCGCTCTAGTTGTTCTTTAGAACACCCTGGGACATTCTGTCATTGGGCTATACTTGGGGTACATCTGGGTGATATTTGGGCTACATTTAGGCTCTTTTGTCTCTGGTGGCCATCTTGGGAGACTGTATGTCAGAATTTTTTAATGAAATTGAAGAGGGTTTGAGAAGTCACTCAAAATGTGCCCTAATTTTTCTTTCTGCAGCACTAATCATAATTCATATGGCAAAATATACCCCCTCATTTTGTTCCTTTTTAAAATAAATGTTTTAAGAGTTACCACTTTATTCCAATCAAGATGGCTTCAGGTGTGCCATACCTTTGTAATAAGTAGGACTGTTAGCGCTCTAGTTGTTCTTTAGAACACTCTGGGACATTCTGTCATTGGGCTATACTTGGGCTACATCTGGGTGATATTTGGGCTACATTTGGGCTCTTTTGTCTCTGGTGGCCATTTTGGGAGACTGCATGTCAGAATGTTTTAATGAAATAGAAAAGGATTTGAGAAGTCACTCAAAATGTGCCTCATTTTTCATTCTGCAGCACTAATCATACTTTCTATGGCAAAATATACCCCCTCATGTTGTTTCTTTTTAAATTAAATGTTTAAGAGTTACCACTTTATTCCAATCAAGATGGCTTCAGGTGTGCCATACCTTTGTAATAAGTAGGACTGTTAGCGCTCTAGTTGTTCTTTACAACACTCTAGGAGGCTGCAGTAGAACACAAAGGAATCAACTGACAGTCTCTGTCCTTGTTGGATGTACATGTTTTACTGAGAATGTCAGACTTCATTTTCACATGACTGAGAAAGATAATGTGAATTTATAGAAAATATGCTTTCAGTTTAGCTCATAGATCCCCTTCCAAACCACTGTGGGAAAATCATGAGATATTAGTTTTCTTTCAAACAATATTCATGATATCACAGCAGAAGGTTTTTTTACATGGTAAAATCACCTTAGAACCCACCACAATTCCTAAAACGAGTCAACAAATGATTTATAATGTAACTAAAGTCCTAAAACCCTCTATTAACTACAATGCTTTTTAATGAGGTGCTATCATGTATATTGGTCCCAAGATGGCTGCCAACACTTCTTGGATGAAGTGCTGACAGCCAATCAGATCAGATGTGTGGTTAGGCTCCGCCCAGATATATATCTTTTTTTGAACCTAAATTACTCAAAATCCACTGGAGCACATATATTGAGACCTAGCAAAGGCACATCGGGCTAACAGTCCCTACAATTTTGCCAAGTTTCGTGCAAATCCATTCAGCCGTTCAAGCTAAAAGTGAGGCCAACCGCCCTATGGAAATTAACATGGGAAAAACGCGTTTTGGGACCCCCCTTTTTTCTCGGCCCCCCCTTGATGAAACCCCCCCAAATTGTCAGGGGCTGCTCAGAAACAAAATGTTCCATTTTCCTGAAAATTTCAGCCAATTCCGTCCACAAACGCCAAAGTTATTAGAGATAGAATTTTCAAAAATCCCATAGAGAAAAAATCCTAACTATATATACCTACTGGCGACCGCCAGTAGGTAATATATATATATATATATATATATATATATATATATACATATATATGTATATATATATATATATATATATGTATATATATATATATTCAAAAACGCTGGTAGTCCCAAATGAGTCGCACACGAGGCAGCAGAGAAAGGTTACCAGCCTTTTAATTTCAGGTATGGAAGTACACCAGTGGCAGGCTACAATGTACAGCTTCCCCTTTGAGCCTGACGCGTTTCAAGTTTCCTCTTCTTCAGAGGCTGCCGGGAAAGTTCGTGCAGTGGCGGGCAGGCAAACCCACAATTAAATAATTTGTCACGCCTCCAGGCGATATACAGGAATTGTGGGATATGTAGTGCCCAAATATTCATCCATGATTATGGCGCACTCATAGCTGTGGTCGATGGAGCCCTCAAGTGAGCCCCCGCCACAGTGTGCTTCCTCAATCCTGCCCTGTTGCTCCACATAGGAGGTGAATCCATCCTCGTGGCCCCTTCAGAATTGCAGGCTGGTGCAGTACTCGGCGGATGGGCGTCTGCCCTCTAAATTCAAAAACGCTGGTAGTCCCAAATGAGTCGCACACGAGGCAGCAGAGAAAGGTTACCAGCCTTTTAATTTCAGGTATGGAAGTACACCAGTGGCAGGCTACAATGTACAGCTTCCCCTTTGAGCCTGACGCGTTTCAAGTTTCCTCTTCTTCAGAGGCTGCCGGGAAAGTTCGTGCAGTGGCGGGCAGGCAAACCCACAATTAAATACTTTGTCACGCCTCCAGGCGATATACAGGAATTGTGGGATATGTAGTGCCCAAATATTCACCCATGATTATGGCGCATTCATAGCTGTGGTCGATGGAGCCCTCAAGTGAGCCCCCGCCACGGTGTGCTTCCTCAATCCTGCCCTGTTGCTCCACATAGGAGGTGAATCCATCCTCGTGGCCCCTTCAGAATTGCAGGTTGGTGCTGTCGTAATTGGCCTGGCCGCGTTAGCGATTAGCTGAACCTACACGTTGTCCTCCTTTACTTGGCTATATACGAAAACGCCATTTTGAATACTGTGGCGGCCATCTTAGATCATAAGCGGCCTCGTGGCCGGCGTGCCCTTTGGTCCGTTGTTCGTTCCAATGACCACTTCAGTCTGCCCAGCAACAGGCTATTTTTAGTACTGGTCAAGCTTGCACATGCGCAGTCCCAACTGACCAGTAAGCCTTTAGGAATGTGCGCCAAACTGACCAGTGGAGTTGTGCCCCCTCCAATGAGCTGGCAGTGTTCCAAAACATGACCATATATGTACATAAATGTGTTCTGTCTTGTGCCGCCTATCTTTTTATTGCCCCTAACTGTATATAAATTGGGGTCACACCGGTGTTCGGTGTGATACCTCTTGCATTACCGAAGGGTGCTGTTTGAGTGTACCACCACCCCATGGGGTCTTAATAAACTTGTTCTTTGCCTTTTACAGTTTCCGTGCCAACAGTTCTTGAGTGTAAGTGGGTTATCTTCGGAGCATGTAGGCCTTGGGAACCCTGATTACTTCAAATTGGCGACCACGAAGGGACTCATCGGCGACTCGGATGCCCGAAGGAGAGGTCGTGACGAAGGCTTGGAAACTCGCCATGGACGCGCGCTGCCACGAGTGACCCGAGTCTTGGCTGCCACGGTGTTTTTTCCTTTCCTTCCGATCTGACCTTCCAGGTGGCGCCGGTCTCCGACTGAGTTTTCAAGTGTCTGCATCGCTGAGATAGTACCGTTTGGCTGATTTGGATTACAAGACCTTGGCAGTTGGAATCTGGACGTTTGAGAAGTTGGGTAAGCTTTGTGTTCGGTAAGGTAGTCTTCGGACGCTTACTGAAGTTCTATGATTTGTGATCGGTAAGGTAGTCCTCGGACGCTTGCCGAAGTCCTACGATCTATGTTCTTGATTTGAGTTAGCTAACATTGTGATTTGAGATCTTTGAACTTATATGTGTAGTGCACTTCACATAGGCAGGCATGTAGAGATGTTTCTCTAAACTTTGTTTTTTTCCTCTGAGCGGCACAATCGTGTGAAGTACTGTAAGTGCCATTTTGTGCGGTGTCACGTTTTCGTGATACTTTTCGAACATGCCTGTTTTCAGCACACTCCGAGGGATGTGCTGTCTTGGAGAGGGTACCTCAATTAGGTTAGCAGAAGCACAGCCGGCTCCCCCAGAGGGAACACCGAATAGGGAGATGTATATTAAATTTGGCCTCGCCCCTATAATGTACAGCAAATTATGGCATAAGTATACAAAATCGGATCCTGAATTGCAATGGCCTCTGCATGGGTCGTTCGATTTACGTAAAGTACAGTTTGTGGAACAATGTTTGTTTCAACGCAGGTCTAGACAAAATATGTTTGATTGTGTGCGAATGTGGGAGAAAGCGGTGCGTGAGCGAATGAAGCGTGAAGTTGCCTTGGCGGACAAAGAGCAGCGCAAGGCTGCTCGGGATAAGGCTTTACAGCTTGAGGAAAAGGAGGCTCAGGAGAAGAAAGAGAGGGAGGAACGGGAACGAAAATTGCAAACGACTGGTCAATTTCCTATCCGTCGACCGCTTTATCCTGTCCTTAATAATGAATCTGATGATTTTTCATTGCTAGATCGGTCACCGCCTCCGTACGTTTCGCCGACGGCACCAGCTGCAGATTCGGAGGACGATGGACAGGATAAGTCGGAACAGAAGGGGGTCCGCACATTTGCGTAGTTGGGCCCGTAAAGTGAATAAGAAGTGTGTTTCTCAGGATCAGTTGCTTACGGAGAAAAAGGCGTGGTCAGATCTTGAATTGATGTATTTTTTATCTAGTTTGGCAGATGAAGTTGTTGCTGCGTATCGTGAACTTTCTGACACGTTAGAACCTAAATCGGTATCAGTGTATCGTGAGAATTTGCTTCAAGGTATCTTTGATCTTTCAGATGTCGATGACCTATTCACGCAACTGATCCAGCTGCGAGACGAAACGACGAAATTACGGGAGGAGCGAAAAAGGAGGCAAAAGGAGTCCGAATTGGAGAATAGCGGGCAGGCTAAGGAGTGTTCTCTCCGTGGTTCAGATAAGAGTTCTGCGTTGCATGTTATGCCTATGCGTGAAGCCGCGCTTTTGTATGTTCCACCTAAAGGGGACGGTACAGATGATGATAAATTATCGAAAGATGCGAAAGGGTATTTTGTATATAATTGGGTATACACGCCTTGGAATAGAGCAGATGTTATGGCATTGAAAAACTCTTTACCTGATCTTCGAAAAAATCCGGCGGCGTTTTATGAAGGGGTGGAAGGGGCTATTTCGTCTTGTGTGATGACTCTTGTGGATATAGATTTGTTCTTTGGGCTAATTCTGCCACCTGATATGTGGAGACAAATTCGTAAAAATAATGATGAAACGATACTGGGGGGCACATGGAAAGAAATAAATGCTGCCGATTTAGATAGGGAACCAGCATGTAAGCCTTGTCAGTTGATTCTAGATCTTCCGGCGGCTATTTTGAATAAATTGAAGACGCTTGTTCCCTCTAAAAAGATTGATTGGACTATGCTAACGTCGTGCAAACAGAAACCCGATGAAATGGTCTCAGACTTCTTTACACGTTTCGAGGAGGCATTCCATGATTACAGTGGTCAATCTTTAACAGACGATACGGGTCGGCATTTGTTTGTAGATAAGTATGTGGCTAATCTCCTACCGGAGATTGCAAAACGATTGAAGTCGAGTGAAAGTTCCTGGGCCACGGCGACCCCTGCGTCCTTGTTAACTATGGCTCAGTATTATGAGCGGCAGGAATTGGAGGCTAAAGAAAGTGTTGAGAAAAAGGCGAAGGAATTGAAAACGAAGGTGATGTTGGCACAGGTTCGGGGAACACAGGGTAGAGGGAATGATAGAGGTAGACGGGGTGGAGGAAATACGTCGTATGGTCGTACAGACATTGCGGAGGACCAGTGCGCTTATTGTAAGGAGTTTGGGCATTGGGCTGAAGATTGTCCGGTACTTCGTGAGCAGCGTAGTCAGCGTGGTCGAGGAGGTGGAAGGTCGAGGGGAAGTTATACGGGAGCGAGAGGTAGCGGAAGTGATCGTGGTAGGGTTGAGGAGAGGGGCCGTGGCCAGGATGAACGAAATACGTTTGATAGGCGGAATCAATATCAGATTTCGGAGGGAGAAAATGTGGAACACCAGGATTATGTGCATGCATAGGACTGCGTAGGATGGGGTAAGGAATCAGTTGAAGTGCCGGTAGATCAGCAGGGTCCATATGTAACAGCGGGTATTCGCGGTTCTACTGATCAATTTCTTGTCGACACTGGGGCTACACGTAGCGCTTTGTCGAAAAACTTGGTTCCGAGGGCTCCCCTGTCTGGGGAAATGATTACATGTGTAGGGTTTGATGGCACACCCTCCCCCAGCCCATTGTCCAAGCCCCTTGCACTATGTTTTGACAAATACTTTAGTTTTGGTCAGTTCTTGTTATCACCCCATACACCAGACAATATCCTAGGTATTGACTTGCTTAAATATTTTCGAGCAACGATACGTTGTGCCCCTGAGGGAGTGCGGGTTATCCTAAATGACAATTATCCTGACCCCGATAGGTTTTACGCCATCTTAGATGTTCCAGCTTTGGCCTCTTTACCGCATACGTTATGGGCGACCTCAGATACGGATGTGGGAGAGATGCGTATTCCACCAATACATATTACTGTTAAGGAGGGGGCCCCTTTACCACGAGTGCCACAATATAAGATTTCGAGAGAGGGTGAAATTGCATTGACACGTATTGTTCAGGATTTGATTTCTGCAGGGGTTGTAGAGGAGGTCCGTTATAATATTTGTAACAGTCCTATTCTTCCGATTCTCAAGAGAGACACTGACGGCAAAATCTATCGCTTTATTATTGATTTGCGAGAGATCAACAAAATTGTCATTCCCCAATACCCGGTGGTGTCCGATATTACGACCCTGCTTACCTTGGTCCCACCAACGGCCACCACGTTTAGTGTCATTGATTTAAAGAATGCGTTCTTTTCCATCCCTGTTCATCCAGATAGCAGATACCTGTTTGGCTTTACGCTCAATAATAAATCATATAGATTTTGTCGTGTTCCCCAAGGTTATACTGAAAGCCCTAGCATCTACAGCCAGGCTTTGAAAAGGCAGCTTGATTTGTTTAAATTGCAGTCGGGCGTTGCTCTTATCCAGTACGTGGATGACCTTCTGCTTGCTGCTGACACTTATGCACAATGTGAAGAAAGTACAATTGCGTTGCTTTCCTTTTTGGCGCAGAACAATCATAAGGTTTCAAAAAAGAAGCTCCAATATTGTAGACCCCAGGTGACTTACCTCGGTCATCTGTTGTCTAAGGAGGGGCGTGCATTAACATCTGATCGAATTCAAGCAATTTTAGACACACCAGTCCCCCGCACGCAGAGAGATGTACGTGCCTTCATAGGGTTGATGTCCTTTTGTAGACAATGGATCATGGGTTTTTCACACATTATAAAGCCCTTGCTAGCGTTATTGTCCAAAGCTACACCAATGCCCTTAGCATGGACAGATGAATGTCAGAAGGCCTTTGAACAGCTGAGACAGGCCCTTTGTTCCGCACCCGTGTTAGGCACACCAGACTACACGAAACTTTTCACATTATACGTGCACGAGAATGATGGGTGCGCGTTGTCAGTGTTAGTGCAACTACACGGGGATAAGCAGAGACCATGTGCATACTTCTCTGCCATTCTGGATCCTGTAGCGCGAGGGTTGCCTGGGTGTTTTCGAGCAGTGGCAGCAACAGCAGTGGCCATACGACAGAGTGAGGGAATAGTGTTATCACACAAACTGTTGGTGTTAGTTCCTCACGCAGTAGATGCCTTGCTAAACCAAACAAAGACCCAATACCTTACGAGTGCACGGCTAACAGGATATGAGCTGACACTCTTGGCGCCACACATTACACTGAAAAGATGCGCTACTTTGAACCCTGCCACTTTATTGCCCTATCCGGTCGAGGAGGGTCAGGAAGAAAAACATCATGATTGTGTTTTCCTGACCGAGGAACAGACAAAGGGTCGTGTCGATTTACAGGATGTCCCACTTCCAGATGTGGATGGGGAACTGTGGGTTGATGGATCATGTGTAAGGCTGCCAGATGGTACGACTTCCGCAGCCTATGCGATCACGACACTTAAGACAGTGGTAGAAACAGCTAGGATACCACAAAAATCGGCTCAGGCAGCAGAGCTGATAGCTTTAACAAGAGCCTGCGAATTGAGTACTGGTCTATGTGTGAATATATACACGGACAGCCGGTATGCCTTCGGAGTGGCACACGACTTCGGGCTACTCTGGAGAGAACGTGGGTTTTTGACATCACACAGAGAGCACATTATGCACGGAGAGCTAGTGCGTGATCTCCTAAATGCGCTGCTTGGCCCAAAGAAAGTAGTGATAGTGAAGTGCAGTGCCCATAAAAAGATCACGGATAAAGTGGGCCAAGGAAATGCCTTTGCAGACAGCATAGCAAGACAAACGGCTATGTCTCGAACTAGCTCCCCCATGTACGTGATACAGTCACAGGCTGAACGATGGAGTGATGCTAGGGCAGAAATATTGGATATTCAAAAATCAGCTACTGAATCTGAACTTGCGGCATGGGCAGTAGATGGGGTACTAGATGACGAGGGTTGTTGGAGAAGCAAAGACATGGAGAAGTGGAAATTGCCTGCGGCTTACTTGCAGGCGATGGTCCAGATGACACATGGACTGGCGCATGTCGGAGCTCTTGCAATCACTCGGCTTTTAACACGAGTTTGGGAACATCCTGAGATTGCTAACACTGCGAAGAGAGTAGTGCAGACCTGCCTGGTTTGTTTACAGCACAATCCTGGAAAGGGGACCCATACTCCGAAAGGAGGGTTTGTTCCACCTTCTGCACCATTTGAGGTTCTCCAAATGGATTACATCCAACTCGAGCGCTGCAACAACCTGAAGTATGTCTTAGTGGTGGTATGTGCTTTTAGCAAATGGGTTGAGGCCTACCCCACGAAAGACAATACGGCTCTGACAACAGCCAAGGTGTTGCTTAAGGAATTCTTTCCTCGCTTTGGAGTCTGTAAATTTCTGTGGAGCGATAATGGGCCCCATTTTGTTGGAAAGATTGTGTAATATGTACTGAAGGGGTTAGGGATTCAGCAGAAGTTCCACGCTGTATTCCACCCTCAGTCAGCAGGTCTGGTCGAGCGGTATAATGCGACACTGAAGCTTAAACTGGCCAAAATTGTGGCGTCTACATCGTTGAAGTGGCCTGATGCTTTGCCGCTAGCACTACTCTCTCTTAGATCAGTACCCCATTCACGAACTGGCCTTACGCCCTATGAGGTGGTGTTTGGGCGCCCGATGAATATCTGGGGGGTGCCTAAGCCGCGATTAATACATGATGTGCCTTGTGTTATGATGAATGACTATCTGGCACGATTAACAAATGATTTGCTCTCTATTCATCAACAGGTTCGAGAAGCGCTCCCTGACAACTCTACTGGAGAGGGCCATGATCTCCGCCCTGGTGACCACGTGATGGTTCGCTCGTTTGAGAGAGCAAGCAGTCTGGAGCCCAGGTGGAAGGGCCCCGAACAGGTCCTTCTGGCAACCCGCACCGCTGTAAGAGTGACCAACAGGAAGCGGTGGGTGCATTCGACACATTGTCGCCATGTCTCCCCGGATATGGTGACTCCTGCTGTATTGACCGACTACAAAGAGATATTGGAGAAAGAAAAGAGCCCAGCTGTGACGTCGACCGAAGTTGAGGGAGCCTTCCCGGACCACGCTGCTGCCGGACGAGAGCGCTACAACTTGCGCCCTCAATAAGAAGATTTTTGTTTTTTAAGACTGGTTGGTTACCGCTCCAGGTTTGTGAAACGGAAACCGGGAATTCCAAGGGGGGGGGATCAGTTCTGCCAGTGTAGCGACACCCGTCTTGGCCCGGAGAAGAAAGCAACGGCTTCCTCGGAGTTCAGCACCGTATTTTTTCCTTTTTTAGGTATACACGCACGTGTATCTGAGACTTTGCGAACAATTTGTGCTATTTAAGACTTTGCACGAACATTTCTGAACTATGGCAACAATGGCTTCACGTGATAAAAAAGTATTGGGTGCCTTTCTTTTTGTTCTGACTATTGTGGTGATAGCTGTTATAGCCTGGGTAGTTGAACTTGTGGTGCCTGTACGTGAACATTTGCTGCCGACTACCCCGGCTCCGTCTGAACATTTTCATTTTACATTACCTTTTCATGAAGAACGTCATAGGCAAACGTATTTAAATAACAGTTTTATTAAGATTCTTCACCACACACATAACATGACCAATACCTCAAATTGTTGGGTGTGTGGGATGTTGCCAGGGCACCAAAAGAGAGGGGGCACCCCACTTATTCCAATCCCGTTTTCACATAATGGATCATGCAACGCTTGGTACACCCTCCTTTTTACTCTGAGATGGCCAACCAAAGGGGGGTGCTTTTCCGTTTGAATAAAGTATGTTCCCATGACAAGGATGGGTTTCCACGGGCTGAGGGTACTCGATTTGAATGGGAAGAGTACAGGCCTGATAACGTGTCTGCCCCACGCGTGTATAGCAACCAGAGGAATATTAATGTATCAAGTGCACATGTTATTAATGTCATTTCCACAAAAGCCGATTTATGTATCAGAAATAAGGGTTCAATTGCAGTGGGGAAAAGCGAATGTAATACTACTCTCACTTTTGATAGCCCGAATGGCATCTCATTTGTTGCATCACGGAATACGTATTTTATTTGTGGAACGAAGGGTTACCACCAGCTTCCATTGGGGTGGTTGGGCACATGCTATGTATCGTTTGTACTACCACCTGTATTTATTGCCCCACCAATGTATCACAATGATTACACGTTATATCATGACTTCGTCCTAAATAGGGTTAAGCGAACTGTTGTTCTGGATGACATTGACCAGACTGATACTGCCTTGCAACAGTATGTGGACTTTAATTTGGGACTATTTTCCTATGTGGGGGCCGCACTGAACAGCCGGAAAATCAGACGACTGACACGTGTTGTCGAGGCTGTAGCGAATGACACTGCCATTGCTCTGGGGAACATTACCGAGGAACTACAGATTTCCAGGATTGTTACGCTCCAAAACAGGATGGTGTTGGATGTCGTTTTGGCTGATCGTGGGGGGGCATGTAGAATTATCGGAAGCAGCTGTTGTGTATATGTCCCGGACAATTCTCCATCTGTTTATGATGCCATCTCCAAGCTTCACAAGATTGCAGCTGAAATACACCCAGACAATGGAACTTGGACACTTTCGGGATGGTTCTGGTCCATGCTTGCTACTTGGGGCTGGAAACTGTTGACGATTCTGTGTATACTTGTGGGAGCAATGTTTTCCATATGTCTGTGTATTCAATGTGGCCCAGCCCTATGTTCTATGTGCCTTTCAGCTTGCATACCATCGAGACGAGCTCTTGCTCATGACAAAATGATGCTTCATAAAGAAGTAACACAAATCATGTTAATAGATATTGAGGACGAACATCCTGATTATGTTCATTATGAGGTAGATTCAGCTAAACGCTAAAAGGGTCGTCTGTCGTAATTGGCCTGGCCGCGTTAGCGATTAGCTGAACCTACACGTTGTCCTCCTTTACTTGGCTATATACGAAAAAGCCATTTTGAATACTGTGGCGGCCATCTTAGATCATAAGCGGCCTCGTGGCCGGCGTGCCCTTTAGTCCGTTGTTCGTTCCAATGACCACTTCAGTCTGCCCAGCAACAGGCTATTTTTAGTACTGGTCAAGCTTGCACATGCGCAGTCCCAACTGACCAGTAAGCCTTTAGGAATGTGCGCCAAACTGACCAGTGGAGTTGTGCCCCCTCCAATGAGCTGGCAGTGTTCCAAAACATGACCATATATGTACATAAATGTGTTCTGTCTTGTGCCGCCTATCTTTTTATTGCCCCTAACTGTATATAAATTGGGGTCACACCGGTGTTTGGTGTGATACCTCTTGCATTACCGAAGGGTGCTGTTTGAGTGTACCACCACCCCATGGGGTCTTAATAAACTTGTTCTTTGCCTTTTACAGTTTCCGTGCCAACAGTTCTTGAGTGTAAGTGGGTTATCTTCGGAGAATGTAGGCCTTGGGAACCCTGATTACTTCAGTGCGGTACTCGGCGGATGGGCGTCCGCCCTCTAAATTCAAAAACGCTGGTAGTCCCAAATGAGTCGCACACGAGGCAGCAGAGAAAGGTTACCAGCCTTTTAATTTCAGGTATGGAAGTACACCAGTGGCAGGCTACAATGTACAGCTTCCCCTTTGAGCCTGACGCGTTTCAAGTTTCCTCTTCTTCAGAGGCTGCCGGGAAAGTTCGTGCAGTGGCGGGCAGGCAAACCCACAATTTGTTGGGAAGAATTTCCGCCATGTTTCCTGCGCCAGCCAGAGGCGCAGCACAGAAGGCCCCTGCCACGAGAAGAGACTCGGCTCTATAACTGGCGCTCCGCTGTTCCAGCGTACATCCAAGTTGAGGGATCAACAAAGAGCCGGAGACCGCCAGGAACGCGATGCTGGAATGCGAGGAAGGAGGTATTTTATCTCCCTAGCAAACACGCCTCGCATTTGGCAGCTCCCTCGCATTTTCAACATTGTGGAAATGGCATTGGCAGGAGTGAGGGGACAAAGAGGAATGACTGCAGCATTGGGGGCGATGTGAACAGTCCTCTCCAACTCACCTGTAACTGGCACGGACCTATCGTCTTTCAAGTTCACCCCCAAACCACCGACCAGAATTTTGCCGAGACTGTGCATGCTGGGAACTGCAGTTCTGAGGACTCAATTGGAGCTGCTCAGGTGTGCCTACAGCATCAGGGGGAGGAGCAAGTAGTGCAGTTTTGTACTTCACGCAGGATGAGCGCGATGAGGAAAGGACACAGTACTGGGCGCTGAGGAAGGTCTGGTGACCGAAATGCATTCGCCGCTGCTGGCATCATCCGCAATAAAGCAATTTGTTCCTTCAGAACTCCCCTCCGGCCTCTGTCTTCTCATTTGTTGGGAAGAATTTCCGCCATGTTTCCTGCGCCAGCCAGAGGCGCAGCACAGAAGGCCCCTGCCACGAGAAGAGACTCGGCTCTATAACTGGCGCTCCGCTGTTCCAGCGTACATCCAAGTTGAGGGATCAACAAAGAGCCGGAGACCGCCAGGAACGCGATGCTGGAATGCGAGGAAGGAGGTATTTTATCTCCCTAGCAAACACGCCTCGCATTTGGCAGCTCCCTCGCATTTTCAACATTGTGGAAATGGCATTGGCAGGAGTGAGGGGACAAAGAGGAATGACTGCAGCATTGGGGGCGATGTGAACAGTCCTCTCCAACTCACCTGTAACTGGCACGGACCTATCGTCTTTCAAGTTCACCCCGAAACCACCGACCAGAATTTTGCCGAGACTGTGCATGCTGGGAACTGCAGTTCTGAGGACTCAATTGGAGCTGCTCAGGTGTGCCTACAGCATCAGGGGGAGGAGCAAGTAGTGCAGTTTTGTACTTCACGCAGGATGAGCGTGATGAGGAAAGGACACAGTACTGGGCGCTGAGGAAGGTCTGGTGACCGAAATGAATTCGCCGCTGCTGGCATCATCCGCAATAAAGCAATTTGTTCCTTCAGAACTCCCCTCCGGCCTCTGTCTTCTCATTTGTTGGGAAGAATTTCCGCCATATATATATATATATATATATTACCTACTGGCGGTCGCCAGTAGGTATATATAGTTAGGATTTTTTCTCTATGGGATTTTTGAAAATTCTATGTCTAATAACTTTGGCGTTTGTGGACGGAATTGGCTGAAATTTTCAGGAAAATGGAACATTTTGTTTCTGAGCAGCCCCTGACAATTTGGGGGGGTTTTATCAAGGGGGGGCCGAGAAAAAAGGGGGGTCCCAAAACGCGTTTTTCCCATGTTAATTTCCATAGGGCGGTTGGCCTCACTTTTATCTCGAACGGCTGAATGGATTTGCACGAAACTTGGCAAAATTGTAGGGACTGTTAGCCCGATGTGCCTTTGCTAGGTCTCAATATATGTGCTCCAGTGGATTTTGAGTAATTTAGGTTCAAAAAAAGATATATATCTGGGCGGAGCCTAACCACACATCTGATCTGATTGGCTGTCAGCACTTCATCCAAGAAGTGTTGGCAGCCATCTTGGGACCAATATACATGATAGCACCTCATTAAAAAGCATTGTAGTTAATAGAGGGTTTTAGGACTATAGTTACATTATAAATCATTTGTTGATGGTACCATACTCGTTTTAGGAATTGTGGTGGGTTCTAAGGTGATTTTACCATGTGAAAAAACCTTCTGCTGTGATATCATGAATATTGTTTGAAAGAAAACTAATATCTCATGATTTTCCCACAGTGGTTTGGAAGGGGATCTATAAGCTAAACTGAAAGCATATTTTCTGTAAATTCACATTATCTTTCTCAGTCATGTGAAAATGAAGTCTGACATTCTCAGTAAAACATGTACATCCAACAAGGACAGAGACTGTCAGTTGATTCCTTTGTGTTCTACTGCAGCCTCCTAGAGTGTTGTAAAGAACAACTAGAGCGCTAACAGTCCTACTTATTACAAAGGTATGGCACACCTGAAGCCATCTTGATTGGAATAAAGTGGTAACTCTTAAAACATTTAATTTAAAAAGAAACAACATGAGGGGGTATATTTTGCCATAGAAAGTATGATTAGTGCTGCAGAATGAAAAATTAGGGCACATTTTGAGTGACTTCTCAAATCCTTTTCTATTTCATTAAAACATTCTGACATGCAGTCTCCCAAAATGGCCACCAGAGACAAAAGAGCCCAAATGTAGCCCAAATATCACCCAGATGTAGCCCAAGTATAGCCCAATGACAGAATGTCCCAGAGTGTTCTAAAGAACAACTAGAGCGCTAACAGTCCTACTTATTACAAAGGTATAGCACACCTGGAGCCATCGTGATGGGAATAAAGTGGTAACTCTTAAAACATTTAATTTAAAAAGGAACAAAATGAGGGGGTATATTATGCAATAGAAGGTATTATTAGTGCTGCAGAAAGAAAAATTAGGGCACATTTTGAGTGACTTTTCAAATCCTCTTCTATTTCATTAAAAGATTCTGACATGCAGTCTCCCAAAATGGCCACCAGAGACAAAAGAGCCCAAATGTAGCCCAAATATCACCCAGATGTAGCCCAAGTATAGCCCAATGACAGAATGTCCCAGAGTGTTCTAAAGAACAACTAGAGCGCTAACAGTCCTACTTATTACAAAGGTATGGCACACCTGAAGCCATCTTGATTGGAATAAAGTGGTAACTCTTAAAACATTTATTTTAAAAAGGAACAAAATGAGGGGGTATATTTTGCCATATGAATTATGATTAGTGCTGCAGAAAGAAAAATTAGGGCACATTTTGAGTGACTTCTCAAACCCTCTTCAATTTCATTAACAAATTCTGACATACAGTCTCCCAAGATGGCCACCAGAGACAAAAGAGCCTAAATGTAGCCCAAATATCACCCAGATGTACCCCAAGTATAGCCCAATGACAGAATGTCCCAGGGTGTTCTAAAGAACAACTAGAGTGCTAACAGTCTTACTTATGACAAAAGTATGGCACACCAGAAGCCATCTTGATTGGAATGAAGTGGTAAGTCTGAAAACACTCAATTTAAAAAGGAACAACATGAGGGGGGTAATTTTGCCATAGAAAGTATGATTAGTGCTTCAGAAAGAAAAATTAGGGATCATTTTGAGTGACTTCTCAAATCCTCTTCTATTTCATTAAAAAAATTCTGACATGCAGACTGAAACATGCACTTTGAATACCAGCAGCAGACGTCCCTGGTGAGCAGTAGCTTTACTACAGTGATCTAATGTGCAACTAGAGTGCTAACATTCAGAATTTATGGCAAATGTGTGACACATCTGAATGCCTTCTTGATGGAACCAAAGTAAACAAGCATTGAAAATGCAATAGATCTCGCCCTCGTTTAAGTTAAAGCCATTCTGTTTGTAATGAGGTGGCTTTTTAGCTTTGCTTTTATTAGTGTTTTTTCAACTTTCATGTAAATAACATGCATCTGTATGCATATAAGTATATGTATGCATGCATTTATGTTTGTATTTATATAGATATACAGATGATATATGTTTATATATGTATGTATATATATATTCACTGAAAAAACCATAGGTTATAGACCATATATAGTTTGGAATTAGCATTTACAAAACCTTGAAAATTCACTGAAAAAACCATAGGTTATAGACCATATATAGTTAGGAATTAGCATTTACAAAACCTTGAAAATTCACTGAAAAAACCATAGGTTACAGACCTTATATAGTTAGGAATTTGCATTTACAAAACCTTATTTTACTCACACAAAACCATTCAAATTCCATATATAGTTCGTTGCACTAACTATATATCGCGCACCCGCAATCCACTGCTGATGATGTCACATATTACATCATTCATGACATGGTCAGTGACATCACTGATGACATCACTGATGACATCACTGATGACATCTCAAATGACATCATTGATGACATCACTGATGACAACATCCAGTGACTGTGTGTTTCTGTAAAGGTAAAATATGTCTTACATATTGAAGAATGAGTGGATGTATAAGTGTCTGGATGAAGGATTTAGTAGGTGCATGACTGACTGTATGAGTGAGTGATTAAATGTGTCTCACTGAGTGCATGGGTTAGTGACTAAACTGTCTTAATTTGTGCATCATTATGTCTGTTGTTCTGTAAACTGTTGCATGTGTTGATAAGTAGCTATATGAGTAACTATATGGGTTATTGATTGGTTGCCCAAGTATTTGTATGGGAGACTGAGTGTGTGTGTGGGTGGCTGGGAGGTGTATGACTCTGTGCATAGATGTGTGAGCAGTTGATTCACTAGATGTATGGTTTCAAAAGTGCATGTGGAAACAGCTGTATGGGCGGTTGACTGTGTGCATGAGTGTATTGGTGAGTGAATGGATATCTCAGTGCTACATGTCAAAGTAAGTACATATGTAAAACACAGTACATGTGAGAGTTGACATATATAAATAACTGTGCATAAGAGCCAGTGAATGTGTGAGTGGCTGTATGGATCATTGTGAACTTGTATCAGGGATTGTATAAGAGAGTAAATATGTGTTAGTATATGTTTGAATAAGTAAAGTTTGTATAACTGTATAGTTGAGGAAATGGAGGTGTGATTGATTCTTTGCATGACTGACTAGGTGTGTGAGTAACTCCATAGATGAGTGACAGTCTGTGAGTGTCTGTTTACACTGATTGTATCTAAGGTTATATTAGAGTCTGAAGAGGTTCATCGTATTATCACATGAATGATATCATCAGTGATGTGATCAGTAATGTCAAATGAGATGTCATCAGTGATGTCATCAGTGATGTCATTTGAGATGTCATCAGTGATGTCATTTGAGATGTCATCAGTGATGTCATCAGTGATGTCACTGACCATGTCATGAATAATGTAATATGTGACATCATCAGTAGTGGATTGCGGGTGCGCGATATATAGTTAGTGCAACTAACTATATATGGAATTTCAATGGTTTTGTGTGAGTAAAATAAGGTTTTGTAAATGCGAATTCCTAACTATATATGGTCTATAACCTATGGTTTTTTCAGTGAATATATATATATATATATATATATATATATATATATATTCACTGAAAAAACCATAGGTTTCACACCGGTTATAGTTAGGAATTAGCATTTAAAAAACCTATTAAATTCACTGAAAAAAACATAGGTTTCACACCAGTTATACTTAGCTGGAAATTTTACTGATATAAAACCATTGAAATTCCCACGTTATAGTTAGTCGGACTCATTATAACTTGCCCGTGCAATGCACTGCTGATGACATCACATATTACATCACTCATGACATGGTGAGTGACATCACTCATGACATCACTGATGACACCATCCAGTGAATATGTGTCTTTCTGAAAAATAAATATTAGTGAGTTATGTTTAAATATTTAAATACATATATTAGTGTTTCACTTTGTGTATAAGTGGCTACATGTGTTGATAAGTAGCTACATGCGTATGTATATGGGTTATTTGATATTTTTATTAGTATCAGTTTGAGTGTCTATATGGTTTGGTGGGGGTATTACTTAGCACATAGATGCATGAGTGACTGACTCTTTGTTTGTATGTGTTTTGAAGACAGCATATGTACAGGACTGTATGGGTGAATGAGTATCTATATGTGTTTGTTAGTGAGTGAATGACTGTCTCACTAGTGTCTTTATCAGTAACTACATATGTTTTAATCTAGTATATATGAATATTGATGTATATAAGTGAGTATATGTGAGAGTAAGAGATTGTAAGAGTTCCTGTTTAAATAAGTATGTGTTTCTATAAGTGATTGTTTAAGAGAATAAATATGTGTAATTTTCAATAGAAGTAAGGTGGAAGTGTGTGTATAACTCTATATTCAAATAAATGGTTGTTCAATAGTTTATTTGCACGTGTGAATATGTGTGTGAGTAACTTTTGGATGAATGTCGGTGTGTAACAGGATGTATAGGTGTATCTCTTCATATGATGAGTGAGTATATGTATGAGTGACTATATAGAACTGTTGGTGAATGAGTGGATGTGTATATAGATAGTGGAAGTACAGAATTGCTTGTTGTAACTGATATAGGTATGTCCATTTTTTAAAAATTTCAGTTTCTATTTTTGAATATGTGTCTCAAGGGTTACTTTACACTGAGAGGAGGTCTGTCACTGTGTCACAAGGATGGTGTCATCAGTGATGTCATGAGTGATGTCACTCACCATGTCATGAGTGATGTAATATGTGATGTCATCAGCAGTGCATTGCACGCGCAAGTTATAGTGAGTCCGACTAACTATAACGTGGGAATTTCAATGGTTTTATATCAGTAAAATTTCCAGCTAACTATAACTGGTGTGAAACCTATGGTTTTTTCAGTGAATTTAATAGGTTTTTTAAATGCTAATTCCTAACTATAACCGGTGTGAAACCTATGGTTTTTTCAGTGAATTTCATAGGTTTTTTAAATGCTAATTCCTAACTATAACTGGTGTGAAACCTATGGTTTTTTCAGTGAATTTCATAGGTTTTGTTAATGCTAATTCCTAACTATAAGTTTCACTTTATAAATAAGACTGTTAGCACTCTAGTTGTTCTTTTTAACACTCTGGTACATTCTGTCATTGGGCTACAGTTGGGCTACATCTAGTTGAAATTTGGGCTACATTTACAATTTTTGGTCTCTGGTGGCCATCTTTGGGCTACATTGGGCTACTTTGGGCTACATTTGGGCTACATTTTGGCTCTAACATATATTAAGCCCAATGTAGAACAATACATATTTTTATAAAGTTAATTTTTTTACAAACCACTTCAGAATAGGGCTACCTGTCCCTACAATTATCCCATTTTTTTTTTAACATTTTTGGGGGGAGCGCTCCCAGAGCGCGCCCCGGAGTGCGCTCCCAGAGCGCGCCCCGGAGTGCGCCCCGAAAAGCGTATTTCCGAAAAGCGCCCCCGGGCGCGCTCCGGGGAGCGTCCCGTGAGCGCCAATATCGCAAACGATAACATGATCGTGACGTATCGCGTAGCCGCGACCGCGTGATACGCACGGCGTAAGCGCACCCGGAAGTACTCGAGCGAATACGATCGCAAAACGTAAACTTCCGACGCGCTTACGCTGCGCGCCCCCGGGCGCGTAGCGTAAGCGCGTCGGGTCATGTGAGCAGAAAATAACACTTTTCATTGGTTCATAACAGTTTTAGTTTCATAATGATGAAGCCCCTGGTCTTGTGACCTGAAAATAACACTTCTCATTGGTTCAGGACAGTTTTTTTTTCTAAATGATGAAAGACCCCACCTTTTTTGCTTATTCTGACTTTGTCCTTTGACTGAGGAAGACCTGTTTGTTGCTCTCTCTACTTTTTTGCTCCAAATAATGGCTTCAGTAGTAGCATCAGCTGGTGCATCTGCCCCACCACCACCACCACAACCACCAAGAGGACCAGCTCCAAATTATATTGGTGGTCAAGAACAGGAGGAGGAGGAAGAGGAAGAGGAGGAGGGGAGAAGAAGATGGCTGCCAGAAGAAAATACACCTTACAAACCCAAACCACACATTGTATGGCAGTTTTTTTCAATCCCAGAGGGGAAAAAAAAGGTGAATGCGCCCAAGGTGACTTGCCTCATCTGCAATGATGAACTTTCACGGGGCAACCCAAACAAAAAATATTCTTTTGGTAACTATACCATGATTCGGCACATGACCAGAAAGCACCCAAACAACTACTCTCGTGCAGAGTTCAGGGAACTGGCCAGTAACCTCCCGCAGTCATCAAGGACCCCCTCCCAAAGAAACCAACCCACCTCATCAGAACCAGAAACATCCGAGGTGATGCCTTGCATTCAGCCGAGATTTGCTGATTTTAAAATCACTTGTTCTGCATGTGGCAAGCTTATCGCCTATGGCGAAAAAAGCGTTAAGCTCATCGTCCTTGCAGGTGATAATCACAAGTGCCCCAAAAAGAAGTAATTTTTTGGGTTTTTTGTTTTTTTGCTCCAGTTGAGCCAGTTTCAATTCCCTTTTTTTGTTTCTCCCCCTAAAAAAATACAAAAAAAATATAAAACTGTTTTGAAAAGCCAAAAAAAGTTCAAAAAGTTCAAAAAACACAAAAAAATATAAAACAACAAAAAGAAGAAAAAAAAGTTCTTTTTAGAACTACCTCCAATTTCTAAATAAAAACTTCATTTTTTTAAAAACTCTGTCATCTTTTTCCCTCATTTTACGCTCCCCGGTGCGCTACTTGGTGCGCGCACCGGGCGCTTCCCCCGCGCAAAACGAAAAAAAAAAAAAAATTTAAATGCCCGCGGGGGCCCTTTTATAGCCCCCACATCAAACCTAGGGGGTCAAAGGGGTCTATCCCTGACGCCTTATGGTCAGTTCCCCCTTTGTTTTAGCCACCTCTTATGTCTCGATTTTACCGAGACACAAGATGGCGGCCGCTCTGGACTGTTTCGAATGTTTACAGACACCCGAGAGCTAATCAGCTTTCCATGCGCACCTCGCGTCACGCGCCCGGAGCGCTCCCTGGTGCGCGCACCGGTGCGCTGCTATAGATATATATATTTTTTGTAACCTAAATTACTCAAAATCCACTGCAGCACATATCTTGAGACATAGCAAAGGCACATCAGGCTACCAATCCCTACAATTTTGCCAAATTTGGTGGAAATCCATTCAGCCGTTCGGGTTAAAAGTGAAATCGACCGCCCTATGGAAATTAACATGGGGAAAACGCGTTTTGGGACCCCCCTTTTATCTCGGCCCCCGCTTGACGTATCCCCCCCAAACTTTCAAGGAAGGACCGGAGCTCGACGAGGCCATTTTCAGGAAATTTTCAGGCAGATTCGTCAACCGGTGCCAAAGTTATTCCAAATAGAATTTTGAGATTTAACATTGAAAAAAATCCTAACTATAACTACCTACTGGCGACCGCCAGTAGGTAATATATATATATATATATATATATATATATATATATATGTATATATATAGATATATATCACCTACTGGCGGTTGCCAGTAGGTATATATAGTTAGGACCTAGTTACCATAGGAAATCTGCAAAATTCTAATGGGAATAACTTTGGCGTCGATTGAGGAAATTGCGTGCAATTTTCTAAAGTTTGGGCCAGCTCAGTTCTGCTCCTTCCCTGGAAGTTTTGGGGGAATTTGTCAAGCGGGGGCCGAGAAAAAAGGGGAGTCCCAAAACGTGTTTTTCCCATGTTAATTTCCATAGGACGATTAGACACGGCTACAGCCCGAACGGCTGAACGGAATTACACTAAACTAGGCAAAATGGTAGGGACTGGTATGCATAAGTGCCTTTTTTATATTTGGTGAAACTCCCTCCAGTAGTTACTGAGAAAATCAAAAGAGAAAAAATATATATATCTATAGCAGCTTACTGTAAGCTTACCTTTCCGAGCACAAGCTGAATGCTAATTGGCTGTCAACTGTCTGTCAACACTCCAAACCAGAAAGTGTTGGCAGCCATATTGTGCCTCTGTAGACTGAGGTACAGGAAAGCAGAAAAACAAATGTGTAGAACTCTTTCTTTTTTTTTTTTTCAAAAATGCTTTATTCGGTATGTATGAATACAACCATATAGCAACAACATAAAATAAAATAAAATAAAAACAGAATATATTTATATAAATTTTGGTTTGCCAAATGCCATGATTACTTCAATACGGTATACATTTAACACCACATATCCAACAGTTTTTAAAGTGCTTTTTAGTGCATTTGTATACTGATGTATGTGTAAATTTAGCAATATTAAAATGCAAACTTAATTGAGTCATCCTTACATATGTACAACTTATATTGGAGCATACTTCTACTAGTACATGTGCAGAGTAGCAAGATAAAGAGCAAAATGGCAATATCGTTCTTTCTGAACACAGTATACAATAGCAGCGTACGTCTGGCATTTAAGGTGCCTATTTAGTGCATACCTCTGGAAGTAGATGTGCAAACTAGCATAGTAAAGTGCAAAGTGACTGTACCATCCTTCCTAAAGTGCAGTATACATTTAGCAACACAAAACCGGATGCTCTAGAAATGTTTCTCACTACATTCCAGTAACAAGGCATGTGCAAAATCGCAATATATAGTGCTATAAGTGATATAAGTATTGGAGATATACAATTTCTACATATAAAAAGGGGATGCTAAGCTGTCATAAAAAATTCATCATTGGTTGAGTTCATACAATAATTGATTTCCGTGCAAAAATACAATTTAAAATATAAGTGGCCACATAGAAACATACATCTGGGGTCTCTAAATTGAACATCAATTGCATCGCTGTTTTTGTACTATGCATATTGCATTTTAAAAAGATGGGTTTTAGGTAAAATTTCCTAAGAGGGGTATAAAAGTTACAAAATAGCAAAAAGTGACAAATACTCTGTTTGGATTTGTCATCACAGGGACATAAACATGTACCGGGTTTCTTAATTGTAGGAAATGCCACAAGATGGTGCACAATTCCCAACCACAAACGTGTTAATACAAAATGGTGGGAACTGGTACTAACAATAGTTAGGTACGTTTGGAAGCCTTCATTATTGTTATATTCCTGATATAGATTAAATGTACTTTGTTTTACATATCTTTCCGTTCTAATCCTATCTGTATGTTTAAGTAATGAAACATTAAGCTCACGCTTCGTCAACATGGCCCCCGTTGTTAAATCTTCAAAGATATTGTAGCCGTACAGTGTCTTATACCAGTGTTGTATGTGGCATAACCAGGGGATATTTAAGCGGCGATCGAGCTTTAAACATTCAGAAATTACATCCTGAGTAAATTTTGTCTCTTCCTTTGCCCAGATAGAGCTCCATAAGGACAGGGGACGTAAAGCAATTAGATCATTAACATAATTCAGACCAAGTTCCCTGTGTACTATTTCAGTTGAGGCCGTAGCCGGCGCACAAATTATTTGTTTTAAAAACACGTTTTCCTCACGTTGAATCAAGTTAGCACTCTGGGCACTATAGCCCCATATCCCGGGCTCCGTAAATGGCTGATGTTATACATCTTGAGTTATATATTGACAACATTTCCTGTATTCTACGACCCCCTAATTTGGCAGCAAATCTAAAAACGCAGCTTGTGTTCCTAGCCATTTTAAAAAGGACACTTTCTTGTTCGCTAGTCCATTTCCCATCTCCTGAAAAAGTGATGCCTAAGTAACAGAAACTCCTAACGGATTCCAGTCTCTCCCCATCTAAAAAAAAGGACCTACATTTTCTTGGTTTCTTCCCACATGTCATTGTGACAGTCTTTCCTTTATTTCTTTTCAGCTTTCTACTTTCGATAAAAATGTGGAACCTATTGATCAGATGTTGCAATCCGTTTTGGGTCCTTGAAAGAAGGACCGCGTCGTCCGCATATAAGAGGATTGGGATTGGGTTACCGTTAATGGTAGGTGCATCTGCGTTAGTTTGTCTTAAAATTTGATCTACTTGATTCATAAAAAGGGAGAACAAGCGTGTGGCAAGTACGCATCCTTGTCGGATTCCTCTCTTGATTAAAAAAAAGGGGGTGCACTCTCCATCTGTTCCAAATCTAACTTTGCTGGACAGATTGTCATACAGCCTGGCAAGGAGATAGATAATTTTGACAGGGGCACCCTTTGCCAGCAAGATAGGCCAGAGCAGTGCGTGTTCCACCAGATCGAATGCTGAACTCAAGTCAGCAAAGCACAAGAATAGATTACCATCTTTAGCTTTAGTGTACTTGCGGACTATTAGTTCCAGGTTCACGCACTGCTCCATTGTTCCCATCCCCTTGCGGAACCCATACTGCACTGGGGATAAGATTTCATTTTCCTCGGCCCAGGCTTCCAATCTCACTAATAGGACACGACTAAGGATTTTAACTGTCAAGTCCAAGAGTGAAATAGGGCAATAGTTTCGCTCTTCAGACCTGGAGCCTTTTTTATAAAGCGGCACAATGATTGACTGTCCCCATGTTATAGGTAAACTATCTTCTACGGCCGCGTTAAAGTAACGTGTTAATATTGGTGCCCATAGAGTCATTTCGTGTTTATAAAAGTCCATGGGCACCCCATCATGCCCAGGTGCTTTGCCACCCTTACTATTTTTAATTGCCTTTGTAACTTCATTTAAAGTTAAAAATAACTGCATTTGCTGCAATTTAGGGCATGATACTGTATCAACACTTGACCCATCTGGATTAAAATCAGAATAAAAAATCCCAGTAAAGTGGGCAATCCATGCGTGGCAACTAACATGCAAACTCATTTCAGGGATATTATCATTCTTTAAAAAGGACCATTTACAGTTTCCCAGAATAGTTTGTGGTCTTTTGTTTCTGCAGCCATGTCCAATTTCAGCCATGCTTCATTTTGCAACTCTTTTTTTCTAGATGCTAAGGCAATTTTATAGTTAAGTCTCTCTTCTTGGATTTTATCTTTATCTCTTGGCTTAACATCAAGCGCTGTTTTTAGCTTTTTTAGTGACTGGGCGCAGTGTTTATCAAACCATGCAGTTTTATTTCTCTTAGGATTTCTATTTCTTACTACCAGGGAATTCTCAATAGTATTAGTAATTTGTAAAAAATTAGAAAGTAAAGTGGACGCGATCACATTAGGTGCTAAGCAATAGCCTACCTCTCTATTACATTTTCGGATAATATCCACCATTAATTTATTGGGGTCTATTTTGATCCACTTGATCCTCATGCCATTTGGTCTCTCAGCCACAATCCCTTGTACGGGTCTACCATACACATTTGTTTTCGTGCCCCAGCCCATTAATTCCATTGATATACTGCTGTGATCACTCACTGGCTGTTCTATTACCCAGACATTGGAATAGACAGAACCATTGGACACCAAGATATGGTCAATGTTTGAGTGGGCATCTCTCCCTCTAAATGTTGGGCACATCTCAGTATTTTTTTTCTTAGTACAATCTAGTAGTTCCAGGTCTAATTTAGCTACCAGATTGTTCAGTGCACTACCATAGTTAGTGTGGGGGAAATGATTAAAGATAATACTATCACCACCAGGGTACTCCTCTCGGTGTCCACAGATCCCATTCTGAGCGTGTCTGCATGATTGGGTATTAAAATCTCCTGCCCAGAGTATACAGGGCATTTGCTTGATAATGCAAGTGTTTCTTCTATTGCCCGCTCGACATCCGATACGATCATACCCCAGTTGGGCCCCACAATATTATTATAAAAATTAACAATAAGTAAGTCCCTGCATTCATTATGTGTCAGATGTAAAACTGATGCATGCTGACCCACCTCCACATATCCACCAGTACTGAATTCCGTTAATTTAGTAGATACCAGAGTCAATAAACCACCCTTTGCTCTACCTGCCTTGGATGCTACTGCTGTCACACTGTAGGTAGTATATCCTTTGACTTGTATTTGATCTCTATGCCACGTTTCTTGCAGACATATTATGTTGTAACTCTGTATGATGAAGTTATCCCAGAACGGAGTAGTTAATTTAGCAGCAATTCCCGCTATATTCCAAGTGGTAACCTTTAAACAGTCGGCAGGGTTGCCTTGTGTAACATCAGGATAGTCAATCAGTGATGATGTTTCTAGGCTCAAGTTCGGGTTTATCTCTAAAGGGGTGGTTACGGTTGGCATAGTTGCATCGATATTTGTACATTGTTCGGTGCTAGTTGTGCTTAACACAGTTACACCTTCTAACCCTATTTGACCCCCTAACCCTTGTTCAATTGTAGCTATTTCACAAGATACAATAGATTCACAGAGTGGGATCATAGATGGTACATTCAGTCAGTCGTTCTCCTCTAGTGAGTTAAACACCTGAAATCTGTTACAGATTGGAATTGTGAAATTATCAAATACATTATACAATGCTGCTGGTACAGCAGGTACAATGGGGTAGTTGAGGTGTACAGCTCTAGGGTGCTTAAAATTCTGTGTTGTGGTTTGTCTTCCTAACTGGTTCCTATAGAAGTAGTCAAGTGGGAACAACGTGGTGTTGTATTCATGATTAGATGGCATTGGTGCATTTAAGATTGAGTCTCTTGCCCATTCAGTAGCCCTATCGTTTATGACTATACAGTCCCCATTTATCTCCTTTTTACTTGGTCCTACCCAACCTACTCTTTGTGTGGAAATAATCTGATTTGCACCTCGTGTTGGGAATCCACAGTTTTTCACGAGCCAGTGCAAGGTTTTGTTTTTCAGTGTTTCCTGATTTTCGAATTGGGTAGGCTTCAGTTTAGGGACGTTAGCAAGGATAGCGACATTTGGTCTACATTCCGGTGGAAGGTTAATCGTAGCAGGGATGGTATTATTAATGTGGCGCCTAGGTGCTGGTAAGATTGTGTTGTTGTAACTGGGGCCACCTGTCTCCCTTTGTCCCGCAGCGATTTTCTGGCCCGTTGTAACATTTGGGGAGATGGTAGGTAACATTTTCACTCCACTTGTGGTTGCTACCGGGGCCGCTGCCATAGTGGGTATACTAGGGAATCTGGTTTTACTGCTTGGCGTGTTTTTGCTCGGTCTCCCTGTTGGTACATTAGTAGTAGGGGACTTGACTTGCGTGCCCAGATGTTCTAGAATGTCTAAGTTGGCTATGCCTAGTTTTTCCAAGTTCTCCACTTTTTTACTAAGGGATTCTAAAAATTCGGTCACTGGTGTAATGTAGGATTTTATCATATTCTCTATATGTTGCGCCAGTCCCTCTATGTTAATTGTAGTTAGTTTCTCCTTTGAGCTATGTTGCAATGCCTCTCCTTCCCTTCCATGATCTGTTGAACTTTGGGTTACTTTCTTTCTTTTGCATCTGTATCTCTTGCCCAGTTTATTAACTAACAGCATCTTCCTACTGTGAGTGGATTTACCTTTGGGCCAAGTAGGCCCGCAGTTAGTCACACTGCTTAACAGACTAGTGCTAGTTGAATCAGCGATAGGGATAATGTCATTGATATCACAACCATCCATTTCCCCTGTATAATTAGGCACGTCATTGAATATTGGGGTCCCTCGCGCGTCCCGCAAGACAGGGACTGGCGTTGCCTTTATGCGCCTCCTGGCGTTGTTGTGGGCGTCACTGGTGGTGGGAGTGGCCCGGCGGAGCCAAGCCCGGCTGGGAAACAGGCGGAGCAAGGCCCGGCCCTTTGCGGCTGGTGCGGCGCTGCAGCGGAGCAATGCCCGCCGTGAGGTGTGCAGGAACAAGGACCCCCGCTGGACTTAGCCCTGGCGCTGCCTTTTTGCGCCTCCTGGCGCTGTTGTGGGCGTCACTGGTGGTGGGAGTGGCCCGGCAAAGCCAAGCCCAGCCGGGAAACAGGCGGAGCAAGGCCCGGCCCTTTGCGGCTGGTGCCACACTGCGGCGGAGCAATGCCCGGCCGTGAGGTGTGCAGGAACAAGGACCCCCGCTGGACTTAGCCCTGGCGCTGCCTTTATGCGCCTCCTGGCGCTGTTGTGGGCGTCACTGGTGGTGGGAGTGGCCCAGCGGAGCCAAGCCTGGCTGGGAAACAGGCGGAGCAAGACCCGGACCTTTGCGGCTGGTGCGGCGCTGCGGCGGAGCAATGCCCGGCCGTGAGGTGTGCAGGAACAAGGACCCCCGCTGGACTTAGCCCTGGCGCTGCCTTTATGCGCCTCCTGGCGCTGTTGTGGGCGTCACTGGTGGTGGTAGTGGCCCGGCGGAGCCAAGCCCGGCCGGGAAACAGGCGGAGCAAGGCCCGACCCTTTGCGGCTGGTGCAGCGCTGCGGCGGAGCAATGCCCGGCCGTGAGGTGTGCAGGAACTCAAAAAGGGGGCAGGGTAGAAGCACCCTGACCTCCTAGGCCTGCTCAGGGGGTCCCACAAGGATCCCCCAGGCCCAACAATTATTATTATTTATTTTTTTAATCTAAACTTATTATCTAATGCTTTTCCCACAGTGGTTTGGAAGGGGATCTATAAGCTAAACTGAAAGCATATTTTCTGTAAATTCACATTATCTTTCTCAGTCATGTGAGAATGAAGTCTGTCATTCTCAGTAAAACGTGTACATCCAACAAGGACAGAGACTGTCAGTTGATTCCTTTGTGTTCTACTGCAGCCTCCTAGAATGTTCTAAAGAACAACTAGAGCCCTAACAGTCCTACTTATTAAAAAGGTATGGCACACCTGAAGCCATCTTGATTGGAATAAAGTGGTAACTCTTAAAACATTTAATTTAAAATGGAACAAAATGAGGGGGTATATTTTGCCATAGAAGGTATGATTAGTGCTTCAGAAAGAAAAATTAGGGCACATTTTGAGTGACTTCTCAAATCCTCTTCTATTTCATTAAGCCATTCTGACATGTAGTCTCCCAAGATGGCCACCAGAGACAAAAGAGCCCAAATGTAGCCCAAATATCACCCAGATGTAGCTCAAGTATAGCCCAATGACTGAATGTCCCAGAGTGTTCTAAAGAACAACTAGAGTGCTAATAGTCTTACTTATGACAAAAGTATGGCACACCAGAAGCCATCTTGATTAGAATGAAGTGGTAAGTCTGAAAACATTTAATTAAAAAAGGAACAAAATGAGGGGGTTTATTTTGCCATAGAAAGTATGATTAGTGCTGCAGAAAGAAACATTAGGGCACATTTTGAGTGACTTCTCAAATCCTCTTCTATTTCATTAAAAAAATTCTGACATGCAGACTGAAACATGCACTTTGAATACCAGCAGCAGACTTCCCTGTTGAGCAGTAGCTTTACTACAGTGATCTAATGACCAACTAGAGTGCTAACATTCAGAATTTATGGCAAATTTGTGACACATCTGAATGCCTTCTTGATGGAACCAAAGTAAACAAGCATTGAAAATGCAATAGATCTCGCCCTCGTTTAAGTTAAAGCCATTCTGTATGTAATAAGGTGGCTCCTTAGCTTTGCTTTTATTAGTGTTTTTCAAACTTTCATGTAAATAACATGCATATGTATGCATATATGTATATGTATGCATGCATTTATATTTGTATTTATATAGATATGCAGATTATATATGTTTATATATGTATTCACTGAAAAAACCATAGGTTTCACCCCAGTTATAGTTAGGAATTAGCATTTAAAAAACCTATCAAATTCACTGAAAAAAACATAGGTTTAACACCAGTTATAGTTAGCTGGAAATTTTACTGATATAAAACCATTGAAATTCCCACGTTATAGTTAGTCGGACTCACTATAACTTGCGCGTGCAATGCACTGCTGATGACATCACATATTACATCACTCATGACATGGTCAGTGACATCACTCATGACATCACTGATGACACCATCCTTGTGACACAGTGACAGACCTCCTCTCACTGTAAAGTAACCTTTGAAACACATATTGAAAAATAGAAACTAACATTTTCAAAAAATTGCATATACCCATACCAGTTACAACAACCAATTCAGTAATTTCACCATCTATATACAAATTCACACATTCACCAACAGTTTTATGTATTCACTCATACATATACTCATTCATCATATGTAGTGATACCCCTATTCATTCTGTTACACACCGACAGTCATCAAAAACTTACTCATACATATACTCACAATTGCAAATAAACTAATAAACATCCATTTATTTGCATATACAACTATACACACATTAGCACATTACTTCTAAGGAAACTTACACATACTTACTCTCTTAAACAATGACTTACAGAAACACATACTTATTTAAACAGGAACTCTTTCAATCTCTCACTCTCACATATACTTATTTATATACATCAATGCTCATATATACAAGATTAAAACATATGTAGTTACTCATAAAGACACTAGTGAGAGAGGCATTCACTCACTAACACACACATATACACACTCATCCACCCATACAGTCCTGCACATATGCTGTCTTCAAAACACATATAAATAATGAGTTTTGCATTCATGCATCTATGTGGTAAGTAACACCCCACCAAATCATACAGACACTCATACTGATACTAAAAAAACATCTAATAACCCATATACACACACATGTAGCTACTCACCAACCCATGCAGCCACTTGTACACAAAGTAAAACACTGATACATATATTTAAATATTTAAACATTACTCGCTAATATATGTATTCACTAAGATACACTTAATAAGCCAGTTAACCAATCAATTTTTTTTAAAAAAAACATCCATTTAGACACTTATTTAAACATTTATTCTTCCATCGACCTTAACATATACATATATAAAATATATTTATTTTTCAGAAAGATACACATTCACTGGACGATGTCATCAGTGATGTCATTTAAGATGTCATCAGTGATGTCATGAGTGATGTCACTGACCATGTCATGAGTGATGTAATATGTGATGTCATCAGCAGTGCATTGCACGCGCAAGTTATAGTGAGTCCGACTAACTATAACGTGGGAATTTCAATGGTTTTATATCAGTAAAATTTCCAGCTAACTATAACTGGTGTTAAACCTATGTTTTTTTCAGTGAATTTGATAGGTTTTTTAAATGCTAATTCCTAACTATAACTGGTGTGAAACCTATGGTTTTTTCAGTGAATTTCATAGTTTTTTTAAATGCTAATTCCTTTGTATATCGAGTTTCTAACCTTTTTTTTTTTTTACAATTTGCTGTTTTTTTTCAAGTATTCATTTTTTTTATATAATTTTTTTCTTTTGCGCTCTGGGTGCGCGCTCCGGGAAGCTTTCAGCTAAGCTCTCCGGTAAGCTTTTCCGTGAGCTCACCTGAAAGCGCACCCAGAGCGCTACTGTCGTTCGTGAAAAAAATATGAATGAAAAGTTAATAATAATGCAAAACATTTTGTACCATACAAATAAAATTAGTTTTTTTTAATAAGGAAAATGATTATGCATTTCTGTAAAAGTTTGATGACGTCACTTCGGCGCGCAACGTAAGTGCCCTCGGAAGCGCCTACGTTCGCGGCGCGTAAATGCACGCAAAAGCGCCTACGATCGCGCCACGTTTGCGCCCCGGAAGCGCCTACGATCGCGCTGCGTAAACGCACCCGGAAGTGCTCCGGAGCGCGCAGCGTAAACGCGTCGGGTCATGTGACCCTAAAATAACACTTTTCATTGGTTGCTAACAGTTTTTTTTACAATGAATGAAATCCCCACCCATTTCCTTCACTTCTTCTTTCACTTTTGTGACTGAAAGACCTGTTTTTTGCACCTGGATCTTTTGTGAATTACCATGGCTGCCAGAGAATCCAGCAGTGAGGATGAACCTGAGTTCATCAATGAAGAGCCTCCTACCCCAAAGGTGAAGGAACATTTTATTTGGAAATTTTTTAAGTTTCCAGCAGACCAGAAGAAGGTGAATGCACCAAAAGTGGAGTGCAGGATCTGCAAACAGGTCCTGTCATGGGGTAACCCCCAAAAAAGTACTCTTTTGGGAACTTTACCATGATCCGACATGTGGAGAGGAGGCACCCCCAGAATTTTGCCCGGGAAAGTGTCAGGGCTCTGGCACAAGAGGTTCCCAGAGATGGGGCCTCTACATCAACCGGAGGAGAAACTTCTTCTGGGAGAGAGCAATCGCAGGAGCAGGTGCCAAACATACAACCTGCATTTAACCATGGGGTCGTCAGATGCAGATACTGCAATCAACTCCTCACCTATGGGGAGCAAAGTGTCCAGCTCATGGTTCGAGCATTGGAGAACCATCGCTGCCCTTCCCACCCCTAATTTTTTTGTTTTCTTTTTGCTCCTGTTGAGCAGTTTCCATTCCCTGTTTTTGTTCCTGTTCAGTTAAAAGAAGAAAACCAAAAGTTCTTTTCAGAACTACCTCCAATTCTCATCAAAGAGCTATATTCTTAAAAAAATGAAGAGTAAGTGAAATATAGTGCATTGATAATTGAAAGCAGAATGAGTAAGAAAGAACAGAAAGGTATGAGAGGTGAAAGGAAGTGAAGTAGGAGGAATGAAAGAAGGTGAGTGTTAGAAAAGAAAGTTATGACACAGTGAATAAACTGGAGGCCTCATTTCTGAAAAGTGACGCATCGCTACGTGAAAACAGCGATGCGTCACCTTTCTGGACGCACTCCTTATGACATTCCAGATATGTCATATTTAATATATGACTAATCAATTCGCAAGGAGTTACAGATATGTCAGTATTTCTGACGTATCTGTAAACACAAAAGTAACGCATTGCTGGAGTGCGTCACAAAAGTGACGCAACTCCAGTAATGTGTCCTTTCACATGGAAAAAGCACCATGTGAAAGGTCTGCTGTGAAGCAGGCGCAAGATTTTGACGCAACAGCATCCTAAAAGTGATGCACTGCGTCGTTATTACCAAGCTTTTTGCGGGGGAACACCCCCTCTGCATGCATTATACCTGACGCTATTTTTAAAAAGTGACGCATCTAGGTACATGGGTCACTTTTTAAAACTCTGCGCCACATTATATCTGCATCAGGTATAATGTATGCAGAGGGGGCAATCCCTCGCAAAAAGCTTGGTAATAACGACGTACTGAAATCTATGAGATTTCTCTGCGTCACTTTTAGGATGCTGTTGCGTCAAAATCTTGCGCCTGCCTCGCGTCACTTTCATGTTTACAGATATGTCAGAAATACTGACGTATCTGTAACTCCTTGCAACATGATTCGTCATACATTAAATATGACACATCTGGAATGTCATAAGGAGTGAGCACAGAAAAGTGACGCATCGCACCAGCAGTGTAAAAAAATGTGCCTCGTTGCACTATATTTAAAGGACGCAACAGCATCCTAAAAGTGACGCAGTGAAATCTCAAAGATTTCACTGCGTCGCTATTACAAAGCTTTTTGCGGGGGAACACCCCCTCTGCATGCATTATACCTCCTACTGTTCCAACTGCCATTTAATTCCCACACATCATCTGACTGCATCAGAACCATCTCTCATCATGTTTTCAGTCTGGATCCTTGGACACAGCTACATCCACTGGGCTCAAAGGTATGCAGATAGCAGACATTTTCACAACCTTGATTTATCAAATGTGGAAATCAAGTGGATTGGCCAGAGAGGATTAAAATGTCACCAATTGATACCATTGGTGAAAACCTTTATGCATTTGCCAAAACCTGACCTCTTAATAGTGCACTGTGGAGGTAATGATTTAGGCACTATGACTGGGGTTGGTCTGGAAATGCTTTTAAAGGACACCTTTGATCAATTAATGACACTTTTTCCACAAACTGCCTTGGTATATTCCAATATATGCCAAAGACAGAAATGGAACTGGTCCAACCAATTTTGTCCACAATTTGAGAAAGCACGGAAACATGTGAATAAATCTGTTTCTGCTTACATGAGAGACTATGAAATGGGTTCAATATACAATAATAACTTGCGTTACAACATGCAAGACATCTACAGAGGAGATGGTGTGCACTTCTCAGATGAAGGGAATAGAATATTCCTCCTGAATTTAAGAATGTGCATTGGAACCTACTTGTAGGTACCTAAATCAACCACAAAACCCAAAAGCTCTTTTCAGAGCTACCCTACCTCTGATCATTCAAAACGTTTATCTTTTTCTAACTTTTTTCACTATTTTTCACCTGGGTACGCTTTCCGGTACGCTTAACGGTGCACGCACCAGGCGCTCCCCCCGTGGAAAATGAAAGAACTTCTTTTTTTTTAACCTTTATGAGCCTCCTAAGCCCCCCTCAGAAAACCTAGAGGGTCAAGAAGTCTCTACCGTGCCCCCTTCTACCCATACCGAACATTGTTTACCCTCCATCTTGTGTCTCGATTGTACCGAAACACAAAATGGAGGACTCCCGTAACGCTGCCAGTGCGCGTAAAGGAGCGCGCACCAGTAAGCGCTCGATAAAAAAAGGTGGGAAAGCAATTTACAAAAAAACCACTGGAGACACTTTCATCAAATATAGAATAGGCCCTACTACATAGCAGTCCCTACCATTTACCCAAATTTGATGGAATTCCATTGAGAAAATTATGCTGTAGGCCTGACTAAATATCCTGAGGTAAATTACATGACAAAAACACATATGAAATGTTAGAATTTACAACCAATTAAAAACTTTCTTTCATTTTCTACGATTATTTCCTGACGTTTCATTGGTTAAGTACAAGAATATATATAAAAGAAGAGAGGGAAACACAGCCATTTTGACTACTGCTTCCAGAAGTACATTTGAGAACAAATTACACTGACAACTTCAACTGATTTCTCCAAGGTAAATTGTTATTATGGAAGTATATTGTACACTTTAAGTTAATTTCTGAAAAAATATTCTGTTAGTTATATACTATCCCTCTGTAAAAATTATAGATAGAGATAGACTTCTCTGTAATAGTTATGGATTGAGTTAGGCTTCTCTGGTATACAGTACCCTAACTCTACTAATATAGTTAATTTGTATGCAATTTTCAGAAAGAAAATGGAAGGAGAAAATCAAGGAAATGTTACTTCTATCAAAATAAAGGTGGAAAAACCAGAAGACCAAAAAGATGAAGTAGATTTCATGGATGACTAATTGGATGAACAGTTAATAGAATGTTTGGAAGAAATGGAATCATGTACTTATAATTATGAAGAAATTCCGGACAATATTATGTTAGAAATTTTATTAAATTATGAAAAAGAATCAGAGGAATAAATTTATATTTAATAATTTCAAATTGTTTGAGACAATATTCATTTTTATATGTAATTCATAAAGTATTACCAAAAATGTTTAAAATATAAAGTGAGACTTATAGTATACTGTTCAACTATTTTTCTGTTACATAGTAAGTTTACTCATAGTTACTACCTTTCTCCCACTATATTATCTCATATGAATATTTTACACCTCATTTTCATAAGGGAGCAGGATAGACTACTCATGATCCCCTAGAAATTCTCAGGGAGTGCTTAAAAGATCTGTTTCTCCTTTCCAGACAGACTATGTTATGAATTCATATACCACAAAAAATACAATAACAACATGCAAGATGTCTACAAAGAAGATGGTGAACATTAAATTTAAGTCTCTTCATTAGTACCTACATGTAGGTACTTACATAAAATAAAAAAATTAAAAAAAAACAATTAATAAACATACAATTTTTTGAAGTGATTATTTTTCCATAGTACCCTCCTCGATATGCTCCCCGGTGCTCGTACCAGGCGCTTCCCCCGCGAAAATCGAAAAAAAAAAAAAAAAAAGGTGAGACCCCGCGGGGCCCTTTAATGGCCCCCACATCAAACCTAGGGGTACAGGGGGTGTCTACTCTGCCCCCTTATGGTCATTTCCCCCTTTGTTTTGGCCACCTCTCGTGTCTCGATCCTACCGAGACACAAGATGGCGGCCGCTCCGGACTGTTTAGAATGTTTACAGACAACTGAGAGCCAATCAGCTTTCTGCGCGCAAGTCGCGTGTCGCGCCGGGAGCGCTCACCGGTGCGCGCACCGGAGAGCGCCTATAGATATGTATATTTTTTTTAACCTAAATTACTCAAAATCCACTGGAGCATATATCTTGAGACATAGCAAAGGCACATCGGGCTACCAGTCCCTACAATTTTGCCAAGTTTGGTGGAAATCCATTCAGCCGTTCGGGCTAAAAGTGAAATCGACCGCCCTATGGAAATTAACATGGGGAAAACGCGTTTTGGGACCCCCCTTTTATCTCGGCCCCCGCTTGACGAATCCCCCCCAAAAACTTCCAAGGAAGGACCGGAGCTCGACGAGGCCATTTTCAGGAAATTTTCAGGCAGATTCGTCAACCGGTGCCAAAGTTATTCCAAATAGAATTTTCAGATTTAACATTGAAAAAAATCCTAACTATAACTACCTACTGGCGACCGCCAGTAGGTAATGTATATATATATATATACACACACATACACTATATAAATGCATATGCATATATATGCATATATATGTATATATGTGTGCTTGTAGAGAGAGGTAGAGAGGTAGAGGTAGAGAGGTAGAGGTAGAGAGGTAGAGACTAGTAGAGAAAGGTAGAGAGGTAGAGAATAGAGAGTGAGTAATAGAGAGTAGAGCGTGAGTAATAGAGAGTATTGTAGAGCAGTAGAGAGAGTAGCAGACAGTGAGTAGAAGAGAGTAGTAGAGTGAGTAGTAGAGAGTTGTAGAGAGTGAGTAGTAGAGAGTGAGTAGTAAAGAGTAGTAGAGAGTAAGTAGTAGTAATGTTTCTCAAGAAAAGTCATTTTCAATCATTTGAAATATCGGCGTTTGGGCAGATATGACCCACGGACACGGTTTATGACTAAACCTGAGAAACATGTGGATTTGGATTATCATGTCCTATAATTTGGTAATTTTTGAAAGACTGACTTTGAGGATGCTATAAATTACTCAATTCCATGGATGCTGCTGGGAACGCCCTCAGCAACACCCATTGCACACCCCTTTAATGCAGGAAACTTCGTTAAAGGGACTGATATTTATCAGGCAGGATTACGCCACAAAAAGTGGCTTAGTCCTGCCTGATAAATATCACTCAGTCTTCTGCGCCACCGGAATGTCACAAAAAGTGCATCATTCATGACATGGTCAGTGGCATCACTGATGACATCACTGATGACATTTCAAATGACATCACTGATGACATCATCCATGTGACAATCAAATACACCTCATCACACACTAGTATAATCTTTCATCACTCACTGTAAAATAGAAAGTGCCATATTTGAAACCATTGACACATTTCTAAACACCCACTCAGTTATTCATAGAACTATACACACATCTAATCACATACCTATAGATTCAGTGTTATATGCAGTGAAAAATCAACAGAACACTATCAAATATACTTATACGCCTATTTCAACATGGATTGGTGTCAGTACAACGCGGATTTTTACATCGCATTCCGTTACAACGGAATTTTTACAACGCAGGATCCATTACATCGGATGCCATTACAACGCATGGCATTACATAGCAGATGGTATTACAACGCATGGCATTACATCGTAAGTATAGGTAAGTATACCTTTTTTAAAAAAATGTTATTAAGTTAATTTAATTAATTTAATTTAATTAATTTAATTAAAATACATTTTAAAATAGCCATTAATTTAATTTAATAAAATAATATCTATTTAATAAATGTAATTTTAATAAAAAATGGAAATAATTTAATTTAATAAAAAAAATTAAATTAACCTAATGTACATATTTTTATAATTGAAATTAAATTAAATTAAATGAAATAATTTATTTAATTTAATTAATTTAATTTAAAAATGTTATTAATGTAATAAAATTAATTTAATTTATTAAATATATTTTAATTAATTTAAAAATGGTAAATATAATTTAATTAACCCAAAACACAAACCTACCCCTGAACCCTAAAAACACCCCTGTACCCCAAAACCCAAACCCTGCCCTAAAACCTAAAAACACCCCTGTACCCCAAAACCCAAACCCTGCCCTAAAACCTAAAAACACCCCTGTACCCCAAAACCCAAACCCTGCCCTAAAACCTAAAAACACCCCTGTACCCCAAAACCCAAACCCTGCCCTAAAACCTAAAAACACCCCTGTACCCCAAAACCCAAACCCTGCCCTAAAACCTAAAAACACCCCTGTACCCCAAAACCCAAACCCTGCCCTAAAACCTAAAAACACCCCTGTAACCCAAAACCCAAACCCTACCCTAAAACCTAAATACACCCCTGTACCCCAAAACCCAAACCCTGCCCTAAAACCTAAAAACACCCCTGTACCCCAAAACCAAAACCCTGCCCTAAAACCTAAAAACACCCCTGTACCCCAAAACCCAAACCCTGCCCTAAAACCTAAAAACACCCCTGTACCCCAAAACCCAAACCCTACCCTAAAACCTAAATACACCCCTGTACCCCAAAACCCAAACCCTGCCCTAAAACCTAAAAACACCCCTGTACCCCAAAACCCAAACCCTGCCCTAAAACCTAAAAACACCCCTGTACCCCAAAACCCAAACCCTGCCCTAAAACCTAAAAATACCCAAACACCCCAAAACATATACCTCAGTACCCCAAAACATATACTCCTATACTCATACTTATTTAAAAAAATTACTTAAATTAATAAATTTAATTTATAATATTTAAAAACATAAATAAATATTTTTATTTATTTTTATTTATAATTAATAATAATTAAATCAATTGTATAATATTAAATAAAATAAAAAAAATTATATACTTACCAATACTTACGATGTAATGGTATGCGTTGTAATACCATCTGCTATGTAATGCCATGCGTTGTAATGGCATCCGATGTAGTGGATCCTGCGTTGTAATAGCTGTGTTGTAACAGCATTACGAAGTAAAAGTTGCGTTGTAAGTGATACACACCTTTCAACATTACACAATAGCACACATTGTATTCACTTATAAAAACATCCTTCTAACTTATGCAAACAATTGATTATACTTACATTTACTCACCTACACACTTATACAAACACCACCTCATCTATTTATATAGATAGTAACTCACACTTAGTGTGTTATAAAATCACTATTACAAGTATGCAGTTATCCATATAGTGACTCATACAATCACTAAGTCTTAGGCACACTTAATTAGAAATAACTGTCACATACACTGCCTTTTTTTTCAAGTTTAATGGAGATGTACCATTGAGAGAAATATTTCATCACCACCACACCCATAAACATATACACTCACTGAAACAACTGTTAGAACATGCACCCTTGATCCATAAAATTGTATCGGCTAGACAACACGGGTTTGTTCCTGGAAGATCAACCACAGACCACGTTCAGAGGGTGATAACCCTCTTTGACATCGCCGAGGTCGCAGGAGACCCTATGGGGCTTATTTTACTAGATGCTGAAAAAGCATTCGATAGGGTCTCCTAGCCATATCTATGGTCGATCATGGCGAAGAGTGGGATCGGGGAGCCTTTTATCAAAGCTGTACAGAAAATGTACATTGCTCCCGAAGCGGTTGTTACGATAAATGGGGTCACATCGGATACTATCAAAGTGACAAGAGGCACAAGACAAGGGTGTCCATGCTCTCCCCTACTCTTCGCCATTTACATCGACCCCTTCATCACCAAGCTAGATACTAATCCGACCATACTACCCATGAAGACATCGAATGACGAAACTAAAACTCTAGCCTTCGCAGATGATATCGCTATCGTGACAGCTGATCCAATCACAACAGTAGGGATAATGGAGGAAGAAGCCAAAAAGTTTGGCGAGATTTCGGGATACAAATTAAATCAAACTAAAACCCAGATAATAATAAACAATAACATCAACATGGAGGATGCAAGAGTTACAGATAATGCATTATATCTCGGCATTAATATTACATCCGACCTAAATAAACTAGTGGCTCTGAACCTAGACCCTTTAGTCAAACAGACAAAAAAAACCTTATCGAGATTGAATAACCTACACTTAACAATAATCGGGAGATGTAATCTTATTAAAATGTTTTTTTTGCCCAAATTTTTGTACTTATTCCGGGCAATTTGTCTCAATTTTGACTTATCACTTTTTAACGAAATAGATAATATGTCATCTCGTTTTGTTTGGGGCTATGGAAAAACACATAGAGCCTACAAACATATCACACACTCCAGGGACAGAGGTGGCCTAGCCCTTCCTAACTTCAAACTATATTGGTGGGCTACAACCATAAAATATAGTCGCTTACTGCTAATCCCCAAAAAAGACTCAACGTCAACTTGCTTGACTCCAACCCCACAGGAATTAAATTTGGGTAATAATGCCAATAACCATCTCTGGAAGCTACCCTACGAATGCCATCTTAAAAAAGAACGATTTAAAACACTTAAGGGTATCTACACCGTCTGGAACATCGTTCGGAAACATTTGGCGATAGGCAGGTTTTCATTTTACACTCCGATAGATAATAACACCAACATGCCCGAAATTTTTTCGGACTCCATCATGCGGCAATGGGTGAGCTTGGGAATTTTGCAACTCGGCTCTTTTCTTGACTCAACTGGTTTTTGTTCATTTGAATCGTTAAAAATTAAACATGGGCTGAATCCGCACGATTTTTTTAAGTTCTTACAATCAAGAGATTTTATTCTCAAAAAGGGGGGACCCAATGGTTGCTTTAAGAAAATCCCAACAATCAACACCGTGGTTAGTTCTGATAGGGTAAAAATTGGGAAAATATATAAAGAATTAATCGCTGCACTACCAGACGATATAAAAAAACACGCAAATATTTGGCAAAATAATATCAATATCACAGAGGATCTAGCCCACAAAGCACTTGAATTATCCAGTTCTATTCTAATGTCTACCAAGCTACAAGCTCAGTTTTACAAAACCTTTTTCGATCTCTATTATACACCTGAAAAAATCTCAAAATGGGGAGTGGGAAAGGGGACTCTCTGCCCCAGATGTAATAGTCCTAAAGCCGATTTGATACATATGTTGGCGACATGTTGTACTCTAGACATTTTAAACGAGAAGTCTCCAACTGCCTATCGGAAATATTCAAAGTTGATATAGAGATCAGCTTAGCAGAAATCTTGTTAGGGGTAGATAAAGCTACTAGACCTATAGCCATGCAGGGACTCATATATATTGCTATGGCAGTCTTTAGAATCTGTTTAACTTCTGCATAGCTGGACCAATGCCCACCCACATTTCAACAGTGGCTGATGCGTATCTTAGCAACATATAATCTCGAAATTTCCATTTATAGTCGGAAAAGTATCAGAAAAAAAGCAAAGGGATTCAAAATTTGGGAACCAGTTAAATTATGGCTAGGGAACTCAGCATAGACAAACTAGGTTGCGTTTTATCGAATGCTCTAGAAATGTTATTAAGTATCTCTTTTTGCTTTGTTTTTTATTCTTCGAAGCCTGTATTTTTCTAATTTTCTTTTTTTTTTCTCATAACTCTTTATTTTTATTGTTAAATTTCAAAAATTTCAAAATGTACCCTGTACCGGGAAGAGGTGTTGTCAGGGGGGGGGGGGGAAGAAGAAGGGCTAAAATCTCAATAAAGATATGTTAAAAAAAGAACATTTAGTCTTAACCTCATATACCTACTGAATGAACTATTCACACATTTATTGGCAATCACACACCCCCCACCAAACCACATAGACATTCATTTACCCATATAAATGCTCAGATAATATATAGTCTTTAACATAGCAATTAAGACAGAGCAATAAATACTTTCACACAGTTTAGTAACTACACATTATATATAGTGAGAATCTACAAATTAGTCAAGGAAACAATCAATGACTCTGCTACTAAATCCACCATCAACACATTTATATTTATATATCCACTCATTCTTCAATGCAAAGTAGTGTATTTATAATACATATTTAAATATCAAAGCAAACCACATTCACTGGATGATGTCATCAGTGATGACATCATCCAGTGTCAATGTCACTGACCATGTCATGAATGATGAAATATGTGACATCATCAGCAGTGGATTGCGGGCTCGCAAGTTATAGTGAGTACAACTAACTATAACGAGGAAGTTCAATGGTTTTGTATGAGTAAAATGTCCAGCTAACTATAACATATATATATTTATATATACGTTTGCGGATGTGCGCGGACCTTCGCGTGCGCGAGCTACATGCTGATTGGCTGCCAATGTCTGTCAACACTCCAAAACAGAAATTGTTGGCAGCCATCTTGTGCCTCGGTAGACTGAGGCACAAGAAAGCAGAAAAACAAACGTGTAGAACTCAAAAAGGGGGCAGGGTAGAAGCACCCTGACCCCCTATGCCTGCTCAGGGGGTCACACTAGGACACCCCAAGGCACCGCACCAGTCCACGTACGTATGCGTATGGTACGCAGACGGTGCACGTACCTTTCCGAGAAAGCTGCATGCTTATTGGCTGTCAACACTCCAAACCAGGAAGTGTTGGCAGCCATCTTGTGCTCATTAGACTGAGGCACAAGAAAGCAGAAAAACAAACGTGTAGAACACAAAAAGGGGGCAGGGTAGAAACACCCTGACCCCCTATGCCTGTTAAGGTGGTCCCACAAGGACCACCAAGGCGAAATTTATTTAAAAACACGGTATGTTTTTTTGAAAAAAAAAAACCCAGGGGGACCAAATCGCGGGGGCATAGTGATAAAGAAGTGTGGGGATTCCCAATCCCCACCACACTGCCCCGGGGACTGCCGCCCTCCGGGGAAAAGCAATACAGCCCCCTGGCAAATACTGGAGGCTCCAGGTGGGCTAGTTGGCCCCCAGGGACCCCCAGTATGCAAGGGGAATTAGTCTCCCCTCTTCAGACATGCACGGGGCTGTGCTGCAGAGAAGTGTAACGAAGGGTGTGGCCTCATTACACCTCTCTGCAAGGCAGCTCCCTGGTGCATACTGGAGGATACTGGTGGACTAGTTGGGCCCCAAGGACCCCCAGTATGCAAGGGAATTAGTTCCCCTTCTGCAAACGCACCAGGGGGCTGCGTTGCAGAGAGGTGTAACAAGGAGCACAGCCTCAATTCACCTCTGTGCAATGCAGCCCCCTGGCGCATACTGGAGGTTCAGGTGGGCTAGTTGGCCCTCATGGGCCCCCAGAATGCAAGGGGAATTAGTTCCCCCTCTTCAAACATGCACGAGGGCTGCGTTGCAGAGAGGTGTAAAAAGGGGCGTGGCTTCATTACACCTCTCTGCAATGCAGTCCCCGGGCGCATACTGGAGATTCCTGGTGGGCTTTCAGGTCTTATATAGTTAGGAATTAGCATTAAAAAACCTTTCAAATTCACTGAAAAAAACATAGGTTTCAGGCCTTATATAGTTAGGAATTAGCATTTAAAAAACCTTGCAAATTCACTGAAAAAACCATAGGTTTCAGGCCTTATATAGTTAGGAATTAGCATTTAAAAAAACCTTTGAAATTCACTGAAAAAACATAGGTTTCAGGCCTTATATTGTTAGGAATTAGCATTTAAAAAACCTTTAAAATTCACTCAAAAAACTATAAGTTTTAGGAGTGTTATAGTTAGCTGGACATTTCACTCATAAAAAACCATTGAAATTGCTCCTATATAGTTAGTTGTACTTACTATATTTCGCGCACCCGCAATCCACTGCTGGTGATGTCACATATTGCATCATTTATGACATGGTCAGTGACATCACTGATGACATCTCAAATGACATCACTGATGACATCACTGATTACATCATCCATGTGACAATCATATACACATTTTTATACACTAGTAAAATCTTTCATCACTCTATGTAAAATACAGAGTATCATATTTGAATGCATTGTCACAGCAATACAAGTATCTAAAAACCCACTCAGTGATTCATAGATGTATACACACATCTAATCACTTACCTGTAGATTCACTCATACATGCTGTCAATGAACAATAGAACACTATCAAAAATACTTATACACCAATATCGACATTACACACAATTACACATCCTATTCACATATGAAGTCATCCTACTCACTTATGCAAACAATGGATCATACTTACATATTTACTTACACACTTATACAAACACAACTTCATCTATTCATTAAGATAGTAAGTCGTACTTAGTGAATTATAAAATCATTATACAAGTATACAGTTATCCATACAGTCACTCACACAATCATTGAGTCTTATGTATACTTATTTATATACAACAACTGGCACATACACTGCCTTTTATTTTTCTAGTTTGTTGGACATGTACCATTGAGAAATGTATTTCCTCATCACCACACCCATAAAGATATTCACTCACCCAAACAACTGTTAGAACATGTAGTTTTAACTTCATATATCTAGTGAATCAAGTATTCACACATCTTTGGGCAGTCACACACCCCCCACTAAACATCACACACATTCACTCTCCCATATAAATACTCAGTTAACTAATCAATAAGTAATATAGACTTTCACATAGCTAGTTACGAACTGGAGAACCAGTTTACACAACAACTGACAAAGTGATACAGATACTCACACAGTTTAGTCACTATCCACTATATTTAGTGAGACACTATAAATTGGTCAAGTAAACAGTCAACTACTAAATCCTCCATCCAAATATTTATTTTTATATATCCACTCATTCTTCAATGCAAATTGCTATATATATAATGCATATTTAAATAACGAAGCAAACCACATTCACTGGATGATGTCATCAGTGATGTCATTTGAGATGTCATCAGTGATGTCACTGACCATGTCATGAATGATGTAATATGTGACATCATCAGCAGTGGATTGCGGGTGCGTGAAATATAGTTAGTACAACTAACTATATAGGAGCAATTTCAATGGTTTTGTATGAGTGAAATGTCCAGCTAACTATAACACTCCTAAAACATATAGTTATTTGAGTGAATTTTAAAGGTTTTTTAAATGCCAATTCCTAACTATATAAGGCCTGAAACCTATGTTTTTTTCAGTGAATTATATATATATATATATATATATATATATATATATATATATATATATATATATATATATATATATATATATATATATATATATATATTCACAGAAAAAACCATAGGTTATAGTGGATATATAGTTAGGAATTTGCATTTACAAAACCTTGAAAATTCAATGAAAAAACCATAGGTTATAGGCCATATATAGTTAGGAATTAGCATTTACAAAACCTTATTTTACTCGCATAAAACCATTGAAATTCCATATATAGTTAGAAGCGCTAACTATATATCGCGCACCCGCAATCCACTGCTGATGATGTCACATATTACATCATTCATGACATGGTCAGTGACATCACTGATGACATCACTGATGACATCTCAAATGACATCACTGATGACATCACTGATCACAACATCCAGTGATTGTATGTGTCTGTAAAGTTTAAATATGTTTCACATATTGAAGAATGAGTGGATGTATAAGTGTCTGGATGAAGAATTTAGTAGGTGCATGACTGACTGTATGAGTGAGTGATTAAATGTGTCTCACTGAGTACATGGGTTAGTGACTAAACTGTCTTAATTTGTGCATCAGTATGTTTGTTGTTGTGTAAGCTGCTGCATGTGTTGATCAGTAGCTATAAGAGTGGCCATATGGGTTATTGATTGGTTGCCCAAGTATTTGAATGGGAGGCTGAGTGTGTGTGTGGGTGGCTGGGAGGTGCGTGACTCTGTGCATAGATGTGTAAGCAGTTGATTCACTAGGAGTATGAGTTCAAGAGTGCATGTGGAAACAGCTATATGGGCGGTTGACTGTGCATGGGTGTGTTGGTGAGTGAATGGATTTCTCATTGCTACATGTGCAAGTAAGTACGTATGTAAAACACAATACATGTGAGAGTTGAGATATATAAATAACTGAACATAAGAGCCAGTGAATGTGTGAGTGGCTGTATCGATCACTGTGAGCTTGTATCAGGGATTATATAAGAGAGTAAATATGTGTTATTATATGTTTGAATAAGTAAGATGTGTATAACTGTATAGTTGAGGAAATGGAGGTGTGATTGATTCTTTGCATGACTGACTAGGTGTGTGAGTAACTCCATGGATGAGTGACAGTCTGTGAGTGTCTGTTTATACTGAGTGTATGTAAGGTTATATTAGAGTCTGAAGAGGTTCATTGTATTATCACATGAGTGATGTGATCAGTGATGACAAATGAGATGTCATCAGTGATGTCATTTGAGTTGTCATCAGTGATGTCATCAGTGATGTCATTTGAGATGTCATCATTGATATCATTTGAGTTGTCATCAGTGATGTCATTTGAGATGTCATCAGTGATGTCATCAGTGATGTCACTGACCATGTCATGAATGATGTAATATGTGACATCATCAGCAGTGGATTGCGGGTGCGCGATATATAGTTAGCGCTTCTAACTATATATGGAATTTCAATGGTTTTATGCGAGTAAAATAAGGTTTTGTAAATGCTAATTCCTAACTATATATGGCCTATAACCTATGGTTTTTTCATTGAATTTTCAAGGTTTTGTAAATGCAAATTCCTAACTATATATCCACTATAACCTATGGTTTTTTCTGTGAATTTCATTGGTTTTTTAATAGCAAATATGAAAAGCTTTAAAATGTCAAGTACGTGATAGATAAAAACATTTTCGTATTTATGCACGCTGATGTGCTTTGAACGCTGCACCCCCCCCCCCCTCCCCTCTTTTGCCTTAGTAGTACTCTCTCTTTGCAGATACTGAAGGGTAGTTAACGCAGGCCTTTACCCCCGTTGTAATCCGTCGTGCCTCCTTGTCTCTCCATTTGATTGATTGTTGTCCAAGCATTTACTGTTTTAGAATTGGTTCTCTTTGGATCATTCTCTATTTACAAACAAGCACAAAGTCGCAATACTCTGTTTAGTCTTTGCAGATAGTGAAAAATCGTGTAAAAAAATAAAAGTAATCGAGCAAAATCAGTAGGCCACTAATTGGATCTCTTTTTGACCTCGCTAAAATATAAATAACCCTTCTTGAGAAATACGAAAATAGTGAGATGAACTGAGCTCCACACCATGAGGGCTGCAAGACAGCTCGGCTCCATCACCCATCCCGCACAAAATAACGACAAACCCTATGCAAATATTAAAAATATAGACAACACACCAGCAAAGAAACAGGGTAAAACATTTTATTAAAAAACTATTTACATAACGTTGGTTTATAAGATGATGTCAGTAGTGGACCGATGTGTGAATAGATCGAAAACAGCACAAGGCTCCAAGATCCGGATAGCAAGCTCCTGGATGTTGGGTGCCATAGTTTAGAGTTCTGAATTTCAGCCTTTTTCAATGCCTGTGCTTTGTTGAATCAAAATGGCGGCTTGACACAAAGCTGACTCAAGCGTTGTTACTGATGCTATGCAGACCAAAACTGGTTTTCAGTTTGTACATTTTTCTAGATTTTTCAATCCAAGTTTGGTTGACTTTGTAGAACGATGGCTTCAGATTTTCAACATACGGTGTGGTGGCGCTGACTGGGAGGGGGCGCTTCGCTCCTGCCCCCTCCCCAAGTAAGATTTTCATACGTGAAAGTACGTTAATGGTTTTGGTCCCTGAGATGCTTCGATGTCACTACCATTCTCAAATAGCATAAGTTCTGGATGTTGGGTGCCATAGTTAAGAGTTCTGAGCAGTGCTTGTAACACTGTCTGAAGCTTATTTCCACCTACTGCAGCTTCACTATTCTCAAAGTAAGTGAGTGTCGTTTGTGGACCTGACTGCATTAGAAAACAATGTGATATGTTACCTTCCTAAACAGCTTGACGGAGGCCCCTGAGGGGCGGTGTGATGGCCATGGACTCGGAGAAGACGCTTGGCTCCGACACCCTCCCCAAGTCTTATAGCACTGGTGTAGCCTGAGATCGCCCCCGACATAGGCGGCCGGCTCCCGGGGTCCGGCGGAACTTTTTGCCTTTTGATGACTCTTCAATTCTGGACCTTGTCCCACAATCCGTTTGACCTGAAGACAAGCTGTAGTGGGGCGCCCCTTTATCGTTTTAGTTGCCATTCCGCCCGCTTTTGCTACACTGTGCCTCTTCCGCCATTCAGCTGTTTTCCGCCCGCTCTTGCGACTACAGCGTCTCGCTCACCATGTAGTTGAGATGCGCCCGCTCTTGCGGTGCAGCGATAGGCGGCTGCCACAGGACTCTCAAAATGGCGGCCGGCTCTTCGGTTTTGGGCCTGGTCCACTAAAATGGCCCTGGGACACCTTGGAACTCGGACGCTTGTCTGCTAGGGCTTGGGTCCCATTCTCGAAAAGCGTCCCCTCAGCCGTGAAGATTCTACAAAAGTCTTGGGGGCCTCCGACTCCCGCAGGCTTCTGGTGGGGAGCGGCTGCCATGATTGCTCGTGGAATGGCCACGACGGAGCTACGAGATGGTAGTGGTCTCATGCTGACGCCAGCTTTAGTCTGAAACATCCAGAAACACTGTAGACTACCAATTCGATCAGTTCCGGTAGCGCCCCAACATGACCCGGAAGAGAAGAACTTGCCCTCCCCTCTTTGACTGATGGTTCTTGTTGCCTGTCCCCTCTGTTGTCATTTAACAGAACTTTTTGGACTGCTGAAAGGGGTTGTGTTCTGAACGCTGGTTGGTGGAGACATTTAGACTATATTCTTGACCTACGTTGTCGCGTAATGCGTTTTATGACACGCCGCGTTAGCGCACCCGGAAGTGATCCGAGGCGCGGCGCGCAGCGCGTAACGTAAGCATAACAGGTCATGTGACTTGTTAATAAAACTTTTCATTGGTTCATTTTACTTTTGTTAATTTAATGATGAAAAGCTTGGTCATATGACCTAAAAATTACGCTTTTTATTATTTTCGAACAATATTTTTTTTTCAAACATATGTTATAATATTCCAGGCTAATGTACTTTCCCGGAAAATTTACAACTGTCTTGCAAGTAAAATATATTCCTTTTTCGAGAAAAAGGGCGTTTCTTCCTTCCATGACAGAGCCGTTGAGTAAAAGAGATTCGGCCTGCTGTCTTAGTCGCCGATACGCCTGATTATCAGATTCTTATCGATCACTTTATGTTGCAGACATGAAAAACACAACTGCCCTTGACCATTTATCTTTACTGCGTTCCTACATATTATACCTTTTATCCGTCATGTAATTGGACTGCTTTATTTCACTTGCCTTTTACTGATTCGAAAACAGTCACTAAAAGTAAAAACTTTACAAATGAAAATACTACTACCGTGTTTTGTTTTAAAAACCTTTATTGTGAAAATGTCAGTATACAAATACGGGCCTATAACCACGTGGGCCGGCCACGGAGCAAACTGAAATCGTATATGATGAGGAGACATTTACACTGTAGAAGAACGTAACGAGCGGGCCATTAGGTGACAAGAACAAAGGTGTCTAACAGTTGCGGAATCGGTGGACGTACATTTTGTAATTAAAATACGACAGGGCCACTTACAATAACATTTTCTAGATATACATTTGCGGGCAAAGAGTTACGAGTCCCATTTATACCGGCGCCATTTTGGGCGAGGCCGGGCAGGTCCAAGATATAGTCAAAATGTCTCCACCAACCATCGGCCAGACCAGAACCCCTTTCGGCCCTTTATGCTACAAGATGGTGTCTTCCATTCAGAAAATATTGGTGGCAGCATTTTGAAAGGAAACAGAAACAGCCGTTCTCCTAGTGAGTTTCACATTGTTACATTTAGGAAGAATGTTGAAGAGTAGTATGTGGAAAATCTGAAGCCATTTTTCTACAAACTCTCAATCAGACTTGGATGGAAAAAAAAAACCTGAAGAATGTACAAACTGAAAACCAATTTTTGTCTGTATAGCACCAACAGTAACGCTTGAGTCAGCTTTGTGTCAAGCCGCCATTTTCATTCAATCAATAGCGTCCCCCTGCACACATTCAGGGACCTGGTCGTGTCTTCAGATGAAACGCATTGTAGGAAAAGAAGCAGAAAGGAAAAGGAAAAAAGTTCCGCCGGACCTAGTGAAGCTGCAGCAGGTGCAAATAAGCTTCAGACAGTCTTACAAGCACTGCTCAGAACTCTCAACTGAGGCACTCAACATCCAGGACTTGCCATTCGGATCTTGGCGCCTTGTATTTTTGTTTTGTTTTTGATGGAGGGGAAACAACAAAAAACAGGCATTGAAAAAGGCTCAACAGTGCAGGGCGCCTTGTGCTGGTTCCGACCTATTCACACATCGGTCCACTACTGACATCACCTCATAAACCAACGGGGCACCCCACGCCGACTTTCGGTGCAGCATTGTAGGATGGCCACACCAGTGCGGCAATTTGCTGGACACCACCTCGGTGCCATCCAGATCTCGGCGCGTTCATTCAATCAATAGCGTCCCCCTGCACACATTCAGGGACCTGGTCGTGTCTTCAGATGAAACGCATTGTAGGAAAAGAAGCAGAAAGGAAAAGGCAAAAAGTTCCGCCGGACCTAGTGAAGCTGCAGCAGGTGCAAATAAGCTTCAGACAGTCTTACAAGCACTGCTCAGAAATCTCAACTGAGGCACTCAACATCCAGGACTTGCCATTCGGATCTTGGTGCCTTGTGCTGGTTCCGACCTATTCACACATCGGCCCACTACTGACATCACCTCATAAGCCAACGGGGCACCCCACGCCGACTTTCGGCGCAGCATTGTAGGATGGCCACACCAGTGCGGCAACTTGCTGGACACAACATCGGGGCCATCCAGATCTCGGCGCGTTCGACTCACTGTACCGCAACAGTGACCGCAACTCAGCTGGACACGCCGTCTTTCGGCGCAGCATTGTAGGATGCCACACCAGTGCGGCAATTTGCTGGACACCACCTCGGTGCCATCCGGATCTCGGCGCGTTCGAGTCACTGTACCGCAACAGTGACCGCAATTCAGCTGGACACGCCGTCTTTCGGCGCAGCATTGTAGGATGGCCACACCAGTGCGGCAATTTGCTGGACACCACCTCGGTGCCATCCGGATCTCGGCGCGTTCGAGTCACTGTACCGCAACAGTGACCGCAATTCAGCTGGACACGCCGTCTTTCGGCGCAGCATTGTAGGATGGCCACACCAGTGCGGCAATTAGCTGGACACCATCTCGGTACCATCCGGATCTCGGCCCGTTGTGCTGCCTTCGGCCTATTCGCACATCGGTCCGCTACTGACGCCGCCTCACGTGCCAACGGATTTTCTACGCTTTTTGTAGCCCTATGCCGCATAACAGGTCATGTGACTTGTTTATAAAACTTTTCATTGGTTCATTTTACTTTTGGTTTCCTAAAGATGGAAGGCTTGGTCATATGACCTAAAAATAACACTTTTCATTGGTTTAGAACATTTTTTTTTCCCAAACGATGAAAGCCCCACCTTGTTTCTGGATCATTCAGACTGAAGCTGGCGTCAGCATGAGAGCACCACCATCTCGTGGCTCCGTCGTGGTCATTCCGCGAGCAATCATGGCAGCCGCTCCCCACCGGAAGCCTGCGGGAGTCGGGGGCCCCCAAGACTATTATACAATCTTCACGGCTGAGGGGACGCTTTTCGAGAATGGAACCCAAGCCCAAGCAGGCAAGCGTCCGAGTTCCAAAGTGTCCCAGGACCATTTCAGTGGACCAGGCCTAAAACCGAGGAGCTGTCCGCCATTTTAAGAGCCATGTGGCAGCCGCCTATCGCTGCACTGCAAGAGTGGGAGCAACTCAACAACATGGTGAGCGAGACGCTGAGGCCGCAAGAGCGAGCGCAACTCAGCTAGATGGCCGCCACCTGGGGAGGCCCGTTCACGCCGGCTCCCCCACGCCCCCCCCCCGGGCCGCCGCACGCCAATTTTCGGAGCAGCATTGTAGGATACCAAAACCAGTGCGGCAGTTTACTGGACATCACCTGGGTGCCTGTCGTACATGTTGTGTCAGCCATGTGACACTGGACACAGACCGCTACTGACGAGGCCTCCCCCCACACCACCCGGGACGCCCCACGCTGTTTTTCTGTGCTGCATTGTAGGATCCCTAAACCAGTGCGGCACCCAGGCGACATCACCTGGGTGCCGTCCAGAACTCTGCACGTTGTGCTGCCTTGGGACTATTCGCACAACAGACCGCTACTGACGAGGCCTCCCCCCGCCCCACCCGGGACGCCCCACGCCAATTTTCGGAGCAGCATTGTAGGATCCCTAAACCAGTGCGGCACCCAGGCGACATCACCTGGGTGCCGTCCAGAACTCTGCACGTTGTGCTGCCTTGGGACTATTCGCACAAAAGACAGCTTCTAACCATTGTTGCTTTTTGTATTGAGAAATGTTTAAATGTTTTTAGTTTTTGTTCCGTTCGTTAAAGTTAGTAGTTAATAAAGTTTTATAACCTTATTTTGTTGGAGTGTTATCTATTTTTTTTAAAACGAGTGAATGGGGCCTTGAATCGGGTTATTGTCATGTGTGGGCTTTGGAAGTGTGCTGCTGCAGGATCGGACATTTCAAACTCAAATGCACGTTCTTTTTCTCACCTTTCCGAAGCATGGAGCGCAATAGCAGGCAGAGAAAGGGTGATGCACGTGTTGAACACTACCTGACCTGGCAAGTTGCTGGCAGTGCCCCCCCGCCCGCTCCTGAAAGAGGGCACACACACACCGCCGCCCCGAGTACTTCACAAATCTTTAAAAGACCATGCGCTTGTTCATGAGGCTTAAATGGTTTATCACCTCTTCTAGAACCCTTGCATCGACCCTCTGACGTTTCATGGAAAAATTACCATGTAACACAATACCAAGCCCTGTCAGCTGAAACCCCCAAGGAATCGTGGGGCATATTATCAAGGGGGTTTATCTCCGCTTTTTTGGCTTTAAAAACCATGAAAGCGGAGATAAAATTATTTCCCTATTATCAAGCTGTCGCTAACACCAGTTAGTGACAGCTAAAAGGAGATAGCGACCATCTTGGGCCCCGCTTTGCATGTCAGTGATACTTATCACTAATGACATGCAAAGTGGCGTGCCAAGATGTTAGCGACTGGAAACAGTCCCTAACATCGCTACCTTCTATTACCAACTTTTGGAGATATTCGCGCTAAGCGCGAATATGTCCAAAATCTAACACCTGCCCTGAGCAGTTCTTAGCCATGTTATCCAATGGGAGGTGGATAACATGGCTAAGAGCATTAGGTCGATAATACATGAATATCGCTGACTTTTCTGCGATAATAGCAAGGTTTATCTGCGATAAAAATCGCCGATGTGCGGCGATAATTTTTGTCTCTAAACAAGTTAGAGACAAAAATTATCGCTACTTGTTCGTAATATGCCCCCGGGTTTTTGCTTGCAGAAATCGGGAGGCGGGAGACTAGCACTGAAATCAGTACTCACACGCCTGAATCGGGAGGATTGGCATGTCTGAATTCTCTACAGCTGGGGCCATAAACTACATCCGCAGGGTTAGGTGATAGCCTGGAACCAGCCTGGCATCTAAAATGGCTGCCGTGCACGACAAAATTGTGGCATTCGAAAAAAGGCAAGATGGCGCAGCCGCTGGAAGAGATGTATCAACATATATCAGCCTCCTCAGCCACCCTCAGGAAACATAGGGGATTAGGATATGTCTCCCGCACCCCCTTATACCTAGTACTTTAATTAACGAAGCACAAAATGGCGAATTCCCGTTTCGCTACCAGTTTGCGGCCCAGTTCGCGGCCAGTGAAGCGCTTCTACCGTGAAAAATCATTTTTTTTTTATTTTCCCCACGGGACCCTTTAATAACCCCAACAACATTCCTAGGGGGTCAAGAGGGGGATACCTTGCCCCCTTTCATTAAATTCCCCCTTAGTTTTTCACCTTTTCTTCTCTCTCGATCCTACCGAGAGACAAGATGGCGGCCGCTCCGGACTGTCACGCAGCAAAAAAAAAAAAAAAGCTCACGCACAGCCGCTGGAAGAGATGTATCAACATATATCAGCCTCCTCACCCACCCTCAGGAAACATAGGGGATTAGGATACGTCTCCCGCACCCACTTATAACTAGTAATTTAATTTACGAAGCACAAAATGGCGAATTCCCGTTTCGCTACCAGTTCGCGGCCGCGCTTCTACCGTGAAAAATCATTTTTTTTTTATTTTCCCCACGGGACCCTTTAATAACCCCAACAACATTCCTAGGGGGTCAAGAGGGGGATACCTTGCCCCCTTTCATTAAATTCCCCCTTCGTTTTCCACCTCTTCTTCTCTCTCGATCCTACCGAGAGACAAGATGGCGTCCGCTCCGGACTGTTTAGAATGTTGACAGACACCGGAGAGCCAATCAGCTTTCTGCGCGCAAAGTTCCGATAAGCGAAAAGTAAGCGGACCGGATCGCTGCCCAGAGCGCTGTTACAGATATATATCTTGGTTTGAACGTTAATTCCTCAAAAACTACTGGAGCACATATATTGAGACCTAGCAAAGGCACATCGGGCTAACAGTCCCTACAATTTTGCCAAGTTTCGTGCAAATCCATTCAGCCGTTCGAGCTAAAAGTGAGTCCAACCGCCCTATGGAAAAATGAATGGGAAAAACGCGTTTTGGGACCCCCCTTTTTTCTCAGCCCCCCCTTGACGAAACCCCACCAAATTTTCAGGGGCTGCTCAGAAACAAAATGTGCCATTTTCCTGAAAATTTCAGCCGATTCCGTCCACAAACGCCAAAGTTATTAGACATAGAATTTTCAAAAGTCCCATAGGGAAAAAATTCTAACTATATATACCTACTGGCGATAGCCAGTAGGTAATATATATATATATATATATATATATATATATATATATATATATATATATATATATATATATATATATATATATATATATATATATTTAATCACTGGTTGCCCCAAATGAGAACACCACGCACAGAGGGGTTACACACACCAATCCGCAAGTGTCAGCATATACAGCAGGCCACTCGCACTCCCATGTAGCCATAAGCGTTTCGAGCTGTATCATAGCTCTTGATCACTGGCTAAGAATAAGGAAACTGCCTGTGTAAGAACAGCTGATTTAATTTATTTAGTAATGAGTCCCACCCCAGTCGACGCATGGTATGCTGGTAGTAGCAGTCACATATACTGCCAAGAAAAGACTCCAAAGTTCATTCACAAAGTGGATGCTGTTCCTGCTTCCCTTAAAATGACAATCCCTAGTAAGGTGGGAGTGCGACATCAGCCCCGTTTACCTCTGTAAGTCTCAAAGCGGGTGAGGCTCCGTCTGTCCATTAAAGCACTCTGAAGTCCCAGCATTCATGGTCTGCCAAATCAGGTGGCTTGGTACTCTTGCGGCCGGACCAGCCGCTATAAACGTAACCAGTTTACCCCAAATGAGAACACCACACACAGAGGGGTTACACACACCAATCTGCAAGCGTCAGCATTTGCAGCAGGCCACTGGCACTCCCATGTAGCCATACACGTTTCGAGCTGGGTCGTAGCTCTTGATCACTGGAAAAGAAGCAGGAAATTGCATGTGTAAGAACGGATGATTTAGTTTATCTAGTAATGAGTCTCGCCCCACTGGGAGCATGGCATGCTGGTAGTAGTAGTTCCATATCCTGTCAAGAAAGGACTCCACAGTTCATTCACCAAGAGGGTGCTGTTCCTGCCTCCCTTAAAATACCAATCCCTAGTAAGGTGGGAGCGTGACATCAGACCCGCTTACCCCTGCAAGCCTGCAAGCGGGTGAGGCTCCATCTGTCCAGTAAAGCACTCGGAAGTCCTGGCACTCATGGTCCGCCATATCAGGTGGCGGGGCTCTCTTGCAGTCAGACCAGCCGCTATACACATAACCACAGTTTGCCCCAAAGGAGAACATCACCCACAGAGGAGTTACGTACACCAGTGCACAAACATCAGTGTATGCAGCAGGCCACTTGTACTCCCATGTAACCATACACGTTTCGAGCTGTATCATAGCTCTTGATCACTGGCAAAGAAGCAGGAAACTGCATGTGTAAGAACAGGTGATTTAAGTCATTTAGTAATGAGCCCCGCCCCAGTGGGCCATGGCATTCTGGTAGAAGTGGTTCCATATCCTACCAAGAAAGGACTCCAAATTTCATTCACCAAGGGGGTGCTGTTCCTGCTTCCCTTAAAATAACTATCCCTAGTAAGGTGGGAGAGTGACCTCTGCCCGGCTTACTGCTGCAAGTCTCCAAGTGGGTGAGGCTCCCTCTGTCCAGTAAAGCACTCGGAAGTCCCGGCACTCATTGTCCGCCATATCAGGCGACTGGGCACTCTCACGGCAGGACCAGACGCTATAAACCTAACCACAGGTTGCCCAAAAAGAGAACACCACACACAGAGGGGTTACACACACCAATCCGCAAGTGTCAGGGTATGCAGCAGGCCACTCGCACTCCCATGTAGCCATAAGCATTCAAAGCTGTATTATAGCTCTTGATCAATGGCAAAGAAGCAGGAAACTACATGTGTAGGAACAGCTGATTTAGTTTATTTAGTAATGAGTCTCACCCCAGTGTGAGCATGGCATGCTAGTAGTAGTAGTTCCATATTCTGCTAGGAAAGGACTCCAAAGTTCATTCACCAAATGGATGCTGTTCCTGCTTCCCTTAAAATAACAATCCCTAGTAAGGTGGGAGCGCATTGTCATCCTCACCGCTGCAAGTCTCCAAGCAGGTGAGGCTCCCTCTGTCCAGTAAAGCACTAAAACTTTCCAGCACTCATAGTCCGCCATATCGGGCTGCGGGGCACTCTCGCGGCTGGACCGGCCGCTATAAACATAACTACAGGTTGCCCTAAATGAGAACTCCACACACAGAGGGGTTACGCACACCAATCCGCAAGCATCAGCGTATGTGGCAGGCCAATTGCACTCCATATAGCCATACGTGTTTTGAGCTGTATCAAGCTCTTGATCACTGGCAAAGAAGCAGGAAACTGCATGTGTAAGAACAGCTGATTTAATTCATTTACCAATGAGTCCCGAGCCAGTGGGCGCATGGCATGCTGGTAGTAATAGTTCCATATCCTGCCAAGAAAGGACTCCAAAGTTCATTCACCAAGTGGGTGCTGTTCCTGCTTCCCTTAAAATAGCAATCCCTAGTAAGGTGGGAGCGTGACCTGGGCCCGGCTTACAGCTGCAAGTCTCCAAGCGGGTGAGGCTCCCTCTGTCCAGTAAAGCACTCGAACGTCCCGGCACTCATTCTCCGCCATATCAGGTGGCTGGGCACTCTCACGGCCGGACCAGCCGCTATAAACATAACCACAGGTTGCCCCAAATGAGAACCTCACACACAGAGTGGTTACGCACACCAATCCGCAAGCGTCAGGGTATGCAGCAGGCCACTCACACTCCCATGTAGCCATACGTGTTTCAAGCTGTATCATAGCTCTTGATCACGGGCAAAGAAGCAGGGAAACTGCATGTGTAAGAACAGCTGATTTAATTTAATAAGCAATGAGTCCCGCCCCAGTGGGTGCATGGCATGCTGGTAGTATTAGTTCCATATACTGCCAGGAAAGGAATCCAAAGTTCATTCACAAGTGGATGCTCTAACTGCTTCCCTCAAAATAACAATCCCTAGTAAGGTGGGAGTGCAATGTCATCCTCACTTAAAGCTGCAAGTCTCCTAGTAGGTATGGCTCCCTCTGTCCAGTAAAGCACTCGAAGGTCCCGGCACTCATGGTCCGCCATATCAAGCGGTGGGGCACTCTCACGGCTGGACCAGCTGCTATAAACATAACTACAGGTTGCCCCAAATGAGAACACAACACACAGAGGGGTTACGCACACCAATCCATAAGCATCAGTGCATGGAGCAGGCCACTCACACTCCCATGTAGCCATACACGTTTTGAGCTGTATCATAGCTCTTGATCACTGGCAAAGAAGCAGAAAACTGCATGTGTATGAACAGGTGATTTAATTAATTTAGTAAGGATTCCCGCCCCAGTGGGCGCATGGCATACTGGTAGTAGTAGTTCCATATCCTGCCAAGAAAGGACTCCAAAGTTCATTCAATAAGTCAGTGCTGTTCCTGCTTCCCTTAAAATAACAAACCCTAGTAAGGTGGGAGCGTGACCTGGGCCCGGCTTACAGCTGCAAGTCTCCAAGCGGGTGAGGCTCCCTCTGTCCAGTAAAGCACTCGAAAGTCCCGGCACTCATTCTCCGCCATATCAGGCGGCTGGGCACTCTCACGGCCGGACCAGCCGCTATAAACATAACCACAGGTTGCCCCAAATGAGAACCTCACACACAGAGTGGTTACGCACACCAATCCGCAAGCGTCAGGGTATGCAGCAGGCCACTCACACTCCCATGTAGCCATACGTGTTTCAAGCTGTATCATAGCTCTTGATCACGGGCAAAGAAGCAGGGAAACTGCATGTGTAAGAACAGCTGATTTAATTTAATAAGCAATGAGTCCCGCCCCAGTGGGTGCATGGCATGCTGGTAGTATTAGTTCCATATATTGCCAGGAAAGGACTCCAAAGTTCATTCACAAGTGGATGCTCTAACTGCTTCCCTCAAAATAACAATCCCTAGTAAGGTGGGAGTGCAATGTCATCCTCACTTAAAGCTGCAAGTCTCCTAGTAGGTATGGCTCCCTCTGTCCAGTAAAGCACTCGAAGGTCCCGGCACTCATGGTCCGCCATATCAAGCGGCGGGGCACTCTCACGGCTGGACCAGCTGCTATAAACATAACTACAGGTTGCCCCAAATGAGAACACCACACACAGAGGGGTTACGCACACCAATCCATAAGCATCAGTGTATGGAGCAGGCCACTCACACTCCCATGTAGCCATACACGTTTTGAGCTGTATCATAGCTCTTGATCACTGGCAAAGAAGCAGAAAACTGCATGTGTATGAACAGGTGATTTAATTAACTTAGTAAGGATTCCCGCCCCAGTGGGCGCATGGCATACTGGTAGTAGTAGTTCCATATCCTGCCAAGAAAGGACTCCAAAGTTCATTCAATAAGTCGGTGCTGTTCCTGCTTCCCTTAAAATAACAATCCCTAGTAAGGTGGGAGCGTGACCTGGGCCCGGCTTACAGCTGCAAGTCTCCAAGCGGGTGAGGCTCCCTCTGTCCAGTAAAGCACTCGAAAGTCCCGGCACTCATTCTCCGCCATATCAGGCGGCTGGGCACTCTCACGGCCGGACCAGCCGCTATAAACATAACCACAGGTTGCCCCAAATGAGAACCTCACACACAGAGTTGTTACGCACACCAATCCGCAAGCGTCAGGGTATGCAGCAGGCCACTCACACTCCCATGTAGCCATACGTGTTTCAAGCTGTATCATAGCTCTTGATCACGGGCAAAGAAGCAGGGAAACTGCATGCGTAAGAACAGCTGATTTAATTTAATAAGCAATGAGTCCCGCCCCAGTGGGTGCATGGCATGCTGGTAGTATTAGTTCCATATACTGCCAGGAAAGGACTCCAAAGTTCATTCACAAGTGGATGCTCTAACTGCTTCCCTCAAAATAACAATCCCTAGTAAGGTGGGAGTGCAATGTCATCCTCACTTAAAGCTGCAAGTCTCCTAGTAGGTATGGCTCCCTCTGTCCAGTAAAGCACTCATGGTCCGCCATATCAAGCGGTGGGGCACTCTCACGGCTGGACCAGCTGCTATAAACATAACTACAGGTTGCCCCAAAGGAGAACACCACACACAGAGGGGTTACGCACACCAATCCATAAGCATCAGTGTATGGAGCAGGCCACTCACACTCCCATGTAGCCATACACGTTTTGAGCTGTATCATAGCTCTTGATCACTGGCAAAGAAGCAGAAAACTGCATGTGTATGAACAGGTGATTTAATTAATTTAGTAAGGATTCCCGCCCCAGTGGGCGCATGGCATACTGGTAGTAGTAGTTCCATATCCTGCCAAGAAAGGACTCCAAAGTTCATTCAATAAGTCGGTGCTGTTCCTGCTTCCCTTAAAATAACAATCCCTAGTAAGGTGGGAGCGTGACCTGGGCCCGGCTTACAGCTGCAAGTCTCCAAGCTGGTGATGCTCCCTCTGTCCAGTAAAGCACTCAAAAGTCCCGGCACTCATTCTCCGCCATATCAGGTGGCTGGGCACTCTCACGGCCGGACCAGCCGCTATAAACATAACCACAGGTTGCCCCAAATGAGAACCTCACACACAGAGTGGTTACGCACACCAATCCGCAAGCGTCAGGGTATGCAGCAGGCCACTCACACTCCCATGTAGCCATACGTGTTTCAAGCTGTATCATAGCTCTTGATCACGGGCAAAGAAGCAGGGAAACTTCATGTGTAAGAACAGCTGATTTAATTTAATAAGCAATGAGTCCTGCCCCAGTGGGTGCATGGCATGCTGGTAGTATTAGTTCCATATACTGCCAGGAAAGGAACCCAAAGTTCATTCACAAGTGGATGCTCTAACTGCTTCCCTCAAAATAACAATCCCTAGTAAGGTGGGAGTGCAATGTCATCCTCACTTAAAGCTGCAAGTCTCCTAGTAGGTATGGCTCCCTCTGTCCAGTAAAGCACTCGAAGGTCCCGGCACTCATGGTCCGCCATATCAAGCGGCGGGGCACTCTCACGGCTGGACCAGCTGCTATAAACATAACTACAGGTTGCCCCAAATGAGAACACCACACACAGAGGGGTTACGCACACCAATCCATAAGCATCAGTGTATGGAGCAGGCCACTCACACTCCCATGTAGCCATACACGTTTTGAGCTGTATCATAGCTCTTGATCACTGGCAAAGAAGCAGAAAACTGCATGTGTATGAACAGGTGATTTAATTAATTTAGTAAGGATTCCCGCCCCAGTGGGCGCATGGCATACTGGTAGTAGTAGTTCCATATCCTGCCAAGAAAGGACTCCAAAGTTCATTCAATAAGTCGGTGCTGTTCCTGCTTCCCTTAAAATAACAATCCCTAGTAAGGTGGGAGCGTGACCTGGGCCCGGCTTACAGCTGCAAGTCTCCAAGCGGGTGAGGCTCCCTCTGTCCAGTAAAGCACTCGAAAGTCCCGGCACTCATTCTCCGTCATATCAGGCGGCTGGGCACTCTCACGGCCGGACCAGCCGCTATAAACATAACCATAGGTTGCCCCAAATGAGAACCTCACACACAGAGTTGTTACGCACACCAATCCGCAAGCGTCAGGGTATGCAGCAGGCCACTCACACTCCCATGTAGCCATACGTGTTTCAAGCTGTATCATAGCTCTTGATCACGGGCAAAGAAGCTGGGAAACTGCATGTGTAAGAACAGCTGATTTAATTTAATAAGCAATGAGTCCCGCCCCAGTGGGTGCATGGCATGCTGGTAGTATTAGTTCCATATACTGCCAGGAAAGGACTCCAAAGTTCATTCACAAGTGGATGCTCTAACTGCTTCCCTCAAAATAACAATCCCTAGTAAGGTGGGAGTGCAATGTCATCCTCACTTAAAGCTGCAAGTCTCCTAGTAGGTATGGCTCCCTCTGTCCAGTAAAGCACTCATGGTCCGCCATATCAAGCGGCGGGGCACTCTCACGGCTGGACCAGCTGCTATAAACATAACTACAGGTTGCCCCAAAGGAGAACACCACACACAGAGGGGTTACGCACACCAATCCATAAGCATCAGTGTATGGAGCAGGCCACTCACACTCCCATGTAGCCATACACGTTTTGAGCTGTATCATAGCTCTTGATCACTGGCAAAGAAGCAGAAAACTGCGTGTGTATGAACAGGTGATTTAATTAATTTAGTAAGGATTCCCGCCCCAGTGGGCGCATGGCATACTGGTAGTAGTAGTTCCATATCCTGCCAAGAAAGGACTCCAAAGTTCATTCAATAAGTCGGTGCTGTTCCTGCTTCCCTTAAAATAACAATCCCTAGTAAGGTGGGAGCGTGACCTGGGCCCGGCTTACAGCTGCAAGTCTCCAAGCGGGTGAGGCTCCCTCTGTCCAGTAAAGCACTCGAAAGTCCCGGCACTCATTCTCCGCCATATCAGGCGGCTGGGCACTCTCACGGCCGGACCAGCCGCTATAAACATAACCACAGGTTGCCCCAAATGAGAACCTCACACACAGAGTGGTTACGCACACCAATCCGCAAGCGTCAGGGTATGCAGCAGGCCACTCACACTCCCATGTAGCCATACGTGTTTCAAGCTGTATCATAGCTCTTGATCACGGGCAAAGAAGCAGGGAAACTGCATGTGTAAGAACAGCTGATTTAATTTAACAAGCAATGAGTCCCGCCCCAGTGGGTGCATGGCATGCTGGTAGTATTAGTTCCATATACTGCCAGGAAAGGACTCCAAAGTTCATTCACAAGTGGATGCTCTAACTGCTTCCCTCAAAATAACAATCCCTAGTAAGGAGGGAGTGCAATGTCATCCTCACTTAAAGCTGCAAGTCTCCTAGTAGGTATGGCTCCCTCTGTCCAGTAAAGCACTCGAAGGTCCCGGCACTCATGGTCCGCCATATCAAGCGGCGGGGCACTCTCACGGCTGGACCAGCTGCTATAAACATAACTACAGGTTGCCCCAAATGAGAACACCACACACAGAGGGGTTACGCACACCAATCCATAAGCATCAGTGTATGGAGCAGGCCACTCACACTCCCATGTAGCCATACACGTTTTGAGCTGTATCATAGCTCTTGATCACTGGCAAAGAAGCAGAAAACTGCATGTGTATGAACAGGTGATTTAATTAATTTAGTAAGGATTCCCGCCCCAGTGGGCGCATGGCATACTGGTAGTAGTAGTTCCATATCCTGCCAAGAAAGGACTCCAAAGTTCATTCAATAAGTCGGTGCTGTTCCTGCTTCCCTTAAAATAACAATCCCTAGTAAGGTGGGAGCGTGACCTGGGCCCGGCTTACAGCTGCAAGTCTCCAAGCGGGTGAGGCTCCCTCTGTCCAGTAAAGCACTCGAAAGTCCCGGCACTCATTCTCCGCCATATCAGGCGGCTGGGCACTCTCACGGCCGGACCAGCCGCTATAAACATAACCACAGGTTGCCCCAAATGAGAACCTCACACACAGAGTGGTTACGCACACCAATCCGCAAGCGTCAGGGTATGCAGCAGGCCACTCACACTCCCATGTAGCCATACGTGTTTCAAGCTGTATCATAGCTCTTGATCACGGGCAAAGAAGCAGGGAAACTGCATGTGTAAGAACAGCTGATTTAATTTAATAAGCAATGAGTCCCGCCCCAGTGGGTGCATGGCATGCTGGTAGTATTAGTTCCATATACTGCCAGGAAAGGACTCCAAAGTTCATTCACAAGTGGATGCTCTAACTTCTTCCCTCAAAATAACAATCCCTAGTAAGGTGGGAGTGCAATGTCATCCTCACTTAAAGCTGCAAGTCTCCTAGTAGGTATGGCTCCCTCTGTCCAGTAAAGCACTCGAAGGTCCCGGCACTCATGGTCCGCCATATCAAGCGGCGGGGCACTCTCACGGCTGGACCAGCTGCTATAAACATAACTACAGGTTGCCCCAAATGAGAACACCACACACAGAGGGGTTACGCACACCAATCCATAAGCATCAGTGTATGGAGCAGGCCACTCACACTCCCATGTAGCCATACACGTTTTGAGCTGTATCATAGCTCTTGATCACTGGCAAAGAAGCAGAAAACTGCATGTGTATGAACAGGTGATTTAATTAATTTAGTAAGGATTCCCGCCCCAGTGGGCGCATGTCATACTGGTAGTAGTACTTCCATATCCTGCCAAGAAAGGACTCCAAAGTTCATTCAATAAGTCGGTGCTGTTCCTGCTTCCCTTAAAATAACAATGCCTAGTAAGGTGGGAGCGTGACCTGGGCCCGGCTTACAGCTGCAAGTCTCCAAGCGGGTGAGGCTCCCTCTGTCCAGTAAAGAACTCGAAAGTCCCGGCACTCATTCTCCGCCATATCAGGCGGCTGGGCACTCTCACGGCCGGACCAGCCGCTATAAACATAACCACAGGTTGCCCCAAATGAGAACCTCACACACAGAGTGGTTACGCACACCAATCCGCAAGCGTCTGGGTATGCAGCAGGCCACTCACACTCCCATGTAGCCATACGTGTTTCAAGCTGTATCATAGCTCTTTATCACGGGCAAAGGAGCAGGGAAACTGCATGTGTAAGAACAGCTGATTTAATTTAATAAGCAATGAGTCCCGCCCCAGTGGGTGCATGGCATGCTGGTAGTATTAGTTCCATATACTGCCAGGAAAGGACTCCAAAGTTCATTCACAAGTGGATGCTCTAACTGCTTCCCTCAAAATAACAATCCCTAGTAAGGTGGGAGTGCAATGTCATCCTCACTTAAAGCTGCAAGTCTCCTAGTAGGTATGGCTCCCTCTGTCCAGTAAAGCACTCAAAGGTCCCGGCACTCATGGTCCGCCATATCAAGCGGTGTGGCACTCTCACGGCTGGACCAGCTGCTATAAACATAACTACAGGTTGCCCCAAATGAGAACACCACACACAGAGGGGTTAGGCACACCAATCCATAAGCATCAGTGTATGGAGCAGGCCACTCACACTCCAATGTAGCCATACACGTTTTGAGCTGTATCATAGCTCTTGATCACTGGCAAAGAAGCAGAAAACTGCATGTGTATGAACAGGTGATTTAATTAATTTAGTAAGGATTCCCGCCCCAGTGGGCGCATGGCATACTGGTAGTAGTAGTTCCATATCCTGCCAAGAAAGGACTCCAAAGTTCATTCAATAAGTCGGTGCTGTTCCTGCTTCCCTTAAAATAACAATCCCTAGTAAGTTGGGAGCGTGACCTGGGCCCGGCTTACAGCTGCAAGTCTCCAAGCGGGTGAGGCTCCCTCTGTCCAGTAAAGCACTCGAAAGTCCCGGCACTCATTCTCCGCCATATCAGGCGGCTGGGCACTCTCACGGCCGGACCAGCCGCTATAAACATAACCACAGGTTGCCCCAAATGAGAACCTCACACACAGAGTGGTTACGCACACCAATCCGCAAGCGTCAAGGTATGCAGCAGGCCACTCACACTCCCATGTAGCCATACGTGTTTCAAGCTGTATCATAGCTCTTGATCACGGGCAAAGAAGCAGGGAAACTGCATGTGTAAGAACAGCTGATTTAATTTAATAAGCAATGAGTCCCGCCCCAGTGGGTGCATGGCATGCTGGTAGTATTAGGTCCATATACTGCCAGGAAAGGACTCCAAAGTTCATTCACAAGTGGATGCTCTAACTGCTTCCCTCAAAATAACAATCCCTAGTAAGGTGGGAGTGCAATGTCATCCTCACTTAAAGCTGCAAGTCTCCTAGTAGGTATGGCTCCCTCTGTCCAGTAAAGCACTCGAAGGTCCCGGCACTCATGGTCCGCCATATCAAGCGGCGGGGCACTCCCACGGCTGGACCAGCTACTATAAACATAACTACAGGTTGCCCCAAATGAGAACACCACACACAGAGGGGTTACGCACACCAATCCATAAGCATCAGTGTATGGAGCAGGCCACTCACACTCCCATGTAGCCATACACGTTTTGAGCTGTATCATAGCTCTTGATCACTGGCAAAGAAGCAGAAAACTGCATGTGTATGAACAGGTGATTTAATTAATTTAGTAAGGATTCCCGCCCCAGTGGGCGCATGGCATACTGGTAGTAGTAGTTCCATATCCTGCCAAGAAAGGACTCCAATGTTCATTCAATGAGTCGGTGCTGTTCCTGCTTCCCTTAAAATAACAATCCCCAGTAAGGTGGGAGCGTGACCTGGGCCCGGCTTACAGCTGCAAGTCTCCAAACGGGTGAGGCTCCCTCTGTCCAGTAAAGCACTCGAAAGTCCCGGCACTCATTCTCCGCCATATCAGGCGGCTGGGCACTCTCACGGCCGGACCAGCCGCTATAAACATAACCACAGGTTGCCCCAAATGAGAACCTCACACACAGAGTGGTCACGCACACCAATCCGCAAGCGTCAGGGTATGCAGCAGGCCACTCACACTCCCATGTAGCCATACGGGTTTCAAGCTGTATCATAGCTCTTGATCACGGGCAAAGAAGCAGGGAAACTGCATGTGTAAGAACAGCTGATTTAATTTAATAAGCAATGAGTCCCGCCCCAGTGGGTGCATGGCATGCTGGTAGTATTAGTTCCATATACTGCCAGGAAAGGACTCCAAAGTTCATTCACAAGTGGATGCTCTAACTGCTTCCCTCAAAATAACAATCCCTAGTAAGGTGGGAGTGCAATGTCATCCTCACTTAAAGCTGCAAGTCTCCTAGTAGGTATGGCTCCCTCTGTCCAGTAAAGCACTCGAAGGTCCCGGCACTCATGGTCCGCCATATCAAGCGGCGGGGCACTCTCACGGCTGGACCAGCTGCTATAAACATAACTACAGGTTGCCCCAAATGAGAACACCACACACAGAGGGGTTACGCACACCAATCCATAAGCATCAGTGTATGGAGCAGGCCACTCACACTCCCATGTAGCCATACACGTTTTGAGCTGTATCATAGCTCTTGATCACTGGCAAAGAAGCAGAAAACTGCATGTGTATGAACAGGTGATTTAATTAATTTAGTAAGGATTCCCGCCCCAGTGGGCGCATGGCATACTGGTAGTAGTAGTTCCATATCCTGCCAAGAAAGGACTCCAAAGTTCATTCAATAAGTCGGTGCTGTTCCTGCTTCCCTTAAAATAACAATCCCTAGTAAGGTGGGAGCGTGACCTGGGCCCGGCTTACAGCTGCAAGTCTCCAAGCGGGTGAGGCTCCCTCTGTCCAGTAAAGCACTCGAAAGTCCCGGCACTCATTCTCCGCCATATCAGGCGGCTGGGCACTCTCACGGCCGGACCAGCCGCTATAAACATAACCACAGGTTGCCCCAAATGAGAACCTCACACACAGAGTGGTCACGCACACCAATCCGCAAGCGTCAGGGTATGCAGCAGGCCACTCACACTCCCATGTAGCCATACGTGTTTCAAGCTGTATCATAGCTCTTGATCACGGGCAAAGAAGCAGGGAAACTGCATGTGTAAGAACAGCTGATTTAATTTAATAAGCAATGAGTCCCGCCCCAGTGGGTGCATGGCATGCTGGTAGTATTAGTTCCATATACTGCCAGGAAAGGACTCCAAAGTTCATTCACAAGTGGATGCTCTAACTGCTTCCCTCAAAATAACAATCCCTAGTAAGGTGGGAGTGCAATGTCATCCTCACTTAAAGCTGCAAGTCTCCTAGTAGGTATGGCTCCCTCTGTCCAGTAAAGCACTCGAAGGTCCCGGCACTCATGGTGCGCCATATCAAGCGGCGGGGCACTCTCACGGCTGGACCAGCTGCTATAAACATAACTACAGGTTGCCCCAAATGAGAACACCACACACAGAGGGGTTACGCACACCAATCCATAAGCATCAGTGTATGGAGCAGGCCACTCACACTCCCATGTAGCCATACACGTTTTGAGCTGTATCATAGCTCTTGATCACTGGCAAAGAAGCAGAAAACTGCATGTGTATGAACAGGTGATTTAATTAATTTAGTAAGGATTCCCGCCCCAGTGGGCGCATGGCATACTGGTAGTAGTAGTTCCATATCCTGCCAAGAAAGGACTCCAAAGTTCATTCAATAAGTCGGTGCTGTTCCTGCTTCCCTTAAAATAACAATCCCTAGTAAGGTGGGAGCGTGACCTGGGCCCGGCTTACAGCTGCAAGTCTCCAAGCGGGTGAGGCTCCCTCTGTCCAGTAAAGCACTCGAAAGTCCCGGCACTCATTCTCCGCCATATCAGGCGGCTGGGCACTCTCACGGCCGGACCAGCCGCTATAAACTTAAACACAGGTTGCCCCAAATGAGAACCTCACACACAGAGTGGTTACGCACACCAATCCGCAAGCGTCAGGGTATGCAGCAGGCCACTGACACTCCCATGTAGCCATACGTGTTTCAAGCTGTATCATAGCTCTTGATCACGGGCAAAGAAGCAGGGAAACTGCATGTGTAAGAACAGCGGATTTAATTTAATAAGCAATGAGTCCCGCCCCAGTGGGTGCATGGCATGCTGGTAGTATTAGTTCCATATACTGCCAGGAAAGGACTCCAAAGTTCATTCACAAGTGGATGCTCTAACTGCTTCCCTCAAAATAACAATCCCTAGTAAGGTGGGAGTGCAATGTCATCCTCACTTAAAGCTGCAAGTCTCCTAGTAGGTATGGCTCCCTCTGTCCAGTAAAGCACTCGAAGGTCCCGGCACTCATGGTCCGCCATATCAAGCGGCGGGGCACTCTCACGGCTGGACCAGCTGCTATAAACATAACTACAGGTTGCCCCAAATGAGAACACCACACACAGAGGGGTTACGCACACCAATCCATAAGCATCAGTGTATGGAGCAGGCCACTCACTCTCCCATGTAGCCATACACGTTTTGAGCTGTATCATAGCTCTTGATCACTGGCAAAGAAGCAGAAAACTGCATGTGTATGAACAGGTGATTTAATTAATTTAGTAAGGATTCCCTCCCCAGTGGGCGCATGGCATACTGGTAGTAGTAGTTCCATATCCTGCCAAGAAAGGACTCCAAAGTTCATTCAATAAGTCGGTGCTGTTCCTGCTTCCCTTAAAATAACAATCCCTAGTAAGGTGGGAGCGTGACCTGGGCCCGGCTTACAGCTGCAAGTCTCCAAGCGGGTGAGGCTCCCTCTGTCCAGTAAAGCACTCAAAAGTCCCGGCACTCATTCTCCGCCATATCAGGCGGCTGGGCACTCTCACGGCCGGACCAGCCGCTATAAACATAACCACAGGTTGCCCCAAATGAGAACACCACACACAGAGGGGTTACCCACACCAATCCATAAGCATCAGTGTATGGAGCAGGCCACTCACACTCCCATGTAGCCATACACGCTTTGAGCTGTATCATAGCTCTTGATCACTGGCAAAGAAGCAGGGAAACTGCATGTGTAAGAACAGCTGATTTAATTTAATAAGCAATGAGTCCCGCCCCAGTGGGTGCATGGCATGCTGGTAGTATTAGTTCCATATACTGCCAGGAAAGGACTCCAAAGTTCATTCACAAGTGGATGCTCTAACTGCTTCCCTCAAAATAACAATCCCTAGTAAGGTGGGAGTGCAATGTCATCCTCACTTAAAGCTGCAAGTCTCCTAGTAGGTATGGCTCCCTCTGTCCAGTAAAGCACTCGAAGGTCCCGGCACTCATGGTCCGCCATATCAAGCGGCGGGGCACTCTCACGGCTGGACCAGCTGCTATAAACATAACTACAGGTTGCCCCAAATGAGAACACCACACACAGAGGGGTTACGCACACCAATCCATAAGCATCAGTGTATGGAGCAGGCCACTCACACTCCCATGTAGCCATACACGTTTTGAGCTGTATCATAGCTCTTGATCACTGGCAAAGAAGCAGAAAACTGCATGTGTATGAACAGGTGATTTAATTAATTTAGTAAGGATTCCCTCCCCAGTGGGCGCATGGCATACTGGTAGTAGTAGTTCCATATCCTGCCAAGAAAGGACTCCAAAGTTCATTCAATAAGTCGGTGCTGTTCCTGCTTCCCTTAAAATAACAATCCCTAGTAAGGTGGGAGCGTGACCTGGGCCCGGCTTACAGCTGCAAGTCTCCAAGCGGGTGAGGCTCCCTCTGTCCAGTAAAGCACTCGAAAGTCCCGGCACTCATTCTCCGCCATATCAGGCGGCTGGGCACTCTCACGGCCGGACCAGCCGCTATAAACATAACCACAGGTTGCCCCAAATGAGAACCTCACACACAGAGTGGTTACGCACACCAATCCGCAAGCGTCAGGGTATGCAGCAGGCCACTCACACTCCCATGTAGCCATACGTGTTTCAAGCTGTATCATAGCTCTTGATCACGGGCAAAGAAGCAGGGAAACTGCATGTGTAAGAACAGCTGATTTAATTTAATAAGCAATGAGTCCCGCCCCAGTGGGTGCATGGCATGCTGGTAGTATTAGTTCCATATACTGCCAGGAAAGGACTCCAAAGTTCATTCACAAGTGGATGCTCTAACTGCTTCCCTCAAAATAACAATCCCTAGTAAGGTGGGAGTGCAATGTCATCCTCACTTAAAGCTGCAAGTCTCCTAGTAGGTATGGCTCCCTCCGTCCAGTAAAGCACTCGAAGGTCCCGGCACTCATGGTCCGCCATATCAAGCGGCGGGGCACTCTCACGGCTGGAGCAGCTACTATAAACATAACTACAGGTTTGCCCCAAATGAGAACACCACACACAGAGGGGTTACGCACACCAATCCATAAGCATCAGTGTATGGAGCAGGCCACTCACACTCCCATGTAGCCATACACGTTTTGAGCTGTATCATAGCTCTTGATCACTGGCAAAGAAGCAGAAAACTGCATATGTATGAACAGGTGATTTAATTAATTTAGTAAGGATTCCCGCCCCAGTGGGCGCATGGCATACTGGTAGTAGTAATTCCATATCCTGCCAAGAAAGGACTCCAAAGTTCATTCAATAAGTCGGTGCTGTTCCTGCTTCCCTTAAAATAACAATCCCTAGTAAGGTGGGAGCGTGACCTGGGCCCGGCTTACAGCTGCAAGTCTCCAAGCGGGTGAGGCTCCCTCTGTCCAGTAAAGCACTCAAAAGTCCCGGCACTCATTCTCCGCCATATCAGGCGGCTGGGCACTCTCACGGCCGGACCAGCTGCTATAAACATAACCACAGGTTGCCCCAAATGAGAACACCACACACAGAGGGGTTACGCACACCAATCCATAAGCATCAGTGTATGGAGCAGGCCACTCACACTCCCATGTAGCCATACACGTTTTGAGCTGTATCATAGCTCTTGATCACTGGCAAAGAAGCAGGGAAACTGCATGTGTAAGAACAGCTGATTTAATTTAATAAGCAATGAGTCCCGCCCCAGTGGGTGCATGGCATGCTGGTAGTATTAGTTCCATATACTGCCAGGAAAGGACTCCAAAGTTCATTCACAAGTGGATGCTCTAACTGCTTCCCTCAAAATAACAATCCCTAGTAAGGTGGGAGTGCAATGTCATCCTCACTTAAAGCTGCAAGTCTCCTAGTAGGTATGGCTCCCTCTGTCCAGTAAAGCACTCGAAGGTCCCGGCACTCATGGTCCGCCATATCAAGCGGCGGGGCACTCTCACGGCTGGACCAGCTGCTATAAACATAACTACAGGTTGCCCCAAATGAGAACACCACACACAGAGGGGTTACGCACACCAATCCATAAGCATCAGTGTATGGAGCAGGCCACTCACACTCCCATGTAGCCATACACGTTTTGAGCTGTATCATAGCTCTTGATCACTGGCAAAGAAGCAGAAAACTGCATGTGTATGAACAGGTGATTTAATTAATTTAGTAAGGATTCCCGCCCCAGTGGGCGCATGGCATACTGGTAGTAGTAGTTCCATATCCTGCCAAGAAAGGACTCCAAAGTTCATTCAATAAGTCGGTGCTGTTCCTGCTTCCCTTAAAATAACAATCCCTAGTAAGGTGGGAGCGTGACCTGGGCCCGGCTTACAGCTGCAAGTCTCCAAGCGGGTGAGGCTCCCTCTGTCCAGTAAAGCACTCGAAAGTCCCGGCACTCATTCTCCGCCATATCAGGCGGCTGGGCACTCTCACAGCCGGACCAGCCGCTATAAACATAACCACAGGTTGCCCCAAATGAGAACCTCACACACAGAGTGGTTACGCACACCAATCCGCAAGCGTCAGGGTATGCAGCAGGCCACTCACACTCCCATGTAGCCATACGTGTTTCAAGCTGTATCATAGCTCTTGATCACGGGCAAAGAAGCAGGGAAACTGCATGTGTAAGAACAGCTGATTTAATTTAATAAGCAATGAGTCCCGCCCCAGTGGGTGCATGGCATGCTGGTAGTATTAGTTCCATATACTGCCAGGAAAGGACTCCAAAGTTCATTCACAAGTGGATGCTCTAACTGCTTCCCTCAAAATAACAATCCCTAGTAAGGTGGGAGTGCAATGTCATCCTCACTTAAAGCTGCAAGTCTCCTAGTAGGTATGGCTCCCTCTGTCCAGTAAAGCACTCGAAGGTCCCGGCACTCATGGTCCGCCATATCAAGCGGCGGGGCACTCTCACGGCTGGACCAGCTACTATAAACATAACTACAGGTTGCCCCAAATGAGAACACCACACACAGAGGGGTTACGCACACCAATCCATAAGCATCAGTGTATGGAGCAGGCCACTCACACTCCCATGTAGCCATACACGTTTTGAGCTGTATCATAGCTCTTGATCACTGGCAAAGAAGCAGAAAACTGCATATGTATGAACAGGTGATTTAATTAATTTAGTAAGGATTCCCGCCCCAGTGGGCGCATGGCATACTGGTAGTAGTAGTTCCATATCCTGCCAAGAAAGGACTCCAAAGTTCATTCAATAAGTCGGTGCTGTTCCTGCTTCCCTTAAAATAACAATCCCTAGTAAGGTGGGAGCGTGACCTGGGCCCGGCTTACAGCTGCAAGTCTCCAAACGGGTGAGGCTCCCTCTGTCCAGTAAAGCACTCGAAAGTCCCGGCACTCATTCTCCACCATATCAGGCGGCTGGGCACTCTCACGGCCGGACCAGCCGCTATAAACATAACCACAGGTTGCCCCAAATGAGAACCTCACACACAGAGTGGTTACGCACACCAATCCGCAAGCATCAGGGTATGCAGCAGGCCACTCACACTCCCATGTAGCCATACGTGTTTCAAGCTGTATCATAGCTCTTGATCACGGGCAAAAAAGCAGGGAAACTGCATGTGTAAGAACAGCTGATTTAATTTAATAAGCAATGAGTCCCGCCCCAGTGGGTGCATGGCATGCTGGTAGTATTAGTTCCATATACTGCCAGGAAAGGACTCCAAAGTTCATTCACAAGTGGATGCTCTAACTGCTTCCCTCAAAATAACAATCCCTAGTAAGGTGGGAGTGCAATGTCATCCTCACTTAAAGCTGCAAGTCTCCTAGTAGGTATGGCTCCCTCTGTCCAGTAAAGCACTCGAAGGTCCCGGCACTCATGGTCCGCCATATCAAGCGGCGGGGCACTCTCACGGCTGGACCAGCTGCTATAAACATAACTACAGGTTGCCCCAAATGAGAACACCACACACAGAGGGGTTACGCACACCAATCCATAAGCATCAGTGTATGGAGCAGGCCACTCACACTCCCATGTAGCCATACACGTTTTGAGCTGTATCATAGCTCTTGATCACTGGCAAAGAAGCAGAAAACTGCATGTGTATGAACAGGTGATTTAATTAATTTAGTAAGGATTCCCGCCCCAGTGGGCGCATGGCATACTGGTAGTAGTAGTTCCATATCCTGCCAAGAAAGGACTCCAAAGTTCATTCAATAAGTCGGTGCTGTTCCTGCTTCCCTTAAAATAACAATCCCTAGTAAGGTGGGAGCGTGACCTGGGCCCGGATTACAGCTGCAAGTCTCCAAGCGGGTGAGGCTCCCTCTGTCCAGTAAAGCACTCGAAAGTCCCGGCACTCATTCTCCGCCATATCAGGCGGCTGGGCACTCTCACGGCCGGACCAGCCGCTATAAACTTAACCACAGGTTGCCCCAAATGAGAACCTCACACACAGAGTGGTCACGCACACCAATCCGCAAGCGTCAGGGTATGCAGCAGGCCACTCACACTCTCATGTAGCCATACGTGTTTCAAGCTGTATCATAGCTCTTGATCACGGGCAAAGAAGCAGGGAAACTGCATGTGTAAGAACAGCTGATTTAATTTAATAAGCAATGAGTCCCGCCCCAGTGGGTGCATGGCATGCTGGTAGTATTAGTTCCATATACTGCCAGGAAAGGACTCCAAAGTTCATTCACAAGTGGATGCTCTAACTGCTTCCCTCAAAATAACAATCCCTAGTAAGGTGGGAGTGCAATGTCATCCTCACTTAAAGCTGCAAGTCTCCTAGTAGGTATGGCTCCCTCTGTCCAGTAAAGCACTCATGGTCCGCCATATCAAGCGGCGGGGCACTCTCACGGCTGGACCAGCTGCTATAAACATAACTACAGGTTGCCCCAAAGGAGAACACCACACACAGAGGGGTTACGCACACCAATCCATAAGCATCAGTGTATGGAGCAGGCCACTCACACTCCCATGTAGCCATACACGTTTTGAGCTGTATCATAGCTCTTGATCACTGGCAAAGAAGCAGAAAACTGCGTGTGTATGAACAGGTGATTTAATTAATTTAGTAAGGATTCCCGCCCCAGTGGGCGCATGGCATACTGGTAGTAGTAGTTCCATATCCTGCCAAGAAAGGACTCCAAAGTTCATTCAATAAGTCGGTGCTGTTCCTGCTTCCCTTAAAATAACAATCCCTAGTAAGGTGGGAGCGTGACCTGGGCCCGGCTTACAGCTGCAAGTCTCCAAGCGGGTGAGGCTCCCTCTGTCCAGTAAAGCACTCGAAAGTCCCGGCACTCATTCTCCGCCATATCAGGCGGCTGGGCACTCTCACGGCCGGACCAGCCGCTATAAACATAACCACAGGTTTGCCCAAATGAGAACCTCACACACAGAGTGGTTACGCCCACCAATCCGCAAGCGTCAGGGTATGCAGCAGGCCACTCACACTCCCATGTAGCCATACGTGTTTCAAGCTGTATCATAGCTCTTGATCACGGGCAAAGAAGCAGGGAAACTGCATGTGTAAGAACAGCTGATTTAATTTAATAAGCAATGAGTCCCGCCCCAGTGGGTGCATGGCATGCTGGTAGTATTAGTTCCATATACTGCCAGGAAAGGACTCCAAAGTTCATTCACAAGTGGATGCTCTAACTGCTTCCCTCAAAATAACAATCCCTAGTAAGGTGGGAGTGCAATGTCATCCTCACTTAAAGCTGCAAGTCTCCTAGTAGGTATGGCTACCTCTGTCCAGTAAAGCACTCGAAGGTCCCGGCACTCATGGTCCGCCATATCAAGCGGCGGGGCACTCTCACGGCTGGACCAGCTGCTATAAACATAACTACAGGTTGCCCCAAATGAGAACACCACACACAGAGGGGTTACGCACACCAATCCATAAGCATCAGTGTATGGAGCAGGCCACTCACACTCCCATGTAGCCATACACGTTTTGAGCTGTATCATAGCTCTTGATCACTGGCAAAGAAGCAGAAAACTGCATGTGTATGAACAGGTGATTTAATTAATTTAGTAAGGATTCCCGCCCCAGTGGGCGCATGGCATACTGGTAGTAGTAGTTCCATATCCTGCCAAGAAAGGACTCCAAAGTTCATTCAATAAGTCGGTGCTGTTCCTGCTTCCCTTAAAATAACAATCCCTAGTAAGGTGGGAGCGTGACCTGGGCCCGGCTTACAGCTGCAAGTCTCCAAGCGGGTGAGGCTCCCTCTGTCCAGTAAAGCACTCGAAAGTCCCGGCACTCATTCTCCGCCATATCAGGCGGCTGGGCACTCTCACGGCCGGACCAGCCGCTATAAACATAACCACAGGTTGCCCCAAATGAGAACCTCACACACAGAGTGGTTACGCACACCAATCCGCAAGCGTCAGGGTATGCAGCAGGCCACTCACACTCCCATGTAGCCATACGTGTTTCAAGCTGTATCATAGCTCTTGATCACGGGCAAAGAAGCAGGGAAACTGCATGTGTAAGAACAGCTGATTTAATTTAATAAGCAATGAGTCCCGCCCCAGTGGGTGCATGGCATGCTGGTAGTATTAGTTCCATATACTGCCAGGAAAGGACTCCAAAGTTCATTCACAAGTGGATGCTCTAACTGCTTCCCTCAAAATAACAATCCCTAGTAAGGTGGGAGTGCAATGTCATCCTCACTTAAAGCTGCAAGTCTCCTAGTAGGTATGGCTCCCTCTGTCCAGTAAAGCACTCGAAGGTCCCGGCACTCATGGTCCGCCATATCAAGCGGCGGGGCACTCTCACGGCTGGACCAGCTGCTATAAACATAACTACAGGTTGCCCCAAATGAGAACACCACACACAGAGGGGTTACGCACACCAATCCATAAGCATCAGTGTATGGAGCAGGCCACTCACACTCCCATGTAGCCATACACCTTTTGAGCTGTATCATAGCTCTTGATCACTGGCAAAGAAGCAGAAAACTGCATGTGTATGAACAGGTGATTTAATTAATTTAGTAAGGATTCCCGCCCCAGTGGGCGCATGGCATACTGGTAGTAGTAGTTCCATATCCTGCCAAGAAAGGACTCCAAAGTTCATTCAATAAGTCGGTGCTGTTCCTGCTTCCCTTAAAATAACAATCCCTAGTAAGGTGGGAGCGTGACCTGGGGCCGGCTTACAGCTGCAAGTCTCCAAGCGGGTGAGGCTCCCTCTGTCCAGTAAAGCACTCGAAAGTCCCGGCACTCATTCTCCGCCATATCAGGCGGCTGGGCACTCTCACGGCCGGACCAGCCGCTATAAACATAGCCACAGGTTGCCCCAAATGAGAACCTCACACACAGAGTGGTTACGCACACCAATCCGCAAGCGTCAGGGTATGCAGCAGGCCACTCACACTCCCATGTAGCCATACGTGTTTCACGCTGTATCATAGCTCTTGATCACGGGCAAAGAAGCAGGGAAACTGCATGTGTAAGAACAGCTGATTTAATTTAATAAGCAATGAGTCCCGCCCCAGTGGGTGCATGGCATGCTGGTAGTATTAGTTCCATATACTGCCAGGAAAGGACTCCAAAGTTCATTCACAAGTGGATGCTCTAACTGCTTCCCTCAAAATAACAATCCCTAGTAAGGTGGGAGTGCAATGTCATCCTCACTTAAAGCTGCAAGTCTCCTAGTAGGTATGGCTCCCTCTGTCCAGTAAAGCACTCGAAGGTCCCGGCACTCATGGTCCGCCATATCAAGCGGCGGGGCACTCTCACGGCTGGACCAGCTGCTATAAACATAACTACAGGTTGCCCCAAATGAGAACACCACACACAGAGGGGTTACGCACACCAATCCATAAGCATCAGTGTATGGAGCAGGCCACTCACACTCCCATGTAGCCATACACGTTTTGAGCTGTATCATAGCTCTTGATCACTGGCAAAGAAGCAGAAAACTGCATGTGTATGAACAGGTGATTTAATTAATTTAGTAAGGATTCCCGCCCCAGTGGGCGCATGGCATACTGGTAGTAGTAGTTCCATATCCTGCCAAGAAAGGACTCCAAAGTTCCTTCAATAAGTCGGTGCTGTTCCTGCTTCCCTTAAAATAACAATCCCTAGTAAGGTGGGAGCGTGACATCAGCCCCGCTTACCGCTGGAAGTCCTCAAGCGGGTGAGGCTCCCTCTGTCCACTAAAGCACTCGCAAGACCCAGCACTCTTTGTCAGCCATATCAGGTGGCGGGGAACTCTCACGGTCAGACCAGCCGCTATAAACATAACCACAGGTTGCCCCAAATGAGAACACCACACACAGAGGTGTTACGCACACCAATCCACAAGCATCAGCGTATGCATCCGGTCACTCACACTCCCATGTAGCCATACACGTTTCAAGCTGTATCATAGCTCTTGATCACGGACAAAAAAACAGGAAACTGCAAGTGTAGGAACAGCTGATTTAATTTATTTAGTAATGAGTCCCAACCCAGTGCGCGCATGGCATGCTGATAGTAGTAGTTTCATATACTGCCAAGAAAGGACTACAAAGTTCACTAACCAAGTGGATGCTGTTCTTGCTTCCTTTAAAATACCAATCCCTAGTAAGGTCGGAGCGCGATGTCAACCCTGCTTACCGCTGCAAGTATCCAAGCAGGAGAGGCTCTCTCTGTCCAGTAGAGTACTCGGAAGTCCCGGCACTCATCTACCGCCATATCAGGCGGCAGGGCACTCTTGCGGCCTGACCAGCCACTATAAACATAACCACAGGTTGCCCCAAATGAGAACACCACACACAGAGGGGTCACACACACCAGTGTGCAAACATCAACATATGCAGCAGGCCACCCCACTCCCATGTAGCCATACTCATTTCGAGCTGTATCGTAGCTATTGATCACTGGCAAAGAAGCAGGAAACTGCATGTGTAAGTACAGCTGATTAAATTTATATAGTAATGAGTCCCACCCCAGTGGGCGCATGGCATGCTGGTAGTAGTTTCATATACTGCCAAGAAAGGACTTCAAAGTTCATTCACCAAGCGGATGCTGTTCCTCCTTCTCTTAAAATAACAATCCCTAGTAAGCTGGAAGTGCGACGTCAGCCCCGCTTACCGCTGCAAGTCCGCTTGGAGACTTGCAGAGGAAGAAACTGCTTGTAGAATTGGAGAGGAAGAAAAGCGCAGAAAGAAGCAAGACAAATGCAGAAAGAGGCAACAGAAGTCCAGAAAGACGTAAAAAAGTGCAGGAAGAAGCAAGAGATATGCTGAAAGAACCAACACTGGAGCAGAAAGTCCTCCTGTGCCACCAACATGTTCCTGATGGATACTGGTGGTAACTGACTCTGACTAAATAGGCCTAGAGCCAGTGCTATGCTAAAATACACTTAGAATACAGAGATAAAACCTACATACATTAGGGAACACTATGCATTGGGGTCCCCTGTGATTAGCATGACCTCCTCTGTATTTGCCATTAGTTAGTTCCTGGGTCATTGCATGAGTACATGGGTAGTGACTGGATGATTACAGTACTACAAGGTGAGTGCATCTTGAATTTATAAGTGATTGTGTTTTGGCAGAGTGATTGGATAAGTACATGGTGCTGGCTGAGCGATTGGAGGAGTGCATGCGTAGTGACAGGGAGATGGCTGGACTGCATCAGTAGTGCTCATGGGATTGTTGCAGGGCATGTGTCAGTGACAGGGTCATTGCATGAGTACATGGGTAGTGACTGGATGATTAGAATGCTGCAAGAACAGTGCATGGTGATTTTAAAACTGCTTGGGTTTTGCCGGAGTGATTGGATAAGTACATGATGCTGAATGGGTTATTGGAAGAGTGCATGGATAGTGACAGGGTATACAGCTGGAGTATCGACAGGAAAATATCGACTAGCAGAAATATCGAGGTAAGAATATCGAGTTTGTAAAATATCGACAATAAAAATATTGTTGTTGTAAATATCGTTTTTTTAGAATAACAGAAACATCGACATGTAAAAATATCGTTGTATAGAATATAGTTTAGAGAAATATTGTTGTATATAATATCGATATTATAATTAGTTTTGTTATATAAATGTTCAAAAAAGTTTATTTTAAGTGAAATGTTTAGTAATTTAATGTGTATTGTTGTTATTTTTATAAAAAAATAAATAAAAATAATTAAATTATTGTACATTTTTTAGGAGCGGGTTATTGGTTTTATAGGGGATAAGGGTGGGTAGTAATTTAAAATAGTTGTAAAAATTTTTTTAAGAATTGTAAAAATGTAAAAAAAAGAAAATAGAATTGTTAAATTTGCAAACTTTATTTTTAAATAATTTTGATATAATTTTTTCTTTTAAATGAAGTATGTAAAAGATTTAGTAGCGGGTTGTTGGTTATATAGGGGATAAGGGTGGGTAGTCATTTAAAAAATGTAATGTTTTTTTATTATAAATGTAAAAATAAAAATTCTTTTGAAATTCAAAATGTGATTGTTTAAATTAGAAAACATAATATTTTGAATTAACATGAAATATAAGTATGTGATGGTTTATTTCGAGGGTTGTTTAAAAAAAAAATTGAAATTAAAATTTTGAAATTTGAAATTTGCAATTAAATTTAATTTTAATTTACATTAAATTAAATGTTTTATATTATTATTAGTGGGCTGTATGTTATATAGATCAGTGTTTCCCAAACTGTGGTCCGCGGACCCCCAGGGGTCCGTGACACATTCCCAGGGGGTCCGTAGGCAACAGTTTTAAAAGCACAGAAACATTTCTTGTACAATTAGCAGTTTTCCAGCAACAATAAAAGTGTCAAGAGAATGCAAGTGATTAATGTACCTGCTGGAGCTGAGGAGAGTTTTGTTCAGTTGCAGCTTTGATTGAACTAATGTAGAACGGAGGGTTCATGTGCCTACTGCAAAGAACGTGTATCATGCATCTTAAGAAGCCGTATTTTATGTGCATAGGTTTGTGGTTACTGCTTTTGTCTCAGAGCTTATTTTGTTACTGTGCACTTCATGAGTGACAATCGTAATCTAGCAGAGGGACCTATAAACTGTCATCAAAGAGCTGCTTGCAAACTGCATGGTACCAGTTAGTAACTTATATTTTTTCCCAGGTATTCATTATCCTGATGCTGCTACAAAAATGTATTTGGGTGGAAATACATTTTTAATGTTAAAGTCAGTGCTAGCCACTTTGTTATGTTCTGAATCCTGAGTTTGTGCTTTTCCAGACCGAGCACTCTTTAAGCATTTTATATACACACTGATTTACATGTATGATTCAATGTCTCTGTGTGTGATGTAAAGTGCTCTGACATCCTACAATGGTATGAGAGATGCTATAAAACAAATAAAATACATGTGACAGAGTGGATATTACTTCAATTTAAAATACTAAGCGCCAGATGTATGATCTGTTTTTATATGCGCAAAAAGGTTCGCGAACCCGTTTATGCATGCAAAAACCTATTGAGCCATGTACATAGCCTATTTCACGAGTCGCAATTTATTTGCGACTCGCTAAATAGGTTTTGAAACTTGCTATTTGGAAGGGGCATTCCCTTACAAATAGAGAGTCTCAAAACCATGTACAAATGTTTTGCGGTCGCAAACCAGTCGCAATTAGCACCTACTTCAAGTAGATGGTAATGCTTTCGCAAATGGGAAGGGGTCCCCAGGGGACCCCTTCCCCTTTGCAAATGCATACAAAATTCTTTTTTAAGGGCAGCTAGTGGTCCCAGGGACCTCTGCCTGCCCTTAGAAAATGAAACAAAAACGTTTCATTTTTTTTTTTAAATGCATGGTAAACAGGTTGCATTTTTTTTTTAAACTGCTTTATTTAAAAGCAGTCCGAGACATGGTGGCCTGCAGAGCCCAGCAGGCCACCATCCCTTGGAGGGCTGGCATTCCCAATGGGCTTAAAAATTGTGAGAGGCTCATTAATATTAACGAACCTCGCAATTTGCAACCCCATTGGGAATCCCAAACAGTGTTAAACACACTGTTGTACACTTCATTTAGCGACTCGCAATTTGCTACTCACAATGTGTCGCCAATTGCGAGGTGCTAAATTAAATGGTCTTACATTTGGCCCCAAAATCCATAGTACTTTGAGTATTTGTTTTGTGTGCACACACATGTGTATTTTTTTTGAATTACTGTTTTAATTTTGAAATTTAACTCATACAAATTGCTTGGGGGTCCCCGGCTTCCAGTGGTGACTCAATGGGGGTCCTCAAGAGTCAAAAGTTTGGGAACCACTGATATAGATGATAAGTTTGGGTAGTAAATAATAATAATGTGTGTTAATGTATTTAAATATGTAAAATTGTAATTAATTTTTTAAAATTAAAATGCGAATTTTGAAATTGAAATAAATTCTGTAAATTAAAATTTAATTGTAAAATAAGTTTGTGAATGTTTTATTAGTGGGTAATTAGCATTATGATGGATAGGAGTGGGTAGTAATATTTAAAAATGTGTGTTAATGTATAATACAAACTAGATTTAGAGCGAAAATAATTTAAAAACTAAACAATTTCAAAATTTAAAATTTCTAAATTTGAAAAAAATGTTAAAAAGAAATTTAAAATGTAAACATTACGTTTTTGTAGTTATTAGTTGAGTGTATAGGGTGAAGGGTGAGTAGGATTTATACATAATTGTGCTTTACGGTCCAGCAATTTCCTGGAGTAATGTAGAATTGGAGTTAGAATAGTAAATTAGTATGGTTTATTGTCCAGCACTTTCCATGACTTATGTAGGATTGGAGTTAGAATAGTAAATTATTATGGTTCACTCTCCAGCACTGTCCCTGACTTATGTTACATTTGGAGTTACTATAGTAAATTAATATAGTTTACTGTCCAGCACTTTCCATAAGTTATGTTGGATTTGGAGTTAGAATAGTAAATTAATAAGGTTTACTGTCCAGCACTTTCCCAGACTTATGTTGGATTGGAGTTAGAATAGTAAATTATTATGGTTTACTGTCCAGCACTGTCCCTGACTTATGTTACATTTGGAGTTACTATAGTAAATTAATATAGTTTACTGTCCAGCACTTTCCATAAGTTATGTTGGATTTGGAGTTAGAATAGTAAATTAATAAGGTTTACTGTCCAGCACTTTCCCAGACTTATGTTGGATTGGAGTTAGAATAGTAAATTATTATGGTTTACTGTCCAGCACTTTCCCTGAGTTATGTTGGATTGGAGTTAGAATAGTAAATTATTAGGGTTTACTGTCCAGCACTTTTCCTGAGTTATGTTGGATTGGAGTTAGAATAGAAAATAATTATGGTTTACTGTCCAGCACTTTCCCTGACTTATGTTGGATTGGAGTTAGAATAGTAAATTATTATGGTTTACTGTCCAGCACTTTCCTTGACTTATGTTGGATTGGAGTTAGAATAGTACATTATTATAATTAACTGGCCAGCACTTTCCCTGAGTTATGTTGGATTTGGAGTTAGAATAGTAAATTATTATGGTTTACTGTCCAGCACTTTCCCTGACTTATGTTGGATTGGAGTTAGAATAGTAAATTATTATGGTTTACTGTCCAGCACTTTCCCTGAGTTATGATGGATTGTGAGTTAGAATAGTAAATAATAATGGTTAACTGTCCAGCACTTTCCCTGACTTATCTTAGATTGGAGTTAGAATAGTAAATTATTATAGTTTACTGTCCAGCACTTTCCCTGAGTTATGTTGGCAATGGAGTTAGAATAGTAAAATATTATGGTTTACTGTCCAGCACTTTCCCTGACTTACGTTGGATTGGAGTTAGAATAGTAAAATATGATGGTTTACTGTCAATCACTTTCAATGAGTTATGTTGGATTTCGAGTTAGATTAATAAAAGTTGTTAATTTAAAAAAAACAGAAATAAAAATATATATATATTATTAATATTTGTAATTATTATTACAGATATATCTTTCATAATATTTAAATAAACTAAGAAATATAGATTTTTACAACATTTTACATTTTACATCACAAGTTCAAACATTTAAAAAGTACTATAGTAATATAGTCTTCTCAAAAAAACAGTTTTTATTATTTATTTTGTAGATGGAAAAATGTAAAAAAAAAAGAATTCTTTTGTATTGAAAATTTACATTGCAGTATTTGTAAGATATACATAGTAATTTTATATTAATTAGCATATTACATTTTTAATTTTAAATTAAAATGTAATACGTTAATTAATTTACATATAATTGGCATTTGCAAAAGTATATACATTAAATAGTTCACATTTTTATATAATACATTTTTTTTACAATAATAAACATATTTTTAATATACAATAATTGATTAATATATAATAATATAATTATTGTATATTTTACATTATTCATATGTTTATTTTAAACATTTGGAAAATTATCACAATTTAAGCAAAATATTTTTCAATGTAGTACACATATTTTATTTATTATAATGGGGATTAAGTCCTATTTTTGTTTTTTGTTTGTAGAAGGCTTTGTTTCGATAAAATTTTATCTTAAAAAGCATCACAATAAAAACAATTTTACATTACATATTCCACAAGATAAAACAAGGAGGATGGTCATACACAATATACCATCCATCAATAAAAAATTTGATAACACATTAGGGTTAATAACAGATTAAACATTATAATTATTTATTTTAAAGCATTCTTGTTCTAATGATCCATGCCCAGCTAAGAAACTTAGAGATAGCACAAACATATACTAGCCGAGTATCTGACATGAGGATTCACAAGGCCATCGAATGAGACCTAGTACCCATATTCCTGCACACTGGTTTTAGCCACCTGGATCTCGGAAGTTTATAAGCAGTGCACTCAAATAAGATATGAGGCACTGTTTCCAAGGTCAGCGGACAGAATGGACACGAGCTAAAGATACTTGAGGACACGCTCCAACGTGCTGTAAACTCGCCAAGAGGAAGGGTACCAATCCTAAATCTAAAATACAGCATGCGATCACGCGGTTTTGTAATAAAATCAAAATAGGGCTCTAACAAGGGTACATCCTTTTAAAGAAGATAGTTAGAAACAATCCTACCATTTTTAGGGTTTGAGTATTTGTTATTGTACACCCAGCTCCAATAAATCTGCTTCAATTGGGATTTTGGCACAACAGATCTAGTTGACCATGCCTCCCCCAACCCAAGCTCAACAAGTAGGGATTTTACATTTTGCAGCCAACTTATTTTTGTCCAACCAGACATAGACAGAATTTCCGTTAGCCCTTCCACATAATGAGCGAGTTCCGGTACTCGCCATAATCATGACCACAATAACAGTGGACGGAACTGGGCCTGATCCTTTATTGGGCGATTCCCCAGATCATACAATATCGGAATCGTAGGTGTACTTTGGGGAAGGGACAACAATGACCTAAAGAATTTATTCTCTGACTGGGTAAGCTGGTCAATATTACAGGCACCTCATAATTCTGCCCCATACAGGGACCCACTAACTGCTCTTGCATTGTAGATCTCTACAATGGGGGAAATAGGTTTTATTGTAGAACTGCACTGTTGTTTTAACCCCTTCCACACTCATGACGAGCTGGGCTCGTCATGGTGTAGCCTCCTCATACACTGATGACGAGCCCAGCTCGTCATAAAACAATGAAAATAGCAATTTCCCAGCACAGGAGGGGAATTGCCTTAGCAGCCATGGAGTTAAGAGTGTGCCTGTTACCCGTTTGAGCGAGAGGACCATTTTATTAATGTGAGGGCCCCAGTGCATTCGGTCAGAGAGTCTGATGCCCAAGTAATCGAATTCTGTCACTCTATCTAGCTGTGCCCCATTCAAGTTTGGCGGAATTCCCATTTTTTTGCCGGATTTAATACTAGATATTTAGTTTTGCCGGTATTAATTACCAGACCCCTAAGTGTGCGGAACAGATGAAAACTATCGAGTAGCTTCTGCAAGCCTACTGGGGACTTCGAGATGAGGGGGGTGTCGTCCGCAAATAGCAGGGTAGGGATGCGTTTGCCCGCCAGGGAGGGTGCATCTGCAGGTATTCGTAGAAGATGCTCCACCACTCCATTAACATAAAGTGAAAATAGAGTGGGGGCTAACACGCAACCCTGACGGACGCCCCTACTCACAGCTATTCTAGATGTTTTTCGACCCTGACTACCCCACCTCACCTGGGCAAAGTTTCCCTCATGGAGCTTGATAAGTATGCTCAGAATATATGGAGGCATACCCAAATCCTGCAGAACCCCCCATAAATTCTGCCTCGGCACTAGATCGAAGGCAGTCTTCAGGTCTATAAAGGCCAAGTAAAGACTGCCTCCGCCCAGATCAACTGTCTTCCAGTACAGCAAATGTAGTCGGAAGACTTGCTCAATTGTTCCCCGTTCCAGATTTTTGTTTTTATTATGCTACCATTTTGTTTTGGGTAGTTCACTTTTTAGTCTATCTACATCGTTGTTTGGGTCATTTCAGAAGACGGAACCTCGCGATTGGGAGCTGCTTCGTGTTTGTTAATGTAAGTTTAATTTTCATTACTTTTAAGTTAATTTTAAGAATGTATTGAGCTAGTTTTAGTGTGTACGTGTTGATATGTGTTTTATTTTACTGTTTACTTGAAAAGTACGTGTTATTTAAGAACGTTAGTGATAGCGTAGTTAGTTTGCAATTTAATATGGATGTCATGTTACTCAATTGTATTAAAGTATTACTTCATTTATTTTACTGTCTTTTCTATGCTATTGTTTGGCTTTGTGGGTTTAGTATTTATTGCGGGTGGGTTTTGTTTGTACTGTTATTTACCTGTGTTCGTTTGGTGACCAGATGGATTTGATCTCGTTATTTTTTTTTACATACAGGGAAATGTTTATATACATTTCCTTATTTTTCAGGATTTTGGAGCGTTTTTTATCGTGATTTATTTTCGGGTTTTTTATGGTTCCGTTATCCAGAAGATTGCTACATTGGACCCTTTTTATACGGTTGTATTTTTTGCATTTTGTGGGGATTTATTTTATGATGTGGATTGCTTTTGGTTGTATTCGTGTTCAAACATCTACTTGCAACACATTCTACAGTTGCAGAACCGTAAGTTATTATTTATTTATTTTTTGAGGTGCATTATGCATATTGGTCAATTTTTTTAAATTTAGTTCTATTATGTCTTGTAATAATACATTAAATGTATTTGTACATGACATAATGTAACTAATTAAAAAATAAGTGGTCTATCCTATTTGTTGTTTGATGCGTTCTTATTTGTATTTTGTTAAAGGATAGATTTTGCAATTAGGTCTAAGTATTCTAGACCTTGGATACTTGGGTACATTCTTGTTTTTTGTTGTAGGTATTCGTACATATTTAATGTTTGTTTACTTAGTTTTGGCCCTATTTTTGATAGAGATTGCTCGATTCTTAGTTCTTGGTAGCTTTGCTCTTTTTTGATGCATTGGATTAGTTTATGAAGTGTTGGTTGTGTTCTTCCTATTGTGGCTTGGAAGGGATTATGCCATCCTTCTATCGCGTTGTTGGTTTTGGCTTTCTGTGCTATAGTACTAGCATATACATTCCACCATGGAATTTGGAATTTATGTTTTCTGCGGTGACCAGAACGATGTAATCTTCCCACCCAGTGGCCTTATTTATGAAGGCCTTGCGCCACAGGTGCGTCACTTTTTCCCATGTTAAAAGTGACGCACCGGCGGCGCAAGGCCTTCATAAATAAGGCCCCAGGTGTCTTCAAAATAGTCTAAGAAGGGAGTTAATTTTTTCTCATTCCTGCGGTAGAAAGGGCTGTCAAGTAATAAATTGTAATAATTAGCTACTTACGTTGTTGGGACATATGCCAGTGCTATTAGTTTTTTAATCTGGTAAGCAAAGTTACTGTTAGTAGAATATTCAATGCTTAAAGTAGATTTGTTGTAAGTGTTTCCATATACTTTGGTTGTAGTGATAATAACACCCTTGTATTGAAGTGTGTGGATATATTTTAAGTATAGCTTGAATCATAGCTATTTCAAAGTCTATTATGATTCTTTGAGGATAGTAATTATCAGTAAAATCTTTGATAGTTGTTAAGATTTCTACGTAGGTTGCATTTGTTTTATTTGGCAGCAGTGTATAAAAAAAGGGATATTTGTTTCCTGGTATTCACCATGGATGGTGTAAAGTTGATAGAAAGGTTTGGGACCCACTTTAATCCATGTTTCACACGATTTTAGTTTTTGCAAATTGCTATTTGTAGCAAAAAGTAAAATTCTTTTATCATGACTTTGGTTATCATACATTAAGAATTTAACTTCATTGTGGTAATAGTATATTCTGAATATATTTTAATCTCTTGAAAAGTTTCAGGTGGTGGTGGAGTTGGATCAGAAGCTCGTTTTGTTTTAGCTATTAATCTTTTCAAGTTGGGGATTGAAGGTAACTGTCCTGTTACGTGTTCTGGGACTTTGGTCAAAACATTTTTCAAAATAGTGGTGCTTGTTTCTTGGGAGCCTGTACTCGCTTCTCTCAGTGTCTCTAATGCTTCTCTTACTTTGACTTCTGTTACATTGGGTGGGTGGTTATGCTCACGTACGTTTACAATATTGTTATCAACAGTAGTTGCTCTACCATAGCATGCAGTAGAATAATATTTACTACATTTCCAATGGGTTTTATTCTCTTTGACTCTTTATTCGGTGTAGGTATTACCCATGTAGCTGAGCATTATTTTCCCCTTTTGAGAAGTTATAGAAGTAGCTCCTTCTGCCATTTGTAGGGTCGATCTGTGAAGACATATATATGTGTTTTTAGTACATGTGTAAAAAATGTATTTAAATGTCTAGGTTAAAATATGAAAATCAAAAATGTACTTACTATGTTGTTTTTCAGCTATTCTGATGTTGTCTGTTCTTATATTCAGAGTTTCTCTGTTGAAGTCCTGTAGTTGTGGTAGAGAATAGTAGTAATTAATGATATTGTTTGATACTTGTTTGTTTCTAGTTTCAGATTATTCATTGACACAGTGGGTATACTTACTTAATTTAGTAGAAGATGTTGTTTGTGTAGTTGTAAATTGGTAGATGAAGATTGTATGTTCTGGAAAAAAAGTTATTATTAGTAATTTATTATAGTAGGATATATTTGTACCTCATACTATATCAAGTGATTTGGAACTTCAGTTTGCTATATTTTAATTTATTTAAAACTTTGCTAAGTAGACATTGATAAGGCTGTTCATACTTCCGTTTCTTTATTTGTTGTGGCTGTTGTTGATAGGATGTTTTAGTTCAATTTTACAAAAAAGAGAGAGCATTTATTTAGTACAGGGAGTCTAGCTACTTTTCGTGATGTTTTTATACAACATAAAATGGACTTCACTTACTTGAGTTGTAGTAGACTGTGTTGTAGTAGTTGTTCTAGGTGTGTATTCTCTTATCTTCAGCAAAGTAACCGTTTTTCTCCAAGGTTGGCCCAAAAATGGTAATTTTAGTTAAGTATGTAATTGTTTTTATAGTCGTGAGTTAATTATTTGTTCATTTTGATTGGTTAAAAAACATGTATTTAAAATTCATTGGTTGAGAACCTTAGTTTGAATTAGAAAACCGTTATTTTTAAATGAGGCTGTAGTAATAATTATTTTGTTCTATTTTATAATAGAAAATGTTTTGTATGTGTTTCATTATAATAGTTAATAATGTAAAAAAGTGACATTATGTGAAATGTTAATAAAAATATTCGACTATGAGTGTATAATAATTATTAGTAAAGTTTATGTTAGAAAAGTATTTATAAATATTATTTATACATTTATAAAATATCTAGTATATAGATATATGTTTTAAACACCTTTTTATTAATTAAATAATTATAAAAAAGTAAAATAGTTGAAGGTATATTGTATTTAAGGTTATAGAGAAGAAGGCGATATTTTTAGTATATTTAATTAGGTACTAAGTAACTCGATATTTGTGTAATCGATATTAGTGTAGATGGTAATGTTATATCAAGGATTGTCAATAATGTAGTAGTCGATATTTTAGTATCAATTGTTAACAATATTAATGTAGTCGAAAAAAAAGTTATCGATATTTGTGTAAATCCTTGTTTAAGTATATGGTGACGATATTTTTGTAGACGATGTTTTAGTGACGATATTTGTGTAGGTCGGTGTTTTTGTAATCGATATTTCATCATGGAACCAGTGACAGAGGTTTTTTTTGGAGTACATGGGTACTACCTGGGTTATTGGTGGAGTGAATCAGTTGTGTGTGGGTGGTTAGAGGTCTGCATGGGAAGTTCTCAGAGGATTGTAGCAGTTGATGTGTTAGTGCCTGGGCCATTTTATTAGTACATGGTGCTGGCTGGTTGAATGTAGAAGTGAATGGGTAGTGGCAGGGCAAAAGCTGGACTGCATGGGTAGTGCTCAGGGAATTGTAGCAGTGCATGAGTTAGTGCCTGGGTCATTGTATGAGTGCATGGGTATTGAAAGGATTATTACAGTGCTGCAAAAAGAGTGTCTGGCGAATTTATAAATGCTTGGGTTTTTGTGGAGTGATTGGATAAGTACATGGGTACTGACTGGATTATGAGAGTACTGCAAGGATAGAGCATGGTGAATTTATAAGTGCTTGGGTTTTGGCAGAGTGATTGGATAAGTACATAGTGCTGGCTGGGTGATTGGAGAAGTGCATGGGTAGTAACAAGGAGATGGCTGGACTGCATCAGTAGTGCTCAGGGGATTGTAGCAGTGCATGTGTTAGGGCCTGGGTCATTGCTTGAGTACATGGGCAGTGACTGGATGATTACAGTATGCAAGGAGCGTGCATGGTGAATTTATTAGTCATTGTGTTTGGGCGCAGTGATTAGATAAGGACATGGAACTGGATGGGTGATTTGAGGAGTGCATGGGTAGTGACAAGGAGATGACTGGACTGCATCAGTAGTGCTCAGGGGATTGTAGCAGTGCATGTGTTAGTGCATGGGTCATTGCATGAGTACATGGGTGGTGACTCGATGATTAGAGTACTGCAAGGAGAGGGCATGGTGAATGAATAAGTGCTTGTGTTTTGGTAGAGTGTTGCAGGGATTCTGCTCCTACACAGAACTGTGCACAGAGGCTTTGGACCTCAATGAATTAGGGTGTGCCAAAACTCACCTTAGTACTCAAAATCCCCTACCAGACTAGCATCAGTGTCACGTTGGCTCTTCCAAAATACCAGTGATTAGACAACCCAGAACATGCGACTTAGGTTACCTCAGGCTATGTGGAAAACATGAACACTCCTTCGTTATACTCTAATAACAGTCCAAAAACAGGGAGTAAAAAGAGACATGTGCAAGTTTGAAATATTTATTTCTAATGCTGTGTTCTCATGAGCAGCATCTTAGCTAATACAAGCAGACATATTATCAGAAACAAGATTGTCAGCATAATTACTATTCCATAAAATACAAAGGGAAAAAGCATGTCATAATGCTAAATGGAAACAGGTTTAAAATATACCTATATTTTGCCCCCCCTTGCTAGTAAGTTATTTTATAACTACAGAAGGTCTCTTGGGATTACATAGCCGGCCCCATACCTCTGGTAGTACCAGAAGTGGATCACATCAAATTCTGCACAAGCTCTCAGCCTACGAATGTTCTCCAACTGTGTGTAATTATGCCTACGCAGTGCATTATTAAACGCGCCAAAATCAGAGGTGGCCGCAGCTGCTTATGTGTAATGTTTAGAACGTGCGCTGATCAGTCCGAACAATACCCACTGTGTTGAAATAACCTTGAAGGTCTTGGCACTTACTGTTCAGACTAAGCTTACCAAGCACGGCTACTAATGTAGAAAAACATGTAATTCTCGTGTCAAGCAAAACACTCTACTATACTCTAAACAATTAATAAAGTGTGTGCTGTGTGCAAAAGGCAGCAGAAAGGAAAAATGGTGTTTAAACTTCTAATAAGCTCATGTCAACCTAAAACTGTGTGAATGCAAGGCTCAGCCCCACAAAACCCTCCCTTGATCTGAGCACGGATAAGAAGAGGGCAAATTTGGAACACAGAGTTCAAGTTCAAGAGTCAGAATCAAGTTCAAATTGCCACAGTGGAAAAAACGGGAGCAAACTCCAAATTTTGAAAACACTTCAAATTAAAAGAATCACTTTAACGGGCACCGTTAAGTCAATGGGCCTGGGTTGAAAGAAAGAAAATGAGGATGGAAAAAATAATTGAAAAAATCCTATGTACAACTTGTGACGTCGGCCACAAAAAGGGGGAGAAGAGGAAACGCATCTCATTCCAACAGTGTATATGCACAGTACGTTGCAACAGCCTTCAACATGAAGTCATTGTTCTCATCTGAAAACATTTCAGCCATCCTATTCAGCAATGGGAAGGAACATACATGTTCCTCAATGACCGGAGCCTCCAATACCATCAGAGGACAACTCGGGTTCTCTTCAATATATCTGCGTGCCAAGAAGTCATGCGCCGCTGCAAAAACATTCCAACATCCCAGGACTCCATGCATCGCTGGAAAGGCCACAATCCTATCGCCAGAACAAAGCAATTCATGAGCAACTAAGGGGCTCATCAGTTGATCATAATCCGCATTGGGAGACACTGTATTGCAGTGACACAAATCCAGGGCCCAGTCGAAATCGCAGCTCAGGCAATGAAAGACAGGCTGGATGCATCTAAAAAAGGAAAATCGAAACGATTATCCATAAACTGCACTCAATATAGCAAGAGGCAGCGCTCCATAATAATCAAGCATTTGGTTGTGGAGCAGCAACAGCCATGGCAGATCGTCTTGTAACACAGGACGTGCATCCATTTTGAAATAAACAGAATAACAGAAGCACTCCTGCAACCAGAGCGAGCATTAAGGGAAATCCACCAAACAGGCTGGAAAAAATTGAATAAAAAAATTCTGGGAACACACCAAATATAGTTTGAAAAGTAGTCACAAGGCCACTACTAACAACTTTTAAAAAGTGAGCCAGCCCTGTGGTGGAGGAAGCATTAAAGATAGTGTGAATTAATTCACTGAAATGCAAGGGCAAATTTGTATTTAACACCATCACTGCTGATGGTTTTCCCCTCCTGTGCTGGCCCCGATTTATTCCCATTGTTCATGACGAGCTCAGCTCGTCATGAGTGTACGAGAGGTGTACCTCATGATGAGCTGAGCTTGTCATGAGCATCGAAGGGGTTAATAAAGCATGCCCTTCTGTGCAGGTGTTCGCCACGTGAAGGACAAATGTTTCACAAGCAGATGTGAGGGCGACTTCTTTTTGAGACAAAAGAGCTCTTATGCGACTCATCTTGTTGAACTCTGCTTTCAAGGTCGGAATCGACGGCCAGATGGAACCATCCAGCTTCCCATCTGGAGCAGGAAACATTATGTTTTTACAACAAACCACATGTTCAGAGACCGTAACAATGTAAGGAATTCCAGCTAACATCCCACAACAAACCTCATTATCTGCTAGTAATGTGAATGTGGGTATGATAGCAGGCTTCGGTGTATCTTTCAAAACACAGACTAGATTAGGCACATTTTGGTTGCATGAGCCATGCAATTGGATATTCCTACACACTAATGAGTGATCCAGTGTTGTTGTGCAATCCTCATCATTCAAATAAACCTCTTTTCCCTCCCTCAGGCACCTATAGGTAAAAGGAAGCGACCAAGCTTCCTGGAGATAAGCGGTGCCCAGTGGTTCATATCTGCCAATTGTGTAGAACTTCATGCAAGCTTTGATTTTGAACAAAGGAAAAGGTAACGTTATTAACCCATGGACGAGCCACACAGCAGAATTTGTTTCGGACACAGAAAACGGCAAAGGTTCTAACTTTTCAATATGTAACATTGAAAAAGTTACATCCTTCATAGACATAAAACGTTGCTTGTCAGTCAAATTAAAAGGGGCAAACAAGGATGATGTGTTCATGTAATGCAAAGGAACTTTTCCTGCCTGTAACGTTTGCAAAGTCCATGTGAATTGCATAATAGAGCACAATTGATTTTGACCATGGCACAAAACTGAGATATCATCTTGCACAATTTCAACAACAGTTGAAACAATATTATCTAAAGTGTAAATGCAGGAAGAAAGTGTGTTAGTGCTGTTATCTACAACTGCCAGCACCTTTTCCAAATTTGCTTGATCTATAGCTCTTAAGCGGGAAGCAGCCTCAATCTGGGACAGTTTCCAAACTTCATTGTAAATAGCATATATCCATCTTTAGGATCTGCCAGAAGCAGGGCCCTTGACGAAATCATTTAGATCAACATCGTCAGTCAATTTAGATAAATGTAGCTCAACTGATGCTAAAGTGGAATGTTTGAGCCACTTTTGACATAATTTGCCTACTGAATAGGTAGTCACAGAATGGTCACTCTCAAAACGGGGATCCACTCTAATCTGTGTGTAGCCTTGGGCTAAACCCAGAAAAAGATGTTGGCAAGAATCTGCAGTTTTTTGCCACAACAACCAACCATTAGGATCCATTCTGGATATGTTAAAAGTAGAATTCCGCAACAGGGTCTATAATTCTCTAATAGAAAAACTGGTAATATTATCCCAACCAGTGTATTCTTCCAATTCAGGGAAAGACAGAGCATTTAATTTTTTAGTAGTAGCCAATCCAAAGCATCTGGTTTGTAAAATAGTAGAATTCAAAAACAACATATGGTTCGGGATGAGATATGCACGATGCAAAGCCTCAGTGTCTTGCACTTGCCAACTTTTAGAACCCCAAACAAATATGAGATCAATAGTATCCTTCCACAGTTCATAGCCCCCAATAGCCAAATGGTCAAGAAAGGACTTGGAATATAACAATTTTGTGTGGGTAAGTCTAACTTTGGAAGAAGACTTTTCGGTCATCTTAAAATAAAATGCATTGGGAGTTGACTGATTAAAATCAGTAAAATAGGTGAACCTCTTTAAAAGAGAACTGGAGCTGTCTTGTACTGGAGTGGGGCAATGTTCCATTTGCATATAATTAACCATATTCCTTCCTCCTGGTGTTTGCCTTGTGCAGGTAGTGATTGCCAAAGTGTTGATAACAAAACAAATCATCATAATTTGCAAATCTAAATATGAATCTTCAGCATCAAAAGCAGCATAATATTTCAAATCAGAAAACAAAGCCTCTATGGCTTGAACATCCCAATCATCAGAACGTATATTTTGTTTAATCACATCTCCCATAGAAACCCTTAGGACATTCGGGACATTTATAACCTCTGTGGGACCATGGATTTGAAATCGAACAGCATCCCATATAATCTCATCTAAGACGGACCAAGCAGTAATGTTTACAAAAGTCAGGTCCCTCCTCAATCTGTACGATGAGTAATGGGGTGCCAATGTTCCATTAATGTGTCGAATAGACGTTCTCTCTTCAACATAGTGTCCGTTTACAAGACGGAAAAAATACACACCAATACAATTGACATGAACAAAGAAATTGAAAAAAGTACCAACCAAATGAAGGTCCAAGGAGGAATCAAAAATGTTTTTTAAACCAAGTAGCAAAAACAGAGATTTTTGAAGGGGACTTTGATGTGGTAGAGTTAGTGCCAAATGAAAATCTGGACTCAGTTGCCAAACGTGTTTGTAGATCAGGCATCGAAAAGTCTGTGGGGTAAGTATATTCAGTATCATCAAGATGATCATCAGGTGGGGTTTTTAATAAAGGACTTGAAACAGCAAGCATCTCGATGGCAACGTCAGGCCTGGTATTAGGAGCCGGAGCCAAAACAGAATGTCTCAGAATAGATGGACATGAGACCGCAGGTGTCATACTAAGAAGAATCGGCCACTCTGTGTACCTTTTTTCCTTACGACCTGGAAGTGGAGGTAAAATGACTGTTCTTTTGCCCTGCATGTCAAGTACAGAAACTGGAGCTCGATATTAGGGACCAAATTCTTTCTTGTTCTCGATCTACTCTCGAACCAGTTCTCCAACTCGGGGTAGCCAGCCAACTACCGGAATCTGCAACGCAGCTTCTGAGGTGGAGGGCAAGTGTTCCTTTGCAAGACTGTCTCCCGTCTCTTGTAGATTCTGTAAAACATGACAATGTTCAACTACATCAAAGGGTCAGTCGCCGCCGCCTGGTCTAGACCTTCAAGGTCCGAGACGAACATTTTGATACCAAAGAGCATTTCGTATGGGGCCCGCCCACCCAGAGACCTTCTAGGGAGATTAAGTGCACGTTGTGCGCTATTGAGATGGGCTAGCCAGTTCCTGCCAGTACCTATAACTCTGGCTATCAAAAACTGCTTTAAATCACAGTTCATTTGCTCCACAACACTGTTGCCCTCAGGCCGATATGGAGACAAAAATTTGACTTGGACCCCAAATGAACTCATGGCATCCTTGTACGTCGGAGAGACAAATGCAGGATCCTGGTCCGAATGGAAGGTGCTACAGGCAAAAATTCCCACAAAGACACGCAAGTCTCTTATGACAGTTCGCGAATCAGCGCTGCGGTGCGGCCAGACCCAAATAAAGCGTGTGCAAGAATCAACTGCAACTAAGATGTACTTATATGCAGTATCAGAGGAAAAAGGACCGCAGTGATCGAAATAAACACAACCAAGTGGTCTTTTAGAAATGTACAACTGTGTCTGGAGCGGACGCGTAGCAGTCAAAGGCTTTGTTTGCTGACAAATGTCACATTGAAGGATATAATCACGCGTCTGTTTGTACAGTCTCCGCCACCAGAAACATTTTTGTAACTGAGAAACAGTAGCCGAAACGCCTGCATGCGCGGACGCAACACCCTCGTGGGCAGCTGTAATCAGTGTGAAACTGCGGCCCGAGTTGGGAATCAATCTGTCACCAACGTCCCGTCTTTTCACATAAGGAACTTTATCAGGTTTTAAATGATAAGAATACTTTGAAGGAAATCCAGTAGAACATTTATTTCCCTTCTTAGTATCGGCAATTGCTGCCAAGATGTCATCATCAATCTTACTTTTGGAACGTGTAACTGTTGCAACCAAATATGTCAAAACTGCTGTCTTCGCGGCCTCATCGGCCAAACTATTGCCAACAGCATGAACTCCCACACGCTGATGACCAAGAGTATGAATTACATACACAATTGGCAACTGCTCTTTAAGTTCAGCCACTCGAATCCAAATTATTTTATGTTTTATTGTACTACCCTTGGAATCTCGAAAAGCATTCTGAGTCCAAAAGAACAGGTTTTCATTGTAAGACTGGACACAGTAGTAAGAGTCCCTCACAATAATAATAGTCACACCAGGATCAGCGTACTCCAATGCAAGAAGAAGAGCCCGGAGCTCTGCCAATTGGGCGGTACAGTCTCCTAATGTCTGCGTATGTAAGTCATCGGACTTGAATTCATCATTCACCATGGTACCAACCACAAAGGCGCAAGCTGAGACGTATGCGTGCATAGACCCATGTGCAACTTGTGCTGAACCACCAGTGTAAATGATAAAATGGAAATGCTCCAAAGGCCGCATAGTCAACAAAGCAGGATGAAAAAACTCATACTGCAAAAACTCCTGCGACTGTAGAGAGGCATAATAAATTAACGTGACATCCGGAAACGTCAATGATGAAGCCCATTGTATCCATCGTGGGTGCAAAGCTTTCGAATTAGGTACACTGGCTTTCATCACTGCCTCTGGAGCAGGATACGGGGAAAGAACTAACATCAGTTTTCCCTGCGACAGTGCGCGTTCCTTCAGTATCCCCATTTGCACTGCTGTCAAAAGTTTTTCCACAGTGGAAAACCGCATTGCAGCCGAAGTGTACAAGTGTGACTTGTAAGCGATAGGCACTGTTTCACCTTCGTTAAAAGTAAGGTATGAGAAACCCACCGCCCCGGGGATGATTCTTATCACCAGGTTGGTGTGGTTATCACGAGTCAGTAAGAATTTGGATTCTAGGCGATCAGCCTGCAATGAATGCAAAATGGCTAAATGTTCAAGCAGCCAGCACGATTTGGTAAAAGTAGGTTGCATCAAAGCATACAATGGCTTGATATTCTGGGCATATTCGGGAATGTATGTACGCCCTAAATTCAAAGACTGTTATTATTTCAGAGTTGTCGGAGCGCGCAGTTGTGCACATTTTCCCAAGAAGTGAGGAGCCAATCCTCGACCTTCATATTTGAGCTCATAGCCCAGGAACAACCCTGTGTGCTCTGCAATGTGAGACTTTGCAAAGTTGAAATTGTAACCGAAGTGCGCAAAATTACAAATTATGCTGTCAACGCGGCACAAATGCACCCATATTTCATAGTCCGTGAGATAATTGTCATCCACATACGAACACGCATCTGGGTCAACTCTCTGTAAAAGAGATACAATACGTGCAGCAAACACTCCTGGACTATTCGTATAGCCCATGGCCAAGCGTTTAAATTGGTGGTGTTTGCCACCACTGGTAAAACTGGTCCACTGAGAACTTAGACCAGACAAGTTGTGGGCAAAAAAAACATTGGATATGTCAAGTGTGGTTTTAAACCGTTTCCGCACAAGACCATCCACTAAAGCAGAGCTGTGGGTATTCTGTACTGCGCAGGTACAGAAATGCGAGTTTAAAAGCCAGTATTCCAATCCCAAACGGTACGAACCATCAGGCTTGGTTACAGTAAAAAGTGGGTTATTCATTGGAGACACACAAGTTTCAATCACTCCTTGATATTCCAATTGTTCAAGGATTTCTGCAACGGAAGCTTTCGCTTCATACCGCATGGGATATTGATGTTGAGGCTGTGGCATAGACCGTAAGGGAATCTCGTGGTGGGGGGAGAATTTATCCCAACCACAGTGAGTACGGTACAAAGCTGGCGCAAAGACCTTAGCCTATTCTTCTGTAAAAATCAGCGTATGCTCCTTAGACACCATGTGCGCGAAACTAGGGAGGATTACCTCCTCCCCTCTCGGAGATGCGAGAACAAACGGTGGGGGCCAGTCAGTCTCCGCTAACAAAATGTCTTAGGTAGTTGTAAGATTTTCCCAAAAAAACCCTTTTATGATACGTTGTATGTCACCTTCAATCAAAAGACCAATTTCAAAAAGCCTGTCAGGGGGAGCTACTCTAGTATCAGCTGTCTCAACAACAACAAATTCGTCAGTCGCTGTCACTTTCAGTAGTGGACGCAGGGCCCCGCCGACAATGGTAATCTATGCCACGCTGTCCAACAACATCAGCGCCCATGTCAGATTCCAAAGCTGCGTTCTCCCTATCTGTGGCATATCGCGCTGTTAAAGCTGCAACATTCTTTTTCTGAAACTGGGGTCGTTTCTGTGAAGAATCGTCATGCTTGCCTTTTCCGTCTTTCTGTCGGGGCTGGTCGCGACTCTGTTGACCACCCCGACCTCTGCCACCGCCTCCACCACCGGACAAAGAGGCTGATGTGTCCTGTAAAGAACGAGGAGAGCGTTGATCAGGAACCTGAAATCGATCAGGTGACTTAATCGTAGAGCGGTCGCGCAAATCATAAGCGCGCTTAGTAGACGCAGGCACGGGTGACGCGGGACGGGATTCCTGTTTCTGGTGTTGTTTCCCCTGCTTTTTATTTCTGTTCCAATTTTGCTTTTGAGCTTTGGGTTGAATGTCAGTTTCAAACTTCGATCCATGTGGTTGTTTTTTAACTTCAGCAAAAAAGAGCTTGACACCTAAACTATTGCGGCCAATGGTTTTATAGGCCGCCGTAATAATTCTCGGTAACTGTCGGGGTTTGTCCGCATCGGGGACATCCCGCAAGGCATTATCCACTTCAAAGTTCACTGCATCTCCCTTTATATTGGAAAGGACAAGATCAGAAACTACATCAAATGAGCCTATGATTCCCATTCCCAATTCAACTGCAGCTACCAGTCCGTGTTCATCCTGAACACGCTTAATGACCGTCGGAAAGACAGTCATTGACAGAGTGCCAATGCACCTCGTGTACACTGCCACAAAAATTCCACCCCATGACACGCAGTCACCGGCTTCTGGTACCAGGTCCTAGTGTAAACTAGTTGTAAGAATCCTGTGTTTTTCTACGGGAGTTGAATTAGGAATAACTGCCTCCAGCTGGTCAAATTTCTCGGCAAGCCAATAAGGCATATCATCCTTATCCTGGGGACGTTTGCCCATAACCGCATTAACCATCACAGGACTAAGCTTCATTCCGCTCGTTCCAGCTGGAAGCGCCGCAACACCAGGGGCCCTGCCATGGAAGTTGCGGGTGATATATTGTACCAGGGCCCTGATAACACTGATTGGAGAGTTACATAGGGGCCTCAATTCAGCAACGGGGACTATCCCCGCACGAGGTGTCATATAGTTACTGCTTACCTATATACTGTGTTAAGTTAGCATGAGTTTAATAAATTTATAAACTCCATTTTACCTTTTGCTGCTTCTGCACACGACACATAATTGTTGCTTTAGCTTTCAGCCTAGAAGAGCGTTGTGATTTACACGAGAATAATATGTTATTGCTCTGATAGCATTGCTTAGCATAACGGTGTCTGTACAGTGAGTGCTGAAGCCTTGAAGGATAAGTAAACACGGTGTTATTGTAAGGTCTGATCTTCGCACTTCCCTAGACATAACATAAATGGAGCTGCTGCCAAATCTGGCTTTAGGGGTGTTTTATATTGCTTTGCTAAGTACACAAAAACACACTTGATGGTGCTTCGCATGCAGAGAGCGGGTGGAAGATGATGTGATCCTCTGCCACTGAGAGATTGAGGTATGGGGTCGTCCTGCTAAAGCCCAAAAAGACCTTCTTAGATATAATATAATATGCTAGTTAGGGAGGGTGAGAATTAGGTGTTGTTAACTCCTATTCATTTCAACATTTTAGCATGTTGTCACCTTTTGCATTTCATGGACTACTAACTATGCTGATAACTTTGCTTCTTATAATATGTTTGCTTGTATTATCTAAGCTACTGCATTTGAGAGCCCGGCATTAGTAAATAAATATTTCAAATATGCACGAGTCCTCATTTACTCCACGTTCTGGTTTGAAATGATTATATAACGAAAGAGTATCTATGTGTTCCATGTGACCTGAGGTATTCTAAGATCGTGTTCTGGTTTGTCTAAACATTGGGAGTTTGTTATGATCAATGAGACACTGTAGCTAGCTCGGTAAGGGGATTTTGGGTACTAAGGTGAGTTTTGGGCCATCCTAATTCACTGAGGTTCCAAATCTCTATGCACAGTTCTGTAGGAGAATGGAATCCCTGTTACAGAGGATGCGGGGTAAATCCTGCCAAAACAGGCCAAGAAGCGCCTAGAATGGACAAAGGACCCAATCTAATCGCCGTCAAACTGTGGGGAAGGGCACCATCAAACCAAACACGGTGCTGCCATGCAGAAATCGGAATCTCTTGTGTCCTATAAGGAATATATTCCAAGGGCATGGCCATGTCGGTGTAAGTGTGAAACACCTGAGTAGCCGCATCCACTGGAAGAAACGTCACCCATGAGTAGAAAATCTCAAACGGGTAAGCAACCTCAGCACTCACCACCAAAATAACTGCCATGCCCTCCAAACCAACATTATAAGCCTGCAAATGATTGCTGCGGTATGTCAACGTTAGCCATATCGACACAGAGAATTAGAGTTACATTGTAAAACAATGTAGCACAACTGGGTAGTAATGCAAAAGGAAACCGTTTTGAAAGATTTAAACTTGAAAAGACCTATGTAACTATAGGTTGGTTTATCCCACACCACTGAAACAACAGTGAAGGTGCTAAGGACTGATTGCAGGGATTCTGCTCCTACACAGAACTGTGCACAGAGACTTGGAACCTCAGTGAATTAGGGTGTGCCAAAACTCACCTTAGTACTCAAAATCCCCTAACAGACTAGCATCATTGTCACATTGGCTCTTCCAAAATACCAATGATTTGACAACCCAGAACATGCGACTTAGGTTCCCTCAGGCAATTTGGAAAACATGAACACTCTTTCGTTATACTCTCATACCAGTCGAAAAAAAGGGAGTAAAAAGAGACACTTGCAAGTTTAAAATATTTATTTCTAACGCCGTGTTCTCATGCGCAGCATCTTAGCTAATACAAGCAGACAATTTATCAGAAACAAGAATGTCAGCATAGTTACTATTCCATAAAATACAAAGGGAGAAAGCATATTATAATGCTAAATGGAAACAGGTTTAAAATATACCTATATATTACCCTCCCCTTGCTAGTAGGGTATTTTATAACTAAATAAGGTATCTTGGGATTACATAGGTGGCCCCATACCTCTGGTATTAGCAGATGTGGATCACATCAAATTCTGTACAAGCTCTCAGCATCTGAATGTTCTCCAACTGTGTGTAATCATTCCTACGCAGTGCAATATTAAACGCGCCAAAATCAGAGGTGGCCGCAGCTGCATATGTGTTATGTCTAGAACATGCGCTGATCAGTCCGAACAATAATCACAGTGTTGAAATAACCTTGAAGGTCTCGGCACTCACTGTTCAGGCTAAGCTTACCAAGCAAGGCAACTAATGTAGAAAAACATGTTATTCTCATGTGAAGTACAACACTCTGCTAAACTCTAAACAATTAATAAAGTGTGTGCTTGGTGAAAAAGGCAACAGAAAGGAAAAATGGCGTTTAAACTTCTAATAAGCTCATGTCAACCTAACACTGTGTGAATGCAAGGCTCGGCCCCACGACAAGAGTGATTGGATACGCACATGGAACTGGCTGAGTGATTGGAAGAGTGGATGGGTAGTAGCATGGCTTGACTGCATCAGTAATGATTAGGGGATTGTAGCAGTGCACATGTTAGTGCCTGGGTCATTGCATAAGTGCATGGGTACTAAATGGATGATAACAGTACTTCAAGGAGAGTGCATGGGGAATTTATAGGTGATTGTGTTTTGGCACAGTGATTAGATAAGGACATGGAACTGGCTGGGTGATTGGAGGAGTGCATGGGTTGTGCCAAGGAGATGGCTGGACTGCATCAGTAGTGCTCAAAGGATTGAGCAGTGCATGTTTAGTGCCTGGGTTATTGCATACATACATGTGTAATGACTGGATGATTGGAGGTCTGCAAGGTGAGTGCATGATGAATGTATAAGTGCACCTCTCTTGCTTCTTTCTGCACCCCTCTTACCTCTTTCTGCACCCCTCTTCCCTCTATCTGCACCTCTCTTGCCTCTTTTTTCACCTCTGTTGCGTCTTTCTGTACTTTGCTTGCCTCTTTCTGCACCCCTCTTGCCTCTTTCTGCACCTTTCTTGCCTCTTTCTGCATACCTGTTCCCTTTTACTGAAGCTCTCTTGCCTGTTTCTGCAACTTTAATGTCTTTTTCTGCACCTCTATTGCTTCTTTCTGCACTGTTCCTCCTTCTTTCTGCACCCTTCTTCTCTCTTTCTGTACCTCTCCTACCTCTTTTCTTACCCCTGTTTCCTTTTTCTGCTCGCCTCTTGCCTGTTTCTTCAACTCTCTTGCCTCTTTCTGCACCTCTGTTACTTCTTGCTGTACTTCTCCTGCTTCATTCTACACCTCTCTTGCTTCTTTCTACACACCTCTTGCCTCTTTCTGCACCCCTCTTGTCTCTTTTTATACTTCTCTTGCTTCTTTCTTCACCACTCTTGCATCTATCTATATCCTTCTTTCCTCTCTGTGCACCTGTCTTGCCTCTCTCTGCAACTCCCTTGCCTCTTTCGTCCGTTCTCTTGCCTCCTTCTGCACCACTCTTACTGCTTTCTGAACTTCTCTTGCCTCTTTCTGTGCCCCTCTTGTCTGTTTCTGTATTTCTGTTGGTTATTCTGCATTGCTCTTGCTTTGTTCTGCTCCTTGCTTGCAAATTGTGGCACCCTTCTTCTCTCTTTCTGTACCTCTCCTACCTCTTTCAGTACCACTGTTTCCTTTTTCTGCATCCTGCTTGCCTGTTTCTGCAACTCTCTTGCCTCTTTCTGCAACTCTGTTACTTCTTTCTGTACTTCTCTTGCTTCTTTCTACACCTCTCTTGCTTCTTTCTACACACCTCACTTTCTGCACCCCTCTTTCCTCTTTCATCACCTCTCTTGCCTCTTTCTACACCCTTCTTTCCTCTTTGTGCACCTGTCTTGCCTCTCTCTGCAACTCCCTTGCCTCTTTCTTCAGTTCGCTTGCCTCCTTCTGCACCTCTGTTGATGCTTTCTGAACTTCTCTTGCCTTGTTCTGTACCCCTCTTGTCTGTTTCTGTATTTCTGTTGGTTTTTCTGCATTGCTCTTGCTTTGTTCTGCACCTTTCTTGCAAATTGTGGCACCCCACTTGCCTCTGCCACACCCCTCTTGCCTCCTTCAACACCTCTGTTGGTTCTTTCTGCACTACTCTTTTCCTATTTCTGTACCCCTATTCCCTCTTTCTGTACCTTTCCTGCCTCTTTCTGTACCTTTGTTGCTTCTTTGTGCACTTCTCCTGCTCTTTATTTATCCCTCTTGCCTCTTTCTGCACCTCTGTTGCTTCTTTATTGTAACGACCGGGTTCTCGAACCAGATAGGATCAGCTCCTCAGAGCACCTCCAACCCAGCCGGAACGTAACCACCTTCCTCCTCAGGACCCATCTATCCAGGCACCTGGGTACCTACCTGAGGATGGGGAACTCGCAATATGCAAGCTCATATCATCAGAAACACCACTAAATCTATAGGGATTACTAGGAATACTCACTGATTACTAAGGACGTCCATGCCCTACACCACACTCATACCTCATAGTCTCGCGACCACATGGGTCCAGACTAATCTACCCTGGGGCAGTTCTGATTATTTACCATTACACACTGACCACAGTCAGTGCTCGCTCGGCACCTCCGCAATCCTGCGTGCCTACACACTGGTCTGCAGCCCTAATGCTCTCTCCCTCACAGCCCGGTCCACAATCCGGCGAACCTACACACTAGTGTTCCTCCCTAGTGTTCTCTCACTCACAGCCCGGTCCACAATCCGGCGAACCTAAGCACCAGTCTCCCACCCGGTGTTCTCATTAACGCCGCTTACCAATGACGATCACTTTCCTATGAATACCTTTGGAAGGAATCTCTCATTGGCTACTCGGGATATGATACTACAATATTATAGCACACAACAGTTTACCAAATTAGATAATGTACTATCTATTCTCCTCCTCAAGGGGCCCCTCTCTCCCTCATTGCTCAGTCACTACTTACCCGACCGGGAATTACATCCGTTCATGAAAACAATGCCTGACTAGAAGAACAGGTTACACTGATTGAACAAGAATACAAGGCACATGCTGGTTCACTAGGAACTGGGGTATCTTTATTACAATAACAATAAAATGGGAATAGACACATACACAGATCTGCGGGGTCTCTGTAACTAACAGGAACTGTAACACACCACTGAAAGAAAAAAGGATTAGACATACAGTATAAGGACAAGGTTAATGTTTGGAAATACAGAAGGATATCACCTGAGGGGTGTGAGGTCTTGCTCTAGCTGTCATCTGGGCTCCTCTCTCGTCTGTGCCTTAGCTCGTCTTAGATCCTCTCCTGCACTCTTGGACACACATCTGCGCTGATCACTCTGCACTGGATTCCTCTCCCCCACGAACTCTCTCCACCTTCCAACTTCAGTCTAATTGCTTCCTTCAGTTCCAGCTCACTGACTGTCTGTCTGTCTTCTCTCTGTTCCAAGCATCTTCTGTCTCTTCTCCTCCTGTAACTGCACTCCTCTCCTCTGCTCCAATTCAACTCAAACTCTTTCTGATTCTCCACTCCTTCTGAAACTCCACTCCTCTCCTCTGCTCCAATCCAACTCAACTGCTTCCAGCTCAAACTCTTTCCAGCTCAAACTCTTTCCGCTCCTCCAACTCAACTAACTCTTCAACTCCAGCTCAACTAACTCTGCAACTCCAGCTCAACTAACTCTGTAACTCCAGCTCAACTAACTAACTCCGCCTCTGCACTTCACTAATATGGAATGCTGTTTCCTCATGGAAAGTTCCAGCCATCAGCCTCCTCCCACCAGGTCCATGCACTAGGCTCCTTGCTCTAGACGCTCCCACAGTGATCAACTGCTTGTTTTGTCTAGAGACCTGAGCCCAGGGACACTTCTTGATTAGATTCAGCTCTGGCCGGTTCTCTCCGGTTCGCTTAGGACGAACAACAGCTCAAAACTAAAATATTACCTTTACCCTACAAGCATCTCAGCTCTGCAGGGATAGAAAGCAAAATAGAGTCTCTCTAGTTCTGGGCCTTGTAGGCCTGAGAAGGATGAAATAACCCTTAGCTCTGTCAGAGTACCTGCACAAACAATACCAATATGTAATATAAAGACAGGACTACAAAGGACACATAATTATGTCAAAGCCAACAGGCAATAGATGGATTAGAGTCAAGAATAAGGGATCTATCATCATATAAAGCAGCTATCCTCTTCTAGGTCTGGAAGAAAGGGCTTAAAAGGGCCAACACAAGGTAAGAATACAGATTATAGATGTTAGCAAGCTTAAAGTCTTCATCACTCCGAAATAGAGCCAAAAACCATGTCAGAACATTCCACCCTAGACTTTATCTTGCAAACATCTATAAACAACAACAAACTAATAAACAAACATCAACATAATCTATCAACAAAACCAAAAACCAAAAGACTCTCTAAAATAAATGACAACTGAAGGAAATTCCACCTAAAACTTGATGTAGGGAATACAAATCTAACAACCAACTGAAAACAAATCAAAGCACCCTTGACCTGAATGCTGAAATGTAACTAAAATTGATCTGATAACAACAGAAACTAATCAAAGCACCCTCGAACTAAATGTGCTTCAACTTCCAGTGATAACTGATGAAATCTATTGATGTAGGGACATGTTTGTGGAATGAAAACAACAAGGGGCCTAAATGGGGCCTACCTACTTCGGTCAACTTAAGAACTAAATGTACCTCAACATCTAGTGATAACTCATGAAATCTATTGGTGTAGGGATATGTTTGTGAAATGAAAACAACAAGGGGCCTAAATGGGGCCTACCTACTTTGGTCAACTTAAGAAAGGATTTGGTAAAATCTAACAAATAAACATGACAAAGGGTCCTCAAGGTCTGGGCAACTATAACTAATAGATGTAGGACATAATCCGACTAAAAGACACACCTCCCAGGACAACTTAAAGTCTAGGGTGACCACCCTTGGAACTAATCCCACTGTTCTAATTAAGAGTTGATGAATCAAAGTGAAAGTGTAATAACAGGAAAATAAGGATAACCCCATTCCTACAAAATAGCTGGTGTAGCACTATGCATATCAAGCAATAAATCAAAGAAAGTTATCTAAGTGTGGTGCATACATTTTTCTAAAAGATCATAGAATTAAATTTGAACCATGCCAAAGGCAATAGGTAAAGATCACAAATCATCGAAATCAGGAAACAGTTTGCACCTAGTCCCTCTCTGTATCATGCTGTGGAACACATGTGTGCAACATCATTTAAAACACTGCTTTCTCTTCCATTGGCAAGACTGTTTTGCAGAAAACAGGAAAACTATGATATAGGTGAAAGATAAACACGTGTATCAATAATGAAATAGCGCAGCATACTAAAAGCAAAATATATATGAATCTTGAATGAATGTGGCACTGCATAAACATCAAAACCATGAACAGGACTGTGAGATTATTTTTTTTTCAATTGGGGCCTGTATATGGTAACTGCAAAAGTGGCATAATGTCCATCTGAAATAGAAACATGGGAAAAATGCAAGGCTCAAGAATGCAGGCCAAGGAATTACATTGCAGACTCCTTTTGTGGGAATCAAATAAAAATAAGTTCTTTTAGAATACATTTTTTTAAAATAGGACTATTGTTTTGTCAAGAAAAAGTTCATTTGCAAAGGCCATGACTCTCCATCTTCATCTGTATCTGGTGCCAAGGACGCACACCCTCCAGTCTGGTCAGCCGGGTACGTCTGCTTCTAATCCTGGATTCTGCCTGGTACGTCTGCTTCTAATCCTGGATTCAGCCTCGTAAGTCTGCTTCTAATCCTGGATTCAGCCTCGGGGCTTTTGGGGGTTGGGGACAATCATTCCGAAAACAATAAACAGAAAACAAAAAAACACAGCACTCCAAAATAAGAAAACACACTCATCCAGGGCCCTCACACGATAAAGCCATCTGAAACAAGAAACACGCATCATCAATCTTGCAAAAATACATTTTCCATTTAAAAAGCACCCCAAGTGCTTTTTATTTTCGAAAAAAACCTCCTAATTCATGAAAAGAATTCTTCTAAATCCAAGGAATGATTTAAACATTCTATATATTTCATATTCTTTAAATTTGTTTGGGCAAAATCTAATTTTGTCATACACAGCCAGAAGGGCTGGGGCCTAGCTACTCCTTACTCATCTGAGAAACAGCCCCTCCCTCCAGAAAGATGTTCGCACTCAGAGTTTTGAATCAGCTCCAACCATAATAAGCAGGAGCCGGGCTACACTGCGATGTAATTTTGAATCACTGCCAAATGCTGATCTCATTGCAGGAGCAAAGATACTGCCAACCATTCTGTTTAAGCATCTCTAATCTCTAGTCAGGGAAGCTCACTGGGCCTACTTTATTTATCTAACTCCAAGGGCCAGGCGTCTGCCAATTATTCTGTATGAGCAAGCATCCCTTATCTGAAGTCAATGAACCTGTCTGCGCCGACAGCAAGGAAGAGCGACTTGACCCCCCCTTATATAAACATTTCTCAGCGGAAAGAAATTGTAACATAGCCAAGAATAACAAGCTGGCTCTCTCTGCTCTCAGAAGTTACCCACGGCCTCCACCCTTTCAAAACCTGAGCCGCGAACAGATGCCGGGCTCATATCAGCCAAGGTCAAACAAATGCCTTCAAACTGAAAACATACAACCGTTCCCAGGCCAGAAGCACTGACCATTATTTTCGAACTAACTGAAGCAGATTTAAACGTGGTAACAAGCAAATTAATAAAGACATATTTTTTGTAACTAAGTCACATGCTAGCATTTTAAAATAATTCTGTCATAAAGTACTGCTACTTGCTGAAAGGGAAAAAATATTAGAACAAAATTGCATGCAAACACATTTCATTTTTCTTTTTGAAAATAACATGTGAAACACCATCAAATTAAACAAGGGGCAACATGTAATTTTGCATTGCATAACCAAGAATTCATAATTTAGTGTGCAAGCTTTTATATTCTACCTATCAAAAGGGCCAGATGTATATTTGCAGATAGCCATTTATTTTTCTAACTGAGTGGGTTAACTTTCACACGCTATTCTAAAGGGCAGCTTGCATCAGGTAAAAATAATCATGTATATTTTCTAGATTATTTTTTTTTTTAAAAAGCACACGGTTGCATTTCACTAATTAAAAGCACATTCCATGATGGGTCTGTTTTATTTTGTTCTTCACAACCGTTAAAGCACTAATTCTCCACAGCTGAAAACCCTTATCTCAATCCGACTGGTTGATTTATAACTTTCCGACCTCCGAGTCAGACACATTAAATCATGTGTTCAAAGGCAAACCCACACAAACTCGTGGACGCATTTCAAATAGAATGTTAAATGAACATTGCTTTCTGTTCTCCATGCAAGATGTTACCATTCTGTCAGCAAGCTGACAAAGCAGATAGGCAGACCCAGCAACCAATGAAAAAGTCAAATCAAACCACCATTAATGTAAACAATCACTGACCTTTAGTGTCAGCTCACATAACCATGAATGTTAAACAGCATGTTAAAATAAATACTGCCGTCTCAAACCAAGATATTAACCCTTTGGCAGCTCAAACACAATCATTCCCCAATGTCTACAGTACATGGGAAATTCAGGAACTTATCTCTCCACGTTTTCACATAACACGTACGCACATCTTCAAAACATTTTCTCCAAGCATTTGAAAGAGATCCAGCTCTCTCCTGCCTAACGCAACAATAGCATGCTCTGTACAAGCCATAACCACATGGCGCTATTCACAAGCCATATTTACAAGAAAGTCAACAAGTCCAAATAATGACATGCTCTTCACAAGGCATATATACAAGGCGCGATTCACAAGGAACACAGCAAGTCAAAATGAGAACATGTTCCTCACAAGCCATATTTACAAGGCGCTATTCACAAGCCATATTTACAAGAAAGTAAACAAGTCACAATAATGACATGCTCTTCACAAGGCATATATACAAGGCGCAATTCACAAGGAACACAGCAAGTGAAAATTAGATCATGCTCCTCACAAGCCATATTTACAAGGAGCTATTTACAAGGAACACCACAAGTCATAATACACTAAATACATTTCACATTGCACAGCATAAGCAAATGCAGCAAGCAATTTAATGGGCAATTTAAAAGCATTTTTCACACAAATATGTACAATTGCATCATCACCAAGATTGAATTGGCTCCCTCATGTAATGTCACCCTTCAAGCCTGACAGTTCAAACACCAAGATGAAAAGCATTTCTTCCACCCTGCATAAGTCAAATGCCATGATGTACTGCAATCTCCTTACACTCCAACTGTTCAAGACCATAGGTCAGGCACTACACCTCACCATGCAAGTCACAGACTGTTCCCAGATGTCAAATTTAAAGGGTTTCAAGTCCAAATACATGACCAGGGCTCTCACCTCTGCGCAACATGTGTGAAGCTGTCGACTACGCCAGATGTAACTGGCGATTAGGGCACTCCCCCACAACTTATGGGAAACTATCCAAACACATGCCAAGGGCTCCCTCCTCTGCGCTTAATTCAAAACTGCCCGACTACGCCAGATGTAACGACCGGGTTCTCGAACCAGATAGGATCAGCTCCTCAGAGCACCTCCAACCCAGCCGGAACGTAACCATCTCCCTCCTCAGGACCCATCTATCCAGGCACCTGGGTACCTACCTGAGGATGGGGAACTTGCAATATACAAGCTCATATCATCAGAAACACCACTAAATCCATAGGGATTACTAGAAATACTCACTGATTACTAAGGACGTCCATGCCCTACACCACACTCATACCTCATAGTCTCGCGACCACATGGGTCCAGACTAATCTACCCTGGGGCAGTTCTGATTATTTACCATTACACACTGACCACAGTCAGTGCTCGCTCGGCACCTCCGCAATCCTGCGTGCCTATACACTGGTCTGCAGCCCTAGTGCTCTCTCCCTCACAGCCCGGTCCACAATCCGGCAAACCTACACACTAGTGTTCCTCCCTAGTGTTCTCTCACTCACAGCCCGGTCCACAATCCGGCGAACCTAAGCACCAGTCTCCCACCTGGTGTTCTCATTAACGCCGCTTACCAACGACGATCACTTTCCTATGAATACCTTTGGAAGGAATCTCTCATTGGCTACTCGGGATATGATACTACAATATTATAGCACACAACAGTTTACCAAATTAGATAATGTACTATCTATTCTCCTCCTCAAGGGGCCCCTCTCTCCCTCATTGCTCAGTCACTACTTACCCGACCGGGAATTACATACGTTCATGAAAACAATGCCTGACTAGAAGAACAGGTTACCCTGATTGAACAAGAATACAAGGCACATGCTGGTTCACTAAGAACTGGGGTATCTTTATTACAATAACAATAAAATGGGAATAGACACATACACAGATCTGCGGGGTCTCTGTAACTAACAGGAACTGTAACACACCACTGAAAGAAAAAAGGATTAGACATACAGTATAAGGACAAGGTTAATGTTTGGAAATACAGAAGGATATCACCTGAGGGGTGTGAGGTCTTGCTCTAGCTGTCATCTGGGCTCCTCTCTCGTCCGTGCCTTAGCTCGTCTTAGATCCTCTCCTGCACTCTTGGACACACATCTGCGCTGATCACTCTGCACTGGATTCCTCTCCCCCATGAACTCTCTCCACCTTCCAACTTCAGTCTAATTGTTTCTGCCACTCTGATAACCGTTCGCTCCACTAGCTTCGTCTCTCTGTCTGATTATCTCCATGCCAATGTCCAATTCACTCCAGCTGCTCCCACTGATTAATCCACGATATAACTTCAGTCTCTTCCAAAAGGCATTACTTCAGACTCCAGCTATTCACAACTCCTCCTGATGAGTAACTGCTTCTGACTGCTTCCTTCAGTTCCGGCTCACTGACTGTCTGTCTGTCTTCTCTCTGTTCCAAGCATCTTCTGTCTCTTCTCCTCCTGCAACTGCACTCCTCTCCTCTGCTCCAATTCAACTCAAACTCTTTCTGATTCTCCACTCCTTCTGCAACTCCACTCCTCTCCTCTGCTCCAATCCAACTCAACTGCTTCCAGCTCAAACTCTTTCCAGCTCGAACTCTTTCCGCTCCTCCAACTCAACTAACTCTGTAACTCCAGCTCAACTAACTCTGCAACTCCAGCTCAACTAACTCTGCAACTCCAGCTCAACTAACTAACTCCGCCTCTGCACTTCACTAATATGGAATGCTGTTTCCTCATGGAAAGTTCCAGCCATCAGCCTCCTCCCACCAGGTCCATGCACCAGGCTCCTTGCTCTAGACGCTCCCACAGAGATCAACTGCTTGTTTCGTCTAGAGACCTGAGCCCAGGGACACTTCTTGATTATATTCAGCTCCGGCCGGTTCTCTCCGGTTCGCTTAGGACGAACAACAGCTCAAAACTAAAATATTACCTTTACCCTGCAAGCATCTCAGCTCTGCAGGAATAGAAAGCAAAATGGAGTCTCTCTAGTTCTGAGCCTTGTAGGCCTGAGAAGGATGAAATAACCCTTAGCTCTGTCAGATTACCTACACAAACCATACCAATATGTAATATAAAGTCAGGACTACAAAGGACACATAATTATGTCAAAGCCAATAGGCAATAGATGGATTAGAGTCAAGCATAAGGGATCTATCATCATATAAAGCAGCTATCCTCTTCTAGGTCTGGAAGAAATGGCTTAAAAGGGCCAACACAAGGTAAGAATACAGATTATAGATGTTAGCAAGCTTAAAGTCTTCATCACTCCGAAATAGAGCCAAAAACCATGTCAGAACATTTCTGCACTTCTCTTGCATCTTTCTGTACTTTTGTAACTTCTTTCTGTACCCCTCTTGCCTCTTTCTGCACCCTTCATCCCTCTTTCTTCACCTCTCTTGACTCTTTCAGCACCCAGTTCAATATTTCTGCACCTCTCTTTCATGTTTCTGCAACCCCAATTATCTCTTTTTGCAGGTCTCTTGTCTCCTTCTGTACCTCCGTTGCTTGATTCTGCACCTCTCTTGTAAATTTCTGCATCCTTCTTGTCTCTTTCTGCACTTCTCTTGCCTCCTTTTGCACCTCTAATCCTTCTGTCTGCACCTCTCCTGTCTCTTGCTGCACTCGTCTTGCCTCTTTCTGCGCCTCTCTTGGCTCTTTCTGCACTTTTCTTGCCTCCTTTGCACCTCTGTTGCTTCTTTCTGTACCCTCTTGCCTTTTTTAGCACCTGACTTGCCCCTTTCTGCACCTCTTTTGCTTCTTTCTGCACTTCTCTTGCTTCTTTATGCACCTCTCTTGCTTCTTGCTGTACCCCTCTTGCCTATTTCTGCACCCCTCTTCCCTCTTTCTGCCCCTCTCTTGCCTCTTTTTCCACCTTTGTTTCTTGTTTCTGTACTTCTATTGTCTCTTTCTGCACCTCTGTTCCTTCTTTCTGCACTTCTCTTACTTCTTTCTCCACTTCTGCTGCTTTTTTCTGCACTCTTCTTTCCTTTTTCTCTACGATTCTTCCCTTTTTTGTACCTCTATTGCCTCTTTTTGCACCCCTATGCCCTTTTTGTGCACCTCTCTTGCCTGTTTCTGAAACTCTCTTGCCTCTTTCTCCACCTCTGTTGCTTCTTTCTGTATTTCTCTTGCATCTTTCTGTACCCTTCTTGACTCTTTCTGCACCCCTGTTTCCTTTTTCAGCACGTCTCTTGCCTGTGTCTGCAACTCTCATGCCCCTTTCTGCACCTCCGTTGCTTCTTTCTCCACTTCTATTGTTTCTTTCTGCACCCTCATGCCTCTTTCTGCACCCCATTTGCTCTTTGTGCATCTCTCTTGCATCTTTTTTAATCTCAGTTGCTTCTTTCTACACTTCTTTTGCCTCTTTCTGCACCCCTATTGCTTCTTTCTGCATCTCTGTTAATCCTTTATCCACTTCTCTTGCTTCTTTCTGCACTTCTGTTGCTTTTTTCTGCACTCCTCTTGCCTCTTTCTGCACCCTTCATACCTCTTTCTGCACCTATCTTGCCTCTTTCTGCACCCTGTTCCCTTTTTAGTACCTCTCTTGCCTCTTTCAATACTTCTCTTGCCTCTTTCTGCACCCCTCTTGCCTCTTTCTGCACCTCTGATGCTTCTTTCCCCACCTCTTTCTTTTTTATTCTACACATCTCTAGCTTCTTTCTGCACCCTTCTTCCCTCTTTGTGTACCTCTCTTGCCTCCTTCTGTAACTCTCTTGCCTCTTTATTCAGGTCTCTTGCCTCCATCTGCACCTGTATTTCTTTTTTCTTAACTTCTCTTTACTCTTTCTACACCCTTCTTCTCTGTTTCTGCACCTCTGTTGGTTCTGTCTGCACTGCTCTTGCTTCTTCGTGCATCTCTCTTGCAAATGTTGGCACTCCTATTGCCTCTTTCAGCACCCCTCCTGCTTCCTTCAGCACTTCAGCTTGATATTTTTTCACTGCTCTTGCTTCTTTCTGCAACTCACATACCTCTTTCTGCACCCCTCTTCCCTCTTTCTGTACCTCTTTTACCTCTTTCCGCACCTTTGTTGCTTTTTTCTGTACTTCTCTTGCTTTTTTCTGCGCATCTCATGCATCTTTCTGCCTCTCTGTTGCCTCTTTCTACATCCTTCTTTCCTTTTTCTGTACATCTCGTGCCTCTTTCTCACACCTGTTTGATTTTTCTGTACGTCTCTTCCCAGTTTCTGAAAATCTCTTGCCTCTTTCTGCAGTTCTCCTGATCCTTCTGCACCTCTGTTGCTTCTTTCTGCACCTCTTGTGCCTATTTCTGCACTTCTCTTGCCTCCTTCTGTACATCTGTTGCTTTTGTCTGTACTTCTTTTGCATTTTGCTTCACCCTTCTTGCTTATTTCTGCATGTCTGTTGCTTCTTTTTGCACTCCTCTTGCCATTTCCTGCATCCCTTTTGTCCCTTTCTGCACCACTGTTGCTTCTTTCTGCACCCCTCTTACCTCTTTTGTGGTACTGAAATTCCGGACCCTGCTGTTCCACCGGTATCGAGGTCCAAACACTCGTATCACAAAATATCGTCGTACCATGACGAATTTGGTATCAACGGACCGGTAATGATTAGGACATTATCCCTACACATTTGCGTCATGATTGAGTGATGCTAACACCCTTAAATCCTGGTTTCTGTTCCGAACCCTCAGACTCCATTTTGTAAACGGCATCCATCTTATGACTTGCCCTCATATAGTCAATTGATTAAGGCCAAGTTTGATCTGAAAGGACACGTCCACCGTAGCTGACTTCCCCATGACCTGGCCGAGCTGACTCCACTGCCTCCAGCCAAACCTGTTTGGGCAGCTCCTCGCCCAGTGGCTGAGTAAGATATCATCAAGGCACAACATGCCATAAACCATTCACTACATACAGACCATGTTTTCCATACACATACACCTGTCCATGATTCTTGTTTATGACCAGTTTTACGACGGGAGGGTGCCCGACCTTATTGGTGTTTCATCGATATCTGATGGGAATTCTGGGCCTGGCGGGGTAATACATCACGATCCGGACATCTAAAATATGTGCTGACCAGCATGACTTCGCTCTTTGTATTATTGTAGAAATATGTGTATAACCATATCATAAACTCAAGAATTCTTGCCCGCAGCTGTTATTTCTGTATATAAGGAGAAGGCTGGTTCTGTAAAAACGAACAGTCTCCTGAGAACTTACAGCCCGTGCTGTTGTAATTCTAGGACACATGTTACTTGGTTGCAAACAATAAACCTCGATCTCTGACTTCAACTAGAAGACTCTGTGTTTCTGTAGTCCAGAACAGGGAGAACCCAGAGGTCTTCGGGTGTGGTCCCCTGGCACCACCGGGTCTCTAAAAACCCGACACCTCAGTTGGCGTCCAACTCGAGGTGATATCAAGCGGTGACGGTCCAAGCCAGATGTTCATGAGGAGCTTCGTGTGAAAATTCGGGAGGAAGGCCAGCCACTTCAGCGACCCCTGCATGTCGACGTGGTTCCGAAGGTCTTTGCTGCGAGGTTCCCCGCGTCCCGACGGCTACGAAGGACTGCTGCCCTGACTATCGCCCTGTTTTGAACCCAGTGATCCTTGGTAGAGCGAAACGATAGACGAGTCTTCTAATGCCGTCACCGATCTTCAATATTCAGTTAAGTGTAAGTGGAGCGTCTCCCAGTCCTTAGTTTGGTTCTTAGTTTTGGTATCCCAGAGATACGGTTTGTATTGGTTCTTGCAAGCACCAAAACCGAGGGATTTGTGTATTCACGACAATATCATAATTAGATAATCCCTTGAAGTTTGAAGCTAGACTAGTGAGCGAAGATGCCTGGTCTTAGAAGACTTGGAAACTTGTTTTGTCTTGGTTGTAGTAGGGACTCCCGATTAGAGGATTCGTGTCCGGTTCCTCCGAATGGAACTCCAACATATGAGTTATATATAAAGCACGGAGTAGGTCCTATCACGTATAATGAAGTGTGGATAAAATACACCCTCAAGGATGGTGTTTTAAAATGGCCCCAATATGGTAGTTTTGACTCAGAAGTATTAGACAACCTCGAGGTCAAATTGTTCAAGAAGAAAGCCCGGCCGGCGATGTTTGACTCTTTTCGCTTATGGCGCAAAGAAGCCAAACAGAAAGAAATAAAATTAGCAAAGAAAAATAAAAGAGGTATGTCAATGGTGCAAGCCGCCGTTGCATACAGGGATAATGAGGAAGAACAAGAAAGTGAACGAATGCTTAGGAGGAAGAAACTAGCAGTAGATAAATGCTACCCGATGTTACCACATGAGGGACAAGGCTCAAAGGGAACATCAGAGAAAGATCCGTTAATGTCCCACTTATTAAGCTCACCACCCCCATATGCGTTAGACGCTTCTGCACCCCCAAAGCGCTTTGTTATACCACGCCCCAGTGCACGAAATGCAGCTCTTGCACAAACACCAGCTCCTCCTCAGCTGGTTCCTACTTCTCCGGCGCAGCCTTCTCAAAGGCCGCCGCCTTTACTACATACCCCATCTACTTCTCCTACAATTTTGCCTACCGCTCCACCTGTTTATCCTGATACTACTCCTGCTACTGCTTCGACTTCCTCTGCTATTGCCTCGACTTCCTCCTTACATCAGCCTGTCTTTTCTGGCGCATCTGCCTCGCCGCAAGCTTCTCCTTCTGTCAGACAGAGAGTGGCAAGTACTGTCACTGGTCTATTCTCACCCTTCTTTGGGTCGCCTAAAACGACCCCTAAAACGGGACGTAGACAGTTGCGTAGTCAACTGCCCGACTACGAGGAAAGAGAAGTGCTAAATGAGTTAGCACGCAAATGGGTTACTGACACTGCTAAATATGATGTTCAGTCCGTTATGGAAGTTTTCCGTCAGTGGGATGCGCCCACTCAGAGATACGTATTTGAAGAGATGTGTGTATATCTTTGTGAAGATTTGGAGACAAACGATCCCAAGCGCAAAATGCAGGAATTATTCCGCATGCGTTTTAAGTTCTATGAAGGTATGATTGTAGGTGCCGATGTTGAAAAAGCGATAGATTTATTGTTATCCTATAGGAGTAAGGGAAATGTCTCTAGATCATTGTATGAAGATGACGTGTCAGATAGGAAAAAGGCGCGACAGTACCCCATGAGAGAGATTCCTCCAGTATGGAGGGAAGGTGATGCGAATGTAAATCCACCAATTCTGCCGCATTTTCAGCATGTATGGGTACATGTCCCCTGGAAAAGATCTGAAGTTTTAGCACTCAAACAGACACTACCTGATCCACGTAAAAACCCAGCTGGGTATTACAAGGAGTTATCACAGACTGCCAGCTCATGTATAATGAATTTAGCAGATGTAGACATGCTGTTTGGGAATGTTGTTCCGCATCCTTTATGGAGTAAAATTCGTCATACAGATCATGATCAAGAACTAGGTGACTCATGGGCTAACATTACTGCTACCGATGCTAGACAAATCGGTGGTTCTAAACCTGAGCTTTTAATAGCAGAATTTCCCGGTAGGATTATCGCGGACATGAAAACGTTAATGCCTGAATTACGTGTAAATTGGGACAAGCTATCTGCATGCAAGCAGAAGAAAGATGAGAATGTGTCTGACTTTTTCACGAGATTTGAGGAGACCTTCGTCGAGCATAGTGGTCAGGATATGGCTACCGAGGGTGGCCAAAGATTGTTTGTAGACAAATTTGTACATAATCTGCTTCCTGAACTGTGCAATAAATTGAAAGATTCAGAGAGTGCTTGGGCTGTTTCCACGTCAGCGCAGATTTTAGCCACAGCCCAGTACTACGAAAATAGGCACAAAGACGAGCTAGATAAGGCAGACAAAAAGACTAAAGAGTTGAAAACTAAAGTTCTTCTCCAGCAAGCCTATCCGCCTCGCACTCCTAGTCAGCCCAATTATCAGCAACCACAGCAGTATTCGAGAAACGCGCAAGAAAACGAGTTTTCCCATCAGCGTTCTCCGTATGGCCCGAATCAATGTGCCTATTGTAAAGAAGAGGGTCATTTCAAAAGTAATTGCCCAGCTCTTGCGCGACGTTTAAACGGTGTTTCCGGCGCAAGAGGTAGAGGTGTTCAACAGGCTCCTAGAGGTAGGGGCCGTGGAAATTTCTCCCAGAATACCACTTCTTTTCCGCCTCAAAATTCCATGAATAGCTTTGACCAACAGAATAATGCGTCTTCCAGGTCAGCTCAGTACTATGCAGATGACTATTACGCAGAAAACGAGAATGAGGGTAATAATTGCTAGGACAGCCATGGACAAAGAGAGGGAGTTGTTTCAGTTCCAGTAGATCAGAATGGACCTTATGTCGAGGTGATTACATCCGGAGTGTCGGAGCCATTTCTGCTGGATACTGGTGCTACAAAAAGTTCTATTATGCACTCAAAACTTCCTGGCGCACCTTTGTCTGGCGAAATGAATGTTTCAGTAGGTTTTTCTGGCGCCCCTGTTAGAAACCCAATCTCCAGTCCCATGCCCCTTTCTGTTGGCCCATGCGAATTAGAAGCACCCCTCATTCTTACAACAGGTTGTGGCGAAAACTTGTTAGGTTTGGATTTGTTAAAGAGATTATATGCAACTTTGTACTGCTCCCCTTCAGGAGTACAGCTTACCGTAGGAAGAAAAGTTATTTCTCCAATGTATTTGGCAAAGGAGAATATTCCAACCGAATTGTCATCTCTTCCGGATGTACTTTGGGCGAATGGTTCTAATGATGTAGGTCGTTTGGAGATAGCACCGTATGTCATAACATTGAAAGCTAATGTTAGGTTACCACGCATTCCCCAATATAGAATATCAAATGAATGTGAAAAGGCTTTGTTAGCGATCGTTTACGATCTGATCGAGAAAGATGTCATCGAAGAGACAACAGGCAACATTTGTAACAGTCCTGTTTTGCCTGTCTTAAAGCGTACCGATCTTTCACAGCCCCCTGTGTACCGATTTGTGATTGATCTCAGGGAAGTGAATAAGATCGTTGTACCACAGTTTCCAGTCATCCCCAACATTACTGCCTTATTGACAATGGTTCCAGCTTCAGCCAATTGGTTTTCAGTGATTGACCTGAAGAACGCTTTCTTCAGCATCCCGATTGCCGAGGAGAGCAGAGATATCTTTGGCTTCAATTTAGGAGGACGAAGCTTCCGCTTTAAACGCGCTCCTCAGGGCTACTGTGAAAGTCCATCAATATTCAGTCAGGCTCTGAAAACACAACTAGACACGATTGTTCTGCAAGATGGTGCAACTTTAATTCAGTATGTGGACGATCTGCTGATCGCTGCAGACACCGAAGAAGTTTGCAAACGAGCGACATTGTCAGTGTTACATCATTTATGTGACATGAAGCACAAAGTCTCGCTTTCCAAATTACAATTTTGTCGACAAGAAGTAACCTACTTAGGTCACATCTTATCGAAGGAGTGAAGGAGAATGACCCCAGAAAGAATACAGGCAATTGCAGAACTGAGTGTCCCAAGGACACAAAGAGAAGTGCGTGCCTTCTTGGGCATTACATCGTACTGTAGACAATGGATACCGAACTTCTCACTATTGGCCAAACCTTTGCTGGCATTAATGCGTAAAGACACACCCAATCCTTTGCCTTGGTCTGAAGATTGTCAGACGAGTTTCCATGAGTTGCGTGAGGCATTATGTTCAGCTCCTGTGTTGGGCAACCCCGACTACAGCAAGCCTTTTACATTATATGTCCATGAGAAGGAAGGTTGCGCATTATCAGTCTTGGCGCAACACTTTGGGGACAAACAACGCCCATGTGCGTATTTCTCTGCGACTCTAGATCCTGTAGCTAAGGCATTACCAAGTTGCTTGAGGGCCACTGCTGCAGCAGCTGTCTGTATTCGACAGTCTGCTGGGTTAGTCATGAATAATACTCTGATCGTTATGGTCCCACATGCAGTAGATATCCTACTAAACAGGACGAAAACACAACATCTAACTAGTGCTCGACTATCCAGCTATGAATTGACACTGTTAGCAAGTCACATTCACATAAAGAGGTGTGATACACTCAACCCTGCTACGTTATTACCCATTCCAGCAGAGACAGATGAGGTTGAAAAACATGATTGCTGCTTTAGGACAGAGGAAGAGACAAAAGGGAGAGTAGACTTGCAGGACACTCCCCTCCCTGAATGTAATGATGCGTTATGAGTTGATGGTTCATGTTTCAAGTTGCCAAATGGTGATACGACTGCAGCATATGCCGTGACAACATTACACACGATTGGAGAGACAGCTCGCATCCCCCACAATTCCGCGCAAGCAGCAGAGTTAGTCGCACTCACAAGAGCGTGTGTGTTGGCGAAAGGAAAACGAGTGAATGTGTATACTGATAGCCAATACGCCTTTGGCGTAGCCCACAGATTTGGAAGATTGTGGCGTGAACGTGGGTTCCTGACGTCACATGGTGCAAAAATTCAACACGGCCAGCTAGTACACGACCTTCTCGAGTCACTGACCTTGCCCCTACAAGTTGCAATTGTGAAATGCAGTGCACACAGAAAGATTCAAGATGATGTTGGTCGAGGGAATGCATTTGCCGATGAGGTCGCGAAAGAGACTGCAAGGAACACAATTAAGCATGGGCGGAAAATCCGTTTAGCTCGCGGATTTTGCGGATTTTTGGTAAATTCGCAATCCGCGAGATTCGCGAATTTCCCGCAAAATCCGCAAATCCGCGAGCAGCGGATTTGCTCGCACTGTTCGCGTGAGTTCGCGGCTTCCCAGTTCAACCTCGCGCCCCGCGAATAAGCGCAAAATTGCAGAAATACGATCTTAGCAAAACTGAAACTACTTACCAGGTTCAAAAGTTTAGGCTCATCATTAGTAGCCATTTCCGGTAGTGCTTCCTGAGGGGCCCCTCCAGAGTTCAGTTGCCAGTTGCAACTATTATGTGACCCTGCTCTGAACCTCAGAATAGTTACACATATGCCACAAAGGTCCTGAATTACAGCTAAGGGAGACAAGCAGGAGCCAGGCTGGAAGTTCAAATCCATTAATCAACCCCTAATTCATTATTGTCAGTTGGGGCAGGGCAGGTGTTGTAACTAATTTTGCAACAATGAAAGCACTTAGCAAGTGCAAAATATCACTAATCAGGAAGCACTAAGGAAGCAGGTGCCAGCTAAAAAAATATTCTGTGACACATTAATCAGCCCCAAATTAATTCAGGTCACTTGAGGCAGGGAAGGTGTGCTTGCTTTGCCACAATAATGTACACTGACTGGACAACCAGAGGGTGCTGTGATGAAACAGAGGGTGGCATGGGTGGGCCAGAGGGTGGCATGAGTAGCCAGAGAGTGGCAGTGGTGACAGAGAGTGGCAGTGATGAAGAAGAGTGTCCCAAACAGGCTGGACACGTAGAAACAACAAGTTCGCGAAACTTGCGACCCGACAGGTAAGTTTGCGTTTGCGAAATTGTACAAAACCCTCGCGAACTGGCAGAAACCCGCGCGATCACACAAAAAAAAATCCGCAAATTCGCGAGAATTCGCGGATTTTGCGAATTGCGAGTTCGCAAATCCGCAAAATTCGCGAACGCGAGATTCGCAAAATTCGCCCATGTTTAAACACAATGAGTCGGATGTATGTTGTAGGTCCTGCTAGATGGACCCCTGATGTGGGTATGTGTGAGGACACCATCGAAAGCGTGAAATCTATACAAGCTGATGCTACTGAGAAAGAGGTGAATGAATGGAGAGAAAGCAAGGGTAGATTAGATGCGAATGGTTGTTGGGTCGAACTGTCAGAACATCAGCGATGGATGTTACCTAACGCCTATGTGCTCGCAGTGGTGACGATGGCCCATGGAATGGCGCACATCAGTGTGAAAGGAATATGTAAGCTGTTGGCCCCAGTATGGCAGAATAGTGGTATCCCAAAATATGCAGAGAATTTGGTCAGAAACTGTATGGTGTGTTTGAAGCACAATCCCGGTAGGGGAACCCCAACCCCAGTTGGTCATTTTGCGCCTCCAACGTACCCGTTCGAGGTCTTGCAGCTCGATTTCATTCACATGGAGAGGTGCAATAACCTGAAATATGTCCTTGTTGTCGTTTGCGCCTTCTCCAGGTGGGTAGAAGCGTACCGCCTTAAGGACAACACTGCATTGTCAACTGCCAAAGCCCTTGTCAAAGAATTCTTCCCTCGATTTGTTATGCCTAGGATTGTCTGGAGTGATAATGGAAGTGAATTCGTGGGACGAGTGATGAAGAGAGTGTGTGAGTGTCTAGGCATCCACCAGAAATTCCACGCTGCAAATCACCCCCAATCGGCAGGATTGGTAGAGTGCTATAATGGCACGTTAAAATTTAAATTGGCCAAGATCCAAGCCAGCACATGTCTCAAGTGGCCAGACGACCTGCCTTTAGCACTCCTGTCTACCAGGATGATTGTCCATTCCAGATTAGGACTTAGCCCACATGAAATTGTGTTTGGCCGCCCAGCTAACATCTGGGGTGTGCCGAGACCCAAGAGATTGAGTGAAATAGAGTACCCCGCACTCTTTGACTATTTGCACGAATTGACAACTAAACTGCATGCTTTACATCAACAGGTCCACAGCTCCTCTCCACCGGCGTCTGACGATCCAGGCCACGCCATCGAACCTGGCTCCTGGATCCTAGTTCGGAACTTCAGGCGAACAAAGAACGAGGAGCCTCGCTGGACCGGACCTTTCCAGGTCTTGCTATCTACCCGCTCTGCAGTACGTGTCCACGGAAAAAAACACTGGGTGCACGGCGCCCATTGCAAAAGGGTCCCGCTGCCCCTTCCATATGACCGGTGGGTCCAGCAAGGAGTCGCTGACTCCGAGACAGAGTTCATACCTCGCTTTGTCCCCTTCAGTGATGCACGATTAAAAGGAACTGGTACCGACAAAGAGAGCGATTGTATTTTGCAAGGATCTGTGCCACCGTCAATGCAGTTGGACACTACAGAACCTGAAACATTGTTTGAAGATCACACCGTACCTGGGAAAGAACGATATAATCTGAGGTCAAGACCAAGGAACTGACATAATCAAATTAGTGCGATTTTCCCTTTTACCCAAGAACTATTTTTGATTTTACAGCTCTCTCGCCCAGGGAACTAGCTCATTCTTGATTTTCGAACCGCCATCCGGTTCTGCTGCTAGGGCCGCGGTTGAAGTCTGAGGAGTGCAGCCGGGGACGCCTAGGTCAACGGTTCCGGTCGGTCTGAGGGAATTACCCCGGACTGGACAGAGCGCACATCTTGGCAGAAGCAACCTCCCACCGCGGGCAGCAACCAGAGGATGGAGTTTCCGAGGGTAGAGAGACCTGCTAGACACATGAACTTTAACAAGAAAATGTGCACTATAATGGCTAGAAAGAGATTCTTGATAATATGTATTTTGATGATATGTAGCATAACAATGTTCTTGATTGGTTATACTTTATCCACGTTTCAAGTCACCTTTGTAAACAACACTCAGCCCACACCTCCTCCAACTGTTTCTTTACACTCCTTTCACCCTCTTCCTGAACACGAGTCTGCCAGAAGACTAGAGTTTGTAAATAACTCCTTCATCCAGCTCCTACACCAGCACCAGTCTATAATGAACACATCGAATTGTTGGCTCTGTGGACTCATGCCGCACACGACAGATAAGGGCATTCCATACTTCATCCTGCCATTCAGTTATTGTGGTTCTCTGTGGGCTTTCCAGACCATGTTCCTGTTCGCCCTAGAACCATACCCGCCCCGTTCCACAGAGAGCGATTCCAGCAACAAGGCACTAGTGGTAGGAATAAGAAATATGAGTAGGGATGTTGACACGTATCAAACGATTCCTAAAGATGAACTCACTCCCTACAGCCGTTGGAATGTGACTAAATACTGGATCTCTTTGAATAAAAGCCAGAAAACAAAGAAATCCTCCCCAGTCTGGATAGTGCCCCACCGAGGTCACTTATGTCTGCAAGGTATTGGCAGGGATCCCAAAGCACAGTTGGGGAAGAGCGTATGCACGGAAACATATGTGTTTGCCTCCCGAACTTCCCCTCCATTCTTGGCGGCTAAAGACACCTATTTTGTCTGCCATGACAAAGCCTATACATGATTGCCCCCTGACTTCTCGGGCACATGCTTTATCTCGTTTCTGCTGCCACCTACCTACACGGCCGGGGCAGATTACCATCGGACAAGGACAGTTAGGGGTGTCGTGAGTCAAGACGACACTGCGGGTCAAGAGTTTGGAGACTTTGCAAATGGTTTTCTGCCATTTTGGGGGCCTATGGTGAACAGCAGGAACATTCGACAATTGACGAGGATAGTTGAGTCCGCCATGACTGAAACGGCCGGTGCCCTTAGCAACTTGACAGCTGAGCTTCAGTCAGATCGAGTTATGACCCTTCAGAACAGGGTTGCCCTAGATGTCATACTTGCAGACCGTGGTGGTGTATGTAGAGTGATCCAATCTAGTTGCTGCATTTTCATCCCTGACAATGCTCCGACAGTGTACCAGGCCATCTCCAAATTACACAAAATCTCTGATTCCCTTCACGTGGAGAAAGGGGATTGGTCCCTGCTAGGGTGGCTGTGGGAATTGATCTCTGCCTGGGGATGGAAAACTCTGATCTTCATTGGGGTGATCCTGGCCGTTCTGTTTATGTTCTGTCTGTTTGTACAGTGCGCTCCTGCAATATGTGGTCTCTGTGCTACTTCATGTGTAAGGAAGCCTGTATCAAGGGACGGATTGAGCAACAGAATGATGCTACAGCAACATCTCCATGAATTCATCAATACAGATTTGGACTCAGATTAGCATGAGTTAATGCCTAACATGAGGGCAAAAGGAGGGTCTGTGGTACTGAAATTCCGGACCCTGCTGTTCCACCGGTATCGAGGTCCAAACACTCGTATCACAAAATATCGTCGTACCATGACGAATTTGGTATCAACGGACCGGTAATGATTAGGAGATTATCCCTATGCATTTGCGTCATGATTGAGTGATGCTAACACCCATAAATCGTGGTTTCCGTTCCGAACCCTCAGACTCCATTTTGTAAACGGCATCCATCTTATGACTTGCCCTCATATAGTCAATTGATTAAGGCCGAGTTTGATCTGAAAGGACACGTCCACCGTAGCTGACGTCCCCATGACCTGGCCGAGCTGACTGCACTGCCTCCAGCCAAACCTGTTTGGGCAGCTCCTCGCCCAGTGGCCGAGTAAGATATCATCAAGGCACAACATGCCATAAACCATTCACTACATACAGACCATGTTTTCCATACACATACACCTGTCCATGATTCTTGTTTATGACCAGTTTTACGACGGGAGGGTGCCCGACCTTATTGGTGTTTCATCGATATCTGATGGGAATTCTGGGCCTGGCGGGGTAATCCATCACGATCCGGACATCTAAAATATGTGCTGACCAGCATGACTTCGCTCTTTGTATTATTGTAGAAATATGTGTATAACCATATCATAAACTCAAGAATTCTTGCCCGCAGCTGTTATTTCTGTATATAAGGAGAAGGCTGGTTCTGTAAAAACGAACAGTCTCCTGAGAACTTACAGCCCGTGCTGTTGTAATTCTAGGACACATGTTACTTGGTTGCAACCAATAAACCTCGATCTCTGACTTCAACTAGAAGACTCTGTGTTTCTGTAGTCCAGAACAGGGAGAACCCAGAGGTCTTCGGGTGTGGTCCCCTGGCACCACCGGGTCTCTAAAAACCCGGCACCTCACTTTCTACACTCATCTCCCTCTTTCTGCACCACGCCTGCTTCTTATTTCACCGCTGTTGCTTCTTTCTGCACTTCTCTTGCCTCTTTATGCACCTCGGTTGCTTCTTTTTGAACTTCTCTTGCTTCTTACTGTACATCTGTTGCTTCTTTCGGTATTCCTCATGCCTCTTTCGGCACCCTTCGTCCCTCTTTTGACACCTCTCTTGCTTCTTTCGGCAACCTTGTTCATTTTTTCCTCACCTCTCTTGCTTCTTGCTGCACCACTCTTGCCTCTTTCTGCACCCCTCTTCCCTCTTCCCTCTTTTTGAAATGATCTTGCCTCTTTTTTTACCTCTGTGGCTTCTTTCTGCCTTTCTGTTACCTCTTTCTGTAACCTTTTGCCTCTTTCTGTACCACTCTTGCCTCTTTCTGCACATCTCTTCCTTCTTTCTGCACTCCTCCTGCCTCTTTTTGTACCTCTGTTCCTTGTTTCTGCACTTCTTTTGTTTCTTTCTGCACCTTTCTTGCTTGTTTCTGCACCCCTCCTACCTCTTTTTGCACCCCTCTTGCCTCCTTCTGTGCATAAGTTGCTTATTTCTGCAGTGCTATTGCATCTTTTGGCACCTCTTGTGCCTATTTCCGCCATTCTCTTGTCTCCTTCTTTACCTCTGTTGCTTCTGTCTGCACTTCTCTTGCCTCTTGCTGCACCCATCTTTCCTATTTCTGCACCTCTCCTGCTTATTTCTGCACCCCTCTTAACTCTTTATGCACCCCTCTTCCCTCTTTCTGCACCCCTTTTGCCTCTTTTTTTCACCTCTGTTGCGTCTTTCTGTACTTCTCTTGCTTATTTCTGCACTTCTATTGCTTCTTTCTGTGATCCTTGTGCCTCTTTCTGCACCCTTCTTCCATTTTTCTGCATCTCGCTTGCCGCTTTCCGCACCCCTGTTCCCTTTTTCTGCAGCTCTCTTGCCTGTTTCTGCAACTCTCTTGCCTTTTTCCCCACCTTGTTCATTATTTCTGCACTTCTCCTGCTTCTTTCTGTACCCTTCTTCCCTCTTTCTGTACCTCTCCTACCTCTTTCTGTAACCCTGTTCCCTTTTTCTGCACCCCTCTTGCCTGTTTCTTCAACTCACTTGCCTCTTTCTGCACCTCTGTTGCATCTTTCTGTACTAGTCTTGCTTTATTCTGCACCTCTCTCGCTTCTTTGTACACACCTCTTGCCTCTTTCTGCACCCCTCTTCCCTCTTTCCACACCTATCTTGCCTCTTTTTTCACCTCAGTTGCTTCTTTTTATACTTCTCTTGCTACTTTCTACTCCACACTTGCCTCTTTCTATACCATTATTTTCTCTTTGTGCATTTGTCTTGCCTCTTTCTGCAACTCCCTTGCATCTTTCCTCAGTTCTCTTGCCTCCTTCTGCACCTCTGCTGCTGCTTTCTGAACTTTTGTCTGTTTGTGCACCTCTGTTGGTTTTTCTGCACTGCTCATGCTTTGTTCTGTACATTACTTGCAAATTGTGGCACCCCTCTTGCCTCTGCCACACCCCTCTTGCCTCCTTCAGCACCTCTGTTGGTTCTTTCTGCACTGCTCTTACCTCTTTCTGCATCCAAATTCCCTCTTTCTGTATCTTTGTTGATTCTTTCTGCGCTTCTCTTGCACTTTCTATAACCCTCTTGCCTCTTTCTGCACCTCTGTTGCTTCTTTCTGCACTTCTCTTGCATCTTTCTGTACTTTTTGAACTTCTTTCTGCACCCCTCTTGCCTCTTTCTGCACCCTTCTTCACTATTTCTTCCCCTTTTTGCCTCTTTTAGCACCCCAGTTTGATATTTCTGTACCTCTCTTTCCTGTTTCTATAACTCTCTTGCCTCTTTTTGCAGTTCTCTTCCCCTTCTGCACCTCTTGTGCTTCATTCTGAACCTCTCTTGCACATTTCTGCATCCCTCTTGCTTCCTTATGTTTCTCTGTTGATTCTTTCTGCATTGCACTTGCTTATTTCTGCACCTCTTGTGCCTATATCCGCACTTCTCTTGCCTCCTTCTGCACCTCTGTTGCTTCTTTCTGCACCTCTGTTGCTTCTCTCTGTACTTCTCTTGCTTCTTTCTACACCTCTCTTGCTTATTTCTGCACTCCTTTTGCCTCTTTCGGCACCTCTCTTGGCTCTTGCTGTTGTTTTCTTGCCTCCTTTTGCACCTCTGTTGCTTCTTTCTGCACACTTCTTGACTTTTTCTGCATCCCTCTTGCCCCTTTCTGTACCTCTTGTGCTTTTTCTGCACTTCTCTTACTTTTTTCTGCACCCCTCTTGCTTTTTCTGTATCCCGCTTGCCTCTTTCTGCATCCCTCTTCCCTCTTTCTGCACCTCTCTTGCCTCTTTTTTCACCTTTGTTTCTTTTTTTCTGCACTTCTCATGACTCTTTCTGCACTCCTCTTGCTCTTCCTATATCCCTCTCACCTCTTTCTGCACCTGTGTTGCTACTTTCTGCGCTTCTCTTGTATCTTTCTGTACTTTTATATTTTCTTTCTTCACCCCTCTTGCCTCTTTCTGCACCCTTCTTCCCTCTTTCTTCACCTCTCTTGCCTCTTTTAGCACCCCCTCTTTTTGCAGTTCTCTTGTCTCCTTCTGTACCTCTGTTTCCTTTTTCTGCACCCCCTCGTCTGTTTCTGCAACTCTCATGCCCCTTTCTGCTCCTGTGTTGCTTCTTTCTGCACTTCTATTTCTTTCTGCACCCCTCTTGCCTCTTTCTGCACCCTTCTTCCTTCTTTCTTCACCTCTCATGCCTCTTTCAGCACCCCCTCTTTTTGCAGTGTGGAGAAGCGTGGCTCAATGGTTAGAGCGGCACACCCTGATGCAGAGTCCTGGCCTTGGAACAGGGTTCAATTCCAGCCTCTGTGGCTCTTGGACTCAATCTCCCCGGACCTGATCATTCTCGCCTCACTGCCTACTCTAATCATGGGTCCCACTATGTGACTCTGGGCAATAGCTTGCTTAATCTTCACAATGGCCCCAGCAGCGCTCGGATGCCTGGCTTCACCTTGGGGGTGCCCAGGAGTGGACATCTCACAGGAAAGCAAGGAAAGGTTCCACAGCAGTATGAATACAGAGCTATGATAACTCTGGGTGGAAGGTGCTATATAAATGAAAAAAAATTACAAAAAATACCCCTAGTCCCTCATTGTGCATCCCTCCTGACTCTTTTTTCATATCTTTTGCTTCTTTCTACACTTCTCTTGCCTCTTTCTGTACCCCTATTGCTTCTTTCTGCACCTCTGTTGCTTCTTTTTGCACTTCTCTTGCTTCTTCTGCACTATGTTGCTTTTTTCTGCACCCTTCATACCTATTTCTGCACCTATCTAGCCTCTTTCTGCACCCCTGTTCCCTTTTTCATACCTCTCTTGCCTCTTTCAATACTTCTCTTGCCTCTTTCTACACCCCTCTTTCCTCTTTCTGCAGCTCTGGTGCTTCTTTCCCCACTTCTCTTTCTTTTTTATTCTATATCTCTCTAGCTTCTTTCTGTACCTCTCTTGCCTCTTTCTGCACCCTTCTTCCCTTTTTGTGTACCTCTCTTGCCTCTTTCTGCAACTCTCTTGCCTCTTTCTTCAGTTCTCTTGCCTCCTTCTGCACCTCTTTTCATTTTTCTTCACTTCTCTTGAATCTTTCAACACCCTTCTTGTCTGTTTTTCTACCTCTGTTGGTTCTGTCTACACTGCTCTTGCTTCTTTCTGCACATCTCTAGCAAATGTTGGCACTCATATTGCCTCTTTCAGCACCCCTCCTGCCTCTTTCAGCACCTCAGCTTGATCTTTTTTCACTGCTCTTGCTTCTTTCTGCACCTCGCTTACCTCTTTCTGCACCTCTTTTCCCTCTTTCTGTACCTCTTTCACCTATTTCTGCACCTCTGTTGCTTTTTCTGTACTTCTCTTGTCTGTTTTTGAAAATCTCTTGCCTCTTTCTGCAGTTCTCCTGAATTTTCTGTACCTCTTTTACTTCTTTCTGCACCTCTTGTGCCTATTTCTGCACTTCTTGTGACTCCTTCGGTACCTCTGTTGCTTCTTTCTGCAGGTCTCTTGTTTCTTTTTGCACCTCTCTTGCTTCTTTCTGCACCCCTCTTGCCTCTTCCTACACCCATCTCCCTCTTTCTGCGACCCTCTTCCCTCTTTCTGCACCCTCTTCCCTCTTTTTGTAACTCTCTCTTCTTTTTTCACCTCTGTGGCTTTTTTCTGCCTTTCTGTTGCCTCTTTCTGCACCCCTTTTGCCTCTTTCTGTACCTCTCTTGCCTTTTTCTGCACACCTCTTCCTTCTTTCTGCACTCCTCCTGCCTCTTTTTCTACCTCTGTTCCTTGTTTATGTACTTCTTTTGTTTCTTTCTGCATCTCTCTTGCTTGGTTCTGCACCTCTCTTATCTCTGTTTGTACCCCTATTGCCTCCTTCTGTGCATCTGTTGCTTATTTCTGCAGTGCTCTTGCATCTTTCTGCACCTCTTGTGCCTATTTCCGCCATTCACTTGCCTCCTTCTTTACATCTGTTTCTTCTGTCTGCACTTGTCTTGCCTCTTGCTGCATCCCTCTTTCCTATTTTTGCACCTCTCTTGCTTCTTTCTGTCATTTTCTTGCCTTCTTTTGCACCTCTGTTGCTTCTTTCAGCACACTTCTTGCCTTTTTATGCACCCCTCTTGCCCCTCTCTGTACCTCTTGTGCTTCTTTCTGCACTTCTCTTACTTTTTTCTGCACCTCTCTTGCTTTTTCTGTATCTCTCTTGCCTCTTTCTGCATCCCTCTTCCCTCTTTCTGCACCTGTCTTGCCTCTTTTTTCACCTTTGTTTCTTTTTTTCTGGACTTCATATGACTCTTTCTGCACTCCTCTTGCTCTTCCTTTATCTCTCTCGCCTCTTTCTGCACCTGTGTTGCTTCTTTCTGCACTTCCCTTGCATCTTTCTGTACTTTTGTAATTTCTTTCTGCACCCCTCTTGCCTCTTTCTGCACCCTTCTTCCCTCTTTCTTCACCTCTCTTGCCTCTTTCAGCACCCCCTCTTTTTGCAGTTCTCTTGTCTCCTTCTGTACCTCTGTTTCCTTTTTCTGCACCCCCCTCGCCTGTTTCTGCAACTCTCATGCCCCTTTCTGCTCCTGTGTTGCTTCTTTCTGCACTTCTGTTTCTTTCTGCACCCCTCTTGCCTCTTTCTGCACCCTTCTTCCCTCTTTCTTCACCTCTCTTGCCTCTTTCAGCACCCCCTCTTTTTGCAGTGTGGAGAAGCGTCGCTCAATGGTTAGAGCGGCAGACCCTGATGCAGAATGTCTGGCCCGGGAACAGGGTTCAATTCCCGCCTCGGTGGCTCTTGGACTCAATCTCCCCAGACCTGATAATTCTCGCCTCGGTGCCTAGTCTAATCATGGGTCCCACTATGTGACCTTGGGGGTGCCCAGGAGTGGACATCTCACAGGAAAGCCAGGAAAGGTTCCACAGCGGTATGAATACAGAGCTATGAAAACTCTGGGTAGAAGGTGCCATATAAATTAAACAAAATTACAAAAAATACCCGTAGTCCCTCATTGTGCATCTCTCTTGCCTCTTTTTCATCTCTTTTGCTTCTTTCTACTCTTCTCTTGCCTCTTTCTGCACCCCTATTGCTTCTTTCTGCACCTCTGTTGCTTCTTATTGCACTTCTCTTGCTTCTTCTGCACTCTGTTGCCTTTTTCTGCACCCTTCATACCTATTTCTGCACCTATCTAGCCTCTTTCTGCACCCCTGTTGCGGTCGCTCCTCACGCTCCCTGGTCTCTTGGGTATCGTAGCGCTACATTACTCATTGCTCACTGCTGCCAAGAACTAATTGCACATTGCACGCATTGCTTTAAAAAACTACTTGTACCAGTTTAATATTGTAGCACTCTATCACTCGCATTGCTCGCATTGCTTTTTAAATTGTTTGTGCCTGCTCAGTATCGTAGCGCTCTATCACTCGCATTGCTCGCATTGCTTTTTAAATCATTTGTGCCTGCTCAGTATTGTAACGCTCTATTGCTCGCATTGCTAGGTAAAAAATAATTAGTGCCTGATTGTGCCGGTGCCACTGCCCATAGCGATATTACACATTGTGCCCCAATCTCATCCTGTTTTGCTTTTGTTTTTGCTGCCATTTTGTTGTTGTGCCTCCTAGCCCGTCTCTCCACCCCGCTCCCGCCTCCCAGCTGCTCCTCCCTCGCTCCGCCCCCCTCCACTATCCACTTATGATGAAGGCTTTTTCGCGCAGCGTTGACGCGCAGCGGACGCGCCCTATGCGCGGCGAAGGTGCACCAAAGGTAAGCCCGTCTACACCCATCCACGCCTGGACCGCGCCCAGCGCCAGACCCCCTGATCCCCGCAATACCAAGTCCACCCGCATAACGTACGACGCCGCTACCCTCTTTGCACTCAACACAAGACGTCTCCCAAATTGCCACCAAGCCGCCCCAGGACACACCCATGGACCTTTCACCTGCCACTCCTGCAAGTTCGACTGCATCAGGTCCCTCACTAAACCCACAAACGCCAAACATAGTCCAGACACTAACCACCTGAAATGCATCTTGCTCAACACCCGCTCAGTCCACAAACACGCCATTGAACTATGGAACCTATTAGACGCCACACTGCCGGATGTTGCCTTTCTTACAGAAACCTGGATGAACACCTCATCAGCACCCGACATCGCCATAGCTATCCCAGACGGCTACAAAATCATCCAAAAGGACCGCACCAACCAAACAGGAGGAGGCATCGCCATCATCCACAAGAACTCCATCCGCATCACAACCAATTCCGACGACAACCTCGCATCCGCCGAACACCTTCACTTCCAGATTCACACCGACCCTAAGACCACACTCAGAGGCACCCTCATCTACAGTCCACCAGGACCTCACACTCAATTTAGCAAAGACATCACAGACTTCATCAGCCCACAAGGCCTTCCCTCCGAGGACTACATTCTACTAGGAGACCTCAACTTCCACCTGGAGAAGAACAACGACAGCAACACCACCACCCTTCTGGACAACCTCGCCAATCTCGGACTCAAACAACTAGTAAACACCCCCACCCACTACGCCGGACACACACTCGACCCGATCTTCTCCTCCAGCAAGTACATCTCCTTCAATCACACCACAGGACTACATTGGACGGACCACAGCTGCATCCACATCAACTACCTATAAAACCAGGACCCACCACCACCCACAACAAATGCCCCGTAGAAACTGGAACAAAATTACCACCGACCAGCTCACCACATCGCTAAACCAAAACCCCCCCACCAAATCATTGGACCCAAATCAATTAGCTATCCACCTATCACAATGGATCACCCACAGCGCTGACGAATTAGCACCCTTGAAAAACCGGCAAAACAAGCCAGGTAACAAAAAAGCCCCCTGGTTAAATGACGACCTAAAAAATCTCCAAAAAGAACTGCTGCACCCTCGAGAAGGCCTGGCAAAAAAACCCAACCACAGACAACATGACCACCCTCAAGTACGCCACCCGCAAACACCACCAGCTGATCAGATCCTCCAAGAAATCAGCATTTAAGGATCGATTCAACAACAACGCCCACAACAGCAAGGAACTCAGCAACATCTTCAAAGAGTTTACCAATCCCAGCGCCGACACCAATGACATCACTCCCTCTCAAGACCTCTGCGACTCCCTAGCCTCGTTCTTCCACAGCAAAATAGCCGCCATACAAAACAGCTTCGACGACCAGTCCACCCCCCTTACCTCAGAAATGAACCCATCCACCGCCTTCCTTGACGCCTGGAACCCAATCAGCACTGAAGAAACCATCCGCTTAATGAACTCCATCCACTCCGGATCGCCAACCGACCCATGCCCCCACCACATCTTCAATAAAGCCAACTCCATCATCGCACCCCATCTCCAAAATATCATCAACTGCTCCCTCAATACCGCTACCTTCCCGGAAAGCTGAAAACATGCCTAACTCAGCGCTCTCCTGAAGAAACTGACAGCAGACCCCACCGAACTCAAGAACTACCGCCCCATTTCGCTCCTCCCATTCCCTGCCAAAGTCATTGAGAAAACAGTCAACAGTCAGCTCGCCGCCTTCCTCGAGTCCAACGGCTCCCTCGACCCTTCATAGTCCGGCTTCCGAGCCAAACACAGCACCGAGACCGCCCTCATTGCAGCCACAGACGACATTCGAACACTACTCGACAACGGAGAAACAGCTGCCCTCATCCTACTAGACCTCTCTGAAGTTTTCAACACAGTCTGCCATACCACTCTTATACAACGCCTCAGCAACGTCGGGATACAAGGAAAAGCATTGGACTGGATCATTTCGTTTCTCGCCGGAAGAACCCAGAGAGTCCGCCTCCCCCCTTTCAGATCAGAGGCCACCGAAGTCATCTGTGGCGTACCACAAGGATCATCAATCAGCCCCACCCTCTTCAACGTCTACATGAGCCCCCTCGCATCCATTGCGCACCAACACAACCTCAACATCATTTCCTACGCTGATGACACACAGCTGATCCTCTCCCTCACCAAAGACCCAAACACCGCAAAAACAAACCTACACGAAGGGATGAAAGACGTTGCCGAATGGATGAAGAACAGCCGTCTAAAACTGAATTCAGACAAAACGGAAGTCCTTATCCTAGGATCATCCCCCTCCGCTTGGGACGACTCATGGTGGCCACAGGCCTTGGGCAGCGCACCCAAACCAACGGACCACGCACACAACTTGGGCTTCATCCTGGACTCCTCCCTCTCAATGACCAGACAAGTCAATGCCATCTCATCATCATGCTTTAACATCCTACGTATGCTCAAAAAGATCTTCCACTGGATCCCCACCAAAACAAGAAAGACGGTCACCCAAGCACTTGTCACTAGCCGATTGGACTACGGAAACACCCTTTACACCAGAACCACAGCCAAATTACAGAAAAAACTCCAACGCATTCAGAACGTCTCTGCCAGACTTATCTTAGACATCCCCCACCACAATCACATACCCGGCCACCTGAGAGACCTCCACTGGCTCCCCGTCAACAAGAGAATATTGTTCCGTCTCCTCACCCACACACACAAAGCCCTCTACGACCTAGGACCCAAATACCTCAACACACGCCTGACCTTTTACACCCCCACACGCCAACTACGATCGTCCAATCAAGCCCTCGCCACGATCCCACGCATCCAAAGATCCACCATGGGAGGAAGATCCTTCTCCTACTTAGCGGCCAAAACCTAGAATTCTCTCCCCACCCACCTCCGCCTCACACAGAACCACCTCTCCTTCAGAAAACAACTCAAAACTTGGTTATTTGATAAGTAACTAACAACCCCTCCCAAAAGCGCATTGAGACCCTCTGGGTGAGTAGCGCGCTATATAAATCTTAACTTGACTTGACTTGACTCTTTTCTTACTTCTCTAGCCTCTTTCTGCACCCCTCTTGCCTCTTTCTGCACCCCTCTTGCCTCTTTCCCCACTTCTCTTTCTTTTTTATTCTACACCTCTCTAGCTTCTTTCTGTACCTCTCTTGCCTCTTTTTGCACCCTTCTTCCCTTTTTGTGTACCTCTCTTGCCTCTTTCTGCAACTCTCTTGCCTCTTTCTTCAGTTCTCTTGCCTCCTTCTGCACCTCTCTTCATTTTTTCTTCACTTCTCTTGACTCTTTAAACACCCTTCTTGTCTGTTTTTGTACCTCTGTTGGTTCTGTCTGCACTACTCTTGCTTCTTTCTGCACATCTCTAGCAAATGTTGGCACTCGTATTGCCTCTTTCAGCACCCCTCCTGCCTCCTTCGGCACCTCAGCTTGATCTTTTTTCACTGCTCTTGCTTCTATCTGCACCTCACTTACCTCTTTCTGCACCTCTTTTCCCTCTTTCTGTACCTCTTTCACCTCTTTCTGCACCTCTGTTGCTTTTTCTGTACTTCTCTTGTCTGTTTTTGAAAATCTATTGCCTCTTTCTGCAGTTCTCCTGAATTTTCTGCACCTCTTTTGCTTCTTTCTGCACCTCTTGTGCCTATTTCTGCACTTCCCATGACTCCTTCTGTACCTCTGTTGCTTCTTTCTGCAGTTCTCTTGTTTCTTTTTGCACCTCTCTTGCTCTTTCTGCACCCCTTTTGCCTCTTTCTGTACCTCTCTTGCCTTTTTCTGCGCACCTCTTCCTTCTTTCTGCACCCCTCCTGCCTCTTTTTGTACCTCTGTTTCTTGTTTCTGTACTTCTTTTGTTTCTTTCTGCACCTCTCTTGCTTTTTTCTGCACCCCTCTTATCTCTGTTTGTACCCCTATTGCCTCCTTCTGTGCATCTGTTGCTTATTTCTGCAGTGCTCTTGCAACTTTCTGCACTTCTTGTGCCCTTTTCCGCCATTCTCTTGCCTCCTTCTTTACCTCTGTTGCTTCTGTCTGCACTTGTCTTGCCTCTTGCTGCATCCCTCTTTCCTATTTCTGCATCTCTCTTGTTTCTTTCTGCCGTTTTCTTGCCTCCTTTTGCACCTCTGTTGCTTCTTTCTGCACACTTCTTGCCTTTTTCAGCACCCCTCTTGCCCCTTTCTGTACCTCTTGTGCTTCTTTCTGCACTTCTCTTACTTTTTTCTGCACCTCTCTTGCTTTTTCTGTACCCCTCTTGCCTCTTTCTGCATCCCTTTTCCCTCTTTCTGCACCTCTCTTGCCTCTTTTTTCACCTTTGTTTCTTTTTTTCTGCACTTCTCATGACTCTTTCTGCACTCCTCTTGCTCTTCCTTTATCCCTCTCGCCTCTTTTTGCACCTGTGTTGCTTCTTTCTGCACTTCTCTTGCATCTTTCTGTACTTTTGTAATTTCTTTCTGCACTGCTCTTGCCTCTTTCTGCACCCTTTCTCCCTCTTTCTTCACCTCTCTTGCCACTTTCAGCACCCCCTCTTTTTGCAGTTCTCTTGTCTCCTTCTGTACCTCTGTTTCCTTTTTCTGTACCCCCCTCGTCTGTTTCTGCAACTCTCATGCCCCTTTCAGCGCCTGTGTTGCTTCTTTTTGCATTTCTGTTTCTTTCTGCACCCCTCTTGCCTCTTTCTGCACCCTTCTTCCCTCTTTCTTCACCTCTCTTACCTCTTTCAGCACCCCCTCTTTTTGCAGTATGGAGAAGCGTGGCTCAATGGTTAGAGCGGCAGACCCTGATGCAGAGGTCCGGCCCGCGACCAGGGTTCAATTCCCACCTCGGCGGCTCTTGGACTCAATCTCCCCGGACCTGATAATTCTCGCCTCGGTGCCTAGTCTAATCATGGGTCCCACTATGTGACTCTGGGTAATAGCTTGCTTAATCTCCACAATGGCCCCAGCAGCGCTCGCATGCCTGGCTTCACCTTGGGGGGTGCCCAGGAGTGGACATCTCACAGGAAAGCCAGGAAAGGTTCCACAGCAGTATGAATACAGTGCTACGAAACCACTGGGTAGAAGGCGCTATATAAGTGAAAAAAAAATCAAAAAATGCCCCTAGTCCCTCATTGTGCATCTCTCTTGCCTCTTTTTCATCTCTTTTGCTTCTTTCTACACTTCTCTTGCCTCTTTCTGCACCCCTATTGCTCCTTTCTGCACCTCTGTTGCTTCTTTTTGCACTTCTCTTGCTTCTTCTGCACTCTGTTGTTTTTTTCTGCACCCTTCATACCTATTTCTGCACCTATCTAGCCTCTTTCTGCACCCCTGTTCCATTTTTCAGTACCTTTCTTGCCTCTTTCAATACTTCTCTTGCCTCTTTCTGCACCCCTCTTGCCTCTTTCTGCACCTCCGGTGCTTCTTTCCCCACTTCTCTTTCTTTTTTATGCTACACGTCTCTAGCTTCTTTCTGTACCTCTCTTCCCTCTTTCTGCACCCTTCTTGTCTGTTCCTGCACCTCTATTGGTTCTGTCTGCACTGCTCTTGCTTCTTTTTGCACCTCTCTTGCAGACTTTGGCACTCCTCCTGCCTCTTCAGCACCCCTCTTGCCTCTTTCAGCACCGCAGCTTGATCTTTCTGCACTGCTCTTGCTTCTTTCTGCACCTCGCTTACCTCTTCCTGCAACCCTCTTCTATCTTTCTGTACCTCTCTTGCCTCTTTCTGCACCTCTGTTGCTTCTTTCTGTACTTCTCTTGCTTTTTTCTGAACATCTCATGTTACTTTCTGTACCTCTCTGGCCTCTTTCTCACACCTGTTTGATTTTTCTGTACCTCTCTTTTGCCAGTCTTTCTGCAGTTCTCTTGATCCTTCTGCACCTCTGGTCCTTCATTCCGCCCTTCTCTTGCTTCTGGCTGCACCCCTCTTGCTTCTTTTTGCACTCCTCTTGCAGTTTCCTGCACTCCTCTTGTCTCTTTCCGCACCCATTTTCCCTCTTTCTCCATCTCGCCTGCTTCATTTTTCACCTCTGTTGCTTCTTTCTGCACTTCTCTTGCCTCTCTATGCACCCCTCTTGCCTCTTGCTGCACCTCTGTTGCTTCTTTGTTCACTTCACTTGCTTCTTTCTGCACATCTGTTCCTTCTTTCTGCATTCCTCTTGCCTCTTTCTGTACCCTTCTGCCTTGTTTCTGCACCTCTCTTGCATCCTTCTGCAACCCTATTCCCTTTTGCTGCACCTCTCTTGCTTCTTATTGGCCCGCTCTTGCCTCTTTCTGCACACCCTTCCCTCTTTTTGTAACTCTCTTGCATCTTTTTCAACTCTGTGGCTTCTTTCTGCCTTTCTGTTGCCTCTTTCTGCATCCTTTTTGCCTCTTTCTGTACCGCTCTTGCCTCTTTCTGCATACATCTTCCCTCTTTCTGCACTCCTCCTTCTTCTTTCTTTACCTCTGTAGCAAATATTGGCACTCCTCTTGCCTCTTTCAGCACCCCTCTTGCCTCCTTCAGCACCTCAGCTTGATCTTTCTGCACTGCTCTTGCTTCTTTATGCACCTCATTAACCTCTTCCTGCAACCCTCTTCTATCTTTCTGTACCTCTCTTGCCTCTTTCTGCACCTCTGTTGCTTCTTTCTGTACTTCTCTTGCTTTTTTCTGAACATCTCATGTTACTTTCTGTACCTCTCTGGCCTCTTTCTCACACCTGTTTGATTTTTCTGTACCTCTCTTTTGCCAGTCTTTCTGCAGTTCTCTTGATCCTTCTGCACCTCTGGTCCTTCATTCTGCCCTTCTCTTGCTTCTGGCTGCACCCCTCTTGCTTCTTTTTGCACTCCTCTTGCAGTTTCCTGCACTCCTCTTGTCTCTTTCCGCACCCATTTTCCCTCTTTCTCCATCTCGCCTGCTTCATTTTTCACCTCTGTTGCTTCTTTCTGCACTTCTCTTGCCTCTCTATGCACCCCTCTTGCCTCTTGCTGCACCTCTGTTGCTTCTTTGTTCACTTCACTTGCTTCTTTCTGCACATCTGTTCCTTCTTTCTGCATTCCTCTTGCCTCTTTCTGTACCCTTCTGCCTTGTTTCTGCACCTCTCTTGCATCCTTCTGCAACCCTATTCCCTTTTGCTGCACCTCTCTTGCTTCTTATTGGCCCGCTCTTGCCTCTTTCTGCACACCCTTCCCTCTTTTTGTAACTCTCTTGCATCTTTTTCAACTCTGTGGCTTCTTTCTGCCTTTCTGTTGCCTCTTTCTGCATCCTTTTTGCCTCTTTCTGTACCGCTCTTGCCTCTTTCTGCATACATCTTCCCTCTTTCTGCACTCCTCCTTCTTCTTTCTTTACCTCTGTAGCAAATATTGGCACTCCTCTTGCCTCTTTCAGCACCCCTCTTGCCTCCTTCAGCACCTCAGCTTGATCTTTCTGCACTGCTCTTGCTTCTTTATGCACCTCATTAACCTCTTTCTGCACCCCTCTTCTATTTTTCTGTACCTCTCTTGCCTCTTTCTGCACCTCTGTCGCTTATTTCTGCTCTTCTTTTGTTTCTTTCTGCACATCTCTTGCTTGTTTCTGCACCCCTCTTGCCTCTTTCTGCACCCCTCTTGTCTCCTTCTGCACCTTTGTTGGTTCTTTCTGCAGTGCTTCTGCATATTTCTGCCATTCTTTTGCCTCCTTCTGTACCTCAGTTTTTTCTGTCTACAGTTCTCTTGCCTCTTGCTGCACCCCTCTTTCCTATTTCTGCACATCTGCTGTTTCTTTCTGCACTTCTCTTGCCTTTTTCTGCAACTCTCTTGCCAATTTCTGTACTTCTGTGCTTCTTTTTACACTAATCTTGCTTCTTTCTGCACCCTTTCCCCCTCTTTCTGCACCCCTTTTCCCTCTTTCTGTACCCATCCTGCCTCTTTCTGAACTTCTCTTGCCTCTCACCCCTCTTGTCTGTTTCTGCAACTCTGTTGGTTTTTCTGCACTGCTCTTGTTTTTTTCTGCACCTTTCTTGCAAATTGCGGCACACCTCTTGTCTCTGCCACACCCCTTGTGCCTCCTTCAGCACCTCTGTTGGTTCTTTCTGCACTGCTCTTTCCTCTTTCTGCACCTCTCTTCCCACTTTATGTACCTTTCTTGCCTCTTTGTGTACCTTTGATGCTTCTTTCTGCACTTCTCTTGCTCTTTCTCTACCCCTCGTGCCTCTTTCTGCACCTCTGTTGCTTCTTTCTGCACTTCTCTTGCATCTTTCTGTACTTTTGTAACTTCTTTCTGCACCCCGATCACCTCTTTCTACACCATTCTTCCCTCTTTCTTCACCTCTCTTGCCTCTTTATTTACCCCTTTTCGATAGTTCCAAACCTCTCTTTCCTGTTTCTGCACCTCTCTTGCCTCTTTTTGCAGTTCTCTTGTCTCTTTCTGTACCTCTGTTGCTTCATTCTGCACCTCTCTTGCAAATGTCTGCACCCCTCTTGCCTCTTTCTGCACCACTCTTGCTTCCATTTCTCCTTCTGTTGGTTCTTGCTTCACTGCTGTTGCTTATTTCCGCACCTCTAGTGCCTATTTCTGCACTTTTCTTGCCTCCTTCTGCACATCTGTTGCTTCTCTCTGCACTTCTCTTGTCTCTTGCTGCACCCTCATGTCTCTTTCTGCTATGTTAGCTAGTTATGTTATGTTAGCCATCATTTGTAACGCTTGAGGCTACTCGGAAGTGTCCCGGCAAGAAAACCTGAGCAGGGGAGAGCGGAAGTGAGAGACGGGATTGGAAAACTAAAAAGGCCCAAGTATTCAGCTGCTTTTTGAACATCCTAAGGTCATGGATGTTCCTGCGCTCAAGAGGCAGGCTGTTCCAGGCCAAAGCTGCCTTTACAGAGAGGGAGCTACCTCCCATTCTGGTGAGGTGGTTGCGAGGAGAAGTCACCAAGCATTGTCCCCAGGACCTCAGATCTCTTGATGGCACATAGAACTCAAAGGGCTTCCTTAGGTGTAGAGGTCCTGTTTTGTAGAGAGCAGAATGTGCAATAGTCAATGCCCTAAACATAATGTGCTGGTCAGCCGGGAGCCAGCACATCCCGAAGAAAATGCTTAATGCTGGATCTACCAGGAATAGCCAATAGCATTCTAGGGACCACTTTCTGAATGATCTGAAGCTTTTTTAGCTGATAACAGGGAAAGTTGTAGAGAGAATTGGCATAATGCAGCCACGAGAGGATAAAAGCGCGGATCAACATTTCTTTCGCTGCTTTTGACAGTAGTGGCAACATTTCTGAAGGAGTTTCAGAGTGCCAAAGCACCCTTCCGCCAGTTTATTAATCTGTGTGTTATTATTAGTATTATTATTAATTTCTACACCTCTGTTGCTTCTTTCTGCACTTCTCTTGCTTCTTTCTGCACCTCACTTGCTTCTTTCTGCACTCCTCTTGCCTCTTTTTGCAACTCTCTTGGCTCTTTCTGTACTTTTCATGCCTTCTTGTGCACCTCTGTTGCTTTTTTCTGCACCCGTCTCGCCTTTTTCTGTAGCCCTCTTGCCTCTTTCTGCACCCCTCTTGCTTCTTTCTGCAACTCTCCTGTCTCTTTTTTCACCTTTGTTTCTTCTTTCTGCACCCCTCTTGCCTCTTGCTGCACCTCAGTTGCTTATTTATGCACTCCTCTTACTTCTTTCTCTACTTCTGTTGCTTCTTTCTGCACTCCTCTTTCCTTTTTCGGTACCCTTCTTCCTTCTTTTTGCAACTCTCCTGCCTATTTCTGTACCTGAGTTCCCTTTTTCTGCACCTCTCTTCCCTGTTTTTGCAACTCTCTTGCCTCTTTTTCCAACTCTGATGCTACTTTCTTTACTTCTCTTGCTTCTTTCTGCACCCTATTGCCTCTTTCTTCACCTTTTCCTTTTTCTGCACCTCCCTTGCCGGTTTCTGCAATTCTCTTGCCTCCTTCTGCACCTCTGTTGTTTCTTTCTGAACTTCTCTTGCCTCTTTCTGTACCCCTCTTGTCGGTTTCTGCACCTCTGTTGGTTCTTTATGCACTGCTCTTCCTTCTTTCAGCACCTCTCTTGAACATTTTGCCACATCCCTTATCTCTTTTGGCACCCCTTCTGACTCCTTCAGCATCTCTGTTATTCTTTGTGCACTGATCTTGCTTCCTTCTGTACCCCTCTTGCTTCTGTTTGCACCCTTCTTCCATCTTTCTGTACCCCTCTTGCTTCTTTCTGCACTTCTGTTGCTACTTTCTGCACCCCTCTTGCCTTTTCCTGCATTCTTCTTCACTCTTTCTGCAACTCTCTTGCCTCTTTCTGCACCTCTCTTGCCTCTTTCTGCACCCTGTTCATTTTTCTGCACCTCTTCTGCCTGGTTCCACAACTCGCATGCCTCTTTCTGCAGTTTTCTTGTCTCCTTCTGCACCTTTGTTTCTTCTTTTTACACCTTTCTTGTGATTGTCTGCCCACTTTTGCCTCTTTCTAAACCCCCTTGCTTTCTTGTGCCTGCTTCTGTACTTCTCTTGCCTCCTTCTGCACCTCTGTTGCTTCTGTCTGTACTTCTCTTGTTGTACCCCTCTTGCCACTTTCTGCACCTCAGTTGCTCCTTTCTGCACTTCTTTTGCTTCTTTGTGCACCTATAGTGCTTATTTGTGCACTCCTTTTGCCTCCTGCTGCACCTCTGTTGCTTCTTTTTGTACTTCACTTGCCTTTTTCTATACCCATCTTGCCCCTTTCTACACCTCTATTACTTCTTTCTGTATTTCCCTTGCTTCTTTCTGCACCCATCTTGTCTCTTTCTGCACCCTTCTTCCTTCTTTCTTTCTGCACCTCTCTTGTCTCTTTCTGCACTCCTGTTCCTTTTTCTGCACCTCTCTTGCCTGTGTCTGCAACTCTCTTGTCTTTCTGCAGTTCTCTTGTCTCCCACTGCGCCTCTGTTGCGTCTTTCTGCCCTTCTCTTACCTCTTTCTGCACCCCTCTTGTCTCTTTCCTCACCTTTGTTGGTTCTTTCTGCACTGCTCTTGTTTCTGCCTGCTACTCTCTTGCACATTTCTGTACCCCTCTTGCCTCTTTTTGCACCTCTGTTGGTTCTTTCCGTACCTCACTTTCCTCGTTCTGCATCCCTGTTCTCTCTTTCCGGCAGCTCTTTTATCTGTTTATGTAACTCTCTTGCCTATTTCTGCATCTCTGTTGCTTCCTTCTGCACTCCTCTTGGCTCTTTATGTATCCCTTTTGCCTCTTTATGTACCCCTCTTGTATGTTTTGCACCTCTGTTGGTTCTTTATGCACTGCTCTTGCTTCTTTCTGTACCTTTCTTGTAGATTTTTGCACCTCTCTTGCCTCTTTTGGCACCTCTTTTGACTGCTTCAGTACCACTGTTTTTTTTCTGCACTGCTCTTGCATATTTCTGCACCCCTCTTGCCTTTTTCTGCACCTCTCTTCTGCACCTCTCTTGCCCCTTTCTGTACCTCTTTTGCTTCTTTCTGCACTTCTCTTACTTCTTTCTGCACCTCTCTTTCTTCTTGCTGTACCCCTCTGGCCTCTTTCTGTATCCCTCTTTATGTACCCCTCTTCCCTCTTTATGAACCTCTCTTGCCTCTTTTTCCACCTTTGTTTCTTTTTTCTGCACTTCTCTTGCCTCTTTCTGCACCCCTCTTGCCTCTTTCTGCACATACGTTGCTTTTTTCTGCCCTTCACATACTTCTTTCTCCACTTCTGTTGCTTCATTCTGCACTCCTCTTACCTTTTTCCTGTATAATTCTTACATCTTTTTGCACCTCTCTTGCCTCTTTCGGCACCACTTTTCTCTTTTTCTGTACCTCTCTTGCCTGTTTCTGCAACTCTCTTGCCTCTTTCTCCACCTCTGCTGCTTCTATCTGTACTTCTTTTGCTTCTTTTTGCACACTTCTTGCCTCTTTCCGCACACCCGTTTTATTTTTCTGCGCATCTCTTGCATGTTTCTGCAGCTCTCAAACCCCTTTCTGCACCTCTGTTGCTTCTTTCTACACTTCTCTTCTTTCTTTATGCACCCCACTTGCCTCTTTCTGCACCAATCTCCCCTCTTTCTGCATCTCTCTTTCCTCTTTTTTCATCTCTATTGCTTCTTTCTACACTTCATTTGCCTCTTTCTGCACCGCTATTGCTTCTTTCTGCACCTCTCTTCCTTCTTTTCGCACTTCTCTTGCTTCTACCTGCACTTCTGTTTCTTTTTCTGCACTTCTCTTGCCTCTTTCTGCACCTTTCACACCACTTTCTGCACCTATCTTGCCTCTTTCTGCACCCCTGTTCCCTTTTTCAGGACCCCTCTTGCTTCTTTCTGCACTTCTCTTGCCTCTTTCTGCACCCCTCTTGCTTCTTTCTGCACATCTGTTGCTTCTTTCCTATTTCTCTTTTTTTTGTTCTACACCTCTCTTGCTTCTTTCTGCACCTCTCTTGCCTCTTTCTGCACCCTTCTTCCCTCTTTGTGTACGTCTTGTGCTTATTTCTGCACCCCTCATGCTTCTTTATCCACCCCTCTTCCCCTTTCTGCATCTCTGTTGCTTCTTTCTGCACATCTCTTATCTCTTTCTCCACCCCTATCCCCTCTTTCTGCACCTCTGTTGCTTCTTTCTACACCTCTCTTGCGTCATTCTGCTCCCCTCGTGCCTCTTTCACACACCTCTTCCCACACCCCTCTTTCCTCTTTCTGCACCTCTGTTCCTTCTTTCTGTACTTCTTTTGTTTCTTTCTTCATCTCTCACTCCTTTCTGCACCCCTTTTGCATTGTTCTGCACTCCTCTTAATACTTTCTGCACCCCTGTTCCCTCTGTATGCACCTCTCTTGCCTGTTTTACTACCTCTCTTGCCTCTTTCTACACTTTTCTTGCATTTTTCTGCACCTCTGTTGCTTCCTTCTGCAATTCTCTTGCTGCTTTCTGCACCCCTCTTACCTCTTTCTGCACCTCACTGCTATTGCTTCTTTCTGTGCTTCTTTTGCTTCTTTCTACACCTCTCTTGCTTCTTTCTGCACTTTCATGCATGTTACTTCCCTCTTTGTGCACCTCTCTTTCCTCTCTGAAACTCGCTTGCCTCTTTCTTCAGTTCTCTTGCCTCCTTCTGGACCTCTGTTCCTTTTTCTGATCTTCTCTTGCCTCTTTCTGCACCCTTCTTGTCTGTTCCTGCACCTCTATTGGTTCTGTCGGCACTGCTCTTGCTTCTTTTTGCACCTCTCTTGCAGACTTTGGCACTCCTCTTGTCTCTTCAGCACCCCTCTTGCCTCTTTCGGCACCTCAGCTTGATCTTTTTGCACTGCTCTTGCTCCTTTCTGCACCTCGCTTACCTCTTTCTGCAACCCTCTTCTATCTTTCTGTACCTCTCTTGCCTCTTTCTGCACCTCTGTTGCTTCTTTCTGTACTTCTCTTGCTTTTTTCTGAACATCTCATGCTTCTTTCTGTACCTCTCTGGCCTCTTTCTCACACCTGTTTGATTTTTCTGTACCTCTCTTTTGCCCGTCTTTCTGCAGTTCTCCTGATCCTTCTGCACCTCTGGTCCTTCATTCTGCCCTTCTCTTGCATCTGGCTGCACCCCTCTTGCTTCTTTTTGCACTCCTCTTGCAGTTTCTTGCACCCCTCTTGCCTCTTTCTGCACCCATTTTCCCTCTTTCTCCATCTCGCCTGCTTCATTTTTCACCTCTGTTGCTTCTTTCTGCACTTCTCTTGCCTCTTTATGCACCCCTCTTGCCTCTTTCTACACCTCTGTTGCTTCTTTGTGCACTTGTCTTGCTTCTTTCTACACATCTGTTCCTTCTTTCTGCATTCCTCTTGCCTCTTTCTGCACCCTTCTGCCCTCTTTCTGCAACTCTCTTGCCTCCTTCTGCACCCCTGTTCCCTTTGTCTGCACCTCTCTTGCTTCTTATTGGCCCGCTCTTGCCTCTTTCTGCACACCCTTCCCTCTTTTTGTAACTCTCTTGCATCTTTTTCAACTCTGTGGCTTCTTTCTGCCTTTCTGTTGCCTCTTTCTGCATCCCTTTTGCCTCTTTCTGTACCTCTCTTGCCTCTTTCTGCATACAGCTTCCCTCTTTCTGCCCTCCTCCTTCTTCTTTCTTTACCTCTGTAGCAAATATTGGCACTCCTCTTGCCTCTTTCAGCACCCCTCTTGCCTCCTTCAGCACCTCAGCTTGATCTTTCTGCACTGCTCTTGCTTCTTTCTGCACCTCATTAACCTCTTTCTGCACCTCTCTTCTATTTTTCTGTACCTCTCTTGCCTCTTTCTGCACCTCTGTTGCTTATTTCTGCACTTCTTTTGTTTCTTTCTGCACATCTCTTGCTTGTTTCTGCACCCCTCTTGCCACTTTCTGCACCCCTCTTGTCTCCTTCTGGATCTTTATTGGTTCTTCCTGCAGTGCTTCTGCATATTTCTGCCATTCTTTTGCCTCCTTCTGTACCTCAGTTGCTTCTGTCTACAGTTCTCTTGCCTCTTGCTATACCCCTCTTTCATATTTCTGCACATCTGCTGTTTCTTTCTGCACTTCTCTTGCCTTTTATCTGCAACCCTCTTGCCAATTTCTGTACTTCTGTGCTTCTTTTTACACTAATCTTGCTTCTTTCTGCACCTTTCTTGCTTCTTTCTGCACCCTATTCCCCTCTTTCTGCACCCCTTTTCCCTCTTTCTGTACCCCTCCTGCCTCTTTCTGAACTTCTCTTGCCTCTCACCCCTCTTGTCTGTTTCTGCAACTCATTTGGTTTTTCTGCACTGCTCTTGTTTTTTTCTGCACCTTTCTTGGAAATTGCGGCACACCTCTTGTCTCTGCCACACCCCTTGTGCCTCCTTCAGCACCTCTGTTGGTTTTTTCTGCACTGCTCTTCCCTCTTTCTGCACCTCTCTTCCCACTTTCTGTACCTTTCTTGCCTCTTTGTATACCTTTGATGCTTCTTTCTGCACTCTCTTGCTCTTTCTGTACCCCTCTTGCCTCTTTCTGCACCTCTGTTGCTTCTTTCTGCACTTCTCTTGCATCTTTCTGTACTTTTGTAACTTCGCTCTGCACCCCGATCACCTCTTTCTACACCCTTCTTCCCTCTTTCTTCACCTCTCTTGCCTCTTTATTTACCCCTGTTCAATAGTTCTGAACCTCTCTTTCCTGTTTCTGCACCTCTCTTGCCTGTTTTTGCAGTTCTCTTGTCTCCTTCTGTACCTCTGTTGCTTCATTCTGCACATCTCTTGCAAATGTATGCACCCCTCTTGCCTCTTTCTGCACCACTCTTGCTTCTATTTGTGCCTCTGTTGGTTCTTGCTTCACTGCTGTTGCTTATTTCCGCACCTCTAGTGCCCATTTCTGCACTTTTCTTGCCTCCTTCTGCACATCTGTTGCTTCTCTCTGCACTTCTCTTGTCTCTTCCTGCACCCTCATATCTCTTTCTGCTATGTTAGCTAGTTATGTTATGTTAGCCATCATTTGTAACGCTTGCGGCTACTCGGAAGTGTCCCTGCAAGAAACCTGAGCAGGGGAGAGCGGAAGTGAGAGACGGGATTGGAAAATTAAAAAGGCCCAAGTCTTCAACTGCTTTTTGAACATCCTAAGGTCATGGATGTTCCTGAGCTCAAGAGGAAGGCTGTTCCAGGCCAAAGCTGCCTAAACAGAGAGGGAGCTACCTCCCATTCTGGTGAGGTGGTAGCGAGGAGAAATCACCAAGCATTGTCCCCAGGACCTCAGATCTCTTGATGGCACATAGAACTCAAAGGGCTTCCTGAGGTATAGGGGTCCTGTTTTGTAGAGAGCAGAATGGGCAATAGTCAATGCCCTAAACATAATGTGTTGGTCAGCCGGGAGCCAGTGCAAATCCCGAAGAAAATGCTTAATGCTGGATCTACCAGGAATACCCAATAGCATTCTAGGGACCGCTTTCTGAATGATCTGAAGCTTTTTTAGCTGATAACAGGAAAAGTTGTAGAGAAAATTGGCATAATGCAGCCACGAGAGGATAAAAGCCGAGATCAACATTTCTTTCGCTGCTTTTGGCAGTAGTGGCAAAATTTCTTAAGGAGTTTCAGAGTGCCAAAGCACCCTTCCGCCAGTTTATTTATCTGTGTGTTATTATTAGTATTATTATTAATTTCTACATCTCTGTTGCTTCTTTCTGCACTTCTCTTGCTTCTTTCTGCACCTCATTTGCTTCTTTTTGCACTCCTCTTGCCTCTTTTTGCAACTCTCTTGGCTCTTTCTGTACTTTTCATGCCTTCTTTTGCACCTCTGTTGCTTTTTTCTGCACCCGTCTCGCCTTTTTCTGTACCCCTCTTGCCTCTTTCTGTATCTCTTTTTCTTTTTTCTGCACTTCTCCTGCTTCTTTATACACGTCTCTTGCTTCCTGTTGTACCCCTATTGCCTCTTTCTGTACCCCTCTTGCCTCTTTCTGCACCCATCTTGCCTCTTTCTGCAACTCTCTTGTCTCTTTTTTACCTTTATTTCTTCTTTCTGCACCCCTGTTGCCTCTTTCTGCACCTCAGTTGCTTATGTATGCACTCCTATTACTTCTTTCTCCACTTCTGTTGCTTCTTTCTGCACTCCTCTTTCCTTTTTTGGTACCCTTCTTCCTTCTTTTTGCAACTCTCTTGCCTATTTCTGTACCCGGGTTCCCTTTTTCTGCACCCCTCTTCCCTGTTTTTGCAACTCTCTTGCCTCTTTTTCCAACTCTGATGCTTCTTTCTTTACTTATCTTGCTTCTTTCTGCACCCTTATTGCCTCTTTCTACACCTTTTCCTTTTTCTGCACCTCATTTGCCTGTTTCTGCAATTCTCTTGCCCCTTTCTGCACCTCTGTTGCTTCTTTCTGCTCTTCTCTTGTTTCTTTCTTCACTGCTCTTGCCTCTTTCTGTATCCTTTGTCCCTCTTTCTGCATATCTCTTGCCTCTTTTTTCATCTCTGTTGCTTCTTTCTAAACTTCTCTTGCCTCTTTCTGCACTCCCATTGCTTCTTTCTGCACCACTGTTGCTTCTTTTTGCACTTCTCTTGATTCTTTCTGCAGTTCTGTTGCTTTTTTCTGCACTTCTCTTGCATCTTTCTGCACCCTTCATACCTTTTTCAATACCTCTCTTGCCTCTTTCTGCACTTCTCTTGCCTCTTTCTGCACCTCTGATGCTTCTTTCCCCACTTCTCTTTCTTTTTAATTCTACACCTCTCTTATTTCTTTCTGCACCTTTTTTGCCTCTGTCTGCACCCTTCTTCCATCTTTGTGTGCCTCTGTTGCTGCCTCTTTCTACAACTCTCTTGCCTCTTTTTTCAATCTTTTGCCTCCTTCTGCACCTCTGTTGTTTCTTTCTGAACTGCTCTTCCTTCTTTCAGCACCTCTCTTGAACATTTTGCCACATTCCTTATCTCTTTTGGCACCCCTCTTGACTCCTTCAGCATCTCTGTTATTCTTTGTGCGCTGCTCTTGCTTCCTTCTGTACCCCTCTTGCTTCTGTTTCCACCCTTCTTCCATCTTTCTGTACCCCTCTTGCTTCTTTCTGCACTTCTGTTGCTTCTTTCTGCACCCCCTTGCCTTTTCCTGCATTCTTCTTCACTCTTTCTGCACCTCTCTTGCCTCTTTCTGCACCTCTTCTGCCTGTTTCCACAACTCGCTTGCCTCTTTCTGCAGTTTTCTTGTCTCCTTCTGCACCTTTGTTTCTTCTTTCTACACCTTCCTTGCAATTGTCTGCCCACTTTTGCCTCTTTCTAAACCCCCTTGCTTTCTTGTGCCTGCTTCTGTACTTCTCTTGCCTCCTTCTGCACCTCTGTTGCTTCTGTCTGTACTTCTCTTGTTGTACCCCTCTTTCCACTTTCTACACCTCAGTTGCTCCTTTCTGCACTTCTCTTGCTTCTTTGTGCACCTATCGTGCTTGTTTGTGCACTCCTTTTGCCTCCTGCTGCACCTCTGTTGCTTCTTTCTGTACTTCACTTGCTTTTTTCTACACCCCTCTTTCCCCTTTCTACACCTCTATTACTTCTTTCTGCATTTCCCTTGCTTCTTTCTGCACCCATCTTGTCTCTTTTTGCACCCTTCTTCCTTCTTTCTTTCTGCACCTCTCTTGTCTCTTTCTGCACCCCTGTTCCCTTTTTATGCACCTCGCTTGCCTGTGTCTGCATCTCTATTGTCTTTCTGCAGTTCTCTTGTCTCCCATAGCGCCTCTATTGCGTCTTTCTGCCCTTCACTTACCTCTTTCTGCACCCCTCTTGTCTCTTTCCTCACCTTTGTTGGTTCTTTCTGCACTGCTCTTGCTTCTGCCTGCTACTCTCTTGCACATTTCTGCACCCCTCTTACCTCTTTTTGCACCTCTGTTGGTTCTTTCCGTACCTCACTTGCCTCGTTCTGCATCCCTGTTCTCTCTTTGTGGCAGCTCTTTTACCTGTTTATGTAACTCTCTTGCCTTTTTCTGCACTTTTCTTGCCTTTTTTTGCACCTCTGTTGCTTCCTTCTGCACTTCTCTTGGCTCTTTATGTATCCCTTTTCCTCTTTATGTACCCCACTTGAATGTTTTTGCACCTCTGTTGGTTCTTTATGCACTGCTCTTGCTTCTTTCTGTACCTTTCTTGAACATTTTACCACATCCCTTATCTCTTTTGGCACCCCTCTTGACTCCTTCAGCATCTCTGTTATTTTTTGTGCGCTGCTCTTGCTTCCTTCTGTACCCCTCTTGCTTCTGTTTCCACCCTTCTTCCATCTTTCTGTACCCCTCTTGCTTCTTTCTGCACTTCTGTTGCTTCTTTCTGCACCCCCTTGCCTTTTCCTGCATTCTTCTTCACTCTTTCTGCACCTCTCTTGCCTCTTTCTGCACCTCTTCTGCCTGTTTCCACAACTCGCTTGCCTCTTTCTGCAGTTTTCTTGTCTCCTTCTGCACCTTTGTTTCTTCTTTCTACACCTTTCTTGCAATTGTCTGCCCACTTTTGCCTCTTTCTAAACCCCCTTGCTTTCTTGTGCCTGCTTCTGTACTTCTCTTGCCTCCTTCTGCACCTCTGTTGCTTCTGTCTGTACTTCTCTTGTTGTACCCCTCTTTCTACACCTCAGTTGCTCCTTTCTGCACTTCTCTTGCTTCTTTGTGCACCTATCGTGCTTGTTTGTGCACTCCTTTTTCCTCCTGCTGCACCTCTGTTGCTTCTTTCTGTACTTCACTTGCTTTTTTCTACACCCCTCTTTCCCCTTTCTACACCTCTATTACTTCTTTCTGCATTTCCCTTGCTTCTTTCTGCACCCATCTTGTCTCTTTTTGCACCCTTCTTCCTTCTTTCTTTCTGCACCTCTCTTGTCTCTTTCTGCACCCCTGTTCCCTTTTTATGCACCTCTCTTGCCTGTGTCTGCATCTCTATTGTCTTTCTGCAGTTCTCTTGTCTCCCATAGCGCCTCTATTGCGTCTTTCTGCCCTTCACTTACCTCTTTCTGCACCCCTCTTGTCTCTTTCCTCACCTTTGTTGGTTCTTTCTGCACTGCTCTTGCTTCTGCCTGCTACTCTCTTGCACATTTCTGCACCCCTCTTACCTCTTTTTGCACCTCTGTTGGTTCTTTCCGTACCTCACTTGCCTCGTTCTGCATCCCTGTTCTCTCTTTGTGGCAGCTCTTTTACCTGTTTATGTAACTCTCTTGCCTTTTTCTGCACTTTTCTTGCCTTTTTCTGCACCTCTGTTGCTTCCTTCTGCACTTCTCTTGGCTCTTTATGTATCCCTTTTCCTCTTTATGTACCCCACTTGTATGTTTTTGCACCTCTGTTGGTTCTTTATGCACTGCTCTTGCTTCTTTCTGTACCTTTCTTGTAGTTTTTTGTACCTCTCTTGCCTCTTTTGGCACCTCTTTTGACTGCTTCAGTACCACTGTTTTTTTCTGCACTGCTCTTGCATATTTATGCACCCCTCTTGCCTCTTTTTTGCACCCCTCTTCTCTCTTTCTGTACCCAGCTTGCCTCTTTCTGCACCTCTGTTGCTTCTTTCTGCACTTCTGATGACTCTTTCCATACTTATGTTGTGTCTTTCTGCCACCCTTACCCCTTTCTGTACCCCTCTTCCCTCTTTCTGTAACTCTGTTGCCTCTTTTGTCCCTATGTTGATTCTTTCTGCAATGCTCTTGCTTCTGTCTGCTACTCTCTTGCACATTTCTACACCCCTTTTTCTGTACCTCTGTTAGTTCTTTCTGTACCTCACTTGCCTCCATCTGCATCTCTGTTCCTTCTTTCTGACACCTCTTTTACCTGTTTATGTAACTCCCTTGCTTATTTCTGCACTTTTCTTGTCTTTTTCTGCACCTCTGTTGCTTCCTTCTGCACTTCTCTAGGCTCTTTATGTATCACTCTTGCCTCTTTATGTACCCCTCTTGTCTGTTTCTGCAACTTTGTTGGTTGTTTATGCACTGTTCTTGCTTCTTTCTGCACCTCTCTTGTAAATTTTGGCACCCCTCTGGACTCCTTCAGCACCTCTGTTATTTTGTTCTGCACGGCTCCTGCTTTTGTCTGCACCTCTTTTGTAGATTTTTACAGCCCTCTTGCTTCTTTTGGCACCCCTCTTGACTGCTTCAGAACCTCTCTTGGTTCTTTCTGCACTGCTCTTGCTTCTTTCTGCACCCCACTTGCCTCTTTCTGTACCCTTCTTCTCTCTTTCTGTACCCCTCTTGCCTCTTTGTGCACCTCTCTTGCTTCTTTCTGCACTTCTGTTGCTTCTTTCTGCACTTATGTTGTTTCTTTCTGCACCCCTCTTACCTCATTCCGCACACTTTGTCCATCTTTCTGCACCTCTCTTGCCACTTTCTGCACCCCTGTTCGTGTTCTGAACCTCTTTGGCCTGTTTCTGCAACTCTCTTGCCTCTTTCTCTAGTTTTCTTGTCTCCTTCTGCACCTCTGCTGCTTCATTCTGCACCTCTCTTGCAAATTCCTGCCCCCTCTTGCCTCTTTCTGCACCCCTCTTGCTTCCTTCTGTGCCTCTGTTGGTTCTTTCAGCTCTGCTCTTCCTTCTTTCTACAGATCTTGTGGCTGCTTCTGCAGTTTGCTTGCCTCCTTCTGCACCTCTGATGCTTCTGTCTGCACTTCTCTTGCCTTTTGCTACACCCCTCTTGCCTCTTTCTGCACCTCTGTTGCTTCTTTCTGTATTTCTCTGGCTTCTTTCTGTACCTATCTTGCTTCTTTATGCACTTCTCATGCCTCTTTCTACACCCCTGTTCCCTTTTCTGCACCGCTATTGCTTCTGTATGCCCCCTCTTGACTCTTTCTGAACCCCTCTTCCCTCTTTCTGTAACTATTGTTCCTCTTTTTCACCTCTGTGGCTTCTTTCTGCCTTTCTGTTGCCTCTTTCTGCACTGTGTTTGCCTCTTTCTGTACCCTTCTTCTCTTTTTCTGTACCCCTCTTAACTCTTTCTGTACCTCTGTTGCTTCTTGCTGCACTTCTGTTGCTTCTTTCTGCACTTATGTTGTTTCTTTCTGCACCCCTCTTCCCTCTTTCTGTAACTCTCTTATCTCTTTTTCACACCTGTGGCTTCTTTCTGTCTTTCTGTTGCCTCTTTCTGCACCCCTTTTGCCTCTTTCTGTACCTCTATTGCTTCTGTATGCCCCCTCTTGACTCTTTCTGAACCCCTCTTCCCTCTTTCTGTAACTCTTGTTCCTCTTTTTCACCTCTGTGGCTTCTTTCTGCCTTGTTGTTGCCTCTTTCTGCACTATGCCTCTTTCTGTACCCTTCTTCTCTTCTTCTGTACCTCTCTTAACTCTTTCTGTACCTCTGTTGCTTCTTTCTGCACTTCTGTTGCTTCTTTCTGCACTCATGTTGTTTCTTTCTGCACCCCTCTTCCCTCTTTCTGTAACTCTCTTATCTCTTTTTCACCCCTGCGGCTTCTTTCTGTCTTTCTGTTGCCTCTTTCTGCACCCCTTTTGCCTCTTTCAGTACCCTTCTTCTCTTTTTCTGTACCCCTATTGCCTCTTTCTGCACTTCTGTTGCTTCTTTCTGCACTTATGTTGTTTCTTTCTTCACCCTTCTTCCCTCTTTCTGCGCCTCTTGCCGCATCCCTGTTCCCTTTTTCTGTACCTCCCTTGCCTGTTTCTGCAACTCTCTTACCTCTTTCTGCATTTCTCTTGTCTGTTTCTGCACCTCTGTTGCTTCTTTCTGTATCTCCCTTGCCTCTTTCTGCACTTCTCTTGCCTCTTTCTGTACTTTTTTGCCTCCTTCTGTACCTCACATACCTCTTGCTGCTCCTCTCTTGCCTCTTTCTGTACTTCACTTGCCTCTTTCTACACTTCCCTTGCTTCTTTCTGTACTTTTCTTGCCTCTTTCTGCACATTTCTCACTCCTTCTGCACATCTCTTGTTTTGTTCTGCAATCCTCTTGCTCCTTTCCGTACTTCTCTTGCTTGTTTCTATATTCAAATGGGAAGTGCAAGCTATCAAGTTTAAAGGTCTGCATGCTCTTGTGACTGAGGTATATGTCTACTTGCAACTGTAGTCTCACATGTGTTATGCATCTGAAGTTGGTAGCATAAAAAGAGGGTAGCTTCTCTTACAGGTGGTCAAATCTTCATAGTTCTGCTCAGTCATTCGGTTGCACAGATAGACATGTCTTATGTATTTATGTGTTATAGAGCTTCTCTAATATACTATTGAGTACCCATGTGCCCTGTCTTGTGAGCAGAAAGAAATGCATACGCCTTTTTTACACAAATTTACAGAGTATTGTTTTTGAAACAGGTATTCAAGTTTTTATATGTTTATTTTCATTTAACATGTCACTAGGTAAAAGCATAGACATGCATGCATAGCTTCACAAACTTGGTCAGACTTAGAACAGTGATATGCTCAGGACTGCTGTTTTATATTTGCTAGGCCTAACATTCTGAGCAGTCAATTATTAGTGAATTTTCAAGAGAAAAGGATTAGTGATTAGAGTCTGTTGTAAGTTGCAGTCAAAGTAGGCCTCTTTCTGCACCTCTGTTGGTTCTTTCTGTACATCTCTTGAGTCTTTCTTCACCTTTCTTCCTCTTTCTGGACTTCTGTTGTTTCTTTCTGCATTTCTCTTGCTTCCTTCTGCATCTTTCTTCCTCTTTCTGCACCTCTCTTGCTTCTTTCTGCACCTTTCTTCCTCTTTCTGCACATGTCCTACATATGAAGGCATAGTTAGAAACAGCATTTAAAATACCTTAGAAATTCCCTGAAATAAACATAGGTTTCATGTACACTATAGTTAGAAATCATCATTTTAAAAAAACATAGAAATTCAATGAATACAACAGAGAAATTCGGTCGTTATAGTTAGTTGAGCTAACTATAACTTGTGCCCTGTAATGCAATGCTGATGACATCCCTTATTATATCTCTCATGACATAGTCGATGACATCACTGATGACATCTCAAATTCAGATGAACAGCCTAGGGCTGTTCCAACAACTCAGCCACCCAAGAAATCGTTGGTGTGGCAATTTTTTCTAATGAAGCCAGGTGTCACAAAAGTATCTGAGAAATAGGTCATATGTAAAATATGCAAAAAGGTGTTCAGTAGGGGCTGCCAGGAAAAAAGCAATACAACATGAGCACCACTGGGATGTGTCAACATTTTAGAGCTATGCACCCTAAAAGCCTTCCTGAGGTGAATGATGCCGCTCTGCAGAGCTTTATAACTCTTCAGGGGCTTTAACATCGTTTGGACCTGGTGATATTATGCCTCCCCAGGTACTCAGTGCTAAAGCAGAGAACAACCCTGCCTATTAAATAAAATCATTTTATGTTGCTTATGTAAGCAGATAATTTTTTCTTCAGATACAAGCAGGGCTGCACAGAACAAGCTTGTCCAAGGTCATAAATGCCCACGCATGTAGAAGTTTTTTTTAAATAGTTTTTCTTGTTTTTTCCCTTCTTTGTTTTGTTTTTTAATCCCAGTTTCTTGTTTGATTTCACACTTTAAAAAAGAAAATACAAAATAAGTTAAAAAAATAAAAAGAGCAAGAAAATGTGCTTTGTTCAAAAATGTTGATTAAAAAAATTATTTTGAGACCTTCCCTATACTTTCATTATGTATGCCATTTGTACTAAGTTACCCTTTTTTCCTTTTGGATTGCTCTCATGATACATTAGCCCTCATTTATAGCATGATTGACTGTTGCAAGCCTTTCACAAGAGCCAGGTTCACAGTCTCCATGTCCACTGTGAGCGGGCAGTGTTTGCTGCTTTACATTTGTGAATGTCTCATCATATTGTATTTGTATAACGGAATTTGAATTTTACCTGAACATATTCTGTTGTAATATGGAAAATTTATATGCACCAGATTTTCACTTACTAACATATTTTTTACACAATCCCAGAAGACTCTTTCCAGATTGTAAAATTACTTTAGGAGCCTACTAGAATATGAGGAGAGACTGGCCTCTCCACTGACATCTTGCATGAAGGTAAGTAGAGTGTAGAGTAGGTTGTAAAGAGACACTCCCTCTCTAATCACACCTTACTCCAGGCTCAGTAGTATGCATAGTAGGATGGGGAATGTACTCACCTTACATGAAAGACCTCACTATTCCATAGTAAGTATAATAAGGACTAGCCTTCCCCACTGAGACCACTCCCAAGGGAAATAACATATATATTAACAGGTGGGAATGACTGTCTCTGATCACTCACAACTCTACCAATCATGGCAGATATATACAGTAGTATGTCTCCTGCACTGACACCTATCTCCGGTATCACAGAGATGTGTAGTACAGTGTAATGAAGCAGTAGCCTCTGTGCTGACACCTCTCTGTAGAACAACAGCAATATGCAGTGCTGTCTGGTAAGAAAGTGACCTGCCCCTATCATATCTGACCAGGGTGAGAAATATTTGTAGTTGGGTTCGAGAAACATATATCCGTTTACTTGTACTTCTTCCTATTCTGACAAGTATACTTATTAGACAGTGGGGAGAAATTACACTGTTTCTTGACACAAGTCTTTTGCATGATAACTGTGCATAGTATAGTGTGGGGAGAGACTGGGCTCTCTCCTGGGAACTGTCTCTCAGAATGATGTGTGCAAATTCAGCTGTAAAAAGTGGCTTACCTCTCTGGTCACAGCTCTCTCCAGAATGCAAGATGTTTAAGTAAAGTTTATAGTGGAAATGAACTCTTTGCTCAGATGTCTGTCTTGCTTTACAACTATTGAGATTATGATATGAAAAAACACAATTCTCTCAGGTAAGACAACTCCCCATAAGTGCAAATAGGCTAAGGGCTAAAACTGTTCTCTCTACATTTACCTCCTTTCAAACTGATCAGTGTCCACAGTAGAGAGTATAAAATGGATTAACCTCTTTCCCAAAAACGGTGTTGTCGACAACTGGTGTCCATACTTGATTGTGGAGACTGATTCACCTCTGTTTCAGATGCCTCCCAATGGCAACATCCACATGTAATAGTGTGTGCACAGCAGCTGATAGCAGGGATCACTGATACTACATCAACTCCAAAAACATTGTACCATAAAAATATTGAGACAACAATATCGTATACAAAAATATTGATAGACAAAACAGAAATGACATTCACTTCAATAAAAAAATCTTGTGTAAAAAAATCTTGATGACAAAAATATCAACAAAAATAAAGATAACAAAAATATCGATAACATAAAATAACATTAAACAGATCAAAAACATCAATATAAACAATATCGACAAAACAAACATCGATAAAATACATATAAACTATATTGCAAATTACATTTAAACATAAAAAATACCATTTGCAACAATATATTAAATTAAAATATACCAAATGTTTAAAAGATATAATTAGAAAACCATAAAATTAATTAAAATAATTAAATTAAAAATCCCAAAACAAAAAATGAAGAAACAATACAACATTAAAAATACATCACAACTTCTGAAAATAAACAGACACAAATATATATCATATATAAAAAGTATATCATATTTATCTACATATAAATGTAAATAACAACAATAAACAAAATAAAACAAACAATACACATAAATGTGAAACAAATGAAATGTTAACAGCTAAAAAATTCAAAAAAGCTATCTCGGCCAACAAATTTGAACTACACCAACACAATCTAACAGAGAACTCTAACTAATTAAATAAACTCTATAAATCCAATCAATTAACTAACATTACATTTACCGTAAAACGGACAACCATGGACAAAGAACGAACCTTTGTGATAGAGAACACAGAACAAAGAACAACTACACCTACAACTATTCAGAAAATCCCTCCATAAATGTAATCACAAAACTTTGTAACTAAATAAATCAAATTAACACTAAAAAAAACTATAACATGGTTTCCTTTACATATCACAGATTTAACTTCACTAAAATTCCACCTAGATAATTCAACACAAAGATTTATGAACACAACAATTATAAAATCAAAATCATAAAAAATGTAAAAGAAAGTAAGTATAATATTTAAGCAACAAATTAAAAACTATCTAAAAGTAATTAATTAAAATAAAATAACACATAGCTAACAAATGTTTTTTTCTGAACAGCTTCAGCAGAAATCAACAAAACCACAACGTCAACAAAAAACAATTCATGAACTAAAAAAATTAACCCCTTCCATGCGTCGGATGGCCCGGAGCCGTCCGATGTCACAGTGGGCGTGTCCGTCGGCTGGCTCCCGGCTGTACTAGCACCCACCCACAGGGAAGCGCTGGTGCTCCCCGTGGGCCACCCTTGATGCTGCCCCCACCAGGGAAGGCAGGGCAAGCTCTTCCTCTGCCTACCGCCTTCTCCCTCCACGTCATCTAAAGACGTCAGCGCACTAGGCGCACTGACGTCATTAGATGTTACCGGATGCACTGGAAGTCATTTACTTCCAGTGCATCCAGAGAAGAGGAGGTGTGTTTATCCTCAGGGATGGTGGGGGTATGTTTTAAAAGGCATTGGAGGAAAGGAAAGGGTTTTCCTTTCCTCTGATGTCTTTTAAAAAGCATTCCTGTTGCCAGCCAAGCGCCTGGTGCAGAATCGTGCAGCAGAAGTGCCTGTTTTCTTTTTTTTTTTAAATGCCCATTTTGTTTCGGGGAGCAGACCCTTGGGCAAAGGTCACTTCCCTTGGGGGAGATTGGATACTAAAAAAATGAAGAAATGATGTATGTGTCCGCTGGGCCACCATGGATTTATTTTTAAAAAATACTTTGTGGTTTAGGGAGCAGCCCCTTGGGCAAGGGTCACTCCCCTTGGGGGAGCAATGTGTGTAGTTGCTTCCAGATTGGAAAATTAAAAAAAAAATGCGTGTGCCCACCGGGCCGCCAGGCATTTTTGTTTTCTTTAAAAGCCCTTTGTGTGTAGAAGAGTGGCCCCTTGGGCAATGGAGCAATGTTTTTAGTTGGTTCTGCCACCCGCTTTGGGGGGCCATATCAGATTTTAAAGAAATAAAAATGTTGCTGTCTGCCCAATAGGCCACCAGGGATTTTATTTTATTTTTAAATTATGTTTTTGGAGACCGGACCCTTAGGCAAGGGTCATTTGTCGCTCTCTTTTAGTGATCATTTATTTTGGCCGTTTCTACCCCCCTTGGGGGCAGATCGACCTTGTGAGTCTAGGCGAATCTGCCCCCAAGGGGGCAGAAGCCATTAGACACCAGGGATTGTTTTAGTGTTGTTGGGGAGCGGTCCCTTAGGGGAGCAATATGTTTTTGGTGAGCAGCCCCTTCATCAAGGGTTGTTCCACTTTGGGGAGAATTTATTTTGGCCATTTCTGACCCCCTGGATGGGCAGATTGACTCAAATACACAATTAATGTTATTGTATGCCCACTAGGCCACCAGGGTTTGTTATAGTGTTGTTGGGAGTAGCCCCTTGGACAAGGGTCGCTCCCCTTAAAGGGGTGAATATTGTGGCCATTTCTGCCCCCTTTGGGGCAGATCGGCCATATGTTTTCAGGCCCATCTGTCCCCTAGGGGGGCAGAATACACTAAACACAGAGGCTTTTTAAATGTTAGTATCGGGGAGTGACCTCTTGGGCAAGAGTCGCCTTATAAGGTTGATTTTTGGGCTGTTTCTGCTCCACGTGGGAGCAGATCGGCCTTAAGCTTTTAGGCCCACCTACCAATTTTGCTTGGCTGGTGGATAGTGTGTGGACTAATGCATTATTTGCATATGTGATTGTAATGTTTTTTTCTCCCTTTTATTCTAGTGCAAAGCTTTTGATTCTTGTTTGCGGTTTCGTTAGTGATTGATCTGCAGTTTTGTGTAGTTGCATTTTTTGGTAAGAAAAACATTTGCGATGTGTTTTCCATTGTCTTATGTGTAATTTACTTTTCTTTTTCATTTTTTGTGGGATACTGTTGGTCCTTACTATGTCTGTACAGAGTAGGTAGGTGGTGGTAAGTTTATTTATTAATTATTTTACAAAGTGTTTGTTCAGGGAAATAAATAGCTGTGGATGAGTCTTTGGCCCTGTTCATGGGCCGTTTGGTTTGTAGGCAGTACATTCCTAGCAAGAGGGCACATTATGGAATTAAGATGTATATGTTGTCTGAGAGTAGGACAGGAAATGTCCATACTTTCCAGGTGTACACTGGTAGGGATTCCACTATTGACCGCCCTGGTTGTCTGTCTACTTTTGGAGTTTTAGAGACAATTGTGTGGGATTTTGCTAGAGGACTGTTTAACAGAGGCCACCATTTGTACCTTGATAAATTCTACACTACTGTGCAATTGTTTAAGCAATTGTTCAAAGTGGACACTTTTGCTTGTGGCACAATCCGCTCTAACCGTAAAGGTTATACAAAAGATCTTGTTTTCAAAAAGCTTCAGAGGGGACAGTGCAGTGCCTTGCGTAGTGAGGAACTGCTAGCTGTGAAATTTGGGGACAGGAGGGTTGTGTACATGCTGACTAACATTCATGATGACAGTACTTCACCTGTGACTGTTTGAGGTCAGGTTGCTGAAGTGCGCAAACCTGTGTGCATTGTTGACTACAATAAGCACATGGGTGGTGTTGATAGAGTAGAGCAGAGGTTGGAACCTTACACTGCTGTTCGTAAGGCTTACATTTGGAGTAACAAGTAGGCCATCCATTTCTTCAATTTAGCACCTTTCAATGCTTTTGTTGTGTTCAAGGGGTGTTCTCCTGCATCAAAGATGACTTTTGTTGTTGTGGAACAGGCAGGTGTTCCTAGAGCTGGAGTGGTGGAAGATGTGGCTAGATTGAAAGATCGACACTTTTCTGATTTAATTCCTCCCACGCCCCAAAAAAACAATCCCTGTGAGAGATGTAGCGTCTGTTTGTGATAATGTAGAGGAAGGAGAGTTGTATGCACTGTGCCGATTATACTTCTAATATTGGGCTGTGTGTGCCCACATGTTTCAGATTGTATCACACTCAATTAGCTTTTGGGAGCAACAGTGAGTGAGTCAGTCAGTCAGTCAGTCAAACCCCTTTATCCGAATAGTTTAAAATCATATAAGTACATCACAAAATTCACAAAACATTAAAATACGATACAGTTGGGTGATACAAAAATATTTAAAACACGTTCATGTTAAGCTAGAAAAATTCATGTTACAATCATTACAGGATATCTCATTTTTCTCCTCCTTGCAGCAGCTACAAAAAAGTTTGCAACATCAAAAATATTCCATGGGTTATTTAGTAACTGCAGGTACATTAAGGCAGGTTTGACCTGCAGAAACCCCTTCCCCCGTAGAAGTGGGAATATAAACTTCTTTCTGATATCAGAGTACAGATCACAGAATAATGTAAAATGAACCATATCTTGAAGTGAACTGTGAGCGCAATCACAAAGTGATGCGTCCTCTGGTTTATTCCAGCCCTGAAAAATTGCCCAATATAAAATGAATCAGATTAAAACGGAATCTTGTCAATAACCAGCGATGGAACGGCGTATTTACTAGTTTTAGGTAAGGCTCAATAGATGGGGAGGTGATTAATAAATAATGAGTCCTTACCAAGGGTTTTTTTAGTTCCTCGCTCTCACGTTCCTGTGCCCTCAAACTTAGATAGTGCACTTTCACCCAGCTAATATCACCTTTGGTGATTTCTTCCGGTTTTGCAAAGATTTCGGGGCGCCCTAGTTTAAAAAACATGGCCTTTATATAGGAGAGCCAAGGTATATATCATTTGCCCTATCTAAAAGGACACAGTCTTTTAAAATCTGTTGATTAAGAGTAAGTTCGGGGCTCAACCATGTTTTAATCTAGCAAATCAGTGGGGCCATACTAATCAAATCAGAGACTTAACCCATCCCCAGATCCTGGTGTACAGCAAAGGTTGGGGATGAATGGGGGATAGAGAGGAGTGTACAAAAAGATTTATTTTCAACTTATGCACCCCTTCTGGTTGCTTATACCCCATATTGCTGCACCATACATCGCTATTGATAGGCATTTTGCCTTATAGATTGCAAGTACTGCCTCACATGGCGTACCACCCAATCGACGAACAAAACTTAAAATGGCAGAAGATGACCTGGCTACACTATTTCTTTTAACCATAAACTGGGGGACCCACAAGCCTCTATCATCAAACAGGACACCTAGGTAGGTAAAGACCTTGACTCTTGTAACCTCCGCCCCAAGGCAATAAAAGGTTCTAACGTTATTTTTACGTGGTCCCATAGTCAAGACTTGTGATTTAGCGATGTTAACCACCAGGTCCAGAGAGTTCATAAACTCCCCAAAGGACTTCAAAAGTCTCTGGAGACCTAGTGTGGTACAGGCTAAAAGTACGGTATCGTCTGCGTATAGGAGAACCGGGATGGAACATTTTCCTACACGCGGAACGTCCAGACTGGCGTTGGCTAGGGTTTTGACTATACTGTTGATATAGAGAGTAAGCCTAAGCCCTGTGGTAGAGGGTGGAGGCATCACGCTGAGCGCAGGATTCTCACTTGGGATTTGCTTTTAATACTTTTACTCTGCTGATTGCTAGCAGCTTGCCTGGCTATTCCCTTACCGTCCCGCTGATTAGGAGCGGCGAACGGCTATCCTTTGTCTAATCTTTTTTTAACTTCACCCCACCCCGAACCCTGACTCCTCCCCCATCGCGTCATTGCCTATTTAGGCTCCGCCCATTCCCTCGCGCGTTGTCTAAGCCCTGTGGCAGAGGGTGGAGGCATCGCGCTGAGCGCAGGATTCTCACTTGGGATTTGCTTTTAATACTTTTACTCTGCTGATTGCTAGCAGCTTGCCTGGCTATTCCCTTACCGTCCCGCTGATTAGGAGCGGCGAACGGCTATCCTTTGTCTAATCTTTTTTTAACTTCACCCCACCCCGAACCCTGACTCCTCCCCCATCGCGTCATTGCCTATTTAGGCTCCGCCCATTCCCTCGCGCGTTGTCTAAGCCCTGTGGCAGAGGGTGGAGGCATCGCGCTGAGCGCAGGATTCTCACTTGGGATTTGCTTTTAATACTTTTACTCTGCTGATTGCTAGCAGCTTGCCTGGCTATTCCCTTACCGTCCCGCTGATTAGGAGCGGCGAACGGCTATCCTTTGTCTAATCTTTTTTTAACTTCACCCCACCCCGAACCCTGACTCCTCCCCCATCGCGTCATTGCCTATTTAGGCTCCGCCCATTCCCTCGCGCGTTGTCTAAGCCCTGTGGCAGAGGGTGGAGGCATCGCGCTGAGCGCAGGATTCTCACTTGGGATTTGCTTTTAATACTTTTACTCTGCTGATTGCTAGCAGCTTGCCTGGCTATTCCCTTACCGTCCCGCTGATTAGGAGCGGCGAACGGCTATCCTTTGTCTAATCTTTTTTTAACTTCACCCCACCCCGAACCCTGACTCCTCCCCCATCGCGTCATTGCCTATATTGACGCCCCTTATGCGTCAGCGCAGCGGACGAGCGCAGCGGGCACGACGTAGGCGCGCCGGAGTTGCACCAGAGTTAAGCCCGTCTGCGCCCGTCCGCGGCCGGCTGGGGCTAGGGGCCACCACCCCTGGCTCCCGCATTCACTATTCACCCGCGGCTTTGCTCCGATTGCGGGGCCATTGGTCCCTGGATCCTTGCATCATCCATCGGATGGCACTGCTGGGCTGCAACTCCCCCTGTCACGCTTGCCCATCTGGCTGCCCGCCTTCTCACGCACCATCTCCGTCCCCCGCCCCACTCATCACCGGTGACTCACATTCCCCCCCATTATCTATCATATTACTCAACACTAGATCTGCTGTCAAACATCACCATGAACTTTTTACTCTCTTAGATACTGACAAGCCCGACCTTCTACTGCTTACAGAAACTTGGTTTACTGAAGCCTCCCTCCCTTCCCTCCTGGCTACCCTTCCCTCGACTTATTATGCCATCCGCGCCGACCGCCTCGGCGGGAAAACGGGCGGAGGTGTAGCTCTTATTGCCCGCTCTGATCTCCAGTTTCAAGTCCTCCCTTCTCCCCCCCTGGTCGGAATCGACTATCTGGTGGTCCGCTCTTCTTCCCTTTCCCCCCATCTAGCCATAGTACTTGTTTATCGCCCTCCTCAACTAACTCCTTCTTCTCTCCCGGCCTTCCAAGACTTACTTGGCACCCTGTCGGTCAATTATGCCTCGGCTTTAGTCCTCGGGGACTTTAATTATTGGCCTTCGGACCCTAAGGAGTGTGTGTCATCTAAGGAATTTTCAGAAACCCTTCTTTCCCTTAATTTTGTTTCTTTTGTCCACTCCCCTACTCACATTCACAGGCACATCCTTGACCAGGTCTGGTCTCTCAACTGCACCCTTTCCACGTTGGTTGTTGCCCCCTGCACTTGGTCCGATCATTTTATTATCTCGTTTTCTCTCAGTCTCTCAGTGGCTAAGACCCCTATGTACATCAAAAACTCTTGGGCCCGCAACTGGGGTAAGGTTAACCTGCCTGACCTCTCGACCGCACTCCTGGCCTCTCTTCCCCCCCTATCGGGACTAGATTCCGCAGCCCAAGCCTCAGCCATTGACTCATGGCTCACGGAGGGAAGCGACCGTTTAGCTCCTCTCCGACGTACCTCGATTAGGCGCCCTAAAGACGCCAATCGGTGGTTTAACACCGAGCTGAAGGACTTGAAGCTCACCGTTCGAAGGGCTGAACGCAAGTGGAGGCTGGATTACTCTTTGAGTACCAGGACCCGCTACGTTCACCTCCTGGGGACCTATAAGCAGAAAATCATTGACGCCAAGAAAGCATACTTCTCTGCGAAAATCCTATCGGCCGAGAATCAACCAAAGGAGATCTTTGCCATCACCCAGGATCTGGCGTTCTCGGACCGGACCACTCTTAAGCCCCCCCCCTCCCAGAAACTTTGCGATTCCTTGAATTTTTATTTTGTCGATAAAATTACGACAATTAAATCCAACATCCCTCCCCCTTCTCCCTCTTTTGTTGACCCCATCCTTCACCTGTCCTCAGCTACTTTTAATTCCTTCCCTCCACTTTCGGAAAATCTTTTTCTGTCCCTTCTCCCTAAAATTAAGTCCGGTTCCCCATCTGATATATGCCCGGCTCATATTCTACGGCAGATTTACACTGTCTGCTCATCGCCCCCTCTGGGCTTCCTTAACGACTCACTAGCCCGAGGGGTTGTTACCCCATCGCTAAAAGCCGCTTCCATCGTTCCCATTTTGAAGAAGCCGGGAGCCGACCCTTCTGTGATGGCTAACTATCGCCCCATCTCCCTTCTCCCTTTTTTGGCGAAGGTGCTGGAGCGGCATGTGACATCTGCACTCAGCGCCTTCGCCGAGAAGAACGGGAGGTTGGCCCCTTGTCAGGCAGGATTTCGGCCAAGGCACTCAACTGAGTCAGTGGTGGTGTCAGTATCAGACACCCTCAGAGAGGGCATGGATGCCGGTAGATCTCAGGCGCTGGTCCTTCTCGATTTGTCCGCCGCCTTTGACACGGTGGATCATTCCATCTTGCTTTCCCGTGTCAGGGCGGCGGGCATAGGAGGATCAGCCCTCATCTGGCTCTCATCCTTTCTGAGGGACCGGACCCAGGCGGTTCATCTTGGGGAGTTTTCAGCTACCCCCTGCCAGGTCCAGTGCGGTGTTCCTCAGGGTTCTTCTCTCTCTCCTTTACTCTTTAATCTTTACATCGCTCCGCTCATCTTTTCTCTACAGCACCTGGAGGTCTCGGTATTTAATTATGCCGATGACCTCCAGCTCATCTTTAATCTTTCTTCTACTCCTGACTCTATCTCTAATTTCCAATCTACTTTATCTTTCATCAGGGACTGGATGAACCTCAACCACCTGAAACTTAATCCCGATAAAACGGAACTTGTGGTGACGGGTGGTTGTTCCAGTCCCTGGAATTCTCTTTTCTGGCCCCCTTCTTTTGGTTCTCCTCCTACTCCGGTCTCCTCTGTTAAGACTCTTGGTATTAAGCTCAACAATCAACTCACTATGCACTCCCAGATTGGTTCTGTGGTTTCTTCTTGCTTTCTTACTCTCCGCACTATTCGCTCTATTTCCCGTTTCTTTTCCTTCCCTGCACTCAAGCTAATTATGTCCGCACTGGTCCTGTCCCGCCTGGACTACGGGAACATTCTGTATAATGGCATCCCTCAGTACAGCCTCCGTAAATTGCAATTAGTGCAAAACCAGGCTGCTCGTCTTGCCTTTGGTCTCCCTAAATTCCACCACTCTTCCCCCCTCCTGAAAACTCTTCACTGGCTCCCGGTGCGGGAGCGTGCCCTATTTAAGCTAGGCTGCATGGTGTTCCAGGCCAGGACTGGCCTGGCCCCCCTATTTATATCATCGGCCATCAAGGCTTATGTCCCTGGCAGAGACCTTCGTTCCTCGGCCCAACTTCTCCTAGATGTGCCCCGTTACCGGAAAAAAAACCAGGGTGGCTCTAAATTTTCCATTCTTGCCCCCATGTTTTGGAATTCTCTCCCTTTTTATCTTAGGTCTCTCACTGACTACTCCGCTTTCCGCAAAGCTTTGAAGACCTTTTTATTCCCTCAGGCTCTTCCCTAGTCCATCGTTTATTCTCCAGCCCTGTCTCAGTGACTGTCCCCGCTCAGTGGGCTGTCTTCTACTTTAGCGCCAAGAAACCGCTCAGGTGTATGTTGCGCTCAATAAATACTTTAAACTTAAACTTAAACTTAAACTTAAAAAGTAAAGGGGCCAGGATACAGTGGGTCTAATAGTGTACTGCCTGGTCTGTATGGTTTTATACAGTTGTTGTTCATTTTCACGTTTGGTGAAAGAATGATGCCTTTGGTTACTGCTGTTGTATTTGTAATCATAGTTTTGTGTCTAAGTGCAATTGGTTTGTATTTTGATTCTTGTTAAAAAAAAATTTAATGATGGTGTGCGTGGACTGGCGCTTGGCTGGTGGTGTGCATGGACTGGTGATTGGCAGGCAGTTTGAGTGGACTGGCGCTTGGCTGATGGGGGGTGCCTGGATTGGCGCTTAGCTGGTAGTGGTAAGTGTACATGGATTGGCGGTTGGCTGGCGGTGTGCGTGGACTGGCACTAGGCTGGCTGTGTGCTTGGACTTGCGCTTGGGATGGCAGTGTGTGTTCACTGGCGCTTGGCTGATGGTGCGCATGGACTGGCACTTGGCTGGCGGTGTGTGTGGACTGGTGCTTGGCTGGTGGTGTTGGTGGACTGGTGTCTGTCTGGCAGTGTGTGTGGGCTGGTGCTTGGCTGGTAGTATGCGTGGACTGGTGCTTGGCTGGCATTGTGCGTGGACTGGTGATTGGCTGGTGGTTTGAGTGGACTGGCGCTTGGCTGGTGGTGTGTCTGGATTAAGGCTTAGCTGGTAGTGTACGTGGATTGGCACTTGGCTGGCGGTGTGCGTGGACTGGCACTTGGCTGCCTGTGTGCTGGTACTTGCGGTTGGCTGGTGGTGTGTGTTCACTGGCCCTTGGCTGATGGTGCGCGTGGACTGGCGCTTGGCTGGCAGTGTGTGTGTGGACTGGTGCTTGGCTGGTGGTGTTCGTGGACTGGTGCCTGTCTGACAGTTTGTGTGAGCTAGTGCTTGGCTGGCAGTGTGCGTTGACTGGTACTTGGCTGGCAGTGTGCGTGGACTGGTCTTGGCTGGCGGTGTGTGTGGACTGGTGTTGGCTTGCGGTGTGCGTGGACTGGTGCTTGGCTGACGGTGTGCATGGACTAGTGCTTGGCTGGCAGTATGCATGGGCTGGCACTTGGCTGGCAGTGTGCTAGGGTTGGTGATTGGCTAGCATTGTGGATGGGATGGTGCTTTGCTGGTGGTGTGTGTGGGCTGGCATTTGGCTGGCAGTGTGAGTAGTGACTTGCTGCTGGCCATTACACCTCTGGTAGTCAAACACCACTGCAGACAACATGTCAACCACCAACCCATGTGATTGCTGTGTCAGTCATGTGGGCATATGAAAGTGATAGGCTCTTGAATGGCACTGTCTGTTGATGTAAATGGTGTAATGTGCTGGGCCCACTGCTGGCAGTGTGAATGGTCTTTTGTTTCACGCATTAAAGGTATGTGAATGGTCTATAAAGAGGTTGGTGCCTTGCATGGCTTTACAGGTCACGAGCTTTGAGTCATTGATTCAGGTTTTTAACCTTTTTTAATATTAACAGTGCATTTCCTTTTTGTGAAATCTCTTATTAATAGAATTTTACGCTCTGAACCTTCACTCACCCTCATGCCAAATCCAACCAGTATGTGTGAGAACTGAAGGAATTGTTCATTTTGAAGGAATATTTGTCTTTTCTGTCTCTCTCTGCCAGGGTGTACATTGCCTCCACATTGTCTGTGAATGTTGTAATGTGCTGGGGCCACAGTTGGTGGTGTTAAAGTGTGTGTCAAGTATGTTGCAAGTATGAAAATTGTGTGATTGGCCTGTAAAGAGGTTGGTGTCTTGCTGTGACTTTACGGCTCACGAGCTGTGAGACATTGTTTCTGGTTTTTAACCTTTTAATTATTAACAGTGCATTTCCTTTAAGTGAAATCTCTTGTTAATAAATTATAGATTTTTAAACTTTCGCTCACCCTCGTGCCAAATCCAACGAGTATGTGTGTGTACTTGAGGAATAGGTGGATAGGCAGTAATATTTGTCTCATTTGTCTTTCTGTGCTCAGGTGTAGTCTGTCTCTAGGGAAAATGTACCAACTTTATATTTTTCTGTAAAGTAAAAGAAATAATGAGGAGTGCTGGGTGGTGTGCCTCTCATATTTTTCAACATGTTTTTACTCACACCATGCAAACCTCAAAATGTGACTATAGTCACTCATTTTCCTTGCATTACTGTGTCATAATATTGTGTTGCCAGAAAAACCACAATTTTCCTACCACCCTGCATTCCCCCCAGGTCTCCCAAGAATAATGGTACCTTACTTGCGTGGGTGGGTCAAGTACCCCTGACAGGCAAGGGCCCAAAACCTATTGAAACCTATTGAAGTTTTTGGCCCCGCGCTTGGCCTCCATCTAGGGAAACCCATTAAACCCTCACCTTTATGAAAACTATACACCTGGGGGAGTCCAGAGAGGTAAGTCTTGTGTGGGTCCCCCAATATTTTACTACCCAATATCCCCTGCAAATCTCAAATTCAGCAAAAAAAAGAACCTTTTTCTCAAATTACTGTGTGGGAAAGTTCAGGAATCTGCGTGAATCCACAAATTTCCTCCCACCCAGCATTTCTCCAGGTCTCCCGAGGAAAATCATATCTCACTTGTGTGGGTGAGGCAAGGGACTGTGACTGGGAAGAGCCCAAAACATAGGGATTAACAGGCACATGCATCAACAATTTTTGCATGCGCAAACGGTGCGATTCGCTAAAATCGGCCGTTTGCAAATGCAAAATCATGTTTTGAGATGCATCATGCATTTTTGGGAAAACCGCTATTTTTAGCGAATTCCAAAAATGCGATTGCTTCTAAGGAATCGCAAATTTGCGAATCCTCAAAAGCAATGCATGATTAATTTTAAAATTGCGAATTCGCAAATAGGGGGTGCAAATTACCACGAGGTAATTTGCGAAAATGTGTTAAAATGCTCTAATTTGCATTTAAAAACACGGCCATGTTACAGACACACATGTCCTTAGGACATGTATGTTTGAAACATGCACTCCAAAATACATTTCAGGGGTGCAGGGGGGGTCCAAAGGACCCCCCCCCCTGCACCCATGGAATGCATCAACAGTTTGCGAATTTCAATTTGCGAATTCGCTATTCCCATTGATTCCTATGGGCCTTTTGGCCCATAGGAATCAATGGGAATTGCGAAATCGCAAATTGAAATTCGCATAATATTTGCGATTCGGTAAAAATTGCGATTTTTGCCGAATCGCAAATATTATGCAATTTAAATCATGCATCCCGTTTTGCGATTCCTTATTTGCGATTCCTTAAAAATAGCTAATAAGGAAGCGCAAAACGTTTTATTGATGCATGTCACCGTAAGGGTATAGCACCGTGAATTCTAAGCGCTATTATTTAAAAAAATACGTTTTCAGCCAATTCTGCATTGTACACCCATGCAAGCGAAGTATCATTTTACTCAGGACACTAAGGAGAACACTGTGGGGTGGGATATTTGTGCTGGCACGGTGATTCCACCCAGAAATATGTAGAAAATGTGTTTTTTTCTAGCTAAATTTGAGGTTTGCAGGGCATTCTGGGTAGGGAAACTTTTGAGGATCCACGTAAGCCATACTTCATTGACTCCCCAGCATGTCTAGTTTTCAGAAATATGCGGGTTTGGTAGGTCTGCATAGATGGCGGCGAGCCCGGGGCCCAAACCCCAGGTGCCCCCCCCAAACCAGCTAGTTTTGTTGTAGATAACTTTGAAGTCTCCACAGTACGATTTGGGACATTTCCTGTTACAGCCACTATCCCTACCCACACAAGTGAGGTACCAATATTATCGGGAGACCTGGGGAAATGCTGGTTGGGATGACATTTGTGGATCCACGCAGATTCCAGAACTTTCCACCACAGAAATTGGAGAAAAAAGTGCTTTTTTGAGCTTAATTTCTAGGTTTGCTAGAGATTCTGGCTAACAGAACCTGGTGAGAGCCAGTCAAGTCACCCCCTCCTTTATTTCCCTGGGTGTCTAGTTTTAAAAAATATATAGGTTTGCTAGGTTTCCCTAAGTGCCAGCAGAGCTAGGATTCAAAATCCACAGCTAGGCACTTTGCAAAAAAAGTGTCAGTTTTCACTGTGAAAATGTGGTGTGTCCACGTTGTGTTTTGGGTCATTTCCTGTTGTGGGGACAAGGCCTACCCACACAAGTGAGGTGACATTTTTCTTGGAAGACTTTGGGGAATGTGCTGTAGGTGGACTTGTGTGAATCTATGCAGGTTTCAAAACTTTCCACCATAGAAATGTGTAGAAATGTGTTTGTTTGGACAAATTTTAGGTTTGCAAGGGATTCTGGATAACAGAACCAGGTGAGAGTAAGTCAAGTCACCCCATTCTGGAGTCCCCCGGGAGTCTAGTTTTGAAAAATGTATAGGTTTGCTAGGTTTACCCAGGTGCCGACAGAGCTAGGTTTTAAAATCCACTGGTAGCCACTTTGCAAGCTGAGGCAGTAGGCAAGAACCGTAAACCTCAAGCGTGTAGGGCGATGAAAAATGTACTTACAGATGTAGGTCTGACAGATGCATGGCCCAGCCTGAGGGTCACCGAGCGCATGGGTGGAAAATCGGTTCCGCTCGCGGATTTTGCGGATTTTCGGTAAATTCGCAATCCACGAGATTCGCGAATTTCCCGCAAAATCCGCGAGCGGACGGATTGGGTCAGAAGTTCAAGCTGACTTTTGTAACTCTTTTAGAATGGCGCCGGCAAACTGCCAGAGCCATTCTAAAATAGTTACAAAAGTCAGCTTCAACAGGAAGCTCTAATAGATAAAGTAAAGCAGGTGCTGCTCAAATTCAGTTACACAATCATTAATCACCCCAAACTTGGGGTGATTAATGATTGTGCAACTTAATTTGACCTTCAACTCGAGCACCTGCTTTACTTTATCTATTAGTGCTTCCTGTTGAAGCTATTTGTAGCTATTTTAGAATGGCGCTGGCACCTTGCCGGCGCCATTCTAAGTGGGGCTGAGGGCAGAAGGGCACAAAAGTGGGACAGAGGGCAGAAGGGGACAAAAAATGAGTGGGGCAGAGGGCAGGGCACAGAAACGAGTGGTACAGAACGCAGATGGGCATAAAAAACGAGAGTGTGGCAGTGATTAACCAGGCAAAAAAAAAAACGTGAACACGCAAAGCGCCCCGCGAACACGCAAAAATAAAAAAATCCGCAAATTTGCATGAATTTGCGAATTTTGCGGATTGCGAATTGCGAATTCACAAAATTCGCCCATGCTTACTGTATACACCTATTATCCGGCTCCTCATCGGAAATTCTCTAGGTTAGATTACTTCTTGGTTTCACCATCCCTTTTGAAGGACGCTCGGATGGAGATATTCCCTAGGGTAATGTCGGACCTTAATCCTGTAGTGTATGAATTTCCATTGTTAGATGTACGAAGGGCACAGAATAAATGGACTTTTGAGAGAGCACTTCTGTGTGATAATGGATTATGTGAACTATATGAAAGTCTGGATCTGTGAATTATTTAGTTATAATAAAGACGGTGCACCTCCAGGAATGGTTTGGGATGCCTTTAAAGCGTCAGTGAGAGGGGAGACACTGAGATATAGTCTGAATAAACAAAGAAGAAATACAAAACAAATTAAATGCCAGTTTCAGAAATTATCTCTTCTTGAGACCAAAATATTCCCTGCGGTATCTAATGGTGGGGATCCTTCTATAATTACGGATTCAATTATGGTGACTAAAGCTGCTCTGAATGATTTTCCTATGGGAAAAATGGCCAGCAAGTACCTCGCTAAAAAACAACAACGCTGTGAATATAGTGAGGCAGTAGGCCGACTATTAGCAGTTAGGACTAGGCAACAGACATCGCTAGGACACATAAAGCAAATTAGGAATCTGCAGGGGGACATACTGTCTAACGCTATAGAGATTAGAGAAGCCTTTAAAGAATATTACGGGGTATTATATACAGCGGCAGCCCCACCTGAAGAAAACAAGATAATTTACGAGCATGAATTTCCACCCAAAGCGAGGTTATCAGAGGAGGCCTCTTTTTTGGGAACTGAAATCTCCCAGGAGGAGCTTGTTGGGGCTGCAAGCTCTTCTATCTGGCAAGGCCACTGGTACAGACTGTATACCGCTAGAATTTTATAACATTTTTGTCACCGAGGTTGGCCAGGAGATGTTGGGTTTATTCAAGGAGGTTAGGAATGGGGCCATATCACGGGCATCATGGGAGACCCCAATATTATTTTTTTAAAGAAAGGGAAGGATTCTATGATTATGGGCTCTTATAGACCAATAAAACTGCTAAATAGGGATATGAAACTATATTTGAAGATATTTGCATCTCAACTTAATAAGGTTATGCAGCAGTTAGTCACAGTTCGGCAGCATACTTTTATTTAGGGTAGGGGGATGGATGACCATATTAGGGGGCTTATTTCGCTATTTGACGCGGTGTATGTTCTAAGGAAACCTTTAGCTGTGGCCTTCTTAGATGCTGAGAAGGTGTTTGACCGTTTGTCTATGGAGGTGTCTGGCTCAGGGTTTATTAAAGCTATTCAGGTTTTATACGCTAAATCCACAGCACGTTTACAAGTAAATGGGAGGAGAGTCAGAGGCGTTTGTGATAGGTAGGGGAACTAGACAGGATGTCCATCTTCCCCCCTGCTGTTCGCTTTATTTATAGATCCCTTTCTCCGACTTCTTGAGGCTTCTATGAATATTCTTCCAATTAGCCTATATGTTCGGGACACATAATGTGTGGCTTGTGCCGACAATGTGGCCATTATCACCTCTGAGCTGGATATTTGATTGATTTGATTTGATTTGATTTGTCGTTTAATAAAGCGTGCATTTGCCCGTTGGCGTCTTAGCGCTGAACAGAGACATAAGTTAAAAAGTCATGTCTTTACCAGTTTTCTGAAGGGCAGCAGGGAGGTGCAATTTTAGCTGCGTGCAATAGGAAGCTTCTGCCGCCCCACCTAACTTGTTTAAAACTGGGAACCTGAATTAGTTTGGCTTGTGAGGAACGCAGCTCTCTTGTTGGACCATACAGCTTGAGATGCGTTCTCAGAAATAGAGATTCTGCGCCCTGCAGCGCCTTGTAAGTTAGGCACAATGATTTAAATCTAATCCGTTTCCTGATGGGTGTAAGGCATTCAGATGATCAGAGATGCGTTCTGATTTAGGGATATTTAATAGCAGCCTAGCCGCTGAGTTTTGCAGCCGTTGAAGTTTCACCAGATACTGGGTCTGCAATCCGGCATACAACGCATTTCCATAATCGAGTCTCGATAGGGCAAATGTGGTGACCACCGTTTTTCGTGAGTCCATCGGGATGTATGGTATTATTTTCTGACCATTTTCATTATGTACCACATGGTAGATGTTAATTTGTTGACTTGGGCTTCGAAAGTGAGTCTATTATCTATCAGCATTCCTAGATTTGTAACTTTCTTGACCGTCGAAGGGCAGTTGCTGAGATTGGCGGGCCACCAACTCGGCGACCAGATTTCACTGTTGTTCCCCAGTATCATGACCTCACTTTTTTCTCCATTGAGTTTTAGACAGTTTCTTTCCATCCATAGGCTAACCTGCTTCATACATTTTCTAAACCTATCTGCCGTGCCTATCATATCCTCAGAGATTGTGACCACGATTTGCGTGTCATGAGCGTATGATACAGGAAGGAAGCCACATTCCCTGATGATTTCTGCCAGCAGAGATACGTATAAATTGAATAGCGTAGGGCTTAATGAGGACCCCTGCGGTACCCCACAAGGGGAGTTGAAAGGTTTGAATTTAGCCCTTCCCATCTCCACCGCGAAAACCGGTTTCTCAAAAATGATGCCATTAATGTTCTTGCATCTTGATGGAACCCCACCGCTGTATGCCGGTCCAGGAGTGTGTCATGGTTTACCATATCGAAGGCCGCTGAGAGGTCTAACAGAATCAAGGCGGCCTTCGCCCGGCATCCAGCACACTCCTGAGTTCTTCTATGGCCATTAGCAGTGCAGTCTCGGTGCCATGCCCCTCTCGAAACCCATACTGAGATGGGTCAAGGATGTCTGCCTCTTTAACAAATTGGACCAGTTGTTTATTCAGCAGTTTCTCGAGAACCTTTGCACCAAATGGAATCCTAGCTATAGGTCTATAGTTTCCCGGTTCTAATGGATCTAGGTTAGCTTATTTGAGTAGGGGAAGAACTGAAATTGATTTCCACGAAGTTGGATAGACACCTGAGATAATTATATGCTCCATGAGTCTGACCAGTTGCTCGCTAAGGAGCTCTGGGAAAAGATGTAAAATTTTTGGTGGACATGGATCCCCGAATGCCCCAGATTTTATAGACAGGACTGCCTGAGTAACTTGTTCTATCCCTGGGGAACAGAATTTGAACACAGGGATAGAACATCTGAGGAAAATGTATTCTTAGAAGGGATGGTCTCTGACGTTGGTTGCAAATTAGATCTAAATGACTCGTATACCAATATCACTTTATTAACAAAGAATTGCCCAAGAGAGTTGCAAAAATCAATACTATTAGGTGTATTGTTGCTAGTTGTTATCTTTGATAGTTTTTTAACTGTCGAGAAGAGTTCCCTACTACAGTTTTTTTGACTCCTCTATCTTTTGGACAAAGAATTGGATTTTTGCCGTAAAGATTAGTTTTTTATAGGAGTTTAAGGCTATATTATATTCCCTTTTTCTATCAGGGTCATATCTAACCCTCCATAACCTTTCGAGTTTCCTGCATACTCTTTTTTGCGCTCTGAGAGACTCTGAGAACCAGGGTTGTGATGGTTGTTTTTTTCTAAAACTCAGTTTTTTCTTCAATGGTGCCGTTACTTTTATGGCCCCTGCTATCCATTTGGAAATTTGATCTGTGGCCATATTGCTGTCCGGCACTAGCTCAGGTATCGTTAATACTAGGTGTTCTTTTAGCTTCTGCGAGTCTAACCTGGACCAGTCTACAAATGAAGTAGTCCTATCCGTGGTAGGAGGCAGAACAGTCCCTTCAACGTTATCTGGTGTTATAGAAAAGATTACGGCCTAATGGTCTGACCAGGTAATGAGGAGACAATCTATAATTTCAATATGCTTGTTAGAAGTGAAAATTCCATCTAATGTATGCCCTGCTGTATGGGTATCCTTATGCACGATCTGTTCCATGGTCAGATTCATGAAGGTGTCCATCAGTGCTGCCATGTCTGCTTTGTCTAATTTTTCCAGGTGGATGTTAAAGTCACCCATGATGATGAAATCCGAGTGCTTCACACTGGCTTCTAAGAAGGAATTTAGCGATAGCGTCAGAGGGGTTTTAGCTTTACGTGGTCTATATAACAAAAGCCCATTGAAGGTGTAGTTATCTGTTAGTTTAATGTTAAACGATAATGTTTCACAGTCTGGGGTGCTGCCCAGAATACATCCCTTCACCTTTAGCTCATTCCTCGTGATGATGGCTAGGCCCCCCCCTCTTTTCTCTTTCCTATCTGCTCTAGTGATACCGTAACACCCTGGGATTGCTAGTAGTAGATCGGTATCTGAAGCTTCATCTGCCCAGGTTTCTGTAATGAAAATTAGATCCAGATTTTGTGAATCTATAAGATCAGCCATTTCAGTGTTGTGTTTAATTAATGCATGCTCTGGTAAAAGCAAATAGTGGGGGTTCCGCAAAAATGTGATTGAAATCAGGTTCCAAATTCAATAGTGGCCAATGTTGGTATATGATCCTCTTGAATTTTATACTGGATGTAGAATATTTCGAAACTACCACTGTGCGGGTCTGTTGTTTTTTTAAACTGGGTTGTAGCAATTTCTTTCTGTCTATGTTAGAAATCTTTTACCAGAGCATGCAACCTAGGAGAACTGGTACAACATAAACCTGCCACAACTACCAAATACACAGGCACCAAACCATGTTTTAACTGTGGAAACTGCAATAGCATCATTAAGGGAAATAAAATCAATCACCCTATGAAAGGCTATGAGGTTAAACTAAAGGTCAATGCCACATGCGACTCCAGTAACGTCATCTATGCCCTAAAATGCCCAGGTGGCAAACTATATATTGGCAAGACAGAGCGCAAAATCAAAACCAGACTTACTGAGCATAAATCGAACATCCGCCTTCAAAACATGAAATCTTCAGTAGCAACCCATTTTATTGAAGAAAAACATAACATTTCTCAAATCAAGTTCACCATATTGGAAACCATTCCGAAAATTGAAGGTAGAGACAACACTAAATTTCTACTTCAAAGAGAAAATACTTGGATACAAAAACTTTCAACACAGAAGACGTTTGGTTTAAAAGATAGAATTGAACTCTCTTGTTACCTGTAAAATTGCTCTTGGGTCAACCTAGTAATCCCTGTGAGATTTCACTATGATATATGATTATTTGTCACCTCGTATTTTTGTGTTGTACATTATACATGCTTCTTGCAAATAACTGTCAGTAATACTGCACCACGCTCACATTTAACTGAATAACACACTCCCTTAGCTCCCGATTCACCATCTTTACTCTTATGGGTTTGCATACCCACTCATTATTTTTTTGGGGGTATTATATTCTCCCGACTTATCCTTTATTCTGACTGCAAATCATATCTATATTTCCACTTCGTTAACGTGTCGGATCGTGACCTATATCAAGATTAATCATTTGTATTGTACTTCCGTGAAAAGTACCGCGAGTCTATCTTCACTTTTCATGAACCACGTGATCGTAACCTCATGAAATGATCAAACGCGGTCACCGCGTTACCGTCCTGACCGGCGTACACGAACAGACTACCATCGAGCGGACCCCGCGAAGATCTTTCAGGTTAGTCCACAGGCTATCTCAGTGCTAACGCGTTAGCTACCTGGTTAATTATCTCCATTCCAAACGTGTCACCGCGGTAATATTTCCTTATAATCTTTTTCACCTACAGAGTTGAATCGTGCTAATTTGACTATTAAAACATGTAAGAGACGCTTCATGAACCCTGATTTTTACACGGGCATGTGGTTTTTTAAGGTGACAACCTAATTCTGCACGTAGCGAGAACACAAACCCGCCGTTTTAATATATCGCACACACCCCACCATACACAGACCCACATACCATTATTTCTGACAGGCTGTTTGTTTATGTTTTATCATTATAGTGTCCTTCCCTGATAAAGGGCCGAATAATGGGCCCGAAATGCATTGGATCTGTATAAAGGATTGTGTTATTTGTTGAAAAAGGACAAAAAAAACGAATATCAAACATATGATATGGAGACCGTTTATAAATCATTTGATGAATAAATATCAGCTAATACTCAAAGCGGTGTGTGAATCCTCGGTTCCTAAAGAGGAGAAAAAGTGTGCACATAAGGATGGGACCAGTGGTCCACTGGCCTCACAGTTGTAATACAGCAAAATCCTCACTCCCCCAGGTCCCAGATGGTCGGAGGAACCGCCGTCTTGCTTCTGTCTGCTTTTGGCGCCAAAGACCGGAACTTTTGCCAATTGCAATGAGACTGAGCATCGGCGATTGAATTGTTCATCCTAGGGATATGCCTGGCTCTAAAAACAATATTCAGCTTGAGGATTTGCAACATAAAATCTCTCAGTAATTGAAGCACTCTCACATCTCTTGATTTCTGCCCATTGACCAAACTTACCACTGCCATGTTGTCGATGTGAAACAACACGCAACGGTCCTTGAATTCCTCTCCCCACACCTGCAATGCCACTAGTAGTGGAAAGAATTCCAAGAAGGCGATACTGCGCCCTTGTTCTGACCAATGTTTCGGCCAACTCTCAGCGCACCAGCGCCCTTCCCAAAACAACCCAAAGCCTTGAGCCCCTGCCGCGTCCGAAAAAATCTGGACTTGCCAAACAGTGTTGTCTTCCACAAAATTAATTGACACACCATTGAATTCGTCTAAGAACCTCAGCCAAATGATCAAATCCTCTTTCACCTTGTTGGACAATCTTACATGGTGATGCGGCAAAGAAGCCCCCGACATAGCAAGACCAAGCCATCTGCAAAAAGTTCTCCCTGCTCTCAACACCCTGCATGCAAAATTGAGGTACCCCAAAAGCCGCTGAACCTGTCTGAGTTGCAACTTGTTTTCACCCAGAACTTCTCTCAAAAATGACCTGATCTCTTGCACCTTGGCCAATGGCAGCTTAGCCACCATAGCCTCCGTATCAATCTCAATGTCTAAGAAGACTAACTGTGACACAGGGCCTTCCGTTTTGTCTGGGGCCAATGGCACACCAAAATCGCCTGTCATTTCTTGAAAACATGCCAACACTCTAGCACATTGCCCACTCCCAGCCTGACCAATAAACAGAAAATCATCCAGGAAGTGGCAAATAGCTTCATGCCCAGACTTGCGTCTCACACACCATTCCAGAAAGGTGCTGAACATCTCAAAAAGAGAACAAGAGATGGAACAACCCCTGGGCAATACTCGATCCACATAGAACTTCTCCTCAAAATAGATACCCAGCAGCTCAAAGTCCAATGGGTGTATGGGCAGCAATCTAAAAGCCGCCTGAATGTCACACTTTGCCAGTTGGGCACCCACACCCGCCAGGCGTACCAAATGCAAGGCGTCATCTACCGAAGCATATGACACCGCCGTGTCATCTGCGGAGATGAAATCATTTACAGAATGTCGTTCAGGCCAGGAGAGATGGTGAATGAGACGAAACTCACCTTGGGCTTTCTTTGGTATGACTCCCAAAGGGAAGATCATCAGGTTGGACAATGGACAGCTACTAAAGGGACCTGCTATTCTGCCCAGCTCCAACTCCTTAGCCAACTTAGCTCTAACAACCTGGGGTAACTCCTTTGCAGATTTTAGATTATTGGCCCAACGCTGCAACCAAGGACCTTGGTATCCAATCCTGAATCCCACCCGAAATCCCCAAAGTAGTTTAACTGCTGCTGTCCTATCCGGGTATTCCCCCAACCAAACCCTCAACACCTGAAGTTTAACTGGAGTATGCACCTTTTGGTATAAGAGGTGGAATGGATCCCCTGCCTCTCTGCCCTCTTCCTTGCTCCCCCTGGTGGTGGTTTGGAAAACACTGGAAAATGGCTTGACGACCCCCACACTGGGCGCACTCGTGTTTGAATCTGCAATACTGACGGACACAGGTACCCCTGTTAAATCCCCAACACGCTCCTGTGGCAGGCAACTGTCCCCTCCCTGACCCACCCGCCCCCAATGGAACAGGACACTGGAGAATGTTAGGCGAATAAGCAGTTTCTACGGGAGCAAAGAAGAAACCCTCCACCTCCAGGACACAGAAGCAAGAATGCGAAATATAACACACTCCTGTCTACTGTCCCCTAAAGGTATGAGGGAATTACCCAAGGAGTGTCCACCACTCTCCTTATACGAGGGGTCGGCTGGTAACAGAAGGAGTCTCAGGTGGTGGTCCATGCTAGGAAACAAAACCAAGTTATACAATGTAATAAGCCCACTGTTACTCTGACCACACTCAATGAAATATTGACATGCGTGATATTCCAGGTATTCTTACCCCAACTGCAGGTCGGGCGTGCCTTATCGATGAGTTCAGGTAAGAGGAAATGCAGGAGACCCAGTAACAGGCCAGAATATGCAGAACTCACGAAAGACTCACACACCAGACACCAACAGAACAAAATAATAATGGGAGTGAGGTGCACCAACCGGCTGTAAGGGGCGGAACAGCAGAGCTGTACACACTCAGGAGGAGAGACACCCGGCCCGAGGGACATCTAGGGCGGGGCGCTCACTCTCAAAGGTTTCTCAAATAACAGGGAAAGGAAAGGATGGGTTAAAGCCCCACTGTGGGAGAAAAAGAAATGTGACGAGATGAAGACGCCCGCAAAATGCGTGAGGAAAGGTAGGGTAGTCGCAAGCGCTTGCTCGCGTACAGATAAAGAAATGCCGAAGACCGGCAGAGACTTTTTCACAGATCACTCGAGGAGCGGGAACCAGCAGGGCAAGGTGGCGGTGTCAAACGAAGGCAGGAATACTCCAACGATAACCGGAGGGCTCTGAAGAACGCCAAATAAGACGCGAGTAGGAACCAGGAAGTGGAGAGGGGGGTGTGGTCCCAGGAAAGGAAGCCAAGCAACGGCCATTGACTGCCGCGCCTCCTTACTCTCGTTAGGGAGCGTCCACAATTGCCTTGCACCAAGGGTTAGGGATATGGGCTAAAATCGTACTACCTGCAATCACACACGTCAATGCTTCTAACTCCTAACAGTACCCCTCCTCAAAGGCCTATTCCCAGGACCAGGCTTGGAGGGATGGAGTCTGTGAAATTGCCTGATCAATCTGGCTGCATGTATGTTTTCAGCAGGCTCCCAGGATCTCTCTTCTGGGGGGTATCCTACCCAATCTATGAAGTACTGGAGTTTGCCTCTAGATTTCCTGGAATCCAGAATTTTACGGACTTCATATTCAGCTTCTCCATCGATCTGTTCAGGTGGGGGAGGAATTTCAGGGACAAGGGGGTATGTATTTTTTGAGTAAGGAACTGTGGAAAACGGGGTGTATTTTCATGCATGGAGGTAGTTGTAGTTTCAGGGTGACAGGGGATATGATTTTTTCTATAGGAAAAGGACCTATAAATCTGGGTTGAAATTTCTTAGAACCTTCCATTCTAAGATTTCTCGTGGACAGCCATACTTTCTCTCCTATCGTGTACATGGGTTCTGTTCTACGGTGTTTATCAGCTTGTTTTTTCATAGCCTCTTTGGCTTTGCCTAGCTCTGTCTTTGCTGATTCCCAAACTTCCTTAATGAGGGCATGGTGTTCATCTATTGCGGGCACAGATGATTCATCTTATTATAACACGATAGGAATCATTCTAGGGTGTTGTGCATGCAAAAAGAAAAAAGGAGAGACATGTGTAGCGGAGTGGCTGGAATTATTGTAGGCGAATTCTGCCACGGGTAGGTCTTGAACCCACGTGGATGGAAGAGATGTTAATAAACAGCGCAAGAACTGTTCTAAAGTTTGATTGGTCCTTTCTGTTTGCCCATCAGTTTGAGGGTGATAAGAAGTGGAAAGTCTGTGATCGATACCCAGAATGGAACACAACCCCCTCCAGAACTTTGAGACAAACTGGGGACCTCTATCAGAGATTATGACTGTGGGTAAACCATGTAGCTTTACTATATTGTTCAAGAAGACAGATGCTAGATCTTTGGAGGAAGGTACTTGCTTCAGAGGAATGAAATGTCCCATTTTGGACAATAAATCTACTACAACAAAGACTGTGGAAAAACCTTGACTAGGGGGTAAATCAGTCATAAAATCCATACTGATAATGTGCCAGGGTGATGAAGGTATGGCTATGTGTTTTAAGAGCCCTGTAGGTGCACAATGCGAAGCCTTTTGGCGAGCGCAAGTTGAGCAAGCCTGTACATAAGCTAACACATCTTTGGACATAGATTCCCACCAAAACCATCTATGACATAGTTCATTCGTTTTACGACTGCCAGGATGACCAGCCAAGGTGCTGCTATGACACCATTCTATGATCTTTTGTCTCAAAGTGGAAGCAGGAACAAACAGTTTGTTTTCATGATAATACAACCCTTCTCTGATGGTGTGCAGGGGATTTTGTAACCAGTCTTCAGGTGACATGTCTAGGAGAAGAAGTTTGATATCTTCAAGGAGGTTGTGGTCTTTTTCCCCCCACCCCAAGTATCTTGTTTTCAGGAATTATAGGAAGTGGTTGTGCCTCGTCAGTGCTTTTTTCATGACCGAGACGTGACAAGGCATCCGCTTTTCCCTGCTGCTTCCCAGGACGATAGGTGATCAGAAAATGATATTTGCTAAAAAATAACAACCACCTCATTTGCCGAGGCGTGAGGGCTCTTGCAGATTTAAAGAACTGAAGGTTCTTGTGGTCTGAATAAATGGTGACCACATGGGGGGAACCTAATAAATGATGTCTCCACTCCTGAAAGGACAATTTGATGGCCAACAATTCTCTTTCTCCTATAGTGTAATTCCTCTCTGCAGGTAACAAGGTTTTCGAAAAATAAGCTATAGGATGCATTTGTCCTGTCTCAGTGTCTCGCTGGGAAAGGATGCCTCCTACAGCATATTGAGAGGCAACCGCCTCCACAAAAAATGGTTGTGTGTTGTCTGCGTGATGAAGGATAGGAGCGGAGGTGAACTTGTCTTTTAAGTCACAAAAGGCTTGTTCTGTTTCGGCCGACCATAGAAAAGGCCCCCCTTTTTTCAGGAGTTTAGTTATCGGGGAAATAGACTAAGAAAAATGGTAAATGAAGCGCCGATAAAAATTGGCGAATCCTAGAAAAGACTGTATTTCTTTGACGGATTTAGGACTTTTCCAGTTAACCAAAGCCTCCACTTTCTTGGGATCCATCTGAAGGCCACTAGGTTTGATTGTGAAGCCCAGGAAGTCCACTTCTGTAATATGAAACACACTTTTATCCAATTTGGCGAATAACTGATTCTCTTGTAATTTGTTAAGGATCTTTTGGACATGTTCCACATGGTCAGTCTCATTCTGAGAGAATATAAGGATGTCGTCAATATAGACGATGACAAAAATATCGATATATTCTCTCAATATGTCATTAATAAAGTACTGAAACGCCACCGGTGCGTTACACAGACCGAACGGCATGATGCAATACTCATATAGTCCAGATTTGGTGCGAAATGCAGTTTTCCATTCGTCACCCTGCTTTACACGTATCAAATGGTAAGCACCTCTGAGGTCTATTTTGGTGAAGATTTTTGCACCTTTGATCTGGTCAAGGAGGACAGGAATCAGGGGAAGAGGGTATTTGTTTTTTATAGTGATTTTATTCAATGCTCTGTACTCCTGGCATGCCCTGAGCCCGCCTTCCTTCTTATCGATAAAAAACAGTGGAGAAGACACAGGAGAAGTAGAGTGTCTGATAAATCCCTTGGCAAGCATATCATCTAAATAGTCTTTCAGGTAATCATTTTCTGCGGGAGTCAGAGCATACATACGACTGCAGGTGCAAATCCGCTCCGGGTATTAAGTCGTTTCTGCGATCATAACTCTTATGCGGAGGTAATTTGGTGGCTTCTTGTTCACTAAAGACGTTTTTATACTCCGAATACTGTTCAGGTAATCTCAGGTCTGCCCCAGTTTGAACAGCACAATATAATGGGAGATCAGGTTCTCTGGCTGCTTGGTAACAGTGAGTTTTACAATACGGGGATATCAAGGTAACGGTTCTTTTAACCCAATCTATTGATGGGTTGTGTACCTGTAACCATGGTACTCCCAAAATGACACCGAAATTAGGTGCGTCTATTAAATCAAAGACAAGACTCTCAGAATGACCGTTATTAAAAACGATAACCAAAGGCGGGGTTTGATAACTTATCAACCCAGAAGATAACTCGGACCCATCCACTGCCCATATGAATTCAGGCTGTGGTTTAGCGACAAAAGACAGGCCAAGTTGTTTAGCGAGTTTGATGTCAAAGAAATTCCCAGTAGCTCCGGAGTCTAAAAGGACAGACATGTTGTATGGTTTTTTACTCATGTAAGTGAGTGTGATGGGTAACGTAAGTGTTTTACCACTAGTATTTTATTGGTAGAGATCTGTTGGGGTGTGTAGCTTGTGGAATTGACCTCTCTGTTCCTCAAGCTTTCTAGTTTTCCGAACTAGAAAGACTGCTGACGGATTGTCTTGGTGTCTTAGGGCGAACAGGACAGTCTTTAGCAAAATGACCCCCTTTACCACAGTACAAGCATAAGTTAAATCTTCTTCTCTTATCTTTTTCGTCTGTGGATAGAGGTCCTCGTATTCCCCCTATTTGCATGGGTTCTGGGGTATCTTTCGGTAGGGGTTTCTCGGTTCTGGGCAATATAAATCTGGGCACAATACTTCGAGTCTTTTCCCCTTTTCTCTCATGCAGTCGATGATCTAATTTAACTACAAGATCGATAAAGGGGGCACAGTTTTCCGGTGGGTTAACTATTTGTGAGAGTAAGTCTTTTAACTCATCACATAACCCACGGTAAAACAAGGATGTTCGCTTATCTTCTGGCCAATGAGTTTCCGCCACTAAACAATTGAAATTAGTAATGTAGGACAGGAGGTCTTTGGAGCCCTGTTTAAGATTGAGCAGCTCTGTATCGCTTGCTTGCATATACGAATGTTTAGCGAAGAGGCTTCTCATCTTCTCCTTAAATTGCTCGAGATCGTATAACAAGGGATCATTATTCTGGATAAAGGGTACTGCCCATTCCGCTGCATTCCCCGCAAGATAGGAATTTATGAAAGCCACTTTGGCAGAGTCATCAGGAAAAGAGGCTGCTTTGCATAGGAACTGGAGTTGGCATTGGTTCATAAACACATTATATTTAGTGCTATCCCCTGTGAATCTTTCGGGCATTGCTAAAGGAACAGGGCTAGGGGTATTCACAGTGACTTGAACGGGGGGAATGGTAGCATCACCACTAGCCCCTTTTTCTGTTTCAGGAGGAGCTAGAGTAAATCTGGCTGGTTGTATATAACTTTTGCGAGATTTAGGGATTGTACCGGTGTCTCTCTCGCCTGTTCTTAACTGATGTACCTCTGCCAGTAATCTTTGATTTTCTGCCCCCAATCTGCCTACTTCTGACTGAAGGGCCACTAATGCAGTAGTGAGTTCCTCCATGGTATGAGCCTTGAGGTTAAGGTCAGTAGCACCCAAAGAAGGGTCAGGATTCATCTTCGCTCGGGGGAAGGGTATTTCGTGGGCTTGACTTTCTGTTAGGCGAATAACCAGTTTCCACGGGAGCGAAGAAGAATCCCTCCACCTCCAGGACACAGAAGCAAGAATGCGAAATATAACACACTCCTGTCTCCTGTCCCGTAAAAGTATGAGGGAATTACCCAAGGAGTGTCCACCACTCTCCTCATACGAGGGTTCGGCTGGTAACAGAAGGAGTCTTAGGTGGTGGTCCAGGCTAGGAAACAAAACCAAGTTATTCAATGTAATAAGCCCACTGTTCCTCTGACCACACTTAATGAAACATTGGCATGCGTGATATTCCAGGTATTCTTACCCCAACTGCAGGTCGGGCGTGCCTTATCTATGAGTTCAGGTAAGAGGAAATGCAGGAGACCCAGTAACAGGCCAGAATATGGAGAACTCACGAAAGACTCACACACCAGACACAAACAGAACAAAATAATAATGGGAGTGAGGTGCACCAACCGGCTGTAAGGGGCGGAACAGCGGGACAGTACACACTCAGGAGGAGAGACACCCGGCCCCGAGGGACATCTAGGGCGGAGAGCTCACTCTCAAAGGTTTCTCAAATAACGGGGAAAGGAAAGGATGGGTTAAAGCCCCACTGCGGGAGAAAAAGAAATATGACGAGCTGAAGCCGCCCGCAAAATGCGTGAGGAAAGGTAGGGTAGTCGCAAGCGCTTGCTCGCATACAGATAAAGAAATGCCGAAGACCGGCAGAGACTTTCTCACAGATCACTCGAGGAGCGGGAAACAGCAGGGCAAGGTGGCGGTGTCAAACGAAGGCAGGAATACTCCAACGATAACCGGAGGGCTCTGAAGAACGCCAAATAAGACGCGAGTAGGAACCAGGAAGTGGAGAGGGGGGCGTGGTACCAGGAAAGGAAGCCAAGCAATGGCCATTGACTGCCACGCCTCCTTACTCTCGTTAGGGAGCGTCCACAATTGCCTTGCACCAAGAGTTAGGGATATGGGCTAAAATCGTACTACCTGCAATCACACACGTCAATGCTTCTAACTCCTAGCAGAGAAAGGGCCGATATTGGATGGGCAAACCACTAGCTGTATGTATTGTAGCCGATACCTGATGTCCCGACATCCATTGGAGCCACAGCTCCTGATCCACCTTACCCCATGGTTTATCGTTGAACAAGCTCATTCTAGCCCTCAACTGTTCATCATAATTCAACCAGGCATAGCCTCCCGCCTGAAAATGTGCCCTCCTGATGATATCAATGTACTTAAATATTGCCACCGCCCGCTCTGAATACCGCTCACAATAAACACTTGCATATATGATGAAAGCAGCCGTCCAATTTTCGATGGTCTTTGGCACTTTGGGGCGGCGAGACAACTCTAATTCCTCCTCCTTTGATCCCTCCCTAGCCTGCAAGTCCCTATGCAATAGACGGAAAATGTCTATGTAGTCGTGACTCCAAATTCTCTGTCTTGTCCTCTGTGACAAATGCATGCACAGAGGCATGGCCACCCCCATATAAGGTAACTTGGTGCGACCACACCCCTGAACCTCACCCGACACAGAGGTACCCATGGAGCAGGCAGGACTAGCACCACCAACCTGCTCCAAGTGACCCCCAGACCCTTCTGTATTTGACTGTGCTGTTTCTTGCGAGGTTGTACCCCCACCACCTTGCACCAACACCCTCCCGTCAGGCCCACACTCCCTTGGCTCCACACTTGAGCCGCCCACCACAGGCCACATCCACGCAGACCACCAGTCTTCCTTACCTGATGGCAGCTGTGAAGCCCTTTGTTGAAACTCCTTCAGACCATCACACTGATGATTACCGCCACGTCGACTCAAATTCGTAGAGAAAACCGCACCAGTTCTCTGAAACACACTAGAAGATGTGAGATGACCCCCCCTGACTCCCAAATCATGCCCGCTCCACCCAGAAGCCGCCCCCTGCCACCCATTCCCTGAAGTTATCCACATTTTCATCAAATTCAATATAATCATCCTGAACCATATGTAAATTTTAACTTGTGCTAGGCATTGCACCATCGCCAATGCCGCCATCATAACTTATCCAATTGGACACAGGCCTCTGACTGGAGAGCCCCGCCGATGATGCCCCAAAATCAGCACCAGATTTGCTACGGAACTGGTGAACAGTATCTAAAGACGCACTGTGCTTCGCCAAACCAGAAACTGAACTCTGACCAAAAGACCTGTGATCAACATCCGCTAACAAGTTCCAGCCGCTCCAGCTAGGAACCGCCTTTAAATTACCAAGTACCGGGGATCCTTCTGCTCTGGAAAAAACCTTCTTGTGCAAGTTTACATGTTTGACCCGCACCCCTTTGCCATTGATGCGGACCCTTATGCGAATCAAACTGCACCTGAGGGCGATGCGGAGGTGGCCTGGACTCCGGATAAACCACCACCACATCACTGTCTTTGAGTACAGCAACCTTCTCCCTCAGCCCCTCCCCCCAATAAGAACAGTCACCAGCCCCACAGGCCCTCAGGCCCAATTCACCCTGTTGATCCTCATCGTGCTGAGAGTCCGCCATGTCCTCACCATGCCAGAGCTCCACGCCTCCAACGACTTTTCGGTGCCCTCCAGCTTGAGGCAGCAATACCCTTTGAAATCCTGATCTCTCCTGTGTCTGACCGTCGATAGCAGGTGGCGCTGTCTCACACCTTTCAACAACTGCATCCCTCAACTAGACCTCCTGACAACTGCCTTTGTCGCTGTCACTGGAGTAGTCCACCAGCGCAGTAGCCGGCTTCCCCACCGAGGGAGCCGGTATCCACATGACTGTCCATAGCACCCACAGAATATGACAATGTGTTAATTCTTTCAGGGCAAATCTCTTCCTGCCTTAAAGTAACACCTGACACCTGCGGAGCCACACTGTCCTCCTGGCAAAACTCACCGCTCCTGGGATCCATTAACAATGCCATATGCTGCTGCCTATTTACCAATGGCATGCCAGCCCTTCCACCATGCTTTCCTGCTCTCTTTCTGCCCTGAGGTACAGAAACCAATTGAGTTTGCCTCACAAAAACCGGGGCTTAGGAAGAGCGAAGCGTCGCTCTCTTCCACCTAGAATTCCTGCCTGCAGAGCGCGCTCTGCGTGATTTAAAGGGGGCCACAGAAATCTCACCTTCCTTGTCTGAGGGGTGGCTCACCTTTGTCATGCATGCCCCCACCGCACAACTCACCCCCTCAGCTGCCAAGCGACGCGGCCGTTTCTCTGGAAAAACTCCTTCCTCCAGAGCTCCAGGGCGTGAGAGGTTGCTGTGCCCCACCGCCACCAAGGCGCGTTTTGCCTCCTTAGCAATTTAGTCCGCCAACATCTTCGAGCTTCTTCACAGGAAAAATGTTCTTTTCTTCCCAAAATGTCAGAATGTATACCACACTGACTTGTGAACACACACCAGCCGACAAAACGACTTCCGCCACTCGTTTCCGCTGACCAGCTGATTCCAGTCAAATTCTGACAGGATTTCGCCAGCTGACACAAAAACGACACGCCGCCCTCCTCACTCGCATCGAGTGACGTCTTGTTCCCGCCCAGATCGGGACTAGGCCCCACCCACAACCCCAACCGACCAATCACCTCCTGTGGGAGGTCGCATTGTGCGAACCATCCCAGGGGGACATCGGCGCATGCCAAGTCCCCCCGGGACCCATTCTGCAGATAGTAGGATCCTGGAAGAGGCTATATACTTAGGCATACTTTTACGAGCTAAGGTTGAAGATATTATAGACATAAATCTTACCCCCATAATTGGTAAAATTAAGAATGATATGTGCCGCTGGGATAATCTAAAGCTATCTATAATTGGCAAATATAACCTGATTAAAATGATGATACTGCCTAAACTGTTATACATCTTTCATACCATTCCCCTCGAAATAAACAGTACATGGTTTAGGCAGATTGAAAGGGAGGTTCCTAGATATATATGGTCCTACCAGCGAACACGCAGATTGAATACATACTTATCTCTTCCTGGGGAAAGGGGTGGTCTTGGCTCACCTAATTTTAATTGATATTATTTAGCAGCTTCTTTACAATATTATTGGCCTTCATTTGGGTTTATGAAAAAGGAAGATATTGATATTGATTATAATCATGTGCCCTCAATATTTGATAATTTTATTGGCTAATAGGCCAATGGCTGTCTGTTAAAAATATATGAACCTAATTACTTCAAAGAGGCTTGCTTTAAGACTCTAATAGCAGCATATCGAAACTGGGCGGGGTCAGGCAAAGAATAGGGTTTGGTAGATTTAGTAAATATACACCATTTAATGATAATAATCATGTACCGGAGACATTAGCAGATGAGTACCTACAAAGGTGGGAGAAAGCAGGGGTCTTTAAGATAGGCGATCTTTTGACTGGGGAACATATTGCCTCTTTTAACATAGTTAGGGACAGATTTAATATTAATCGTCAGGAATTTTTAAAGTTTTTAAAAATAAGGGATTTTCCCCTTAAAAAGGCTGGCGGGCAGTTGGGTTCTCTGTGATTCCATTGATGGAAGTCCTAACTGGTACATCCGGTTTGTCAATTTCATCTCTGTACAGTACATTGTTGGAGGATGTAACAGATGATCTTGAAAAGCACGTATTGAAATGGCAGGTCAGGGTAGATGTGGTTGATTCATGCCTTTTGAAATCAATAGAAATGACAAAAACGGTATTATGCACTGCAAACTTGTGGGCACAACATTTTAAGACTATTTTTAATTTGTATATTAGGCCGGCAAAAATTGTAAAGTGGAGATTATTGCCAACCCCATTCCACCAACCATTTCTGGCGTTGGTTTACCTTCACACTGCACCATTACGCTCCCTGCTTCCCCCAGCGCTCAGCAGCGTGATCCACCCCTAAAGCGGAAACGAGGGAAATCTAAAAACGCTCTTGTTGTGCCACCTGAGGCACCAGACCCTTTGGGAGAAAAGATGGAGGCCCTTTTTTTTGCTCGGATTGAGCCCATACTCATTGGTATTGCAAAGGATATCGTGGACACTTTGAATACCTGCCTGGAAGGACTTTTAAAGAAGTGCTCACTTCTGTATAGACTTGTGCACGATCATACCTTGCATTTAAAAGTACATAATGTGGGGACCAAAGGGATTGGTACCAGTGGTAAAGAGGGGGTTAAAATAGGGGATCCGGGACCACTTTACAGTGAGGTGGTGCAAGCTAAAGGTAATGATAGGGCGAGGGATCTTACAACCTCCCATAAAGGTTTGGAGGTAACCCTACCACACCCTACCACTCCGGCCCGCCCAATTGAACAATCTAACGCTCCCATTAATAAAAGGGTTAGACCTAGTCAGGTCAACCTGGATTTACCACCCGAAGCAGCCCCACTTGTTGCCATCTTCACTGGGGTTCCCCCACTTATAGAGGGCGAGCTTGAATCCGTCTCAGACCTCATGGCAAGGGCTCGTTCCTGGTGTGACGATGTTTGTTGTGGGGCTATCATCTCCGACAGGATTATCTTTGCAAGGAGGGTGGGCTGGATAGGGAGGCGCCCAAAGTCTGACCATGGGAGACTGTGTCTTAATCCATTTTGATAGGTCTGACTTGGCGGATAGATTGTTCTGGGATGGCTCACACATTTCAGTAAGAGACCAATTGAGACCAGTCCCCTTTTTGTTCTTTTTATCCCCCCTTAGTAAAGTCTCATGGTGACCACGGACTACCTATACGGAGGCGGGGGTTAATTCCAGCACCTAGAGGGATTTGTTCAGATGTGCATGATCATTTTAATACCCTAAGGACAGACACTGTAGCCCTGGCACCTATTTCCCATCCAGCATTTTGCCCCGTTGTGGGTCGCGGGCCGGCCCTGAGTAACCGTTTTGCCCCTCTGTCGGGTCTAGAAGAAATTGATTGACTGGCAGATATATATATTTTTTTAAACTCTTTATTCATGACTGTATCAGTTATTACATGTTACGTTCAATCAATTTACATTCAATCAGTCTTTTCACTTTTTCAAACATTAACTGTCGGCGAATTTACAATCATTCATTTTCTTTTTTGTCCTGCCTTGTAACTTCCAGTGTATCATTCTATTATAGCAGTTATCCTTTGCGTTCAAGTTACAATATCGCCTGTTGATTTAACTCTATCCTGGCCCCTTCCCTCCTCCCGCCCGTCTCCTAGCCGTGCCCCTGTGTACACTCTGCAATTCTCGGTACATTGACTTTATCCTGTTCAGAAAATGTATCAGTAGTTGGCTGGGTTAACCTGTGTACCCTGCATTTACGTCCTCTTTCACCATCATTCTGCATTCTGTGTGTGCGATCATGTGTTGTTCCCTTGTGAAAGTTCTAGGTCTATACCCTCCATCTCTATCAACATTCGTTCCCATTCTTGCGCTATGGGATATTTACGGAGCTCCTTCTCCTCTTCCCTACGCAGGGCCGCAGTTTCCGCTCTGCCCCATTTTAACAAGTCAGAACGCCATATCTCTACACTCGGGGGTCTGGCCGATTTCCATCTCATAGTTATAACCCTGAGTGCCAACAAAAGGGCCAGGTCCAAGAGCTTCAGTTGTGCTTTGGGGGTCTTAGGTCTCTTCCTGTGTCCTATCAGGCAGGGTAGCGCCCCCTCAGGGATTTGCAGGGCTGTGACAGTGTGTAGTGTGTTTCTGACCGTCACCCAGTAGTTGCTTATTCTCTGGCATGTCCACAACATATGGAGGATGCCAGCCTCGTCCGCTTGACATCTGGGACAGTTGTGGGGGGAGGCAGGGAACATTCTGTGGAGCCTTTGGGGGGTGAGATACTCCCTGTGTAATATCATGGCCTGTATAAATTTGAATGTGACGTTTCTGGACACTCTCCTGTGGTGTTCTAGGATAATCTTCCATTCCCCGTCTGTTATGGCCTCCCCTGTGTCCATAACCCAGGCATCCCTCAGTGTGGTAAGGGGCAAAGCAGCGTGTTCCCTAATGCCCACATAGAGCCATATTACTAGGTGTCCCCCCGTCCCCATATAGTGGAGGAGATGTACCAGTTCATGTTTTTCTGGCTTGGTGCATTGCGGAGCCCATGTACGTCGTACATAATGAGTCACCAAGGCGTGTAGAAGGTACATTCGTAGTGGGGCTCCTGTGGACTCTGCGAAGGAGACATGATCCATCAGGGTGTCATCCCCAAACAGGTCGCCCACTCTATCCACCCCCGCCTCCGTCCAGGGCTACAACCTCCGTTGTGTCAGACTTCCCTGCGGTGTTGGGAGCCCTAACAGGGGAATGTTGTCTGCATAGGGAGTGGTCCCTGCTGTGTACGCCAATGCCTTTCGCCAGCACCGCAAAGCAGTGAGTAGCAGGGGGTGGCAGTCTCTGGGAATCTTGGCAGCGGGCAGCAGAAGGGAGTGTAGTTCTCCGCGCGCTAGCCTGTCTTGTCTAAAAGCGATCTCATGGAGGTTCCTACCCGTCACCCAACATGTCAGCCATTGTAGTTGGCATGCGTAATAATAACCTCGTAGATCTGGCATACCTAGGCCTCCCTGTCTGATATTCAACTGTAGTTTTTTGAGCTTTATTCGGGGTCTTCCTCGACCCCATATGAGGGTGACCAATAATGTATTCAGTGTGGCAAATATTTGTTGTGGGAGTATACAAAGTAGTACAGTATCCGGGGGAGTAGGACCATCTTTGAAATCGCCACTCTACCCATGACAGACAGGGGCAGGGACGTCCAAAAGTTCACACTACCTTGAAGACCATTGATTGCCCTCCATACTTTACCCTCAATCTGGTCTTCCTGACTTCGATAAACATTAATGCCCAGGTATTTAAATGTGGTCGGTGCTATTTGGATCTCATAGGTACCAAACTGTATATGAAAAGGTCATTGTCCTTCCCGGAAGTAGAAGCCTAGGGATTTTGATGGGTTTATGGCCAGGCCAGAGATATTCTCAAAACGTTCAAAGATGGTTGCTAAGTTTGAATGGTTTCAATGCAAATATTGGAGGAACACTAATATATCGTCGACATATATGGAGATCAGATTATGGGTTCCTCCAACTGATATGCCCACCTAAGCCGCTCAAGTTGGGAGTGCGATTGCCAGAGGCTCGAGTGTGAGTACGAACAGTAGCGGTGACAGCGGGCAACCCTGCCGGGTGCCCCTGTAAACGTCATAACTATCCGAGGTATATCTGCCTGTGCGTGCTCTAGCCGTTGGGTTCGTATATAGCAAACAAATCCACTTTATCAGGGTATCAGGGAAGCTGAAACATCTTAGGGCTTCAAACATAAAGCCCCACGTCAGGGAGTCAAATGCCTCCCGGAGGTCCAGGGCAATGCAGCCGGCGTGTGGCAGATCTAGTGGTGTGGCCGACATGAGGGCATGGAGTCGTCTCGTATTCTGGGAAGTGCTCCTCTCTGAAAGGAAGCCACATTGGTCTGGATAGATCAAGGCAGGGAGATGGGCTTGTATACGCAGGGCGATAGCTTTGCTAAGTATTTTATACTCGGTGGGGAGCATTGAGAGGGGTCTGTAGTTACTTACATCAAGGGTGTCCCTGCCAGGTTTCGGAATGGATATTACCAAAGCCTGCATGATAGTGGCGGGTAGATGACCGACTTCATAGGCAGTCTTGTATATTTTCTCTAAGATGGGTACTAGCGTTTCAGAGTAAGTTTGATAAAATTCCGCAGGCAGTCCGTCCATGCCAGGGGTTTTGCCCCGGTTAAGGGAGTGAATAGCTACTTTTATTTCCTGCTGCGTTATGGGTCTGGCTAGTTCAGTCTGTACCTCCCGGGTCAGGGTTGGGATAGGCAGTTCCTGTAGGAATTCCATCATATCGTCTCCAGCACCCTCAAGGGGGGGGGGCATATAGCCACTCCAGGCGAACCTTAAACACAGTGTTAATTTCCAACTGCCTGTTTCGTCTCGTATGTTCGTAATTACGGGGATGTCGGGAGTATCACGGATCAGGCGAGCCAGTAGGGCTCCAGATCTATCCGCTTCCGCTTGCTGGCGCCTCAAATAGTCCCCATAATCCATAACCCTCAAAGTTTCCAGGAGTTCTGCATGTTCTATGTTCCATAATTGTAAGTCTCCTTTGCGCCCAGGGTCTATTCCCGCTGCAGTCTCCAGTTCCCTCAGGCGGTTCTCAACCTCGCAGAGTTTCCCATGAATTTCTTGTCGGGCACCCACCAATCGGCAAATTTAATCCCTTCTTATCACAGCCTTCATAGCATCCCACACCACCAGGTTCGAAGACGTGGAGCCCCAGTTTTCCCTGAAATAATTATTTAGCATGTCAGAGAGGTGTGTGCGGAAAGGGGCATCTTCCAGTAGTGAGGGGTTGAGCCTCCAAGTGGGCACTGGTGAAGGTACCCTTCCCCAATGTAGGTCAAGTGTTAGTGGTCTATGGTCCGAAAATATTTTGGCGAGATAGTCTGAGGACGTACACTTGGCCGTTAGGGAGTTAGTACATAAGAATCTGTCATGGCGAGTGTGTAGGTTATGCATTGGGGAGTAGTATGAATACTCGTTGTGTGTTGGATGTAATGCACGCCATACATCTGTCATTCCCCATCCCTGAAGCCACGTCCCAAACAAGTCGGTCATCCTGTGTACCCCTGTCCCCTGGAGGGGAGGATGCGATCTGTCTAGGTCCACATCCAATATCATGTTCCAATCTCCCCCCAGTATCCAGGGAACATCTATCCAGTCAGTTAGAGCCCATCCTACAGTTGCAAGGAACCTGTCCTGATCAAAGTTCGGGCGTAGATGCTTCCCAGGACTAGCATTGCACCGTCTAGTGTGCCCCTCACCAGGATATATCGCCTCACGTCGTCTACCTTCCTCTCTAGTTCCACGAATGGGGTACCATATCCTACCCATATGGTGGCCCCTCTGGAGAAGGCGGAGTACGTTGTGGAGAATACAGTTCCTCTCCATTTTTTCCGCAGTGTGTGTGCCTCGGACTGTGTTAGGTGAGATTCCTGTAGGAATACTATGTGCGCTTGCTGGTGAATTAAAAAGTCGTGTATTCTGTGTCGTTTTTGTACTGCACCTAGCCCCCGTACATTCCAGGTAACCAGCCTATATTTCCCTTTCTTATCAGCCATATCAAAGTACAGGTGTCACAATGTGTATCTTTTCATGTTGCAATATGTGTATTATCAGTGCTAGCCAGGAGACGGCTTCCACCCCTTCCCAAACTCGAACTCTAGAGGCGCAGCCTTGGAACTTTGCTGTGCCGAACCAAAATGTGTAAAACATAACCAAACAATCTACGGTGCATACGCTTTTGGGGGGTCGGCTAAGCATGCGCCGTGTTCAGAGAGCCATACTTATCTGCGCTGCCAGCTCAACGGCACCACTGGGAGAGTTAATATATAATCCTCAGTTACTGGTAGCCTTTTGGGGGGGGGAATTTCCTTCCCTACATAATGTTGTACCTCATTGCTTTGCAGGAATGTAGGGTGTGAGGTCCCTCAGTCGCAGTCAGCACGAAATAAACATATCTTGGTTGCATCTAGCCTCAACATACCAATATTTAAAAACATTCAGTTACCCCTGCTGTAGGTCCCCTCTCTCCCTCTGTACCCGGCTTTTTACTCAGTATACAATGGAAAGGATATCAATAGGTCCTAAGGTCTCAGGTCTCATCCATTTCAGTAATTACTCCTGGGCATTGTCTAGAATTTCATCCGCCGCTCTAGGTGTTACAGTCGGGAACAATACCATACTGTGCTCCGAGTCCGAGTGCAATGTGCTGTCCTCAGTGTCTGTATTGATTGTCTCTCGTTCCTCTCGGAAGGAGCCCACCATTGCGACAGCATCTTCCTGGCCTTTTTTCTGTTGGTAGGCAGTAGGTTTACGCTGTTTTGGTTCCGCACTCCGTGTGCTGGACATGTCTCCCGTGTGATCTGATTCATCCTTGGATCCGTTGACCGATGATCCTTGAGTCGGTCCCGGGTTCTCCTCGATGTCCATCACCTCCAGCCATTCTTCCACCACCGTGGGGCTCTCAAAGAAGTGAGTTTTATTGTCATGGATCACCTTAAGGCGGGCAGGAAATAACAGGGCATAGCGGAGTTTGGCTCTCTGGAGTCTCTTTTTTACCTCGTAATAGGAGGACCGTTGTTTCTGCACCAGGTTGGTATAGTCCGGGTACAATAAAATACGTTTGTTTTCATATTCGATGAGGGACTTTATTCGGGCCTGTCGAAGCAGCACGTCTCTGTCTCGATAATTGAGAATTTTAACAATCAGCAGTCCCGGTCTCGGTTGGCCAGCGGGAATCCTGTGAGCTCTCTCCACACAGAAGAATGGTGACAGGCCCTTCGTGGCCACGTTGTCTCGGAACCACTGCTCCATGAATTCAGTCGCATGGGCCCCCTCACTTCGTTCCAGAAGCCCAATGACGCGGATTTTATTGTGTCAATTGCGGGCTTCGGCATCCTCCACCCGTTCCATGAGAGATTTTACTTGGTGTTGAATTTGTTGGATGGAGTCGGTGTGTTCCGACACCATCGGGGCGAGGTCCGCCAGCTTTGTCCCTTGATCTTTAACTCTGTCCACCAGCTTGTCGTGGTCGGCTTTCAACAGTGAAAGATTAGTGGTAAGGGTGCCCACTTGTGTCTCCATCGTGGTCCTGGAGTCCCTGATTTCTTTGAGTATCAGGTCTAATTTGTCCATTTGTTGGTCATCAGAGAGGGTAGAGTTCAGTGTCAGTGGTGCGGATCCTCCCGGGCCTGTATCTAGATTATGTCCCGCAGGTGTCCCCTCCATACTGTCCATAACTTTCGCTCCCTTTCGGACCATGTTTCCCATCTGTGGGCCCACGCAGTGTCCGGGACTATGACGTAGGGCGGGCGCCTTCCAACCCCTATGCCACTTCCACTCGTGGTCATGTCCCAACTCCGTGTTCCCCCAAGTCTTCGGCGGGTAGACGACCCCTTTAGGAGGGTCCGGTCAGATCTCCTCCCCGCACGGGCCCGCAGTCAGCACTCACCGCTCTTCCCCCCGGTAGGGCACGAGGAACCGACCCGTAGGGTATGTATCCAGCCGTCACTGTCTCCGCACCCCCAGGTTTGGCAGCTGTGTTCCTCTTGCCCAGGGCGGCGACGATGGTCTTCTTCGCGCCCGGGCCCGCCACTCAGGGCTTGCTCACTTGTCCTCGCTAGGTGTGTGTCCGGTCGCCACTGTCTCTTTACCCCTAGCGTGGCAAAACTCAGGTCTGGCGGGGTTTTTTTTGTCTTCCCTCGCCATGGGCAGCATCGGGGGTCTTCCCCGTGCCCAAGCCCCCACTCAGGCCTTCTTCACTTATCCAACCATGCCATCTCGGCATCCATTTCCAGCTGAGGAGGGTTGAGGGAAGGCAGAGGGGAGTCAGGTCCGTCCTCCTCACAGTGTCGCCGTGCCTCACTCACCCTCCGACGCTCCACCAGGTCTCCGGTCAGGAATGCAAGCGCGGCGCGGCTGCCAGGCCTCCCTCGGTCTAAGTTCACTTCGCCAGGACAGAACGTCTCCCAAAGTTTCAGCTCACAGACCAGCGAAATCCTTTCGCAGAAATGTAGGATGGCTCCGGCTCGTTCACCCTTGCCTCCGACGTCGGCAAGGGCAATATTACAGGCTAGTGCTTCATAGCAGCCTCAAGTGGTACAAAAGGGGGTGGTAATGGATGGAGCATCTGAATCAATCAAACACTCACACCCAGTCAAAATATCTGGGTTTAATCCATCACCATTCTTTAGCCCACTCTGCCACCCCAGTTCAGACATGGCTATATGCAAATCAGTCTGACCCTGTGCCTCATGGGAACAGTCCAGCCGGAACTGCTAAGCCATGTCTTACCTGGACCGGAAACAAGCTTCCGGGGACCGGTTTCTGGCATTCCAGCCATCTTCAGCCCGGCTTGCTTGAATCCAGTGGCAAAGTGAGCAAGGGACTCACGTCTGAGCATACCCTGCCACACTTATGGCGGCCAAAAGCGGTACAAAAGGGGGTGGTGATGGACGGAGCATCTGAATCAATCAAACACTCACACCCAGTCAAAAGATCTGGGTTTAATCCATCACCATTCTTTAGCCCACTCTGCCACCCCAGTTCAGACATGGCTATATGCAAATCAGTCTGACCCTGTGCCTCATGGGAACAGTCCAGCCCAAACTGCTAAGCCATGTCTTCCCTGGACTGGAAACAAGCTTCCGGGGACCGGTTTCTGGCATTCCAGCTGTCTTAAGCCCGGCTTGCTTGAATCCAGCGCCCAGCAATCCGGTTACAGCCGTCTCTCGAGTCCCCGGCTTGCAGCGTGGGGCTAGGCCTCGGGCGTCCTCTCTCCGTCCGCTCAATAACCCGGACTCCTAGGACCTTCAAATTTTCACCGAGTCGTCAGGGGCTTTACAGCATCAGAATCATTCCTTTATCAGCGCATGCCATCCCCTTATCGCGGCTTTCAGGGTTTCTTCTCTCCCGGCGGCACCGGAGCTCTAGCAGACTCTGTCCGCAATCATGGCTTGCTAGCCACGCCCCCCATTGACTGGCAGATATGAGGCCTGTTCCCAAGGTTGGGTCCCCCTTTTTTGACGAGGGTATAGCTTGTAAAATCCTTAGTTGGAACGTGGCTGGGGTCAGAGTTAAAAGAGGAGATGACGCATGGGTTAGCTTTGTCAACAGCCACGATATTATAGCACTGCAGGAAACGTGGGACACCTCGCCTGGTTTCTGGTTGGATGGCTTCACAAGCTTTGCTGTTCCGGCAGTCCCTAGCATTACCGGTAGAGCCAAGGGAGGTCTTATTCTCCTTTTTTCATTAAAACTTAAGGGGGCTTTAAAATTAATCAATAGTAGCTCACCAAATCTTTTAATTGTGAAAAGCGAGGTTTCCCCTAGCAGGAAAACCTTCTTTATTAGTTTTTATAACTCTTGGAACAGGGATTATGATAATGACCATATCGCCACCCTGGAATCCTTTTTACTTTCAGTCGGTCAAGACAAATACACTAATAACGAGTGTGTCCTTTTGGGAGATTTTAATATTCACCCCTGCAATAACATGTGTAGCATAGGTGACCCCATGGGCCCTCCTGGTTTAGGGGCCAACCATTTTGAGCACACCAAGGCTGGAGAGGCATTGGAAGAGTTGCTAGCCAATTTTAACCTATCCGAACCAACGACCACGGATGGGAAGATGAGATAATTACCTACAAGGGTTCAGACCTTGGGTTTGTTATAGACTATGTTTTTGTGACCTCAGGCCTCCTACACAGGGCTGTTTTGTATGCAACAGTTGTTTCCCCGTTCAGTGATCATAATCCTGTTTTACTTGAGGTGAAGTGGGGGGATTCCATTGGACCCATGCTATGATATGATGCAAGATAAGGTCAGTGTTACGCCCCGTGGACCAGGGGAGAAGAATAAAGTGGGCAAACGTGGTCCCTGAAACGTTTTATGCAGACCTCCTCCCAAAAATTGAGGGTTACATGGCTATCTGTGGGGACCTGAGTGCTGCAAATCATGAAATAATGGGGGCATTTGAATCCATATGCACACATATCTCTACAGATCTGACGGCCAAACTAGGGCAGGGAGCAAATAATCACTGTCGATGGTTCGACACTAAGTGTTCAAAAGCACACAGAGCACTCATGTCAGCGCTTAAAAATAACCCTAGAGACAAAAGGGTCATTACACTGCTAAGGAAAGAGTACAAGCAAGTTATCAAACAACGGAAGGATGACATAACGGCTGCGGCTTGGTATTATCTACTTTCAGTAGATGTTCTCCGTAACAGTTGTTAATTTTGGACAATAATTAATGAGCCTTTTTTCTCAGACTCGGACAATTGTGTCACGGATTGCATCATCTCCGATGACAAATGGTTGAGCCGCTTTACAGCAGTCTACGTTGATTCGGACTCATAAGCCTCTGGTAATACATGGACAGTCCCTGAGGCTGGACTAGTAACCTTTAACGAAGCAGAGGTGGAGCTAACAATCTCAGAGTCAACTAAAAATAAAGTCTCAGGCCGGATGGGGTGCCAGCAGATTTTTATAAACATTCCCCGAAGCTCTGGGCCAAAATATTGTCTAACATATTTAACGCTGCAAATGGCAATCTGTTGCCTACCTCTTGGGCCACCTCAATTATAGTGCCGATCTTTAAAAAAGGCTGGCGCGATGACCCAGGGTGTTATAGACCCATATCCCTCCTAGATTCTGCAAAAAAATCCTAGGCAGAATCCTTCCGGTTAAGCTGAGGGACAGCATTGAGGGATGTGGGGGGCTATCAAACATCCAGTATGGGTTTAGGGAGAAAAGAGGTACCCTGGAGCAGTGCTCCAATTTGTACTGCTAATCGCCAAGTACACAGTAGCCAAGGAGGGGTCGCTTTTTTTGGCCTTTATGGACCTCTCCTCGGCTTTCGATTTGGTGAACAGGGCCAAGTTGTGGGCAATCCTTATGGAACTTGGCATAGATGGGGCACTAGGTAAATTTATGGCATCCCTCCATCAAGAGCTGTTCTCCTGAATCCGAGTCACTAATGAGGGAAGGTGTACATCCCGCTTTAAATCTATGCGTGGAGTGCGCCTGTGCTGTATTTTGGCCCCCCTCCTTTTTACCGTCTACATTCATGGCCTGGGTCGACAGTTGGAGGAGGTGGATGGGGACGTCCCGCGTATAGGAGACGCAAAGATTCCTGCTCTCCTATATGCGGATGACGCCGTCCTCATATCCCACACTGGCAATGGTCTGCAGCTTTTACTTGATGCCTTTGGGGCATTTATGGACAGGTTGGACCTAAAGGTGAATGCTAATATATCTCACACCATGGTGGTCGGATTCCATAGGAATAGGGGTAAATCAAAAACTTTCAAATGTAAGGGTGAGGTGGTTACCAGGGTAGTTGTGTTCCCATACCTGGGGGTACTTTTCGATGAGAGGGGCTCTTGGGGCCCTCAGTTAAGGGCAAGGAGTCTATCTGTGGCTAGATCAACAACGGCACTCATGGGGTTTACAAAAAGGCTGGGGGCCAGGCCTATGGAGGCCCTGCTTAAGGTCTATAACGTCAAGTGCATCTCAATCACGGTGTATGGGTCAGCCTTATGGGGACAAGTACATTTAGAGACAATCCAGAGGGCAGAAAACAGGTTTTTGCGTTCCTTGCTGTCTGTGCCCCAGTCGACTCCGACCTTTTTGACTCATGTGGAGTTGGGCTTGGATTATGTCACTAACAGGCTTAACCTGGCGCCATTAACATTCTGGCTTAAGATCTGGTTTAACAAGGAACTAACCCTTAATCACGCGATTTTAGCAGATGTAATGTCCTTAGACCATTCCCACAAAGTGCCATGGTTGGAGTATTTGAGAAAATCCTTTGAACATCTGGGACACCCGTACCTCTTCCTGTCACCATCCTGTATCAGGAAGGTGGATGTGAATTTTGTCAAAAAACATTTTATGGAAAGGGCAAGTCTAGACAGGGAGGAAAGGGAACTGTTGAAACCTATGTACGTTCCCATTATATGCTATTAGGCTCTACCTCACTCGAGCTATACCTTAGGATTGTCACAAAGCCATTTCATAGGTTTTTATAGGTAAAGTTTAGATTTAATTTGATTCATTTTTATTCGGACAATTATCCAACCTGGGTCAAACCAGATTCAGCTACCCCCTGCATTTGTGACCAATTTTCAACTCAATAGGTAAGTTGTGTATGCAGACACTGCTCATACATCCCCTGATGAGGCACTCCGGGGGTGATCAATACTTTGATTCACAGTATAAACAAAAAGCTTAGTTCATTAGTTGATTAGAAGGTTTATTCAAGTTCTTTGCTTTGATATTCACAGCATATCAAGAACAGCGTATATCCATAAGGTGCGTTAGTGAACTGTCTCCAATGCATTTCGGGCATGAAATGCCCTTGGTCACGGAGTGCTGTGGAGGAAGGCAAACGAGAATAAGGTGAGGGGGAGGTTCACGCGCTAAAACGTGATCAAGGCTTAACAGTGCGCTAGGTGCAGGGGTGTGAGTATTTAAATCGCCTGAGTGCTTACTCTAGTGCTCGATAGTAATATGTGAAGGAATGGGTAGTGTTGGAGAATAGACCGCGTGTGATTTAAAATTGACCGCGTGTGGTTTAAAAAGAACCGGGTGGTTGGCAAAAATAAAGTTAAATGCGCCTGTAGGAGACTTACTTCAGCATAGCGCGTAGCGGAGCCTGCTATCCTTCTGGTCCTACGATCGCTGTCAGGTGTGTTTGTGGGTGGAGGGTATTCATGCAGCGTGCTCAACAAAGATAAACGAAGGACTAAAGCAAGGAAGTCGGGATTAAGGAAGCCGAGGGCGGCAGTGTTGGAACGGGGTAATAAGACGTGTGAGGATGTGTGCAAAAGAGGTGAACAGTGTGGAACAGTGTAAACAAAGACTGTATTACAACAATGTATCAAACAAAGACTATATTACAGTGATGTATCAAAGATAACAACTGTATTCAATTCGATCGTTGAGACCGTAAGGTTTCAAGGTCTGCAGACGATAGATCCATTCAAGTTCTCGTTTCAGTAGTAGTTTATGGTTGTCAATTCCTTCTTTTTTTGTGACAATTTCCAGTACTATGAATTTAAGTTGTGCGATGGTGTGGCGTGATTCAACATAGTGCATGGCTACATTGGATTTTTCGAGTTTCAGTCGTATATGGACTTGTGCTCGTTTAGACGTGTCTTAATTTTACGTTCAGTTTTCCCAACGTATAATTTACCGCAAGGGCATTTTAGGGCATAAATCAAGTTCATGGAGTCACATGTTGCGTCAACCTGTAATTTAATGTTGTGGCCTTTCATGGGGTGTTGGATACTATTGCCTTTGATGACGCAATTGCAATGATTACAGTTGAGGCAGGGTTGGGTTCCACGGTGTTGTGAGAGACTTTCTGTGGGTTTTGATAGAATCTCTTTAATGTTCCTGCTTCGGGTATGAACGAAGATGGGTGGATTTTGGAAAATCCCCTGGAAGTCAGGTTCCAACTGGAGTATGGGCCAGTGTTTGCATATGATTTTTTTGTATGCAGAACTAGCTGTGGAGAATTTGGAGACAAGTACCATGCGTTGTTCTGTATCTTTACTGGTTTTTAACAGGCTGTCTTTCCTAGAGATTTTGTTCACACGAGTTTGTGCTTCACGAAGGATGCTGTCAGGGTATCCCCGATTGTGGAATCGGTCGCGCATTTCTCTGATGCGTGTTTCAAATGTGACTTCATTAGATACAATGCGTTTGACTCGCAACATCTGGGAAAATGGTAGGTGTTTCTTCAAAGAGCCTTGGTGGAAACTCGAAAAAGGCAAGGTATTATTGCTTTCAGTACTTTTTCTGTGGAGGTCGGTGACTGAACCTTGAGGTGTGACTTTAATAAGGACATCCAAGAAGGCAATGTCCGTGTCGCTGATTTGCCATGAAAGGTTGATCTGTGGGTCCTTGGTGTTGATCTCGGTCAGTAATTCATTGAGTGAGTCTTTAGTGTCGGACCACATGATGAACAGGTCATCAATGTACCGCACGTACATTTTAGAGTTTTTTTGAAAGATGGGGTTAGTGTATATGTAGTGATTTTCAAAGTTCTCCATGTATATATTCGCATACGTTGGGGCGGCGCATTGCATTTTTCCTGAGAGCATCCTTCGTGAAGCACAAACTCGTGTGAACAAAATCTCTAGGAAAGACAGCCTGTTAAAAACCAGTAAAGATACAGAATAACGCATGGTACTTGTCTCCAAATTCTCCACAGCTAGTTCTGCATACAAAAAAATCATATGCAAACACTGGCCCATACTCCAGTTGGAACCTGACTTCCAGGGCATTTTCCAAAATCCACCCATCTTCGCTCATACCCGAAGCAGGAACATTAAAGAGATTCTATCAAAACCCACAGAAAGTCTCTCACAACACCGTGGAACCCAACCCTGCCTCAACTGTAATCGTTGCAATTGCGTCATCAAAGGCAATAGTATCCAACACCCCATGAAAGGCCACAACATTAAATTACAGGTTGACGCAACATGTGACTCCATGAACTTGATTTATGCCCTAAAATGCCCTTGCGGTAAATTATACGTTGGGAAAACTGAACGTAAAATTAAGACACGTCTAAACGAGCACAAGTCCGACATACGACTGAAACTCGAAAAATCCAATGTAGCCATGCACTATGTTGAATCATGCCACACAATCGCACAACTTAAATTCATAGTACTGGAAATTGTCACTAAAAAAGAAGGAATTGACAACCATAAACTACTACTGAAATGAGAACTTGAATGGATCTATCGTCTGCAGACCTTGAAACCTTACGGTCTCAACGATCGAATTGAATACAGTTGTTATCTTTGATACATCACTGTAATATAGTCTTTGTTTGATACATTGTTGTAATACAGTCTTTGTTTACACTGTTCCACACTGTTCACCTCTTTTGCACACATCCTCACACGTCTTATTACCCCGTTCCAACATGGCCGCCCTCGGCTTCCTTAATCCCGACTTCCTTGCTTTAGTCCTTCGTCTATCTTTGTTGAGCACGCTGCATGAATACCCTCCACCCACAAACACACCTGACAGCGATCGTAGGACCAGAAGGATAGCAGGCTCCGCTACGCGCTATGCTGAAGTAAGTCTCCTACAGGCGCATTTAACTTTATTTTTGCCAACCACCCGGTTCTTTTTAAACCACACACGGTCAATTTTAAATCACACGCGGTCTATTCTCCAACACTACCCATTCCTTCACATATTACTATCGAGCACTAGAGTAAGCACTCGGGCGATTTAAATGCTCACACCCCTGCACCTAGCACACTGTTAAGCCCTGATCACGTTTTAGCGCGTGAACCTCCCCCTCACCTTATTCTCGTTTGCCTTCCTCCACAGCACTCCGTGACCAAGGGCATTTCATGCCCGAAATGCATTGGAGACAGTTCACTAACGCACCTTATGGATATACGCTGTTCTTGATATGCTGTGAATATCAAAGCAAAGAACTTGAATAAACCTTCTAATGAACTAATGAACTAAGCTTTTTGTTTATACTGTGAATCAAAGTATTGATCACCCCCGGAGTGCCTCATCAGGGGATGTATGAGCAGTGTCTGCATACACAACTTACCTATTACTTGTTGGTGTTTGGACGGATAACACCACCCTTGAGTGCACCCAGAACGCAACCCAAACGTTTTCCATAACGTCATTCAACTCAGCAGTGCATCCCCTATTTCTCTCCTTTTGTCAATTTTCAACTCAAGACACAATGCATTTTGTAATGCTCCTCTCGGACATCAGAAAAAAATGCCTGCGGCCTATCTTGAAGGAGGCTGGCTTCACGCAAGTGAGGCCGGCATTAGTCTTTCTTCAGTCTTTGAGCAGTGTCCGCATCACATTTTCTGTGGCTAACTTCTTAGTGGCGGCATCTAGGATTAAATTGCACAATGCCCCACGGTCTGTGATATAATGAATTTTTAATCATGTCATTTATGTGTTTTTATCCTTTTGACCTATTGTATTGCACATGCTGAAAATGAAATTGTATTGCACATGCTGAAAATGAAAATGTATCAAATAATTTTATATGTGTAGAAAAATGTTTTATGCCTTTTATGATTTTTATACATCGAATAAAGTGTATTTGACTGACTGACTCACAAGTTCTCTACTTGTCCTAGTTTACATTCATTAGGAAGTGAAATCTTAGGCTTTCTGCAATATGTTTTAAAAAAGGAAATACAGCGTTCTCCACAGCTTATATTACTAGGGGTAACAGCACAAGATGACTCTAGCAGTGAACTTCTATATATGGCCATGTCTGGGCTTAGACTATGTATTGCTTCAGCGTGGCTAGATCCTCACCCTCCTGACGCGCAGCGGGCACGCGCTGCGAGCACGCCGGAGCATCGCCGGAGTCACGCCAGAGTCCAGCCCGTCTGCGCCCGTCCGCGCACAGGCGGGCGCAGGGGCTGGGACGGCTGGCCATCGTCGCACTTACTCCTCAGAAATGCTTAAATCTTTGAATAGAGGCGAGCCCATGTTGGACAAAGCAGTCCTGCTGTTGCTTAAAAAGTACAGTATCTTTCGGAATGTTGGGGTCACACCTGCCTTGAATAAATGTTCCACGTTAAAAATAGCGAGCCTTAATACCCGCTCGTTGCACTGCCATCATCTGGAGGTATATAATATGCTTCAGGATAGTGACATCGATGTCCTGACTCTTTCAGAGACCTGGACAGATGAGAACTCGTTACCGGATATCATCGCCGCTGTACCAAGCGGATATGATATAATGTGGCATAACCGCCCAGGGGGCTCACGGGGGGGTGGGGTAGCTATTTTGTATAGGAAGACCATGACGGTTGAAAAAATACTAACTGAGACGATTGACTTAGCCGATCTTCTTGGGGTAAAGGTCACAGTAAACAATGTGTGTTGGGTGATCTTGTCTGTTTATCGTCCGCCGAAGGCAACCCCTACCTTCTTTGACTTATTCTGTCCTATTATATCTGACCTTAGGTCAAGATATACAAAAATCTTGGTTACAGGGGATTTTAATTTACATTGGGATAAGCCCATCTGGGATTCACCTATGCGCCAGTTAGACACATTAATGTCCGCATTGGACTTCACACAGATTGTGGATACCCCAACCCATGAAAAAGGGCACATTCTTGACCTTATGTGGACCACCGATGCCACTCTAACATTTAGTGAGGCAGCGCCCTGTGTCTGGTCGGATCACTGTTTGGTCTCGTGTGAGGTCCCCCTCAGCAATGGGGCTGTTCATAACTCGCATAGCTTCAGGAAAACCCGGAAATGGATTGAAGTCAATCTGAGAGCCCTGACTGAGGCACATCTGGAACCCCCCCAGGTTTTAGAGCCAGATTGTAATTTGGACCGAGACTACTCTGATCTAACAAGATGTTTGATTCGGGCCATCGATCAGATAGCGCCAGTGAAAACACAGCAAATCAAGGGCTCTGGGAAAGCTCCCTGGTTTACTCCGCTCTTAAGGGAAACCAAAACCAAGCTAAGGAGATTAGAAAGGCTGTGGAGGAAATCCAAGCAGGATACTGATAGGGATACCTATAAGGCCTTTCTCCACCAATATAAAAAACTTATGATTCAAGCTAAAGCGGACTATCTTGAGTCGCGCCTAAGCAAGGCCACTAATATCCAGAAAGAAACCTTTAAAATCTTGGCTGAGCTGAGTAAGAAGCCGGATAATGTTAAGCCCCCTTTTGATTGTAATACCTTCCAGACCTATTTCCTGGAGAAGGTGAAGATCATTGTCCAGGAGATAGAGAATATGGCGGCAACAGGGACTGCAATTGCCTTAACATCTAATAAGGCGAGCGACTGTTCTCTTATAATGTTCCCACAGATGGATACATTACTCTTGGAACAACTGATGTGTAAAATTAAATCTGGCTCTCCAGCTGATCCTTGCCCACCTGAGATCTTTCGCATTGCGCGTCCCTTATTGGAGGAATACATCATCTCTCTCCTTAATAGATCGCTAGACATGGGATACCTGCCGAGTGAACTTAAGGAGGCGCGGGTAAGACCCTTATTGAAAAAGCTGGGGTCAGATCCCGCTGTGTTGAAGAACTACAGACCCATCTCCCAGCTGCCCTTTCTCTCAAAAATCCTTGAGCAACATGTTCTTCAGTCCCTGTCCTGCTATCTGGAATCTCACCATCTACTCCACGATAGACAGGCAGGTTTTCGAGCACATCACAGCACCGAGTTGGTGATGCTCTCGGTGCTGGACGAACTAAGAGGTAGGGCTGACTGTAAGATAGCGAGCGCCCTGATTTTATTAGATCTATCAGCGGCGTTCGATACTGTCAGCCACACCCTGCTCTTGGACAGATTGAAGAGCTTTGGGATTAAGGGCTCGGCGCTGCAGTGGTTGGAATCCTTCCTTACAGGCAGGACCCAAAGGATACAACTGGGGGATGAAACATCTGAGGTCGGGGTTTTAGAGTGTGGAGTACCGCAGGGGTCGGCCCTGTCCCCTCTTCTATTCAACCTATACCTACAACCCCTGATCGCTGCGCTGGCTGCGATGGACTGTAAAGTCTTCAACTATGCGGACGATACGCAGTTGCTGCTAAGTATAAATGACACCTCGGCCGCACAACTCCAATCCCAGAACATCTTGAGGTTCACGGTACGATGGATGACAGATAACCTTTTAAAAGTCAATCCTGACAAAACTGAGATCTTGGTTATACCATCCACCCTCTCACCTTGGAGTGACCTCTACTGGCCCATGGAGTTGGGCCCGGCCCCAAAACCAAGCCTGGCTGTAAAAAGCTTGGGGATTCGGTTGGACGCTGACCTATCGATGGCGCCTCAGATCGCGTCGGTGGTAGGCAGCTGTACTAATATCATCCGGCAACTGCGGAAGTTATCCCCTATCCTTTCAGAGCCCATGATGCGCTCAATAGTAACTGCCACTATCATTTCTAGAATTGACTATGGGAATGCCCTCTATCTTGGCCTACCGAAAACCCTTACTAATAGGCTTCAGGTTCTAATGAATGATGCTGCCCGACTGATTTTTAGACTCCCTAGGAGGTCTAGAGCCACTCCTCTACTACAAAACCTACATTGGCTTCCAATAAAAGAGAGAGTGGAATTCAAGAGTCTGTGTACAGCCCATAAGGTCATCTATGGTAAGGCTCCGGCCTATATCAAGGAGCGCCTACAACTGTACTGCCCGACGAGATCACTTCGGTCCTCGGACCTGCAGTTGTTGACTTGCTCTCGGTACAGGCTAGTGACGAAGGGAGGCAGAGCCTTCTCGGTATTGGTTCCCCAGCTGTGGAACAACTTGCCTGGAGGGCTACGTGAGGAAGGAAACCTCTTAAAATTTCGAAAGAGCCTGAAAACGCTACTGTTCAGGAGAAGCCTGAGCATGGCTTAATCCAATGCGATCTTTTGTTCTGACCTGTTGTGTTATTGTCCTATTCCATCTTTCCGGGCGCTTAGAGGCCTGCAGGTGATTAGGCGCGGTATAAAATTAAAATAACAATAACAATAACAATAACAATAACCCTCCAACTTTCTTTTCTGCAATGGAAAGCCCGGCTTTTACATATATTTAATTTGGAAAGTGCACTTTATGAACCAAAAGGTAGGAAAGGTAGAAATAATGGGCTTAAGATTTGTAGTCCAATAAAAGTCTGCGTTAATGGATTAAGTTAGGAGAGTTTTTTGGGGTATTATGATGAATTTTATAAGTTTACTAAATTGTTTTTTTACTTTTTATGAATATGCTCCCGGCCACATGCTGTATGTTAGATGTTGGCTGTGTCTGCTTTGAGGAACTCAATTTTTACATTAACAAATTGGTGTAGAAATAAAGTGCTTAAGATTTGGAGTCCAATAAAAAACTGAGTAAATGCATTAAGTTAGGAGAGTGTTTTGGGGTATTATGATGAATTCTATAAGTCTACTAATATGTGTTTTTTTTCTTTTATGAATTCGCTCCCGGCCACATGCTGTATGTTAGATCCTGACTGTGTCTGCTTTGTGTAACTCAATTTTTACATGAACAAATTGGTGTTTTGACATTGAAAAGTTTGCTAATTTGTTGAAAGCTGTTTTTTGCTTTCTTCTGTTTGTTTATTTTCTGTATGTTTGCTTACATATTTTAAAATAAAAATATTTTACAAAAAAGAAAATGTGGTGTGTCTGTGTTGTATTTTGGGCCGTCACGGGCACTAGGCCTACCTACACAAGTGAGGTACCATTTTTCTCAGAAGACTTGTGGGAATGTAGGGTGGATGGATATTTGTGGATCCATGCAGGTTCCAGAACTTTCCACCACACATATGTGAGGAAAGTTATTTTATTTGACAAATGTTTGGGTCGCAAGGGATTCTCAATCAATCAATCAATCAACAATTTGTAAAGCGCGCTACTCACCCAGTTGGGTCTCAAGGCGCTGGGGGAGGGGATCGTTTCTGCTCGAAAAGCCAGGTCTTGAGTTGTTTCCTGAAGGAGAGGTGGTCCTGGGTCAGTCGTAGGTGGTTGGGAGGGAGTTCCATGTCTTGGTCGCCAGGTAGGAGAAGGATCTTCCTCCAGCAGAGGCTCTGCAAATGCTTGGTACGGTGGCGAGGACGAGGCTGGCTGATCGTAGCTGGCGGGTGGGTGTGTGGAAGATGAGGTGGCTGTTGAGGTACTTCGGGCCCATGTCGTGGAGAGCCTTGTGTGCGTGGGTGAGGAGTCTGAACGTGATCCTCTTGTTGACGGGGAGCCAGTGCAGGTCTCTCAGGTGGGTAGAGATGTGGCTCCAGTGACGGACGTCCAGGAGGAGTCATGCAGAGGCGTTCTGTATGCGCTGGAGTCTTTTCTGTAGTTTGGCAGTGGTTCCCGCGTAGAGGTTGTTCCCATAGACCAGTCGGCTGGTGACGAGTGCTTGGGTGACTGTCTTCCTGGTTTCGGTGGGGATCCATCGGAAGATCTTACGGAGTATGCGCAGGGTGTTGAAGCACGATGACGATATGGCGTTGACTTGTCTGGTCATCGAGAGGGAGGAGTCCAGGATGAAGCCCAGGTTACGTGCGTGGTCCATTGGCTTGGGGGTGGTGCCCAGGGCAGGGGGCCACCAGGAGTCATCCCAGGCGGAGGGCGATGATCCTAGGATGAGGACTTCCGTCTTGTATGAGTTCAGTTTCAGGTGGCTGTTCTTCATCCACTCAGCGACGTCTTTCATCCCTTCGTGTAGGCTGGCTCTGGTGGTGGCGGGGTCGTTGGTGAGGGAGAGGATCAGCTGGGTGTCGTCGGCGTAGGAGATGATGATAAGGTTGTGTTGGCGTGCGATGGCTGTGAGGGGGCTCATGTAGATGTTGAAGAGGGTGGGGCTGAGTGAGGATCCTTGTGGTACGCTGCAGATGACTTCGGTGCCCTCGGAACTGAACGGGGGAGGCCGACTCTCTGGGTTCTTCCGGCGAGGAACGAGATGATCCACTCCAGTGCCTTCCCTTGGATTCCGATGTTGCTGAGGTGCTGTACTAGGGTGCGGTGGCAGACGGTGTCGAATGCTGCAGAGAGGTCCAGGAGGATGAGGGCCGCTGTTTCCCCGTTGTCGAGCAGGGATCTGATGTCATCGGTGGCTGCGATGAGGGCGGTCTCGGTGCTGTGGTTGGCTCGGAAGCCGGACTGTGAAGGGTCGATTGATCCGTTTGTCTCGAGGAAGGTGTCGAGCTGTTTGTTGACGGTCTTCTCGATGACTTTGGCAGGAAAAGGGAGGTGCGAGATGGGGCGGAAGCTCTTGAGGTCGATGGGGTCCGCTGTCGGTTTCTTCAGGAGGGCGCTGAGCTCGGCGTGCTTCCAGCTCCCCGGGAAGGTGGCGGTGCTGAAGGAGATGTTGATGATGTCCCGGAGTTGGGGTGCGATGATGGAGTCAGCCTTGTTGAAGACGTGGTGGGGGCAGGGGTCGGTTGGTGATCCAGAGTGGATGGTGTTCATCGTGCGGGTGGTGTCTTCGGTGCTGACCGTGGTCCAGTGGCACAGGGTGGTGGTGGGGCGCGTTGGTTTGGTGGTTGAGTGCGTGGTCTGTACGCCGAAGCTGTTGTGTATGTCAGCGATCTTGCAGTGAAAGAATGTGGCGAGTGATTCGCAGAGGTCTTGCGAGGGTGTGATGTCGTTGTTTCCGGCGTTAGGGTTGGAGAACTCTTTGATGATGCTGAAGAGTTCCTTGCTGTTGTGGGTGTTGTTGTCCAGTCGTTCTTTGAATGTTGTCCTTTTGGTGTTGCAGATCAGCTGGTGGTGTTTGCTGGTGGCGTTTTTGAGGGTAGTCATGTTTTCTGTGGTCCGGTCGTGGCGCCAGGCTTTTTCAAGGGTGCAGCAGTTTTTCATGGATGTTTTGAGTTTGTAGGTGAACCAGGAGACTTTCTTGCTGCCGGGTCTGCTGGGAGGGTTCTTCAGTGGTGCAAGGTCATCGGTGCAGTTGGTGAGCCACTGTGTGAAGGTGCGGGCTGCTTCATTGGGGTCCGTTGCGTTGGCGGGGGGTTCTGGCTGAGGGAGGTGATGAGCTGGTCGGCGGTGGTCTTGCTCCAGCTCCTGCGAGAAACCAGTTGCTGGTGGTGCTGGGTCGTGGTTCTTCTGAAGCTGAAGTGGACACAGCTGTGATCCGTCCACTGGAGTCCGGTGGAGTGGCTGACGGAGATGTGCTTGCTGGTGGAAAAGACTGGGTCGAGCGTGTGGCCGGCGTAGTGGGTTGGGGTGTTCACCAGTTGCTTGAGTCGGAGGTTGGCGAGGTTGTCCAGCAGGGTGGTGGTGTTGGTGTCATTCTTTTTCTCCAGGTGGAAGTTGAAGTTCCCTAGGAGGATGTAGTCAGCGGAGGGGAGGGCGTGCGGGCTGATGAAGTCTGCAATGTCTTCGCTGAATTGTGTGCGTGGTCCAGGGGGTCTGTAGATGAGAGTGCCTCTGAGGGCAGTCTTGGGGTCGGTGTGTATCTGGAAGTGGAGGTGCTCGGCGGCCGTGAAGGTGTCGTCGGAGTTGGTCGTGATGCGGATAGTGTTCCTGTGGACGATGGCGATGCCTCCTCCGGTCTGGTTGACGCGGTCCCTCCAGGTGATCTTGTATCCGTCCGGGATGGGTATGGCGATGTCGGGCACTGAGGAGGCGTTCATCCAGGTTTCCGTGAGGAAGGCGACGTCTGGTGATGTTGTGTGGAGCAGGTTCCAGAGTTCGATGGTGTGTCTGTGGATGGAGCGGGGGTTGAGCAGGATGCACTTGAGGTGGTTGTTGCTGGTGCCTGGCCTTTCGGGTGCGGCGAAGGTCCGGAGGCAGGTGAACTTGCAGGTTTGGCAGCTGAAGGTTCCGTGGGTGTGTTTCGGGGTGGCTCGGTGGCAGGCGGGGTTCCGGTCGGGATTGAGTGCGTTGAGGGTGGCAGCGTCGTACGTCCGTCGTGTGGGCTGGCATTCTCGGGGGCCAGGGGTCCTGGCGCTGGGTGCGGGCCAGGCGCAGACGGGCTTGCCTTTGGTGCGCCTTCGGCGCACAATCAGCACGCCCGCTGGTCGTACCTGTGGGCTCCATATGAGGCCAAGTGGGAGGGATGAGCAGCTGGGAGGCGGGAGCGGGGGGCCAATGGGGTTCACAGAAAGAAAAGGGGTGGGACCATGAGGGAGCAGCGGCGAGAGGCGGGGGGGCACACCAGGGGCACAATAGTTGTACAAAAATTAGTAAAATAGTTATTTACACGCACAGAATGAGGGCAACAGTACAACTAACGAACAGTACACAGCAACTACAAGTACAGTGCAGTTACAACAATTTCGAAAATAGGGCCACAGCAGGGAGAGAGGAAACGAGCAGCAGCGAGGGGCGCCGAGGGACGCGCTTCAGCTGGCGAGCCGAGCGGCGTGGGTGGTGTCCTGAGGTCAGGTCACACTCATCTGCACTGCTCGGGCTCCATTTGAGGCCAAGTGGGAGGGAGGAGCAGCTGGGAGGCGGGAGCGGGGGGGCAATAGGGTTCACAGAAAGAAAAGGGGGCGGGCCGCGAGGGAGCAGCGGCAGGAGGCGGGGGGCACACCAGGGGCACAACAGTTGGACAGAAATGAGTAAAAAAGTTATGTACACGGACAGAATGAGGGCAACAGTACAACTAACGAACAGTACACAGCAACTACAAGTACAGTGCAGTTATGACAATTTCGAAAATAGGGCCACAGCAGGGAGAGAGGGAACGAGCAGCAGCGAGGGGCGCTGAGGGACGTGCTTCAGCTGGTGAGCCTAGCAGCGTGGGGGGTGTCCTGAGGGCAGGTCATACTCACCTGCGCCGCTCGGGCTCCGTATGAGGCCAAGTGGGAGGGAGGAGCAGCTGGGAGGCGGGAGCGGGGGGGCAATGGGGTTCACAGAAAGAAAAGGGGGCGGGCCACGAGGGAGCAGCGGCGGGAGGTGGGGGGGCACACCAGGGGCACAACAGTTGGACAGAAATGAGGAAAAACTTTATTTACACGCACAGATTGAGGGCAACAGTACAACTAACGATCAGTACACAGCGACTACAAGTACAGTGCAGTTATGACAATTTTGAAAATGGGGCCACAGCAGGGAGATAGGGAACGAGCAGAAGTGAGGGGCGCTGAGGGACGGGCTTCAACTGGCGAGCCGAGCGGCGTGGGGGGTGTCCTGAGGTCAGGTCACACTCACCTGCGCCGCTCGGGCTCCATATGAGGCCAAGTGGGAGTGAGGAGCAGCTGGGAGGCGGGAGCGGGGGGCCAATGGGGTTCACAGAAAGAAAAGGGGTGGGGCCACGAGGGAGCAGCGGCGTGAGCGGGGGGCACACCAGGGGCACAACAGTTGGACAGAAATGAGGAAATAGGTTATTTACACGCACAGAATGAGGGCGACAGTACAACTAACGAAAAGTACACAGAGACTACAAGTACAGTGCAGTTACGACAATTTCGAAAATAGGGCCACAGCAGGGAGAGAGGGAACTAGCAGCAGCAAGGGGCGCCGAGGGACGTACTTCAGCTGGCATGCCGAGCAGCGTGGAGGGTGTCCTGAGGTCAGATTCTGGGTAACATAACCTGGTGAGAGCCAGCCAAGTCACCCTATCCTAGATTTACTTGGGTGTCTAGTTTTTCAAAAATGTGTAGGTTTGCTAGGTTTCCCTAGGTGCCGGCAGAGCTAGGGCTCAAAATCAACAGCTAGGCACTTTGCAAAAAAGGGTCTGTTTTCATTGTGAAAATGTGGTGTGTCCACGTTGCGTTTTGGGTCGTTTCCTGTAGCGGGCACTAAGCCTACCCAGACAAGTGAGGTATAATTTTCCCAGAAGACTTTGGGGAACACGGGGTGCATGACATTTTGTGGATCCACACAGGTTCCAGCACTTTCCACCACAGAAATGTGAGGAAAATGTGGGTTTCTTTTACAGATAGTTAGGTTTGCAAGGAATTCTGGCTAACAGAACCAGGTGAGAGCCAGTCAAGTCACCCCACCCTGGATTCTTCTGGGTGTCTAGTTTTAAAAAGTGTATGGGTTTGCTAGGTTTCCCTAGGTGCTGGCAGATCTAGAGTTCAAAATCTACAGCTAGGCACTTTGCAAGAAAAGGGTCCGTTTTCACTGTGAAAATGTGGTGTGTCCCGTAGCATTTTGGGCCGTTTCCTGTCGGGGGCACTAGGCCTACCCATACAAGTGAGGTACCATTTTCTCAGAAGACTTTGGGAAGCGCGGTGTGGATGGAATTTTGTGGATCCACACTGGTTCCAGAACTTTCCACCACAGAAATGTGAGGAAAATTTGTTTTTTGACACATTTTTAGGTCTCACTACGTCCAATCAATCAATCAATCAATCAATCAATCAATCAATCAATCATCGAATTTATATAGTGCACTACTTACCCAGAGGGTCTCAAGGCGCTGGGGGGGGGGGCTGTTACTGCTCGAACAGCCAGGTCTTGAGTTGCTTCCTGAAGGCGAGGTGGTCCTGGGTCAGGCGAAGGTGGGTGGGGAGGGATTTCCAAGTCTTGGCGGCGAGGTAGGAGAAGGACCGTCCCCCTGTGGTGGTTCTCCGGATGCGGGGGACGGCGGCGAGGGCGTGGCTGGTCGAGCGAAGCTGGCGTTTGGGAGCGTAGAAGTTGAGGCGGCTGTTGAGGTATCCTGGGCCTTGGCTGTGTAGGGCTTTGTGTGCGTGGGTGAGGAGACGGAAGGTGATTCTTTTGTTGACCGGGAGCCAGTGCAGATCTCTCAGGTGTCCGGAGATGTGGCTGCGACGGGGAATGTCCAGGATGAGTCGTGCTGAGGCGTTCTGGATCCGCTGGAGTCTCTTCTGGAGTTTGCCGGTGGTTCCGGCGTAGAGGGTGTTGCCGTAGTCCAGACGGCTGGTGACGAGGGCCTGGGTGACCGTCTTCCTGGTCTCGGTGGGGATCCACCGGAAGATCTTGCGTAGCATGCGCAGGAGGTTGAAGCACGACGAGGAGACGGCGTTGACTTGTCTGGTCATGGAGAGGGAAGAGTCCAGGATGAAGCCCAGGTTTCGTGCGTGGTCTGTTGGTTTGGGTGCGCTGCCTAAGGCGGGGGGCCACCTGGAGTCGTCCCAGGCGGAGGGTGAGGATCCCAGGTTGAGGACTTCCGTCTTGTCCGAGTTCAGTTTCAGGCGGCTGTTCTTCATCCATTCGGCTACCTCTTTCATCCCTTCGTGAAGGTTGGCTCTGGCGGTGGCGGGGTCGTTGGTAAGGGAGAGGATCAGCTGGGTGTCGTCGGCGTAGGAGATGATGTTGAGGTTGTGCTGGCGTGCGATGTCTGCGAGTGGGCTCATGTAGATGTTGAAGAGGGTTTGGCTGAGCGAGGAGCCCTGAGGGACGCCGCAGATGACTTCGGTGGCTTCAGATCTGAACGGGGGGAGGCGGACTCTCTGTGTCCTCCCGACGTCCACAGTTTTAAGAATATAAAAAGAGAGAACCTATTGGCCAACAGTTCTTGACAGTCGCATAGAACAACAACAGACCACTGTCTGGAACCTTAATCAATACCAAGTATCCACCACATAAGATTGAAAACAGGCAGAGTTCTGCACAAAAATATGTGAAAAACCGAATGACACCTCACGGGAACCCCACCCTCGGAGCAACTGGCATGTAATCTCCAGACTGCGCCCCTTTCTCATCATTGGTCGTCATTCAGTTCAAAAGAAAATGTGTCCAAAACAACCAAACAAAAAGTGCAAGAAAACGTGGTAGCAGAAAAAACCTGCTTGTGACAACCAAAAGTGCTTAAAATCAGCAGGCGCACCTCTCAGCAAATGTATTCATAGAAAATGGGTGTGCACTGTTGAATTAAAAAGGCTGGTAGCTATTCTCGCAAACCATTACCTATCGCCGACATGTTTCTCTGCCGCAATGTCTTTGGCAGATTCATCAGAGCTACACACCTTGTTGCCACACCACTATTGGACACTCTCTTCTGTGTCAACCTCAAGCAGCCCACTTTGCTCATTCTAGCGGCCTCAGACCAGGACAAGCGCCTTGTCTCCTTCTCTTGAGAAGGAGACAAGGCGCTCGCCCTGAAACCACACGATTGATGATTACAATCTTTGTGACTACAGAAACTCACCTTTGGAGTATCATTTTATTCTCTGGAGCCCTCAGCAGCTGGTATGAGCAAAGTGGGCTGCATGAGGTTGACATAGATCAGAGTGTCCAATAGTGGTGTGGCAAAAAGGTGTATAGCCCTGATGAATCTGCCAAAGACATTGCGGCAGAGAAACATGTTGGGGATAGGTAATGGTTTGCGAGAATAGCTACCAGCCTTTTTAATTCAACAGTGCACACCCATTTTCTATGAATAAATTTGCGGAGAGGTGCACCTGCTGAATTTAAGCACTTTTGGTTGTCACAAGCAGATTTTTTCTGCTTCCACGTTTTCTTGCACTATTTGGTTGGTTGTTTTGGATACATTTTCTTTTGAACTGAATGACGACCAATGATGAGAAAGGGGGCCAGTCTGGAGATTACATGCCAGTTGCCCCGAGGGTGGTGTTCCTGTGAGCTGTCATTCGGTTTTTCACATATTTTTGTGCAGAACTCTGCCTGTTTTTAATCTTGTTTTCAATCTTATGTGGTGGATACTTGGTATTGATTAAGGTTTCAGACAGTTGTCTGTTGTTGTTCTTTGCGACTGTCAAGAACTGTTGTCCAATAGGTTCTCTCTTTTTATATCCTTAAAACTGTGGGCGTAGTGCAGTAAACATCCCTGAAACAATATAAGATATATGGGGGAACATAACAGTGATAAGGACTATTTGACTGGTCTGTTATAAAATCCACTGACATAACTTACGTCCGTAAAACAGTTTTTTTTTGTTGTTGATAGAATTTTGTGGAGCCAAGCAGGTTCCAGATCTTTCCACCGCAGAAATGTGAGGAAAATGTTTTTTTTGACAAATTTTTAGATTTGCAAGGGATTCTGGGTAACAGAACATGGTGAAAGCCAGTCAAGTCACCCCATCCTGGATTCCCAGGGTGTCTAGTTTTCAAAAATGTATAGGTTTGCTAGGTTTCCCTAAGTGTCGGCAGAGCTATGGTTCAAAATCTACAGGTAGGCACTTCGCAAAAAAAAGGGTCCGTTTTCACTGTGAGAATGTGGTGTGTCCACTTTGCGTTTTGGGCCGTTTCCTGTTGTTGGCAGTAGGCCTACCTACGCAAGTGAGTTGACATTTTTCTCTGAAGGCTTTGGGGAATATGGGGTGGGTGGAATTTAGTGGATCCAAGTAGATACCAAAACTTTCCACCACAGCAATATGCAAAACATTTGTTTTTTATTTTCACAAATATTTAGATGAGCAAGGGATTTTGGGTAACAGAACCTGGTGAGAGCCAGTCAAGTCACTCAATCCTGAATTCCCCTGGGTGTCGTGTTTTAAAAAATGTATAGGTTTGCTAGGTTTCCCTAGGTGCTGGCAGAGTTAGCGTTCAAAATCCACAGGTAGGCACTTTGCAAACAAAGTGTCAGTTTTCACTGTGAAAATTTGGTGTGTCCACATCGCGTTGTGGGCCGCTTCCTGCCGCGGGCACTGGACCTATGAACAAAAGTGAGCTACCATTTTTCTCGGAAGGCTTTGTGGAACGCTGGGTGTGTAGAATTTTGTGGATCCATGCAGGTTCCAGAATTTTCCCCCCCAGAAATATAGGAAAATGTGGTTATTTCACAGATTATACTTCACAATAACTCCACCAAAAAAAAACTTAAAACAAATATTACATTCGACAGCAAGTACAAAATCAGCATTTAAAAATAAAAAATACTAAGAAATTATATAAATTAACCAATAAATAGAGCTACCAATTAAACACAGATAAAATAAATTAAAAAATCAAATACTAATGACAGAAACATTTCTCTTCACTGCTTCTACAAACTTTAATATACAACATCAGCAAAATAAACTTCATCAACTGCAATTAGTATTTTATTTTTCTTCAATTAAATAAAGGACTAAGAAAGCGATAATCAAATATACTAAAACTATAACCTTTCATTTCACATTTCACAGATTGCACTTCACCAAACCTCTGCCTAAAAAAGTCAAATCAAGGATTAATTTCAAAAACAAAAGCACCATGAAAGAAATATATAAAACAATATAGGTATATAAATTAACCAGCAAATACAACAAACGTATAAAAAAAACAATAAAAAATAAAAAAACAAATATAACTTTCAAATATTTCTCTCTTCACAGCTTCTACAAACTACAAAATACAACATCAACAAAAAATCTTCATAGACTAAAAATAGTACGTTTTTTTCTCCACCTAATAAAATTAAAAAGTAAATAAACAAAATAACAATTAAATATAACATTATAATAAAAAGGACATTTGGTTCATTGACCTACAGAAAAAAAGTCAGTAAATAAACATCAACAATCAATAAAATATACATCAAGAAAACTAGAGCAAGACACATGTGAGTATACTTTCAAATATAATAACAATAGAAACATATTTACTGTTTCAAATAGTATAATTAAAAGATATATAATAAACATATATTCACAGACTCACAAATAAATGGCAAAATGGGCAAAATTCATAACTTCACAAAAAGGAAAACTACATCTGTGCTACATGGGCTACACCTATACGCAAGAAAATAGTTGTATACTGATTAATTATATATTAAAATATAGATAATAAGAGAGAATCAGACACATTAAAAAACATATACTCAATGTTATCAGATAAAATGAATACTGTTAATTGATAAAAAGTTTAAAAAGAATCCTAGCATTAAAATATAGCTTATTAGTATTATTTGTGACTGAAGCCTTCATTTATTAATGTACTAAGAGAAGCTTAGATCTGATTGTTACCAACCTGTCTTGTGGAAGTAGTCAGCCTCCATTATGTCTTTGAGACTTTCCGCAAAAATGGCCAACTCTGGGGTACACCAGATTCTACTCCAGTAGAAAATAGGGCATAGTCTTGCAAGATCGACTATGGCTTTTCTGCATAAATCATAGCACAGGGGGAGCAAGGGGGTACTTTGCGGTAGGCTTGTGATCCCACACAGGAACTTATTCTTGGAAACAGCTAGAGGATGCAGTTTCTCAAAGCTCCATAACTCAGCGCCATACAGAGCTGAGATCAGAATCTTAGAACTATAGATCTGCAGCGTTGGGGTAAAGGGCTTAGTCAGTGATATTTTGTGTTCCTTAATCATTGCACCGGCCAATTGCTTGTGCTTTAAGGCCATGGTGTTGATATACGGTCTCCAGCTGAGTCCTTTATGCAGGGTGATGCCTAGATAAGTAAATGCATCAACCTGCTCCAATGGTTGCCCATCCATAACCATGCCCCCCTTGAATGACCTATGTTGGTTAAAGGTCATAAACTTTGTTTTTGCGCTATAGACTTTTAGACAACGCAATTAGCAAAATTCTTCAAAATGCAGCAGCGCAAGCTTTAACCCACACAGTGTTTTAGACAATATAAGCGTGTCGTTCGCAAACATTAATATCATAATGTTTGTACCTGATAAAACTGGGCTATCTGTGGAAAAGGAAGCTAAAAAACTAACAATGCTGTTAATTAAAAGTCAGATTAATGTAGGCACTAAGACGCAGCCCTGGCGTACTCCCATCTCAACTGGGAACTGGTCAGTCTTATTTTCCTGGGCCACACAGCGAATTTGAGCATAGTTGTTTTCATGGAGGCGAACAATTAAGAAAAGTATGTTAGGGGGCAGCCCGTGTTCCTGCAGTACCCTCCACAATTTGGGTCCTGATACTAAATCAAAAGCAGACTTCAGAACAACAAAGGCTGCATAAATGCTTCCTTTTCCTAGAGTCATTGCCTGCCAATAAATTGAAATGAATCAGAAGACCTGATCAATAATACTCATGTTGGCCTGGATTCCGGCCTGGAGAGGGTTAAAAATATCATTATCATCAATCCAGGTTTGGATTTTTGTCAAAACAAGTCGAGCTATGACTTTCTGGATTGAGGCTGTAAGGCTTATTGGCCTGTAGTTCCCGGTGAGGATTTATCTCCTTTTTATAAATCAGGATGATCTCCGCCCCTTTCCAGGTATCCCGAATCGGAGCTCCCTGAGCAACTGCATTTGCTAAAAGCATTAGGTACTGGCTCCATTTGGCTTTGTCTTAGAGGAAAATGTCTGCGGGCACCTTATCAATGCCTGGGGCTCTCCCACTGGTAACAGTGTTCAGCGCAGTTGTTACATCAGCTAAGTTAAAAACGGTGTCAGATGATTTAAAATAAACCCAGGAAGGGCTATAATCCATATTGTCATTGGCTGAGTAATGATCTGAGAAAAACTTAACCCAAACAGCAGAGTCCACATGGTTTTGGGGGGGATTGCCCTGGACCGCCCGCACCGCATTTTACCAGTCTCCAAAAGCGTTACATGTTCCTCTCCTTACATGCTTCTTTTAGGTCCGGCCATCTTTTCTCATCCCAGGCATTTTTATTGAAAAAATCACCTTCTTGTATAGCTTCCTTGAATGTTAGACTCTAAGCTGGTCTCCTATTCTTATTGCCCCCCAAAGCTCTATGCACTTTTTTGCACTCACTATTATACCAGCGAGGATGTTTCTGGCTTCCCTTGTCCCTAGGTTGACAAGGGATATGAAAATGTGTGCGTATTCTATAAAAAAGGTATTGTGTAAGAGTATTGTATCATTCAATGGACGGGAGTCACAGTGAGAAGACAGCATCTGAGTTAGAGTATGCTCCAAATTGGAGTTAATAGTTGATAGTATGTCGGACATTCAATTACCATTGGCCGGGACCGACCGACAGAGGTTCAGCAGTCCCGCCATGGCAATCAGAATGCCACCGCCACAATGGTGGTGGCATCCCACATATATTGCTTTTTTTTGGTTGGTGCTGTAAGCAGCACCCACCACAATGCAATACATGCATGTTGTACATTGGCATGCACAACTCGACAGGCACTGTGCTGTGCCTGCCACCTTGTCCATGCAAATGTTGGGGGGTACCATAAATGCCTCCCAAGTGCAACCATGTACTCTGTGGGTCAAATCAAATCAATGCACAAACCATATTCTATATAAAGGCTAATGCAATTTATGTTGCTGTTCCTGATCATTTCATTCATTATGGTATCAAATCTTAAATAGCTAGCAGATTTATACAAGAGAGGGTTAGTTATTGTGAAGCCAGGTTTAGTTATTTTTTGTGTGATTTTTTCTTATTTATAATATGTGCAATACATGCCAAATCTGTACTTTCAATGAGGCCTAAAACATGTGGTTTGATACTAAAATGCCTTTCTATTAGAATACTAAATGTCAGATTTATCAATTTGTCATGGAACATAGTGTTGCGTCCAAAAATGTAGTGCTGCATTGTGTGACAGGGATAGAGCAGGAGAGTGCCATATCCACAGAAATATGTCTCTTTCCACCCTTCTCTCTAATGCGGTGCAGTAGTTTGATGCTGAGCATCACACTCACACCTTTGCTCTGATAAAACATGATTGTTGTGAAATAATCTTGTTTGATCAAATATGCTCATAACTGTGTTATTAACAAATAATGACTAATAGTGTGAATCTTTAACATTATGCACATGGTGATATTTGAATATATAACATGAAATTGTGCAAGAAATGCACATGATTACTAAAACAGAAGCTGCAACGCTAAACATTCTGAAAGCATGAACATTTCTATTAAGTGATTTTACATATTTTGAGAGAGAGACTAGCATAAATATGCATTTAGAATCATGCATATGGAAATATGAAATAGAGGGGGGCATGGCTTGACGCTCATGGTGAATGGAGGAGTCTACTTGACTCTTCATGGGACGAGATGGAGCGTCGATTCGTTTAAGCTGTTTCTACGCACCTTCTGAGGGTTACTGTGCAGAGGAAAACGTAGGGACCTCAGGGGTTTTGTTTTTAAAGCGTCTGCTGCCACATGTGACCAGAAATCATGTTGCACTCTGCGTCATAGCCAATCTGATTAGGGCCGCCATGTTGGTTGTGGCGTCTTCCTGACAACTTGTACAATGGTGAGAAAAGCTTACTCCTACTTGTTTAGGATACATTTTTTGCTCCAGAAATTGGATTACCTATTTATAGGAGATTTTCACAACACAGAGAGACTTTGGAATGTTCTCTTCTTAGTGAATTCAGCTGTATTGCCACCATTTTATCATGGAATGTTCTATTCCTAACGGATACAGCTGTATGGACGCCATTTTATCATCCTACTTTTTTCCTGTCAGAAACCTCCATGCGAGCATGTTTGGGCTGATATGGTATTTGAGGCTGTACTTAATATTTCTACTGTTGGCTCATTATATATTTTAATCACATATTTTCTGAAATATATTTGACTCAATTCCAAATATGGTGTGTTTCTGCAACTGAGGGTGTATGATTGCATTTTTCTTATCTGCTCTTAACTGATCTTCCTTGAATTGTCTCCCACTTTTTTTTATGGGAAGACTGTGAAAACTAGGGCCTCCAGGCTCACGCACCACGCATTCTTTGATTACAAATTCCAGAATCTTCACTGAGTTCTCTAAAATGGAGGAATCATTAGACTCTCTCTCCAAAGCCCCCTCTCCGAGCATTGGCGCCTCTGCTCCTGGAAAAGTTAATTCCAAAAGACTAAAAAAGGACCCACCTTCTTCGCCAAAACCCTCTTCTCCAGTGTCTCTAGATATGCTATTGAAGGAGATACCCGCTCTTCATCCCTTCATGGAGGATACTCCCACTTCTTTTTATGGGAAGACTGAGTAAACTAGGGCCTCCAGGCTCACGCACCACGCACACTTTTATTAAAAATTCCAGAATCTTCACTGAGTTCTCTAAAATGGAGGAATCATTAGCCGCTCTCTCCAAAGCCCCCTCTCCTTCGAGCATTGGTGCCTCTGCTCCTGGAAAAGTTAATTCCAAAAGACTAAAAAAGAACCCACCTCCGCCAAAACCCTCTTCTCCAGTGTCTCTAGATATGCTTTTGGAGGAGATACATGCTCTTTGCCCCTTCATGAAGGATACAACCACTAAACTGCAATTTCTAACTGACAATTTGTCACAGAAGAACAAACGTATTACCACGGTGGAGCATAGCATTTCCTCCTTTGCTCATACGAATGAGAAAGTTAATGTTCTTCATTCTCAGATTTCAATACTTCAGCGACAAGTTGAGGACTTGGAAAACAGAAACAGAAGGAATAATCTTTGTATTTGCGGTCTTTCATAGGGCATGGAGGGACCGGACCCTCTATTCATCTTCAAATCCTTCCTTCCTAAAGTATGAAATCTACCAGAAGGAACATTGCTCAACCTCCAACGTGCTCACAGGCTTGGTCATCAGCGTGCTGAGATGTATTATTCCTGAAGACCAAGAGGGATCATTATGTATTTCCTCAAGTATACAGATCTTCTCAAGGTTTTTTGAGCGGTTAAGTCCATTCAAGGGGTTATTGGTCTGGCTGTACCTTATTTTTTACCCGGGAATATGCTAAATCTAATGCAAACAGGTGCAAAGAGTTTTTGACTTGAGGCCTGATATACGTTCTATGGGTACTCAATACGGCCTTTTTCATCCCTGCCTCTTCAAAGTTACCTATAAAAACAAAACCACAACTTACGAAGACCCTGCCAATTTGCAAAGCTTCATTAATTCCTGCATAACTGACTCTATGGATTTTTCAGGAGCTTCATCTTCTCAAACTATTTGATTAGTTTTTCTTTTCTTTTTATTCTCTCTTATTGCATTTAATGTAGATTTCTCTCTTTTTGATAATGCTGTTCCAAGGTCCTAACTTCTGGATCATTACTTCTTGTTATTGTTACTTGATATTGTGTTTTTAGTTGGTCTTTCCTGTATTGCCATTTTATTCTGGATTTCCTGATTCATTGTTATGATGATCACTTTTATCTCCCTTTTGACAGATTTGTTGATGTTTGATCCCGATATTTACATTTACCCTTACCCTATATATATTGATGTGGTTAATTCCTGTCTTCGTTCCGTTGGGTTTGGACGAGCCATTCGTTCCACGTGGTTTTGCCCCCCACCCCACTTTATGATGTCTTTAGACTTAGGAATGTTGTATTTCCTATTTTGTTGTTGTTGTTTTTTTTCCCCTACTCCCTCATTTTATTTCTTGTGATATTTCCTCCTTTTTTACCTTTCACATATCTTTCTTTATCTTCACTGCCTTATGATTTTATTTTCACACCTATATTTATTCTCTAATTCCTCTTTCTTCCCATACGTTTGGCTCTCATGACTGGTATATCACATATTCTTTCCTATACTTTTTTCTGGTATGCTTTGACCCATCTATTTTTGTTCTCCCATCATTATTTTTAAGCATTTGAAAATCGTTTCATGGTATGTCAGAGGTGTAAATACCCCCACCAAATGAAAACGTGTTTTAGCACATCTTTCTAAATTGGGAGCTGACATTGCTCTTATACAGGACTCTCATTTAATGGATTCTGAATCTAAGAAATTGAAAAGAGGTTGGGTTGGGAAAGTTTTCTTCTCACCGAGGAATGGCAAACATAATGGAGTAATAATGCTTTGCCACAAATCACTTACTGTTAAATTGCTTTCCCAACTTTCTATACGGATAGAAGGTGGTTAATCACTAAATAAAAAATTGGTAATGTTCCAGTCTCTTTGTTTAATATCCATGCCCCTACTATTGGTGATCCCTTATTTTGGACTTCCCTTTCTCAACAAATCTCAATGTGTATTGATGATAATTTTCTCATTGCTGGGGATTGTAATCAAATTGTACAAAGCTCACAAAATATTTATTCAGACCCTTCAGCAATATAAGCTCAAATTTTCTTGGAGACTGTGCCATCCCAATATACTTTTTATTCCCCAGCACATCATACTCAATCTCAAATTGATTTTTTTTTGTTCCCCACTTTATTTCCCAATCATTAAGAAGTGCGGAAATTGGCTCCATTTCAATATCAGATCATGCCCCCATGTTTATTCAATTGGATATACCACCTAAGCCTAGTGCTCCCAGGCGATGGTGCTTTAATAACTCACTCCTTTTGGACTCCAAGCTTATCTCCTCTTTTACTTTCTTTTTTCACGAATAGGTTTCCATAAATTAAACAGAAACTCTTCACTTTCATGTGATTTGGGATGCTTTCAAACAGCTGCAAGAGATTTTATTATTGTCTTTGTTTCTAATAAAAGTATGAATTCACGCAAAGCTACTAAGGATCTGTTGGGGGAGATAAGGAGACTGGAACATTCTTATTATACTTCAAAATCCAAGCATTGTTTATCTCAACTTGTTAAGACAAAGTTCCAATTCAACAAAGAATTGACTAATAATGCATCACTTTATTTGTTAAAATCCAGCGCTACGTTTTATGGAGGACAGAACAGAGTAGGTAAGCTTTTAGCAAATTACTTGAAAGTTAAACATAATACATTTGATATCAACTGTATTATGGATGAACAAAACACATTGTGATCGAAGGATTCAGAAATGTTAAACAAATTCTTTTTTGTTTATAAGTCACTCTACACAACTGAAATTGTCATATTACACTGTTCCTTGCTAACCCCCATCGCACACAAGATACCCTATTTGATTTTGCTTTTTTAGAAACAAATATCTCTTGTCAAGAATGTATTGCTGCTCTGCGCTCCCTAAATAAAGATAAAGCTCCAGGACCAGACATGTTTACAGTGGAAATGTTTGTTCACTTTGCTCCATTACTTAAGCCCAAATTACTCACTCTCCTCAATTCGTTCTCACATATAGGTGAATCTTCTGGATCCTTCTTGGAGGCTCTAATTTGTTTAATTCCTAAGGACAGCAAAGATTTAAAATATTGTAAAAATGATAGGCCTATCTCCCTTGTCAACATATATTACAAAATTTTCTCTAAGGCATTGACCATATGCTTAGAGACCTTCCCTCCTCAACTTCTCAGTGTGGAACAGTCTGGTTTTGTAAAAGGTTGCTTACTTTTGGATAACATTCGCCTATTTCTTTATATCCTTTCTAAGTCTGTTAATTCATCCCAAACGTTAGCAGCTATAGCTTTAGTTTCAAAGAAAGCTTTTGACAAGGTCAATTGTTCGTATCTCTTTCAAGCGCTCAAACTGTTCGGTATTGGCCCAAAGATCATCTGTCTGATTTCGATTTTATACTCTAGCCTCTGAGCTGATGTTTTTGTAGACAGTGATACATCTCCGTATTTCGACTCAAATAGGGGAGTTCGCCAAGGCTGCCCCCTACCCCTGTTTATTTTCAATTTTGCTTTGGAGCCTTTTCTGTCCAGAATACGCCAAAATATCCATATAAAAAGTTTCAAAGCAGCAGATAATCATATTAGCCTGGCTGCATATGCTGATGATATTTTATTATTCCTCTTAGACCCACAATCCTCTATTGCCACCTTTTCACAGGAGGTTGAACTCTTTGCTTCTGGCTCTGGTTACAATCTCAATACAGACAAATGTGAAATTCTACCCTTAAATAAGTATACCTTCAAAGATGATTTTAGTGCCTCAAATTTTTCTTGGAATTCCCACCATATTAAATATCTGGGACTCTCTTTTACCCCTTTGTTATCATCTACAGTCTCTTTGCATTTGGAAACGTGCATACAAAACATCTCCACACTGACAACTAAGTGGCCTCCCTTATATCGTTTGTGGTGGGGCCCCTTAGATACTATTAAAAGAATGCTTTCCCCTATTATTTTATTTACTCTCCCTAATATTCCAGTTCCAATTCCCCTAAAAAATTTCAAAAAGATAAACTCTATCCTATCCTCATTATTGTGGAATATCAAAAAAACTCATATGTCACTGTTCAGGTTAATAAAACCTAAAGCAGAGGTTGGTTTTATGTTTTATGTTCTTTAGCTTGCCTGCGATTCCATCTTCATCTGGCAGAGCTAAAGGGGGGTTGACTGCCTAGTTTAAAGTTAATATTGGCTGTTCAGTTTTACTTATATATCAGGAGCAGGGAGAGGCATAGGCCGCTTGCCTTAGCTGGAAAGATACCCACAAGATCTATCTGGTAAAGTTTTATTATAACAACTTCTTGTGTAAGGGTGACTGCAATTTTCAAGGTCTTTTTGTACTGATCGATATGCTTGTGGAGAAAGAGACTTAGGCAGAATGCCCGGTAAGCTGTTGATGGCAGGAAACTTAAAGGCTAAACTGGGGTACCCTATCTCCAACCACCTTTGACCTATTTGCTTGAGACATTGATTGTAATGTGATGGGCACTAGGGCGTCAGTCCTATTCTCCCATCTGGCAGAATGGGGCTTGGTCAACAAGGTCCCCAACTTTACTGACCAATATATTCCAACTTTCATAGGGCGGGGCTCTGGGAGCACCATTGATTACATCTTTACCTTCTGGCGTACGATACGGCTGCCGGATGTGCAACATAAGTTTACGTTTTCACCTTCCTAGGTCCTTTCTACAAAGGACGCAGGGCCTAGGGTGGTATGGCAAACCGTGAAGATGAAGAGCATTATGTCTCAGGTTATATGCAATAGTACTGCCCTGGTGAACAGCTGAAATCACATACCCTGTGATCCAACTTTCATCCTAACTGATTTTACAAACCTCCTAGTAAGCATACAAGTGCTGTTTTCTAGACCCATTGTTCAGCTGCGTCGCCTTGTCAAATGCTTGTAGAGCAGCCAATGATATCTTACGCAGGGGCATAAAGCAAATCCCCAGAGACTAGTGTGCGTTCCTGGAAAGCAGAAAGATATATCAGCAATCCAATAAAAGAAGAAAATCTGCCATGAAGAAGGAGAAATTGGTGTCTATTGTGGGTGCCTGCCTTTCTAAAGTCCCACAAGCTTTTTGGAAAGCAGTGCAGTCTGTCTTATCCCTCGTATTACCATCGGATAAAGTAACTCCATATCTCGGCTGAGACATGGTTGGCACACTTTGCTGGGTTGTATTCTACTGACTGTAAGGCTGATGATGCCTCAGTACAGATGAGTACGTGCCCAAAACTTGTTCTTAATGAGGATGAGGTTTTTAAAGCAATTGTAGACAACAGATGCAAGAAGACTCTGAGGCCAGATGTCTTACCGCTTGACTTATTCAAGGAAGACCCAGTGTTCGGACTACGGTCCATACAGTTTTTAACTCTGCCTGTAGCAAGGGGTGCCAAGGTCATTGTGTTCATCTATAATTGTCCCTCTTTTTACAAAAGGAAACATGCACAGTGCCAAGTGTTCTTACCCGATATCTCTTTTGGATTCTTCAGCTAAAATTATTTCGAGAGTTGTATTGGACCGCTTACTGGATTGGATTAATGCCAACAGTATACTTGCTCCAAGCCAGTATGGGTTTAGAAAGGGGCTTCAGACAATTGAACAGGGCCTTTTTCTCCATCTCATTGTGGCAAAATTTAAATACGCCAAGGGTGTTTCCACTCATTTGGCGTTTATGGACCTGTCAAGCGCATTTGATTACGCTCAAAGCTGTGGGTCATTTTAGAGAGCATGGGTGTTGATGTGGGTCTGGTTACATTCTTAAGCCACCTCCACCATGACCTTTCAACCTCAGTCAGGTTTGGGAGCACTGGCGAAGGCACAGAGCCATTCAGCATTAAGAGTGGTATGCAACACGGTTGTGTCCTTGCATCAAATCTTTTCTTTCTCCATACAAATGACCTGGAGAAAATACTAGTTTCTGTTGGGGTGGATGTTCTGCTTGTGGAAAAAAAGGCCGTGCCCGCACTGCTACATGCTGACGATGCAGTTCTCCTGGCCAAGACTGCCAATGGCCTTAAAAAACTTATCGGCTGCTATGTTGGCTTCATGAAGGACCTGCGCCGGGAGCAAAACTTCAAAAAAACAATTGCAATGATACTTGGCCCACAAAGCACTAAAACCTGTATATTAAACATGGAGGGCAAACCCCTGGATAGGGTCAGTTCTTTCCCCTATTTAGGCCTGGAGTTTGACAAAGGTTGTTGTGGCTTACTTGCGTTAAAAATAGAATAACCCGATATACACAAGCTGTAGGCACTACTTTCTCGCTTGCCATGCCTATTGGTAAAAAGACAATTTCTTCAATACTAGAGATATACAACCGCAAATGCCTGACAATTTTAACATATTGAATGGGTATCTGGGGTTGTAGGGATGCACATGCAATGCAGATGGAGGCGAATAGATTCTGCCTCTGTTATTAGGAATTCCTCCCTCATCTTCGCGTTTCTCCCTTCATCTGGATTTAGGCATGGAGTATGTCCAAGACACCATTATTGATGCCCCTTTGGCCCTTTGGTGCACAATTTGTCCAACCAAGAAGCCAACTTTAATCGGGCTGTTATAAGAGATTGTTTAAGTTGCGCCCATGGCTCCAATATATTGAAACTTGCTTTTTGGCACTTTGCCGCGCCTCATTGTTTCGGGCACTCAGAGTCAATCGAAAAAAAGAACAGAAAGTGGGTTTGAAATAGTTTTTGCAAGTACAAACAACTCTCTAGGGAACAATTGGAAGTGGCCAAACCCTCAGTTAGAGATTATTGCCTTATTGAAACCACCCCAATAATTTCTCTGTATTTATTATACGTGACCAACATTTACGAAAGAAATCTGTTGACAAGATTTAGGCTGTTTTTTTTCTCGATAGATGATATGTTTCCCCTAGGTCAGCATTCTTCTGACACTGTTGCTATTTGTCCATGTGATGTGCAATCAAGTCAAACTATTTTACATTTTATCTTTTTGAGTCAAATTTATCTTCTGCTTACTAGGAGGTTTTTATAACCATTACTGCGCAGACATACATTTTCCAAGTGTAAAGTGGCTTAATGATTGTAACATCTGCTTTGCAGTTGGGAGTATTCTCAAGTGCACTTTAGCTAAGAGAAAAAGTATGCGGTTTTGATATAAAAAGCACTTTAGTGATTTAAGTAATCATGGTCTCTAAAATGTTTCTTAAATGTCCATTGTTAATGTTAATATTTATTCATTTTTGACATAAAAAGCACTTTAGTGATTCTTAGTTATCATTGTCCTGAAAATGTTTCTTAAATGTCTATTGCTGAAGTAAATTTTTAATAATTTTTTAATTATCTGCCTCCTTGCTCGTGCCCTTGGAACAAGAACTCTTGCACTGCCACCTTGCTCATCATATACCAACATAAGGAGTTAGTCGCTTAAAAATGTGGTAATTTCTAATTTACAAGATATGGACTTTCTGACTTTTTCCCTTATAACTGTACTTGCAGAAGGACCTGTCCTATTTTTTAATATGTGGTTGTCATTTTTTAATTTGTGTGTTTACAATGTAGTTTGTTTTTTACTGTGTGTATCTTTTATGATCTGTCCTTGGAAGATCGAATAAAGACAACTTGATTGATTGATTGATTTTGTCTGCAATAGGAAACAAGCAGTTACAACTTGACAATGTTAGGGGTTCCCACTAACTACAGTTTGGGTATTTGGTTTCTGGTGGAAAGGTATGGCACCACTGATACTCATTGACTCTCCTTGTAGACATGGTAATGCTAGTCTAGGTACCACGCAAAACAACGATAACAATTTCAATAAAGTTGTGACTACCCAGCCAAAGTTGTGAGTACAAACCACTTTACTAATAAGTCAGAACATAAATATGAGTAAACTATATGCAATAAGTTGAATCACATCGCAATACACAATCAACAATGTCACCCAATAGTGTTGCAAAACTGGGGCCCATCCCAATGCACACCATGGGGCTCATTGTAAGTTTTGCATTCCCATGGACCGCTGTATTGGTGGTGGAGGTCTAAACGTGGTCAGCGCAGTAGTCTGACCACCGTATTACGAGTTGGACATGTAGAATTTCTAAAAAACGCTGCGGAACCGCTAACACCACCAACCAACTCCGAGCACTGCAGCTACGGTGCTGCCCTATGATGCTTTGGGAGGCTCACACTGTCAGTGAAACCGCCCACCCAATTGTGAGTTGCCTCACAGCCAAGGTGACCATGGCGGGCCAACCACCAAATCTGAGATGGCAAAAAGGAAGGGATGAGGGACAAAACTTGCCTATACTCACCCCACTCCTCTTCTAGCATCATGGAGTCCATTGTGCATGTCCTACCGCTGCTCTACCTCCTTGACCATATTCAATACCCAGTCTGCCACGGACAAAATCGTCAGTAAGTCACACATCTAGCGGTTGCCAGACACTTCCCAGCAAAATGATGCACTGCCATGGACCTGACAAGGGAGGTGGGGTCACACACTTATGTACACATATATAGGGACCTAGGCTGGGATTGTTTCTCATCAGCCCTTCAAAATACATCTACAAGATGGCCTCCTAGGCCAAAACACTGGTACTGCATAGGCACACTGTCCACATATGGACATGTGCTTTCAAATTATATAGCGTGATGTACCGTGATGTGTCCAATATTTTGTGTTACGCAACATCACCTCCAAGAAAAGATCACACCTATTAATCTCGTCACACACACAGCTTTTTTCCTTTCTCAATTGTCTCCCATGCCACTACTGATCTTCATTTATAATCCAGGTTGTCATTAGTAAAGTGTTGCTACCGTGAATTTGAACTGACTACAACTACCATGAGGCCTTGTGATAGTAATTCTAACCAAGATGATACACTCCTTTTTTTCCCTTCTCACTTGTCTCCCATGCCACTACAAATCTTCACTTATAATGCAGGTTATTATTTGTCAAGTGTTGCTATAGTGATATTGAACTGACTACAACTACAATGAAGCCTTGTGATTGTAACTCTAACCAGACGCAACAGTAAATGTGACACACTCACATGATTGCACACATCCAAGGTTCTGTTTAGATGTTAAAGAAGCATCTGTATGAGTGTCAGAAAAGTCACACACTCCTTCACTTCTACAACTCTGTATTACACTTTTACACATCACCCACATATAAATGCAATGTCAGTCAATAAGAATACATCATATCAGTGTGAGACAAATTGAAGGGCACAATGGAGCCCCTCTCTGCAGGATAGCCATTCCTCTATTAGGGTGAGCCCTCAAAGGCTGGGGTCCTGGGCATACTACTTTGTGTACGTGTCTTACAAACTCCATGTTCACTGGGTCTAGAAACTAAAGTATATCAGAGACAGCATGTTGCATAACCAAGTTCCATGCATGTGTAGGCAATGGGCAAGTGCAACTTTGGAAAGCAAACACAGCACTTACAGCATGTGGCACACATCTACAGGAAGCAGCTGTCAGCTACACACTGCTAAATGGACACATGTCCATGCAAAACTACAAAAAATTTACTCCCACCATGTGTGGATACACAAATATCTAAGTTAAACATACCTAACATATACCAGACTTACTGCATCGGAGGAAAGGCAAATAAAAGCTTTGACTGTTGCCAGGTCAAGAATAAACATTTACAACATAACATGTCAGCCAATGCAAAGTCTGCCCAGTCTTGATGTCAACCCACATAGACATCTTTCCAACCTTTTACCTTGTCCTGTCTTACTCCAGCACTGGCTCCAAGGGAACATCATATAAACCACTTCAACTGGATTAGCAATTATGGGTTAAACAAATACAACTGTACTTACACATCACTAACTATACGACAACATTAAATAGCCATAAACGTAATGGCAGGACCAATGTCTACAAAACTTTGAAAGTTTTTATTGAAAGGATGAAATTACACAACTAATAAAACATAGGCCAATATCCAGTCCATAATGTCATAAAAGTGCCACAACACAATCCTGTACCAAAACACTTTGGGTCTTGATTTTGGTTTAGGAGGATTTGTTTTATTTTTTCTTATTATTTTTGGGGCTGGGGTTAGGGGGTGGTAGGCTGTATTTCAGGGGTGAAGTGGGTAATTGGAAGGGATGGGTTTGAGTGTGGAAGATATTTTTGGGACTTTGGGAGGGAGGGTCAGCTGTCAGAGTGGTACTAAGCAAAATCAAAGGGGATGATGGACGGAGCGTTGAACATTGCAAGCACTCATCCCAGTCTACTGAGCTGAGTTTAATCCATCATCATTATTTAGCACACTCCGTCACCCGAGTTCAGACATGGCAATATGCAAATAATTCTGACCCTGTGCCTCATGGGAATAGTCCAGCCCGAACTTCCAAGCTATGTTTCCGCTGAACCGGAAACAAGCATCCTGGGACCGGTTTCTGGCTAATCAGCCATCATCAGCCAGGCTAGCTTGAATCCAGTGGAAAAGTGAGCAAGGGACCCACGTCTGGGCATACCCTGCAAACTTAGGGCGAACAAAGCAAAACCAAAGGGGATGATGTTCTTTTTAGGTCTCGCTGAACTAACATGCATGCGTTGTTCTGCGAGAGTATAGTAGGCAAAACAAATTCTTGAAACCAGTGAGGATTGTCCCCAATGCATGTGAGGTAGTCAAGCGCGACGCTTCCCCAGCGCGAGCTTGGCCTCACTTCTCAATCACACCCCATATGGTGTTCCCTCCCACTCGCTCGCACATCAAAGGCTGCTGCTCCACCGCCAATGCCCTCCCGCCCGCCCCCCCACAGCAATACCAACAGCTTGTTTTTATTGTTATTTACGGCACCCCTTGCAGTCAACACCACATACACGGCACTTGTCTCCTCCGTCCAGACAGTGCAGCTGCAAAACACCTCCTTCATTTTAGTCAGTGAGCACTATTTACTTTATTGACTTTCTCTTACTGACGGCACAATGCGTTTGAATGTAGGCAAAGCACGTCGTGCCTGCAGTAAGCAGCCGTGACAATGCTCTTCCTCCCAAAACGGCTTTCAGTTCTGAACGCATATGTGTGCTTAGGAAAACACCAAGACATCCAATTCTTCCCCCTATGTACCAACAGCCCCTGACAGCTACATAGACCTGGTCTGTGTCTCAGAGTTTCTCGCTGGACTCTGAAAGTTGTAATGCTACTGAACGAGTAATAAACGCACACAGTTACTGCCGACTGTTATGGAACATTGTCAAAATGGCGTTTATGCCAGTACTGGACTTGCACCTCTGCATTTTCTATTCTGGGCTTTTAGTTTCACTTTCAGCAATGCGTACGGGATTCAAATTTGACAGTCTAACCTACAAATCGTGCGAATTTCATGATGAATAATATCTGTAAAAGCGTTGAGGTAACTGTCTGGTTCCTGTTTACATTTCACAGGTTTTTCTTAATCGTGCATTCCCTATGAATGCTTGCTATTTCCAAAATGTTGTTACTTTTCTTTAGTTCAGCCAGCATATTACCCTTGTCCCATGTCCTTCTACACACGCACGCATCTGTAACCATTGCCCAGGTCCCTCTAGGCCAGCTATCGCGAGCCTTCATTTAATCTCATGTTTGCCTTTTGGCATTCAATTTCCTCCCAGTATAACAAGGGTGCTGTTGGAGACCATGTAATATTCCGGCCTGTGCAGCGATACATTTTACTCTGCTTCCCTTTTGATTTGGAAACTGCTCTTTTTTCACAATTTCATGATGATAATTTGTGTTTGTAACTGTCAAATCTGTTTGGAGCTGAAACCGGTTGATGGCTAAAAATGATTTCGAGTTTGTGAACTTTGCGTCAAGTTCCCAAAAGGTTCTCTCTAGAGCCAGTGAGGAGATGCCCATGGGTCTCTCTCTTTCACACCAGCTGTTTACAAGAGATTCACAACAGCCGGCTTTGGAGCAGATCTGAATCTGCCAGGGGCACCATGATACCACTACGCAAACCTGTCTATGCACAATTTGCACTACTATTTGCAATGTCTGTTAGTATATATGGTTGTATTCTGTGTCTGCATTTTCCTTTAAACTTATGTCTTTTGAAATGTAGTCCTAAGCAGTCATAAAGGTATTGGCCTCTGTTAATCTTAGGGTGTGTGTAGGTTTGTTCGTGTTGCACATAAGCTCGACAGCTTTGACCCGAGCTACTGAGTTACCTCGCTTCCATTTAACTGGGAAGTCACTAACAGTCACATGGTGGATGGAGCCTAGCATTTGGCTGGAAGTGCTGTGACATTCCCAGCCTTTTAAGGACCCTGGCTTTTACAGTGTAGGCTGTTTGTTGCAATTGAAGTTTGTCAGGGGAGGGGTGGTGGGCTCTAAGACTCTTCTGAAATTGGATATTTTTTTAATGCAGATTTATACCAGCGCGAACCCCGTAGGTATTGGAGCGCTTTAAATGAGCACGGGTTACGTTACACAAGGACACCTTCAGGCACAGGGAGATTAAGTCATTATTATGGTGGCCAAATGCTTTACTTCATTTTGCAGGCGGCACAAATGCTTACGTTAATTTTGCAGGCGGCACAGAACAAAACAGCAGGACGGTAAAAACCAGTGCTTGCTGCCTTTTATTTTCTATCATTTCACGGACTCTTCTGGGTCCACACCCCTAAGTGTAATCGGTACATAGCGGGACGGTAAAGCACAGTGCTTGCTTCCTTTTATTTTCTGTTATTTCACAAACTCTCCTGGTCCATAATTTTTGTTGAATTTGGGGAAACACCAGCCAGCCCTTTCATGTAATGAGGCTGTTTTGTGATGCGTGTGCATGTTATTTTTTGTTCGGGTGCTTTTTTTTAAATGCAGATTAATACAGTATGAACTTGTGTCGTAGGTATTGGAGTGCTGTAAATGAGCATTGATTACGTTACACAAGGACACAGGCACGGAGAGATTAAGGGCTCCATTAGGATGTCGGGCGGATCGCCACCGCCATGGTGGCGGTGGCGATCCGCCCGACAGAAATGACCGCCCGCCACCCTTTTCCCCCCGCCACATTACAATGGCGAGGGGGACCCCAACGGAGGGAAACACCGCCCGCCACTTTTCCGCCCCGGTCGCATTGCAGCCGGGGCGGAAAATGATTAATATGGTGGCGGTGTCTATGAGACACCGCCAGCCATATTACAATGGCAAGTGTGCAATGCCTTTCCGCGGCGGCAATGCCACCACAGAAAGGCAGGCGGTGTTCACTCTGGGGGCCCCCTGTGGGCACCCGGAGTGAAGGCCAAAGGGTGGTGGCACACGGGGGGGTACCTGTGGTAGCCCCCTGCATTTGAATAATCAAAGCGGCAGGCACCGCGCGGTGGCTGGCGGTTTGATTACATAAATGCTGCTAAGCATTTTTAGTATTGTGGCGGGCGGAGCAGGGAGCTCTGCCCACCACAATACTATAAATACAGGATGTGCCCGCCACTGTGGCGGGCACATCCTAATGGTGGGTGCGGGACCCCGCCCTTAGGGCGGGCGGTCCCGATTTCCAGCCTAATGGGGCCCTAAGTCTTTATTATGGTGGCCAAATGCTTAACTTCATTTTGCAGGCGGCACAAATGCTTAACTTTATTCTGCAGGCAGCACAGAACAAAAGAGCGTGATGGTAAAGCACAGTGTTTGTTCCTTTTTTTTATTTTCTGTTATTGCACAGCTGTTGCAGTTGACAGAGATGCAGGTAGTGTGTACTGATGTGGCCAGAGGACACTGGTGATGTTTTGTGGGGTTTAATGTTTTTTTTCTCGTTATTTCACGGAGTCTCCTGGTACGTAATTTTTGTTGAATTTGGGGAAACACCATCCAGCAGCTTTCATGTAATGCTGCTGGTTTTTGATGCTGTGCAGGTCCCAGCAGTGAGCCTCAGTTAGCCGCCCGCAGTCCCAGGAGCTTTCAGATCGTGAGTCAGCAGTCCTTGGCTGTAGGGAGGGGCAGTGGTCACCTGTGGTTATGCATAGGCAGGATTCGCCGTAGCCATCCCTATATCCGTGATGCAGTGAAGGCACAATTCCAGAGTGGGCGCCAACACAGCCAACAACCCCAGAGTGCCATTTTACTCCCCGAACTCCTCTGGTACGATCTGAACGAGGCACAGGGAATCAAACTACACCATCAAACTACACCATCAAACTACACCATCCAAATCAAAATCCTACATCCAAATCCACCCTCCACCATCCAACTCCACCCTCCAACTCCACCCTCCAACTACACCCTCCAACTACACCCTCCAACTACCCCCTCCAACTCAAACTCCACCCTCCAAATCATCCCTCCAACTCCACAATCCAAACCCACCCTCCAACTCCACCCTCCAACACAACCCCTCAATGCCACAGCACCACTCAATGCCACAGCACCATTCAATTCCACAGCACCACTCAATGCCATAGCACCACTCAATTCCACAGCACCACTCAATGCCACAGCATCCCTCAACGCCACAGCATCCTGCAACGCAACAGCATCACTCAACGCCACAGCATCACTCAACGCCACAGCATCACTCAACGTCACAGCATCACTCAATGCCACAACATCACTCAGCACCACTCAACACCACAGCACCACTCAACGCAACAGCACCACTCCATGCCACAGCATCACTCAGCGCCACAGAATCACTCAGCACCACTGAATGCCACAGCACCACTCAATGCCACAGCATTACTCAAAGCCACAGCATCACTCACCGCCACAGCATCACTCAACGCCACATCAACACTCAACGCCACAGCAACACTCAACACCACAGCAACACTCAACGCTACAGCAACACTCAAGGCCACAGCAACACTCAATGCTACAGCAACACTCAACGTCACAGCATCACTCAACGCCACAGCATCACTCAATGCCACAGCATCACTCAACACCACAGCATCACTCCATGTCACAGCATCACTCAATGCCACATCATCACTCAATGCCACAGCATCACTCAAAGCCACAGCATCACTCAACGCCACAACATCACTTGGCACCACTCAATGCCACAGCACTAATCATAACCACAGAACCGCTCAACACCACAGCACCACTCAATGCCACATCACCACTCAATGCCACAGCACCACTCAACGCCACAGCACCACTCAACGCCACAGCACCACTCAACGCCACAATATCACTCAGCACCACAGAATCACTCAGCACCACTGAATGCCACAGCACCCCACAATGCCACAGCACCACTCAATGCACAGCATTACTCAAAGGCACAGCATCACTCAACGCCACATCATCCCTCAACAATACAGCATCCCTCAACGCCACAGCATCACTCAACATCACAGTATTACTCAACACCACAGCATCACTCAATACCACAGCATCACTTAATGCCACAGCATCACTGAGCACCACTAAATGCCACAGCACCACTGAATGCCACAGCATCACTCAGCACCACTGAAGGCCACAGCATCACTCTGCACCACTGAAGGCCACCGTAATACTCAGCACCACTGAAGGCCACAGCGTAACTCAGAACCAAATAACGCCACAGCATCACTCTGTGCAACCATTCAACAACTAGTTCTGATATGTTCTCTCAATGTTTAAAGATTTATTACAAATGTCACAAAAAGATGTTAATATTTCACTTCTGTTCTTGGATTTTCATCACAATAAAATACACTGAACATAATCTTCCCAAAAGTTATTTACAAAAGTTTAAGCTATTGCCATTATTAATTACAATAACTTTTATTTAAGTATTAATTATTAAAAAATAAAAGCCATTGTTATTTCTAATATGGATACATCTAAGTCATGTTAATACAACACATATTTCATTACAAATGCTATAGGTTTCACATTTGCGAAAGTTAAAACTATTGGCATTGTAAATGACAAAGCTATTAATTTCGCTATTTTCAAAACCAATACATAAATAAAAAAATTGTCATTTACAATACCAATACCTCAAACTTTCCAAATGCGAGACCTATTGCATTGCAAATGCTTGTTGCATTTGTCACCCTGAGTAAGACGAGTATGCTCAGACGTGAGTCCTGCGCTCTCCATGCCACTGGATTCAAGCTATCCTGGCCGATAAGGGTTGAAAGCCTGAAACTGGTCCTAGGATGCTTGTTTCCAGTTCAGGGAGGACCTGGCCAGGCAGTTTGGGCTGGACTGTTCCCATTGGGTGCAGGGTCAAGACTGATTTGCAAATGGCTGGGTCCAAACTGGAATGGCATGGTGAGCAAAAAAACTATGGATTCAGGCCCAGTTCCATGTACTGGGGTGAATGTATGACATTGTTCTGCATTCTGTCCATCAATTGTTCTTTTTACATTTGTCACCCCGAGTGGGACTGGTATGCTCAGACGTGAGAGCCGTGCCCTCAATGCCACTGGAGTCAAGCTATCCTGGCTGATGAGGGCTGAAAGCCCGAAACCGGTCCTAGGATGTTTGTTTCCAGTTCAGGGAGGACCTGGCCTGGCAGTTCATCCTGGACTATTCCCATTGGGCACAGGGTCAACACTGATTTGCATATGGCTGGGTCCAAACTGGAATGGCATGGTGAGCAAGTTCCTTGTCATGGGGTGGATGTATGACATTGTTCTGCATGCTGTCCATCAATTGTTCTTTTTGCATTTGTTAGAGGTACAGGCAAGAACAAACAAGAGAGATTCATGGGGTACACAGTTAGGGTTTTCGGAATGGAAGAGTTGAAAGGAAGAAGGAGTGGAAGAGTGTGGGGAGTTTGCTGTTTGCAGTGTGTGCTATGACAGCGGCTGTTGTGCGAGTGACTATGAACAAATGTGTTTTTTGAGGGAGAATGTTGAAAATGTGCTGGGTGTTATAGAATGGTCTCTACGTGTTGCTGTGATGTCGGAGTATGGGTGTGTTTGTGGAGGGGTCTCCGGCTGTTGCTGTGATGTCTGTTGGTATGGTTGTGTCTGTGGGGGGTCAATGTGTGTTGCTGTGGTGCCTGGGGGATGCCGGGGGTGGTGAGGGAGGTTATTGTCTGCTGTGGGCCTGCACGTCTGAGTTTCTTGGATGTCCTAGGTTTTTAAGTGATGCTTGGGTGTTTTGAGGTGTGTGCATTCTTACGTGTGTGTGTACTTGGGATAGGATTTGGAAGAGAGTATGGGAAAGTGTCAGAAGGGGTTGGGAAGGTTGGGATGAGTGAAGGCACCTTCACTGACTTTCACCTGACTGGAAAGGGAATAGTAAATTATATTGGGTCAGTTCCCAGCACCTTTTCTGACTTTCACCTGACTAGAGTGGGAATAGTAAATTATATTGGGTCATTGTCCAGCACTTTCCCTGACTTTCACCTGACTGGAGTGGGAATAGTATATTATATTGGATCAATGTCCAGCACCTTCCCTGAGTTTCGCCTGACTGGAGTGGGAATACTAAGTTATATTGGGTCAGTGTCCAGCACCTTCCCTGACTTTCACCTGACTGGAGTGGAAATTGTTAGTTATATATTTTTCATATTTTTTTGAGAAGATTAATGTTTAAAAAGTAATGTTGTAAAATCATAAATGCTGATTAAATATATGTAAGTGAAATATTAAATATCAATATATAACTATAATATTAACAATTAAAAATGTTTTTTTTATTGTTTGAGAAATAAGAACACATGAATTTTTACAGCATTTATTTATATTAGTCAAAGTACAGAAAATATGAATCCAATTTTTTGTTCATTTTAAACTTTTAGGTAAACCATATTTTGTTATAACATTTTTTAAAAAAAAATATATACAGTGTATTTTGCATGTGAAATATGTTTTAACATTTTTAATTTTTATTAACAATCATTACCACTCTTACAAAAATGTTGCAATTGTTTTTGATTAAATATTTAATTAATAATATTAATATATAATATATATTAATTGTATTCATTATATATTTATTGTATTAACAGAAAATATAAAACAGGTAAGTATATTTTTATTATTTTTACATGTTTGATATATATTTTATAAACATTTATATACGTAAAACTGATTGTTAATAATAATTAATATTCTGTAGTAAACATTTATAAACATTAAAGTGATTATTAATAATAATTAATAATATTTGTTATTTATTATTATTATTATTTTACACATGTTAATTAATTATACAGTCATTTTTGAAGTACACAAAAATTTAAATTATATATACAGTCAAGTATAATTTTTGATATGTATTTTTTAGGCATTTTTATACATTAAAGAAAGGATTAATAATAATTAATATTATATTATTATTAACTATTATTTATTTACAAAGGGTAATTAATCATATAATCATTTTTAAAGTCACAGAAATTAATTTATATTATTTAGAGTCCAGTATGATGTTTTATTTTCATTTATAACATTGTGTTTAATATGTTAGTTATTATTTTGATTGTACTGGGACTATTTTGTAACCGCGTAGTGTTATTTTGCTTCACTCAACACTGGAGAAGCTTGCGGTTGGATGCTGCAACGCGTTGGGAAAGGTAAGGTCAATTTTAAGTATTATATGTTAGAGAATACTAATGTTTGAGTGTAGTTAGGAGGTTGGTTGTATTAGTTTAGTTATTTGGTCGTCGTTTTTGTATGTTTTAGGTGTTTGTTGTTTTTTACGGAGTTGTCGTGATTGAGGTTTTTAGGCCTAGTGTATTTAGTTTGGTTTATGAAATATATGTTTATTTTATATGTTGTACATTAATGTTTTTTTATTTGTTGAAATGTTTCAGGGGTTTTGTGTGGGTGGGTATGTTTTCGATATTTTTACAGGTTCCTGTTTTTCGCGGTTATGTCCTGGAGAAGGATGCGTTTTTTTTTAAAGAGAGGAGTATAGTAGTTTATTAAACTAATCTTTTTATACTCTTTCCTTTTTCTGTGCTTTCCTGGAGCGATTTTTTACTTTTTTTTATTATTTTTCGGGTTTTTAAGGGTTTTGATTTATTGTTGGACAAGAACATGCGTTTTTTTTTTTACTTAAAGTGTGTGTATGTTACTTTAATGAATAAACTTACCACACTTTTTTTTCTCTGGATTTCCTGGAGCGGTTCTTAATTTTTTTCACTATTTTTCTGGTTTTTAAGGGCTTCGGATGTATGCTGGAGAAGAACATGCGTTTTTTTAAATTAAAAGTATGTGTATGTCTTTTTTATGAATAAAGTTACCACATTTCCTGGAGCCTTTTTTACAGTTTTTACATTTTTTCAGGTTTTTGAGGGTTTTGATATATTGGATTTACCTTGGATTACCAGTGGAGTACATGGATTACAAGTTGTTGGGTAACATGACTGCTTCATGAATTGTACGTTTATTTATTTTACCTTATTTGGATGGGAAATGTTATTTTAATTGTGCTTGATATTTTGTATATTTTAAGAAATATTATTTAATTGTCTATATATATTTCCTTAATGGAAATAAGTATGTATGACAATTATATATTATTTCTGAAAATATATTTATTTATGTTGCTAAATTGATTATTTTGCATAAGATTGAGTATTTGTATTTGTGTATAGGTAAGTTACAGGAGGCTTTTAGCTATTATAGATAGATAGTCTAGGTCTCGTGTAGAAGGATATAGGGTAACTTGACTTTGAAGTAGTTTAACATAGGAATATGTATCCTGTAACACAAGATGCATTCCATCCATGCACTCCTTATCAAACTTTCATAAATTTACGTGCAAATTTTTCTCTGATATTCAATAATTCATTTATTTGTAGTGGTGTTTTGTTAGAAACATATCATTGTATTCATGACTGTTCAACATATTCCATGTCTCAAAAACATTTTTTTACGTTGCTAGTATTGCCCAATGCATTTCAAGCGTATCGCCCTTCCTCAGGGGACTTCCATTAAATCTAGAAACATTAATCATAGGTCTTAGTTAGTACCTAAATGAAACAATCTCTGTAGAAAACAAGCTTTTTATAACAACATAATACATAGGTGCTGCCCCACATGCTGTAGTGAAACTGATGTTGTTCGTAAAGAAATCATGAGTGTTCTACAAGAAAACAGGACGCTCATATTAAGCCAATGTAAAAACAAAAGTTGGAACCCAGTAATTGGGCACTGACCTTAATGCATGGAATCTTTCATTCACGGTGTTTAGCTGTAAAAAGGTAAACGGAATCTCGTTGTTAATGCATAACGTGACACGAATGTCTCGTTACTGTATCTAAAATACCGATACTGTCTTACCAGGGTAATGGAGCCGTGGTGCTTCCCTCGCTAATCTCGGCGTGCAGCGCTCTGTACGGAAGCGCTCTATGGTATATAAGTCGTTCACTGTGTGTTACCATGGTATCCGAACGTAAGCGGGTGGCGCTCTACATACTCTATGGTTTGGGAACACTAAGGTAACGGCGTGTGTTTACTGGCGTAAACATGAAAGACAGACTATATTGCTAGTCGGGAACTCGAGTGCATATAAATAACGGTATGCGAGTGTTAACAGAAAAAAACATGTGGGGTTGTGTCAGTAAAAGAATAATATGTGTACAGAGTAAACATATTGTATGTGCATAGCAAAACGTACGTAAAATATCACATTCGAAATAATCTTAGAACTTAGTCTTATTATGCGAGCTGAACTGCGTTAGATTCTGAAATGTCCATATTATATCCTCTTCTAGTGCGAGCATAGGCCAATGTGTTTTGATGGATTTTTTGATCATAGAACTATTTGTAGAGTACTTAGATACAAATACAGATCTCTGTTCATCAATTTTTTCTTTGGGTTTTAATAGATGATCTCTTTGTAATTTTTCAGCAGAGAAACCTTCTGGATAGACTACTTATGCACCCTCCAGCCCAAAGGACTCAATGAAAGGCTGGATCTTCATTGCTACTTATAATATGGACATTTCAGAATCTAACGCAGTTCAGCTCGCATAATAAGACTAAGTTCTAAGATTATTTCGAATGTGATATTTTACGTACGTTTTGCTATGCACATACAATATGTTTACTCTGTACACATATTATTCTTTTACTGACACAACCCCACATGTTTTTTTCTGTTAACACTCGCATACCGTTATTTATATGCACTCGAGTTCCCGACTAGCAATATAGTCTGTCTTTCATGTTTACGCCGGTAAACACACGCCGTTACCTTAGTGTTCCCAAACCATAGAGTATGTAGAGCGCCACCCGCTTACGTTCGGATACCATGGTAACACACAGTGAACGACTTATATACCATAGAGCGCTTCCGTACAGAGCGCTGCACGCCGAGATTAGCGAGGGAAGCACCACAGCTCCATTACCCTGGTAAGACAGTATCGGTATTTTAGATACAGTAACGAGACATTCGTGTCACGTTATGCATTAACAACGAGATTCCGTTTACCTTTTTACAGCTAAACACCGTGAATGAAAGATTCCATGCATTAAGGTCAGTGCCCAATTACTGGGTTCCAACTTTTGTTTTTACATTGGCTTAATATGAGCGTCCTGTTTTCTTGTAGAACACTCATGATTTCTTTACGAACAACATCAGTTTCACTACAGCATGTGGGGCAGCACCTATGTATTATGTTGTTATAAAAAGCTTGTTTTCTACAGAGATTGTTTCATTTAGGTACTAACTAAGACCTATGATTAATGTTTCTAGATTTAATGGAAGTCCCCTGAGGAAGGGCGATACGCTTGAAATGCATTGGGCAATACTAGCAACGTAAAAAAATGTTTTTGAGACATGGAATATGTTGAACAGTCATGAATACAATGATATGTTTCTAACAAAACACCACTACAAATAAATGAATTATTGAATATCAGAGAAAAATTTGCACGTAAATTTATGAAAGTTTGATAAGGAGTGCATGGATGGAATGCATCTTGTGTTACAGGATACATATTCCTATGTTGATATATCTTGATCTTGGAAGCCCAGCAAGATTACCATTCATTGCACCAACGACAGTGTTACATTCATTAAACAACAAAATTTAAAATAACCACCAGGAGTGCGGGACCCACAACAAATCATTTGAAGTAGTTTAACCATTTGTTTAGTTTGTTTTGTTAGTTTAGGTCCTATTTGAGTTATTGATTGTTGTATGCGTAGCTCTTGGTAACTCTGTTCTTTTTGTAAAGCTTGTAGTAGTTTTTGTACGGTAGGTTTTCTTCTGCTAGTGGTTGCTTGGAAGGCATTGTGCCATCCTTCTACACTGTTGTTAGTTTTACTTCTTGATTTAGTGTGCTTAGGTACACATTCCACCAAGCAATATGACATTTTGGTCTATGTCCAGATCGGTGTAACCTTCCCACCCATTTATCCTCGAAGTAGTCGAGGAGTGGTGCTAGTTTCTCTTCATTTTTTTTGTAATATGTGCTATCAATTAGTGTGTTATAATGTTCTGCTACGTCTGTGACAGGGACATATGCTAAGGCAATTTATTTTTTGATTTGGTAGGCAAAAGTGCTATCTGTAGCATATTGTATGCTTAATGTAGATTTTTGGAGATATCTCCAAATGCTTTGGTTGAAATGGTAATAGCAACTTTGGATTGATGTATGTGGAAATGTTTTTAAGAAAGCATTTATCATTGCCAATTCGAAATCTATAATTATATTCTGTGGAAAATAATTAATGGTTTTCTGTTTTATTGTGTTTAGTACCTCTATATAGGTATTTTGTTGTTTGTTTGGCATTAGGCAGTAGATAAATGGGATATTAGAATGATGGTATAATCCATGTATGGTGTAGAGCTGAAAAAATGGTTTTGGGCATGTTTTAAAAGTCCCATCCATCATCCAGTGGCGGCAGTCTTTTAATTTTCTTAAATTGTTTGTAGTAGCAAACATTATTATTCTATTAGAAGGGCATTTGTTGTCAAAAAGCTAACATTGTTCTTTATTGTGAGTTACACTTAGTTCAGGGGGAATGACAACTTCTTCTGGGGTTTTAGGATTAGGTAGAGTAGTTGTTGTTACTCTTTTTTTGTCTTGCAATTGCTCGTTTTAGGGAATCAATTGAGGGCAGTTGTCCTGAAGCATGTTGAGGAACTTTTAAGAGTTCCTCTTTTAGTATTTGAGTTGTAGGTTTTTCAGTACTGGTACTTGCTTCTTTAATGCTTTATAGGGCATCTCTGACCTCTATCTATGTGATATTGGGGTGATTATGTTCTTTTGTAGATAGTACTCTGGTTTCTTCAGTTATAGCTCTACCATAACATTTATTTGAGTTGTATTTACTACATTTCCAAAACACTTTGGGGTCGATTCCGATTCGGGAAAGGAATCCATCCTACGATTTGTATTCGTAGCCGTTTCCGTACGAATCGTACAAAGCCGTCTGAATTGCGTAGTATGATCCGTCTTAAAAGAATCCTTCCGAATGTTTACGAACCGTACAAAAAACTAGCGAAGAACTGTACAATACGGACTCGGCTTGTGATCCGTACGATTTGTAAACATGCCGTACGACCCGCCAAGTACGATCCGGACCGGGGAACGTGAACGAGATGCGTACGGAAAAACGCCGTCGCGTATGAACTGCGATTTGCTCGGTAAACATTGCGTATGAGCGAGCCGCAAAATCAAATAAAAAGCGAATCCCCCAACAAAGTGCACTCATACCCCGTAAATACATCGCGTATGAAAGAGCTACACAATAAAGTAAGAAATGAACCCCCCCCTCAACGAAGCGCACACGTTCCCCGTAAATATGTCGCGTATGAGAGAGCTACACAATAATGTACGAAACGGCCCCCCCAAAAAAACACACGTGTAACCCTAAAAGAGCACAAGGAGTGTGCAAACAAGTCACACAACACCACAAAACATATTTACTGTGTAGAAACCATTGCAAAGCAATGTCCTGGCCAAATCCAAACTGGCAAACAGAGGGCCCAAATCAGACCCACCCCTTATAACACACCCACTAAAAATTCAAAATAAGCCACTCCCACAAAAGGACCAATAAAAAGGGCCCACACACACAAACCAGCATCCATTGCAACATACGCATTTACCTACAGAGACTGATAACACACCAACAACTGCACACATCCACCTTCACACATACCCCCAATCACATTCAGACCCACACACCCCCTTCACATTCACACCCACAACCCCCCATCCATACACACCCTCAGCCCCCAAATCCATTCACCCCACAACATGTCAGCACCGTATTATCCAAAGTTCACAAACCAGGAGATGGAGATCCGTGCAGATGAAGTCATCAGAGTAGAGCCACAGCTGTTTGGCGCATTGGTCAGACAGACCAGCATAGCTGACAAAACCCGGCTGTGGGAGAGGATCGTCAATAGGGTTAATGCTGTTGCACCATCAGGCGCACCAGGAAGGATTGCCAGGCCAGGTGGTACGATCTGCGGAGGATGGTCAAGCGGGAGATGGACGAGGACTACGCCCAGAGCCAGTACACTGGAGGTGGTGGTCCCTGCAGACCAGTACAGTACCAGCCCTGGCAAGAGAAGGTCATGGCCCTGCTACCACCGGTGGGAGTACATGGAATTCCAGGAGTCATGGAGCCTGGTGATTATACAAACTACTCATGCCACATGGGAGGACCACCAGCAGTGCCCAGACACATGAGGGGTGGGTGGATATGACTCCCAGAACTAGCCAGACATAGGAGAGGTGAGTGGATATGACTCCCAGCCTAGGCCAACAGTATGGGGGTGGGTGCACAGGACTCCCAGCAGTGCCCAGACATAGGAGGGGAGGGTGCACAGGACTCCCAGCAGTGCCCAGACATAGGAGGGGTGGCAGGATATGACTCCCAGCAGTGCCCAGACATATGAGGGGTGGGTGCACAGGACTCGCAGCAGCGTCCAGACATAGGAGGGGTGGCTGGATATGACTCCCAGCACTGCCCAGACATAGGAGGGATGGGTGCACAGGACTCCCAGCAGTGCCCAGACTTAGGAGGGGTGGCTGGATATGACTCCCAGAACTGCCCAGACATAGGAGGGGTGGCTAGATATGACTCCCAGCATATGCCAACAGTATGGGGGTGGGTGCACAGGACTCCCAGCAGTGCCTAGACATAGGAGAATGGCTGGATATGACTCCGAGCAGTGCCCAGACATAGGAGGGTTGGCTGGATATGACTCCCAGCAGTGCCCAGACATAGGAGGGGTGGCTGGATATGACTCCTAGCATAGGCCAACAGTATGGGGTGGGTGCACAGGACTCCCAGCACTGCCCAGACATAGGAGGGGTGTGTGCATATGACTCCCAGCATAGGCCAACAGTATGGAGGTGGGTGCACAGGACTCCCAGCACTACCCAGACATAGGAGGGGTGTGTGGATATGACTCCCAGCAGTACCCAGACATAGGATGGGTGTGTGGATATGACTCCCATCAGTGCCCAGACATAGGAGGGGTGGGTGGATAGGACTCCTAACAGTGGGCAACAGTATGGGGGTGGGTGCAAGGCTCAGGGCCAGAAGGCTGCTAGGGGGATGGTATGAGGGTACAAGCGGGATGGTGAAGAAGCTAAAACTTTGGCCACCCCTATCACCAATACTGTGTACACACAAGCCCAATTGCACTCATCCCATATGGCCCAGGTACACACCCATGGGACATGCACAATGTACAGGGAGTGAGAAAGTACTGACAAGATAGCTGACACTGGGCCCTAGTTTATGCAGCACAAGGCCCTCCTGTGACCAGTGCAAACACTAACATCAGGACAACAAGGTCAGATATCGTGCACAGGAACTCACAACTATGGTCATGGCAGCATGCTCCATGGGGGGACAGCCACCCCATGAGTGAGGCCCAGTTACAACTCACACGCCAACTACCAGCACGGCCTGTCATACACACCCCTTACTTAAACATAACTAGCTGAGACAGGCAATGTAGTGCCCCACTGTCACAATCGTCATGTAACACAACAAATACCGATCTGATGAAGCATTTAATCAAAAAATTCACAGGGCTGAGTCACAAGTCACTTGCACTTATACCACAATGCAGTAGCTACACCTTACTGATGCAGTGGAAGCACACATATTACTACAATGGTGCTGAGTATTGACAAGGTGATGCACCTGGGAGATGTGCCACGTTCTAAAGCCCTGCGCCAGAAGTAGGTGGACTGGCCATGGTGTGGTCGTGGTGTGGTGTGCGGTGGCTGCCCGTCATGGCGCAGCAACACCTCCCAATAGTGGATGAGTGAATTCTGAAATAATTCACTCTGTCACTTTTATGCGCATGCTGCCTCAAAACCCTGTGCATGCCTGAAGCAGATGTAAGGATTGACACAGCATTGTGCTGATAGGGTCACACAGAGCTTTGCTGGATCTGCGTTGCACCAGCGACACAACTATAGCAATGTGCCACTTTCATGGCACAGATGCGGGACGCAGCTGTACTGTTATCACACTATGGTAATCCACTGTGTTAATGTGTTGCATCCATGCTGGTATAGCTGTGGTGCACAATGTCTGACATATCCCTGGAAATAGACCCTCACATTAAAATGTGCCCTGAACACAGATCAATCTGACACCACAAGTGAACAGTGTGAAGAAACTAAAGCAGGTGTAACAGTGATAACGACAATATATATGAAAATTAGATTTTACATTAAATGGCATTAACGGCGTCTGTCTCTCACACCCATGGGATTAAGAGTAAAAATTATGCAGTCGGCGTCAATATAAATGGAATCACCAAAGCCTGAACGTGTCTTAGGATACTTAACTTCATAAGTCACTAAGGTGAAGGCAGTCAGCTATGTGCAACTTATCTGGATTCCAGCAACAGGACTGCGATATGGGTGTGTTTATTTATTGATGTTAACAAATGGATTCACACAAGAATAGGCGAGCAGTCAATACATTATTAGCGAAGAACACATGAACTAACTAATAACGTTAAAAAACGGTCACAATGGGGTCGTTGTATTACATCAATACGTTAGTGCACCTTTTTAAGATGGCACCCTCGGACACTTAGAAGAAACGAGACATCAAGGGCTAGTCCGTTGTCAGTTGTTAACTCCGCGGAGTTGACGCGGAGTGAAGTTTAGCCATTAAAGTGAGTAACTAGTGAATACGCACAACTTGGCGATTTGCGGGAATTGTTTAAATCGGCAGAAGCACTTGACACAGGTATGGCAGCAGCGCTCAATCCAGAGCTGGGAAGTACAGTTTAAAATTACCGGCGAGGGTGATTGACCTTGTTTAATTTCGACTTTTTTAGATTTCGAACTCACAGAGCAAGACAAGGTAAACACGGTAAGCTACCGCGACCCGTTTTTTAGTTGTAATTTGATCTCAAGTTGAAACTAAGATACAGATCTGGTTGTTTGTTTCAGAGGTTCGAGGCACATTCAAATAAGGTATGTTGGCAATGCAGAATGTAAATAGATCGCATTAGTGCACAAGATACAGGAGTTAAGATATATTTTTTTGCCTATTTTTTCAGACAACCGTGATACTATTACTATAGGTATGTAGGGCAATCTATGTCCAGTTATTATCCATTACACATGAACACATGGATTGATTACATATTGGCTTGTATTTGTGTTTTGAACAGTGATATAGTGGCAAAATTGGAGGACAGGATTCAGTTGATTTAAAACAACAACCACCAGGTATGCATACATCACAGTTACATATTGTGGAGAAGTGTGGCTCACTGGTTAGAGCAGGCAGACCCTGAAGCAGAGGTCAGACCCGGGACCAGGGTTCAATTCCCGACGCGGCAGGGTCTTGAGCTCAAATGTCCATGGACTCGATAATTCTCGCTTCGGTGCCTGACCTAATCGTGGGTTCACACTCTGCAACTCTGGGCATTAAGCTTGCTTAATCTCCACAACGGCCCCCCGCGGCGGGATGCCTGGCTTTCACCTTGGGGATGCCCTGTAGGGGCTATCTCACATGGAAAAACCAGGATGGGTTCCCAAGGCAAGCGCGGAGATACCCCTTCGGGGGTCGATTCTGGCGCTATATAAGAATATAATATTTATAGAACCCCCCACCTAGACATGACTTTAAATACTTACACTATGCTTTCTCACTTTCCTTTTGTAGATACTGCCCCTGATGAAGGCACACTCGAGTGCCGAAATGCATTGGGCTCATTCAAAAAATGTTGATTAAATGCATTATAACATAAGTGCCAAGTATATGCTGATAAACATGAAGTAAAAATGTATTGTGAATATATGTCACTGATGATATAGTAATGTGAATGCAGAATAATGCAACTATAGCTCATATGAAAAAAGAATATAAGCATGAAATAAAAAGACAAATGAATGGAATAAAACACAAGTGTGGTTAAAACAAAGTTTGAAGCAATAAACTACATAAAGCGCCAGGGCGCCAAGTGAACAGTGCGCGATTGGGTGGTAACTCAATTCCACCATAACCAACTTTAGTACCAGGACTGACAACCCTTAACAATCGCAGCACCAGTGTACAAAATTGTTAAATTCAGAAATATTCGGAGTGCTCCTACAACCCCCTCAGTTTATACACACCCCTTACATAAACATAACTAGCTGAGACAGGCAATGTAGTGCCCCACTGTCACAATCGTCATGTAACACAACAAATACCGATCTGATTAAGCATTTAATCAAAAAATTCACAGGGCTGAGTCACAAGTCACTTGCACTTATACCACAATGCAGTAGCTACACCTTACTGATGCAGTGGACGCACACATATTACTACAATGGTGCTGAGTATTGACAAGGTGATGCACCTGGGAGATGTGCCACGTTCTAAAGCCCTGCGCCAGAAGTAGGTGGACTGGCCATGGTGTGGTCGTGGTGTGGTGTGGTGTGCGGTGGCTGCCCGTCATGGCGCAGCAACACCTCCCAATAGTGGATGAGTGAATTCTGAAATATTTCACTCTGTCACTTTTATGCGCATGCTGCCTCAAAACCCTGTGCATGCCTGAAGCAGATGTAAGGATTGACACAGCATTGTGCTGATAGGGTCACACAGAGCTTTGCTGGATCTGCGTTGCACCAGCGACACAACTATAGCAATGTGCCACTTTCATGGCACAGATGCGGGACGCAGCTGTACTGTTATCACACTATGGTAATCCACTGTGTTAATGTGTTGCATCCATGCTGGTATAGCTGTGGTGCACAATGTCTGACATATCCCTGGAAATAGACCCTCACATTAAAATGTGCCCTGAACACAGATCAATCTGACACCACAAGTGAACAGTGTGAAGAAACTAAAGCAGGTGTAACAGTGATAACGACAATATATATGAAAATTAGATTTTACATTAAATGGCATTAACGGCGTCTGTCTCTCACACCCACAGGGCAATGTGCACAATCTACCCCCAACCAGGGGGAGATGGATCACAGTCCCAGGGTCCACAGGACCCTGATCCCACCAACAGCGATGCCTCTCACCACTCCATGGGTGACCCCGACCAACCTGGCACCTCTGGATCCCAAACCTGTGCAGCAGCTGGATCAGAGGCATCTGCCCAACCACCACACCCATTCCTGCCACATCCCAGCAGACATCTCGGAGCCCTGCCCACAATCCACTACTGAGCCAGTATGACAATGAGGGACAAGGTTCGCCGGGCACCTAGGAGGTGGAAGACAACACCACCACTGTCAACCCTCAGGGGTCCCGTCTACCCGATGTGCCCACAACAACAGGCCTGGCTCGTGTGTGCAGGGGTGGTGGGAGTGGCGCAAGGCAGAGGCGATAACCTGACCAGCAAGCTGCAGGGCCCCTGTATGTCTGAACTCAGAAACATCATGAAAGAATACCGGTGGGACACCAGGGAGTTGTCAGGGAGTGGGGGCCCACATCGATTTAAAAAACCAGCAGGCCGAGCAACATGCCAGTCAACGACGAAACCAAGGACGGATGGAGTCCAGACTGGCTGAGCTCTTGGCAGTGCAGAGGGACATAAGCCACTCACTCCGTCGGATTGCTGACAACATGCAGCGACCTCCCTGTGTTACCAGGCCGGAAACATCAAGGCAAAGACTGCCAACAGGCACAGGGAGGGAGGAGGAGGTGGAATCATCCAACTGAGAGTCCCAGGCATCGTCAAGGCCTGCATATGAGGGTCCCCCAAGGAAGGTGGGTCATCCACGGAGAAGACGTTGAGAGGCAGAGGGCCATGCTCATCTCCCAGGTCACCTTGTCTGGCATCTTGCCTTTGTATGCAACAGTATCACCTTATTGACTGTCTGACTATCCCACATGGACTTGCTGGTCGCAGTGTCACCAATGATGCCAAACACTGTGGTCAGGACTCTGTTGACTTAAACTGCAAGGCATCACATCTCCCTCTGTGAACTTTGGATTCCCCAAATTTTTGTACAGCACATAACACCTACTCACATTTCACTCACAAGGAGAAATAAAAATAACAAACACAATACGTATTGATGTTGAAGTAGTTTTTTCCCTGAGTCAACAACATACGTGTCAGGATATGTCAAAGTATGTCAGAATGTCGATCAAACTCTAGCCATCCATACACTGGGATCTGAGTCTGGTTGTGGGCACACATAGGTCACAATGTATGATCAACTACATCCATGGAGGGAAATACTCAGACGTGATGGTTACTATCTGCTGAGGGGGGGCTGGCTTGACATACTGCTCTGACAGACAGTTACAGAAGAGTCTCATGAAGGTGTACAGGGCATGGGTAATGTGTCGGTGTCCAAGGAGGGACTACCAGGTCTGTTTGTTGATGTTGGAGAACTATCACCCGCATGCAGTTGTACTGTCGTAGTGTTGAATGTTGCCTAGGGCAAGGGTGGCTGGACGGACTACAGCCAACGGGGTGTTGCATGGGAGATGTCCATATTAGTTTTTTGGGCTGTGGTTGTGGAGTGCCACTGAGTGCGGCTGAGGAATATGAAGGTGGCCCTGCAGTTGACAGTGGGACTCTCAATAAATCAATCAATGGGCAAATTTGTAATGCACGCTACATACCTGTGAGGGTTTCAAGGCACTGGGGGGAGGGAGGTGTCTGCTACTGATAGAAGAACCAGGTCTTGAGGAGTTTTCTGAAGGCCAACAGGTCCTGAGTCTGACGTAGGTTGGTCAGGAGAGTGTTCCAGGTCTTGGCTGCGAGGTCGGAGGATGATCTGCCGTCAGTGGTGTTTTTCTGGATGCGTTGACCTGTGGCGAGAGCGAGGTTAGCAGAGCGGAGGCTGCGGGTGGGGGTATAGAAGCTGAGTCAGTTGTTGAGGTATACTGGTCCTGCGTTGTGTAGGGCTTTGTGTGCGTGGATGAGGAGTGTGAAGGTGATCCTCTTGTTGATGGTGAGCCAATGCAGGCCTCTCAGGTGGGGTGTGATGTGACTGCGTCCGGGGGCATTGAGGATCAGTCATGCGGAGGCATTCTGGATGCCTTGCTGCCGTCTCAGGAGCTTGGTTGTTGTTCCCGCGTAGAGGGCGTTCCCGTAGTCCAGTCTGCTGGTGACAAGGGCCTGGGTGGCGGTTTTTATTGTGTCGGAGGGGATCCATTTGAAGATCCTGCGGAGTATTCAAATGGTGTTGAAGCATGACGCGGAGATGGCGTTGACTTGCTTGGTCATGGAGAGGGCAGAGTCGAGGATGACCCCCAGGTTGCTTGTGTGGTCGGTGGGTGCTGGGGCTGTACCTAGCGATGTTGTCCACCAGGAGTTCTCCCAGGCTGAAGGGGTGGTGCCGAGGATGAGGACCTCCGTCTTGTCTGAAATCAGCTGCAGCCTGCTGTCCTTCATCCATTCTGTGACGGCCTTCATTCCCTGTGGAGGTTGCCTTTGGCAGTGTGGGGGTCTCTTGTGAGGGACATGATCAGTTGGGTGTCGTCGGCATAGGAGATGATGTTGAGGCTGTGTTGTTGAGCGACATGGGCGAGTGGTGCAATGTAGATATTGAACAGCGTCAGGCTGAGGGATGATCCCTGTTGGATGCCACAGATGATCTAGGTGGTCTTGGAGAACAAAGGGTGGGAGGCGGACGCTCTGGGTTCTGCCAGAGAGGAAGGTCGTGGCCTTCTCTTGGATACCAGCGTCATGGAGGCGTGCTGTTAGGGTGCAGTGGCAGACCGTGTCGAAGGCTGCTGATAGTTACAGAAGGATGAGGGCGGCTGTTTCTCCTTTGTCTATCTGGATCCTGATGTTGTGGGTGGGGGCGATGAGGGCGGTCTTGGTGCTGTGTTTGCAGCAAAAGCCGGACTGGGATGGCTCCCGGATGTGGTGGTCTTCGAGGTAGCGGGTCAGCTGTCTGTTGACAATGTCCTCCATGAATTTACCCTGGAAAGGGAGCAAGGAGATGGTCCGGAAGTTCTTGAGGTCATTGGGCTCCGCCTTGGGTTTCTTTAGTAGGGCACTGATCTTGGCGATCTTCCATCTCTCCGGAAAGGTTTCTGTTTCGAAGGAGATGTTAATAGTTATTTGGAGATGGGGTCTGATGACTGTGCGGACTTGGTTGAAAACGTGGTGAGGGCATGGGTCAGATGGGGATCCAGCGTGTATGGAGTACATGGTCTTGATGGTGTCCTCATCGCTGACGTTGGACCAGGTGGTCAGGCAACTGGTGTGGGTGGGGGTTGCTGGGGTGGTGGTCCCGGCAGTGGATGAGGGTGTGTTGGTGTGGAAGCCGTCATGGAGGACAGTGATCTTGTGGTGAAAGAAGGTGGCCAGTGAATCGCACAGGTCTTGTGATGGTGGAATGTCGTTGGTGTTGCAGCTGGGGTTGGAGCGGTCTTTCACGATGTTGAAGACCTCTTTGGTGTTGTGTGTGTTGTTGTGTAGACGGTCCTTTAAGCTGGTCCTCTTGGTAGTCCTGATGAGTTGGTGGTGTTTGCTTGTGGCGGTCTTGTGGGCTGTGTAGCTGTCTGTTGTTCGGTTGTGGAGCCAGTACAGCTCCAGTTTCCAACAGGTGTGTTTGGAGACCCGGAGGTCTTTGGTGAACCAAGTAGCTTTCTTGTTGGTGTGATTGGATGCGGAGGTCTTGAGTGGAGCGAGGGTGTCGGCCCAGTTGTTGATCCACTGTTTGAGGTTGATGGCGGCAGCGTTGGGCTTTGTGGGGTCGTTGGGTGGTCCCAGGGCGAAGCTGGTGGTCAGTTGGTGACCTTGCTCCAGCAGCGGTTTGTCAACTGTTGGGTGCGGTGGTGTTTGGTGGGCTTCCTGAAGGTGAAGTGGACGCATCTGTGGACAGTCCAGTTATGTCTGGTGTTGTGGTTGAAGTAGACGTGGGGACTTGTGAAGAATATGGGGTCCAGTTTGTGTCCAGCGTCGTGGGTGGGTGTCGTCACAAGCTGTTTGAGTCTGAAGTTGGCGAGGTTGTCGATCAGGGCAGTGGAGTTGGCGTTGCTGTTGTTTTCAAGGTAGAAGTTGAGGTCCCCGAGGAGGATGTAGTCCATGGAGGTGAGGGCGTGTGTGCTGATGAGCTTGGAAATGGTATTGCTGAACTGTTGTCGGGGTCCGGGTGGCCTGTAGACAACAGTTACTCTGAGAGTGGTGTTGGGGTCGGTGTGGATATGGAAGTGCATATGTTCGGCGGTGGTGAGGGTGTTGTTGGTGTTGGTTGTGACTCCGAGGGGGTTCTTCTGGATGATGGCGATTCCCCCTCCCACTCTGTTGGTGCGGTGTTTGCATTAGATTTTGTAGCCCTCTGGGATGGCAATGGCGATGTCTGGTGGTGAGGTGATGTTCAGCCAGGTCTCCATCAGGAAGGTGACATTGGGGTTGTTTGAGTCTAGGAGGTCCCACAGTTCGATGGCGTGCTTGCAAGCCGACCAGGTGTTGAGGAGGATGCATCGGAGGTGGTGAGTTCTTTGGTCGAAGTTTTTGCGGGCCGGATGCTGTTGAAGCTGCAGTTCTGGCAGGTGAAGGGCCCTTGGGTGTGCTTCGGGGTAACCCGGTAGCAGGAGTGATCGTGTCCGGGGTTTAGTGGTTGTAGGGTGCTGGAGTCGTAGTGCAGTCTGGTGTTGTGGCGGCTTCGGGGGCCAGGGGTTCTGGTGCTGGGTGCGGTCCATGCGCCGACGGGCACAGATGGGCTTGTCTATTGCTGGTCAACGGCGCACCAGTGGCGCGCCTGCTGCGCACGTCCTCTATGCGGCCTCACAGCGGCCACCATATTAAAGTGGGGAGGGGGAGGAGCAGCTGGGAGGTGGGAGCATGGCGGTGAGGGTGCATGGCCGCAGGGGCAGCGGCGGCAAGGGGTGCACATAAGCAAGAGGGAAAGTGGGGGATAAAAATGCACGCACAAGCCTTAGTGCCTACAATGGAAAAAAGAGCACAGCGTACATGGAGGAGAAAGAAAATACAAATTTAAAAAATCACGCGTGAAAGTGCAGTAGGCAACCGCAAATGCACAGTGGAAGGGTGGGCACAGCAGGCGCAAAGTCGCGCTTCACACAGTAGCGGGCAGGGAACAGGTGAAGCTGTTTGGTGGCAGGGGGGCGATCTGGCCTGCAAGCAGGGTCAAGGGTCACTCTTGACTCTAGTAGGTATCTCAGGTGTACGGTCATGTGCCTGTGGCAGGGGATGTTGATGATGAGGTGTGCGCATGCGCCCCGGGTGTGCACATGTCCTCCTGGAGTCTGGCTCTTCTTCCTGTGTAGAGGTTGTTGCCGTAGTTGAGCTGGCTGCTGTTGTGGATCTGGGTAGCTGTCTGACTAGGAGTGGATCTATCTGAAGGTCATTTTCAGCATGTGGATGGACTTGCAGCATGAGGCAGCGATGGTGTGGATTTGGTGCACTAGATGCAAACATTGATTTAGCAATGCAGGATGGTGGTGTGTTTATCCTCCAGCCAGGAGTTGCTCTACCCCTGACCCATTTATCCTGTGTAGGTGTGGGCCTGCGTGCTGAAGTAGTAGTCCAATGTCTGAGGTGCAATCAGTAAAGTGGTCTACCAGCTCAGATCAGTCCTGGCGAACATTTCTGTGAAATTGTCCTGGCTGAAACTGATGCACTTTGTTGAAGATAATAGCCTCCTTCCTTACTCGCTATCCAGCTTCCATCTCACCCCCAGTACACAGTTGGCCCTCATACAAATGGCAGACTCTATACGCTGAGAGGTAAACTGAGGTTCCAAGGCGGTGTTGGTGATGTCAGACATGTCTACACCATTTGACACACCATTTGACACCGTAGACAATCCCATTCTTCAGAACCGCCTAAAGACCATAGGTGTGTGGTACTCAGTGCTGAACTGGATATTGTCCTAACTATCTGACTGCACACATCAGGTTCGCACCTACACATTCTACTCCATAGTCAAACCACAGAAGTGGGGTATGCCGCAGGGCTACACTCAGAGCCCGCAGACTATAGTAATATTTACTTTACCCCGCTGGCAGAATGGATTGCCATGTCTGAAGTCTAAATGAGGTCATATGCTGAGGATCTTGTGCTTCTAATCACCTACAATCCAGTCAGAGCTACAATTTTTGAGCATCACCAAAATAGGTCCTTGGTGTTGTATGTCACTCTGGGGGTCTACCTCACAAAGTATTAACAATCAGACACCTGGAATGTTGGTGTCGTCCTTGTGGGTGGTCTAGTGTCCATCTGTGATTGCAATGTAGAAGTAGTGTGCGGGGCTTACATACAACCAGGTCACAGTAATTAAGGTTATGTGTTGTGCTGTTGTGTTGATGAGCTAACAGAGTCCAATGTTGGGCTGGTTTAAGTAGCGTGTGTGCAGAACGACGCACATGACCTGCTTGTACGGACATGCACTGTTATGTATGGCACTGCGTTGTTGGCAGTATGAGTTGCACATACAGCCTGCGAAGCTGTCATGTGTGCGCTTAGGGGTTGCCTGATACCAGGTGCATGATTGGCTGGTGTTCACTGTGTGGAGGGTGGCAGGAGCATGAGTCTGTAGTGTAACCTGTGCAATTCAATGACCACCGGGCCTTTCACTGTTCACGTTGCAGACACTGACGGTCCTGCCTTTGTCATCGAGGTGGTGCAACTGTGGCACTGACAATCTGCGGCCTGCATTAAGAATGGACAGATGGATGGAGGAGCATATTGGAGGCGTGTGTGTCACAGAATCTGGGCACTGGATGTTGCGTTGTCACATCATGAATGTTTGAACACATAATGGCAGAAGGTGTGAGACCCCATGGAAAAGTAGCACACAAAGACAAGGATATTTCCAAAGCACCATGTTACACATCTATGGAAAGGAAGGAGTGTCTGGTTACTCATGGGTCACTGCTAGGAAATGGGTAAACAATCACCACAGGATCAGGCACCAAAAGGCCAAGCAGGGCAGAGGACAAACAGCGTCAGCATGTGTTGCATGACCGTTGTGGGTATTAAGCTAAAACAATACATACACAATCATGTATGTCAATCACATTATGGACCATCACCAATTACAAACACCATGCATGTTGACCCAGTACACATAACCTCATATGCACAATCATTGTAAAGTAGGCCCTAGATTACGCATGCAGACTGGAAAGAAATCTGCGGTGACAGTAATGGGGCACAATGTACACTTGGGAATACTTCTACTACAGAAATGGGTCAAGTTTGTTCTGAGGCCATGCTGCTTTAGTCAATGTACATGGCCAGTGGCATTGCTCAGAAGGAAATAACTGTCATGCAATGAGGGTACCTGTAATGCTGGTGAAACTATCTCCACACGACTGCCAGGGACTGTCGGTACCTTTGATCCTCAGATTTGTGCGATGCTGATAGGGGTCCATCTCCAGATAGCCCCTTGGTCTGAGTATGATTAACAGACTCAAAAGGATGATCAGGCGAGGGAAGGAGAGGATGGGAACAGCAGGGAGGGCGATCTGAAACAAAGGCAATCAAGCACAACAATTCAAGACTTCTTGGCACTTAATCAGATTATACTCATGACGTATACTGTGACAGTTACACCTGTGTACTTTCACCACAGCCACTGTATCCAATTTGTCAGCACATGTTTGGAAATGATACTACATCTGAGGTTTTAACAGGGACACATAAAAGGTAGCAGAGTTTGTCACCTAAATGAAGGGGGTCTAACGCTCACCAGACTGCTTCAATGTAATTAGAACCATGTGCTCATCAAGTTACAGTGTATGAATGAGGTCAAAAAAATACAGTGAATTGAATGTGTAGCAGTGCTACTCACACAAAGCAAAACAACTGTAGTCATCCCTGGAAATCAGTGAAGGTCATGAATGTAAGATACACATCACCTGCAAGAGCCATACTTAGCTAATGCAACGAGGAAGGGTATTATTGAAACACAAGGAATCCTAGCAAGAGACAGTCATTGGCTCTTGTGCCTTACAATGCCAAACATGACAAGCAGGTGTGACCAAACTCTACAGAGAGTAACAAAGAACAAAGCCACTAAACCACCTCTACCGTGACCAGGATATGCAGCACGGCACAAGAGCTAGCTGGGATTAACGTCAACCGACTGGTGTAACGGAAGTGTTTTCATTTGCCACACCACTACGTTGGTACGTCATCAGTGCAACATTCCTGGATTCATGGGAATAGCAATTTAACATAAAGGTACCAAGGAGGATTGCAAAGTAGTGTTCTCCACTGGCACTGATGTAGCGACGTGACAATGACAATGACATTACATACTGGCACAAAGGGCAATGCATCCATACGAACAGACTTGTCAAAACATGTGGGACATACACTGGCCCACACCTTCACAACATGTCATTAGGTAAACCAAACTGTACTGGCACACAACATTAGATTGATGAGCCAGACACATCCTGCTGCACGCAGTGAGGTTGCAATTACACACAGAGCCTGTGGTTGTGATGTCACACACAATGTAAACCAGTGACATTCGCAATGTGTCCGGCCCTAGGTTTACAAACATTGATGCATTCAACAGAGTAAACAATCAAGAACAGATGATTGACAAGAAGGGTGACTGTCTAGTCATGGGAGTGTTGCAACAGGCATCTTGATCCATGCTAATGACACATGTATGTATGCTTCTACAACATGCACAGAAACAGTAACCACACATTCCCAAAGCATACCAACCCAAAAAAGCCTGTTTAGAGTTCTTACCAAAACGGACATTTCCACAAGTCTGTGCATGGAACGCTGATTTGACACACGTTGCAATCATCAGGACGAATAGCAGGAGTACCAAGATAACATGAACAGACAACAGGCAGAGCAACCTGGGAAAGACAGGCACACAAGGGGACAAATCAATTGGATTTCCACACAGACATGGTCATGTGAAAAAACATCACAATGTAGTACCCATGTACATTCCGAATTCACTCATTGCACATATGCGTGTGTCATGACGTCATCACTTGTGTGAAACATCACAACAAGCATCAAAGTGACTTTGCATACAGTCAGCTGGACACACAGTATGCAATACATGCAACTCTATGCCACAAGCTTGCACACAAATTCCCAGTGACTCACCATTAAGAGAAGAAGTTGCGTATGAGCTGATTCCGGATATCATCCTCCTCCTCCTCATCACTTTCATTGTGCCCAAGCCCTTCGTCATCAACGGGTGGATGTTCCAGCTCATCAGGATCCAGGATGCGTGCCACGGCCTTCTCAACTGCCATGTTGTACAGCATGCAGCACACAATGAAGATGTTACACACCTTGACCGGGGCGTATGGAAGGGATCCGCCGGTCTTATCAAGGCACCGGAATCAGCTCTTCAGGAGTCCAAACGTTCGCTCAATCACTCGCCTGGTCTGCCCGTGTTATTGTTGTACCGCTGGTCTGCAGCTGTCCTTGGGTTGCGGATCGGTGTCATGAGCCACGGCATGTTGGGATATCCCGAGTCTCCTACAAATATACATTGTGTTATAATTTGGGTAATGCCATTCCGTCAGAGCAAACTAAAAATGAAACATACAGGACAAACAGAGTATACCCACCAACAAGACATGCCTGATCATTGTGCAGCTGCAGCATCATCTGTGGTACCCTGCTAGGCCTCATGATGAATGCATCATGGCACGATCCTGGAAAACGTGCACAAACATGGGAAATCAGCATGTTAGCAAGACATACCACCAGGGCATTTATTGAGTGGTAATGTTTCCTATTGTGGTAGCCCTGCTCCTGAGCCTGTGGTGGCACCAAAGCCACATGTGTACCATCAATGGACCCAATGACATGTGGCATCCCTCCCAGGGCATAGAATTCACCCTTTATATCTGTTAACTCTTCAGGAGTTGGAAATTTGATGAATTCATCAATGTGATCTAACATGGCAGCTGACACATCACGTAGGACACGGCTGAACATGGTTTGGGACAAACCTCCCACATCTGCAATTGTAAATTGGAACTTACCTGTGGCAAAGAAATGGAGGGCTGCCATCACCTTTATCTTTAGTGTCAGCGCAGTTGGATACCTGTGTTGTGGTTGGAGATGTGGTTCCAGCCTGTCTGTCAAGTTCTGAATCAAAACGCGAGTGAATCTGTAACGTTGGATGCAATCACGTTCCCTCATGGTCTCCAAGTCGGGAAAAGGCCTTGGTAGAGGCGGTGCCCTGCAGGACATATTTGGGAAGAATAGAGAACAACTGTCAGCCAACAACTATTCCAATGTACATAGCACATGCAACACTGCTACTACACATCAAGGTACTATGGGGTCTGGTGTAGGCACTACATCCTGGACACATATGCCAGCTTCCTGGCACTCCATATAATGCCCTGATAAATCTTTTTTTTTCACAAAACATTACATGCACACAAAAGAGCTGCTGGGCTGCTTGGAGTGGGCAGAGCAAGATATCACTGGAGTGACACACCTCACCAGACCTGCATTAGAAGGTTGTCATCCCATACAGACAGCTGACTGCAAGGCACAGACCCAGGTCACATGGAATATCTATTGGACATATCATACAACTTGCTAATAAGGTGTGTAAGTGACAATGCAACACCACAGCAATTGTCACAATACAGACATGTATACATGGGGATCAATGATATATGATGCCATCAGACCCAAAAGAAAATGGAAAAACACATGTGGCATGGTGTGCGTACATGCCAAACCATTTCAGTCACAACACAGACCCATTATAGATGCACCAACAGCAGATGCATTTTACAGAACCCAAACAGCAAATTCCATCTTTATCATGACACACACATTACATTGTTACATAGGGACCTGATGAGCGTCAAATTGTCAAGTGAGAAAGTGCCACGTCCCTGGCATCATGAGACAGGTGCCCATAGTGATGACTGTACCATCCCAGTGTTGATGTGCATGACAACATGTGCATGATGATACCAATGGGACAAGTGGAAAGGTGATGTGTACCACATACTACCCCATCACACATCACATGTCAATAGGTCATCACACATTGATTGTGCAACAAGATCTGATATCCTGTGTGTTGGACTTGGCCCTTCTGGCAGGTTCACCCCTAATCTTTTTGCTTTTAATCTGTGATCTGTGTTGATGATTTTTGGTCTCTGCACACTTTTTCCCTATATCCCAGAGTAAAGTGCGTGCATGTAGTTAGGCTGGCCTGCTCTCCCATAGGAATGCATGGGCAATGTCTGTGTCCCTGGTAGTTCCTGATGCGTGGGGAGTGCAGACTCGAATTTGGTATGTGCGAACTCGTGAGAATGAATGCTTCGCAATGATCTATGTGGCATGAGTGTGTCTTGTGCAGAAGTGGCACTTCTAGGAGTTGGCATATCAGTGTAAAATTTGCCCGGCGTGTGATTGGCTGGAGCTGGCTGGTGAGCCTGGCTCCAGGAAGGGTGGATGGGTCTGCCCGATGGTGAGTGTGAGATTAGCATGTTGATGGCTGGGGAGGAGTGCACCTGGTCCCTGATGGGCCTGGACTTTCCCCACACAATGCTGGCTCCGCCCCCTGTGGTGCGACTGATGACCCTAGCCCTGCTAGTGAATGAGAGAGGTGGTTGAGCCATCAAGGGTGCTCCAAAACCAGCTGCGACTGGTTTCCCCCCACCCTACACCTACAGACAAAGGAATTTACAGTATAAGAAGGGGCTGTGTCCCCATACAATTTGTTCTCTGCCAGGATCTTATCTGAGGGGGCTGCTGCTGTTGCTGGGGCCAGGAGGACCGCCACTTGGACTGTCTCCCTGCCTGGAGACCCAGTGAGCTGGCTCTGGGCCCAGCCTTGCCCGCCTGCCTGCCTCCAGACCTTGCTGGAGCTTTGCCTTTGCCTTTAGCGCTAGGAGCACTTGGTCCTTTGCCCTAGCGCTTAGAAGCGCAGTAGTTTTGCCTGCTAGCGCTGGGAGCGCTTTATCTTTGCCCCTAGCGCTGAAGAGCGCTTCATTCGGATAATAGCGCTGAGAGCGCTTTTGTTGCCAAGCCGGTGCCCACCCGCGTTTGCTCAGGATTGCTGAGCCCCTGGGAGTGCCCACCTCGAGTCCTTGGGTATTTTAGACGAGCCGGTGCCCACCCGGCATTGCCCCGTGTCTTCACCGCCGCAGCCCAGGACAAAGAACCGCAGAGGGAAGCTGCCTGGAGAGCCGCGCTGGGATTGGCCCAGCCGGCCGAGCCTCCCGCCGCGTCATCAGGGGAGGAGGAGGAAGCAGGAAGCAGCCTGCATTTGCCGTCCCGAGGCTCCTGAGCGAAGGGAGAGCCCCGGGGAAAGAGAACCGTCCCGCCAGCGAGGTCCCGGTGAGTGCGGGGACAGGGACTGGTTATTGAGAGCGGCCCCGTTTGGCAGCGGGCCGCTCCGTCGCTCATGGGGGCATTTGTAGTGATTCCTGAGTCCCCAGCAGTGGGACTCCAACATCGCCCCGTAGGTGCTTGAGGCTCACGGCGCCAAGTAATTGCAGAGCCCCGAGAGGCTCACAGCCCCGCCTTTGTTGTCGAGACCCGAGAGGCTCCAAGCCACAGTTAATTTACGAGCCTGCGAGGCTCGAGGGGGCAATTGCAGTATCGAGTCCCCCGAGAGGGACTCCAACGAAGCCCACAGTTGATTGAGAGCCCAGAGAGGCTCTGGGGGCATTTCATCATTTTAGAGCACTGAAGCTCTTTAGTGCCAGTCTATTTGCTTTGCGAGCCCACGAGGCTCTGGGGACACAGGCAGTTAGTTAGAGCCCCGTGACTCCCATTCTGTGTTCTGCCCATTGTGTTCTTGAGCCTATGAGGCTCCAACGTTGGCCCATCATTGATTTACAACTGTCCAGCACTTAGTGGACAGTTGCTACATTTAGGCTTGTGTTCTGTGCTGCCTGCTCAGCCTCCATGACATTTGGACTCAGGGCATTTCAGCCCTTGCGAAGCCAGTTGGCCTGCGGGACAATTCTAGTGTTGTGCTACATGCACCCTGCACATTGGGATTTACTCGCTTATGTGATTCCTACGCAAATGTTCTACCTGCACCTCGGATTGTGTTTTAATGCCTCATGTGCAATGTGTTTTAGGTTTTATCCCCTTTGCTAAAAGTGACCTGCTTAGAGGATTGTTAATGTCTTATTACCTTTGCTAAATGTGACTTGCTTAGGTGATTGTTTATGTTTTATCCCCTTTGCTAAAAGTGACCTGCTTAGAGGATTGTTTATGTTTCATTACCTTTACTAAATGTGACCTGCTTAGGTGATTGTTTAGGTTTCCTTCTCTTTGCTAAAAGTGACCTGCTTAGGTGATGGTTTTCCTTCTATAGGTCCTGAAATTAAGGTCCTAGTTCCCTACGTGATTTTCCTAGTGTTTAGGGTGAGGAAATATAAATTTTATGGTCAAGAAATGTTCCCTAACGTGTACCCCGCCGTCTCCATGTACCAGCTTAAAGTACATGTAACTTCCCTCCTGTGCCAGCTAAGAAGACGCAAATACATTTGCGTTCAACGTTAACATGTCCTCTTCAGATCCACCCTGAATGGGGTTTTTTTTGTGCGGCTAACGGCGCTTGGCTCAGCCTGCTGCCTGCCAAGACTGTATTCAACCTTCGAATTATCTGTTCCGCTCCTCAAACATACATTCCTGCCTACTAGTTCAAGTAAACATCTTTCCAGCTGCAGAGCAAAGGGCCCGGCCTCACTGTCTCCGTGCAAGTAATTCATAGCCTCTGTTACCATGGTAGGCCCATGCCCCCTCGCATCTCATGCAGACATGTAGACGCTTATACACGCACTCACAGTCAGTATAGAATAGCCTCTGCCCAAGAGACCTTTCCCTCTAGATAATATGGTTCCCAAACATCAGATATCAGATATGATATAGGTACGAGTTGATCTGACATGCCAGACTTCTGTCTCTTTCCGCTAGTGTAAATGTCAAGTCCCCTGCACCCTCCAGTTCCACGTCAATCACGCGTCATGCAGCTGCGCGCGCATCCAGGCCTCAGATTTCTGCTGACATTGCTAAATTCTGCTAAGTACCCACCTACTCGTGACACTTACATGTGACGTTTCTAGCGCACACCTCTATGTTCCCGCCTAGTTCACGCCTTTTGATTACGTATTGCTAACACGTGTATGCTGTTATCTTGTTTCTCTCAGCTGTTACGCCTACTGTATTGGTATTCATTATATGGTTTAAGTATAAAAGTTATGTCTTGTTAATAAAGTATGCTCTATCCCTTCCTGCACCCCTGTGGTGGCAGGAACCCGATATCCGGTACCTGTACCATTCCTTTTTAAAGGAATAAAACCCCTAAGAACTCTAACACCACGGACTCTGCGTCTTTCTTTCCGATTGAGTTATTTTTGTTAAAGTACTTACCTGCATAGAAATTAGGACGGTAAATCAAATATTTACCGCATTATTTTGGCGCCCGAATAGGGAACCCTCCCCCACCTCACGCGCCGGTTGGTGCGTTGCAACCTTTGCCCCCTGCCATAAGTCAAGACGGACCACTACGCGTACCCGCAGGATTTCCTGTATCTCCCTATGGCCCACGGAGGTGACGGAGACTGCGATCAGCACCCAGACGAGGCGGTGAGGAGTGCGGAGGATCCCGACCAGAGCCTAGCCGAAAGAAGCAAGGTCCGAGGTGTCAAGAGGCCCACCAGTTTCCGAAGTATCCACGTGTCGAGTCGAGTCGAGTCCAGTCCGGTCCAGTCCAGTCGAGTTTTCCGAGGCCTTCTGTTCCGTGCTTCCCGGTGAGTACCATTGCTGGGACGTATCTAGACGGGTGCATTATTATGTATCTGGTAAAGACGTGTTTGGGTACACAAACGCGGTCTGCATTGTTTTAGACAGTGTATCTGTACTGTTTAGCAGTATATCAAGCATACAAGTTCTTGCACTGTTCTCAACAGTGTATCTGTGCTGTTTAGCAGTACATCTAGTATCAAGGGTAGTGATATACGTTCAAAATGTTTTCAATGTGATTAATGTCGTGGTATGAGTGACTGTTTGATGTACATTATTGTGTTTTTGTGTAACTAGCTGTATTCAGAAGTAAGTAACAAGTATCGAGTATCCAGTACTAAGCAACAAGATGCCGTTCTTCAATAAACTAAGACAGATAGGAACTAGGAAAGGGATACTAGAGGAAGAAATTCCTATCCCCCCTAGGGACACTCCTGGAAACTTCATGTATCATAAGCATGGCTTAGATGCCATACTGTATCTAGATTTATGGGCCGATTATACCAAGCATCTAGACGAGAGACACAGATGGCCCGTTACAGGAACATGGGATGCCGAGTGCATCGTGAAGGTAGAAGAAGCGTTATGGAAAAAGAAAGCCAGACAATCTCAGAAAGACGCCATAGAATTTTGGCGTAAAGAATCACATAAGCGTGCCGAAAAGGCCCTCCGTAGAGAAGACAGACATAGAGAAGAGTCAGATAGAGCCCGAGAAAACGAATTAGTTACTGAAGGGATCCGAGTAAAAGCAGAACAAGTAGACCGCGCGCGAAACAATCTTGTAAATGGCATGTACCTTGTGGCCGAGGGTTTGCCTGAAGCCACTTCAGAAATACCGAAAAATCTGCCGTCACCATTGGTTCCGACTAAAGTAAATCACAGGACCACCAAAGACATATTCCTTGCTTCCTATCTAGACGATGTAGCACCCGCTTACACCAATCCACGTGCCCGCGTCCCGCCTACTGACGGTGGCGGGGACGGAGGTGGCAACCCGCCTCCAGACCATATCCCGCCATTACCGCAACAATGTTCCCCCGTTCGACAGCCTGCTCCATCTGTTCCTCCACCTCCACCACTTCCCGCACCTAAGATTAATATACCAAATCCGACTGTGCCTGATCCCAGTAAGAGACAAGTTCAGGTACACATACAGACTCCACAGAGAAGTAATGCTCAAGCCTCTGGCTCAGGAGGTGCGACAGGGGGTCTCCAGACCCCACCAACAACACACAGATTACACCTTAGAGACGTGCTGAAGCAACATACACCCCAATCACCCCGTCTCGACAGACTCAAAGAACCACTTCCAGTTTGCAGATACGATCCAGTACCCGGTAAAGAAGATAGGATGCTGATAGCATCACTACGCTTGCGACAAGCAGCAGATTATCTAGTGTTATTCCCAGGGATGACTGATCACCTAGATAGAATATATCATTTTGTCCAGACTGGAGAAAATCCCGATAGTATTAAGGAGGCCCTGGCACACCAGAAAGTTGACACTCAAGCATATATATTACGTTTTTTCATAAATTGCTTAATAAGAGACCGAGACAGGCCTGGGGTAGACCAGGATGAAATAGAATCACTAAACAAGTGGGGTCAAAATATAGCCGAAGGAAAGCATGATAAAATGAATTGTATATCAAGCATGTACAAGAAAATCAGAAAGGCAGTAATAGAAATACATGAAAACGAAAAAGAAAGTGACAAGAATGCCTCCTCTGAGGAGGAGGAAGGACCTGTAGAACAAGAAACGACTACAGATACGATAGCGTATGTAGGTAAGGGAAATTACCTTAGGAAAGGCATTTGTCCAGAAAGCAAGAGAGTTTTTCTCTCTGGCATATTAAAACCAAAATCGCCTGAACATCTGTTTCAAGTTACCGATAAAATACTTCAAGAACAAATGGGGTACCATGTACTCAATTCTATGGATGAACAAGAACTAGCCCGGTCAGCAGTACTATGGGCTGACAATTCTAACACGTACAATGATGATACAGTAGCACAGACATTTCTGAACCTTTCCCCAGACGAGCAGAAATTGGCTGGTATATACATGATTCAGCATCTCATGACGTTATACATGCAACAACATTCTGATCCAGGTCCCTTACCTGATACATTAAAAGCCCTACTCACGAATAGATGGAGAGGCCTAAGTACCAGATTAATTCAAATAATTCTAGAACAACAACGTAAATATAACGCTTTCTTAGGCCCACAATATGTTCCAGCTCAGCCACCCGAAAGAAAAATGTGTCATCTTGAGCATTTTGACAGGCAGAATCCGTTACGAGAAGTACACCCAGTTATGGGCACCGATAATACCCTGAAACGTGTGTATGTATACACACCTCTGACCAAGTTAGAACTATTAGAAATGAAGAAACTAGTACCCTGTCATGATAAAGACCCTGCAGGTTTTCACCGAGAACTTAAAGACATGTTACTCATGGGTGATTACACATATACAGATATTATGAAATTGTTAAAGGTACTGCTGCCCACCGGCATCTACGAGAAACTCAAAGAAAAGGAATGGGAGGTGGGAGATAAAAAGATTATATGGACAGAAATAGAAGACGAGGAAAGAATTCGTACTCCAGGGCTAGGCCTTGGGGATAAAGCAAAAGCATTACCAGGTTTAATAGTACAGGTCTTGCCAAGATTATTGGCAACTAAAAAGGAAGACTGGGACGCAATCTCAGCCTGTAAACAGAAACACGATGAAGATACCAGTGACTTCTATTCAAGATTTGAGAAATGTTTCATTATTAATAGTGGCCTAAAACCAGGTAGCGAGTCGTACCCGCATCTTTTTGTATCAAAGTTAGTTGAGAATTCCCTGACAGCAGTTAAAAACCGTGTATATAAAGTTGAAAGTACATGGCAAGCAAACACGCCATCCCAGATGTTACAAATGTTACAATACCATCAGAACAGAATTAGAGAAGAACAGGATCACGAACAAAGACGTATGAAAGACACGAAAATGAAAATGTTAGTGGCCCAGTCGGTTCCAGCCGACGGCCAGAGGAAGGGTACGACCCAGACAGGTAATGCCGCAGCTCCCGTTAAAGGGACATGCAATTATTGCAAGCAGCCAGGTCACTACGTACATGAATGTCCAGTCCTGAAACACAATATAGCAACAGGTAAAACTAAAGAAAGACCGCATCCGTCTAGACAAGACCAGGTCCAGCAACAGACTTCACAGAATTCACAACCTATGCATGCTCCACCACATACAGCACAGACAGCAGCGGTATCACAGCCACAGCCACAGCCCATTGCCGCGACACAGCAAGTTTCACGACAGATGAACCAGTATGCCCAATCTGATTATCCCGATTATCAGCGATACACATGAAACAGCCTAGAGAGGGATGTTGGCTTGCCTCTTATTGAGATTCCTGTAGATCAAGAGGGTCCTTATGTACACAGTCAAGTATTGGGAAAAGACAGAAAGTTTTTAATTGACACAGGGGCAAGCCGCACAACAATCAGCCATAATGAAGTCCCAGGGGCACCCCTCTCAGGCTCACAGAATGTTTCCCTTGGTTTTTCAGGACAGCCTATTGTAAATGAGGTATCGAAACCAGTCCCCCTGGCTGTTGGTCCATTATCACGTGTTACAGACTTGTTACTAACAAAATCATGTCCAGAAAACTTGTTAGGTATCAAAACATTGAAGGCTCTAGGAGCTGTGATATGTTGTTCTCCGGAAGGAGTTAGACTTTTCTTGCGTGACTTTAAGGGTCACTATGTATTACGAGAGTTTGATGTCAGATTAAAAAATGTACCGAAACACCTGTGGGCACAAGGCCCGACCGATGTAGGTTGCATGCACATCACACCATACCGTGTTACACTCAAACAAGGAGTTGTTTTACCGAGAATAAGACAGTACAAGTTACCACCCGATGCTGTAGTGGCTTTACTGGAAATCATTGAAGAGCTCATTGCCCAAGGAGTGGTCGTAGAGACCGACTCCAATATCTGTAATTCCCCTATCATTCCGATTCTTAAACGTACTGATCCCAATGCACCGCCAGTATATCGGTTGGTGATTGATTTACGAGAACTAAATAAATGCATTGTTCCACAGTACCCTGTGGTTCCCGACATCTCATCCTTATTGACTGCTATTGATTCAGAAGCCACGTTCTTTACTGTAATTGACCTCAAGAACGCCTTCTTCAGTGTGCCCATTGATCCAGAGAGCCAATACCTCTTCGGATTCAGTTTAAATGGACGAAGTTTCAAATTTTCACGCGCACCTCAAGGATTCACAGAAAGCCCCAGCATCTATAGTCAAGCACTGAAAAGACAACTTGATTGTATCCAAATGCCAGTTAACACCGCCTTACTACAATACGTCGATGATCTGCTGATCACCGCACGAAGTGAACCCGAATGTGAACAAGCATCACTGACAGTTTTACATTTTCTGGCCGACAAGGGACACAAGGTGTCTCCTTCGAAGCTACAATTCTGTGTTCAGCAAGTTGTGTACTTGGGTCACTTGCTGTCCAAAGTGGGGAGACAGCTCACTCCTGACCGTATCCAGTTAATTGTAAATATGCCACAACCCCAGACACAAAAGGAAGTGCGGGCCTTTATAGGCCTCACCTCGTACTGCAGACAATGGATTCCGCAGTATGCATTTCTAGCTAAACCACTCATTCAGTTGACAACACAGGAGGCAGCGACTTCGACTGCCCTTCCTTGGACTCAGGAACATACACAGGCCTTTGAGGAATTAAAGAAAGCTTTATGTCAAGCACCAGTTTTAGCAACACCATGTTACAGCAAACCTTTTACACTTTTTGTTACAGAACGTGAGGGTACAGCGTTGTCTGTCCTCACTCAAGATCAAGCCGGTTCACATAAGCCTTGCGCTTATTTTTCAAGTACATTGGATTCAGTAGCCCAGGCACTCCCTGCGTGCTTGAAGTCAGTTGCAGCGGCAGCCCTAGCAATCAGACAGAGCGATTCAATTGTCTTAGGACATCAATTAACAGTACAAGTTCCACATTCTGTAGAGGTTCTTCTAAACCGAACCCAGACTCAACACTTGACTATAGCACGACTGACAGGATATGAACTGACACTATTCCAGCCACACATAGAAATCAGACGCTGCAGCATTCTGAATCCCGCAACATTGTTACCTTCGAGTATGACTAATTCAGCCCCGCATGATTGTATAGAGATCATTAATGCAGTAACAAAGCCCCGACGAGACTTAACAGATGTTCCACTGACAAATCCAGACCTGACACTTTATGTGGATGGTTCATGTATGAGAACAAACACAGGAGAATTAGTGGCCGCATATGCAGTGACCACTGAAACTGAAGTTAAAGAAACATATCGTATTGATACACTGTCCGCTCAAGCAGCAGAGCTCATCGCTCTGACCCGAGCTTGTATACTAGCCAAGAACAGAAATGTTAACATATACACAGACTCACGTTATGCTTTCGGAGTCGTACACGACTTCGGAGTGTTGTGGCAAGAACGAGGTTTCCTGACCTCTCACGGTGCCAAGATCCAACACGGTCCCCTCATTCAAGCACTGTTAGATGCAATACATCTGCCTTCAGGCATATCCATCATGAAGTGTAATGCACATACTAAAGTTACAGATTCCATTTCCCAGGGTAACGACCTGGCAGACCGAACCGCAAAACATACAGCATTGACTCACACCCAGACAACTGATATGACAAAGACAATAGTACCAACACATTGTATGACAGTTAGGGATCCCACACTAGATGTAATCGATATTCAGACACATGCTACTCCAGATGAAATCAAGAAATGGACTGAACTAGGAGGGATCCAGACAGATCAAGGTTGGATGACGAAGGGAAAATCTACATGGTTTCTCCCCGACTCTATGGTTCAAGTCATAATAAATACAGCACATAGTCCAGCACACCTAGGAGAAAAAGCTATGCTAGACAGTTTACAGAATCTCTGGTACAACAAACATTTACGAGCAGCAGCAAAACAGAAAGTGCGTACTTGCATGATCTGTTGTCAGTTCAATCCAGGTAAAAGCGTCCCTGTAGAGCAAGGTGGATTCCATCCTCCCGATCACCCTTTTGAAGTCCTCCATATGGATTATATCCAGATGGACCGTTGTCGAGGATTCAAGTATGTCCTCGTAGTTGTTTGTGCACTTTCCCGTTGGACCGAAGCATATCCAGTTCCAGATTACACTGCCCCGACCACTGCCAGGCAGCTGGTTCGAGAATTCTTCCCACGGTACGGCTTGCCTCGTGTCGTGTACTCAGATAACGGACAGCCATTCTCATCCGAGCTCATGAAACAGGTCTCCCTTCTGCTAGGATATCAGTGGAAATTCCACTGCGTCCGACATCCCGAGGCCGCTGGCCTTGTAGAGAGGCATAACCAGACACTGAAAACACGCCTTGCTAAAATCTGTAAAGAGAAAGGGGTCGACTGGATAGTCGCCCTGCCAGTTGCACTGTTCTATATGAGAATGGTCCCCCATTCGAGATCAGGACTATCACCGTATGAGGTGGTCTTTGGCAGACCACCGAATATGTGGGGGACGCCCATGCCTAAGAAAATAACCGATGTTGATTGTAATATGCTGACAGATTACCTTGCCTCCTTGATGTCTGCACTCCAATCATGTCGTTCACAGGTTGCCGCAGCCTTCCCCGACAACACTGATGTAAAGCCACATGATGTCCGTCCCGGGGATACTGTGTTGATTCGCAACTTCGACAGAAAAAGCCCGCTGGAGCCCCGCTGGAAGGAGCCGAAGATCGTCCTTCTGACCACGAGGACGGCGATCAAAGTTGAAGGAAGAAAGGGGTGGATCCACACGAGTCATATTAAAAAATGTAATGAACTGTTGCCAGAGACTGACTCGTCCACCCCCTCAAAGGACTGCCTCGATGCTAGAGACTTTAAAGTTCCCAAAAGAGAGAAAACTCCCCAAGAGGAGTACAAAGAGAAATTACGGTCTAGCAAGTCAGACAGTTTAATTGTTTAAGTCCTCCCCTAGGTGAATCGGTTAAATAGTTTCTGACATGTATCCCCTAGACCGAGATAGAGAGAGAGAGAGACGACTCAAGAAACGTGCATATTGTAAATCACTCCGTAGTCACTGTATAGTGACATTATTGGTTATGTTTTTTCTAAGTCTTTTGATTATTGTTGCCAGTATATTATTGCCTATATACTACCCTATTTTCAAGCGTGAACAATCTGCTTACAATGTTACTGCCGAACATTCTTTTAGCGAATTACCCCCTCATGAATTGTCATACAGACTTGCGCTGCGCAACAACACCTTCATTAGTATGTTACATCATTCCCATCAGACTAATAATGCTACAAACTGTTGGATATGTGGCCGACTCCCTCCCTATCAGAAATACAAGGGAGTTCTGCCCCTCTTTCCGTACCCGTTTACACACAATGGCTCATGTGGAGCATGGTTTAGAATAATTAATTCCTTAGATCCTGATATTGCTGTTTTCAAAGGAAACTGGGTTTGGGGAAACTTGAACTTAGTTCTGCTTAACGCTTGTTATCCTGACAAAAAGGGACTTCCCACTAGAATAGGAACTGATCTAGAAAATGAAGTATATGGATTAGGTAATTATACAATTAACCTTATGATTCTTACTGTCGAATCCGAAGCTGCACCAGTGCTCCCTGCTATGTCAGTATTACCAGTCACAGGTGACTTATGTGTCAGAAAGAAAGGTTCAGTACACTTAGGTCATAGCAAATGTACTACTGTGGTCGAATTCAGTGATCAAGGCAAATCTTCCTTTAGAGCTACTCGACATTCCTACTTTGTTTGTGGCCATACCGCATACATACGCTTACCTCCAGATTGGGATGGTACCTGTTACATTGCATTCCTTCTGCCACCTGTTTTTCTAGCCCCTCCTGATTATCACAGAAATACAAATCTAGTAAAGAATAGACTCCGAAGAGATCTCCCGATTGTCGACTATACTGAAACGGCATGGGAGCAATACACAGATTTCAATAAAGGATTCTTTTTCTTCACAGGTCCCGTCCAAAATAGTAAACTGATACGAAGATTAACTAGAACACTCGAAGCAGTAGTGAATGAAACAACCTCCGCTCTAGGCAACTTAACAGAGGAGCAATCTGCCATGCAGGTTGTTGTTCTCCAAAATCGTCTTGTTATTGACGTCATCCTAGCAGATAGGGGCGGAGCTTGTAAGGTCATCGGGTCAAGTTGCTGTGTTTTCATTCCAGAAAACGCGCCTACAGTATATAAAGCTATTACACGTCTTCATCAAATTGCCAGTTTAATACATCAGAATCCAGGCACCTGGACTTGGTCCGGTTGGTTCTGGACAACGTTGACCGCTTGGGGATGGAAGATCCTATCCTTCCTAGGCATTGCCCTTGTCATAGTATTCAGTTGCTGCCTGTGCCTACAGTGTGGGCCAGCGATTTGTGGACTGTGCGCCACTTCATGTATTCCACATTCCAGTTTTCACTTAAACCGCGAAAAGAAGAAAGAAGAGCAAATAATGTTACAAGAACAGACTGATCGGTTCATGAGGATCGATATATCATGAAGGGTCCGTAGGGAACAAGGAGGGAATGAGGAAATATACATTTTATGGTCAAGAAATGTTCCCTAACGTGTACCCCGCCGTCTCCATGTACCAGCTTAAAGTACATGTAACTTCCCTCCTGTGCCAGCTAAGAAGACGCAAATACATTTGCGTCCAACGTTAACATGTCCTCATTCAGATCCACCCTGAATGGGTTGAATATTCCGTTCCTAAGTATGCCATGCCAACGTCTTTTTGTGGTGTACTTTACACGTTTTTCAGCTCTGGCGAAGTAGGCCCTGAATTCTGCCATCGAGCCTTTTTCTGCCTTCTGACTCTGAACGCCTCAGCCTGGGCTGGCTCTGTACCCGTGACCTCCGCCTTACTCCCTGTGCGGCTAACGGCGCTTGGCTCAGCCTGCTGCCTGCCAAGACTGTATTCAACCTTCGAATTATCTGTTCCGCTCCTCAAACATACATTCCTGCCTACTAGTTCAAGTAAACATCTTTCCAGCTGCAGAGCAAAGGGCCCGGCCTCACTGTCTCCGTGCAAGTAATTCATAGCCTCTGTTACCATGGTAGGCCCATGCCCCCTCGCATCTCATGCAGACACGTAGACGCTTATACACGCACTCACAGTATGTATAGAATAGCCTCTGCCCAAGAGACCTTTCCCTCTAGATAATATGGTTCCCAAACATCAGATATCAGATATGATATAGGTACGAGTTGATCTAACATGCCAGACTTCTGTCTCTTTCCGCTAGTGTAAATGTCAAGTCCCCTGCACCCTCCAGTTCCACGTCAAACACGCGTCATGCAGCTGCACGCGCATCCAGGCCTCAGATTTCTGCTGGCATTGCTAAATTCTGCTAAGTACCCACCTACTCGTGACACTTACATGTGACGTTTCTAGCGCACACCTCTATGTTCCCGCCTAGTTCACGCCTTTTGATTACGTATTGCTAACACGTGTATGCTGTTATCTTGTTTCTCTCAGCTGTTACGCCTGCTGTATTGGTATTCATTATATGGTTTAAGTATAAAAGTTATGTCTTGTCAATAAAGTATGCTCTATCCCTTCCTGCACCCCTGTGGTGGCAGGAACCCGATATCCGGTACCTGTACCATTCCTTTTTAAAGGAATAAAACCCCTAAGAACTCTAACACCACAGACTCTGCGTCTTTCTTTCCGATTGAGTTATTTTTGTTAAAGTACTTACCTGCATAGAAATTAGGACGGTAAATCAAATATTTACCACAAGGGTTGCGTAGGAGGTATTTACCCTTACCAGTAATTACTGGTTCCGTGCTACATTTACTATTTTGGTGCTACAGTCATTATATGTTTATGTGCTAAGTGTTATACTTACAAGTGCTAATTCTAAAAGTGCCTACCCCTGACAGTGGTCCATGTGGCCCTGTCCTGTACATAATCCCCTGTAAATTCTGCCCATGCCTGTTGGCACATTGTAAAGTGTGTGGTGTTTATCTAATGTGTTTTTGCTATAATAAAAAAGGCTATTTGTTTAAATAACCTTGTGTGGAGTTTCCTTTGTGGTGGGCCTTGGGTGTTGTTGCTGGGTGCGCGCGCAAACGCTTTACACATCGCCTCCGAGATTGGCCTTGCTGCTCGCGTCAGGTTACCTAGAGGGTGAGCAGGGGTTATCTTGGTGTGTAACTCCCTTGCCCTGACCTTAGACATGGTGATCTCTGACTGACTTTGGCGTGAGCCTTGGCCAGCCGGGGTCCCGGGTCTAACACTGTGCAATATCAGTGCCTGCACACCTAGGGCATGCTCATGTAAGTATGCAATGAGAAGAACTTCCTAGACATCCTTGTGTTAACCGTACAGCTACTTCCCTGCCATGTGTGCGCCTCGTATCACTATTGTAATGAGGCCAAACGTGAGCGTGTGCAACGTACCATCCCCCTGCTTTGACTCCAGCGTGTGAAACGCACTGTATTACATTCACCGTAACCCTGCATTCACATCAGCGTGTGAAACGCTCTGTGTAATACACATATAAGGGTGGGCGTAAAATCCGTTTCGCGGGCGAATTTGCGGATTTTCCGCGATTTCGCTCTCCGCAGCGGGGACGAATTTTCAACCAAGCAAGGGTTACAGCAGCAGGTGCAAAAGTTGAACCTAATTTCTTTGTAACCTTTCACAAAAGGGTTACAAACAAATTAACTTCAACTTGGACACCTGCTGCTAATTGCTTCCTGGCGCCTCGTTGCCTACTTGCAACTATTCTCTGACCCTGCTCTGACCCTTGAAGCAGGGTCAGAGAATAGTTACAAGTAGGCAATGAGGCACCTGTCCAAGGAATTAAACCTCATCAGGAAGCACTTACAGATATAAACAACAGGAAGAAGGGAGAGGATGGCAAATACACCCATTTTGAGTTGTCAGGAGGGGTTAAACTAAAAGAGACCTTTACAGCACAATTTTCATATGCATTTTGCTAAAAATAAAAAGCTGTATGTTATCTAGGGGCAACTCAGGAATCTGGCCCTTCAGAGATCCGGCCTCTCTTTCTTTCTCTCGTTCTCTCTCTCCCTCTCTCTTTCCCTCTCTTTTTCTATCTATCTATCTATCTATCTATCTATCTATCTATCTATCTATCTATCTATCTATCTATCTATCTCTCTCTCCCTCTCCCATAAACGACTGCATGGGTAACCTTGCTATGCAAGCGCCTCGCAAAGACGCAAAAAGCCCCGCGAACACGCAAAATACCCCACGAACACGCAAAAAACCCAGCGAACACGCAAAAATACAAAAATACGCTAATTCGCACAAATTCGCAAATTTTGCGGATCACGAATTCGCAAATCCGCAAATTCGCGGATCGCGAATTCACAAAATTTGCCCATGCTTATACACATCGAACCTTGACATTACGTGAATGTGTGCGCATCGTTTCACTATTATAATGGTGCCATACGCGAGCGAAACGTCCCCCGACAATGCGTGCGTGTGTGCACATCGTTTCACTATTATAATGGTGCCATACACGAGCGAACTGTCCCCCGACAATGCGTGCATGTATGTGCATCGTTTCACTATTATAATAGTGCCATACGCAAGCAAACCATCCCCCGACAATGCGTGTGTGTATGCGCATCGTTTCACTATTAAAAATGTGGCAGACACGACGTGAAACGCACCGCACTTGTGTGTGGTTCCCAAAAAATACATAGGGGACATCTAGGGTACAAGTAGTAGGCGTGTGGGAGTGTAGGAGTGTAGGAGTGTGGCTCACTGGTTAGAAGCGGCAGATTCTGAAGCAGAGATCAGGCCCGGGACCAGGGTTCAATTCCCGATGCGGCAGGTCTTGGGCTCAATGTCCGTAGACTCAATAATTCTTGCCTCGGCGCCTACTCTAATCATGGGCCCCACGCTTCCACTCTGGGCAATAGCTTGCTTAATCTCCACAACGGCCCCAACAACACTGGGATGCCTGTCTTCACCTTGGGGGTGCCCAGGAGGGGCATCTCACATGGAGAGCCAGGAAGGGTTCCACAGCGTTATACAGCGCCGGGACGCCCCGTTGCTGGGGCAGCTGTGCGCTTTACAAGTGTACTACATTTACATTTACATTTAGGCCCAGAATGCAGGCTGGTTGTCATGGATACTAATATTTGAGTGTGTGCTACAGGTGTCCTGCAAACATCAGTTGGGCAAAACTATACAATGTTGCAATATTGTTGTGGAGCTCAAGCTCATGTTTTGAACCATGCAAATGTGTGTCAGGGCCTTATGTTGAATTTGATTGGATGAAACGTAGGATGCTAAGTTATCTGGCCTATCACACTGTACTCCTGATTCTGAAAGCCCCTCTGCAGCACTGATTTAAGGCTGCATGTGGCTGTGAGAGGGCACTTGCCTGCACAACATTGGAGTGGACCACAAAGCTGCTGTCTCTGCATTCCCTGTACACTGATTTTGCTGACCATGGAGAGGGCACCTGCATTCAGTGAGGAGGAGAACCAGGCCTTGCTGGATGCCCTCCTACCAAACTACAGCAAGCTGTATGGGAAACCAGGGGAGCAGATGAGTGATTAATGCACTAGCTTTGACTGTGCACCTGTTGTGTGAGTGTCACTCCAGCCATTGTGTATTTGTGGAACAGACACGCAATGCACAGTGCAGGGTGTGTACATTGTGGTGTCTCCCATGCAGAGCATGCTGTAGTTAAAGTGTGTTTACTCCTTACTTGCATTATGCTAACTGTGACATTCAAAGCATACTGATTAGCACATTCTGCTGTCCCACACCTTGCATGTTTTTTTGGCATAATTTACTGAGCTGCAACAGTGTTCACCCCAGAGTGACAGCTGAATGTACTCACTGATGTTTTTGTCTTTTGGGGACCTGTGGTGATGTTGTAGAAATTCTGTGTTTGAACTCATGGACATTGAAGAGTGTGAATGTTATTTGTCACCTGGCTGAGCGTGTATGTGATGCTTTGCACCACAGCTGCATGGCGTATGCAGCAGCTGTAGCAATCTGTTGTGACAAGTATGCAGTGTAGTGTGCATGACTTGCACAGTTAGCCCTACACCTGTGACACCTCTTTGTCACGTGTGACATGGGCAAAGGGAGTGTTGTATACAATGTTGGGATTGACAGGCAAGTGATCTGTGCCAGGGTGTGTATGTGTGGTCTGCTGAGGGTTCGTAGGTGTAGTGGGATATGTGGCAGCATGTCACGTGCTGTCCAACACCCTGCAGTTGAATGTGTTGTATAGTGTGTGCCAGGATCAGTGAGTGTGTTGCACCCCTTAGGCCTTCTGTAGTGCAGAGGTGGCAGGACATCCGGTGCTGGACCCGGCGTATCGCCCAGGTCTAGCTGAAGCTGGAAGCTCCACGCCGGCATGGCGGCAGCCGTCACCTCACTCCCCACATGCTCTGGGTCCTGGAAGTTGTTTTTCCAGATCTCCATAGCCAGTTGCAGGACGGACAGCAGCAAGGAGGGGGTAGGTACATGTATTTTTTAGTGTTGTGTGTCACATGCAACTTGAGATGCTCAGAAGCCTGGGAACACTCCACACAGTTGGGGGGTCTGGTCAGACAGGCTATTTGTGCATTGTAGTTTCAATTCCCCACATTCAGATGGTGCTCTTTTCCATCCCTTCTCCTCCTCCACATGTGTCCCATGGTTTGTGTGTTTAACATTTTGCACTTGTACCTCTAGTGTGCAAGGTAATTAGACTGCACATTGATTTGCACATCATGTGGGAGGGAGGTCTGTGACATGTGTTGGTACCTTGCCTGTGCCATGACCTGTGCACTGAGTTTTGCATTCATATTTATTTGCAGTGATCATGAGTATCAAATAGGAGTGTAATTTTTAAAATGCACACCCTACCAGCATGCATGACCCATGTTGCGTACTCATACATGATGTACATCATTTGCAAGATATGCATAGTGACAAGACGGGTATTCATCAGACAGTCAGCAATTTCTAGACCCACGGATCTGTGTGCCCACTACAGTGCCCTGCAACACCCTGGCCTCCTAATCATGAGTATCATCCAACACTGTGCCCATTCTATGTGGGTTCAGCATGGGTGTGCCTCAATTGCATTGGTCCCTGCCATACTCTGTATTTATGATGTGTTAGCTACATGTGCACACTGTCCATGGATACAAGATTTGGCTTGTGCATACTCACACTGGGCAGTGCCTGTGTGCCCATTCACAAGTAACTGTTGCTGGTTGTTTGTGAGTAAAATGGATTGACAGCCACAAAAGGTGACCTTGGTTTACTTTTTCAAAAGTTGCAGCACAGCTTTTGATACCCTGATTCAGACTTTTAACTTCTTGAGCTGTATCAATCACATTAATGGAGTGATGGGGTGTTGTGCAGGAGAGGTGTGATGGGCCTGCCTGTTTGGCTTTGTCAGTTGTGAGCTGTGGATGTAATTTGTGAGGTAGAGTTATCACCATGCACTTCCCCTGTGATGCTGGAAAGTGCTGTCATTGGGGGCTTTATAGGCTATGTTGTTTGCTTACAGGGAAGATTGTGCCTCAAACGTTTTTGCTACATGTATGTAGTTGTGGTGCTACGCTGTTTTGACTTAATGTGCACACTACAGTGCTCACATTTCCCATGTGGTTAAGGGTGTGTCTACAATGCAGCATTGATTTTGATATTCACAATTGCAGGCACATTAGCTTAAGCATTGTCTAGATTTGGGACATGTGGGCCACTTCACATGCCAGCCAGTGTGTGTTATATAGGAGCAACTGTATGATCTGGTGATAGATGCCCCTGTGAGGAGTGACACATTTGAAGTGATATCATTTCATTTAAAATCTTTATTTCGGCCAACTGGCCATAAAAGACACACATATGTACATACATAAAGCAAGAAAAAACATAGCAAAGTACATACATCAAATCATTTAGAACAATTTTAAGACCAGGGACAAAATCGATTTACAACAATAATATTAGAGCATAATTCATTTAAAAGCGAAGATGAGTTTTTAGAAATAGCAGTGATATCACATTGATGAATGTACCTAGGCACTACCAACACTTGTTGAGAGTTGTTAATGGTTGGAATGTGTTCATATGACAAATTGTGTAGGTTACACTTATGTGTCTGCATTATAGTTGTCTCACAAGGTGGTGCACACCACTCAACATGTGCAATGTTTTTGGATAAGCAGGCATGTTTTGAATGAGGCCAGTGTTAATGGTGTGCCGCTGTCTACATAGACATGTCCCCGCAACTGTCTTGAGTGCTTAAGACTCCTTTGCTGTCAAATGTACAGACTAATGTGTGTCAATCCATCTAGACCTCCGTTGGACTATGTATATGGCATATGGTCCACGCCATTTGTTTCTAACAGTGTTTCATCTTGAAGTATGCAAGCTGTCTCAATAAATGTGTTAATGTTATTTTTGTGCATTTCCTTGTGAGAGAACTTTCACGCAGGCACATACGTCTTATGTTCACAAGAAGGATAATTTACACATGCAATACAAGTTGAATATGTGAAGTATGCAGAGTCCCAAGACGCCGAGATTTTATGACATTACTTTTCACCAAACAGAACTTCCTGGGCTCTGGGTGTGGTGTAACCTTGGGGAGTGAGGTGTGTTACTTAGCCCTGAGGGGCAACACAACAGTTTATTGATTTCTGAAATTGAGGTGGCATAACTTCATTGTATAGGTCAGCTCTCATTTTAACAAACAGAACCTCATCAGTGTGACTGTCACTCAAGTTGTGGCCTGGTCTGTTATTTGGATTCTTGTGTCCAAGTAGCATTGTGTCTATTCCAACTGTGCTGTACTAGTCTTAGATATGTGCAGAGTAATTTGGCTGTTACTCATGATGTATGGCATGATTTGCAATGTGCCCAAATATTTTTGTGGTCATGTGTCAAATGTGTACAGGTGACTGATGCATTTTTATTTATTCTCCTTGCCAACAGCATCATCAACCGAAACTGGAGGAGATATGACCACAGACCAGGAGGAGGGACCCAGCAGCACTGATACCAGCTTGGAGGAGTTGGAGGGAGCCAGTGGCACAGAGGGTGAGGGGAGTCATGCGGTCGGACCTTTGGAAGGGGACACTTCTTATCATGCGGACGGCTAGGCTTCTGACTCCCAGGATTGAGGGGAATATGCGGCGACAGCATCTTCCACCACTGTGTCTGTCCCCACCTCCTCCAGACCCATCTCCACCCTCCCAGTTGCTAGGGTTACTTCTGTCCGTGATGCCCCCATGTCTCCTTCGTCCCGGGCACCGCAGCCCCTGCCCCTGTCTCCCCTGCTGCCCTCAGTGCCGAGTCTGTGGACCTACTCCGGCAGATTCATGTTGGTCAGACATCAATGCTGACTGTCCTCCATGGTCAAACCCAGATACTGACACAGTTGTTGTCATTCATGGAGGGCATGTCAGATAACATGTTTTACCAACGTCGGAGTCTATTGTCCATAGACTCCTCACTGACGGCAGCAGTTGCCCTCCAGCAGAGGCAAGTCCCCCCCCACTCCTTCAGACCCATCCACATCCCCCTCTCCCATACCTGTCCATGGAATATGCAGACACACAAGATCACGCACACCAACAGAGCCACCCAGCACACCACCACTGTAGTCTAGGCGTAGATCTCCAGACACCCAATCTCAGGGGGTTGCAGGCACACCCACAGGGACTGGGATCAGATGGCATGCACGCAGCCCCAGACGCAGTCCGCAAGACTCAGTGCCCTCTACCTCCACTCCCATTGTGTCCCCGGGTGAAGGTGGTGGTCTGGTGGACCTGGCAGCAGTGTGCAGCGCTTAGTACATTTTCACCTATGGCGCTGCACATGCCATTGAGGAGGATTCCTCCCCCCTGCACCCACAACACCTACCCTTCCCTCTTCTGTCCCTGCAGTGCTGGTCACTGACCCAGATGATGCCCCCCATGGGTCCACATCTCTTTAACTCCATCATGTGCAGGCAAGTTTGGGGGTGGCAACCTCCACAACGTACCACCAAAAACAAACATTCTTGTGGACTGGCCATTGGCCTTCTTTGAGCTGGGACTCATTTATGAACTCATTTTCCTTTTGGAGCTGAATAAAGCATATTTTGTTTCTTTCTAAACTGTTGCATTTTAGGTACTTGCTTTAGGTGCTGTGTGCCTAGGAGTTAGTGTCATGGTAATGTTTCAGTATTGTGAAAGATGTCTATTTTCTGATGGTAAGGAGGTGCACCATGGTATCTATGTGCCATCACAATGTTGCTGCAAATTATCTTGATTTGTGTGTGTTCAGTTTGCCTACAGACATTGTCCAAAAGGGTGTCGCTTCCTCAGAGACACATGAGATCTTCACTACAGACAGATGCACTATTATTGTGGTGACGTTTGTGCAAATTTCCTATTTTGTGGGATATTGCCTTCAGCACAAATCTCTCCACAACCTGGGCCCTAAGTACCTCAACGACCGCCTGACCTTCCACACGCCCACCCGCCAGCTACGGTCCGCCAGCCTCGCCCTCCCCGCCGTACCACGCATCCGAAGAGCCACCGCCGGAGGCAGATCCTTCTCCTACCTGGCGGCCAAGACATGGAACTCCCTTCCCATCCACCTTCGGCTGACCCAGGACCACCTCGCCTTCAGGAGACAACTCAAGACCTGGCTGTTCGAGCAGTAGCGGCCCCCTTCCCCCAAGCGCCTTGATACCCTCCCGGGTGAGTAGCGCGCTATACAAGTGTTATGATTGATTGATTGATTGATTGTGCACCCACCCCTCCTATGTCTGGGCACTGCTGGGAGTCCTGTGCACACACCCCTCCTATGTTTGGGCACTGCTGGGAGTCCTGTGCATACACCTCTCCTATGTCTGGGCACTGCTGGGAGTCATATCCAGCCACCCCCCCTATGTCTGCGCACTGATGAGAATCATATACACACACCCCTCCTATGTCTAGGGCACTGCTGGCTGGGAGTCATATCCACACACCCCTCCTATGTCTGGGCACTGCTGCGAGTCATTTCCAGCCACCCCTCCTATGTCTGGGCACTGCTGGGAGTCCTGTGCATCCACCCCTTATATGTCTGGGCACTGCTGGGAGTCCTGTGCACACACCTCTCCTATGTCTGGGCACTGCTGGGAGTCATATCCAGCCACCCCCCTATGTCTGGGCACTGCTGGGAATCATATACACACACACCCCTCCTATGTCTAGGGCACTGCTGGGAGTCATATCCACACACCCCTCCTATGTCTGGGCATTGCTGGGAGTCATATCTAGCCACCCATCCCATGTCTGGGCACTGCTGGGAGTAAAATCCAGCCACCCCTCCTATGTCTGGGTAGTGCTAGGAGTCATATCCAGCCACCCCTCCTATGTCTGGGTACTGCTGGGAGTCCTGTGCATCCACCCTCCTATGTCTGGGCACTGCAGGGAGTCCTGTGCACATACCCCTCCTATGTCTGGGCACTGCTGGGAGTCATATCCACATACCCCTCCTATGTCTGGGCACTGCTGGGAGTCCTGTGCTCCCCACCCCTCCTATGTCTGGGCACTGTTGGGAGTCATATCCACACACCCCTCCTATGTCTGGGCACTGCTGGGAGTCATATCCACACACCCCTCCTATGTCTAGGAAAAGCTGGGAGTAATATCCAGCCACCCCTCCTATGTCTGGGCACTGCTGGGAGTCCTGTGCACACACTCCTCCTATGTCTGGGCACTACTGGGAGTCCTGTGCAACCACCCCTTCTATGTCTGGGCACTGCTGAGAGTCTTTGCACACACCCCTCCTATGTCTGGACACTGCTTGGAGTCATATCCAGCCACCCCTCCTATGCCTGGGTAGTGCTGGGAGTCATATCCAGCCAACCCTCCTATGTCTGGGCACTGCTGGGAGTCCTGTGCTACCATCCCTCCTATGTCTGGGCACTGCTGAAAGTCCTGTGCACACCCCCCTCCAATGTCTGGGCACTGCTGGGAGTCACATCCAGCCACCCCTCCTATGTCTGGGCACTGCTGGGAGTCATATCCAGCCACCCCTCCTATGTCTGGGTAGTGCTAGGAGTTATATCCAGCCACCCCTCCTACATCTGGGAACATCTGGGAGTCCTTTGCATCAACCCCTCCTATGTCTGGGCACTGCTAGGAGCCCTGTGCACACACCCCTCCTATGTCTGGGCACTGCTGGGAGTCATATCCAGCCACCCCTCCTATGTCGGAGTAGTGCCGGAATTCATATCCAGCCACCCCTCCTATGTCTGGGCACTGATAGGAGTCCTGTGCACACAACCCTCCTATGTCTGGGCACTGCTGGGAGTCCTGTGCATCCACCCCTCCTATGTCTGGGCACTTTTGGGAGTCCTGTGCACACACCCCTCCTATGTCTGGGCACTGCTGGGAGTCATATCCACACACCCCTCTTATGTCTGGGGACTGCTGGGAGTCCTGTGCACACACCCCTCCTATGTGTGGGCACTGCTGGAAGTCATATCCAGCCACCTCTCCTATGTCTGGGCACTACTGGGAGTCATATCCAGCCACCCCCCATATGTCTGGGCACTGATGGGAATCATATACACACACCCCTCCTATGTCTGGGCACTGCTGGGAGTCCTCTGCACACACCCCTCCTATGTCTGGACACTGCTGGGAGTCACATCCTGCCACCCCTCCTATTTCTGGGCACTGCTGGGAGTCCTGTGCACCCACCCCTCTTATGTCTGGGCACTGCTGGGTGTCCTGTGCACATACCCCTTCTATGTCTGGGCACTGCTGGGAGTCATATCCGGCCACCCCTCCTATATATGGGCACTGCTGGGAGTCCTGTGCACCCACCCCTCTTATGTCTGGGCACTGCTGGGAGTCATATCCACACACCCATCCTATGTCTGGGCACTGTTGGGATTCATATCACAAACCCCTCCTATGTACGGGCACTGCTGGGAGTCCTATGCACACAAACCTCCCATGTCTGGGCACTGCTGGTAGTCATATCCAGCCACCCCTCCTATGTCTGGTCACTGCTGGGAGCCATATCCACACACACCACAGATATGACGCACCGTACCCCAACATTAATGGCGTGTGTGTGGGTCGTATCACTGTTGCAATGTTGATATACTCGAGCGTGTGACACACCGTCCCCCAACATTAATGGTGTGTGCGCGGCTCGTTTCACTATTTCAATGGTGATATACGCGAGCGTGTGACGCACACTACCCCAACATTAATGGCGTGTGTGGGCTTGTTTCACTATTTCAATGGTGATATACGCAAGCGTGTGATGCACCGTACCCAAACATTAATGGAGTGTGTGCGGCTCGTATCACTATTACAATGGTGATATATGCGAGCGTGTGACGCACCGTACCCCAACATTCATGGCGTGTGTGCTGCTCGTATAACTATTGCAATGGTGGTAAACACGAGCGTGTGACGCACCCTACAGGTACACTTCCGTTGTTGCGGTATGTTGTACTCACCATCTGCTCCGTCGTCGGTTTCTGTGCACCAGGTCGTAGACGTACAGGACTGGGATGACACGGTGGATGGGGTTCATGGCGTGTCTGTCGCGTACCAGGGTGAGGGTCGGGTTGGACTCTGGTTTTACGGTAGTTTTCTGCTCCCATAGCAATAGGGTCGTACGGAGGGTCGCTGAGGCGGATGGTACATGCTGGGCGGGAAACTGCTGCCTGTTTACGTACAGACGGCGCATAGAGCGTGGCCCAGATATGTATTGTTTGTATTTTTTGTTCGTATGGTGTTTGGTACGATTCGTATGTAAATATGCTTTGGGTTAGGATTGTACTTCATTGTACGTACGGGGACGTTGTAGGTGTACGAATCGTACGGAAAAAACTCTCCGTACAGCGAATGGCAGGGGATTTTAACGAATCTGAATCGACCCCTTGGAGTCCTGTTAGTTTTTCTTGAGTATACACATAACCCATATAACATAGTAATAGTTTATTTTTCTGAGATATAATAAACTCTGCACCTTCAGTCATGCTTGTATTTGTAGTGCTAGGAAAGATTAGAAATAAACACATTTTAAGTCTATATCTCATTATAAATGTTGTAAATGCATTCATGTTTTATTTATCATACTTACAATGATTCTTTGGTGCAATTTGAATTGTTCAGTATATTTTTTCAAGCTTTTACTTGTATTTTGATGATGTTTATTCTGTTGGTGGGAGAAAAAATATTTTTAGTTATTTTATTCTTTTATGTAATTTTGATAGGTGTTTAGAGGGGAAGCTTTTTTGGAGTTAGCATTCTAGGCTATTTAAATTTTTGAAAATATATACTTACTTTGACAATTTGTGGAATTCTTTGTTTTGAAGGAGTGAGTCTTGGATGTGTATACATTTTCTGTTAAGAAGATAGAAAGCAAATAAAATGAGTATTAGAACTTTGCTTTTAAAAAATGCAGTTGGTGTGTTTTACAATTTTTAAATATACTTACAATTAATTTTTTACTGTTAAGAAGTTGTAAAAGGTTTAGTGCTGTGTTTAGCAGGAGTCTGTAAAGGAGATATAAATGGAATAAATTAAAGGTTAGTTAAAGTGTTAGAAAAATAGTTTGACTATTAGGCAACTACTTTTGTTTTAATGTAAAAATAGTTTAACTTACTTTGGGTATTTCTGTAATATTGTTATCTGGAAGAGTAGGTATTTCAGAAAACAGTTGGGCAGAGTGTCCCCTTCTTTTATTTCGTTAGAGTTAGAAGTTGAAAATAACTTTTGAAAATGTTTCCTTTTATATTGTGTACTTGATTAGTTGTTTTGTTTGATTGGTTTACTCAGAAATGGGAGCATTTCATTGGTTGATTTGAATTATTTTGGTAATTGCCTTTTTTTTGTCTAGTTGAAATGGTAGTTAATAATTATCGTGGAAACATAGTTTGTTCGTTTTTTATTTTAAATATATGTTATATTTTTTTAAACTATATTGCTAAAGGATTATACTTATTATTTAATTATTTGAAAGGTTTGTAGGATTTTTTGTGTGATAGTTTCATTTTTTTTGTTTGTGTATTAAATGTATATTATATGTTATATATTTCTTGTGGAGTGTATTCTTTTATAAATATATATTTTTCTGTTGTATTTATATTTTTTTAAGCCTTTCTTACATAGCGCATATTGTTTAATATTCGATGTTGGTGTTATCTATATTTGTGCATTCAATATTTTTGTTGTGTACTGTTTATTTTAGTAGCAGTCAATATTTTTATTTTCTATATTTTTTTCTCGATATTGTGTGTTTCGATATTTCTTATTTACGATATTCTGTAGTCGATATTTTTTGTAGTTTATAAAGTATGTATTAGGATTCGATATTCTGGTAGTCGATATGTTTTTGCCAATATTTTTGGTATTCTATATTTTTGTCGTCAATATTATGTCAGTGATCCTCAAAATCATGATGTCATGATGACTATTGGTCTGTTGGGTCAGTGGACTAATTCATCCATTGCTGGGGCCTGTGTTCGACTTCATGGTCACAGGTTCAAATCTCAGCAGGTCAACTCAGCCTTTTGCCAACGTAGGAGCATCGCCCCACTGCTCCCGGTCCCCTCGCAATTCAGGAGCCAATATCGCGGGTTCCCTAGGGCACCGGGGGACACAAGCAGCGGATTTTAGCAGCGGAACATGTAGTGGTTCTGAATAGGGCGCCCATCAACAGCTATACTTGCAAGTGAAGCGGCAATGCAGCCTTGAGTAATCCGGGGGTTGGATGCTTAAAATGGCAACTGCCAGCCACGTCTGAGTGCCGGAACCCGCAGCAATCGCGACCCGACGCCGCCTCCGAATTTAAGCCCCCTCGTGCTCGCTTGTACGCCACACTTGAGTGGACTGCTGGCGCGAGTGCTACCAGACAATTGCGGCTTCCTGAGGCAATTTTCCTCCTGATGGCATTATTGCGAGGCCGTCATGCCTGACCTTAAGATGGCGGCGGGCGCCAGTGCAGGGCGCCAATGACTCCTGCGTTTCGTGTAGTGAGCTGCTGAGACCCCATGGTGCTGCGAGGGCCCCAACAACATATGGAGGCATTCTCCCTGGCAGCGGTCTCCATGCATTGCTGGCTCCTTGCTACTGCCTGTTGGTCTCTTGCCAATAGAAATGCTCCTGTCTGGGCCCTGAGGAGGGGTTCGGTTCACTTGTGACTGGCGTGGGAAGAACCTACCCGGCACCTTGAGGAAGCGGAGGTAAGGGGGAACAGCGAGAGCAGTGGAGTACGGCACTGAGGGGCTCAGGAGGATGACCCCCCTGTAGATTACTATGAAGCTAGAGGCCTAGATCTTCCATGGGGGGGGACTATCTGCCTGACTGTAAAATGGCGCCCGCAGCCTGAAATACTTACGGCCACGGGTCTTGAGATACAGGCGCTGTGACCTTTTAAGAGGCTACTGGAGACACCCTGACCTCCCACAGTCACCAGCAAGAGCACATACTGCAGTGAAATGATACACAGAGCCACACTCCATGCCAGACTTTTAGATGGCCGCCGTGGTTCACAATGCAATGTGCTACTGACTTGGCCTCTACATACCTGATAGTCACCATTACGTGCCTCATCTTCTGAAAGAAGCCGCATACCGGAGGGGGAGTACACTGCCCAACAAAGAGAACACACTGAGCTGCATATATGCCACCAAAAAAAGGCATTTTGGTGTTATTGTAAGCTGTTTCTTTGATGGCGCCTAAGCATTGGGTGCAGCAAAACAGGCCTCTATGTGCTCGGTCTAAACTCCCACCGTCCATCTCACAATCCTACCCAGCAATCAGAAACACGGGATGCTTTTGATGGATCTATGATGACGCCCCCTGTGCGGACCTCAAAACTGTTTTAGCTACTGCGGAGCCTGAGCAACCTTGGACAATGCCCGGTGGAGCTGTCCTATACAGCTATAGAGGAGTCTGGCCCCTTGGCCGTCACCTACCCAGCTGGTCATCTGTCATTGTTTTTCTTTGTCTCCCCGTTTGTGTCTCCTTCCCTTGCCCTCCGCCTCCTTCTGTGACTCTTTGATTCCTTCTGATATTACTATGTAACCCATTACTAACTAATTCAACTGATGTAGAAAACAAAACTGTTTTTAACTACCACGGAGCCTGAGCAACCTTGGCCGATGCCCGGTGGAGCTGTCCTATGCAGCTATAAAGGAGTCTGGCCCCTTGGCCGTCACCTACCCAGCCAGTCATCTGACATTGTTTTTCCTCGTCTCCACATTTGTGTCTCCTTCTCTTCTCCTTCGATGCAACGATGACGACGCCCCAAGGATAGATACCAAAACAGTTTTTACACTCCGCTGAGACCGAGCAACCTTGGCCGATGCCCGGTGGAGCTGTCCTGTGCAGCTATAGAGGAGTCGGGCCCATTGGTCGTCACCTACCCAGCCGGTCATCTGACGTTGTTTTTCCTCTTCTACCAGTTTGTGTCTCCTTCCCTCAATCAATCAATCAATCAATCACAGCATTTGTAGAGCGCACTACTCACCCGGGAGGATCTCAAGGCGCTGGGAGAGGGGGATGTTACTGCTCGAACAGTCAGGTCTTGAGCTGCTTCCTGAAGGAGAGATGGTCTTGGGTTCGTCGAAGGTGGGTGGGGAGGGAGTTCCAAGTCTTGGCTGCCAGGTAGGAGAAGGATCTTCCTACGGCGGTGGCTCTGCGGATGCGTGGTACGGTGGCGAGTGCGTGGCTGGTCGATCGTAGCTGGCGGGTGGGCGTGTAGAAGGTCATGCGGTTGTTGAGGTACTTGGGGCCCAGGTCGCGGAGAGCCTTGTGTGCGTGGGTGAGGAGTCTGAACGTGATTCTCTTGCTGACGGGGAGCCAGTGCAGGTCTCTCAGGAGTCCGGTGATGTGGCTGTGTCGGGGGATGTCCAAGATGAGTCGTGCGGAGGCGTTCTGGATGCGTTGGAGTCTTTTTTGAAGTTTGGCTGTGGTTCCGGTGTATAGGGTGTTCCCGTAGTCCAGTCGGCTGGTGACGAGTGCCTGGGTGACGGTCTTCCTGGTTTCAGTGGGGATCCATCTGAAGATCTTGCGGAGCATGCGCAGGGTGTTGAAGCACGAGGATGAGACGGCGTTGACTTGTCTGGTCATTGACAGGGAGGAGACCAGGATGAAGCCCAGGTTGCGTGCTTGGTCCTTTGGTTTGGGAGTGGTGCCCAGGGCAGGAGGCCACCAGGAGTCATCCCAGGCGGAGGGTGATGATCCCAGGATGAGGACTTCCGTCTTGTCAGAGTTCAGTTTAAGGTGGCTGTTCCTCATCCAGTCGGCGACATCTTTCATCCCTTCGTGTAGGTTGGCTCAGGCGGTGGTGTGGTCGTTGGTGAGGGAGAGGATGAGCTGGGTGTCGTTGGCGTAGGAGATGATGTTGAGGTTGTGTTGGCGTGCGATGGCTGCGAGGGGGCTCATGTAGATGTTGAAGAGGGTTGGACTGAGTGAAGATCCTTGTGGTACGCCGCAGATGACTTCGGTGGCCTCAGATCTGAACGGAGGGAGGCGGACTCTCTGGGTTCTTCCGGTGAGGAATGAGATGATCCACTCCAGCGTTTTCTCTCGGATTCCGATGTTGCTGAGGCGCTTCACTAGGGTGCGGTGGCTGACAGTGTTGAATGCCGCAGAGAGGTCCAGGAGGATGAGGGCCGCTGTTTCCCCATTGTCGATCAGGGTTCTGATGTCGTCGGTGGCTGCGATAAGGGCGGTCTCGGTGCTGTGGTTGGCCCGAAACCCGGACTGCGAGGGGTCAAGGGATCCGTTTGTCTCGAGGAAGGCGGCAAGCTGTTTGTTGACGGTCTTCTCGATGACTTTGGCCGGAAAAGGAAGGAGCGAGATGGGACGGTAGTTCTTGAGGTCGGTGGGGTCCGCCGTTGGTTTCTTCAGGAGGGCGGTCAGCTCGGAGTGCTTCCAGCTCTCCGGGAAGGTGGCGGTGTGGAAGGAGGAGTTGATGGTGTCTCTGAGATGGGGTGTGATCATGGCGTCGGCTTTGTTGAAGAGGTGGTGTGGGCGCGGGTCGGTTGGTGATCCGGAGTGGATGGAGTTCATCGTGCGGGTGGTGTCTTCGGTGCTGATCGGGGTCCAGTTGCAGAGGGTGGTGGTGGCGGGCGTTGGTTCGGTGGTAGGGTGCGTGGTCTGTGCGTCGAAGCTGTTGTGTATGTCGGCGATCTTGTGGTGGAAGAACAAGGCGAGTGAGTCGCAGAGGTCATGCGAGGGAGTGATGTCGTTGTTTCCGGCGCTGGGGTTGGAGAACTCTTTGATGATGCCGAAGAGTTCCTTGTTGTCGTGGGCATTGTTGTCCAGTCGCTCTTTGAGTGCCATCTTCTCCCCCTGTGATTCTTTGATTCAAATTGATTTAACTATGTAACCTGTAACTCGCTGATTCAACTGATATAACTATGTATCCTGTAATTCGCTGAGCCTCATGTAAAGAGTACCATTGAGGTGGGTAACAATAAACATCTGTTATTCAGCGCCAAGTTGCCTCCGGGTGAACCCTGGGCTTTACAAATACACATGTTATGTTATGAAGGTCAAGTTGAACACCAATGTATCATCAATTACTGTTGTGGTCGACAATATGTCACATGCAAATGCTCATTGCACACTGATTACACTTTGCATCATTTGACCACTACTTGGAAAGTAAAATGAAATTACAACATATGTAGTTTAGCTATGTATCACATTTAACAGATAAACTTCCCAGAAAACAATGAGGTCCTAACATTTGGTTCTGGATACTCTAAATTCATACAGCACAACAATCCTTATATTCATGATGATGACAGTCAGAAATTGTATATCCACAAGCCAGCACACCTTGGAACATTTTGACTGTCCCTGAACATCTATGAAATGACGATGTGGGATCACTAGAGTCATAATGGGCAGTCACATCACACCACTCTTTGGTATGGCATACTCAGATTGCCTTGTGAGGATCAGTGTAGACCAGGGGTCTCCAAACCGGTCCTGGAGGGCCGGATCCATGCCAGATTTTTTGGATATCCCCATTGAGATACATGTAGGTATTTTAAAAATCTGGAATGGATCCGGCCCTCTAAGGACCGGTTTGGAGACCCCCGGTGTAGACACTCACATGGGATCACCAAGGTTCTATATCTCATCCACTCATGCATGCCACCAGGCATTATTACAGATGTACCATCAACTGCCAAATGCACACTGGCCAACATGTAGGCACTAATGCTGATGGCATCAGTGATGTTGCACACTCATTTCACTGTATGACCAGTACTTACCAATAGAAACTGTTGTACAGTCATTGCATGTACTGTGAAGTCTATGTCATGTCACAGACAATAGCGCCACCATCAAACGAGAGAGATTAGTGAGGGTAGATCATTTCTCACACAAGCATGAGCAGTTCCCTGTGTGATACAAATGTCACCCAGATTTACAGAGAACATAAGATGAATACTCACTTCACTCTGCATGGTGTCTGCTCAAAAAAAGAGGATTAAATGTAGAAAAAACTCTGCTGTCTTCCAGGTCATAAAGACAATAACCACAGTACAGCAGCGTGCACCTACTACCACACTTACAATAGCAATGACTCAACTAATGTGTGGCACATGGGGCACCACTAATCTTGGTTTGGCCACACCTGCCTGTAACAACACCCGTTGTCGCTGCTGTTGGGCACTCCACTGCCATCAAGATCTAGATAGGTCACTGCCAGTATGCAGCACATCAGGGGGTTAGGTTCCTGCGTGCATCCCTTCTATGTTGGGAGGATTCCCCCAGCTGAACCGCTGTGATCTTACGAGTCCAGGGCCACAAGTCCTTCTACCTCTTCCACCAGTTTGGCACTATGCAGGTTGTAGACTGTAGTATCTTGTCATTCCCTATGCTTTCCCTCTCTACCTCCATTAGAATGTTAATGTGATGCATCTAATAGAATGTTGGTGATCTGCCTGACAGATCACAGTTGGCTGGGCTGAGCACCATGTCAGATGCTCCTGGTGGGGTCTCCCTTTACATCTTGGAATAAAGCATCACCTAAATACTACTCTACGTGTGGACTTCCCATCATTACATTCATGGCGACGATCTAAAGAAAGAACCTACACCTGTCATGTCTGGAAGAACTTCAAGCTGTGTGAAATTAAGAAAAGAAACAAGAAACCTGGGAAGGTCCTCAAGCAACAAGAAAAGTTACCACAACTGCCATCATTACATAGACCCCTGCGGTCTGCACCTTCTGGTTGATGGTTTTCCAAATGGCGTTCTTCTGATGAACGTTAACCTGTATGGATGCAAAAGATATAGAAACAGATTGTAAATGAAGGTTGAGGAGAACTGTGGGCTCGATACACATATTGTTGACATGTACCACAATCCTTCATCAATAGTCAACATATTAAATGTATCCATGTCACATGCTAAGCACAACTAAAGGCTGGATATACACTTTTGTGGTGATCTGATGATTAAACTCAACCATGATTAACAACAACAAAAGAGTGTTCAGAGCTCGTCGGGAAGGACGGGTTTTAGAGCACAAAGAGAAGAAAGTAGAAACACCCTCTTGGTGTTTATAGAAAGCCCTCACTCGCCGACCTAGTCAGTGACATGCTTCATCATCGGGCCCCACTGGGAGTGGCCGAGTGCCACCCCAGGGTGCTTCAACGCCAGATTTACTGCGGAGTGGGTTAATGTGAAGTCGTGAGTGGCTAAGTGGTTGTGTAAGTGACTAGAAAAAGTGTAGGTGGTGAGATTAAAAATGCCTTAATTGTATCAAAAAATTCTTTATTGTCTGACCAATAAGACATATTAAAAATATATGTAGGAAAACTCAGCCAGATAAATTGAGTGGCTTGTTTCATCTAGATTTATGTGCTGGTCAACATGTTTCTGACAATGTCGGTGTTAATTTACCTGGCATTCGTCAGGACCTATAGTGCAGTAAACCCCGGCGGTATGGATGCGCTAAGGCCCACCCTACCAAGGGACATGAAAGTAAAAATAAAAATACTGTCAAAAAGAAGTGTAAGAAAATGGTAGGTTCTCACAGTTTAGGAGACCACACAAAAATTAAAATGCACCTGTGAAAGGAAAAAGAGAGACAAACACACATGAAAAGACATACGAACAATTAGATATCCTAGATCAGAGGCGTGTCAATTGTCAATAGTGACTCTGTGCTCTGGTGATACAACCCATACATTCCCACTTGGGGTACTAGCGGTAAATTCGGGGTCCCGCCTGTGGGTGTGAGCAAGTCTGCGATAGAATACAGCAGACCAGAAGATGTCTTTATCATCGCATTATGCTCCTATTGATAGGCACAAAAGAGCGCCAGTTGAGGCGTATGAGTGTCTGCGGGCGCCTGTAGCCAGTGAGCTAATGGTGATCATGAAATGATAGCACTACATATCCGGAAAAACGCTTAATATAGCGTGTGGGACCGGTAGAAGGATCAATCGGCCAAAGGCCAGTGCCAAAAAAATAAAATAACAATTCAAAGGGTTTCGAATAATTCTCACTTGACAGATGTGAAACTATCACACCATAGGCCTCGGGAGGGGGGTGGTGATTCAATTGTCACACCCTAGAGGAGTAAGGGAACACAGGGATTAGACTACAAAGAGGTAAAAACATGGAGGCAATACACTTAGCTGGTAGCGATTCCGTCGCTTTGTGAGCACTTACGCCCTCAGCATCTAGCACCCGCTTGGTACCTGCGTCTGCCCTCGGTAACCGGGTCTCGTGGATGCAGGGCTGAAGCTGGAGCCGAGTTAATATGTATCAAGAGCGAGGACGCTCGTGTTTCCTGGATGGGCGGGCCCGTGTGGGAGCGCGTGGTCGGAGCCAATCAATGGCCGCGCTATAGTGAGGATCGAAGGGCGGCTCTGTGAAGACTAGAGCTCCACGGATTAACCGCGATCCATTTCCATGAAAACTTTATTGAATCCCGTGGCGGAAGACAAGCAGAGAAGTTTCAGACAAATGTGCTTTGGTTTCTAATGATGGAAAGGGTTGAGCAGTAGTGGTGTATGGCCATAAGCACTCTGCAACGGGTGCAGCACAGGCAGTCTGGTGAAATATAGAGAAGTAATAGAGTGTGCACATCTCGATCGTAGCGCATGCCCAAAAGGAGATTTTACGCGTAAGTTAACAATGTGCAGAAACAGTCACTGTAAACTGCATATAACCTATGTCAGAAGCACCGCACAAGTGATACAAATCAAAATGGGGCCAGCGTCTGCATCATAGCACATGCACCAAAGAGGTCTTCCGCGTATATCAACAGGGTGCAGAGACCCAGAGACTATCACTATGGGCCAGAGGTCATGCCCCAAGGTTGACATTCCCAAATGGGAGGGAGGATTCATATTATGTAAGCTAACCATGTGACATTAAAAGATGGAATGAGTACAGGCCGAGTGCGAAAGTGTTCCCCCTGTGTATGACTCATAAGGTGTGCCAGGTGGATGAACACAAGTGGGCAGGACAGCAGATATAGTAATGTCCCAAGGGAATAGACAAAGGGCAGGAATGAATTATTTGAGGATAGATGCCCACGGTATTTCATCATTTAGTCCATGGATGTGGGTGCCCAAGCGGTACACCCACCTCTGCTCTTTTTCAAAGAGTCTATCAGAGATGTTTGTGCTTCCGTTTATTTGCTCAATTATGGTCCACCTTAGGTCGTTCGTGGTATGCTTGGTCTGTAAAAAATGGTTACTCATTTTGGTTATGGATTTCCTGCATCTTATGTTGCTTCTATGCTCACAGTTCCTCTGTTTGACTTTCCTTGTTGTCATCCCGATATAACGTAGCTCGCAGGGACATGTTATTAGATATATCACATTGGCAGAATTGCAGTTGGTGTGGGTTTTCTGTGTCCAGGTTTTGCCTTGTTCTAATGAAAGGGATTTGGTGGACGTGGTCAAATGGCACACACTGCAGTTGGAGCAAGGGAAGTGTCCCGTGATTTTAGGTAGACCCCATGCATCAGTAATGCTACGGATCGGGGTATCTGTGGTCTCTTTCGGTCGGGTGTGTACTAGGGCCTCCTTCAGGCTGCGTTCTTTTCTGAAAGAAAACAAAGGTTTTTCCCATGTTTTCTTTGTGCCTGTGATGATTTTCCAATTTTTATTGATGGATTTTTTCATCTGGTTGGAGAGACTGCTGTGGGTAGTCACGCAAGTTAGTGGTGGTTCCTCAGGGGTTCTTACAGCCGTCTCGAGGAGGGCTTCTCGTGGTTGATTCCGTGCCCATTTAAAGACCTTACTGAGGATGTGTCTCGGGTATCCTCTTGCTTGCAGTTTGTTAGTGGGACCTGAAGACTGTTGTTTAAAGTCTTCAATGTTACTGCAATGTTGCTGCAGTTTCCATGATCCTCAGGTATTGGCCTTCATCAAGAGTTAAATGTATCTATGTCACATGCTAAGCACAACTAAAGGCTGGATACACACTTTTGTGGTGATCTGATGATTAAGCTCAACCATGGTCATGACCTACACTGACCGAGCCACATCACTAACATCATGTAGGCTGGGCCCATCTTCCATGGAATGTGATGTGAGGTACTATGACACCAAACACACCATTTGGACCTTCTGAAGGGTAAACTACCTGCGCATGGGTTGTTAGATTGAGAATAAGCACACTATGTACAGCCAGTTATAATTATTTAATATGGCTAATATACAGAGTAAAAATGTTAGGTAGATGGGATAAGCTGAATAAATATATATGCACCGTATTAAGGAAATAACAATTGTATGGCAAAATTATGTAATGTATGTAATGTATGTGTTCTTGTAAAGCGCACTGCTGCCCTGAGGCGTCGTGGCGCTGTAGGCCGCTGGGGAACCCGTCCTGGCTATCCCTGTGAGATAGTCCCTACTGGGTATCTCCAAGGTGAAACCAGGCATCCCCGGCGAATGTGGGGGGCCGTTGTAGAGATGAGGCAAACTAATGACAGTAGAAAATGTAAATAACTACAAAAATACACTAATGTATGGGAACGGGTGACAATTGTACAAATGTCTTATTATATCAAAACTCAAAAAAAGTTTGTTAAAAAAAAAAAACTACCTGTGCATGACTGTCCAGACATCTTTCATGCCTTTTCCCATTTTATTGATGCATATGGTCTATACTGGCAAAGAAGCATAGGATAACCAACAACATACAACAAAGGTCACAAGATCTTTGGGGTCCTCAACCCTGGCCTGCTGAAATGAGCGCTCTCCCTCAGCCTTCCCGCCAAAGTCCGTTATTTAGGCTTCATCATTGATGAACAACTATCAATGAGACACCAAGCTGTTAAGGTGGCCGCTACCTGCTTTACCATCTTGAAATGACTCGAGAAGAATATTTGGATGCTTCCCCGTCCTACCCAGAGAACCGTAGTCCAGGCTCTTGTCACTTCTAGACTGGACTACGGTAACATTCTTTATCTGGTGCTAATAAGGTTGTGATCCACAAGCTGCAGGTGGTGCAGAATTCCACCGCCAGACAGCTCTATCAGAGCCCCGAGTTGCGTCTATCTCTGGCTCTCAGCGTGACCTCCACTGGGTCAGGGTAGAGAACACCGGGTTAAATTCAAAACCTTGAGTTACATGTTTAGGATCAAATCTGGAATGGCTCCTCAGTACCTTCTAGCCCTGGCCCACCCTTACTTACCCTCACGCCCTCTCCGATCTGCTTCTCAGGCGAAATTCTAGGTTCCTAGGATCAGACTGTCACGCATGGGTGGTCGATCCTTTGCCAGTTTGGGTTCTACCTTGGAAAACTCTCTCCCTGTGTCACGCCGCAACAAAACTGTCTACGGGAACTTTTGTAAATGTATAAAACTTGGCTGTTCAACAATTATTCTCCACCCTTCTTTCTGTTTCTCTCATGCTGGCACCTGGAAACCCTTTTTGGATAGCTGTCGCGCCTTACAAGATCAATTAACAAGGTAGGGGCCGATGTGTGTGAGACTCAGAGCTATCTTTCCGGGGGCTGTGTGTACATGTGGACTACTTGTTTGAATAACCTAGTAAGTCATAATAAGTTTGTGTTGGGTGTAATGCCGTCACAGGACACCCCTTTTGCCACATGAGGCAATGAAGCATGAAGTTAATCAACATATCATTGTATGTGTTGTGTGAATGCAAATATTGTAGCAAAACTGATGAATCACATGTCTAAATCTCTTCAAAGTAACCCACTACCACACTTTGCATATCTCAGATGTGCAGTAGGCCTGGACATTGTAAGCAATACTATTAGAAATGTGTCAACATACCTGTGTTAGTAAAGGGACAGTCATTGTTAACAGACATACATTGGCACTATGTTTCACTGGAAAAAAAAGTATAGGTCAGGGGATTACATCAGTCACCATGCCTTATGTTTCCACATAACAGCTATCAGTTCTACCAGTGGAATAGATCACTCATTCTGTAAACATCCATGGATAACCATATCTACAGGGATACTACTTTGTGCACCAGTTCTCCTACCACAGTAACTCTGACCGAGGTTGGGCCATGGCCCAGAATACATACATATCAATGTCAGACCTTGCTCTAGGCAGGCTGAAGCCACTTATACCACATGTACATCATAGTTTCATCAAAATTGTTAAAGAAAAGTCTAACTTTTGACCCTTCCATATGTGATCATCTGGTTGTTTGACACTCTGTAGGGGTCAGTGAGGTAAAACTAACTCCCAGACAACAGTTTTACAAATCTGATATGGGCTGAGTGATCAGTGGGATAGTACACTTAGCTTAGTCTAACTTTTGACCCTTCCATATGTGATCATCTGGTTGTTTGACACTCTGTAGGGGTCAGTGAGGTAAAACTAACTCCCAGACAACAGTTTTACAAATCTGATAAGGGCTGAGTGATCAGTGGGATTGTACAATTAGCTAAAATCATCCTCCAAAGCTTCTAACAGTTTACAAGAATGGTTCATGCCGTGAACCTACACTTATCAATTCACATATACCATGATGTCTCTTGAGAACTCATTGTAGGTACTGTACTCAGAGCCACATTGTAGTCTAGTGATCAGAAAGGAAAATATTGAACAGAGTGAATACCTGAATTTAAAACAGTCACCTGTTTCTCTGCTGAGCAATAGAGGTGAGAATACAGGGGAACGGCCTTGTCTACCAGGGTCTCCAACTCCTCTACTGTTAAGGGATGGGCCCTACCCCCTGTAGTATGTGCTATGCTATCTCGCAGAGGTGAAAAACAGCAGCGGAAAATGAAGGAGGGCTTGATCGTAGCAGTGTCAGGAGGCAAGTGAGCTATTTTCTAACCGCCGTATACAAGTATGCCATGTATAAAGTCATCAGCGTCGATGCACATGGCCATTGGGCAGAGACTACCACTATCCCCAATGTTAGCCTTTGGCTGTGACTCTTGTGCATTCGACCGCCTACAGCACAGTCAACAACTGCCAGCTGCCAATGTTTGACATGCCCTTCAAGCGAGGTCTAGCAGCCGCATTGTTATCATTTGGGAAAAGTGTACACAGGGCAAATGTCCGCTGTACACTGTACACCTCGTTTGGCGCCATTTCCGCATTACATGTTTTGCTACCCTCACTATAGTGGAATTTTTTTATTTTCCCAATTTATGATGTGTACAGTTCTGTTACAGACCTGTGAATGCTACCTTGTGTATGTTCAAGATTAGACAATAAAAATATAAATTGTGTACAGCTTTATGAAGCATTTATGTTCAGAAAAATTACTTTTGCCTTATTCTTAACATATTTTACTCTGACCAAAATACATTTTTGTGTTACTCCTTCCATGGGAGTACCCTGGGAAAGGGAGGAGACACCAGCCTCCAGAGTATCACAAATTTCCAGACTTACCCCCCATGGAAGAATGACACATAATCACAAAGTTCCGTTCAAATAGGCAAACAGTCGTAGATCTATGTCATCAGTTGGAGCATAGCCTCCTACCTCACCTCAATATTCGTACATCAATCCCACCACTTGTTAAACTCATGCCAGTTTTGCATTGTTTGACCACAGACTCTTTTCAATTCACTGTTGCTATTTCTGGTGGAATGTCACAACCGATGTTCGGTCGGCTCCTCACAGAGGTGCTTACAGCAATGTTGAGACATGTGAGCCGCTACATCCAGTTCCCCTTGATTTGAGGTTTGGCCACTGTGAAGGCAGATTTCTATGGATTTTGGCACATCCCACATGTGATTGGATCTATTCATGGCACCAAAATAGGCTTAAAATACCACCACATGACAGGGAGCAAGTCTACTGGAACAGGAAGCAGTACTATTCTCTCAACATGCAAGTTGTCTCCCTACTGGATTTGTCCATCTCAGACATCTGTGCCTGGTTCTCAGGATACACCCATGATCACTACATATTGCGGAATAGCACCACACCCCAACTGACGTCACAATTACTACCTGAGAGGGCCAAGCTTGAAGATAAGTGTGATCTGTTTTAACTTTGTGTGGGAAATGTCAGGTAGTATGATATGAAAGTGTGTAACTCATTGTTGCACTTCTGTCTGCTTACCATCTAGGAGACTCAGCATATCCCAACCAGCCATTGTTGTTGGCCCCGCTGAGGAATCCCCCAATGCCAGAGGAAGTCTGCTTCAGTGAGGCCCATGGAACAACTCAGTGGCCTGACAAATGAGCTTTTGGGCTCCTGAAAGCCAGATGCAGATGTTTAGACCAGACTGGGGGAGCCCTCCTCTACTCAACCAGGAAGGTATGTAAGATCACTGTGGCCTGCTGCATACTCCACAACACATCCCTTACATCGCAAAGGATGTTGGTCGTGAAGACCCACCAGGTGGGGACCATGAAAAGTCAAATGAAGATGATTATAAGTGGTGAATAGGAAAGAGTAAAGATCTGATTTGCATCAGAATCTCATCTAGAACTACTTCTAAGTATGGTGTGAAATGTGATGACTTTGACTAGTCTTGCAACTCTTGTAGTGATTTTGTGAGGAGGATGTTAATGCTACATTCTGGGACTATATGAATCTGTACATATCTGGCGAAAGGTGTTTGCATTGTAAGTGTAGCTTTGTTCAGCTTTAAATGTTGTCTTTGAAGTACGTTCTGTAGAAGTTGACAATGTGATGTGTGTCATATGTATGTTTTCTTAACTGATCTCTTTGTGTTGTTCTGTTGTAAGTACCTTCACCATGTAATCTTTATTTGGACATTTCAGAGTTGTGAAATTATGCTGTTCAGATGTTTGAAGTGGACATTTATTGGTCTTGTGAATGTCTGTTCAGATTTACAATGCCGGTATCAAGACAGCATTCACAGAAATATGATGGAAGTTACCTGCCTTCCTTTGGACCTGTTCCTTGTGGAGTGTTGGTAATAATGCAATATGTGTAACATTATGTGATCCAACACAATGTTGTATTGTGCTCAAATCATACTATCCAGCCTTCACATTGACTAAAAACTACAAACTGCCATTCTTACAGCTAAAACTGAATACTTCTCCTCAAAGATTCTGGAATCCACCAGTAAAGCTAAAGACATCTTCTCCATTGTGGACGAACTTGTGAAACCTGACTGTGTCACTGTCAAACCCTTGCCATCACAAGCCCTCTTCAATTCCCTTAACACTTACTTTATCGATAAAATCACCAACATCAAAATAAGCATCCCCAAGGTCGCCTCTCCCACTGTTCCTGGTTATGCTCCCCACAACCCCTCCCTCTTCGCTCACTTCCCTTTGATCACTCAGGAGGTTTTCTTCTCCCTCCTCAAAAAAGTTTGCTCTGGCTCTCCACTGGACAGTGGCCCCCCTCAAATAGTCCGGGTGATCTTTCTCAATATCCCCGATCCCCCCTCTCTCTTCTCAACATCTCCCTCACCACGGGCATCGTCCCCAACTCCTTCAAAACTGCGGAAGTCTCACCTATCCTCAAAAAAGCAGGTGCTGAGCCCCAGGTACTTAGCAACTTTCGCCCTATATCGCTACTACCCTTCCTAAGCAAAATCCTGGAGGCCTTTGTTACAAATTGCCTAAGCACTTTTGTGAAAAACTCCTACTTCCTAAACCCCCATCAAGCTGGCTTTAGGTCCCAACACTCCACCGAGTCCATTGCCCTGGCCTTCCATTATGAACTCAGAAACGGGGCCTACCGGTATGCACCTGTTACAACGCATTTTTTACTCCGCACTACCACTACAACGCAGGCATTACAACGCATACTGTTACAACGCATTGCGCTGGGGGGCGCTCTAGGATAAGAGGTAAGTTTAATTTACTATCCAACACCTTCCCTAGGGTCCACGGGGACTGGAGTTAGAATAGTAAATTATACTTACCACTATCCAGCACCCCAAAGCGCTATGCGTTGTAGCGGTATGCGTTGTAAATACCGCGTTGTAATGGTATGCGGAGTAAAAGTATGCGTTGTAACGACATACATCCGGGCCTACCAGAACATCAGGCAGGCACTGGTGCTCCTGGATCTGTCGGTGGCTTTCGACACCATCAACCACAATTTGTTACTCGATCGGGTCGAGTGTGCCGGCATCCGGGGCCAACCGTTGGGATGGCTCACCTCTCTCCTCAACGACCACTATCAAGCGGTTCTTCTTTCCAGCTTCTCCTCGGAGGAAAAAAGGCTGACCTGTGGAGTCCCTCAGGGCGCCTCCCTCTCTTCCCTCTTGGTCAATTTGTACATCCTCCCCCTGATCTCTGAACTCCAGAAGAGAGCAGTAGTCATATTTAATTATTCGGATTACCTCCAGCTCATCTTCAACATCGACTCCTCCCCCTCCTCTATAGAGAACATTCAATCCACCATGACCTTCATCAGTAACTGGATGAACGCAAACCAGCTAAAACTTAATCCAGACAAGACAGAGCTGTTCCTTACAGGGCCCCCAGGCAACCTATGGAACTCTCATTTCTGGCCTCTCTCCCTGGGCTGCCCGCCAACCCCAGTCAGCTCAGTCAAGAGCCTAGGTGTCATCATTAGCAGTGACCTCTCTATGAAGGCCTAAATCAACTCGGTGGTTTCTATCTGTTTTTTCCACCTAGGTAGAATCACAAAAATAGGCAGATTTCTATCACATGAGGCTCTCATCCAAGTCACCCTGGCTCTAGTCATGTCTCGCGTCGACTACGCCAACTCACTGTATGCCAGAATTCCCTCATACCAATCCCACCGACTTCAAATGGACCAGAATCAAGCAGATAGGCTTGTCCATGGCCAGCCGAACGTTTTAGCCACACCAAACCCGCACTCAAGAGCTTACACTGGCTCCCAGTGACCCAGCGCAGCCTCTTCAAACTTGGCTGCCTGACCCACAGAGCCCTGTCCTCCCACGGACCCACCTTTATTACTTCCAGAATTCATCGTTATGTCCCTCCCCACGACCTACGCTCCTCCAGCGTTAACCTCTTGCCCCCCTGCATATTCAAACGAAAAAAACACTGCGGTCTGAGATTCTCGGCCCAGGCACCACTTCTTTGAAATTCTCTCCCCCCGGAACTGCGCCAAATAACCTCCTATTCACAATTCAGGAAATTGCTTAAAACATGGCTTTTCTTCCAGGCCTACAACTAATTCTCACCCTTTGCCTCGGTCTTAAGCCCATCCACCTAAGCACCAAGAAACCACTGGTGAATGTGCGCTCTATAAATAATTTTATCATATCATTTATCATATCATTGTGTATGAACTGGATGTAGCAGTAGCTGTGTCTCCTCATTGTACTGCAAAGTGCTTGTAGCACATCATAGACATTTTTGATATTCCACCGGATGCAAGCAACACTGGACTGAAAAGACCCTGTGGTCAGAAACTGTTGTACTGACATGTTCTGTCTCTTTCTTTATTTGATGTAGGATTCCTTTTGTGAGGTGGTCAAAATGGCTCCCACTGTAGATCTAGTCTTGATTTGTTGTTGCCTATTTGTGGAATATTGTAAGATGTATCCCTTCCTACCATCTTGCGAAAGTCTGCAATTGATTATGTGATCACTGAAACAGTATAACTGAAACATGTCTTTTTGTCATGTGACTGACAACATGTCAGCCTCTGATTTGAACTATGGAATAAAGACGTTGTAAGCCCAGATACTGTATGCATGTGTTGTTGTAAGATTGTAGTGATCCTGATTTTAACATTTTTTACAGAAAACATATCCATGCTTCCAGAAGTTCCTAATTTTGACATTGCAAAGTACACATGGTAGTACATTCACAATGCTATATGTGTGAATTACAACAGGAGACAATGCTTTGGTGAAGTCTGTTTTAATTTGAGTGAACAAACCTAAGAAATCATGTGACGTAATAAAATAGTGGCAACAAAAATGTGAAGTCTTCAGTCATGGTTGATAAAACCATTACAGTAGAGTCTATTTGCTCTGGAGTCCAAATTCAACATCCAACTCCAATCAGATATGGAAAAGTGGGCAGGATTAGTCAGCACAGTGAATGTGTAGCACACATAGAACAACACTTGAGAAAGGGTAAGCTGCATGGCTAGCGTAGACCAGTGGTGACATAGCAAATAAGTGAGAAAGGGCAAAAGGAGTATAGCATCTTGGTAAGTGTTCTAAACACAAGACTGCATGGTAGTTGTACTCAGTTCAATGTCACTTTAGCAACACTTGACAAATGGTAAACTGCTGTCTAGTGTTGATCAGTAGTAACATGGCATACGAGTGGGAATGGGCAAAAAGAGTGTAGCAGCTTGGTTAGAGTTGCAGTCACAAGGCCTCCTGGGAGTTGTAGTCAGTTCAACATCACATTATCAATACTTGACAAATAGTAAGCAGCCTGACTAGTGTGGATCAGTAGTAACATGACAGACAAGTGAAAAAGGACAAAAGGAATGTAGAATATTGGTTTGAGTTGCTGTCACATGGCCTCATGGTAGTTGTACTCAGTTCAATATCACTTTAGCAAACTTGGCAAATGGTAAGCTGCATGAACAGTTAAAAATCAGTTGTAACAAGGGAGACAAGTGAGGAGGGACAAAAAGAATGTAGCATCTTGGTTAGAGTTGGAGTGACACTGCTTCATGGTAGTTGTAGTCAGTTCAATACCACTTAGCAACACTTGACAAACAATCAGTCTACCATAGCTGTTGGCAACATGCATTTGGGATGGACCATACATTTGCATTTTAAACCATATATTGGTTCTTGTATGGTTAACTTAATGGAGATGCACTTTTAGACAGCATTGCAACATGTGGCATATCCTGGGGTTGGATATATGTGCTCTTGTATGCAACATTACACATTGCCTCAGGTATAAAAACATCACATTGCCTCAGGTATAAAAACATCTCATCTACTTTTAGTATTGCATGTTAGGTAATGTAATGGTGCGCTAGGAGGGCCACCGCCAGTCCTCTGAGTGTCCAAGTGGTAGATGTTGTACTTGGCATGTACCCTCAGCCTGAGGTCATTCTACCTCTTCCTAATGTCTCCCTGTGTGTGTAGAGTGTTACCAACAGCATTCACTCTGTTGGCTATCCTGTCCCACATTTCCATTTTCCTACTGATAGGAGTCTGCTAGACTAGGGATCCAAATGTTTTTGGCTCTACTCTAATGATTTATTGGAGAGTGCTAAATGTGAAGCTGAAAATGGGGGTGCCTTATCTAAAAATTGCAACATTTGGCTATCTGTCTTGCTGTGCTGCAGTTTGGAAGCAAATTATGCAGGCCAGGGAAGGGGTGTGTGTTTTATAGTGTGATTTACTTGCATGTCCCCTTGCCAAAGCACATCAAATTTTTGTTTTTAAATCCATCTTATGGTCACGGTTTATGAACTTTTTTGGGGCCTGTACCATGGCGGTAAACAGCTTTTAGGTAACTGCAGTTTGATAAGCACCGCCGTGAGACCGCGAGTACTACTGTGCAGTCATAATATGCTCAGCTGGTGGACCGTGAACCTGGCGGTGTTGTTGTTAAAATCACTGTCATTTCAGACTGCAGCAATCCCAGCTGGTAGACCACCATGGTGGGTGTTTCTGACAGCACAACTCGTAATATGGAGGGCAGTAGATCTCTGGCCCAGCAGTGTTGTGAATAATGCAGAGGCAGTTCTGGGGCAGTCGTACCATCAAACACATAATAAGACCCTAGGTATTCTTCCTGATTGGTAGATGAGTACTAATATTATTGCATTCCTGCAAAAACAAAACACTTCTACAACAAAAATAGGTGGAGGTCACAGAATTGACTTTGGCTGCCATGTTGACTTTGTCATCAAAGATGATTCCATGTTTTCTAGCGAGGGTGGCAGGGGAAGTAGTGGGTCCAGGATTTATAGACCACCAGGTGGAGTCTCCAGAAGAGGTATTACTTGCTAAAAATGACTTGTCTGGGTTGAGTTTGAGGCAGTTGGATCTCATCCAGGTGGCTACTGCAGTCATGCAGTTGGTTAAGCTGGTTTGTGCCATGGGTCTTTTGTCCGTAACGGAGACTATAAGTTGTATGTCATCTGCACAGGAAAGTTTGTGATAACATGTGGTCCGGTGATCAGTGAGTCATGCAGATGTTTCATAAAGTTATGTTAAGAGATGATAGCCGGGGAACTCCACAGATGAGATTCCTGGCTTCCAACTTGAAGGGTGGCATGGTGACTTTCAGAATATTTCCATTTACAAAGGAGCAGATCCAGTTAAGGGAGGGGCCATTGATTCTTGTCTTCTGATCAAGTCAGGGTAAAGTGGGAGATGGTGTTGAAAGCTGCTGAGAGGTTGAACAGAATGAGGGCAGCCATTTCTCCTCATTCGAGGACCATACTAAAGTTGTTAGTTGCAGTGATGACGGCTGTCTGGGTGCTGTTATTGAGTCTGAAATCTGATTGGGGTATGTCCAGGAGCTTGAATTCGTCTAGGTGATCGGTGAGTCACTTGTTGATTGCTTTTTCCATGACCTCGACTGAGTATTGTAGTAGAAAGATTGTGCAGTTGTTGTCTAGCTGGATTGGGTCTGCCAGGGGTTTTGTAAGTAGTGTGTTGACTGCTGCTTATTCACAGACGAATGGGAAAGTGGCAGAGGTTGATGGAGATATTCAGGATGTGGGTGAAATCTTCGCTGCCCGAGGAGGCTCCAATGTTGTAGATGTGGTGGGAGCAAGGGTCTGATGGGGTCCCGAAGGGGATAGTTCTCATGATGTTAGCCATTTCTTCTTAGATGATTGTCTCCCTACAGGTAGTCAAGGAGTTTGCTGAGCTTCCTGTGGGTAGGTTGGAGGCAAGTAATTTTGTGTTCAGTTGAGGGTTGAAGTTTTTTCTCACTTTTGTCAATGAAGAAAACTAATTGTCGCATAGATCCTGCAAAGGAGTGATGCTGTCGGTGGTAGATACTGGTGCAGTGAAATTCTTGATGATCTATTTGTTGCTGTTGGAGCTGTGTTCTATGTGCTCAGCTAGAGCCTTTTTCTTGACAACACTAATTTGCTGGTGGCAAAATCTTTGGGCTGTCTTGAAGGTTTTTTTCTGATTGGTTTTTCACTTCCGTTCCAGCTGTTTGCAGTATGGCTTGGATGATCAGAGTTTGTAGTGTACCAGATCGTATGCTTCTGGGTTTTTCTTCTGATGGTTAGGTTTGTGGGGTGCCGGGTAGTCGATCCCATTGTTGAATCGGTTGATGTTGCTGGTTAGGTTGCTGTAAGGGTTGGGTAAGTTCAAGCGTAGGGGATAGATCAGCCAGCTTACATGTTGCTGTTCCTGCTGTGACTATAACTGACCAGACTTTGGCGTGGTTGCTGCAGCTGGGAGGCGTGGCTGTGGTAACCTTGATGCCATTGTAGGAGGCAAAGAAAGGGTTGAGGGTATGTCCAATTGAGTGTGTGGGTCCGGTACCGTGTTGTGCCAGTATGAGGTTTTCTCGGCTTTACAGAAGTGAAGCTGGAATGGGGTCGGTTTGGTCATCCAGGTGGAAGCTGAGGTCACCTAGGAGGATACAGGCTTTGGGGTCGACTTTGACGGGGCCAACACAGTCTGCAATGTTGCTAATGAAATTTGCTTGTGGTCCTGGTGGTTGGAAGTTCAGAGTTCCATTCAGGGTGAAGTTAGCTGAGATTCAGAGTTTAAAATGCAGGTACTCCATGAAGGGGGTTGTGTTTCCTGTAGATGTGGTGCAGTTGATGGTCTTCTTGAAAATGATTAAGATTACTACTTCGAGTTTGTGCTGGTGGTCTTGGCATAAAATGTTGTATCCTCTTGGGACGGTCATGGCTTTGTCAGGTGCTGAGTAAAGCTCAACTGCATTTCTGCAAGGAAGAGGATGTTCTGGTCATTGTTGTACAGTGGGTCCCAGATTTCTAGGGCATGCTTGCCGAGTGAGTTTGAGGAGCATGCAAGATAGCCACAATAGCCATCCTTACCCTTTTGATAAATTGATAGAATACTCTGTGTTGTAGCTTTGCCACTGTGTTCAAGCTAGCCTGGCTGATGAGGGGTGTTACCCAAAAACCGGTCCCAGGATGCTTGTTTCTGGTTCAGGTAAGACCTGGCTTGGAAGTTTGGGCTGGACTGTTCCCATGAAGACTGATTTGCATATCACTGGGTCTGAACTGAGGTGGTGCAGTGAGCTAAAGAATGAGGATGGATTCAAACCAGATCTGTGACTAGGGATGAACGTCTGAAAAGTTTCAATGCTCCGACCATCATTTCCTTGTGTGTGCTTTGTTTGCCCTTAGTTGACAGGGTATGCTCAGACATGGGTCCTGGGTCCCTTACTCAATTTGCCACTGGATTTAAGCTAGCCTGGCTAATGAGGGGTATGACCCCAAAACTGCTCCCAGGATGCATGTTTTCAGTTCTAGGTAGACCTGGTTCGGCAGTTCGGGCTGGACTCCTCCCATGATCCTCATGGTCAAGACTGATTTGCATATAGCTGGGTCTCAACTGAGGTGGCAAAGTGAGCTAAGGTCTAATGATGGATTCAACTAGGCCTGGGTGGTAAATTCAGTTCCGCTCCCGGAATTTGTGGAATTTGGGTAATTTTGCGTTCCATGGAGAACGTGAAATTGCCCAAAATTCTGCGTTCCGCGACTTCGCGATATTTTTTGCTTGTTCCCGTTCTTAAATGCGTGTTCGCTGGATATTTCCCCCCAAGCACGCAAACAGCAATTGAGAACAGTAAAAAAGCATAGCAAACAAGCAATTCCGCATGTTCGCGGAATTTCTGCGTGTTTGCGGAGATTTTTTACCGTTTCGCAAAGATTTGCGCAATGCAATTACGCAAATTACGCCCACCCCTAAATTCAACTAAGATCTGTGACTGGGGGTGATTGTCTGAAAAGTTTTAGTGCTCTGTCCATTATCTCCATGTGTTTGCTTTTTTCACCCAAAGTTGGCAGGGTATGCCCAGCCGTGTGTGCCTTGCTCACTTTGCTACTGGATTCAAGCCAGCCTGGCTGATGAGGGGTGTTACCCCAAAACTGATTCCAGGACGCTTGTGTCTGGTGCAGGGAAGACCTGGCTTGGAAGTTCCGGTTAGACTGTTCCAATGAGGCACAGGGTCAAGACTGATTTGCACATAGCTGGGCCTGAACTAAGTTGGTGGCGCACTGAGCTAAAGAATGATGATGGCTTCAACCGAGATCAGTGATTGGGGGTGAGTGTCTTCAAGGTTTTAGTTCTCCGTCCATCATCTCATTGTGTTTGCTTTGTTCGCCCTCAGTTGGCAGGTGTTAGAAATGGGGGTATCTAGTTGGCAATGGCTGGTGTCATTATCCAAATAGGGACCCTTTTTCCCAAGTCAGGGCAAGTGGGCCACCCCCTCTGACAACCTTGCTCAACCCTGTGGTAACGTAGCACAAACAGTTAAGCCTATCTCAGAGGCAGTGTGTGAAGCGTTTATGACCACATACAATAAGGCAGTAATGACACAACAAAAGGACACAACTCAGGTAGGCATAGAAAAAATATATCTTTATCTACCTGTTTAACTCAAAACTCTCAAAGCGTTTCAACAACTACAATTCACATCAACCCATAGGGACTCAAAAAGACAATAGCATATTCACTAAAGCGTTGACGCTGACTGAGTTCAGGGCCAGGGCCTATGCGACCCGGTGCACCCCAGATACCTGTCGGGGAGAGAGGACACAGCACACAGCTTCCTGAGGAAGTGGAGATGGTGACAGGCGGACTCCCAGCGCCCATAAGTCTTAGAGGTTGAGGTCCGCAGCGTGCACCCACAATGATTCGGGCACTCGGGGACAGGCGGGCGCTCAGCGGCAGCAACACTTGGCTGCTGCGGCCCGGGCTGGTGGTGGCGATGACTCTCGTCGTGCAGCTCCGTGGTGGGCTCACAGCGGCAGCAGCTCTCTCTCAGCTACGGCAGCCCACAAAACGGTAGTGACAATCCTCAACAAGGGTGACAAGGTGTGGGCGCACCGCTGCAACACCTCTCCTTCAGCTGCAGTGGCTCACAGGACAAATCCCAAGGATGCATGGTTGCCACGGGTGCGGGTGCTCAGTGGCCACAGCTCTCTCAACTGCGGTGGGCCACGGGCCAAATCACAATGAGGCAAAGTAGCAAAGGGTGCGGGCGCTCAACGGCTAGAGCTCTCTCTTGGCTGCGGCGGCCCACGGGACAAATCACAAGGATGCAAAATAGCAAGGGTGCAGGCACACAGTGGCGACAGCTCTCTCTTGACTGCGGCGACCCACGGGGCAAATCACGATGATGCACAGTAGCAAGGGTGCGGGCACTCAGCGGCTACAGCTACCTCTTGGCTGCAACAGCCCACAGGGCAAATCACGATGAAGCAAAGTAGCAAGGGTGCGGGCACTCAGTGGCTACTGCTCTCTCTTAGCTGCGGTGGCCCATGGGGCAAATCACGATGATACACAGTAGCAAGGCTGCGGGCACTCATCGGCTACAGTTCTCTCTTGGCTGCGGCGGCCCACAGGGCACATCACGATGATGCAAAGGATGGTCTCGGCTCGGCTTGCGCAATGGTGGACGCTCAGCGGCTACAGCTCTCACTTAGTTGCAGCTGTCCACCCAAGTTCAGCGAAGGACTCGAAGGTGCATATTCCGGGGGGCTCTCAGCAGTGGCAACTCTCTCTTAGCTGCAGGGGCCCCCACAGGTTTAGTAAAAGATTCAAAGTTCGGAGTTAGGGGGGCTCTCAGCGGCGGCAACTCTCTCTTAGCTGCAGCGGCCCACACAGGTTTAGCAAAGGATTGAAAGGTTTAGAGTTAGGCAGGCTCTCAGTGGTGGCAACTCTCACTTAGCTGCAGCGGCCCCCAAAGGTTTAGCAAAGGATTCAAATTTCAGAGTTAGGGGGCTCTCAGCGGCAGCAACTCTCTCTTAGCTTCAGTGGCCCACACAGGTTTAGCAAAGGATTCAAAGGTTTAGAGTTAGGCGGGCTCTCAGCGGTGGCAACTCTCTCTCTGCTGCAGCGGTCTACACAGGTTCAGCAAAAGATTCAAGGGTTCAGAGTTAGGCGGGCTTTCAGCAGTGGCAACTCTCTCTTAGCTGCAGCGGCCTGCACAGGTTTAGCAAAATATTCAAAGGTTCCCAGTTGCAGTCCTCACAGTAGGACTAGAGGCTCCGGATTACTTGACGGAGGCCTCACCTGCAAGTGGAGTTCCTCGAACAGGAATTCCGACGGCTGATGGGGTGAAGTCTAATGTCCCTGAGACTTCTGCAGGAGTCGCTCTCAATTTAGGCCCTCTGTAGTGTTTTTGGCAAGCTTAGTGAAAGTTTCATAGTCTTTTCCTCTGTTCACTCGGACAGAGTTTTGTCTTGATGTCCAGAAGGAACACCTTTGGCCACAGTTCCAGCGCAGCATTTTATACCTAAAAAGTCTTTGTTCTCTGCGGTTGCAAATCACTGACTCCGGTCAGAACCAATTCGGTGGGGTCGGGAGCACTTGGTTTACGAGGCGACATCCTGCCTTTTTGGAATGAGGGGGCCTGCTATCAGTTACCCAGTGGGAGGTGGAGCCATCATTCACCTTGCCAGGCACTGCCCTACTCAGATCAAAGGTTCACCCCTCCACACACTCTAAATACCGATCCCTCTCTCCAGCCAGGTCTGACCCAGCTGGCCCTGCTGCTCCAAAACCAGACAATCACACTCGCAACAGCCGGCAGTAAAGCTTTAGGCGAGAAACGACTGCGTTTTCAGGAAAGGCATTTCAAAACATGTGATATCTAAACGGTCCTTATTAAAAGGTGGCCCTCAATGTCCTGAGCATAAGCATATCAAACTTGAGGTTCCTAGGACAGGATGGGTGATAAAAAGTAACCCTTATTCACACAGTCATTTTATATACAGGGAGCATTCGTGCTGTGGCACTGATTACCAGTGGTACGGCGGGAAAAGCGTCTACATTCAGCCAATATACAAGCCAGGAAGAGTAGAGGGGAAGGGAGACCTACGCCAATGATGCCAGGTCTAACAGCAGGGTATGCCAAGATGTGGGTCCCTTGCCCACTTTGCCATTGGATTCAAGCTAACCTGTCTGATGAGGGGTGTTACCCCAAAACCAGTCCCAGGATGCTAGTTACTGGTTCAGGGAAGACCTGGCTTGGTAGTTTGGGCTGGACTGTTCCCATGAGGCACAGAGTCAAGACTGAGTTGCATATAGCTGGGTCTGAACTTAGGTGGTGAAGTGAGCTAAAGAATGATGATGGATTCAACTCAGATCTGTGACTGGGTGTGAGTGTCTGAAAAGTTTCAGCACTTTCTTCCATCATTTCCTTGTGTTTGCTTAGTACCTTTGGTTTAACAGGCATCCCTCTCTTTCTGATCTCCTAGTATATTGTGGAACCACCAGCTGTGTATTACACAGTTCATAATTTGCATAACAATTTTTAATTTCAAGATTGCAAAGTTAAAGCTCTCAATATAGTATAGCCATCTTGGTTTATTATTGTGGTAAACATTTCCTCCAAGTGCACCACAATACAACTCTTAAGACATATTTCACTCTATTTGGAGCACTTCAGAGGTGTTTATATGGGAACCTCACGGTCTGTGTTCACCGATGTTATGAAGTCAGCACACTAGTAGTTGGGAGTGGGCGGAGCTAAGGGGGCAGAGGAAGAGGAGGAGCGGACACAGGAAAGGGGCAGTTAGAGTAGGGACAGGGCAGGAGTAACAAGTGTGTAATAAAGCTCCAGTTAAGACAACTACATGTGTCTGTATTTATTGTAGCAGGATGGTACAACTGGCGACGAGGGTGGGATACAGCAAGCCCCACTGTGTGCAGAGCCCCACGAAGACGCCCTGTCCCAAGCAGCTGTGAAAACGCTGCTGAATGGAACCATGCTGCCGCCGCCTGAAGGTCGAGGCCAGCAGCTGTTAAGAGTGGCCCCAAAGTGTGTGAGAGAGCAGAGGGGCCGAAAGAACGAGCGCTGAACTGCTCGAGAGCAAAGCGATTCGTCGCGCTAAAAAAGCGCCTCACGCTGGAAGCGTGTGTCCGAGGTGCAGAGCCGGTGTGCAGGAATCAGGAGCCCACTCCAACCCTCTGGAGTGCCCAGAGAGGTAGAAAAGGTGCCCCAGAAGTGTGGACGGTGTCCACAGCGTGCCGCCAGCAAGCGCTGCTGGAAGCGCTGAAATCCGAGCCCGGGCGACATCGGACGTCGGAAAACCCCACGCCTGATGCGTGAGGTTTGGGAGGTCATCGCCGAAGAAGAAGCGGGAACTGCGGAGGCAAGCCGGGAGCCCACCCCGATCTCACCTGATGTCCGTGGTGGCGGAGGAGAAGTGAATCTTGGCGTGGACTGCCCCAGAGGCCGACCGCCGGTGAGTCCTGAGTGCCCCGAGTGAATGAACCGGGAGAGCCAGCCTCGTGTGTGCCTGCAGTGACGGTGGCCATCTTAGAGTCAGGCGCTCGTCAGGACAGACCCCTTGACTATCATAGAGCGGCCATTTTAGAGTCAGGCACTGGGAAAGAACAAGCATTGGTCAAGTAAACAAGCATTGGCACTTGAAAGAAACAAGCATTGGTCCAGGAAACAAGCATTGGCACTTGAAAGAAACAAGCATTGGCAAACAAACAAGCATTGGCGACTGAAAATAAAACAAGCATTGGTCAAACAAACAAGCATTGGCGACTGGAAGAAAACAAGCATTGGCAAATAAAACAAGCATTGGCGATTGAAAATAAAACAAACATTGGTCAAGTGAACAAGCATTGGTAAACTAAACAAGCATTGGTGAAGCCAAGTGAGATTGCTGTAAAATGTCCGACGAAGAGAACGCTCAGCCCCCACCAAGTGGGTCGCTCCTGCAGGCACCCGCGCCTATCAAGGTGACAACAGGAGGGAGCATGGGTCCCAAATGGCAAGAGTGGTTGGAAGAGTTTGAAGATTACACTGAAGGGTCGGACATCGTAGACGAAAAAAAGAAGTTGATTGCTCTGTGCAATCTGGCAGGGCGTGAGGTAGTCAAAATACTCAAAGACCTTCCTGCTACCGACGTGGATACTTATGCTAAAGCATGTGAGGTTTTGAATAAAAAGTTTCTTCACAAGCGCAATGTAGACTACGAGCGCCACACGTTCCACTCCGCTCGGCAAGGGAAGGATGAGCCCATGAGTACCTTCATGATGCGTCTGCGAAGACTAGCCAAATACTGTGAATTTGATAATTTATCTACGGATGACGCCATCAAATCTCAAATAATAGACGGATGTCATTCGGATCAACTCAGGAGGCGCCTGCTGAGAAAGGCACATGGACTGGATGAAATAGAAGAAATGACACGAGCTTACGATCAGGCGGAGAAGTACGCTGCCGTCATGGAAACGGAACACAAAGGGAGTCATGAACTGGTGTGGCGTGTGCACGCCAAAAGCAACAGTCGGAGAAGCTCCAGAGACAAACAATGGAGGTCGCACACGTCTTCCCGTCAAGAGCAATCAAGATATCAACGACGAGAACCATGGAAGAAGGAGAAAAGATCAGAACGAGTGAGAAAATGCTACCGGTGTGGGTATGATTACCCTCATGTAGACAGTTGCCCGGCCATGGGCCAGAGATGTCGGAAGTGTGGTCGAACCAACCACTTCGAAATAATGTGCGGAGACTACAATAAAGAAAAACGAAGTGGTCCCACAGGAACAACCCGATCTGACACATGAAGCGGAGCCCCAAGAATGTCTCGGTCTGACACTCGAAGACACCACGCGCGAGCCGTCCAAGATCAGACGGAGCAGTCCTCTGGATCGTCACATTCTAGCAGAGAGTCACGTCGGTCCAGGTGGGAACGGAGGTCACCTTCCAGAGAATCTAGACCGTCGTCCCGAGACTCGGCATACACCATTGAATATCTGAACTTGGCAGCAGATCCAGACCAGCTTAAGAGATACCCTCGGCTGGATATCAAAGTCGGGAATCACGACACAAAGTTTGTGCTAGACTCTGGTGCATCCTTAAACTACATTCCAGTTACCGAATACGAAAGGATGAGTCCACGACCCCCTCTGACATTCGCACCAGTGAGGGTTTTCACGTGGATGGCCAAGAAGCCACTCCCCTGCCTGGGGAAGTTCTCAACGACCTTGACACACGACAACACAACTATAGCAGCGGTCATCCATGTTATCAAGGGCCCCGAAGCCGACTGTCTTTTGAGCCTACCAACCGCTGAACGGCTTCACGTGGTTGAAATCCTTTTCAAGGTCAGCAACAACCAAGATGTGACTCGCCAGTTTCCCGGATTGTTTCAGGGATTGGGCAAATTGAGAGACTGTCAGGTGCGACTGCACATCAATGAACAAGTCAGGCCTGTTGCCCAACACCCTCGACGGGTACCCTTTCATCTACAGAGTCAAGTCAAGTCAAGTCAGAGAATTTATATAGCGCACTACATACCCAAGGCGCTTAGAAAGGGGAGGAGGATTATTTGTCAAATATCCACGTTTTAAGTTGCTTTCTGAATGCTAGGTGGTTCTGGGTAAGGCGAAGGTAAGCGGGGAGTGAGTTCCATGTTTTAGCAGCCAGGTATGAGAAGGATCTGCCTCCCATGGTGGTCTTGTTGATGCGAGGTACCGTGGCGAGGGCTTGGCTGGAAGAGCGTAGTTGGCGGGAGGGGGTGTAGAAGGACTGTCGTGAGTTGAGGCATTCTGGTCCGATGTCGTAGAGTGATTTGTGTGCGTGGGTTAGCAGTCAGAAAGTGATTCTCTTCTCGACGGGTAGCCAATGGACTGCTGTTGAGGAAGAACTTAAAGACTTGTTAGCGGCGGACATCATCGAGCGCACTGACGGCCCGACCCCATGGGTATCCCCAGTCGTTATCGTCCCAAAGAAGGGCACGGCCAACAAAGTCAGACTCTGTGTGGACATGCGCCTGCCCAACACTGCAATAGAAAGAGAACGACACCCGGGGCCACACTTGAGCGACATGATCGCAGCGCTTAATGGAGCCACTGTGTTTTCAAAATTGGATTTGAATAAAGGGTACCATCAATTGGAACTAGAAGTGGGGTCCAGATATATCACCACCTTTGCAACCCACCTGGGGTTGTTTAGATATAAAAGACTGAGCTTTGGAGTTTCCTCAGCGGCCGAAATATTTCAAGAAACAATTAGGCAAGTCATTCAAAACATTCCTAACACGCTCAACTATAGCGATGACATCCTTGTCTATGGCTCTGATGTTCGAGAACACGACATCGCACTCAATCGTGTCTGCCATGCCCTATTGGCGGCAAACCTGACTCTGAACAAAGAAAAATGCGAGTTTCACCAGGCCACGCTAAAGTTCTTTGGTCATATCTTTTCTGGAGCCGGCATGAAACCTGACCCTGACAAAATTGTGACCTTAAACAACACCAAGAGTCCCCAAGATGTCAGCGAACTCCGGTCGTTCCTTGGTATGGCCAGCTATTGTGCTTGTTATATTAGGGACTACGCAACGATCAGCCATCCCCTCCGCATGCTGACCAAACAGGGTCAGTCATTTGAATGGACTCCCCAGTGTGAGCAGGCATTCAAAGAAATCAAGAAAGCGGTGGAATCAGCGGACCACTTGTCATATTTCAACCCAAAGCGAAAGACTGAAATAACTGTGGATGCCAGCCCCGTGGGGCTTGGAGCGATCCTGGCACAATATGAGAATGATTCAGATCAACGCCGCATCATTGCCTACGCGAGTCGTAGTCTGACTGACCCGGAACGGGCCTACTCCCAGCCCGACAAGGAGAGCCTAGCCGTAGTGTGGGCATGTGAACATTTTCATGTTTTCATTTATGGCAAACATTTCACGTTAATTACAGATCATCAAGCCCTCATCACCATCTATGGAAACCCGAGATCCAAGATGCCCCCGAGGATTGAAAGGTGGGGTCTACGGTTGCAGGAATATACTTTCACCATAATCCACAAACCGGGAAAATCTGAAAATCCAGCGGACTACATGTCCCGACACCCGCTTCCATCATCAACTTCCATATCATCCATCGCGGAAGAGTACATTCACTTTGTGACAGACCAAGCCCTACCTCCAGCAATCCCCATGGACACGATCCGGGAGAGTACAGCACAGGATGTAATCTTGCAAAAGGTCCTTCAAAAGGTTCGAAACAATCGATGGAGACATGACTCTCAAGATGAGAATACCGACTCCTCTGTCCAACGTGAAATGCAGGCTTTCCGACATGTGAGTGGCGAACTGTCGGCTACCATGGATGGCATACTGTTGCGGGACCAGAGGATTGTAATCCCCGCTCAACTGAGACAAGGAGTGGTTGCTCTTGCACATGAAGGACATCGGGGGATTGTGTCAACCAAACGAGCACTAAGGGAACGAGTGTGGTTCCCATACCTCGATCAACTAGTGGAAGCCACTCTGAAGGATTGTCATCTCTGTCAACTCACTAGCAAGAGTGATCCACCTGCGCCATTACACATGACGCCCCTGCCTAGTGGTGTATGGCAAGAGGTCGCTATTGATTTCTATGGACCCCTGTCATCGGGCAAATATGTTCTGGCCATCATCGATGAATATTCCAGATGTCCCATTGCATGCTTTGTACCGTCCACAAACGCCTCCAGTACTCTTAAAGTACTTGATGAAATCTTTGCGATGTGGGGGTTCCCAAGACAGTTAAATCAGACAATGGGCCCCCGTTCAATGGGAAAGACTTTGCAGCCTTTGCAAAACATTTAGACTTTCATCACCGCGGGATCACGCCCCTCTGGCCACAGGCGAATGGGACAATTGAGAGATTCATGGCCACGCTCAAGAAAACCTTTCAACATGCTACCGTGGAAGGCCGGGATCTACAAGCAGCCCTCAATGAAGTCCTCCGGGCGTATCGCACGACTCCTCATGCAACGACTGGCCAGTGCCCAGCGACCCTCATGTTGGGACGTCCCATGAGGAATCGCATTCCAACGTGGGATGGGGCCTTGGAAACATCCCCATTGGCAAGGGACACACATGACATGAGAGCAACTGACGAACGCAACAAAAGAAAAATGAAAGCCTACGCCGATCACCGGAGAAGAGCGAGGTCACTATCATTACATGAAGGGGACCACGTCATTGTCAAGCAGGAACCGGAGAAGAAGACTGACTGTCAATTCAAGGATGACCCCTTGGTGGTCACGAAAAGAAAAGGAACTATGCTAACGGCGGAATCCGAGCAGAGGCGAGTCACGAGAAACATCTCGCACTTTAAAAAGCTGTCACCAGACATTTCCAGAACTAGGGTGAGTGAAACGGACACTCCCAGTTTGGAAGAACTGCATACTGATGATCGTGAGAGCACTGCTCCGATCATTGAGACACTGAGTACTAATAGTCCAAGAGGCAGGTCGCCACGACCTCATCGCGACATACGTCCACCCAAGAGACTGATCGTGGAGATGGACTGAGAAGTCAGTATGTTTTGTTTGTTTTGTTACAAAAGGGGGAGATGTTATGAAGTCAGCACACTAGTAGTTGGGAGTGGGCGGAGCTAAGGGGGCAGAGGAAGAGGAGGAGCGGACACAGGAAAGGGGCAGTTAGAGTAGGGACAGGGCAGGAGTAACAAGTGTGTAATAAAGCTCCAGTTAAGACAACTACATGTGTCTGTATTTATTGTAGCAGGATGCTACAACCCCCTACTAGGAAGCAAACGTTTCAGTCCAAAGAGATGTATTATGACCACGGTGGAATAAAGCTAACATCAGTGTATTTCGAGTGGGAGGTTTGAATTTAAAAGCCCTCCCTTATTCTCTGGTCCTTCATTGCACTGTGCGTCTTGTAGATGTATATTTAGGGGTTCATAGGTTACAACATAATTGCAGGTTTCCAAAGGTTTACTGTCCCAATGGTTTGTGATAATCGCACTTATTTTTCTGGTAAACATTTGCTCACACTTTACTTCAGTTCAACACTTATTAGGCATATGCTCAGATTCGAGCTCATCACTCGAGAGTAGCAAAGCTAATTTGTAAGTAGCAACATTTCCATAGAGCATTGTTCTTGTGTGGCTTTTTAAATCCCATAGCATGTATTTTTCACAAAAAAGGATACCAAAAGGCAAATGAAATCACGCAATGTTTTTAAGTTTATACATTTTTGTTCTCCTTTTCATTTTTCCAAAATCTACACTGTCAACTTACAACTCATTCGAGCCACCCGTGTTTTACAGCTGGCTTATAAAATGGGTCAGTGGTAAACTTGTTTGGTCTACGAGTCCCAGGGCCCAGCTAAATACAGTATGACAAGCAGAGCTGAACTAGTGACTTTGTTTCTATTGGAACACCGAAGCCCTGTTATGTGAAAGACAGGTGTCTCCAGAGAGGGGAGCCTCATGGGGGCGTCATGTCATTTTCAAGGCAATAGAGCAATTTAACACGGAGCCAGGATCCCTCGCTAATTTGTGCTGCCCCTGGGGCCAGAGTCTCTAAGGAGCAAGTCCAACAATATTAATGCTGGAGTTGCAATTTCCACCGATTTCTAGCAGACATGCGTGTATCCTCGTCGAATCCACGGGGATATGGGCAGGTGTTCTCCCTTCCAAATTCGTCCTCAGATCATGCAGTGTGTGTTATTCACGTCCAGGGCAGCCTGGTAACAGACCTCAGAAAGAACATAATATGTACGGTATGTGAATCTGATGAAGGTGGTAAGCATTCTTAAGAACGGCAGTATTTGAGTCCCTGAGGACAACAGCCTTCCATTTAATCTGCCTTCTTACCTTTGCACCCCCGTCCATGCAACTATAATAAGGGGGCATATTACCAACAACTAGCTATAATTATCGCTAGGTTGGCTTAGCGGCAATATTTGAACGCTGTGCAGCGACGATTTTTATCGCTTAGGAGCCTTGATATTATCAAGGTTTATCTCCTAAGCGATAAAAATCGGCCGAAATGCATGAATATCGCGGAAAAGTCAGCGATATTCATGCATTACCGAGCAAATGCTCTTAGCCATGTTATCCACCTCCCATTGGATAACATGGCTAAGAACTGCTCAGAGCAGGTGTTAGCTTTTGGAGATATTCGCGCTTAGCGCGAATATCTCCAAAAGTTGGTAATAGGAGATAGCGATGTTAGCGACTGTTTCCAGTCGCTAACATCTTGGCACGCCCACTTTGCATGTCATTAGTAATAAATATCACTGACATGCAAAGCGGGGCCCAAGATGGTCGCTTTCTCCTACTAGCTGTCGCTAACTGGTGTTAGCGACAGCTAGGTAATAGGGAGATAATTTTATCTCCGCTTTCTTGGCTTTTAAAGCCAAAAAAGCGGAGATAAACCCCCTTGATAATATGCCCCTTCATTCTTTAGTTGCACGCCATGCTATAATTATTTAATTGAACTGTTTGAATGTTTGTGAGTCTGATTGATCCCCTGAAGGTATGAGTGTCTGTTAAGTTCTTAGAACTGCCCTGGAGTGAGTGGAACACTGATTATTATGAATTTGCCTTTCTCTTTTTATGTGATATGAAAAATTGTATGTGTCTTATCCATTAAACTCTATGTATGTATATACCGAATGCTTTTTAGAAATGTCAGATTCTATAAAAAGAAATACATGTATATTTTCTAAAAAAAGTATGGACTGACCTACACATGTTTGATGTCCTTGGCTCTGATGCAAAGTTAATGTTGCTCCATATATAACAGTTGTGGATCCCTTATTACCCTGCATTCCCATGAACTGTTTCCTTTGCATATTTAAGAGATGACCAAAACTCACACCTTTGGAAACTGAAACATGAATACAAGGGATAAAATCATGCTTGGGTTGTGATTTTCACCCTCAGAGGCCATTGCTGTGCATAATATGTCTGTGATTGGCACAGAGCTCCAAAGTGGAAATTACTAAAATTTCGTTTAATAATAATAAAGATAAGACACTGTGCGGGTGTTTTAAGAATCTCTGCTCAAAACCAGGAAAAAGGCTATCTGTGCAAATTAGCATACACGATAAAGCAAGGCTTGCAAATCAGCAGATAAGATAATGATTGCGTGAAGAGTTCCGGTTTTGAATTAAAAAAGGCATTTCATGCGGCATGGAATGAATAGTGGCTTGTTGAAAGAATAATTTCGTAAAAATCGTTTTTATTAACCACTACCTATCTAGGTAAAGTCTGAAAACTAACAACGGGAAAAGTTCTGCACTGTCATACACTTAAGAAACCAGGGGGCCTATTATGTTTATTGCAGCACTTTACCTGTCTGTGCCTGGCGCACCTTAAAATAGGTGCACCAGGCGCAAACTTGGAAAGTGCACCCTATTAAATGGAAGGCGCTGACCTAGAGCAGCTGCGAACTAGAGTGGCTGCTTTGAAGCCACTCCGTGTTTTCACAGTGCAGTCGGCCCTATGCAGGCGGGTGCAGTCAGTGACTGCACCCTCCTACAAGGGAATGTCTCAGGGTCCATGGGACCCTGGTTGCCCCCACCAGACGGCTGCTATCAGGGGGCACACTGACAATGTGCCACCTTTTATGTGCGGGGAGCCTGTACCTGAACTTAGCATTAGAACAACCCTGGTATGTAAGGCATTTTGGAACTATTCAACTTAATTTCTGCAACTAGCGCTGACAAGGTTGGAGTTTATAGTTGGCAGCAATTGTCTAAGGGTACTAAGCTTGGCTTCTGGTGAGCCCCTTTTCTATATGCCCTATGGACCGCTTCAACTGTGTGAAACGCTTAATAATTTTTCTTTACTGGCCATTGACCAAGCAGCATTTGAATACTGGAGTGTGACCCGCGTGTTTTGAGCGCGACTGCAGCAGCATTCTGTTGCATGTCAGCAGCGTTGTTGAGGAGCCTGCGAACTGCATATCTCCACGTGGAGCTCAAGCTGTGCTGCATGTCTGTGTGGGAGACCAAATGCATGGCTGGAGTCTTTGCGCACATGTCATAGCGAAAACTAGACAGCCCCACAACATGTATAGATCATTTATGGAGTTCTATTGTACTGTTGTCAATGCGATGTCTTTTAAAACAAGCATTTGCAATGCAATAGGTCTCGCATTAGGAAAGTTTGAGCTATTCGTCTTCTAAATGACAATTTTTTTTATTTATGTGTTGGTTTTGAAAATAGCTAAATTAATAGCTTTGTCATTTACAATACCAATAGTTATAACTTTCGCAAATGTGACATCTATAACCTGGGGTTGTGCTGAGTGATACTGTAGTGGTGCTGAGTGTTGATGAGTGATGCTGTGGTGGTGCTGAGTGGTGCTGTGGTGGTGCTGAGTGGTGCTGTGGTGGTGCTGAGTGGTGTTGAGTGGTGCTGTGGTGGTGCTGAGTGGTGCTGTGGTAGTGCTGAGTGGTGCTGTGGTGGTGCTGAGTGATGCTGTGGTGGTGCTGAGTGATGCTGTGGTGGTGCTGTGGTAGTGCTGAGTGGTGCTGTGGTGGTGTTGAGTGATAATGTGGTGGTATTGTGGTGGTGCTGTGGTGGTGCTGAGTGATAATGTGGTGGTGCTGAGTGATAATGTGGTGGTGCTGAGTGGTGCTGGGGTAGCGCTGAGTGATGATGTGGTGATGCTGAGTGGTGCTGTGGTGGTGCTGAGTGATGCTGGGGTAGCGCTGAGTGATGCTGGGGTGGCGCTGAGTGGTGCTGAGTGATTCTGTGGTGGTGCTGAGGGATGGTGTGGTGGTGCTGAGTGGTGCTGTGGTGGTGCTGAGTGATAATGTGGTGGTGCTGAGTGAGGCTTGGGTGGCACTGAGTGATGCTGTGGTGGTGCTGAGTGGTGCTGTGGTGGTGGTGAGTGATGCTGGGGTGGCGCTGAGTGATGCTGGGGTGGCGCTGAGTGATGCTGTGGTGGTGCTGAGTGATGCTGTGGTGGTGCTGAGTGGTGCTGTGGTGGTGCTGAGTGATGCTGTGGTGGTGCTGAGTGATGCTGTGGTGGTGCTGAGTGGTGCTGTGGTGGTGCTGAGTGATAATGTGGTGGTGCTAAGTGATGCAGTGGTGGTGCTGAGTGGTGCTGTGGTGGTGCTGAGTGATGCTGGGGTGGTGCTGAGTGATGCTGTGGTGGTGCTGAGTGGTGCTGTGGTGGTGCTGAGTGATGCTGTGGTGGTAATGAGTGGTGCTGTGGTGGTGCTGAGTGATAATGTGGTGGTGCTGAGTGATAATGTGGTGGTGCTGAGTGATAATGTGGTGATGCTGAGTGGTGCTTTGGTGGTGCTGAGTGATGCTGGGGTGGCGCTGAGTGGTACTGTGGTGGTGCTGAGTGGTGCTGTGGTGGTGCTGAGTGATGCTGGGGTGTCGCTGAGAGATGCTGTGGTGGTGCTGAGTGGTGCCGTGGTGGTGCTGAGTGGTGCTGCTGAGTGATGCTGGGGTGGCGTGTACCCCTGGCCCGTGCCCTGTGCTTCTTGCAGGCAATGTTTGTGGCAAAATCGGGAAATCAACAGCAAAAGCCGACATATAAGACCATAAAACAGGCCCACAAACAGCCAAAAAACACACAATGGCCTGTCAAGACAGACCTCCGGGCACTGCCTGATTACCATATAGGCCAGCCCAACCCTGATCACAGACGGATGAAAATCTGAATGGATCTTCTGCGATTCAAACCTGCAAACATAATGTCAAACACAAATGTCTGTTTTGTATTTATGAGTCCACAGAACCACCAGGTTAGATTTGATTATGGGGCATGCAGTGCACTGGTTTGAATCCTAGCAAGGCATTCCATCATTCTGGGAATGGTCTAATAAGCATCACAGGGTCAAGTGAAGTTGGAATCTGTTTGTATGACTCCTGCCAGTGCCCCTGTAACGCTCCCCTATCCACTAGCTCAGCTCCCGGTCCTTCCATCTCCATACACAGTTCCTGTATTGTTGGCATTCCCTGGCACCCAGTCTTCATACATGATACCCACCCACCAAGTGTGGTTATCAGTGCTAGAAGGTTTATGACAGTAGGTGGTATAGATTTTCACACCCGACTCCCACATTCCATTCAACATACGTGCTTTATTTTCAGACATGCCAACGGACCTGATTCACGATTTTTAAAGCAAAAAAGGCTTTATTTTGGCTGCCTCTCACCTGAAATTGCCTCTCTATCAATTTTTTGTGCAGATTTATATACCGCAAGCTCGACCCGAAGGTATTGGAGCGCTTTACAGGAGCACCAGTTGAAATACACAAGGACACATTCTTTTTTTGAGGGGGACAGTCAATAGACGTCAATGGTGGAAATTAATTCTCCTAAATTGTGTGTTTATTTACCTGGGAAGCATGAAATGTTGAATCAGTCTTGGCACGCTTCAAACTTCGCCCAGGTTAACATTTAAAATGACTTGTGCTGTTTTTTTATTTCAGCAAATACATGATTTCGCTTTAAAACAATGCAACATGCCTCGTTCTTGTTTTTCAATCCTTTTTTTTCATCACACAATTGTTCCTTTTCTATGACTTTTGTTAGTTTGTATTTATTAAAAGGCAGCATTAATTAGTGGAATAAAAGCGTGTTGCCTTTCTGTGAGTAATGTTTAGAGGTCCCCTCTGAGGTCGTTATGGATAATAACTTCAGCTTTCAGCCCTGCGTATTGTCTTCCCTGGACACTTAAGTAGCCGGCTATGAGATTGTTGGTAACCGAGCAAATGAAAGGCGTTTTTTGCCAGCCGTGGTAGTTGTCACAAACACACCTCTCCTGCCCCCAGCCTACCTCCGCCACCACCAGACACCCTCACACCACAGTGTTGATATGCAAGTAGAGGAGAGAAACACTGAAGTGAAGCTTTTCAAACTGGGCAAACTGGTTTTGACGGTCCCAGGGCAGTGTCAGAGTGGGTAGAGGAGGAAAATAGCGAAATTAGTAGCTTTGTCATTTACAATGCCAATATTTAAAACTTTTGCAAATGTGACACCTATGGCATTTGTAATGCAATATGTGTTGTATTTACGTGACTTACATGTATTGATATTACAAATAACAATGGCTTCTAATTTTTTTAATAATGAATACTTAAATAAAAGTTACTGTAATTTATAATGGCAATAGCTTAATCTCTTGTAAATACATTTTGTGAAGATTATGTTCAGTGTATTTTATTGTGATGAAAATCCAAGAACAGAAGTGAAATATTAAAATCCAGTGCCAACTTTAATCAGAGCCACTAGCTTTAAAGCATGGAAAAGGTTCACAAGTTAAACTTGCATTCTTCTAAGTAAAAATGTGAGTACCACTGGTACCAGTTGGTAAAATTAGCCCCGCCCTCTGCCCTTTGTTATTCTGCATGAAGGCTCGGCGTTCTGGGAAGGGAAGAGAAGCGGAAAAGAACTCTGTCTCTTTTCCTTCATACCCCGGGAGAAGGCAAGGACATTGTCAACTTCTCCTGTTCTGCCTCTGGCAGCTGCCCTCCTCCCCTCTTTCTTTATTCCTCCATCTCTTTCTGTCTCTGTCTCGCTCCTCCTTAAGTTCTGATTTCAAGAGCTCTTACGTACTCTCTCTTGCCTCTCCTTTTCTTCATGTCCTGGTTGATGGATGGAGTGGAAATGTTTAATATGATCATTTTCAACTGTTTTAATTATTGTAGCTTATAAAATGTGTACTGCTGCTCTGTGTCGGGGATGTGGTCTTTTTTAAACCAAACTGCTTACATTTCGAAAGGATATAAGCAATGGACAGTGAAACAGGTCCCTTCCTGGTCCTGTAGCCATGTTCTGAATTTTTCAGGCAAAATCACTTACTGATTTCTGAATAATGAGTTTTAAACTGTATCCATGTTGCTCCTGAATTCATTTCACATGATTTGCTTATTCTTGCATTCCTTATGAATGCTAGCTTTTTCTAGGGTGTTATTCATTTTTTTCAGGAAGCATTTTACTGTTGTCTAGTGCATAATTTGCATTTAGTCACAGCACAATTGAGTTGTAGCTGAAGGTAGTGCACGTTTTTCTCAGTGGGGCAGTATGGTGTTCAGCGTGGGAGAGGATGTGGCACTCTGGCCAGAGCTGCCGAATTTGGAACTGGTACAAAAGGGGGTGGGGATGGACGGAGCATCTGAACCAATCAAACACTCACACCCAGTCAACAGATCTGGGTTTAATCCATCACCGTTCTTTAGCCCACTCTGCCACCCCAGTTCAGACATGGTCATATGCAAATCAGTCTGACCCTGTGCCTCATGGGAACAGTCCACCCCGAACTGCCAAGCCATGCCTTCCCTGGACCGGATACAAGCTACCAAGACCTGGTTTCTGGCATTTCAGCGGTCTTCAGCCCGGCTTGCTTGAATCCAGTGGCAAAGTGAGCAAGGGACCGCTTTGTTCGCCATAGGTTGGCAGGGTATGCTCAGACGTGAGTCCCTTGCTCACTTTGCCACTGGATTCAAGCAAGCCGGGCTGAAGATGGCTGTAATGCCAGAAACCGGTCCTAGGAAGCTTGAGTGTTTGATGTTACATAAAATGAAAGCCAGACATGATGATATGTTGACTTTTCTTTGTTTTGTACTATTTGCAGCTTCTTAATGCCATACTGTTATGTTATTGTTTAGCACAATACTATATATTCTCAAGCATTCACGCACATAGAATGAAACAAGCAGACTTGTACACAAAAGCATTTCACACATTTCCTTTAAAATATTTCCTGAGAGTATCCGGATTCTCTCCATCTTTCTCTCACTTTTCTTTCACACAAAAACAGGTACATACAAGCAGGCAAGCACACAGACATAAGCAAACACTCACACAATGTCTCAGGTTGGATAAAAGCCATTTTAAGTTCCTACCATGACTTTCTTAATTGCTGCTGACAGCAGGCTGACTCGATACCTGTGCTTTCACAAATTCACACAATAGTGTGCATGTCATTAAATGGACCCTCCACTGTGCAACAAAGTGTGATGCTGAAAACAGGGACATTGTGCAAATGAACCCACAGCTTCTGTCCCCACAGCATGAAAGGTCCAATGTATAGAACCATCTTTTTCAGGCTTGGAGTTTGCAGAGGATAATATTGGGTTTGAATAAAATAAACCAGGTGTGTGTGCCTGGCACTGCCTATGATGGGATGGTTAAATGAAAAGTGAGGTCTTCAGCTTCTTGCAGAAATCAAGACGAAAGGACCCTTAGTTGTGGAGTAGGAGGCCGTTCCACACTTAAAGAGCAATGTAAAAGAAGGACCTTTCTCCTGATCTGGTTTTGTGTATGTGTGGGATGTGTGCGAGTTGGAGTCCTGTAGAGTGAAGGTTTCTGGGCGTGTGTGTGGAAAGAGTTGTAACTGTTTAGGTAGGTGGGGCCCGAGTTGTGTAGTGCCTTGAATGTGTGTGTGAGGAGTTTGAATTAAGCACGTTTGTAAATCGAGAGACAGTGTAGTTCCCTGGGGTGTGGTGTGCATGGTTTGTAGTCTTCTAGTGAGTGGTTTGGTGATCCTGGTGTAGAAGGTGTTCCCATGATCCAACTTGCTGGTGATGAGGGCATAGAGACAGCTGTTGTAGTGTAATTTAGGAGCCATTTGAAGATCTTCCACAGCATCTTCAGGGTATGGAAGCAGTTAGGGCATTGGCTTGTGCATTCATGTCCAGGTTACTGTCAATTTAAGGGAAGGATATTAAAAGGAAGAAAAGTGAAACAGAGGGTGTAGGAGCGAGGACATTATTTAGAGGAGAATACAAATTAAGGTAAGAGTGGAGCATGAAAAGATGTTAAGACAGCATAGGTAAATTGACTGGGAATTATTTTGTTTGTGGGAGGGAACTAAACATGCATATGTCCCTGATAAAGGAAAAATAAAACTCTATATCACATTAATGGCCATTGAGGCTTAAGCAGGGGTGGGTTTTCTAGGGAGTGCCGAGTATGAAAGAAACTTTCGGATTGGTATAGATGAGGGGCTAAGCATGAGTGCGGCACATGCACTTGATTGTGAGGCCATCTGAGCGTGGTTCAGGGATGATGGGCTATAGAGCAGATCAGCTTGGGTACAGTTTATTTAAGCTGAACACAGGCGGTAAGCTTGAAGCAATCTTTTAAATGATATAAAAGGATCCAGTTAATGGTTAGTGTTTTCTGTGCTGCTAGTTGTGATTGTGCATGCGGTGCAAAATGTTGGCTTGTCGGATGGCAGTATTCCGATCTCTGTGTTGTTCTGCCTTCTGCCTGCGATAGTTACTGAGATTAGTAGCTTTTTTACTTCTTAGCTTTACATACTAAGCCGCCAGATGTAAACAGGTGCAGAGCTGTACTCCCTAAAGTAGTTAGGCTATTTAGAGCGGGGCTGACAGCTCTGAATATATTAGCCATTAATACCCTACCACTTTCAAAAGTCGACAGCCGCCACTACATTAATAAATATGATCATGGGTTGATAGTAAATTTAGATATCATTGACAAATGATGGGATAGAAGGGATTTGGTCAAAATCAAGAGATTATGACCGGGGCTTTACAATTGGTATGCCACAATGTAAGAATGTAAAAATTAATTAAACAACAAAATGGGGTAAACCCAGTATCCCTATGAACCTGGGCAATTAATCTATATTAACAACAATTGGTTCATTGGGGAACACAAAATTACTTTTACTATCTCATACACTATGAGTGAAAAAAGACTGTACAATTATTATATACAATGGGGGAAATGTGCATAGATATCATGTTCCAAGTACTGACTAATACGGTGTACATTTTGATAATTGTATAATACGCATAGACCACACGTTATTTCCCCCATTGTATATAATAATTGTACAGTCTTTTTTCACTTTTGTGCCGTAAGCACTGAGCACTTTAAGTCACTTTTTGCACTATTCACTGTTTTGTACAGCCTTCTTTGCAATTTACTTATCAAATCAGTATTTATGAATGACTAAAATTTATAAAATAGTAAATAAATACTTAGATGGTCTCTGGATTCTGCTTTGTGTTTCAAATGTCTACATAGTGTATGAGATAGTAAAAGTAATTTTGTGTTCCCCAATGAACCAATTGTTGTTAATATACAATGTAAGAATGTAGCATTTGTGTTCTGTGAACCTAGTCAAAAGCCAGTGCAGTGATTTGCAAGGTGGAAGGCAGAGATACAATCAGAGTGTACATTTCAGAAAGGGTGCTGGGTGTTGAAAGGGGATCTGTGCTATTTACTGTGTCGTTATGTATTGTTCTTCAAAAAAATGTGAATTTCAATACTTTCTAAAATTTAAAGTGTGGGGAAGTCATGATGGATAAAGGGTTTTTCATTCCAGATCCTAGTTGCTTAGATGGAGATGGGCTGTTTTCCACAATTTTCTTCCATCTACTTCTTCACCTTCAGTTTGCTGTGTGCTAGGGGTGCAGAGCAGGAATATCGACGGAGAAATATTGTGGGACATAAATATAGCTGCAAAAATATCGTGGAGAAGAAATATCGACAACAAAAATATAGTTGACAAGAATATTGACTGACAGGTAAGTAATATCGATTACAAAAATATTGTTGTAATAAATATCATTCACAAAAATATAGTTGACAACAATATTGAATTATTAATAATGTTATGTACTTTAGTGTTTTTAATGAGAATTTTCATTTTATTACATGTTTTAGTATTTTACTAGTTATTAATTTATTTTAAGTTTAATTCAGCGTTTTTAGTTCTGTAACGGGTTGTGGGTTTATAAGGGAAGTAATTAAATTATATAAAATGTATTGAATAATTAATGTGTTAATTTATTAATTAATACTAGTTTAATAATTAGTTAATTAATGTTACATAGTCAATTAATATGTAATTATGATAATTGTTTCATTAATTTTAAGTCTGTGTTGTGGTGTTCATATGTGTAAATGGTGTGAAAGGTGGTAAGTAATTCGTTTATTATTGACTAATTATTAAATATTTTTGAATTAATTACCATTAATTAATGAGTAATTATTAATTGTAATTGTGCAATTAATTTTAGGTATGTGTTGTGGATATTATAGTGTTACATAATGTGTAGTTATTTTTTTTCTATTTGTTAATAATAATATATTTAAATGTATATATTAAATATGTTAGTATTGGAAATTCAATTTAATAAAAATGTTGATGGATTTGTTTTTTATTGTTTTGGGATCCAGCGCTTTTCCAACTGTTATACTCACTGGAGTGGGAATAGCATCCTTTTCCCCTCCGCTATCCAACGCTTTCTCTACTGTTGCACTCATTGGAGTGGGAATAGTCATTTTTACCCCTACGCTAACCAGCGCTTTCCCTACTGTTGCAATCACTGGAGTGGGAATAGTATTTTTTACCCCTACGCTATCCAACGCTTTCCTTACTGTTGCACTCACTGGATTGGGAATAGTAATTTTTCCCCCTCCGTTATCCAGCGCTTTCCCTACTGTTGCACTAACTGGAGTGGGAATAGTAAATTCTACCCCTGCGCTATCCAGTGCTTTCCCTACTGTTGCACTCACTGGAGTGGGAATAGTAATTTTTACCCCCTCACAATCCAGCGCTTTCCCTACTGTTGCACTCACTGGTGTGGAAATAGTATATGTTACCCCTCTGCTATCCAGATCTTTCCCTACTGTTGTACTCATTGGAGTGGGTATAGAAATTATTACCCCTAAGCTATCCAGTGCTGTCCCTACTCTTGCATTCACCAGAGCGGGAATAGTAATTTTTACCCCCTCGTTATCCACCGTTTGACTACTAATGTTTCGTTTTTGTTATTAAATGTATGTATTATTTTTTAAATTGTTTAATGTGTTAATTGAAAAATTGAATATTTTTTTATTTTAAATTATTTATTTATGTGTTTATTTTATTTTTTATAATTAAGAAAGTTTATAAATTAAATAAATATAATAGTTAATAAAATGTATTTAAGTAAATATATGTATATATACACATTTCTTTGTGTTTATATTTATTAACTTAAGTGTATTTGTTATAATTATTTAAAATATATATTACATTTAATGTATTTTGTTAATATTAATATTATTTAATTAATGTAATTTAATTTATATTTTTTAAAGTCGATATTTTTTACATCTATATTTTTCATATCGATATTTTTGAGTCAATATTATTATACTTACCTGTTTAAGTATGGGGATTCAATATTTTTGTAATCGATATTTTGTAATCAATATTTTTTTCATTGATATTTTTAACATCGAAATTTAAACATGGAACCGTGCTAGGTGTGGGTGTGCTGAGATCCACCAGAGATTGTAAACATTTCAGCCAGATAGACTGGTGGGGTGCAGCTTAACACCTTCGCTGCTGGGGTTAATCCCCCGCTGTGCTGGGGGGGCGCGCACAGCGCTTCCATGCTCATGACGACCTGTGCTCATGACGAGCTCAGCTCGTCACAGGTGTATTGCCTCCCCTGGAACGCTCAGCACAGCGGGGGAATTCTCCCCGCACCTGAGCGTTCCACAGGCCATGACGAGCTGAGCTCGTCATGAGCACCGGAGCGCCGTGGCTCATGACGAGCTCAGCTAGTCATGAGCATTCAAGGTGTTAAAGGCTTTCAAGTGAGCTGGCATTGGTCAGTTGGCGAGTTGTGCTTGGAACTCTTCTAAGTTAATGATGCCTAGCCCGTTTTGTCTAGCTGTTGCTTTTTTTTGTTGGTGAATAGGATGAATTCAGTATCTGGTTAGGTTTCAGGCAGGTGCTGAAATGCCAAATCTGGATGAGGTGTATGGAGAACTTCGGGCTTTGATGTCAGGAATGTGGAACACTTTAAGGTAGAGTTGTGTTTCAGTCTCATATTGATGAATTTTGATGTTATCAAATGAGTAGATTTTCAAGGAATTCCATTTATAGTTTGAAGACCATGAGGGACAAGATGGATCCTTGGGGACTTCGCAGATTATGGGGGAATGCCACAACTTTGAATTCTTTTATTGAAACATGCATATGCTCTGGCTTTTAGAATTATTTTTTTTGCTTCGAGGATGCTGGAGGTAGGGCCATTTTAATGCAGCATCCCAGCCCGAGACAAAACACATTTGTGGTCACATGTGATTTTCTAAATTCTTCTAACTCACATAAGGTGGGCCTTCCCTCTTGTAATACCTTCTCTGCCCACAAATGACAGATTGGGTCATTTTTTGGAAGCAGTTCCTCAATGATAATTGGTATTATTAGAACAGCTTACAAAACCATCTCCACATCCTCATAGGCCGTTGTAACTCTGTATCAATTACTAGACATTAGCTATCATATCTGATTCACCAAAGGGCACAAGATCTTGTGAGTGTGCGGAAAGCTGACGTCACTTAGGATGATATTGAACTGTGGATCTTATCACTGGTCACTCAGTAACATTCATCTTCGTACACAATACTTTATTTCTTTTTTACAGGCACACTTTTTTTGCAGGACCTGGACTAGATAGCTGCTGTGTTCAGGTATGAAAGCAGCCTAACCCAACGTATGTGACTTTTCCTGCAACAGACTAGTGTTTGGGATCGATCTTTATACAGTAATAATACACCATAGAATGGCTAACATTAGCTACCTGGGAGACATAGAGGAATTATTTAAATGACCTACATCTCTATTTGTTGTGCACTGGGTCAATTTCACCTATTAAAAGCATCTGAATGACTAAGTGCAGTATAAATCTCCTTTATCGTTGCTAACGTTAAAATTCCGTATTTTCTATTTCTGTCATGTTATAATCACCATATAAGTAAATCTTGGTAATACTGAGTCGATTTATGAATTTATGTAATTCGAATTCAGGGCAAATGTACAGAAGTAAGTCTTGCTGTGTGGCTGCCTGAGCAGAGAACTGACAGAGAGCCCAGCCATAAGCAACTGATGGGGGGCGGCTGGGTTTTCAGAGACCGTTCCTGAGTACAGGAACAAGAGTGGGAACATGGCTACTCTTCTAATAATAAATTACTTTTGAAAACGCTCGCAGAGCAAACAGAAGCCAGTGCAGCGCTCAGAGGTCTCTCGACGACATATGTATTCTAGACGTAACCAATCACACGTTTCTGGACTTGACCAATCACACGTTTCTGGACTTGACCAATCACATATTTCTGGACTTGACCAATCACAGTTTTCTGGACTTGACCAATCACAGTTTTCGGGACTTGATCAATCATTTATTTCTGTCCTTGACCAATCACGTATTTTGGAGGGCTTGCGTACAGGTTATTTCCATAACTAAGGAAAAGGCCAATGTGTTGTACAGGCCAATATACAGGCTTCTTGATTCAGGTAGAGAAAGAACTTTTTAAGGAAAGTAGATGAAAAAGCTAGAAGAACCTTGGAGTGGCATTTGATTGACATCAATCATAAACCCCACGTTCTGAACCACAGACTCAGTCTGTAGAACCAGATACACATTTCAGAAGACTAAAAGGAAGACGTTTCTTTCCCTACTGCAAGCGTCTCCTCGTTTCTTCTTGCTGCTTTTTAATTCAGGAAGACGTTCAGTATAAGAATTGCAACACAGGTACTAGTGTTATCTAAAACTTTCAGCATCAATCACTCCCTATCTGCAACATAGAATATACAATATACTATATTGCCAAGTAGCACTGCATGAGTTACTTAAAAATTGCATTTTTTTATATCGATGTTACATTCTGCACAATAGCTGGTGCTCCTGGTCAGCTAGCGATCCAATTTGCCGTAAGGATGTGAGAAAGTTACCTCATGTATATGCAGCTTGCAGACATGTTGAAAAATTTGTCTTTAAACATGAAAGATTTGTCTATTTATTGTATTCCGAAAATTAACTGAATGTCTAGTATATTGCAAATTGTCTATTTATTGGATTCCAAAAATTAGCTGAATGTGTAGTATATTGCTAATTAAATTCTACATAATGCATTACAAAGCCCTGGAGATCCAAGTCATCAATATTTGAGTGTTTCTACATTTACTCAAAATTACATTGATTAGCATGGGATAACTGACATATTGGAAATAACTGCATTGTGTTTAATTACCAGAAGCCAGAGTCTCACTTTATATAGATCTGGTTTGTTGTCTATGGTATCAAGTAGCTGCATATTGATTTACAAACTAGATGGTACTCCTGGGGTCTTGAATTACCAGACCTGCATTTAAAACTCAGAGCCTCATTTACTTATGTTTGTTGTAGGGTAGAGCCGCATACCTTCCTATTGTGCTTGCCTACGTCAAAATAAATGGGTAATAATGAGCTGTATCTACGAGATATGCACATTCCTGTCCTCTTTTACTGTGCTGGTACACAAATGCCTGCCTAGCGCCAATGCAGGCACCGTTGAACCATGGTGCAAGGGTGCCTGTGTTGGAATTAGGTAGTTATTGAGCAGGAAGGGACACCTTCCTTTACAAAAACAACCGTTACGCCACCCCTGGTGAGGCGTAGACTTTTGATGCCTTCCCAAGTTTACGTTTTAGCAACAATATCTCAACCAGATTCAGTGAGGAAGGCAAATACACGTGCATGTACAAGACATTACAAGGTAGCAAAGACTTGATAGGATCAAAATGCCGTCGACCAATCATACAGCTCAACTCATGGCGCATTCTCAACTTTGGTTCACAAACAATTATCTGTCTTCCATTCATTGATGATGAACCATTGCTTTTGTATATATTGCTCTTCACCTTGTCACTTTGCGTCTTTCGCTGTGTCTCCCACTCGCGTTGTCACTCTTTGTTTCACAAGCACCAAGCCCTCTTGGATTGCAACCGTATTTAATGCAACAGTGCTGTTATACCTGTCCTGTATAAAGTGTGAATTCAATATATGATGCCATGAGCACTTTTTCGAAAAAGATACTGGGAGTCTCTCCTTTTTGCACTACCTTGTAATGCACGTGTATTTGCCTTCCTCACTGAATCAGTTTGATATATTGTTGCTAAAAAGTATATATACCCAGATCTCAATCCTGTCTATGGGTTATACTCCTGTTCATTATTATTTCCCAGGTTTACAGTAAATCTGTGAATTGCCATGAGTGTTATGTGGGAACACCCACCCTAACACCCACAACTTGCACTGCATTGCCTCACACCATATCTACGAGGTCATGAAAATCCACGCAGGGTCGCTCTACCTGACCTCTTAGATATGGCTCTGCAGTGTGCGCCGCCAGAGTGTCATTAAAAGTGATGTTCCAACCCTGCACCGGGCTTGTAATGAACCCCGAGTCTCAATATCCTTGATAGAAGTCTGTGCCGCCGGCAGACATGTTGTCTTTCTGTTTCTTCTACTTTGTTGTCCAACGATTCTGTGAGCGTTAAAGCGTGCCTAGTATCCAAAGTAAATAAGGATGATGACCCTTCTAAACAGATTGAACTCTCTAAAGCACAGGCGTGGAAATATAATCCGAAAAAGATATCCATTTTATTTAATATTTTTCTAGCCCTATATGCTTTTGGGCCAGTGTTTTATAGTTGAGTAACTTGATAATATTGGGTATTTAATTCATATTTAACATTCTTAGATACAAGGGCTCTATGGCTGATTGGGTAATAGTGTGTTTTACATGATACAGAAATAATTCTCTTTACAGTTAAGTACAAGAAACAAAATTGGAACTTCAAGCAGGAAATAGAAAGAGAGGAAGGTGGGGAGGAGGCATTGGCGTGGGATAGAGGTAAGGCAGCTTGATTGTCAGTTGAGCATTAGCAGGATAAGATGCAGTGAGGGTGAAAGAGAGAGGAAAGCGGTTTAGGCTGTTTATATGAGGGACAGTTTGACCACTATAGGTTTAATTTCTTTCCTAAACTCATGGAGATCTTCAAGACGTCATTCAGGAGCTTTGCTGCGACCCCTGAGTATGACAGTAAAGCTGACAGGTGAGAAATCAGGGCCGGCTCTAGAGCGGTGCAACCAGTGTTACCACAACGGGTGCAGACTTCAGGTGAAGCATCGTATTTAGAAGCATAGTGTGGTTTTAAAAGCACCTCCTACTGCATTCCTGTCCAGCAGAAATTTACAGGTAAAAATATAAATGTCAAGATAACTCCGGTGATTAATGTGATTCTTAGAGAGAGATTGGAGGTTTATCTTTTGGAAGTTTTGACTCGTGGTAAGGTAGGTCAGAGGGTTAATATGCCTGATGCAAAGGACGTGTACCATTCAGATCACAAAGCGCATACAAATAGGTCAGTGGGTTACTGTTTTTTCCAGAGAGATCCCTCTGTGATGTACAGTTTATAGATTATAATCGTAACATAAAACAGTGAGATATTAACTGTCACCAAAGAGCTGCATAAAAACAGCAATACATAGATTAGAGCGTTAGGAGTTTATCCAATCTTTCATTGTCCTAATGTTAGATAAAAGGGTTAATTTGGATAGAAATCAATTCTGATTATTAAAAGGAACCCCCAACCATGGTGTTAAGTTTTAAATTCAGAGTTTGTGCTTCTCCAGACCAAGCACTGTTAAACAATACTGTCTACCAGAATGGATGACATGACACCTGTACCTTGTAGTCCTCTGTTTTACGTAACATTTCCTATACACTAATCTGCCCACCTATGATTGATTGTCTCTGTGTAGTGTGTGTGATGTAAAGTGCTCTGACACCCTACACTAGTATGAGTGGCAACGGTGCTATAAAATAAATTAAACACATCTGAGAGAGAGTGGTTATGGGGACTTGAGGGACCCTGTTAGGGGTTGGTAGTGAGGGAATCCGTAAAGGAGGTGGATATTGTGGAGTGCCTACAAACATTGTTGCACAGGGCTTCACCAACGATAAAGCCGGCAGTGTGAGAAATAAATATCCTGAAGCATAGAACCAATCCTGAAATTAGTGGGATTAAAAAATACTCATATATGTTAACGTCCCTGCAGCAGGGTCAGATTGTAAAATACAGGTAAAAGATTGAAATCTTGCTGGGCACAGAATCAGTGTACACTCCAGTTTAGGTAAGTTCAATTAGTTCTAATTCTGTGTGTTAAAAATAGTTGTGCTACAACTTTTGTACGGAGCCTGCCTGGGCAATGTGGATAGTGTTTGACATGGTGTGTAATATTAGAGATGTGCAACATTTTCGCAAACTAGGCAGCTTTGACAAGTTGCCAAGATTATCACCTTCGAAAAACTGCCTTTTTGTGGGGCAAGTTCTCTACAAAAAACAAGATATGAAAATTGCCTTTCTTCCTCCATAGCCTGCTCTAGGAAGCTTTTATAATCTGCATTTTTTTTAAATTGCAAAGTTAACAAAAGCCTACTCTGTAAATTTGCTGCTTCTAAATATAGATATATTACTATTGTTGGTAAATTTCCTTAAAAAATAAATGTAGTGTATGTACAAATGTATACCAGGCAGCATAAATTATTGCGAGGCTGAAGTGTTTAAAATACCTAAATGCCAAGGAGTTAAGGTACATCCATTACACAAGGTTAGAGATTAGATTACATAACAAGTGTGGATTTGAAATGTGCAGTAGTCAGTGGGTCTATGTTGTCCTTGTGAACTCTGTACATTAAAGCATGGCATTAGACTAATAACAACTGGTCTTGCTTAGCCCCTAAACACAGCAGAGCATCATGATCACACATGCTAGCCTTATATCACCCACCTTTGGCATAAACGTCGATTCCCTAACAAGCTTAGGGTAACAGAAGTGGTATCACACACTCTTTACAATTAATGTAATCGCAGGGACATCAACCAATCAATCAAAATAAGCTTTATTCGATTGTAGAAAAGCAATCATAAAAGAACAGTAAAAAACAGTTACAGGAGCAAATATTTAAAGCGAGTTCATGACAATTCAATTTCTCTGTATTTATAAAATTTCCATTTGATAAAACATTACTGAAACTAGGGAGAACCCCCTTGTGCCGGCAATAAAATACAGGCTAAAACAGGATCAGATCAATAATGAAATGCATTCAAAAAGACAATTGTGAATATGAAGAATTAATACGCATGTCACCGGTCACTGTTCAAACTCCTCTGCTCCTTACTATCCTGTCACATTATTTTCCTGATTCGAAGCACTCTTTCAAAGTACACAGCAATCCTCCAGGCAATGTGTACATTTTCAAGGCATTGTAAACAAATTAGTGCAATACGACACTATCTTAGACCGAACTCCTTTAATACAGGTACAAGTAGTGCTTTTCTTTGTGTCGCATAACATTTACGGAAAACCATCATGTGTAATGATGTCTGAGTTGATTGAGAATCACATGGGCAAGCTTGTAAATTATGTGATGAGTCATTCATTGTAGGAAATGACAATAGTCTGTGAATGGATCCTAACCTGAATCTAAAAAGCATCATTCTATCAAACCCACTTCTAACAAAGGACAGGTATGGCTCCATCCCTCCAGTGGTAAGTGTTAACTGATGTTTCAACACACAGGGTTTCGCAAGCTCCCCTGAAGCTCTCTTTTCAGCTAGGTACAGAAGGCCCCTCGATTTTAACTAATTTCTAGAGCTACCAATCATTGAGCTGGGATTTGAATAAAACTCTGAGTTACCTAATAATGAAAAAAAGGACTCAACATACTTCAATCAGGGGATCATACGATCCCCATTCAGTCTCATTACATCTGACATAATGGTTCTATTCAGTATCGTCTGTTCCTTTGTCCATAACCTGTGCCAAAGGAGAATGGGTTCCAGTTTGATAAGATCCGTTACATAGGCAAGACCCAGTTCTTCATGGCAGGCAAAGGTAGACATGCTTTTAGGAATCGACAAAATAAAGCGCAAGAAGGCGTATTCCACCAATTGTATCTGAGGTGTATTCATGAACCCCCATATCCCTGCTCCATACATGACCACTGAACGACATTTGGCCTTATTAATTTGTATGGTCTCACCTGGTGGCTTACGCCCCAGTTTCCTGCACAAAGTGGCAAGTGCACTGGTGGTTCTCATAATAGTGTGCTGGTGTTTCTCATAAAAAATTTAATATTAGAGATGTGCAACATTTTCGCAAACTAGGCAACTTTGAAAAGTTAATGTACAAAAAGGAAAAGCAGTTGCACACCTTGCTTGTCAATGTTACTCTTTTTGCAAAATGTAATCCTCTTTGCGTGCAGATTGGGACCGTGCCTTACCTCAAGCACGGATATGTATGAAAATAAATGATTGCAGCAAAGTTATGCTACATGAACCAATCGCACAGCTGCGACATAATACGATGCAAACTTTTCTTGTTCAAATCCATTTTATTCTTTGCTTGTTATAATTCATCCAACTTGTCTTGGTACACGATGAAAACTCTTCAAACATCCTTTTTGCTTCACATAAAATAGTTGTGCCAATCCAGGCCTCTTACTACGTCACGTCAGGACATTTGCTTCATGATTTACAGCTAAAATATTTATCCCAATGCATTTCGGGCAGTTTTGTTGCCCTTCGTCAGGGGAAGCTGTTTAGATTTAAAAATAAAAACAACCCATATCAGTCCTACTACAACGGAATAGATTATTTACATATGCACATATAAAGGTCATTTAATTCAAATCCTGGCTTTGAAAATAAACCATAAACACAACACCCCTTAAATCCTGTCATATTCAATAATTTACAGAACGCAGTAACCACCCTCACTCCATCCTCAATGTTAAACCTGCCACTTTGCCTGCATTACTGAGTAAACACTGAACATCCCTCATAAACAAATACTTAACTTTAACACTAACTCCCACTAAATTTCCTGCTGTCAAACTTAAGTAAGTTTCAATATGAATATTTTGTCCGTACCCTGTTACCATGCAGCGTAAAACTAAGAATTCCCAGATCCAAGATCTTCAGTTTACCTGCTACTGACGCTGTTCTTAACCATTCTGTTCTGTCATGTAAACTGAATTCTCGAGCAACCATCATGTTGCTATGCGCGCCATTTAAACCCTCCCTTACGCGCCGGTTCCTCTGAATTCCCTCAATTAGCTAATCCTGCGGCCAATTAGGAACTGCAAACTCAATTGCCCTTGTGTTCAAATCCTTGTTTCTCCTTCACATCCTCATGAACTACATGCCCCATAAATCATTAAAGATTTTAGCTGTAAATCATGAAGCAAATGTCCTGACGTGACGTAGTAAGAGGCCTGGATTGGCACAACTATTTTATGTGAAGCAAAAAGGATGTTTGAAGAGTTTTCATCGTGTACCAAGACAAGTTGGGTGAATTATGACAAGCACAGAATAAAATGGATTTGAACAAGAAAAGTTTGCATTGTATTATGTCGCAGCTGTCCGATTGGTTCATGTAGCATAACTTTGCTGCAATCATTTAACTTTGAAAAGTTGCCAAGATTATCATCTTCGAAAAACTGCCTTTTTGTAGGGTAAGTTCTCTACAAAACACAAGATATGAAAATTCCCTTTCCTCCATAACCTGCTTTTTGAAGCTTTTTTAATCTGAATTTTTCTTTAAATTGCAGTCAACAAGAGCCTACTCTGCAAATTTTGCATGCCGCTTATAAAAATAGTTCTATTACTATTGTTAGTAAATTTCATTAAAAAATAAATGTAGTGTATGTACAAATATATGCCAGGCAGCATAAATTATTGCGAGACTGAAGTGTTAAAAATAACGAAATGCCAAGGAGTTAAGGCATATTCATGTATTTGTAAGAAAGGGGCCCCTGCCTAATGAGATGAACCCTGGCAGGGAAACAACACTTGGGTTAAAGAAGGGGCAAAATTGCACCGGGTTTTGTGCCTGTTGTATTAGAGAGAGAAAACTAGGAGCTAATGACTGAACTCACACTATAATTGTGTTGATATATTCTAATATTTTATTACTTTTTATATCTTTTTTTATAGAAAGTGTTTTTTAGTCTTATTATAATTTACTACATACAAAAATCCAATACATATAACATAATATGAAAAATAACAGACAGTTTAAATAAATTTTATAAAATACAGAAGTGCATTCCCATTTCAACGCGTTTCGGCGTGAGCCTTCTTCAGGAAGTCTGTATTCATGCACAATTATATTAACTGATAATGAATGGGCACAGTAGGGAACTGGAATCCGTGGTTCTATCAGTAATGGAAATCTCCCAACTGTAGTAGTGTAGGATGCCTTATGTTTACTCTGGTCAAGGCCTATATGATTCCAGTAGGTGAACCATGCACTTGTGGAGGGCAACGGTAGATAAAAAACTGACAACGCCCACTCGGAAATACTTGATAAAACAATGTGTTCTAACCGAACAAGAGGTTCTGGTATAGTTGAGGAGGACTGCGAATCGTCATAAATACAGAGTGTACTCCATCGTAAAACGGATGGCTGGATACATAGCGCGGGCAACCGTCTTCAAGTCCGCCCCTTTTTTACCCCAAGAGTTAAGGCATATTCATTACACAAGGTTAGAGATTAGATTACATAACAAGTGTGGACTTGATATGTGCAGTAGTCAGTGGGTCTAAGTTGTCCTTGTGAGCTCTGTACATTAAAGTATGGTATTATACTAATAACAACTGGTCTTGCTTGACCCCTAAACAAAACAGAGCATCATGATCACACATGCTAGGCTTATATTACCCACCATTGGCATAGACGCTGTTCCCTAACATGCTTAGGGTAACAGAAGTGGTATCACACACTCTTTACAAGTAATGTATTCACAGGAAGGTACATCATATGACCTATGACACTGAATATTTTCAAGAAGTCATGTCACATGACCTTAACCCTGATGACATCACAATAATTGACATTGCCTATGCTCCCTATTTGCTGCATGATTAATTTAACCTCACTGCACAGATGCATGCCTGTTTTAGATACCATCTATGTTAGTTGTGCTGACATAATCTTTTAACATGGTGGAGTGTAATACTTGCCTTGAATTGTAGCAAGCGAGCAAAGTGAACGATGCACAAAGGTTTTAAATCTTTATTTCGACCAATAAAATCATAAAAGACATACACACATCACAATCACATGAAACTTATACAATAGATCAAAACAATGATTATAAAAATTGGTCTTTACAATATAAATCAGATTATCCTCAATGACAATTAAAACCAATTACCAACTGAAGTTGTTAAAACGGAATTAAAAATCCTCGTCCAGCTTGAGGAAGCGTGAACGTGCGTGCCACATTGCAGTTAAATACTTCGCCATTGCAAACACAATCCGGGGGGAGAGATCAGTCTTCAGGATTCTGTACGCAGGTAAAACATTTCTGAAGCCCATGTTTTTAAGAAGGGGAATGAGCCAGTATTTCCTGATTTTTTGGTAGGGTTTGCCAAAAAATACCACATGTGAGTCATTTTCTTGGGGATGCGCGCATACCAGGCAGCGCTAAGTGGTCGGGGGCGAAGACCAGGAACTTGTAAATGACCTTAAAGGTAGAGTACCATACCGCCACTGCAGAAAGAGCTTCCTGGTTAGCGCGGGAGACATACCATCCAAACACTTTCGAAAGAATAGTAGTCTTTGTTTTGGATGAATAAGTTTGTTAGAGAGCCCATCCGCATCTCATCCAAGGCAGCAATAAGCTTTAGGTCGTAGTAAGCTTTTGATAATTCTTTACATGAAATCCTGAGGCTTGCATTTACCGGATAAGTCCAGAGTTCAGATAAACCTAGGGTCTCAAGTGAACTTTTTATATAGGTTAACCATGGGATAAAAGTAGCATTTGGTACATTTAAAAACTCCTGAAGCTCAGTCCTGTATTTAATGAGATCATTGCTGCTCCAGAGTTGTCGCCAAAAGGTTAATGGCTTGAGTACCAGTTCATCTGCGATTGGCCTGATATCCAAGTCGAGTCTCAGAGGAAGCGACGGCGTGCTTAAGGGGAGAGCTACCATCTGCCTGATAAATTTATTTTCTGTGCAGGTCAGTTTTTGGGCAGAGGTGCGACCCCACAGTTCGCCCCCGTATGTGACTGCCCCCCGGGCCTGTGATTTATAAATTTGAATGACTGGACCCACTGGGCGGTATATAGAGTTCTTCACCATCCTTGAGATACCACCCACTAGCTGCACAAGTTTCATGTTAGCTTTAGTCTTGTGTGTTGCCCAGGTCATTTTCTCGTTTAGAGTTACCCCCAGGTACTCAAACGTGGAGACCCTCTCTAAACGGACTGAGCCACGCATGGGGTTAGGGCGTGTTGATGGAGTGGGGTTTAGGATCATGTATTTTGTTTTTAAGGCATTGATCTCGAGTCCCCATTCCGTGCAGAATTCCAGAAAACCATCCAATACCCTTTGGATTCCCATAGGGGATTTCGACAGCTGCAGGGTGTCGTCCGCTAACATAATGGCGGGCACCCTGCTGCCATCCAATTTGGGGGCGTCGATGTCACCAATCCTGGACAGGTGGGCGATTACCCCGTTCACAAAGAGGCAAAACAGGGTTGGTGCAAGCACACAGCCCTGTCTCACCCCTCCGTCAACGGGGAATCTATCTGTGAGGTCCCCGTTCCTGCCACACCTGACACCTGCAAATTTATTCTGATGCAATTTAATTAGGGATGGATAGGATATCTGCCGGGACACCTTTGTCTGCCAAGACACTCCATAATTTTGATCTTGGCACCAAATCAAAGACGGCTCGCAAGTCCACAAACACAGTGTACAAGCTGCCCCCCTCGATTAGTGCAGTCATCCAATAAATGAGGTTTAGACGGAATATTTGGTCAGTTGTAGATACCCCCCTTCTAAAACCCGCCTGATATGGGCTCAGAATATCACTTTCCTCCAGCCACCTCTGGATCCGATCTAATATAAGCCTCCCAAAAAGCTTCTGGGACACGTCTATGAGGCTGATGGGCCTGTAATTGGCTGGGAGCAAAGGCGAGCCCTTCTTAAATATAGGAACAACCTCTGCTCCCAGCCAAGTGCAAGGCACATCCATGCCCTTCAGAACCGCATTGAACAATACCAAAAGGTAGGGGGGCCCATACATCAGGCTCCTGTTTAAACAGGTCACCTGGAAGACCATCCATCCCCGGCGCTTTGCCCAGTGGCAGGCGCGCAATCACTGCTCTGACCTCCTTTTCTGTAAAGAGGTCCCCCTCTACATGATTTGTGACAGATGGCGATGAATAACATTTGGCCCCATTTTCTTCTGTATAGAGGGACTGAAAGTGTTCCTGCTTACGCTTGGTGCGATATTGGGTTCTATTGCAGGTGCTAGTTCTTCGGACCCCGTGTTGACGATACGTCAGAACTTACGGGAGTCCCTAGTGGCTAAAGAACTAGAAAGTTCCTCCCATTTATTCTGGTACCATTCCATCTTAGCACTATTGACCAATTTCTTGTATGCCCGTCTTCTAGTCTGTATCTCTAATCTACTTTTGCCCTCTTTGATAGAAGAGAGAAGACCCCCCTTTGCCTTGCGACATGTGGCATTGTACCATGTGGAGCGGTGGGAGCCAGCACCTTTGCTATGAACCTTGGAAAAGAGATCTGTTGCCAAGGTCCTGACAAGTTCCTCATGTACCAGCCACAATAATTTGCGGGTTTCTCGGGAGCTTGGTTCCACACTAAGGAAACCGACCTTTTCTAGTATTGGAATAAGTCTTGTGTAAAGGCTGGATAATTTTTCTCTACTGGCAGCCAGTTTTCCCACCTTACTCTCTTTCTATTATTTTCGAAAAGGAGGCCTGGATTTGGATTTGCCGCTACCATAGCATGGTCCCTACCCTCCTTGCCAGGGACGGCGTAGTCCAATTCTAGGGCGTTGTGGTCACTATCTGTTCTGTCTAGCACCCTAAAATCAATAATATGCTGCCAGGAGGACAGTTGGACTAGGACGTAGTCCATTCTTGACTCCCTGCCCGCTCTATTAAAAGTATATTTGCTGGGATTGTCAGATTTAGTGCGGCCATTACACGCCCTGAGTCCATGTTTGAGGGTCAGGGCGGTAATCTGTAGAGCAAGTGGATCCATGCTCTAGGGGGAGGAGCTACCGTTGGGGGAACTAGCCATCTAGCATCCTCTTCTAGTGAGGACCCATCCAGGAGGCCTGCGAGGGGCTCAAAGTGTGAGTTCAGATCCCCTCCCACCACGATTGGAATTCCCGTGGGTAATTCATTAAGGAAAGCTGAGAGTTCCTCAATAGTAGTCGATTCTCGTGTTATATTTACTGGTCTGGAGTAAACATTTATCAAGACGAGTCTACGGGAGTTTGTCCATTCGAGCTGCACAGCTAATATGTCCTCTGTAATCAGCGGGAGTCGTGTGGCCTGGCATCCCAAGTGAGTTGCCACCCATACTGCAAGGCCACCAGATAGACGTCCCCTACCCCCCCCATTTCGCAGGAATAAAAAATGTTGCAAAACCAAAGGGAGAGTACTCTTCCCTCGCCCAGGTTTCTTGAAAAAGACATATGTCTTTGGAGTCAATAAAGGATATCCAGTCCTGTTGATCCCACTTGTTTCCCAGGCCTGCCACATTCCATGATAATATTTTCCGGAAGGGCGGCCTGGGGTTTGCGGATAGAGTGGGAGAGGGAGCGTGGTCGTTTAACACCTTGGCTGCTGTGGTTATTTTTCCCCTGTGCTGGAAAATTATTGATGCCATATATTCATGACGAGCTCAGCTCGTCATCAGCACACGACCACCGTGGCTGATGACGAGCTGAGCTCGTCATCAGAATCGAAGGGGTTAAATTACCTGTGAGCGTTATTGCTGTGGTCAAAACTCCTCTTGGTTCTCCTTGTTCTCTGTTACTATTGGGGTGCTTAATGATGGTTTTGTTAGCCTCCCTACTGTGGCTCATTTCTTCATTTTGCCCGGTCTCTGTCATTACTTCATTTATAGAACTACAGGGCGTGGTGGTTACCTCAAGACCCTCTCTATGGCAATGATGGTACTCCTTGCCATGGGGCCTTACCTGTCAATCCACCATTTCTAATTCGCTGTATCTATTGTATGTGGGAAAGTATATCGGGTGGTGGACTCTAGGACGGTATTCTCCTCTATTTCTTCCACCCCAACCACTTCCCCTGCCATGATAAGTTTCCCAACCCTCCTCCTCCAAAATTGGTGTGAAAATCGCTTCATGTTGGATTCTGGGGTAGTTGAAATTTCCTCTCCCTCTGTGGTCCCACCCATCCCCCCTCTCTGGGAAACTACCCCATCTCTCCGCGTGCCGTTCGTAGTTCGACAGGGGATAGAAGAAGGAAAGGGGTAGTGACTTGATGTTGCTCCTTTGGTCATCCGGGAGCCATCCACAGATGTAGGAGGCGGTCCTGGGGTCTCTAAAATTAATCAGGACACAATCTCCATGGATGGTTTTCTTTGAGCTGCCTACCCATGGAACCCTTCTGACCATCAGGACCTCACTGGTTATACCTTGCGGTAGAGGTCTATACATGGATAGCCAACTAACCACCTTATTCTTTAGGGAAGTTGTTGATTCCATGAAGGTGGTTTTCAACTCAGGAACCCCGCTAAAATTACTGTATAGGGGCTCACCTCCGGAGGTAAGTACACAGCTCTGAACCTCTTGGGATTTCCAGGTGCCTCAACATTTGGTAGTGTTGATTTTTGGTACTCGTTTGGGGCAGGGGTATTATCCTTAGTGTGAATGGGGTTAGTCTGAGGGGGGAGATGCAGTACTTGTTGGTTTGTGGGTGGATTGGGAATGTCTGCCTTGGCCTTCGGTTGATTGGTCGTGCTTGGGGGGGATTGGTTTGGTCTTTTGCACCACAGGGACTACCCTATTGTCCTTTTTTGAGGTAGCTAGGAGATCCCTTTTATTCTTTGTCTCTGTGCCCCCTCTGCCACCCCCACTGTCTGCATTTAGGCTATCGGCTAGCTGGACCGTCGATTTTTCTATAGACACTAGCCTAGCTTCCATCTTAATTAACCGTGCTTCTAGAGGGCTTAGTAGGGACCTCATAAGAGCACCTATGTCTGCTAGCGTAATATCCTCACTAGAGGTATCGAGGGGGTGCGTGTTGTTATGTTCTATTGCCTCTACAAGCAATACCTCAGAAGATATTATCTCGGTTGCGTCAGTGGGCCTGATCTTTGTACTGATTGAGCCAGGTCTATTAACCTCGGGGATGGGGTTTAGCTTGGGAGTTTTTGTCTTCCTTTTCCCTTTATTTTGGACTTCCGTTTTCCTTTTAGGAATGGCTCCTTCCCTTGCCCCCTGCAATAGGTTATTAGCTATATCTTTGTCAATAATGACATCTGGGACAAGGGCTGCTGTGGTAGGTGGGATGGGGTGTGGTTGAATCGGTGGCAAGTTTAACATGCTCAGGTCAACATATTCGCTATGGTCCTTTGCAATACTAAATGAGGTGGAATTTAATGTATCTGGGTTCACGGGAGAATTGACAACACCAGATGTCTCGTTATTAGGCTCAATGTTTTCAATGTTCAATATGTGATCGTCTCTGTTGACAGGGGACTTGGCATGTGCCAGAGGGCCCATAGAAGATCTCCTCGCCCAATCTAGTTCTTTTGAAATGTGTCTCTCTAGGACCGTGATTTCATCGATAAATTGTGAACCGGTCTTAGCAAAATAGTTTTCCAGCGCACCTTTAGCAGCTCCCGCTGCTGCCAAGCTGCTTTTGCTCCGTGTTTCTCTCGTGATCATCTTGATGCAGAGTTGGCTCCAATCTTTGCAGGAAGGGCACAGTAGAGCCAAATCAAAGGGGGTGGCTCAGTCCCGGTCTCGACCGTTCTCGAACGGCCTCAAGCGGCCCGCCCCTTGCCCGGGCTTAGCCCCGGGCTGAGTCCCGCACACGTCCCACGTGCGTGGTAAAGGGCATGGTCAAATAGGAGGAGCAGGGGGCGGGAAGAGACACCAGGTGCGCTGCGTTGGTGATGCGCGGTGATCCCTGGGTCTCGCAGTCCCGGCCCCTGTCTGTGTGCGGCGGTGATTCCAAGGTTTAGTGTTCCTGCCAGATACCAGAGTCCGTAGGGTACAGCTACCAAATCCGAACTCCTTTGCCCAAGTAACGGCTGCGAGCGGCTCCCGCGAAGCGTGGGCCACGAGCCGTAAATAGCCGGTGGGAGCAGGGGCGGGAAGAGACACCAGGTGTGCTGCGTTGGTGATGCCCGGTGATCCCTGGGTCTCGCAGTCCCGGCCCCTGTCTGCGTGCGGCGGTGATTCCAAGGTTTAGTGTTCCTGCCAGATACCAGGGTCCGTAGGGTACAGCTACCAAATCCGAACTCCTTTGCCCAAGTAACGGCTGCGAGCGGCAAAGTGAATGATGCAAACTTGTTAGGGGGCGGAGTTGAAAAAATGGGGTTGTGAAAAAGTTGTACTAAATAGTGCATTTAAAAGCCTGATTTCCACATAATTTTGCATAGCCTACACAAGCTCTGATTGGGCACTTATCCGATATTCAAGCCCTTCCATGATTTTAAACCAAAGAAAACTGTTCAACAAGGAGGCAATTCCATTTTTCTCAAAATGTGCTGTGGGTGGCCATATGTCAAAAACGAATTACCTGGGCTGTGATATTTTCCTGGATGCCCTATAGGGCATGCATTTCACTTTATGCCAAAAATGAGATACAATATACCAGGGCCAAATTGTGCAAATAATGCCATCCAAATTCCAGGGGGGCCCTTGTGTTAAAAACTACATCAGTATCTTAGGGCCATTATTTATTTTCAAGTTTGTTCTATTCTCATATGCCGTGGTTATCCTTGCCAATGCCAAGAACTACCACCAATGAGTTAGTGACTGTATTTTGCCAGGGGTGCTCCTTGCCAAGAATGTTGTCAAGTATGCCAGCATTTTCCCTCACACAGCACATGTGTCATTAATTGCCTCTAATAAGCATGCCAGTACCATTATCTTACTATGAGTGCCTATTACTCAAAGAATTATGTCTAGCATACTAGTGTCAGTATTTCACCACAGGTGCCCCTTTAAGTCAGGAATTACCTTCACCATATGACTGACAATGGCAAACCCACACACACAACACTACATTCTCACTCATGCTCACTTACATTCACTCATTCTCACTCATACTGATTCATTAGAACATTATCATTTGGCACTCACTAACTCACTCATTCTCAGACACTCTTTTGCACTCACTCTTAATCTCTCACTCATTCTTACACATTTACACACACTTTCACTCTTTTTTACTCTAACTCATCATGTTTTCTCACCACACTCACTTGCACTCACTTACTTACTCTCTAAAACTCATTCTAATTTATTCTCACTTACTGCAACTCACTCATTCGCACAGTCATTCACTCTCATTCACATTCACTCTTGCTCTCGCTCACTCATATCTTCTCACTCACTCACCCTCACTTGCACTAACTCTTACTTTTTCTCATTCTTATTTATTCTCATTCACTCTAATTTACTCGTTCTCACTCATAGTTACATTCAATCTCACTCACTCTCATGTGCTCTTACTCATTCTCAGACTCTTTGATTATCCTTCACACTCATTCTTATCTTTTCTCTCTTGAAGTCACTCTTATTTTAACTCACTTATTCTTACTCTTATTCATACTCACTTACTGGCATCCAGTCTCACTCATTCTCACTATCTGTCACTGACTCTGAGTGACCTTCGCTCAGATACCCATTCTTACTCATACACACATGCTCACACATACAATCTCTCTCACATAAAAACACTGACATTCACAAGCACACCCACATCATTTATTTAAAAGCCTTGATTTACTTTTTTTTCTTTCTTAGTGTCCTCATATCACCCAGCAAGTACTGAAACCATTCGAGACCAATCACCATCCAAGTGCCAGTGACAGCCAGAGACAAGCCCCATTACCCTGCAACATACTTGCACCCAGCTTGGTATAGCGTGTTGATCTTTCCTTTTCATCTCAAGAAACAATCCCAAAAAGTGACATTTCCACTGTCAACATCGAGAGAATCAAATTTACAAATCAAGTGACTAGTCCATACCCTCATTTCCATAGAGGGGGCTATAGGGCAGAGTTACTTCTTGCAAATGTCCATTCTTCCAAGAAGCAGCCAGTAAAACAGGAGGGACCGCTGTGCTAGGTTGATCAAGCAGCCATTTGCAATGTCTGTCCCAAAAAAAAGATAGGAAATGGGATTCGTCACAATAGCAACTCTGAAAACCTCGGCAAGAGCCTTACTCATGTCTTCCAACAACTTCGGATGCGACAGACAGAAAAAGAACATTTATTCATTAGTTGCCTCTGTGAGGCCACATCTTCTGCCTCTGGACTTGATTTTTTAAAAATCCTGCAGTCTTTTGGGCAGACCAGAAAATACTACTAAGTGTAAAAAAAAAGGGGTTATTTTCTAAATTTTCTGGTCTACTAACTTGATTCAAGAGCCTGAGAGATGTTTGCCACAAGTGTTACAAGTTAGATCCTGACATCCTAGCTTCCTAGATCAAGGAAGGAGATAGCAGCTTACTATCCTGGGCATCCAGCTCCATCCAATACCACATGGAAACCTCCTTCATTATAGCCTGTGTATCCTGTATCCTACTCTCAAACTCCCAGAGGCCTCCAATTTCTAGCTTCTTGCCTGTATACCAAGAGAGTAGCTGCACTACTTTGAACCTTGACAGCCAGCCCTTGGTCTGGTCCCAAATAACATTCTATGGTTATTAATCTGAAAAGCATCATAATACTTCCCCAGATCAAGCAATGCCAAGCCTCCTTTCTCCAAACTATACCTCAATTTCTTCCATGCCAGTCTCACTGGCCCAGAGGCCTATATTAAGGATGTTATTTTTACCCTGAATCTTAACAATTTGTGATTCAGAAAAAGGGACTGAAATGCAAATAAAAAGGCATGTCAACTTAGGAAGAATGCTCATTTTGGTCACATTGCCCACCCATTTATGGTTAATGGGTGATTACTCCATCTAATAAGTGACTTATCTGTATCTATAGCAACCCTCTACAGATTATAGGCTTGGATTGCCTCTAGGCACTGAAGGGTGGATGTTCCCAAATATCTAAATTCTGGCGTTGTGCCCGCCTGCTGCTCAGTAATATTTCAGCACATAATATCCGATTTGCCTTCATTAATGGAATATTCAGAGAAGGACCCAAACTCCTCTATTAATTCCTCCACTATAGGCAGTGTTGCATCTGGGTCTGCCTCTTGAACAACCAGATTGTTGGCATATAAAGCAATCTTAGTGAGAAACCCCTGGGATGCTAATGGGATTACTTGTGGATCTACCCTGAACATTTGGGCAAACAGCTTCATATACATTTCAGAGACAAGAGCGTAGTGGGGGGGGGGGTGCCTTGCCTAGTACCACTATAAACATAAATCTCTTGGTCAGTACTCCATTCAACAAAAATCGAACTGTGGGAGTTTCATAGAATCTTTGCAGACCCCCTCCTGGTTCTGGTGTGGAGGTCAGGTCAGATCCCCTGGCAGTCAGTGGCCATAAACAGGTAGATCAGCAAATATCTGCCACAAGAGATTTTGCCTGGAACGTAACCCTTTAGGTTAAAGAAAATCAATCGAAGTGTGCCCCGTAGGCCAGTCCAATAAATTTGTGGGTGCCTCAGGAAGAGGAAGAGGGAAGAAAAGGGTCATCCTCCAGCTAAAGAACACTTCTTCTCTTAATTATTTTTTCAGAGTCATGGCATCACTGGGTGGGCCAAGGGTCTGCGACTGGGAAGGGCCAAAAACAGAGATTAAGGGGATAGCACAGCAAACTCTAAGCGCTATATCTTTTTGTATACATTTTTAGGCGATTCTGCATTGGACACCCACACAAGTGATGTATTATTTTTATCATGAGACTAACAGGAACGGTGGTGGTAGGAAATTTGTGCTGGCGCAGTAATCCCACACAGAAATGTAAGGAAAATGTGATTCTTTTAGCTAAATTTAAGGTTTGCAGAGGATTGTGGGTAGAAAAACAGGGATCCATGCAAGCCACACTTCCTTGGGCACTCCTCAGAGTGTCTAGTTTTCAGAAACGTGTGGGCTTGGTTGGTTACCCTAGATGGCCGCTGAGCCCAAGACCAAAATCGAAGTTGACCCTCTTGCAAAACCAGGCCGTTTTGTAATAGATAGTTGTAATGTCTCCACAATACATATTGGGCCATTGCCTGTTATGGGTACTTGGCCCACCTGCACAAGTGAGGTAGGCCTGGGGGAATGAAGGGTGGTAGGAAAAGAGGCATCAACCCAGTGATCCTACAGCACTGCCATGCAGAAAACGGAGAACAATTTGTTTTTTCCAAGCTAACTTTGAGGTTTGCTGCGGATTCTGGCTAGAAAAACATTGGGGGATCCACATAAGTCACACCTCCTTGGACTGGTCCAGAGGTCTAGTTTTCGGAAATGTCTGGGATTGGTAGGTTTCCCTAGATGGCCGCCGAGCCTGTGCCCAAAAATGCAGATAGTTCACTAGCAAAACAAGGTCTTTTTCTAATCAATAATTTTGAAGTCTCCACAGAACGTTGTAGGCTGTTTCCTGTTGCGGGCACTAGGCCTACCCACACAAGTGAGGTACCATTTTTATTGGAAGACTTGGGGGTATGCTGCGTTGGTGGAAGTTTGTGGCTACCCTTAGATACCAATACTTTCCATCACAGGAATGTGCGGGAAATGTGTTTTTTGTTTACAAAGTTTGAGGTGTGCAAGGGATTCTGATTAACAGAACCTGGAGGCACACAAGTCACCACATCATGGATTCCTCTTGGTGTTTATTTTACAGAAATGTGCAGATTTGCTAGGTTTCCTGAGATGCCGGGGGAGGTATAGACTCAAATCCAAAGTTCAACACATTGTAAAAAAAGGGTCAGTTTTCTGTGGAATAAAGGTTGATGCCCATTTTGTGTGTTGGGCCGTTTCCTATCACGGGCACTAAGCCTACCCACACAAGTGTGGTACCATTTTTAATGGGAGACTTTAGGGAATGCTGGGTGGGTGGATTCCAGAACTTTCCATGACAGAAATATGAGGAAAATTTGTTTTTTTTTCACAAAGTTTGAGATTTTGCAAGGGATTCTGGGTAGCAGAACCTGGTGTGCCACACAAGTCACCCCATCCTGGATTTCCATGAATTTTTTGTTTTAAAAAATGTATAGGTTTGCACGGTTTCCATAAGTGCCGGCAGAGCCAAGTTAAAAAACCACAGATAGGCACATTGCGAAAAAAGGGCCCGTTTTCTATGGAAAAATGTGATGTGTCCACGTTGCGTTTTGGTCCATTTCCTGTCACAGGCACTAGGTCTAAACACACAAGTGAGATACCATTTTTATGAGGAGCCTTGGGGAAATGCTGGGTGTGTGGAAGCTTGTGGCTCAATGCAGATTCAAGAACTTTTCATCACAGAAACATGAGGAAAATGTGTTTTTTTTTACAAACTTTAAGGTTTGCAAGTGATTCTGGGAATCGGAACCTGGTGAGAGCCACACTGGATTCCCCTGGATGTATAGTTTTGAAAAATGTATAGATTTACTAGGTTTCCTTAGGTGAGCAAAGGTCCAAAATCCACAAACAGGCACATTGCATAAAAAAGGATCTGTTTTCACTGCATAAATGTGACGTGTCCATGTTTCGTTTTTTGGCTGTTTCCTGTCGCAGGCACTAGGCCTACCCACACGAGGTACCATTTTTATCAGGAGACTTATGGGAACACAGAATAGTAGATCAAGTGGTATTGCAATTGACTTTCTTTGCATTTCTGCCTGCAAAATGTTAGACAATGTGTAAAGAAAAAAGTCATTTTGAAAAAGGTCCTCTTATTTAGATGCTTGTATGAGTACCCACTTTGGACGCATTGAAACGAGCAAGTAATCATACCTGGGATGCTGCCCACTGGATTCGACTCTCCATCTACGCCTTGCCGCACCCGCTTCGCGGGTGCCGCTGCGCGGTGTGTGTAATACCGCTTTGGGTCATCGCCTTGTTGTTTGCCTAGGGAGAGAGGTCTGAGTGAATCAGAGGTGGAGCGCTGCAGGGACTCGCATTCCCAGGAGTCCCTGCTTGACCTGTGTCATCTGGTCTGCGCCCCCTGACTGCCCCGCCCCTTGGACGCCTTTTTACATCTATATCACAGGACCACCTCCACGATGCACGGGAGCGCGCGTGAGCGCCAGGCGAAGCCCGGGCCAAGGGCGGGCCCGTTTGAGCCCGTTAGAGACCGTTTTTGACCGGACCGGGCCCCCCCTCTTGGTTCTCACATTTGCCACAAAGACATCCTGTCTGTTTGTATGTTTTATCTTACCTACACGGTATTAGTTGATAATTGTTGAACACACATTGATAAGCAATATGTGTACGAGGGGTAGCAGAAGTAAAACCGCTGCGGGAGGAGGGCAGATAATTGGCCCTTTGGATAACTTTATAACAAGGGCGAATGAAGCTATAGATCAGGGTATCATTCTCCTTGAACGCAGAGCATCCCAAGACTTACAACTAGCTAGACGTTCATCCTTGGGACTCCTTGCCCTAGCCAGAACGCCAGCGCAAACCAAGGACTCCGGTCCTCTAACTGATGACAGGATAGAAACACTTAGCATGCCGAACATAGTTGACCTGTCTGCATCCCAACTTTTATCTGACTCCCAACTAAGTCTGGCGTTAGAAAAATCACCTGAATTAGTCATTAACCACACGCCAGATGAAGTAAGGAACATGCAGTCAAGGGGTAGGAGGGAGGGCGCCATACAGAAGCAAAAGAAACAAGTAAAGGTATCCATGGTCAAAGAGGAGAGTGCACCAAAGAAAAAGCCAAGTAAAGCAAAAGACTACCACCTAAAAAATGGGAATAATAAACCAACCTCCGATGAGACAAATGAGGATTTGGACTTAGGAAGTATAGAGATCCAGGCCATAGGGGGGACACACACGCAACTGCTGTGAAGCAACTAGCAATCTGTTAGTAAAAATTGGGGAACTCTTCAAATTCTATTTCTTCCCAATAGAGACTAGACTCTTAAATATAGAGAAACAATTGGCTGGGCTGAATGTCCCGTCCAAAAATATTCCTAAGAATGCCCCTAATACATCTAACCCCGGGGCCACTCTACCTGGTGGGATAAAATCTAGAAATAACAACATTGTAGATCCAGGGGCTAAGAAGACGATGGCACAAGTGTTGAATACAACTGTAACATCAATGACACCAGCAGCCCAAGCTAACAAAAACTTAGTTAAACCGACAAACGATTCTGTACCTCCCCAACCCACTAAACAAACAGAAAGCCAACCTACGACAACTCCAATGCCCCCGACAAGGACCAGAAGAGGGGAGAAAAAGAGTATAGACGCAGAGTCAACCTCCCTCCAGAAGCAAGTCCACTGTAGTAGTTATGATTGGGGTCCCAGAGGTGTCAGACCACATTGTTGAAACTAGTTGGTCCCTAAAAAATAAAGTACAATATTGGCTTAATGTCAACCGCCCCTTACCCTCACACTGCACAAGTAGGATTCTAATAGTGCGTAGAGTACCCTGGATAGGAAAAGAGCATAAAACTACCCAGGGTGACTGTGTCATAATCAATTTCGAGGACCCCCGTACTGTAGACTATATATGCTCCTGGAACACACAAGGCTCCTACAAACACATAGAAACTAAACAACTCTCCTTCTTCTATCCCCCTAGGAGTCGCGCCTGGCCAGGTCATGACAGGAACTGGAGTAGATCGGGCTACCGAGACTGGGGTGAAGAATGGGGAAGTTGGGGAGGGAATATGGGAAGCTGGGGAGGGAATATGGGAAGCTGGGGAGGGAACATGGGAAGAGATGCAGGCCTGAAGGACAATTTCATAGGGGTTCCGACCTCAAACAGATACAGCTGTCTAGAGATGGTTGATTGACTGACATCAACCATGAATCCCTATAAAGATCAGGTAGTCTCTAGAAAGCTTGATAGTAGAAACAATCAACTGTTTAACAGCTACCAGCTGCCCAACCCGACTGTAAAGGATGCAAACGGAATAGTATCCCCTATAGAGGGACTCCCCTCACACACATGGACAAACAACAACAGACAGGAGACGATAGCACCAACTACAAGTAGTGGCGAGGGTGCAGATAGTCCGCTACAGGCAAGAATATCCTTAATTGAGGGGACTGCAACCGTCGAAAGTATCGGAAACGCCTGCCCTAATATACCAGCCAAATCCGACCTTGCGATCCTTAGTTGGAACGTGGCAGGACTGGAATCAAGACTATCTGATCTAGACTGGTTAAAGATTCTTTCCGATAAAGATATAATCATGTTCCAGGAAACATGGGCCACCATCAACCTGCATGTAGAGGGTTTTCACTGCAATAGCATAACCACAGTTAAACCTGATTTTGGTAGACCGATGGATGGACTACTAATTGGTATTAGGATTACTGCAGGTGGTAGTATTAAGGTAATACCCACTAAAAGCCCAAACATCCAGATTATCGAATATAAAAGAAAGATTCCCTTTTATGTAATCAATTTTTATAATAATGATTTTTATTCAATCCCAAACAAAAATCTGACCGAAATTTTAAAAATTTTGTCTGACATAACTGAACTCCCTGAAAATAGTATAAGCAAAAGGATTATCTTAGCTGGGGACTTCAACACTAAAATGTTTAATTCGGATCAACCAGGGCTAAACACCCGAAGCGACAGTGCAGCAAAAAGGGGACAAGAATTAGACTTGCTCACCCGTGAATACATGTTAACTAACATTATGGATGTAAGCCCTACCCCTAATAATAATTATGTTCCTACATTTAGAGGCAGAGATTACTGCTCAACCGTAGATTACATTTTTATGTCACCTGAGCTCATTGATAGCCTCATGGTGGCCAAGGTTATTGAGACCGCATTCGGGGATCATGATTCCTTGGTTGCACACATTAGACTAGGGTCCTCGCCAGTGTTTAAAAGCACTACGGGGGACAGAGATATATCCCCCGCCACAAATAATTTAAGATTGAAATGGAGGAGGGTGGATAGTGGTAGTATAACTGATCAGCTCACAACCAAACATCGAAACCTAATAGACTCATGCACATTATCTGGTGGGAATCATCAAAAAGTGATCTCAGATTTTACTAATCTGTGCACAGTTATAAAAACACTCTTATCTGTCCCCAATCGCAAAATTAATACGGACCCTAAGTGGTTCGACAACAACTGTTCAGCTGCAAACAGGGCTCTACGTAAGGCACTGAATGCTAAGCCTAGATGCCAAACCGAGGTTAGGGAGGCAAGAAAGAGGTACAAATCTACAATAGGGAAACGTAAGGCAATTATCTTGTCAGAACGCTGGGAGGAGCTATCAGACTCCGCATCAGGGAAAAAAGGCACAACCTTTTGGGCTGCAGTAAAAAATATGCGTAATGTGGGAACATTAAATGCCAGTAATAAGCTGTACCATCTTCAGCTGTCAGTGGGAAGACCATTTTTCTACAGTGTACGCAACACCACCAAATGTCAGTAACAACTTCGCACTAGGCGATTTACGCCCCTTAGAGATTAGCCTAGGAGAGGTTATCGCTGGCATTAAACAAAGCCTCGGCAATAAAGCCCCTGGGCCAGATGGCCTCCCAATAGATAATATCAAATGTAAATGTAAATGTGTTGTATTTGTATAGCACGAACAGTAACCCGTAAGCATCCCGGCGCTTGTACTCCTACCACAAGGGAACCCCTCCTGGCTTTTCCTTATGAGGTGTCCACTCCTGGTCATCCCATGGTAAAACCAGGCATCCCTTGTGTGTCAGGGGCCGTTGTGGACACTAAGCAAGTTATTGCCCAGAGTTGCTGCGTGGGGCCCATGCTTAGATTCGGCACTGAGGCGAGAATATCCGGTCAGAGGAATTTAAGCCCGATCCCGCCGAGGCAGGAATCGAACCCTGGTCCCTGGCCAGCGCTCTGCATCAAGGTCTGCCGCTCTAACCATTGAGCCACACTTCTCCTGAACTTTGGGCACCCATCTTGAAAAACGTCTTTAATAGCCTACCTTTAGTGCCAATACCAGACACAAGATCCACAAGCATAATAGTGCCCATATATTAAAAAGGAGAAAGAACAGACCCAACAAATTACAGACCCATCTCGCTCCTGGATAATACCCTCAAAATCCTGGGGCGAGTATTATACAATAGAATAAATGAGTGGGTTGATGAAACAGGGATCTTAGACTCCTGCCAAATGGGGTTCAGAAGTGGGGTTGGAACAACCGAGCAGTGTCTAAATTTAAATTTAGTAATTGGTAAATACACCATTGCTCGGTCGGTACCAATCTACCTAGCATTTATGGACTTATCGTCCGCATTCAACCTAGTAAATAGGTCTAAATTGTGGTCAGTCCTCCTGGAATATGGTTTAGACGAACCGCTTGTACACTTTCTTGCATATTTGCACACTGACACAAGGGCACAAGTAAGGATCGGGATGGCGGGGGAAGTGTCAGAGCCCATAAAGGTAGAAAGAGGAGTCAGGCAGGGGTGCCTTTTAGCACCCCTGTTATTTATCATCTACATAAATGGATTAAACAAATCTCTAAAATGTTCTACTAGAGATGTCCCAAAAATAAGGGGGGGATTGCTACCGACTCTGCTTTACGCAGATGATGCGGTGCTCATGGGCCTCACTCCGAACGCTTTACCCAGCTTGGTAAAAGACTTTGTTCAATACATGGAAAAACTTGATCTTAAAGTAAATTAAGAAAAATCTTTTATCATGTCTTGTGGCCCGGGGAAGAGACAACTAAGTGTTATTTCGGTGGGTTCTGATAAACTCTACTCCACTAACACTTTCCCCTACCTAGGAATGGTTTTTGCTGTGAGCGGCTCGTGGCGTGGACATTTGGTCCACGCCACGAGCAAGTTCTCAAAATCCATTAATTCTATTCGTAGCCTCCCACGGCCTATGAAAGTAAATGCCACAAAAGCAATTAAAAAATTTTTTAAATCACAATGTGTGCCAGTAGCTACTTACGGGGCAGAGATCTGGGGTCTGGGCAAAACACTGAGTATCCAGACTGAGGAAAACCGCTTCTGTAGAAAAATCCTCAGAGCACCCATTTCCTCCTCAGAATACATTTGCCATTGCGAACTGAACCTGCAATATATATCAGACTTTATTGCCTCTAGACTGGCAATGTTTTGGCTCGCTATCTGGAAGAACAACTTGGCTAGCCTAACCCATGATATTATAAGAGATTGCCTTAACTGCAAAAAAGGGATGTTAATCCCCTGGCTTTCTGGAGTTTTCAAAAAATTGAGCAGCATAGGCAAAGGACACCTTTTCCTTGACCCTAGCAAAATTGAGCTTAACCACATCGCTGCTGTGCATTTTCCCCTCCTGTGCTGACCCATGGTGAACTCCATTGTTCATGACGAGCTCAGCTCGTCATCAGCACAGCTCCACTGTGCCTCATGACGAGCTGAGCTCGTCATGAGCATGGAAGGGGTTAAAGACAAAAACGATCTAAAATCCGCACTGTATGCACTTTATAGCGAAGAAAGATTAGCAAGGGAATTAACTATACCAACAATCCAGGCTTATGTGAATTAAGATCTGTACACGCAACCAATCCCATTGTACCTTACGCTGCCAATGACAAATTGGGAAAGATCTTTACTCTTTCGCCTCAGGGCAGGGACTGTCAGATTTTTATTATGTTTCCCATTAGGCTACTCATTCTTAAAATTTGGAAATAATTTGTGCCCATGTGATAATATGAGCTTGCAAACTGACTTACACTTTTTCTTCTTTTGCAAATTTTATCAAAAATATTTTAAATGGTTTTTAGCTCCGTATTTTAAAAAGCACAGACCACTTTCTCTGGAGGAATCAAATTTGATGTTGTTAACTTCGAACAATGAAGAGCTGATATTCCGCACTAGCACTTTTCTAAGAGTTATTACTCATGTCCGGAAAACAATGGAGAACCCCTAGCAAATTTTTGAACCTTACTGATAATTGATTTGTATCTAATGTTGTGCTGCTTTTAAACATATTTGTAATCATGGTCATTTGATTTGGGATTGTATTTTTTATTGCTTTTATGAATTTGCAAAAATTCGAATAAAGATTTTGAGTCGAATCGAGTACCCACAATTTTGAAGATGTGCAAATAACAACTATTTTTAAACTCTATATTTAGTTTCATTCTTTATATTTTACCAAATGAGTTGCTATATACTCGGGACACAATGAAAAATCATTGCAAGACGCAGTGCCGTTATTGGATCTGGGTTCCTCGGGTTCTTGGTGAACTTAGAAGTCCTATATAATCCCACAATCAGAAGGGTCCAGTGGATATAACGGTATATTGCTTTAAAAAATGTCCAATACTTAGAAGAAGTTAAAAGTGAAAATGTTGGCACAAATGGCTTTTTTTTCAACTTAATTTCTATATTTTTTATTTCCAACTTTTACTTTCTATTAAAAAACCTTGGAGGATCTACAGAAATGTCACCTTATAATTTTGTCTACTTTTAAGAAATGTATAATTTTCTGGGATCCATTATTGCTTTGATTCCCATTTCTACCACTAACTGGAAGGAGGTTGAAAGCCCAAAAAATAGCACAAATAGGCTAAGTCCCATTAAAATGCCAAACATGGTATAAACTGTTATTTTTATGACTAATGTCAGCCTGTTCCTGAAAGATAGCACCAAAAACCCTTTGTTGATAGCTTTTCCAGGGGGACAAACAGATGCTTACTTTTGCAGCACATTTTTCCATTTTTTTCTGTATTTTAGCCAATATTTTGGTCCCCTCCAGGGGAATCGACAAACCCTGGTTACCGTTAGAATCCTCAAGATGTTGGAAGAAAAGGAAGCAAATTTGGTGTGGATACCTTATGTGGACAAAGAGTTACAAGGGCCAAAGCGTCAACTACCCGGAGTCGCCAAAAAAAAGGCTTAGCACTGGGGAGGGAAAGCATAGCAGCAAAGTGGTTAAGGATACAGTACTCAAGGGTAAGCTTGAAGTCTGGAGCTGGGGGTAGCTTGATTCCAGCGGGACTCTTTCAGGAGGAATTTGAACCAGTAGAAGCCCAGAAAGATCCTGGTCACCTTCTTGTCATATACTACAAAATTATTCATCTATAGGAAGAGCGTTAAAAAATGTCCTTTTTACCAGCAATGAGCATTCCTTTATCATAAAGTCAGACGTCTGTAAAGCCATGGAACAACTTCATTGGAAACTGGAGAGGAGACTGGATAAACACAACAAGCTGGGCTTAGGCTCAATTAAAATTCCCAGCAGTGCTCTGTATAATATCGGAGGGTGAAGGATGGGGATAAGCTTATTTAGTTCATCAAGGGAAACCTTTGACATTAAGATGGATAGGGTGCTGCGGATTATGCAGACCTTTTGGTGGGTCATAGGTGCTTTTGAGGTCTCATCTCAAGATGGGTGTAGGTGGAGGGAATGGGGGGATATTGAATATGGAGTTTATATTTGTATTTTTGTGCGTCAGTATGGTAGCATACATTTGGCATTCTAATAATGCCAGGTAGTGAGCGGAGAGTTACCTGGGGGGGTAGTAGGAAAAAAAGAAGAAAAAAACTTTGGTCCTCATGATCACCGTCTTTTATTGCAATTAACCTTTCGCCGCGAACAGAACTTTGGAGGAGCAATAACTAACCTACCTGTCGCCCATTTCTTGGGTCCTGCAGTCTTGTTGGGCGCTCGGCTATCGGGAACACTAACACCTGGGCACCTGGTCCCCTCCGCCTCCGCCTACCACTTGCGGCCGCAGAACAGGGGGACTACAGCCCCCACAATCCCTCAGAGTCCTGCCCACCCACGCCATTGGACGCGCCCAGAGGCGCACAAAAACAACTGCGCTTCTCCCGCCTCGCGGGACGCTGGGCGAAGCCCGGGCAAAGGGCGGGCCTCTGAGGCCCTCAGAGGACCTAGGAGACTGGACTGGACCACTCCCTGCAAAGGTCTGACTGTACATGTTTGTGTTCGGACATTGCTAATACTATTGATTCACTGCTCGTTATAATATAGATCTATTTTTTTGGGGCGATAGCTAGTTTGTTCTCTTTTACCTCTCCCTATTTTAGTTGTTTCTCATGTCAACACGTTCAGGAAAACTGTTGAAGGGGGTGGGCAGCTCCATTAACGGGTCAATGGACCAGTTTACTACTAGGGCGTTCTCGGTTATCAAGAAGGAGATTGCTATTACTGAGCGTCGCCTTTCCCGCTAGCCTCTCTCCAACAAACGCTCATCTGTGGGTCCTATAGGTTTAGCCACTTCCCCTGTTCAGGTGACTGAGGCTTCGAATTTGGATTCCCCAGGGGTTGTTGACCATAGAATCGCTGCTATAAGGAAAAGTTTGGAAGGGCTGTCTGCCACTCTAAAGCCCATGGTTCTCACGGCCCCAATTCCTGAAGAGAGGTTGGTTGAGTCAGTTGTACCCACGGTCTCCTTGTCTCCGTTTATCCAGCAAAAAGAGTCCATTGTTGGTAATGTAATAGCTTCGAAGAGGCCAGTTGGTTTAGTTGCTTCCAAAAGGAAACGTACAATAAGCCCAAGAAAAGGGAGAACCACCAAATCTTCAAAAAAGTCTAGAATTTGCCCTAAGAGGAATACGGGTAAAGTGGTGCAGGACAGGGAGGTAAGCGAGGGTCTTAAGAGTCCAGAGGGTCGGATGGGTGACCCGTTTACTGGTTTATTGAGCAAACATCCGGCCTTAAGCCCGCATGCCAATCCTTCTACAGGGCCCCACTCTGTTACAGGTCCCCATCTTGACATTCTTTCATTGGCTCAGATTGAGCATCTTATGAAATCCTTAATCCTTCCAGTCCTGCAAAGAGTAAAGGGTTTGGCAGAGAGGCTGGATAGTTTTGAACAACCCACCAGGGACAACTTCATTTCTCTCAAATGCCTTATAAAACTCCACTTTAAAACCAGGGAAGTTGGGCAGGTGGTGACTTCGTCCCCTCAGAGTACTCCTATTCAGGCGAATGTGTCTGATCAAATCTCAATGCTGGGGGGAGGGGGGGACCCTGTCGTGAGCACAGCTGTTTGTCCCTTAGGGTCTACATCTGGCCTTCCTAGAAAAGCTGTTCCTAGTGCCCATGATCAACCAACAGTCCCTGCAAATACTAACTAAAAGGCCTTTGGGTCTTGATAAATCTAGTTCTATACATAGCTCGTCTTCTGGAGCAAACACTAAGGGAGTCAATGGGGGGCCTATTCAAAATCCAGTTCCTCTCCCTAACACGCTGACAGTGGGTAGGGGGGTTCCAACATTACTACTCCCCTTGCTAATCTCCCCCCTGATTGCCAACCCTTTGTTGTGGTTTTGACCGGGGTTCCAGTGTTGGAGCCAAGCAAACACGAATCATATGGTGAACTAAAAAACAAGACCACGCTCTGGATGAGGGAACATAGACCGCTACCCAGTTTTCTGGATGGTCTTATTCTCCATGTTAGACGGGTTAGTTGGTTGGGTGCTAGGCCGAAAGACCTGAGGGGAGATTGTATAATAGTAAACATTAAGGACGACAGAGTAGCTGGTTTTAACTGTAATCATTTTCCTAAAGATGGTAAATCTGGAATCAATACACATGAGCTGAACTACTTTTACCCTCGTCAAGCCTTCCCGCAGTTAGGCAATATGCCAAACTGGGGGGTAGGGTCAAGGTGCATCCCATCCACAAACTCCATCCTCATAGCTTGTTTTCACACCCTGTTGGGCCAGCACCTCAGTGGCCGAGATGGGGTTGTTGACCGGTAGCTCTTTCTCACACAGAGGGGAGGCCACATGCCCCAATAGTTAGGCCTGAGAGTTGTTCTATGGTGCAGATTAGGGATGGATTATTGTCTCTTTCCCCCCTGGCTCCTGTGCCCACCCAGTTTTTGGGTCCTTTTAGCAAGGATGCTTTGGTTTTGGACCACTCGGAGAGCAATTGTGCATCGTTGGGGGACGCAGCTTCTGCTTCTGTGTCTGGTGTTGTACCTCCTTCAATTTCTCAGTTGCAATTGGATCAGGGAAAAACTGTTATTCCCCTGAAAATTGTCAGCTGGAACATAGCGGGGATTACCAAGAATCTAGATCATCCGGAGTGGAATTTGTTCATGGATTCCTTTGGAATATGTATTTTTCAGGAGACTTGGTGCCTCGAGCCTTGTTATAAGGTAGGGTATACCTCCCACTTTGTTCCGGCTACTCCCTCTATCTCAGGGAAAGGTTGTCCTTCGGGGGGCCTACTTATCTGGGTCAGCATTTCATTAGGGCTTGATGTTAGGCAGTGTGTTTCCCAGTCACCTGATTTAATGAGACTTTCTCTTAGTGTTTCCTTTAGAGGCTGGTCTTTGGAAATTTTTAACATCTACGCCAGAGGCAGCTGTAGGGACTTGTCCTCTCCCATCATATTGTGGTTGGAACGCAATCTCAGCTTGTGTACTCCCAACATGTACGTTTTGGTTGCTGGTGACTTTAACTGCACGTTCGAGCCCCTTACTGCAGATGATATCCTTGGGATAGCAGAGGAGGACATGAGGAGGGGCATTCCACTTCTAGCATTAGCACCCATAAAAAGATGGTCCAAACGTGCTACGCAGTTGAATGCCTTAGTTCTTGAGTATGGCTTAAGGGCGGCTAATAGCAGATCCAAGTCGGACCCTTATGGTTCGCATACATTTAATAGGGTTGGCCATTCATCTAGAATAGATTATTTCTTATTGGATTATACGCTTTGGGCTTTTATGTCTGATATGGCTGTAATTCCTTCTACATAAAGCGATCATAATCTGCTTTCCCTGTCGCTTTTGCCCATGTTGACGCCTCTTTCCCGTTTGCGGGAAGTTCCAGTTTTGCGGACAACTGGTGAAGTTTGTCCAGCTAACTGCGGGAGGCGACTTAAGTGGCAAAAGGTCAGTTTGGATGAGGGAAAGGTCCAAGGAATAGGCATGATTATGTCCAAGGCTATGACTATTCTTGGTGGTAGTCCCCTTACTTTCTCATCTGTTTCCTCCCTTTTTTGTAATACTATTGATGCTCTCAGTGAGCTTTTTGTGATTCGCAATAAGGATCCTCCAAAGAAGTTGTGTAGAGAATGTAGAGGGTCCCATGGATGGTAGTCTCAGAAATGTCGGAGGGCGAAAAGGGTCTTGATAGAAGCAGTAAGGTCTAAGAGTCCTGAGAGGATTGGGGTGGCTAGGAAGACTTATAAAAATGCCATTAATAATGCCAAAAAAGAGTGGGATGACCAGTTTTGGTTAGACCTGAAAGAGGCTACTGCCGGGAGGGACCCGAGGGTTTTTGGAATCTAGTTAGGTAAACAAATAGGCCGGTCGACTCCTTGCTAACTCGCAATATTCCGTAGGAGGCATGGTTCAACCACTTCTCTAAACTTTACTCCTCCTCCCAGGCCGACTTCGGCGGGTTGTTTGTCCTGCCTCCAATGAGTCCAGCTGAGTTTAGTGAAATCCAATCCTTTACACCAAAGGAGGTGGAGAGGGTAATTTCTTCTCTAGTACTCCACAAAGCATCGGGTCCGGATGGGGTACCCGGGGATTTGTTTTGTTTAAATTTAACTGAATGGGGGCTACTCATCTCTTCATTACTCAATGCTTCCTATTGTGGTGCAGTCCTTCCTGATTCATGGATGGGTGCTGAGGTCGTTCCTATCTTTAAGAAGGGGGATAGGGATGACCCTGCCAATTATAGGCCTATAAGCCTAATCGATTCTTCCCAGAAGGTGGCAGGGAAGTTGGTTCTGAGGAGAGTACTCCAGTGGATGGAGGATAATAAAATTCTTTCAGATCTGCAAGCTGGGTTTAGGTCGGGTACTGAGACCATTGAGCAAACCTTCAGACTGATGCTTCTGTATTGGAAAGTGGTCATCTTGGGTAAAGGCAGCTTATATCTCGCCTTTATTGATCTACGGACGGCGTTTGATCTTGTCCCCCGGAGCCACTTGTGGAAGGTTCTGCTTGATTTGGGAATGCCCATTTATCTATTATCTTTGGTGATTAAGCTCCATTCGGGGAACTTTGCCCGGGTGAGGTGGGGTAAGCAGGGTGAGAAGACAGCAAAAATACCGGTAAATAGGGGTGTCCGCCAGGGATGCGTGCTCGCCCCCACTTTGTTTTCATTGTACGTGAACGGAATGGTGGAACATCTTCTGGAAAATCCGTCCGACTCACCATCCCTGGTGGGCAGGAGAGTTCCTACCCTACTCTTCGCCGATGACACCCTGCTCATTTCTAAGTCGCGTATGGGCTTACAAACTCTCCTCAACAGTTTTCAACTCTTTTGTGAGAAAAGGGGCCTTCAAATTAATACAGATAAAACCAAATATTCGATCCTCAATCCTCCGAAAAAGCTTGGGAAACCACCATTATTAAATTGGGTACATTTGGAAAGGGTTAAAGAATTTGAATTTTTGGGCATCCGTTTGTCTGACACCATGAGGTGGTCAGCACACCTTCAAAAGATGTTGTTGAGCCATAAAAGGGTGGTAGGGGCTCTTCTTAAAGAGCAGCGCTCATCTTCCTTTAAACCTATAGCTCCTGTATTGGACATTTATTCAGCCAGAGGGGTTAGTGGGGCCCTGTACGGCGTTGAGCTATGGGGTTCAGGGGAATGTTGACCAGTTAGCATGCTCAGAATCCAAATTTCTGAAAGATTTACTTTCCCTCCCTTAAAGTACCCCAACCTTACCACTATTTTTGGATTTGGGATGTCGCCCCATCAAAGACCAGGCAAGGCTGCACCCTCTGCTTCTCTGGGCTCGCCTCTGGAGAGTCTCAGAACTTTCTAGTTATGCAGATGGTCTTAGGGAGATATTAGAACTGCCTGGATGATCAAAGATTGGGTGGCTGCGGGATGTAAAATTACTGCTTGGGGAGTTAGGGCTTTGGGAGTCATGGTATTCTAGGACTGCCCCGCCTAAATCAACCCTGAAGAGGATTTATTGGGACTGGCTGTCGGGGAAGAGAATCTCGAACCCCGATCTTTGTAGATCCTCAAGGGACTTTATCTTGGTAAAGGATGTGTTTTCTCGGGAACCCTATCTGGATGAAATATCAAAATCCAGAGACAGGGCCCTGTTTATTAAATTTAGATTGGGTATTTTACCAGTGAGAGAATTGACATCGACCTGGAAAATCCCGGTGCAAACCATTTCCACATGTGCCTTTTGCCCCCAGAGGACTGAGTCGGTTCCTCATATACTTTTTAAATGTCCTGCTTATAAAGCCCCTAGAATTAGATGGCTAAAGCCTATTTGCAGGGATTTGGGTACAATGTATTGTATGGTAGCCCTGAGAATTTTAAAGCACGATACTAGGCCCTTATTAGTGTGTGGCATTGCCAAATTTTTAAGTTGGGCCTGGGTGATCAGATCAAGAAGGCTTAAATTAATTATTTAATCTGAGTTATTAATTGCGTCTGTTTTAGCTAATTTATAAATGTTATCTTTTTATGGAATTATTAAAGAATGTACTGTTTTGAATCTTTTATATTGTATTTACTGCTTTTGAAGATTTGATTATCGAAATAAAGCCCTTTTGACTGACTGACTGACTGACAATTAATGGGAACTAGGTCCAACAGCAATGTAATTGGCAGTATGGGTAAACTGTGGGGGACTAATGGTTCAAATAAAGGGTACAGGTAAGCAAAAAATCAGATTGCTAACATGGAACACGAATGGGCTAAGGTCTAGGAGAAGACAGAACATAGGGCTGGATTATGATGGCAGTGGGCCTGCCACCAACAGACCATCGGTGGCAGTCCAACCACCATCGCAAGCAAGTTTTACGCCCGCCATATTTGAATGGTGGGCTGCTTTTATCAGCGGTCGGAAAGACTGACTTCCACGGATACGACGGTCCATCGGAGGTGGAGTAATGCCTACAATGGTGGCAGGCACCACTGTAGGCATTACGATGTTCCTTTCCACCGACCCTATCATGGAGGTTAAACTGCAATAAAAAGGCTGGCAGAAAGGGACATTGGGGATCCCTGGTGGGCCCCCTTACTCCCTGTCCCTAAACTCAGGACCTAGGGGGCACCTCTGGTGCCCCCTTAAATATCCCTGAACCATGTGGCAGGCATTGCATGGTGCCTGCCACTTAGTTCAAGGATATGGGCATTGTCCTTTCTTTTTGCATTACGATGGGTGCTGCAGTCAGCGCTGTTGAGTGCTGCGCTGTTTTCAAAGCAAAAATGGATGGATCAATCCATGGCCTCTGACCAAGACAAATGCTCTAAGGCAGTGGCAATTTTTGTACAGAAAGGGGCTTATGTAGATCTGGGGCCGTATTAGAGAGGGTGCTTAGGGGGCGCAATGGGAGTTTGTGCGCGCTTTGTGCCCCCACGGGGCACCTTGGTATTATAGAAGGGGACGCAGGTGCTTGTGCATTCCCTTCTACAATAACGCTAGTGCTGGCACACTTAAAGAGGGCATTCTCGCATTTGCATAGGGGCGTGCCCTATGCATATGCAGGAATTCCTTTAACTCAGAGTCAAAGTAGCCCTCAGGAGGCTCACTGACAGTATGCCAATTAAAAGGCGGTGCACTGTCCGTATGCCTCCTGACAGCAGCCCTCTGCAGGGGGTAAAAGGGTCCCATGGACCCCCTAAACATCCTCTTACAGGCAGGAGCAGTCCCTGACTGCACCCGCCTGCAAGGTGATCTCTAATCCCCTTTGAAAGTGCCGGTGAGTGCCGCCTGCGCTGTGAAAACACGGAACGGCTGCTCCGTGTTTTTACATAAATGCAGTGCTGCCAGGGCCATATATATATTTTTTTTTAAGTTTGAGTTTATTTGAGAAATAAAAAAGTCAGAGGGGGAGGGGGAGTGAAGAAACAGGACAAGGGATATGAGAACAGTATACATCATACAGGAAAAGTAATTGCAATTGCAAAGGGAGAATGTACAAAAAAGAATTATCAATAGGAATAAAATCACAGAAGCAGAGAAATCAATGAAAAAACTATACAGCAAGCATAATAATTTAAAAGCAGGATAAAAAAAAAATAAGCTAAAAATACAATAACATAATAAGAAAAGGTACTTATGAGGAAAAAGACAATGGGGACATCAAGGCGGTTTGCGTACTTCAGTGGAAGCAGGGTCTGGGGAAGTATTGGCGGGAACAGATGAGGAAAGATAATTTACCAGGGGAAGCCAAAGTAAGTCCCGTTTGATTGCCAGGGAGATGAGGGAAACATAATTAGTATCAAAGCGGTGATGAAAACAGACTGCATTCCACCAAGAGCAGTATGAAACATTGGCAGCCTGCTTCCAGTTAGAAGTAATGGTATGGAAAGCCACAGCTATCAGGAGGTCCATGAGGAGAAATGATGGGAAGGAAGGGGAAGATCAAGGGAGAGAGAACCCAAGAAAATGCGTGAAGGAGAAAAGGGTGCTTGGAGATGGAGAATGCGTTGGATTTGAGTCCAAACTGAGTTCCAAAACAGGGAGATAGGAGGACATTCAAATAGCATGTGTTTTAAATCAGCAGAAGGGGAAGGGCATGACCAGCAAATAGAGAAGGGCGGCAGATGAAAAAGATGACAAAATAAGCGGAGTAAATAAAATTCTATTATATATGAAATAGAGAGTTTGGGTAGAATAAGCAGCTCTAGAGGCCTTATGAAGTTTAGTCCAAATTCTATCCCAGAGAGGAATAGGCCAATCTTGAGAAAAATCGGATTCCCAGGCAAGTTCAACTTTAGTTTTTGATCTATCGGCATTAGCGCGGAGAGAATTATAAAGAGAAGATGCAGAAGGAGAAGAGTCTATTATTGAGGATGTAGGTCTAAGGGCAATGGGGGTGTCATTAGAGAGAGGTAACGACTGAAGATGAAGAGTAAGAACCGGATACAATGAATTATATTGCGACCGAGCGCTGGAAGGTAAAGAGAATTGAGATTGGAGAATTGAAAAGGAGAGGAGAGAGTCATGAGAAAGAAGCTGAGAGATCCAACATAGACCACGAGAATGTCAGCTTTTCCAGAAAACAGTACGATTGCGAATTTTGAGCTTTGTGTTGTACCAGATAGGCTGTTCATGGAATGAAAGACAGGAAGGGTAAGACGAAGGCAGGAAAAAAATAAGTTTATGAGAATGAGAGACGATAGGATTACTAAGAAGAAGCAGTTTAGAAGTGAAAGATGAAAGTTCGCGGAAATTGAAGGGAGAAAAAAAAGAGGATTCCATAAGTAGCCAGATGGGAGGGTGAAAAGGAAGGTCGGGTGAAATCCAGTGAGCCGATTGTTTGAGAGAGAAGGCGCAATGATAAACTCGAAAATCAAGAAAATGAACGCCGGCTTGAGACTTATCTTTCCGAAGAGAAGCGAGGGCTATACGGGAACGCTTACCGTTCCATAAAAATTTTAATAATAAGGAATCAATGCGTTTGAAATAAAAATCTGGAATACGCATCGGGATCATTGAGATAGTATAAAGAAGAATGGAAGAGAGCATCTTTTTTATAGAACTTAGTCGACCCCACCAAGATAAAAAGATTCCAGCGAGTGATGGACTCTTCCAATGTCTTAGAAATGTAGTCGAAGTTAATTTTAAGTGTGTCGGATAAGAGAGGGTTCAAACCAAACACCTAGACATTTGATTTTGGTGGGTTGCCAAGAGAAACCAGATTGGGAGAAAATATGTTTTTGACACAAAGGATTCAAAGGAAGGATTTCGCATTTGTCAATGTTTAAACGATAACCAGATGCCGCGGAAAAGGAGGAAACCCGTTGAAGGAAAGGAGGAAGAGAGGAGAGAGGATCAGAACAACAAAAGAGAATATCGTCCCCGTAAACCGAGAGTTTAACTTGACGAGAGCGAAAATGAAAGTCAGAAATGTTATCATCCTGGTGGATTTTAGTTAGAAAGGGTTCTAGGACTAGAACAAATAGTAAAGGGGATAGTGGGCATCCTTGCCGAACCCCTCGTTGGAGAGAGAAATAATCCGAACTCTTACCATTGACAAAAATGGAGGCTTGAGGGCCAGAATAAAGTAAGGAAGGAAACAATAGAAATGAACTTAAGGGGGAGACCAACCCATCGAAGAGCTTGAAACATAAAGTCCCAGCCAATCCTGTCAAAAGCCTTTTCAGCTTCTAGGGAAATAGCGGCTAACAGAGTTTCCAAAGAAGCTGCCTTGTGAAGGATATTGAAAAAGACACGAGAATTATCGGAGGAAAGGCGTCCTTTAATATAACCCGATTGTTTGGGTCCAATTAAATCTGGTAGAAGGGGATTCAAACGTGAAGCTAAAATCTTGGCTAAAATTTTATAATCCGTGTTAACTAAAGAGATAGGTCGGTAATTCATACAGTGGGAATGATCTTTGTCTTCTTTAGGAATCAAGCATATCAAGGCCAGTTGAAAAGAGCCGCTTGACGAACCAGCTTGAAGAAAGGATTGGAATAAAAGTAAGAGTTTTGGTAAGAAGAGAGAAGCAAAGTGTTTATAAAATTCGATTGTAAATCCATCTGGACCAGGGGCTTTACCCTGATGCAACTTAGAAACCGCATGGGAGATTTCAGAGAGTGAAATGTCTAAATCGAGAGCATGAAAGTTCACATGGGAGGAAGGAGGAGAGGGAAGAGAATGAAAATAAGAAAGAAGGTCCTCCGAACTGGGAACTTGTTCTGGGGTGTAAAGTGTCTTGTAGAAAGTTACAAATTCGTTAAGAATTTCCGCATCTTTAAAACAAGATGCATCCGAGGAAGTTTTAATTAAGTCAATCTTAGTAATCTTTCCTAATCTTCAAATAATTAGCAAGAAGTTTTCCCATTTTGTTCCCACCTCCATAGTAACGGGAGTTACATTTCAATAGAAGATTAGAGGCAGCTTCAGTTGTGAATTTATTAAAAGAAATGTTGGCATCAATCAGTTCTTTAAGGGAAGATTGTGAATTCAAAGAATGATAGGCAAGTTCCAAACGTTTGGTATCGGCGAGTATTTGAGCTGATGTTGCCTCTCTAAGCCTCTTCTTCCGCGAGACATAACTTATGATAAAACCCCTAGAGGTTGTTTTGAAAGAATCCCAAACCATGACAAAAGATGATTCAGGGGTATGATTAAGTAAGAAAAATTCTGTGGCAAAAGTAGTGAACTCAGAGCAAAAAATGGGATTGAGAAGTAAAGTGTTATTGAATCTCCATCTGCCAGAGTGGGGAGAAAAAGGGAGAAGATCAATGTCTACGAGGAGAGGGGCATGGTCAGAAATTAAAATGGATCCTATGTCAGAGCGATTGGCGTGTTGGGTCAAGGATTTACTGAGAAAAATGTGGTCAATGCGGGATTGGGAGTGATGGAAAGGAGAAAAGAAACTGTATTCTCTGAGATCAGGATTACATAATCTCCAGATATCGACTAGTGCATTATTCTGAATTGTTTCAGTAAATTGGGAATGCATCCTGAAAGGGACAATTTTAACTTTCGAGTGACGATCGAGGAATAGGTCCATAATTTGATTACAGTCACCGCCAAATATAATGTAATCCTCAGAGAGAGAAGCTAACTTATCAGAAATGGAGGGCCACAAGGATTTATCAATTCCAGTAGGAGCATAAACATTAAAGATCACAATAAGAATATTATCAATAAGAAGTTTAACAATGACCCATCGACCATTAACATCACAGAAGTAAAGAGTAATGCAGAGGGAGTGATACAAATGAAGAGGAGGGAAAAAGAGAAGAAGAGGAAGGAAAGAAAGAAAGATAGGAACAATGGGAGAAGGAATAAAGAGAGATACAGATGAGAACAAAAAGACAGTACAAGTCTGAAACAGATGACTGAGGAACATACTTACGAAAAACAATACGTCGAAAATGAGACGAGGGTGGTGGGGTCGAGGGACAACGACGAGATCAAGAGCGAACAGCGACCTCCATTTCTGCAACTCCAAAGAAAGCAATAAACAGACACAAAAGGATATTCAGGGTGATAAGGGACGTGAAGACATCTGTATGGAGGAAAGAAAAAGATGAGAATTTACCAGGAATAAAAGAGAACAAGAGGATGATGATACAACAATTTAGACAAAGGATGTAGACAACCAAATGAGACAACAGCAATCAGAGTAACAAGTAAGCATGGGCGAATTTTGCGAATCTGGCGTTCGCGAATTTGCGTATTTGTGAACTCGCAATCCGCAAAATCCACGAACTCTCGCAAATTTGCGGATTTTTTTTTGTGTTCGCAAGGGTTTCTGTCCGTGCGTGAGGGTTTTGTACCAGTTCGCATTTGCGAACGTACTTGTCGGCTCGCAACGGTCACGACTTTGTTGTTTCTACGTCTGGTTCATCATCACCGGTTCACAGCACCCTCTGTTTCACCACTGCCACCCTCTGATTCACCCATGCCACCCTCTGGTACATCACTGCCACCCTCTGATTCATCACTGTAGATTATGGGGGGGAAAAGCAAGCACACCTGCCCGGCTTCAACTGACATGAATTAATTTGGGGTTGATTAATGTGTCACTGAATTTAAACTTCCTGTCTGGTACCTGCTTCCTTATCTGTAATTTGCTTTCTGTTGCAGTGCAATTTTTTTCCCAGTGCCTTTGTGGCCTACTTGTAGCTATTCTATGAGCCTGCTGTGAGGGTCAGTGCAGGGTCATAGAATAGTTGCAAGTAGGCAACTGAACTCTGGAGGGGCCCCTCAGGAAGCACTACAGGGAATGGTTACTAATGATGAGTTTGAACTTTTGCACCTGCTGAGTGCTTTCAGTTTTGCAAAACTCGTTTTTCTGCAGAACAGCAACTGTACGTAGGCAACTGAACTCTGGAGGGGCCCCTCAGGAAGCACTACAGGGAATGGTTACTAATGATGCGTGAACTTTTGCACCTGCTGAGTGCTTTCAGTTTTGCAAAACTCGTTTTTCTGCAGAACAGCAACTGTAATGCCCCAAACAAACTTACTTGTGAAAGTTGATTTCTAATCCAAAAGTGATCCAAAGAAAGTCAAAAAGGCCTCAAATCCAAAAAAGTGCAGGCAAATGTCCACCTGAGGAGTTATTCTGATAACAATCATCATTTTCAGAAGGTTTATGCTGCTTGCTGGTGGATTTCTTGTGCAGAATTGCAAATTTTGTAATTTCGTGAGTGCGAGATTGTTACTGCCCGCCGCATCTACATCTTTGCAATTGCGAACTCTCGCGATGCGTCGCCAAACTCCCGCGTGATCCCGCGGCAAGATCCAAAATGGCGCAGCACTCGCAAAATATTGAGAAAAACAACTCGGCAAATGCTGAATGACGGTAAGTGAACGCCGCACGCTGCAATATTGCATCACCAAGCAAAAAAATCTGCTGCGTGCGAATTTGCGGATTTTCGGTAAATTTGCGAGAGTTCGCAGATTGCGAATTTACCGAAAATCCGCAAAATCCGCGAGTGGAACGGATTTTCAGCCCATGCTTAGTAACAAGTAGAGAACAGCATTAACATGACAAGAAAGCCAGCAAAATGCATTAAACAGGTCTAGTAACTTCCATGGCCTCGGCACCATGCCGCCGAAGAAAAGCTTGCAGGACTGCAGGATCATCATAAGTGGTAGTTTTATCCTTGTAGGTCACCTTAAAAAGACACTGATGAAGAAGGCCATATCTAGCATTTAGGGCCCTCAGTTGAGGGCGCAAGTCCAGAAATTTCTTTTGTTGATCTACTGTGGCTTTAGAAACATCCTGCGATAGATAAAGGCGATGGCCTTCCCACATGATTTGTTTCTTGAGTTTGGCGGCTGATAGAACCTGCAAAAGGTCAGTGTATTGAAGAAACAACATGATGACCCCTCTAGGTTTAGTAGAAATCTTTGGACCAAGGCGATGGGCTCTCTGGATGTTGACAGAGGCTAGTGCAGGAGTGTCTAGAATTTTTGGGAGGAAAGACTGGAAGAAAGTGGTAGGGTTAAACCCTTCAACAAGTTCAGGAAGTCCGTATAAGCGGAGGTTATTTCTATGATTCCTGTTTTCTAAATCCTCCGTCTGTTTCTTGAGAAAAAGTATCTCTGCCTCCACTGAGGTTATGTGAGAACAAGAAGACTGAAGAGAGTCAGTAGATTGTTCCAGGATGAGAATTCGTGAGTCTAAGGAGGTTCACTTGTCCTGCATAATTTGTAAAGTTTTGGTGGTAACTTCCATAAAAGGCTTAAGAGCGCGCAACTCCTCTAGAATACGATCCATGGAAGAAGCAGAGGAAGAACCCCCAGGGGACGGAGGATCCTTCTTGAGACGCTTGGAGGAAGCCAAGATTGACAGAGTCTTGCCACCATTATTAGATTTAGGAATGGCACAATGCATTGTAGTAGACTTAGAAACTGCGCCGTCCTCCATATCTTGAATGGGTGAATCCGAATCCGAACAAGCGGGCACTGTTGAGACTGTGGAGAGTTTTAAATTGTGAAGTTTCCCCATGAAAGGATCTAGTCAGGAATTGGTGAAAGTAGAGAGCCTGTTCAACACTATTAAGCAATACGTCCACAATAGAGGGACATTAAAGGAAATACAAAAAATGATGATGAAAAAACATGGAGAACAGCTTGAAGAAAAAGGCTGGAGTAGGAACAACCAGGTAAACAACACTATGGTGATAACCATTCAATGAGGCATTCAACATACCCCTCGGCTACATCCCAAATGATTTGTGCAGGGAAAGCCACTGTAATCCAAGTTGTTGCAAGAAAAGTCTCTGAAAGTCCCAAAGTATGAAGAGGAAAGAAGCGCTGGTGTCATTAATCATTCATTCAGAGTCAGGAAAAAACAGCATGCCCATGGGAACAGGGCCACATGAAGGCCATGAAAAGTGACAAAAAGGCATTGAATGAGGTGCACTGACGAAACAAAATGGCGGCCGGGGCCAGCAGATGAAAAATCATCAAGGAAATAGGCAAGGAGTGCTTGAAAAATTGAACATGAAGAGAGCGCATGGCTCAGTTGTCATAAGAAAACATCACTAGGAGCTCAATGCAAGACCTAAAGGCATGCAGGCAGTCAGAAGAAAAAGTCATAGTTGGAGGCAGAGAGTGAGTAGCACCGAAAATGGCGGCTTAAGCAATGAGCTCCGATTTGCGGCAAAAATGGGCTGAATGGAACCTCCACAAGGAAGCACACAGCATGAAGGACCCAACGCTGGTTAAAAGAAGGGTGCCCACACGTTCAGGAAGCTGGTGTGCAATCTTGAAAGATGCGGACACTTCATAGCTCGAAGTGCGCAGCGAACCTAAAATGGCGGCCGGGACCGAGTCCCCCGAACCACGGCGAGCAAAGTCTTCCAAGTCGCTCGGAATTGGGAGAAAATGAGGGCGCTGGGCTCACCTCATGTTCCCATCTCCAGCGGAATGCGTGGAAAGGCTGGACCTTCTCTGGAACCGCCAAAAGTTGTGAAATTGCGGAGGTCGGCGTCGGAGCTCCGGACCTACGTCGCCATTCCCGCTGACGCGCAAGCCACGCCCCCGCATACACCATATTGATGTGCATTATCACTGTTTGCGCCTGGCGCACATTCAGAAAAGTGCGCCCGGGTGCAAAGAGTGATAACGTGTAATACAGCCCCAGGTTGGGTTTAGACCTGACTGCTTTGGCAGATGGATTGTGGGACAAATGAAATACAGTTTTCTATGCACCGATTTTATGGCCTGAACTCAGAGGATCCCTCACACCTTTCAAAACTGGAATGTAACCTTTTGGAGGTTCCCCTGCCAATAATCTTAGGAGGGCATTTCAATATGCTATTGGATGTAAATCTGGATAGATCCACTAGGAAGGACAGCATCAATATCCCTAGGGTCAGTCAGGTCTTGAAAAGCATGTTGCAGGATATTGGCCAAGTGGATGTATGGCAATGTAGAATAGAACAGCAGAGAGGGTACACTTTCCACTGTGTAAAGTATGCCCCTTTCTCTAGGCTGGACAATTTCTTTTTAGACAATGCTATGGTGGAGGGAGTTAGAGGGAACATACATATACCAGGATGCCTTTCAGATCATTCAGCTGTCACAGTGCTGATAGAACTTCCCATTTAAGGACAACATTCCAGATGGATGGTTAACCAGGCACCCCTCTCAGGCACCGCCACTGGGAAGACTTTGGAAAAGGCCAGGCAGGCCTTGTTCATGAATAATGTTAGATCTGCCCAAACTAGCTATAGTCTGGGATACTTTTTTTCGGGGGCTCCTGCACAGCCAGTCTGCATTTAAAACAAGATGGCTAGAGAGGAGCTAAGATCCCTTGAGCGAGAAATAAGTCAGTTGGAGGGGCTTCTACAAGTGCAGACCTCTAGGGCAGAGCAGGGGAAAACCCTTGAGAGATTCGGAGGAGGCTTGGAGCAGTTATTAAATGAAGCTCAAAGGGAAGTTTATGGAGAAAAGCTTTTTGAATATGGGATTGTTGGCTTGAAAAGGGAGAGTGGACTGAACCAGAAATTCCATTAAGCATTGGTTGTCAACTTCCAGGGAGAAGTTACTGAGAGGTCGGGTGAAATGGAGGATCACTTACTAGCTCTCTTTACTTCTCTTTACAAAGAGGAGGTTAAGCCAGATTTTGGAAGGCTTGGGAGTTGACTGAAAGATGAGGGACTCCTGGGGCTCACGGATCTGGGGCAGAATGCTTTGGTGTCTAAGATCAATGAAACAAATATTTGGAAACATCTGAAACCCGCAAAAAATGCAAAGTCAGCATGCCTGAATGCCATCCGATTGAGATATATAAAATGCTGATGGGGGTGATCATTCAAACATGGGGCGAGTTAATTCATGCTATTCACTTGGGGGGGTGCCCAGATTCCGGAATCATGGAAGGAAGCCACCTCAGTGCAGATTCTGAGCCGACAGAGCGTCCCAAAAAGGGGTATTTACATAGGCTGATCTCATTATCTAACGCCGATTATAGAGTGTTTACCATGATTCTCACAAGCAGGATAGGTTCCCTAGCCCTCCAACGAATACACCCTGACCAGAAAGGTTTTGTTCCCAAGCGGCAGATCCATGAGGTCATACAACAGGTTATCGTCACTGCTCTTGCTCATGCCACTCCTTTGGCTGTATTCATAGTGAATGCAGCCAATGCCTTTGATAGAGTTTGTTGGAAGTACTTGTGGGAGGTTTTGGAGGCATTGAAGTTCAGTCTGAATTTCATCTCTCCTCTACAAAAGCATCTCTTTACTTAACTCCGCTGCCAACAAAGGTTTATTTCCTCTAATTGTGCTCCTTTTATATTGTGCAAATAGTGAGCAATAGAACATTATTCTCTAGCAGTAAAAACATAGGTAGACAGCAAGAACAGTAAAGCCTGACTAACCTAAAGGTAAACCATCCCACCTCTGATGCCAGGTGTTGCAAAAGAAGTGCATGGACTCACAAAGGCCAAGTACAAGTCACAGCTACAAACCCATGGTGTCAGCTATATTGCGCCCATGATGGTATAGCTGTGGGGGGACAGCCAGGGTGTGACTAGACAGTTCTGCCATGTTTATGTCCATGGCACTGCCTTCTAAGTAGCAAAGGTTTTTGGAAGGAACAAAAAGAAGCTGCCACAAATAAAATGCACTATTGTACTTCAACATTCTGCTGAAAAATTCATATGCAGCTAATTTAATAGGCAGCTATTTCAAAAGCACTGGAAGAGACTGTATTTTTGAATATCACAGAAAGCTATGATGTCAACATTTTGGCTGTTGTATTTGAAGTTAAGTTCCCTAGTACAATAATCAGTGTGAATGCAGCTGTACTCCATACAATTTATACAGCTGAAGGTATCTGCACTACAAACTCAACAATCAGCACGTAATTCATCTCCTTCAAAGGGAAAAAGCTACTCCATCTACTATTGAGAAAGGCCTGAAGTCTCAAGCTAAATGGGAAATCAGTAAATAAAATGATCAGTGAAGCCATAAGATGAGAGCTTCTGTTAATGAATTCAGTTTAGGGACATGAGTGGCCAACTGCCACTTTAAATTCTCTTTGAGATGTTTATATTGTGTAATCCTTCATTACTGTTTTTGAAGCTGAGCTTAAATAGGATCAGATGGCTGTTCACTCTCACCTGTCAAAAATGATTAAGACTAGTAAGGAGTTGAAATGAATTATGCTGCAAGACTTGCAGAGATTAAAGACTTTTTACCCGCGTAGGTTTGGGCCTGTTTGTATGCTAAAGGAGGAGTACATGTTTCGTTTGGAAAATATTGGTGACAGATGCACTCTGACTGGCTTGACCCGAGAGGGTGGACATCCCTAGCGTTGCATGATTTTGGATGCATGTTTCAAAGGAATACCCGCTGGCTGTATATTAGGATGAGGATAGAGTCTGGTTGGAAGGACCACTGCTGAGAGGTCCGCCTGCTTGGAAACCTCTTTTGAACAGTAAGGGTTTGTGGAAACATTGGACCCATGCACGCCATGCAGATAGAAACTTGACTGCTCTCATTAGCAGAAGGGTCTAGAATTATTTGCATATGGTTAGGTGCAAGCTGGGTTGGCATAGAGAGCAAAAGAATGATGGATTAACCCCAGATCTCTTGACTGGGTGTGAGTGGTTGAAAATGTCAGCAACCCGTCTATCATTTGGTTGTGTTTGCTATGTTTGCTATAAGTGGCCAAGGGTATGCCCAGATTTGGTTCCCATGCTCTCCATGCCACTGGAGTCAAGCTAACCTTACTGATTAGGAATGATACCCTAAAACCGGTTCAAGGATGCGTGTTTCCTGTCTAGTCCGCATTCTGTCCTTCAATTGTTCTTTTGGATTTTTCACCCCAAGTGGGATGGGTATTCCCAGACATGGGTTCCGCGCTCTCCATGCCACTGGAGTCAAGCTAGCCTGGCTGATGAGGAGTGAGACCCCAAATCCAGTCCCAGGTTGCTTGTTTCTGATTCGGGGAGGGCCTGGACTGGCAGATTCAGCTGGACTGTTCCCCATGAAAAGCAGGGTCAAGACTGATTTGTATATGGCTGTGTTAAGACTGGAATGGCATTAGGAGCAAAGAAACAATAGATTTAGGCCCAGAGCTCTGGACGTGGGCGAATGTTTGACATTGTTCAGCATTCTGTCCATCAATTGTTCTTTTTTAACAGATGCTGCCCCAAAGTCATTACACTCTATTAGTAGCTTTGATGTATATTCCCCATTTATTAATGCTGGCCGTAAGTTTTATGTTTTTTACAGTTAGTAACTTTAGACTCCTCAAAACCCACAAGGCAGCCCAGGAAACCAAGAATGCCACATTACGGGGTGTGGTTTGGCAGCCTATCATGGCGAACGTGCCCTAGAGGAGCTCCATCTGCCTGAGCCAAGATTCGCTGTTATCTGTCATCGTTCCTGACCCCAGTTCTCCAAAATTGCATGGAGGCTAGAGGAGAGGACATTGGACACTGTGGGAGCAGATTTCTCCGCCCTACCTACCCCAGTTGTGGTTTGGCGCTCATGTGTGGGCAGCTGGCGAGGAGGTTGCCCGAGGAGCTGAAGAGAGTCATGCCCGCCGGCCCTGCCTACATAAGAAGGGCCCTCAACCACTCCATTTACATGCTCTCCTGTGGCAAGGTCCCTGACAGAGGAAGGGAAGCATCAGCCCTGATTCTGCTGCGGCGGGCCACCCGGGGGCCCTGGTGACAATGGGACCATCGGTGTGAGGCATCTACACATAGGTAGGGATCCATCCCTGTCCCCTGGGCCTGCTGGTGTTCGCGACGGTCTGAGGGGCGCTGTTCTACAGCGTGGATTCTTCCCCCACTCCCTCCTCTATTGATGGGGCTTGGGGTGCCTCCGGGGACAGAATCGAAACAGAACAGGGCCGAGTCTTGGCTGCTAGTGATGGTAAATTTAAATTGTAAATTGTTGTGTCTTATAAAGCGCACTGCTACCCGGAGGCCTCGTAGCGCTATAGACCGCTGGGGAACCCGTCCTGGCTTTCCCTGTGAGATAGTCCCTCCTGGGGGTCTCCAAGGTGAAACCAGGCATCCCCGGCGTTTGTGTGGGGCCGTTGTGGAGATGAGGCAAGCTAATGCCCAGAGTTGCCGAGTGTGCTCCCTGGTCGGAGTAGGCACCGATGCGAGAATTATCAGTCCGCTGATCCTGGTCCAAGACCCTGCCGCGTCGGGAATCGAACCCTGGTCCCGGGCCGTTCTCTGCACTCGGGTCTGCCGCCTCTAACCAGTGAGCCACACCTCTCCACTGTTGGGCCTGTGTATCCGCGGCCTCTTAGCGGGGTCGGATGGCAGTCGGCCTCCCATCTGGGCTTCGAACATGAGAAAGAGCCCCCCTGTGTGGCCATCATGGATGATGCGAGTGCTTGCGGGCCCTAGGGGATACTATCCAGAAGGGGTCACGCGGGTCTGCAAGAACCAATTCGTATGAGCACCAGAGACTTTAAACCACACACCGGGTGGCTCTGGCTGCGTGCCTGGTTTGACTGGGGCCCCATAATTGCTGCCATACTTAGAGAGCCCCCTCTTTGGCATACGTTGGGCTGCACAACAAAGTACTTTGCATTGGCAATAGGACCGGTGAGACATGCCCTTGGCCACGGAGTCCCGACGAACAGCTACCTAAGTGGCTTTCGGGTCGTGAGTCCAGTGAGTCCGGTCCCGTTAGGGGCTCCACTTGACTGGCCTCCCCAGGCGGCAGAAGGCCAGGTTCTGTGAGACTCTGCCTGGAACCCCGCCCCGGCGAAGATTGTGGTGACCAAAAGGGGAGTTCTAAGCTCCTGTTCTAGAGAGTGATATCCCGTGAACTTGACCCAGCAGCACTGTGGAAGAGGGAGTTTGATCACCACGCACCTGCACGCTACCTCCCGTTATACCCACACCTCCCCTCCATCATGGGCAAGGAAAAGTCCAGAGAGGTTGCCTCAAACAGAGCACTTTGGACCAATACACTACTATGGGTCAGGGAGGAGAGGGATCGGGGGGTCGGTTCCCCGACAATGCCGCTCTACTGGCAGCAATTACCCAGTTGCGAGCTGCACTCGAGGCACAGATAGGCACCATGTAGTCTGAAGTTTCCCTCCTGCACCAAGATCTCCTCAAGGCAGTGGACAGGTTCAGACACCGAAACCCGGTTCTTAACGATGTAGGACACAGAGTCTTCCCTTCAGAAGAAAGTAAAACAAGCTTACAGTCATGACACAAGAATTGGCATTGTGTGTTGAAGACGCCGATGGCAGGGCAAGGCATAATACCATATGTCTGGTTGGTTTCCCGGAGGGATGCGAGGGCACTTCGATAGAGAATTTCCTCACAGTTGGCTAAAATCCCTGCTGCCTATGTCCACCTGCTTCGTGGTCGAAGGAGCCCATTGGACCCTGACTAAGAAGCCCCCCGCTCAGTGATCGACCGCGACTTGTGATCGCCAAACTCCTTAATTACGCAGATCCGGACACCATACTACTGTTTGCAAGAACCCATAAGGATCAAATGCTCTTCAATTCACATGAGATCATGGTATTACCTGACTATAGTCGGCTGGTGCAGCAGCAGTACCAATCCTTCGTGGCTGTGAAGCGTAGACTCCGGGAGTTGAACGTGCCTTACATGCTGTTGTACCCAGCCAGGGTGAAGGTAGTTTACAACTCCAAACCTTACTTTTTTGATTCCCCAGAGGCGGTGTTCTCCTGGGCTGATGAAAAGACACACCGTAAGCCACACTCACTACCACTGGTGAACTCAGACTCTTCCCAGGGCTCGTACAGATGCAGACAGAACAGAGGCAACTCGAGGCGGCGACACAGATCTTGTTCTAACTGGAGTGCTCAAACTCAAGACGAGGTGGCTGAGAGATCCAAGACAAACAGGACTTGGAGTCATGGAGCTCGGCCTGATGCATGCGTATGTATGGTTCGCAATGCAATAACTGGGGTCCAACACAATGGCTCTTGGTCAAGAACGGATCGTCCACACCCCAAGACATTTGATGTTATGTTGTGTAATGTTTGGTCGGATGGGATTTTTTGGTGGAGCTCCCTGGGTCTCCCTTTTTGGGGCCCCAGCGAGGTTTCCACCGCGACAGGTTCTCCTTGTATCTGGAAGTATTGAGGAGGGGGTGGTCGGAGGGGGTTTGTTGGTTTTACCCTGTTTGTAAAGTTTTTGATACCAAACATGCAACAAAATCTTACATTGACAATATAGTAATTGCGGAAAATGACTATAAAGTAGCCAGACGACACAACAAATTTATAGTTCTCCGTTGGGAGAGCTGAACATTCTATTTTCAAAAGTTCAGGCACTCCTGAATAAAATTTAGCGGGGAGCTGTACTTCGCTTAGCAAAACGGTATGAAGCAGATAAACTCCTGCTTCGAGAGACCCACCTTATGGGCAACAAAACTCCATGCCACAGCAGGTTTGGATTTGCCACAGTGTACCATTCAGGGTTCACAGGCGGCGCTCGGGGCAGGGCAGTCCTTATACATCGCCGAGTACCATTCCTCATTTCTAAGCATTGGACATATTCCAGTGGGCGATACACAGTGGTCACTGGCACGGTGGTGGGGGAACAGATAACCATTGACAGCGTATATGCTCCGACTCCCCTGGGGCAAACGTTTGTAGACAAAATCACACAGCTATGGAGCAACCTCCCTGACGGTTTGACAATCCTAGGTCTGGAATGACGTTATGACACCCCAGGAAAGGTGGCGTGCTGCGGGACACAACACCCTTCCAGCCAAATCCAAATTGAACGTCTTGGCTCATGCATTGGGATGGTCAGACTCATGGCGGCCCTTTAACACCTCGACTTGTGGGTTCTCATATACATCGGTGGTACACGACACGCTTTCACGTCTGGGTTACATATTCCTCCCCATAGTTTAAAACTCAGGGTGTCACACACGTCCATTCTATCCAGGGGTCTGTCAGACCATTCGCCAGTTCAGCTTAAGCTGCACCTGAAAGTTCAATAGGCTCCATGCCGGTGGAGTATGTCCCCCTGGCTTCTCCGGTATTTTCGCTATCAGGAGGTTTTGCTGCAAGCCATCGCGGTGGAGAACCGGGCCTTATGGGCCTGGCGGCGCAGGGCATGCCTTAAATCCCCGAGTTCACCTGCCTTGTCGAACAGAGACGCGAGACACTCTGTTGAGCGTGGAAAACCACATTTATTAGCTGCAGCCAAGCACAGTTATCCCAGAAGTTACACGCAAGGTGGGTTCTGAGGAAACTGCCGCTTCAATCCGTGGCGCACAATCTTTTATAGGAAACACATTTACAGTGTTTACTCCTTACATATACAAAACGAACCAATAAGGAAAGTTGGAAAACAAGCTATCAGGTGTCTCAAATACGCCCCTCTCTCAGACCCCATGCGTTACCCCTTCCAACAAATTAATCAGTACTAGTACCAACAATCCAATTTGCAGGTGGCAGGACGTATTTGTGTGTCTCAAAGGATAGTTGTGTAACAGGAGAATGCAAGGAGAGAATAGCGAAGGCCAGTCGGATAAGATAATGTAAGGAAGGAATAGGAGAAGGCAAATAGTCGAGACGGGGATAAATCAGCCTAGACATGGATTAACGAACTCAGCCAGACCCTGACATCGGTTTCATAAACAAGGGCAAAAGAGTTACTCTTTAACAGAAAAGACACGCAGCAGCTGAGAAAAGCAAAAACACTCCGTCCGCCGTGCTGCCTGAGTGAGGGCAACACAAAATGGCGACGACACACAAAATGGCGGCTGAATATGGGACGAAGTCGGAAATCGAAGAACCTCAGACCCTCCTTTTACCATTACTCAGGCAAAACACCAGGGACTCAAGTTAGTCTGAGTCGATGTCAATGCCCATGAGGTCATCGAGCTGTTGCTGTAGCATCATTCTAATATTCTCTGTTTTCTGTGACACAGGCTTTGGGACACACATAGTGACACAAAGACCACAGATGGAAGGTCCACACTGTGCACAGAGACAGCAAGAGAAAATGATGGCCAAGACCATTCCAAGGAATGTTAGTATCTTCCATCCCCATGTGGACAGTAGTCCCCAAAACCATTCCCATCACAGACCAATCTCCAGTGTCCTGATGTATAGACTCAGAGATGATATGCAACTTGGAGATAGCTTGGTATACCGTAATGCATTATCAGGAATGTAAATGCAGCAACTAGACCCAATCAATTTACAGACTCCTCCACGATCTGCAAAGACAATGTCTAGAACCATTCGGTTCTGCAAAGTCATAAGGCGATCCGCCTGAAGTTCGGCTGTCAGATTACTCAAGGCTCCAGAAGTTACATGTATGGTAGCCTCAACAACACAAACTAGTTGTCTGATGTTTCTGTTATTGGCCATTGGGCCCCAAAAAGGAAGCAACCGTTTAATTAAGTCACCTCCTTCTTGTCCTGCTGTGTCTTTCGAATCAATAACTCCCCTGCCATTTCTTTTCTTATGATGACCTGAAGGAGCAGTATATGTTGGAGGAAGAAAAAAAGCCACATAGCAAGTTCCTGAAAAGTAGGTAGGAAGCCACGTATAGGCTATATCATGGCAGATAAAATATGTGCCTTGTGATGGCACTAACGGTGAGGAAATCTGAGGTGAATAGACATGGGAACAGACACTCTTCTCCTGTTGATTTTTAACATTCTGACCATTAATCTGTAGACAGAAATTACCTCAATGAGGTACAGTCCAAATTGGTGGGGATCTCCTTCACCTAGCCTTTTCTGTAAGGCTAGTAACATAACGGGTTACATTCCAGCCATCATATGCTCTGTTCTCATCCACAGGAATCTTACTAATCTCAGCAATTCTAGCCATAGCCACTATTCCCTTTATCAAGGAACTGTAACTAAAATCTGCTCCACCACCATATGGGCTACCAGGAGGATACCGTAGTTGGTTCTGATAAACATTAGAAAACATAGCCAAATAGGCCCAAGCGGAGCCTTCATAGGAAAATGGAAGGACTAAATATGGCATCCCTCTCTCTGTATTATGGGGCATGAGCCCACAGACCCAACAATCAGCGATGTTCATTACCAGTTGATGCTGATGCAATAACTGAATAAATGAATTATTAAAATATTCTGTTCTCCTAATCTGCTCATGTTCTGGGAGTGTACGAAACCGATGTGGGGTGGCAGTAGCAGGGAAATATAAGTAAACAGAAGTCAAAACAGGTGCTTGCTGCATAGTATAAACAACCCAACTTACACACGCTAATACAATACATGAACTTATCCAAAAAAAAAAGGTTATGCCTTATGGACTAACCAATAATTTCTTACATTTACTTTTCATATTTTCATTCTGATCATTAATTTCCACTTTAGTATCCATACTCTAAAGCGTTGCTCACGGCAATCTTCCTAGATCACTTAGCTGTGATTATTAGCCGTCCTATGACACTGCAAGTCCTGCAGACCTACTGTCACTAATCAGGTCACAGCTTAAGACTCCTACCGTGACCCTGCAACTTGATGGATAGTGGAAAAAAAGAAATGTCTCTCAAAAGACACGTAATCAGAATAAGGAAAAAGAAAAATTCAATTGTCTTTTATTAGTCTGGGTCTTAAATTGTACTGAGTCTTATTAGGGATTGTTTGCTCCTTAAACAAAGCTTCTGGATTCACTGTGTTCAATCGCAGATGTGATGGTATAGCTTTTTGCAACACGTCGTCGTCTTCTTTCTCAGAGTTCGTTTGATCCAGGTGTGCACTACTAAAAGGTACAAATCGAGAGACCCTTTCGCCTTCACTGTCACTCATGCCCTTACGAACCCACTGATCAAAAGGTAGAGGCAAAAGTACCCTCTTACAGTGCACGCCATGAACCCAGTTCTTTTTCCTGATGACCTTTACTGCTGTACGTGTTGCCAACAAGACTTGCCGAGGCGGGCCCCAACGAGGTTCCAGACTCTTTTTCCGAAGGAAATTGTTCAGGCAGACCCAGTCACCAGGTTGGATGGAGTTACCTGTATCCGCAGAGGCCTCCGGCAGAGCGTTTTGAACCTGTTGGTAAAGAACACGTAATTTAGTGGTGAGGTCATGCAAGTAGTCAGTCAACATTGGGTATGGGATGTCAGAATACTTTGTAGGTCGAGGGACTCCCCAGACATTGGCTGGGTGCCCAAAAACGACCTCATATGGGCTAAGTCCTAAACGAGAATGCACAGTAGTCCTCGTAGATAAAAGTGCCAAAGGTAAAGCATCAGGCCAAGCAAGACCCGTGCTGGCCTGAATCTTTGCCAATTTAAGCTTGAGAGTGCCATTATAGCACTCTACCAAACCTGCTGACTGAGGATGGTTTGCCGCATGGAATTTCTGCCTAATACCAAGACCTGTACACACTTTATGCATGATTTGGCCAACAAATTCACTCCAGACAATGCGCGGCAAACAAAACCTCGGGAAAAACTCCTTCAAAAGGACTTTGGCTTTAGACAAAGCAGTATTGTCCTTTAGTGGGTAGGCCTCTATCCATCTGTAAAAGGCACACACCTCCACCAGAACATACTTGAGGTTATTACAATGATCCATATGAATGTAATCGATTTGCAATACCTCAAAAGAGTACGTAGGGGGATCAAAATGACCTGCTGGAGTTGGGGTTCCCTTTCCTGGATTATGCATTAAACAAACAATGCAATGCTTCACCACATTTTCCGCACATTTAGGAATTCCTTCATTCTGCCATACTGGAGCCAGAAGTTTGCATATCCCTTTCGCACTAATGTGGGCTGGACCATGCGCCATAGTAACTACAGGTAGTACATAGGCGTCTGGTAACAGCCAACGCTGATGTTCTGACAATTAAATCCAACACCCCGTCGCGACCAACATTCCCGTACTTTCTCTCCACTTACTCAATTCCTTCTCAGTAGCCTCTTCTTGAATCGTTCTCACACTTTCTATTGTGTCCTCACACATTCCTCCCTCTCTGACCCATCTTGCAGGGCCCGCAACACACATGCAACTTGTAACATCTCTCGCCGTTTCTTTCGCTAACTCATCTGAAAAAGCATTCTCGCGACCCTCAGTAATCTTCTTATGAGCACTACACTTGATTATTGCTATTTGGGTAGGCAACACAAGTGATTTGAGGATTTGAGAAGGTCAGTCACCAACTGACTATGCTGTATCTTAGTCCCATGGGAAGTAAATAATCCCCTTTCCTTCCATAAGCGACCAAAGCTATGAGCCACACCAAAGGCGTATTGGCTATCAGTGTAAACATTCACTCTCTTTCCCTTAGCCAACACACACGCTCTCGTTGGGGCAATTCGTTCAGCTGCTTCTGCTGAATTCTGTGCAATGCGTGCTGTCTCCACTACCGTATACAAGGTGGTAACACCATAAGCTGCAGTCGTCTCGCCATTTGGAAGTTTGAAACAAGACCCATCCACCCATAGGATCCCATCCGGGTCCACAAGTGGTGTGTCTTTTAAGTCTATTCTGCCTTTCGTTTCCTCCTCTGTTCGGAGAAAACAATCATGCTGTTCTTGAGTGTCTTTCTCGCCTGGGATGGGCAACAATGTTGCTGGATTCAAGGCATTACACCGTTTGATGTGTATATGGCTAGCCAAGAGCGTCAGCTCATATCCAGACAAGCGAGCACTCGTGAGGTGTTGTGTTTTCGTTCTATTCAAAAGAGTATCTACTGCATGTGGTACCTTGACAACAAGAGTGTTATCTAATACCAATCCAGCAAATTGACGAATGGAGATCGCTGCCGCTGCTGTAGCTCTGAGACAACTAGGCAATGCCTTGGCTACTGGATCCAACGTAGCCAAAAAATAGGCACATGGCCGTTGTTTGTCTCCAAATTGCTGCGTTGAAACTGACAACGTGCAACCTTCTCTTTCATGAACGTAGAGTGTAAAAGGCTTACTATAATCTGGAGTACCTAACACAGGATCAGAACACAAGGCAGTACATAAGTCAGAAAAACTCCTTTGACATCCATCAGTTCAAGGAAGAGGTGTTGGTGTATCTTTCAACGTGAGGGCCAACAAAGGTTTAGCCAACAAAGAAAAATTTGGAATCCACTGTCTACAATAAGAGGTAATGCCCAGAAAGGCATGCACCTCCCTTTGTGTGGATGGCACAGACATTTGCGCAATTGCTTGAATTCACTCTGGGGTCAATCGTCTTCCCTCTTTCGACAAGAGATGACCTAAATAGGTAACCTCTTGGCGGCAATATTGCAACTTAGAGGGGGACATCTTGTGATGCAGGTCAGACAAATGACGTAACAGTGAAACAGTCACATCTTTACAAACATCCTCCTAATCAGCAGCAACTAACAAATCGTCCACATACTGAATCAGAGTGGCACCTGGGGGCAAAATGAAAGCATCAAGCTGAGATTTCAAAGCCTGACTGTAAATGGAGGGACTTTCACAATAGCCTTGAGGTGCACGCTTGAACCGGAAACTTCGGCCTCCGAGAGAGAAGCCAAAATATCCCTACTTTCCTCAGCAATAGGAATACTAAAGAAAGCATTTTTGAGGTCAATAACCGAGAACCATGCCACTGAAGCGGGTATCATAGTAAGCAAGGCAGTGATATCTGGGACAACAGGAAACTGCGGGACAACAATCTTGTTGACCTCCCGAAGATCGATCACAAAACGATATACAGGGGGCTGAGAAGGATCAGTGCGTTTAAGAACAGGTAGAACAGGACTGTTGCAAAAATTACCTCTCGTCTCTTCAACCACACCCTTCTGAACCAGATCAAAGATAATAGCCAACAAAGCTCTTTCACCATCATTAGAAATCTTATACTGAGGAATGCGTGGCAATTTAACATCAGGCTTAATAGTAACCACGTAAGGTGGAATCTGGAGCAGACCAACATCATTTAGACCCGTAGCCCAAAGTGTAGAAGGGAGAGACTGCAATTCAGGCTGAAATCGATCTTGAGATAAATACGTAGGAGAAACCAATTTCTCACCCAAGGTAAGATGCACACCAGAAGGGGAACAATACAACGTTGCATAAAGACGTTTCAACAAGTCCAAACCCAACAAGTTCTCTCCGCAACCAGTCGTTAGAATAAGCGGAGCTTCCAAATCATGAGGACCAATCGAAAGAGGCAAAAGACAAGAAACCGGGTTTGCAACTGGGGCGCCAGAAAATCCTACAGAAACGTTCGTTAAGCCAGACAAAGGTGCCCCAGGGAGTTTGGAATGAATGATAGAACTTCTCATTGCACCAGTATCAAAAAGAAGTGGCTCTGCAACACCCAATGCAACAACTTCAACATGAGGCCCATTCTGATCCACTGGAACTGATACGACTCCCTTACTTTGTCCATGGCTGTTCTAACTAGAATGAAAATCCTGAACCTCACTCTCAACACAATAATCGTCATTATAATATTGCGCAGACTGAGTGTTCTGCTGATCGAAATAATTTAAAGAGTTCTGAGGGGGAAAGGAACGCTGTCCTTGAGGCAACGCACCTCGCCCTCTACCTCTAGGTGCTGATTGAAAACCACCACTCCAAGTGTGAGGCTTCATGATAAACTATGTCTGCTTCCTGAGCTTCTAGCGAGGTTCACATGCTGCTTGTCAAATCCCCACTGAACTCCGGGAGAACTTTTTCCTTGATGAAGGACTTCACCCATTGTGGCGCTTGAGCCCCCTCCATTCTCTCTGGTACACCCACTATGCGTAGATTTGATCGACGTGAATGGTTCTCCAGCACCTCAAGTTTATTTTCTAATAAAACTTTATCCTTTGTTACTTCATGCACCTTGATAAGCAGCCCAGACATATGGTCCTCCAAATGGGAGACCCTTGTCTCCGCTTCCTGAATTTGGCCGGGAAGACATGCAACTGCCTCCTCTATTTTATCTAATCTTAAGTGAAGAGAACCAATCTTGTTCTCCTGTGATCTCTTCATGTCCCTAATCTCTTCCAGAATAAGGTTGAGTAGTGTTTTAATTTCCAACTGTTTGGTAGTAACAGTGACTTCTGGATCCTCTATTAGGGTATTAAGGGATTCTAGATCCGGCTCTGAGGCTGACACTTGCCAATTTTGCTGGCCCTGTGGCCCCATGGAAGGTGTTGGGCTGCTCCCACTAGAGATCTGTTCATGGTCTGTCTGTCTGTTTGACTGATCTGATGGCTGAGCAAATGGCTGTAGCACTAAGTCTAAGCCAGATGGCAGGACCGAGTTTAACTGATTTGTTTTCAATTCCTGAAACAGAGAGGTTGGGGGAGAAGCTGGAGGATTTTGGATGGAAGAGAGAGTTGGAATCTCCACGGAATTGCCAGGTGATGATGAAGAGCTTAAATCCAATGGTAGCTGGCCGGGGGAGGAAAGATCTAGAACTGCGTTCTGGGATGTATTAGGCTGGATGGGGATAGGCGGCGCTGATTTTTTCTCAAAAAGGGGAAACTTCTGTATAATTTTTTCCAGCTTTTTCCCAGTTTTACCACTTTCAGGTGACCCTGCCAGGCTAGGCGAACTAGACACAGATACTGCTGGGGAGGTTCTAGCTCTCTGAAGTGTCCCGGAAGACTCTGCCGTAGGTTCTGGCACTGGCTCTTCTTCTAAGCTCTCAAAGCTGGAATTTAGTTCCTGACGATTCCCCAACAATCCTGGCTTGCCTCCTCCCACAGACGCATTTTTATTCTGTGCCAGAGCCAAGCGAGTGTTTGCTTTTAGGCCGGTGGAAGGCCTCACTCTGTGCGATGGCTGGTTCAATCTATTATGCCTCCCCATGTCGACCTTAGCCAAAGGATATCAATATAAGGCGGGAGTCGAGGCAAAAGATCAAAAAAAGAAAAAAATGATGATCCAGTCCAAACTTTCTTTGCAAAAAAATGAAGAAAAAGAAAAATGTCCTAATGGTGCAGCTTCATCCGTTATATCTCTGCTACATCTCCTTATTTAAATTCAAGTCCTTAACCCGGACTGCCTCTCCTCCCCGCTCCTCACCTCTCTCTTCCCTTCTCAGCTCGTCACCAATCCAAACCTCCTCGGCAGCGCCTGAGCTCCAACACGCCGTCCGAAAAAGCACTCCTCCGCTCTCGAGCCCTTGAGATGATGAAAAGCTGGCAAATACCGCCCTGCCACTCTGCTGCACGCAATGGCATCCCTCCCGTACTTCACTCTATGGTTTTCATGGCTTCCTGGTGCTTTTCAACCGATGTCCGTAACGCTCACAAAACGCGTTTGTCCGCGCTGCTTACAAACGCTGCTTTCGGAACATGCCAGTTGTGCAGGAGATCGTCGCCATTACCACTGGGGGCATGATCACCTTTGGCTATCCGGAGGTGTGTTTCTCCTGCATAGCGTCTCCCCGATGTCTGCGTTCCATTCCTGATTTAGAAGAGAGCAGATCTCTTTACTTTCCAAGAACTTCCTCGAGTGCGAGGTTTCATGGCAAACTATGTGCTGCTTCCTGAGCTTCTAGCGAGGTTCACATGATGCTAACACCTTCTTCCTTGCCACTATGGAAATCTTGTTTGCTCTTTCATTTTTCTGTTTAACTAGAATTAGTTTATTTATGGAACACTCACTGTTGATAATTTGCATTCTTCACATACAGATTATTTGCATTCTGTACTTTACAATATGTCGATTTAGATTTTGTGAAGACCTTAACCTTTTTCCTGTATGATAATTGGAACTAATCTTTGAAAGGTTTAATGATTGTAAGGAACCTATAGTCAGAAGAACAACCTTTATGGTGGTGTACCATCCTATCTATCGTTATTTTAGACCTGCATTGGGTTATTAAAATTAAATTAACTTCTGAATACTAGATCTCCCTCAACGCTTCATGTTGACTACCAATCGTCCTTTTAACCAGTGTGAGTGTTTGTTTGAGGATCACACCAAGAGACTGAGGATCAGATACCCCCACTACATCAAGCTATTTAGAGGGAATTCACTTGTTTCTCGTTTGCTTTTTTTGTTTATTTTGCCACTTGCTATAGATTTAAGGTTTAACATTTGTATTAAAATTACCAGATGCTTCAAGACTCAAACTCTATGCTGATGATTATGCATTATTTCTCCGTGCAGAAGAGCTAAATATCAAAACCCCATTAACCCTTTTTTTAAGAATATACATCCATAGCGAGATGCAGAATTAATGTCACAAAAAGGGAGGTTTTATTTCAAATGGCGACCCTTTCATTTTTCCACTATATTTAGTGGCTTTCATTGGGGAAAGCAGCAAACATCTAAATAATTGTGCCTCTCACGAGAAGAGTGCGACCTGGCATGTCCAGCATCCCACCAACTACTGTGTACTGATTGAATACTAGGTCATCACACTCAATTGTTAACTATATGTTCTTTTATTATATGAGAGGAAACAAATATACCTAACTGTCATAGTAAAGGCACATAATTAATAATCCTAAACGTGTTTGTTATCGAACAATAAGTCTCTTTGATGCCTATCAACAACTGCTTTGGCAGCTTCATATTCTTATTGTTCATGCAAAATCAAGATCGGGGCTGTATGTACGAAAGTGAGCTCTACCGAAATATATAGATGGGAGAAGCTTAGATTAGTTAAATTTGCGGATTTGTTAAATCATGGCACCTTTATAACATAGATATGTGAGAATCTAAGAATTATGTTAACACAGGAGGTGGTTCCAATTTTAATATTGTCATATTTTAGTAGTTTTGGGGGGATTTGGACCATTGTGAATTTGAAAGTTGCAGGCTTATTGTTGAAGCTTTGCTTGCAGAAAAAAACTCACTGCAAAAAGATTGGTCAACGGTTAAAAGATCTGAATAGGTTCAAACATAAAAACAATAAACTTCTAAGTTCCATATTAGACAAGTGGACAAGGGAGCCAGGCCTGGATGTAGATTCCACAAATTAGAAAGAAGCACAACATCATAAGATTGGGTGTATTGCAAGGTGCACATTTCAGGAGGATGCATTATTGTACTCAGTGGATGGTATGCCATACTCTAGGATTCTCCACTAATGAAAGCAGTAGATCTAAGATCAGTATGCTAGGTGTCAGGGTTTTGGGTGTGAGTATTCTGTTTATTTCAGAGACTCTGTCCCTCACCACCCCTTGTTGTAAATATTTTTGTCCACCCTAAGCGTGGAAGGGTATACTCAGATGTGAGTCCCTTGCTCATTGCACCATCAGGATTCAAGCAAGCCGGGCCGAAGACGGCTGAAATGCCAGAAACCGGTCCCCGGTAGCTTGTTTCCTTCCCAGTGTAAGAATTGGCTTTTGTAGTTTGGTTTGCCCTGTTCCCATCATGCACTGGGACAGGAACAGACTAATTTGCATACAGCCAGGTTCTGAAACTGGGATGGTGCAGTGAGCTAAAAAACGGTGTTGGATCTAGCCCTGATCTCTTGACTGGGTGAGAGTATTCTGTTTATTTCAGAGACTCTGTCCCTCACCACCCCTTGTTGTAAATATTTTTGTCCACCCTAAGCGTGGAAGGGTATACTCAGATGTGAGTCCCTTGCTCATTGCACCATCAGGATTCAAGCAAGCCGGGCCGAAGACGGCTGAAATGCCAGAAACCGGTCCCCGGTAGCTTGTTTCCTTCCCAGTGTAAGAATTGGCTTTTGTAGTTTGGTTTGCCCCCCTGTTCCCATCATGCACTGGGACAGGAACAGACTAATTTGCATACAGCCAGGTTCTGAAACTGGGATGGTGCAGTGAGCTAAAAAACGGTGTTGGATCTAGCCCTGATCTCTTGACTGGGTGAGAGTATTCTGTTTATTTCAGAGACTCTGTCCCTCACCACCCCTTGTTGTAAATATTTTTGTCCACCCTAAGCGTGGAAGGGTATACTCAGATGTGAGTCCCTTGCTCATTGCACCATCAGGATTCAAGCAAGCCGGGCCGAAGACGGCTGAAATGCCAGAAACCGGTCCCCGGTAGCTTGTTTCCTTCCCAGTGTAAGAATTGGCTTTTGTAGTTTGGTTTGCCCTGTTCCCATCATGCACTGGGACAGGAACAGACTAATTTGCATACAGCCAGGTTCTGAAACTGGGATGGTGCAGTGAGCTAAAAAACGGTGTTGGATCTAGCCCTGATCTCTTGACTGGGTGAGAGTATTCTGTTTATTTCAGAGACTCTGTCCCTCACCACCCCTTGTTGTAAATATATAGGTGTCAGGGTTTTGGGCACTGAAAACACGTGATCTGGTATTCACTGTCTCAGACGTTTTCCTTCTGGCCAAATGCTTCGGAGTGGATGTCCGCCCAACACATTATTAGTCTTATTGGAAAGTTCTGACCACTATGGACTAGAACCCACATGCGCCCTCCGGTGGTATTTTATCGCTATGCCGGTTGCTAGGTCAGTAATCAAAGGACAATGGAACTTCCCAATTTTAATTTTAAAAAGAACAACTGATGGACAGAGTGCAGAACAATGTCATAAATTCACCCCAGTACAGAGATCTGGGCATAAATCTTTCGTTTTTTTGCTCATCATGTCACTTCAGTTTGAACCCAGCCTTATTCAAATCTGTTTTGACACTGCACCCAATGGGAACAGTCCAGCCTGAACAGCCAGGCCAGCTCCTCCCTGGACTAGAAACAAGCATCCTATGACCGGTTTCAGGCTTTCACCCCTCATCAGCCAGGATAGCGTAACTCCAGTGGTATGGAGAGCAATAAATTGGGGTGGCATGGTGAACAAAGTAATGTTTGATTTAACCCAGATCTCCTGACTATGGGTGGATGTTTTGATTTGATCTATCAATTGTGTGTCTTTTGCTTTCTCTCCCCAAGTGCACAGAGTATGCCCAGGTGTGGGTCCCCGGCTCTCTGTTCCACTGGATTCAAGCTATCCTGGCTGATGAAGGGTGAAACCCCAAAACCGGTCCTAGGATGCTTGTTTCGGATCCAGGGAGGAACTGGCTTGGCAGTTCGGGTTGGACTGTTCCATTGAGGCACAGGGTCAAGACTGATTTGCATCTGGGCAGTTCTAAACTGGGATGGCATGGTGAGCAAAAGAATGATGGATTTAACCCAGATCTCTTGACTGGGGGTGAATGTTTGGATTTTTGCTGCATTCCGTCCATCAATTGTGTGTCTTTTGCTTTCAATTTCAATTTTGGTAAAGGAAAATGATCAAGTGTATTCTTTTGAAAAATCTGTTAGAAGAGAATTGAAACATATAGTAGGTTTGAAGATGTTTAGTGGTACTTTGCGAATTATGCTGAAATTTAAAACTAAAAGACATATATAAATTGGTCTATGTTTAGATCACTTACAGTTTATATGTGCACCTAATAAGAAACTCATTTCAAGAAATAATTCTAGTGAAAAGGTAATTGAATTATACTTTGTTATGACTTATCTTATATCTTATATGTCAAATTAAATAAAAGTACCAATTTCTTTTCACTACAAAACAAGCCTGGGTTAAGTGTAATCTGCTCCCATATGTAAAGTCCTACAATATTGTACAAATACAAGGATTGGCTTTTATAAAGGCGATGATGGTGTTCAGGTGTCACTAAAAGCATTAAGAGCAACCCATGCAGAAATCCCAGTCTCATTTTCTGACTAATTTCAAAACAAATTCCTCTATTTGTATTAGAAATGTAATTCAGCATATACCTAGTTCCACGGAAAAGGGAGTAAATATGCAGAGAACAATTTATGCATTTAGAACACGTATACTGAGGTTCAGGAAACAGGATTATGAAGTGAGAGCACAAATCAGAATTAAGAAGTAGGATGGTACTATAGCACAGGTTGTGGTTGTATTACATTACACAAATCTGAAGAATTGAAAGAAACAGTCTTAAAAATTGAGCTTATTTTTTTATTAAGGAAGTTTATAGTGTGCTGTGTGCAAATATTAGCTTACTTTAGAATTGGAAGAGGTATGAACAAAGGCCATTCAAAAGAACAAGTAATGTAGGGGAAAACAATTATCCAGTCAGGTTGGGTGGGTCCCGGTAGCTAATCTTCTGAGATTGAGGCCTTTCAAAGTCCAGTAGGTCCACTTAAAACGTGAGTTTATATTAATGTGAGGACACAGCTTAAATATGCATTTTCAACCATGTACTCTAACCATGCCTCTCTTGTGTGAAACCTAATGGTATTCCAAGGCGAGTGTCAGTGGGGTGATCCATACAAGTTAGGTGAACTCTCATGGAGTAAAGCTTTGTGGTCATTAACCAATCTTTCCTACTCTTTTCCCACACTAATCTGCATTTCTATATAACACCTAAACATCCATTGTATGCGTGGTACAGATAGTGAGTCAATCTGCAGCAACAACCCAAACTTTCACATATAGAGTGCGTGAAGTCAATATTTCACATGAAAATAAATTTCTATTCGAAGAATTCGATGTGGATGCACTGAATAAACATACAATGCTAGGACCAGGCCTATGTGGAAATGTACGTACTATACATTTAAAAGCACAAATGCTGCAGGCAACGCAAGGCTCACCTTTGCCGGTGATGTTCATAAATAGCAGTGTTAAATCTCTGAGGTGCGTACAGCCACTCACAGAGAGAATACGGGGGGGGGCTTTTATATGAGAGCCCTGCCTCGCATTTGTACCACGTAAAGTGGTACATCTGTGACTTAAGGTTCTCAATCCAATTTATGAAGCCACTTAAAGCTACCCTGGGTGGCTTTGAGTGGTCTCATAAATGATGAGTAAGGCAATGCAGCGCAAATCGCTGCTTCGCCTTACTCTGCACCCCCGGAAGCCATTCCATGGGTGTTGCAATGGGTTCTCATTAATCACCGTAGCAAAATTGCAATGGTTCCACTATTGACCCCCATCTGTCTGTGCTCTATTCCCTTTCACCTTCACTACCTTCACAGGCAGTCCAAACTTAGATTCACCTTTTCTCACATGTCCAGCTTTTTTTACACATACAGTGTCGCCAACTTCAATTACCTCATCTTTCATGCGGTTCCTTGCATCAAAATGCCCTTTCTGTTTCACCTGCCTATTCTCCACATGATTCCTTACACTCCCATCTGTCAATTTGTCTTGTTTGACCCATTTGTTCATCCAAACTGAGCAGAAACTCATGGTTGTTCTGTGTCCGTGCAATAATTTAAAAGGTGACACCCCAGTTGAAGCATGTCTAGTAGTACAAATAAATCACAGCATCATTCTTACTGCATTGGAGATCACACACTTATTGCTTACAGTCCACTGTATAAACTCTCCCAGCATCCTATTCATCCTCTCCACCAGGCCATTGGTTTGAGGATGGTCAATGACCTTTTCAGATGCTTAATACAACTGGTTTCTAAGAAATTTTCAACCTCCCCAGACACAAACTGCATCCCATTGTCAGAGACCAAGGCGGAAGGGAAGCCTTCTTTTAAAAACACATCCTTCAAGAATGTAAACAACCACTCCAGATGTAACTTCCTTCACAAACGTAACTTCTGGCCATTTTGTGTAATAGTCCATTAAAACGAATCCAAATTTGGAGGAGGGCGCTAATTCGTGGAAAGGACCCACAATGTCAAACTCTACCTTGTCCCAGGGACCAGCTGGTAAACTAATAGGATTGCGAGGAGGAGTACGCAACTTAATGGTTTTGTCACACCCCGCGCTGATCACACACTTATTTACAACCTCATCAATCTCTCTATCCAAAGCAGGCCACCAAAAGGATAATCACACTCTTTCATTAGTCATAGTATTCCCCAAATGTCCTTCAAGGGCATGGATTATGACAGGCTTTCTTAACACAACAGGTGGAACTAACTTGTCTGCCTGCAACAACAAACCATCCTCCACAGATAGATCATCAGCCACCTTTACAAATGTCTTAAAAGCAAAAACCAGATTCCTCTCACAAGGTCAACCTGATTCCACATATCTCACAACTCTTTGCAAGACAATGTCTTCCTCAATTCTTTTACGCCACTCCATTTCAGAAATCGCACACAGTTGAGGTATATCAACAGAAGCCACTAAGCAGCCCACCTTGTCTTCATCCACTGCACTATTTTCTTCCTCAACATACTCCAACGTACGTGACAGATAATCTGCACAACCATTCTACAACCAGGAATATGCTCTAGGATGAGGTCAAACTGTAGCAATTTAGATGACAAATGTGCGATATGTGGAGTAAAACCTGTAGCATTTCTCCTGCTCAAAATGCAAATCAAAGGTTTGTGATCTGTTTGCAATCTGAACTTTCTGCTACATGCATATTTCTTAAATTTCATCACTGCCCACAAACATGCCAACAATTCTTTTTTGATTACTGAATACTGCATCTCAGCACCAGTCAACACCTGTGAAGCATACACAATGGTCCTCATTTCACCACCATCCTCTTGACTAAGGACCGCACCCACACTAGCATTGCTAGTATCGTACAGTCAAAACATACTTCAGATCAGGATCATAGTGCTTAAGAACTTTGTTGAAAATAATTGGCCTTTCATCCAGTCAAAAACCTCTTGACATTCTTCGTCCCAAACAAAATCAGCTCCATCTTGACAACAGTCTCAATTTGCTGGTAAAGGTTTGAATAAATCTCGAATAATACTTAGAGAGTCCCAAGAAGTATTTTAGACTCATCTTGTCTACAGGTGGCTTGGTCATGACAATGGAGTCAACAAGACTTGATGTCTGTGTTATTTCATCACTTGAAACAAGATGCCCCAAGTATTCAACCTTGTTGGTGAGGATCACACACTTGTCTCACCACGACACCACACTTCTCTCCTGGAACCTCTTCAACATTTCATCCAAAATTACATCATGGGTTTGTCTATCACATTCAAAAATCACAACATCATCATTGAAAACGGACAACCCTTTGATACCTTTCAGCATGTCTGCCATAGTTTGTTGAAAGACTGAGGCTGCTGAGGCAAGACCAATAGGCATATGGCAATACTGAAAGATACAGAAAGGGGAGACAAATGTTGTAAGGTGCCTTGATTCTGCTTCTAGCTCAATCTAGTGATAAGCCGATGCTAAATCAAGTTTCGTGAACGAATTTGCTCTTTTTGAGTTAGCTAGCAGTTCATTAATGTTGGGTAAAGAGTGAGAATCTACCCAAATGCCTTTATTTAGACAGCATAAATCCACACCAATTCTAAGTTCCACACTTTGTTTGTGAGCCACTACTAATGGAGACAACCACAGTGGTGAATCAACAGGTTCAATAATCCCAGTTTTAACTAAAGTGTCCAACTCCTTGTCTAGGTCTTTCCAAATAATGAAGGGTACATTTCTGAGTGTGTGTTTTACTGGCTGTGCCCCTTCCTTCACTAATATTTTATGCTTGTGCCCTTGAATTTTCCCTACTTCTCCAGAGAACACATGGGAAATATTTATTAATGAGTTCTTCCATCTCCAAACAATCTCTCACAGCTATTGCTTGTTCTCTAGCTCCCGGCCATTCCAAACAACCTTGATGGAACCATCCTAAAATATTCAACTCTTTTTGAGCTACATAAACCATCCCAGCTATTTTCCATCCCTTGAACTCCAGTATATCTTCAATGTCACCACATAGATTTATATTACGACCTTCATACAATACTGCCTTTTAATCTGGTGGTAAAAGCTGCCTTGTGGGCCATACTTCATCAAACAACTCTTGGGTGTTCCGTGCACCTGAATCTACCAACAGCTTTAGTTTTTCCCCGTCCACCATAATTTCAACATATGGGTCAACACATAATTCAGGACTACCCACTTTAATTTCGGCACTTGGTACCCCCATGACCATTTCTCTTAGATGTTTAGTTAAACATGTCATCCTTATTTTGAATAGCACTACCTTACAACATTTAACAGGTTGCTGCTGCTTACTCTTGCTAGATTGACTTTAGCAAAATGCCCCTGTCTGCTGCACAACCTACAGGTGACAAATTTTGTTGGACATTTTCCCTCTCTTGCATGCGTTCGAAAACCACACCGGAAACAAATATTCTGTTGAGTGAAAAATTATTTGGCTCTTATGCATGCGTTCGAAAACCACACCGGAAACAAATATTCTGTTGGTTGAAAAATTAATTGGATCTGCCATATGATCTCTGTCTTAATTTTTCTCCTGGCCCAGTGTCTCTCATATCTTTTCCAATTCTCATTTCAACAGCTGCCACAGAATCAATACTTTTCCCTTCTAGCTCTTTTGCTGTAATTTGGGAAGTTTCCAAACTTTTTGTGACCTTGATCATCTCATCCAATGTAGGATTTCCCATTGACAGCTGCTTTTGTTTAATGAATTTATCATTCCAATGTCAAACAAACGGGTCTCTTACCAGTTGATCAGCAGTATTTTCAAATTGACATTCAGCCACTAACCTTCTGAACACTGTAATGTATGTATCTACATCTTCACTTGGATGTTGTATTCCTAAAAAAAAGTTATGACGCGAAACAAGAATCAAACTAGGCTTGGCATCAAACCTAACACTGAGTTTCTTTAGCTGTTATTTGGTATTCATCCAACTACTCTTTTCCTCCTAAAATTGGTTAAGGCAATGTTTTAAAATAGTACTCCCTTCAAACCCCAAAGAGTGTAACAGTAGAAATGTTCTCCTTTCAGCACTGAATCTATGTGCTCCTATAGCGCCTAAATAGGTTTTAAAGGCATCAAACCACTGCTTCCATTGTATAGGGGGTTCACCTGGCATTTTTAGGAACGCAGGTGGGGGAGTTACCGCCTGCATGACCCTTATCAGTAACCCTACATTGACTGTGAAAGTAGATGCTTGAGATGAAGAATATGCTATTGTTTTCTTCCTGTTAACTTTTTCTTACCTGATGCCAAAAACCACATGAAAGCCCCAGTGAAGATGACACCTGACTAGAATGGGCCTATACTAGAAGCAATATAAATGATCCTACTATTCCCTGTAAAAGAAACAACACAAAACTGAGATTTCTTAAATCACACTACATTTTTACAGTTGCTAATCTACTAAAATTAAAGAAGACCCACTTGAATTGTGACCTGCAATCATGCTGTGCAGATCAGCTCTGAATGTACTAGCCTAAGTGCTGATCAACATCAATGCCACTTTAGAGTCTCTTCATCGGCACTCACACATCCTGAAAATAAGGTTGTCCAAATGCGATCTGTGTGGACACTGCAGATCAGTGCGAGATACACACACACTACTGTGCAAGTCAGTGTGAAGTTGGCTTGCCAACTAACTGCACAAGACTGCTGCATTAGCGATTTAGCGATGATCATCGGCAGTGCCCACTGCTTTGTGCGGTTGATTCGTTAGACGGCCATTCATCAACTTTCTCTATTCCAGAGTCAAAGCTGCCGTGCAAATAAAGTCACTGGGTTTTTAATCATGCTTTGGTTGCTGGAACGCATGTTGTGCTATATGTTCCAGCCAGGCACAGTGTACAAAGCTTTAACGCACCTCACTGTGGCCTCTCACCATGCAAATCAGCCATTCTGCTCCACACCAATCAGTGCTGACTGCAGAGCCTGCTTCACGCATTAATAAAAAAACAAACTTGGTCAACCTCCCAAGAATATTCTCTGCCGAATGACACCTCGTCTTCCAGAAAAAACATGTGTCCTCCCAGTGTTGCAGAGGATGGCCTCCATCGTGGGGTCTGTGCTGGTGGCTCGCTGGTTCGTCACCAAGAACAATGTAGTATTGAGCACGCAGAGACAGGTAAGAGTTCATTTCATAAGTTTATTCTGTTACAGGGAGCCACCAGACAAAGCTTCCAGGACCGGATCATGGCACCAACTGCCATTCAAAAGATTCTAGCCTTGAGCCTGGAATCAAGGGTAAACGCTCAACGCTCTAACCATACAACTAGAGCACTACAGACTGGAAGCAGATGGCGTCAGTGTGGAGATCTGAAGACGACAACCCAGAAGTTGGGCTCACTGTCCATGCATACTCGATAAGGTCTGACCCAAGGAGCTGGAGAATGTGCTAAAGATATCTAGTACTTTATCCCGGAAGGCTAGTGTGATGTTATAGCAAAGAATATGACTATTTTATATTTTGTCCTGATCGCTAAAATTAGCACATTTTTGATCATGGTATCCAGTTCTTTGTTGGAATTTTTGGCTGAGATTATTTTCTGTAAAACATAGGTGTATTTTTCCACCAGGATCTCGGCCTTATATTCCGCAAATTTTTGTTTATATCTTGCTTTTTCTATGGGGTCATAGTTAAGCCTCCAGAGACGTTCTAGGCCTCTACACAGCTGTTTCAAATCTCTAAGATTCTGAAAGAACCAGGGTTGAGAAAGAGTCATTTTTGTGACGTTCTGTGACACAGGAGGCTGCTCCATATTTACGAGGCAGCACTAAACCACTTTTTTTTAGCTTAATGCTGCCTCGTAAATATAGTTCAGTTTAACCCAGTTTTATGCACTAAAGGGACATGCAATGGGTATTGCTTGGGGCATTCCCAGCATCATCCTTAGCTTTTTGACACTGCCATAGATTTACACAAAAAAATTGTAATTCTGAGGCAGTGCCAAAAACGTATTCTTCCCCAGGGGATGCGTAAGGTAGGCACAACATGGAAAAATATCTTTATTTCTCCTCGTTTTTTCTTTTTCAATATGTGCTGCATTATAACAAATAGAAATAGGAAAATGCCACTTGTGATTGCATTTGTGCAGGAAGGTTTCCCTTCCTGCACAACAATAGTCATTCCCGCAACGCGGACTCCCTTGCACCATGGTGGAAAGGGGCCTGTGTTGGCACACGGCAGCCCATTGTGGACAGGCACAGGGGAGAAGGACAGGAATGTGTTTACCTGCTAAACATGGTGCATTCCTGCCCTTTTCTTTTGCCGTAGGGCAATGCAGAAGGAAGGCCTGTGGTGCTAATTAGCAAAAGAATACAAAGTTCCCCCGGGGAAAAAAACAACTAAGAGGTATGTGTGTGTATGGGAGTAGAGCAGAAGCAGGGAACAGGGTGTTCCCTTGTTGGAACTAGAAGACCTCATACACCCAGAAACCTAGGTGTCATGCTTCATCATTGGTCTCCTGCTCCTCGTCGGACTGGCGCTGCAAAGTCCGACGAGCGCCGTAGGCGCTCTTTGTTGGAGTTCTTTTGTTCTAGCCAATGGTTGAGTGCGTGAGAGGGGTCTGGTGAAGGTGTAGTCGTGAAGGAATAGTGAGATTAAAAGAAGGTGGGTCAGTCCACAAGGGTCTTTATTCACGTGGCTGACTCCCTTATTAAAAGGGTGGGAAGGGAGATAGGGACTGTGAGGGGCACAGTGGGCTAACTCAACCCTCTAAATAGGTCGACATGTTTCTTGCCTAACTGGCAATTCTTCAGGACCTCAGGTGCTAGGTACTACACAGTGGAAAAAACACAATAAAATAAAGGAGAAAGATACAACCTCACTGGGTCAATCAGGGAGCAGACCAAGTGGTCCTGCTCTAACGGGGAGACCCTAGGAGTATCACTAGTGGGCCCCGCAGTCTGTTCCCGTGGGGCTGCTCGTTAAGGTAAGGTACCTGTAGTGCGAGCAGCCTGGTTGTGAAAACCTACCCCCACGCAAGGCGCCCCGTCGGTAGTCCGACGAGGAGCAGGAGACCAATGATGAAGCATGACACCTAGGTTTCTGGGTGTGTGAGGTCTCCTAGTTCTAACAAGGGAACATCCTGTTCCCTGCTTCTGCTCTACTCCCATACACACACATACCTCTTAGTTGTTCGTTTCCCCGGGGGAATCTTGTATTCTTTTGCTAATTAGTTGACTGGACAAGTACACTGGACCCCGTAAAACATTGTCCACAGGTGGTTCCCACTTTTGTATTGAAGAGGCCTGTGGTGCTGCCATATGGCAAATCCGCATAAATGAGGCCCTCAGTCTCTAGGTGAGAAGAGGACAACTAGGAGCCAGTTAATCTACTGCTAAAGTGAGCCAGGCGTTGTAATCAGAGATGTCCTGATCTAGATTTCTCGAAATCTTAGGTAGAGAGGATCGCAGTTTACTCTCCAATTGGACAACCTTAATTTTATGCCAAGAACGGCAGGATTTAACTGAGCTGAGATCGTATTTATTAGCGGGCTTAGAAGCAAGGATCAGGTGAAACATTACTGCGGTTTGATCTGACCATGATAAGGGTAACAACTCAGAAAAGACTAATGATGTGCTGTCGTAGAAAATACTGTCCAGAGTCATCAATTTAGATCAGGTCAAGGGATGAAAGTGCGCAGCTGGTGTTATCTTAGGGTGGAGGATCAGGGACTGAGTTACCTATTATTGGTAGACTTTTTTGAATATCTGCAATTTTGTTGTTAAAAAAAACTGGCCAGGTGTTCTCACCAGCTGACAGAGGGAGCCTTGCTGTGGTGACATGCCACATGATCTAATAATTTTTTCGCGATATTAAAGATTTATTTTGCTTATTTTTTGCCGCATCAGTCCTTCCCTGATAAGATTTCCTTTTAGTGCATTTGATATGGTCAGAGTAGTTTTTTAGTGACTCAGAGTTTTAGTAAACCGGAGCAAAAGAGCTTATCTCGACCTGTCATGCATCTAGGGAGTGGGGATAACTGTTCCACTGAGGACCGAATCCACTTGTTGTTCCTGTGTAACTGGGAGGTTTCTCAGAAAGCGCTGTGGGATGGCTTTAAGGTGGTTTTTCGCCGTAGTTGTAAAGCCAAAAAGGATGCCCAATAAAAAAACAGGATGCTGAATAGGGATTTTTCTTGTAAGGAAAGTGTCAACTTAAAAAGGCGGACATAGATCCTCTGCATCCTTGAAAATTCTGAGCAAGATTACTTCCCTTAGAGGATAAATGTGTCTACTGGCTACAGAAAAAATTGAAAAAGTCCTTGTATGCCATAAACAATGCTTTTGAGAACACACAAATAAAACAGGATTGATGCTACCTTGTGGACTCCATCAACAGATGTCCATGAAATGCATCCCTACATTGGTTTACTCATCTAGCAATTCGGTTGACAAAACAGGGACAATCTATGTGCCTTTACTACTTTTTTACACTAATCGATATGAGGAGGAGCTGGTTAACAGGAATGAGATAGCAGCTAATATTAAGGAAGCACAATTGCTAAGACCATACAGGACCTCTGCCCTAATAAAGCCCCAGGAAGCGATGGCTCCAGTAACGGGTTTTGCAAACTCTTTAGGTTGGACCTACCACCCGGATTGATGACATTCTGTATTTCAATTCTGCAATCACACATAGTCACACTGTCCATGGCTTCTGCTACCATGTTGTTAATTCATAAACCAGGAAAACCCTATAATAAACGTGAGCCCTACAGAGTGGAAGCTCCCTTGAATTCAGATGCAAAAATATTGACAAAATTACTAGTTAATCGATTGCTACCTCATGTGCCTTTCCTCTAAGATCCAGATCAGGCAGGTTACACACATCAGCGACAAGTGGCAGATAATATTAGGAGATTGCTTCACCTAGCAGAAAAGGCCAATGTGAGCAGGGCCCCTATGGTGATCTTGTCACTTGATGCTGAAAAAGCGTTCCAAAGGGTCAGCTGGCAGTTCTGTCCTAGATAGGTCATTTGGCCTGGGCCCTAACATGCAGACTTGGATTGAGGCCAGCTAAAAACAACCTATGGCCACAGTGTTGGTAAATGGGGACGAATCTAGGGAAATTCCTCTGAAAGGATTGCAAGCTCTGCCTATTACTGTTTGCTATGTTGGTTTAACCCTTGGCAGCCATGATGAGGAACCACTCAGATGTCAAGGGGATGAACTTTGTGGATGAGTAGCAGAAAATCCTGCTGTTTGCAGATGAAGTTTGTTGACACTGACAGACCCTCAATTGTGTGTTCAAAGTTCTATTGAAATACTGGAATTTTACGGTAGGGCATCTGGGTTTCAGGTAAAAATGGCAGAATCAGAAGTGCTAAATGTGGGCATACCCCTGATCCTCATACAAGAACTCACTAATACAACCCTTTTTCACTGGACTCTTGACAAAATAACATATTTTGCAATATATATAACATTAAAGCTGGGAACGTTGTACAATGCTAATTATCCTAAACTGATACACTCTATTGTCACAGAAATATATTTCATGGCTTTGAAAGATAGCTGTGATTAAACTAAGCGGCATATTTACAATAACATGGATGAGCGTGGCGTTAGCCTCCTTGGTTAACGCCACACTGCGCCACTTTTGAAATGCCCATATGCACAACAATAGTGCTCAGTCCTGGGTTTCACCCTGCGCTGGCGCTAAATTAAGCTGCCTAGCTGGAGCACATGCCTTCTTGCACCATTGTGCAAGGGTCCCTGCGTTACAGGGAAAGATTGTTTGTGTGCAGGAAGGTGTCCCTTCTGGCAAATAAACAATCACTGATGTCATTTTATAATTTTTATTGGACCGATTATGATGAGTGTCAGAAAGCCTCTGACCTCAGGTCGGAGGCTTTCCGACATTTATTACCAGTTTCAGTTCCAACCAGCTGATTATGTTACAGCCGGTCAGAATTGAGAGTGGCCGGTTATACCGGCTGCCTTCCGACGGGCTCAAGAAAACCGTCGGCCAGTCGGAACCTGTCCATAATCAAAATGGATGGTGGTTTACGCTGCCCGGATTTCGATGACTGGTTTCTGGCAGATTTTCCATGCCGGCCTTTCCGACATGGAAATCCTGTCGCAAAGCATGTTTGGGGCCCCTAGCAGGGCCCCCTTTCCCTTGTGGCCTCTGGTTGGAACCTGAGAGGGCACGTTAATAACTGCACCTAGTGGCAGGGTGCAGGGATTAACACAAACTCCCATTTTTATATGGGAGCATGTATTATGACCGGTTTGCGGCCGTAACACATGCTCCCATAGGGAAATGTGGGAATGCGACTGAACTGTGTTTGGTAGCATCATATCAGGCGGCCGTGACCACCAACCGGTGGTCGGTTGGTCCCCTTTCCGTGATGGTGTTGGGTGAACGTATGTCCACCAGACATCAAATAGGTCCCAAAGTATGCTGCAGAATGCAGCACACATATTAAATGCAACTCTCCATTTTTTTTATTTTTTATTATTGTTTATGTACATGAAGGGACACCTTCCTGCACATAAACAATCAATGTTATTTTGCTATTTCTATGTGTGCTGGGTTGTGCAGCACACATCGAAACAGCAAAAATAAGCATAAATAAATATTTTTTCCTCATTCCGCCCGGGTGATACCAGGTTTTTTTTGGTCTTAATTTTGGTGCTGCCCCATATTCATGCCACCCTTGTTAATATGGGAGAGCATCAAAATCAATGGGTTTTGTGGCATAATGCCCACCGCAACACCCATTGCCCTCCCTTTCACTCTAAGTGTAGCATGAAAGGGTGCTTTTTGTACAAGGCAGCGTTAAGCCACAGGAAGTGGCTTCATACTGCCTTGTAAATAAGCTGACGCTCATATCACCACAGAAATATCTATGAAAGTGACGCTCCTGTGGCAATACGGGCTTGTAAATATGCCTTTAATGTGTTGTCTTGTCTGCTTTATATACTTCAAGCACTTCCAGTAAACACAGGTTCTTCAGACTGAAATCGATACATTTATTTGGGCTGGGAAGAAAACATGATTCTCTGGGAAAATATTGAATGGGCATAGGAATTCAGGAGCCTTTGGCCTTCTGGACATTAAGAAATGTCATCAGGTTGCTCAACTTGGGGTTTTGTTTGACGGTCTCTATGAGAAACAGAATGACACTGGTTCACTTGGCTGCTGAGCTGATGGGTCGTTCTCCCTGCATGATACCCAATTTGCCTAAGAGGCCGCAACCCATAGTTGGCTATTTTTCGAAACTATTGGGCTCTACTTTTAAGATATGGGATTTTATTCTGGAGTCTGCAAACTTACATGGTTCCCATCACACTTTAGTCTACTTTTGTGTAATTGTTACTTCTCGCTAGGTTAGCTGGTACAGATTGTGAGGCCTGGGAGGCTGTCAAATGTTGAGAGATTTGTTCTTGTAGAATGATATGTTATCTTTTCAACAGAATAAACAGGACTTCTATTTAAAAAACAAACCGTCATATGCGTGACTTCCAGTTGAGACATTAAGCTGCATCTCCATAATAAAGGCAATAGCTATTAGGCTGTTCGACATCCTCAAAAAAGCCTTTTCAGTATTATTCCTCGCCCAAAAGTCTTATATCTAATATGCATGCTATATGCAAGAAGTGTTTCTTTACTCCTTAATTGGCCTTTTATGAAGTACTGACATAGTGGCAGAAACTTTGATCTGATATCTCTTGGGGATTTTTGAAAGCTGGAATTATGTCTGTTTCTTTTTTGATACTGTACAATTGTTATCGATGCTGTATAAAAAATCTCTCGGAAAAGAAAACATAAGTGCTGGTCCCTAAAACTGAGAGCCGGTTAGGCCCCACCTGCAACCACTTGCTCAAATTGGAGTCAACAAATATACTCCAATAAGTTGACAGTGTAACTATTATAGCATTTTGCACGGTGCAGCCGCACCATATGTTTTCACAGAAGTCCTATTTTTTAACTTCCTCAATATGATTAGATTTTTCTTTTCCCCACTAAATATTTGCATTTGTTGAAAGCAATGCCATCGGCATTTCATTTTATTTTTTCTTACAGGCTGCCTAATACTCTCTCAGGCACTGAGCCCCTCATCTCTAGTTATTTCTAGTAATCAGCGCTGTGTGTTCCTTCAAACCGAACAAAACAAATATGTCTTTTATTGATGCTGTGTGTGTTTTCATCTCCAGGCGAAACAGTCTGCGATTTTCTCTCTGCTTATATAGGCTGAGTGTTTTTTTCGTTTCAACTTCATTATAGCAGCGTCTAATGTGCATCCGGGGAAGACAAATGTGCTCGCTTCTTCAATCCTAGCTAGATTATCTTCAAAGACTTCATACGAGTCAGTACGAGATAACTTCCCAGTTGTATGATTTAGCAAAATAGAAGAAAAGAATTTTGATTTCAGAAATAAATTATGAACAATCGTTGGAGGTGTGCGATGCATTTGCTGTCTTACTTTTGCAAATGTATCTCAATAATGCACTTTCTACTTCTTTGCATTGCACAATGAAAGTCAGAAAGGTAAATTGAGGACAATCAGATCACCCAGGATTGGCTTCACAGTAATAATTATGTTTGAAGACCAAGTAATAACTCTGTGATGTGTTATTATTAATATTGTTGTTGTTTTTGTTGTTATAGTATTCATATATTCATATTCAAGTGGATGAAAGTGTTGAATCAATTGTTTCAGTCCTAGGGCCTCATTTCCGGTTTCACTTTCGACCTCCATTTTGCAATAACAGCGGTTGCAAGTGAAACCGGCCAGTCATTCCGGCTGGCTTCTAATGAGCTCAAGGAATCTGTTGGCCAGTCTGACCCATCAAGTAATCCCTTAAAGACGGCATTTCTGCCATCGGGATTACGATATTGGTTTCCCACATATTTGTTTCACTTTAGACCTCCTTATTACAATGATGGCGGTCAGATGTCAAACCGGCTGATCATTCCGGCTGGCTTCTGATAGGTTCAAGGAGCCCGTCGGCCAGTCGGAACCAGCATGTAATCCCTTAAAGATAGCTTTTCTGCCATTAGGATTAGAATATTGGTTTGCCACATGTTTTTGATGTTGGGTTTTCTGAAATGAAAAGCCTATTGGGAAGCAACTTTGGGGGCCCCTAGCAGCGTCCCCTTCTCCAATCGGCCTCAAGTTGGAGGCTGAGGATGCCCCCCTCTAAATCCCTGCACCATGAGGAGCCGGCCACACGGCGCAGGGATTTACACAAACTCCCATTTTCCTACCGGAAATTGTGCTGCAGGCAGAAACCGCCTGCAGCACAAACTCCCATAAATGATTGGGAGATTGCGGTTGCATTGTATTTTGTCGTCTGAATCGGCCAACATCCTAATAAGACCACTGAGGCCCCATTAGGATGGGGGGCGGATTGCACCCTCCGGGCCAGCGGTGGTCACCTCCGGCCCGACGGGGGCAATTCGCCCGCCATCCATGCACAAATGACCCCCGCCATATTAGAATGGCGGGGGTCCGCAGCGGACGGAAAAACCGTCAGCCGTATTTCCGCCCTGGTCCACTTGCGACCGGGGTGGAAAAGGCTGCAATATGGTAGCAGTGTCTTTCAGACACCGCCAGCCATATTACAATGTGCGTTTAGAAATGCCTTTCCGTGGTGGCAAGGCAGCCACGGAGAGGCATGCAGAAGTCTGCTTGGGGGGCCTGTTGCGGGCCCCCAAGGACTTCAGGGGGTGGGGGGTGCACACGGAGGGTACCTAGGGTACCCCTCTGCAGTTCAATGCACAACATGGCAGGCACCGCACGGTGCCTGCCATGTTGTGCATGGAAGTGCACAACATGCCTCCCTAACATTGTGGCGGGCGGTGCTGAGTGCACGGCCCGCCACAATGTTAGGGATGCAGAATGCGCCCGCCACTGTGGCGGGTGCATCCTAATGGCAGGCACGGGACCCCCGCCCTTATGGTGTGTGGTCCCTCTGTACGACGCCATCCTAATGTGCCCCTTAGACTCTTAATTGTTGGTCTTTAAGTGTGCGCTAAATGCCAACTATAACAGAATACGTTTAGTACTAATGAGGACATTTAGGAAACCAACCATTCATGGTCAACCACTGAGAAGGGGGTACAATCCTGGGACCTAGTGAGCAAATAAGGTTTCCAGTAGTCAAATAGATGGAGGTGCATGTACAGGTCAAGAATGTTTCCTTTTGAACATTTTCTGGTGGAAAATAAAGTGAACCCAGGTGCACCCTCTGCCAAGGAAGCATCAAGCTTGGATATTTATGTTTCTAATACACATTTATCCAGACATAGCTGTCAGAAAAGGCTTCCAACAGCCGTCGTTCAAAGCATGTGTGACAGTTGGTCACGCTTTATATTATTTTCTTTAGGTTTTAGTGAGTAAGACAGGTTTTTACTACTATAGGACTTACTTGGACATCTTCAGGACAGGTTCCAACATTCTTTTTTAGAAAAGCTGCAATGAGATCCCAATATGCTAGACAACACATCTCACAGTCCTTCTGTAGTTGTGGGTATTCCATATCCTACCAGGCACTTCGAGGCTCAAAGGGCAGGCACAGCAACATGTTTCAGGTTCCCCCGTGGATCACAAACCATTCTTTTTCCTTCCTTTTCCAGTGAGGGAAGAACATTATCGGGCTGGCTCTAAAATATGTTAGGAGATGCCAGTGGGAGACTTACCCGAGGGAATTAGGTATGAGGCACGGTTTACATGCCAAGCTTGCACAATGGAAGGAGGGGAATTGGGATTGCATCAACAAGTTGTATCTGGAATCTCAGTCAAATGGAGAGGTGAGGGTAAATTGTGAAGGCTTAATGTGGATTACAGGCAGAAAAAACAAAAAAGGGGCAAAGAATATGTATAACACCAGGAGCGCTGTAAAACATTTAGAAGCCCCAAACAAGAAAGACATCTGACACCAATTTATAAAATTTCTTTTGCAGTTTAGGCACCAAGATAAGAAAAATCCACCAGAGGATTCCAGAAATATACATTTTCAAGTAAAACGTAAATTTCAGATTTTTAGACCAAAGCACAAACCAGCATTGGTAACAGTAAAGTTTAGAAACTTTTGAAAAGTTTGAAAGAGTTTTGTTTGGCTACTCTGGCCCAAAAGGGGCAACCAAATCTGGCAGGGAGAAGGTCAGCGGGCCACTAGAGAATATTTAAACAGTGCATCATTGCCAAAGCAGTCTCAAGTCCAGTTCCACACTTTATATCAAGACAGCTAAAAACTTAAATTGAGTGGTCCTTATAATGGGGATGCAGGATGCTGAAGATGTTGGAAGATGCTCTGGGTGTTATACGGTCAACAAGGGTGTCCCTCCCATTATTCCTCAGTCCATAGGTAAGTTGAGTCAAATTGTCTGACAGTAGAAGGCCAGCTGCGGCTGGGCTACTGGTCTCTGTACACAGCTGGGCCAGTCGATACCATTGGTAAAGGCTGGTGTCTCTCTTTGCAATCAACCTGGACTCAGACAACACTCCTGCGTGGAACAGACTCAGGTGCAACGTTTGACTGTCGAGGATCAGTCTCTTAGGTCACCCAGTGGCAATCAGTGTGATTTGAAGAATCTTACCAAAATATTGAGTAAAAAATATTGTGATGTTAATATGGTCAGCAAGAATATTGTTGCCAAGAATATCAAATTGAAGGTAAGTAATATTGTTTTTTTAAAACATCAAAGCCATTAATATCGTTTCTAAAAATATAGTTGGTTATAATTTCGTTTATTAATTATTGTTATGTATGTTAGTATATATTTTAAATGTATATGATGTAAATTATTTATATAATTATTTTTTATGTTTTTTAATGCAGTTATTTAATTAAATGTAATTAATGTTGTAACTTTTGCGTGGGTCGATAGGTGTACAGGGTGGAAAGTAATTTAATTATAATAAATTAATGACTTTTTAAAAATTAATATTATTTATTCAATTGATAATTAATTATGTTAATTGTGTAATTATTTTTTTTACTTTTATTTTTATGTATGGGTTGCGGGGTTTAATATCAATTACTAATTTAATATTTAATTTTAATTGTATAATTATTTTTAGGTGTGGGTTGTGGGGTTCTTAAGGGTACAGGGTAGGGAGTAGATTAATTCAGATAAATTAATAATTCATTGTTAATTAATATTAAGTATTTAATTGATAATTAATTATGTTAATAGTGTAATTAATTATTTTACATTTTAGGTGTAGGTTGTGGAGTTTACAGGGGTGCAGAGTGGTAAGTTAAATATTTCTAAGCAATTAATATTTATATATTTAATTAATATTAATTTGTTAATTGATAATAATTTTGTTAATTGGGCTATTACATTTTTTAAATTTAAATTTTAGGTGTGGGTTGAGGGTTTTCAAGGGGTATATGGTGGGAAAAAAATATTTTAATTAGGTAATATCGCATTTATTAATTGATAATAATTATAAAATAAAAATTAATTGTCGTAATAGTGTAATTGTGTGCTTTGTAGGGTATATTGTGAGTAGTAAATTATTTATATTTAATTGATGATTCAATTTTTTTGATGATAATTAGTTTGTTGATAAATATTGAAGTTTGAGGTGTCAATAATTTTCTTTTTAAAGCTTAGTTTTGGTTGTGGTTTGTGTGTTTCGTTGGGGTTGTATGGTGGAAAGTAACTAAATTACATTTATTTAAGAAATTATATTTTTGTTAATAACATTTTTTAACAAAAATATTCATTTACAAGCATGCTTTTGTATTTTAATTATAATATTATTTGTAGTTACTTATGATATATTTAACATTATAATGTGTATTTATTGAATTAGATTTTTAATATAAAATATATTTGTATTTTTTAAACATATTTATATTTGTGAGTGTTTATTTTATTTTTTAAATGATTTCATTGTGCTGAAAAGAATGTGCTTGTTTCTAATGTTGCATTGACTGCAGTTGGAATGGTAATGAAATCTGCAATGCAACACTTTCCCTACTGCTGAACTGACTGGAGTGGGAATAGCACATTTTATCCCTCCGCTATCCAGCACTTGCCCTTCTGTTGCACTGACTGTCGGAACAGTAAATTTTACCCTTCGACAATACAACAATTTTCTATTGTTGTATTGAGTGTAGTGGGAAATGTATATTTTACACCTCCTGAGTACGACACGTTGTCTACTTTTGTATAAATTGTAGTGGTAACAGTATATATATTAATTACAAAAATACTTTACTTCATAGTGTTTATATTTTGGTTATTTAATGTTATATTAGTTTTAATATTGTATTTATTTTGAGTAAATTCAAAATTACTATTTTGTTTCATTTTTTTTGTTAGTAAAATGGTTTGATTTTAAAATGTTTCATGTTATTGGATATATGTATATATATTTATGTTCATATTACATTTTTAAAAGTTTTAAATTATGCTATAAATACAAAACATTATTAATATTATTAAATTAGACATATATATATATATATATATATATATATATATATATATATATATATATATATATATATATATATATATATATTCACTGAAAAAACCATAGGTTATAGACCATATATAGTTAGGAATTAGCATTTACAAAACCTTATTTTACTCACACAAAACCATTGAAATTTCATATATAGTTAGTTCCACTAACTATATATCGCGCACCCGCAATCCACTGCTGATCATGTCACATATTACATCATTCATGACATGGTCAGTGACATCACTGATGACATCACTGATGACATCTCAAATGACATCACTGATGACATCACTGATGACAACATCCAGTGGCTGTATGTTTCTGTAAAGTTAAAATATGTCTTACATATTGAAGAATGAGTGGATGTATAAGTGTCTGGATGAAGGATTTAGTAGGTGCATGACTGACTGCATGAGTGAGTGATTAAATGTGTCTCACTGAGTGCATGGGTTAGTGACTAAACTGTCTTAATTTGTGCATCATTATGTCTGTTGTTCTGTAAACTGCTGCATGTGTTGATCAGTAGCTATATGAGTAACTATATGGGTTATTGATTGGTTGCCCAAGTATTTGTATGGGAGACTGTGTGTGTGTGTGGGTGGCAGGGAGGTGTGTGACTCTGTGCAAAAATGTGTGAGCAGTTGATTTACTAGATGTATGGGTTAAAAAGTGCATGTGGAAACAGCTGTATGGGCGGTTGATTGTGTGCATGAGTGTATTGGTGAGTGAATGGATATCTCAGTGCTACATGTCAAAGTAAGTACATATGTAAAACACAGTACATGTGAGAGTTGACATATATAAATAACTGTGCATAAGAGCCAGTGAATGTGTGAGTGGCTGTATGGATCATTGTGAACTTGTATCAGTGATTGTATAAGAGAGTAAATATGTGTTAGAATATGTTTGAATAAGTAAGGTGTGTATAACTGTATAGTTGAGGAAAGGGAGGTGTGATTGATTCGTTGCATGACTGACTAGGTGTGTGAGTAACTCCATGGATGAGTGACAATCTGTGAGTGTCTGTTTACACTGAGTGTATCTAAGGTTATATTAGAGTCTGAAGAGGTTCATCGTATTATCACATGAATGATGTCATCATTGATGTGATCAGTGATGTCATTTGAGATGTCATCAGTGATGTCATCAGTGATGTCATTTGAGATGTCATCAGTGATGTCACTGACCATGTCATGAATGATGTAATATGTGACATGATCAGCAGTGGATTGCGGGTGCGCGATATATAGTTAGTGGAACTAACTATATATGAAATTTCAACGGTTTTGTGTGAGTAAAATAAGGTTTTGTAAATGCTAATTCCTAACTATATATGGTCTATAACCTATGGTTTTTTCAGTGAATTTCAATGGTTTTTTAATAGCAAATATGAAAAGCTTTAAAATGTCAAGTACGTGGTAGGTAAAAACATTTTCGTGTCTATGCACGCTGATGTGCTTTGAACGCTGCCCCCCCCCCTTTTTTTTCTTTTAGGAGTATTCTCTCTTTGCAGATAGTGAAGGGTAGGTAACGCAGGCCTTTGCCCCCGTTGTAATCCGTCGTGCCTGCTTCTCTCTCCTTTTGATTGATTGTTATCCAAGCATTTACTGTTTTAGAATTGGTTCTCTTTGGTTCATTCTCTATTTACAAACAAGCACAGAGTCGCAATACTCTGTTTAGTCTTTGCAGATAGTGAAAAATCGTTTAAAAAAACAAATGGAATCGAGCAAAATCAGTAGGCCACTAATGGGATCTCTTTTTGACCTCGCTAAAATAGAAACATTAGGAACAACCCCTCATGAGAAATACGAAACTAGTGAGATGAACTGAGCTCAACACCATGATGGCTGCAAGACAGCTCGGCTCCGCCACCCACCCCGCCCAAAATAACGACAAACCCTATGCAAATATTATAAATATATACAACACACCAGCAAAGTAACAGGGTAAAACGTTTTATTAAATAACTATTTACATTGCAGCCTGCTGCAACATCCATCCAAACAAGCCTTTGTATTTGGGGCTCAAAACCGGTAGAGAAGAACTTGCCCTCCCCTCTTTGACTGAAGGTTCTTTTTGCCTGTCCCTTCTGTTGTCATTTAACAGAACTTTTTGGACTACTGAAAGGGGTTGTGTTCCGACCGCTGGTTGGTGGAGACATTTTGACTATATTCTGGACCTGCGTTGTCGCGTAATGCGTCATATGACGCGCCGCGTTAGCGCACCCGGAAGTGCTCCGGTGCGCGAGGCGCAGCTTCCCGGAAGCGATCCAGAGCGCGGCGCGCAGCGCGTAACCTAAGCATAACAGGTCATGTGACTTGTTAATAAAACTTTTCATTGGTTCATTTTACTTTTGTTATTCTAATGATGAAAGGCTTGGTCATATGACCTAAAAATAACGCTTTTCATTGCTTTCGAACATTTTTTTTCCCAAATGATGAAAGCCCCACCTTTTTTTTTCTCACTCTGACTTCTAAACCAAAGGTCCCAGATGCATTTACAGTTTATCACTAACAATGTTCCAGGCTAATGTATTTTGCCGGAAAATTTACAACTGTCCTGCAAGTAAAATATTCATTTTTCGAGAAAAAGGGCGTTTCTTCGTCCCATGAGGGAGCCGTTGAGCAAAAGAGGCTCGGCCTGCTGTCTTAGTCGCTGATAGGCATGAATATCAGATTCTTATCGATCACTTTATGTTGCAGGAGTAGAAAACACAACAGCCCTTGACCATTTATCTTTACTGCGTTCCTACGTATTATACCTTTTAACCGTCATGTAATTGGACTGCTTTATTTCACTTGCCTTTTACTGATTCGAAAACAGTGGCTATTATTCAAAACTTTACCAATCTAGGTACTACTACCATGTTTTGTTTTAAAAACCTTTATTGTGAAAATGTCAGTATACAAATACGGGCCTATAACCACGTGGGCCGGCCACGGAGCAAACTGGAATCGTATATCATGAGGGGACATTTACACTGTAGAACAACGTAACGGGCGACCCATTAGGCTGCAAGAACTAAGGTGTCTAACATTTGCGGAATCGGTGGACGTACATTTTATAATTGAAGTACGACAGGGCCAGTTACAATAAAATTATCTAGATATACATTTGCGGGCAAGTACAATGGGTGACGTTAATTCGAACTTTCAATAGTACAGTAATCAATAACACATCAGAACTTAATATCAATAGGGATGTCCAAATGTTCAATCAATTCTCGTCCCCGCCCGCCATGTGCTTCAAAACTGCATACGTATCTCGTGATATCAAGGTTGGGCAACCAGTACACAACAAGGAGTTACGAGTCCCATTTATACCGGCGCCATTTTGGGCGAGGCCGGGCAGGTCCAGGATATAGTCAAAAAGTCTCCACCAACCAGCGGTCGGACCAGAACCCTTTTCGGCAATCCAAAAAGGTTCCGTTAAATGACAACAGAAGAAATAGGCAACAAGAACAATCAGTCAAAAGAGGGGACGCTTTCGTGAATGGGGCCCATGCCCTAGCAGGCAAGGGTCCGAGTTCCAAGGTGTCCCAGAGCCATTTTAGTGGACCAGGCCCAAATCCAAAGAGCTGGCCACCATTTTAAGAGTCCTGTTGCAGTCGGCTATCGCTGCACCACAAGAGTAGCCGCAATTCAGCTAGATGGTGGGTGAGTCACTGTACCGCAAAAGCGGACGGAACTCAGCTGAAAGGCGAGTCAAACGCTAAGAGGCGCCCCACTGCAGATGAGGTGCCTCCACCTGGGGAGGAGGGAGAGGCCCGTTTCCGCTGCCTCCCCCCCCCCCCGGGCACCCCACGCCGTCTTTCGGCGCAGCATTGTAGGATGGCCACACCAGTGAAACTTGCTGGACACCACCTCGGTGCCATCCGGATCTCGGCGCGTTCGAGTCACTGTACCGCAAGAGCAGGAGAAACTCAGCTGGGTCTCGGGCGAGACGCTGTACCGCAAGAGCGGGCGGAACTCAGCTGGATGGAGGGTGAGGCACTGTGCCGCAAGAGCGGGCAGAACTCTGCTGGAAGGCGGGTGAAACGCTAAGAGGCGCCCCACTGCAGATGAGGTGCCTTCATCTGGGGAGGCGGAAGAGGTCCGTTTACGCCGCCTCTCCCCCCCCCCCCCTTCCCGGGCACCCCACGCCGTCTTTCGGCGCAGCATTGTAGGATGGCCACACCAGTGAAACTTGCTGGACACCACCTCGGTGCCATCCGGATCTCGGCGCGTTGTGCTACCTTCGGCGTACTGTAGCAGCAAAAGTAACCGCAACTCAGCTGGACACGCCGTCTTTCGGCGCAGCATTGTAGGATGGCCACACCAGTGCGGCAACTTGCTGGACACCACCTCGGTGCCATCCGGATCTCGGCGCGTTGTGCTGCCTTCGGCCTATTCGCACATCGGTCCGCTACTGACGCCGCCTCACAGGCCAACGGATTTAGTAGGCTTTTTATAGCCCAAAGCCGCATAACAGGTCATGTGACTTGTTTATAAAACTTTTCATAGGTTCATTTTACTTTTGGTTTCCTAATGATGAAATGCTTGATCATATGACCTAAAAATAACACTTTTCATTGGATTAAAAATTTTTTTTTTCCCAAACGATGAAAGCCCCACCTTTTTTTCTCTCACTCGGCAATCCAAAAAGGTTCCGTTAGATGACAATAGAGGGGACAGGCAACAAGAACCATCACTCAGAAAAGGGGAGGGCAAGTTCTTCCCTACCGGGTCACGTTGGGGCTCCACCGGAACTCATGGAATTGATAGTCTACAGTGTTTCTGGATGTTTCAGACTGAAGCTGGCGTCAGCATGAGAGCATGTAACACAAACAAGACCTGTTTGAAAACGACGCACTTTTCACAAGCCCCCGAGGGGTGCTCTATAGACCACAATGATATGTACTATCAAAATATAAATGTGAATGTAAGCATTCATGCAACTAAAATTCTTTGTTCATATTTCTCTACATCAGGAAACAATAAAGACCAATCAACTGAAGAACATCCGTTTCAATTGTGGTTTTCTTTGTCTTGTACTTTATTCTTCTATCTTGGTACATTACTTCATGTACATCCATCCATCTTTTTCAGTAAATCCCAATGCATTTCGGTATGACAATACCTTCATCAGGGGATAACTGCAATTGAAATCTACATAATAACAATAATCAGAATTTGGGAATATGGGAGCCCCTGACTCCACCTAATATGCATATCACCTCTAATGCAAGTTTGTCAAAACGAGTACAGGCTTAGCAGTGCCTTCACCAATGTGTTTTGAAAGCAAAAAATGTGATAATCACCACGTGTCACACTATGTCAAAAAATACAAAAAAACGTGTACCTGACTTGATGCAGTTCACGACTGTAAAGTGACAAGTATGTAATTCCTAAATGGTAAAGCAACATGATAAATATCCGTGCTGACCACTTCTAAGTAATATCATGAACAACAAAAACCACCAAACAAAACACCAACTGTCGCCTACCTATGCCAGCAAATATTCTCCCCAGGAAAATAAACTCCAAAGTGACCTGTCTGTTCGTAATGTTCAACTGAAAAGGAACACACACGATGCTATTAGTAACCCGCTACCGGGTCTGGTCGTTCCTCCACCCTTAACCCACGTCCATGTCTCTATTTACCTCGCTACCTGGAACTTGTCTCTGCTTCAAAAGGACCTGTCAGTTCGTGATGTTCAACTGAAAGAGAACACACATGGTGCCATTAGTATCCCGCTGCCGGGTCTAGTCATTTCCCCACCCTTAACCCGCGTCCGTGCCTGTATTTACCTCGCTGCCTGGAACTTGTCTCTGCCTCGTCGTCTTGCGTTCAAAGGACGCCATCTCTAGCTCTATCTTATATTAGAACAGACGCTTCCGTATAAACACTAAAAACGGACTCTGTTACCTAAACCTTACGACGGGCGCCATGTTAGTCTAGTCAAATAGAGCGTGTGAACGGTGATGTTGTAGAAGAAGAGAACCTAATGATGCAAGTGTGTGACATTAATAAATCATGTGTCAAAAATGTGAGAACTGAAAAATAATAATGGAGATGTATACTACTAAGTGAGTGCTGGTTATGACAAAGCTGCTATACAAAACTATTTACAACAAGGGGTGGTGAGGGACAGAGTCTCTGAATTAAGCAGAAAGCTCTCACCCAGTCAAGAGATCAGGGCTAGATCCAACACCGTTTTTTAGCTCACTGCACCATCCCAGTTTCAGAACCTGGCTGTATGCAAATTAGTCTGTTCCTGTCCCAGTGCATGATGGGAACAGGGCAAACCAAACTACAAAAGCCAATTCTTACACTGGGAAGGAAACAAGCTCCCGGGGACCGGTTTCTGGCATTACAGCCGTCTTCGGCCCGGTTTGCTTGAATCCTGATGGTGCAATGAGCAAGGGCCTCACATCTGAGAATACCCTTCCACGCTTAGGGTGGACAAAAATATTTACAACAAGGGGTGGTGAGGGACAGAGTCTCTGAATTAAGCAGAAAGCTCTCACCCAGTCAAGAGATCAGGGCTAGATCCAACACCGTTTTTTAGCTCACTGCACCATCCCAGTTTCAGAACCTGGCTGTATGCAAATTAGTCTGTTCCTGTCCCAGTGCATGATGGGAACAGGGCAAACCAAACTACAAAAGCCAATTCTTACACTGGGAAGGAAACAAGCTCCCGGGGACCGGTTTCTGGCATTACAGCCGTCTTCGGCCCGGTTTGCTTGAATCCTGATGGTGCAATGAGCAAGGGTCTCACATCTGAGAATACCCTTCCACGCTTAGGGTGGACAAAAATATTTACAACAAGGGGTGGTGAGGGACAGAGTCTCTGAATTAAGCAGAAAGCTCTCACCCAGTCAAGAGATCAGGGCTAGATCCAACACCGTTTTTTAGCTCACTGCACCATCCCAGTTTCAGAACCTGGCTGTATGCAAATTAGTCTGTTCCTGTCCCAGTGCATGATGGGAACAGGGCAAACCAAACTACAAAAGCCAATTCTTACACTGGGAAGGAAACAAGCTCCCGGGGACCGGTTTCTGGCATTACAGCCGTCTTCGGCCCGGTTTGCTTGAATCCTGATGGTGCAATGAGCAAGGGTCTCACATCTGAGAATACCCTTCCACGCTTAGGGTGGACAAAAATATTTACAACAAGGGGTGGTGTAGTCTATGCCATCAAATGCCCTTGTGGGCTGTTATATGTGGGCAAAACCACAAGAAAGGTTAAGGTCCGCATAACGGAACATAAGAGCTTGATAAGAACGTGCAATCCAAAGTCCAACTTAGCAATGCATTGGCAAGAGAGACAGCATACTATTCCACAATTGCGTTTCAAAGTGCTAGAAAGTATAAATCAGGAGGTACATGCTGACACCATTCGCCAATTATCACAAAGGGAGACATACTGGATCCGCAGTTTGAATACGCTAGAACCGAATGGACTGAATGACAAAATTGAATTTGCATGTTTTCTGTAATAAGCATATGTATTCAATTGTATATTGTTATTATCATGGACAGTTTTGTATAGCAGCTTTGTCATAACCAGCACTCACTTAGTAGTATACATCTCCATTATTATTTTTCAGTTCTCACATTTTTGACACATGATTTATTAATGTCACACACTTGCATCATTAGGTTCTCTTCTTCTACAACATCACCGTTCACACGCGCTATTTGACTAGACTAACATGGCGCCCGTCGTAAGGTTTAGGTAACAGAGTCCGTTTTTAGTGTTTATACGGAAGCGTCTGTTCTAATATAAGATAGAGCTAGAGACGGCGTCCTTTGAACGCAAGACGACGAGGCAGAGACAAGTTCCAGGCAGCGAGTTAAATACAGGCACGGACGCGGGTTAAGGGAGGGGAAATGACTAGACCCGGCAGCGGGATACTAATGGCACCGTCTGTGTTCTCTTTCAGTTGAACATCACGAACTGACAGGTCCTTTTGAAGCAGAGACAAGTTCCAGGTAGCGAGGTAAATAGAGACATGGACGTGGGTTAAGGGTGGAGGAACGACCAGACCCGGTAGCGGGTTACTAATAGCATCGTGTGTGTTCCTTTTCAGTTGAACATTACGAACAGACAGGTCACTTTGGAGTTTATTTTCCTGGGGAGAACGTTTGCTGGCATAGGTAGGCGACAGTTGGTCTTTTGTTTGGTGGTTTTTGTTGTTCATGATATTACTTAGAAGTGGTCAGCACGGATATTTATCATGTTGCTTTACCATTTAGGAATTACATACTTGTCACTTTACAGTCGTGAACTGCATCAAGTCAGGTACACGTTTTTTTGTATTTTTTGACATAGTGTGACACGTGGTGATTATCACATTTTTTGCTTTCAAAACACATTGGTGAAGGCACTGCTAAGCCTGTACTCGTTTTGACAAACTTGCATTAGAGGTGATATGCACATTAGGTGGAGTCAGGGGCTCCCATATTCCCAAATTCTGATTATTGTTATTATGTTGATTTCAATTGCAGTAATCCCCTGATGAAGGTATTGTCATACCGAAATGCATTGGGATTTACTGAAAAAGATGGATGGATGTACATGAAGTAATGTACCAAGATAGAAGAATAAAGTACAAGACAAAGAAAACCACAATTTAAACGGATGTTCTTCAGTTGATTGGTCTTTATTGTTTCCTGATGTAGAGGAATATGAACAAAGAATTTTAGTTGCATGAATGCTTACATTCACATTTATATTTTGATAGTACATATCATTGTGGTCTATAGAGCACCCCTCGGGGACTTGTGAAAAGTGCGTCGTTTTCAATAGGTCTTGTTTGTGTTACATGTTATGCCACTGACGTGAGCCAGTCAGGTCAAGCGACAGCACCTAGAAAAAAAGAGAATATAGTTAAGAGTACCAGATTCAAACTAACAGAGGAGTGCGGAGTGTCAACTTTAAATATATGTCAGCATGAGAGCACCACCATCTCGTAGCTCCGTCGTGGCCATTCCGCAAGCAATCATGGCAGCCGCTCCCCACCGGAAGCCTGCGGGAGTCGGGGGCCCCCCAGACTTTTGTAGAATCTTCAAGGCTGAGGGGACGCTTTCGAGAATGGGGCCCAAGCCCTAGCAGACAAGCGTCTGAGTTCCAAGGTGTCCCAGGGCCATTTTAGTGGACCAGGCCCAAATCCGAAGAGCCGGCCGCCATTTTAAGAGTGCTGTGGCAGCCGCCTATCGCTGCCCCGCAAGAGTGGGCGCAATTCAACTAGATGGTGAGCGAGACGCTGTAGCCGCAAGAGCGGGCGGTAAACAGCTGAATGGCGGATGAGGCACAGTGCAGCAAAAGTGGGCGGAAAACCGCTGAATGGCAAGTGAAACGCTAAAGGGGTGCCCCACTACAGCAGACGAGCCTCCACCTGGGGAGGCCCGTTCACGCCGCCTCCCCCCCCTCGGGGCGCCCCACGCCGTTTTTCGGAACAGCATTGTAGGATGCCAAAACCAGTGCGGCAAGTAAAGGACATCACCTGGGTGCCGTCCAGAACTCAGCACGTTGTGCTGCCTTCGGACTATTCGCACAACAGACCGCTACTGACCATTGTTGCTTCTGTTTAAAAATTTTTTTTTAACGTGTTTACTGTTTTGGTGCGTTGTATATATTTATAAGTTAATAAAGTGTTATAATCCTACTACTTTGTTGGAGTGCTATATATTTTTAATGTGACACATAATTGTGAAGACTTTCATGTACGAAAAGGCATCCCTGGAATCTTCCGCTTCAGGCTCGGTCCCACACACCCTCACCGTGAGAATCCCCTCCCCAATCACAATACAGGATCGTTATCAGATAGTAGGAACGCGTGTGGTGTGACGGATCTCATCGGGTGGGGGCCTTGATCTACTGTAACTCCTTTGAAGAGGGGTGATTATTTACAGTTGAGGCCATAAACTACATCCGCAGGGCTAGGTGATAGCCTGGGAACGGCCTGGATAAACAGACACAAAGGAAGAGGAATGTCAGAGGGTGCGGTAGTGAATAGGGTGAAAGGGAGGTGTCGGGCGGGCACAGGGTGTGATTCTCAGGGAAGAGCAGCGCAGATGGGGGGAGGTTTATGGCCCATGCATAAGACAGAGAGCGGGGGTGACCAGTGCGTGGGGGAGATGCTTGCAAGGGTGGGGAGCCATGCTGAGGATCGGCGGCGTGCAGAGAGTGGGTCTGGTCAAGGCATCTAAAATGGCTGCCGTGCACGACAAAAGTGTGGCATTGGAAAAAAAGCAAGATGGCGCAGACAATGTTTATCAATACGAATTAATTTATAACAATTATTTTTAACAATATATTTACTCGCAGTGTCAAAATGGCGGTCAACACTTCCTGATTTCCTTCGAATCGAACGTTAACAGACGTCAGGATCGGCGGCGTGCAGAGAATGGGTCTGGTCAAGGCATCTAAAATGGCTGCCGTGCACGACAAAAGTGTGCCATTGGAAAAAAAGCAAGATGGCGCAGACAATATTTATCAATACGGATTAATTTATAACAATTATTTTTAACAATATATTTACTCGCAGTGTCAAAATGGCGGTCAACACTTCCTGATTTCCTTCGAATCGAACATTAACAGACGTCACGCAGCAAAAAAAAAAAAAAAAAACGCTCACGCGCAGCCGCTGGAAGACATGTATCAACATATATGAGCATCCTCAGCCACCCTCAGAAAACATAGGGGGTCGGGATACGTCTCCCGTACCCACTTATACCCATTTCCCACATTGTTTTTCCTCCATCTTGTAATTTAATTAAAACGAAACACAAAATGGCGAATTCCCGTTTCGTGTCCCTGTTCACTACCCGGTTCGCGAACCGGAAAGCGCTTCTACCGCAAAAAAATAATATTTTTTTATTTGCCCCACGGGACCCTTTAATAACCCCAACATCATTCCTAGGGGGTCAAGAAGGGTCTACCTTGCCCCCTTTCATTAAATTCCCCCTTCGTTTTTTTCTCCTCTTCTTGTCTCTCGATCCTACCGAGAGACAAGATGGCGGCCGCTCCGGACTGTTTAGAATGTTGACAGACACCGGAGAGCCAATCAGCTTCGCTTCACAAAGTTCCGTTACGCGAAAAGTTCGCGAACCGGAGCGCTATCCGGGACGCTGTCACAGATATATCTGTTTTTTAAAACGTTAATTTCTCAAAATCCACTGGAGCACATATATTGAGACCCAGCAAAGGCACATTGGGCTAACAGTCCCTACAATTTTGCCAAGTTTCGTGCAAATCCATTCAGCCGTTCGAGCTAAAAGTGAGGCCAAACGCCCTATGGAAAACTCAATGTTAAAAACGTGTTTTGGGACCCCCCTTTTTTCTCGGCCCCCCCTTGACAAAACCCCCCCAAATTATCAGAGGCTGCTCAGAAACAAAATGTGCCATTTTCCTGAAAATTTCAGCCGATTCTGTCCACAAACGCCAAAGTTATTAGACATAGAATTTTCAAAAGTCCCACCGAGAAAAAATCCTAACTATATATACCTACTGGCGACCGCCAGTAGGTTATATATATATATATATATATATATATATATATATATATATATATATATTTATTCACTGAAAAAAACATAGGTTTCAGCCACGTTATAGTTAGGAATTAGAATTTAAAAAACCTTAGAAATTCACTGAAAAAATCATAGGTTTCACACATGTTATAGTGAGCTGGACATTTCACTCATACAAAACCATTGAAATACTCCCCCCCCCGTTCAGCTAACTATAACTCAAACGCCCGCAATGCACTGTTGATGATGTCACATATTACATCACTCATGACATGGTCAGTGACATCACTCATGACATCACTGATGACATCTCAAATGACATCACTGATGACATCATCCTTGTGAAAGAGTGGCAGACCTCCTCTCAGCGTAATATAACGTTTGATACACACATTCAAAAATAGAAACTACATTTTTAAGATGTCATGAGTGATGTCATGAGTGATGTCACTGACCATGTCATGAGAGATGTATGTGTGAAGTCATCAACAGTGCATTGTGGGCGTGTAAGTTATAGTTAGCTGAACTAACTATAACTGGGGAATTTCAATGGTTTTGTATGAGTGAAATGTCCAGCTAACTATAACATGTGTGAAACCTATGGTTTTTTCAGTGAATTTCTAAGGATTTTTAAATGCTAATCCCTAACTATAACGTGGCAGAAACCTATGGTTTTTTCAGTGAATTTCAAAGGTTTTGTAAAAGATTAATTTGTCAATGTATTAAATATTATATTTGTTTCTTTTTATACTAATTTCCTACATTTTTTGTATAAATATTTATGTTTTTTTTTTAAGTTATATTTCATATTCTTAATGTAAAATAATAAAACAAAATAGAAAATGTTTATGTTTAATAATTACATTTTTCTTTCAAAATATTCAAAATAAATTCTATATAATTCCTTTTTCATTGTTTTTTTGGGGGATAATCTTACCATACGGGTACGGTGATCGCACTATACTTTGTACAGTAATTTATACTCTGCGCATACACGTCACAAATGCGCTTTGATGTTAAGCTTCGCATCTACGCTTCCATGTGACATCATGTACGGTGTCCCGTACCGTACATCGTGAAAGTTTCTAATTGCTCAAAAATATATATTTATGTATTTACTGTACATATTGAGGGAAAACATTATCTGGGCTAATCGTGAAACTAGTTTTTTTTAACTTATAATAAGCATATATTACTTTTAAAAACAATTACGCAAATCATGGAAGTACATCATTCACACTGGCATCGTAAGAGCACCGTAAACGCACTGTAAGCGTACGCAAAGCCATCTGACTTAAAAAGAAGAGATTAGATTGCTTCATGCAGCCTGCTGCAACATCCATCCAAACAAGCCTTTGTATTTGGGGCTCAAAACCGGTAGAGAAGAACTTGCCCTCCCCTCTTTGACTGAAGGTTCTTTTTGCCTGTCCCTTCTGTTGTCATTTAACAGAACTTTTTGGACTACTGAAAGGGGTTGTGTTCCGACCGCTGGTTGGTGGAGACATTTTGACTATATTCTGGACCTGCGTTGTCGCGTAATGCGTCATATGACGCGCCGCGTTAGCGCACCCGGAAGTGCTCCGGTGCGCGAGGCGCAGCTTCCCGGAAGCGATCCAGAGCGCGGCGCGCAGCGCGTAACCTAAGCATAACAGGTCATGTGACTTGTTAATAAAACTTTTCATTGGTTCATTTTACTTTTGTTATTCTAATGATGAAAGGCTTGGTCATATGACCTAAAAATAACGCTTTTCATTGCTTTCGAACATTTTTTTTCCCAAATGATGAAAGCCCCACCTTTTTTTTTCTCACTCTGACTTCTAAACCAAAGGTCCCAGATGCATTTACAGTTTATCACTAACAATGTTCCAGGCTAATGTATTTTGCCGGAAAATTTACAACTGTCCTGCAAGTAAAATATTCATTTTTCGAGAAAAAGGGCGTTTCTTCGTCCCATGAGGGAGCCGTTGAGCAAAAGAGGCTCGGCCTGCTGTCTTAGTCGCTGATAGGCATGAATATCAGATTCTTATCGATCACTTTATGTTGCAGGAGTAGAAAACACAACAGCCCTTGACCATTTATCTTTACTGCGTTCCTACGTATTATACCTTTTAACCGTCATGTAATTGGACTGCTTTATTTCACTTGCCTTTTACTGATTCGAAAACAGTGGCTATTATTCAAAACTTTACCAATCTAGGTACTACTACCATGTTTTGTTTTAAAAACCTTTATTGTGAAAATGTCAGTATACAAATACGGGCCTATAACCACGTGGGCCGGCCACGGAGCAAACTGGAATCGTATATCATGAGGGGACATTTACACTGTAGAACAACGTAACGGGCGACCCATTAGGCTGCAAGAACTAAGGTGTCTAACATTTGCGGAATCGGTGGACGTACATTTTATAATTGAAGTACGACAGGGCCAGTTACAATAAAATTATCTAGATATACATTTGCGGGCAAGTACAATGGGTGACGTTAATTCGAACTTTCAATAGTACAGTAATCAATAACACATCAGAACTTAATATCAATAGGGATGTCCAAATGTTCAATCAATTCTCGTCCCCGCCCGCCATGTGCTTCAAAACTGCATACGTATCTCGTGATATCAAGGTTGGGCAACCAGTACACAACAAGGAGTTACGAGTCCCATTTATACCGGCGCCATTTTGGGCGAGGCCGGGCAGGTCCAGGATATAGTCAAAAAGTCTCCACCAACCAGCGGTCGGACCAGAACCCTTTTCGGCAATCCAAAAAGGTTCCGTTAAATGACAACGGTGTTGGATCTAGCCCTGATCTCTTGACTGGGTGAGAGCTTTCTGCTTAATTCAGAGACTCTGTCCCTCACCACCCCTTGTTGTAAATAGTTTTGTATAGCAGCTTTGTCATAACCAGCACTCACTTAGTAGTATACATCTCCATTATTATTTTTCAGTTCTCACATTTTTGACAAATGATTTATTAATGTCACACACTTGCATCATTAGGTTCTCTTCTTCTACAACATCACCGTTCACACGCGCTATTTGACTAGACTAACATGGCGCCCGTCGTAAGGTTTAGGTAACAGAGTCCGTTTTTAGTGTTTATACGGAAGCGTCTGTTCTAATATAAGATAGAGCTAGAGACGGCGTCCTTTGAACGCAAGACGACGAGGCAGAGACAAGTTCCAGGCAGCGAGTTAAATACAGGCACGGACGCGGGTTAAGGGAGGGGAAATGACTAGACCCGGCAGCGGGATACTAATGGCACCGTGTGTGTTCTCTTTCAGTTGAACATCACGAACTGACAGGTCCTTTTGAAGCAGAGACAAGTTCCAGGTAGCGAGGTAAATAGAGACATGGACGTGGGTTAAGGGTGGAGGAACGACCAGACCCGGTAGCGGGTTACTAATAGCATCGTGTGTGTTCCTTTTCAGTTGAACATTACGAACAGACAGGTCACTTTGGAGTTTATTTTCCTGGGGAGAACGTTTGCTGGCATAGGTAGGCGACAGTTGGTCTTTTGTTTGGTGGTTTTTGTTGTTCATGATATTACTTAGAAGTGGTCAGCACGGATATTTATCATGTTGCTTTACCATTTAGGAATTACATACTTGTCACTTTACAGTCGTGAACTGCATCAAGTCAGGTACACGTTTTTTTGTATTTTTTGACATAGTGTGACACGTGGTGATTATCACATTTTTTGCTTTCAAAACACATTGGTGAAGGCACTGCTAAGCCTGTACTCGTTTTGACAAACTTGCATTAGAGGTGATATGCACATTAGGTGGAGTCAGGGGCTCCCATATTCCCAAATTCTGATTATTGTTATTATGTTGATTTCAATTGCAGTAATCCCCTGATGAAGGTATTGTCATACCGAAATGCATTGGGATTTACTGAAAAAGATGGATGGATGTACATGAAGTAATGTACCAAGATAGAAGAATAAAGTACAAGACAAAGAAAACCACAATTTAAACGGATGTTCTTCAGTTGATTGGTCTTTATTGTTTCCTGATGTAGAGGAATATGAACAAAGAATTTTAGTTGCATGAATGCTTACATTCACATTTATATTTTGATAGTACATATCATTGTGGTCTATAGAGCACCCCTCGGGGACTTGTGAAAAGTGCGTCGTTTTCAATAGGTCTTGTTTGTGTTACATGTTATGCCACTGACGTGAGCCAGTCAGGTCAAGCGACAGCACCTAGAAAAAAAGAGAATATAGTTAAGAGTACCAGATTCAAACTAACAGAGGAGTGCGGAGTGTCAACTTTAAATATATGTCAGCATGAGAGCACCACCATCTCGTAGCTCCGTCGTGGCCATTCCGCAAGCAATCATGGCAGCCGCTCCCCACCGGAAGCCTGCGGGAGTCGGGGGCCCCCCAGACTTTTGTAGAATCTTCAAGGCTGAGGGGACGCTTTCGAGAATGGGGCCCAAGCCCTAGCAGACAAGCGTCTGAGTTCCAAGGTGTCCCAGGGCCATTTTAGTGGACCAGGCCCAAATCCGAAGAGCCGGCCGCCATTTTAAGAGTGCTGTGGCAGCCGCCTATCGCTGCCCCGCAAGAGTGGGCGCAATTCAACTAGATGGTGAGCGAGACGCTGTAGCCGCAAGAGCGGGCGGTAAACAGCTGAATGGCGGATGAGGCACAGTGCAGCAAAAGTGGGCGGAAAACCGCTGAATGGCAAGTGAAACGCTAAAGGGGTGCCCCACTACAGCAGACGAGCCTCCACCTGGGGAGGCCCGTTCACGCCGCCTCCCCCCCCTCGGGGCGCCCCACGCCGTTTTTCGGAACAGCATTGTAGGATGCCAAAACCAGTGCGGCAAGTAAAGGACATCACCTGGGTGCCGTCCAGAACTCAGCACGTTGTGCTGCCTTCGGACTATTCGCACAACAGACCGCTACTGACCATTGTTGCTTCTGTTTAAAAAAAATTTTTTAACGTGTTTACTGTTTTTGGTGCGTTGTATATATTTATAAGTTAATAAAGTGTTATAATCCTACTACTTTGTTGGAGTGCTATATATTTTTAATGTGACACATAATTGTGAAGACTTTCATGTACGAAAAGGCATCCCTGGAATCTTCCGCTTCAGGCTCGGTCCCACACACCCTCACCGTGAGAATCCCCTCCCCAATCACAATACAGGATCGTTATCAGATAGTAGGAACGCGTGTGGTGTGACGGATCTCATCGGGTGGGGGCCTTGATCTACTGTAACTCCTTTGAAGAGGGGTGATTATTTACAGTTGAGGCCATAAACTACATCCGCAGGGCTAGGTGATAGCCTGGGAACGGCCTGGATAATCAGACACAAAGGAAGAGGAATGTCAGAGGGTGCGGTAGTGAATAGGGTGAAAGGGAGGTGTCGGGCGGGCACAGGGTGTGATTCTCAGGGAAGAGCAGCGCAGATGGGGGGAGGTTTATGGCCCATGCATAAGACAGAGAGCGGGGGTGACCAGTGCGTGGGGGAGATGCTTGCAAGGGTGGGGAGCCATGCTGAGGATCGGCGGCGTGCAGAGAGTGGGTCTGGTCAAGGCATCTAAAATGGCTGCCGTGCACGACAAAAGTGTGGCATTGGAAAAAAAGCAAGATGGCGCAGACAATGTTTATCAATACGAATTAATTTATAACAATTATTTTTAACAATATATTTACTCGCAGTGTCAAAATGGCGGTCAACACTTCCTGATTTCCTTCGAATCGAACGTTAACAGACGTCAGGATCGGCGGCGTGCAGAGAATGGGTCTGGTCAAGGCATCTAAAATGGCTGCCGTGCACGACAAAAGTGTGCCATTGGAAAAAAAGCAAGATGGCGCAGACAATATTTATCAATACGGATTAATTTATAACAATTATTTTTAACAATATATTTACTCGCAGTGTCAAAATGGCGGTCAACACTTCCTGATTTCCTTCGAATCGAACATTAACAGACGTCACGCAGCAAAAAAAAAAAAAAAAAACACTCACGCGCAGCCGCTGGAAGACATGTATCAACATATATGAGCATCCTCAGCCACCCTCAGAAAACATAGGGGGTCGGGATACGTCTCCCGTACCCACTTATACCCATTTCCCACATTGTTTTTCCTCCATCTTGTAATTTAATTAAAACGAAACACAAAATGGCGAATTCCCGTTTCGTGTCCCGGTTCACTACCCGGTTCGCGAACCGGAAAGCGCTTCTACCGCAAAAAAACAATATTTTTTTATTTGCCCCACGGGACCCTTTAATAACCCCAACATCATTCCTAGGGGGTCAAGAAGGGTCTACCTTGCCCCCTTTCATTAAATTCCCCCTTCGTTTTTTTCTCCTCTTCTTGTCTCTCGATCCTACCGAGAGACAAGATGGCGGCCGCTCCGGACTGTTTAGAATGTTGACAGACACCGGAGAGCCAATCAGCTTCGCTTCACAAAGTTCCGTTACGCGAAAAGTTCGCGAACCGGAGCGCTATCCGGGACGCTGTCACAGATATATCTGTTTTTTAAAACGTTAATTTCTCAAAATCCACTGGAGCACATATATTGAGACCCAGCAAAGGCACATTGGGCTAACAGTCCCTACAATTTTGCCAAGTTTCGTGCAAATCCATTCAGCCGTTCGAGCTAAAAGTGAGGCCAAACGCCCTATGGAAAACTCAATGTTAAAAACGTGTTTTGGGACCCCCCTTTTTTCTCGGCCCCCCCTTGACAAAACCCCCCCAAATTATCAGAGGCTGCTCAGAAACAAAATGTGCCATTTTCCTGAAAATTTCAGCCGATTCTGTCCACAAACGCCAAAGTTATTAGACATAGAATTTTCAAAAGTCCCACCGAGAAAAAATCCTAACTATATATACCTACTGGCGACCGCCAGTAGGTTATATATATATATATATATATATATATATATATATATATATATATATATTACCTACTGGCGGTCGCCAGTAGGTAGTTATAGTTAGGATAATTTTCAATGTTAAATCTCAACATTCTATTTTGAATAACTTTGGCGCCGGTTGACGAATCTGCCTGAAATTTTCAGGAAAATGGTCTCATGGCGGTCCGGTCCTTCCCTGAAAGTTTGGGGGGGATTCGTCAAGCGGGGGCCGAGATAAAAGGGGGGTCCCAAAACGCGTTTTCCCCATGTTAATTTCCATAGGGCGGTCGATTTCACTTTTAGCCCGAACGGCTGAATGGATTTCCACCAAACTTGGCAAAATTGTAGGGACTGGTAGCCCGATGTGCCTTTGCTATGTCTCAAGATATGTGCTCCAGTGGATTTTAAGTAATTAAGGTTCAAAAAAATATATATATCTATAGCCGCGCTCCCGTGCGCGCACGGGAGTGCGCTCCAGGCGCGACACGCGACTTGCGCGCAGGAAGCTGATTGGATCTCAGTTGTCTGTAAACATTCTAAACAGTGCGGAGCGGCCGCCATCTTGTGTCTCGGTAAAATCGAGACAGAAGGGGTTTGAAAAAAAAAGGGGCAAATGACCATAAGGGGGAAGAGTAGACCCCCTCTGACCCCCTAGGTTTGATGTAGGGACTAAAATAGGGTCCTGCAGGGCATTAAAATTTTTTTTTCGTTTTGCGCGGGAATATGCGCTCTCCCGTGCGCGCACGGGAGAGCGCTCCAGGCGCGACGAGCGACTTGCGCGCAGGAAGCTGATTGGATCATAAGGGGGAAGAGTAGACCCCCTCTGACCCCCTAAATCCAGGACTATATTTATGAAGGCCTTGCGCTGTTAGTTTTGCGCTTCCTGTGCGTCAATTTTTGTGACGCACCAGCGGTGTAAAAAAATGCGCATTGTTATGCAATATTCAAAAAGTGACGCATCTATCTAGATGCGTCACTTTTTAAATATAGTGCAACGAGGTACATTTTATTACACTGCTGGTGTTATGCGTCACTTTTCTGTGCGCACTCCTTATGACGTTCCAGATGTGTCATATTTAATGTATGACGAATCATGTTGCAGATACAATATGGCGCAGAGTTTTAAAAAGTGACCCATGTACCTAGATGCGTCACTTTTTAAAATAGCGTCAGGTATAATGTATGCAGAGGGGGTGTTCCCCCACAAAAAGCTTTGTAATAGCGACGCAGTGAAATGTTTGAGATTTCACTGCGTCACTTTTAGGATGCTGTTGCATCCTTTAAATATAGTGCAACGAGGCACATTTTATTACACTGTTGGTGTGATGCGTCACTTTTCTGTACACAGTCCTTATGACATTCCAGATGTGTCATATTTAATGTATGACGAATCATGTTGCAAGGAGTTACAGATACGTCAGTATTTCTGACATATGTGTAAACATAAAAGTGATGCGAGGCCGGCGCAAAATTTTGACGCAATAGCATCCAAAAAATGACGCAGGGAAATCTCATAGATTTCAGTACGTTGTTATTACCAAGCTTTTTGCGAGGGATTGCCCCCTCTGCATACATTATACCTGATGCAGATACAATATGGCGCAGAGTTTTAAAAAGTGACCCATGTACCTAGATGCGTCACTTTTTAAAAAATAGTGTCAGGTATAATGCATGCAGAGGGGGTGTTCCTTGCAAAAAGCTTGCTAATAATGACGCAGTGCGTCACTTTTAGGATGCAGTTGCGCCAAAATCTTGCGCCTGCTTCTCAGCAAACCTTTCACATGGTGCTTTTTCCATGTGAAAGGACACATTACTGGAGTTGCGTCACTTTTGTGACGCACTCCTGCAATGCGTTACTTTTGTGTTTAGAGATATGTCAGAAATACTGACATATCTGTAACTCCTTGCGAATTGATTAGTCATATATTAAATATGACATATGTGGAATGTCATAAGGAGTGCGTCCAGATAAGTGACGCATCGCTATTTTCACGTAGCGATGCGTCACTTTTCAGAAATGAGGCCTCCAGTTTATTCACTGTGTCATAAATTTCTTTTCTAACACTCACCTTCTTTCAGTCCTCCTACTTCACTTCCTTTCACCTCTCATACCTTTCTGTTCTTTCTTACTCATTCTCCTTTCAATTATCAATGCACTATATTTCACTTACTCTTCATTTTTTAAGATTATAGCTCTTTGATGAGAATTGGAGGTAGTTCTGAAAAGAACTTTTGGTTTTCTTCTTTTAACTGAAGAGGAACAAAAACAGGGAATAGAAACTGCTCAACAGGAGCAAAAAGAAAAGAAAAAAATTAGGGGTGGGAAGGGCAGTGATGGTTCTCTAATGCCCGAACCATGAGCTGGACACTTTGCTCCCCATAGGTGAGGAGTTGATTGCAGTATCTGCATCTGACGAGCCCATGGTTGAATGCAGGTTGGATGTTGGCTACCTGCCCCTGAGATTGGTCTCTTCCAGAAGAAGTTGCTCCTCCTGTTGATGTAGAGGGAACCTCCTGTGCCAGAGCCCTGACACTTTCTCGGGCAAAATTCTGGGGGTGCCTGGTCTCCACATGGCGAATCATCGTGAAGTTGCCAAAAGAGTATTTCTTTAGGGGGTTACCCCGTGACAGGACCTTTTTGCAGATCCTGCACTCCACTTTTGGTGCATTCACCTTCTTCTGGCCTTCTGGAAACTTAAAAAATTTCCAAATGAAATGTCCCTTCACCTTTGGGGTAGGTGGCTCTTCATCAATGAAGTCATCTTCACTGCTGGATGATCTGGCAGCCATGATGAACCAAGAAAAAAGGAGCAGCAAAAAAGCAGGTCTTTCAGTCACAAAAGTGAAAGAAGAAGTGAAGGAAATGGGTGGGGATTTCATTCATTGTAAAAAAAAACTGTTAGCAACCAATGAAAAGTGTTATTTTAGGGTCACATGACCCGACGCGCTTACGCTGCGCGCTCGGGTGCACTTCCGGGTGCGTTTACGCTGCGCGATCGTAGGCGCTTCCGGGGCGCACACGTGGCGCGATCGTAGGCGCTTCCGGGGCGCACACGTGGCGCGATCGTAGGCGCTTTTGCGTGCGTTTAGGAGCCGCGCACGTAGGCGCTTCCGAGGGCACGTACGTTGTGCGCTGAAGTGACGTCATCAATCTTTAATAGAAATGCATAATCATTTTCAATATTAAAAAAAACAAATTTTATTTGTATGGTACGAAATGTTTTGCATTATTATTAACTTTTCATTCATATTTTTTTTTCACAAACGACAGTTGCGCTCTGGGTGCGCTTTCAGATGAGCTCTCGGAGAAGCTTACAGGAGAGCTTAGCTGAAAGCTTCCAGGAGCGCGCACCCAGAGCGCAAAAGAAAAAAATTATAAAAAAAATGAATATTTAAAAAAAACAGCAAATTGTAAAAAAAAAAAGGTTAGAAACTCGATATACAAAGGAATTAGCATTAAAAAAACCTATGAAATTCACTGAAAAAACCATAGGTTTCACACCAGTTATAGTTAGGAATTAGCATTTAAAAAACCTATGAAATTCACTGAAAAAACCATAGGTTTCACACCAGTTATAGTTAGCTGGAAATTTTACTGATATAAAACCATTGAAATTCCCACGTTATAGTTAGTCGGACTCACTATAACTTGCGCGTACAATGCACTGCTGATGACATCACTCATGACATCACTGATGACACCATCCTTGTGACAGAGTGACAGACCTAATTTCAGTGTAATGTAACGCTTGAAACACATATTCAAAAATAGAAACAAACATTTTCTAAAAAATGGAGATACCCAAACCAGTAACAACAACCAATTCAGTAATTCCACCATCTATATACACATCCACTCATTCACCAACAGTTCTATATAGTCACACATACATATACTCACTCATCATATGTAGTGATACACCTACACATCCTGTTACACATCAGCAATCATCCAAAAGTTACTCACACACATACTCACACATGCAAATAAACTATTAAACATCCATTTCTTTGCATATACATTTATACACACACTGCCACCTTACTTCTAAGGAAACTTACCCATACTTACTCTCTTAAACAATCACTTATAGAAACACATACTTATTTACACAGGAACTCCTACAATCTCTCACTATATATACTATACTCACTTATATACATCAATACTCACATATACTAGATTAAAACATATGTCGTTACTAATGAAGACACTAGTGAGACAGTCATTCACTCACTAACACACACATATATACACTCATCCACCCATACAGTCCTGCACATATGCTGTCTTCAAAACACAACACATAATATGCCAGTTACCCAACCAATTTTTTTTAAAAAAACATCCATTTACACACTTATTTAAACATTTATTCTTCCATCGACCTTTACAAATACATATATAAAACAAATTTATTTTTCAGAAAGACACACATTCACTGGATGGTCTCATCAGTGATGTCATGAGTGATGTCATCAGCAGTGCATTGTACGCGCAAGTTATAGTGAGTCCGACTAACTATAACGTGGGAATTTCAATGGTTTTATATCAGTAAAATTTCCAGCTAACTATAACTGGTGTGAAACCTATGGTTTTTTCAGTGAATATATATATATATATATTTATTCACTGAAAAAAACATAGGTTTCAGCCACGTTATAGTTAGGAATTAGAATTTAAAAAACCTTAGAAATTCACTGAAAAAATCATAGGTTTCACACATGTTATAGTGAGCTGGACATTTCACTCATACAAAACCATTGAAATACTCCCCCCCCCGTTCAGCTAACTATAACTCAAACGCCCGCAATGCACTGTTGATGATGTCACATATTACATCACTCATGACATGGTCAGTGACATCACTCATGACATCACTGATGACATCTCAAATGACATCACTGATGACATCATCCTTGTGAAAGAGTGGCAGACCTCCTCTCAGCGTAATATAACGTTTGATACACACATTCAAAAATAGAAACTACATTTTTAAGATGTCATGAGTGATGTCATGAGTGATGTCACTGACCATGTCATGAGAGATGTATGTGTGAAGTCATCAACAGTGCATTGTGGGCGTGTAAGTTATAGTTAGCTGAACTAACTATAACTGGGGAATTTCAATGGTTTTGTATGAGTGAAATGTCCAGCTAACTATAACATGTGTGAAACCTATGGTTTTTTCAGTGAATTTCTAAGGATTTTTAAATGCTAATCCCTAACTATAACGTGGCAGAAACCTATGGTTTTTTCAGTGAATTTCAAAGGTTTTGTAAAAGATTAATTTGTCAATGTATTAAATATTATATTTGTTTCTTTTTATACTAATTTCCTACATTTTTTGTATAAATATTTATGTTTTTTTTTAAGTTATATTTCATATTCTTAATGTAAAATAATAAAACAAAATAGAAAATGTTTATGTTTAATAATTACATTTTTCTTTCAAAATATTCAAAATAAATTCTATATAATTCCTTTTTCATTGTTTTTTTGGGGGATAATCTTACCATACGGGTACGGTGATCGCACTATACTTTGTACAGTAATTTATACTCTGCGCATACACGTCACAAATGCGCTTTGATGTTAAGCTTCGCATCTACGCTTCCATGTGACATCATGTACGGTGTCCCGTACCGTACATCGTGAAAGTTTCTAATTGCTCAAAAATATATATTTATGTATTTACTGTACATATTGAGGGAAAACATTATCTGGGCTAATCGTGAAACTAGTTTTTTTTAACTTATAATAAGCATATATTACTTTTAAAAACAATTACGCAAATCATGGAAGTACATCATTCACACTGGCATCGTAAGAGCACCGTAAACGCACTGTAAGCGTACGCAAAGCCATCTGACTTAAAAAGAAGAGATTAGATTGCTTCATAACACTTCCTATTCCAACTCTTGAAAGACCCCTCCTATTTAAATCATTCTACTTTGACTTTCTAAGAAGAAGTATCTCTTTTCTGAAGCCTGTCAAATTAGAACGATGACAATACCTATGGACTCATCTTTCAGCCACTCCTCTGATGGAGAATTTACTGAAGGGGAAAAAAAGGTCAATGCACCTCTTGTGACCTGTAAAATTTGCCAAACTACACTTTCCAGGGGCAATCCTGCAAAAAAATATTCATTTGGCACTGCAAGTATGGTGCAGCATGTGAGGACCTTGCACCCCAACAATTTTGCAAGAGCTGCAACACGGAGGTCGCAAGAGCACCCACCTGCTGCTGTAGCAAGTACATCAAGTGCACCACCTGTGAAAAGCAGTCCACAACCACAGATCGAACATGATTTTAGTGCAGTTAAAATCCTTTGCATTTATTGTGAAAAACTTTTATTTTCAGAGGAACAGTCCATCGACCTCATAAATCGCAGGAAGCGTGAGCATCGCTGTCATCGTCATTACTTTTTTTTCACATTCCATTTTGTTCCTGTTGGACACTTTTTGGGTTCCTGTTCTAATTTTTTTAGTTTCCAAAAAAAAAAAGTGTTCAAAAATTACAAAAAAAAATAGAAAACGAAAAACACAAAAAAAGTCTTTTTAGAACTGCCTACACTGCTGAAAGAAAGAACTATATTTCAATGTTAGTCTGTAAAAATGTCACACACCCACAGACAGGCAAGAGCATAAAACTCAGACACACGTCAGACTGCAACACTAGCATAGTAGTCTATGCCATCAAATGCCCTTGTGGGCTGGTATATGTGGGCAAAACCACAAGAAAGGTTAAGGTCCACATAACGGAACATAAGAGCTTGATAAGAACGTGCAATCCCAAGTCCAACTTAGCAATGCATTGGCAAGAGAGACAGCATACTATTCCACAATTGCGTTTCACAGTGCTAGAAAGTATAAATCAGGAGGTACATGCTGACACCAATCGCCAATTATCACAAAGGGAGACATACTGGATCCGCAGTTTGAATACGCTAGAACTGAATGGACTGAATGACAAAATTGAATTTGCATGTTTTCTGTAATAAGCATATGTATTCAATTGTATATTGTTATTATCATGGACAGTTTTGTATAGCAGCTTTGTCATAACCAGCACTCACTTAGTAGTATACATCTCCATTATTATTTTTCAGTTCTCACATTTTTGACACATGATTTATTAATGTCACACACTTGCATCATTAGGTTCTCTTCTTCTACAACATCACCGTTCACACGCGCTATTTGACTAGACTAACATGGCGCCCGTCGTAAGGTTTAGGTAACAGAGTCCGTTTTTAGTGTTTATACGGAAGCGTCTGTTCTAATATAAGATAGAGCTAGAGACGGCGTCCTTTGAACGCAAGACGACGAGGCAGAGACAAGTTCCAGGCAGCGAGGTAAATACAGGCACGGACGCGGGTTAAGGGTGGGGAAATGACTAGACCCGGCAGCGGGATACTAATGGCACCGTGTGTGTTCTCTTTCAGTTGAACATCACAAACTGACAGGTCCTTTTGAAGCAGAGACAAGTTCCAGTTAGCGAGGTAAATAGAGACATGGACGTGGGTTAAGGGTGGAGGAACCACCAGACCCGGTAGCGGGTTACTAATAGCATCGTGTGTGTTCCTTTTCAGTTGAACATTACGAACAGACAGGTCACTTTGGAGTTTATTTTCCTGGGGAGAACGTTTGCTGGCATAGGTAGGCGACAGTTAGTCTTTTGTTTGGTGGTTTTTGTTGTTCATGATATTACTTAGAAGTGGTCAGCACGGATATTTATCATGTTGCTTTACCATTTAGGAATTACATACTTGTCACTTTACAGTCGTGAACTGCATCAAGTCAGGTACATGTTTTTTTGTATTTTTTGACATAGTGTGACACGTGGTGATTATCACATTTTTTGCTTTCAAAACACATTGGTGAAGGCACTGCTAAGCCTGTACTCGTTTTGACAAACTTGCATTAGAGGTGATATGCACATTAGGTGGAGTCAGGGGCTCCCATATTCCCAAATTCTGATTATTGTTATTATGTTGATTTCAATTGCAGTATTCCCCTGATGAAGGTATTGTCATACCGAAATGCATTGGGATTTACTGAAAAAGATGGATGGATGTACATGAAGTAATGTACCAAGATAGAAGAATAAAGTACAAGACAAAGAAAACCACAATTTAAACGGATGTTCTTCAGTTGATTGGTCTTTATTGTTTCCTGATGTAGAGGAATATGAACAAAGAATTTTAGTTGCATGAATGCTTACATTCACATTTATATTTTGATAGTACATATCATTGTGGTCTATAGAGCACCCCTCGGGGGCTTGTGAAAAGTGCGTCGTTTTCAAACAGGTCTTGTTTGTGTTACATGTTATGCCACTGACGTGAGCCAGTCAGGTCAAGCGACAGCACCTAGAAAAAAAGAGAATATAGTTAAGAGTACCAGATTCAAACTAACAGAGGAGTGCAGAGTGTCAACTTTAAATATATGTCAGCATGAGAGCACCACCATCTCGTAGCTCCGTCGTGGCCATTCCGCAAGCAATCATGGCAGCCGCTCCCCACCGGAAGCCTGCGGGAGTCGGGGGCCCCCAAGACTTTTGTAGAATCTTCAAGGCTGAGGGGACGCTTTCGAGAATGGGGCCCAAGCCCTAGCAGACAAGCGTCCGAGTTCCAAGGTGTCCCAGGGCCATTTTAGTGGACAAGGCCCAAATCCGAAGAGCCGCCGCCATTTTAAGAGTGCTGTGGCAGCCGCCTATCGCTGCACCGCAAGAGTGGGCGCAATTCAACTAGATGGTGAGCGAGACGCTGTAGCCGCAAGAGCGGGCGGTAAACAGCTGAATGGCGGATGAGGCACAGTGCAGCAAAAGCGGGCGGAAAACCGCTGAATGGCAAGTGAAACGCTAAAGGGGTGCCCCACTAAAGCAGACGAGCCTCCACCTGGGGAGGCCCGTTCACGCCGCCTCCCCCCCCTCGGGGCGCCCCACGCCGTTTTTCGGAGCAGCATTGTAGGATGCCAAAACCAGTGCGGCAAGTAAAGGACATCACCTGGGTGCCGTCCAGAACTCAGCACGTTGTGCTGCCTTCGGACTATTCGCACAACAGACCGCTACTGACCATTGTTGCTTCTGTTTAAATTTTTTTTTTTAACGTGTTCACTGTTTTTGGTGCGTTGTATATATTTATAAGTAAATAAAGTGTTATTATCCTACTACTTTGTTGGAGTGCTATATATTTTTAATGTGACACATAATTGTGAAGACTTTGATGTACAAAAAGGCATCCCTGGAATCTTCCGCTTCAGGCTCGGTCCCACACACCCTCACCGTGAGAATCCCCTCCCCAATCACAATACAGGATCGTTATCAGATAGTAGGAACGTGTGTGGTGTGACGGATCTCATCGGGTGGGGGCCTTGATCTACTGTAACTCATTTGAAGAGGGGTGATTATTTACAGTTGAGGCCATAAACTACATCCGCAGGGCTAGGTGATAGCCTGGGACCGGCCTGGACAATCAGACACAAAGGAAGAGGAATGTCAGAGGGTGCGGTAGTGAATAGGGTGAAAGGGAGGTGTCTGGCGGGCACAGGGTGTGATTCTCAGGGAAGAGCAGCGCAGATGGGGGGAGGTTTATGGCCCATGCATAAGACAGAGAGCGGGGGTGACCAGTGCGTGGGGGAGATGCTTGCAAGGATGGGGAGCCATGCTGAGGATCGGCGGCGTGCAGAGAGTGGGTCTGGTCAAGGCATCTAAAATGGCTGCCGTGCACGACAAAAGTGTTGCATTGGAAAAAAGCAAGATGGGGCAGACAATGTTTATCAATACGAATTAATTTATAACATTTATTTTTAACAATATATTTACTCGCAGTGTCAAAATGGCGGTCAACACTTCCTGATTTCCTTTGAATCGAACGTTAACAGACGTCAGGATCGGCGGCGTGCAGAGAGTGGGTCTGGTCAAGGCATCTAAAATGGCTGCCGTGCACGACAAAAGTGTGCCATTGGAAAAAAAGAAAGATGGCGCAGACAATATTCATCAATACGGATTAATTTATAACAATTATTTTTAACAATATATTTACTCGCAGTGTCAAAATGGCATTCAACACTTCCTGATTTCCCTCGAATCGAACGTTAACAGACGTCACGCAGCAAAAAAAAAAAAAACGCTCACGCGCAGCCGCTGGAAGACATGTATCAACATATATGAGCATCCTCAGCCACCCTCAGAAAACATAGGGGGTCAGGATACGTCTCCCGTACCCCCTTATACCCATTTCCCACATTGTTTTTCCTCCATCTTGTAATTTAATTAAAACGAAACACAAAATGGCGAATTCCCGTTTCGTGTCCCGGTTCACTACCCGGTTCGCGAACCGGAAAGTGCTTCTACCGCAAAAAAACAATATTTTTTTATTTGCCCCACGGGACCCTTTAATAACCCCAACATCATTCCTAGGGTGTCAAGAAGGGTCTACCTTGCCCCCTTTCATTAAATTCCCCCTTCGTTTTTTTCTCCTCTTCTTGTCTCTCGATCCTACCGAGAGACAAGATGGCGGCCGCTCCGGACTGTTTAGAATGTTGACAGACACCGGAGAGCCAATCAGCTTCGCTTCGCAAAGTTCCGTTACGCGAAAAGTTCGCGAACCGGAGCGCTATCCGGGACGCTGTCACAGATATATCTGTTTTTTAAAACGTTAATTTCTCAAAATCCACTGGAGCACATATATTGAGACCCAGCAAAGGCACATTGGGCTAACAGTCCCTACAATTTTGCCAAGTTTCGTGCAAATCCATTCAGCCGTTCGAGCTAAAAGTGAGGCCAAACGCCCTATGGAAAACTCAATGTTAAAAACGCGTTTTGGGACCCCCCTTTTTTCTCGGCCCCCCCTCAACGAAACCCCCCCAAATTTTCAGAGGCTGCTCAGAAACAAAATGTGCCATTTTCCTGAACATTTCAGCCGATTCCGTCCACAAACGCCAAAGTTATTAGACATAGAATTTTCAAAAGTCCCATAGAGAAAAAATCCTAACTATATATACCTACTGGCGACCGCCAGTAGGTAATATATATATATATCATGTGATCAAGGCTTTATGCCGAAACGTTATGGCGACAGCTGAATAAACTTTAAACAACCAGCATCTAAAATCTGGTCCGTGTCTGTTTCCAGCGCGATCGAGGCTAAGGCGATTGCGACAGGAGAACGGAGGTTGGAGTATATATATATATATATATATATATATATATATATTTATTCACTGAAAAAACATAGGTTTCAGCCACGTTATAGTTAGGAATTAGAATTTAAAAAACCTTAGAAATTCACTGAAAAAATCATAGGTTTCACACATGTTATAGTGAGCTGGACATTTCACTCATACAAAACCATTGAAATACTCCCCCCCCCCCGTTCAGCTAACTATAACTCGAACGCCCACAATGCACTGTTGATGATGTCACATATTACATCACTCATGACATGGTCAGTGACATCACTCATGACATCACTGATGACATCTCAAATGACATCACTGATGACATCATCCTTGTGAAGAGTGGCAGACCTCCTCTCAGCGTAATATAACGTTTGATACACACATTCAAAAATAGAAACTACATTTTTAAGATGTCATCAGTGATGTCATGAGTGATGTCACTGACCATGACATGAGAGATGTATGTGTGAAGTCATCAACAGTGCATTGTGGGCGTGTAAGTTATAGTTAGCTGAACTAACTGTAACTGGGGAATTTCAATGGTTTTGTATGAGTGAAATGTCCAGCTAACTATAACATGTGTGAAACCTATGGTTTTTTCAGTGAATTTCTAAGGATTTTTAAATGCTAATCCCTAACTATAACGTGGCTGAAACCTATGGTTTTTTCAGTGAATTTCAAAGGTTTTGTAAAAGATTAATTTGTCAATGTATTAAATATTATATTTGTTTCTTTTTATACTAATTTCCTACATTTTTTTTATAAATATTTATGTTTATTTTTTAAGTTATATTTCATATTCTTAATGTAAAATAATAAAACAAAATAGAAAATGTTTATGTTTAATAATGACATTTTTCTTTCAAAATATTCAAAATAAATTCTATATAATTCCTTTTTCATTGTTTTTTTTGGGGATAATCTTACCATACGGGTACGGTGATCGCACTATACTTTGTACAGTAATTTATACTCTGCGCATACACGTCACAAATGCGCTTTGATGTTAAGCTTCGCATCTACGCTTCCATGTGACGTCATGTACGGTGTCCCGTACCGTACATCGTGAAAGTTTCTAATTGCTCAAAAATATATATTTATGTATTTACTGTACATATTGAGGGAAAACATTATCTGGGCTAATCGTGAAACTAGTTTTTTTTTACTTATAATAAGCATATATTACTTTTAAAAACAATTACGCAAATCATGGAAGTACATCATTCACACTGGCATCGTAAGAGCACCGTAAACGCACTGTAAGCGTACGCAAAGCCATCTGACTTAAAAAGAAGAGATTAGATTGCTTCATAACACTTCCTATTCCAACTCTTGAAAGACCCCTCCTATTTAAATCATTCTACTTTGACTTTCTAAGAAGAAGTATCTCTTTTCTGAAGCCTGTCAAATTAGAACGATGACAATACCTATGGACTCATCTTTCAGCCACTCCTCTGATGGAGAATTTACTGAAGGGGAAAAAAAGGTCAATGCACCTCTTGTGACCTGTAAAATTTGCCAAACTACACTTTCCAGGGGCAATCCTGCAAAAAATATTCATTTGGCACTGCAAGTATGGTGCAGCATGTGAAGACCTTGCACCCCAACAATTTTGCAAGAGCTGCAACACGGAGGTCGCAAGAGCACCCACCTGCTGCTGTAGCAAGTACATCAAGTGCACCACCTGTGAAAAACAGTCCACAACCACAGATCGAACATGATTTTAATGAAGTTAAAATCCTTTGCATTTATTGTGAAAAACTTTTATTTTCAGAGGAACAGTCCATCGACCTCATAAATCGCAGGAAGCGTGAGCATCGCTGTCATCGTCATTACTTTTTTTTTCACATTCCATTTTGTTCCTGTTGGACACTTTTTGGGTTCCTGTTCTAATTTTTTTAGTTTCCAAAAAAAAAAAGTGTTCAAAAATTACAAAAATAATAGAAAACGAAAAACACAAAAAAACGTCTTTTTAGAACTGCCTACACTGCTGAAAGAAAGAACTATATTTCAATGTTAGTCTGTAAAAATTTACCAGAATGAATGTGTAGTTCATAAATGAATGAATGAATACATTACTACTGTATGGTGAATGGGAAACTGCAGAACTATAAGGAAGTGCTACAGCATAAATCTATAAGGTATTTATAGTATAGTGTAGTACTTTCGAAGCAATTGAATGTAACATATCCATATAAATATAATACAAGTCTATGCTTCAATTTGCACTGCTAGTGAAACTACTTGGGTGAATTTGTATGTGTTAGGAACGGATTTACAACACCCTTGCACCTCTTTTACACATCTGTTGCGTCACTTTCGTGATGCAGCGGTGGTGCAAAAGATGTGCCTTAGTGTGTGGTATTCACAATGACATGCATATGGAAGGTGCATCACATTGTAAAGCCCTGCGCCAGAAGGAGGCTTTCCTGTGCAGGGGGAGCGGGGGTGGAGGTGTTCTGGTGCAGGAACGCCTCCTAAAAGTGACTAAGTGAAATCTATAAGATTTCATTCAGTCACTTTTATGCTTATGCTGCATCAAAACCCTGCATCTGCTTGAAACAGGTGTAAGGATTGACACAACATTGTAAGCATATGGCCCCAAGAGCATTTCTGGAGCTGCATTATGTTTCCAACGCAAGTCAAGCAATGTGCCACCTTCACAACACAAATACATCACATATCTGTACCGTTTTTGCCCCATACTACACCACATTGTAAATACAGTGCATCCATGGTGGTGATGTCACAGTGCACAATAACTGGCATATCTCTGGGGATGTATCACTTATTGTACATCTGCTGATTACTGTTTGAATGTAGTGAATGGATTACTACACACTGATTAAGGAGTCACTACACAACTATAACAGGGATGACAGAGTGTTTTGTGCAAGTGTAAGGATAAAGACTGGGGAATTGAACATATAAAAGGTAAATTTGCAGATGCATGAAACAGTGCATGCATAGTCTATAGGAGATTCAAGCAGTCCATGCCCTAAGGCCCACTTTGCACCAAGAGTACTTAGGTACTGACTGAATTATTACAATTCTGCAAGCAGAGTGTGTGGCTGAATGCATAGCAGCTTTACTTTTACAACAATGTATAGATACACACATAGTACTATATGGTTCACTACGATACTGAAACAGTAGTATGATAATGTTTGCTGGAAGGGTAAGAATACACATTGAGGAATTGAAGGTATACAAGATAAGTTTGCTGGTGCATAGAACAGTGCATGCACAGTCTATAGGGGTTTGAAACAGTATATGGGCTAAGGCCTGTTTTAATCCATGAGTTTCTAGATAGTAAGTGGATCATTACAATTCTGCAAAGAAAGTTCTTCACTAAATTTATTACAGATTCAGTTTTACCACGGTACAATGGAAGAGAACATACTGCTAACTGGCTCACTACAATACTAAAACAACAGTGTCAGAGTGTTTGGTGGACGTCTAAGGATACAGACTGGGGAATTGAAGGTATAAAACACAAGTTTGCAGGTGCATAGAAGACTGCATGTATACTCCATAGGGATTTTAAGCAATCCATACCCTCAGACCCACTTTGTATATTTTAAATCAATACAAAAATGTAAAGAATGTATAACTAAATCTATAAGTGCTTCATTTTTAGTACAATTAATTTTATTTATTTTATTTATTTGATATTTTATTCGATATTGTCATATCATAAAAGTACATTGATAATGAAAACATTGGGGTTAAAAAGTACTTTTCATTTAACATTGTTAAAAAAATACTATGTACATTTAAAACATAATACATACCAAGGTTACATGACAATACTAAGTATTGCAATGTTTAAAAAGGAAGTTATTGATTGGTGATCGTATCCATACGGCCTAAGGATTAATAACATTACATATCCTTGTGCGAATGAGCCAGGCACTTGATAAATACTTAGCCACACCACAAACAATAAAAAGTGGGAACGTATTGGTTCTAATAATGCGAAGGGCAACCCGAAAGTCTCTAGTCCCAAGCTCCCTGCAGAATGGTCTAAGCCATCTCTGTCTTGCCCTCTTATAGGTTTTGCAACCAAACAGAAAATGTGCAAGGGATTCTGTTTTGCAGGGACAACAAGGGCATGCACTGTTTAGTGCCCTTGAGCCTTTCCAACCTTTAGTGAAATGATTAAGAGGTAAAGTTCCATATCTCATCTTTAAAAAGATCACTCTATCTCTAGGTTTTGTGATCAGATCTAAAAAGGGTTCCAACTTTCTGATTGGTTTATGTTCTATGAACTGCGTAGTTAAAATACCCCGACTTGGATTCCTCTGTTCTTGAGCCTCCACCCACTCCCAATAAATTTTCTTTATTACTTGCTTTGGGGGTGGGGCCTGGGTGGTCCAGGTATCAATCAAGCCCAACTTCAAAACCATCTCTTTAAGTATGTTTACCCAGTGTATATTACCACCGGTATTCAGTGCGATCAGTTCATACAACACTAGGGCATAATGTGCTAGCTCTGGGGTCCTCCTTAGACGCAACGGATGCAAGTGAACTACATCTGAGATGGTGCGTTTACCCATATCCAGGTACAGTGGTTTCAGTGGGGTTGATACCGGTAAGGCAACTAACTCCCTAATGAATTTATTCTCTGCCTTAACCAATACCTCAACATTTTCTCCACCCCATAATTCTGCCCCGTATGTCGCTAAAGGCAGCGCCCTTCCTTCATACACAGCAAGAGCAGGAGCAATTGGTCTGCTGACTGATAATCGCTGCCTCCTTAAGATGGCACCCGAAACTCTCCTGAGGTTTAGCTGCATCTTGGCTATATGGGAAACCCACCTCATTTTACTATTTATTCTTATTCCCAGATAGTCAAATTCCTCCACCACCTCAAGTTGAGTTCCATTAAGGGTGATCTGGGGATTCCTTCCCTTTTTTTGGGGGGGGGGGGGTAATACCATCAACTTTGTTTTGGTCGTGTTAATGGTGAGTCCACGCTCATCACAAAACAGACTGAATTTATCCAAAAGTTTTTGTAGGCCCGCAGGGGTTTCGGCCAACAAAAGGGTATCGTCCGCAAAGAGGATGGTAGGTGTTTTCTCCCCTGCCAAGACCGGGGCATCGGCACTGTCCTCCCTCAATTGCTCCACAACTCCGTTAACAAAGAGAGAGAACAGTGTCGGGGCCATCACACAGCCCTGGTGTACATCCCTGTTCACGGACACCCTCCCCGTTAACTGCCCCGGGCTCCCCCATCTTATCCTGGCATAACTATCCTCATGGAGCTTGACTATCAGCTCCAGAAGATAGCGTGGAAAGCCCATGTCCAATAAAACCCTCCATAGTTTGTCACGAGGTACCAGATCAAAGGCACTTTTTAAATCTACGAAGGCCAGGTACAGTTTCCCCTTCCTGACAGTGACTGTTTTCCAGTAGATTGCCCAAAACCTAAAGACCTGATCCATTGTCCCCACGTTTTTGCGAAATCCTGCCTGGAAGTGGGAGAGTATACTCCCCTCCTCTATCCATCCGTCTATTCTGTCCACAATCACACGTCCAACTGCTTTTTGCATAGCATCGATTAAACTAATCGGCCTGTAGTTGGCAGGGTTTTCCTTATCACCTTTCTTGTGGATTGTGACAACTTCTGCTCCCTTCCAGGATTCGGGGACTGAGTGACCAGCAAGCATTAAATTTATCAAGGGTGCAATAAAGTTGGACCACAGCTTGGGATCATGTAAAAACAGATCGCCTGGTATCCCATCCTGACCAGCCGCTTTTGCGGGAGTTATTTTCCTTATAGCTGCAGCTACTTCCTGGGCTGTGAAAGGCTCAATGGGTGTAGTCCTGTTGTTGCTGGGATATGTTTGATCCCACTATAGTGGAATCACTTCTTTCTCACAATAATACAAATTAGAAAAGTGTGTATACCATTGTTGTTTTGTTATATGGTTGGCAAGGGGGTCCACAACTTTTCTATCTAGCTTGTTTATCATATTCCAAAACAGTATTGTATTTTTGGAGATTGCTGCCACCTTTAGTTCCTGCCAGTACTCCTCCTCCCAATCCCTCTTGGCCTTTTGTATACAGGTTTTATATTCTTTTCTGGCCAGCCGCACAGCTACATTGTCCTTCCCCTTAATCGCAATTCCTATTTCCCTTCTTTTCTCCCTACATTGCGCCATGTACCAGGGGGTGCTAGCTTTTTGGATGCATTTCTTTATAGAACCTCCACAGCCCTTTACTGAAAATAGAGATCCAATATTCCTTACTAGGGTGTTCTAGGAGTTTTCAAGGCTAAAATTGTTACTGTCCTTATTGACAGCCATGTTCTCAAGAACCAGTTCCCTAGTTTGTAGTTCAACCATTCCTCTAATAGAGAGCAGACTGTCTTTTTGACCTAATAATCTGTTCCACTAAAGTTTGCGATTACCATCAGACGGGATTAATTCTTTTGTGATCAATATTGGTATTTCTACTGATTCCCTCTCCCTCCCCCATTTTATTCCCATACATAATGGATTATACTCGCTGTCCTGTGACTGTACAACTTCCATATCCACTAATCTGCTCCAGGAGTTAGTATCGAGCAAGATATAATCAATACGGGAGGGACAACTGAGTTTGTTATAGGTCATTGCCCCATTTGGGTCAGATAGTGTTCTCCCATTCAATGCACGTAGATTATATTCTACTGTTAGGGCATTTAGTTGGATCACTCTCGGGGTCCACTATTTTATTGGTGCTAGGGTTAACAGCGGGATAGACCTTGTACAATCATCCTCATTCATACACATAATGTCATCTGTGGCCAAGGGTTCATAAGTACAATTAAAATCTCCTCCAATGACAACACTAAATAGTGGACGGATACCTGCCAACGCCCCCTCAAGGAGTGCTATAGTGGGTGACATTTGGCCTCCTGGAGTCCCACGTGCATACACATTAAACAGCTCAAAGGTTTTATGGCCCTTAACAGAAATGTGCAGTATATCATTTGATGGCCACGAGAGGGGGTTAATAGCCAAGTTAAGCGATATTTTAATCCAAATATGTAAGCCCCCAGAAGGCCGGCCCCACCCAGCACTAATAGCTGGGATGGGGCACAAACAACGGAGGAATCGACATTGTTGATCTTACTTTTTTTTACCCACGTCCTATTAGTGTTCTGACTGGTATGCTTAATGAGCAAAACTGTCCTTCTAACCTTCCATGGTCAAGGATTTCCCCACCTGTCCCACTGCTACAGTGCCAAAACCATCTTACTGGCCCGAACTATAATCTTCCGGTTGGATGGCAAGATCTAGGTTGGGGATGTTGACAAACCCTTGATCACATGAATACTAGTGAGGGAGGAAATAGCAGGAATCAACACGGGGATTGTAATAAATTTGATTCAAATGCTGGTGTGACGCTAGATGTCATGAATATTGGCGATGAGATTGCGAATGTGGAGGAAGGATGTGGGGAAGTAAGTGTTGACGATGGAAAGGGGGAGTTACCCACACCAACTGCAAATGTCGATAATGATATGGATGGGGGTAGCACAAGGAACATCTAGAGACTTTTCGGGAATGATGAAAGCTCAATGAATCCTCAACCATGTCCTATAGCAAATGCAGTATGTGAGGATGGGTTTAGTTCTGGGAAGTTCCTATCCTGGAATATTGCTGGGCTGGGTAGTAAGTTAGAATCACAAACCTGGTTAGACTTTATTAATGGGTTCGACGTGTGTTGTTTTCAAGATACATGGGCCTGTGACCCTGTTTTCCTCCGTGGGTATTTAAACTTTTCAATCCCAGCCTCTAGAGGGGTTAGGGGCCGGCCAATGGGAGGGCTTACTGTATGGATAAAGCAGGACTTGGATATTTCTATTAAAGTGTTGGATTTGGGTCTTAGTGACATACAAATGTTAAGACTGTCCTCAGAAAAGTGGGATGTGATTGATCTGTATAAGATCTATGCAAGAGGTACCAATTCGGGGAGTTCTCCCACTCTAGAGGCCTTGTTCGCCTTCTTGGAAACTAAGTCCCTAGGTAACAGAGTAGTAGTAGCTGGGGACTTAAATAGGACCTTCGAACCACTTGACAGTACAAATGATCCCCTAGGTCAAGATGAGGATACGCTTTGGGGAGTACCATTTTTGAGTATAGATCCTGTCAAGCGGTGGACGAAGGACATACTGCTACTAAATGCTATGTGTTTGGAGCACGGGCTAAGAGCCCTGAACGGGAGGACACCACAGGACAAAGAGGGTGTTTGCACTTTTGACAATGGTCATAGTAGGAGCAGAATAGATTATGTTACATGTAGTCTTTCACTCTGGCAGGGGGTTCTTGATATGGTCATTAAGGGTAGATTGGAAAGTGATCACAATCCCCTTTGTGTGACCCATAAATGATGGAGTGTTGGGCCTCAAAACATGCACATAAGAAATGACCAATTTCTAGTAATGGCCAACGACATGCGAAGGCTGAAATGGCCAAGTGTATTAGCAAATGAAGAATCCATGACCACTATCAATGATGAGGTTGATAAGGCTCTTACTTCTATGGAAGCAGCAAAACCTACAGTCCCTGGTTCCAGGGAAATTACAGATATTCACAATAGGTTTTTTTGCCTCTTAAGACCACACTTTATGCAACCACAAAGTATTAAAGGTAAAAAACTTCCTAAAGCGGCCAGGTGGTTTAACCGCCAGTGTAGGTCAGCTCGATTGGCACTGGGCCATGCTATTGGGAAAAGAGATAGGGCTGCAATTAGTGCAGCCAGAAAATCCTACAATATAAGCATCTTACAGGCAAAGAGAAAATGGGATGAAGAGCACTGGGCAGAGCTAAAGGAGGCTTCCAGTAGTAAGGACTCCAGGCTTTTTTGGAAGATTATAAAGTGGGGTAAAGGCGGTACCCCTGATAGGCCTGACAATAACGTAACTGAAGAAGCCTGGGTTGAGTACTTTAGACCACAATATGCAGAAGTAAGGGAGGACGGGTTAGGGGAGGTGTTATCACCAGTTTTTGCTACTGATAACCTGTTTTCCCTTAAGGAAGTTGAACTAGCAATTTGCTCCGTTCAAGGGGGGAGGGCACCAGGGTTAGACGGGATACCCTCGGATGTCTTTAAACATGACATGAAAAGTGGGGGAGGTATGTTTTATTATTGGGTAACGCCATTGCCAAGGGAGGGGTGGTCCCTGAGCTGTGGCAAGGTGCCATTATCATACCCATCTACAAAAAAGGAGATCGGTCTCTTCCAGCTAACTACAGGCCAATAAGCTTGATTGCAACCATACAAAAAGTTATGGGAAAAATGGTTGTAAATCAGCTTATGGACTGGGTGGACGATAATAATGCTCTTTCCCCCTACCAAGCAGGATTCAGGCGGGCCACCAGTACAATCAACCAAGTTTTTCGCTTCACCATTTTGCGCTGGAGGACGGTATTGCTTGGCAAAGGCTGCCTTTATGTTGCATTCGTCGACTTGCGGGCAGCCTTTGATTTGGTCCCAAGGTGTAAGCTATGGATGGTCTTACACAAACTAGCCATCCCAGCTGAACTCCTTACCCTAATCATGCGATTGCATGAATGTAATTTTGCCAGGGTCCAGTGGGGTGGGAATGGCGAGTCATCATCGGACTTCCCGGTAGAAAGGGGGGTCCGCCAAGGTTGTGCAATGGCACCCCTACTCTTCTCACTATTTATTAATGGGATTGTGGGGAGGATGTTAGATGTTAGTGTAGATGCACCTTCGTTAGCGGGCATCAGGGTCCCGATCCTGATGTTCGCTGACGATATACTAATTATGTCAAAGACTCCTGCAGGTCTACAGCGTGCCCTAAATATATTTGATGATTTTTGTAAAGAGCACGGCCTTGAAGTAAATGTGGGCAAGACGAAGTTAATGGTCTTTTCCCCACGCCATAAAGCCCACCCTAGGGTATTTTTGAATAACACCAAGCTAGAGGTGGTTAGGGAATTCACATACCTAGGGGTCCAAATAGCAGATGGTCTGGGCTGGTCACATCATCTGGAAAAAACGGCACTAAAACATCAGCAAATCTCAGGGGCACTGCGGTGGGAACATAGAAAATCTAAAACCAAACCTATTAAGCCTGTCCTTATTGTGTATGATGCAAAGGCTCTAGGTGCGGCCCTATATGGTGCAGAGTTGTGGGCCTGGGAAAAGTTATCTACCTTACAGACATCAGGAAATAGGTTTCTTAGAGGAATTACGGGTGTACCCCAGAGCACCCCCCTAATTCCACTGCTCCTTGACCTAGGCAGACGATCAATCAGTGATAAAGCGCGATTGCGCCCCATTCTTTACTGGAGACGTCTTTGGACAACTCCAGAGATTAAGCATTACGCAGATGGATTCCTGGCAATAATCAAGGAAGAAAATTTCCATAAGATCAACTGGCTAAAAAATTTAAGGGCCATGTTAATTAAACTGGGCCTTTTTAATCTTTGGACCAATCCCCAGGGGGAAGTCTTTCCAAGTAAAGAAGCCCTCAAGTCGCAATACTGGGATTGGGTAGATAGCAGCCTTTTGAGGGGCACGAGATCTGATTCTATGGCTGGCCGCTTTCTGGAAGTCAAAATCTGTCCTATCTTAGAAAACTATTGGGACAGTATTACTGCCCCAATGGATAGGAAGTTATTCTTCCAGTTAAGGTCTGGATCCCTTCCCTTAAAAATATTAACTGCAGGATGGCAGAGTTCGACCTCTACATGTTGCCCAGCGTGCAATGCTGCTTCTGAAAGTCTAGGCCATTTTTTATTTGTCTGTGATGCTTATTCGTTACCAAGGAGGGTATGGCTAACCCCAGTTTGCAAAAATCTTGGGACACGACGCAGTGTAGTGGCTATGAGAATCCTATGTACATCCACTGATGAGCCGATTGTTCTTGGAGTGGCCAAATATTTGGGGTGGGCTTGGTCAATCAGGCGGAGGTTGATAGGTAGGGTTTTTTAATGTAATTTTAATGTAATTTTAATGCAATCTGGTTTTATATTTGTGTGTAATTCTTATTACTTAGTATTGTATGAGCTCGTACAACTGCTTTTAGAATATGTATATGTATATGATGAATGAATTAACTGTTTTTATCTGTATTGTACTTGATTATATGTTGTGCTTTTATGAGAAGTTATCTCGAATAAAGCTTATACTACTACTACTACTACTAATAGCTGGTATAAAATGACTTGTGTACCCACATTTTTGCTGGGGGGATATACTCCATGTTTCTTGGAACATACAGATGTCGAATCCATCTATGAATTCATTCCATTCCGGTTTCGACATATTTTTCATTAGCCCTGCTATGTTCCAAGAAATTAGCTTAATTATGCCTGAATTAGGGTTTACCTTATTTATGATTACATCTGGGGCTTTTTCTACTTTATCCTTAGACTGGGGTTTTTCTATTGTTGGCACTATCCCAGGGCTATCCTCCCTAGGTAAGAGAGTTACCTCATCATTATCCTCCCAGTGATCATTTCCAGAACATTTGATTTTACAGCCAGGTGATTTAGCTGGGTTTTCACTCAGAGCCCAACCACACAGTCAGTCAATTCCTTCCATCCCTTCGAACATGGAATAGCGATTAAATGTGGGGACATTAAAGCCATAGGTGGGAAAGTCGCAGCCTTGGGTTGGTGGGGGGTATATTGGTCTTTTCAACAATGATTGTGGGTAAAAATAGGTCAGGTCTCGAGATGTGATTCCCTCCCTATCTCTCCCATCATACCATTCCCCAATGTATTTAGAGTCTCTTTGATCTCTAAAATTTATGATGATCACATCCCCTTTTTGATCCTTGGGTCTGTGACCCAACCATCTGACTCTTCTCACATTCAATATTTCCCCATTCAGATTAGGTGGCAATGGTCTATTATTTGCCAACCAATATATCACCTAATTCTTCAATGTTTGGAAGTTTTCTCGTTTATCATCTTCTAGTTCAGGTACCCCTGTCATGATTACTACAAAAGGTGCTGCCTGAGGTGGAAGATCTACATTCCTCTTGGATACTCTGGGTGGATTACAGTTTAAATTACTCTTATGTTCTTTTTGTCTAGTTGTGTTAATTTGATTACTGTTTGTTTTTGTGCCTGTACCTGTCCTCCCCCTTTTTCTCTTACAACATTTGTTTGTACCTTTGTTGTATTATTAGTGGCCTTGGATCCCTTTACTGATGTTGGTGGTGCTTCCTTGCTATTTTTTTTGTCACCCTTTGGGGGCACTGATGATGCTAACACACCTTTATGGCTTTTATAAGTGCTTGTTAAAAGTTCCCTGGTCTGATCAGCATTCCTCTGTATCGAGGTTTCTATCTCCCCCATTTTTTCTGATATGATTTTTACCCTGTGGATTAACGGGAGTATTAAGGACTTAACTAGATGCTCTATGTTTCCCAGTAAATCTTTTGCAACTTCACGAACAGTCGGTTGGGGATCACTCTTGTTACTATCTGATGCGGAACAAGCCGCTCCCTCAGTCCTCGATGGGTTATGCGCTAGTCCTAGTGATTTTGTAATTCGACCTTGTCGAGTACCACCCCCACGTTTCTCTTTTTTGGCAGGTTTATAGTTGCCAAATTCGTATTTGTAGAGTTATCTACTACAGAGTCAGAGGAGGATCTCTCCTCAGCAGATGAAATTTCTAATAATGAATCCGCATTTAAAACATTAATATTGCGGTCGGTTGACTTGTCTTGATCCCTCAACTGATGCGGAATACTAATATCACTCCCTTTATCTGCCTCTTGTGGACTACTAGCGTGTTTAATCATTCCCATAGAAGAACGTTTGGAGTGCATAGGGGAGGTCGCGGCTGATGCACTAGTGGAGGTCAAAGGCTGTACTTCCTGCGTAACATTATCGGTAATAGTATCTCCGTTATAGGTACTAATAACATGATGTGCAACTGGGAGAGATACAAAAGATGGAACACAGAAAGAATCCATAGTATTATTATCCATCGTATTGTTCGTAATTATTGAAGTGTCTACTGTTGACAAAAGGGGTAGAGATCCAACAGGCAGTGAAAGACGTCTCTCAGTATGCTCAATGGCGTTTGCCACCACCACTATTGTCTTTTGAAGCATGCGGTCTATCGCTGTTAAACTGGGTAAAGAAGTCTTAGTTTCTTTCAGCCTCTTGTTAGGTGGAGCAGGCATTTTAACAAATAATGCAAAGCCTTGTGTGGAAACCACAGTGGCCTAAACCCCAGGACAAAATCTCAAAGTGAATATCGATGTCGAGCAATAGTTCTTACTTGGAAATACTTGATGATCCAGGAATGTTCTTGTGGACGGGCCAAAGGGGGGTGGCCCAGCCCAGCCTCCTTCGGCCTCCTTCGGCCACAAAACGGCCCGCCCTTGACACGGGCTTCACCCGGGCTTCTCCTGCGCGTGTCCCGCGGCGCGGGAGGAGCGCTGTTGCTTTTATGCGCCTCCGGGCGCGTCCTATGGCGTAGGTGGGCGTGGCTCCAGTAGATTGTGGGGGCTATAGTCCCCCCGCTCGGCAGCCGCGATTGTAAGGTGGCGGCGGGGGGGACCGAATGCCCAGGTAGCGGTTGTCAGCAGATTCGAGCGCCCAGCAAGTCTGTCTCAGGAAAAAGGGTAAACGGCATGTGAGGGTTTCCCGCAGTAATCACGTTTTGGCAAAAGCTCCCAGTACAATTAATACATTAGTAGATAGTGCTCAAACCTTTATTATTTTTAAACAATACATTTATTCTTCTAACATCTCATAATGAAACAGACCTTCTAAAACAAGTTCATCAGGTATTTCATACACATCAATTCCCTCGTTAGCAGTTTCGGAATTAATTTGTTCTAAAATTTCAACATAATTTAATGCTTCCAGAAAATCCGCATCAAAGCTATCGTCTTCGAAATCATAGTGTAGTGTAGTTCCTATATTCCCAATAGGCTCTGCGCATTGGAATAACATAAACGATAGTTTAGACGTAGGACTAAAGTCGACTAGGTCTCTATTGAGTATGTTAGACTTAATTGTGAATGCCAGCTAGCTCAGAGGTCACTAGAAACCTTCTCAAATAAACAAGAAGGGATTAGTTTCTGACAACCATATAACATGACAACTTTGTTCCCCAAGAATAAGGGAATGTATCTCCAGAGTCGCGAAAACAATAGATGGCTATTTCACTCAGTCAATCGGGCATGCTTAGTTTCACCAAGGTTTTGCAGAGAAATAGAGAGATGGGCGTTTTCAATGAAAAGGTTATTTATTGAGCAGTCTTCTTTCTCATGCAAGAGAAGTTAATTGCAACAATCGTAGTAGTTGCTATGAAGTAAAGTGCGTACAGTAAAAGGAGTATTATGAAATAATACTGTAAAAGCATGATATGGTTTCTAAGCCATTAGATACATAAAACAGATAAAATACATACAATGATAAATAATGATTAAAAGTACTCAACTGGTGCATCTAAAATATGCCTACCCCGGTTTACCTACCTTAAGTCTAGTACAAGGGAAGAAGTAAGTGAGGTGTAGCTTGAGAATAGTTTCTGCCAAGAATCTATCCAAGAATTCTCTAAGGGTCTAATCAGCTCCGTACCTTGGTTATAGAATGAAGGTGGTCTTGTATCTCTCTCTCAGGACTCGATCTCCCAGTAACCCAGAAGGGTAGCAGGGAAACACTGGAGCTGGATTTCTTGACAGGAGAAAAGACAGCGTCTCTCTCAGTGCGTCAGCTGGAGGGTCGGCTTCCTTCGGCACTCGCTACAGCAGGGCGTCGGGCAAGTAGTTAGTCGATCTGCTCCAAACCACTGTGTGTTTCCTAGGGCAGATGTGGGTATATTTATACCTGGAAAGTGCCGAGCTTGACGTAAGGGTGGACATAATAACGTCACTAAGAACTCGAAGTTCTTTACACGCTCCAGAAGTTCTGGGACAAATCAATACTGAAGCAGGGGGAAGTCCCGTACTGCTGAAGGCTGGTTGTCTTCAAGAACTTGTTGTACTCTAGGAGCTTAGTGGAAGTAGCCATGCCATATTTTGACTGCATTGGCTGTGCCTAAATATGGTTATGATTCTTATGCCTATATAAGGATATGTTAACTTATACCTATATAGGGTATGAATCGGGAAAATTACACTAGAACCCTAGATACGTTTACAACAATAGCTCATGTCTGCAGCACTAATTTCCCCTTCTTCACTCTCATTGCCTGTGACAGATATGATTAGTTCTTCAATTACACTTAAAGTAATATCAAAAATCTCCTCAGTATGAGGCTGTTCTCTTTCCATAATTTTTCCTTTATGTTGTTGCTCCTTGTATACAACTATAAACAGTTCATTTTATCAGTTTTCGTAATAATAATACAAAAGTAGCGTTTTAACCTATTTTGGCCTACAAAAAATATTATATAAATACCATTGTCTAATAACATTCCATTAGTAGAGTTTTACTCATTTACAAAGTTATATAAATAGAATTACTTATAAGGATATCCTGTTCTTAGGTTTTCTTAAATTTTGAAACCAGTCACTCCTTATGACTATAGGAAAAGACTCAGGCTGTTATAGTAAAATACAGTACTAAAAAATGTAGAATATGTCTATTCATCTTACCCATTCCAAAATAGTAAATGTGTTTTAGTAAAATGCAATAGATACTATTGATTGTTCAGAATAACACACTGTATCTGTGTATATTTAGATATCATTATCACACTACTTTTTGAATATTTCATGTGTTTTCACACAAATAAACTCTTAAAAACCTATCCAGTACTCGCCTATAATAGTCACAACAACAGGTATAGAACACTGGTACTGTCAGGAACAGTAAGCCCAGAAACTCTTACCGGATACTTGCACAGGAACATATGACGCTAGTTCCCAACTCCCCCTCCAGGATCCTCCAGAGACCAAACTTTTTAATCTAATCTCTAAAAAAAAAACACGGGAGAAGGGGGATGGGATAAAATAATAAAGAAGAAGAGACTGGCTCACGACCTCTGGATTTCCTCCTTGGCACCTTCTCTCTGGCTGTCTTGTTTTAATCACAGATAATCCCTTGACATGGATACATACCAGAAACTAACTAAGAACAATTATTTATTAACCTACCCTACTCTATCTCTATTCCTTATCTATAATTTAGTCTAACGCTACTAATTACCTACCCCTTGGTCTTTCGAACTAGCCTCTCCTCTAGTGTTTATCTGCAACCATGTAGCTTGAGGTTCTTTATTTTTCTCACTGCTGATAACCTATAATTACATAACATTCATTAACCTAGGCCTCTCAGTTTATTGTCTAATTTTTATAATATTAATTTCCTTGTGTTCTTCTACCAACCTTTCTTTATGCAGTTGCTTGTTATCTATTCTGTCAATCCTTGAATATCTTGTGTTTTACACTAATGTTCCTTCTTAATTGAAGAGTCTTTCTGGTATTTCTTACTCAATGTGTTCTTTTCCCTTAAGACCTTGATTAACACAAATGTTATCATTTTTGGTTTTAGGTTAGAGAAAATACATCGACTGAGTACATTCAATATTGTCTATAATGTCAGGTAAGGGTAGTCACTCAGTAACTTGTCATATGATTATTTTCCAAGAATATACTTTTGTCAACTATAACGTATCACTTAGCTTTCTTGTATGGTTTCTTGTTCTCTCTGCTCTTCAGGTGCCGAACACGACTATGTCCCTCTGCCCAGAAGGAGCCGCGACGGGAAATCAACCACTGTGCAATGTTCGGGCTTCTTCCAACTCGGAATCTGAATTCTAGTTGCGGGCACGATAGCTAAGGTAAGTTTAACTGGGAACCTTCTTTAACTCTCTCAGAAAGATTTGTGCTTTCTCTTCAGGAATATCTATGGAGAAATTAAAAATGGGTCTGAACTCGGGAACGTCTTAGGTGAATTGCGCGCTCGTTAGGGAGTGTGCGCCTCACCAAGGATTCCCCACGGGTGTGTGGTAAATGACTAGACCGCCACCGCGTCTTTCCTCGAGGCGGCTATCTTAGAATTCCTCTGTTGCACTAAAGCACTCCAAGTCTGTTTCCTTGAGGATTCTTCATCTCTCCTGCGCCAGCTAGGGTTTAGATAAGTCATTATCGTATTCGCTGATTGATTAGGGGTTCTGACAGGTACACTCAGTATATAATTTTTTTAAATGTCTTTAAAAGATACAAACCATCTTTACACACTTATGTTCTCATCCATGTTTTGTTACTTCAGCTCAGTTGAAGCACATTCTATCGAAAAATTTTAACAGTTACTTGTACTAACCTTAAGCATAATAAATAATAAAGAAATTATATATTATAAAATTACCATCTGTGGAAGACACAACAAATAGAGTTACAATATATCTTTTACAACACAAAATAATTTATAAAGTATTACATTTGCCTTTTATGCTGTTCTCAGAATATATTGAATTTCACTAGAAACAGTGAGTTCAATAGTTCTCATCACATAACAGCGGGCAAAAAAAAGACAATCAATAAAATTATCTTAAAAAAAACATTCAACATTCTCAATAACAATCTAAAAAATAGAAATAAAACATATCTTAAATGTTTTTTCTAAGAGCAATTTCTTACGTAAATATGACACATCTCAAACAATCATAAAAGAACAAAACATTATGATTAATTGTCATACACCGTAAATAATGTTACTTACAAATATATGCTGACAAAATATACAACAAAAACTCGTTATTGGTTTCACATACTTTCCGCACGGCCAAATAGTATGCGTCAAATTCTTAATTTGGAAATTGTTCAATAGTAATCCTGAGCATCTGCCTCCCAGCCTTCTGATCCAAAACAACTGACATCATTTGCTCCGTCTCCCAGTGCTCATCCCTCAACCCGACGCTATTCAATATCTGCATGGCCACCCTCACACAAGTAGCCCACCATCACAACCTCAACAATATTTCCTGCTCCAACAACACCCAGCTCATCCTTTTCCTCACCAAAAAGCCACATACCACCAAAAGCAACCTCCATGACACAAAGAAGGACGTCACTAACTACATAAAGAGCAGCTCTCTAAACATTAACTTGCACAAAATGAAGGTACCCATCCTCAGAGCCACCCCCTCAGCCTCGGATGACTCTTGCTAGCTGACTACACTGTGGACAGTACCAACACCTACCAACCATGTCCACAACCTAGGATTCATCCTTAACTCCTTCCTCTCCATGTATAAGCAAGTCTACACCATCTCCTCGTACTGATATAACACCCTCCACATGCTCCGCAACATTTACAAGTGGATCCTAACCAAAAGAAGAAGAACAGTGACACAGGCCCTCATCAGCAGCAGACAACACTGTGGCAAAACACTCTACACAGGAATTCCAGCCAAACACCTAAAAAGACTACAACAAATCCAAAGCACCTCCACCTGACTGATCTAAAATGTCCCCTGCTGCAGCCACATCACCCACCACCTGATACATCTACACTGCCTCAATATCAACAAGAGGATCACCTTCAAGCTCCTCAGCCTCACTTACAAAATACTCTACAACACCAGACTAATCTACCTTAATTTTGATCTTAAAATCTTGGCTTAAAAAATATTTGGCAAGAATTTGGTAACTCTTTAGGCAAACGTTGCTTAAAAACTAATTGACTATCATTACAATGTATCCAACCTTTCAGACATTTTAAATAAACAGTGTAAGTCCAGATGTTTTAGAAGGTCCATGATGAAAAATAATTGCAACAGCTACAAAAGTTCTTCCTGATGTTGAAACTTGACCAGCTACAATTTTTTTTATTAAAGTTTCCAATTTTCTTCCATCAGCTCTACAACGTTGCAGCATTAAAATTACATACGGTCCATATCTTTCTATAAATAATGTTGATGACATTTCTGATTTACATTGGCTACACTCCATGTTTTGACTTCCTCCTCTAATTAGATTGTTAAAAGACACTGATTCATAGTCAGGTAAAGTCAAATATATGATTCTTTCAGTGTCTATGTTAGTGCTACATGTAAACAAACAATCTTGACAGTCATGTTGCCATTCATAAGAAAGGCCAAAAAGGTTTTCAATATCTATACCTTCATCTTCCAGTACACCAAGGATAAACATTAAAAATTCCTGATCACCTTGTTGAATATTCTGCGTAATTTGACTAGAACCAGAACATATGTCCAAAAGATTTTGAATATCAGAAACACTTTGTATATTACTTTTATCTCTACTACATTTCTCATAAACAGAATGCAACAATGAACAGAATCTTTCATCCCGATTTTCGACAATTTGCTGTTCCATACTTTCAAGAACAAAAACAACATTAACAACTACATTAGTATAGCAGTTGACACCACAACTATTTTCAAACCGATAACCAACATTCTCTTCAACGCTGTCCTTTTTCTTTTAGCTTGCTGGCGCAACTTCATCTTGTTTTTTTTCTTTCTCTACAGTTTCACTACAGATTTTCTCAAATCTTCTTTTTCTATCTACCACACGCTTTTCAAATACTGGATATTGACCTAAATTGGGTGCATATTCTCTTCCTAACCTATTAAACTCTTTCACACAATTTGCATCTGCACTAAGCTTTCCCTCATCAAAATCAATCAAGTACAATCCAGATAAAGTTCTGACTCAAGACAAATCAACATGTGCCATACCTTCTTTAAACAGGGTACTTCCAATATTCACTAAAGCACTATATACACTTAAACCTTGAGATTTATGAATGGTCACCGCATATGCCAAACAAATAGTTAACTGTTTTCTGCGTCCATACAAATCTTTTACAAGCAAAAACCGAGATGAACAACGACTAAATTGTTGTACTTCAGCAATTTCATCAAATTAGATTTTCAAAAATTCAATCCCATCTCTATTTACATAATTAACAAAATCAACAATTTTACCCATTGCTCCATTTACTAAACCTTTTCCCACATTCAAATCAATGCGTAAAATTACCCTACAGTTTACACATGCATACAAATTATTTTCTAAACCAGCATTTTTACTTATCGATTTCTCTAAAGAATCGAATTTCCTCTTCAACTTTTCAGTCAAAATAATAGTGATTCCTTCATGTTCTATTTTATCAATAGCTTCCGATTTTATAATTTCTTCATTTTCCGACTTTAACATTTCTTCATTGAATATAGAATATTCACTTGGTGTTGGCATTAGGCAGATTACAGATTTGTTGTCTGCAATTCTCATGTATATTTTCTCTTGGACAATATTTTCATTTGGAAACAAATTGGAAAGTAATCGTCTCTGTAAAGCTTGTTTGCCATGTTCAGTCATTTTTCCAATTCTTATATCTTGAAGAATAGTTCCTTAATCAGCATCATTTACCTTTTGCATATTTGTAAAGTTCCTTATACTCAAAATATGACCAAATGTTTACATTTTCAATGCTCCCCAAAGACTTTCTGGTATCTTCATGCGCCAGTGTTTTAAACACTGGTTGTCCTTTTACAGGAGTAAGTTGAAGAAGATCTCCAAAAACTATGACGTGTTTTCCTCAAAATTATGCGTCATACTCTGTTTTAAGAATTTTATGCATTGTTAAATGCACAAAAGCAAGCATTAAGTTTGCTACCATGCTTACCTCATCAATAATGAGAAGTTTCGTTTTCCTCAAGACTCTTGAAACTTCACAACAAGCTTCTCCAGATAGCTTGTGGTATTCTAATTTGTTTTCATGCTCTACTGGTAGCATTAATAAACTATGTAAAGTAATTCCTTTAATATTGTGGGCTGCTAATGTAGTTGGAGCAGTGACAACACCAGACAAATGCGACTCAGTTGTTTTCTATAGAAAAGTTGTGATCACTTTAATTAAAAAACTTTTACCTGTTCCAGCTTGTCCACTCACATACATTCGGATAGCTTCAAATGATGAGCTAGAGCACTCTTTCTTCTCATGAAATAATCCATGGTCAATATGCTCTCTCTCTTGCTCATATATTTCTTTCTGCTCAAGATTTAGTTGTTGTTCCAAATTTCCTACGTTTTTTTACATATTCTTGAGCTTGATACATTGCTGTTTCCACCTCTTCCTTAGCAGTTGCTGATTGATTTTGAACATATGGTTCTCCTAGTGGGTCCTGACTCAACGAAGCAGAAGTTTGACTTTCTTGAGAACTGTCTCTAGCAATCTCAGTTGCAATTATTGCTTCTTGCTCAATTTCGGCATTCAACTTTTTCACATAATTAGCAAAAACAGGACATTCTATAGTATCTTTAGTTGCATTGAAGGAATCTTCATAGCTTTCAAAATCTCCAAGTAATTCTAATTCTGAACGCCATGGCTTGAAAAGTTGCAAAAGAGCTTAATAGTAAAATTCCCTTTTGTCAGGTGTTTTGCAACTCAGTTTACGGTGATTAATCAAATGTCCTTTTCTTTGTTTCCCCAGACATCCTTCAGAACCAATCACGGCATATATACCATTATTAATGTTTTCTGTATTATTCCGTTTAAAAATATAGTTTTGTGGCACTTCACAGAGACAAATGTTCTCAAGATGATGACTTCTATTTGGATCATATGTATCCAACATAATTGTTTTCACAATATCTGTTCTTTCTGGCTCTTTTTCAGCTAAATATTCAATTTCCTGTACAGATTTAAGAACTCGGTTTCGTGTTGCAGCAAGACCTAGACTCACCCAAATGATTTGTCTAGATTTGGAGTATAGACTTGCAGGTGATAAGCGATCCGAGCATTCATACGCTCCAATTTCTCGATGAGATAACATCTTCAAACTGTAAGTATGTATTTTCTTACTTAGACTATTCTCGTGGGAAATCTCTTCCCACATTTCCTTCGATTCTGTCTTTTCTGATTTTGTTATGTACGATGTTACATATCGAGCAACAGCAATGGAATTGTCTGCAACATAGTGAATATCCATATTAGCATTCCACATGGACAAAGTGACTGGGTTATAGTCATTTATTTATTTTGATTCTTCATTTCTTCTTAAGTTGTAGGTATTTTTTGGAGACTTTCTTGTGATAGTATGTTGATATTTCTGGACGTGGAAATAAAAAACGGCATTTGGTGTAGAATTTGCCCTTAGATTTGTACTTTCGACTACAGTATTTCCCACAATGATGGCTTTGGAATCGTAATACTTGTCTTAAGTCCTTATCTTGTGTACTTTTGGGTAAATCATATGTAGCATATTCTTCAATAAAAAAAACACAGTATCATCACAGTCTGTTCCAAATTTGGGAGCATCTTTGATCCATATTAGCATGTGTATGTGAGGAGCACCTCTTGCTTGATACTCCTTTCTTTAAAAGAAGTCCATAACCTCTCCAAGAGGAGGATGTTTTTTTATTGGTGATAAAAGGCATCATAGCTTCAAATCTATGATTGAAATACTTGCATACATTAACTGAATCCAAAGAGCACAATTCTCCAGGTGTCTTGTAGTCAATATTTAGTATATTTGGATTTGCCACACGAAGAAATTGAAGTAAATAATCCCAAGCATATTCAGCACAGCTTAGAGTAAGGAACCATGTAGGGGTTCCTAAGTTCCTTAGCATACATTTCAGTTCTCAATGACGACGGTACCAGTACTCATTAGTACCATGCTGACATGCCATGAGATTAATTAGCTGAGATTCCAGAACATTATCTTTCTGCCGTTCTTTATCCATAAATTCCTTTGCCGAAACATTTTGCAGATCTACACCTGTTTTCAATATATGGTTTACTACATAAGAAAGTCCAGACAAATCACTCTCAAACAAAAGATGAAACAAATACGGAATACATTGTCGAAATCTTGGATCTTCTGCATATAATCTTGAGGTCCGGTATTCAGATGCAGGAATCTGCACAGGTCGGTCATCATATCGTCCTCCTTTTCCTGTGGGAAACAACTGAGGGAAACAACGAGCTTCCGAGCTTTTTTCACATACACTAATGGGACTTCCTTTTGCTTATTTCATTTGGAATAACTCTATAGTATTCCCCATCACTTCTTTAGAATGCAGTGGATGAACAATGTAATGTTCGTAGATTTCTTCAGTTCTGGACACATCCACTTTTTCAATTTGTCCAGATGGCAAGTCACTATCTTCTTCTACAGTTATTTCTTCTTCTCTCACGTACACATTTCTGTAATATTGATTATTTTTTACCAGATACAACATTGCCTTTTTCCCTTTCCTAACATCCACTAATTCCTGTCAGATTTTCTTACTCCTAGTAGGAACGCCATTAACAAGAATAACTAAAGGTTCGTCCTCTACATTTTGTACACCAATTGTTTCAATATTTTTCTTTAAATCTAGAGGCAAATATACAACTCTTCCCTTTAATCCTCTCTGTAAATCAGACGGAGGCAATTTTCCTGTCTTAGGCTCCATATGAACAATAGCCTGAAATGTATGCAGACATTTATTAAGAATAGACTCATAGGTATTTAAATCCATCAGTTCAGAAGGAATATTTACCAACTCAAGAATATTATGCACAGCTCTAGCAGGCATTTTGTTCTCGTCTAATTTGTTATAACAATATTTACAAATATGCTGATCAGAACCTAAATTAAAACAATTCTCTACCAACAAATAAGTTGCAAAATCCTTCCACTCATTAATATTTTCCTTTTCACCTTTTAAATACAAATCAACAGTCCTGGTCTGATTTTTATAATGAGTTCGTCGACAACAGACACAACAATAATTTGGCCTTTCACCTGAAATCACCTTAAACTTTGTAATTTCTTGTGCAAAATTTTCTGTACTACAATGTTGTACATTCTCTTCTACATTTCGTTCTATTAATATCTCAATTTCTGCACTGTCTTCCTCAGGACCAAAATAACTAACCTCAATTTCATCACAAACGTTCTTTACATTTGATACAGATCCATGCAAAAGAGCACTGTTTAACTTTTTTAACAGTAGAGCTAGACTTTTTGCATAATACATTCTTCTGACTAATTTCCTCATTTCAGAATGATGTACTGCTAACATCCTGAAATGGTGAAAAACACTTCGACATACTTTTTTTAGAAACACAAGCCGGAGAATGACCATGCAAACCAGTATTTTCTCTCACTCTGCAAGGGTCTAGTCCTTGCAACATCTTAATCTTTTGTTTAACACTTTTCTTAGTATAGTTACGTAAGCCATTGCGTAAAAAATCAATAGATTCTTGCCGTACACTACAAATACTACTACAATTCCAAGTGTACACTGGAGCTTTAGGACGTCTCCCCAAAACTCCATCAGCTAACACCTCTTCAGCATTTCTAGGAACAATTTTCTCTTTCACAATAGGACAACCATTTCTAACCTCATAAGCACTACCACTAGTGCCAACTGCATGCAACAAATCATTACTCTGAAGATAACTTTCTTCATTAAAAAATGGCTCAGAACTTGAACTATGTTTCCATTCACCCACAAAAACTCACAAAAATCACTTCTGTTAATTACTCTTCTCCACTTACTTTTGGCCTTCATTAAATGGATTGGCTTATCTAATGATCGAATTCTATTGATTACTAAAATAAACCATTTTGTTTTCAATTGGAAATCTTTCTCAACTACATTTTGTATACCTTTCTTATTCTTATAAAATGCAGTTTTTTTACATCCCTTAATTTCTTTAATTAAATTTAACACAGCTCTATTATAAAACATTTTTTTCCTAATTTTCATAAATTGTTTTTTCCTCCTTTTACTATACACAATTTTTTCTGCAGTTGACTTTCCATGATTGTTCTCTTTCTTCTTATTTTTATTTTTCGTTGCAGGTACACTAATACCATTTTTCACTTTGTGCACACTACTCTTAGTCTTTAATATTTTCCTCAGAAAAGTGTTCCTTCTCTTACCAGGACTTTTTTTCTTTTTGTTAACACATGGTTCTTCATGTAAATCTTGTGGATGACTTTTCTTCAAATAAACACCTTTTTTCGTTGTTTCCACTTTTGAGATTTCGTAGGCATGATACCGTTTTTTCAGTATTGATAAACAGAATCTATTATAAAAAATATATATTACTTTACAAAAATAAATATATGAAATATTCTATAATATTACTTATAAAAACAAAGGGAGGATTATGAGGACAAATGTGAGACTATGAAAATAAAAGTACTTACAACAAGAGAGAAATGAGTATGAAACAAGGGACAATATAACGAAAAAGGGGAGTATAAACAGACACTGCTATATAATGGGATAAAGGAAGTATGAATAAACTGGAAAGTATGAATAGGTAAGGGAGAGTATGAAGAGAAAGATGGAAATATGAAGAGAGAAGAAAGAGCTTAAGAGGACAGAGGGGGTACTATAAGAAAAGAGAGAAAGACTCTAAGGAAAAAAGAAGGAATATGTGGAAAGAAAAATGGAATACTAGCAAAGGACAGTGTGTATAAGGACAGAGAGAACAGTACCAGAAGAGAGCACGAAGAATGTGAGGAAAAGTGGATCATAAGGAAAACAGGGGTGTACAAGAACAGAGGATACAGTCTGAGGAGAAAAGAAGGAGTATAAACAGATGGAGGATTATGAAGAGTGAAAAGTGTATGACGAAAGATGCAGAAGTATGACAAGAGAAACAAATATAAAGAGAGAGGTCAGTATGAAAAGACTGAGAATATGAGGTAACTGATGCAGGGCAGGGAGTCAAGGAGGAGTAAGAGAAGAGAGCAAACAATATGAACAGATTTAAGAAGTATAAACAGAGAGAGGACAGAAAATGAAAAAAGAAAAGAAATATGAAGAAAAAGAGTATAGTCAGTCAGTCAAATTAGCTTTGTTCGAGATAAAAGCTCATAAAAGGATAATACATTTAAAACTATGTTGATTCATGATAAAAAGTATAAAATATATTTACAAACTCCAAAACATTTCCTTTTTATCCATTTTATATAGAAGGAACGGTAATTGCATATTAGAAATTAAAAAGAATAAAGCATTTTGGCTTCACTAGTGTTTAAGAGACCATCAATAAAACATCAAATTCATATAGTAATAAGACCAATGAAGACCCATCATACATAATCAAGGAATTTCTTGTAGCTAGCGGCAATACATAGAAGTCATGGCTTGATTTCAACCAACCTACTCTCAGGGTAGAAATTTCTTTCTAATAGCCCATGCCCATCCCAAGAATTTGGCAACCGCCACAGATATGACTGGCAGAGAGCTAGTGCAAATTATTCTTAGAGCCACCTTGCTCTCTCTCGTACCAAGCAGTTTGCACATCGCCCTTAGCCAGACACGTCAGGGGGTTGAATATGCCCCGCAAACAAAAAGAAGGTGGGCAATGGACTCAATGCCATTAATAAAAGCTGGACAAACATTAGAATTAGCTTCTGCCCATCTGCCTGTTAGCGATCTAGTTGGGAGCGACCCCACTCTAAGCTCGAAGTAGAGTTTCCTATCCTGTGGCCTAGCTATAATGTCCCAATAGGGCTCCAAGGACGGGGAGACCTTTGCTTCCAAGAAGCGACCTTCTAGGGAGGTGGGATCTACATCATTCCAGTTTCGGCGTGCTACCATTTCCCAATACCTTGTTTTTATGGTGTCTTTAGTCGGGAATTGGGCCAGCTCTGGCTTCTCCCATAACCCCTTCATGCCCATTTTTTCCAGTGATCTACACAAGTCCTTTAGCCAGCCTATCTAATGGAATTTGTCAATTTGGATTACATCCAGGAAGCCCCTCGCATAATGCGCAAGTTCGGGGGTAACCCAAATGCGCCGCCAAAATAAAATAGGTCGTAGCCTAGCCATATCAGATATGGCTTTCCTGCCTAAGTCATAGCGCAGTGGCTTCATGGGTGTACTTTTAGGGAGGCCAATAAGGTTTCGCAGGAATTTGTTTTCGGCAGGCGTTAATGGGGCCAAATTGTCATAGCCCCATAGCTCGGCGCCGTAAAGCGCCGCGCCGAGAGCTATGGCCTCATACACCTGGAGTGCTGGCAAAATTGGTTTAGTCAAAGATTTTTTGTGTTCAGCACTTATAGCCCCAGCATTTTGACAGAGTTTAAGGGCCACCATTTCTGTGTGCTTCCCCCATTTTACTCCCTTTGCTATGTGGATTCCCAGGAAAACAAAGTCCACCCTTTGGCCATCCATAAAGAAGTTCCCCTTAAAGCTAGCGTGGGGATTAAATACCATGAGCATCGTTTTAACTACGTTTACTTCAAGCCCACGATCGACACAAAACCCTCAAAAATCTTCAAAGCATGCTGCAGACCACTAGGGGTTTTAGATATAATGAGCGTGTCGTCTGCAAATAATAAAATTGGCGTTTTCACTCCATCCAGGGTGGGACCATCTACAGAACCAGACAACATACGCTCCACTACACCGTTAATATACAATGAGAAGAGCGTAGGGGTCATGGCACAGCCTTGGCGTACACCCCGCTCTACTTGAAACTCAGCAGTGACTTGCCCATGCCTCCCCCACAGGATTTTAGCGTAGTTTGACTCGTGTAGTCTCATCACTAGTGATAGCATTCCCATCTAGGCTAGCAATTTCCATAGCAGGGACCGGGGGACTAGATCGAAGGCTGCTCGTAGGTCGATAAAAGCAGCAAAGAGGCTGCCCTTCCCCAGCTGCACTACCTTCCAATGGAGCAAATTGAACCGGAATATCTGGTCTGTGGTACTGGTTAGCTTACGAAAGCCAGCTTGATAAGGAGACAAGACGTTGATTTCTTCTACCCAGACCATGATTTTCGCTAGGGTCATTTTATCTATCACCTTTTGCACTCTGTCTATTGAGCTAATGGGCCTGTAATTCCCTGGGAGTGTCTTGTCACCTTTCTTATTACAGCCCCTTTCCAAGACTTTGGTACTGGAGCCCCCTATGCTACCGCATTAGCAAGCTCCAGGATATACCTGCCCCATCGTGTTTTGTCATGAAGAAAGACATCCGCCGGGACCCCATCAGGTCCATGTGCCTTACCCAGGCAACTGAGTCCAGAGCCTCTGCTACATCAACGTTATTGAAAGGAGGGACAGTAAGTATAGCAGTGGCTACAGACTCCCTGGTCTTATCCTCGGGTGGGCACCTGTATTGCGGCCCAAAAGAATCTAGCCAACTGCTCTGGGAGACATGGTTTGACGGTGATTCGGGGGGACCTCCATTCCCCCACTTAACGATATTCCAGAATAATCTGGAATCTTTAGCAGCGCTGGCAGCTTGAAGGTCTTGCCAGTGCTGTTCGTCCCATTGCTTCTTGGCCATGGATATACTAGCCTTGTAATTCTGTCTTGGTTCCCTAACGGCTGTTGGATCTCTATTTTTAATAGCCGTTCCCAAGGAGGTTCTAGCCATCTTGCAAGCCGCATTATACCACCCCATTTTTTGTGGCCGATAGTTCTTGCCTGTGGGGTGTGAAGATGTCTTGTAGAAATGACCCTTTATAGAGTCAAAAAACTCACAGTGCAAATTGGTGATTTTTTCCAGACCAGTTCTGTTCCCAATTGCCATCCTCATTATGGCTTCCATATCGGCGATAGTCCTGTCCAAATTTCCGCTAATACTTTCCAGGACCTCGCTATTCGTCACAATTTGGGACCACTTAACCCTCCTCATGTCATTCGTAGCAACAATCTCCGCTACAGCTTCTTCAACATTATTTTCAGCATTATTTTGCCCCTCTGGATCCCCCCCCCCATAGCAGATGAACAATACATAGGGGGTAGTGATCACTCTCCTGTCTACTAACCACCTTCATGTCACTCATCAATTGCCAAATTGCCAGATTACAGATGGCATAATCGATCCTGCTTTGCGAGCGACCATTATCAAAAGTGTTGGCCCTGTGGCCGTCTCTTGCTGTTCTTCCATTCAAAGCTCTGAGCCCCCTTTCGCTGCATATAGCATTCATCTGAATTATGCCTGTTGACCATCTACTTACAGGTTTTAAGTCCAATTTAGGGATCCCCCACTCGGAGTCTACGTCCTCCCCAGAGTGCCAAACACCTACAGAGAGAGGCTCAAAGGTCATGTTCAAGTCCGCAGCAATAAGTATATTGTTCTCACTTGGCTGGGCATTAATCAGGTGATCGAGGGCTGCCAAAACCTGGGATTTCCCTCCATCTGACCCTCTTACATACAAGTTGTAGATGTCTAAGGAGTCCCCCAGAACCATGCTTATCCTAATCAGCTGGATGTCATTGTTACCAGTTGGGAGCTCTACTACTATATCAAAGAGTGTCTCCTGTGCCCAGATAGTTAGGCCCCCTTTTGGCTGGCCCTTGGGGCCCTTGTCTGCTGGTATAAAAAAATTCAAGAAACCCAAGAGGAGCAAGGGCTCGCAGGCCCACGTCTCCTGGAAGATGCAAAGATCAAAGCCATTTATAAAAGAAACCCATTCGGGGGAGTGCATTATAGAGCCCAATCCAGCTACATTCCAGGAAACTATTCTCCCCCCAGCCCTACTAGATTGCCACCACGGGCCTGGGGGGGCTAGAGGCTATGCCCTGTGGCCATATATACTTGAAGAACCCTGACCTCCCACTACCCCTGCGTTAGAGGCACCAGAACCCGTCCCACCCTCATCACTAGGTACTTCCACCTCTACTGGGGGTAAACCTGCCAGACCCGAATGGCCAGCCCCCTCTACCGTACTACAGGACATTCGATGCTCGCTACCTCTAAGCCCCTGTTGATCTGTAAACCTATCGCCCAACCCCCCAATGGGTAGTCAATCAATGGAGTTAAGCCCGGACCTGTCAGACCCATGCCTAATGTCCCTTGCAGACATGGCTGTGGTGAGTGAAAATGGAAGGGGGGGCGTTTTCCTCAGCTGTATGCCCGAGTGGGTTGGGGGGCTTGATCTAAATTCTAAAATGAATAAGTTCTCAGCTAGATTGTCAGAAGACAAAGTTAATTCAATGGCAATAGAAGGAGTATAGAACAAAAGGAAATATAAGAAAAACTCAGTAGTATGAGGAGAAATGGAGAAGTAAGTGAAGAGAGAGGAGAATATGAAAACAGGGGAGGAATATGACAATAAGAAAAGACGACAATATTAGGAGAGAGTGCAAAGTATAAGAAAATAGAGGAGAAATGCGAGTATAGAGAGAAGAGTATTAGAAGAAAAAGAAAAGTATGAGAAAACAATAGGGAGTACCTGCAAAGAACAGCGAGAATAAGAAGAAACAGAGAATATAAGAACAGAAGAGTATATATGAAGAAAGAGGAAGGAATGTAAAAAGACACAGAGACAAAAATGTGGAGAAAAGACAAATATAAAGGAAGACTGACCGTATAAGGTGAGAGGGAGTACTATGAGAAGACAGTAAGAACTATGATAACAGTGGTGAATATAAAGACAAGAGAGGATATAAAGAAGAGGACAAATATGCAAAAAGAGGAGCAAGTATGAAAAAAATAGTATAACAAGAGAGCAGAGTATAAGAAAAAGAAGATAGTATAATGAGAGAGGAAGGAGTAAGATGAGAGAGGAGGGAGTATGACAAGAGAGTGTAGAAAATATGCAAAAAGGGGCAAATTCAGGGGCATATTATCAAGGACCGGTGTTAAAATTATCGCTGTTTTATCTGCAGGAAACTGCAGATAAAATGGCGATAATGGGCCTGATAATACGCCTTTGTTAATTCCCATAGAAGCCCATGTTAACATCAGAACATGGGCTTCTATGGGAATTAACAAGGGCGTATTATCAAGCCCATTATCGCCGTTTTATCGGCAGTTTCCTGCCGATAAAATGGTGATAATTTTAACAACGGTCCTTGATAGTATGCCCCATAATTCTTAATGTACACAGATGCACAGTGTGATATTACCCAAAAAATTATAAGACCATGCATTTTACCAAAACACATTTACTACTGTAAAACTTTTAAAAAGGGGCAAATATAATTCCTTAATGTACACACATGCACAGTGTGATATTACACACAAAAAATGAGACCATGCATTTTACCATTTACTACTGAAAAACGTTTAAGTGACTATACATATTTCATGTATATAATTACTACATTACAGTGAACACCAATGACTCATTTTCCAAATACATATGCAATTTACTACATTATTTGTGCCACTATTACATCAAAAAAACGAACACAATAAAACAACAAAGACGCACAAGGGGTTTGTAAATTGACCCAGACTACATACAGAGGGAGAGAAACGAGAAAGAAGACAGAACAGGGAGTATCCAGAAAAAAATGAAATATGAAGAGAAAGGGAAGAAAATGAGGAGACAGAAGGAATAAGAGGAGAAACAAGAAAATATAAAGAAAAAGAAGGACAATATGACCACAGAGGACAATATAATAAAAAGACAGTAGGACAGAGAGAGAGAAAGGAGTAAGAAGAGAGAGAGGGGAGTATAAAAAGAGAGGCTAGAAATTATGGAAAAAGGGACAAACATAGGGCCATATTATCAAGAAAGGGTGACACATTATCGCCGCTTTTATCGGCAGAAAACTGCCGCTAAAGCGGCGATAATGGGCTTGATAATATGGCCTTGTGAATTACCATAGAAGCCAAGGTTAACACCATAACCTGGGCTTCTATTGGAATTCACAAGAGCCCATGTCAGATGTCCTTCACATCTAACATGGGCTTTGATTGGAATTCCATAGAACATATTATCAAGCCCATTATCGCCACTTTATCAGCAGTTTTCTGCCGATAAAGCAGCAATCATTTTATTGCCTGTCTTGATAATATGCCCCATAATTCCTTAATGTACAAAGATGCACCACATACATTCCCATACAACTTATCAACTCACCTTTCAAATTGATGTGTAGATTAAGAAGAATGCCACTCACACAGTAGATATTCTTATACAGAATCTCACTAGTTCAGTGTTTGCAGCAGAACCACGTAATAGAACATTTTTCCTCTCATTTAACACATACATACATATAAACACCAATTAAATCCTTCACATATTAATTCAAAACAAAACACACATTTCTATTGCTTTAACATCTCAAACCTTTCCAACTGACATAACTTTGCACCCTACCCCCAACAGATCATGCAATAGTCAACTGTCAACAGAGGTCAAAAGTTCAGCACTGAATAAAACGCTGCTCCTCAACAAATTTAGACTATGCATAAGCACTTACTTATAAGTACCAATAAAGAGAAAAGGTCTCATTACAAGCAACCAACATATAAACAGATAAACTTGATAGATATCTATAAAATACATTATTTAACAGATTTTGTCTTGCTTACATACGCTTATGAAACGACTTTCAGAATTCGCACAGTACGCGTACACTAAATATACCGTAAAAAAAAAGTAGCATCTATCACTAATTTTTTACAATCCCCGGGGCTCAAATATAAAGTTCAAGACCGTGAGGGGAGCCCGAAAACCCCCACTGTCCCAGCCGGCTCCCTGCGTCCTTCGTCCTTCGGGAGCCGGCATTGCTTTTTGTCAGAGAGACCAGTTTACATGCTACTCTCTCTGACGAAAATCAATCTGCTTTTCTACTTGAAAGAGAACTCTCGCCCTACCATAGTAAACAGCAGTGTCCCAGGGATAGGCACCTCGTAACACTACAGGAGCCGGCCCTGGGAGGGGGTGGTTCCCAGGGCCATCAAAGGCTCAACAAAGGCCATCAAAGATTTTGACCTTGGGGGTCATTGTAAACCCCCCCTAAGCAGTCCTAGGGGGACATGAAGTCGTATAGAAAATAGCAAACTTTTCCTGTCAATCTACACACTCAATCTACACACATATAAAAATAAATCAAAAATCACATTCATTCCCACATTAAATCAAAACAAAACACACTTTTATATTGCTTAAACTTTTGCACCCTTTCCAACTGACAAAACTTTCAACCCTTCCCCCATTCCACTATCTGCCAGTTACCATAGAAACACTTCAGGGAACACCTAACTCAGCACACAGGTGAAAAGTTCATCATACATTGTTGCAAATTAAAACAGCAAGTGTGCTTGACTTGAGAATATACCAGCTTATCTCATGTAATGTTCTTTTCTATCAGTTTTTCTTAACCAATAAAAATCAGGCTTTTAAAAACAGAAACATGCATCCTAGCTTAGTGTAGAATGTTGTCGAACAACCAATCATTTCTTTTCTTTTTTTAAAACTGTATGTTGTCCACCTTTTTAGAAACATCTTACTTTTCAAACTGCCATTTCATTTACAGAGACCTTCAGGGTGCATCCAGACCTCTCTTCAAGATGCTTACAGTGTGGATTGTGGAACACAGCTATGTTTTCCGGAGCCAAAGGAACGCAGAACAGAAAGGAATTCACAAAGACCTACGTTTACCAAATGTACACATAAGATGGATTGGACAGAGCGGAATAAAGTGGCACCAATTGATGCCATTGGTGAAATCCTGTTTCTGCCTTTCTCCAAACTATCAAATGGGGTCCATCTACCACAACAATCTACGTTTCAATAGGGGAGACGGTGTACATTTTACAAATGAGAGTAACAGAATCTTACTCTTGAACTTTAGACTCTGCATTGGTACCTACTTGTAGGTACTAAAATCTCCCAATAAACACAAGGGCTCTTTTTAGAGCCACCCAACATCTAAACACATACACCTCATAAATATCTGAAAAATATTCTTCTTTTTCTTCCTTCAGTACGCTTATTGGACGACTTCCAATCTTCGCACCGTACGTCGTCCATACGTGCTTGGAACGCGTACGATAAATCTACCATTAAAAAATAGCCTTTATCACTAATTCTTTCTAATCCCCGAGGACCCCATCCCCCGGGGCTCAAATGTAACGTTGAGGACCGTGGAAGGAGCTCCAAGGCCTCCATGGTCCCAGCCGGCTCTCCACTTCCTGCAGGAGCTGGCATTGCTTTTCGTCACAGAGAGCAGCTTACATGCTTCCATTCTACTTTCAAAGATGATTTCAGCAGTTATACATTTTATAAAATAATATAGTACTGCACGCTAAAGGAGAAAAGTCAGCACAATTATCATAGAATAGAAAATAGAAAAACTAAATACTTCTACACTCAACAAACTCGTAAGCAGAGTACACAGTTTAATTTAAAAACACCCTACCACAACTAGTTTTTGAAACACATTAAATAATAAAATGGGTCACAAAATAGGCTACATACATGGTAACTGCATCGTTAAATCACATAGAAAAAAGAAAGCCACTCTTACGCTACCAGGAAAACACAACAACAGTACAAGGCCCAAATTTCCATTGCAGTGATTTCTTAGTTGCAAGTCTAGTTGTCAGATCGACACACACACTCCCTCATGGCTGGTATACACCCACACCACACCCATTCAGCGTATCCGTCACTACACACGTGACCCTATGTATAAAAAAGACGGAGCGCACGTGTGGTACACCATTTTAGAGTTGTTCCCAAAGCACTGAACAAGGGGCCCGCTACTACATGCATGGCCTCTTTGGTCACTGAGTTAGTGGTGCCCGAAGCATTAAGCGGGTGAAGAACCTGCGATGATGATGATGATGGGAGCACAAGTATGTCGTTAGCCATAGAGATATCAAGACTGTGCACCATATATGAGACTTCTTTGTTGGAGATCGGGACTACATCATGAAGAAGGTGTCTTTTCCATGAAAAGGTGAGCAGTGAGACTTGAGTACGCATCGGAAGGAGTCAAAGGGTTGTAGCTGACTACATACAAAAATGCGACTTAGTATTTTAGACAAACGCACTCCTACATAATGTATTAATTTACATGTTTAATTTTTTTTCACAATAGCAGTAACGTTTTTATAATCGCTGAAATGTCTGGAATATATTCACAATACAAACAGTTTGTAGAAATGTGAAAATGAACGTCTATAAAAGCGCGATATTATCTAACTCCAAATTAATATAGCAACAATTACCAATCATAACATCTTTCTTTTAATATCTTTTAGATGTACAGCTTCACAATGGATTATGTAACCAAGGACCACGGCAATAGCACAAGTTGAGCAAAGAACCTTGTTTTCTGAAACAACGACAAGTTATCTGTGAAAGGAGAGAATGTGTAGTATGCAGTAGTCGCGCAAAACACACATTGGGCTAATGGGGCTTCAGCTAGGATGGGATAGCTTTCTGGGCCCACACAGAGTCGGACCCGAGAACCTCACCGGTCTTTTAAAGACATTTTGCTTGTTAATCCCCCCGCTTACAGCCCCTGCAGCTCCACTCTTCTGTTTGCTTGAACCTAACCCCCCCCCGAATTTTTTTCTAGCCCCCTGATATTTTTTACTGTGGTTGTGCCTCTGGTTTCAGGTACCCCCTCCCCTATCATGTGTGTCTCTCCGACGTTTTAATGTCCTTTTTTCTCTTTCTCTTTCTTACTCTCTCACATCGTTTCTCTTTTAAAAAAAAAGTTTTGGACGCTGCTATCTCCACTCTGCTGTTTACAACCTTATCTGAATTGAAATGATTAACTCTCTTGATTACAGTGAAGGCTTCTTCCACACGTAGAGCTCCAGCTTTCAATCACGCCAATGGCACTAGGTGACAAACAATTTTGTTTCCGAAACAGCAACAAATTATTTGTGAAAGGACAGAGTGGGTAGTGTGCAGCCACTTGACTGTGCAGAAATCTATATTTACCTCCGAGCAGTGACAACTGATAGGTTACAACAGTCTGAGAAATAGATCTACAAGCTTATTGCGCCACTTTTGTGTCACTTTTAACATGGGAAAAGTGTTGCAAGCAGCTGGTAAATCTGCATCTCACTTTTCAAGAAAAAATCTCAACTCCAGACTCTGCGAGACACTTTTAATTTTCTTTTCTCTCTCTTTCTCTCTCTCGCTCTTTGTGACATCATTTATCTTTCTCTTTTAAAGGTATAGACACTGCTGTCTGCTTTGACGTGTAGAACAACAGTTGAACTCAAGTAGTGAATTCCACTGGCCGCAGTGTTTAAAGAAGGGTAAGCACAGAGGCCTAGAAATACAATACCTTCATTACAATGCATTAGAAATAAGTCAGCATATTTACAATCCCTTTGTACCACTTTTGTGTCAGTAACGCAGTAGGAACTTCCATATACACACCACTTGAACGTGGGACTATAACAGAACTAAAATTTACTAGGAACACTGCACAAGTTAAACCGTAGTATTACCTTTATTTGTGAAAGGAGAGAGTGAGTAGTGTGCAGCAGCTTCACTGTGTAAAATGTATAATTACCTCCAAGCAGTGACAACAGATAGGTTACAACAGTCTGACAAACAGATCTACAAGCTTAATACGCCACTTTTGTGTCACTTTTACCATAGGAAAAGTGACTCAAGGAGCTTGTAAATCTACGTCTGACTTTTCAAGAAAAAAACGCAACTCCAGACTCTGCAAGACAGTTTTAATGTTGTTTTCTCTATCTTTCTTTCTCTCTCTCAATCTCTGTGACATCATTTCTCTTTCTCTTGTAAACGTATAGACTCCTGTCTGCTTTGACGTGTAGAACAATAGCTAAAGTGAAGTTGAAATTCCACTGGCCGCAGTGTTTGGCCGCAGTGTTTATACAACGGTAAGCACAGAGGCCTGGATATACAATGCCTTCATTGCAATGCATTAGAAATAAGTCGGCATATTTACAATCCTGTTGTGCCACTTTTGTGTCAGTAACACAGTAGGCACTTCCATATACACACCACTATAACAGAACTGAAATGGACTAGGCACACTACACATGTAAAACCGTAGTGTTACATTTATTTGTGAAAGGAGAGAGTGGGTAGTGTGCAGCAGCTTCACTGTGTTGAAATGTATAATTACCTCCGAGGAGTGACAACAGATAGGTTACAACAGACTGACAAACAAATCTACAAGCTTATTACGCCACTTTTGTGTCACTTTTAACATGGGAAAGGTGATGCAAGGAGCTTGTAAATCTACGTCTGAATTTTCAAGAAAAAATCTCAACTCCAGACTCTGCTAGACAGTTTTAATGTTGATTTCTCTCTCTTTCTTTCTCTCTCTCACTCTCTGTGACATCATTTCTCTTTCACTTTTAAACATATAGACACTGCTGTCTGCTTTGACATGTAGAACAACAGCTAAAGTGAAGTTGTGAATTCCACTGGCCACAGTGTTTGCCCGCAGACAACGGTAAGCACAGAGGCCTAGATATACAATGCCTTCATTGCAATGCATTAGAAATAAGTCGGCATATTTACAATCCTTTTGTGCCACTTTTGTATCAGGAACACAGTAGGCACTTCCATATAAACACCAATTGAATGCAGCACTATAACAGAAGTGAAATGTACCAGGCACACTGCACACGTAAAATCGTAGTGTTACCTTGACTTGTAATGCTTCAACTCATTTACTCACATCTACATAATTCTCAACTCTATTTTTTTGTTTGTTTTGCAGATTACCAATCGTACCTCTTTTGGAGTCCACTTAACAATTTGTTTATAATATTGTTTTTTTAAAGGTATTTTTCTAGTTGTTTATAATATAGTTTTCATTAAGTTTTGTTTACAATTATTGTTTTAATACAAGGTAATAAAAAAAACTACATACTTCTTTTTGTTTGTAGGGGGGGTGACGGTCCACAATAAAAATAATATTTATAATGTTGAAGTACTATAGTAAGATGTTCAAGAGTAGGATTGAAAAGTACTGAGTTATATTTTCTCTGGATAGACTACAACATGGTAAGAAATCAAAGTAATACGAAACAATGTGTACCACATTTACAAACCTCTTGCGACATTTTCCCATGCAAACCTACCCCCCAACAAAATTAAGTGTGTGGGCCTCAATGATGCCCCTCAAACCACAGAAACAATCACATTACAAAGATTTCTATATTGTATGAGAGGGACTGCGTGCCCTCTGCCTGGTGTCCTGGAATCCACCACGCCAAGACCCGGTTGCTGCAGTGTCCTGGGGGAAACAGCCATTACAACGCGGTCATAAGCACGCATGATCGTCACCATGAAGCCATTAGCACACATATGGCTTTACCACGCATGCCTTTACCATGCATGCTTTTACAACTAGTAAACATTTACCACGCATGATAAAATCATAATCATCATAATAATGTCTTTGTGTTGACGAACACGCATTGTAATGGCTGTGGCTTACGTGCTTCAAATTAGTTTTTAGGTATACGTGTGACCAAGTCTAATAACATCAGAGGCCAAGGACAAACACCGTGGTGTCTGTGGCAGGAAATCTCATCGATCACAGAGAAGATAAGCGGAGGGTAAAATGAAAGTATAATAAAAATAACGGAGGAAAACTACTAAAATGGCGGTGGACGGAGTATGTAATCAACGTTTGGCGCCTTGACACTACATTTCAAATAAATATAGATACAATATGTTTATTAATATATTACAAAAGTATAGCAGCGGATGACACACATGGCCTGGGAAAAGAAAGCGGCAAATTTAATACCTGAAATGAGGAGAGGTGTGCGCATGCGTAGAGAGTACAACTGGTGCACAAAAAAAATGAAAAGTTTTACATACTATCATAGAAATATAGCTCGTTTTTTGACCAGAAAAGTTAGTTCTCAAAAAGAACTCTTATTTTTTTAACTCCAATGCCCCCACGATCCCAGACGGCTCCCCGCGTCCTTCGAGAGCCCTCGTTGCTTTATCAGAGACAGCAGCTTACATGCTGCTCTCTCTGAAGAAAAGCAATCTGCTTTCTTACTTGAAAGAGAGAGCAGATTAACTTGCTCTCTTTTTCAAATAGCAGAGCGGTTTTCTATGGTAAAGTGGGAGCGGCGACGGTACCGCCCTACCATAGCAAACAGCAGTGTCCCGGGATTAGGCACCCCGAGACACTGCAAGAGCCGGCCCTGGGAGATGGTGGTCCCCAGGGCCATCAAGGGTTCCAGTAAGGGGGCCCCATGACCCCCTCCCAACATTAAAAAACCCTGGGGAGTGCAGGTACCAGGGGCTGGAAGGTCATTTTAATTATTACTGCCCCAGGAAGGTGGCGGTCCCCGCGACGTGTACGGGGAGAGAGGGAGGAAGAGCTGAAAACATACTTTTAAAAAACATTTTTTTTTAAAAAAGCCCCGACGGGGTGCCGGTCCCTAAGACTGAGGGGAGGAGGACCGTAGTCCTCTGCATACTTCAAAATAAAAACACAGAATGGTGGCGTTCCCCGGTGCTCGGAGCACCTTACAAGCCCCACATTATGGAAAAAATATGCCCCCGGAATTTGCCACCCCCGGGACCTAATGAACAAAACAGACTTCTATTTTTTTCCCTTTTCCACCGGGTACGCGTACCCCGCGATTTTGATGTCACTGACCATGTCATGAATGATGTAATATGTGACATCATCAGCAGTGGATTGCGGGCCCGCGAGTTATAGTGAATCCAACTAACTATAACGTGGGAATTTCAATGGTTTTGTATGAGTAAAATGTCCAGCTAACTATAACTGGTGTTAAACCTATTATTTTTTCAGTGAATTTCTAAGTTTTTTTAAATGCTAATTCCTAACTATAACGATTGTGAAACCTCTGGTTTTTACACTGAATTTCAAATGTTTTTAAAAGCTCATTCCTAACTATAACGATTGTGAAACCTATGGTTTTTTCAGTGAATTTCATAGTTTTTTAAAAAGCTTATTCATTTGTATATCGACTTTGTAACCTATAATTGTTTTTTTTGTTAGCTGTTTTTTACATCAATTATTATTATTATTTTTTTTTAAAAAACATTTGTTAAATGTATATATTTTTTATCATTTTTTCCTGGTGCGTGCACGGTGTGCGTACCGGAGAGCGCACCCGGAAGCGCACCCAGCGCTTACCCCGCAAATTTATTTTTTTAACAAAAAAAAAGTTTTTTTGCTTGCCAGGGTCCTTCTAGGCCCCCCTCAGAAAACCTAGGGGGTCAGAGGGTGTCTATACTTCCCCTTTTTAATTATTTCCCCGTTTATTTTTCACCTCATGTGTGTCTATTCTTCAGGGTCACAAGATGGCGGACTATGCAGACCATTTAGAATGTTTACAGACCCTCAAGAGCCAATTAGCTTTTGAAATTTACAACCAATTAAAATGTTTCTTTGGTTTTGAATTTCTGTGTGATGAAGTTTCATTGGTTTTCTACTAATGAAATGGTTCTCTAATGAGAGGGAAACACAGCCATTTTGTGATAGTACTCTTTGAGGTACATTTGAGAGGAATTTCTGGTGTTGTATTTCTGGTGTAAAAATTTACACAGTATTATCTCTACTACTGCTTTCTAAAAGGTGAGTTGTTAATTTTTAAGGGGAATTTAATACTTGATAAAGCTAGTTTAATATTATCTATTACTAAAAACGATAAATTAAAATGTTTTTTTTCTACTATTTACAGCAAGAAATTTAAAAAGAATATGGATGTCAATGAGGACACCGTTAACATTAATTTTGAAATTTCTGCAACCTTTGTTGAGAATACTTTGATTGAGGTTTCAAATGATCCTATTCATAATACTATTCAAGAAGAAGACCTTGTTTAGAGAGAAGATGGAATGGAGGATTTTAATGATGAGACTTTGGATGTTACAGTGAAAAATGACCCTTTTTTTGCAAAGTGCCTAGCTGCAGTTTTTTAACCCTAGCTCTGCCGGCACCTAAAGAAACCTAGAAAACCTATACATTTTTGAAAACTAGACACCCAGGGAATTCCAGGATGGGGTGACTTGACTGTCTCTCATCAGGTTCTGTTACCCAGAATCCCTTGTAAACACAAAAATTGTAAAAAAAAACCCTTTTTCCTCACATTTCTGTGGTGGAAAGTTCTGGAATCTGCGTGGATCTACACATTTCCATACATCCTGCATTCCCCAAAGTCTTTTGAGAAAAATGGCACCTCACTTGTGTGGGTAGACCTAGTGCCCGTGACAGGAAACGGCCCAAAATGCAATGGCGCTGTAGTTTTTTAACCCTAGCTCTGCCGGCACCTATGGAAACCTAGCAAACCTATACATTTTTTAAAACTAGATACACAGGGGAATCAAAGATGGGGTGACTTGACTGGCTCTCACCAGGTTCTGTTACCCAGAATCCCTTGCAAACCTAAAAAATTCTCAGAAAAAACACATTTTCCTCACATTTCTAGGGTGGAAAGTTCTGGAATCTGTGTGGATCCATGAATTTCCACCCACCTCACGTTCCCCAAAGTGTTCCATGTAAAATGGCACCTCACTTGTGTGGGGAGGCCTATTGCCCACGACAGGAAACTGTGCAAAACTCAACGTGGACACACCACAATTTCACAGTGAAAAATGAGCCTTTTTTTGCCAATGCCTAGCTGTAGTTTTTTAACCCTAGCTCTGCCGGCACCTAGAGAAACCTAGCAAGCCTATACATTATTGAAAACTAGACTCCCAGGGAATTCTAGGATTGGGTGACTTGACTGGCTCTCACCAGGTTCTGTTACCCAGAATCCCTTGCAAACCTAAAAAGTGTCCAAAAAAACACTTTTTCCTCATATTTCTGTGGTGAAAGTTCAGGAATCTGCGTGGATCGACAAAATTCCACCCACCCCACATTCCCCAAAGTCTTCCAAGAAAAATGGTACCTCACTTGTGTGGGTAGGCATAGAGATCGTGACACGAAACGGCATAAAACACATGTGAAAACACCACAATTTTTACAGTGAAACATTACCCTTTTTTTGCAAAGTGCCTTGCTGCAGTTTTTGAACCATAGCTCTGCCGGCCCCTAGTGAAACCTAGCAAACCTATACATTTTTGAAAACTAGACACCCAGGGAAATACAGAATGGGGTGTCTTGACTGGCTTTCACCAGGTTCTGTTACCCAAAATCTCCTGCAAATCTAAAAAACTTTCCAGAAAAACACATTTTCCTCACATTTCTGTGGTGGAAAGTTCTGGAATCTGCATGGATTCACAAAATTTTACCCACCTCACGTTCCACAAAGTCTCCCGTGAAAATGGTACCTCACTTGTGTGAGTAGGCCTAGTGCCAGCGACAGGCAAGGGCCCAAAACCTGTTGAGGCACCATCAAAATTACCTATCACAAACCAACCTGGTTTAGCAAGGGGGTCCCATGAGTTTTTGGCCTGGGGCTCGGAGGCCATCTAGGGAAACCTACCATTCCCACCAATTTCTGAAAACTAGACACCCAGGGGTGTCCAGCCAGGTATGGCTTGCATGGATCCCCCAACATTCTCCTACCCAGAATCCTTCCCAAACCTCAAATGTATCTGAAAAAATCACTTATTTCTCAAATTTCTGTGTGGAAAAGTTCTGGAATCTGCGTGGATCCACAAATTTCCTCCCACCCAGCATTCCTCCAGGTCTCCCGAACAAAAATTGTATGAGTTTCTGGCCCGGGGCTCAGCCGTCATTTAGGGAAACCTAGCAAACCCACACATTTCTGGAAACTAGGCACCCAGGGAATTTCAGCAAGGTATGGTTTGCATGGGTCCCCCAACATTCTCCTACCCACAATCCCCTGCAAACCTCAAATTTCGCTGAAAAAATTACTTTTTTCTCAAATTTCTGTGTGGAAAGGTTCCAGAATCTGCCTGAATCTCCAAATTTCCACCCACCCACTATTCCCCCAGGTCTCCTGATAACAATAGTACTTCACTTGTGTGGGTACGCATAGTGACTGCAACCGGAAATGGCCCAAATCCTACTGCGGATACTGCAAAATTACCTATAACAAAAGTACATGTTTGGAGGGGCCACCTGGAGTTTTGACCCCGGGCTCGGCTGCCATCTTGGGAAAGTACCAAAACCAAACATTTCTGTAAACTAGACACATGGGGGGTCCAATGAGGTATTGCTTGCATGGATCCCCAATGTTTTCCTACCTAATGTCTTGCAAAGCCGTCCATATTGGTCCACCAGTCCCTTGGGGGACACAGCCATATTTTCTGCGATTATGACCTGTGATTGGTATTTACTTTTGCTTCGGATTCTGCATTTTGTTGATAATACTTTGGCATTGCCACAAGATCACCCTGACTGTACCGTCTTTTTAAGATTCGGCCTGTTCTTGATCATTTTGTAGATCGATTTTCTGAGATCTATACTCCAGGGAAAGAAATATCTATTGATGAGTCTTTGGTCCTGTTCAAGGGCCGTTTGTTTTTTAGGCAGTACATTCCTAGCAAGAGGGCACATTATGGAGTTAAGCTGTATATGTTGTCTGAGAGTAGGACAGGATATGTTTTTCATTTCCGTGTCTACACTGGTAGGGATTCCGCTATTGACCCCCCCGGTTGTCAGTTCTCTTTTGGAGTCTCAGAGAATATTGTCTGGGATCTTGCTAGAGGCTGTTTAACAGAGGTGACCATTTGTACCTTGATAACTTCTAGACAGTTGTGCAATTGTTTAAGGAATTATCACAAAGACCTATATACTCCAACTCTATACCACTCACTTGCCAGAAGCAGCTAGACTCACCACCACCTACTCTGCACAGACATAGTAAGGACCAACAGTATCCCACTAAAAAAGAAAAAGACAAAATTACACTTAAAACAACGCTAAACACATCGCAAAGAATTTCATGCCCAAATCACTAACGAAATATGCTGCTATTCTGACACCACTTACAAATAATTCATTCATGCATGACATTAATACTCAATTGGAATAAACACGACAACATTATTTTTCTTACCAAAAAAATGCAACTACGCAAAACTGCAGATCAACCGCTGCCGAAACCGCAAAGAAGAATCAAAAGCTTTGCACTATAATAAAAAGGAGAAAAAACACATTACAATCACATATGGAAATAATGCACTAGTCCACACAACATCCACCAGCCAAGCAAAGTTGGTAGGTAGGCCTAAAAGCATAAGGCCGATCAACCACCGCGGGGAGTAGAAACAGCCAAAACATTCACCATCATAAAGTAGGAGAGACCCTTTCCCTTAGGGGGCACTCCTCAACATCAACATTTAAAAAGCCTTTGTGTCTAGTGGCTTCTGCCCCTCAGGGGGCACATGGCCCTGAACACATATGGCCAATCTGCCCCCAAAGGAGGCAGAAACGGACACATATTTCACCCCATAAAGGGGGGCAACCCTTGTCCAAGGGGCCGCTCCCAACAACACTGAAACAAACCCTGGTGGCCTAGTGGGCATACAATAAAATTAATTGTTTAATTGGGTTAATCTGCCCATCCAGGGGATCAGAAATGGCCCAAAAGAGTGCTTCCCAAAGGGGAGCAACCCTTGCCAAAGGGGCCGCTCCCCAAAAACATATTGCTCCCCCATAGGGAGCGACCCTTGTCCAAGGGGCCGCTCCGCAACAACTCTAAAACATTCCCTGGCATATAATGGTTTCTGCCCCCCTTCGGGGCTGATTGGCGTAGACTCACAAGGCCAATCTAACCCCAAAGGGGGCAGAAACAGGCAAAATAAATGATCCTCAAAGGGGAGAAACCCTTGCTAAAGGGGCTGCTCCCCAAAAACATATGGCTCCCCCAAAGGGAGCGACCCTTGCCCAAGGTGCCGCTCCCTGACACACAAAGGCCATTAAAACAAAAATCCCTGATGGTGCAGTGGGCACGTACTAATTATTAATTTTTACAATGAAGGCATCTGGCCACCCCCGAAGGGGGGCAGAACCAACTAAACACATTTCTCCCCTATGGGGAGCGACCTTTGCCCAAGGGGCCACTCCCCGAAACAAAATGGCCATTGAAAAAAAAAACATAATTGGTAGCCCAGTGGGCACATATATATAAATATATATATTTTTTTATATTCTGATCTGCCCCACCCGAGGGGTGCAGAACAAAGTGCACACAGTTCACCCCCAAGGGAAGCAACCCTTGCCCAAGGGGCCGCTCCCAGAAACAAAATGGTCATTGAAAAAAAATAACATCATTGGTGGCCCAGTGGGCACATATATATAATTTTATAGTCCGATCTGCCCCCCCTAAGGGGGTTAGAACAAAGTGCACACACTTCACCCCAAGGTGAGTGATCCTTGTCCAAGGGGTGCTCCACGAAACAAAATAGGCATTTAAAAAAAAGCATCATTGGTGGCCCAGTGGGCACACATATATAATTTTATAGTCCGATCGAACAAAGTGCACATATTACACACCAAAGGGGAGTGACCCTTGCTGAAGGGGCTGCTCCCTGAAACAAAATGGGCATTTAAAAAAAACCAGCCATTCCTGCTGCACGATCGTGCCCCATGAGCGATCGTGCAGCAGGAATGCTTTTTTGAAAGATATCAGAGGAAAGGAAAACTCTTCCTTTCCTCCGTTGCCTTTTAAAATGTAGCCCCCACCCTCCCAGAGGAGAAACTTACCTCCTCATCCCTCAATGTACTGGAAGCAAATGGCTTCACGCACATCTGGTATCCTGCAATGATGCCAGCACGCCTTATGCACTGATGTCATTTGATGACGTGGGGGCAGGGGGAGGCAGGGGAAGGGTTTCCTCTGCCTTCCCTGTTGGGGGCACATTAAAGGGCGTCCCACGGGGGAGTGCCAGCGCTTCCCTGTGGGTGGGTGCAAGGACGGCCAGGAGCCGTCATGAGCACACGCCCACTGTGTCTCAGGACGGCTCCCAGCCATCCTGAGCACTAAAGGGGTTAAGGAGATCTGCCAGTACCCAGACGTCAAATCAAACGTGCTGAGGTACCGTGCAGCCCCTAACCGATCAATGAAATCTTCAGCTCTGGGGATGGGTTGTCCGTCAGTCCTGATGACTGAATTGAGTCCTCGGTAGTCCACACAGTACCGTAGTTTGGGTGTGGTACCAGGCCCAGGGACCAAGACCACTGGGCTGGCCCAGGGACTGTTAGAGGAATCAATCACCCCTAAGGCAAACATCTTGGAGACCTCCTCCTTGATGTAAGCTCTGAACCTGTCAGTCACTCTCTAAGCCTTGTGCTTAACAGGAGGACTGTCCCCAATGTCCACATCATGGACGCACCACTCAGTGACACCAGGCACCAGGGAGAACAAATCAGGGAATTGTCCCAACAGTTGGAAACAATCATGCTGCTGTTCAAGGGTCAGTGTGGTAGAGAGGTTGACACCATCCACTGGCCCATCTTGCTCTGTTGCATACAGGAGGTCAAAAAGAGGCTTGGTCTCCTCCTCCATTCCATCATCTGTTGCTAGGAGCATGCCCACTTCAGACCTTTCTAAGTGGGGCTTCAGGCGGTTAACATGCAGGACCCGCAAAGGGTTCCTAGGAGACTGCAAATTCACCAGGTAGGTCACATCACCTCAAATGGTGCGGTCCACCTGTCCTGGAGCATCCAAGGCTCTATAGAGGCCATCACCCAAACTTTCCGGCCAGGCTGAAGCTCAGTCAGAGTGGCATTCTGATCATTCCACTGCTTCATCTCATCCTGGCTGGCTTCCAGATTCGCCTGAGCGAGCTGTCTGAATCGCTGAGTCTGGTTCCTGAAGGCCAGCATGTAACTGTATCCTGGGAGGTTTCCTGGGAGATTGCTCCCAGCCTTCCTTGACCAGACTGTAAGGTCCTCTTACCGGTTGACCATACAGCAGTTCAAAGGGGCTGAACCCTAAGGAATTCTGTGGCATGTCACAGTAAGAAAGAAGAAGGCATGGCAAGAGGACATCCCACTTACTCCTCAGAAGTTCCTCAAGACCCATAATCATGCCTTTAAGGGTCCTGTTGAATCTCTCAACCGGCCCATTACCTTGCAGGTGGTAAGGAGTGGTGAACTTGTATGTAACACCACACTCCCGCCAGAGGGATTTCATATAAATTATATATGAAGCTTGGGCCATGGTCTGACACCACCCCTCTGGGGAACCCCACATGAGAAAAAATCCCCATCAGTGCACGTCCCACCACGGGGGATGGTTTACGGGTACCGGGTAGCATGGTCCACCAATACCTACCAGGATAAACTGTTGGCCATGGCTGTCTTGGGATCCAGTGGCCCAACAATGTTAATGCCTACCCTTACCCTTGTACTTCCTTCACTTTTACCAAAGCCTACAATGAGTGTCTGAACTCTTCCGCATCTGGGGCCAATAAAAGTGGGTGACAAGCCTTCATGAGCAAAACCCAGTAAGAAGGCTCTGAAGTACTGGGTTACCATAAGCAAACAGGCAGATCCAGGCTCAGCAACCTTAGGCTCGCTATCCAGGATGTCGTTCTTCTAGTAGATCCAATGTGATCCAAACTGATCACCTGCAGCCTGGTTTGTGGCCTGTTGCCACAAACCCATAAAAGAAGGGCACTTCTTCTGATCTCCTTCTTGCTACCAATGGGTCAACTCAGGTAGGCCCCCCAGTTCAGCAAACTGTCCCCCTGTAGTTTCCAGGGCCTCCCCACAAGGTCTGCCTCCTTCTTGGCCGTGGGGTCAATGGGAGCTGGTTTTCCTTGCCCCTCCCTCTTCTCTTTAAGGCAGGTTCCTGGGCCATACTTTCAGGCTCCAGGAGCTCTTGAACACCCTTAATGGCTGCCATCGGCCGAGTGGTCACACATGCCCATCCAGGCAGATCCAACATCTTCAAATGAGCCTTTTTCTCCACCTTAGCCCAAGAGGAGCTCTCTAAATCATTGCACAACAGACAATGCATAGGCATGGCTGGCTCAGAGCTACTTGGAGAGTACCTGAGAACCCCCCTACTCAATGGGAACCTGAGACATCTCTGCGGGACCCCACCCACCTTGAACATCCATCTCCTCCCCCCCCAGGGCTACACTCACCATCTGATGGGGTGGTGCACAAGGTGGTGTTTTGAAATCTCTCATGGGACACTGTGCATCATGGTGGCCCACTTGACCACACGTAAAGCACTTAGAGGGGCCCCTGTGAACAGGTTTACCTGTTGGGCCTCTTGTTTTTTCTCAGGGGGAGGCTGGGAACACTTCGCTTGGTTCCCTTGGGAATTACTTTGGGGCCCTTTCTGGAACTCCCTCTGTTTAACCTTGTCTCCCACTCTTCTGCTGGGAACCCTGCCCACCTTTGGCGAAGTCTCCCACATGACCCATGTGGACACCGGTGGTGGCCCAGCGGTCCAACTGCTCAGCAAGCTTCCTAGGGTTAGTTAACTTGCTATCAATAAGGTGCTGGTGTAGCTCTGGAAAATAATTAGCAGACAAGTTCTCCCATGCAAACACATTGTATAGTGCTTCAAAAGTATCCACTTTGCTACCCTTCACCCAACCATCCATAGCTCTGCAAAAAACATACTCCAACAGGTAGTTAGCTCCAGTTTCTTGCAATTCCTGAACCTCTGTCTATGGATTTCTGGGTTCAACTCATACCTTGTCATCAGGGCTTCCTTCATGTGGGCATAAGACATCTTATTCTCACTGGGTAGGTCTAACAATGTATCCCTCCCATAACTCACAAAGTGGCCCCACTACCCCACTTCCCAATCCTTCTCAGGGACCCCGATGGGCCAACATTGCTATATCATAGGCTGCAAGCCACAGCCCAATATCTTCCTGTCTATGGATTTCTCTGATGACATCTTTGGGAATATAGACTCTGCCTTCTGCAGGCACAGATGGTGCGCTGCCACCAGAGGGATTGATTTCTAAATCTTTTGCTTTCAGCTCTATCTCTTCAACATTATCTCATGTTCCAATCTAATTGTTTCTCTCTCCAAAGAAAGCCTGCTATTGTCTAGGTCCCTTTGACCCTCCACTTTGAGCCTAGCCATCTCCAGCTTGTGAAACCTATTTCTCTCCCTGTCTTTCAGCTCTCTTGTGGACAGGTCCTTGTTACAGATGCTACTGCCAGGCGGGGACGGTACCCCTTCCCTGGCTGGAACCAATGGCCTAACCAGCTGCCCATCTGTATCCCCTTCTGGCTCCACCACCAGCTCAGGGTCATTTCTTGCGTCCACCCATACACTCAGCACCTTTTGGCATTCATCCTTTTTTGCAACGCCAAGAGTAGCAACTTTAAACTTTTTGCAGAAGTGCTTTAGCTGGTTCAAATTGTAGGTTTCCAACCTCTCTTCCTCAAAATCTAGATCCATAGATGCAACAGATGCTGGTCTGCTCATGGCAGTGAGAATCAAAACTGTGCATGCGCGAGCACTGCGCATGCACAGTTTTGATGCTCCCTCTTCCTCCTTCATCATCAAAACTGTGCATGCGCTGGCTTGCGCATGCACAGTTTTGATGAAGAAGTTGGGAATGAAAGAGGAAGAGGGAGCCTCGGGACGACGCATCTCAGGTAAGATGTTTACTTTACTTTTAAATTGTTTTTACACCTAATTTAATTGTAATAATAGGGTGGGAGGGAGGCAGGTGGCACGTAGGGGGGCTATGTGGAGTGTGCGGAGATTGTCTCCCCCTCCGTGGTACTCTGAGTAGCCCCACTACACACACTACAACCACCCCTAACAGTGAAAACACTACAAATGGACACCACACCAGTTTAGAAAAATACGTAATCTTTACTAGACCTAACACAAGACCACAAACGACAAAAATCCACAATACAGTACTCAAAATAGACTTAAAGATGACAGAAGTAACTTATTTAAAGTTGATGATAAATGTGACACATTTCTCACAAAAGTACCTTGGATGCGTAACGCAAAACAAACAAAAGGTCGGCAGGGAGGGTGATGCTTTGGTTCCTTGCTTCGGTGGAGGCGATGCGTCGCGCCACAATGTTTGCGCAGAGTACAGGATGTGGCTGTTCCCTACCGGAGAGGAGGTGATGCATTGATTCTCGTACTGCATTCTGGGTGCGATGAGGCAAGGCCATAGACTCGATGCGATGCGACAATCCAGTGCGATGCGATAAGATGGTGCCCCTGATGCAATGCAACAACGTGAAGATGATGCGTGCACGCCCGACAGCCGTGCAGTGAACTCTGTAAATTTAGAGCGGCGACAGGCCCTGCGGCACGCTTCTCTGGTAATTCGACGTCGACCGTTGCTGTGATGACACGCTTCTTCGTTGATGCGACGGCAAACAGCTGTGACGAAGACACGCTTCTCTGGTGATGCAGCGGTGGCCTCTGCGGCAGCGACACACTTCTCCCGCGATGCAACGGCAACAGCTGTGACTGCGACACGCTTCTTCTCGTTGAGTCACGCTTCCAGCTCTCAGCAACACGCAGGCTTCTGCAGACAGAATTCCCAGCAAGGAAATTCAGAGGGGAGGTGGTGGTGAAGTCTTGTAGCCCTGAGACTTCAGCAGGAGGCAATCACCAGTTCAAGCCCTTGGAGAAATATTCTGAAAGATGATGAAAGTTCCTTCTCCTTTCCTTGGCAATAAAGAAACCACTGCAGACCAACCCAGCAAACAGCACTCTGGCAGAGGGGCAGTCCAAACTCCTGCAGCTTCCTTGGTTCTCCTTGGCAAAGGATTGTCTTGTTGTTCCAGAAATGCTCTAAAGTCTTGGGGTCTATTTATTCTACTATTCTCTTTGTTCTCTGAAGGCAGAGGGTCCTCTACCTAGTCCAAACCAGCTCTTGGTGCATTCTGCCAGTGCACACTGTAGGAGAGTAGGATCTGCTTACTATAGTTACCCCCACTTTTTGCTGGTGTTTCACTGTTTTTTAAATTTAGTCTGGCTGGGGTCCTGCTAACCAGGACCCCAGCCTAGCTGCTTCCTCTCTAAATTGATTGCATGTAATTTAGGTACACTCCAGATTGGTTACTAGGTTATCCTTGTGAGTCCCTAGTATATGGTACCCTAGGTACCAAGGGCATAGGTACCCCAGAGGCGTACCAGGGGCTGAAACATGTTTTATGCCACCCCTGGGAAGCCTACCAAAATGGCACCACAGGTCTGATACTGCAGCCTGGTTAAGGTGGTGCCTGCACCCCTTACTAAGATATAGGCTACCTATATCTACCTTTAAATACAGACACATATAAAACTATAATTCACTCCTATGGCAGGCCTTAACAATCTTGAAGGCAGAGTGCTTGGTTTTGTGTGAGAGGGTGCCCAAGCATGAGCTGAGCCCCTCTGCAGCTTTCTGAATCACTTCTCTGTAGCAGTTCTGTGATACAGTCATACCATATACTCTTAAGTGCATTAAAACCTTGTGGTAAATGCTAACTTTGGAATGGCTGCATCAAAACATGTTGTGCTTGGTGTCAAACACTTTGAAATCCTACCTCCACGCCAGTCCTGGCAGCGGGGGTAGAATTCCACCCTTCTAGAGGGAGAAGACATGTACACATTTATTTAACCGGTAATAGTTTAAAAGCGCCCCAGCATCACAAAATGGATGCTGCAGCCACAGGCACGAGTCTGACCTCCTGCTACAGGACAAAACTCTGGCAGGGGAGGCCTGGACAATAGGTTTCCTATCACAGGGATGTGTAACCACCTCCCAGACAGGCTTTTGTGGATTAGAGCTGGGTGGGTGCATTCAGTGAATGCTTTTCACAGGCAGTGCTGGGGGCACACTTGGTGCCCCCAGCTGCGGGAGATTTCAAATACACCTTACACTGTGACATAGACCCACATTTTTTCAGTTGACACACCGATACCAACAAATAGAATACATAGGAGAGACCAAAATGGCTGAAATTACAGGACTTTCTTTTACTGAGGATGAGGCAGATAGGATAATAGCCTCTATGCTCCCCCATTCAAGTACGCCTTACAAAGACACAAGTGAGGCCCAACAATGTTGGGATGAAGTAACTGAATTGAAACGCAACCTGGTGAAAACCATTATACATGGAATCATGATGAGCGAATACCATAGGGCCAACACAGCGCCACGAGGCTTAATAGTAAATAATGAGCCGTTCATCTTCCAGGACGATCTCGTTTTTAAAAAAGATTGGTCGTTAATCAGCTGGCACTGCACTAGGGACTGGCTAGTCCTAATTGTAAAAACTGCAGCACGCCGAGCAGAGACATTGAAAGTTGAGATCCATGACCTCGAGATCAAATTGAAATCTTACCAGTCACCAGCGGAACTCAAGAAAAGATTAGATGAACTGAATAAGTCAATGACGGAATTCGAAATCTCATTAAAAGACACCAAATATGTGAAATTCCACAAAGACAAAAAATCTTTCTCACATGAGAAAGTATATCCATACATCAAGGCGGAGTATGCACCTGCTGGGAGAAACCCCAGCTACAGTACGGATAGTGGGGCCTCAGACTCAGGATCTGATTCTTCTGACACAAGTTATAACCAAAACCAGCCTAAGAACAGACGAGGCAGGTCGGGGAGGATGAGAAATAGAGGGAATTTCTGGCAACCTTACCAGGGCCCACCACCACAATTTTTCTATGGCCATCCTCCTTTTCAACAACCTTATCCGCATCAACCTTTCCCGTTTTGGGATAATACCCAGATGCCAGGGATGCCACAGCAGCCTTTTTTAGGGAGAGGCAAGAGACCAGGAAGAGGAAAAACCAGAGGGCAACAAGTGCAATGGGCACAACCCCTGGAAACCAGCAGAACACACACGAGGAGCCAAGGACCGGTGACGACACCATCAACCAGCAACATCTGAGCCTAGTGGTGAATCTTTCAAACAAAGTCCTAACACCAGACCAAAATACGGTGTTGGAAAAAGGTCTAGGTTTCGTCCCTACTGTGAATTTGGATAAATTCAAGCTATACTGCGAACTGAAGGAGTTTGTTCGGAGCATAAAACTACAAGTCTATTTCAAAGACAAACCACAGCCAGTGGGAACTGTGAGTGATACGGGACTGAAGAAGAAATCTTCCTTCACCCCACCAGCAACCAGCCTACCAGTAGAACTGCTGGCTTTTGAAAAAGCGATTCTAAAGGATGTGATGGACCTGGATACTGGATCACTAAAAACATTCTACAACACTAGTAGAGCTGAGAAGGAGGCAATACATGAACTGGCAAACGACACAAGCATTACAATAAAACCGGCTGATAAGGGCGGAGCAATTGTGGTACAAAACTCAACAGACTATGAGAATGAGTGTCTAAGATTGTTAGCAGACCAACGGAATTATGAGATCCTAACTGTGGATCCAACAGAACGCTTGAGAATCGAAATTGCAGGAATGGTGGAAGAATGTCTGATAAATGACTGGCTATCTAGAAAGGAAGCAGACTTTCTGGACAATAAACATCCAAGAACCCCGTATTTTTATACGATTCCGAAGATTCACAAAAGATTAGTGAATCCACCCGGGAGACCCATAGTCTCTGGGATTGGATCGATTTTAGAGCCATTGTCTAAGTTTGCAGATGCTTTCTTAAGACCACTAGTACAAAAAACAGAGACATATCTGCAAGATACTAAATCTGTCCTATGCCTCTTAAAGGACCTCACTTTTGATCCTACTACACAGATATTGGTTGGACTCGATGTGGAGAGCCTTTATACAAGCTTGCCCCACAGAGAAACATTACAAATCCTGGAGGAAATCCTGTTTGAGAACGAGTGGCAATACAAGACACCAAGACATGTGGTGTTAGAATGCTGCCGCCTCGCACTGACCGAAAACTTTTTTCTTTTTCAACAAACTATGTATAGACAGGCCCATGGAACAAGTATGGGAAGCACATTCGCGCCGAGCGTGGCTGGACTGTACGTCCACCAACTGGAGAACAAAAAGATTCTATCTCCAAACAATCCCTTCTCAACAAAAATCCAGATGTGGAGACGTTATATTGACGATGTCTTCCTCATCTGGAATGGCAATGAGATTGATGCAAACTCTTTTCTGGATTGGTTGAATTTGCAAGACCCTTTTCTAAAATTTACCTCTACAATGAGTAGAGACCAGTTGGTCTTTCTTGACTTGAATATCAGAGCGGATAAAGGGAAACTAACAACCACAACACACTTCAAACCCACGTCAAGGAACTGCTTATTAAGCTTTGAAAGCTTTCACCCTCGACAACTCCGGGAAAATCTACCTTTCGGACAGTTTTTACGCCTAAGGCGAAATTGTTCTGAGAAACGTGATTATGAGATGCAGGCTGAAGAACTATGCACAAAACTGCGCCAAAGGCAATATCAACAGAAAATTGTCTCAAAAGCAAAAAAGAGAGCATCAAATAACAACAGAGATGCACTCTTAGAGTCAAAACCCAGAGAACAATCTACAAATGACTCTGATAGAAGACCCATCTGTATCACTACCTATACTGTAGCATCACAGCAAGTAACCAAGATTGTCAAAAAACATTGGAAAACGTTGAATAGTGGTGGCCTCAACCTCACCCAACCGATGTTTAGCCATCGAAAAGGAAAAAACCTGAAGGATTTGGTAGTCCACACACGTCCAAAAAATGTGGAGGGCCCAATCCGACGTTTACACCCACTGCCTTTGGGACACTATCCGTGTTCCAATTGCAGTGTATGTCATCTGACTAATGCAACCAAACAGGTGACATGTAACACCGGCCTGATATGGAATTTGAATTCCTTTTCTAATTGCAACACGACAGGGGTTGTGTATATGATCACATGTAGTTGTAATTTACACTACATCGGTATGACCACCAGGAAGGTAAACACAAGGATGGTGGAACACCGCAGCAATTTCAGGTGCAAATATTCAAACACCAAAATGACTACACATTTCCTGGAAAAAGGACATACCCCAAATGACATGCGGTGGGTGGTCCTAGAAACGCAACAACCACATGCGGAAATGGAAAAGAAACTACTGGAAAAAGAACAACGCTGGGTGTTCAGGCTTCGCTCTCACTTAGTGGGACTAAATGATGACATTCCATGGGGGCAATTCACTTGACTTGAACGAACCAAACCCAGGGTATCTGCAAAGTATCGGTGATAAAAAACCTTTTCAGGAAATTGAGCTTTATGTCTGACAATACAGAATAAGTAATTATATATACTTCAAATTAATTTCGGGACCTTTTTACTGCATATCTATTTTTTGTCCCTTTTGAATACATGAGAAAGCATTCTGTACTCCTAAGATGGCCGCCACCCGAGATCGCTGAGGACGATCCATACGCACTAGCTCTTCATCGAGCGGGGGCACGTGTGCGGAAGTAACCGGGATCGGGTACTTCTTTATAAACAAACTAAACCCACGGTCGAACAACATTCGGACCGGAGGGACACAAGTAGGTGCTTATATGAGGGAGGTATCCACTATACAAGTAAGTGAAAATCGGACAAACGAAGGGTGTCAACCCTTATATTTAACAGGTCTATTTACGATCATTAAAAACGACCTGGTTTTTCCATTTTACGATATGCCATTTCTCCTATCTCTATTAGATCGCATGGGATACTGAACCCCTCCGAATCCATGGGGCCCAGTTAGGTCTCATGACATGTATGTAAAACAAGTATGAGTGTGTGTGATAGATGAATGTTTGGGTGTGTCACAGCTAGGTGTTTTTATCACGTTTTGATGCATGAGAACAAACACGTTTTGTGCATGAAAACAACCACGGTCATAATGCCCGTTAAGGACCACGGGAAATGTAATAACGTTTTCCGCATCAATCCTATTATGTAGTCTATGTGTGATAACATTTGGGGTAACTCACCCCTTGATTTTTCAAGTTGTCTTTTATCTTACAGGAACCACGTGTTTGGATAAATACGTAGGTATTATTTGCATGCACTTATTAGAGTTTGCTGCATTCTCACTTTATTTTATTATTAAATCAAAATATCTCATTGGAGAGTTAAGGAGTGGCGAACACAGGGCTAGTCCCTGTGTAGTCCCGAAGAAGTGCTTGGGGTATGCACGAAACATGTCGACGATAGGAGTTGATAGGTACACCTTGACACATTACGTTTAGGGCGCCCTATCTACCCACCCCGTTTTTAATATTACCACCTAGAGGCATAAATAAAGTTTATTGTTAACCTAATGGGCAGGTATTTTTAGATACATCACATAGTCCACTCCCCAAATACACATGCACCACACATAGTCTTTTTGAAAAGTGCTCCTACGTAACTCGCAAGTCGTAGCACGCCCCAGCCCGTAGAGGACTGGGATAGCCCCAATGATGAAGCATGTCACCATGGGGCAACCCTGGTGAGTGAGGGGACACCTAAAAAAGGAGCAATTTCTCCTTTTTTCTTACATAATATGATTTCTTCACGACCGACCCCATTGTGAGTTGATTGTGGTTTAAAAACTAGCAAGGCTCCTAGGAATCTGGTAACAGAGACCATTTGTTTAACGGCACACTTTGTGTCCCTGTGCATACCCCAGTTCACACTGTTTGCAGGGGCACTAAGTCCCTGCTCTGGCATGAAACTGGACAAATAGGAAGGGGTGTAACCACCCCCTCACCAGGTACTCCCATTGGTGGGAGGACCTTAGAGTTAGTCCAACACCTAAACTTAGTATAGGTATAGGAACCCAGTCCTTAAGACTTAAGATTACCCTGGACGAAACTCTGCAACATATATCCTGGAAATTCGAAATTTTATTTTGACTAGAAGACGGAAGGATCTCCCTTGGGGTCCAGAAGTGACCCCCCCGTTCAAACAGGCACCAAAGAAACATCTTGCCGGTCTGCATTTCCAAGACTCCTGCCGGATCCCGAAGGTTTTGCGACACAGGACATGGACTTCCAGACATCACCAAGGCCGACAATTGATCACAGCAAAGCTGAGATGAGGGACCGGATCTCCTGGATACCGTGCACAATTGTTAGTGCACCTACTTACCGAGCTTTCCCGAAGTTGTGCATTTGTTCGCCCTAAGTTGGCAGGGTACGCCCAGGCGGGGGTGCCTTGCTCACTTTGCCACTGGATTCAACCTAGCTTGCCTAATGAAGCTTGTTACCCAGAAAACGGTCCCAGGATGCTTGTTTCTGGTTCAGTAAAGACCTGGCTTGGCAGCTCGGGCTGGACTGTTCCCATGAGGCACAGGGTGAAGACTGGTCTGCATGTAGCTGGTTCTGAACTGAGCTGGCGAAGAGAGCTCATAAATGATGATGGATTCAACCCAGATCTGTGACTGGTGGTGAATTTATGAACAGTTTCAGTGCTCCGTCCAATAATTTCCTCGTGTTTGCTTTGTTCGCCTTAAGTTTGCAGGGTATGCCCAGAGGTGGGTCCCTTTCTCACTTTGCCATTGGATTCACGCTAGCCTGGCTGATAAAGGATGTTATCCAGAAACCGTTTCCAGGATGCTTGTTTTCATTTCAGGGAAGACCTGGCTTGGCCTTTCGGGCTGAACTGTTCCCATGAGGCACAGGGTCAAGACGGATCTGCATATAGCTGGTTCTGAACTGAGGTGGCGAAGTGAGCTCAAGAATGATGATAGATTCAACCCAGATCTTTAACTGGGGGTGAGTGTCTGAAAAGTTTCAGCGCTCCATGCATCATCTCCTTGTGTTTGCTTTCTTCGGTGTAAGTTGGCATGGTATGCTCCAACATTGGTCTCTTGCTCACTTTGCCTGGGGTGAGCGTCGGAAAAGTTTCAGTGCTCAGTCTATCATCTCCGTGTATTTGCTTTGTTTGCCCTAAGTTGGCAGGGCAAGCCCCGATATGGGTCCTTTGCTCACTTTGCCACTGGATTCCAGCTAGTCTGGCTGTTAAAGGGTGTTACCCAAAAACCGGTCCCAGGATGCTTGTATCCGGTTCAGGGAAGACCAGGTTTGCCAGTTAGGGCTGGACTGTTCCCATGAGGCACAGGGTCAAGACTGATTTGCATACAACTGGGTCTGAATTGAGGTGACAAAGTGAGCTAAAGAATGATGGTGGATTCAACCCAGATGTGTGACTAGGGCTGAGTGTCTGAAAAGTTTCAGCGCTACGTCCATCATCTCCTTGTGTTTGCTTTGTCGCGTATGCCAAGACATGGGTCCCTTGCTCACTTTGCCACTGTATTCAAGCTAGCCTGGCTGATGACGGGTGTTACCCAGAAACAAGGCCCAAGTTGCTTGTTTCTGGTTCAGGGAAGACCTGGCTTGGCAGTTCGGGCTGGACTGTTCCCATGAGGTACAGGGTCAAGACTGATTTGCATACTGCTGGTTCTGAACTAAGGTGGTGAAGTGAGCTAAACAATGATGATGGATTCAAACCAGTTCTGTGACTGGGGTTGAGTGTCTGAAAAGTTTCAGCACTCCGTCCATCATCTCCTTGCATTTGCTTTGTTCGCCGTAAGTTGGCAGTGTATGCCCAGATGTGGGTCCCTTGCTCACTTTGTCTGGGGATTCAAGCTAGCCTGGCTGATGAAGGGTATTAACCAGAAATCGGTCCCGGGATTCTTGTTTCGGGTTCAGGCAGAACCTGGCTTGGTAGTTCGGGTTGGACTGTTTCCATGAGGCACATGTTCAAGACTGATTTGCATACAGCTGGATCTGAACTGAGGTAGCGTAGTTAATTAAAGAATGATGATGGTTTCAACCCAGATCTGTGAATGGGTGTGAATGTCTGAAAAGTTACAGCGCTCTGTCGCCTATCTCCTTGTTTTTGCTTTGTTTGCCCTAAGTTGGCAGGGTATGCCCAGACGTGGTCCCCTTGCTCACTTTGCCACTGGATTCAAGCTAGCCTAGCTAATGAAGGGTGGTACCCAGAAACCGGTCCCAGGATGCTTGTTTCCGGTTCTGGAAAGACCTGGAATGGCAGTTCGGGCTGGACTGTTCTCATAAGCACAGGGTCAAGACTGATCTGCACATAGCTGGTTCTGAACTGAGGTGGCGAAGAGCTAAAAAATGATGATGGATTCAACTCAGATCCGTGACTAGGGCTGAGTGTCTGAAAAGTTTCAGCGCTATGTCCATCATCTCCTTGTGTTTGCTTTGTTCGCCCTAAGTTGGCAGGGTATGCCCAGACATGGGTCCCTTGCTTACTTTGCCACTGGATTCAAGCAAGCCTGGCTGATGACTTGTGTTATCCAGAAACCCGTCCCAGGATGCTTGTTTCTGGTTCAGGGAAGACATGGCTTGGCAGTTCGGGCTGGACTGTTCCCATGAGGCACAGGGTCAAGACTGATTTGCATACTGCTGGTTCCGAACTAAGGTGGCGAAGTGTTATAAACAATGATGATGGATTCAACCCAGATCTGTGACTGGGGATGAGTGTTTGAAAAGTTTCAGCGCTTTGTCCAGCATCTCCTTGTGTTTGCTTTGTTCACCCTAATTTGGCAGGGTATGCCCTGACATGGGCCCCCTGCTCACTTTGCCATTGGATTCAAGCTAGCCTGGCTGATGAAGGGTGTTACCCAGAAACCGGTCCCAGGATGCTTGTTTCCGGTTCTGGAAAGACCTGGAATGGCAGTTCGGGCTGGACTGTTCTCATAAGCACAGGGTCAAGACTGATCTGCACATAGCTGGTTCTGAACTGAGGTGGCGAAGAGCTAAAAAATGTTGATGGACTCAACCCAGATCTGTGACTAGGGCTGAGTGTCTGAAAAGTTTCAGCGCTATGTCCATCATCTCCTTGTGTTTGCTTTGTTCGCCCTAAGTTGGCAGGGTATGCCCAGACATGGGTCCCTTGCTCACTTTGCCACTGGAGTCAAGCAAGCCTGGCTGATGACTTGTGTTATCCAGAAACCGGTCCCAGGATGCTGGTTTCCGGTTCAGGGAAGACCTGGCTTGGCAGTTTGGTCTGGACTGTTCCCATGAGGTACAGGGTCAAGACTGATTTGCACATAGCTGGATCTAAACTGAGGTGGCAAAGTGAGCTAAAGAATGATGATGGATTCAGTCCAGATCTGTGACTGGGGGTGAGTGTCTGAAAAGTTTCAGCGCTCTGTCCCTCATCTCCTTGCATTTGCTTTGTTCGCTGTAAGTTGGCAGTGTATGCCAAGACGTCGGTCCCTTGCTCACTTTGCCACTGTATTCAAGCTAGCCTGGCTGATAAAGGGTGTTACCCAAAAACCGGTCCCAGTATGTTTGCTTCTGTTTCAAGGAAGACCTGGCTTGGCAGTTCGCTTGACTGTTCCCATGAGGCACAGGGTCAAGACTAATTTGCATATATCTGGGTCTGAACTGAGGTGGCGAAGTGAGCTAAAGAATGATGTTTGATTCAACCCAGATCTGTGACTATGGGTGAGTGTCTGAAAAGCTTTATCACTCCATCCATCATCCCCTTGCCACTGGATTCAAGCTAGCCTGGCTGATGATGGGTGTTACCCAGAAACCAGGCCCAGGATGCTTCTTTCTGGTTCAGGGAAGACCTGGCTTGGCAGTTCGGGCTGGACTGTTCCCATGAGGTACAGGGTCAAGACTGATTTGCATACTGCTGGTTCTGAACTAAGGTGGCGAAGTGAGCTAAACAATGATGATGGATTCAAACCAGTTCTGTGACTGGGGTTGAGTGTCTGAAAAGTTTCGGCACTCCGTCCATCATCTCCTTGCATTTGCTTTGTTCGCCCTAAGTTGGCAGGGTATGCCCAGACATGGGTCCCTTGCTCAGTTTGCCACTGGATTCAAGCTAGCCTGGCTGATGAAGGGTGTTACCCAGAAACCGGTCCCAGGATTCTTGTTTCCTGTTCAGGAAAGACCTGCCTTGGCAGTTCGGGCTCGATTGTTCCCATGAGGCACAGGGTCAAGACTGATTTGCATATAGCCGGGTCTAAACTGAGGTGAGCTAAAGAATGATGATCGATTCAACCCAGATCTGTGACTGGAGGTGGGTGTCTGAAAAGTTTCAGCGCTCCGTCCATCATCTCCTTGTTTTTGCCCCATTGAGTAGTTGCCTGCTGTCTCAGCTTCCTCAGATCCACTCTCCTGCCAGTGGTGTAGCTAGGCATTTTGCTGCCTCTGGCAGTCCCTTCGTTTTCCGTCCGCGGCGACTGAATAAAAGAGCAGGTGGGGGAGTGCTGGCGATTCTTGCATCGGCTTCAGGTAATAGCGGGGATAGGCCACCACGCCGCTGCTCCTGCCTGCCTTACTTGCTTCCTTACTTTACTTTTTGTTTTACTCGCTTTTTGCTCCGTTTGTTTTGTGCTTTGTTTTACTCACTTTTTAACTTGCTTTTTGTTTTTGTTCTGTGGAGTGCTGGTCTCACACCTCAACTTCCCACTGTTTCCAGCTTTAGCTTCCAAGCTCCTCCTCTTCCAGAACCTAATTAATTGCGGGTGAAAGTGCGTCAAGGCAATCCTATCTACATCTGTTCCTGATTGGACTGTGCCCAGTGCCAGAAACCTTGGTCCCCCACCATCTACAGCTACTCCTCCATGGAATTCTATCACTCGAACCCCAAACACAGAGAAGACCACTGCTTCTGTGCCACACCCACAATCACTTCTCATGCTCACACTACCACTTCTCACCTCACCCACACCCCAGCCATACCGAGCACCCAGCACCACACCCATCCACCACCCCACACACCCACCATCAACCCGTCCCATGCACCACCAGTAACCCCCAGCCACCACCAATCACTCGCATGCATGCTCTCAACAGCTGCTTCCTCAACATAGTTTGGAACCTCATCCATACATATAGCAGACTGTGGAGTTATGCAAGGCTGGCAGCATTGAATGTCATGATGTCAGACTCGTTAGAGAATGTTGGATTATAACTGAAGAAGCTGGTGCGCCTGGAGCTCAGCTGAGGATAATTTGCTGAAATAAAACTTTAAAAAGATTTATTCTGTTCCTGAATCTTTACATTGGTGACGAGTAGAGGGAACTGTGCAGGGGACAGTCTGGGGCATCTTCACCCCTGGATCAAGTACGAGACAATTTATTTGAGTTAGCCTGCGGCAAGTTATTTGAATTAGCCTGCGCTATCAACTTTTGATAGAAGCATGGTCCCACATGCATCAAGGGTTTTTGGAGTCGCAAACGGTGCGATTCCTTAAAATCGTCCGTTTGCGATTCCAAAATCCATTTTTGGAATGCATCATACATTTTCAGAAATCGCAACATTTTTGCGATTTCTAAAAATGCGATTGCTTTCAAGAAATCGCAAATTTGCGATTTCTTAAAAGCAATGCATGATTAGTTTTAAAATTGCGAATTCGCAATTAGGGTGTAAAATTTACCGAGTGGTTGAACCACTCGATAAATTTGCAAAAAGTGTTAAAAACGCAGCAAATGCATTTTTTAAACATTCATGTTACGGACACACATGTCCTTAGGACATGTGTGTGTGCAACATGATGCGAAAACAACATTTCATGGGTGCAGGGGGGGTTCATTTGAACCCCCCTCACCACCCTTGAAATGCAATCAGGATTTGCGATTTTCAAAGTGCGAATTCGCAATTCCCATTGATCCCTATGGGCCTTTTGGCCCATAGGATCAATGTGAATTGCGAATTCACACTTTGAAAATCGCATAATATTTGCGATTTGGTAGAAATTGCGATTTCTACCGAATCGCAAATAATTTGCGAAAATATTCATGCATCCCGTTTTGCAAATTCTAAAATGCGAATCGCTATTTTTCGCACTTTAGAACTCGCAAAATCCGGGGATGATGCATGTGGGCCAAAGTGCCTAAAAGTGATTGGTGATTTTGTTGTGGCTCCACATCACACCTCGGCCTTAATGTGTTTGTATTATTGAGCCAACAGCGGAAGTCTGCCTGTACTTTGAACTATATGTTTTCTGCATGAGCCTGCCTGAATCTGATTTATTTGCCATGAGCAGCTCACATATTTGATAGAGTTTATGCCCCTTGTGTACTTGTGTCAAGTGAAACTGACATACACATCAGCGCGAGGCGTCCATTGGCATTTGGGATTGTTGTGTGAGAAGCATGAGGTGCTTGTCAAGTACAAAAGAAACTGACACGCACGCGGGCAAGACCGGCGTGAGAGATTAAAGTGATGCATTGACCTATGCATTGTAATGCATTGACCTGTGTGCGAGGCTGATATCGGCGTGAAGGATCGGCGCGCAGCTTGAGCACAATTTTGTTTGTTTTCTTAAAAGAGAAAAAAAAAGTTTCACTTGTGAACCCGGTGCAAAGGATCGGCACTCAGCCTGAGACACACGTTGACCTGTGTGCCAAGCTACCATCGGCAAGAGGGATTGGCGCAAGGGATCAATGCACACCCTGAACACATTCACCAAGATAAACGGCCAATATTACAATAACATTACATCTTGAACAATATAAAATATAAAGAAAATAAAAGGAGACATTTTCTCACTGCAGCTTCCTTGTTTTGTCACTTTTGGCTCCTCCTCTTAGGCAACTATACTAGAAGAAGGACTATTAAGATTTTGCAATAAAAGAAAGACTGTGAACATAGAAACACTTCTACGAATGGAAGATAAATATCCATGTTAATTGTTTTAAGTTATTATGGTAACTTATTATGTTAATTTATTTATATTAGATTATTATTTTAACTTGTTATTTTAGTTTATCATATTGCATCTTGCAACCATGGCAGATCAAAGCATGACTTCACTTCCACCTTTTCTGGCTTCTCCAGGAGATCCACCTGTACCTTGGAAGCAATGGAAAAAAATATTTCTTATGTACATGTTAGCGGTGGAGATTGTTATGGTCCACCCAGACGTCAGACAATTCTTCTGCATCATTTAGGCATTGAAGAGAGGAGAATTTATGAAGATTTGCCAGAAGTATCCTTTGAATGGGAGATGGGCAGCCAAACAACATTTTTTAAATGTCCATGCAAATGTTAGAGATCCAGTTTACTCCCAAGACCAATCTTGTGCTAGAACGACATAGGTTTTTTCAAAAAGCTGATGAAGATATAGCATCTTATGTAGCAACTTTGAGGGGATTAGCATTGTCATTTGAACAGTTAACTGATTCTCTTATTAGAGATCAAATAGTACATTGTACCAACAATAGAAGAGTCAAAGAGAAACTATTGACAAAATACCCCAATCTAGAGGAAACTATTCAGATTGCTAAGGGCATGGAGCATACTGCAATATGGTGAATGGAAATTGATAGTACAAATAGTGAGAAAAAAGATAACGTCTTAGCTGAAGTTGGAACTCTACAGCCAGAAAAAAAATGTTGATAAGAATAGTGATGTTAAAAAATTGGGTGAAGAAAGTAAGAAATGAGAAGTAGAAGTGAGGCAGAGAAATACAAACTGGAGAGAAATAAAATGTTTTTGGTGTGGTGCTCCGGGCTATGTCGCATCAAGTACAATGTGTGCAGTTAGAAATGTGCTGTGCAGGAAATGTGGCAAAAGAGGACCTCTCGCCAAGATGTGTAGGACTAAAATTTAAGTCAGAGACATATGAAGGGTCCAATTGGTTAATCAAGAAGTTGATGATGTTTGCGAAAACATTCAAGAAATAATTTTGACAACGGAGGCAGAGTAAGTGGGAGCAAGTGCAAGCACAGGAGTTAAGTTACCAGGTGTGAAATTATAAAGTATTGACAAATTAGAAAAGCCACATTGTCAGATTCTCTTTGATGGACAACCCATAAAAGTATTAGTGGATTCTGGAAGTCTTTTCACTCTGATTTCTAGAGAAACTTTTATGAATGTTGACGTTTCCTTGCTGTGTAAGTCCGATATAAGAGCTGTGGGATATGCTGGAAGGAAGATAGAAATTTTCGGAAAGAGCTGGATGACTATCAGCTTTATGGGAAGAGATGTCTATGGAAGAGTGTACATTACTGACTATGTGTCAAACTTGCTGGGTTGGGGCCATCAACGAGATCTGGGCATAATTATCAATCCTTGTGCTAAAGAACCAATAATGTTGGCTGAACAGAATGTGGTGGAAGAAGTTAGTGTGGAAGACTATGAAGGTTTGATGAAGAAATATCCTAAAGTTTTTTCTGATGAACTTGAAGGGGTTTTCTCACAAAATTATTTTAAAAGATGGTGTGAAACCAGTGGTGCACAAGGTGATAAATTTTCCTAAAATGATGAGACAACCATTGAAAGAACTTGAGAGACTGCTAAAGCAACAAATCATCGAGCCCATTGAAGTCTCAGAATGGTTAGGTCCAATTGTGGTGGCACCTAAGGGTGAAGGAAAGATTTGTTTACATATTAACTTACGTGACTTAAACAAGTGCATTTGGGTGGAAAGACAACCATTGCCAAACATTTCCGAGATGTTAACCACGGAGGGCAAGGGGGTTGTGTTTAGTGTCCTAGACATGTCATCCACATACCATCAGGTCGATCTCCACATTGAATTGCGTCATTTAACTTCCTCTGTCACTTCGTTGGGTGCATTTGTTACAAAAGAGTGCCCTTCGGATTAGCAACAGCTTTTTCAGTCTTTAGGTGGGTGATGAAAAACATTTTTGGAGATTTGGATCATGCTTTGTATTTTCAAGGCGATGTGCTCATTGTGGGGAAAAGTGATTGTGACCATGATGAATTGTTTGAGGAAGTAATGTTGAGGTTGGAAAAGCATGGTTTGACTTTAAAAAAAGAAAAATGCCAGATTAAGAAGAAAGAAGTAACACATTTAGGCCACACTATTCATGCTAAAAGGCATGAGTCCGAAGAAGAGTATTGTAACAGCAGTAGAGAATGCTCACAGGCCCAACACCAAGGATGAATTGAAGTCATTCCTGGGTTTGGCAGAATATTGCGCAAAATTTGTAAAACATTTTACAGAGATTGTTGAACCATTGAGGCGGTTGATGAATAAGGGAGTGGAGTTTGTCTGGACGCAAGAGTGTGAGAGTGCATTTCAAAATATAAAGGATTGCATTGTGTGTGCTCCTACCTTGTCATTTTGATGTGACACGGAAAACTTATGTCACTACCGATGGTAGCAAGGTAGAGATTTGTGCAGTTTTGACACAACTTAAGGATGGAGTTGAATATGTGATTGGGTTTGCATCTAGGCGGTTGCAGGGAACAGAGACTGCCTATTCAGTGATTGAAGGAGAATCCCTAGCCTGTTGTTGGTGAATCAATCATTTCTGGTTCTATGTGTGGGGTATTCCTTTCAGACTAAGAACTGATTACAAACCCTTGACTTATCTTTTCAAGGGTGGACCAGGTTTAGAAGGTAATGTTATGCCAGGCATGACAAGATGGTTGTTAACTGTTCTGGAATACAACTTTGAAGTTGAATTTGTGAAGGGTAGCAAGAATGTGGTGGCGGACTATCTATCCAGGATACCCGTGGATACTGAGGAAACAGTTTCTGAAATAGTTTTCAGTAAGGTATTGTTTGTAGGTGGTGAGTTAGCTATTGCTTCCAGTAAATGGACAGTTGTGAGAGAGGATGATGATGTCATGAAGGAAGTAGAGGAAAAGGTTGTTTGTGGCTGGGAGGACAGGGATGTTCAAAGAGTGGAAATGTGTGAATTCTTAAAGAGCAAGGAGGAGTTCAGTATTGTTGATGGGAAATTGAGGAGAAGGTGTCAATTTGTTCCTCCCAAGGGCATTCGATCTAGGATTCTTGACATTATTTATGAAGGACAGCTTGGATGTGGTGTTATGAAGAGAAGAGTAAGACAATCATTTTGGTGGCCTGGCATTGATTATGATGTGGAGAAAAGACTGAAGAATTGTGTGGCTTGTGCAAATAGCGATAAAAACAAGGTGATCAGGCAGCTCCGTTGGAAGTGTTGAGTTTTCCTGGTAAACCCTGGGAGAAGGTAGCCATTTATTTTCTGGGACCAATAGTTATGTTGGGAACCGCAATCAGGTTTATTTGAGTTTTAGTGGATTATCATTCCAAGTGGTTTGTGACCAAGGCAGTGCCAGAAGTGAACACATCTGCTGTTATTGAGTTTTTGGTGGAATGTTTCATGGATGAAGGCACTCCAAACACCATTGTGTCAGATAATGGGATGCAATTTGTGTCTAAGGAAATGGTAGTTTATATTTCTGGGATAGGAATTGTGCATGAGAGGGTAGCTCTTTTCCGACCTCAAGCAAATGGATTGGTGGAAAGAGTAAACCGGTTGGTTATGGATAATGTACAGTTGTCTTTGGTTAACTATTTGCCGTGGAGGAAGGAATTGAGGAGAATGATGTGGTCACATAGAACAGCTCCTCATTCTGTGACAGGAGTTTCACCTTTTGTTTCCCTAAAAGGAAGGTTGCCGGGTACGAAGGAGTGTCCTGTATGGTTGAGGAATGAAGTGAAACTTGTGGTGGATCAAGAGGAAATTAAGAAGAAAGTTGTGAGATCGCATGGAAAGAATGTTGAATACTACAACAGGAGGAGGGGTGTGAAAAGGTGTGGTTTTGTGCCAGGTAATTGCGTCATAGTGAGAAAAAAAGATGTTTCCAAAGGAGAGTGCAAATATTCTACTCCATGCCGAGTGAAGGAGTTTAGGCGTAGTGTTGTAGTCTTAGACAATGGCTCTACAAGGAGTATGGGTGATGTGTGTAAAGTCATGGGGTAATCCTCCATTTGGGTACGTTCTGTCATAATGTAGTTTTCTTTTAGAGAGTTCTGTCATTGTTGATGTGTAGGTGTTCTAAGATGTTGATATTCAAATGTATTTCTTGTTTTAGGTATTGTGAGGAGGGAGATGTGTGGAGTTATGCAAGGATGGCAGCATGGAATTTCATGATATCAGACTTGTTAGAGAATGTTGGATTATAACTGAAGAAGCTCGTGAACCTGGAGCGCAGCTGAAGATGTTGTGCTGAAATAAAATGTTTAAAAAGATGTATTCTGTTCCTGAATCTTTACACAGACCTTGCCTTTCTCAAGGAAACATGGCTAAACCTGTCATGCCCCTCTCACATCGCCAATGCCATCCCAGCAGGTTACAAGATCCTGCACCAGGGCAGAACTCAAAGCTCAGAGGAGACATGGCAATAATTCACAAAGACAACACCAACGAGCCAGATAAGACCTTCATAAAGCCCCTCCACTTCAAGTCAATGACTAAGGGAATCCTTGCCTATTGACCAAACTGACCTCCAACGGAATTTCAGCAACCTCATTACAGACCTCATCACCTCGGCAGCCCTCAGCTCCAAGAACTTCCTTCTCTTCAAGGACCTCAACTTCCTTCTGGGAGATACTGTAAACCCTAGCATCACTGGTCTTTGAGACAGCCTTCTCAACATCGGCCTCACACAGCTGTTCACTGGCCCCAAATACACAGCAGGCCACACACTGGGCACAATCTTTTAGTGCAGCAACATAGCTAATGTCTGCCACTTCCTCCAGCTGACTTGGACAGACCACTTCATCAGTCATTTCAATATTCTCACCCCACCTGCTCAGGCTGACAGTGACACTCCCCACCCAGGGCCGCATCTGGAAAAACAGCACCCAACAAGCATGGATCAACACCCTCAACCTACACCATCACACTATCTCTGATAGAAACACCCAGTGCTTCAATGAATGGCTCCTCACCTACACCAACAGTCTTGCTCTCCTCAAGGCCAGCAAACCCAGAAGAACCCATACACAGGAAAACTGGTACACAGAAACCCCCAGGAACGCCAGAAGACACTACAGACAGCTGGAAATGCAGTGACAAGCCTCTCAAAAGTACACAGCCATGAGCACACATAAGACAACTCTTTCAGATCCTACCATGACAAACTGAAAGAGGCCAAGAAGATGGCCCTGTCTTAGAGAATTGAAACCAACAACAATAAACCTAAGGAACTCCTCACCATCATCAAATAATTCACCCACCCCACAGCCACATCCAACTCTATCACAGCATCACAATACTTCTGCAATGAACTCTCAGACTTAATCCATGGCAAAATCACCAAACATATACAAGAATTTCGATTTGCCACCTCTTCCCCCAAACCCTTTTTCATTCACCGGCCCTCACTGCTGGAGCCTCAAGACTTTACAACAGGACCCCGATGACCACAGAAGAAAACACAGCGATTTTGGCACCTACCCACCTAGGTGCCCCCACTGATCCCTGCCCACATTGCCTCTTCAACCTAGGCAGCATCACAATAAGTTTGACACTACAATCCACCATCAACACATCCATTGCCACTGCCATATTCCCAAATTCCTCAAAACCATAGATGTCACCACTGTCCTAAAGACACCATTTGCAGACCCAGTAGTCCTCGACCCAACTCTCTGCTTCCCTTCTCCAGAAAAGTCATGGAAAAAGCAATTAACAGACAGCTGTCCTGGTACATTGAACAACACACTCCATGGCCACTCACAATCAGGATTTCGCAGCAACCTCAGCAACAAAATGGCCCTCATCACAGCAACGGATGACAATTACATTATCATGGACCGTGGAGACTCCACAGCCCTAATTCTGCTGAACCTCTCCGCCACCTTTAACACGATATCCCACCACACGATCATCAACAGACTCCACAATGCAGGAATTTGAAGGCCATAACTCCAATGGATACGTTCCTTCCTGACCGTAAGAAATCAATTTTTCAGGCTGCTGCCTTTCACCTTTGGACCCGAAGACGTCATCTGGGGAGTCCCATGAGAGTCATCGCACTTCAACATTTACATGGCATCCTTGCAAAAATTACCCGCTCCCACAGACTCAGCATCATCTCCTACGCTGATAACATGCAACTCATCCTGTCCCTCTCAGAGGACCCCAACATCCCCTAAAACATCTTAAAAAACGGAATGATGGAAGTTGCCACGTTAATGCGCACCAACAGCCTGCAATTAAAATGGAAGTCCTGATTTTCGAACACAACAACTCCCTGGGATGCAATCTGGTGGCCCACTAAATTGGGACAAACTTCAACACCCACAGACTGGACACGAAACCCGGGAATCATACTGGACGTCAAATTCTCCTTGGGGCCCCAAATCAATGCAGTCACATCTGCCTGCTTCAACATCCTCAGCAAGCTCAGAAATAACTTCAAATGGCTCCCCCAGACATCAGGAAGCCTGTCAACCAGGCTCTGATCATAATCAGGTTAGACTTTGGCAATATTTTCTACTACAGAATACCCTCCCACCTCGCACACAAGCTTCAAATAATCAAAAACACCACTGGAAGACTATTTATCAACCTCCCCTGCCGCACCCCATCACGCCTCACCTCCAGGAACTCCAATGCGCCCAGTTCAGAAACGCTGCAAGTTCAAGATACTATCCCTCGCTTACAAAGTGCTGCATCAGAAGGGACCACTGACTGCACATCCACCAGCTTACTCGGAACCTTCAGTCTACCTTGCTCTCACTCGCACACATCCCCCACATTCGCAGAAACAGATCAGGAGGCCGATCGTTCTCCTATCTATCAACTAAAACCTGGAACAACCTCTCACAAGGATCTGAAGACGTACAGCCACATGCATCAAAGGAAATTGCATTCGCAATTCCCAAAATTCGGCCGTTTGCGAATGCAATTCCCATTTTTGGGATGCATTAACATTTTTGTTATTTTCGCAATTTAAGAAATCGCAAAATTGCGATTTCTTAAATTGCGATTGCATTTAAGGAATCTCAAATTGAGATTCCTTAAATGCAATGCATCACACTTTAAAAATTTGCGATTTCGCAAATAAGGGGAGGAAAATACCATGAAGTTGACCATCATGGTAATTTGCGAAAACTTTGAAAATGCACTAAAGTGCATTTTTCAAAGTTCAATTTTACACACACACATGCCCTTGAGGCATGTGAGTGTGCAAAATGTACTCCCAAGCAGATTTCAGGGGTGCAACAGGGTGTCCTTTGGACACCCCTGCACCCTTGAAATTGCATTCTTAATTTGCAAATTTTTAATGGTGAATTGCAAATTTAGAATGTCTTTCCATTCATTCCTATGGGCCTCCAGGCCCATAGGAATGGATGGGGAAGTATTCCTTAGTTGCGATTCTCAATTAAAGAATCGCAATTAGGGATTTTAAGAAATCGCTATTTTTAAAGCGATTTCTTGATGCATTGCAGTTTGCAATTCCTTAATTGCGATTCCTTATTTTTTGCAATTAAGGAATCGCAAAATGCGGGGGGCGTGGCTTGACTGCCGAGCGGAATGGCTGCTTAACTCGCCGACCAAGCTATTAATCCGACACTTATCCGACTAACTGACGCTGCATCTCGGACCCACAGAGTGCCTGCCTACCTGAATGATCCTCCGGTCGATCCTCCAACGGATCCAGGGACGCGGAATGCAAGAAATCAGCTCCGCTGCCCGATAACTGGCTGAGGGGGTGCGGCTTGCGTACGAGGTCGAGCTGGGGACTGGATTTCTGCCCAGCCTGAGGGTGATAGAGCGGACCCGTAGAGGAAAGGAGGGCTGGTGCAGACTGCTGCTGGCGCCTGGGGCACGGCAGTGGCTACCATGCAGGAGGCGACCCCTCACAGCCACCACCAGACGGGGTGAGTCCCGCCGCTGACCGCCTTGCGGCCGGAACATCGGAGCGGGGGGAGACGGAGCGGCCACCACAGGATGCGGCGGAGAGACGTGCGGTGCCCCTGCTGAGTTCAGCTGCGGGGATCGCAGATGAGTACAAGACAGTAAGTGCGGAGAAAAGGCAATCCGGGCCCGTGCCGTGCTGGCGGGACATCCAGTGATCGCACCAGTGGAGTATTAGGCTGCAAACTCGGAATCGCTGAGGCAAGCTCCCCTGCGAGAAGTGCTGCCATCGGGCCGCCATTTTGGAGTGGGACGGCCTGCAGTACCAAACAGCTATACATTCACTAGCTGTTAGTAGCGGGAGCAGGAGTCCTCTCGAGCCCTGCCAGGAACACCCGATGACTGCTAATTAAGACGGCGGCAGGACGGCTAGAGGTGAGCCGCACCCTGAGAAGGTAACATATTGAGCGAACTGGCCCCTGGGCCAAGACCTAAGCTTCGATACCACGTGGGCGCCGGCGAAATCCATAGGCGGACGAGTGGGACAGTGGAAGTCACGCCTCTAGCTTATACATCCGATGATTTCGAGGTGAATGTAGACCTGGTGAATGAGGTGCTCCCAGTGATAAATCTACGGAGAAGAGACATCTGGGCGGCTGAGGGTCGCTACTGGTGCCTGTGAGGTGAACCTACCCGAGCCTGATACCTGCGTGGAGTTGGTCGCTCTACGAGACACGCCTGGACGGGACCTGGCGGACGCCTGAGTCTGTCACCTGAGGCACCATGGGGAAGCCAGACACGAGGCAACCGAAAATTACGTTTGATAAAACTAAGCAGAAAGCTGCTAATCAGGACCAAACAGAGCCGGATACGGGTGGAGAGAGCACGCAACAGTACCCAGCCGAGGACATTCGTCACATATTCCAAGACTTGAAAACGAGCCTGCAGGCGATCGATGCCAAAATGGACACCCTGGCCGCCCACATGAGTGGCATCACGAGGCGCATGGACAAGCAGGAGGGCAGAGTGAGCGTACTGGAAACAAGAGTGACCGAAACGGAAGAGGGCCAGACGGAGCTGGAAAAGAAAGTGCGAGGCATGGACAAGGTGCTGGAAATAATTCAACAGAAAAATGAGGATTTGGAAGCGCGATCGCGCCGAAACAACATACATGTCACGGGCGTGGCAGTATCCACAGATATTCCGAACATGGAGAGATACATGGAGACCATGCTGAAAGACCTCTTTGGCGACGGACTGTCCTCAATGTTTTTAGTGGAAAGGGCACACAGGACGCTGGGACCCACGCCTAAACCGGGAGCCCCGCCAAGGACGATATTGGCCCGAATCCTGAACTACAGAGACGCGATACTGAGAATGTCCAGAGAAAAAGGCAAGATACAATACAATGGCAATAACATAGAAATGTATCCGGATTTTACTCTCAAAGTACAGGCGGCCCGCAGAGAGTTCATTCCCGCAAAGAAGATATTTCAACAGACGGGCACGAAATATGCGTTAATTTATCCAGCAAAAGGGAGAGTGCAGGGCCCGGGGAAGCCAACGTTTTTTGTGGATGCGAAAGCCGCACTTCAATACGCTAAACACTTGGCAAAAGAGCAGAAACAAAGAACCAATCAGGGGGAGCAGGACAATCCGGACCGGCTAAGTGATGTTGAATAATATCTACGCCCCCTGCGCCGAATTGCTGTGGTAAGATGACTGGGACCGTGCTACAGCGGAGAGGAGGAAGACATACCCGAGCAGAGGAGAAAACTGAACTAATCGTCTGACACCATGTACGGTATGGCTTGGGTGGGTCCTAGAGAGGCAGTGCTCACACCCGCGCTTGGTCACCCTGCCATAAGTGCGGGGCAAGGAGGTGGTCACCCTGCGCTCCGTTTGGGATTATTCCCGCAATTACTGTTCTAGCTGAACTGATCCCGGGTTATTGGTCTTTCACTGAGAGTTGGGATGAGTTATGGGACGGGGAGGGCAATGATGCACAACTTAGTTGGGGGGTTGGTGTGGGAGGAGGGGGGATGGGGAACCTGCTGTTGTTTTTTGCACTATTGTTAATTTCTGAGTCACCATGCATGCAACCACGATGGGACATTGGGCCTGTCAGCTTTACGGTATATCAGTCATTCTTGCTGCATACTAATTGTAAAACACTTGGAAGGTCAATGGACAGATCCAACCGACAACTGAGTTATTGGCTGATGCCGCCTGCAGATGCTATTACATGACCTGTTAGATGGCGGAACATAAGACTGCACTTACTATAAACACATTGAAGTGCCTCACATGGAATATTAGGGGCCTTAACGACCGTCGAAAAATCAGACTCACACATTCATACTTAACAAGGCATGGTATAGATATATGTTATTCACAGGAAACGCACTTGCTCAGCTCCGACACAACCACTTGGAGGAACAGGAGATGGGAGGTGATAGCCGCGGCTGGGTTCTCTAGCTACTCCAGGGGGGTAGCGATAATGATAAGGAGGGGCCTACAATGGCGAACACATTCCACAATTGCAGACAAGGATGGCAGATGCATAATACTAGTGGGAGCGCTGTATAATACACCTATCGCCCTAGTGAACATATATGGACCTAATACTGACAGCCCTGATGTTTATAACATAATATGGCACGAACTGCAGAAGCTGTGCCCTATGGCGATCCTATGGGGAGGGGACTTCAATATTCCCCTATCAGCGGATCTAGACAGACAGGGTGCCCCACGGGCACACCACCCTAAGGCAGCAGAACTACTCCATGAAATAATAGAGGATCTCCTTCTGGTAGATGCATGGAGAGTAGCACATCCGACGCGTAGGGAGGGCACTAGCATAACACACCACAGAAGTGCTTGGTCGCGATTAGATTACTGGCTGCTTACCAGAGACTTACATGCATGGCTGACTGAGTCCTCACATCTCGCCCGCACTCTGTCTGACCACGCCCCTGTACAGATAAACATCAGGATCCCCCCGGCATACACCCAGCCTTTTACATGGAGATTCCTGTCCGAAGCCTTGCGAGATCAGGTTTTCTGTGAGGGCCTTAGGACAAAAAATAGAAGAATATTTCACTCTAAATGAGGGCTCGGTAGACTCCCCTGGAGTGATGTGGGAGGCCTTTAAGGCTGTTGTGAGGGGAGATTGCATAGCCTTGAAGACTGGGGTACTGCGAGACATACGAAACACGCTGCAGAGACTAGAGAGAGAAATACAAGACCTAGAGAGACGGCAAGTAGACAGACCGTCGCCAGATACTCTAGCACACATAAGATCCAAACTCACTGAATACCAAACTGAGGCGGAAAGGGAGGTAGTCTACTTACATAAACACGCGCAAGCAAGGAAATATGGCGAAGGAGATAGACCTGGTAGGACACTTGCAAACTTACTTCGTGCGCCCAGAGGCACCTCTTATGTAGCAGAGATACAGACGATGGGTGGTGAGACAGTACGTACACCTCCGGACGTACTGAAGGAATTTACTGATTACTACTCGGAGCTATACACCTCTAAAATATCCCCGTCACAGACTGATTTAACTAATTATCTAGATGAGATATGCCTTGCGTGGTTTAATGATGGAGCACGGCAATACATGGAGCTACCGTTCACGGTAGACGATATAAGAAAGGTAATAAGTGCTATGCCAGGGGTTAAGGCTCCGGGAGCAGACGGACTTACGGCTGCCTTCTATAAGGAATACGCTGAAACACTGGCCCCCTGGCTGCATCACATGTATCAAGAGGCAATGAGGGTCGGTAAACTGCCACCCACTGTACGTGAGGCTATAATTATCACGATTCTGAAGCCAGATAAAGAACCCACTAAGACAGACCCTTACCGCCCACTATCCCTCATTAATCTAGATGCTAATATCTACGCTAAATTGATTGCGGATCGACTGGCGACTATGGTGCCGCACATTGCCTTGACAGATCAGTCAGGATTTGTCTTGGGACGATCCACAGCACATAACCTGAGAACCTTTTTTGGTGTGCTCCACTACTTGGCCCCTCACATACAGGCAGCAGCTGCTCTGCTGGACGCCACTAAGGCATTTGATTCCCTAGAGTGGAACTTCTTGTTCACCCTGCTGCAGCGACTGGGTTTCAGCCCTCTATTCCTGAAACAAATCCAGTTATTGTACACTGAACCCTCTGCCTGGATTCGGGTGAACGGGCGCACATCTGAGCCCATCAGCATAACCAGAGGCACGAGGCAGGGTTGCCCGCTGTCTCCCCTGCTATTTGCTATCGCGACGGAACCTCTAGCAGCCAAATTGAGACAGCAACATGCCCATAAAAGTAAAGGGTTTCACTACGCGTGGAATCCTCATCTCCCTATACGCCGACGATATCAAAGTATATCTCAACAACCCTCTTGATAACTTTGATACGATAATGCGCGAGTTCATTAGATATGGTGGCCTGACAGGCATTCAGATTAATTGGGCCAAATCCACTATGTTCCCACTGACTGACGGCACGGCCCGATTACCTCGGAATTTCCTATAAAGTGGGCGACGGGGGAGGTGCGATATCTGGGCGTTCAGCTGAGCTGCTCGATACAAGAGCTGTGGATGCTGAACTATGGCAGAACAATAGACTGGATAGAGGGCAAAGTGGCGAGGTGGAAAAACCTTCCGCTGTCGTTGACGGGGCGCATAGCCATCGCGAAGATTATACTTCTCCCTTAGCTGTTGTATTTTTTTGTTAACCTGCCTATTCCCCTGAACTCATACTTTTTCAAACGCTTATGCACTGCGGTGCTGGTTCTGCTATGGGCGAATAAACAGCCTCAAGTCTCCTGGCAGGTACTGACTTTGCCATACTCGCAGGGCGGTTTGGGGGCTCCAGATTTTGAACTATATGCCTACAGTGCGCATCCCCTACCCCCCTAAACACAGCAGTTTTCAACCTTACAAACACCCACGACAAGACATAGACACCGCTGAAAGTGTACGGTGGGCTTGGGGGAAGATAGCAAAAAGAGCACACATTGATAAACTATATGCCCCGTCGATGCCATTGAGGGGCAATCCATTGCTGACACCGCTGATTGACGAGGCAATAGCGAAAAGAGTGCAGTCGCACAACATATACAAAGGGAGTGACCTATACCCAGCGGGAACTTTCCTATCGCTACAGGACCTATGCGGCACAGAGGCCCCCACAGCATCCAATACCTTACTTTACTACCAGCTGAGAGCCGCGTGCAGAGCCACTTACGGAGACTTTCCCAATGAGCCGACTTCACTACCGGCACTAGAGAATACACTAGCTAACGCCTCACCCTGCAAGCTGGTCACGCGTATATATAGCATCCCACAGAAGGAAAACCCACTAATAAGTACTAAATCGCGAGAGACCTGGAATAATGAGGCAGGTTTGGACATTACGGAGGAACAGTGGGTATATTGCTGTACCCAACTGAAGTACCTGTCGCCCAACTATAGGCTTAGGCTTATTCATTTTAATTTTCTGCATCGTCTATACCGCACACCTATTCAGATGTGCCGTATGGGGCTGAGCGACGATAACAGGTGCTGGAGATGCAATGTACAAAATGCCAACTTCACACACATGACCTGGGGATGCCCGGCAGTCTCACGATACTGGAGGAGGTACTCACACATATTGAGCACATAATAGGCACCACTGTAGGGAGGACGCTAAACCTGGCGCTGCTGGGATATATGAGAGATATCCCGGTGAAGCAGCGGAAACTCACGGCAATGCTTCTGCTGATGGCAAAGAGACAGGTGGCCATCCACTGGCGGAAGAGACAACCCCCGGCAGTGGCGGCATGGATCAAGGCGGTTGTATACTGTAAGGATCAACTTGAGGGACACTGGGAACAGATGCCGGGAAGCTCTAGGCCCACGGATATATGGCCCCCATTTGTGGACTGGCTGAGACTGAGAGGCGCGGACCTCCAGACAGAGTAGTTCGGACTCAGCTGCCCACAAGGAGGACATGGACACTCTGCGGAAGGTAACTGTGAGACACAAAATGTGCATACACTGAGACACTCAGACAGGATGTGAGATGGGGGAAACTGTCTATTATACGAACAACTGTAATTAGTACTTTCAAAAGATAGAAATGGAAGATGTCGATGACGAGATGCCTGTTGTTTCATGTTGCAATGAGATGATTACAATCGCATTACTGACTACGCCCATGCATCTGAATACCACGCTGCCTGCCCCAGAGGTTGTTGGCAAAACGGCTGTGTTTTTACCGGTTTCTACGATAGCTGCCGGCCTCCGGGTTGTGGGCAAAGAGCCGTGTATAGTATGGTGACCCAATAAAAGTTTTGAAAAGTTAAAAAAAAAAAAAGGAATCGCAAAATGCAATCTTGATGCATGTGCCTGTTAGGTCTTTGACTGATGCTCCTGACTTTCTGCTCCTACTCAGCGTCTGGATACACTTAGGAAGGATTTGTTTGCACGCTACAAATCCTTTTACATTACATTACATTTGCAAGTACATACCCAATGAAACGTACAGGTTGGAGTAAAACGGAAGATGTTTTAAATATGCACCCAATTCTCACCACAAGTTGAAGACAAATGGGTTGATTGGCATGTGCAGCCAGTGCATGGCCTCAAGATCGACTGTCTTCAGAGCTACCCTCCTGTATCTGGCATTGATTAAATGAAGATTACTGTAGTAACGAGGTCGGGTCGTTGTAGTAGATAACCTCAGTATTTATTTAGGATAAATACATACAACATACCAGGTGAGCGCCAGGGGGAAAAGGTACCATCAATCTCACAGCAGCTCCGCAACTGACTACATACAGAATCTCCTCAATAGAACTAACGTGGCATTCTAGACTCGAGATAGTTAAAGGAATACATACACAATAAGCAATACAACACATCCCCCCATAACAACAAAAGAGAAGTATATACATTGGGAAATATAAAGATAAACAAAACTTAACCTAACTAAATTACACAAAGAAAAAAAACATAAAGGCAAAATTTACATTATAAATCCTTTCAACCATCCAGGCAAAACCTTTGTTCTTTTGCAAGGCAAAGGCAAAACGTCAGCTTTATTAGTATGAATGTGATGCTGATCTTCACTACACCCAACCCTTCCCCATTTATCATTAGAAAAGATGTTGGAATCAGAATCAGATTGAGAAGGAACAATCTGTCTACTACCACCACAATCACTAGCCAACTGAGTCTGTAATTGGCTATTCTCAAAATGATTTTTTTTTTTTTTCTTTTTTAGAAAATAATTTCATTCCAATTCATCCATATTGTTTAAATATAAAAGAAAACACATTGTATAGTTTATCTAGCAGAGAAATGCAAAAAAGACAAATACGAATAGATTACATCCATGAGTCGAAAAGATACTAATAGCATATTAGGAAGCAATACATATCAATTAAACAGAGACTGAGTGGACCAAGCCGTGATAGGAGACCAGATCTTTTCCCCCCGCATCCTGGACTTAGGCCCCCTAGTAGCATAAATCGCTGTTTCATAGTTATAAACTGCCAGGAACCTAGCAAGCCAGTTTTGGAAACATGGAGGATTTTCCTCTTTCCAACGAGTAGCCAAGATAATGCGATATACAGCAGATCCGATAAATAACATTACTACCTCACTGTGGTGCAATCTCAAAGTACAATCATATCCCAGCATAAAAATAGTTGGTGATTCCGGCAGTTCTCGTCCAAACACCTCCCTCCAAAACTCCCAAATCATTTTCTTAAAAAGCCCTAAGCTGTCACATTCGTAGAACATATGCACAAGCGTTGCAGGTCCGCTTTTACACCTGGGGCAATGGTCGCTGTCATTTTTCCCCCAGGCATACAACTTGGCAGGTGTATAATAGAGATTATAAACTGTTTTGTACAGCTGAGCTCTAAGATTGGTGGAAAGTAAGAATTGGGAGGCCATTGTCAATACCTTGTCTAGGTCCACATCTGGATTGTTTAATTTGCTAGCCCAGGTTGCTTCCGTACGTTCAATATCATCAGGTGTATTAGCAAGTAGTGCATTATAAAATGTCCCTATTCTAGAAGAAGATTTTTGAATATCTTCCAATAGGGGTATTCTGTTCCAGTTTATATTGGGAAGCAGATGATTAATGCTTGATCTAACTTGAAGGAATTTAAGATAATCGCTGCTGGGTATAGAATATTGATTAAACAACAGGGGTTGGTGATGGACAGAGTTTCTGAATTAAGCAGAATACTCTCACCCAGTCAAGAGATCAGGGCTTAATCCAACACCGTTTTTTAGCTCACTGCACCATCCCAGCTCAGAACCTGGCTATATGCAAATTAGTCTGTCCCTGGCCCAGTGCATCATGGGAACAGGGCAAACTAAACTACCAAGCCAATTCTTTCACAGGGATGGAAACAAGCTTCCGGGGACCGGTTTCTGGCATTTCAGCCGTCTTCGGCCCGGCTTGCTTGAATCCTGATGGTGCAATGAGCAAGGGACTCACATCTGAGTATACCCTTCCACGCTTAGGGTGGACAAAATAATTAAACAACAGGGGTTGGTGATGGACAGAGTTTCTGAATTAGGCAGAATACTCTCACCCAGTCAAGAGATCAGGGCTTAATCCAACACCGTTTTTTAGCTCACTGCACCATCCCAGCTCAGAACCTGGCTATATGCAAATTAGTCTGTCCCTGGCCCAGTGCATCATGGGAACAGGGCAAACTAAACTACCAAGCCAATTCTTTCACAGGGAAGGAAACAAGCTTCCGGGGACCGGTTTCTGGCCTTTCAGCCGTCTTCGGCCCGGCTTGCTTGAATCCTGATGGTGCAATGAGCAAGGGTAGTTTAGTCTGCCCTGTTTCCATGATGCACTGGGCCAGGGACAGACTGATTTGCATATAGCCAGGTTCTGAGCTGGGATGGTGCAGTGAGATAAATAACGGTGATGGATCAAGCCCTGATCTTTGGACTGGGTAAGAGTGGTCTGCTTAATTCAGACACTCTGTTCATCACCACCCCCTTTTCTGAATCATTTTTGGCCACTATAGGTGTGGCAGGGTATACTCAGACATGAGTCCCTTTCTCACTGCACCATCAGGATTCAAGCAAGCCGGGCCGAAGAAGGCTGAAATGCCAGAAACCGGTCCCCGGTAGCTTGTCTCCTTTCTGGTTAAGAATTGGCTCGGTAGTTTAGTCTGCCCTGTTTCCATGATGCACTGGGCCAGGGACAGACTGATTTGCATATAGCCAGGTTCTGAGCTGGGATGGTGCAGTGAGATAAATAACGGTGATGGATCAAGCCCTGATCTTTGGACTGGGTAAGAGTGGTCTGCTTAATTCAGACACTCTGTTCATCACCACCCCCTTTTCTGAATCATTTTTGGCCACTATAGGTGTGGCAGGGTATACTCAGACATGAGTCCCTTTCTCACTGCACCATCAGGATTCAAGCAAGCCGGGCCGAAGAAGGCTGAAATGCCAGAAACCGGTCCCCGGTAGCTTGTCTCCTTTCTGGTGAAGAATTGGCTTGGTAGTTTAGTCTGCCCTGTTTCCATGATGCACTGGGCCAGGGACAGACTGATATGCATATAGCCAGGTTCTGAGCTGGGATGGTGCAGTGAGATAAATAACGGTGATGGATCAAGCCCTGATCTTTGGACTGGGTAAGAGTGGTCTGCTTAATTCAGACACTCTGTTCATCACCACCCCCTTTTCTGAATCATTTTTGGCCACTATAGGTGTGGCAGGGTATACTCAGACATGAGCCCCTTTCTCACTGCACCATCAGGATTCAAGCAAGCCGGGCCGAAGAAGGCTGAAATGCCAGAAACCGGTCCCCGGTAGCTTGTCTCCTTTCTGGTGAAGAATTGGCTTGGTAGTTTAGTCTGCCCTGTTTCCATGATGCACTGGGCCAGGGACAGACTGATTTGCATATAGCCAGGTTCTGAGCTGGGATGGTGCAGTGAGATAAATAACGGTGATGGATCAAGCCCTGATCTTTGGACTGGGTAAGAGTGGTCTGCTTAATTCAGACACTCTGTTCATCACCACCCCCTTTTCTGAATCATTTTTGGCCACTATAGGTGTGGCAGGGTATACTCAGACATGAGTCCCTTTCTCACTGCACCATCAGGATTCAAGCAAGCCGGGCCGAAGAAGGCTGAAATGCCAGAAACCGGTCCCCGGTAGCTTGTCTCCTTTCTGGTGAAGAATTGGCTTGGTAGTTTAGTCTGCCCTGTTTCCATGATGCACTGGGCCAGGGACAGACTGATTTGCATATAGCCAGGTTCTGAGCTGGGATGGTGCAGTGAGATAAATAACGGTGATGGATCAAGCCCTGATCTTTGGACTGGGTAAGAGTGGTCTGCTTAATTCAGACACTCTGTTCATCACCACCCCCTTTTCTGAATCATTTTTGGCCACTATAGGTGTGGCAGGGTATACTCAGACATGAGTCCCTTTCTCACTGCACCATCAGGATTCAAGCAAGCCGGGCCGAAGAAGGCTGAAATGCCAGAAACCGGTCCCCGGTAGCTTTTTCTCCTTTCTGGTGAAGAATTGGCTTGGTAGTTTAGTCTGCCCTGTTTCCATGATGCACTGGGCCAGGGACAGACTGATTTGCATATAGCCAGGTTCTGAGCTGGGATGGTGCAGTGAGATAAATAACGGTGATGGATCAAGCCCTGATCTTTGGACTGGGTAAGAGTGGTCTGCTTAATTCAGACACTCTGTTCATCACCACCCCCTTTTCGGGGTATAGAATATTGAGTCTGGAGGAAACTAAAATTAAGTTTTTTCTCGGAGCCTAGAAGATCAAAAAGAGATGTAATTCCATAACTCTTCCAGTTGGCAAAAGTCCCATCATTAATGTTTTGCGAGAAGAGAGACGATTGCCAAAGTGGGGAATATCGGGTGTATTTAGGAATTTGCAAAAATGTTGTTATTTTAGTCCAAGCTTTCCAAGCCCCTGTAACAATCTTGAATTTGACTTTTTTATAGTTTCCAGGATCGTAGTATCTGAGTAGGAGTCCTCTGGCTTTAGAGCCAAGGGCCAACTGGTATATTGATGGAATGTCGGCACCTGCTTCATTCTGTAAAGGACTAACCAAGGGAGCAAATTGCTGAATATATGCAGCCCAATAGTATAGGAACAGTTGAGGGATAGACAGACCACCTCGATTGTAAGGGAGAGACAGGTATTTTAGTGATCTTCTTATCTTGCCATATTGCCAGACGAATTTGGAGATTTGGGAGTTGAGGATTTTGATAAATTTATCATCTACTAATAGGGGGATGGTACGGAATAAATATAGAATTTTGGGGAAAATAGTCATTTTAATATAATTCCCCCTACCTATGATGGTGAGGTGAAGGCTATTTACCCTAGCAAGATCCTGTCTTATTATATCAATAAGGGGTTCATAGTTAAATTTGACAATGTTTTGAGTTTCGGCAGCAATCTGCACTCCGAGATACGTGGCCTTATAGACCCGCCTGGGGTCAGAGCAAATCGTGTTTTGTGTACATAAGATTACTGTCTTATTCCTATTTAAGGAATATCCTGTATAAGACCCAAATAAGAGTGCAGTTGCCTCTATCTCTTCTAGGGCTGTCTCCGGATCGGGTGTTAAAATGGCGACATCATCCGCGTAGGCCAGGACTTTAGTTTCAAAGATACCTGTTACCACAGGATGAATTCTGGGGTTGGCGAGAATATTTAGAATCAGGGGGTTAATGTACAGGGCGAAGAGAATTGGCGAGCATGGGCACCCCTGTCTCGTTCCTCTTGTAATATTTATCAAGCCTGATTCCTGCCCCATTAAATGTAATTTTGCTGATGGATTACAATACATAGCTTTATTTGCTCTTATAAATGTAGCCACAAAGTTATAATGTTCCAGAATCACCCACAGATATTCCCAAGACACCCGATCGAATGCCTTCTCGGCATCGAGAAGGATCATTGAAGCTTGGTCCCCTGTTGCAGATGTGATGTCGAAGATTGTGATTACTCTGCGGGTATGATCGGTAGTGCCTTTCGTAGGGATAAAGCCATGTTGCCATGGACTGACAAGTTGTGCAATGACTCTACTCAGTCGGTTGGCCAGGATCTTTGAATAAAGTTTGGAGTCAGAGTTAATTAATGAGATGGGACGGTATGAAGCAGTGGAGTCGGCTGGTTTGCCTTTCTTAGCAAAGATAATAAATACTGGCATCCTTCCAAGATTCTGGTGTTCTTCCGCTCCATTGTATCCCCAAAAAAAGGTCTAATAAAAAAGGGAGTATTATTTTGCCTAAGACTTTATATAATTCCAAGGGAATTTTATCAGGGCCAGCTGCTTTCCCAGACGCCAGTTCCGACAAAGCAAGTTCAAGCTCTAAGATGGTGATTTCGTTCTCTAGATCATTCTTAGTGGAATTATCAAGGCTTTTATCTGGGTAGGATAGGAAACTAGTGAGAAAGGTTTTGACATCTTCACTGTTGTGATCCTGATCCTCTTGATATAGGTTTTGGTAATACCCCTGGAACACTTTAAGTATGTCTTCTATTTTGGTGTATTCTATGTTGTTCTCTTTTATTGAGGAGATTGCATTCAGAGAGGCCTGCTGTCTGGTTCGTAGGGCTAATTGTTTCCCTACCCTTTCACCATTCTCATATAAGTTCTTGCGCTGAGATCTATAGGATTCTGCCGATTTTTGTGTTAATACTTTATTAAGCTCTGTTTTACAGATTAAAATCTGACGTAGTATATGTGACCCATCTGAGCTCCTATTTTCGGCGATTGCAGTTATATGTGCTGTTTCTAAGTTAGCTAGTTCTGAGATTTTTCTGTGGTGCTCGGAGGCTTGTTGCTTCTGTAGCCTCGCTACATAACTAAGGGTTTCCCCCCTAAGAGCGCCCTTATAGCTGTCCCAAACTATGTTTCTGGAGGCGCTAAATCGATTCATATCAAAATAACCCTGGGTCCAACTCCTGATATACTTAATATAATCACTATTGGCCAGCAATTTCCGATCAAATGTCCAGTTTCGAGTCTTCCGGGCTGTAGGAGACATAATTACTGTCAAAGCCAAAATATTGTGATCTGAAATTAGCTTCGGGTATTTTGTAATGGTGGCTTTATTTGAAATATGTCTAGTAGTGAAAATATAGTCAATCCTGGTGTGTTTATTGTGAGGGTGAGAAAAAAATGTGTATCCTGGATCTTCAGGACGTTTTAGGGACCAAATATCTACGAGATTATGACTAGTTGTTAATGAACTAATTGCTTTGAATACCCTGGGTTTACGGCCAGAATACTTTGAGCTGATTATGTTACTGAGGTCTGAGCCTAATGAGATATTAAAATCCCCTGTGAGGATTAATGGGGTGGGCCATTCTGCTAGATCAGTTTCTAATGTCTCAAATATAGATGAGTCGTCCAGGTTAGAGCCATAGACTGAACATATTGTCACTCCGAGAGTCAATTCGACTATTGCCCATCTGCCATATTGGTCCTGGGCCTGTTTAACCGGCTTGCCTAGAAACCTTTTACCTAGAATAGCAACACCACGTGTATTCGTTGTATGTGTTGTGGTTACTAGGATATCATACCCCTGGATTTGTAAAAAACTCCTGTTGTTCCAAGTCAGATGGGTTTCTTATAGACATATAATGTCTGGTGAGTGTCGCTTAATTATTTCAGCAAATCGGCCACGTTTATCCCTATCTAGGAGCCCCGCAACGTTCCAACTCCAAACGGTTATCCCCTCCATTGAATGCTGAATATTATTCCCTTGTATCTTATCTCTGAGTTCATGTTTGTTTTAAAAGAAATGACTTTATAAGAGTAGTGTTTTTTCCTTTGCATTGGAATTATTTTCTTTTTTTTGTGTTTTCTCCCATCTCCCACCCACTTTCCCCTATCTCTGTCCCCCCCCCTCTCGTCCCCTCCCTCGCTCCCACATTGAGGCAAACAGACTCCATCAGAGTCTTAGGAGCGATGTATGTGATCACAACAACCGAGTCCCCCCCCTATGTGCTAACAAAAACATCACTTTTTACAAGCCGAGAAGAAAAAATAAGACAGAGCTCGACTATAACACCAGACAGCTACATAAACTTTGTTTCGTTGTTACTAACTCATAACTCATAATGAGCCACAATAAGCGTACAAAAAACAGAGTCCACTTCATACTATCCTTCAGATTGCTTAAGGTTGTAGGCTGGCTAATATTGAACTACAATGCAAGAAAAAACAGTGAAGAAAGTGAAAAAAGGAAAAACAAAAACACTAGAATTCACAATGTGGCCTATTAATGACAAGTAATTCATCTGTACACAATGCTGATTCAGTACTTGCGTTACACTAGGTACCCAAACCAGCAATTCACTTTACCCCTCGCTTCATTGGGCTTCTGCCTATGTTAAACTATTCAAATATTCTTGGGCTTTGATTTCAGAATCAAAGAATCGTGTCTGACCCCCAAGAATGACTTTTAGGAGTGCAGGGTTATTGAGATAAACGGTCGCCTTTTTATCTTGAAAAGGTTTGATGAGCTGGCGTAACCTCCACCTCCTCTCGACTGTAGTATGACAAAAATCGGGTCGCGTAAAATAGGAGATGTCTTTCAAGGTACGTTTGGTCTCCGGTCTAGCTTTCTCAGCGACCGCCTGTCTCAGTAGGAAGTTCCCAAAATAAATTAGAATAGCCCTGGGATAGGCGCCAGGTTTCACGGGGGTTCTCAGAGTGAGTGGCATCCGATGTGCCCTCTGTATCTCGACATCCCAGTTCCAATTTGACAGCCCGGGGAGGGAATCTCGTAGCAGAGTGATAACAAAGGAACGAACATCATCCCCCTCGGCTTTTTCGGGTACACCCAAAATGCGGAGGTTGTTCCTGCGTTGGCGATTTTCAAAATCCTCCAACTTCCAACGAATGTCCCCAATTTGTGCTTCATTGGACTCAACTCGTTCCTTGATGGCGACCACCTCAGTCTCATTTGTTAAGGTTCTATTTTCTAATTCGGTTAGCCGATCGCCAAATGATCCACATGTCTTTACTAATTTTCTCACTACACCTTGCACCTTTCGAAGTGCTGCTTGTGCTTTTCGTCCATCCTGGGAGGTCTCTTCTCGATGGGCTGCAAATGCCTGTAGTACAGCGTCTATATATGGTGGGGCAGATACTGATGTAGGGGCAGTAGTTGCACCATGAGTGGAGAGAACCAAAGGGGTAAGTTGCTCGGTGTTCGAATGATCCCAGTCGAGGCCTACCCCATGGGTCCTGCCAATCCGTTTTCTAGCTGTTTTTTGCTTGGGCTTGACAGTCTGGGCATCGTCCGCTTCAGATTGGCTATCAGATTCATCCGTGAGCCACGATGTATCCCCCCATTCATCCTCGAGCTCGGCATCATCAGAGAATGAAAAGAAGTCTGTGGTCTCCCTTTCTGAATCTTTTTCCAAGACCCCACGAGTGGTGCCCGCAATGCCAGCATCTAAGGAGAAGTTAGTAGTGGTATCAGAGAGTACCTGTATTGGGGCACCCCCTGCTGCTGCAGTATCTGTAGTTTGCTCACTGATACAGGGACTCGGGCATGCACTTTGGCCCACTACAATGGCCCTATCCGGGATCAGAGAGCCGGGACCCCCAGGGTCTCCTTGAGCCTGTATTTGCACCTGGCCGCTATTTGTTTCATCAGTTTCATCGGTTGCACCAATGTCTTTTCCAAAATTAATAATGTCCTCAGCCTCCCCCGAGCTGGGGGTATCCTCCGCTAACTCAGGCCCCCCATTAACATACATAGTCACAATATTACTCTGTGTGTGTAGAATTGGCATATTTGATGATTTGCTCACCTCAACAATCTCAGGAGTCTCTGCTGAGCCATCCGGGGTTCCTTCAGTTTCAGTTTCAGTTCGAGGAGCAAGTCCGGTTTCTGGAATGATTTTCAATCCACCTATAATCATCTGATGTTAACATGGGTGGTTCACTTTCCTCTTGGTCAGGATTAATTGCCACACTCTTGAGATTCCAGACCCTACCATCCTCAAGTCGAACAGCATTCTTCAACACTTCTGCCACCTTAACAGGAGGTTCAAAACGACTTTCACCCTTAGCTACTTTAAAAGGCTTTTTAATCCTAACTAAATCTCCAACTTTAATCTGTACTTCCTTAGTGTTATGATGTCTATCATAAAAATCTTTACTTTTAGTGTGAACAGATACCAAACTCTTTTTTACTTCCACAGGAGGCCAACTAGTCACTTTGGTGTCCAACAACCATCCAGGATTGAATTTAGCTCTAGCTGATCTACCTCTCATCATAGTGAACGGAGACAAACCAGTACTACTTTGAACAGTAATTCAGTAGGACCATACCTCTTTTTGTACTTGAATCTTCCATTCTAATCCCTTGTTCATAGAAGCTTGAATAACACCCTTTATCACTCTATTAAATCTCTCCACGGTGCCATTACCACTTGGATTGTACAACGCAGTAGTCTTATGCTTAACTCCACACCTGTCAAAATATTCTTTTGCAATCTTTGAGGTGAACTGGACACCATTATCAGACAAAATACACACTGGTAACCCTTCCAGAATGAAAACCTTATCCAAAACTCTAATCACCTATTGAGTATCCACCTTCTCCACACATTTTACAACTGGCCACTTTGAGAAAAGATCAATGACCACTAAACCAAATTCTTTTTCCTCTCCTATAGGTCCAATAATGTCCACAGCAATGGTATCCCAAGGTGAATCAGGAATCAACCCATCACTCATCATAGGCTTTAATGTCTTAAGTGTTTTGTCTGCTGAATTACAAATAGTACACTTCCTTACAAAGTCCTCCACCATTCCATCCACACCCGGCCACCAAAACATTCCTTTCACAATAGACTTTTTCCTCACAATCCCAAAATGACCTTCATGACATGACTGTAGAATTCTCTTCCTCAACGTCACTGGTGGAATCACTCTCTCGCCTCTGAACAACACATCCTTTTCACATGATAATTCCATACGGACTTGCCAAAAGGCATTTAAACCATCGTTGATACCACACTTCTTTGGCCATCCTTTACAAATATATTCACCAACATCCTTTAAAATAAGATCCTTCATTTGTTCTTCCATCCACTCATTCTTACTAATAGCAGGAATGCCAGAATCATGTACAAATGCCACACAAAAATCATTCCACGGGTCATCAACACACTCCTCAAGAGGAGGTGGTAACCTAGATAGGCAATCAGCAATTACATTTTCCTTCCCTGGCAAATAAACCATTTTGCAAATGTACTCTTTCATCCGTATGGACAATCTTGCCATCCTAGCCGATGCACCAGCAATACCATCACGAGATAGAATCCCAACCAATGGCCTATGATCAGTGCGTATAGTCATTGGTTTACCCCAAACAAATGCTCGAAAATGCTCCAAAGCCCATGCACATGCTAATCCTTCTCTCTCTATAATGGGGTACCTACTCTCAACAGGAGAAAGGGCTCTTGACGCAAACAAAATTATACTTTCCTTACCATCCACACCTTTTTGAGACAATACGACACCCAGCCCACTATTGCTGGCATCAGTAGTCAAAATGCAGTCTGCATTAGGATCAAAACTTGCAAGTGCACAAACTTTTTGTAAATCTGTCTTGATTACATTAAATTCCTCTTCACATAACCCGGTCCACTCAAACTTCACATGCTTCTTCAAAAGAGAACGAATATTGTAAACCTTTGATGCAAAATTTCCAATAAACTTGGCACAATATTCAGCTATTCCAACTATCAATAGGAGCACAGAGGGAATCAAACAGGGTCGCCCTCCACTCTAAACTAGATACGCAACAAAAGACCCTGTCGAGCGGACGTCCACATATGTCAGTTACTCGGTAATAGACCAGTCTGAGTGTACTGATAACTATTCCAGTACCTTATAATTTGTAAGGGAATACTTCACTGCGCTGCGTCCCAATTTTAATGTAAAAACAGCCCAACTTCCTTGACAGAGACACAGAACAAAAAATGCAGATTGTCTGACCCTCCACGGTCAATAACAATTATCCACACCAGCAACGTTGGATCAGTATCAATATAGCAAAAATGTGTGAGAAAACAAATGACACCTCACGGAAACACCACCAACGGGGTAACTGGTATGTAATTTCCAGACAAGCCCCTGTCTCATAATCGGTAGTCACTTGTTTCTCAAAGAAAGTAGAAAAAAGAGTGTCCAAAACAAACAACCAAGGAAGTGTGACAAACAGTGGGAAGCAGAAGCATCTGCTAGTGACAAACAAAAAACATAAAGTAGTGCACATAACAGAGCAACCAGCTACCAGCCTTTTTATTGGTACAGCACACCTTTTTCCCTACGAATAAAATTGGTTAATGGGATTTGGTTGCTGTGTGAGAAACAAGTGACTACCGATTATGAGACAGGGGCTTGTCTGGAAATTACATACCAGTTACCCCGTTGGCGGTGTTTCCGTGAGGTGTCATTTGTTTTCTCACACATTTTTTCTATATTGATATTGATCCAACGTTGCTGGTGTGGATAATTGTTATTGACCGTGGAGGGTCAGACAATCTCATTTTTTGTTCTGTGTCTCTGTCAAGGAAGTTGGGCTGTTTTTACATTAAAATTGGGACGCATCGCAGTGAAGTATTCCCTTACAAATTATAAGGGACTGGAATAGTTATCAGTACACTCAGACTGGTCTATTACCGAGTAACTGACATATGTGGACGTCCGCTCGACAGGGTCTTTTGTTGTGTACAATATTCAGCTATGCCAAGAAACGCCCTAACTTCTTCCTTTGAAGTTGGTGCAGGAAACTTAATGATGTTATCCACTAAGGCAGGTTTAGGTCTCACACCCTCTTCACTAATCACATGGCCTAAATACAACACACTTCTTTCACTAAACTTGCACTTAGATCTCTCAATCGTCAAACCAGCACTTTGCAACGTACTCAACACTCGTTTTAATTTTAAGTCATGATCACCTTTGTCTAACCCTGCCACCAGAATGTCGTCTTGGAAGAATGACACCATGTGCATGTTCCCAAATAATTTATGCATCAAACAATACAGCTGCAGCTGATGCCAGCCCGAACGGCATTCTTCTGAACTGATAACACCCAAACGGGGTTATAAACGCCGTGAGTCTCCTGGACTCCGGTTCCAACGCCACCTGGTGGTAAGCGGCAGAGAGATCGAATATTGAAAACCATGTTACACCCCTTAATGAAGACACCATCTCATTGATTCTAGGCAGTGGGAACTAATTCACAACGATATTATTGTTCAAGTGGCGCAGATCTATGCACAAACAAATGTTTCCATTGGGTTTTCTGGCCACGACGATCAGAGAAATCCATTCTTATGTTTCAATTTCTTCAATTACACCCTTGCTGAACAACCCTTCAATCTCTTTTTTAACTTCCTCTCTAATCAACATCGGAATGTGTCTTACTTTATGTATTTTAGGTTGAGCATTCTCTTTCAAAACGATTTTATGCTCAAACCCTTTCAGACAACCTAAATCCTTGCAGAGCACTTTTGGAAAACACACACACAACTCATCCTCCAACTTACTTCTTTCCTCCAAAATCAGGACCTTCTCCTGGCTGTTCGGATCTAGAATTATATTTAAATTATTTTGATCAAACCATCCCAAAACAGATTGCTCCAATTTGGCAACATATAATTTTCCCATCGAGAATCTCCCCTTAAATAGAAAGGTGAGCCGTCTAAAACCCAACATTCCTATAGCTAACAGGATTGATATCAGATTTATCCAAATGTTTACCTAACTTACTCACAAACTTTTGTCTCCATACATCTTGGTTAACGATGGTGTAAGGTGAACCCGAATCCGCATAAAAACTTACGCACACACCACCAAACAAAACTTCACAAATGGGTTTCCCTTCCATAGCTTATTTATCACCACATTGCCTCTCACATTCTTCACACAATCCTCCTCATCTTCTTCCTCCACTTCCACTTCTACACCTCCATCCCAAACATATTTAACATTGCTGCGTCTACGACATAACTTGCTAAAAAGACCAATGAGTCCGCAGTTGGCACATTTCTTCTTCAATGCTGGACAAAATTGACTAAAAGACAAATGTTCCTTGCTGTTGCACCTATAACACCTCCGTTCTTCTACATCCCTATTCGGAAACCTCATAGGTTGGTTCACCCATTTTCCTTGTTGCTGCGGACGAAAATTCTTTATTGGTCCTTGAACTTTACAAACTGTCCCCGTAGTTTTAGATACTTCCTTGTCCGCTTCTTTAACCACATTAGCGCCTCTTCCAGACATCTCCGATTTCCTCATTATAGCAACAACATCGTCCAAAGGTGCGTCACCATTAACCCACAGCCGATCTTGTAGCACTGAATTGTTATTAAACATGACAATTTGATCACGAATCAATTCATCATGTAGTCCACCAAAACGACAATCAAGTGTCAGCTTCTTTTGATCGTCCAACCATTCATCTACTGTTTCATCTTTAGTTTGTTTCCTTTGAAAAAACTTATGCCTGATGACACCCATGCACACCTTAGGTGCAAAATATTTGTCCATATCTTTAATCGCGTTGTCAAATACATTTAAATCTGTGTCTTCACACTTGCTCATCCTAGAATATGTTTTTAAACCCACTGGTCTCAGTGAGTGTAACAAAATTATCTTCTTCTGTTCAGGCTTCATTTCTTTTCCCTCGTCTCCAGCTTCAATATAATTCACAAATTATAATATATAAATATATATATATTTATTACCTACTGGCGGTCGCCAGTAGGTAGTTATAGTTAGGATTATTTTCAATACAAAATCTCAACGTTCTATTGTGAATAACTTTGGCGCCGGTTGAGGAATCTGCCTGAAAATTTCCTCAAATTTGCCTCGCGGCGCCCCGGTCCTTCCCTGAAAGTTTGGGGGGGATTTGTCAAGCGGGGGCCAAGAAAAAGGGGGGTCCCAAAACGTGTTTTCCCCATGTTAATTTCCCTAGGGCGGTCGACCTCACTTTTAGCCCGAACGGCTCAATGGATTTCCACCAAACTTGGCAAAATTGTAGGGACTGGTAGCCCGATGTGCCTTTGCTATGTCTCAAGATATGTGCTCCAGTGGATTTTGAGTAATTTAGGTTCAAAAAAATATATATATATCTATAAGCGCTCCCCCGTACGCGCACCGGGGCGCTAACCAGCGCGCTACGCGAGTTTGCGCACGGAAAGCTGATTGGCTCTCGGGTGTCTGTCAACATTCCAAACTGTCCAGAGCGGCCGCCATCTTGTGTCTCGGTATGATCGAGACACAAGAGGTGGCAAAAACAAATATGGAAATGACCATAAGGGGGCAGAGTAGACCCCCCCTGATCCCCTAGGTTTGATGTGGGGGCTATAAAAGGGCCCCGCGGGGCAAAAAACAAAATTAATATTTTTTTGATTTGCGCGGGGGGAGCGCCCGGTATGCGCACTGCTGAGTGTACCAGGGAGCGTTCCATGGGGAAAAAAGAATGATAGAGTTTGTAAAAAATGTAGCCTTTTTTTATAATTTGGAGGTAGTTCTTAAAAGAACTGTTTTTTTTCTTCTTTTTGTTGTTTTATATTTTTTTATGTTTTTTGAACATTTTGTACTTTTTTTGGCTTTTATGAACTATTTTATATTTTTGTTGTTATTTTTATGGGGAGAAACAAAAAACAGGGAATTGAAAATGGCTCAACTGGAGCAAAAAAAAATCAGGAAAAAATTAGGGTTTTTTGGGGCAATTGTGGTTGTCACCAGCAAGGAGGATGAACTTTATGCTCTGCTCACCATAGGAGATGGTCTTACCACAAAAAATACATGTGATCCTGAATTCACCAAATCGTGGTTGTATGCAAGGGATCGTCTCCCTTGTATCTGGTCCCGATGGAGAGGGTTGCTTTCTTTCTGAGGTGCTGGTTGAAGATTGGGGAGGGTTACTGGCCAGCATAGTTGTTCGGATGCTTGCGCTGCATGTGCCTAATCATGGTGTTATTACCAAAGGAATATTTTTTGTTAGGGTTCCCCCTTGAAAGTTCAATGCCACAGATTTTGCAAGTCACCTTTGGCGCATTGACTTTTTTCTTGCCCTCTGGGATAGAAAAAAAACTCCCATACAATGTGCTGCCTTGGCCTGTATGGGGTATTGTCTTCTGGCAGCCACCTTCTCCCCTCCTCCTCCTCCTCCTGCTCCTCTTCTTCTTGACCACCAATGTGATGTTGTGGTGGTCCTCTTGGTGGCGGTGGTGGTGGTGCAGATGCTCCAGCTGCTGCTGCTACTGTAGCGATTTTAAAGTACAAAATATTTCTCTTATATCTCCAAACAGGTCTTCCTCAGTCAAAGGACAAAGTCAGAACAAGGAAAAAAGGTGGGGCTTTCAACATTTGAAAAAAAAATTGTCCTGAACCAATGAGAAGTGTTATTTTCAGGTCACATGACCCGGGCTTTCATCATTTGGAAACCAAAATTGTTCTGCACCAATAAAAAGTGTTTTTTTCAAGTCACATAACCCGACGCGCCCCTGGGGGCGCGCCACGGGGCGCGTCGCGTAAGCGCGTCAGATGCTTACGTTGCGCGATCGTATTTCGATCGAGTACTTCCGGGTGCGCTTACGCCATGCTTATCACAATGACGCGGCTACGCGATACGTCACGATGTTTTCGTTCGTAGATATACAATATAGGATTCATTATAAAAAATATTACATTTCACAGGTTTGAGGCCTTATATATAGTTAGGAATTAGCATTTAAAAAACCTATGAAATTCACTGAAAAAACCATAGGTTTCACACCAGTTATAGTTAGGAATTAGCATTTAAAAAACCTATGAAATTCACTGAAAAAACCATAGGTTTCACACCAGTTATAGTTAGCTGGAAATTTTACTGACATAAAACTATTGAAATTCAATGTTATAGTTAGTTGGACTCATTAGAACTTGCGCGCCTGCAATACACTGCTGATGACGTTACATATTACATCACTCATGACATGGTCAGTGACATCACTCATGACATCACTGATGACACCATCCTTGTGACAGAGTGACAGACCTCCTTTCAGTGTAATGTAACCCTTGAAACACATATTCAAAAATAGAAACTAACATTTTCAAAAAAAAGGACATACCCATACCAGTTACAACCAATTCAGTAATTTCACCATCTATATACACATCCACTCATTCACCAAGAGTTCTATATAGTCACTCATACATATACTCACTCATCATATGTAGTGATACACATATACATCCTGTTACACGCCGACAGCCATCCAAAAGTTACTCAAACACATACTCACACATGCAAATAAACTATAGAACATCCATTTATTTGCATATACAACTATACACACACTACCACCTTACTTCTAAGGAAACTTACACATACTTACTCTCTTAAACGATCACTTATAGAAACACATACTTTTTTAAACAGGAACTCCTACAATCTCTCACTCTCACATATACTCACTTATATACATCAATACTCTCATATACTAGATTAAAAAATATGTAGTTACTGATAAAAACACTAGTCAGACAGTCATTCACTCACTAACACACACATATACACACTTATCCACCCATACAGTCCTGCACATATGCTGTCTTCAAAACACATACAAACAGTGAGTCAGTCATTGATGCATCTATGTGCTAAGTAATACCCCCACCAAACCATACAGACACTCATACTGATACTAAAAAACCATCTAATAACCCATACACACACACATGTAGCTACTCACCAACCCATGCAGCCACTTATACACAAAGTGAAACACTGATACATATATTTAAATATTTAAACATTACTCGCAAATATATGTATTCACTAAGATACACTTAATAAGCCAGTTCACCAATCAATATTTTTTTTAAAACATCCATTTACACACTTATTTAAACATTTATTCTTCCATCGACCTTTACAAATACATATATAAAACATATTTATTTTTCAGAAAGACACACATTCACTGGATAGTGTCATCAGTGATGTCATCAGTGATGTCACTGACCATTTATGAGTGATGTAATATGTGACGTCATCAGCAGTGCATTGCAGGCGCGCAAGTTATAGTGAGTCCAACTAACTAAAACGTGGAATTTCAATGGTTTTATGTCAGTAAAATGTCCAGCTAACTATAACTGGTGTGACACCTATGGTTTTTTCAGTGAATATAATATATATATTATGTACAATTCTCTATTTTATACTGGGTTGAGTACCTTTCGTCCAAAAAGGCTCCGGAGGGCTTATTGAAAAATTCTGTTGTGCCATCTTCCTATTCACTTCTTGAACGCTGTCACCTTCACCCATTCAAGTTCAATAAACTAGAATTTTATATTCCTTATCTCGCTTTGTTTTTTTTTTGTTCTTCTTCTTCTCTATATATAATCCTCCTTTTTTTATGTAATAAATTCAATCCATTAATAAAGAAAATTTCCCCTCCCGACTGCCTCACCTGTTGTCCAAATCCTTTCCCATAGTTCCGGTTCCTGTTATGCAAAAACAGTACTTCAGACTGCCACTCGATATACTTTCAACAACATCGTCTTCCTTTTTTTTTATGCTCCCAAAATGGCCGCCACGTAAGGTCAAGGACGTGATGGTGCGTTCCTACCTTACCATGGTGACCTCCTCAACACTTCCTGCGCATGTCTAAAGAGTCAAGGATAGACGTCACCGCTCAGTGCGCAACAGAACTTCCAGGCAGTTTTGAAAGATGCTTCTTGCTTCGATGCAACGGCAAGCATACACAGGTAAAAGCGCTGAGTCTTTTTCACCGAACTCATACATCCAATTACTTGCCTTAGTGTTTACACGCTGCGGTCTACAAATTCATTCCGTATGTGGCAAAATCCAGGAACAACTAAGCAAAAAAAAATGTTCAGCTTTTCCGAATAGAATTAAAATCTTCTACCATCCCAAATCGTCGCCAATCTTGTAGAACTAACCTGACATTCTAGACTCGAGATAGTTAAAGGAATACATACACAATAAACAATACAACAATTACAAATAGTTGTTCTTTATCATTTAGAGACTAGGCCCGGATCTAGAGCACTTTGTTGTTATGCGTGGTTCGATTGCACATCTACCCAGTGAAGTTCCTCTTTTAAAATAGCCTCGGAGGTACACTAGTGACTGAAGACAATTACTGATTACATATCAATGTATCTCTTTTTAATGTAAAATTGGAGAAACGAGGCTGTGTTTTCAGCGTGGATTTCCGTGATCGGTTTCTTATTGTTGGACGTTCTGTTTGTAGATGGGAACGTCGTTGTTCTCTGAAACAAGATGAAGGCTGCGCTGGAGATGGGAAGTCAACTGCCCTGGTGGGAAAGGCTGCAGTTACAGTGTGGGCCAGCCCTCAATTTAAAGTCTAGCAAGCTGGTCTCTTTCTAGGGAAGTGGGTGAGAGTAAAAGGACTTCAATCCATCTAGTACAGACGTAAACTATGGAAAATAAACTGTGCCACCCTCTATTCAATCAAAAATAAAAAAGAGCATATGTAGCAATCTGAAATGCATGCATAACAACGCAGTTCATAGGAGTTTCCACGACAACTTGCGTTAGCAGAATGAAGTTTCTCTAAAAGTGCACCAGTGCGAGTCACAGGTCTTGACTAAATGAAGTTGATTTACATATGCATCAAGAGTCAGGAACACGTTTTACACAATGTAGAGTTGATTTAAATAGGCACCCTGTGAGATAAAGGCTGTTAGGAAAAATATAATTCATTTAAATATGGATACTGCATGAGTCACACGTTTTAAGCAAAATGAATTGATGGATACACACACACTGCAAGAGACAAGTTCTGGGCAACATGAAGTTGATTTAGATTGACACTCAGGGACTCATTTATGGCATTTGGCATAGGGCAGTGCAGCAAGGCAGCTTTCTGCGCTGCCTTAGCCAAAGTGAAAGGGAAGGAATGCAACGTATTTAGGCAATACGGTGCATTTCTGTCCTTTCTGCCTGTGCTGGCTCAATTTTGGCAGCCTTTTGCCAACATATGCACCCTTGCAACATGATGCAAGGGTGACTGTTGTAGGCAGGATTGTTTTTGTGCTGAAAGGAGTACATTTCTGCACAAAAACAATCCTACATAGCAGTTTCCTCCTTCTTTACTCTTCAGAATGCAGTACTCATGGTAAGAGGAAAAAACTAGGAGAAATTAACACATTTCTCCTCATTACGTCTCACCTCAGGAGGCGAGCAGATGTTATGCTTTCATAGGTTTACATCACTTTATAAATGTTGGGCAGCATTACATTCTATTGGTGTTGTATGGAAAAACCCACTGCAACACCCATGGAACGCCTCCCGGGCACAGAGTACAGCAATGCAGCAATTTGCATTGCGTTGCCTCACTGATGATCTATGAAGCCACTCAAAGCCACTCAGGGTAAAAAGTGATACAGGGCTCTCATAAAAAGACCCTCAATGTGAGGCAAACGTTGTTGGCAAAATGAAGTTCATTTAAATAAGCACACAATGTGAGGCGCAAGTTAGCAAAAATGAAGTTGATTTATTTATGGACATATTACTCAGCATGAATTGGGTTGACTGAAATAAGCACCCGGTGCGAGGCACAAGTTTGATGCAAAATTAAGGTGATACATACAGTGTGAGGCACAAGTTGTGATGTAGCATTCATATAAATCATCCTTTTTTTTAATCTCACCACATATTATATGCCATATGTAGCAGTTCACAGAGAACAATCCCTCTGTTCCCCAGGGCAATATAATAGGAAATCCAGCATGAGGGATAGAATGGAAGAGAGGGGTAAAGGAAAAATATGGTGGGGTGAGCTCTTGCACAAAGGCAGATACAGGTAGCAGCTACTAAGAGAGAGATAATCAGACAATTATTATCAGTAGCCCATAATGTGGAAGGGGTAAGGGCTAAGTCCATGATAAAATGGGTCTTCAGGATGTTACATCTGGTGCACAGCATATTACATTACTCACATTTTTCATTCTGATTATATAGATAAAATATGTTTGTTTCCATACAATGTGAATGAGGGCATATATCCTATATAGAATAGAATGTATTCTACAGTTATATGAAACAAGTTTATACATCTCAAACATACATCCAGGGACCACACTTGCTTAGTCAGGTGTTGGAGTAAAGAAAGAATATGAATAAACACCACATTGTAAAAATGAATCTAAACAAGGAATATTAGAGATTAAGTCACCTAGGCGGGACCTGTGCAGTATTTGATCTGGAGATGTGGCACTACTCGAAGGTACACACTGTGGTCAGACTGTTTATCTTGTGGTCATAGACTACGAATCATCTCTTTCCTCAAAGATGAGCACTTGATCTTGCATTCTGTGTATAATTAATTCATAGTTGGCTACACAATTCACTTCAGAGAGTCACTTGTTGAGCATGGAAATGGTGCGTGAGTGCCAGTGATGTTGAATACACATTGTAGCATGAGGGAGCAGCCTCTGTGTTGCTATTGTTGTGTCAGGCAGGATGGCAAGCTTTGCAGACGTTTGAACATGTAGCCACTGGAGGGCAGCAAGGATCTCCAAACCTCAGACCTATATGACGTCTGTCTGGGGAATAACCAGATAATATGTATTATATCGAAATCTGGGATTGTGCATTTGCTGCAGGAATCATCATGAAAAAGGACTATCTTTTTCAGTTTAGCTAGGGTCTAACACCAACCGTTTAATAGTTTAAAATAGGGTAATTTAAGCCTGGCTTCTCTTAATCAAGTGACACCCATATTTCCAATGGCATGAAAGCTTCAACATGTTTCAAAAAGAGCTCTGTCATTAAAGTGCTACGCAAGCCTGTTAACCGCATCCGTGCGGCGCGAATTCCCCGCCCATGCTGACTCCGCCTTGCGCGGGCGGAGTCATGACGGAACGGTTCCGTCATCAGCACAGTTCAACCGACGCTGATGACGGAACCGTTCCGTCATCAGCATCGAAAGGGTTAAGAAACTTCTGTACTTTACTCATTTTGTACTAAATGTCTGTATGAGCAAGAAATCAGATGATCTGTGATTTATAGTTTAGAAAGCTTAATTAAAACAAGAAAAGAGTACATGGTACAAAGTTATAATGAACGGCATAAAAACACACCCAGCGAACATAAATGGAAAACAAGTGCTAAAAAACCTAATGTTCAGGAAGGTGACCCTTTCTGCACATAAAAATCGTTAAAAAAAATCTTTTTGTAACTTCCATGTGTGCTGCATTAAGCAGGACACAAAGAAGTGACAAAGTGGTATTTCAAGATTGTTGATGTGCAGGAAGGGGAACCTTCCTGAACATAAACAATCTCCCCCTGCACGCAGACACTCCTGTGTTGGCGCTTGTAGGAAGGTGGATATTTGACTATGGTTACCCCAGATTTATTGCCTAGTGTTTAGCTGGTTTTCGACTTAGCCTGGGGCCCTGATTAGCAGGATCCCAGGCCAACTATCTGCTCTCTCTTTAAAATGGACTCCATGTACCCTAGGTACATCTCCAATTGGATACTGGGTCACCTTATGAGCCCCTGTACAGTGTACTATAGGTACCAAGGGCATAGGTGCATCCAAGGCCTACCAGGGGCTGTAGCATGTAATATGCCACCCCTGGCAGGCCACCCAAATTGACACAACTGGCTGATCACTCAGCTGGGGCAAGGTGGTGTAATCACCCCTTGCTTAGATATAGTATACCTATGTCTAAACCTATATCTGGACACATATGCACCTATAAGTCACTCCTATTGCAGGCCTTAACAATCCTGGAGGCAGAGTGCTTGGTTTTATGTGAGATGGTGCTCTAGCATGAGCTGAGCCTGTCTGAAGCTTTCGAAACCATGTCCTTACAGCTGGTCTAGGATATTGCCATACCATATACTCTTAAGTGCATTATGAACCTCGCGGTTCAATGCTATCTTTGGTTTGGCTTTATCAAAACATGTCATGTAAGGTGTCATACGCTTTGGAATACTACCCCCTCGCCAGTCCTGGCAACAGGGGGTAGCCTTCCACCCTTCTAGAGGGAGAAGACATGTTACTGTCCTTAAACATGGTTAAATCTAACCAGAGCATCAGCATCACAAAATGGATGCTGCTGCCACAGACACAAGTCTGGCCTCCTGCTGCTGACCGAAACTCTGGCAGGGGAGGCCTGGGCAAAAGGTTTCCTGTCACAGGGAGGTGTTACACCACCCCAGACAGGAGATAGTGGATTGGGGCAGGGAGGGCTGAATGAAACTAGACACTGCCTGGGGCACACAAGGTGTCCCATGCAAAGTCCAGTTCAAACCGGTGCTGTCGCACTCCAGCTCCAGCTCTGGTGCGCAACTGGACAAAGGGAAAGGGGTGTAACCAGCCCTTTCCTGGGTCCCACCCATAGGAGGGACCTAGCAGGAGATCCAGCCCTTGATTTGGAATAAAGGTAGAAGCTGTGCCCATAGACATTAGATCATCCTGACTGAAACTTTGATGCAAAACTCTGGACCCTTCGACATCCTACTCAAAGTGGAAGATGGAAGAATCTCCCTTGTGGTCAAGGAGTGACCACCCTGTACAAGCAGGCACCATCAGCGCTCAAAGGTTTTCTTTGCCGTTGCTCCCGCCGGAGCTTGAACAACAGAGACCAACAAGACCTAGACTCCTAGACTTCAAACAGCCCGATCCACAGTCCCAGCAAAGCTGAGACCCGTGGAGGCGGCGTGAGACGTGGGACCGGCCATCTTGGAAAGCCAGAAAAGTGCTTCCTGTGCTGCACCCGAGGCACCCTCGAAGCTGTGCATTGGGAATTAAGAAGCCTTAGCCCTGATCAGCTTTTGTACCAACGATCACCTCTCCACATTCATCGAGTGCTGCGTGGGGCCCTTTTGCATTTTTCCTGCTCGATGCGTTGTCCAGTCACTTGCCCATTTGCCAGTGGCCTCTGTGACGATGATCCTTCAAATTTACACTGCTGGTCTGGTTGCTCCAGACTGGCCCTCGCTCCCCTGAAAAGGAGCAGCCGATCTGACCTTACTGGTCCGATCCAGAAGCCATCTCCGAATCCTTCATGGGTTGCATTTGCCAAGGCCTGTTGACTCTGATTCAAGAACCGACACCGCCAACAGTGAGAACCTTTGTGGGACAGTCTGTGTCCACCTCCTAGTTGTTGTCGATCCATCCTGGTCCACGTGGCAGCAAAGACAAACTTCACAACATCACCTGATCGCAAACCGACATCTTCAGATCCTGGTTCCATCCTGGTCACTGGCTAGTGACCCAGACTCTGTCCCCTCTGCTTTCAGGTACTCTACATCTTCGATCCACCCTTGGATCCAACCGGACCCTTCTCTCCTGGTCGCCTACAGCATCTTTTCCTCCAGGCTCCATAGAACTCCACGACGAAACACGACGCACTTTGACACCTATGCACCCGCTTCCTGTGGGTGAGGTAACGAGAGTACTCCGGTGCTCCTGTAGTGGTTTACACCTCTAGTGTCCTAGTTTTAAGTGGTTAAGTTCTAGTCCAGTCGGAAGTCTCCTAAATCAGTAACTTTCTTACTTTTACGCACCATTGACTTCTATTGGTGCACACAGTTGCCTATAGACACTGCACCCATATCCTGTGGGCCTCCCCCGACCTAACCTTCATTAGTCCAGTGTAGCCCCAGTGATTCTCAAGGCCCTAAGCCTTACCATTGTTCGTGACGTGGTTCTTATACCACTATTTTAGTATATGGTTTGAGTGGCCACCCGGCCTATCCATATTTGTGCAACTTTTGTATGTTATATGAAGTTCTTTGTTTAACGCTTGTGCTTATGTCCCCATAAAGAGTACAGGGGATTATTCTAGTAATAAATACATATATTTTATAATATATAACTTGTGCGGTGTCCTTTCATTTGATGTTAAAAGAATTGCATATGGTAAAACAGCTGGCTTCACATGCCCTCTTGAGTTTAGCCTAAGACTGCTTTTGTCCATGCTACCCCAAGGATAGCTAGTGTATAAGGTTGACTTACAACCAATCACCATAAGGGTCATTCGGACTGGTGCAAGGTGCTCACTAGAATAGTGATCATCATATACCAGGCCAACTTCTCACAGCGCTACACTGCTAAATGTAGCTTCAGCACAGGGTGAATCGCAAGGCTGCACCATATTCATGTGGGGAGCTTGCTGGGGCTGCTGCTGTCCTGGGTGCTCCACTATGGCCCCAATTATGTGCATGGTGGGTGGCCTGGGTGGGCACCAGGGCACCCACCTATTATAAAGACAGCCATTATAGGCTGAAGGAGGGTGAGCCACGACTCATAGTATATTGAAGGTCGTGCATAAAAAATAAACAAATTATAACTGGTGGTGCGTAAATTATAAATTTGAGTTGTAACTATAACTTTTGAATTTCTAATGTTTGTATAGTGTAAGCAGGGGTTGATAGAATTAATAAATGCAGTTTTCCTAACTATAACTTATCCTGAACCTTTGGTTTTTTCACTGAATTTAAATTGTTTTTATTTTTTTATTAAAAATGTCTTTCAGTGTGGAGTATAGTGAAGAACTTTGTTGTACAGTTTTGTGTCATAGAGTACAGTGTTGAAGAGCGGAAGAGCGGAGTGAAGTGCTGTTGTGTATAGCAGAGTATAGTGTCATACAGTGAAGTGTGGTGGTGTGTCGTATAGTGGAGCAGAGTACCATAGATTGGAGTGGCTTGTTGTACTGTGGAGTGGCATGTCGTAAAGTACGTAATGTGTCATTGACAACAGTGTCATGGAGTGGAATGTTGTGGAGTGGAGCATCATTGAGTATAGTGTTGTACAGTGGTATATACTGATGAACGCGATACTGATGATCACAAACTCACTAGATACGATCCTCCCTCTTCGCAGATCCTCCTCAAAGAGAATGCAGAAATCAGCCCCCTGGTTCTCCGACTCGCTAAGAGAGCTAAAACGCCTTTGTAGGCAACGAGAGAGAGCCTGGCAAATAGACTTTCTCCCGAAAAAAAGGCATCCTACAAAGAGGCGATTAAAGCCTACAGAGAAGGGGTCAGGACGGCCCAGGCAACTTACTACTCTGACAAAATCCTGGAAGCTAAATCAAAGCCCAAGGAAATCTTCCACATAATAAAACAATGCACCAGTGCCATCACTGCCCCCCCCGATCAAGACTCAGGACCAATGCAATGAGCTGGCGGAATTCTTTCATAATAAGGTGTTGAAAATCTACTCTACCTTCCCAACAATAGCCTCAACCCCGGATGCGCCTGATTTACCACCCCCTAGAACCCCCCTCTCCCCAGACCAGCCAACTCTTGACCACTTCCCCCTTCTGGACCTTGACACCCTTGGCAAAGTGGCACGCCAAGTTAAGTCGGGCTCTCCACGTGACCCAGCTCCTCCAGATGTCCTGATGCAGGCAGGCGAAGCTACCTTGCCTGTAATCTTGGAACTTCTAAACTCGTCAATCTCCGCATGCTCAGTCCCCATAGCTTGGAAGCAAGCCATGGTGCGGGCGCTGTTGAAAAAACCCAACCTGGACCCTGATGATCACTCCAGCTACCGCCCCATCTCACTCCTCCCTTGGGCTAGCAAGGTGCTGGAGAAATATATAAACGCCCAGTTGGTCCAGCTCCTAGAGAACCACTCCCTATTACATACGTCCCAGACAGGCTTCAGACCAAAGCATGGGACTGAAACCGCCTTATTAGCAGTCACCGAAGAATCTCGAAGGATACTGGATCAGGGAGGATCAGTGGCAGTGATCCTCCTTGATCTAAGTGCCGCCTTCGATACGGTCAGCTATGCCACCTTGCTGAACCGTCTCTATGACATCGGAGTTTCGGGTGATGCATTAAGGTGGTTCAACTCCTTCCTGTCCGATAGATCTTTTCAGATCTTCGACGGCGATACTATGTCATCCAGCAAACCTCTCAGCTGCGGAGTACCGCAGGGCTCTTCCCTGAGCCCTGTGCTATTTAATGTATACATGAAACCACTGGCTGGGGTAGTCGAACCGTACGGCATTAAAATCGTGTCGTACGCCGACGACACTCAGCTAGTGGTTTCACTGGCCCAAGAGAACAACAACAGGCAATCCCCGGTAAGCCTGCTGAAATGTTTAGAGGACGTCAAAGAGTGGATGACCAACTCCTCCCTCAAATTGAATGGAGAAAAAACAGAGCTCATGCTCCTATGACCAGCCCCGCCAGTACCTTTCACTTCCTTGTGGCCCTGCGGTTTGGGCGCCCCCCCACCCCCAAGGAAAGTGTTAAGAGCCTGGGAGTATGGTTAGACAAAATGCTCTCCTTCTCCACTCAGGCTACCAAGTTGTCCGCCACCTGTTTTGGCCTTCTGAGAACCTTGAGGAAGGTCCTCCCACTTCTGCCTCTAGAGGCCAAAAAAGTGGCAGTACAAGGCCTCATCCAGTCCCCCCTGGACTCAAACAATGCTTTATACGTAGGGGCCCCCGAGATGACCCTCCGGAAGCTGCAGGTGTTACAAAACTGCGCTGCACGTACCTTACTTCAGATTCCGCGAACCCAGTCAGCCAAACCTGGACTGAAAAGCCTGCACTGGCTGCCAGTGAGGCAAAGAGTGGCATTTAAGGCGCTGTGTATTGCGCATCGGGCCTTTTGGAAAACGGGATCAGCAATTAATAACAACTTTGTCATCCCCTACCACCCAAACAGGAACCTTCGGTCTACGGAGGCTTTCCTGGCAGTTGTTCCTAGAGTGAAGAGAGCCAGGACCGGGGGTAGGTTGTTCTCGTTGAACACCGCCAAGCTCTGGAATGCCCTCCCCCTCTCACTTCGGTCCAACCCTGACCTGTTCTCATTCCGGAGAAAGCTGAAAACACTACTGTTCGCCAAACCCTCCTAGTCCTATTCTCCCCTGCTCCGCCACATCTCTGCTTCAACTCAGCGCTTGGACGCCCGTGGGCAGCAACCGCGCTTAACAAATTTATTTTCATTTCATTTCATTTCATTTCAATAATGTACAACTTAGTGGCAGAGAGGGAAGCACAGTTCAGTAAAGTGCCACTGTCACATATAATGGAGTGTCTTCAAGAAGAGTGGCAGAGAGTATCATACAGAGTAGTATTGTACAATGGAGTGTCATAGAGTGGTGTGTCTTACTGTTATTTGTGGGTAAGTGTTTTGGGAGGTAAGGCTGTATACAGGGCTTAGTGGTGGGTTAGGGTATGGGTTGCTAAGGTTGTGATTAGTGGTGGCAATGGTATATGGTGGTAAGGATACTTGTAGGGTTTTGGGGAGGGTAAGGGTATTAGGTGGTAAGAGTGTTTTTAGGATTTAAGGGTATTTAGGCTCCCCTATACAACAAAAGTGATTGAGAAGGCCATCAACAAATAACTCACACACCAAAACAGCACTCATCGCGGCCACTGATGATGCTCAAAACATTCTGGACAGAGGAGAAACAGTGGCCCTCATCCTGCTCAACTTCTCCCTGGCCTTCAACACTGTCTCCCACAACACTTTCATCAGAACACTCCAAAAGATTGTCATACAATGATCAGCTCTCAAATTGATCTGTTCCTCCATCGCAGGAAGAACCCAAAGGTTCAAGCTGCCACCCTTAACATCACAGACCAAGAAACTGATATGCTGTGTCCCACAGAGATCATCCTTCAGCCCTACCCTTTTCAACATATACATGACACTGTTAACGAACATCATCCAATCACAAGATATTACCACCTTCTCCTATGCTGATGACACCCAATCCATCCTCTCCCTGCCGGGCAAGACAACCATCACCAGAACCAAGTTCACCAACTGCATGACAATGGCAGCAGACTGGATGCAAACCAACTGTCTGAAGCTCGACTTCGACAAGACTGAAGTACTGGCCTTCATCAACAGGACCTCCCCATAGAATTTCATTCCTTGGCTGTTGGAGCTAGGGCCAACTCCCACACCCACAGACCACGCAAGAAATCTAGGGATCATCCTAGACAACAAGCTTAACATAAAGGCATTAGTCACCGTAGTCTGAACCTCCTGATCTACATCCTACGCATGTTGGGAAAGATCTTCAAATAGTTGCCTCAAAACATCAGCCTGTCACATCAACACACATCTCCAGCAGGCTGGACTATGGCAACACTCTATATATCAGAATCAATCTCCAAACAATTGGCACACTGGACTCCAGACCATCCAGAACACTGCTACAAGACTCATACTCGACCTCCCATGCCACACCCACATCACACTACACCTCAGAAAGCTTCACTGCCTCTCTATTCAGAAGTACAACCAATTCAAAATTCTCACACACACACCCAAAGCGAAACACAACACAGGATCAGAATTGTCAAACAGCTGCATACACTTTCACAAACCCATCAGACACATATGCTCTCCCTCACTCCTATGCACACACACACTACCTGCATCTGCAAAAGAAAACCAGGAGGCCGCTGTTAGAACTGGCTATTTCTGGTAGGCTAAGGCTGACGCCAAAGCCAGGCAGAAACCACCATTCCAGTCAGGGCAAGGGAGTCACACGCCAAGATAACCCCTGCTCACCCCATGGTAGCTTGGCACGAGCAGTAAGGCTAAACTCGGAGGCAATGTGTAAAGCATTTGCGCTAGCACACAACAGCAACAACATATTAGGCACACCACAAAAGGGACTCCACACAAGGTTATTATAAAATAACTTTTGTATTGTAAAAACACATCAGATAGTATCACACAATATACATGGTGCCAACTGGCACGGGCAATATTCACAAGGGATTATGTACAGGACAGGGCCACATGGGCCACTGTCAGAATCAGAAATTGCACTTTTAGAAACAGAATAAGTATAGCACAAGATAACAGTTATAAATCAAGTCCAGTAACTACTGGGAACAGGTACCAGGACCTCACTAGGACCACCTGTACTAAAAGAACAACTACCTAAGAATAAAATACATTTAGGGGTATAAACAATACTGATGAATAATGTACAACTTAGTGGCAGAGAGGGGAGCACAGTTCAGTAAAGTGTCACTGTCACATATAATGGAGTGTCTTCAAGAAGAGTGGCAGAGAGTATCATACAGAGTAGTATTGTACAATGGAGTGTCATAGAGTGGTGTGTCTTACTGTTATTTCTGGGTAAGTGTATTGGGAGGTAAGGCTGTATACAGGGCTTAGTGGTGGGTTAGGGTATGGGTTGCTAAGGTTGTGATTAGTGGTGGCAAGCGTATATGGTGTTAAGGATACTTGTAGGGTTTTGGGGAGGGTAAGGGTATTAGGTGGTAAGGGTGTTTTTAGGATTTAAGGGTGGTTAGGCTCCCCTTTACAACAAAGGTGATTGAGAAGGCCATCAACAAATAACTCACACACCAAAACAGCACTCATCGCGGCCACTGATGATACTCAAACTATTCTGGACAGAGGAGAAACAGTGGCCCTCATCCTGCTCAACTTCTCCCTGGCCTTCAACACTGTCTCCCACAACACTTTCATCAGAACACTCCAAAAGATTGTAATACAATGATCAGCTCTCAAATTGATCTGTTCCTCCATCGCAGGAAGAACCCAAAGGTTCAAGCTGCCACCCTTCACATCACAGACCAAGAAACTGATATGCTGTGTCCCACAGAGATCATCCTTCAGCCCTACCCTTTTCAACATATACATGACACTGTTAGCCAACATCATCCAATCACAAGATATTACCACCCTCTCCTATGCTGATGACACCCAATCCATCCTCTCCCTGCCGGGCAAGACAACCATCACCAGAACCAAGTTCACCAACTGCATGACCATGGCAGCAGACTGGATGCAAACCAACTGGCTGAAGCTCGACTTCGACAAGACTGAAGTACTGGCCTTCATCAACAGGACCTCCCCATAGAATTTCATTCCTTGGCTGTTGGAGCTAGGGCCAACTCCCACACCCACAGACCACGCAAGAAATCTAGGGATCATCCTAGACAACAAGCTTAACATAAAGGCATTAGTCACCGTAGTCTGAACCTCCTGATCTACATCCTACGCATGTTGGGAAAGATCTTCAAATAGTTGCCTCAAAACATCAGCCTGTCACATCAACACACATCTCCAGCAGGCTGGACTATGGCAACACTCTATATATCAGAATCAATCTCCAAAGAATTGGCACACTGGACTCCAGACCATCCAGAACACTGCTACAAGACTCATACTCGACCTCCCATGCCACACCCACATCACACTACACCTCTGAAAGCTTCACTGCCTCTCTATTCAGAAGTACAGCCAATTCAAAATTCTCACACACACACCCAAAGCGAAACACAACACAGGATCAGAATTGTCAAACAGCTGCATACACTTTCACCAACCCATCAGACACATATGCTCTCCCTCACTCCTATGCACACACACACTACCTGCATCTGCAAAAGAAAACCAGGAGGCCGCTGTTAGAACTGGCTATTTCTGGTAGGCTAAGGCTGACGCCAAAGCCAGGCAGAAACCACCATTCCAGTCAGGGCAAGGGAGTCACACGCCAAGATAACCCCTGCTCACCCCATGGTAGCTTGGCACGAGCAGTAAGGCTAAACTCGGAGGCAATGTGGAAAGCATTTGCGCTAGCACACAACAGCAATAACATATTAGGCACACCACAAAAGGGACTCCACACAAGGTTATTATAAAAAAACTTTTGTATTGTAAAAACACATCAGATAGTATCACACAATATACATGGTGCCAACTGGCACGGGCAATATTCACAAGGGATTATGTACAGGACAGGGCCACATGGGCCACTGTCAGAATCAAAAATTGCACTTTTAGAAACAGAATAAGTATAGCACAAGATAACAGTTATAAATCAGGTCCAGTAACTACTGGGAACAGGTACCAGGACCTCACTAGGACCACCTGTACTAAAAGAACAACCACCTAAGAATAAAATACATTTAGGGGTATAAACAATACTGATGAATAATGTACAACTTAGTGGCAGAGAGGGGAGCACAGTTCAGTAAAGTGTCACTGTCACATATAATGGAGTGTCTTCAAGAAGAGTGGCAGAGAGTATCATACAGAGTAGTATTGTACAATGGAGTGTCATAGAGTGGTGTGTCTTACTGTTATTTCTGGGTAAGTGTATTGGGAGGTAAGGCTGTATACAGGGCTTAGTGGTGGGTTAGGGTATGGGTTGCTAAGGTTGTGATTAGTGGTGGCAAGGGTATATGGTGTTAAGGATACTTGTAGGGTTTTGGGGAGGGTAAGGGTATTAGGTGGTAAGGGTGTTTTTAGGATTTAAGGGTGGTTAGGCTCCCCTATACAACAAAGGTGATTGAGAAGGCCATCAACAAATAACTCACACACCAAAACAGCACTCATCGCGGCCACTGATGATACTCAAACTATTCTGGACAGAGGAGAAACAGTGGCCCTCATCCTGCTCAACTTCTCCCTGGCCTTCAACACTGTCTCCCACAACACTTTCATCAGAACACTCCAAAAGATTGTCATACAATGATCAGCTCTCAAATTGATCTGTTCCTCCATCGCAGGAAGAACCCAAAGGTTCAAGCTGCCACCCTTCACATCACAGACCAAGAAACTGATATGCTGTGTCCCACAGAGATCATCCTTCAGCCCTACCCTTTTCAACATATACATGACACTGTTAGCCAACATCATCCAATCACAAGATATTACCACCTTCTCCTATGCTGATGACACCCAATCCATTCTCTCCCTGCCGGGCAAGACAACCATCACCAGAACCAAGTTCACCAACTGCATGACCATGGCAAAAGACTGGATGCAAACCAACTGGCTGAAGCTCGACTTCGACAAGACTGAAGTACTGGCCTTCATCAACAGGACCTCCCCATAGAATTTCATTCCTTGGCTGTTGGAGCTAGGGCCAACTCCCACACCCACAGACCACGCAAGAAATCTAGGGATCATCCTAGACAACAAGCTTAACATAAAGGCATTAGTCACCGTAGTCTGAACCTCCTGATCTACATCCTACGCATGTTGGGAAAGATCTTCAAATAGTTGCCTCAGAACATCAGCCTGTCACATCAACACTCATCTCCAGCAGGCTGGACTATGGCAACACTCTATATATCAGAATCAATCTCCAAACAATTGGCACACTGGACTCCAGACCATCCAGAACACTGCTACAAGACTCATACTCGACCTCCCATGCCACACCCACATCACACTACACCTCAGAAAGCTTCACTGCCTCTCTATTCAGAAGTACAGCCAATTCAAAATTCCCCCACACACACCCAAAGCGAAACACAACACAGGATCAGAATTGTCAAACAGCTGTATACACTTTCACCAACCCATCAGACACATGTGCTCTCCCTCACTCCTATGCACACACACACTACCTGCAACTGCAAAAGAAAACCAGGAGGCCGCTGTTAGAACTGGCTATTTCTGGTAGGCTAAGGCTGATGCCAAAGCCAGGCAGAAACCACCATTCTAGTCAGGGCAAGGGAGTCACACGCCAAGATAACCCCTGCTCACCCCCTGGTAGCTTGGCACAAGCAGTAAGGCTAAATTCGGAGGCAATGTGTAAAGCATTTGCGCTAGCACACAACAGCAACAACATATTAGGCACACCACAAAAGGACTCCACACAAGGTTATTATAAAATAACATTTGTATTGTAAAAACACATCAGATAGTATCACACAATATACATGGTGCCAACTGGCACGGGCAATATTCACAAGGGATTATGTACAGGACAGGGCCACATAGGCCACTGTCAGAATCAGAAATAGCATTTTTAGAAACAGAATAAGTATAGCACAAGATAACAGTTATAAATCACGTCCAGTAACTACTGGGAACAGGTACCAGGACCTCACTAGGACCACCTGTACTAAAAGAACAACCACCTAAGAATAAAATACATTTAGGGGTATAAACAAGAAAACATTACCCATGATGCATGAAACACATTCAGAGGAGTAGTAAAGGAAAAACACATGATGCCTAAAAACATTCAGAGGTGTACGGACAACCACCTAAGTATCACACAGCGTTTAGGGGTCTAGGAAAAAACACATTACCCATGATGCATAAATATACATTCAGAGAAGTAGTAAAGAGAAACACATGATGCATAAACCTACACATTCAGCGGTGTTAAGAACAAAGCACATGATGCAATAAAATACATTCAGAGGTCCAGTGCAAGCAGACACATGAGGCCTAAAACATTCAGAGGTGCAGCGCAGGGAAAAGGAAGACACATGATGCCTAAAAACATTCAGAGGTGCCAGAACAATACAATAGCGCAAAAATCACATGATGCCTAAAAACATTCAGAGGTGCAGGAATAACACATGATGCAAGAAAACACATTCAGAGGTGCAATAACCATACAATTGCGCAAAACTTACATAAGCCACCACCTGTGGCAGTCCCTAGGCCAACTGGCCTTGATGGGGCTAAGACGCCCTGTGTCCAAAAGTCAGGGCGCACTGCCAGGCAGCGCCAGTCAAAGGGTGCGCCACTGGCGCAAAACCTAAACGTTGCAGGTGCCCACTACTTGCTGGGCACCTGAGAAACAATCACAAGGGCCTAAACGTTGCAGCTGGCACTAAGTGCTGCGCAGCTGTAGCAGGCCTGGCACCACTGTGCCACCTCTGTCCCACACAGGGACTCTCTCCCCAATTGCGCCTAAATGGTGCAGCTGCCCACTAATTGCTGGGTAGCTGGAGAACAAAACTGCGACAGGGCTCTCACTAGCCCTTCAAGCAAATGGCGCCCACTGCTGGAGCCACACAGGCTCTGACGCCAACATGCCCATCATTGGAGCCCACAGGCTCTACAGATAACATTGCCCCCAGGGAGCACATTGGCTCCTTAACCAATCATGCCCCTCATCCATCAGGCATTGGCACCACTGTCCATGGGGACCCCCACTGGGGCTCTTAAACAAAAATGTGCCCCAACGTTGGAGTCCCTCTTGGCCTCAAGAGAACAGAAATTCCCCTGGGAGCCTTCTAGGCTCTAGGAGCAATGAGGGGTGTCAACAACAGCTGTGGGGGCCCGGGGGTGGGCACCGATCATGTGCCCCGACATCACCCCCTTTGTACAACAAAGCCTGGGCCCCTCTGGGCCCGAATCACTATGGCGGCCGTCAGAGCAGCCCCCCTTCTATGCGGGGCTGCTCGAGAGCGCGACACTGACAGGGTGCCTCGCTCAACTTCCCCCCCAGCCGGCCTTTACTCACCGGCTCTGGGGCGATTTGCAGCTCTCGTCCTTTGGCGGCGGTAGCGCGTGGCGGGGCTCTCCCTCCTCATGGGAGCCCCGCCTTTACAAGGCGCCCGCTTCGCTGTCCGCCCGGTCCCCCATCTCGGGACCGGGACTCAATGTGGAGCCTTCGTGGCTCCAAGGCAGCCCGTCTCCTCTCTCTGCCGCTCAGCTGCCTCTTGCCGCAATCGCGGGGCTCTCTCTCCAACATGGGAGCCCCGCGCCATCAAAACCGCCAGCCTCTTCCAGCCACGTTCTTCCTCATTCCCGGGGCTCCCTCAGCACACGGGAGCCCCGTAAGCACCACTAGCCTTCTTCCCTCGTGCCGCGGCCCCGAGGGCAGGACTTCCGGTCCTTCCCTGGGGGCCGCGCTGGGATTGGCCGGCCGGCCTAGCACTCCCGGGCTGCCGTGGGCAGCGCGGCGGCCCGTTTCAGGCTCGCAGAGGCTGGGGGAGAATTAACCGAGGAGTGGGCTCCCTCGAAGTGTAAAACCATAAACGCTCAGCATACCCCAAAAAGGGCACGAAGGGCAGCCAGGCAGCAGGGTGGGCACCTGCCCTGAAAACGAAAGCGCTCCCAAGCGCTAGAACAAAAATAAAGCGCTCTTCATCGCTAAAGCACAATCCACAGCGCTCCTAGCGCTAGAACAGCAGACAAAGCGCTTCCAGGCGCTTTAGGCTATAATAAGCTCTAGCAAAGGCAAGACAAAGTCCTCAGGAGTCTGCAAGGAGGGGACCATAGGCAAAGGTCCCTAGGGAAAGTCCATCAAGTGTCCAGGGGCTGGGCAGGGCCCAGGGGTTCCCCTGAGCCCAAGCAGCAGCACGCCCCTGGCAGATTCAAGTACGAAACAAGAACAAATTGGAAGGGGACACAGCCTCTTCTTATTCAGGGAAAAGTCTTTGAAGTCTTTGTGCAGGCAGTGTGAGAACCAGCTAGAACTGGTTATAGGGAAGTCCCTTCAGTATCAGGGACAGAGGTGGCAGTCGCCCAGCGGGGGGTGGAGCCAGCATTGTGGTGAGGCAGGCACAGCCCTTCACTATCAGGTGCCCACTCCTCCCACTTCCCTGGCAGCAGATGCTGCCTTTTATCCATGGGCTGACTCAGACAACCTCCTGGGCTCTCCAGCCCCTGTCACCCTCAAACCAGACAGTCAATCCACAAGCAGGCCCAGGCACTCCTGGACCAGGCTCACCAGCTAATCACACGCCAGACACAAATTACACAAATATGCCAACTTCTAAAAGTGGCACTTCTAGACTAGACACAGTCATGCCGCATATACCATCACTCAGCATTCAATCTCACGAGTTCTTTCATACCAAACTCGCCCCAGCACTTCCCACACATCAGGAACTACCATTGGCATTCATATTCCCCATTCATTCCTATGAGAGGGCAGGTCACTCACCACACATACACAGAGAGCTCAAGCACTTTACACTGTACCACAGTGAAAAAGTGCGCAGAGGCCTAAAATCACCACCACCAGGTTCCAGAAACAGGCTAGGAAAAAGCAAAAAGTCTCGGGGTGAACCTGCCAAAAGGGCGGGGTCCAACAGCCGCACATTTGCCTACATTGCAACCAGACATGGAACGACCTCCCTCAACACATCAGATCCTCCTCCGTACTTCTTGAGTTCAGCAAAAAGCATAAGACTTGGCTCTTTATGTAAGAACCTTGGGACCACACAACTACACTTCTTGCCCAAGCACCTGGGTACCCTCTCAGGTGATTAGTGGGCTATACAGATTCAAAATAACATAACATAACATGACTGTAGGCCGCACACCAGTAATGCGGCTGTGCAGGTTTAAACTGAAAATTTGGCCCGTCAATATAATTCCTTTTGACAGGTCTAAAAACCCTTCTTTTAAATATTTATGAGTCACACCTGAGTAAGCCTAACTGCCCATCAAGGTGGGGTGCATGGCATTTAAAATGAGGACATGTAAATGTTACAGTTAAACATGTTTTTACAGTGACTAGCACCTCAAAGTTATTTTCATTGTAGAAGGGTTGTCTGTTCCATAGTAAACCTAATATTAGGATACAATATTAAGGTTAATGAATGTTATATCTGGCTACGTTATGTCTACCTCGACATCCACTGAAACTTCTTTAGAGGTAGTATGATGCTCATCGGGGTCCCACCTCGAGGAAACATCCCTGATGACTCCCAGTGGGCCAGGGCATTGGAGGGACCAAGTGAGGGGGAGAGGTTTTAGGAACCGGAACCTCTGCGAGGGAGATATGCAAAGATTAAATATTTATGTCATTTTTTTAATCTGCTCAAGGACACTCTTACTTAAAATATATATATATATATATATATATATATATATATAATATATATGTATATATATATATTCACTGAAAAAACCATAGGTTATAGACCATATATAGTTAGGAATTTGCATTTACAAAACCTTGAAAATTCACTGAAAAAACCATAGGTTATAGACCATATATAGTTAGGGATTAGCATTTACAAAACCTTATTTTACTCGCACAAAACCATTGAAATTCCATATATAGTTAGTTGCACTAACTATATATCGCGCACCCGCAATCCACTGCTAATGATGTCACATATTACATCATTCATGACATGGTCAGTGACATCACTGATGACATCACTGATGACATCTCAAATGACATCACTGATGACATCACTGATGACAACACCCAGTGACTGTATGTTTCTGTAAAGTTAAAATATGTCTTACATATTGAAGAATGAGTGGATGTATAAGTGTCTGGATGAGGGATTTAGTAGGTGCATGACTGACTGTATGAGAGAATGATTAAATGTGTCTCACTGAGTGCATGGGTTAGTGACTAAACTGTCTTAATTTGTGCATCATTATATATGTTGTTCTGTAAACTGCTGCATGTTTAAATCAGTAGCTATATGAGTAACTATATGGGTTATTGAATGGTTGCCCAAGTATTTGTATGGGAGACTGAGTATGTGTGTGGGTGGCTGGGAGGTGTATGACTCTGTGCATAGATGTGTGAGCAGTTGATTCACTAAATGTATGGGTTCAAAAGTGCATGTGGAAACAGCTGTATGGACAGTTGACTGTGTGCATGAGTGTATTGGTGAGTGAATGGATATCTCAGTGCTACATGTCAAAGTAAGTACATATGTAAAACACAGTCCATGTGAGAGTTGACATATATAAATAACTGAACATAAGAGCCAGTGAATGTGAGAGTGGCTGTATGGATCATTGTGAACTTGTATCAGGGATTTTATAAGAGAGTAAATATGTGTTAGTATATGTTTGAATAAGTAAGGTGTGTATAACTGTATAGTTGAGGAAATGGAGGTGTGATTGATTTTTTGCATGACTGACTAGGTGTGTGAGTAACTCCATGGATAAGTGACAGTCTGTGAGTGTCTGTTTATACTGATTGTATCTAAGGTTATATTAGAGTCTGAAGATGTTCATTGTATTATCACATAAATGATATCATCAGTGATGTGATCAGTAATGTCAAATGAGATGTCAGTGATGTCATCATTGATGTCATTTGAGATGTCATCAGTGATGTCATCAGTGATGTCATTTGAGATGTCATCAGTGATGTCATCAGTGATGTCACTGACCATGTCATGAATGATGTAATATGTGACATCATTAGCAGTGGATTGCGGGTGCGCGATATATAGTTAGTGCAACTAACTATATATGGAATTTCAATGGTTTTGTGCGAGTAAAATAGGGTTTTGTAAATGCTAATCCCTAACTATATATGGTCTATAACCTATGGTTTTTTCAGTGAATTTTCAAGGTTTTGTAAATGCAAATTCCTAACTATATATGGTCTATAACCTATGGTTTTTTCAGTGAATTTCATTGGTTTTTTAAAAGCTAATATCTTTAGCTGTAAAATATATTCTTTATTACGTGACGTATCACGTAGCCCGTGAGACGCCTCATGATGCATCGCATAACCGTGACGTATCGTCTCTGCAGCGCAAACAAAACCCGTAACGTAAGCGCGCCAGAGCACGCTTACAGATATATATATATTTTTTTAACCTTAATTAGACAAAATCCACACGTGCACATATCACAAACGTTCCAAAAACACAATATGTCGGACTCCCGTTACGCTGCCGGTTAGCTGCCCGGTTAACGTACCGAGAAGCACCTCTACCGCGAAAAATCGCAAATATTTTTTCTTTTGCCCCGCGGGGAACTTTAATAGCCCCCTCATCAATCCTAGGGGTTCAGGAGGGGTCTACCTTACCCCTTTCCTTCATTTACACCTTTTTTTTTTCCACCTCTTGTCTCTCGATCCCACCGAGAGACAAGATGGCGGCCGCTCCAGACTGTTTACAATGTTAACAGCCAATCAGCTTCTCCTCAGACTCCCGTTACGCTGCCGGTTAGCTGCCCAGTTAGCTGCCCGGTTCGCGTACCGGGACGGGCCTCTACGGCGAAAAATCGCATTTTCTTTTTTCTTTTGCCCCGCGGCGCACTTTAATATCCCCCTCATCAATCCTAGGGGGTCAGGAGGGGTCTACCTTGCCCCCTTTCCTTCATTTCCCCCTTCGTTTTTCACCACCTCTTGTCTCTCGATCCTACAGAGAGACAAGATGGCAGCCGCTCCGGACTGTTTACAATGTTGACAGCCAATCAGCTACTCCTCAGACTCCCGTTACACTGCCGGTTAGCTGCCCGGTTAGCTGCCCGGTTAGCTGCCCGGTTCGCGTACCAAGACGCGTCTCTACAGCGAAAAAATCGGAATATTTTTTTTTTGCCCCGCGTGGCTCTATAATATCCCCCTCATCAATCCTAGGGGGTCAGAAGGGGTCTACCTTGCCCCCTTTCCTTCATTTCCCCCTTTGTTTTGGCCTCCTCTTGTCTCTCGATCCTACCGAGAGACAAGATGGCGGCCGCTCCGGACTGTTTAGAATGTTGACAGACACCGGAGAGCCAACCAGCTTCGCTTCGCAAAGTTCCGTTACGCGTCAAGTACGCGAACCGGAGCGCTGCCCGGAGCGCTGTCACAGATATATATCTTATTTTGAACGTTAATTTCTCAAAATCCACTGGAGCACATATATTGAGACCTAGCAAAGGCACATCGGGCTAACAGTCCCTACAATTTTGCCAAGTTTCGTGCAAATCCATTCAGCCGTTCGAGCTAAAAGTGAGGCCAACCGCCCTATGGAAAAATGAATGGGAAAAATGCGTTTTGAGACCCCCCCTTTTTTCTCGGCCCCCCCTTGACGAACCCCCCCAAATTTTCAGGGGCTGCTCAGAAACAAAATGTGCCATTTTCCTGAAAATTTCAGCCACTTCCGTCCACAAACGCCAAAGTTATTAGACATAGAATTGTCAAAAATCCCATAGAGAAAAAATCCTACCTGGGCCTCTACGGCGAAAACTCGCATTTTTTTTTTTTTTTTTTTTGCCCCGCGGCGCACTTTAATATCCCCCTCATCAATCCTAGGGGGTCAGGAGGGGTCTACCTTGCCCCCTTTCCTTCATTTCCCCCTTCGTTTTTCACCACCTCTTGTCTCTCGATCCTACAGAGAGACAAGATGGCAGCCGCTCCGGACTGTTTACAATGTTGACAGCCAATCAGCTACTCCTCAGACTCCCGTTACACTGCCGGTTAGCTGCCCGGTTAGCTGCCCGGTTCGCGTACCAAGACGCGTCTCTACAGCGAAAAAATCGGAATATTTTTTTTTTGCCCCGCGTGGCTCTATAATATCCCCCTCATCAATCCTAGGGGGTCAGAAGGGGTCTACCTTGCCCCCTTTCCTTCATTTCCCCCTTTGTTTTGGCCTCCTCTTGTCTCTCGATCCTACCGAGAGACAAGATGGCGGCCGCTCCGGACTGTTTACAATGTTGACAGCCAATCAGCTACTCCTCAGACTCCCGTTACACTGCCGGTTAGCTGCCCGGTTAGCTGCCCGGTTCGCGTACCAAGACGCGTCTCTACGGCGAAAAAATCGGATTTTTTTTTTTTTTTGCCCCGCGTGGCTCTATAATATCCCCCTCATCAATCCTAGGGGGTCAGAAGGGGTCTACCTTGCCCCCTTTCCTTCATTTTCCCCTTTGTTTTGGCCTCCTCTTGTCTCTCGATCCTACCGAGAGACAAGATGGCGGCTGCTCCGGACTGTTTAGAATGTTGACAGACACCGGAGAGCCAATCAGCTTCGCTTCGCAAAGTTCCGTTACGCGTCAAGTACGCGAACCGGAGCGCTGCCCGGAGCTCTGTCACAGATATATATCTTATTTTGAACGTTAATTTCTCAAAATCCACTGGAGCACATATATTGAGACCTAGCAAAGGCACATCGGGCTAACAGTCCCTACAATTTTGCCAAGTTTCGTGCAAATCCATTCAGCCGTTCGAGCTAAAAGTGAGGCCAACCGCCCTATGGAAAAATGAATGGGAAAAACGCGTTTTGGGACCCCCCTTTTTTCTCGGCCCCCCCTTGACGAACCCCCCCCCCCCAAATTTTCAGGGGCTGCTCAGAACCAAAATGTGCCATTTTCCTGAAAATTTCAGCCAATTCCGTCCACAAACGCCAAAGTTATTAGACATAGAATTTTCAAAAATCCCATAGAGAAAAAATCCTAACTATATATACCTACTGGCTATCGCCAGTAGGTAATATATATATATATATCTTTTCTTAGAAAGATAATTTATATAAATTATATAAAGCTCTCTCGCTTGTCTGAATCACCACGTATCTGTTATTCATAAGAAAACCAACAGCATTAATACACATATCCATCCTGCACTTGCTTTTCTGTTACAAATATTAGAAAACAGTTAGTTCTCCTTACGGTTTACATCGTGCACGCAGATTTCTTAGCTGTCATGTTTCTCATCTCAAGGCTTTGATTTTACCGTGTTAAATTTATCAATGACTTTAATGTTCTTTGCTTTCTTTTCATATACTCACTTGGAACAAACTCCACTTTCAGGTAAGTGCACTTTTTATATATTGTCCTGTGCCTTTAATGTTTGTTGGTTACATGACCTTTCCTTTTCTTTTAAATACTTACGTTTATTCTTATTCCAAAAGTGAATTTGTAACAATCATTTTGTTGTTAAATTAAAAGGTCAGTGCGCGGAGTACAGCTTTGTAGCTCAAACAATGTTAGTCTCAAAAACGCACTTTCTGAAACAATGCTCGGTTACTAAGCAATTCGAGTCTTTGATCCCTCTGGAAAGCTTACAAGTAAAAACCTCACTGTTCGGGATGCTTCGGGCAAGAAACGGAAAACAGGGAGATAATGGAAAGAAGGAGAGGGTTGGGCATGGTAAGGAGCAGTGGCACTTGGTGACAGTGAGAAAGTGCTTAATGTAAAAAAAAAAGTGTCAGGGCTCTCGTCAGGAGGCCACGGCAGCTTGCATCACACATTCCTTCTGTAAAGCTATGTAATGACAGTAACATCTTGACTACTAACCCTCACACTCCTACTAGTGTGACATTTCGAACTATTTCAGGCCCCCCTATAAGAATGGCCTGTGGCCACTGCGGGGTAATTTGGGGGTGGCATACGCCCAGTGATGTAAGCAAGTCTTTGAACTCCCCTCCTTGAAATGGTGAGCCATTATCTGTTTTTAGTTCATGTGGTAAGGTAAACAGCACAAAAGTCTTCTCTAGTACCGGTGCAACGTGTGAAAATGAGTCCAATACTTTGACCACTGGGTACTTGGAATAGCTGTCAATAAGTCCCACCATCACTCTCCCATCCGGGAAGCTTCCAAAGTCGAGGCTTACTCGAGACCATGGTGCTGAGGTGGGCTATTCAGTAATTACTGGTGCTGGGGGTTCAGCGGCAGTTTTGAACTAGGGTGTCTACAGCTGTATCTAGCCCTGTAAACCACACCTTTTCTGTCATGCGCAATTTCATTCTCATCGTTCTTTGGTGGCCGTTATGGGGGAGTGTTGTTACTCTTTCTTGGAGACTCAGCGGGATCATGATACAAGAGCCTTGTAGCACGAGGCCTTCTTCTGGGATGCTCAACTCATCTTGCATAAGTATGGGTGAAATTTGCGAATTCGCGGATTTGTGCGAATTTGTGGATTTTTGTATTTTTGCATGTTCGCGGGGTGCTTTGCGTGTTCGCGTGGTTTTTTTCAGCGCGCCGACCGCAAAGTTACCCATGCGGTGTACATGGGCGTGGTTATCTTGTTCGCGTTGCGTATTTCCGTTTCCAGGCGCTAGTTGCATGCTCGCTTTCTGTGCAGGGCGTGATTGCGTGGTCGCGTGCGTTTTTGCGTGCTCATGGGGGGAATATCGTGCAAACTCACCCGCGCGGTCGCAATGGGCGCGGCCATCTTGTTTTCCATTCACTGCTATGGTTCTAGGCATACTTTTTCCATCCTCTTTTAATCTCTGCAATCCTTTGTTTCTTTGAACTTTGTTTTAATTTTTTTTTACTCATTATCTATCTCTTTATTTTTCTACATCTATATTTTGTGTTTTTTTCTACTTTTGGTTACTTAAAACTACTTTTTTTTAACTCTTTTCTTTTATTTACCTTTTCCTTATTCTTTCTTTCCTATTTTATTTTCCTTTCCTGTCCAGGACCATGGCAAAGGGAGAACGGAAGAACATAAAGGGGAAGAGTCCTGCACCCCGTGCCCGGCTCCCTTGCGGGCGCTTAAGGGGGGAGACAGTAGTAGCCCGGGAGATCTTCAGCACGGTGGAGGTGGCCGCACTGATTTTCTACATCCAGTGCCACCTCCCCAAGACAGTCGCGGCAGGCGGCAGGCCCTGTGCCAGGTATGGGCTCCGGGATTGTCGCCAGCTATGGGGGAAGGTGTGCCGGGCCATGTATCGGAAGTCTGAGGTCCGGCGCACCTACAACCAGGCGACGCACCGGTGGTCCGACATCCTGGACCGGGAGCAAGACCTGCTCGACCTGCTTGGAGTTGAGATCCCGGGCCTTGGTGAGTAGTAGTAGCTAGTATTTAATCACTACTTTGTTTTCTCCTGCTCTGTGTTATGATATTGCAATTTGTTTTTTCCGAAGAGCAAGAATGCTGCTGATTACATTGCAGGTAAATTATGTTTCAAAAGCTTCTGTGATTGCAGGTGCTGGCTGTAATGACCTGTCTTCCTGGGTGTGCTGGTTCCATGTTGGAACCTAGAGCTTGGAACCATGTCACACCAATGTTCCTAGTCTTGTAAATTCCATATGTGTCAGTTGCCAGCTGACTGTTGGTTGGGGCTGAATAAATATTACTTGATGAACACATCCTGTGGAAATCCTACTTTATTACACTGGCGACGTTGGAGGATGGGATCCACTTGTGCAGACTAGCCTCAACAACAGGAGAATAGCTGAATGAAAAGAAAAGAACTCACATGACTGCTGTTTCGATGTAGGGAGATTTATCCTCATCCTCAAGGGTCAACCGCTGGATCAGCGAAGGAAACGCGGTGAAGGGACTCAGGAAAGTCGAAAACGCGAAGAAAATCGGCAAAGGTAGTCATTTTCAGTGTTTTTTTGGAAAGCAAATTGGAAAAAACGGAGTGTGAAAGTGACGTCGATTTTCGAGGGCAATCTCCCTAAGAAAATAGACCTTTTGTTTGGAGAAAACTTGGCTGACATCTTTGTATGGGAGCGTTTCCAAAAAGGAAAAAACAAGCGAGATTGACAACAGAAAGTGACTCGATTGTTTGTTGGCGGCCATTTTGAGTTGGGGAAAACGGAAACAAGCTCAACCTGCCAAAGAAACAAGTGCTTCGGTTTTGGGGCGGCCATTTTGGCTTGGTTAAAAAAAAAAAAAGAAGCCCAATTTTCTTTGAAAAAAAGACTGAATGTTGATGAAGGATTAGTGGCGGCCATCTTGGATTGGTTTTTTTTTCCGAATTTCGTTTTTTTGGATTTCGAGAAGACTACAACGTGTGGAGCGGCGGTTTGGCATTGACATTGAAGGAACTCCTATTCTTCTGGTAAAAGAGTACTGTGTGATCTGCTCCACAAAAAAAAAAAAAAACGAGTGAACATGGGAGGAAGAGCAATGTCGGTGGAGCTTGATGGAGAAGAGTAAGTGTCACACACTTGAAGCAGTGACTGGAAAAGAGGATCGGACTCGATTCTTTTAGTCCTACATTGACATCTTGAATCCTGTCAACGGTGATGGGCACACCTTAAAGAGGGAAGGGAGGTGGAACATTCTTTTTAAAGGAACATAAGTGAATAAAATTAGAGTGTGTTAAGTAGTATAGGGGCAGCAAGATGCAAAATGTAACTGCACCCCCTTTCTTTCTAATGGAACCTGGTGAACCCCTTATTAGGTGGAAAAAATGGAAGAAAATTTTCGAAAATTATGCTAGGGTGTGTGGTGCGAATTTGAGTGGTGAGAGGAAACATGCCTTATTGATGCATTGTTTGGGCGGAGAAGGCCAAGAGATTTTAGAGACTCTTCCAGTTATTCCACAAGCAGAACAAAGAGGGTTGAATGAGTATGAGGTATGTGCTAGGCAGTTGGATTTACATTATCTTCCTAAAGTGAGTACCATCATGGAAAGGTATTATTTTGGGTTACGAGAGCAAGGCAAGGAAGAGAGTGTTGAAGAGTACATTACTGCACTAAGAAAGTTGGCATCTAGTTGCAAGTTTGGGGGTTTGGTGGAAGAACGAATTAGGGATCAGTTTGTTTTGAGATGTGTGAGTGATAAAATAAGGGAAGAGTTGTGGCTAAAGGATGAACCTGCTCTAGAAGAGGTAGTAGGTATTGCAAAAAGAGTTGAACACATGTTAAAATGCGTTGGAGAACTGAGCAAGGAGAAAAAGGAAGAAAAGCCAGGTAGTTCCTCAACACAAGAGGTGGTGTGTCAGGCTGTAAAGAGGGATGAAGAGAAAAAGAAAAAAGAAGTGAGCGAGGGTGAAAAGTTGAAAGGGGAGGTTGAAGGTAGTATTTCTAAAACACAGTCAAGTAAAAAATTCACTACACCTTTTCAAGGAACGTGTTATAGATGTGGGAAATATGGGCATATGGCAAATGCGAGAGAGTGTTCTGCCCTCAAGTTCAATTGTAATGTGTGTGGTAGAAAAGGACACATTGGAAGAAATTGCAGAACAAGAGTTGGGAGAGATACGAGGACTGAGACTAGGTTGGTTAGTTTTCAGATTAATGATGGTGTGATAGAACATCCTTCTGATTTTGTGTTAATTGGGGAAGAAAGGGTGTTGATGAAATTTGATTCTTGCTCACATGTTACTTTCATTTCAAACGATGTATTTGAAAATGTGTTTGGTAAAAGAAAATCTTTGTGTAAACCTGATATTAGACCAACAGGTTATCAGGAACATCCCATAAAAATAATGGGTTATTTTTTTGACTGCATTGAATATAAGGGGAGGTATGCTGAAGCAAAAATTTATGTGGTAAACAGAGGTGACAACTTGTTGAGTTGGACTCATCAGGCAAGATTGGGTGTGAGTCTCAATCCTAATGCACATCCAGTTATTCAAGTGCAGGCTGTAGACAATGGTGAGAACAAGTTCGTAAAGAATTTTAAAGAGTTGTTCAGTGAAAAACTAGGATGTATAAAGGGCTACAATCACAACATCAAACTGAAGGTGGGTGCTGTGCCTATTGTTGCTAAAGTAAGGCGTATTCCAATATGTGTGAAGGATGCTGTAGGTAAAGAGATTGAAAGGTTGTTGTCGGCTGGGGTCATACAACCAGTGGAAGCTACTGAATGGCTCGCACCAATTGTGGTCGCGAGGAAGCCCAATAATGAGATTCGGCTGTGTGTTGACCTCCGTGCCTTAAATAAAGAGGTCATAGTTGACAAGTACCCTTTGCCAAACATAGAGGAGTTGGTTTCTTCACTAGATGGGGCATGCTATTTTACCACCTTGGATATGGCTTCGGCCTATCACCAGGTTCGGCTGAAAGAAGAGTGTCAAGAGCTTACTAGTTTTATCACACCAATGGGTGCATTCAAGTTTTTAAGAATGCCCTTTGGTCTGGTCTCGGCAGCCTCGGTATTCCAGAGAATCATGGAAGATCTGTTCAAAGGAATACCGGGAGTAAGATGTTATCAGGACGATGTTCTTATCTCTGGTAAGGACGAACAAGAACATGATGAGAGAGTTTGTCTGGTGTTGAAGAAGATGATAGATGTTGGATTAACTCTGCGTCAGAGCAAGTGCAAGTTTGGAGTAAATGAGCTGGATTATTTGGGCCACCACATTTCAAGGAAGGGCATTTGTCCAAAGAAGGATCTTGTTGAAACAATTGAAAAGTTGAAGGAGCCATGTTCAAAAGAAGAGGTGTCATCATTTTTGGGGATGGCAGAATTCTATAATAAGTTTGTCAGAAATTTCGCTGATAAGACTGTTAATCTTAGGAAAATCATGTGTAAAGGTTCTGTATTCAATTGGTCTGAGGAGTGTAGCAGAGAGTTTGATCAGGTGAAGATGGACCTGAGGAATGCACCAAATTTGCAGGCGTTTGTTCCAGGGGATCCGACGTTTATTGTAACTGATGCTAGCTGTAAGGGTCTGGGTGCTTTGTTGTTACAGGTGAGAAGAGACAAAGAGGTCCTTATAGCTTGTGCTTCGAGGTGCTTGAAGGGGGCGGAGTTGAATTACTCTGTCATAGAGAAAGAGGCGCTGGGTATATATTGGGCTGTGAATAAATTCAGGAAGTTTGTTTGGGGTTCCTTCTTTACCGTAAGATCTGATCACAAGCCGCTAAAAGAGGTCTTTGAAAAGAAGGGGCTAGACTCAATCTCAGCGAGAATTAGAAGATGGGTAATTTCTTTGCAGGAGTTTGTGTTCAAGTTTGAGTATATACCAGGAAAAACTAATGTCTCGGCTGATTGTTTGTCTAGGCTGGTGGATGTTGTAGAGAGTGGTGAGGAAACTTTGGATGATGATTTGGAGGCTCAGTTAAAGGTGTGTGAAGTTACCTTGGGAGCGGTGAAGGAGGATGCGTGGAGAGAAGAGCTGAGTAAGGATGAAGATTTAAAGGAAGTCATTAAGTTGTTGGAAGGTGGAGAGTCTCGTAGATTAAAGAAACCTTGGTCTTTGATTGCTGATGAGTTGGCAGTGGTGGATGGTTTACTCATGAGAGGTACTAGGCTAGTTCCGCCTGCTAATCTTAGGAGTGTTTTGGTGGACATGTCTCATGAGGGGCACTTGGGTATCTCGAAAACGAAAGAACGTATACGAATGGACTTCTGGTGGCCTGGTATTGATTTGTTGGTGGAACGTACCGTTAGGGATTGCTCTTCTTGTCAGGCCAGTGATAAAGTTTTGAGGACAAGATTTTCTCCAATGGTTTGCAGGAGGTTGCCTAGGTCCCCATGGGATGAAATTGCGGTTGATATTGTGGGACCTTTACATGGTGAGCATCAAACTCCATTTATGTTGGTTTTATTGGATTTGTATTCTAGGTGGGTTGAGGTTAGCTTGGTAAGGGAGATTACAAGTGAGTCTGTTATTTCTTTTTTAGAGTCTGTGTTTAAACGGGAGAGTTTCCCGAACTCCATTCTTTCTGACAACGGGCCTCAATTTTGTTCAGGGAAAGTTGAGGAGTATTTCAGTAGGTGTGGCATAATTCACAAGAAGATTTCTTTGTATCATCCTGAGGCAAATGGTGCTTTGGAAAGACTCAACAAAACTTTGAAGGAGAGCATTCAGTTGGCAAGGGTTAACAATTTGGACTGGAGAAAGGAGTTACAGAACAGAATTTCTGCTTATCGTTTCTCTCCCCACTCTACCACAGGAAAAACTCCGTTTGAGCTTTTCAAGGGTAGAGCTCCTAACACTTATTTATGCCCTGCTTGGATGGTTGCAGACAAGGGGGTAAAAAATAATGATCTGGGTGCTTGGAGAGAAAGGGAATTGAGTCTACAAAGGAAAAGGAAAATATATGTAGACAGGAGAAATTCTGCAAAAGATTCCAAATTCATGGTGGGGGAGGTAGTAAAGATTAGGGCTCCTGTGGGCTGTCAAAACTGGTCGAAGTTCTCTGTTCCCAGAACCATTGTGAAAATTTTCAAAAATGCTGTAAAGACGGAGGATGGTCGTATCTGGAACAATAGTCGTGTTTCTCACTTTGGGGGAAAAGAGAAATGTGATGACTTTGTTATTGCTCCTGACCTGAGCTCAAAATATTCTCATAAGAGTGTGAGAGTACGCAGGCCTCCTGTTCACTTGCGTGATTATGTCTAGGTAATTTCTTCATTGTTTTTCCTTTCCGTTTTGTTGCCTATTGCGTTGCTGGACATGTAAACCTGTTTGGTGGTTAAGAGGGAGAAGTGTAATGACCTGTCTTCCTGGGTGTGCTGGTTCCATGTTGGAACCTAGAGCTTGGAACCATGTCACACCAATGTTCCTAGTCTTGTAAATTCCATATGTGTCAGTTGCCAGCTGACTGTTGGTTGGGGCTGAATAAATATTACTTGATGAACACATCCTGTGGAAATCCTACTTTATTACACTGGCCTGCTCACTGGCGGTGCTACTATGCTTACTTGTTTTCAATTTTGTGCTCATTTGGCCTGAGTGATTATGTATGAGTGAGTACTTTACCGAACTGCGTAATGCTAGAAAGACTAGAGACTCAAGTCTAGTCCTTCCTTTGTACTCCTGCTGCCACTAAGAAGAGATAGTGGTGGATTGATAGGTTGAGTATATTATGACTTGTTATTTAGTATTAGGACATTTTTAGTGGTCTGCAATCATGATGACGGACTGTGTCTGTCACGTCGCGTACTGCTGAGTGCTGGCAGTCGTAGTAGAACCTTTTTGTTTTTGGTTTAGTTAGTGATTAACATAACTTTCCAAGTAGACGGTCTGCGAATCCAGCAATACTGTACTATCCTCCTAGTTGACCAGATCAGATAGGTCAATACATGTAGTGCAATTGTTGGTAATTTGTTTCCCTGAGATAATTTTAGATTGCGGTAAAAGAAAAGACATTTTTTTAAAAAACAATCATCCATGTTTGTGTTTATTTCATGATCATGAGCAGCACCTCCCAGGGGCAAGACGACGACAGAGACGATGGCGGAACAAGGTGGGCAGGATCGGTCCTCAGAGGTCTCTTCTGATGGCCCCAGTAAGTTGTTCTGTTGTTAATATATTATACTTCCCTAACTTTTACAGCACCTATTCATTCCACACTGTTTCCTAATTCTATTTTTTACAAAATAGTCTTTCATCTTCTTGTAGACTGTTTCTACATTCTTATCCTGCCTCTACTATCACTCTCTGTGCTACTACTATTTACTATTATTATGAGTCGGTCTGTGTAGGTAGCTAAGCTTGCCCAGTCGGCAAACGGTGTTAAACAAAACTCTGATCCAGCAATAGCTCTAGGTACTGAGTGCAGTCCTCTGGGTTGCCCTTGCTGTCTATTCCAGTCTTCCTAATGTTAGTGCTTTGACAATTCCCAACAACAAAATGTCAATGTCCACCAAGAATAAGCTAGTAGTTGGCTTTTTGATTTGATAGGAGCACATACCATACCGCTAGTGTTTCAGGGACTATTCTGCACATACAAAAGTATGCACAAGAGAAATCGGACATTGTTGATGATAGGTGCAGTTCGACTTTCCACATACCTCAGTCAGAACAGAAGTTAAACCCCCAATCCCCTGACCGACTATCTAGTGTGTCTGACCAATGATTATACGACCCAGAAGAACAGAAGAAGACTACTGAGTCCTGATCTATCAGAGTCACGGAAGCATGCTTGCAAAGTGCAGTAGTGCAACTGCAAACCCTTCCGCTCACTCACTTGTGAACAAAAACCACACAGTGTTTTTTAGTTTTAAAGTTTTATTTTCAAATAACAAATAAAAAATAATTTCTTTATTTTTAATAGCGCAGTATTCCCAGCGAGCAGTGGTGATAGATGACGTTAAAGTTTAAACACCCTTCCCTAGAATATACTTCAACTTAACACATCTAATTATTATAATAACTGTGCAGGAGCCCTCACCTTGTTTGAACTTCAAGTACTGGTGGTGATGAGGAGTAGGTTGTGAAAATTGAATAGCTCTTGTTGGCAGAAGGGCAATGGAATCTTCTGTCTATAATTAGAAAAATGGTGCACGTTAAAAAGCAAGCATTCAACAGTTGTGCCAAAAAGTGTTGCATGTTATGGCTAAGCATATAAAAAGTTAACACCCTCCCCAAAACCATCACTTTTTTTCAGTCCCAAAAATAAAAATTGTTTATGTATTAACATTTTCTTCCATTACGAGATGAAATAAGGGGTGGTGTATGGCATCCAAAAATATGACATGTTTTTTCTAGGCGTCACAACATCGGATGCGGCACCTACCACCACCAGTGCCAGGGCCAGCAGCGCGGAGGCGTCCACTCCAGGGGCTGATGCGGCGGCGCCACAATTGCCACCAGGAGGAGCTGCTGTGGGGGATGGCTCAGCAGCGGCGGACGGTGGTAAGGTATTATACTCCTTACTTATAGACATTTTAGAGTAGGCTCGCAAAGGGGTGTATGATGTACTGTACAGTAGACAGTACATTAGGACAAGTACACTGTACTGTTAAGAACAGTTACTAATTTATAACTACATTTTTGCCAATCACTGAGAAGACAGTCCCTCTTGACTTAGCAATAGCATTAGCGGCGGTAGTTCTCGAGTAAGCAATGGCCCCCTCTATTTGACTTCAACTCAGCTGTGAAACTTTTATCGTGAAGCCAAATCAGATCAGATGAACTTGAGGGATGTGATGAACTAAAAGGGAAAGAAGGGTGTAAGGAAGGACGAGCGAGTCGTAACATTTATGACTGTAAAGAATGATATGTGTTTTTGAATGCATGCAGAGGTGGCTGATAGGAAGGAATCAGATGCATGGCTGCTTGAAGCAAGGACGGTTAGAGGAGAAAGAAAAGATAACTGCCTGTGTGGGTGAATCAGAAAATGCATGTGTGGTGTGCATTGCAATATATCATTTGGGTGAAACTCAAATGCAAGTCAAGTTGTTCCAGTTGAGACATAAGAAGAATGATAGACGTTTACTTTGGAAGCCTGGATGGTATCTTCTTCCTCATAGATAGCAGAGGTGAATGTAGAGCAGACGCTCAGTGGATGAAGAGTGTTACTTTGAACAGCATGTCCGTGCCAGAGTAGCAAAGCAGAGGAAATCCAATTACTAGAAGTTGTGATTGTTCAGAAATACTCCCTTGACTAACAGTACAGTAGTTTACTTTGCAAGCACAGCATATATAGTGTATGTATTGTATAGTTCATAATATATCAAGTCAAGTCCCTTCATACGGCAATTATGGGTACCACACTCACTCCCTATGTTAATAATTTTCGTTCAGCTGTGTCAATCATGGGTGGGCTATAGCTGTTGTTCACTCAATCTATTAAAACAAAGCACCTAAAGTCATCCATCATATAAGCAAAGTTTATGTTATCGGCTGGATCTATTATCAGAAATGAATAATCATCATTTTCCTTTTGTAGTAGTCAAGGTCCAGGGGGGCAGTGCGAAATATAAATTACATTGAGCAGTAGCCCTTGATGTAACCAAGTATGGCCAGTGCCACCCCTATAGAAAAGTAAGAGCTTCGATATCCCCACCTGCATGTACTGCTTAAAGTAATGCGAGTCTGCGTCATCATGGCTTTTGTCTGTTTTTCTTGGGTGCAAGCTGACTGAGCTGGCATTATGCACTCTACCACAAGTTCACGTACAAGTAATTTTTTTTGCAAAACAAGAGAAAAAAAGAAGAAGACTGGTGTACTCTCTGACTCTCTGACTATGTAGTGAGTCCATAGTGCTGCTAGTAGAATTCCTGAAACTCCCACTAACGTTACAGGCCTTCAAAGATGGCGGAAAGATACATGCCAAAATGTTATACTGTGCTTGCAAGTTGCTAGTGTTACTGTGAGACAACTTTCTGTTGAAATATTTTGTGTTAATGTTAAAGAATATTGGTTGCAATATTTTTCTTTCTTTCTTCATATAGATGCTCCACAAAAACTCACCCGGCAGGAGATGGCTGTCTGGGCCAGGGCCCGGAAGCTGGAGGCCATTTGTGCTGAATATCGGCGGCTGGTGGCTCGGGAGCAGGAGGAGGAGGCGGCAACAGCTGCATCCTCCTCCAGTGCCCCTGGGTCCACCAACCAGTAGCCTCCAGTGGTATGGCGCCGTGGTCCGACAGCCTCCCGCCGCTGCCGCGGAGCAGCAAAAAAAACAGCAGCTGCCCCCCAAGAGCCTGGATGGCTCGTCAGGGCCGTCTTCGTCGGAGAGTAGACTACCTAGAGCGCTCGGTTGAGAAGCTGAAGCGCCAGCTCCACGACCTCCGTAAAGAGATGCGGGACCACCTGTCCACAGGACACCGCCGGAAGTGAATGTACCTTGCCCCTTTTTTAAAGACTGTTGGGGGGATGGGAATTGGGCGTTGGGGATTCAGAGGGCCTTTTGAGGGACATTGGTTGGGGTTGGGGGGGCGGGTTGGGTCTTTTGAATAGTTTGTTTTTGTTAGGGGAAATATATTTATTTTACATACTTCAACACAGTGTAAGCGTTCATATTATTTTGTGGGGTGGTGGGCAGGGGTGACTGTACATTTGGTTTCCTCAAACTTACCAGCAAAAATGTACAAAAGTGTCACTAACAGAGTTAGTGAATTCAATTGCCCTACTAGTACTTTACTAGAACTACTGTCAGTCTCTCCTCTCCTCCGAGTCCTAGCCCATTATTCTACCTCCCCAAAATGCTTATCTTACCGGTGATTCATGTTTGAGAATAGAACTAGGCACAGCGCTGGCTGCATGGCAAATGGCGATTTTGGTTGCCCATGAAATCCATTCAGGACAGAAATTCCATTGTTATGGTAGTAGGAGTGGTACCACACTAGCAGTAGCATCATATTAAAAAAAAGGAAATTAGACATTAAGTGGCCTGACAGGAGTATTAGAAGGAACAGTATATTTGTAGCCTAAGCAATGCTGAAGATAAGTATTGCCAAAAAATATTTGCATGGATGATTATGGCTATAACAAGAACAGTGACACAGCAGTGTAACCTTTCTTCACGTGTAGGAGGATGCTGTTGACGATGGATCCAATCGATCATGGGCATGAAATTCAGAATTGATTTGAAAATACTCATTGGTGTTTTTTCAAGCAGAATTACAATATCCTAGGATTCATCTAGCTGCCTTAAAAGTGATTTGAAGAGGTTGCTTGCACCTTATCCTCCCCAGCAAGTGTGTGGAATTATTGTTGTCATTTAGTCAAACCTCAATGAAAACCACACAGCCCGAGGAAGAGGGTTAGGGTTTGAAAATTGGATGGGAATAGGGGTTTTTGGGAAAGTTTTGTGGAGAGAGGAAAACAAACACAGCATGGACAAACAACAAATGAAGAAAAACAAATCTTTGGATACAAATATATCCATAAATCTTTTAAGGGACATAAAGGAAGTGCATGAACTACTGCATGCATGAAGTTGTTTGCTAAATGAATGGTTAGGTTACTGAAAAGTAGTACTTACTACAACTTACTAACTATGAAGAAACAATGTGACTGTACAGGGCTGCCGTAATTACGCAATTTCACTTGTCTGACTGCCCTCAGAGAGAATAAACACTTAGAAAGAACATTACATTAGTTTTAGAAATAGCAAATAAACTTATCAAATAGCTGGAGGGATGAATTTAAAGCAGAGAGCAAACAAACGCACAGAGTCACACGGATAGAAGTTCACAACAATAACATTATTTAAAAGATAAGGAGAAGTGAAGAGGATACTGTAACTGTATGTTGTAGTTGTCCTGTTCAATTTGGGAAGTTGCATGCATCCAGCTATTCCTCTTATTCGCGGTACTCCTCCATTCCATCTGACGCTCTGTCGATCAATCTTGGTGACCAGACACACTGTCCACTGCCTGCCTGGCGCATGCGGAATTGCGGATCGCTAATGGTAAGCCTGAGTTATCGTTTTTCCCATCGCACAGGGTAAAAGCCGGCCTGTAATTGTTGATAGAAAAACAGCAACTGATATTAAAACACCACGGAGAAAAAAATATAGGGTACGGTGTGTAGTGCAATAATAACACTTTCAGTTTCAGAGGCGACAGTATTACTTACAAACATCATTTCTAAAGTGTGTACTCTGAGTCTCCTTTTCAAGGATAGTAATTAGCACGCAGCAGGCCAGGGCCATGCAGACGGTCAAGGAAGGCACCACTGAGTGAATGAAGCAACCTGATGTAGCATACCTCTTTGACACAGACAGACAAAGCATATCTAATTGCATGCAGCAAGCCACATAGCCGCAATTTTACATGAACTGCTGTCTGGTCTCCGGCATAACTACACTACACTGGCTCGACCACTCCATACCATGACTAGACAGACATGTAGTTCTGCTGTAGTTGTTGTTGACTGGTTTACCTGTTTGCCACTCACGAAATGGCCATAGTTCTTCTGTAAACCGACGATGATGATCCATCCATTCCAGTGAGTGACTGTGAAGAAAAAAGATATTAAGTAACTTTGATAATCAAGACTCATCATCATCGTGGTATATTGGCAAACTCAATGTTGTTCATGCAGTCGCAGTCTACACTCACTGTGAGTCCAAGGACATTTTGCATATTAAAAAATGCAACGTAGTGGCCCCTGCAGTAGAAGTAGAATTTGAATTAAACAAGGTAAAAAAACAGAGTAGACTTGAGGTACATTTAGTGTGTAAAAGATTAAATAATAACAGAAGACATATGATGATTCATTTCATGCACAACAAACAGACAGCAATTGCTTTTATCAGAGCCAGACAGCCAGTGCTGTCCTCCGCATGCCATCTCATTATTCATTACCTGTTCCACTTTTTGTCCGCATCTTGTTCTTAAAGTGGAGGCCCACAGGGCAGCCTCTTGTGTCAATTTCAGAAGTAACTGTCAGCAATCAGCATATAGTCAGTAATTCCAGTCCTACTTCTTTTGAGGGGACTCGTCTACGAAGCGACAGTTTCTTCATTCTGCGTAATCCAGCCATCTGCCTTGAGGGAAATGGATAGGGGGAGTCTGGAGGAAGAGGATAGAGGAGCATGACTGAGTTGTGAACTTGTGAACTTTAGGATTGCAGACAGCAGCACCTTCAATAAGTAAATAAGAAGAAGACAGTGCTGCTGATGGATTTGTTGTGATTAGAGTTTTGTTGTGGGAAACGTTGCAAAACAAATAAAGACACACAGGAGTAAAAGTGAATAAGGAGTCAGGACAAAACAAAAAAGAAGTCAGTTTCAGGCCTAGGTGTCAGGGAAGTAGAGCTCGTCCTCAAATTCTGTGAATTGAGATGGGAGTAAGTCAGCTAACAGAGAAGAACTTCCGTCACCTAAGTCACTGTCCTCTTCTTCTTGCGTGGATTCACGTATTTTGTAATCTGGTTTTATGAAGTGCTGATTCATCTTGATCATTGTTAACCTCTCCACATTTTTGGGCGAGAGCCGGGTCCTTTTTGAAGTTACAATGGCACCAGCAGCTCTGAAAACACGTTCAGAAGACACGCTTGCGAATGGGCAAGACAAATAATTTAGAGCCAGCTTGGCGATCAGTGGCCAGTGAGGCCTTTTCCCATACCAATACACCAATGGGTTGTGATCAATTTAGACCTCTGTTGGGTCGTTCAGATAGGCCTGCACCATCCACTCAAGGTAACCCAGGGCTGCTCCACTTTGAGTGCCATCTGTGGCCTTTGCATCAGCACTGGAAAGAGCAAACCCTTGATGAGTTATCCAATCCACTTCCGACAATATTATGGCTAGGCCTGGTGCAGGTGCGGATGATGATACGGTTGCTGGTGTAGGTAACGGCTGTGAGGGAAAGTGACTGCCTTCGGCCACAGAAGTGACCTTAACGCCGGATGGCCTGCTGATTCAGTAGTACTTCAGCCGGTTCCTTCAATTTCCTGCCGCTCTTTTTCAAACCGAGTGGCTGACAGATCCAGCCAATGTTTGTACTTTAAAACATCTGCTTCAGTAAAACGAATGAATGCTTTGCTGGCCACTGCCTTTTTGTACCGTGGATCTAGAATAGTGGCACTAATGTAATGTTGTTCTGTATGTATTTTTTTAAGCCTTTCATTGTCAACTAGGCGGGTTAATAAGCTCTCCGCCAACTGATATGAGTCTTGTTTGTCAGTATCATCTTTGAACGTTGAAGACACCACCTTCAGTTGGTGCTCTAGCATGCGCAACAATGGGATAGCTTTGCCCAAAGTACAGTCTTCCCTGCTGACTTCACACGTGAAGACCTCAAAAGGATGAAGCATGTCTGTCAGGTGTTTAACTAGGTCCCATTCCTCCAGCTCTAGCCTCATGTCTTTCATAGTAGAACCCAGTGCAAAGACATACTCATTGATTACCAAGCACTGCTCAGACAGACGCTCAAGCATGTACAAGGTTGAGTTCCAACGTGTTACCACCTCCTGGATGAGTTCTCTGACTGGCACTCTAAGTTCATGTTAAAGTTTCCTCAGCTGCTTCCGGGCCTTAAAAGAATGGCTGAAATGTGTGCAGATTCTTCGGCAGGTGGTCAGTAACTTGCTGACAGTGTTTTCTTTTTTCAAGAAATCTTGAACAACAATGTTAATACTGTGTGCCAAACACGGCACTCTAAAATAGCCACCATCATTTATGGACTTAACTATATTACTGCTATTATCTGTGGAAACATAACCAATCATGCTCTTTCTTGAATGCAGCCATTTAAAGACCTTGCTGTTAAACTCCTCCAAAATGTTTACTACAGTATGAGATTTCTCCATGGCAAACATGGCTACTGTTGCATGTTTCCGACTAGCTTGAAAAATTGTGGCAGTGTCAACACCTGCAGACATCTTGTCTCTAACCCCTGCAAAAGAGAACCAGTGTGCAGTGAATCACATGTAATCAAGGGCTTGGCAACTGGTCTACATGTCTGTTGTCAGGTGGATAGTGTGAACAGCACTCTTCTGCAAAGCTGACCCAATCACCTCCAGCATATCTTGATGTAGTGCTGGAACCGCAACTCTGGCAAAATAGGACCGGCTAGAAACCTTCCATTTAGGGCAGACTGTTGCCACAAATTGTCGAAAACCCACCCCTTCTACGAAGGAAAAAGGAAGAAGGTCCAGCGCTAACATTTTAGCCAGCATTGCATTATAAAGACCTGCCATTGGGTGGTGGCGTTCCAATGGCGCCTCTGACCAAAACATGCTTTAATGGTGGTCTGGAGCGTTTTCATATGTGATGAGGATGCATGCTTCTTCAACCCAGTTGGGCTCATTGATGTACTTTTTTGCATTGGTGTCTCTACCAGACTACTGTGCCTCCTTGATTTTGTTGGGGTAGAGGAGGATGTGGGCACTACCAATGCAGTGCTGCTGCCAGGGGTTCTGTGTGTACCAGAAAAAAATGTCTCTCTGTTGTTCACCTCCCCCTGCACGATCAGCTCCTCGTCGTCATCAGATGCAATATCAATGTCTACATTTGGATTTGTACTTTTGACTTTCTGGATGTTACTTAGGTGCACCTCCCACTGGATAATGTGGTGTTTTTCTAGATGACCTCTCTGGCCTCCGGTACCATAGTTGGTACAAAGCTTACGCCGACTAACTACTTGTTTACAAATCGAACAAATGACTAGGTTTTCCGCCTTTTTGCTAATACTAAAGAAGTCCCAAACTGGGGACTGGAGATTTCTGGTGGTGGTGGAGGTGATACTTTCAATGCCAGATGAAGTGGAGGATGGGCGTGGCTGAATGTGACTCTGTTGTGCATTTACAGCACCACTACTTGAGGTAATGGAGGTCGAGCTGGATGGAGGTCCCTGCAGGCCCTTCTGACGAGAAAATATGGCAGCTGTAGGTCGTGTTGGTGTCGTAGTTACCTGTGTTGGTGGTGGTACCAGTGCCACGCCGCCCACTTCCCCTCAGCAGCAATTCGGGATAGGGTAAAAATGTCTGTCTGCTGCATGTCCACTGGGGCTGGAATGACGACTGTGATGACTGGGTCGTCATCGTCAGACTGTTCATCAGCAGCAGAATCCAACACTTCTACTGCTTATTCGTCGTCATCACCCATAAGTGAAAGCCTTGCGGGAACCTTCCTTTTAGGCTTAGCTACCTTTGTCGGATCATGGAGTGCCTCCCTCTCAGACTGCATTGGTGAGTTCCAATCAAGATCAAGATCATCAGAAGGAAGGGGGCTTAAAGCAGAACTTGTACTAGCCCTCCTTGACCTTTTTCTTGCTGGGGATCTGGAAGACAATGGATCATCAGGACGAGTGGCTTGCTAGGATGATACCTCTGCTTGAATCTTGATTTCCTGATGTGCCCCTACTTCTGGAGGAACAGGCATTGTGGGCAGTTGTGCCTCTCGATGCGCCTCTGCATGCACCTCTACTTGCACCTCTACTTGCGCCACTACTTGCACCTCTACTTGCGCCTCTACTTGTGCCTCTCCTTGCGCCACTCTTTGTGCCTCTCCTTGCGCCTCTCCGTGCACCTCTCCTTGTTGCACCTGTGGTTGTCGTTGCGGCTGTGGTTGAATACTCGTCAGATGAGTTACACCCTGCGTAGATTGGATGCTAGTTTCTTGCATTGAGTCAACGCCAACATTACTGGTCGATGGTGATTGAGCAATTAAAGTGGCTGCCTCTGCCGCACTCATGGCCTTGGGCCTAACTTGGCGAGGTGGCACTGAGACCAATGAAGCTGAGGTGCTGCTCCCAGCTTCGTCCCCGGTGGACACCGCTGCTGCAGGCGTAGTTTTTTGTTTCCCAAAAAAAAGTGTCTGTCAGCACACCAGTCTCCTTGGGAAATGGCGCCACTTGCTTCTTCTGCTCCTTCTTACTGGCAGTGGCACTGGCAACTTTCTTGGTAGAGGAGCCACGGCAACCTTTCTTTGGGCCCATCTTCTTAAGATGTCAGAAGAACAGCAGGCCGCAGTTGCACGAGTTGCAGAGTTGTCTGTGGCCACATGTGACGTTACGTGACGTTGTGCTGCACACACCGCAGCAGGACTTCTTCCTGACACTGATGATAAACGATGAGGATGATTGATTCGTGGTTCTCTTTGTGCACTTAAAAGCAAAGGAAGCCAGAGGAACATCAGTTAAATAAATGTTGCATATGTCATGCTTCAATTAAAATTTGCAACTAGGCATTTATTATTATTACAACACACCCAAAAACGGAGAGACCAAAAATAAAAATTGCAATTATTTTCCATCAAAAACGGTTGTTTACATTGATAGAAGAGAGACCACACATAGAGAGTTGTTTCATGCACCACTGAGTACCCCTGGGCATAATGGATGAAAGGAGGGCAGACTGGGTGCAGGCCTATGGCACAAAGCACACTGCCTGGCTTCAAAATGGCCCCTTGATCGCCACCCACATGGCCCTTCCATGGAACAGGCCTCAAAATGGCCCCCAAACACATGGCCAGGCCCCAACGCCACCCCCCAAAATTGAAAAACACACAAAAACACCACAATCCAATGCCATCCATGCCCTAAAAGATGTTTAAATTCAAGAGACCCCACAGAAAGACTTGGTCCATGCACCACTGAGTACCCCTGGGCATAATGGATTAAACAAAGCAGGGCAGAATGGGTGCAGGACTATGGCACAAAGCACGCTGCCTGGGTTAGAAATGGACCAGGCCTCAAAATGGCCCTCCACCCACATGGGCAGGCCCCAACACCACCCCCAAAAATATAAAAAATAAAAAAAACACAACAATCCAATGCCATCCATGCCCTAAATGATGTTTAAAATATTCAAGAAACCTCCCACAGAAAACCTTGGTCCATGCACCACTGAGTACCCCTGGGCATATTGGATGAAAATAGGGCAGGCTGGGTGCAGACCTATGGCACAAAGTACACTACCTGGCTTCAAAATGGCCCCTTGACCCCACCCAAATGGCCCTTCCATTGACCAGGCCTCAAAATGTGACCCCCACCCACATGGCCACGCCCCAACACCACCCCCAAAAATCAAACAACACACAAAAAACACCACAATCCATTGCCATCCATGCCCTAAATGATGTTTAAATTCAAGAGACCCCACAGAAAGACTTGGTCCATGCACCACTGGGTACCCCTGGGCATAATGGATGAAAGCAGGGCAGACTGGGTACAGACCTATGGCACAAAGCACACTGCCTGGCTTCAAAATGGTCCCTTGACCCCCACCCACATGGCCTTCCATGGACCAGACCTCAAAATGCCCCCCACCCACATGACCAGGCCCCAACACCACCCCCAAAAATAAAAAAATAAACACACAAAAAACACCAAAATCCAATGCCATCCATGCCCTAAATGATGTTTACATTCAAGAGACCCCACAGAAAGACTTGGTCCATGCACCACTGAGTACCCCTGGGCATAATGGATGAAACAAAGCAGGGCAGACTGGGTGCAGGCCTATGGCACAAAGCACACTGCCTGGCTTCAAAATGGCCCCTTGACCCCAACCCACATGGCTCTCCCTGGACCAGGCCTCAAAATGACCGCCACCCACATGGCCAGGCCCTAACACCACTCCCAAAAATCAATAAAACACACAAAAAACACCACAATCCAAAGCCATCCATGCCCTAAATGATGTTTAAAATATTCAAGAGACCTCCCACAGAAAGCCTTGGTCCATGCACGACTGAGTACCCCTGGGCATAATGGATGAAAGCAGGGCAGACTGGGTGCAGGCCTATGGCACAAAGCACACTGCCTGGCTTCAAAATGACCCCTTGACCCCCACCCACATGGCCCTTCCATGGACCAGGCCTCAAAATGGCCCCCATCCACATGGCCAGGCCACAACACCACCCCCAAAAATCGAAAAACACACAAAAAACACCAAAATCCAATGCCATCCATGCCCTAAATGATGTTTAAATTCAAGCGACCCCACAGAAAGACTTGGTCCATGCACCACTGAGTACCCCTGGGTATAATGGATGAAAGCAGGGAAGACTGGGTGCAGGCCTATGGCACAAAGCGCACTACCTGGCTTCAAAATGGCCCCTTGACCCCCACCCACATGGCCCTTCCATGGACCAGGCCGCAAAATGCCCCCACCCACATGGCCAGGCCCCAACACAACCCCCAAAAACGCACAAAAAACACAGCAATCCAATGCCATCCATGCCCTAAATAATGTTTAAAATATTCAAGAGACCCCACAGAAAACCATGGTCCATGCACCACTGAGTACCCCTGGGCCTACTGGCTAGTGTGGCTTTACACACAACACAAAATTTTAAAAAAAAGTCCACATATAACAGTGAGCTATTCAATTCCATGACATAAATGATGTTTAAGTTCAACAAAACTCACAGAAACAGTTGTATCATGCACCCATGACTAACCCTGGGCCTACTGTATACTGTGCCTACCCACAATATATATTCTTTTAAAGTTGTGAAAAAGTTAAAAAATTGTAGTTGCAGCAACCGCAATGCCCCAAACAAACAACACCAACTTACTTGTAAAATCTCAAATCCAAAAGTAATCCAAAAGTGATCCAAACAAAAAGTCCTCAAATACAAATATCCAGCAGCAGCCACAAAAAGTAATACTTTCGGCTCCAGGTCCAAATGAAAAGTGACCAGGACATGGACAAAGCACTGGGAGGAGCCTGCTGGACAGGCTTAGGAAGTTGGAGACTCTGGGGGCACTTCCTTCCTCCCACCCCCCCAAAAATGGACTCCTTGCACAAAAAAGTGCAGCCAAATGTCAATCTGAGGAGTTATTCTGATCCAAATCATCATTTTTCAGAAGGTTTATGCTGCCTGTGATAGATTTCTTGTTCAGAATTGCAATTTTTGCAAGTTCGGGAAAGCGAGCTGTTCAAATCTCCAGCCGGATGTCAGCTGGGCGGCGCATCTACGTGTTTCTTGCACGGTGCGTGATCGCGGGCCCTTAGGACGTATTTGCGTTCAGCAACTCTCGCAGTGCAAGATGGCGGGTCGCTATGACGTACGCACGGTCGAAAAGTCTCCCGCGATCACGCAGCCAGATCCAAAATAGCACAGCGCTTGCAAACCGGGAGGAAAAACAACTCGGCGACTCAAAATCACGGTAAATCAACGCCGCGCGCGGGAGATTGTATTTTTGAAGCGCGACCAAGCAAAAAAATCCGCCAGCTTGTGAATTGTGAATTTTTTGACAAGTTTGCGCGATTCCCAGACCGCGAAATTGCCAAAAATGCACAAATTCCGCGAGCAGAACGGATTTTCAGCCCACACTTAATCTCGCACTCTCCACAGCTTCCCAAGGTGTGTCTTCTCTGATTCACACCAATTATGTGCGTCCCGTAGGAAGTTGTCCCACGATCCTTTCTGTATTGATTTCATCACTTTGGTTAGGACCGGGTCATCTCTGGTTGCCACATTGATTTCTCCTGTGGAGGGGTTGCGAGGGCAAGCTCCTTGGGATACCATGTCATTGCAGTCTTCTGTCTTAATTTCGCTGTTGGCATCTTCCTTGCTTGGGTCTGGCGGGTGCCGACTTAGGAAGTCTGCAGGATTCCTTGCCCCAAGTCGATACACACGATCCATGTGGTATTGCTGCATCTGTATTGCCCATCTCTTGATTCTCAGTGGCGGGTGTGGGGCTGTGGTTTGAAAGAGCAGGACCAGTGGTTGATGTTCACTGACTACCTGAAAAGGGTGCCTGCTAACTGAGAGGAGGAAATGGTTGCACGTCCATTTAATTGCCAGCACCTCATGTTCAATCTGTGAGTATCTTGCTTCAGTGGCTGTGAGGGACTTCCTCGCGAATGTAAGGGACTCCCACTTGCCTGGCACCACCTCTTGTGTTAGGATAGTCCCAAGGTCTATCGAGCTAGTATCGACTCGTAGCTCTGTGGCATGGGTTGCGTAGAAGTACGGCATCATGGTGTTGCTGAGCAATGCCTCTTTGACTCTCTGGAATGCTTCTTCTTCTTCTTGACTCCATTTCCATGCCTCATCCTTCTTGGTGAGGGCTCGCAGGGGTTCGGCTATGGTGGCCAGGTTGGGTATAAATCACCCGCAATACTTAGCCATCCCCAAGAAACTCCTCACTTTTGATACTGTGGTTGACGCCGCTGCTGTTGTATCGCATGTGACTTTCGTAGGTCCACTTGGATTCCGTCCTGACTAAAGACTTATCCTGAAAAATTGATTGAGTTTTGAAAAAAGGAACACTTGTCTTTATGTAGTGTTATGGGGTGGTCTGATAGCCGCCACAGGGTTGCTCGGAGGTGTCTGTGGTATTTATCGATGGTCGAGGAATGGATCAGTATGTTGTCACTGACATTTAGAACTCCCTGAAGACCAGACAAGACTTTTCGGACAGCATCCTTGAATATTTCAGCAGCCGACATTCCAAAGCTTAACTATTTATATAATTGCAGCCTGATATGAGTTGAGTAGGTCGTTACATATCGACTTTCTTTGGCTAGTTTCAGTTGGTGATACCCCACCCCACGTTCAGATCCAACTTGGAGAACCAACGGTATCCAGTTAAGTTATTATTATTATTATTATTATTATTATTATTATTATTATTAATATTAACCCGTTCAGTGCTGCGAACGTCCAACGGTCGTCGCGTGCACTACCTCACTAGTGCTGCGCACGACCGTTGGACGTCCGGATCCCGTTAGCGCAATCAAACGTCCGCACTGGGGCAGAATTTGCGGCGCGCTTAACGGGTTAAGTAGGCTATGATGTTGTCAACCGTTGGTGTGATGTGTTGCTCTGATTTGGTAGGCGCATATCAGTGAACAGTCTTATTTTACCTGGTTCTTTAGGTTTCTCAGCTAGGACCATAGGCAAGACCCAAGGTGTTGGGCAGGTGACCTTCTCAATCACTCCTTGTTGTGCTAGGTCACAGAGTTTTTATTCTACTAATGGACATAAGTGGAACAGAATGCGCCTAAGGCGGAGTGTCACTGACTGTATCGCTTTGTCAATGTGTAACTTGACGGGCGGTCTCTTCATGCATTTTAGTCCGGTGAAGAGATGCAGAACATTTTGAGTATTTCATCTGTTTGTCACGCCTTGACTGTGCGGGAAAATTTGACTAAGCTGAGGTCTTCTGCAGTGTGGCTTCCTACCAGGATATCGGCTTCTCTATCGACCACATGGAATGTTGTTGTGTTTTCTTGGTCTGTGTATTTTACTCGCATGGTCATTTTGCCCTTCAGAGGAAGTGGTGTTTTACTTTCATATATTGGTATTTTGACATGAGATGGGGTCAGCTGGGGTCTCAGTTGTAGTTGTTTATATTGCTGACTGCCCATCACGTTGACGGACGCACCAGTGTCAATGAGAGCAGTTAAACAGGATCCTGCAATGTCTATGACACATGTGGGTTGCGGGTGTCGCTTGTATTTAGGTCACTGGTGAATGATTTGAGGTAGCGTTCATTTTCCTCATCAGTGAAGGAGTCTTTGAGGTGGTGTTGTTGTCTCTGTTGTCCCCTGGCTAACTTAGAGTTCTCTGGGTCTTCAAGGGAAAGTTGTCCCACCGACTTTGACGGTGGTCTCCTCCCAAGTGCGCCCCTGTTCCGTGGTCCCCCTCAGCATGCGATGGCAAAATGGTTGAGGGTGCCACATTTTGAACACGTTCACCCTTGTGCTGGGCATTCCTCTAAGGAGTGCTCATCTCAGCCGCAGTATCCACATCGTAATCCTGGTGTGGTTTTTGTTGGTTGTCTGCCTCTGGTCCCTCTGCCTTACACTCGGAGAGCGCCTGCTTTCTCAGTTTTAATTGCGATTGGGTTCTCTGGTTGCTGGGTGATAACGATATCCATCGCCATCGCCCTTGGTTCTGATAGGTCATGTGACCATGCCATGATGAGGATGTCTTCCAGTGGGATCTCTTACTTCCTTATTTTGATCATCAGTCATGCACTTGCTGGCTAGTGCTCTCAGTCGTGCATGAAATGCATACATAGACTCCTCCTCCCTTTGGTGGGCTTGACGGAGCTTAAACCTCTCATAGTCAGGATTTAGTTGTGGGCTGCAGCGTGCGTCTAGAGCTCTGATGGGGGCATCATAATCATTATTTGGCAAATGTGCAAACAGCTTGTATATTTCTTCTCCTGCAAAATGAAGCACTAGGAACCTTTTGATGGTGTTGTTATTCTCTCATTCACCGTGAAGTAGTTATTTAGGTGGCTGATCCATACTTTCCACCATGGGGAGGCAGTGGCTTTGTCTATTAGCTCGCTGAAAGAAGGCAGTGCGTTGATTTGAGTGTGCTGTGTGGCCGACTGTATATGCGGGTGGCCAACTTGCTGAGCTTGGGAGGGGCCTGGTGTGGGCCTGCTTGTCCTGCATTGTCCGTCATTCTCCTATGTGTCTGTGCTTTTCCCCCTTGAATGAATTTGTTGATCTCCCTCTTGCAACAACTGGATGTTTCACTGGTGATGTTGGCGGTCACTTGCTAAGCCCAGGTTAAAGATCTGTGTGTGATTCGCTGAATGGTGCTGCTCCCTAGGGCCAGCTGTGTTGGGCCTACAGTGTCTGGTGTTTGTGGGGTGCAATTGCTGGCTATGGGAGCATCTATACTCGTGCTCTGCTGTGCGGGCTTGGCCGCTGTACTTACGCGGTCCTCCGTATGGTGCCAGCGAGTGAAGCAGATATCGGCAGCCTCACCATGCAGCGATTTCTGCACCGAGGGCCAGCTGGGAGGTGTCGGTAATGTTGCAGTGCCGGAGCGGCAGCCGGAGCACTGTCCAAGAAGCGTGGAGGCCGGTGAGACATGCGCGCAGCTATCTCTGCGCTGTTGTTGGGGCGTGCTTGTTATTGTCAGGGTGCGTGGTAATGTCGGGTGGTAACCACCCTCATCACCAGTGTTGCGACGTCAGGGAAAAGGATGTGCTGGCTCAGTGCTGGAGCGCCAAGAAACACAGACCACACAGATTGATGATTAGGGGCTGGAAGACCATGAGTGGACTCTGCCCGTTTATTTATTTCCTATGGCCACGCCTGGCCAGAGGGTGATACATTGTATGCTATTGCTTCCAGGCCAGATCCCCCAGGGCTGCTTTCGCAAGATCTGGATCATTACAGCAGCCAGTGCTTGAAATGGCTAATATCAAATGCATGTGTTTATTGTTGGGGTGTACACAAAACAAAACACAAAAGTCCTCCTCTGAAAGTCGAATGACATTGGGATGAAGATTGCATTTCCCGTTATCCTACCCCCCGAATCTCTATAACACAATATTTACCTCAGTCAGATTTTACTAGTTTATATAAAATATATGTCTGTTCTCTTTCTGATTTCCCTTACCTCTACTTATGCAAGGTATTTTAATGCTACCTCTGATCACTTACCTACAAAGTCCGATTAAATGATCCGTTCGCCTCACAAAAAAAATTACAAAAAAACTCTCACCATGCCATGAGTAGAAATATATGTAAACACATTTGCAAAGAGTTGCAGCTTCCAGCAAATTATTCTTCATTCACATTATCAGTTATTTTTATAAGCAAAAGAAACAAATGATGGACCGAATGCTCAACAATGCAAAATTCACCCCCAGTCACATGGATCTGGGTTTAATCCTTCATTCTTTTGCTCTCCACACCGACCCCATTTCGAACTAGCCATGTGCACATCAGTCTTGGCCCTGTTCCTCATGAGAAGAGTCCACACAGAACTGCCAAGCCAGGTCCTCCCTGGACTGCATCCTGGGACCGGTTTTGGGACATCACTTCTCATCAGCCTTTCATCTAGTGGCGCAGTAAGCATGGGATCAACTTCTGGGCAAACCCTTCCCACTTAGGATGACAAAACCAAAAGAAAGACATGTTGGACAGAATGCTGAGCAATGCAAACATTCACCCCAGTCACAAAGATCTAGTTTTAATCTATTGTTTTTTTGCTCACCATGCTACCCCACTTTGGACCGAGCCATATGCAAAACATTCTTGACCCTGTTCCACATGAGAACAGTCTAGCCCGAACTGCCAAGTTATTTTTATAAACATATTACTATTTAATATTCTGCTTTTACCATTATTCATTGGTATGCTGTAAATTTGGGCATAGGTTCTGTGCTGAAGGAGCAACATGCATGCTTGCCCTTTGTGCTTGGTTTCTCTGCACAAAGTGTATATTTGTTTCTACAGCAAACATCTTTAAAATGTCGGTAACATTTCAAGTTAGAGGAACAAACCTAATCAGGACTGTTTAATGGAAGCTTTCATTCAGGATTAACATGTTGTGCCATGGAGCAAATATTCCACATTGTATGTATTATATTCCATGTAGTTCAGGCATCTTTCCCGCATGACATCCAAAGATGTTCTGCTTTACTAACATCCCATCCTGAAAATAGTGTCAATTTATTAATTGCTGGTATAAAATGCAGTATGAAAGGAACACTAATTAAACAATTTTTGCATAAACTGTACGATTTGCCACCACATTTCCAAAACTCATTTGGGGAAAAGATGCTCAAATGACTTGCGAGTATTTTTAAAACCCTAATAGGATACAACCAATTCAAGTGTGTTTTAGAACACAGCATTTTTATTTACAGATAATCCTTAACACTAGAAGCAGAAATTACACATCCAACCAGGTCTACTGCCACAATGTATTTTAAATTGGTTCCAGCCATTTAGCATGCTAAACGTCATTAAGGGACAGGCCAGCACTCCCTGCATGTTATTAAGTCCTGTTATGTTGAAGGCATTAATTCTGGCCCAGTTTGTAAAATTGTAAAATGTACAATTCAAACACATGCTGTCCAGGTAAATGACCCCCTCTTTTGATAACATAGCCCAGAGCAGTGAAAGGGGGAATGCAATATTTTTGACTTATGACTTATGACTCCATCTATCCCCCTCCAGTGCGGTGTGCCACAGGGCTCCTCGTTGAGCCCTACGTTGTTTAACAATTATATGGCCCCCCTGGAGGATGTGGTGGCCCATTTTGGGATAAAAATTGTCAGCTATGCTGCCGATACCCAGCTGGTGGTTGCATTATCTCAACTGGAGAAGAACCCAGACGCGCTGCGCCTATGCCTGACCAATGTACACACGTGGATGTGTGAATCGTCGCTCAAACTAAACGGTTCCAAGACTGAGATAATGCTGTTAGGGCACAAGACTCCCTCTCTCCCCTTGACCGTTTGGCCCAGCTGCCTGGGGGAGCTCCCCAGCCCCAAGCAGGAGATCAAGAGTTTGGGAATATAGCTTGAGCAAGATCTCTCCTTTAAACCCAGGTGAAGAAAATGGCAGGGATCTGTTTTGGGCTTCTTCGCTCAGCCCACAAAGTCTTGCCCCTCCTCCCATTGCCATCGAGGAGGTTTCTCATCCAGGGGCTAATTATCTCTAGGCTTGATTACTGCAATGCCTTATTCCTCGGTGCCCCGGAAGCCACGCTCAGCAAGCTGCAGCAGGTGCAAAATGCTGCGGCTAGGCTGTTGACTAATGCATCAAGGAGACAATCAGCTAAGCCCGCCTTGGAAGCATTGCATAGGCTCCCGGTGTGAGAGAGGGTCAAGTTTAAGGCTCTCTGAACGGCCCATAAGATCCTCCAAGGGAAAGGACCTCCTTCCTTAAGGAAGTTAGTGGTGCCCTATAAAGCGAATAGAGCTCTTCGCTCTGATCAAAAACCTTTGCTTCAGGTCCCCAGAGTTCATAAAGCCCGCACTGGCGACAGAAGATTTTCGGTGCATACAGCCACCCTCTGGAATTCGCTCCCATTGAAACTGCGCCGCGAGACATGCACTCTTCGTTTTCGGAAGCTTCTGAAAACACATCTCTTCCCATCTTAATACGTTGGATTAGGCTTCGCAACGGGCTGACAGACACCTTGACAAGCACTGGGATGCCCAAGGGTAACCACGCGCTATATAAGACTCAAATCAAATCAAATCAAATCAAATCATGAAGATGACCCCTGCCTTTTGATATTTTAGCCCCCAAAGTTTGGGATTCAGTTGCTCCCCTATGCTGAGTGCTGTAGTAAGTAATTGTTCAATTGAATGTAGCCATTATGATGCAGCTTCTCCTGTCATGGAATGCTGCCATTTGAATGGAAATGTGGTGCTGGTCATTCTCATGGGAGCTGTGGAGATGTGCAGTCAATAAATATAGTGTGTCTCTACTCTCTTGCCTCCAAGTAGTCACTACAAAATTGGCGACAATACTGACTGCAACCCTACCCACGTGTGCAGGTCACATACTTAAGCGTTTCTGGAAACCGCTCTGACATCAACTAGACCGCTGACCATAGTGTTGAAGCGAAAGTGATTTCCTGTGTCTTCACATTCTATGGTGTACACGGGTGCATTAGAAAATGAACACTGCTTGCATGTTCAAATATAACCAGAATACTATGAATATCTCTGGAAAGGTATCTAAGCTTTCGGCGTTCGTCTCTGCTACCGCAACTTATACAGCTGCGGCTGAGCTATCCTACAATTTTTGAAAAGGTGAAGAGGCTTCATGAGCATGGGATTTCAACTTTATGCCATTTGATGAGGATTCAGCAGGGGCGGCTCTACGCTCATGGTAGGGAGCCCCGTTAGAGTGGGTCCGGGCAGAGGCGGAGCGCGGAGGCCAGTGAAGAGGGGGGAGGGTCAGGGTGTTTAGAAGTGGAACAGAGCCGAAGGCCGCCAAATCCCTGCCAGGGGCCGCCACGCAAATATGTATCCATCCTCAGAGGATTATTATATTGATTTTAATTGTCATTGTCATTGAATAGCTTTATTTCGATATATTTATCATATCATAAAAGCATTACAAAAAAAGTGAATAAAATACAATGCAATCTAGCAGTACATTCCTCACAGACAATATACATTATATGTAATCTACAAAACAGTAATAAAATGTCGTAAAAAATAGCATTATTGCCCAAATAGTAAAAACAAGCTAGGGGATTAATCATGCAGAACATATTACTGGAGCAGCAGTTTCTTCATAGATCTAATCCGCCATACCCAGCCCAGGAATTTTACCAGGCAGCAGGCGAACAAAGGGCGAGCATCGAATCGTAATATACGTAGAGCCTCCAGATGTGATCTAGTGCCCAGGCTCCTGCATAATGGTTTCAGCCATCTAGACCTGGGCGCTGCATAAGCAGGACACTCGAACATTAGATGGGCAATAGACTCAACCCTTGATTCACAGAAAGGGCAAAACGGAATGGTTTGCAACGGTGGCTTCCAACTCGATGTTAGCTGCCCTAGAGGTAGAACACCCACCCTAAATTTGAAATACAACGACCTGTCACCCGGATGGATTAAGAATCAGGTCCAGGTAGGGTTCTCTAGAGGGGAGCTCCTTGATTGATAGAAACTCTACAACAGATCTACATAGTTTGGAGTTGCTCGTTCTGTCATTGGCCGCCCATGTCCAATATAATTTCTTGAGCATCTGTTTGGGTGGAGCTGTTCTGTTAACCCAAGCGTCTCCTAAACCCAATTTACAAAGCAGATGCTTGACTTCCCTAAGCCAACCAACCTTGTGCCAGCCGGGTAGTGAAAGGAGTTCTCTTAGGGCATCAGCATAGCTGGACAATTCCGGTACATTCCATATCCGAGCCCATAATAAGAGGGGGCGTAGCCTAGCTTGCTCACTTATTGGGCGTGTACCTGCATCCAGTAAGAGTGGGAGTGTAGGGGTACTGTGTGGTAGTTTCATAAGATCCTTGTGGAAATTGTTTTCGAGGTGAGTTAAGGTGTCGACTCTCTGTACACCCCACAATTCCGCACCATACAGAGCCGCACTCACCGCCCTTGCCCTATAGATGTCTAATATTGCCCCAATGGGTTTGAGGGATGAGGCACGTTGTTCTTTTAGCAGGACCCCTGTAACCCTCTTATGAGACAGAAAGACTTTTTGGTGGTGGGCCTTCCAATTCATGGAGTCACAGAGTCGAATGCCCAAATAATCAAACTCCTTTACCCTTTCAAGTTGGACTGAATCTAGAGTGGGAGGGATTACAGATTTCCTAGGCGGGTTTAGAACGAGGAATTTGGTTTTGCTTATATTGATAGCTAGGCCCTTGGTGTCACAAAAGTCCTTAAAGCTTGAAAGCAACTTTTGGATGCCTGCTGCAGTTTTTGAGATTAGGAGGGTGTCATCTGCGAATAGGAGGGTAGGTATTTTCCTGCCAGCCAGGGAGGGTGCATCTGCTGGATGTTGGAGAAGATGCTCCACCACTCCGTTAACATAAAGTGAGAACAGAGTGGGGGCTAGCACACAACCCTGGCAGACCCCCCTATCTACAGGAATGCAAGATGTTTTTTGCCCCTGGTCACCCCACCTAATCTGTGCAAAGTTGCTTTCATGAAACTTGATAAGCAATCCCAACAAATATGGAGGGATACCCAACCCCTCTAAGACATTCCACAGTTGGTCTCGTGGGACCAGGTCAAAGGCAGTCCGTAAATCTATGAAAACTAGATACAAACTACCCTTGCCCAATACGACCACTTTCCAATACAGCATTAATAGGCGAAATGTCTGTTCGATGGTACCACTTCCGGATCTAAATCCGGCCTGGAAATCTGACAACACCTGATTTTCTTCAGCCCATGTCGGATGTCGACGGAGGGTATGACTCTTTCTGCAATTGGATTGAAACGGCCCTGGACTCCCTTATCCCCTTGGTACGCTCCAAGTGCCGCACTAAGGCTCATAGCCCGTGGTATGATGAGACCTTGGCGTCTCTCAAGAGAGAGTGTAGGCAAGCGGAAAGGCAATGGAGGAAAGCCTATGATCCCGTGCGCAAATCCTGTTACCTTACCGTATCCAAGGCATATCATAGAGCGGTCTGCCGAACGCGGGCTGCATATTATGCGCAGGAGTTCCGGAACAGCCCTAACCCCGCTAAACTTATCTTCAAGGTCCTAAAAGACCTGACGACAAAGAGGGCCTCTGTTGCAGAAATTTGTACAGACTCACATTGTGAGAGTCTGGCCTCTTTCTTTGTCCAAAAGGTGCATACTATCTATCGCACCTTCCCAACTGCCGTGCACCACTCGGACTTAGATGTCGGTCCTAAAGGCAATGCTCCAACTTTGGATATGCTGGCCCCCCTTTCTGAGGAGGGTTTCGATCTACTGAGCCAAAAAATTAAATCTGGCTCCCCAGCAGACCCCCTCATACCGACTCAGTTCAAAAACATGCAGGCAACATGTCGTTCTCCTTTGCTGGCCCTTATTAACACTTCTCTGACCTCAGGGATGGTGCCCACCAAGTGGAAGCAAGCGGTAGTTACCCCCATCCTAAAGAAGCCTACCCTAGATCCGGTAAAACCCGAGAACTATCGCCCCATATCATTGCTGCCGTGGCCTGCTAAAGTCACCGAAGCCCACGTGAATAGGATCCTGGCCGACCATCTCGCCATAGCTAACATCTTGGATCCCACGCAAAATGGATTTCGTGCAGGCCACAGCACGGAGACTGCCTTGTTATACATGGTTGAACATCTGCGCTCCGTGCTGGACACCGGACGAACAGCGGCACTCCTGTTGTTAGATCTGAGTGCCGCCTTCGACACGGTGTCCCACGAGATCCTTTTGCGGAGATTAGCTGATGCTGGGGTTAGGGGTTCGGCTCTAGGATGGTTCCGCTCTTTCCTCACCAACAGATCCTTTCAGGTTGCGATACCACCTGGCAAATCCACCTCTCACTCGCTCACCCTGGGAGTCCCACAGGGTTCATCTTTGAGCCCCAAGCTTTTTAACCTTTATGTGAGCCCGCTGGCTGCGGTAGTCAAACGCTGGGGCCTAACAATGGTGTCCTACGCGGACGACACGCAGCTGGCGGTCACACTAAGTGGGGACTCAGCTGTGGACGCTCACAACTTCTGTGAGGGGCTACGTGCCGTGGCCAATTGGATGAACCTAAACTGCCTCCAATTGAACACAAAGAAGACCGAGGTGATGGTGGTGGGTAAGCAACCTGGATGGTGGAATGACAACTGGTGGCCCCCCGAGCTAGGAACGATTCCTTCTCCTGCCATCGAGATAAAAAATCTCGGGGTATGGCTGGACCCTACATTGAGCTTCATCTGCCAAACTAAGAGGGTGGCTGCCTCCTGTTTCGGCATAATTAGGGGTATCAGGCCGGTGCTTAAATTTTTCGACGCCCCCACTAGACAGCTTGTAGTCCAGGCCGCGATCCTATCCAGGATAGACTATGCCAGTGTCTTACTAGCAGGTACGAACAAGGCAGAACTCATGCGGCTACAACGAGTGCAGAATGCCGCCGCAAGAGCGGTACTAGGATTGCCTCGTCGCTGCTCGGCGTCTAGAGCATTGCAATCGCTTCACTGGTTGCCGGTCGCTCGCCGGATCGAGTTCAAGGTGCTCTGCCTAGCTTTTAAAATTTTGAAAGGTATGGCTCCACCTATCTTGAGTAATTTACTGACCCCATATGTTCCTTCTCGATCATTGAGATCGATGGGTCAGAATCTGGCTGTTGTTCCACGCTTTCTGCTTAGCAGGATGGGTGGCCGCTCCTTCCGGGTAGTGGCGGCCAAATTGTGGAACTCTCTTCCCAGCGAAATTCGAGCCTTGGAAGATCTACTGCTATTCAGACGCGCCATCAAAACTTTTCTTTTTAACTAATTTTTCCTGACTTTGCTGCGTTCTGTGATGTTGTGTTTTCTCTCCTGGCGCCAGGACGCCCCTTTGCTGGGGCAGCTGTGCGCGGTACAAGAACCAATAACATAACAGTGCAAGATCCTGCCTAGGACTACTTTGCCCGCTACCTTTTGGGTGGAGTCAAGCAGACTAATTGGGCGGTAGTTAGCTGGGTCGTCACGGCAGCCTTTCTTAAAAATCGGGACGACCTCAGCACCCCTCCAGGAGTCAGGTAGGCAGCCTCCCAACACAGCCTCATTCAGGAGTGAGGCAATTAGTATGCTCCATACATATGTGTTCTCCCTCAACAGATCGCCTGGGATGCCATCTGGGCCAGCAGCCTTATTAGCAACAAGGCACCTGATTGCCCCTTCTACTTCCTTAACACTGAAGGGGTAATCATTGATTGTGGTGGCAACCGGCAGTCTGGATGGGAGAGCCGTGTTTGATTGTAATTCATCTGTTGGGATGGAGTAAAGCTTAGAAAAATGGGCAAGCCTCCCCTGGGATATTGCAGGTCAGTTGTGCGTCGATGGGCTTGTCCCTGGCTCTCATCAGATCCCAGAACCCCTTAGAGTCCTTTTTAGAGCTCGCCTCCATTAACTCACTCCAGAAGTTGGAATCATGTGCTTCCCTTGCCACAACTAGAGCTTTTTTATATGAATTCCTAGCAAGTCTGATTTTACCTGGGTCTTTGGATTTTACAGCTAGAATGAGTGCCCCTTTGGCGGCCCGACATTCTGGAGAATACCATTTGTCTCTTGCCTTGTGTGCACCTCTCGTTGTTGTCCTTACCCTATTTTGTGGAATTATAAACAGCTCACTTAGGGCCAAGATGGTTTCTGTGAAGGCCGCAAGAACAGCATGTTCGGTGGTTTCCGATGTGTCTAGACGCAACCTCACAGCTGTCAATATGGTCCTTGCTTGGGCCATCCTTCCCTCGTCCGCTGCTACCTTAGCCCATTTTAGCCGCCTACCACAGTTTGAAGGGACAAGCTCATGGGATGATTTCAATGTGAGAGTGGTCTTGACTGAGTTCCTGTCGTGCCACGGGGGGGTAAGGGTTAGAGACAGAGGGTTGTGATCACTGTCGCAGGTCAATACGACTTCCATATCTTGGTGGAACGGCCACAAGTTGTAGTTCAACAAAATGTAGTCTATTCTGGAGAATGTCCCACCCTGTTATAGGTGTGCGCTCCCCTGAGGTCTGACTTTGAACGACCATTGGTTGCTCTGAGGTCGTGTTCCATACAGAGTGAGTTAATATCTATGGCACTCTGCGTCCATTTTTGGATCGGATCTAGCATGGGAATGCCTCTCTTTGCATCATCTTCCCAGGTGTCCAGAATATCCTCGCTGGCCAAGGGCTCGAAGCAGCAATTAAAGTCGCCTGCGAGGACTATGAAGGAGTCGATGTTACAGGATTCAAGTTCCATATTTAATCCTGTTGAGGATAAAGTTGTAGCCCCTCCCCTGGCCCCCCTTAAGTAAAGATTAAACACTTCTACCTTCCTGCCCCCCTGGTACTTTATTGTTATTCTCTGAAGGTCCGGTGATTGAGTAGGTTTGTGACTTATACTTAGACCCAATGCAATGCTGACCCAAATGAGAAGGCCGCCAGAAGGGCGACCTTTGCTGCCCTGGTGTTGGGAGGCAGAAACAAAGTAAGTTGTATAGCCTACCCTGTGCCTAGGTTCCAAGCACCAAGTTTCCTGCAATAGACAAATACCAAAAGGCTCCACGAAGTAATTCCACTCTGGATTGTCACAATTGCGTGCAAGCCCTGCCACGTTCCAACTTAGGATCTTTAGCTGTGTTTTACCTGGGGTATCCTGCCTAGGCGAGGTGACAAGGATAGGGGGATCAGGCTCCAATCCTGACACCGCTGCAACATCTCTGAATAGCACTTGGGGGGGCTCATTCTGGGTTCGAGTAGTTGCCCTGGCTACGATAGGTCGCTTCCCATCGGACAGGGCCATCAGGTGGGGTGACATGAGAGTCATGGGGGGTACGACTAACACATGTACTACTGCATGGGTTCCTAGATTATTTAGGGAGTTCAGCCCCCCTGTATTGGTGGGGCGTGTATCGTTGGTTGTAGGATTGAGGTGAAGTTAATATCGTCTGATTCGGTTGTCAAGAATGAAGAATCAGAGACCCCAAAGAGTAAGGGAGCCTTTTTAGGCGGTGTAAAAACAACTTGCCTTAGGAGTCAATCAACTTCATCAAGACATCCAAACCTGTTCAAGGTTGGCGCCCCAAGCCAGCGTCTAGATGGATCTTGATCTTTGTTAAAGTACCCCCTCCGTGCCTGTTGGTGTACCAGTGTCCAGTCGCCACCCGGGGTATGTGTAGTGCGCGGCGGGTAGAAAAAGGACAGTGGCCTAGGTACAATGGGTGAGCCTTCGCCATCGATGGACCATGAGCAAATATGGTGGGCCGTATATGGATCCTCGAATGTTACCACTATGCAGTCGCCAGGACTGGATTTCCTTGAAGGACCCACCCAGGGAACCCGTCGGATCATTAAGACTCTACTTCTCCGACCATTCGGAATCGGTCTGTTCACGTTGAGCCAGTGCATAATCTTATTCTTCAGGGACCAGTGGTTCTCGTGCTGGTCATTTACGATCTGGGGCACACCCGTCAACACAACCACATAATCGTTGGCCTCTGGAGGAAGATCAATGTAGCCCCCTCGAAAATTGTTCTTATTGCGTGGTCCCTGGGTCGATTGGTGAACAGCTTTGCTCGTATTTGGCCTTAAGGGAGCACCAGCATTGATATTTACAGGAGTTTGGTTGATTCGGTGTTTAGGTGTCCTAGGTGGAAGATCAGGGGTGTTTCGAACAACCCCCTTGGTTCGAGGTTTGGGAACGGGTCGTGTTATAGCAGGTGCTGGAGAAGGAGGTTGTAGGGTCTGTGGGGCTAGGTCTTTCTCTAGGAGACCTTGGTTTTCTAGACCTCTCAAGCCAAGAGTAGCCAAGGCTATAATACTCTTTTCCATCTGTAGCAGATTATTTTCAATGCGTGATAGTCTCAGGTCTAGAGGAGAAAGGATCTTCTTTAAGGTTTCCCAAACTATACCTATAAATTCCCCATCTCTCCCTTCCTGACCCTCAGAATGTAATCCAACTTCCTCTGCACTCATATTAGGGATAATAAATGCAGAGGCTGCACCATCTTTAACTTCCTCTCGGTGTACCTGTGGCACGGTGGCACACCCTCCTGAAGTGTTGGTCACAGGCACACTTCCAGCGTTGAACTGATGTGCCACGGCTATTTTAGCCTTCTTACGAGAGTAAGCGGACCTAGAATTACGTTTCCTTTTATGTAGTTTGCCTTTGGAAGTGGTGCATGCAGGTTTACCAGGTGTTACCAGAGTAGGAGATTTGATAGTAGTATGCTGATCGGGGGTGGCCACTGGTGGATTCTGGGTATCAAACTGGGTTATAGGACACAAAGATAGAGGTAAGGCAAGTGACGCCGGAGTGTAATGGACATCTGCCTGCATGATTACGCAGCGCGGAGTGGCCAGACGCTCCGGAGTTATGGCAGATGCTATATGTCCCAAGGAGGATTTTTTAGAGTTAGCAATGTCCTGGGACAATCTCCTAGCAGCAGCCAAGTCCAAGGAGACACGAGTTTGCAGTTTGGAAATTTCCTTGTCTATAGCTAGATTTGTGCGTGTAATAAAATCATCCATAGGGCCGTTTGTTGGCGGCCCCCCCTTAGCAGCCCTACTACAGGTTGCACGAGTGCACATATCTAGGCAGGGTAGGCGACCCACCAACGCAAAAACGAGCTTTATGAGTAATCCAAGTGGCCGAGCAAAGGGCGATAGGGGATGGCCCAGTCCAGTCCTCTCAGTACTTGAACGGCCTCAAACGGCCCGCTCTTTGCCCGGTCTTCGCCCCGATCTGCGTCCCGCGCTGCGGGAGTTTGAGACTGTGATATAGGGGGCGTGTTAGGAAGGGGGCGGGCCAGCAGGGAGAGCGGACCGGATGCTGGTTACCGGTCTCGCAGGGACTCCTGGTTGTTGGAGTCCCCGCACGCTCGCAGCCCCGCCGAGCCTCATGCCCAGAACCGCCTTGTAATTCTACTCCTTCAGATGACAAAGTCACACGCACACCTGGGCAAAGCGGCACCCGCGGAACGGGTGCGGCGAGATGTGGGATGAATCCGCTTCAAGAACGCCGCCTGGTCAGAAGTGCCTCCGTAGGTAAAGAACTGGTGTCCCAGCAAGGGAAGGTGGAGGGTGCCTTTACTATCCTGCGATGGGCGGGGGGCGGGCCAGCAGGGAGAGCGGACCGGATGCTGGTTACCGGTCTCGCAGGGACTCCTGGTTGTTGGAGTCCCCGCAGGCTCGCAGCCCCGCCGAGCCTCACACCCAGAACCGCCTTGTAATTCTACTCCTTCAGATGACAAAGTCACACGCACACCTGGGCGAGATGTGGGATGAATCCGCTTCAAGAACGCCGCCTGGTCAGAAGTGCCTCCGTAGGTAAGGAACTGGTGTCCTTTTAATATTACCTTAAGGGACTGCACTTTCCGGGATAAAACCCTGTACTGTGTCAAGGGAGCTAAATGATGACAGCCCCTGCGCGCTGGAGAAACAAGAAAATTCCAGCTAAAGCTTCCAAAACTCACTAGCTCGACAAGCGGCGTGAGGGCTTCCAGAATCTCTCGTAAACAGCGTAACCAACGCAACGTGTGTCATATTAAGGATATATATTGGCGTGGGGCCCCTGGGGTTTGGTGGCCCTGTGCAGGTGCACAGCTTGCACATGCCTGAGGCCGCCACTGTATTCAGCATGAAGAGAACCAAAGTTTTGCAGCAGATTTTACTGGGTGGTAACAGTATAGCTTCTGCTGTGTTTTTTTGTGTGGTTGTTTTAGTATATTTAAGAGTATTGTTTTTTTGTTGATATTTTTATTCTTATTGGGGACAGATTTTGTACAATGAATGTTGTTCATTCACTGAGGGTGGTTTTTCCAAGAATATGTTTTTTTTTTTAGGTCATTGTAAGCATTCTATGTCGGTTACAGTATTCAGGCATTTGAACTATAGTTGGTAATTTTACCTATAGTTGTTTGTGTATTCTACTGCACCTGCTTACCGGTTAGTGGGTTAATAACAATATGCAGAGTGCGCAAACTTCCACCATCGTTTTTACAGCTTCATCAACCCCTCTGGTTATGGTACAGGGCCTTTACAAAAAATTTGGATGGCGTGGGCGGAGAGGTACTAGGTTTAGTGCAGAAGATAAAAGCTTCATTTTAGAACACAATTTACAGTTTGAGGGGCAGGCGTTTCTGGAACATTTATCCCCTTTGGAGGCCAATGAAGGTGATGATGAGATGGATGAATATCAAGAGGAAGTAGCAATGTTGGAAAACAGTTTGATATACAAGGCAGTTTAGTAGTGTCTAGATACAAGCGCTTCACAAGGAAACATGAATGAGATATGAGTATTAATTCATATGTGGTGTTGCTGCATATTTTAGCGTCAGAGTGTGACTTTAAAAATGTTACCACTCAATTGATACAAAACCGAATTGCTTAAAATCTAGTCTATTGGAGCAAGATACACCTAATATTTTAGGAGGTGATTTTAATTTAGTTTTTTGATTCGAGCCTTGATCGTACTTCTAGGGCTGTCTCTCTTTCTGTACCTAAATTGAAGAGAGAACTTAAAACTATCATGAAAGAATTTAGTCTCTTAAACGTATGGAGAGTCAAAAACCAGAAAAATAGGGATTACTCATTTTACAGCCACAGGCATAAACATCACTTGCGTATAGATTTCTTCTTAATCGATCAAGGGCTCTTATCTAAAGTCATGACCACTTCCTATGTTCCAGCAATATTATCGGACCACTCAGTAGTAACCCTGTCTATAAAGATTCCGCAGGGAGGGCAGGTCAGAAGGTGGACATTAAATAGATCGATACTACAACAGGAGGAAATCAAGGGAGATTTAAGGAGACAGATGGAGGAATATTTATGTTTAACAAGGCCACCGCTCCTGACCAAATAGTGTTTGAAGCTTTCAAGACTCACTTGAGGGGCCTATTTACCACTATAATGATAAGGAGAAGTAATATTAGAAAGGAAACGGAGAGGAATTCATTACAGGAGATCAAGCAAAAAGAGCAACAGCTGCAGAAGGTTTCACTCGAACAACATGCTAACATACACATCTTACAACAAGAGTTAGAAAATTTGAAAGCTAAATATCAGGCGAATCTTGATAAGGCTATCAAAGAAAAATGGGATTCAAGTAAACTTTGCAACGTCTCATATGGGGAAAAATGTGTCCGCCTTCTTGCATGGAAGGCTATGTCTGATAGAGCAAGAAATCAAATCAACGGCCTCAGAGTGCAAAGTTCTGGAGATGTCTCCTATGCTAACGAGTTAATATCGGAAGAAGCAAGAAGATACATGCAGACCCTATATTCCGAAACTAAGGATAAATCTAATCTGGATGTAGATGGATGGTTGGAGGGGGTCAGACTTCCGCAGTGTCAGGAGGAAGACTTTGACTTTGTAAGATCTGAGATAAAAGAGGGGGAAGTATATAATCAGCTGAAGAAGATGGCAAAAGGAAAAGCTGCGGGCCCGGATGGACTCCCTGTGGAGGTATATCAAATTGGTGCGGAGATAATTGTCCCAGTTCTTACTTCTCTGTTTAACAAAATATATCTGGCTGGTGAACCTATTCCAAAGACTTGGTTGGAGGCCTCAGTTGCTTTGATCCTGAAGCCGAATAAGGACCCCCTGACTATAGAATCATATAGGCCAATCTCGCTGCTGAACACTGACTACAAAATCTTTGCAGGAGACTTGGCAGCGAGGCTGGCCAAAGTAATTAAAACTATTGTGCATGAGGATCAGAGGGGTTTCATGCCAGGTAGGCAGATTAACGAGTTGACTTTTCAGGCCATTACAGCAATAGACTATGCTACTGATAAGAAACTTCCGTTGACCATTGTAGCAATAGACGCCGCAAAGGCATTTGATCAAGTCAATTGGGAATATCTCTGGGATGTACCGTCCGGTTTCGGCTTACCAACTAACTTTATCACCTCTTTAAAAGCGCTGTACCTGAACCCAAAGGCAAAGATTTTTGTAAATGGGACGCTCACAGACTGCGTTCAAATATCACGGGGTACTAGGCAGGGGTGCCCCCTTTCCCCCTTACTGTTTAACTTATATATTGAGCCATTAGTGATTAAGTTAAGGGCAGATCATTTAATAAAACCCTTTTCCATAACAGATTTGGATCTAAAGTTCGCCTTATATGCAGATGACCTTTTAATGTTCACTTCCAATCCTGAGGTAGCAATACATAGACTTTTCGAACATTCAGAAGCTTTTGGAGAGACCTCTGGATATAGAATAAATAGGGAAAAAACAGAAATCATGCAATGGAATCAGGAGGTAGTGTTACCTGAAGCAAAATCAAGGATGAGGTACCTTGGGATCCAGTTAGTCCTGGACATTACACAGATATCGAAAGTTAATCTGGATAAGGTGTATAAGGATATTTGTTTACAATTACAGTGTTGGTCCGGGCTCCCATTAAACATCTTCGGGAGGGTCAATCTTATAAAGATGATTATACTGCCAAAGGTAACTTTCCTATTTAACTCAATACCCTTATCTTTTGACACAAAGGAATTGGGTAAACTACAAGGAAAAATAGGTTCCATTATTTGGAACTCCAAAATGCCCAGAATTTCTGCCAAGAAGTTAAGGAGACAATTAAAAATGGGAGGACTGGCGCTACCTGACATTTTGCATTATGGCCATTCCTTCCATTTTAAAAATTTCAGGGTTATGGCAGGCAAGGCAGATGCATCTTTTTTGGGACGTTTGTTTCAGGCAATACTGCATGATATCCCCCAAGGCTATGAATATTTCTTATTTAAGTTTGAAGACCCCAGATTTTATAAAAAGGTCAGACTAAAGGTTTTAGTTTCGGCTCTGAAGAATTGGGTTTTCTTCAAGAAAAAACTACAAATTCCATACTATGCTCCTCAGGCCCCAATATGGGACTCTCCAGGGACCCCAGAATGTCTTAGAGATCAACTGTCAACCCCTCTCAAATTAGCAGGGTTAATGCAGTGGAGAGATCTACAAAATGACCAACAGCTATTGGGGTGGGATTCCCTCTTCATGTTGACCGGAGGAACCCTTACAAGGTTTAAATATTACCAGCTATCAAGCTGGTGGTCTACTGAAATATTGGATTGTGCATCTAACCCGAAATTTGATTTTGTTAATAGAAAGGGGCGTTGGGATAAAGAGCTCTCTTTCTGGTATGAGGCATTGATGGAAAAAGAGGGAGTTACTGATTTGGAACTTCAGAATCTCTGGGGAAATGTTGAGGGATTGGATAGTAACAAACTGGTAGACCTGTGGGGGGATTCTTTTAGTCTGGTGAACGGAATAGTAAAGCCAGCTCCTCTTAAACGAAACCATTTGTTCACACTGTACAGAGTGTATTTTTCCCCAAAAAGATTGACAAGGATCACTAACCTGCAATATAGCTGTCCACGGTGCAAATCTTTAGAGGCAGATGACCTACATATGTTTGTTGAATGTCCTAGTCTCAACCTGTTTTGGAAAAAAAACAAGGGTTTTTTGGTGGATGTATTAGGAACACAGATTGTGGTGTCACCGGTAATGATCTTTTTCGGCCTAGAGGCGGATTACCATCTTGATAATCTACAGACTAAATTTATTTTCTATGTGATGTTATTGGCAAGACGAGAAATATGTAAAGTATGGAAATCTGAAGATGCTCCCACTTTTTCTGAATGCTTAAGGTATATTATATATATCAGTGAGTCTAATATAGCATGTGATAATTCCTCAGAGTTCAAGATCTGGGAGCTCCTTGTGGCATGGCGGAACAGATGAGAGTATTCAGATGATTTCACCTGGGTACTGTTGGTGCTTAGTCCTCAACCAATCCGGGGGCCGCCAAGTTTCAGAGGTTGAGGTGGATAAAGCAAACAGTAAACACTAGAGGGGGGTATCTTTTCCTGCCTCCACTGGCATCAAATTCTGTGGTCGTAACATCGAGATGTCGGGGGGTGGGGGATCTGCTTCTAGAGCACCCAAAAATTGGTATATGAGGAATAAAAATAAAAAAAAATGAATTGTAGTACGTTGTAGAGACAAAAAGGTGCAGGAAAGATTATTTACATTAGCGAATCCATCATTACAAAATACTATTAGCATTGTCCGGAGCATAGAGCTGTCTTAAGTCAGATAAAGCAGTGGTGAGAGCTGTTAAAGAATATAAAGAACCTAGGGAAAAAAAGAAATGTTCAGAAGTTCAGTAAAGTTGCTGTCTCTATAAAAGCATAAAGAAAAAATATGATACCGAAAAATGTTTTGTCCTAAGTTTGGTTTTCCCTCACATTTCTCAAATAGCTGGTAATGGCTTGCTAGGAATGACTCTTGCTGCAAACGTGGTAAGCAAAGGCATTTCGTGAAGGCATGTGTGTCCAAAAATAAAGTGAATTAGGTGTATGATGCTGATGTTAAGGGAAGGGTGTCTGAAGATCTGGAAAGCTCCATGAATGATTTGATTTTGGTTGTTAAAGATGAATCAGACAAATGTGTAGACCTTTATGTAGACATCTTTGTAGATTGTAAACCTTTGATGTTATGGGTAGATTTAGGAGCACGTATGACGATGATCACTGAAGAGTTATTTGATCAAAAATGGTAGGCAAGTCAATTGAGACACCTGATAGAAGTCCAGTGTCCTATGAGGGCAGGAGGATAGAACGTAAAGTTTTTTTTTAAAACAAGTTTACAATTTAAAGACTGTTATCTCCAGGGCAAGGTTTATGTAGCCAAGAAGAAATTCAACATTTTGGGTTGGTACCACCAGAGTCTTTTTGGTATGAATCTAAGGCAAGGACCAGAGAGTAGGCATCTTTGGTGGGGGACAGCAACCAAGGCGATGGTGTGCGGCTGTGGGCTAATAAGCACAAGAAGAACATGCAGACAAATTGGGATGTATCATCCTATTAAGGTAAAGGCACATCCAGTTCCTGTTAAACACAAATTGAACAAATTGCCAAATAGTCTCAGAGATGATCTGACTAATGAGCTTAGAAAGAAGTGTGAGCTAATGGTGATTGATCCACTTGAGTCATCCTTATGGCTTTCAACTTTGGTGGTGTGCACAATAATAAAATGGTAGTCTGAGGGTATGCATTGACTTGTGCAAATTAAACAGAGAAATATGGGTGGATTCTCAACCGTTGAAGAGGATTGACGGCATTGTGTCAAAGTTTGCGGGGGCCAAGTGTGGCGTGATGGAGAAGCAGACAGGACACTTCTTTCTGTTTTAGGTCTTTTATTTTGACAACAGAACACAGTCAGGTCAGTTTGTTCATAGATTGTCTGACAGCAAAGAGAAAAAAGGAGGAGGGGACTTCAGTAATGTCCAAAGGGAGAAAAAGCAATGTTGTATTCTTTTCCCTCTTATGTCGGAGGGCAGTGTCCTTCTTTTATGCTCTCACTCCCCAGGCAAAATCCCACCGAAAGGTCAGCCATAAAATAAAATAAAGACCAAAAGAAAATCTCTTTAAGACGGTTGTTTTACTGTGCTTCCTTATTGTCAGGGAAGGTGAGAAGTGAAGGGGGAAGTCACCCATTACCGTCATCGGTGCCCTTTTTCATGATCTAAAGAATTCACAAGTGGTTTTGTAACTGAGCATCGGTCAGCGCGCTCCATTCCCTTCACCCGCCCCAAAACAGCTTCCAACCATCCCCATACCTTGTGTAGCCACGTTCCTCCTGAGACGTGGCTGGCCCCAACGTGATACCGGAGGGGGTCCTGCTCCCGATCCTTGGTTTCTTTGCGTCCTCGTTACGGTTCTTTCTCCACCCTGGGTTCGGGTTTGGAAGGGTCCGGCAGTCTGGGGGTCACAAAGAAGGTTTGGACGCTCTCTTTTTCTTCTACGTGCTGGTCGATCCACGTCGTTTCCGATGACGCCACCTAAGCGATTCCTCTTCCTTCAAGTAATCACCTCAATAAACTGGCCAGGTCACATGACTAGGAAGTGTAGTCTCAAGCATGCTTTCCTTAAAGAAATAGTCCCTGATTCTTTCCACAGGCACGCTCTGGAAATGAAGGCGAGGACAAGGAGACAGGTAAGAGGGGAAACTATCAGGGTGTGTTTCAGGCATTGAGGCGATAAGTGCCAGCGGATCGTCACACATGCCTACCCCAGTATGTTCACGGTCGAGGAACAGGGGAAATCATGAAAGGAAGTCTGTGTTCCCATTGTCAGTACCTTTTTGGTGGTGAACTTCAAAGGAGATGGGTTGAAGGGCGAGGAACCAACTTAAAATCCTCTGTTTTTTCCCCTTGTTAAGGCTCATCCAGAGAAGAGGGGCAGGATCTGTATACAAGAGGAAATGGGAACCTTCTAGATAGTACCATAGTTTATCTACGGCCCACTTCAAGGGGAGGCATTCTTTCTCTATTATGGGATATCGCTGTTCCCCTTTTTTTTTTTTTTTTTACAGTTTTTGACTTATATATAGGGTAGGTTGTTCAACCCCCTCAGGGGATCGCTGCGATAGTACTGCTCCCACCCCATGAACAGAAGCATCAGTGTGGAGTATGAAGGGTTTTGAGAAATCTGGGGATCATAGTACAGGTCTGGAAGTGATGGCGAGCTTTAACAGGTGAAAGGCACGTACTGCCTCGGGTGGCGGGTGTAACAGGTCTTTTGTTTTGGTCCCTTTTTGTAGAAAGTTGGCGAGGGGTGAGGCCAATTCTGAATATTGAGGGATGAATCTCCTATAATACCCCAGAAGCCCCAGGAAGGCCCTGACTTCTTTTTTTGTTGTGGGGTGCTGAGAAATTGAGTCCTGAGACAAACATACCAGACCTCCTTCATTCTAAGGTATGGAGCCGATAAGAACCTAGACAAACCTTTGGTAGATTCTTGGCAAAACTAAACCTATGAAAAAGACAATACTTACTTCTTACCTTGTACTAGACCTAGGTTAGGTACATTGGGGTAGGCGACTTTTAGAAGCACCAGTTGAGTATTTTAGTCTGTGTTATTTATGTATGTATTTTTATACGGCTTAGAAACCATACGATGCTCTTACAGTATTATTTCATATTACTGTTTACGCTGTACGCATTATACTTTGCATTTTGCCTAAAGATTGTAGCAGTTCACCTCTCTTGCATGAGAAGGAAGACTGTTCAATAAACCTTTTATTGAAAACGCCTGTTTCACTATTTCTCTGCAACTCTGAAGAAACGAAGCATGCACGATTGACTGAGTGAAATACTTATCTATTGCTTCCACGACTCTGAGAGATATATTCTTATTCTTGGGAAACAAAGTTGTCATGATTATGCGGGTGTCAGGAACTAATCCCTTCTTGTGTATTCGAGAACGTTTCCAGTGACCTCTGAGTTAGCTGGCACACACACAATTAAATTTAGTATATTCGATAGAGACCTATTGACTTAAGTCTTATGTCAAATCTATAAAATATATTGTTCCAATGCGCAGAGCCTATTGGGAATATAGGAACTACACTATGTTAGTTTGTGTATTTGGTACGTAGGTGTTGGGTATAGTCAAGGAAGGTTTTTGCTTCTTCCTCTTTCTCTTGTTCCCACACCTCTTTTGTTATTTCGAGAAGACTATGAGGTTCCCTGCCATAAAGGAGTTTAAAAGAAGAACAGCCCAGAATGGTTTGGCGTTGGCTTCTGATAAAATATAAGGCCAGAGGATGGAGCATATCCTATTCCTTACCTTCAACACTTAACAACTTTTTTAATGTTAACTTCAGTGTATCGTTGTTGCTCTCACACAATCCTTCAGTTTGGGGGTGAAAAACTGATGTTTTATTATGGGATATGTTAGCATAAGAATGGGACCCCCTCTATTGTTACTTCAATGGTCAGGGAAAGAGAGGAAAAGCAAAACACTGACAAAAAATATGTTCCCCCTTGACCTCTAAAACTGTAACGGTATATATCCAACACTTTAATTCTACTATTTTAATACATACGGGCAAACAACAAGAAAGGTTTTTTTTATAACTTTATCATTTTATTATTTTTTCTTTTTAGTTGTATTTCTTAGTACAAAAATAGTCTTTCCATTTATCAATTTATCACATCAGCTAGTATATTTTATCAAAAAACACAGTGTAAAACACATCATTTTGTAATATCATCAGTAAAAAAACTATTAAATGCAGGGAAAACAATATACAAAACAATCAACACTCTCACAAGTACATACATCCCTTATTCATCATACATACTGCATTCATTCTTAGATTCTGCGTCTGAGGGATCGCAGATGGACGTGCAATTTATACGCAAGGTCGACGCGTTTCGGCAGTGTAGACCGCCTTCCTCAGGACCTGTCTTGCAGAATACTCAGACACAAACAATATTTTTATGGCCCCTGCATAGTTGGATATCTTTTATTCTCGGAAAGGATTCCTGTCAGGCTTTCAGCACTGCAAAGTTAATTTTTGTAGTATTTCCTATTTTGTCAGAAATTATCTTTTTTTCCTTCCTTTTTTCTAATTGTAGGTGCAAAGGCTTGTTTTTTATGGATCCGGCGTAGGACTTATTATCACAATAGCTGGGACTAGGAGCATAAGATTACTTTCTTCGTGAGATAAAAACGCGAATAACCGCTGTGTTGTAATTTTGGAACCGATGTAAGTCTTTTCTCTAAGTCTGACGTGTCTCTCCTAAAAAACGGTCTCTAGCGGCAGAAAGTAGGCGATAAAAGGCAGAGTTCCTCCTTTCGCGGTTCAGGGTAACATAAATTTGAATGCTTTCCGTTCCTATTTTGTCCGGTCCAAACGTTTTCACTTGCACTGATCAGGAAGCCTAATCATTATGACTTAGAGAAAAGACTTAGAGAAAAGACTTACATCGGTTCCAAAATTACAACACAGCGGTTATTCGCGTTTTTATCTCACAAAGAAAGTAATCTTATGCTCCTAGTCCCAGCTATTGTGATAATAAGTCCTACGCCGGATCCATAAAAAACAAGCCTTTGCACCTACAATTAGAAAAAAGGAAGGAAAAAAAGATAATTTCTGACAAAATAGGAAATACTACAAAAATTAACTTTGCAGTGCTGAAAGCCTGACAGGAATCCTTTCCGAGAATAAAAGATATCCAACTATGCAGGGGCCATAAAAATATTGTTTGTGTCTGAGTATTCTGCAAGACAGGTCCTGAGGAAGGCGGTCTACACTGCCGAAACGCGTCGACCTTGCGTATAAATTGCACGTCCATCTGCGATCCCTCAGACGCAGAATCTAAGAATGAATGCAGTATGTATGATGAATAAGGGATGTATGTACTTGTGAGAGTGTTGATTGTTTTGTATATTGTTTTCCCTGCATTTAATAGTTTTTTTACTGATGATATTACAAAATGATGTGTTTTACACTGTGTTTTTTGATAAAATATACTAGCTGATGTGATAAATTGATAAATGGAAAGACTATTTTTGTACTAAGAAATACAACTAAAAAGAAAAAATAATAAAATGATAAAGTTATAAAAAAAACCTTTCTTGTTGTTTGCCCGTATGTATTAAAATAGTAGAATTAAAGTGTTGGATATATACCGTTACAGTTTTAGAGGTCAAGGGGGAACATATTTTTTGTCATTATTATGGGATATGTCCATAGACTTGCATATTTGTGCCATCAATTTGGAAATAAAAGGAGCACCCTGATCTGTGAGTATTTCACGGGGGAAACCAACCCTAGAAAATAGTTCTAGTAACTTATCACTGATGTTTTGGGTTGTGAAGGCACGTAAAGGGAAAGCCTCAGGATACTGTGTGGCGTAGTCCACAACAACCAAAGCGTAATGATTGCCCTGTTGTGTACAAGGCAGGGGACTGATGAGATTCTTACCCAAATGCTCGAAGGGTTGACCAACAATCGGAAGGGGCTGGAGGGAGACCGCTGGAGGTTTCCATGACCAGGAAGTGTAGTCTCAAGCGTACTTTCCTTAAAGGAATAGTCTCTGCTTCTTCCCACAGGCACGCTCTGGAAATAAAGGAGAGGACAAGGAGACAGGTAAGAGAGGAAACTATCGGGGTCTATTTCAGCCGTTGTGTCGACAGTTGTGAGCGGATCGTTACACCAAGATTTTTTGAGGATCAATTTTTCTTCAGCCTATCATGAAGTGGAGTTGGACAGTAGTTCCAAACACCTAATTGCATTTATGTTTGCAATTTAGAAAGATACCTTTTGGGCTTGCTTTGGCAGCCTCTCAGTTTCAGTGCATCATGGAGAGAGCCGTGGAAGGGGTGGAAGACACTGTGATTTTTCAAGATGATATAAAGAACTGCATGTCAAATATTTGACATAGGTGTTGAACAGATTAAAGTAGAAGGGTATAATTGCCAACAAACAGAAGTGTGGTATTGGAGTGTGCAAATGTTATGCTAAATTAATTCCTAATTGTGCAGGCAAAACAGTACGCATGTGGGAATTGTTGAAGAGGAAGGTCAGGTTTGTTTGGAGGGAATTCTGTCAGAGAGAATTTGACCAAATAAAGGAGGAACTGCTTACATGCAAAATTAGAACACTCTTTGATCCCTCAAGAGAATGTGTTGTCTCTGTGGATGCTAGCTTGTGTAGATTAGATGGTAAGATCATTCAAATCAAACAAGGCAGAGATACCATTGGGTTTGCTTCACGTGCTCTGCGTCCTAGTGAAAAGAACTACTCGGTCATCGAAAGGGAGCTTTCGGCTTGTTGATGGGTGGCTGAGAGATTCAAATGTTTTTTATGGGATAGGTCCTTTAAATTGTTAACTGATCATAAACCTCTCATTCCTATATTAATCAATAATTCTGTCAAAAATCATACCCCCCCCGGATTACTAGACTTAGTTCCAAATTGTTGCTGTACAGTTTTTAGGTTGACCACATTCCAGGAGGGAAACATATATGATCAGATTTTCTTTCCAGGTCACTTTTGCCTTTGAGAACTGAAGATGTCATTTTTCCTTGTTGAAGATGAGAAATGTTTGATTGGGTTTTCAGAGAATGAGTGGTTAAAGGGTTTACAGTTAGGCAAGGTGGAGAGGGGTGGCTCAATGGTTAGAGTGGCAGACCCTGATGCAGAGGTCTAGCCCGGGACCAGGGTTCAATTACCCCCTCGGCGGCTCTTGGACTTAATCTCCCCGGACCTAATAATTCTCGCCTCGGTGCCTGGTCTAATCATGGTTCCCACTCTGTGACTCTGGGCATTAGCTTGCTTAATCTCCACAACGGCCCCAGCAGCGCTTGGATGCCCGGCTTCACCTTGGGGGTGCCCAGGAGTGGACATCTCACAGGAAAGCCAGGAAGGGTTCCACAGCGGTATGAATACAGCGCTACGAGACCTCTGGGTAGAAGGCGCTATATAAATACAAACACATTTACATTTACAAGGTTAAACATGCAGTGAAGGCACAGATCATTCAAAGGTGACCAAAGGCAAAGAATTTAGCAGTAGAACTTCAACCTTTTGAAAAGATTTTGGATGTATTATCTGTGAAAGAAGGTAGCATGGTCATGCATGGTGAAAAATGTATACCTCCTGAAAGGATAAGGGCTGGTATAATTGAATTAGTTCATGATGGTCATCTTGACAGACAAGTGCTAAAAGGAGAATCCGTAAGATTCACTGGTGCCCATCTATGGATTTTCCGATTGATAAAATTGTCAAGGGGTGTGTGATATGTTGAACCACCAACAAGGTCATCAAAACATTCTCTCCACCAAGTCAGGTGGTTGAATTACCCATGGGACCTTGGATGAGACTTGCTGTGGATTTTGTCGGGCCATTTTATATTCTTACTGACGACCACAGTAAGTGGTCGGAGGTTCAGTTCATGGCTGATCCCAACACTGAATGTATGAGTACATTTTTTTAAGTATTATTTCAAAGGGATGTATTTTACAAAAACATTGTCTCAGACAACGGAGTCTAATGTATATCTAAGCAGATGACTGCGTCTTACATCAGTCCAATATTTTGCACCGCAGGGTGGCTTTGTACTAGCGGTGGGCTGGCAACTCCGCTCCGCCAGAGTAGTTCACTGAGTTCTTGCAACTTGGCCCTCCACATGGATTTTGATAATAATTCTGCCTATGCTGCGTGGTGGAGTTCACCCCACCGAATACCTCCTTAAAGGTCTCCACTTGTTATGTTATGTTATGTTAAAATCATTTTTACCGCGCACGGTCACCAAACGGTTTCATGGCGCTCATAGACAGTAGCGGACAGGCCAACAGCAGAGTTACACATAGGCTAATTGAAAAAGATGAGTTTTGAATAGTTTGCGGAAGCAGATATAATTGGGACAGAGTCGAAGTGAGATTGGGAGGGAGTTCCAACAGGAGGGGGCAAGAAAAGAGAAGCACGAGCCACCATGCTTTTTGCGTTTATACCTGGGAACAATTAGGAGGTTGTGAGTATTGGACCGAAGATTTCTTGAAGAAATGTGACGCTTAAGGCTAGAAGAAATGAAGGCCAGGGTAGGAGCCAGAAGGGCCTTAAAGACCAAACAGCCCAGTTTGAAAATGCAGCGGGAAGCCACTGGGAGCCAGTGCAATCTCCTCAACAGGGGCGAGACATGTTGGTATTTGGGCTGTTGGAAGACCAGGCTGGCCACCTGATTTTCTACCAGCTGAAGCCGGTGAAGATGGTAAGCGGGAATCCCAACATAGAGGGAGTTAGCATAGTCAATGCGGGAAGTGACAAGAGCCATGATGATGAGTATGAGGGCCTCAGTAGTAAGAAACCTACGGATTTTGCAGATCCTGCATAGATGGAAAACGCAGGAAGATGTTACTGCATTAATTTGAGGCCTCATAGATAAATCGCTGGATATAATAACGCCAAGGCTCTTCACCGAGTTGACCGGGCAGGGTGGAGGGCCAAGAGAGGGGGGCCAGAAACTAGGACTCCAAAAGTTAACTGACCATCCAGTCAGTACTAACTCCGTCTTGTTGGGATTAAGCTTCAGCTGGCTAAAATGCATCCACTCAGAGATGGCAAGTATGGTGGATTGGAAATTGGCACAGGAGGAGGGAGAGGGGTCAATAGGAAAGATCAACTGTAAGTCATCTGCATAATTAAAAATAGTAACCGGGGTGTGGCGGAGAGAAACTATAAGAGGTTGCATGTAAAGATTAAATAAAAGGGGCGAAAGAGCAGAACCTTGAGGGACACCACAAGAAAGAGAAGAATAAGGGGCTGAGAAGGTGGACAAATGAACAGACTGAGAGCGCAGGTGCAGAAAAGAAATGATCCAGGTAAGAGCCATGCCCTGAATGCCAGCATTGTTGAAACGGTCGATCAAGATAGCATGATCGACCGTGTCAAAGGCAGCCAACAGATCTAAAAGAACAAGTGCCTGAGCCAAGTTTTTGTCGGCGCCTTGTCTCAGGACATCCATTACGGCCACGATGACAGCTTCCGTGGAATGTGCCGGTCTAAAAACGGCTTGCTGGTCATCTAGAAAGGAAGACCCCCTCAATGAATGCACTGAGGCAACGGGTAACATAGGTCTCCAAAATTTTCCCCAAATAGGGGAGAAGGGAGATCGGCCGATAGTTACTCAGGACAGAAGGATCAGCACCAGGCTTTTTTAGTATAGGGACTACAACCGCCTGTTTGAAAGCATCAGGGACGGAGCCTGTGGCAAGCGAGTTGTTAAGGAGTGCCAGCGGGGGATCAGGGCATGCCAAAAAGGCGGCTTTTAGGATTTAAGGGGGATAACAGTCATTGGGGGAGCCCGAGTTTACCGTGTGTAGCAGAGAGATAAACTCGGTCAGGGAAATGGGAGGGAACAAATTGAAATGACAAGGGTTCATAGGAGGTAAAGAAAAAGAAGAAGATGAAGAAGGAAGAGGGATACTGTTTTTAATAGTGATGATTTTATCAATAAAAAATGAATTAAGAGAATCACGGAGGGCTTGTGTAGGTTGAGGTTGGACAGTGACACGGTCTGGCAGGGTGAGTTCCTCCACAATCAAGAAAATATCCTTAGTCTTAGTCTCCTTTGAATTAGTCAGGCACGAACTGTGCATGCCTGAGACTTGCACTTACTCCCCTGCACTCTGTGAAGTTAGTGTGGTGGTAGGTGGCGCACATGTGGGCAATGACATCGGGGCTGGGCTCAAGCTCGCTGTGGCAGTGGGAGGAGTGCACCTGACACATTCTGTGTGCACACAAGAAGGGCAGCCTCAAGCTTAGTTTTTCTTAGTGGTGGGCAGCTTCTTCTTTTGACCCCCTAGCAATTGGGGGGCCAGACAACACATCTACCAAAGCGACCCCGTTTTAGTTCCCCCAAAGGCGTGGGGCTTGGAACATGCCACTTCGGACATCAGACCCCATCACTAGGCAAAGAAGATGACAAAACTTCCCAAAGGGAAGGATCGACAAACACCGTAGTGCCAAAAAGGCCCACTGACATGTTAAGCAGTGCTTTCTGGTGAGCTGCAGACTTCTGGTACAAATATCCCCTCCATATGAGGAGCAGGGGTCTCCTCCACACATTCCATAAAAGAAAATGGCAGCTGAAGTTCAGCTTCTCTGGATGCGTGGCAGTAGTTGCCCCGGGCCAGGAGCTGGCCTGTCAGCGCCTGACCAATACCACCAGATCACCAGATCAGGCCACCACCCTCGGCTGTTCCTGCCGATAATCTGCAACATGGGTGAGCACACATTTCCCCCACTAGTCAATGTTCAGCAATGTATTTACAAAGGCGCCAATATTTTTATATTTTTAACTTCTGCAGTTGGGGGCATTAACTCATGAGATTATTAGCTGAAGAACAATTGAGGCTAACTGCAGGTGCGCCAGTTCTTCTATGTGCACATATTGTCCTAGGAGTCTCTTAATTACATGACCAGCTAACCTCACTGCCACTCCAAATCTTGGTTTGTTGGCAACCGGCAACACTCATGCATTGATATTGAACTAGGGGTGGGCGAGTGGAGCAACTTCACCTGCTCGTGGAACTCAGCGGAATTCTATGGCATTTTTAGGCAACTCCTTGGAATTCCGCACAGTGCAACTCTGCAAGCTCTGTCCACCCCTAGTTTGTACCATCTCCAAGCTAATGGTTTTATTGAGTTCATGAACCGTGTATTGGTAGAATGTATACAGTTGGCCGTAAGGTTGGAGGGAGGTGATGGAGGTGGCACAAAGCATGCTATGGGCACATCGAACATTTGTGGGGGAGAGCGGCTAAGTTTGATATGTGTCCTGCCTGGATGAAGAAACAAAGTCTACTACTCATGTCTGAAGGTGCTTTTGCATATAAGGGGGAGCCTAGATCTGAATCTAAAGGTGAAAAAGAAGCTAAAGAATGTGTAGAGGATTCAAGGAAGGGAGAATCCAAGGTCCAGGTGGGTGGACTGGATTAGAATCAAACTCCCTCACAAAGGTGATACAGGTTTATCAAATTTTGGACCACCTAAAAAAGTTGATGCTATTTCTTGTTACACTGTGAGAGTCAATAGTAAACGCTGGTGGAACATCTCTAGAGTGTACAAGGTTCTAAGACGTATTGTGGTTAATATGAACCTACAAGGATTGTCTGAAGGTGACAGAAGTAATCATTTCTTTGATCATTTCATTGAACCATCTGAAAAGCAGTGTGATCTGCATTTGAGCAGAAGAGTGACGGAAAGTGAGGGAAATGATCCTCTCATTGAACCATCCGAGCAACAGTGTGAAGCCCGCAAAAGTGGTAGAAAGGTGATACCACCAAAACTTTTTAAATGATAGTATACAGGTGTTAGTCATTGTATGATCAATGTTGGAAATCTATTTTATGCATTGTCATCTACAGGTTTTTTCCTTTTTTCCATTTTCATTATTGCCTAGTTCTTTTTAGCTCGTCATTATGTTTTATCTTTTATTCAGGCACCCCAGTTCCTGCACGGTGCAGCATGCACCACAGGGTGCATGCTGTACCAGCACTGTACCGGCATTGTCACTGCAGTAATCTGCATGTAAGGCTCTCCAATGACATTAGCAACAACACAAAAAATTGTATTTCTACCTGTCGGCAATATTTCTAATGTCCTGATATGCTTGGCACAATAGATCTGTCTTACAATATTTGTTTTCAGATATCTGTACAAATACCAGCACCAAGAGTGACCTCCTGTTTCTACTCCAAGGAAATGAATAAGAGGTTGCAAGGCTAAGTCCAGTTGAAATTGCAGTGCTTTCTGAGCTTAATGAGTGCTCCATTTAACTCATGAAGAATGATGATCATTATGATCTGGATATTAACGATTGATAGATCTATTCAATTACAAATATATCTATGAACGTAAACGTTTTTACATCTTATTCTTTCCCTTTTTCTTATTCAGGTTTTCTGCAATTACTGCCGTTCAGAGCATGTTTTCTCTATTATAAACCACCTTCGTCCTGCCTTTGAGTAACATTTTTCATATGTGCTCAGTGCTGACTGACTGCTCTTTAGTGCTGACTGCATCCCATTCATTTTATCAATGTGTGCTGGTGCATTTGTGGCATGTTTATTTGTCAGAGTGCTTTATATCTATGATCCATTTCTCACTTTGTTATCTTGGGAACACCACTTTTTGGGGCTGGGGAGCATAATCGGATAGCTCTTCGAAGTTCCAAGAGGAATTATATGTAGCGTACCCTCTTCAGAGAAAAGAACAAACAGGTATCTCTCAATCCTCACTACAAGTTATGATTTTTCAGATAAGGAGTGCTGGAAGTCAAACAAGTCTGTTGAAGTAACTCATATGCACTATATATTAGTATTTAGGTTTTTTATCAATTTTTGAAAAAATATTCAATAATGATAATGTAATTATTTTGCCACTATTATTGTCGTCGATATTATGGAAATTCCTATTTTTGACACATATGTTTATTTATAAGTGATGATATTGTTTCAGATATTTGTATTTTGATGTAAGTAAAAATTGATATTTTTTAAAACCATATTTGTGATATTTGGGGTTTTCCCTTGGGCACTCCTTTATCTCCTCCCTTGTAGTCAGAGGATTCCACACATTTTGTATTTCCTTACTTTGATATTTTATTGGATATTTTCAATGTTTTATATTGAATTCATTCATTCATTAGTTTCTCATTATTTCGACATCAGTGACAAATAATTCTTAATATTCCAATGCATTTCGGGCGGTATCACAACGCCCTTCATCAGGGAATCAATACTATAGAAAAAACAAAAAATATGAAAAAACGTCACTAACTAAGTAAATGTGATGAGTCTAATCAAAACAGAGCATGATTATTAAAAAAACATAACTGTGCATTCCTACAAAAGAGAATGAAACGTCTACATTTAGGTACACCATAGTAGAAATCTGTAGTCCTTATCTAAGTTGCATGCATACACTCACGTGTCACTGTTCTTCTCTTAGGAAGGTATGTCTGAAAAAATATGGTAAAATGACGGGTATAAGCTTAATGTTCTAACTGCGCTATTTTAAAATCTCAGCACAGTCATGACCGATAGTTCTTAGGACACACTGACCTCGTTATCACAGTCTCAGCGTTTAGTTCTGCAAACTCTCCGACTCCATTATCAAACGGTTGTCAAGGATACGAACAAGCTGAAATACTATTAGATGCTGCTCCGCTCACGTGACACGGAGCGTCATCTCAAACACGGAGCTCAATGTCGGCTCGGGAACATCCTCTAAACTGTGTTTAAACGTGAAGACAATGCATCAGTCCTAGTTAGTGCTGTGTATAAATCAATTGTCATTAAACTTACCCATATAGGAAAAAATCGGAAAAAATTATAAGTATCCCTACTGGGATTCGAACCTCTTATACCCAGCAAAAACAAATCTAACCTCGATCGCGGTGTGCTATCGGGGATCACAATTACAGTGAAGGAAAAAAGAACAGAAAAGTGGAGAGAAAATAGATGTGCACTGAATAATCAGTCAATAAGCGGTAAACTATAACAAAATGAACATCACAGTATATATTATCACAGGTGTCCAGTCCCGGGTGAGGAAGAGCATGCATACGATAATGCACGTTCAATTATAGGTAACATGACAGTTCGCTCCGTTCATTGAGCCCATTCGGGCTTTGCGTGCACAGTTTATGTATCCAAAAGTTCTCTCGTTGTAGTAGGTGTTTAGTATTGTCTCTTCCTTCTATTTTTTCTGCTACTTCCAACACCATGTATTGTAATTGCGAGATGTTATGTTTTGCCTCAGTGAAGTGGGCGGCTACTACAACGAGAGAACTTTTGGATACATAAACTGTGCACGCAAAGCCCGAATGGGCTCAATGAACGGAGCGAACTGTCATGTTACCTATAATTGAACGTGCATTATCGTATGCATGCTCTTCCTCACCCGGGACTGGACACCTGTGATAATATATACTGTGATGTTCATTTTGTTATAGTTTACCGCTTATTGACTGATTATTCAGTGCACATCTATTTTATCTCCACTGTTCTGTTCTTTTTTCCTTCACTGTAATTGTGATCCCCGATAGCACACCGCGATCGAGGTTAGATTTGTTTTTGCTGGGTATAAGAGGTTCGAATCCCAGTAGGGATACTTATAATTTTTTCCGATTTTTTTTCCTATATGGGTAAGTTTAATGACAATTGATTTATACACAGCACTAACTAGGACTGATGCATTGTCTTCACGTTTAAACACAGTTTAGAGGATGTTCCCGAGCCGACATTGAGCTCCGTGTTTGAGATGACGCTCCGTGTCACGTGAGCGGAGCAGCATCTAATAGTATTTCAGCTTGTTCGTATCCTTGACAACCGTTTGATAATGGAGTCGGAGAGTTTGCAGAACTAAACGCTGAGACTGTGATAACGAGGTCAGTGTGTCCTAAGAACTATCGGTCATGACTGTGTTGAGATTTTAAAATAGCGCAGTTAGAACATTAAGCTTATACCCGTCATTTTACCATATTTTTTCAGACATACCCTCCTAAGAGAAGAACAGTGACACGTGAGTGTATGCATGCAACTTAGATAAGGACTACAGATTTCTACTATGGTGTACCTAAATGTAGATGTTTCATTCTCTTTTGTAGGAATGCACAGTTATGTTTTTTTAATAATCATGCTCTGTTTTGATTAGACTCATCACATTTACTTAGTTAGTGACGTTTTTTCATATTTTTTGTTTTTTCTATAGTATTGATTCCCTGATGAAGGGCGTTGTGATACCGCCCGAAATGCATTGGAATATTAAGAATTATTTGTCACTGATGTCGAAATAATGAGAAACTAATGAATGAATGAATTCAATATAAAACATTGAAAATATCCAATAAAATATCAAAGTAAGGAAATACAAAATGTGTGGAATCCTCTGACTACAAGGGAGGAGATAAAGGAGTGCCCAAGGGGATGTCCCTAGTGCTTCACTAGAGACACAACGTGTTATTTTGTCTATCAGGCGCCCAGGGACGTTGGCCGCCACCCAAGGAGCACCCAAAAAGGAACGAACAGTGTCATACACAGGTTGTGCACTCAATCCACAATACAGATATTTGGGGTTTTATCACTAAAGTATAGGATGTTGATATTATTATTGTTAATTATAATTGTTTTCTGATATTTTTGTGTTTCAATATTGTATTCATTGTTATTGCATGCATCCTTACACCATGACGCAAGGGTGCCAGTGTTGGCACTAGGCAGCCAAAAGTGTACCAGCATTCCCAGTAGGGATGGAATACGCTGTAAAATGATAAATAAGGCACATTGCTACCCTTTTCTTTTCATTCAGCTCAGCATGGTGGCTTGCTGCATTGCACTGTGTGAGAGAATGATAAATCTGGGACCAAGGGTATAAATAGTACCTGCTGTGAAAGTTATAACTTCCATTGAAATGCGGAAGACCAAGAGCCAGCCCAGAATTTATTTGTGTATACTTAGCACTTTCCCACCTAAATGTATATATTAATATAAGAGACTGGTCTAGTCTTGCTTGACGAGGTGTGTTTCTTGTGTGAGGCAGGTGTGAGGCAGACATTGCATTCTGACTCCCTCAAGAGAGAAAGTAGGGCGAGTCGTTTTGGCAGGGTATTAAGGGGCCTGACATTAAAGCTTAAGATCTTCATCATATGGGACAGAGATCGTGTATATTATGGTCTCTGACCAACATTTGCAGCGATCCCTTTTCAGTGTTGACATCCGCAGTTTGATTTCTGGTCATTACCTTTCGTTATGTATGAATCGAGATGCCCCATCCCAAGAACTACAGAACAATAAATCTTTCCCCACTCCCCCTTCATTGTGCCACCCAGTGTGTGGGTCACAACCATAGTCTCCATCTATTGGGCTCCATACCAAGTTTCCCTTCAGCAGCGAGGCCTCCTAGTCTCTCCATAGCTGCCCACTCTGCCACCCAGTACAGATTACATGTTGCAGTGTCTCTGGTACAATGCCAGAATAGCCTCCTCATCTTTGTGGTTAGTCCCATATCTGCTTGTTGCATGAGAGGCATGGTTCTCTTGCTCACCTCTTCTGCATTGCCTTTTGCTTTGCATAGCATCCGGAATGGCTTTTTTTCTCTTTGGAAGGCGTTCTATGAAGGCCCAAATGCAAAGTGTTTGATCAGAATCATTGTCCATCGTCCCCTTTACTTTGGCCTGTTGTGACCTTTTCCTGGGTGGGACATCCAAGAGGGAGTTCCCATGGTGGGAAAGGCAGGTCCAGGATCTCATATGCCTTTGATGGGGTGCAGACTGTATACGTTATCCCTGCCAAGGTGAAAGTTAGGTTAAATGAGAATCCTCAATAATATTTTGGCTGTGCGCAAATGTCTCCTCCTTTACAATGTGATTTGGAAAAGGGTTTGATAGAGGTGTAGTTTAGCTTCCTCAAAGTATATCATTCCAGCTTCTCAGGCAGTTGTCATAGTGGCTTATGTTTGTTGAAAGTGGTGGATGCCATTGAGCACATCCGGTGGGGTCCTCTTGGGGTCTGCCAACCTTCCTACTATTGAGTGCTATCCAATTGATAATCAGATATGGCTAGGTCCAGCAGGATGTAATTGAAAAGATGCTTTACAGAGTCCTCCATCATACCAGGTCACCCTTGTTAGGTATGCTTTTAATATGTACTTTAGATCTGCAGTCCTCCAAAAGCCCCCAGAGGTCGATGTTCTGGTCTTGCACCACCACCACCTGCCCGCTAAAGGCCTCAAGTCCCTGGCCATTTGCAAGGTGAAAACCCATTGCCACAAGCCACTCAGGTCTTATTTTGCCTCCTTGGCCACATTTTCTGCCAGCATGCATGGTCACTATGTAACTTGCCAAAAGGCACCTCCATAAAAGTGAGTGTGAGGGGGCCTTTGTAGTTATCTGTGTTGATCTGCATGGGGAGGACTCACTGCTGTCATCACTGTTTCTCTTTGTGTCTTGGCCACTGTCTATTTTAATCACTGCTGCTTTAGAGCATTGAAGTTAGTGTCTTTCTTATGTTTAGAAGTGGCCATTGTTAAATCAGGTTCCTTCTCCACGAGCAATTTGGTGGTGGGGGCTCATGGAAGCCAACCTGCTGAAGCTAGTTTCAGCAGGCACTAATTAAGATTATAACTTGTCTGGGCCAGGGACCCCCCTTTACAAGTAGGGCAGAAAGTGCTGCACTTTGGTCCAGCAGTTGCGCTTTCTTACCCCCCCCTATATTGAGCCTCTTTTGCTAGTTCGATCTGCCACTACTCTCTTGAAGACAATTCTGGGCACAGAGATTTCGGTGTGCTAAGTCTGAGACTCTGGCAGTGGGCCTGAGCATTCCTTTGTTGCTGTGCCCACAGTGGACCAATATCCCCAATTATGCTAGTCTAAGAAAAACGGCAGGGACATAGCGGTGACGGGAGAACAGATTGTCAAAAGATCAGATTGGTCTTGGATTTCTAACTTATTTTCTGGCCCCAGTCAGTCTGCATAATACTTCTGCTCAGCACGCAATCTTCTAGTCTGCATCCACACAGCCTACCTAGTTCAGCCCTGCAGGTCCTGCTCCACCAGGAGCGGGTCTCTCCCAGTAGCATCACAGTAGTGTAGGCCATCCCACATCGAAGCTCTACTCCCTTTAATAGGCATAGTGGTGGGACACTGCAGCAGCCTAAGATGGTAGAAATCATCAGAGCACACTGTGCCATGGGGTAGGTACCATGTGTGTGACCAGCCTATCGTCTAATGTCCACCACAAACCTTCCTTCACCTGAGGGTCCACCTCATTCTCTGGTGGTTATATGACACTTTCTTCGGGCAAGATCTCTGTGGAATGCACCCTGTTTAGCCCCAGGGAGGCAGTAAGCGCACAATCTGGGCAGGCGCAGCATGGAGCAGGGAGAGAAAACTCTCTCTCTTTCGCCATCTTGATATGCCTCCTTGACCCTCCTTTAGGAACAGAATATGATACAGGAATTTGTGTAGAGAAAAAGGGATGCACGTCATATATGTCTTTTAGAAATCAATGTTGATCTTCTTGACTCAAAACAAGCTGGAATTCTGATGTTGTCTAATGCTGCTTTAAAGGATCATCCTGGCCATGGGTTGGTGGGAGTCTGCAAAACCAAGTCTAACATTCAAGAATTTTCTCTCAAGCATTATCCTAACTTGTTTGTTAAGTCTTCTGTTCTTGCTACCTGAAATTCAAAACTGCCAAAATCTTTTAGCATCTGTAATATTTTGAAGATTCTTAGTGCTATTATTAGGATTTGCAACGAATCCCATGAATGTGTTGTTTTTCTTATTACTTTTTCTTTAGATATGACCTGCAGTGTCTGCTTGGATACAGATAAACCATTAGAAGCAATGGAAGTTAGGTCCAACATCTGCCATTTCTTCTTGCTCTACTTGAATGTTTTTATGCAATTCTCAAAGCCACTGAAAACAATTGTTTGCTTTCTTGTTTGAAGGGGACTTCTTTGCCAAAGTAAAATATTATTCGAGTGATAAAGAAGGTACACAGAAGCACCATAATACAGACATTTTTAACGGTTCACTGACACAACATCATGTAAAAAATATCAATGTTAAAAATATTGAGTAAAAAATATAAACAACAAAATATTAACTCCCATACTTAAACAGGTAAGTTAAAAATATTCACTTAAAAATATTGATGTAAAAAATATAGATGTATAAAATAACGACTTTAATATAAATCTAAAATAATAGATATTAAATATATTGAATATAAGACATAATTTTAACAAAATAAAATAAATGTAACATACATTTTAACCCCTTCGCTGCGGAGGCAATTCCGCCACAGCGCTAGGGGGGTGGGGGGTCGCGTGATGCTCCCATGCTCGCAACGGAACCGCTCCGTCACAAGCCTCGGGTGCGCTGTGCTGATGACGGAGCGGTTCCGTCATGGCCCCGCCCGCTCAACAGAACGTCCAACGCAGGCACGGAATCCGTGACGCGCAGGTGCGCCGAGTGGGCCGTGACGGAACCGCTCCGTCATCAGCACAGCGCGTCCTTGGCTGGTGACAGAGCGGTTCCGTCACCAGCATGGGAGGGGTTAATAAAATATAACAAATACACTTAATGAAAAAAGATAAACACACAAACATGATAATTTAATATTTCACATTTATGTTAAAAGTTTAAAATTATATAAACAATAAAAATATATATCAGTGATCTAGAGCATAAAAAACTAAAATCTATAATAAATTAAAACATTAAAATATTAAAACATATTTAAACTTTAATCTCAGAATACAATCAATGCAACAGTAGGTAAAATGTTGGATAGCAAAAGGGTCAAAATACCTAATCCCACTCCAGTGATTGCAACCGTAGAGTAAGTGTTGGATAGTGGAGGAATTGAATTTACTATTCCCACTCCACTGAGAGCAACAGTAGTGAAAGTGTTGAATAGCGGAGGGGAAAAATGACTATTCCCACTCCAAAGAGTGCAACAGTAGGAAAAGTGTTGGATAGATGAGGGGTAAAAATTACTATTCCCATTCCGCTGAATGCAACAGTAGGATAAGTGTTGGACAATAGAGGGGTAAAACACTTTAATTCCTCCTCTGGTGAGTGCAACAGTAGGGAAAGTGTTGGATAGCAGAGGGGTAAAAAATACTATTCCAAATCCAGTGAGTGCAACAGTAGGGAAAGTGTTGGAGAGCTGAGGGGTAAAATTAACTATACCCTCTCCAGTGAGTGTAACATTAGGAAAAGTTTTGAATAGCGGAGTGTTAAAAATTACTATTCCAACTCCAGTGAGTGCAACTTTAAGGAAAGTGTTCGATAGCGGAGGGGTAAAATTAACTATTGCCACTCCAGTTAGTGCAACAGTAGGGAAAGTGCCTAATAGCAGAGGGGTAAAAATTACTATTCTCACTCCAGTGAGTGCAACAGTAGGGAAAGTGCTGGAAAGCAGAGGGGTAAAAATTACTGTTCCCACTCCAGTGAGTTGAAAAGTAGGAAAAGTGCTGGATAGCGGAGAGGTAAAAAATACTATTCCCACTCCAGTGAGTGCAGCATTTTGGGAAAGTGTTAATAGTAGAGAGACAAAAAATTACTTTTCACACTCAAACAGTTAAAAAAAAAGTTATATTAAATAATAATAAATAACCAATATTTAACAAATGAAAAATAAAATATCTTACATATATAAAAAGAAAACAGATTATAATATTAATTACATATAACAAAAACCTACAAATATTATAGGAAAAATAATAATAATTAATATTTTAAACTAGAAAATAATTACATACAAACAAATAATCAATACATAAATGAATTTATTTTGTTGTCTACCCTGTAACACCACACCAAAAACAAAATACTTAAAAATGTTAAATTATATTTACTTTCATAAATAACATAATTTATAATCATTTAGAAAATATTATTATTTAAAAATATTAATACGCATTAATTTTCTACACACACTTTAACACTATAATATCCACAACACGCACCTCAATTAAACTATAAAATAATAAAACACAATGAAAAGTTATATTTAAATTAAAAACTAGTAGTCTTAACAACTAATAGTAAAGTAATTAAATGTATTTAATACCCACCCTTTACTGCTTTAAAAGTAAAAACAGCACACAAAAAATAATATTTACCCAAAATAAATTTCAAATAATTAATATTAATGAACAACTATATATGAATTAATTAAACACAAATGACTTCCCACCCTTTAGTCCTTTAAAACCCACAGCACACATCTAAAATATTTACACAATTAGCACAATAAAATGTTAATATGTTTTATAATATCAATTGAAAAAACAATTTATAATAAAAAATAAGTAAACTACTTAACACAATAAAATTAACTATTAAACAATTATTAATTCATGAATCAAAAATACATTACTTCCCACCATTTACACCTATAAACACCACAACACACACCTACAGTTTATCACACACTTACCATGATTAATTACCAAGTAATTAATTAAAATGAATTACCAACCAATTATTATTTCATAAATTAAAAATAAATTACTTCCCGCCCTTTACACATATAAACACACACCTAAAATTAATTAACAATTACCATAATTAATGACCAATAATTAGTTAAAATTAATTTACAACTAATTTATAGTTAATTAATAATAAATTACTTTACACATTTAAAACTATAAAATCTCAATTAAACAAATAATAATAAAAACAAAAGTCATTAACCCCTTAGCTGCGGCGGCTATTCCGCCGCAGTGCTAAGGGGTAGGGGGGGCGGCGCGGCGCTCCCATGCTCGTGACGGAACCGCTCCGTCACGAGCCTCGGGTGGGCTGTGCTTATGACAGAACGGTTCCGTCACGGCCCCACCCGCCTAATAGAACCTTCAGCGCAGGATTGAAATTCGCGCCACGCAGGGGCAGTGAGCGGGCCGTGACGGAACCGTTCCGTCACTAGCACAGCCCACCCGAGGCTCGTGACGGAACGGTTCCATCACGAGCACGCACGGGGTTAATTAATTTCATATAATTAAATTTCTTCCCACCCTATTCCCCTATAAACCCACAACCTGCCACCAAACAAAAAATGCAAAATTCTAATAAAAAACAAATTCATAACTATTAAAAATGTAACACATAAATTAAAAATACAAATAATTCTTATACAAAAAACATGCATCACAAACATAAAATATATACTAAAATACATAACAATAATTAAAAAAAGATATTATTAACAACTATATTTTTGCAAACTATATTAAACACTTCGATATTTTTAAAGTCGATATTACTTACCTTAAGTCGATATTCTTGACCACAATATTCTTGCTGTCAATATTTCTGAACCACAATATTTTTTACTCAATTTTTGTGTAACTCAATATTTTTTGTTCAATATTCTGTCTGCACACTATTTTTAACAGTATGTCCAATTTTTTTTTTGATTGTGGTTTTCACATTTTATCCACTGGATCAACAGAAGTACCATGAAGGTCTTCCCAACACGTTACTGTTATCAATCTACTAAGGTTTTTGAATGGAGCTAACACGGGCTCAAAGGCTCATAGTTCTCTACTAAAATCACGTGTATATAGTAATTTACTTGATCTCAAGTCACTGAACATACTCTCATTAAATGTTGGTGAAGAGTTGTACTCCATCTTAAGAACGACGGCGTACTTATTCCGCCAACCTGAATGTCAACCACCTCATTTATTGGCAGTTTGAACATCAGTGTGTAGACGATGGGTACTACTCCATCTCTACAACCTACCTATAGTTCTGACGGTCCGATGGAGCAAAGACTGTTGTAGATTTGGCCATGTGTCTGGCCGCCCGATTTAGATTAGGTGTATACAGGGCCAGTTTTCACTTCCCGTGACCACTAGGAAAAATGTGTCAGTACGTAGCACTGTAAACTTCTAAATGACCCCATGCCATGGAGAATGCTCCAATGGCAAAGGTTTTTTAATTTCATTTTCAAAAAGAAAAATCCTACTTCGAGATTTTATTTTGAAAATAAAAATGAAAGTTGTAAGTTTGACGTGTGGCTCCATCATGTTGACTGAGCCATCTGTCAAAAGTAGAATGCATTTCCAGGAACCACCAGACAGAAGTTCTTGGATATGCACAGAATGTCCGCAGGAGCAGTGACCGTCTCTAAATATGGCAGGCAGAGTACATCCACCATGGCAGGAGTAAAGTACTCAGCTAGGGCAAAGGTAATTCCTCTGTTCGGAAAGATTTTAATCAGCCTCTATATGTTGAAATGTTTAGTAACAAATATATGCTCCTAATAGCATTCCTCGATTCAAGAGATGATTATTAGACACATGAAACACAGAAAGGAACAAAGAAAATCTGCTTCCTTTGAGAAGAGCTGACAGAATTGTTTAACAGAACTTGACAAGCTTCAATTGGTTAATCGCAATCAAAGCTTTACAATGTGTCTGCCATGGTGTATTTCTTTTAAAAAGGTTAGAATATAATTTCAGAGGCAAACAGATGGGGATATGTACAAGTAAGTAGCGGAACGTGTCATTAGCCTCCTTGGCTTAAGAACACGCTCCGCCACATCTGAAATGCAATGCTGCACCATATTTACAAGAATGTGGTGCAGCTTTGCATTTCCCCCTGCAATGGCGCTAAGTTTAGCAACTTAGCGCCAACGCAGGTACCGCTGCACCAGAGAAGAAGGGTGTCTGCATGCAGGGGAGGATTGTTTATGTGTAGGAAGGTGTCCCTTCCTGCACATAAACAATCCTTAAAATGCCCTTTTGTCACTTTCGTGTGTGCTGCTTCATGTATCACACATGGAAGGGACAAAATGGCATTTTTTAAGGGTTTGTTTATGTAGAGGAAGTGACACCTTCCTACACATAAACAAACCATGGCATTTTGCTTTTTCCATGTGTGCTGCACAAGGCAACACACATAAAAAAAAAAAAACGAGGAGAAATAATGCATTTCTCCTTGTTTTGTCAACTTAAGACCAGGATTTTTGCCTGCTTTTAATTTTGGCACTGCCTCCTATATATGCCACCCTTGTACATAGGGGGCAGCGTCAAATACAATGGGTGTTGTGGTGGTACGCCACCCCAACACCCACTGTACGCCCCTTTCACGCTAACCATAGCGTGAAAGGGGGCATTGTGTACAATGCAGGCTTGTACATAAGGCACAGCCCCTATCGCCACCACAACGTCTGTAAACGTGACGTTGTGGTGGCGATAAGGGTTTGTACATATGCCCCAGAGTCTGGTTTAATTTCCATTTACTTGACAGCTATCACTGCTTCCATAGCTGAAAATTAACTACCAGATAGATTAAATACAGAAATTTAGAGAAGGGGAAAACAGCTTCCCCTTAGCCAATCTCTGATCAATAATCACTGCTGCGGTTACAGACTATTGATAAATGTCATTGCCACCTGCATATTAGGAGAGGATGCCCATTCATGCTCTGCCTACCTGCGATTTAAAATGAGTCTGGGAACTTCTTTTGTGAGTCAGAGATACTTTTTAGACCCCAAAGGGGTTTTGTACATCACAGAACACTATTTTGCAGTTGCTAATCCTGTAATTTTGCAAATCTCAACGTTTCCATTCCCAAAATTGATTTTAACAACAGGCTACCATTTTATTTTTCATTTTTTTTTTCGTGAGAGCACTTTTTAATTCAGCTCTGATGTGACTGTTAATGACTTGTACGCCTGAAAAGTCAACTTACTGAAAAAACCCTTTAAATGAATTGAGGTGTAGAACAAATGCAGGTGCTAATTGGTGCTGATTCATTTTTCCCAAAACCATCGATGTAATGCAGGCGTAAACGGTGTGCCTGCCATATAATCCGGAGCACAGTATTTGGTGTTCCCCAAAGCCCAGTTTTAGGATCCATTATATTCTCTATTCATTTTAGCCCTTGATGAGCTGTCCGCAAGTTGTTGAACTTTTAAACATTCCCCATCTGCCCCTTTATCCTATAATTGTAGCGATCCACCTCTTGTAGGATATTGTGCTGAGAGAAAGACTGTAATTGGTACTTCTTTGTCTCTGCAACGCTATGCGCTACACTCATCTGTAAGGTGTCAACACGCGGACACTTGGGACCCAAGGCTCGTGGTAATTGCTCTGTTGTTGTAGTTTTGAGGATTTTACAACCTGAACAATGAAATAAATATTACATTTGGGGGAGAAAAGTTATTTGAAGACTAAGCCCTTCAGCAAGTGTCACTGGAATGACTAACCTCCAGTTTTCCCGGAACGGAACAAAGTAATGCTATTAACTCCAGGACTGTAAAAAGATTAGGATGTAGTCTGCTCTGCAACACACATAAAGTCGTGTTAGATCTATTTTTTCACTGTCACTGTTTTTAAGGAGAATATTTCTATTGGCACAGCAGGGATCATCAAAAAATGGAGAAAGGCGTCTGTTTATAATTCTTATACTGACAAGGTTGCTGCTGGAGGGCACACAGCGAATCCGTGGGGAAGCAGCAATGCACATGTATTTACTTAGTGTTTTTATTTGTTTGAAATGGTTACTAATATCTCCATTACCTTGTATGCGTTTCTGCTACTTGTCCTTCCATCGACTACACTTTGGGATTCCAATGTTTCTTCTAGTTTCTATATTTCTTCGAGGTGTCGTTTTGTTTATAGAGCACAGACTGAGGACATAACCACGTCTATGCACTTTCAGCAGAGGTTTTACCTAGTTGTGTATATGTGTATATGATAACAGGTTCATATATTTCAAATGTATATCACCGTTTGTGTCCATTAATTAACATTGTAAAACAGCATTCATCAAAAGAAGCCGTAAATCTCTATCTATATATTTAATATTTCATTCGCTTTGCCCTAACATGATAAAATCTTGAGCTAAACTTCATATGTATATTTATGTGAATTTAAAGTCAGTTTATATTAAAACCTGTAGAATTGCACGGTAGCAGTTACAAAAAACTAAGGGGTCCATTAGAATGTCGGGCGGTGGCACCACCGCGGTGCTGAAGGGTTGGAAAAACGCCTTTTTCCGCCCGCGAGCAGCGGGAAACACGTTCGCCATATTAGTATTGCAAAACATAGGTCAATTCCCGTCTGCAGCAGAGCAACGAGAACTGCCATCAAAGTGCGCCCGCCACCGCGGCGGTGAGAGCCAATGGAGACTCTCAGCCGTGCAGAATGAGGTCCGCCTGCTCCACAAATTAGGATAGCCCAAACAAGCAGACGCACGGCAGCGGACACCAACCTGAGACGGCTGGAACTCAACAGCGGAGCGCGATACCACAGTCCCAGTCCTCTCCACCCGGTCACGACTGCCATGGACCCTGTCCTACACGTGTTCCCGGTGCTGTACCTGCAACAGCAGTATCATCTCAAGGGCCGCTGCGGACGCTGCCGCAGGTACGCAACTACACAAATAAAACACACAACACATGGGCTGACACAGGGTCCAAATCCACAACAGACACCCTGCTGGGGGCATCAACACATCCACAAGGGCACCCACACATGACCCACCTGCCACCAAGTTACCCCACTGCATCCTGGACACACATCAACCGCGAACTTGCAGCAACATCCCGGTCATGGCACCGCAGCGGTCAATACATGCACACAATATAGAAGGCAGGGCCAGCCAAAGGCATGGGCAGGGCACAAAGACCACAGGGACACACCTCCCCCACCACACATTAACACTCCCCAAGAAGGCACAAGCCATGTGCCCATCCTGTGCACCCCCATGCACAGCAACAAGCAACAATAACAGCAACAAGCAAGCTCAATCCATACCCTGCACCACACAATAAACAACCAGGGAGACATCCACTGCAGGAGTGAAAGCACAGGAGCACACAACACCAGTGCCACACACACTGAAGGCTGCCAATACAAAGCACAGTGTCACAAATGAAGTGATGGGGAGGCACATACATATGTAAACCAAGGGGGCAGCTGACATCAAAGTGAACTGTCTTGCATGTCAGTAGTCGACATGTAAGGGATGTACCATACTCAAATAGAGGGAGTGCAGACTCACAGACTCACAATGGGCAGGCATAAGTGGCACACATAGAGGATGGTATTACACCATGCCATACAGGAGGATAAAAGGCACCATGTGCCTGAAATGCATGAGAAACACAACCACAATGGCAGTGTGGAGCAGCAGGGCTGCACAGTCTACACAAACACTATCAAGACACATGGATGATCAAACAAACACAACACTGATGTGCAAGTCACACACTCTGCACACTCATAAGTGACAAAAACAGCAAGTAGGAGTCAGGCAGAAGAGCACGGACACACCAACACACTGCACAGTTTACAACATACAACTCACACATGCGCATACGACCATATCCACAGGGCTGAACAACCCAAACAACAGGCACACGCACAACTCCTGGGTGACACATGAGTGTCTTTCACAATCCAGGGGCACACACATCCACACCCCCTACAAAGTCACACCCTTCACACTGCACATCTCTTGACTACCCAAGAGCACACATCTCATGTAAGCCGTGGGACCAGGACTAAGGGCCAACACAAGATGACCATACACATACACAGCTGGGCACACATAAAGACATAACACATATACATGATGGAATTGCCCAGCCTGCATGCAAACGTGTGCACAGCATCACACCCTGTGCTGGCAATGTACCCCAACCTGACATCTGAACAATATATCCAACAATAGCAAACCATCAAAAACAGAACTGCATGACAGGTAAAATAGACATAACAGATAACACAAGTGTCAGTGTATGAATGAGCTGATGACCCTGCCACCTCTGTTAGAAATTATGATCCGGGCAAAGAGCTTGCAATGTTGAAGTGTCATATATACAGCATGGGGCACAGTTAACCAAATGCACACACTAAAATACATTTAATCAGCAAGGACACTGACAAAACAGACAACAGGAGTAACTGTCTTTATTCACATATTGCACAGATGTGACAGTAGAACAACAGTAGACAAGAGCAAGGCACAAAATGCTGATTATATGCAAGATAATCTGCACAGGCAAACTCCAAACAGGAAGGCCAGTGTCCATGGCAGGGGGCACAGCAAGTACATAAGAGGCTGCACTGGGGAGAGTACAACACAGCAGAGCAACAGAGACAGTGTCCATGGCAGGTGGCACAGCAAGTACACGAGAGGCTGCACAGGGGAGAGTCCAACACAGCTGAGCAACAGGGCCAGTGTCCATGGTAGGTGGCACAGCAAGTAAATGAGAGGCTACACAGGGAAGACTCCAACACAGCAGAGCAACAGGGCCAGTCTCCATGGCAGGTGGCACAGCAAGTACACGAGAGGCTGCGCAGGGGAGAGTCCAACACAGCAGGGCAACAGGGCCAGTGCCCATGGCAGGTGGCACAGCAGGTACATGAGAGGATGCACAGGGGAGAGTCCAACAAAGCAGAGCAACAGGGTTAGTGTCCATGGCAGGTGGCACAGCAAGTGCATGAGAGGCTGCACAGGGGAGAGTCTAACACAGCAGAACAACGATGCCAGTGGGCATGGCAGTTGGCACAGCAAGTACACGATAGGCTGCACAGAGGAGAGTCCAATACAGCAGACCAACATGGCCAGTGGGCATGGCAGGTGGCAAAGCAAGTACATGAGAGGCTGCACAGGGAAGAGTCCAACACAGCAGAACAACAAGGCCAGTGGGCATGGCAAAGTGCAGAGTCAGGACATGAGAAGCTGCACAGGCAATGGCAAAGCAGCAGTGAATGACAAGGCCAGTGGGATGGCAAAGTGCAGAGTCAGGACATGAGAAGCTGCACAGGCAAGGGCAGAGCAGCAGGGAATGACAAGGCCAGTGGGAATGGCAAAGTGCATAGTCAGGACATGAGAAACTGCACAGGCAAGGGCAGAACACCAGTGAATGACAAGGCCAGTGGGCATGGCAAAGTGCAGAGTCAGGACATGAGAAGAGGCACAGGCAAGGGCAGAACAGCAGTGAATGACAAGGTCAGTGGGCATGACAAAGTGCAGAGGCAGGTCACGAGAAGCTGCACAGGCAAGGCAGAATAGCAGTGAATGACAGGGCCAGTAGGCATGGCACAGTCTAGAGTCAGGACATGAGAAGCTACACAGTGTGTTTGACTGTACCCTTCCATGGCCAGCAACACACCCAGGTGGTAAACAATGGGCAGGACCAGCACACCTGTATGAGAGACAGGTGTGTGAGGGGAACTACCACTCACTCTTGGTTGTCAGGCAGACTTGGAGCTGACTGTGTGTTGGAGACAACGTGCCCATTTGACTGGGGAGATAGAGGCCCAGGTGATGTAGGGCTAACAGTGGCTTGGCAAGCTGAAGGGCTGTTTGGACCAGGTGGTGGAGTGGCACATGGAGGTGGACTCATGAAGACCTATGACACAGTGTGGGTGGGAGATGTTTGAGGGGTGCCTTTTCACTTTTTGGGAATTAAAAATGCCTTCCCTGTACTGGGGTCAATGGGAACTGGAAATGACACAACAGGCACGCACACACACCAACAGACCCACATCAGGTGCAGACACTGGCACCCCCTCTGGTGACGTGCAGGATCCTGCAGAATGCTTTGTCTAGCTACACCTCTGGACCCCCTTCCCCTGTTTGCCAGGTGTACCTCCTACAGTGTCCTCCTTCCCCTGTTTGCCAGGTGTCCCACCTACAGTGCCCTCCTTCACCTGCTTCACTGGTCTTTGAATTGGAGTTGATGTGGTGGGGGAATGTGTCCCTGAGCCCTTCCTAGGTGTACACTTGTCATACAACACCTCCTCAGTGGGCATAGACACTGCACGCCTAGCTCTGTGTGAAGTTTCAGCGACAGGAGAGTCCTTCACTGGTGATGCCTCTGAGGCATGTGAGCCTGATGTCTGCTTCATTGCTTTTTTGGCCTTGCTCTTCCCTGAAGGGCTCTTGTCTTTGCATTCTGGGGTGGCTTTGCTCTTCTGTGGGGATGGTGTCTGCGGGCGGGCCCGCTTGGGTTGTTTCTGCTGGGTGCTTCTTGTGCTGTATCGTGACTGTGATACATGGGAACTGTGGTCACTATCATTTAATGTGGCCACTGACTGGGGGTGGACAAAGGCACTGGAGCAGGAATTGGAGTATGTGCCTGTTGAAGGGCAGACATCACTGTGGACGACAAAGCCTGGACTGTACCCACATCAGAGGCATGTAGGCAACCACCTAGACTAAGTTTTTTGTCATGGTCACTGAAGGCATTGAGCAGGGCTGCCTGGCCCACACAAAGCTGGTGCAGGAGCTCAAAAGACTCAACACTGAGGGCATGAGGGGGGACAGGTGCAAGCTCAGCGGTGCCAGGTTTGAATGTAACTTGTCCCCTCTTACTGACACGGACAGCACCAGAGGAAGTGGATGGGAGGGTGGGCACTGGCCACTGTGTGGTAGAAGATGATGCAGAGTCCCCATTCCCTGTGCCTGCCAAATGTATGCATCCCCGCTGGCATCAGATGATGTTGTACTTTGTGTCTCAGGCAGGGATTCCTCCTCCATACTGCAGTCCCCCTCTGATGCGCTGGTGACCTCTGTGTCACTGGGCTCCTGTGCAGCTGTAGTGCTACTCTCGCCACCACTGGTTTCCTGTTTCTGTCCCTCTGTGTCCACTGGCGAATCTGCATGAGAGAGAGATGCAGGGTTGGGTTAGTGTATCAACAGGACAAAGCAATTCAATCAATGCAGTACAGAAGATGACCACATCTACATGTTAACCACCACACTCTGCAATCACATTGCAGCAACTCACTACATAGACCACAACAGTACCTGTAACCCTGAATATCTGCCATGACTAAGCCATGGTAAGGCCATACAGCACAACACCCTGCCCGTGGTTGAAGTCTACCAGTCACACAACTTGCTCTGCCCACACCTATGGACATGATGTGGGCACACCACTTATTGCCACTGACAGACCTTGAGGAAACAGGAGGGGACAACACAGACACCTATTAGGACATGACAATCCACGATGGCAAGTAACCCATGCCAAACACCATGTTGTACTCTGGGGCACATTGTTGTTTGATGTGTGGGCCTGAACGATCAAGGTGCATGCAAAGTACGCATACATGAAGTTACTCTCAGATAGTGGACACTGCTGTTCACCCCCAAATAGATTCCCCACACTATCCCAATGCTGAATGACCATGTAGATCCTAACACATTCAGCTATGGGCATGCACAGCAGGGAGGATCACCTTTGTAAGGCCAGTTTGGGCCAATGCATGACACTGGCACCCATCCCAGAAGCCACTCACATGACACAGCACAGCACCACCCCACGAACATCACATAGGCCACCGCTGCCAAAGGCCCTGTACAGATGCATCCGCTACCTGCCAAGTCACCTTCCCCAAATACTCACCCCTGCCTTCCTGCTGATGCTCCTTCAGACGTGCATCCAGGTCAGGATGAGTCACTGCCAAGATGCGGCCCATTAGTGGTGTCATGCTGCGCCGTGACAAACACCCAGTACGTGGTAGCAGCCCCAAGGTCATCTCCGCCACAATCTTTGCCAGCCTGCTAATGTCAACTCACCTCTTGTGGCAGTGGGTGCGTCGACAGTTAGATACCCCCATGGCTTGCACCTATGCTGCAAAGGCCCTCCACACGGCCTTACGCTGGTGTACCTATAGTTGCAGGCATGAGAGAAAAGAGGGGGAAATGATCAGTGACACAGTGTCATGTACCAACAGCTATCAGTACAGTAGCAAGACACAGACTCATTAGCAAATGTAATCTCTGTCCAGCCCACCCTGGGGTACACCTCACATGGGCACTCTGCATGGGCCAAGCGGATGTGATTGCATGCATTTATGAGGGCGTACAGGGTCCCTGATAATCTCACACACATGCAGGATGACTGCACTGAACCCCTCCTGTGGCTTGCACAAGTCTCCAGTCCTATGCATGTCTGGCCACTACAAACATCACATATCCACCTGTGTCTGTGTGTAGACTCACTGTGTGCATGACTGGCAGCATTCAATGAGCATGTCCTGTGAACATATCTGTATTTCATGTGTGTGGCATCAGGGTACATGGACTCACCAGCAAAATCTACATCAACACAAGTGTGGTTGTGTGCAATTATACAGGGTTGAGATGGTGCATATTTTCATTTCAGTGTGAATGAACAAGAGTAAGGACACATTAAGTGCAGTGATGTGGTCTCGTCTTGGTGAGCGGCCACTGTGCAGAGCATCTGGGTTCACACGGAGTCGGTCAACAGGGGCACACAGAGACAATCAGCCAAGCTATTACTGTCCTGGCACCTGCATGTACAACATCCTGTGGCTCTGTATGGCTGACATTGTAACACACTGCACTCAGACATACAACTGCAGGCAGGGAAAAATTTGACATTGGGACACACACTCCTTCCCCATGGAGACAGCATGCTTGTCAGTGTATGACACAACCCCGCACCCTCAGGCATATACTTCAGCAGTACTACTACATGTCTGCCCCCCCGCCCTACACCTCCCTTTTACGATGACTTACCATGACATTTGGGGAACCATACAGCTTTGGGTACTGTGCGAGCATCTTGTCTGCCAGGACCTCCAGCTCCTCGCTTGTGAATAGACTGGAACGGATCTTCTCTGTCCTTGCCATCCCTGTGGACATGGAACACCTGTAGTGGAATTGGGTGGTGAGGGTCCCAGGCAGCAGGCTCTGGAGACAGCAGCAGATGACGGTCCCAGGCAGCAGGCTCTAGAGGCAGTAGCAGATGAGGGTCTCTGGCAGCAGGCTCTGGAGGCAGCAGCAGGTGAGGTTCCCAGGCAGCAGGCTCTGTGAGCAGTGGAAATGTGAGGCTCACTCCCATACATTTATTAGCCCCCTGGAGTCGTTTCTAAGGTGGCAAGCTGCAACAATTGGTTGTCCAGGTCTGCCTCTTTCAAAAGCAGCCAATGACCGCCTTTGCGGTGGCGGAGCTCACCTTCCTCGATTTTCAAAACTGCATCATGCCATCGCAATCATTGCTCCCATTGGCTGTAGGCAATGCTCCATGATGGTGATGCACCGCAGGGGCCTGGGGTGCGCTACCCTGATGGTGCATCTTTCAAAAGCATCCAATATCTGCCTCCGTGGCGGTGGAGCACGCCTACCGCGATCTTCAAAATTGCATCATGCCACCGCAATCATCGCTCCCATTGGCTGTACGCAATGCTCCATGGCGGTGATGCACCGCAGGGGCCCGGGGTGCGCTACCGCTATGGTGCATCTTTCAAAAGCATCCAATGTCCGCCTCTGTGGTGGGGGAGCATGCCTTCTGCAATTTTCAAAATGGCATCATGCCACTGCAATCATCGCTCCCATTGGCTGTAGGCAATGCCCCATGGTGGTGACACACCGCCGGGGCCAGGCGGTAGCTAACACAAGTAGGGTGGCGGAGCATGCCCACTGCCATTTGGGCATGTCTCTATGTCTAGCACTACTGCACTCATGTAAGGGGTGGTGCTGGTGACACACTGCCGGGGCCAGGCGGTAGCTACAGCGAGTAGGATGTGGAGCATGCCCACCGCCATTTGGGCATGTCTCTATGGCTAGCACTACCACACTTGTGTAAGGGGTGGTGCTGGTGACGCACCGCCAGGGCCAGGCAGTAGCTACCGCGAGTAGGGTAGCAGAGTATGCCCACCGCCATCTTCCCATGTATCCATGCCAATGACAACCACACTCGTGTAAGGGGTGGTGCTGGTGACACACCACCGGGGCCAGGCGGTAGCTACCGCGAGTAGGGTGGTGGATCATGCCCACCGCCATTTGGGCATGTCTCTATGGCTAGCACTACTGCACTTGTGTAAGGGGTCATGCTGGTGGCACACCGCCGGGGCCAGGCGGTAGCTAGAGCGAGTAGGTTGGCGGAGCATGTCCACCTCCATTTAGGCATGTTTCTATGGCTAGCAGAGTATGCCCACCGCCATCTTCCCATGTATCCATGCCAATGACAACCACACTCGTGTAAGGGGTGGTGCTGGTGACACACCGCCGGGGCCTGGCCGTAGCTACCTTGAGTAGGGTGGCAGAGCATGTCCACTGCCATTTGGGCATGTCTTTATGGCCAACACTACCGCACTTGTGTAAGGGGTGGTGCTGGTGACATACCGCCAGGGCCAGGCGGTAGCTACCGCAAGTAGGGTGGCGGAGCATGCCCACCACCATCTTCCCATGTCTCCATGCCAATGACAACTGCACTCGTGTAAGGTGTGGTGCTGGTGACTCACCACCGGGTCCAGGCGGTAGCTATCGCGAGTAGGGTGGTGGAACATGCCAACCGTCATCTTCCCATGTCTCCATGCCAATGACAACCGCACTTGTGTAAGGGGTGGTGCTGGTGACACACCGCCGGGGCCAGTCGGTAGCTACCTTGAGTAGGGTGGCAGAGCACGCCAACCCCCATCTTCCCATCTCTCCATGCCAATGACCACTGCACTTGTGTGAAGGGGGGTGCTGATGACACACCACTGGGGTCAGGCGGTAGCTACAGCGAGTAGGGTGGTGGAGCATGCCCACCGCCATTTGGTCTTGTCTCTATGTCTAGCACTACCACACTTGTGTAAGGACTGGTGCTGGTGACACACCACTGGGGCCAGGCAGTAGCTACCGCGAGTAGGGTGGTGGAGCATGCCAACTGCCATCTTCCCATGTCTCCATGTCAATGACAACCGCACTCGTGTAAGGGGTAGTGCTGTTGACACACTGCCAGGGCCAGACGGTAGCAACCATAATTTGTGGCACATACAATGTCAATGTCCATCAGGAACACTTCAACAGTGAACAGTGGCCACATGGTGAAGTGTACATCATCTTGCACACAATGTCAATGTTCCATTAACTCCACAGATTCCAACATTGGCCATGGTTGTGTATGTGTGACGTACATTGGTCTGTAGTCCCTAACATGTCACAAATTCATTAGATGGTTGGTGAGGTAGGACAGTGTTTTAGAGGACTCTACAATATGTACACTATGTGTTGTGGGGCGGTGACGACCTCCGCAGGGCTTGTTTCACTGTATGATGTTGTTACTTACTTGTGCTTATCTGTGTGCTCATACACACAATTGTCAATTCACTGCCAACTGTTATCATTGTGTTGCGGATGTGTGCCAAGTTTGAATGATGCATTGAGGTGTGACAGGTACAGCAGATGAGTATGAGACAGTTGTGTTGATTTTTTGCACAATGGCTCCCAGGCGTGCACATGTGGAATCTGGCCTTGAAAATATGTACATTCACATTGACCTATGTGCTGTATTACGCACTGGTGTATTGTAAATGGAGAGGTGTGCCCTCTGTGTGGCTCAAACTTACACCCATGTAACATGGTGTGTCACACATCCCTCAAGTCAGTATTTGTTCATTCTGTTTCATCCTGAACCTGTTATGCTGTGGCCATCTCATGATGGATGTCATTGACATGTGTCCAATTTCATCTCAACTAGGAGGAGGCCAAATCTGATATGTCACTTGACACTGCTCGAGGACATGGAGGATATAGCGATCATTTGCAAGTTCCGTCTCAACAGAGCCACCCTAAAGACCCTTTGTGAACTGTTGGAGCCTCACCTGCAGCCTCGTCGCCAGTACCCAACAGCTTTCACACCAACTTACAAGGTGATGGCAGCCCTCCATTTTTTTGCCACTGGATCCTTTTGGAGACCGTGGCCAGCGCTGCTGGGATGTCTCAACCCATGTTCAGCGTGGTGCTGCGGGATGTTCTTGCAGCCATGATGATCTGGAATTACAGATACATACATTTCCCCAGGGGAGCAGAATTGGCAGTTGTGAAGGGAGACTTCTATACCCTTGGGCACATCCCCCATGATGTTGGGGCCATTGATTGCACACATGTTGGTCTTGTGCCACCACAGGCGAGTGAGCACATTTTCCTTAATAGAAAACATTATCACTCAATCAATGTGCAGGTGGTGTGCCAGGCCGATATGACCATCTCGCATGTGTGTGCCAGATTCCCCGGCTCTGCCCATGACTCCTATATCCTGAAGAACAGCATTGTGCCCAGGCTGATGCCTAATCTGCTTCCCGAGTGTGCTTGGATTGTGGGTGAGAATGCTTAGTCGTATGGCGTGCTGGGTGTGTGACTTGCTGCCCTGCGCAACATTGCAATGGGTGTTTGTCATTCCTAGGTGACTCTGCATATCACAGCCGCCCATGGCTGCTGAGCCCACTGCTGAATCCCAAGACCCCAGCAGAAATCCGATACAATGAGGCCCATGGCAGGACACGTTGTGTGGTGGAGCAGAATTTTGGCCTGCTCAAGTCACGTTACCGCTGCATTGACAGAGCAGGAGGTGCACTGTCATACTCGAGAAAATAAGTAATCCCTTGGGTCAACCAATCAAGCATCTAGCACATACTGAATTCACACATATTTAATAGTCCTAAATCTAAATCACCCCTCCATAAAGCTTGTAAGCACACCTGAACAATTCAATATTACAGTCTGTGTATTTAGTAGTATCCAAAATCCATTAAAAACATGAAAAACAATACAGCATCAATGTTATTGCATAAACATTTCCATACATTGTACAATAAAAAACCCAGAAAGAGACTCAAATTATGTGATATTATATACAATCATCGGTGTATCAATTCAAAGGATTCACGATAAACATCACTAGAATCCAATAGGTCAGTTCTGGTACATTGTTCCTTGAACTTGATGTTTAACAGATGTGTCAACGCGTTTCGGTGTATTACTTAATGAGAAACACCTTTATCAAGACAAAGTTCCCTGTCTCTTTCTTACCCACAATTTGGTTGGACAAATTTATCTAAAAACACGAGGCTTGCTGGACGCCAAATACTCCCATGCAAGATTCCACAGTATTTCTTACTTCCACACTCCCACACGAGCTCAATAGAGTTACACCCTGCAAACCACTGGTTGCACTCTACAGATCGGGTGCTGTGTTCCGAGTATTTATTCTGCAATAGGTATCATACGGCATGTTATTGATCACTCCAGTTCTATCTTTCAGCTTATTTATTTCTCAGGATAACCAATCAAGCCTTGAAGGACCCCAAGTTCAGATTCCCATGTACGGTGGATCCTGTATCGTCGTGTGGCCGCTTTCTTCTTGAGATGAAAAAAAGGATAAGCACCGTCATACTCGCCTGGCAAGGTGTTTAAGATCATAGTGGCCTGCTGCATGCTCCACAACCTGGCCATTCGCAAGGATATTCCCTAATCATGGCTGATGATGAGGACCCAAGGCCCCCGCCTGCACAAGAACCTGAGTCCAGTGATGAGGACAGTGGGGAGGAGGAAGGTGGTGACATGCGTCAACAACTCATCACCTGCTACTTCACTTGACGGTGGGTGATGAAGTGCAACATGTCAATTGCCTGGCGAGATTGCTGTGCCATTAAGGTCTATGTGCGAATGGTACAGACTGCCAGATGTCAAGTCACCTGTGTGTGGAAATATGACAGTGATATGTCATCTTTGAATGTATATGTGACGTGTTTGTTGACACTTGTTGCCCATTGTGTTGTCTGCATGCTGGCTTATGTACATGGTTGGTGTAGTGTAATGTCTGTGATGCCATACCCACACCAGTTGTTCTGTTGTGTTTCCCCAGGTACCTCAAAATTATCCATGCCGACATACTGTACATCTTTCGGATACATTATGGACATTTGGAAAACTGTAAAAAGGACAAAGCTGACACAATTAAAGTGGTTAAGGTATTTTATTTGCAGAGTTGATATGTGAGTGGTGCAGGCAGATTTACATGAAGGTGGTGATGGAGCAGTGAGTTTACAGTCAAAGTAAATGAGATGAAAGAGCAGACACCACATCGATGTGGTGACCCAGTCCAACAGACAGGTACCATTCACAAGGCAGTGTGGGGAAAGACAATCCAAACAGTCAATGCAGTGGGAAAGAGGGTTGCCATCAGGGCTGGCTCTGTGACTTGCGTTTGGCTGGTGCTTTGCCTCCAGAGACTCCCAGGCTCTTCTTTGGATGCCCCCTAGCTCGCTTGGCCGGGGGGGGGGACCCTCCTGCATGGCCAGTGGCATCTGAGGACTTACCCGTCTCCGTTGCGGCAGGGGAGGATGGTGCACTGTCATCCTGCAGCCCAACAGAGGAGGCAGAGTCATTGTTTGGGACACAGGCCGATGAGGTCCACCATTTGTCCAAGGCGTGTGTCGATGGACCTCATCAGCAGGATGAGCTCGCATAATAGTTCATCAGACTGGCCACTTTGTCCCTGGACCTGTTCGTAGGCCCCAATGACTGATGATGAAGAGGTTCAGGGATGGGGTTCCAACCTCCTGATGTCTGGGGGTGACCCGGCCCTCCCACCTACCCTGCTGCCACAGACCTGTTTCCTCGCCACTGTGGGTCCCCACACGCTCTCCCTGCCATCCATAGTTGTTGGTGTGGGCTGGTCATCCCCTGGCACAGGGAGGGTGCTGCAGGTGACACTGGTGGTGGCGGTGGTGGCGGTGGACGCACAAGTCATAACGGCTGAGCCCTGCTGGGCTGTTGTTGTTGCAGCAGACGTGATGGTGGGGAGGATGGGGTCCTGGGACCTGGTGCTCCCTGGCACACCAGATGGACCAGCCCTGAGCTCATCGTCCGGAAAATCCTGGGAGTCTACATCCGAGAGTCCATGTATCTGAGGTAGAGACTGGCTCTGCTGGTAATTGATGTTGTCTGCAGCAGTGAGTTCTTGGTCACCTGTGGATTAGATGGGGAATGGTCTCTGTTGTGCACTCAGCAGGAATTCTGTTGGCTGTGTGTCATCCAGTGTCTGTACAGTACACAATTGACTGATCTTCACATCTTTTTCTATGTGCAATACTGTACCTCATGACTTGATGCAGAGGAACATACATTACTCGTACATGTTGTCAGATGTTGATGCATTGCATGCACATCGTGCTGTGATCATGTTCACAGTGACCAGTTGCCATGTAGGGACCAGCACAAATGAATTTAATGGTTCTCTCAATGTTGATTCGTATGCCCTGGCTGACGTCACATCTGGGCATGGATTGCCCATTGTATTGTACTGCATGACTTTGACCAGTAATGTACATAATTGTATTTATAAGCCCACACATGTTTTCTCTAATTGTACATGCTCCTTGCTGATTGGGCCACATGGCAATGCACTCATCAGTGTGTGCTGTGGACATATATATATATATAGTATACTATTCCTACTATATGGATATACCCATGAGTATATATATATATATATATATATACTCATGGGTATATCCATATAGTAGGAAGGGATTAAATTATCTACAACATCGTTCCTGCAGTAATCCAGCCGTAAGGTTAGTGTTGAACCGTCCACTGTATGACAATTAATCAGTGGGCGGGGTTGTGATGAGCCCAGCTCGTCATGAGCACAGCTCCACTGTGACTCATGACGAGCTGGGCTAGTCACAAGCACCGCTGCGCCGCGGCTACCCCTCCTCCCTCCCGCACCATGGGGGATTACTCTAGCAGGGAAGGGGTTAAAAAATGCTTCAACAAACATTCACAAAGGGGAAGGGTTCCCTTGGGCACCCCATCTCATTTGAGAATGTGTTACCACCTATTTGAAGTAGGTGGTAAAATGCTAATGTTTTGCGACCGCATTTCGATCACAAAACATTCCTACATAGTCATGCGATTTGATATTAGGAAGGTATGCCCTACACAAACCCCTTCCTAACAAGGAATCCAAAACCAATTTTGCGATTGGTTAACTTTCAAAATAGGACAACCATATACAAATCAAATCAAATCAAATCAAAATGAGCTTTTTACGATTTTAGGCATGTAAAATCATAAAAGCAGAAAATTTAAAAACACCTCACCACGCTTCTAAGAAATACATAGGTATACTTGAATATATACAAGTTCATAAATCGATTCAGTTTGCTTCAACTGTTTCTGGTGTATCAGATCAAAAATATAAAAAATATTTGGCATCTATCAGAGAAGTTAGCCTGGCATATGATGTCCACTATTCTAGTGGGCACCTTGCACTAGTCTAAATGACCCTTGTTGATGGTGGTTGTTAATTCAACCTTATAGACAAGCTATCCTAGTGGTAGCGTGGACCAGCAGTCTAAGGCTAAACTCCAAAGAGCATGTGAAGCTGTTTGTTTTACCAATTATAATCCCTTGATTACCAAATGAAAGGACACCACACAAGGTATATATCAAATATATATATATTTATTTCTAACACAACCCCTCTGACTTCTTTATGAGGTCAGAGATCGAAGTACATAACAAGTTTCACAATTAGCATACGATAAGTTGCAGAAATACAATTTTGCCCTAGGGGCCTTACAAACCATATACTAAGTAAGTGGTATAAGAACCACTTCAGGGATAGGGAATAGGCCTAGGGCCTAGGGAACCGCTGGGGCTACACTAGGCAACCAAAGGTTAGGAAGTAGGAGACCCATGGGAGACACGTGCAGTGTCTAAACACAGTCGCGAGTTACCATTGACTTATAATGGAGAACGAAGAAGTTACAAAGTTACTGATTAAGGACACTTCCAAGTGGACTACGGTGAAACCCCTTTAAACTAGGACGCTTGAAAAGTCAATACCCACGGGAGCACCGGAGTACTCGAGTTACCTCACCCAGGGAAGCCGGGTCCATAGGTGTCTTTTCGTGTCGGGTTTTGTCGATGCTTTCAATGCAGATCTGCAAAAGAAGTGCTGCAGGCGGCCAGTGGAAGAGTGTCTGGGTGGATCCAAGGGTGGATCGAAGAAGTGAAGAACCTGAAAGCAGAGGGGACAGAGTCTGGGTCACTAGCCCGTGACCAGGAAGGAACCAGGTGATTTCAGGTGAAGATGTGAAGCTTGTCTTTGCAGCCACGAGGACCAGGAGGCATCGACGACAACCAGGAGCTGGATTCGAGCTGTCCCACAAAGGATCTAGTTGGTATCCGGATTGGACCCAACAAGTCTTGGCAACCACACCGAGTGAAGATTGGCTTCAAGTCAGACCAGCACGGTCTAAGGAGCTTCTCTTTTGCAGTTAAACTGGAGCAACCAGGCCAGTGGTGTAAATTCAAAATGTAGTCTTCAGAGGGCTAACTACACAGCGAGCTAGCAACTGGGAAGACGCGTTGAGCTGAAATGCAGGAGCAAGCCCCACGTGGCACTCATGGAGTGTGGAGAGCTAAGCTTTGGTGCAAATGGCGCTCGGGTGTGGGGCTTCTCATACCCCAATGCACAACTGCGAGGATACTTCAGGAGTTGAGCAGTTAGCAAAATGCAAGTAGTCCAGGATGTCCGGTCCCACGTCTCTCATGTCCGTCACGGGTCTCAGCTTTGCTGTGGATGTGGATCGGAGTCAGAGAAGTCTGGAAGTCCAGTTCCTGAGTCACTGAGTCTTTGAGTTCCGGCAGGAGCGTCGACAAAGCAAACTGTCAAGTTACGGGTGGTGCCTATTTGCACAGGGTGGTCACTCCTTGACCACAATGGAGATGTCTTCAGTCTTCTAGTCGATATAGAACTCCGAAGGTCCAAGAGTTTCATTTCAGAGTTTCAGTCCAGGATAATCTAAAGTGTCTAGACACAGCTCCTATCTTTATGCTGCTTTTAGGGGCTGGATTACCTGCTAGGTCCCTCCTATGGGTGGACCTGGGAAGGGGGTGGTTACACCCCTTTCCCTTTGTCCAGTTTCACGCCAGAGCGGGGCTGGAGTGCCCCAGCAACTTGTTTGAACCGGGCTATGCATGGAGCACCTTGTGTGCCCCAGGAAGTGTCTGGAAAAGAATATTTCCATTCAACCTACCCTGCCCCAATACACTACAGACTGTCTCCGGAGGTGCTAGCACCTCCACTGCCAGGAAACCTATTGTCCAGGCCTCCCTTGCCGGAGTTTCATCCAGCAGCAGGAGGTCAGACTTGTGTCTGTGACAGCAGCATCCATTTTGTGATGCTGAGGCTCTGTTTAACTTTAACCGGGTAAAGCAGTAACTACATGTCTTCTCCCTCTAGAAGGGTGGAATGCTAACCCCGCCACCAGAATTGGTGGGGGGGGGGGGGGGTAGTAGTCCAAAGTGTTTGACACCTTACATGACATATTTTGATAAAGTCAAACCAAAGACAGCAATAACTGCGAGGATTATAATGCACTTAAGAGTATATGGTAGGGCTATATCATAGAACAGCTATAAGGAGATGGTTCCGAAAGCCGCAGAGGGGCTCAGCTCATGCTAGGGCACCCTCTCACATGAAACCAAGCACTCTGCCTCCAGGATTGTTAAGGCCTGCCATTGGAGTAACTTATAGGTTACTATTTGTCTATATGTAAGGTAGATACAGATATACTATATCTAAGTAGGGGGTGATTACACCACCTTACCCAAGCTGAGTGATCAGCCTGTGGTGTCAGTTTTGATGGCCATCCCCTGGGGATGCTGCAGCCCCTGGTAGGCCTTGGATGCACCTATGCCCTGGGTACCTATGGTACACTGTACAGGGGCTCACAAAGGTGACCCAATATCCAATCTGGTATGTACCTAAAGTACATGGTATCAATTTAGAGAGAGAACAGCTGGGCTGTGGGTCTGATTAGCAGGCCCACAGCCACACTAAAGTCGAAAGACCAGAGAATTACAGCAAAAAGTGGGGGTGACCATAGGAAGCAGACCCTACTCTCCTACACAACCCCCCCCCCCCCAACGCAGGGACATTAAACTAACCTTGACCAGTTGAATCTTCATGTTCTAAGTGGAAATATCTGGAGAGTCTGCATTGGCATGGTCAGTCCCAGGTCTATGTTCCACTGTAAAGTCAATCGCCTGTAGGGAAAGAGCCCACCTAAACAGTTTGGGATTTTCACCCTTCACCTGATTTAGCCACAAGAGGGGATTATGGTCTGTCTGAATCTTGAAGTGGGTACCAAACAAGTATGGCCTCAGCTTCTTCAGGGCCCAAACCACAGCAAAGGCCTCAGTCTCAATAGCTGACCAACGTTTCTCTCTAGAGGGCAGCCTTCTGCTAATAAAAGCTATTTGCTGGTCTTGAACATCTTTATTCAGTTGTGAAAGAACAGCACCCACACCCAATTCAGAAGCATCTGTTTGAACAATTAATTCCTTGGAGTAGTATGGACTTTGCAGAATAGGTGCAGTGCACATGGCCTGCTTCAGGTCATCAAATGCCTTTTGACAGCTTACTGTCCACTGAACTTTCTTTGTCATTTTCTTTGAGGTTAAGTCATTAGGAGGAGTCACAATGGACCCATAGTTCTTAACAAACTTTCTGTAGTACCCAGACAGGACCAAGAATGCTCTGACCTGTGTCTGGGTGGTGGGAGGAGTCCAGTTCTTTATGGTCTGGTTCTTCCTCTCCAATGGTTGAACCTGACCTCCACCTACAAGGTGGCCCAGGTACACAACCTTGCTCTGCCCTATCTGGCACTTGGTAGCCTTGATAGTTAGGCCTGACTTTTGCAGGGCCTCCTAAACATTCTTCAGGTGGATCAGGTGATCTTCCCAATTGGAGCTAAAGACAGCAATATCATCCAGATAAGCTGCAAAGTAGTCATCCAGACCTGAGAGGACTTGGTTCACCAACCTTTGGAATGTGGCAGGTGCATTGTTCAGACCGAAGGGCATTACCACAAATTGATAATGACCTCCTTGGGTTTAAAATGCTGTTTTGGCTTTTGCATCATCAGCTAGTCTGATCTGCCGATAGCCAGCTGTCAAGTCAAATGTACTCAAAACTTGGCAGAAGCCAATCTGTCAATGAGCTCATCTGCTCTTGGTATTGGGTGGGCATCTGTCCTAGTGACAGCACTGAGGCCTCTGTAATCCACGCAAAACCTCATCTCTCTCTTACCATCTTGGGTGTGAGTTTTAGGCACTGGGACTACAGGACTGGCACAAGGGCTATCTAAGGGCTCAATGACTCCCAACTCCAACATCTTTTGGACCTCTGTCCTGATACAGTCCCTGACATGATCAGGTTGCCTGTAGATTTTACTCTTCACAGGCAGACTGTCACCAGTGTCCACCTCATGGGTGCACCAGCTAGTCTGACTTGGAGTCAGAGAAAACATATGTCTGTAGGACTGTAGAACTTGTCTTCAGTCTTTTGCTGCTGCTCAGTGAGGCTGCCTGCCAAGGCTAAACCAAAACCTGAACCTTCATTCGGGTTCTGAGAAAGCAGATCTGGGACGGGTCACTCTTTTCCTCCTGTCCCTCATCTGTAGCCATGAGCAAGCCCATGTCTGCCCTGTCAACATATGGTTTCAATCTGTTGACATGAAGCACCCTGTGGGGTCTCCTCAGAGTTCCAAAATCAACCAAATAGGTTATCTCTCCCTTCTGCTCAAGAGTAGTGTGGGGTCCAGACCATTTGTCATGGAGTGTTGCTGGGGCCACTGGCTCCAACACCCACACTTTCCCTCCTGGCTGGTAAAAAGTCAGCAAAGCCTTTTGGTGATGCCAGGCTTTTTGAAGTTCCTAGCTAGCCTCAAGGTTTTTGGATGCCTTTTTGATATACTCAGTACAAAAGGGGGTGGTGATGGACAGAGCATCTGAAGCAATCAAACACTCACACCCAGTCAAAGGATCTGGGTTTAATCCATAACCGTTCTTTAGCCCACTCTGCCACCCCAGTTCAGACATGGCTATATGCAAATCAGTCTGACCCTGTGCCTCATGGGAAAAGTCCAGCCCGAACTGCCAAGCCATGTCTTCCCTGGACTGGAAACAAGCTTCCGAGGACCGGTTTCTGGCATTCCAGCCGTCTTCAGCCCGGCTTGCTTGAATCCAGTGGCAAAGTGAGCAAGGGACTCACGTCTGAGCATACCCTACCACACTTATGGCGGCCAAAAGCAGTACAAAAGGGGGTGGTGATGGACGGAGCATCTGAATCAATCAAACACTCACACCCAGTCAAAAGATCTGGGTTTAATCCATCTCCGACCTGTAGCCAACTCTGCCACCCCAGTTCAGACATGGCTATAAGCAAATCAGGCTGACCCTGTGCCTCATGGGAACAGTCCAGCCCAAACTGCCAAGCCATGTCTTCCCTGGACCGGAAACAAGCTTCCGTGGACCGGTTTCTGGCATTCCAGCTGTCTTCAGCCCGGCTTGCTTGAATCCAGTGGCAAAGTGAGCAAGGGACTCAAGTCTGAGCATACCCTGCCACACTTATGGCGGCCAAAAGTGGTACAAAAGGGGGTGGTGATGGACGGAGCATCTGAATCAATCAACCACTCACACCCAGTCAAAAGATCTGGGTTTAATCCATCACCGTTCTTTAGCCCACTCTGCCACTCTAGTTCAGACATGGCTATATGCAAATCAGTCTCTCCCTGTGCCTCATGGGAACAGTCCAGCCCGAACTGCCAAGCCATGTCTTCCCTGGACCGGAAACAAGCTTCCGAGGACCGGTTTCTGGCATTCCAGCCGTCTTCAGCCCGGCTTGCTTGAATCCAGTGGCAAAGTGAGCAAGGGACTGACGTCTGAGCATACCCTGCCACACTTATGGCGACCAAAAGCGTTACAAATGAGGGTGGTGATGGACGGAGCATCTGATTCAATCAAACACTCACACCCAGTCAAAAGATCTGGGTTTAATCCATCACCGTTCTTTATCCCTCTCTGCCACCCCAGTTCAGACATGGCTATATGCAAATCAGTCTGACCCTGTGCCTCATGGGAACAGTCCAGCCCGAACTGCCAAGCCATGTCTTCCCTGGATCAGAAACAAGCTTCCGAGGATCGGTTTCTGGCACTCCAGCCGTCTTCAGCCCGGCTTGCTTGAGTCCAGTGGCAAAGTGAGCAAGGGACTCATGTCTGAGCATACCCTGCCACACTTATGGTGGCCAAAAAAGGTACAAAAGGGGGTGGTGATGGACGGAGCATCTGAATCAATCAAACACTCACACCCAGTGAAAAGATCTGGGCTTAATCCATCACTGTTCTTTAGCCCACTCTGCCACCCCAGTTCAGACATGGCTATATGCAAATCAGTCTGACCCTGTGCCTCATGGGAACAGTCCAGCCCGAACTGCCAAGCCATGTCTTCCCTGGACCGGAAACAAGCTTCCGAGGACCGGTCTATGGCATTCCAGCCATCTTCAGCCCGGCTTGCTTGAATCCAGTGGCAAAGTGAGCAAGGGACTCACGTCTGAGCATACCCTGCCACACTTATGGCGGCCAAAAGCGGTACAAAAGGGGGTGGTGATGGATGGAGCATCTGAATCAATCAAACACTCACACCCAGTCAAAAGATCTGGGTTTAATCCATCACCGTTCTTTAGCCCACTCTGCCACCAAAGTGAAGACATGGCTATATGCAAATCAGTCTGACCCTGTGCCTCATGGGAACAGTCCAGCCCGAACTGCCAAGCCATGTTCCCCCTGGACCGGAAACAAGCTTCCGAGACCGGTTTCTGGCATTCCAGCCGTCTTCAGCCCGGCTTGCTTGAATCCACTGGCAAAGTGAGCAAGGGACTCACGTCTGAGCATACCCTGCCATACTTATGGCGGCCAAAAGCGGTACAAAAGGGGGCGGTGATGGACGGAGCATCTAAATCAATCAAACACTCACACCCAGTCAAAAGATCTGGGTTTAATCCAATTACCGTTCTTTAGCCCACTCTGCCACCCCAGTTCAGACATGGCTATATGCAAATCAGTCTGACCCTGTGCCTCATGGGAACAGTCCAACCCGAACTGCCAAGCCATGTCTTCCCTGGACCGGAAACAAGCTTCTGAGGTCCAGTTTCTGGCATTCCAGCGGTCTTTAGCCCGGCTTGCTTGAATCGAGTGGCAAAGTGAGCAAGGGACTCACCTCTGAGCATACCTGCCACACTTATGGCGGCCAAAAGCGGTACAAAAGGGGGTGGTGGTGGATGGAGCATCTGAATCAATCAAACACTCACACCCAGTCAAAAGATCTGGGTTTAATCCATCACCATTCTTTAGCCCACTCTGCCACCCCAGTTCAGACATGGCTATATGCAAATCAGTCAGACCCTGTGCCTCATGGGGACAGTCCAGCCCGAACTGCCAAGCCATGTCTTCCCTGGACCGGAAACAAGCTTCCGAGGACCGGTTTCTGGCATTCCAGCCGTCTTTAGCCCGGCTTCCTTGAATCCAGTGGCAAAGTGAGCAAGGGACTCACGTCTAAGCATATCCTGCCACACTTATGGCGGCCAAAAGCGGTACAAAAGGGGGTGGTGATGGACGAACCATCTGAATCAATCAAACACTCACACCCAGTCAAAAGATCTGGGTTTAATCCATCACCGTTCTGTAGCCAACTCTGCCACCCCAGTGGAGTTCTGGACTTTTTGGTTCCGTCCAGAGGTGTCAGGGAACAACACCCAAAGACCCCGGAGTTCCACCTGCCTTGGTGCACAAATGAACAGAAACACGGGCTTCTCGATGGTGGCGTCAAAGACCAAACGTTTATTACTGCAGGGACACAGAAGTCACAGATACTACACACGGGCAGTAACCAGGAGCCTGTTCAATTTGTACAAAGCGGGTTTGCTCCTTATATACTAAATTTTAAGCTGGGGGCGAATTCTTTACATGTAATACATTCCCAAAACCTTTGTGTCTAAAACAATAAATATTTGGCGTTACACAGGAACCGTCGATAATATCTGAGGCCAAACATTGCGAAGAGAGGGGTTCCCACTAGTTTGTCACAATTCCCTGTCAATATTGCATTCAGGACCCGGACCGCCTCATCGTAAAGTTCGTTACCTCCCCCTAATAAAGATTCAGAAAGAAAGAAACAGAGCCAGGTGTGGAAGATAGAAAAGTGGGATAAGGGATGTTTGTGGGTTGTAAATGGGCAAGGCTACCGGCTTAGGCCGCCTAATCATGATCAGGACAATGGACACGAAGACCAGTTTGGCAGGGCTGGCCTCGGGCAGAGGAGGTAGCCTTTGTCGAGTCATGCAGCTACAGCGTGATCTGGTTTAAGGTGCACGTGTCATGAAAGAGGTGAATCTCCGGCTAAAGTTACGTGTCCTTAATCGAAATGAAGTGATCAGAGGCTATTGCATATGTGAGGGCAAGAAACACAAAATGGCGGCCATGATCTAAGATGGATGCCGTGGGTAGATCAGAAATGTGTTTATAAAAGGAGTGCTCTTGCTCGTAGCATAGCGAAAACACCAGGATATACTAAATGGATCATTTGCGGTTCGCTGATACCAATATTATGTATTTCCGACAAACTTGAAAACACGGGTTCAAATCGTCACGGAACCGTCACGGAACCTCAGACCCTCCTTTTGCCCTTACATAGGCAATTACTCAGTCTATGTCAGAATCTAGTTCTATGCTCATCAGGTCAGTGACATGCTGTTGTATCATCATCCTTTCTCGTGTCTTTTCTCCAAACGCAGGTGGTTTTCTGAGACAAGTTGCAGCACAAAGACTACACAGAGCAGGACCACACTGGATAATCAGACAACATGAGAATAGGAATACTAAGATGACACCAATGACCATTAGAACCTTCCATCCCCACGCTGATATCAGAGTCCAAAACCACTCCATGAAGGACCAGTTTCCCTTGTCTACATGTATGGAGTCTGAAATCTTGTGCAACTTAGAGATCGCCTCATAGACTGTTGGAGCATTATTAGGAATAAAGACACAGCAGCTCGATTGGATCATTCTGCATACCCCACCTCGATCTGCAAGTATAACGTCTAGAACCATACGGTTCTGCAACGTCATGAGCCTATCCGCCTGAAGCTCAGCTGTCAGATTGCTAAGGGCACCAGCAGTTTCGGTAATAGTAGATTCAACTACCCGTGTTAGCTGACGTATGTTTCTACTATTGGCCATAGGCCCCCAGAACGGAAGGAAGCCTTTGAAGAAGTCTCCAGCTTCCTGACCAGCGGTATCTTCCTTGCTGAAGACACCTCTCGCTACTCTGGTTCTGTGGTAATCAGATGAAGCAGTGTATGTCGGAGGCAACAATCGAGCAATATAACATGATCCTGAAAAGTCGGCAGGCAACCATGTATAAGCTCTGTCTCGACAAATGAAGTAGGTACCCCTAGCAGTAAGAAAGGCAGGGGAAGAGTTAGCCGGAAACACGTAAGTCTCTACGCACTCACTCCTCCCTAGCTGAGCTCTCGGATTTCTCCCATTACCTTGCAGGCAGACCTGACCTCGGTGAGGTACGACCCAGATTGGAGTTGAGCTTTTACGCTTGCTTTCTCCTAAACTAAGGCGATACTCTGAAGTATTCCAACTTAAATATACTCGCAATTCGTCTCTAGGGTAAGATGGAGTATTATTGACGTCCTTGACCATGTCAATAATTCCCTGGACTAAGGCTTTGTTGGCAGAGTTATATTTAGTGGAACGCGGTGGACGTGGAGGATAGGTTTCAAGGGCATAAGCAAAGATGGTTTGGAAGGCCTGAAATGATCCATTATAGCTGTAAGGCAAAACCAGATAGGGAATACCTTTATCCATAGTGTGGGGTATCAAGCCACACACCCAGCAGTCTGTAGTGTTGACTACCAGTTGGTGTTGGTGCAAGAGCTGTACAAAAGTGTTGTTGGTGAACTCTGAGCGTCGGGCTTGCTCATGTTCCGGAAACGAGTGAAAAGAGTGTATAGAGGAAACAGTAGAAATAGCAGGATCAAGGGGAGGTACTGTAGAAACTGGCACAAAAATTAAATTTATACTAAAGACGATTCCACCCACCAATGTTGCTAAGACAATCACAAATGTAATGACACATTGCATCAAAAAGCATTTGCTATGAAGAATTCTATTAAGTCTGTTTCTGCGAACATAAATCACATTCTCTCGTTGTAGCGCAGGAAGCTCCATCTTCTACAATCCGCTCGCGACCACTGATGATGTGTACGTAGATGAAAATGCCTCTATCAGCCCTGGGAGTTCCCAGAACCAACAGAAAGATCGACCTTGTGTCAGACCCCTGCAAATTCAAACTAGGCACACAGCCACGACCCTACGGCTACCCAGACGGCAAGGCAATTTTAAAAACAATAAACAATAGCAAACTTCCTGGCTGAAGGCAAAAGTTCAATATATATCAAAATCACAATATGCAGTTGCCTGCTTTATTTGTCCATTTTATGGCTTCTTAGGTTATATCTCTGCTTCGCTGGTACTGTCTGATCGGAAAACAGTGTATCACTAGCAGTTGTTGCAGAGTTTAAGTTCGCAGATAGCAAAGTTTCTTCTGATGCTGGAGACAAATGTTCAGTGTTCAAAGGAGTCTTTTCAGGAGGAGAGTCGGATTTTGAAGTGTCAGTGATCAATTCGGCATCGCTGAAAGAGATGAACTTCGGTGTGCTTTCAGATTCGGAGGCACCAATTCCCTTTTTCACCCAGTCGTCGTAAGGGAGCGGCAAAGGAACACGCTTAACATGAGAGGCGTGTATCCAGTGCTTACGGCCAGCTACACGAACTGCTGTCCTCGTTGCCAGTAAGATCTGAAAAGGCCCCACAAATCTCGGCTGAAGGTTCTTTGTCCTCGCGAAGTTCTTGATGACAACCAGATCTCCTGGTTTCAGCTGATGCCCTGGACTCTCCGGAGGTTTTGGCAAAGCATCGAAAACCTGTTGATGAATAAGACTCAATTTAGCAGTCAAGTCGTAAAGGTAGTCTATCAACATAGGATATTCTATGGAGCAAAATTCTTTAGGCCTTGGTACACCCCAGATATTTGCCGGGCGACCAAAGACTATCTCGTACGGGCTAAACCCTATTCTAGAATGTACTGTTGCTCTCGTTGATAACAAGGCCAAAGGAAGTGCGTCTGGCCAGGCTAAACCTGTGGATGCTTGTATTTTGGCTATTTTCAGCTTGAGGGTGCCATTGTAACCCTCGACTAAACCAGCAGACTGGGGATGGTTTGCACTGTGAAATTTCTGTTTCAATCCTAGGCCGGCACACACACTCTGCATAACTTTCCCTATAAACTCACTTCCGTTATCTGACCATACAATCCGTGGCATTCCATATCTAGGGAAAAATTCTTTGAGAAGAATTTTGGCAGTTGATAGGGCAGTATTGTCCTTTAATGGATATGCTTCTATCCACCTGGAAAAAGCACAGACTACCACCAGGACATACTTCAAATTATTGCAGCGCTCCATGTGAATGAAGTCTAACTGAATCACTTCAAAGGGGCAGGAAGGAGGAGCGAAATGACCAGCTGGAGTTGGAGTTCCCTTGCCAGGATTATGCATCAAACACACCATACAATTTTTCACCACTCTCTCTGCACACTTACTGATTCCCTCATTCTTCCAGACCGGAGCTAACATCTTACATATCCCTTTAGAACTTATATGCGCTACTCCATGCGCCATCGTCACTACTGCAAGCACATACGCATCGGGCAACATCCAACGTTGCTGTTCTGTCAAATCAATCCAACATCCATTCGAGTCCAACTTGCCCGTACTTTCTTTCCATACACGTTTCTCTTCCTCAGTTGCTTCTTTCTGAATTTCTTTCACACTTTCCATAGTATCCTCACACATTCCAGACTCAGCAATCCATCTTGCAGACGTAGCAACATACATTCTGCTCATCGTGTCTCTAGCTGTCTGTTTAGCAATTTCGTCAGCAAAAGCATTCCCACGACCAACATCATCCGTGATTGCTTTATGAGCACTGCACTTTACAATCGCAACTTCAGTCGGCAAGGTTAGAGATTCCAACAAGTCGTTAACTAGCTGACCATGTTGGATCTTAGTCCCATGGGACGTAATGAAACCTCTTTCTCTCCACAACCGGCCAAAACTATGGGCCACGCCAAATGCGTACTGACTATCTGTAAACACATTCACTCTCTTTCCCTCAGCTAAAACACACGCTCTCGTTAGAGCTATCAATTCTGCAGCTTGGGCAGAATTCTGACTCACTCTTGCAGTCTCCACAATCGTCTTCAAAGTCGTTACTGCGTAAGCAGCAGTCACATCACCATTCTCCAATTTAAAACATGACCCGTCCACATACAGCGTACCATCCGGATCTGATAGCGGAGTATCTTTTAAATCAATGCGTCCTTTCGTCTCTTCCTCCGTTTTGAAACAGCAATCATGTGGCTCGGAATCACTCGACTCTTGATCAGTCGGCAACAATGTTGCTGGATTCAATACATTGCATCTTTTGATCTGAATATGACTCGCTAGTAATGTCAACTCGTAACCAGATAATCTCGCACTAGTAAGGTGTTGTGTCTTCGTTCGGTTCATGAGTGTATCCACTGCATGAGGAACCATGACCACTAGCATGTTATTCATCACCAAACCAGCAGATTGTCGAATGGAAGCTGCCGCTGCCGCTGTAGCTCTCAAACAACTAGGCAACGCTCTGGCTACCGGATCTAATGTTGATGAAAAATACGCACAAGGGCGTTGTTTATCACCAAACTTCTGTGTCAGAACACTCAACGCGCAACCTTCTCTTTCGTGAACGTAGAGCGTGAATGGCTTACTGTAATCGGGTGTACCCAATACAGGAGCTGAACACAATGCTTTTCGTAATTCAGTAAAACTCTCTTGACATTCATCAGACCATGGCACCGGACTCGGAACATTTTTCCCAGTCAAAGCTACCAATGGTTTCGCTAAAAGAGAAAAATTTGGGATCCACTGCCTACAGTAAGAGGTAATACCTAGAAAGGCACGTACTTCTCTCTGTGTGCGTGGAACACTCATCTGCGTAATTGCTTTTATTCTTTCTGGGGTCAACTTCCTTCCCTCCTTTGACAAGAGATGACCTAGGTAGGTCACTTCTTGACAGCAGTATTGCATTTTGGAAGGAGACACCTTGTGATTCAAATTAGACAAATGATGCAATAAGGAAATTGTAGCTGCTTTGCAAGTTTCCTTGTCATCGGCAGCCACTAGAAGATCGTCTACGTACTGTACTAGAGCAGAACCTGGAGGAAGGACAAAGGAATCTAACTGGCTTTTTAATGCTTGACTGTAAATGGATGGACTCTCACAATAGCCTTGTGGAGCGCGTTTAAATCTGAAACTGCGACCTCCTAGACAGAAGCCGAAAATATCCCTACTTTCTTCGGCTATCGGAATGCTGAAAAAGGCATTCTTTAGGTCAATAACTGAGAACCATGTGGCTGTGGCAGGAATCAATGTTAACAAGGCAGTAATGTCTGGCACCACAGGAAACTGCGGGACTACAATCTTATTAACTTCTCTAAGGTCTATGACAAACCTGTACACTGGAGGTTTTGTAGGATCAGTTCGTTTCAGAATCGGCAATACAGGACTGTTACAGACATTACCTCTAGTTTCTTCAACCACACCTTTCTTAATCAAATCTTGCACAATCAATAAAAGCGCACGCTCTCCTTCACTAGATATTTTATATTGGGGGATTCTTGGAAATTTCACATTCGCTTTCAAAGTTACCACATACGGTGGAATTTCTAGGAGACCTACATCATTAGGACCAGTCGCCCAAAGAGAGTCAGGGAGTGAATGTAGCTCTGGCGGGAGTGCGTCCATTGACAAGTACATCGGAGAGGTGATATTTTTACCCAACGTAAGCTGTACTCCTTCTGGAGAACAGTACAATGTCGCATATAGTCGTTTTAACAAATCTAAACCAAGCAGATTTTCATTACAACCTGTCGTCAAAATCAGGGGTGCTCTCAATTGGCATGGTCCAACAGAAATAGACAAAGGACCAGATATCGGGTTGTAAACAGGGGCGCCTGAAAAACCTACGGAAACATTTGTTGAGCCGGACAAAGGTGCGCCAGGGAGTTTCGCATGAATGATAGAACTTTTTGCAGCACCAGTATCCAACAGAAACGGTTCGACTACACCTGATGTTGCTACTGCGACATAAGGCCCACTCTGATCCACTGGAACTGATACTACTCCCTCTCTCTGTCCATGGCTGTCCTAGTACCCATTTTGCTGAAAACCCTTATCTACTTCATTATAGTCCTCAACAAGGTACTGTTGAGATCTATTTTGCTGGGCAGATTGTCCATTTCGTTGATCAAAGTGATTGGAGGGACGATCATTCGTTTGTGGAGGCATAGCACCTCGCCCTCGACCTCTAGAATTCTGCACAAAACCACCACGACCTCTCTGAGCTGCTGCTGCATTATTTTGCGCTAAGATCGGACATTCATTTTTATAATGACCCTCTTTCTTACAGTACGCACACTGATTCCACTGGTATTGAGGTCTTGATGAGCCATAATCTGTCCTTTGGTATGAACCTTGCTGCGTATTAGTCTGATTCGTGCGAGGCGGATACGCCTGCTGCAAAAGCACTTTAGTTTTTAAATCTTTCGTTTTCTTCTCTGATTTTTCCTTTTCCTCTTTATCCCTATTTTCATAGTACTGTGCAGTCGCAAGTATCTGCGCTGTCGTAGATACAGCCCAAGCACTTTCTGAATCCTTTAATTTATTGCATAATTCGGGTAACAAATTATGCACAAATTTATCGACAAACAGTCTTTGCCCTCCTTCTGTACTCATGTCCTGACCACTATGATCTACAAAAGTCTCTTCAAACCTCGTGAAGAAGTCGGAGACACTTTCGTCTTTCTTCTGCCTGCATGCTGACAGCTTGTCCCAATTTACACGCAATGCTGGCATCAGAGTCTTCATTAGATCAATTATTCTACCTGGAAGATTAGCGATTAGAGGTTCGGGTTTCGCACCACCTATTTGCTGACCATCTGCTGCAGTGATAGCTGCCCAATCACCACCTAAGGCAGCTTGATGATCCTCTCTACGAATTTTAGCCCACACTGGTTGCGGAACTACGTTACCAAACAACATATCGATGTCGGCTAAGTTCATTATACAAGCCTCAACTGTCTGTGTTAATTCCTTGTAATATCCGGCTGGATTTTTACGTGGATCTGGCAAGGCCTGTTTCACCGCTAACACTTCAGCTCGCTTCCATGGAATGTGTATCCACACTCGTTGGAACTGTGCTGGAGCAGCTGCAATTCCTGCATTATCATCACGTTGTATTGCTTCGCGCCAGATTGGAGGAACCTCCCTCATAGGATATTGGCGACTTAGCTTCATTTTACCTTTTTCTAAGTCTCTCGGTGAACGAAGAGATGGATCATTCCTAAAACTTAAAATAAGTTCCATCGCTTCCTTTATATTCTCACCCACTATCATTCCAGCAGCAAACTCTTTTTGAACCCTAATTAAATCTTCCAAATCTGATTCGACATCATCTTCTTCTATTTCCTCACGTAACAACGAGCACATCTCATCAAAGACGTACCGTTGCGTCGGTTCCTTCCACTGCATAAATGTGTCTAGCACATCTCTCGTACTATATCTTCTACTCTTCGAAATCCATCTGAGAGCCGTGGAATCTAAAATTCCCCGTTCCTCAGTACTTGGAAGCTGACTACGTCTCTGAACTGAATCAGGAGTAGGAGTCTTAATTAAAGTTTTATATAAAGGAGACAGCATATTAGTAACAGAATCAGTGATTCTTCGACGAACAGAAAGTGGAGTTAGCACACTCGCAGACGTAGAGAACGCAGTAGAGGTAGGAATAGATAACGGAACAGTAGGAGTATCGAGGAAAATAATTTGTGGAGCAGTAGGTACAGAAGTAGGTATAGAGGCTGGCAGTGTCGGAAGAGGAGGAGCTGTAGGAACATTCACATTCATCACAGGAGGTACAGGAACTTGATTCTGAGGGACAGGAGCAGGAACACCAGGTTGTCCAGCAACCGGCAATTGAACATTCGGGACAAGTGGAGCCGTAGCACCTTGTGCATACGGTGGAGGTGACCTTAACAGATAAGATAGCAGAGGATCGTTTTCGGAATCCTCCAGTATCTTAGCCATTTTCGATGGCAAGGCAGGATAGCACTTGTCAATCGCTAGGTTATGCTCTCTAATTGCTACATCTATGGCTTTCTCACACTCGTTAGCCTGCAACTGTTTAGCCGCTTGCTCTAGAGTTAACTCTTCTTGGTCTTTCTGTTCTTTCTTCAACCTTTTCATTTCTCTCTGTTTGGATTCTTTTCGCCAGTAACGGAAAGAATCAAACATTGCCGGCCGGGCTTTCTTCTTGAACAATTTCGCTTCTAAGTTGTCGAGAATCTCGGGTTCAAAACTACCATGCAGTGGCCAACTAAGGACACCATCCTTCTTACAATAACGGACCCATACCTCATTATAAGATATAGGACCCACGCCATGCTTACAATATAAATCATATAGGGGAGTCCCAATCGGAGGAACCAGACATGAGTCCTCTAATCGTGAGTCACGGTTGCAACCAAAACAAGACAACATTTTCCGACTTACCATTTTTAGTCCGGAACACAAAACAAACAAAACACGGAACAAATATGTGCACTCGAACCAAGAACTTAGGCCTACCAAAACGAACTGATGTATCGATACCCAAACTAAACCAAATAGGTTATCGTAACTAGAACAACCAGTGATAATCTTACAAAACCAAACCAAACCAAGAACCAATCAAGGATTTTAACAATCCTCACAAAAGTAACCAGCTAGCTATCACTAAATACTTAACTGAGTCACTGAAGACGTCACCAAGGAGAAACCCGTCACGTTTCGCTGTACTAAGGACTGCACCTCGGGTCCAAGACAGGGCGACGGTCAAGGCAACGGCCCACTGCAGCCGTCCTGAACGGGAAACCCTCGTGGAAGAGAACTTCGGGCCACTTTTGCGATATGCCGGGATCGATGAAGTGGGGCGCCTCCCTCAGGAATCTTCACACGAAGCCTCTCGAACTCTTCAGGCTTTTGGACCGGTACCGAATGACGTCGCCCCACGTTGGGCGCCAATTGGAGTTCTGGACTTTTTGGTTCCGTCCAGAGGTGTCAGGGAACAACACCCAAAGACCCCGGAGTTCCACCTGCCTTGGTGCACAAATGAACAGAAACACGGGCTTCTCGATGGTGGCGTCAAAGACCAAACGTTTATTACTGCAGGGACACAGAAGTCACAGATACTACACACGGGCAGTAACCAGGAGCCTGTTCAATTTGTACAAAGCGGGTTTGCTCCTTATATACTAAATTTTAAGCTGGGGGCGAATTCTTTACATGTAATACATTCCCAAAACCTTTGTGTCTAAAACAATAAATATTTGGCGTTACACAGGAACCGTCGATAATATCTGAGGCCAAACATTGCGAAGAGAGGGGTTCCCACTAGTTTGTCACAATTCCCTGTCAATATTGCATTCAGGACCCGGACCGCCTCATCGTAAAGTTCGTTACCTCCCCCTAATAAAGATTCAGAAAGAAAGAAACAGAGCCAGGCGTGGAAGATAGAAAAGTGGGATAAGGGATGTTTGTGGGTTGTAAATGGGCAAGGCTACCGGCTTCGGCCGCCTAATGATGATCAGGACAATGGACACGAAGACCAGTTTGGCAGGGCTGGCCTCGGGCAGAGGAGGTAGCCTTTGTCGAGTCATGCAGCTACAGCGTGATCTGGTTTAAGGTGCACGTGTCATGAAAGAGGTGAATCTCCGGCTAAAGTTACGTGTCCTTAATCGAAATGAAGTGATCAGAGGCTATTGCATATGTGAGGGCAAGAAACACAAAATGGCGGCCATGATCTAAGATGGATGCCGTGGGTAGATCAGAAATGTGTTTATAAAAGGAGTGCTCTTGCTCGTAGCATAGCGAAAACACCAGGATATACTAAATGGATCATTTGCGGTTCGCTGATACCAATATTATGTATTTCCGACAAACTTGAAAACACGGGTTCAAATCGTCACGGAACCGTCACGGAACCTCACCAGTTCAGACATGGCTATAAGCAAATCAGTCTGACCCTGTGCCTCATGGGAACAGTCCAGCCCAAACTGCCAAGCCATGTCTTCCCCGGACCGGAAACAAGCTTCCGTGGACCGGTTTCTGGCATTCCAGCTGTCTTCAGCCCGCCTTGCTTAAATCCAGTGGCAAAGTGAGCAAGGGACTCACGTCTGAGCATACCCTGCCACACTTATGGCGACCAAAAGCGGTACAAAAGAGGGTGGTAATGGACTGAGCATCTGATTCAATCAAACACTCACACCCAGTTAAAAGATCTGGGTTTATTCCATCACCGTTCTTTATCCCACTCTGCCACACCAGTTCAGACATGGCTATATGCAAATCAGTCTGACCCTGTGCCTCATCGGAACAGTCCATCCCGAACTGCCAAGCCATGTCTTCCCTGGACCAGAAACAAGCTTCCGAGGATCGGTTTCTGGCATTCCAGCCGTCTTCAGCCCGGCTTGCTTGAATCCAGTGGCAAAGTGAGCAAGGGACTCATGTCTGAGCATACCCTGCCACACTTTTGGCGGCCAAAAGCGGTACAAAAGGGGGTGGTGATGGACAGAGCATCTGAATCAATCAAACACTCACACCCAGTCAAAAGATCTGGGTTTAATCCAATTACCGTTCTTTAGCCCACTCTGCCACCCCAGTTCAGACATGGCTATATGCAAATCAGTCTGACCCTGTGCCTCATGGGAACAGTCCAGCCCGAACTGCCAAGCCATGTCTTCCCTAGACCGGAAACAAGCTTCTGAGGACCGGTTTCTGGCATTCCAGCCGTCTTCAGCCCGGCTTGCTTGAATCCAGTGGCAAAGTGAGCAAGGGACTGGAGTTCTGGACTTTTTGGTTCCGTCCAGAGGTGTCAGGGAACAACACCCAAAGACCCCGGAGTTCCACCTGCCTTGGTGCACAAATGAACAGAAACACGGGCTTCTCGATGGTGGCGTCAAAGACCAAAGGTTTATTACTGCAGGGACACAGAAGTCACAGAAACTAGGCATGGGCAGTAACTAGGAGCCTGTTCAAATTGTACAAAGAGGGTTGCTCCTTATATACTAAATTTTGGCCTTCAGGCGAATTCTTCACATGCTAGTACATTCCCAAACCTTTGTGTTCTAAACAATAAATATTTGGCGTTGCACAGGAATCGTCGACAATATCTGATGTCAAAACATTACGAACGAGGGGTTCCCACTTTTCCATCATAATCTCATGTCAACTTTTCATTCAAGACCCGGACCGCCTCATCGTAAATTTCGTTACCTCCCCCTAATAAAGGCCCAGAAGGAAAGGAGCAGAGCCAGGTGCAGAAGATAGAAAAGCGGGATAAGGGATGTTTGTGGGTTGTAAATGGGCAAGGCTACCGGCTTCGGCCGCCTAATCGTGATCAGGACAATGGACACGAAGACCAGTTTAGTAGGACTGGCCTCGGGCAGAGGAGGCAGCCTTTGTCGAGTCATGCAGCTACAGCGTGATCTGGTTTAAGGTGCACGTGTCATGAAAGAGGTGAATCTCCGGCTAAGGCTGCGTGTCCTTAATCGAAATGAAGTGATCAGAGGTTATTGCGTATGTGAGGGCAAGAAACACAAAATGGCGGCCATGATCTAAGATGGATGCCGTGGGTAGGTCAGAAATGTGTTTATAAAAGGAGTGCTCTTGCTCGTAGCATAGCGAAAACACCAGGATATGCTAAATGAATCATTTGCGGTTCGCTGATACCAATATTATGTATTTCCGACAATATTGAAAACACGGGTTCAAATCGTCACGGAACCTCAGACCCTCCTTTTGCCCTTACATAGGCAATTACTTAATCTATGTCAGAATCTAATTCTATGCTCATCAGGTCAGTGACATGCTGTTGTATCATCATCCTTTCTCGTGCCTTTTCTCCAAACGCAGGTGGTTTTCTAAGACAAGTTGCAGCACAAAGACTACACAGAGCAGGACCACACTGGATAATCAGGCAACATGAGAATAGGAATACTAAGATGACACCAATGACCATTAGAACCTTCCATCCCCACGCTGAGATCAGAGTCCAAAACCACTCCATGAAGGACCAGTTTCCCTTGTCTACGTGAATAGAGTCGGAAATCTTGTGTAGCTTAGAGATCGCCTCATAGACTGTTGGAGCATTATTAGGAATAAAGACACAGCAGCTCGATTGGATCATTCTGCATACCCCACCTCGATCTGCAAGGATAACGTCTAGAACCATACGGTTCTGCAACGTCATGAGTCTATCCGCCTGAAGCTCAGCTGTCAGATTGCTAAGGGCACCAGCAGTTTCAGTAATAGTAGATTCAACTACCCGTGTTAGCTGACGTATGTTTCTACTATTGGCCATAGGCCCCCAGAACGGAAGGAAGCCTTTGAAGAAGTCTCCAGCTTCCTGACCAGCAGTATCTTCCTTGCTGAAGACACCTCTCGCTACCCTGGTCCTGTGGTAGTCAGATGAAGCGGTGTATGTTGGAGGCAACAATCGAGCAATATAGCATGATCCTGAAAAGTCAGCAGGCAACCATGTATAAGCTCTATCCTGACAGATGAAGTAGGTACCCCTAGCAGTAAGGAAGGCAGGGGAAGAGTTAGCCGGAAACACATAAGTCTCTACGCACTCACTCCTCCCTAGCTGAGCTCTCGGATTTCTCCCATTCCCTTGCAAACAGACCTGACCTCGGTGAGGTACGACCCAGATTGGAGTTGAGCTTTTGCGCTTGCTTTCTCCTAAACTAAGGCGATACTCTGAAGTATTCCAACTTAAATATACTCGCAATTCGTCTCTAGGGTAAGATGGAGTATTATTGACGTCCTTAATCATGTCAATAATTCCCTGGACTAAAGCTTTGTTGGCAGAGTTATATTTAGTAGAACGTGGTGGACGTGGAGGATAGGTTTCAAGGGCATAAGCAAAAATGGTTTGAAGGGCCTGAAATGATCCATTGTAGCTGAAAGGCAGAACCAGATAGGGAATACCTTTATCCATAGTGTGGGGTATCAAGCCACACACCCAGCAGTCTGTAGTGTTAACTACCAGTTGGTGTTGATGCAAGAGCTGTACAAAAGTGTTGTTAATGAATTCAGAGCGTCGAGCTTGCTCATGTTTGGGAAACGAGTGAAAAGAGTGTATAGAAGAAACAGTAGAAATAGCAGGATTAAGGGGAGGTACTGTAGTAACTGGCACAAAAATCAAATTTATACTGAAAACGATTCCTCCCACCAACGTTATCAAAACAATCAAGAATGTAATGGCACATTGCATCAAAAAGCATTTGCTGTGAAGGATTCTGTAAAGTCTGTTTCTGCGAACATAAATCATATTTTCTCGTTGCAGCGCAGGAAGCTCCATCTTCTACAATCCGCGCGCGACCACTGATGATGTGTACGTAGATGAAAATGCCTCTATCAGCCCTGGGAGTTCCCAGAACCAACAGAAAGATCGACCTTGTGTCAGACCCCCGCAGATTCAACTAGGCACACAGCCACGACCCTACGGCTACCCAGACGGCAAGGCAATTTTAAAACAAACAAAATAATAGCAAACTTCCTGGCTGAAGGCAAAAGTTCAAAATTTCAAAATATCACAATGGGCAGTTGCCTGCTTTATTTGTCCATTTTACGGTTTCGTAAATTATATCTTTGCTTCGCAGGTACTGTCTGATCGGCAAATAGCGTTTCACTGGTAGCTGTTGCAGTGTTCAAGTTCGCAGATGACAGAGTTTTTTCTGATGCAGAGGACAAATGTTCAGAGTTCAAAGGAGTCTTTTCCGAAGGAGAGTCAGAGCTTGGAGTGTCCGTGATCAATTCGGCATCGCTGAAAGGGATGAACTTTGGCGTGCTTTCAAATTCGGAGGAACCAATTCCCTTCTTCACCCAGTCGTCGTAAGGAAGTGGCAAAGGTACACGCTTTACGTGGGATGCGTGCACCCAATGCTTGCGACCAGCCACACGAACTGCTGTTCTTGGTACAAGTAGGACCTGGAAGGGGCCGACGAATCTCGGCTGAAGGTTCTTCGTCCTCGCGAAATTCCTGATAACCACAAGATCTCCTGGTTTCAGCTGATGCCCTGGACTCTCCGGAGGCTTTGGTAAAGCATCGAAAACCTGTTGGTGAATAAGACTCAATTTAGCAGTCAAGTCGTAAAGGTAGTCTATCAACATAGGATATTCTAGAGAACAAAACTCCTTAGGCCTCGGCACACCCCAAATATTTGCCGGACGGCCAAACACTATCTCATAAGGGCTAAGCCCCACTCTAGAATGTACAGTTGCTCTCGTTGATAACAAAGCCAAAGGAAGTGCGTCTGGCCAGGCTAAACCTGTGGATGCTTGTATTTTAGCTAGTTTCAGCTTGAGGGTGCCATTGTAACCCTCCACTAAACCAGCAGACTGGGGATGGTTCGCACTGTGGAACTTTTGTTTCAGACCTAGGCCGGCACACACACTCTGCATAACTTTCCCTATAAACTCACTTCCGTTATCTGACCATACAATCCGTGGCATACCGAATCTAGGGAAATATTCTTTGAGAAGAATCTTGGCAGTTGATAGGGCAGTGTTGTCCTTTAGTGGGTATGCTTCGATCCACCTGGAAAAAGCACAGACTACCACCAGGACATATTTCAAATTATTACAGCGATCCATGTGAATGAAATCTAACTGAATCACTTCAAAGGGGCAGGAAGGAGGAGCGAAGTGACCAGCAGGAGTTGGAGTTCCCTTACCAGGATTATGCATCAGGCATACCATACAATTTTTCACCACTCTCTCTGCACACTTACTGATCCCATTATTCTTCCAGACCGGAGCCAACATCTTACAGATTCCTTTAGAACTTATATGTGCTACTCCATGTGCCATCGTCACCACTGCAAGCACATACGCATCAGGCAACATCCAACGCTGCTGTTCTGTCAAATCAATCCAACACCCATTCGAATCCAACTTGCCCGTACTTTCTTTCCATACACGTTTTTCCTCCTCAGTTGCTTCTTTCTGAATCTCTTTCACACTTTCCATGGTATCCTCACACATTCCAGACTCAGCAATCCATCTTGCAGACGTAGCAACATACATTCTGCTCATCGTGTCTCTAGCTGTCTGTTTAGCAGTTTCATCAGCAAAAGCATTCCCGCGACCAACATCATCCGTGATTGCTTTATGAGCACTGCACTTTACAATCGCAACTTCAGTTGGCAAGGTTAGAGATTCCAACAAGTCGTTAACTAACTGACCATGTTGAATCTTAGTCCCATGGGACGTAATGAAACCTCTTTCTCTCCACAAACGGCCAAAACTATGGGCCACGCCAAATGCGTACTGACTATCTGTAAAGACATTCACTCTCTTTCCCTTAGCTAAAACACACGTTCTTGTTAGAGATATTAATTCTGCAGCTTGGGCAGAATTCTGACTCACTCTTGCAGTCTCCACAATCGTCCTCAAAGTCGTTACTGCGTAAGCAGCAGTCACATCACCATTCTCCAATTTAAAACATGACCCGTCCACATACAGCGTGCCATCTGGATCGGATAACGGAGTATCCTTTAAGTCAATTTGTCCTTTTGTCTCTTCCTCCGTTTTAAAACAACAATCATGTGGCTCGGAATCACTCGACTCTTGATCAGTCGGCAACAGCGTTGCTGGATTCAATACATTACATCTTTTGATCTGAATATGACTCGCTAGTAATGTCAGCTCATAACCAGATAATCTCGCACTGGTAAGGTGTTGTGTCTTCGTTCGATTCATGAGTGTATCCACCGCATGAGGAACCATGACCACTAGCATGTTGTTCATCACCAAACCAGCAGATTGTCGAATGGAAGCCGCAGCTGCCGCTGTAGCTCTCAAACAACTAGGCAACGCTCTAGCTACCGGATCTAATGTTGATGAAAAATACGCACAAGGGCGTTGTTTATCACCAAACTTCTGTGTCAGAACACTCAACGCGCAACCTTCTCTTTCGTGAACGTAGAGCGTGAATGGCTTACTGTAATCGGGTGTACCCAATACAGGAGCTGAACACAATGCTTTTCGTAATTCAGTAAAACTCTCTTGACATTCATCAGACCATGGCACCGGACTCGGAACATTTTTCCCAGTCAAAGCTACCAATGGTTTTGCTAAAAGAGAAAAATTTGGGATCCACTGTCTACAGTAAGAGGTAATACCTAGGAAGGCACGTACTTCTCTCTGTGTGCGTGGAACACTCATCTGCGTAATTGCTTTTATTCTCTCTGGGGTCAACTTCCTTCCCTCCTTTGACAAGAGATGACCTAGGTAGGTCACTTCTTGGCAGCAGTATTGCATTTTCGAAGGTGACACCTTGTGATTCAAATTAGACAAATGATGCAATAACGAGATCGTAGCTGCTTTGCAAGTTTCTTTGTCATCGGCAGCCACTAAAAGATCGTCTACATACTGTACTAGAGCAGAACCTGGAGGAAGGACAAAGGAATCTAACTGGCTTTTTAATGCTTGACTGTAAATAGATGGGCTCTCACAATAACCTTGTGGAGCGCGTTTGAATCTGAAACTTCGACCTCCTAGACAGAAGCCGAAAATATCTCTGCTTTCCTCGGCTATCGGAATGCTGAAAAAGGCGTTCTTCAAGTCGATGACTGAGAACCAAGTGGCTGTAGCAGGAATTAATGTTAACAAGGCAGTAATGTCTGGAACCACAGGAAACTGCGGAACTACAATCTTATTAACTTCTCTGAGGTCGATAACAAACCTATACACTGGAGGTTTTGTGGGATCAGTTCGTTTCAGAATCGGTAGTACAGGACTGTTACAGACATTTCCTCTCGTTTCTTCAACCACACCTTTCTTAATCAAATCTTGCACAATCAATAAAAGTGCACGCTCACCTTCACTAGATATTTTGTATTGCGGAATTCTTGGAAATTTTACATTTGCTTTCAAAGTTACTACATATGGTGGAATTTCTAAAAGGCCTACATCATTAGGACCAGTCGCCCAAAGAGAATCTGGGAGTGAACACAGCTCTGGCGGGAGTGCATCCATTGACAAGTACATCGGAGAAGTGATATTTTTACCCAGTGTAAGCTGTACTCCTTCCGGAGAACAGTACAATGTCGTATATAGTTGTTTTAACAAGTCTAAACCAAGCAGATTTTCATTACAACCTGTCGTCAAAATCAGGGGTGCTTTCAAGTGACACGGTCCCACAGAAATAGACAAAGGACCAGATATAGGGTTGTAAACAGGGGCGCCTGAAAAACCTACAGAAACATTTGTTGAGCCGGACAAAGGTGCGCCAGGGAGTTTCGCATGAATGATAGAACTTTTTGCGGCACCAGTATCCAACAGAAACGGTTCGACTACACCTGATGTTGCTACTGTGACATAAGGCCCACTCTGATCCACTGGAACTGATACTACTCCCTCTCTTTGTCCATGGCTGTCCTAGTACCCATTTTGCTGAAATCCTTCATCCACTTCACAATAATCTTCAACAAGATATTGTTGAGATCTATTTTGCTGAGTAGACTGTCCATTTCGTTGATCAAAGTGATTGGAAGGACGATCATTCGTTTGTGGAGGCATAGCACCTCGCCCTCGACCTCTAGAATTCTGCACAAAACCACCACGACCTCTCTGAGCTGCTGCTGCATTATTTTGCGCTAAGATCGGACATTCATTTTTATAGTGACCCTCTTTCTTACAGTACGCACATTGGTTCCACTGATATTGAGGTCTCGATGTACTATAATCTGTCCTTTGATACGAACCCTGTTGCGTATTAGTCTGATTTATGCGAGGCGGATACGCCTGTTGCAAAAGAACTTTAGTTTTTAAGTCTTTCGTTTTCTTGTCTGATTTCTCCTTTTCCTCTTTATCCCTATTTTCGTAATACTGTGCAGTTGCAAGTATTTGCGCAGTTGTGGAAACAGCCCACGCACTCTCCGAATCCTTTAATTTATTGCATAATTCAGGTAACAAATTATGCACAAATTTATCGACAAACAGTCTTTGTCCTCCTTCTGTGCTCATGTCCTGACCACTATGATCTACAAAAGTCTCTTCGAACCTCGTGAAAAAGTCGGAGACACTCTCGTCTTTCTTCTGCCTGCATGCGGATAACTTGTCCCAATTAACACGCAATGCAGGCATCAGAGTCTTCATTAGATCGATTATCCTACCTGGAAGATTAGCAATTAGGGGTTCAGGCTTTGCACCACCTGTTTGCTGACCATCCGCTGCAGTGATAGCTGCCCAATCACCACCTAAGGCAACTTGATGATCCTCTCTACGAATTTTAGCCCACACTGGTTGCGGAACTACATTGCCAAATAACATATCGATGTCTGCTAAGTTCATTATACAAGCCTCAACTGTCTGTGTTAATTCCTTATAATATCCAGCAGGATTCTTACGCGGATCTGGCAAGGCCTGCTTCACAGCTAGCACTTCAGCTCGTTTCCACGGAATATGTATCCACACCCTTTGGAATTGCGCTGGAGCAGCTACAATACCATTATTATGATCAGCTTGCACAGCTTCGCGCCAAATTGGAGGAACCTCCCTCATTGGATATTGGCGACTTAATTTCATTTTGCCTTTCTCTAGATTTCTCGGTGAACGAAGTGATGGGGCATTCCGATAACTTAAAATCAATTCCATCGCTTCTTCTATATCATCACCCACTATCATTCCTGCAGCAAACTCTTTCTGAACCTTAATTAAGTCTTCTAAATTTGATTCAACATCGTCTTCTTCTATCTCCTCACGTAACAACGAGCACATCTCATCAAAGACATACCGTTGCGTTGGTTCTTTCCACTGCATAAATGTTTCTAGCACATCTCTCGTGCTATATCTCCTACTCTTCGAAATCCATCTGAGAGCCGTGGAATCTAAAATTCCCCGTTCCTCAGTACTTGGAAGCTGACTACGTCTCTGAACAGAGTCGGAAGTAGGAGTCTTGATTAAGGTTTTATAGAAAGGGGACAGCATACTAGACACAGAATCAGTGATTCTCCGACGAACAGAAAGTGGAGTCAACACACTCGCAGATGTAGAAAACACAGTAGAGGTAGGAACAGATAACGGAACAGTAGGAGTATCGAGAAAAATAGTTTGTGGAACAGTAGGTGTAAGCGAGACAGATACAGGTATAGAAGTCGGCAACCCAGGAAGAGGAGGAGCCGTAGGAACATTTACATTGACCACAGGAGGTACGGTAACCTGATTCTGAGGGACAGGAGCAAGAACACCAGGTTGTCCAGCAACCGGCAATTGAACATTCGGTAAAGGTGGAGCCGTAGCACCTTGTGCATACGGTGGAGGTGACCGTAACAAATAAGACAGCAGAGGATCGTTTTCAGAATCCTCCAGTATCTTAGTTGTTTTCGATGGCAAGGCAGGATAGCACTTGTCAATCGCTAAATTGTGCTCTCTAATGGCCACCTCTATGGCTTTCTCACACTCGTTATCCTGCAACTGTGTAGTCGCTTGTTCTAGAGTCAACTCTTCTTTCTCTTTCTGTTCTTTCTTTAACCTTTTCATTTCTCTCTGTTTGGATTCTTTTCGCCAGTAACGGAAAGAATCAAACATTGCCGGCCGGGCTTTCTTCCTAAACAATTTCGCTTCTAAATTGTCGAGAATTTCGGGTTCAAAACTACCATGCAGTGGCCAACTAAGGACACCATCTTTCTCAGTGTATCGGACCCATACCTCATTATAAGATATAGGACCCACACCATGTTTACAATACAAGTCATATAGGGGAGTCCCAATCGGAGGAACCAGACATGAGTCCTCCAATCGTGAGTCACTGTTGCAACTAAAACACGACAACATACAGTTTCTCCGACTTAACATTTTTCAGTTCGGAACACAAAACAAACAAAACACGAAACAGATATGTGCACTTGAACCAAGAACTTAGGCCTACCAAAACGAACTGATGTATCGATACCCAAACTAAACCAAATAGATTATCGTAACCAGAACAACCAGTGATAATCTTACGAAACCAAACCAAACCAAGAACCAAAAAGGATTTTAACAACCCTCGCGAAGTAACCAGCTAGCAACCACTAAATACTTAACTGAGGCACTGAAGACGTCACCAAGGAGAAACCCGTCACGTTTCGCTGTACTAAGGACTGCACCTCGGGTCCAAGACAGGGCGACGGTCAAGGCAACGGCCCACTGCAGCCGTCCTGAACGGGAACCCTCGTGGAAGAGAACTTCGGGCCACTTTTGCGATATGCCGGGATCGATGAAGTGGGGCGCCTCCCTCAGGAATCTTCTCACGAAGCTTCTCGAACTCTTCAGGCTTTTGGACCGGTACCGAATGACGTCGCCCCACAGTGGGGGCCAATTGGAGTTCTGGACTTTTTGGTTCCGTCCAGAGGTGTCAGGGAACAACACCCAAAGACCCCGGAGTTCCACCTGCCTTGGTGCACAAATGAACAGAAACACGGGCTTCTCGATGGTGGCGTCAAAGACCAAAGGTTTATTACTGCAGGGACACAGAAGTCACAGAAACTACGCATGGGCAGTAACTAGGAGCCTGTTCAAATTGTACAAAGAGGGTTGCTCCTTATATACTAAATTTTGTCCTTCAGGCGAATTCTTCACATGTTAGTACATTCCCAAACCTTTGTGTTCTAAACAATAAATATTTGGCGTTGCACAGGAATCGTCGACAATATCTGATGTCAAAACATTACGAACGAGGGGTTCCCACTTTTCCATCATAATCTCATGTCAACTTTTCATTCAAGACCCGGACCGCCTCATCGTAAATTTCGTTACCTCCCCCTAATAAAGGCCCAGAAGGAAAGGAGCAGAGCCAGGTGCAGAAGATAGAAAAGCGGGATAAGGGATGTTTGTGGGTTGTAAATGGGCAAGGCTACCGGCTTCGGCCGCCTAATCGTGATCAGGACAATGGACACGAAGACCAGTTTAGTAGGACTGGCCTCGGGCAGAGGAGGCAGCCTTTGTCGAGTCATGCAGCTACAGCGTGATCTGGTTTAAGGTGCACGTGTCATGAAAGAGGTGAATCTCCGGCTAAGGCTGCGTGTCCTTAATCGAAATGAAGTGATCAGAGGTTATTGCGTATGTGAGGGCAAGAAACACAAAATGGCGGCCATGATCTAAGATGGATGCCGTGGGTAGATCAGAAATGTGTTTATAAAAGGAGTGCTCTTGCTCGTAGCGTAGCGAAAACACCAGGATATGCTAAATGAATCATTTGCGGTTCGCTGATACCAATATTATGTATTTCCGACAATATTGAAAACACGGGTTCAAATCGTCACGGAACCTCAGGACTCACGTCTGAGCATAGCCTGCCACACTTATGGCGGCCAAAAGCGGTACAAAATGGGGTGGTGATGGACGGAGCATCTGAATCAATCAAACACTCACACCCAGTCAAAAGATCTGGGTTTAATCCATCACCGTTCTTTAGCCCACTCTGCCACCCCAGTTCAGACATGGCTATATGCAAATCAGTCAGACCCTGTGCGTCATGGGAACAGTCCAGCCCGAACTGCCAAGCCATGTCTTCTCTGGACTGGAAACAAGCTTCCGAGGACCAGTTTCTGGCATTCCAGCCGTCTTTAGCCCGGCTTGCTTGAATCCAGTGGCAAAGTGAGCAAGGGACTCACGTCTGAGCATACCCTGCCATACTTATGGCGGCCAAAAGCGGTACAAAAGGGGGTGGTGATGGACGGACCATCTGAATCGATCAAACACTCACACCCAGTCAAAAGATCTGGGTTTATTCCATCACCGTTCTGTAGCCAACTCTGCCACCCCAGTTCAGACATGGCTATAAGCAAATCAGTCTGACCCTGTGCCTCATGGGAACAGTCCAGCCCAAACTGCCAAGCCATGTCTTCCCTTGACCGGAAACAAGATTCCGTGGACCGGTTTCTGGCATTCCAGCTGTCTTCAGCCCGGCTTGCTTGAATCCAGTGGCAAAGTGAGCAAGGGACTCACGTCTGAGCATACCCTGCCACACTTATGGCGACCAAAAGCGGTACAAAAGAGGGTGGTGATGGACGGAGCATCTGATTCAATCAAACACTCACACCCAGTTAAAAGATCTGGTTTTAATCCATCACCGTTCTTTATCCCACTCTGCCACCCCAGTTCAGACATGGCTATATGCAAATCAGTCTGACCCTGTGCCTCATGGGAACAGTCCAGCCCGAACTGCCAAGCCATGTCTTCCCTGGACCAGAAACAAGCTTCCGAGGATCGGTTTCTGTCATTCCAGCCGTCTTCAGGCCGGCTTGCTTGAATCCAGTGGCAAAGTGAGCAAGGGACTCATGTCTGAGCATACCCTCCCACACTTATGGCGGCCAAAAGCGGTACAAAAGGGGGTGGTGATGGACGGAGCATCTGAATCAATCAAACACTCACACCCAGTCAAAAGATCTGGGTTTAATCCATCACCGTTCTTTAGCCCACTCTGCCACCCCAGTTCAGACATGGCTATATGCAAATCAGTCTGACACTGTGCCTCATGGGAACAGTCCAGCCCGAACTGCCAAGCCATGTCTTCCCTGGACCGGAAACAAGCTTCCGAGGACCGGTGTCTGGCATTCAAGCCATCTTCAGCCCGGCTTGCTTGAATCCAGTGGCAAAGTGAGCAAGGGGCTCACGTCGGAGCATACCCTGCCACACTTATGGCGGCCAAAAGCGGTACAAAAGGGGGTGGTGATGGATGGAGCATCTGAATCAATCAAACACTCACACCCAGTCAAAAGATCTGGGTTTAATCCGTCACCGTTCTTTAGCCCACTCTGCCACCCCAGTGAAGACATGGCTATATGCAAATCAGTCTGACCCTGTGCCTCATGGGAACAGTCCAACCCGAACTGCCAAGCCATGTCTTCCCTGGACCGGAAACCAGCTTACGAGGACCGGTTTCTGGCATTCCAGCCGTCTTCAGCCCGGCTTGCTTGAATCCACTGGCAAAGTGAGCAAGGGACTCACGTCTGAGCATACCCTGCCACACTTATGGCGGCCAAAAGCGGTACAAAAGGGGGTGGTGATGGACGGAGCATCTGAATCAATAAACCACTCACACCCAGTCAAAAGATCTGGGTTTAATCCATCACCGTTCTTTAGCCCACTCTGCCACTCTAGTTCAGACATGGCTGTTTGCAAATCAATCTCTCCCTGTGCCTCATGGGAACAGTCCAGCCCGAACTGCCAAGCCATGTCTTTCCTGGACCGGAAACAAGCTTCCGAGGACCGGTTTCTGGCATTCCAGCTGTCTTCAGCCCGGCTTGCTTGAATCCAGTGGCAAAGTGAGCAAGGGACTCACGTCTGAGCATACCCTCCCACACTTATGGCGGCCAAAAGCGGTACAAAAGGGGGTGGTGATGGACGGACCATCTGAATCAATCAAACACTCACACCCAGACAAAAGATCTGGGTTTATTCCATCACCGTTCTGTAGCCAACTCTGCCACCCCAGTTCAGGCATGGCTATAAGCAAATCAGTCTGACCGTGTGCCTCATGGGAACAGTCCAGCCCAAACTGCCAAGCCATGTCTTCCCTGGACCGGAAACAAGCTTCCGTGGACCGGTTTCTGGCATTCCAGCTGTCTTCAGCCCGGCTTGCTTGAATCCAGTGGCAAAGTGAGCAAGGGACTCACGTCTGAGCATACCCTGCCACACTTATGGCGGCCAAAAGCGGTACAAAAGGGGGTGGTGATGGACCGAGCATCTGAATCAATCAACCACTCACACCCAGTCAAAAGATCTGGGTTTAATCCATCACCGTTCTTTAGCCCACTCTGCCACTCTAGTTCAGACATGGCTATTTGCAAATCAGTCTCTCCCTGTGCCTCATGGGAACCGTCCAGCCCGAACTGCCAAGCCATGTCTTTCCTGGACCGGAAACAAGCTTCCGAGGACTGGTTTCCGGCATTCCAGCCGTCTTCAGCCCGGCTTGCTTGAATCCAGTGGCAAAGTGAGAAAGGAACTCACGTCAACCATAGCCTGCCACACTTATGGCGGCCAAAAGCGGTACAAAATGGGGTGGTGATGGACGGAGCATCTAAATCAATCAAACACTCACACCCAGTCAAAAGATCTGGGTTTAATCCATCACCGTTCTTTAGCCCACTCTGCCGCCCCAGTTCAGACATGGCTATATGCAAATGAGTCGGGCCCTGTGCCTCATAAGAACAGTCCAGCCCGAACTGCCAAGCCATGTCTTCCCTGGACCGGAAACAAGCTTCTGAGGACCGGTTTCTGGCATTCCAGCTGTCTTTAGCCCGGCTTGCTTGAATCCAGTGGCAAAGTGAGCAAGGGACTCACGTCTGAGCATACCCTGCCACACTTATGGCGGCCAAAAGCGGTACAAAAGGGGGTGGTCATGGACATAGCATCTGAATCAATCAAACACTCACACCCAGTCAAAAGATCTGGGTTTAATCCATCACTGTTCTGTAGCCAACTCTGCCACCCCAGTTCAGACATGGCTATAAGCAAATCAGTCTGACCCTGTGCCTCATGGGAACAGTCCAGCCCAAACTGCCAAGCCATGTCTTCCCTGGACCGGAAACAAGCTTCCGTGGACCGGTTTCTGGCATTCCAGCTGTCTTCAGCCCGGCTTGCTTGAATCCAGTGGCAAAGTGAGCAAGGGACTCACGTCTGAGCATACCCTGCCACACTTATGGCGACCAAAAGCGGTACAAAAGAGGGTGGTGATGGACGGAGCATCTGATTCAATCAAACACTCACACCCAGTCAAAACATCTGGGTTTAATCCATCACCGTTCTTTATCCCACTCTGCCACCCCAGTTCAGACATGGCTATATGCATATCAGTCTGACCCTGTGCCTCATGGGAACAGTCCAGCCCGAACTGCCAAGCCATGTCTTCCCTGGACCAGAAACAAGCTTCCGAGGATCGGTTTCTGGCATTCAGCCGTCTTCAGCCCGGCTTGCTTGAATCCAGTGGCAAAGTGAGCAAGGGACTCATGTCTGAGCATACCCTGCCACACTTATGGCGGCCAAAAGCGGTACAAAAGGGGGTGGTGATGGACGGAGCATCTGAATCAATCAAACACTCACACCCAGTCAAAAGATCTGGGATTAATCCATCACCGTTCTTTAGCCCACTCTGCCACCCCAGTTCAGACATGGCTATATGCAAATCAGTCTGACCCTGTGCCTCATGGGAACAGTCCAGCCCGAACTGCCAAGCCATGTCTTCCCTGGACCGGAAACAAGCTTCTGAGGACCGGTTTCTGGCATTCCAGCCATCTTCAGCCCGGCTTGCTTGAATCCAGTGGCAAAGTGAGCAAGGGACTCACGTCTGAGCACACCCTGCCACACTTATGGCGGCCAAAAGCGGTACAAAAGGAGGTGCTGATAGATGGAGCATCTGAATCAATCAAACACTCACACCCAGTCAAAAGATCTGGGTTTAATCCATCACCGTTCTTTAGCCCACTCTGCCACCCCAGTGAAGACATGGCTATATGCAAATCAGTCTGACCCTGTGCCTCATGGGAACAGTCCAGCCCGAAATGCCAAGCCATGTCTTCCCTGGACCGAAAACCAGCTTCCGAGGACCGGTTTCTGGCATTCCAGCCGTCTTCAGCCCGGCTTGCTTGATTCCACTGGCAAAGTGAGCAAGGGACTCACGTCTGAGCATACCCTGCCACACTTATGGTGGCCAAAAGCGGTACAAAAGGGGGTGGTGATGGACGGAGCATCTGAATCAATCAACCACTCACACCCAGTCAAAAGATCTGGGTTTAATCCATCACTGTTCTTTAGCCCACTCTGCCACCCCAGTTCAGAAATGGCTATATGCAAATCAGTCAGACCCTGTGCCTCATGGGAACAGTCCAGCCCAAACTGCCAAGCCATGTCTTCCCTTGACCGGAAACAAGCTTCCGAGGACCGGTTTCTGGCATTCCAGCTGTCTTTAGCCCGGCTTGCTTGAATCCAGTGGCAAAGTGAGCAAGGGACTCACGTCTGAGCATACCCTGCCACACTTATGGCGGCCAAAAGCGGTACAAAAGGGGGTGGTGATGAACGGAGCATCTGAATCAATCAAACACTCACACTATGTCAAAAGATCTGGGTTTAATCCATCACCGTTCTTTAGCCCACTCTGCCACCAAAGTGAAGACATGGCTATATGCAAATCAGTCTGACCCTGTGCCTCATGGCAACAGTCCAGCCCGAACTGCCAAGCCATGTTCCCCCTGGACCGGAAACAAGCTTCCGAGACCGGTTTCTGGCATTCCAGCCGTCTTCAGCCCGGCTTGCTTGAATCCAGTGGCAAAGTGAGAAAGGAACTCACGTCAACCATAGCCTGCCACACTTATGGCGGCCAAAAGCGGTACAAAATGGGGTGGTGATGGACGGAGCATCTAAATCAATCAAACACTCACACCCAGTCAAAAGATCTGGGTTTAATCCATCACCGTTCTTTAGCCCACTCTGCCACTCTAGTTCAGACATGGCTATTTGCAAATCAGTCTCTCCCTGTGCCTCATGGGAACCGTCCAGCCCGAACTGCCAAGCCATGTCTTTCCTGGACCGGAAACAAGCTTCCGAGGACTGGTTTCCGGCATTCCAGCCGTCTTCAGCCCGGCTTGCTTGAATCCAGTGGCAAAGTGAGAAAGGAACTCACGTCAACCATAGCCTGCCACACTTATGGCGGCCAAAAGCGGTACAAAATGGGGTGGTGATGGACGGAGCATCTAAATCAATCAAACACTCACACCCAGTCAAAAGATCTGGGTTTAATCCATCACCGTTCTTTAGCCCACTCTGCCGCCCCAGTTCAGACATGGCTATATGCAAATCAGTCGGGCCCTGTGCCTCATAAGAACAGTCCAGCCCGAACTGCCAAGCCATGTCTTCCCTGGACCGGAAACAAGCTTCTGAGGACCGGTTTCTGGCATTCCAGCTGTCTTTAGCCCGGCTTGCTTGAATCCAGTGGCAAAGTGAGCAAGGGACTCACGTCTGAGCATACCCTGCCACACTTATGGCGGCCAAAAGCGGTACAAAATGGGGTGGTGATGGACGGAGCATCTAAATCAATCAAACACTCACACCCAGTCAAAACATCTGGGTTTAATCCATCACCGTTCTTTATCCCACTCTGCCACCCCAGTTCAGACATGGCTATATGCAAATCAGTCTGACCCTGTGCCTCATGGGAACAGTCCAGCCCGAACTGCCAAGCCATGTCTTCCCTGGACCAGAAACAAGCTTCCGAGGATCGGTTTCTGGCATTCAGCCGTCTTCAGCCCGGCTTGCTTGAATCCAGTGGCAAAGTGAGCAAGGGACTCATGTCTGAGCATACCCTGCCACACTTATGGCGGCCAAAAGCGGTACAAAAGGGGGTGGTGATGGACGGAGCATCTGAATCAATCAAACACTCACACCCAGTCAAAAGATCTGGGATTAATCCATCACCGTTCTTTAGCCCACTCTGCCACCCCAGTTCAGACATGGCTATATGCAAATCAGTCTGACCCTGTGCCTCATGGGAACAGTCCAGCCCGAACTGCCAAGCCATGTCTTCCCTGGACCGGAAACAAGCTTCTGAGGACCGGTTTCTGGCATTCCAGCCATCTTCAGCCCGGCTTGCTTGAATCCAGTGGCAAAGTGAGCAAGGGACTCACGTCTGAGCACACCCTGCCACACTTATGGCGGCCAAAAGCGGTACAAAAGGAGGTGCTGATAGATGGAGCATCTGAATCAATCAAACACTCACACCCAGTCAAAAGATCTGGGTTTAATCCATCACCGTTCTTTAGCCCACTCTGCCACCCCAGTGAAGACATGGCTATATGCAAATCAGTCTGACCCTGTGCCTCATGGGAACAGTCCAGCCCGAAATGCCAAGCCATGTCTTCCCTGGACCGAAAACCAGCTTCCGAGGACCGGTTTCTGGCATTCCAGCCGTCTTCAGCCCGGCTTGCTTGATTCCACTGGCAAAGTGAGCAAGGGACTCACGTCTGAGCATACCCTGCCACACTTATGGTGGCCAAAAGCGGTACAAAAGGGGGTGGTGATGGACGGAGCATCTGAATCAATCAACCACTCACACCCAGTCAAAAGATCTGGGTTTAATCCATCACTGTTCTTTAGCCCACTCTGCCACCCCAGTTCAGAAATGGCTATATGCAAATCAGTCAGACCCTGTGCCTCATGGGAACAGTCCAGCCCAAACTGCAAAGCCATGTCTTCCCTTGACCGGAAACAAGCTTCCGAGGACCGGTTTCTGGCATTCCAGCTGTCTTTAGCCCGGCTTGCTTGAATCCAGTGGCAAAGTGAGCAAGGGACTCACGTCTGAGCATACCCTGCCACACTTATGGCGGCCAAAAGCGGTACAAAAGGGGGTGGTGATGAACGGAGCATCTGAATCAATCAAACACTCACACTATGTCAAAAGATCTGGGTTTAATCCATCACCGTTCTTTAGCCCACTCTGCCACCAAAGTGAAGACATGGCTATATGCAAATCAGTCTGACCCTGTGCCTCATGGGAACAGTCCAGCCCGAACTGCCAAGCCATGTTCCCCCTGGACCGGAAACAAGCTTCCGAGACCGGTTTCTGGCATTCCAGCCGTCTTCAGCCCGGCTTGCTTGAATCCAGTGGCAAAGTGAGAAAGGAACTCACGTCAACCATAGCCTGCCACACTTATGGCGGCCAAAAGCGGTACAAAATGGGGTGGTGATGGACGGAGCATCTAAATCAATCAAACACTCACACCCAGTCAAAAGATCTGGGTTTAATCCATCACCGTTCTTTAGCCCACTCTGCCACTCTAGTTCAGACATGGCTATTTGCAAATCAGTCTCTCCCTGTGCCTCATGGGAACCGTCCAGCCCGAACTGCCAAGCCATGTCTTTCCTGGACCGGAAACAAGCTTCCGAGGACTGGTTTCCGGCATTCCAGCCGTCTTCAGCCCGGCTTGCTTGAATCCAGTGGCAAAGTGAGAAAGGAACTCACGTCAACCATAGCCTGCCACACTTATGGCGGCCAAAAGCGGTACAAAATGGGGTGGTGATGGACGGAGCATCTAAATCAATCAAACACTCACACCCAGTCAAAAGATCTGGGTTTAATCCATCACCGTTCTTTAGCCCACTCTGCCGCCCCAGTTCAGACATGGCTATATGCAAATCAGTCGGGCCCTGTGCCTCATAAGAACAGTCCAGCCCGAACTGCCAAGCCATGTCTTCCCTGGACCGGAAACAAGCTTCTGAGGACCGGTTTCTGGCATTCCAGCTGTCTTTAGCCCGGCTTGCTTGAATCCAGTGGCAAAGTGAGCAAGGGACTCACGTCTGAGCATACCCTGCCACACTTATGGCGGCCAAAAGCGGTACAAAAGGGGGTGGTCATGGACATAGCATCTGAATCAATCAAACACTCACACCCAGTCAAAAGATCTGGGTTTAATCCATCACTGTTCTGTAGCCAACTCTGCCACCCCAGTTCAGACATGGCTATAAGCAAATCAGTCTGACCCTGTGCCTCATGGGAACAGTCCAGCCCAAACTGCCAAGCCATGTCTTCCCTGGACCGGAAACAAGCTTCCGTGGACCGGTTTCTGGCATTCCAGCTGTCTTCAGCCCGGCTTGCTTGAATCCAGTGGCAAAGTGAGCAAGGGACTCACGTCTGAGCATACCCTGCCACACTTATGGCGACCAAAAGCGGTACAAAAGAGGGTGGTGATGGACGGAGCATCTGATTCAATCAAACACTCACACCCAGTCAAAACATCTGGGTTTAATCCATCACCGTTCTTTATCCCACTCTGCCACCCCAGTTCAGACATGGCTATATGCAAATCAGTCTGACCCTGTGCCTCATGGGAACAGTCCAGCCCGAACTGCCAAGCCATGTCTTCCCTGGACCAGAAACAAGCTTCCGAGGATCGGTTTCTGGCATTCAGCCGTCTTCAGCCCGGCTTGCTTGAATCCAGTGGCAAAGTGAGCAAGGGACTCATGTCTGAGCATACCCTGCCACACTTATGGCGGCCAAAAGCGGTACAAAAGGGGGTGGTGATGGACGGAGCATCTGAATCAATCAAACACTCACACCCAGTCAAAAGATCTGGGATTAATCCATCACCGTTCTTTAGCCCACTCTGCCACCCCAGTTCAGACATGGCTATATGCAAATCAGTCTGACCCTGTGCCTCATGGGAACAGTCCAGCCCGAACTGCCAAGCCATGTCTTCCCTGGACCGGAAACAAGCTTCTGAGGACCGGTTTCTGGCATTCCAGCCATCTTCAGCCCGGCTTGCTTGAATCCAGTGGCAAAGTGAGCAAGGGACTCACGTCTGAGCACACCCTGCCACACTTATGGCGGCCAAAAGCGGTACAAAAGGAGGTGCTGATAGATGGAGCATCTGAATCAATCAAACACTCACACCCAGTCAAAAGATCTGGGTTTAATCCATCACCGTTCTTTAGCCCACTCTGCCACCCCAGTGAAGACATGGCTATATGCAAATCAGTCTGACCCTGTGCCTCATGGGAACAGTCCAGCCCGAAATGCCAAGCCATGTCTTCCCTGGACCGAAAACCAGCTTCCGAGGACCGGTTTCTGGCATTCCAGCCGTCTTCAGCCCGGCTTGCTTGATTCCACTGGCAAAGTGAGCAAGGGACTCACGTCTGAGCATACCCTGCCACACTTATGGTGGCCAAAAGCGGTACAAAAGGGGGTGGTGATGGACGGAGCATCTGAATCAATCAACCACTCACACCCAGTCAAAAGATCTGGGTTTAATCCATCACTGTTCTTTAGCCCACTCTGCCACCCCAGTTCAGAAATGGCTATATGCAAATCAGTCAGACCCTGTGCCTCATGGGAACAGTCCAGCCCAAACTGCCAAGCCATGTCTTCCCTTGACCGGAAACAAGCTTCCGAGGACCGGTTTCTGGCATTCCAGCTGTCTTTAGCCCGGCTTGCTTGAATCCAGTGGCAAAGTGAGCAAGGGACTCACGTCTGAGCATACCCTGCCACACTTATGGCGGCCAAAAGCGGTACAAAAGGGGGTGGTGATGAACGGAGCATCTGAATCAATCAAACACTCACACTATGTCAAAAGATCTGGGTTTAATCCATCACCGTTCTGTAGCCAACTCTGCCACCCCAGTTCAGACATGGCTATAAGCAAATCAGTCTGACCCTGTGCCTCATGGGAACAGTCCAGCCCAAACTGCCAAGCCATGTCTTCCCTGGACCGGAAACAAGCTTCCGTGGACCGGTTTCTGGCATTCCAGCTGTCAACAGCCCAGCTTGCTTGAATCCAGTGGCAAAGTGAGCAAGGGACTCACGTCTGAGCATTCCCTGCCAAACTTATGGCGACCAAAAGCGGTACAAAAGAGGGTGGTGATGGACGGAGCATCTCATTCAATCAAACACTCACACCCAGTCAAAAGATCTGGGTTTAATCTATCACCGTTCTTTATCCCACTCTGCCACCCCAGTTCAGACATGGCTATATGCAAATCAGTCTTACCCTGTGCCTCATGGGAACAGTCCAGCCCGAACTGCCAAGCCATGTCTGCCCTGGACCAGAAACAAGCTTCTGAGGATCGGTTTCTGGCATTCCAGCCGTCTTCAGCCCGGCTTGCTTGAATCCAGTGGCAAAGTGAGCAAGGGACTCACGTCTGAGCATACCCTGCCACAGTTATGGCGGCCAAAAGCGGTACAAAAGGGGGTGGTGATGGATGGAGCATCTGAATCAATCAAACACTCACACCCAGTCAAAAGATCTGGGTTTAATCCATCACCGTTCTTTAGCCCACTCTGCCACCCCAGTGAAGACATGGCTATATGCAAATCAGTCAGACCCTGTGCCTCATGGGAACAGTCCAGCCCGAACTGCCAAGCCATGTCTTCCCTGGACCGGAAACAAGCTTCCGAGGACCGGTTTCTGGCATTCCAGCCGTCTTCAGCCCGGCTTGCTTGAATCCACTGGCAAAGTGAGCAAGGGACTCACGTCTGAGCATACTCTGCCACACTTATGGCGGCCAAAAGCGGTACAAAAGGGGGTGGTGATGGACGGAGCATCTGAATCAATCAAACACTCACACCCAGTCAAAAGATCTGGGTTTAATCGAATTACCGTTCTTTAGCCCACTCTGCCACCCCAGTTCAGACATGGCTATATGCAAATCAGTCTGACCCTGTGCCTCATGGGAACAGTCCAACCAGAACTGCCAAGCCATGTCTTCCCTGGACCGGAAACAAGCTTCTGAGGACCGGTTTCTGGCATTCCAGCGGTCTTTTGCCCGGCTTGCTTGAATCGAGTGGCAAAGTTAGCAAGGGACTCACGTCTGAGCATACCCTGCCACACTTATGGTGGCCAAAAGCAGTACAAAAGGGGGGGGGTGATGGACGGAGCATCTGAATCAATCAAACACTCACACCCAGTCAAAAGATCTGGGTTTAATCCATCACCGTTCTTTAGCCCACTCTGCCACACCAGTTCAGACATGGCTATATGCAAATCAGTCTGACCCTGTGCCTCATGGGAACAGTCCAGCCCGAACTGCCAAGCCATGTCTTCCTTGGACCGGAAACAAGCTTCCGAGGACCGGTTTCTGGCATTCCAGCTGTCTTCAGACTGGCTTGCTTGAATCCAGTGGCAAAGTGAGCAAGGGACTCACGTCTGAGCATACCCTGCCACACTTATGGTGGCCAAAAGCGGTACAAAATGGGGTGGTGATGGACGGAGCATCTTAATCAATCAAACACTCACACCCAGTCAAAAGATCTGGGTTTAATCCATCACTGTTCTTTAGCCCACTCTGCCACCCTAGTTCAGACATGGCTATAAGCAAATCAGTCAGACCCTGTGCCTCATGGGAACAGTCCAGCCCGAACTGCCAAGCCATGTCTTCCCTGGACCGGAAACTAACTTCCCAGGACCGGTTTCTGGCATTCCAGCCGTCTTCAGCCCGGCTTGCTTGAATCCAGTGGCAAAGTGAGTAGGGACTCACGTCTGAGCATACCCTGCCACACTTATGGTGGCCAAAAGCGGTTCAAAAGGGGTGTGATGGACGGAGCATCTTAATCAATCAAACACTCACACCCAGTCAAAAGATCTGGGTTTAATCCATCACTGTTCTTTAGCCCACTCTGCCACCCTAGTTCAGACATGGCTATAAGCAAATCAGTCAGACCCTGTGCCTCATGGGAACAGTCCAGCCCGAACTGCCAAGCCATGTCTTCCCTGGACCGGAAACAAGCTTCCGAGGACCGGTTTCTGGCATTCCAGCCATCTTCAGACCGGCTTGCTTGAATCCAGTGGAAAAGTGAGCAAGGGACTCACGTCTGAGCATACCCTGCCACACTTATGGCGGCCAAAAGCGGTACAAAAGGGGGCGGTGATGGACGGAGCATCTAAATCCATCTAACACTCACACCCAGTCAAAAGATCTGGGTTTAATCCAATTACCGTTCTTTAGTCCACACTGCCACCCCAGTTCAGACATGGCTATATGCAAATCAGTCTGACCCTGTGCCTCATGGGAACAGTCCAGCCCAAACTGCCAAGCCATGTCTTCCCTGGACCGGAAACAAGCTTCCGTGGACCGGTTTCTGGCATTCCAGCTGTCAACAGCCCAGCTTGCTTGAATCCAGTGGCAAAGTGAGCAAGGGACTCACGTCTGAGCATTCCCTGCCAAACTTATGGCGACCAAAAGCGGTACAAAAGAGGGTGGTGATGGACGGAGCATCTCATTCAATCAAACACTCACACCCAGTCAAAAGATCTGGGTTTAATCTATCACCGTTCTTTATCCCACTCTGCCACCCCAGTTCAGACATGGCTATATGCAAATCAGTCTTACCCTGTGCCTCATGGGAACAGTCCAGCCCGAACTGCCAAGCCATGTCTGCCCTGGACCAGAAACAAGCTTCTGAGGATCGGTTTCTGGCATTCCAGCCGTCTTCAGCCCGGCTTGCTTGAATCCAGTGGCAAAGTGAGCAAGGGACTCACGTCTGAGCATACCCTGCCACAGTTATGGCGGCCAAAAGCGGTACAAAAGGGGGTGGTGATGGATGGAGCATCTGAATCAATCAAACACTCACACCCAGTCAAAAGATCTGGGTTTAATCCATCACCGTTCTTTAGCCCACTCTGCCACCCCAGTGAAGACATGGCTATATGCAAATCAGTCAGACCCTGTGCCTCATGGGAACAGTCCAGCCCGAACTGCCAAGCCATGTCTTCCCTGGACCGGAAACAAGCTTCCGAGGACCGGTTTCTGGCATTCCAGCCGTCTTCAGCCCGGCTTGCTTGAATCCACTGGCAAAGTGAGCAAGGGACTCACGTCTGAGCATACTCTGCCACACTTATGGCGGCCAAAAGCGGTACAAAAGGGGGTGGTGATGGACGGAGCATCTGAATCAATCAAACACTCACACCCAGTCAAAAGATCTGGGTTTAATCGAATTACCGTTCTTTAGCCCACTCTGCCACCCCAGTTCAGACATGGCTATATGCAAATCAGTCTGACCCTGTGCCTCATGGGAACAGTCCAACCAGAACTGCCAAGCCATGTCTTCCCTGGACCGGAAACAAGCTTCTGAGGACCGGTTTCTGGCATTCCAGCGGTCTTTTGCCCGGCTTGCTTGAATCGAGTGGCAAAGTTAGCAAGGGACTCACGTCTGAGCATACCCTGCCACACTTATGGTGGCCAAAAGCAGTACAAAAGGGGGGGGGGTGATGGACGGAGCATCTGAATCAATCAAACACTCACACCCAGTCAAAAGATCTGGGTTTAATCCATCACCGTTCTTTAGCCCACTCTGCCACACCAGTTCAGACATGGCTATATGCAAATCAGTCTGACCCTGTGCCTCATGGGAACAGTCCAGCCCGAACTGCCAAGCCATGTCTTCCTTGGACCGGAAACAAGCTTCCGAGGACCGGTTTCTGGCATTCCAGCTGTCTTCAGACTGGCTTGCTTGAATCCAGTGGCAAAGTGAGCAAGGGACTCACGTCTGAGCATACCCTGCCACACTTATGGTGGCCAAAAGCGGTACAAAATGGGGTGGTGATGGACGGAGCATCTTAATCAATCAAACACTCACACCCAGTCAAAAGATCTGGGTTTAATCCATCACTGTTCTTTAGCCCACTCTGCCACCCTAGTTCAGACATGGCTATAAGCAAATCAGTCAGACCCTGTGCCTCATGGGAACAGTCCAGCCCGAACTGCCAAGCCATGTCTTCCCTGGACCGGAAACTAACTTCCCAGGACCGGTTTCTGGCATTCCAGCCGTCTTCAGCCCGGCTTGCTTGAATCCAGTGGCAAAGTGAGTAGGGACTCACGTCTGAGCATACCCTGCCACACTTATGGTGGCCAAAAGCGGTTCAAAAGGGGTGTGATGGACGGAGCATCTTAATCAATCAAACACTCACACCCAGTCAAAAGATCTGGGTTTAATCCATCACTGTTCTTTAGCCCACTCTGCCACCCTAGTTCAGACATGGCTATAAGCAAATCAGTCAGACCCTGTGCCTCATGGGAACAGTCCAGCCCGAACTGCCAAGCCATGTCTTCCCTGGACCGGAAACAAGCTTCCGAGGACCGGTTTCTGGCATTCCAGCCATCTTCAGACCGGCTTGCTTGAATCCAGTGGAAAAGTGAGCAAGGGACTCACGTCTGAGCATACCCTGCCACACTTATGGCGGCCAAAAGCGGTACAAAAGGGGGCGGTGATGGACGGAGCATCTAAATCCATCTAACACTCACACCCAGTCAAAAGATCTGGGTTTAATCCAATTACCGTTCTTTAGTCCACACTGCCACCCCAGTTCAGACATGGCTATATGCAAATCAGTCTGACCCTGTGCCTCATGGGAACAGTCCAACCCGAACTGCCAAGCCATGTCTTCCCTGGACCGGAAACAAGCTTCTGAGGACCAGTTTCTGGCATTCCAGCGGTCTTTAGCCCGGCTTGCTTGAATCGAGTGGCAAAGTGAGCAAGGGACTCACCTCTGAGCATACCCTGCCACACTTATGGCGGCCAAAAGCGGTACAAAAGGGGGTGGTGGTGGACGGAGCATCTGAATCAATCAAACACTCACACCCAGTCACAAGATCTGGGTTTAATCTATCACCGTTCTTTAGCCCACTCTGCCACCCCAGTTCAGACATGGCTATATGCAAATCAGTCAGACCCTGTGCCTCATGGGAACAGTCCAGCCCGAACTGCCAAGCCATGTCTTCCCTGGACCGGAAACAAGCTTCCGAGGACCGGTTTCTGGCATTCCAACCGTCTTTAGCCCGGCTTCCTTGAATCCAGTGGCAAAGTGAGCAAGGGACTCACGTCTAAGCATACCCTGCCACACTTATGGCGGCCAAAAGCGGTACAAAAGGGGGTGGTGATGGACGAACCATCTGAATCAATCAAACACTCACACCCAGTCAAAAGATCTGGGTTTAATCCATCACCGTTCTGTAGCCAACTCTGCCACCCCAGTTCAGACATGACTATAAGCAAATCAGTCTGACCCTGTGCCTCATGGGAACAGTCCAGCCCAAACTGCCAAGCCATGTCTTCCCCGGACCGGAAACAAGCTTCCGTGGACCGGTTTCTGGCATTCCAGCTGTCTTCAGCCCGCCTTGCTTGAATCCAGTGGCAAAGTGAGCAAGGGACTCACGTCTGAGCATACCCTGCCACACTTATGGCGACCACAAGCGGTACAAAAGAGGGTGGTAATGGACGGAGCATCTGATTCAATCAAACACTCACACCCAGTTAAAAGATCTGGGTTTATTCCATCACCGTTCTTTATGCCACTATGCCACACCAGTTCAGACATGGCTATATGCAAATCAGTCTGACCCTGTGCCTCATCGGAACGGTCCATCCCGAACTGCCAAGCCATGTCTTCCCTGGACCAGAAACAAGCTTCTGAGGATCGGTTATTGGCATTCCAGCCGTCTTCAGCCCGGCTTGCTTGAATCCAGTGGCAAAGTGAGCAAGGGACTCATGTCTGAGCATACCCTGCCACACTTTTGGCGGCCAAAAGCGGTACAAAAGGGGGTGGTGATGGACAGAGCATCTGAATCAATCAAACACTCACACCCAGTCAAAAGATCTGGGTTTAATCCATCACCGTTCTTTAGCCCACTCTGCCACTCTAGTTCAGACATGGCTATTTGCAAATCAGTCTCTCCCTGTGCCTCATGGGAACCGTCCAGCCCGAACTGCCAAGCCATGTCTTTCCTGGACCGGAAACAAGCTTCCGAGGACTGGTTTCCGGCATTCCAGCCGTCTTCAGCCCGGCTTGCTTGAATCCAGTGGCAAAGTGAGAAAGGAACTCACGTCGACCATAGCCTGCCACACTTATGGCGGCCAAAAGCGGTACAAAATGGGGTGGTGATGGACGGAGCATCTAAATCAATCAAAGACTCACACCCAGTCAAAAGATCTGGGTTTAATCCATCACCGTTCTTTAGCCCACTCTGCCGCCCCAGTTCAGACATGGCTATATGCAAATCAGTCGGGCCCTGTGCCTCATAAGAACAGTCCAGCCCGAACTGCCAAGCCATGTCTTCCCTGGACCGGAAACAAGCTTCTGAGGACCGGTTTCTGGCATTCCAGCTGTCTTTAGCCCGGCTTGCTTGAATCCAGTGGCAAAGTGAGCAAGGGACTCACGTCTGAGCATACCCTGCCACACTTATGGCGGCCAAAAGCGGTACAAAAGGGGGTGGTCATGGACATAGCATCTGAATCAATCAAACACTCACACCCAGTCAAAAGATCTGGGTTTAATCCATCACTGTTCTGTAGCCAACTCTGCCACCCCAGTTCAGACATGGCTATAAGCAAATCAGTCTGACCCTGTGCCTCATGGGAACAGTCCAGCCCAAACTGCCAAGCCATGTCTTCCCTGGACCGGAAACAAGCTTCCGTGGACCGGTTTCTGGCATTCCAGCTGTCTTCAGCCCGGCTTGCTTGAATCCAGTGGCAAAGTGAGCAAGGGACTCACGTCTGAGCATACCCTGCCACACTTATGGCGACCAAAAGCGGTACAAAAGAGGGTGGTGATGGACGGAGCATCTGATTCAATCAAACACTCACACCCAGTCAAAACATCTGGGTTTAATCCATCACCGTTCTTTATCCCACTCTGCCACCCCAGTTCAGACATGGCTATATGCAAATCAGTCTGACCCTGTGCCTCATGGGAACAGTCCAGCCCGAACTGCCAAGCCATGTCTTCCCTGGACCAGAAACAAGCTTCCGAGGATCGGTTTCTGGCATTCAGCCGTCTTCAGCCCAGCTTGCTTGAATCCAGTGGCAAAGTGAGCAAGGGACTCATGTCTGAGCATACCCTGCCACACTTATGGCGGCCAAAAGCGGTACAAAAGGGGGTGGTGATGGACGGAGCATCTGAATCAATCAAACACTCACACCCAGTCAAAAGATCTGGGATTAATCCATCACCGTTCTTTAGCCCACTCTGCCACCCCAGTTCAGACATGGCTATATGCAAATCAGTCTGACCCTGTGCCTCATGGGAACAGTCCAGCCCGAACTGCCAAGCCATGTCTTCCCTGGACCGGAAACAAGCTTCTGAGGACCGGTTTCTGGCATTCCAGCCATCTTCAGCCCGGCTTGCTTGAATCCAGTGGCAAAGTGAGCAAGGGACTCACGTCTGAGCACACCCTGCCACACTTATGGCGGCCAAAAGCGGTACAAAAGGAGGTGCTGATAGATGGAGCATCTGAATCAATCAAACACTCACACCCAGTCAAAAGATCTGGGTTTAATCCATCACCGTTCTTTAGCCCACTCTGCCACCCCAGTGAAGACATGGCTATATGCAAATCAGTCTGACCCTGTGCCTCATGGGAACAGTCCAGCCCGAAATGCCAAGCCATGTCTTCCCTGGACCGAAAACCAGCTTCCGAGGACCGGTTTCTGGCATTCCAGCCGTCTTCAGCCCGGCTTGCTTGATTCCACTGGCAAAGTGAGCAAGGGACTCACGTCTGAGCATACCCTGCCACACTTATGGTGGCCAAAAGCGGTACAAAAGGGGGTGGTGATGGACGGAGCATCTGAATCAATCAACCACTCACACCCAGTCAAAAGATCTGGGTTTAATCCATCACTGTTCTTTAGCCCACTCTGCCACCCCAGTTCAGAAATGGCTATATGCAAATCAGTCAGACCCTGTGCCTCATGGGAACAGTCCAGCCCAAACTGCCAAGCCATGTCTTCCCTTGACCGGAAACAAGCTTCCGAGGACCGGTTTCTGGCATTCCAGCTGTCTTTAGCCCGGCTTGCTTGAATCCAGTGGCAAAGTGAGCAAGGGACTCACGTCTGAGCATACCCTGCCACACTTATGGCGGCCAAAAGCGGTACAAAAGGGGGTGGTGATGAACGGAGCATCTGAATCAATCAAACACTCACACTATGTCAAAAGATCTGGGTTTAATCCATCACCGTTCTGTAGCCAACTCTGCCACCCCAGTTCAGACATGGCTATAAGCAAATCAGTCTGACCCTGTGCCTCATGGGAACAGTCCAGCCCAAACTGCCAAGCCATGTCTTCCCTGGACCGGAAACAAGCTTCCGTGGACCGGTTTCTGGCATTCCAGCTGTCAACAGCCCAGCTTGCTTGAATCCAGTGGCAAAGTGAGCAAGGGACTCACGTCTGAGCATTCCCTGCCAAACTTATGGCGACCAAAAGCGGTACAAAAGAGGGTGGTGATAGACGGAGCATCTCATTCAATCAAACACTCACACCCAGTCAAAAGATCTGGGTTTAATCTATCACCGTTCTTTATCCCACTCTGCCACCCCAGTTCAGACATGGCTATATGCAAATCAGTCTTACCCTGTGCCTCATGGGAACAGTCCAGCCCGAACTGCCAAGCCATGTCTGCCCTGGACCAGAAACAAGCTTCTGAGGATCGGTTTCTGGCATTCCAGCCGTCTTCAGCCCGGCTTGCTTGAATCCAGTGGCAAAGTGAGCAAGGGACTCACGTCTGAGCATACCCTGCCACAGTTATGGCGGCCAAAAGCGGTACAAAAGGGGGTGGTGATGGATGGAGCATCTGAATCAATCAAACACTCACACCCAGTCAAAAGATCTGGGTTTAATCCATCACCGTTCTTTAGCCCACTCTGCCACCCCAGTGAAGACATGGCTATATGCAAATCAGTCAGACCCTGTGCCTCATGGGAACAGTCCAGCCCGAACTGCCAAGCCATGTCTTCCCTGGACCGGAAACAAGCTTCCGAGGACCGGTTTCTGGCATTCCAGCCGTCTTCAGCCCGGCTTGCTTGAATCCACTGGCAAAGTGAGCAAGGGACTCACGTCTGAGCATACTCTGCCACACTTATGGCGGCCAAAAGCGGTACAAAAGGGGGTGGTGATGGACGGAGCATCTGAATCAATCAAACACTCACACCCAGTCAAAAGATCTGGGTTTAATCGAATTACCGTTCTTTAGCCCACTCTGCCACCCCAGTTCAGACATGGCTATATGCAAATCAGTCTGACCCTGTGCCTCATGGGAACAGTCCAACCAGAACTGCCAAGCCATGTCTTCCCTGGACCGGAAACAAGCTTCTGAGGACCGGTTTCTGGCATTCCAGCGGTCTTTTGCCCGGCTTGCTTGAATCGAGTGGCAAAGTTAGCAAGGGACTCACGTCTGAGCATACCCTGCCACACTTATGGTGGCCAAAAGCGGTACAAAAGGGGGGGGGGTGATGGACGGAGCATCTGAATCAATCAAACACTCACACCCAGTCAAAAGATCTGGGTTTAATCCATCACAGTTCTTTAGCCCACTCTGCCACACCAGTTCAGACATGGCTATATGCAAATCAGTCTGACCCTGTGCCTCATGGGAACAGTCCAGCCCGAACTGCCAAGCCATGTCTTCCTTGGACCGGAAACAAGCTTCCGAGGACCGGTTTCTGGCATTCCAGCCGTCTTCAGACTGGCTTGCTTGAATCCAGTGGCAAAGTGAGCAAGGGACTCACGTCTGAGCATACCCTGCCACACTTATGGTGGCCAAAAGCGGTACAAAATGGGGTGGTGATGGACGGAGCATCTTAATCAATCAAACACTCACACCCAGTCAAAAGATCTGGGTTTAATCCATCACTGTTCTTTAGCCCACTCTGCCACCCTAGTTCAGACATGGCTATAAGCAAATCAGTCAGACCCTGTGCCTCATGGGAACAGTCCAGCCCGAACTGCCAAGCCATGTCTTCCCTGGACCGGAAACTAACTTCCCAGGACCGGTTTCTGGCATTCCAGCCGTCTTCAGCCCGGCTTGCTTGAATCCAGTGGCAAAGTGAGTAGGGACTCACGTCTGAGCATACCCTGCCACACTTATGGTGGCCAAAAGCGGTTCAAAAGGGGTGTGATGGACGGAGCATCTTAATCAATCAAACACTCACACCCAGTCAAAAGATCTGGGTTTAATCCATCACTGTTCTTTAGCCCACTCTGCCACCCTAGTTCAGACATGGCTATAAGCAAATCAGTCAGACCCTGTGCCTCATGGGAACAGTCCAGCCCGAACTGCCAAGCCATGTCTTCCCTGGACCGGAAACAAGCTTCCGAGGACCGGTTTCTGGCATTCCAGCCATCTTCAGACCGGCTTGCTTGAATCCAGTGGAAAAGTGAGCAAGGGACTCACGTCTGAGCATACCCTGCCACACTTATGGCGGCCAAAAGCGGTACAAAAGGGGGCGGTGATGGACGGAGCATCTAAATCCATCTAACACTCACACCCAGTCAAAAGATCTGGGTTTAATCCAATTACCGTTCTTTAGTCCACTCTGCCACCCCAGTTCAGACATGGCTATATGCAAATCAGTCTGACCCTGTGCCTCATGGGAACAGTCCAACCCGAACTGCCAAGCCATGTCTTCCCTGGACCGGAAACAAGCTTCTGAGGACCAGTTTCTGGCATTCCAGCGGTCTTTAGCCCGGCTTGCTTGAATCGAGTGGCAAAGTGAGCAAGGGACTCACCTCTGAGCATACCCTGCCACACTTATGGCGGCCAAAAGCGGTACAAAAGGGGGTGGTGGTGGACGGAGCATCTGAATCAATCAAACACTCACACCCAGTCACAAGATCTGGGTTTAATCTATCACCGTTCTTTAGCCCACTCTGCCACCCCAGTTCAGACATGGCTATATGCAAATCAGTCAGACCCTGTGCCTCATGGGAACAGTCCAGCCCGAACTGCCAAGCCATGTCTTCCCTGGACCGGAAACAAGCTTCCGAGGACCGGTTTCTGGCATTCCAGCCGTCTTTAGCCCGGCTTCCTTGAATCCAGTGGCAAAGTGAGCAAGGGACTCACGTCTAAGCATACCCTGCCACACTTATGGCGGCCAAAAGCGGTACAAAAGGGGGTGGTGATGGACGAACCATCTGAATCAATCAAACACTCACACCCAGTCAAAAGATCTGGGTTTAATCCATCACCGTTCTGTAGCCAACTCTGCCACCCCAGTTCAGACATGACTATAAGCAAATCAGTCTGACCCTGTGCCTCATGGGAACAGTCCAGCCCAAACTGCCAAGCCATGTCTTCCCCGGACCGGAAACAAGCTTCCGTGGACCGGTTTCTGGCATTCCAGCTGTCTTCAGCCCGCCTTGCTTGAATCCAGTGGCAAAGTGAGCAAGGGACTCACGTCTGAGCATACCCTGCCACACTTATGGCGACCACAAGCGGTACAAAAGAGGGTGGTAATGGACGGAGCATCTGATTCAATCAAACACTCACACCCAGTTAAAAGATCTGGGTTTATTCCATCACCGTTCTTTATGCCACTATGCCACACCAGTTCAGACATGGCTATATGCAAATCAGTCTGACCCTGTGCCTCATCGGAACGGTCCATCCCGAACTGCCAAGCCATGTCTTCCCTGGACCAGAAACAAGCTTCTGAGGATCGGTTTCTGGCATTCCAGCCGTCTTCAGCCCGGCTTGCTTGAATCCAGTGGCAAAGTGAGCAAGGGACTCATGTCTGAGCATACCCTGCCACACTTTTGACGGCCAAAAGCGGTACAAAAGGGGGTGGTGATGGACAGAGCATCTGAATCAATCAAACACTCACACCCAGTCAAAAGATCTGGGTTTAATCCAATTACCGTTCTTTAGCCCACTCTGCCACCCCAGTTCAGACATGGCTATATGCAAATCAGTCTGACCCTGTGCCTCATGGGAACAGTCCAGCCCGAACTGCCAAGCCATGTCTTCCCTAGACCGGAAACAAGCTTCCGAGGACCGGTTTTTGGCATTCCAGCCGTCTTCAGCCCGGCTTGCTTGAATCCAGTGGCAAAGTGAGCAAGGGACTCACGTCTGAGCATAGCCTGCCACACTTATGGCGGCCAAAAGCGGTACAAAATGGGGTGGTGATGGACGGAGCATCTGAATCAATCAAACACTCACACCCAGTCAAAAGATCTGGGTTTAATCCATCACCGTTCTTTAGCCCACTCTGCCACCCCAGTTCAGACATGGCTATATGCAAATCAGTCAGACCCTGTGCGTCATGGGAACAGTCCAGCCCGAACTGCCAAGCCATGTCTTCTCTGGACCGGAAGCAAGCTTCCGAGGACCGGTTTCTGGCATTCCAGCCGTCTTTAGCCCGGCTTGTTTGAATCCAGTGGCAAATTGAGCAAGGGACTCACGTCTGAGCATACCCTGCCATACTTATGGCGGCCAAAAGCGGTACAAAAGGGGGTGGTGATGGACGGACCATCTGAATCAATCAAACACTCACACCCAGTCAAAAGATCTGGGTTTATTCCATCACCGTTCTGTAGCCAACTCTGCCACCCCAGTTCAGACATGGCTATAAGCAAATCAGTCTGACCCTGTGCCTCATGGGAACAGTCCAGCCCAAACTGCCAAGCCATGTCTTCCCTTGACCGGAAACAAGCTTCCGTGGACCGGTTTCTGGCATTCCAGCTGTCTTCAGCCCGGCTTGCTTGAATCCAGTGGCAAAGTGAGCAAGGGACTCACGTCTGAGCATACCCTGCCACACTTATGGTGACCAAAAGCGGTACAAAAGAGGGTGGTGATGGACGGAGCATCTGATTCAATCAAACACTCACACCCAGTTAAAAGATCTGGTTTTAATCCATCACCGTTCTTTATCCCACTCTGCCACCCCAGTTCAGACATGGCTATATGCAAATCAGTCTGACCCTGTGCCTCATGGGAACAGTCCAGCCCGAACTGCCAAGCCATGTCTTAACTGGACCAGAAACAAGCTTCCGAGGATCGGTTTCTGTCATTCCAGCCGTCTTCAGGCCGGCTTGCTTGAATCCAGTGGCAAAGTGAGCAAGGGACTCATGTCTGAGCATACCCTGCCACACTTATGGTGGCCAAAAGCGGTACAAAAGGGGGTGGTGATGGACGGAGCATATGAATCAATCAAACACTCACACCCAGTCAAAAGATCTGGGTTTAATCCATCACCGTTCTTTAGCCCACTCTGCCACCCCAGTTCAGACATGGCTATATGCAAATCAGTCTGACACTGTGCCTCATGGGAACAGTCCAGCCCGAACTGCCAAGCCATGTCTTCCCTGGACCGGAAACAAGCTTCCGAGGACCGGTGTCTGGCATTCCAGCCATCTTCAGCCCGGCTTGCTTGAATCCAGTGGCAAAGTGAGCAAGGGGCTCACGTCGGAGCATACCCTGCCACACTTATGGCGGCCAAAAGCGGTACAAAAGGGGGTGGTGATGGATGGAGCATCTGAATCAATCAAACACTCACACCAAGTCAAAAGATCTGGGTTTAATCCACCACCGTTCTTTAGCCCATTCTGCCACCCCAGTGAAGACATGGCTATATGCAAATCAGTCTGACCCTGTGCCTCATGGGAACAGTCCAACCCGAACTGCCAAGCCATGTCTTCCCTGGACCGGAAACCAGCTTCCGAGGACCGGTTTCTGGCATTCCAGCCGTCTTCAGCCCGGCTTGCTTGAATCCACTGGCAAAGTGAGCAAGGGACTCACGTCTGAGCATACCCTGCCACACTTATGGCGGCCAAAAGCGGTACAAAAGGGGGTGGTGATGGACGGAGCATCTGAATCAATCAACCACTCACACCCAGTCAAAAGATCTGGGTTTAATCCATCACCGTTCTTTAGCCCACTCTGCCACTCTAGTTCAGACATGGCTGTTTGCAAATCAATCTCTCCCTGTGCCTCATGGGAACAGTCCAGCCCGAACTGCCAAGCCATGTCTTTCCTGGACCGGAAACAAGCTTCCGAGGACCGGTTTCTGGCATTCCAGCCGTCTTCAGCCCGGCTTGCTTGAATCCAGTGGCAAAGTGAGCAAGGGACTCACGTCTGAGCATACCCTGCCACACTTATGGCGGCCAAAAGCGGTACAAAAGGGGGTGGTGATGGACGGACCATCTGAATCAATCAAACACTCACACCCAGTCAAAAGATCTGGGTTTATTCCGTCACCGTTCTGTAGCCAACTCTGCCACCCCAGTTCAGACATGGCTATAAGCAAATCAGTCTGACCGTGTGCCTCATGGGAACAGTCCAGCCCAAACTGCCAAGCCATGTCTTCCCTGGACCGGAAACAAGCTTCCGTGGACCGGTTTCTGGCATTCCAGCTGTCTTCAGCCCGGCTTGCTTGAATCCAGTGGCAAAGTGAGCAAGGGACTCACGTCTGAGCATACCCTGCCACACTTATGGCGACCAAAAGCGGTACAAAAGAGGGTGGTGATGGACGGAGTATCGAATTCAATCAAACACTCACACCAAGTCAAAAGATCTGGGTTTAATCCATCACCGTTCTTTAGCCCACTCTACCACCCCAGTTCAGACATGGCTATATGCAAATCAGTCTGACACTGTGCCTCATGGGAACAGTCCAGCCCGAACTGCCAAGCCATGTCTTTCCTGGACCGGAAACAAGCTTCCGAGGACCGGTTTCTGGCATTCCAGCCGTCTTCAGCCCGGCTTGCTTGAATCCAGTGGCAAAGTGAGCAAGGGACTCACGTCTGAGCATACCCTGCCACACTTATGGCGACCAAAAGCGTTACAAAAGAGGGTGGTGATGGACTGAGCATCTGATTCAATCAAACACTCACACCCAGTCCAAAGATCTGGGTTTATTCCATCACCGTTCTTTATCCCACTCTGCCACCCCAGTTCAGACATGGCTATATGCAAATCAGTCTGACCCTGTGCCTCATAGGAACAGTCCAACCCGAACTGCCAAGCCTTGTCTTCCCTGGAACGAAAACAAGCTTCCGATGACCGGTTTCTTGCATTCCAGCGGTCTTTAGCTCGGCTTGCTTGAATCGAGTGGCAAAGTGAGCAAGGGACTCAGGTCTGAGCATACCCTGCCACACTTATTGCGGCCAAAAGCGGTACAAAAGGGGGTTGTGATGGACGGAGCATCTGAATCAATCAAACACTCACACCCAGTCAAAAGATCTGGGTTTATTCCATCACCCTTCTTTATCTCACTCTGCCACCCCAGTTCAGACATGGCTATATGCAAATCAGTCTGACCCTGTGCCTCATGGGAACAGTCCAGCCCGAACTGCCAAGCCATGTCTTCCCTGGACCGGAAACAAGCTTCCGAGGACCGGTTTCTGGCATTCCAGCCGTCTTCAGCCCGGCTTGCTTGAATCCAGTGGCAAAGTGAGAAAGGAACTCACGTCGACCATAGCCTGCCACACTTATGGCGGCCAAAAGCGGTACAAAATGGGGTGGTGATGGACGGAGCATCTAAATCAATCAAACACTCACACCCAGTCAAAAGATCTGGGTTTAATCCATCACCGTTCTTTAGCCCACTCTGCCGCCCCAGTTCAGACATGGCTATATGCAAATCAGTCGGGCCTTGTGCCTCATAAGAACAGTCCAGCCCGAACTGCCAAGCCATGTCTTCCCTGGACCGGAAACAAGCTTCCGAGGACCGGTTTCTGGCATTCCAGCTGTCTTTAGCCCGGCTTGCTTGAATCCAGTGGCAAAGTGAGCAAGGGACTCACGTCTGAGCATACCCTGCCACACTTATGGCGGCCAAAAGCGGTACAAAAGGGGGTGGTGATGGACATAGCATCTGAATCAATCAAACACTCACACCCAGTCAAAAGATCTGGGTTTAATCCATCACCGTTCTGTAGCCAACTCTGCCACCCCAGTTCAGACATGGCTATAAGCAAATCAGTCTGACCCTGTGCCTCATGGGAACAGTCCAGCCCAAACTGCCAAGCCATGTCTTCCCTGGACCGGAAACAAGCTTCCGTGGACCGGTTTCTGGCATTCCAGCTGTCTTCAGCCAGGCTTGCTTGAATCCAGTGGCAAAGTGAGCAAGGGACTCACGTCTGAGCATACCCTGCCACACTTATGGCGACCAAAAGCGGTACAAAAGAGAGTGGTGATGGACGGAGCATCTGATTCAATCAAACACTCACACCCAGTCAAAAGATCTGGGTTTAATCCATCACCGTTCTTTATCCCACTCTGCCACCCCAGTTCAGACATGGCTATATGCAAATCAGTCAGACCCTGTGCGTCATGGGAACAGTCCAGCCCGAACTGCCAAGCCAGGTCTTCTCTGGACCGGAAACAAGCTTCCGAGGACCGGTTTCTGGCATTCCAGCCGTCTTTAGCCCGGCTTGCTTGAATCCAGTGGCAAAGTGAGCAAGGGACTCACGTCTGAGCATACCCTGCCATACTTATGGCGGCCAAAAGCGGTACAAAAGGGGGTGGTGATGGACGGACCATCTGAATCAATCAAACACTCACACCCAGTCAAAAGATCTGGGTTTATTCCATCACCGTTCTGTAGCCAACTCCGCCACCCCAGTTCAGACATGGCTATAAGCAAATCAGTCAGACCCTGTGCGTCATGGGAACAGTCCAGCCCGAACTGCCAAGCCATGTCTTCTCTGGACCGGAAACAAGCTTCCGAGGACCGGTTTCTGGCATTCCAGCCGTCTTTAGCCCGGCTTGCTTGAATCCAGTGGCAAAGTGAGCAAGGGACTCACGTCTGAGCATACCCTGCCACACTTATGGCGACCAAAAGCGGTACAAAAGAGGGTGGTGATGGACGGAGCATCTGATTCAATCAAACACTCACACCCAGTTAAAAGATCTGGTTTTAATCCATCACCGTTCTTTATCCCACTCTGCCACCCCAGTTCAGACATGGCTATATGCAAATCAGTCTGACCCTGTGCCTCATGGGAACAGTCCAACCCGAACTGCCAAGCCATGTCTTCCCTGGACCGGAAACAAGCTTCTGAGGACCAGTTTCTGGCATTCCAGCGGTCTTTAGCCCGGCTTGCTTGAATCGAGTGGCAAAGTGAGCAAGGGACTCACCTCTGAGCATACCCTGCCACACTTATGGCGGCCAAAAGCGGTACAAAAGGGGGTGGTGGTGGACGGAGCATCTGAATCAATCAAACACTCACACCCAGTCACAAGATCTGGGTTTAATCTATCACTGTTCTTTAGCCCACTCTGCCACCCCAGTTCAGACATGGCTATATGCAAATCAGTCAGACCCTGTGCCTCATGGGAACAGTCCAGCCCGAACTGCCAAGCCATGTCTTCCCTGGACCGGAAACAAGCTTCCGAGGACCGGTTTCTGGCATTCCAGCCGTCTTTAGCCCGGCTTCCTTGAATCCAGTGGCAAAGTGAGCAAGGGACTCACGTCTAAGCATACCCTGCCACACTTATGGCGGCCAAAAGCGGTACAAAAGGGGGTGGTGATGGACGAACCATCTGAATCAATCAAACACTCACACCCAGTCAAAAGATCTGGGTTTAATCCATCACCGTTCTGTAGCCAACTCTGCCACCCCAGTTCAGACATGACTATAAGCAAATCAGTCTGACCCTGTGCCTCATGGGAACAGTCCAGCCCAAACTGCCAAGCCATGTCTTCCCCGGACCGGAAACAAGCTTCCGTGGACCGGTTTCTGGCATTCCAGCTGTCTTCAGCCCGCCTTGCTTGAATCCAGTGGCAAAGTGAGCAAGGGACTCACGTCTGAGCATACCCTGCCACACTTATGGCGACCACAAGCGGTACAAAAGAGGGTGGTAATGGACGGAGCATCTGATTCAATCAAACACTCACACCCAGTTAAAAGATCTGGGTTTATTCCATCACCGTTCTTTATGCCACTATGCCACACCAGTTCAGACATGGCTATATGCAAATCAGTCTGACCCTGTGCCTCATCGGAACGGTCCATCCCGAACTGCCAAGCCATGTCTTCCCTGGACCAGAAACAAGCTTCTGAGGATCGGTTTCTGGCATTCCAGCCGTCTTCAGCCCGGCTTGCTTGAATCCAGTGGCAAAGTGAGCAAGGGACTCATGTCTGAGCATACCCTGCCACACTTTTGGCGGCCAAAAGCGGTACAAAAGGGGGTGGTGATGGACAGAGCATCTGAATCAATCAAACACTCACACCCAGTCAAAAGATCTGGGTTTAATCCAATTACCGTTCTTTAGCCCACTCTGCCACCCCAGTTCAGACATGGCTATATGCAAATCAGTCTGACCCTGTGCCTCATGGGAACAGTCCAGCCCGAACTGCCAAGCCATGTCTTCCCTAGACCGGAAACAAGCTTCCGAGGACCGGTTTTTGGCATTCCAGCCATCTTCAGCCCGGCTTGCTTGAATCCAGTGGCAAAGTGAGCAAGGGACTCACGTCTGAGCATAGCCTGCCACACTTATGGCGGCCAAAAGCGGTACAAAATGGGGTGGTGATGGACGGAGCATCTGAATCAATCAAACACTCACACCCAGTCAAAAGATCTGGGTTTAATCCATCACCGTTCTTTAGCCCACTCTGCCACCCCAGTTCAGACATGGCTATATGCAAATCAGTCAGACCCTGTGCGTCATGGGAACAGTCCAGCCCGAACTGCCAAGCCATGTCTTCTCTGGACCGGAAGCAAGCTTCCGAGGACCGGTTTCTGGCATTCCAGCCGTCTTTAGCCCGGCTTGTTTGAATCCAGTGGCAAATTGAGCAAGGGACTCACGTCTGAGCATACCCTGCCATACTTATGGCGGCCAAAAGCGGTACAAAAGGGGGTGGTGATGGACGGACCATCTGAATCAATCAAACACTCACACCCAGTCAAAAGATCTGGGTTTATTCCATCACCGTTCTGTAGCCAACTCTGCCACCCCAGTTCAGACATGGCTATAAGCAAATCAGTCTGACCCTGTGCCTCATGGGAACAGTCCAGCCCAAACTGCCAAGCCATGTCTTCCCTTGACCGGAAACAAGCTTCCGTGGACCGGTTTCTGGCATTCCAGCTGTCTTCAGCCCGGCTTGCTTGAATCCAGTGGCAAAGTGAGCAAGGGACTCACGTCTGAGCATACCCTGCCACACTTATGGTGACCAAAAGCGGTACAAAAGAGGGTGGTGATGGACGGAGCATCTGATTCAATCAAACACTCACACCCAGTTAAAAGATCTGGTTTTAATCCATCACCGTTCTTTATCCCACTCTGCCACCCCAGTTCAGACATGGCTATATGCAAATCAGTCTGACCCTGTGCCTCATGGGAACAGTCCAGCCCGAACTGCCAAGCCATGTCTTAACTGGACCAGAAACAAGCTTCCGAGGATCGGTTTCTGTCATTCCAGCCGTCTTCAGGCCGGCTTGCTTGAATCCAGTGGCAAAGTGAGCAAGGGACTCATGTCTGAGCATACCCTGCCACACTTATGGCGGCCAAAAGCGGTACAAAAGGGGGTGGTGATGGACGGAGCATATGAATCAATCAAACACTCACACCCAGTCAAAAGATCTGGGTTTAATCCATCACCGTTCTTTAGCCCACTCTGCCACCCCAGTTCAGACATGGCTATATGCAAATCAGTCTGACACTGTGCCTCATGGGAACAGTCCAGCCCGAACTGCCAAGCCATGTCTTCCCTGGACCGGAAACAAGCTTCCGAGGACCGGTGTCTGGCATTCCAGCCATCTTCAGCCCGGCTTGCTTGAATCCAGTGGCAAAGTGAGCAAGGGGCTCACGTCGGAGCATACCCTGCCACACTTATGGCGGCCAAAAGCGGTACAAAAGGGGGTGGTGATGGATGGAGCATCTGAATCAATCAAACACTCACACCAAGTCAAAAGATCTGGGTTTAATCCACCACCGTTCTTTAGCCCATTCTGCCACCCCAGTGAAGACATGGCTATATGCAAATCAGTCTGACCCTGTGCCTCATGGGAACAGTCCAACCCGAACTGCCAAGCCATGTCTTCCCTGGACCGGAAACCAGCTTCCGAGGACCGGTTTCTGGCATTCCAGCCGTCTTCAGCCCGGCTTGCTTGAATCCACTGGCAAAGTGAGCAAGGGACTCACGTCTGAGCATACCCTGCCACACTTATGGCGGCCAAAAGCGGTACAAAAGGGGGTGGTGATGGACGGAGCATCTGAATCAATCAACCACTCACACCCAGTCAAAAGATCTGGGTTTAATCCATCACCGTTCTTTAGCCCACTCTGCCACTCTAGTTCAGACATGGCTGTTTGCAAATCAATCTCTCCCTGTGCCTCATGGGAACAGTCCAGCCCGAACTGCCAAGCCATGTCTTTCCTGGACCGGAAACAAGCTTCCGAGGACCGGTTTCTGGCATTCCAGCCGTCTTCAGCCCGGCTTGCTTGAATCCAGTGGCAAAGTGAGCAAGGGACTCACGTCTGAGCATACCCTGCCACACTTATGGCGGCCAAAAGCGGTACAAAAGGGGGTGGTGATGGACGGACCATCTGAATCAATCAAACACTCACACCCAGTCAAAAGATCTGGGTTTATTCCGTCACCGTTCTGTAGCCAACTCTGCCACCCCAGTTCAGACATGGCTATAAGCAAATCAGTCTGACCGTGTGCCTCATGGGAACAGTCCAGCCCAAACTGCCAAGCCATGTCTTCCCTGGACCGGAAACAAGCTTCCGTGGACCGGTTTCTGGCATTCCAGCTGTCTTCAGCCCGGCTTGCTTGAATCCAGTGGCAAAGTGAGCAAGGGACTCACGTCTGAGCATACCCTGCCACACTTATGGCGACCAAAAGCGGTACAAAAGAGGGTGGTGATGGACGGAGTATCGAATTCAATCAAACACTCACACCAAGTCAAAAGATCTGGGTTTAATCCATCACCGTTCTTTAGCCCACTCTACCACCCCAGTTCAGACATGGCTATATGCAAATCAGTCTGACACTGTGCCTCATGGGAACAGTCCAGCCCGAACTGCCAAGCCATGTCTTTCCTGGACCGGAAACAAGCTTCCGAGGACCGGTTTCTGGCATTCCAGCCGTCTTCAGCCCGGCTTGCTTGAATCCAGTGGCAAAGTGAGCAAGGGACTCACGTCTGAGCATACCCTGCCACACTTATGGCGACCAAAAGCGTTACAAAAGAGGGTGGTGATGGACTGAGCATCTGATTCAATCAAACACTCACACCCAGTCCAAAGATCTGGGTTTATTCCATCACCGTTCTTTATCCCACTCTGCCACCCCAGTTCAGACATGGCTATATGCAAATCAGTCTGACCCTGTGCCTCATAGGAACAGTCCAACCCGAACTGCCAAGCCTTGTCTTCCCTGGAACGAAAACAAGCTTCCGATGACCGGTTTCTTGCATTCCAGCGGTCTTTAGCTCGGCTTGCTTGAATCGAGTGGCAAAGTGAGCAAGGGACTCAGGTCTGAGCATACCCTGCCACACTTATTGCGGCCAAAAGCGGTACAAAAGGGGGTTGTGATGGACGGAGCATCTGAATCAATCAAACACTCACACCCAGTCAAAAGATCTGGGTTTATTCCATCACCCTTCTTTATCTCACTCTGCCACCCCAGTTCAGACATGGCTATATGCAAATCAGTCTGACCCTGTGCCTCATGGGAACAGTCCAGCCCGAACTGCCAAGCCATGTCTTCCCTGGACCGGAAACAAGCTTCCGAGGACCGGTTTCTGGCATTCCAGCCGTCTTCAGCCCGGCTTGCTTGAATCCAGTGGCAAAGTGAGAAAGGAACTCACGTCGACCATAGCCTGCCACACTTATGGCGGCCAAAAGCGGTACAAAATGGGGTGGTGATGGACGGAGCATCTAAATCAATCAAACACTCACACCCAGTCAAAAGATCTGGGTTTAATCCATCACCGTTCTTTAGCCCACTCTGCCGCCCCAGTTCAGACATGGCTATATGCAAATCAGTCGGGCCTTGTGCCTCATAAGAACAGTCCAGCCCGAACTGCCAAGCCATGTCTTCCCTGGACCGGAAACAAGCTTCCGAGGACCGGTTTCTGGCATTCCAGCTGTCTTTAGCCCGGCTTGCTTGAATCCAGTGGCAAAGTGAGCAAGGGACTCACGTCTGAGCATACCCTGCCACACTTATGGCGGCCAAAAGCGGTACAAAAGGGGGTGGTGATGGACATAGCATCTGAATCAATCAAACACTCACACCCAGTCAAAAGATCTGGGTTTAATCCATCACCGTTCTGTAGCCAACTCTGCCACCCCAGTTCAGACATGGCTATAAGCAAATCAGTCTGACCCTGTGCCTCATGGGAACAGTCCAGCCCAAACTGCCAAGCCATGTCTTCCCTGGACCGGAAACAAGCTTCCGTGGACCGGTTTCTGGCATTCCAGCTGTCTTCAGCCAGGCTTGCTTGAATCCAGTGGCAAAGTGAGCAAGGGACTCACGTCTGAGCATACCCTGCCACACTTATGGCGACCAAAAGCGGTACAAAAGAGAGTGGTGATGGACGGAGCATCTGATTCAATCAAACACTCACACCCAGTCAAAAGATCTGGGTTTAATCCATCACCGTTCTTTATCCCACTCTGCCACCCCAGTTCAGACATGGCTATATGCAAATCAGTCAGACCCTGTGCGTCATGGGAACAGTCCAGCCCGAACTGCCAAGCCAGGTCTTCTCTGGACCGGAAACAAGCTTCCGAGGACCGGTTTCTGGCATTCCAGCCGTCTTTAGCCCGGCTTGCTTGAATCCAGTGGCAAAGTGAGCAAGGGACTCACGTCTGAGCATACCCTGCCATACTTATGGCAGCCAAAAGCGGTACAAAAGGGGGTGGTGATGGACGGACCATCTGAATCAATCAAACACTCACACCCAGTCAAAAGATCTGGGTTTATTCCATCACCGTTCTGTAGCCAACTCCGCCACCCCAGTTCAGACATGGCTATAAGCAAATCAGTCAGACCCTGTGCGTCATGGGAACAGTCCAGCCCGAACTGCCAAGCCATGTCTTCTCTGGACCGGAAACAAGCTTCCGAGGACCGGTTTCTGGCATTCCAGCCGTCTTTAGCCCGGCTTGCTTGAATCCAGTGGCAAAGTGAGCAAGGGACTCACGTCTGAGCATACCCTGCCACACTTATGGCGACCAAAAGCGGTACAAAAGAGGGTGGTGATGGACGGAGCATCTGATTCAATCAAACACTCACACCCAGTTAAAAGATCTGGTTTTAATCCATCACCGTTCTTTATCCCACTCTGCCACCCCAGTTCAGACATGGCTATATGCAAATCAGTCTGACCCTGTGCCTCATGGGAACAGTCCAGCCCGAACTTCCAAGCCATGTCTTAACTGGACCAGAAACAAGCTTCCGAGGATCGGTTTCTGTCATTCCAGCCGTCTTCAGGCCGGCTTGCTTGAATCCAGTGGCAAAGTGAGCAAGGGACTCATGTCTGAGCATACCCTGCCACACTTATGGCGGCCAAAAGCGGTACAAAATGGGGTGGTGATGGACGGAGCATCTAAATCAATCAAACACTCACACCCAGTCAAAAGATCTGGGTTTAATCCATCACCGTTCTTTAGCCCACTCTGCCACCCCAGTTCAGACATGGCTATATGCAAATCAGTCTGACACTGTGCCTCATGGGAACAGTCCAGCCCGAACTGCCAAGCCATGTCTTCCCTGGACCGGAAACAAGCTTCCGAGGACCGGTGTCTGGCATTCCAGCCATCTTCAGCCCGGCTTGCTTGAATCCAGTGGCAAAGTGAGCAAGGGACTCACGTCGGAGCATACCCTGCCACACTTATGGCGGCCAAAAGCGGTACAAAAGGGGGTGGTGATGGATGGAGCATCTGAATCAATCAAACACTCACACCCAGTCAAAAGATCTGGGTTTAATCCATCACCGTTCTTTAGCCCACTCTGCCACCCCAGTGAAGACATGGCTATATGCAAATCAGTCTGACCCTGTGCCTCATGGGAACAGTCCAACCCGAACTGCCAAGCCATGTCTTCCCTGGACCGGAAACCAGCTTCCGAGGACCGGTTTCTGGCATTCCAGCCGTCTTCAGCCCGGCTTGCTTGAATCCACTGGCAAAGTGAGCAAGGGACTCACGTCTGAGCATACCCTGCCACACTTATGGCGGCCAAAAGCGGTACAAAAGGGGGTGGTGATGGACGGAGCATCTGAATCAATCAACCACTCACACCCAGTCAAAAGATCTGGGTTTAATCCATCACCGTTCTTTAGCCCACTCTGCCACTCTAGTTCAGACATGGCTGTTTGCAAATCAATCTCTCCCTGTGCCTCATGGGAACAGTCCAGCCCGAACTGCCAAGCCATGTCTTTCCTGGACCGGAAACAAGCTTCCGAGGACCGGTTTCTGGCATTCCAGCCGTCTTCAGCCCGGCTTGCTTGAATCCAGTGGCAAAGTGAGCAAGGGACTCACGTCTGAGCATACCCTGCCACACTTATGGCGGCCAAAAGCGGTACAAAAGGGGGTGGTGATGGACGGACCATCTGAATCAATCAAACACTCACACCCAGTCAAAAGATCTGGGTTTATTCCATCACGGTTCTGTAGCCAACTCTGCCACCCCAGTTCAGACATGGCTATAAGCAAATCAGTCTGACCGTGTGCCTCATGGGAACAGTCCAGCCCAAACTGCCAAGCCATGTCTTCCCTGGACCGGAAACAAGCTTCCGTGGACCGGTTTCTGGCATTCCAGCTGTCTTCAGCCCGGCTTGCTTGAATCCAGTGGCAAAGTGAGCAAGGGACTCACGTCTGAGCATACCCTGCCACACTTATGGCGACCAAAAGCGGTACAAAAGAGGGTGGTGATGGACGGAGTATCGAATTCAATCAAACACTCACACCAAGTCAAAAGATCTGGGTTTAATCCATCACCGTTCTTTAGCCCACTCTACCACCCCAGTTCAGACATGGCTATATGCAAATCAGTCTGACACTGTGCCTCATGGGAACAGTCCAGCCCGAACTGCCAAGCCATGTCTTCCCTGGACCGGAAACAAGCTTTCGAGGACCGGTGTCTGGCATTCCAGCCATCTTCAGCCCGACTTGCTTGAATCCACTGGCAAAGTGAGCAAGGGACTCACGTCTGAGCATACCCTGCCACACTTATGGCGGCCAAAAGTGGTACAAAAGGGGGTGGTGATGGACGGAGCATCTGAATCAATCAAACACTCACACCCAGTCCAAAGATCTGGGTTTATTCCATCACCGTTCTTTATCCCACTCTGCCACCCCAGTTCAGACATGGCTATATGCAAATTAGTCTGACCCTGTGCCTCATAGGAACAGTCCAACCCGAACTGCCAAGCCTTGTCTTCCCTGGAACGAAAACAAGCTTCCGATGACCGGTTTCTTGCATTCCAGCGGTCTTTAGCTCGGCTTGCTTGAATCGAGTGGCAAAGTGAGCAAGGGACTCAGGTCTGAGCATACCCTGCCACACTTATTGCGGCCAAAAGCGGTACAAAAGGGGGTTGTGATGGACGGAGCATCTGAATCAATCAAACACTCACACCCAGTCAAAAGATCTGGGTTTATTCCATCACCCTTCTTTATCCCACTCTGCCACCCCAGTTCAGACATGGCTATATGCAAATCAGTCTGACCCTGTGCCTCATGGGAACAGTCAAGCCCGAACTGCCAAGCCATGTCTTCCCTGGACCGGAAACAAGCTTCCGAGGACCGGTTTCTGGCATTCCAGCCGTCTTCAGCCCGGCTTGCTTGAATCCAGTGGCAAAGTGAGAAAGGAACTCACGTCGACCATAGCCTGCCACACTTATGGCGGCCAAAAGCGGTACAAAATGGGGTGGTGATGGACGGAGCATCTAAATCAATCAAACACTCACACCCAGTCAAAAGATCTGGGTTTAATCTATCACCGTTCTTTAGCCCACTCTGCCGCCCCAGTTCAGACATGGCTATATGCAAATCAGTCGGGCCCTGTGCCTCATAAGAACAGTCCAGCCCGAACTGCCAAGCCATGTCTTCCCTGGACCGGAAACAAGCCTCCGAGGACCGGTTTCTGGCATTCCAGCTGTCTTTAGCCCGGCTTGCTTGAATCTAGTGGCAAAGTGAGCAAGGGACTCACGTCTGAGCATACCCTGCCACACTTATGGCGGCCAAAAGCGGTACAAAAGGGGGTGGTGATGGACATAGCATTTGAATCAATCAAACACTCACACCCAGTCAAAAGATCTGGGTTTAATCCATCACCGTTCTGTAGCCAACTCTGCCACCCCAGTTCAGACATGGCTATAAGCAAATCAGTCTGACCCTGTGCCTCATGGGAACAGTCCAGCCCAAACTGCCAAGCCATGTCTTCCCTGGACCGGAAACAAGCTTCCGTGGACCGGTTTCTGGCATTCCAGCTGTCTTCAGCCAGGCTTGCTTGAATCCAGTGGCAAAGTGAGCAAGGGACTCACGTCTGAGCATACCCTGCCACACTTATGGCGACCAAAAGCGGTACAAAAGAGAGTGGTGATGGACGGAGCATCTGATTCAATCAAACACTCACACCCAGTCAAAAGATCTGGGTTTAATCCATCACAGTTCTTTATCCCACTCTGCCACCCCAGTTCAGACATGGCTATATGCAAATCAGTCTGACCCTGTGCCTCATGGGAACAGTCCAGCCCGAACTGCCAAGCCATGTCTTCCCTGGACCAGAAACAAGCTTCCGAGGACCGGTTTCTGGCATTCCAGCCGTCTTCAGCCCGGCTTGCTTGATTCCACTGGCAAAGTGAGCAAGGGACTCACGTCTGAGCATACCCTGCCACACTTATGGTGGCCAAAAGCGGTACAAAAGGGGGTGGTGATGGACGGAGCATCTGAATCAATCAACCACTCACACCCAGTCAAAAGATCTGGGTTTAATCCATCACCGTTCTTTAGCCCACTCTGCCACTCTAGTTTAGATATGGCTATATGCAAATCAGTCTCTCCCTGTGCCTCATGGGAACAGTCCAGCCCGAACTGCCAAGCCATGTCTTCCCTGGACCGGAAACAAGCTTCCGAGGACCAGTTTCTGGCATTCCAGCGGTCTTCAGCCCGGCTTGCTTGAATCCAGTGGCAAAGTGAGCAAGGGACTCAGGTCTGAGCATACCATGCCACACTTATGGTGGCCAAAAGCGGTACAAAAGGGGGTGGTGATGGACGGAGCATCTGAATCAATCAACCACTCACACCCAGTCAAAAGATCTGGGTTTAATCCATCACCGTTCTTTAGCCCACTCTGCCACTCTAGTTTAGATATGGCTATATGCAAATCAGTCTCTCCCTGTGCCTCATGGGAACAGTCCAGCCCGAACTGCCAAGCCATGTCTTCCCTGGACCGTAAACAAGCTTCCGAGGACCAGTTTCTGGCATTCCAGCGGTCTTCAGCCCGGCTTGCTTGAATCCAGTGGCAAAGTGAGCAAGGGACTCAGGTCTGAGCATACCCTGCCACACTTATGGCGGCCAAAAGCGGTACAAAAGGGGGTGGTGATGGACGGAGCATCTGAATCAATCAAACACTCACACCCAGTCCAAAGATCTGGGTTTATTCCATCACCGTTCTTTATCCCACTCTGCCACCCCAGTTCAGACATTGCTATATGCAAATCAGTCTGACCCTGTGCCTCATAGGAACAGTCCAACCCGAACTGCCAAGCCTTGTCTTCCCTGGAACGAAAACAAGCTTCCGATGACCGGTTTCTTGCATTCCAGCGGTCTTTAGCTCGGCTTGCTTTAATCGAGTGGCAAAGTGAGCAAGGGACTCAGGTCTGAGCATACCCTGCCACACTTATTGCGGCCAAAAGCGGTACAAAAGGGGGTTGTGATGGACGGAGCATCTGAATCAATCAAACACTCACACCCAGTCAAAAGATCTGGGTTTATTCCATCACCCTTCTTTATCCCACTCTGCCACCCCAGTTCAGACATGGCTATATGCAAATCAGTCTGACCCTGTGCCTCATGGGAACAGTCCAGCCCGAACTGCCAAGCCATGTCTTCCCTGGACCGGAAACAAGCTTCCGAGGACCGGTTTCTGGCATTCCAGCCGTCTTCAGCCCGGCTTGCTTGAATCCAGTGGCAAAGTGAGAAAGGAACTCACGTCGACCATAGCCTGCCACACTTATGGCGGCCAAAAGCGGTACAAAATGGGGTGGTGATGGACGGAGCATCTAAATCAATCAAACACTCACACCCAGTCAAAAGATCTGGGTTTAATCTATCACCGTTCTTTAGCCCACTCTGCCGCCCCAGTTCAGACATGGCTATATGCAAATCAGTCGGGCCCTGTGCCTCATAAGAACAGTCCAGCCCGAACTGCCAAGCCATGTCTTCCCTGGACCGGAAACAAGCTTCCGAGGACCGGTTTCTGGCATTCCAGCTGTCTTTAGCCCGGCTTGCTTGAATCTAGTGGCAAAGTGAGCAAGGGACTCACGTCTGAGCATACCCTGCCACACTTATGGCGGCCAAAAGCGGTACAAAAGGGGGTGGTGATGGACATAGCATTTGAATCAATCAAACACTCACACCCAGTCAAAAGATCTGGGTTTAATCCATCACCGTTCTGTAGCCAACTCTGCCACCCCAGTTCAGACATGGCTATAAGCAAATCAGTCTGACCCTGTGCCTCATGGGAACAGTCCAGCCCAAACTGCCAAGCCATGTCTTCCCTGGACCGGAAACAAGCTTCCGTGGACCGGTTTCTGGCATTCCAGCTGTCTTCAGCCAGGCTTGCTTGAATCCAGTGGCAAAGTGAGCAAGGGACTCACGTCTGAGCATACCCTGCCACACTTATGGCGACCAAAAGCGGTACAAAAGAGAGTGGTGATGGACGGAGCATCTGATTCAATCAAACACTCACACCCAGTCAAAAGATCTGGGTTTAATCCATCACAGTTCTTTATCCCACTCTGCCACCCCAGTTCAGACATGGCTATATGCAAATCAGTCTGACCCTGTGCCTCATGGGAACAGTCCAGCCCGAACTGCCAAGCCATGTCTTCCCTGGACCAGAAACAAGCTTCCGAGGACCGGTTTCTGGCATTCCAGCCGTCTTCAGCCCGGCTTGCTTGATTCCACTGGCAAAGTGAGCAAGGGACTCACGTCTGAGCATACCCTGCCACACTTATGGTGGCCAAAAGCGGTACAAAAGGGGGTGGTGATGGACGGAGCATCTGAATCAATCAACCACTCACACCCAGTCAAAAGATCTGGGTTTAATCCATCACCGTTCTTTAGCCCACTCTGCCACTCTAGTTTAGATATGGCTATATGCAAATCAGTCTCTCCCTGTGCCTCATGGGAACAGTCCAGCCCGAACTGCCAAGCCATGTCTTCCCTGGACCGGAAACAAGCTTCCGAGGACCACTTTCTGGCATTCCAGCGGTCTTCAGCCCGGCTTGCTTGAATCCAGTGGCAAAGTGAGCAAGGGACTCATGTCTGAGCATACCTTGCCACACTTATGGCGGCCAAAAGCGGTACAAAAGGGGGTGGTGATGGACGGAGCATCTGAATCAATCAAACACTCACACCCAGTCAAAAGATCTGGGTTTAATCCATCACTGTTCTTTAGCCCACCCTGCCACCCCAGTGAAGACATGGCTATATGCAAATCAGTCTGACCCTGTGCCTCATGGGAACAGTCCAGCCCGAACTGCCAAGCCATGTCTTCCCTGAACCGGAAAAAAGCTTCCGAGGACCGGTTTCTGGCATTCCAGCCATCTTCAGCCCGGCTTGCTTGAATCCAGTGGCAAAGTGAGCAAGGGACTCACGTCTGAGCATACCCTGCCATACTTATGGCGGCCAAAAGGGGTACAAAAGGGGGTGGTGATGGACGGAGCATCTGAATAAATCAAACACTCATACCCAGTCAAAAGATCTGGGTTTAATCCAATTACCGTTCCTTAGCCCACTCTGCCACCCCAGTTCAGACATGGCTATATGCAAATCAATCTGATCCTGTGCCTCATGGGAACAGTCCAACCCGAACTGCCAAGCCATGTCTTCTATTGACCGGAAACAAGCTTCCGAGGGCCTGTTTGTGGCATTCCAGCCGTCTTCAGCCTGGCTTGCTTGAATCCAGTGGCAAAGTGAGCAAAGGACTCACGTCTGAGCATAGCCTGCCACACTTATGGCGGCCAAAAGCGGTACAAAATGGGGTGGTGATGGACGGAGCATCTAAATCAATCAAACACTCACACCCAGTCAAAAGATCTGGGTTTAATCCATCACCGTTCTTTAGCCCACTCTGCCACCCCAGTTCAGAAATGGCTATATGCAAATCAGTCAGACCCTGTGCCTCATGGGAACAGTCCAGCCCAAACTGCCAAGCCATGTCTTCCCTTGACCGGAAACGAGCTTCCGAGGACCGGTTTCTGGCATTCCAGCCGTCTTTAGCCCGGCTTGCTTGAATCCAGTGGCAAAGTGAGCAAGGGACTCACGTCTGAGCATACCCTGCCACACTTATGGCGGCCAAAAGCGGTACAAAAGGGGGTGGTGATGGACGGAGCATCTGAATCAATCAAACACTGACACCATGTCAAAAGATCTGGGTTTAATCCATCACCGTTCTGTAGCCAACTCTGCCACCCCAGTTCAGACATGGCTATAAGCAAATCAGTCTGACCCTGTGCCTCATGGGAACAGTCCAGCCCAAACTGCCAAGCCATGTCTTCCCTGGACCGGAAACAAGCTTCCGTGGACCGGTTTCTGGCATTCCAGCTGTCAACAGCCCGGCTTGCTTGAATCCAGTGGCAAAGTGAGCAAGGGACTCACGTCTGAGCATTCCCTGCCAAACTTATGGCGACCAAAAGCGGTACAAAAGAGGGTGGTGATGGACGGAGCATCTGATTCAATCAAACACTCACACCCAGTCAAAAGATCTGGGTTTAATCCATCACCGTTCTTTATCCCACTCTGCCACGGCAGTTCAGACATGGCTATATGCAAATCAGTCTTACCCTGTGCCTCATGGGAACAGTCCAGCCCGAACTGTCAAGCCATGTCTGCCCTGGACCAGAAACAAGCTTCCGAGGATCGGTTTCTGGCATTCCAGCCGTCTTCAGCCCGGCTTGCTTGAATCCAGTGGCAAAGTGAGCAAGGGACTCACGTCTGAGCATACCCTGCCACAGTTATGGCGGCCAAAAGCGGTACAAAAGGGGGTGGTGATGGAGGGAGCATCTGAATCAATCAAACACTCACACCCAGTCAAAAGATCTGGGTTTAATCCATCACCGTTCTTTAGCCCACTCTGCCACCCCAGTGAAGACATGGCTATATGAAAATCAGTCAGACCCTGTGCCTCATGGGAACAGTCCAGCCCGAACTGCCAAGCCATGTCTTCCCTGGACCGGAAACAAGCTTCCGAGGACCGGTTTCTGGCATTCCAGCCGTCTTCAGCCCGGCTTGCTTGAATCCACTGGCAAAGTGAGCAAGGGACTCACGTCTGAGCATACTCTGCCACACTTATGGTGGCCAAAAGCGGTACAAAATGGGGTGGTGATGGACGGAGCATCTTAATCAATCAAACACTCACACCCAGTCAAAAGATCTGGGTTTAATCCATCACCGTTCTTTAGCCCACTCTGCCACCCTAGTTCAGACAAGGCTATAAGCAAATCAGTCAGACCCTGTGCCTCATTGGAACAGTCCAGCCCGAACTGCCAAGCCATGTCTTCCCTGGACCGGAAACTAACTTCCCAGGACCGGTTTCTGGCATTCCAGCTGTCTTCAGCCCGGCTTGCTTGAATCCAGTGGCAAAGTGAGTAGGGACTCACGTCTGAGCATACCCTGCCACACTTAAGGTGGCCAAAAGCGGTTCAAAAGGGGGTGTGATGGACGGAGCATCTGAATCAATCAAACACTCACACCCAGTCGAAAGATCTGGGTTTAATCATCACCGTTCTTTAGCTCACTCTTCCACCCCAGTTCAGATATGGCTATATGCAAATCAGTCTGACCCTGTGCCTCATGGGAACAGTCCAGCCCGAACTGCCAAGCCATGTCTTCCCTGGACCGGAAACAAGCTTCCGAGGACCGGTTTCTGGCATTCCAGCCATCTTCAGACCGGCTTGCTTGAAACCAGTGGAAAAGTGAGCAAGGGACTCACGTCTGAGCATACCCTGCCACACTCATGGTGGCCAAAAGCGGTACAAAAGGGGGTGGTAATGGACGGAGCATCTGAATCAATCAAACACTCACCCAGTCAAAAGATCTGGGTTTAATCCATCAACGTTCTTCAGCCCACTCAGCCACCCCAGTTCAGACATGGCTATATGCAAATCAGTCCGGCCCTGTGCCTCATGGGAACAGTCCAGCCCGAACTGCCAAGCGATGTCTTCCCTAGACCGGAAACAAGCTTCTGAGGACCGGTTTATGCATTCCAGCCGTCTTCAGCCCAGCTTGCTTGAATCCAGTAGCAAAGTGAGCAAGGGACTCATATCTGAGCATATCCTGCCACACTTATGGCGGCCAAAAGCGGTACAAAATGGGGTGGTGATGGACGGAGCATCTGAATCAATCAAACACACACACCCAGTCAAAAGATCTGGGTTTAATCCATCACCGTTCTTTAGCCACCTCTGCCACCCCAGTTCAGACATGGCTATATTCAAATCAGTCTGACTCTGTGCCTCATGGGAACAGTCCAGCCCAAACTGCGAAGCCATGTCTTCCCTGGGTGGCAGAGTGGGCTAAAGAACGGTGATGGATTAAGCCCAGATCTTTTGACTGGGTGTGAGTGTTTGATTGACTCAGATCCTCCGTCCATCACCTCCCCTTTTTGTACCGCTTATGGCAGCCATAAGTGTGGCAGGGTATGCTCAGACGTAAGTCTCTTGCTCACTTTGCCACTGGATTCAAGCAAGCCGGGCTGAAGACGGCTGGAATGCCAGAAACCGGTCCTCGGAAGCTTGTTTCCGGTCCAGGGAAGACATGGCTTGGCAGTTCAGGCTGGACTGTCCCCATGAGGCACAGGGTCAGACTGATTTGCATATAGCCATGTCTGAACTGGGGTGGCAGAGTAGGCTAAAGAACGGTGATGGATTAAGCCCAGATCTTTTGACTGGGTGTGAGTGTTTGATTGACTCAGATGCTCCGTCCATTACTACCCCCTTTTGTACCGTTACAAAAGAGGGTGGTGATGGACGGAGCATCTGATTCAATCAAACACTCACACCCAGTCCAAAGATCTGGGTTTATTCCATCACCGTTCTTTATCCCACTCTGCCACCCCAGTTCAGACATGGCTATATGCAAATCAGTCTGACCCTGTGCCTCATAGGAACAGTCCAACCCGAACTGCCAAGCCTTGTCTTCCCTGGACCGAAAACAAGCTTCCGATGACCGGTTTCTTGCATTCCAGCAGTCTTTAGCTCGGCTTGCTTGAATCGAGTGGCAAAGTGAGCAAGGGACTCAGGTCTGAGCATACCCTGCCACACTTATTGCGGCCAAAAGCGGTACAAAAGGGGGTTGTGATGGACGGAGCATCTGAATCAATCAAACACTCACACCCAGTCAAAAGATCTGGGTTTATTCCATCACCCTTCTTTATCCCACTCTGCCACCCCAGTTCAGACATGGCTATATGCAAATCAGTCTGACCCTGTGCCTCATGGGAACAGTCCAGCCCGAACTGCCAAGCCATGTCTTCCCTGGACCGGAAACAAGCTTCCGAGGACCGGTTTCTGGCATTCCAGCCGTCTTCAGCCCGGCTTGCTTGAATCCAGTGGCAAAGTGAGCAAGGAACTCACGTCGACCATAGCCTGCCACACTTATGGCGGCCAAAAGCGGTACAAAATGGGGTGGTGATGGACGGAGCATCTAAATCAATCAAACACTCACACCCAGTCAAAAGATCTGGGTTTAATCCATCACCGTTCTTTAGCCCACTCTGCCGCCCCAGTTCAGACATGGCTAAATGCAAATCAGTCGGGCCCTGTGCCTCATAAGAACAGTCCAGCCCGAACTGCCAAGCCATGTCTTCCCTGGACCGGAAACAAGCTTCCGAGGACCGGTTTCTGGCATTCCAGCTGTCTTTAGCCCGGCTTGGTTGAATCCAGTGGCAAAGTGAGCAAGGAACTCACGTCTGAGCATACCCTGCCACACTTATGGCGGCCAAAAGCGGTACAAAAGGGGGTGGTGATGGACATAGCATCTGAATCAATCAAACACTCACACCCAGTCAAAAGATCTGGGTTTAATCCATCACCGTTCTGTAGCCAACTCTGCCACCCCAGTTCAGACATGGCTATAAGCAAATCAGTCTGACCCTGTGCCTCATGGGAACAGTCCAGCCCAAACTGCCAAGCCAAGCCAGATGCTCCGTCCATTACTACCCCCCTTTGTACCGTTTTTCATATACTCAGCCACCCTGGAGCGGAGACCAAGTACATAATCCACTATGTCTTGTTTTGCAGCTTTGAGAGGTAACTCCCACCCTTCCATCACCAGACAAAGTGGTCCTTTTACAGGGTGCCCAAACAGAAGTTCAAAAGGGCTGTAGCCAACCCCCTTCTGTGGGACCTCTCTGTAAGCAAACAAAAGGCAGGGCAGAAGGATGTCCCATCTTCGCCTAATCTTTTCAGGTAGACCCTTGATCATGCCCTTTAAGGTCTCATTGAATCTTTCAACTATACCATTGCACTGTGGATGGTAGGGTGTGGTGAACTTGTAGTTCACTCCACACTCTTTTCACATAGCAGTCAAATATCCAGACATAAAGTTTGCACCTCTGTCAGAGACAACCTCCTTCGTAAAACCCACTCTTGAGGAAACTCCCAGGAGGGCTCTTGCCACAACAGGTGCTGTTGTGGTCCTTAGGGGAATAGCTTCTGGGTATCTGGTGGCATGTTCCACTACCACCAGAATAAACCTGTGCCCAGATGCTGTTTGGGGATCCATTGGTCTAACAATGTCAATCCCAACTCTCTCAACGGGAACCCCAACCACAGGTAGTGGTATTAGGGGGGCCTTGGTGGTGCCACCTGATTTGCCACTGGCTTGGCAGGTGACACAGGAACGACAAAACTCCTTGGTATCTTCTGACATGTGAGGCCAGTGAAAGTGAGGGACAAGCCTGTCCCAAGTCTTTTTCTGGCCAAGATGTCCTGCTAGGGGAATATCATGGGCTAAGGTGAGAAGCAAGCCCCTGAATGCCAAAGATATGACCAACCTCCTGCAAGCACTAGGCTTGGGGTCTCTAGCCTCTGAATACAGGAGCCCTTCATCCCAATACACTCTATGGGTACCTGTAGCATTCCCAGCAGCCTCAGCAGCAACTTGCTGTCTGATGGATGCAAGAGAAGGGAAGTCCAACTGGCGCCTGCCTCAGATCTGCCCTTGAAGGTCCCCCTTTCCCAAGAAACTCAACCTGATCAGGCTCAAGCTCTTCTGGGACAGTTCCTTCTTAGGTCTCACAATCAGCTTCCTTAGAAGGCTGATCCTCATCCTGAGACGAGGGGGAAGGCGCTGCCTTAACCCTACTGTTTCTCCTCCTGGTAGGCAACTGGTCCATATTTGCAGGATCCAGGGCCTGTTCAGTGTTGGACTTTTTGGCCTGTGACCTGGTCACAGCAAGGACATGTGCTGATATACCTAACATCTCTTCATGAGTCCTATACTCAACTTCAGACCAGACTGAAGATTCCAGATCATTGCCAAGCAAACATTCTACACGAAGGTCTGAACTAACAACAACTCTATTGAGGCCAGTTACCCCTCCCCAGGAGAAATTAACAATTGCTATACTATGGGTGGTAGTGACATTGCTTGCATTGGTCACTAGGTAATTGTCACCTAGTATTATCTGTCCAGGGTCCACAAAGTTGGGTGTCACCATGGTAACACTAGCACATGTGTCCCTGTAGGCCTGAGCCACTTTTTTATTAATCAAAGGAGTCTGTCTGTATTTGCCCAAGTTACTGGGGCTCACAGTGGAGGACATAGCCATGCCCACATCACAAACAAGAACAGCTTGAGTTGGTATTCTGACTAGGCCATAATCCACCTCAGTTCCTGGGGTCAACCCTACTACACCCTTCTGTTGAGAACCACCACTATTAGCTGTACTTGGGGGAACAGGTGCCTTAGGGGCAATGGTGGCTGGAGCTGCCTCCTTCTTGGTGCATTCACTGCTCCAGTGAGTATTAACCTTACAAAAGTTGAACCATGGTTTCTTTGGACCTTCTTTCTTTTTAGACTTTTGGGGACCCCCACCATTAGGAGCGTTTTGGGGATCCGGCGAAGACTTCTGTTCTTTTGCTTTCTTCCCACCCTTTTGGTCTTGCTTCTTCTGATCACCACATTGGTTCTGTACCTTCTGCGTCACCCTGGTTCTGACCCATTTGTCTGCCTTCTTTCCCAATTCTTGGGGAGAGGTCAGATCAGAGTCAATCCGGTGTTGATGCAATAGCTGGATCTGACAGTTGCTAAGTATTTTTTCTCTCATGATCAAATTATACAATCCTGTATAGTCATTAACTTTACCAGCCCTCCAGAGCCTTAGTAGCACAATCTACAAAGTCAGTCCAGTCCTGAGTCTGGTTAAGCCAAACCCATCTATCAGACCACTCTTCAGGACAGTGTAGTTGTTAGCATCCTCATCACTAACTGTGAGGAGCTTGTCTCTTCCTTTATCTGAAAAGGAGAGCCATAAGATTGCTGCCCACTGACTTTGGGGTACCTGCTGTACTTTGCAGGCCCTCTCCAAAGCAGTTATCCACTTGTGAATGCCATCCCCACTCTTGTAGGAAGGGATAATCTTATTTAGGTTTTTATGGTCATAAGACCTTTCCCTATCTCTAGGAATGTTGCTGCCACCAGTGGGTTCTAACCCACTCAACTTATGCTCTCTTGCAAGAGCCAGGGTCTCTTTTGCAAGGGCAATTTCTTGCCTCTTGATCCTAAGATGTACTTACTTCATCCTAGCTGTATGCTCTCTCCTCTGAGTGGAAGTCATCCTCCTTAGAGGAGAGGCATCAGACCCTACTGAGTCATCAGAATGCTCAGAGCCACTGGACAGTGACCTTTGCCTTCTGTGTCTCCTGTTAGGCCTACTTGGAAAAGAAGGAGGGCGCCCACCAAGGCCCTCTCTACCCGCAGATAGTCCTGTGTTGCCCAGGATAGGTTCAGCAACCTCATCCTGTTCAGCATCCACCTCCTCATCAGATAGTGCTGGATCTTTCCCAACATTCTCTTCTGTGGATGGATAGCCCCCCTCTCTGCTACCTTGGCTATCTGTGTCTGATGCATTCTGTATCATGGGCCACCAGGTGGTTAAAGGTTGGACTGTGTCCTTGTCTCAACTTTCTGACTGCACACAGGCTTCTAAGTTCAACAAAAGTGAATGAGTCATACTCAGAAGGTACCATTGGAGGGTCTTCTGTGGGGAGAGGCACACTAGGCTCTCCCCCTAAGGACATTTTCTAGTGAGGTGTGGTATGTGCACCTACCTTCACTAAATGTTATCTACTAGAACCTCTCTAGGAGTTGCAGTCAGGGTGTGCTAAGCCCTTTGCTCTACAACAACTAAGTTCATTAGAACTTAAAGTATTATAAGACTTGATTTCTATGTACCTACTGGTACCTTAATGTGATCTTTCAAATGATATTACAAGATTATATGGTAAAACAAATTCAAGCTCTTATCCCATACGCTGCACACCAATGTGAGAAGTTAGTCTGGCATATGATGTCCACTATTCTAGTGGGCACCTTGCACCAGTCTAAACCACCCTTATTGATGGTGGTTGTAAAGTCAACCTTATAGACAAGCTATCCTAGTGGTAGCATGGTTATGTTATGTTATGTTATGTTTATTTTTGTATAGCGCACGGCTACTCAAAAAGAGTGTCCCGGCGCTTTCGAGGAGGAGACCAGCAGTTTGAGGCTAAACTCCAAAGAGCATGTGAAGCTCTTTGTTTTACCAATTATAATCCCTTGAATACCAAATGAAAGGACACCACAGAAGGTGTATATCAAATATATATGTATTTATTTCTAACACAACCCCTCTGACTTATTTATGAGGTCAGAGATCGTAGTACATCACAAGTTACTCAATTAGCATACGATAAGTTGCACAAATACAGTTTTGCCCTCGGGCCCCACAAACCATATACTAAGTAAGTGGTATAAGAACCACTTCAGGGATAGGGAATAGGCCTAGGGCCTAGGGAATCGCTGGGGCTACCCTGGTCAACTACTGGGCAAGACCTCTGCGACTCACTCGCCTCGTTCTTTCACCGCAAGTTTGCCGACATACACAACAGCTTTGGCGCACAGACCACGCACCCAACTACCGAACCAGCACCCCCCCACCACCCTCTGCACCTGGACCTCGGTTAGCGCCAAAGACACCACCCACACGATGAACTCCATCTATTCCGGCTCCCCAACCGACCCGTGCCCACACCACATCTTCAACAAAGCCGACTCCATCATCGCACCCCAACTCCGGGACATCGTTAACAGCGCCTTCACATCCGCCACCTTCCCGGAGAGCTGGAAACACGCCGAGCTCAGCGCCCTCCTGAAGAAACCCACCGTGGACCCCACAGACCTCAAGAACTTCCGCCCCATCTCGCTCCTCCCTTTTCCGGCCAAAGTCATCGAGAAGACCGTCAACAAACATCTTGCCACCTTCCTCGAGACAAACGGATCCCTCGACCCCTCGCAGTCCGGTTTCTGAGAAACCCACAGCACTGAGACCGCCCTCATCGCAGCTACAGATGACATCAGGTCCCTGCTCGACAACGGGGAAACAGCTGCCCTCATCCTCCTGGACCTCTCAGCAGCCTTCGACACCGTATGCCACCGCACCCTATACAGCGCCTCAGCAACACTGGAATCCAAGGAAAGGCCTTGGAGTGGATCATCTTGTTTCTCGCCGGTAGAACCCAGAGAGTCTGCCTCCCCCCGTTCCGGTCCGCGGCAACCAAAGTCATCTGCGGCATCCAGCAAGGTTACTCTCTCAGCCCCACCATATTCAACGTCTACATGAGCCCCCTCGCAGCCATCGCACGCCAACACAACCTTAACATCATCTCATACGCAGACGACACCCAGCGGATCCTTTCCCTCACCAACAACCCCGCCACCGCAAGAGACAGCCTCCAGGAAGGAATGAAAGACGTCGCTGAATGGATGAAGCTCAGCCGTCTGAAACTGAACTCAGACAAAACAGAAGTCCTCATCCTGGGAACATCCCCCTCTGCCTGGAACGACTCCAGGTGGCCCCTGGCCCTGGGCACCGCCCCCAAGCCAACAGACCATGCACGCAACCTGGGCTTCATCCTGGACTCCTCCCTCACGATGACAAGCAAGTCAACCCCGTCTCGTCATCCTGTTTCAAAACCGTGCACATGCTCCGAAAGATCTTCCGGTGGATCCCCACCGACACCAGGAAGACGGTCACCCAGGCCCTCGTCACCAGCCGACTGGACTACGGTAACACCCTCTACGCTGGAACCACAGCCAAACTCCAGAAAAGACTCCAGCGCATACAGAACGTTTCTGCACGACTCATCCTGGACATCCCCCACCACAGCCACATCTCTCCCCAGCTGAGAGACCTGCACTGGCTTCCCGTCAGCAAGAGGATCATGTTCAGACTCCTCACCCACGCACACAAGGCTCTCCACAACATGGGCCCCAAATACCTCAACAACCGCCTCACGTTCTACACACCCACCCGCCAACTCCATTCCGCCAGCCTGGCCCTCACCACCATCCCACGCATTCGCAGAACCACCGCCGGAGGAAGATCTTTCTCCTACCTGGCGGCCAAGACATGGAACTCCCTTCCCGCCCACCTACGACTGACCCAGGACCATCTCTCCTTCAGGAAACAGCTCAAGACCTGGCTCTTCGAGCAGTAGCGGCTCCCCCCCATCACAGCGCCTTGAGACCCTCACGGGTGAGTAGCGCGCTATACAAATTTCTCTGATTGATTCTCCTATTGATTGATTGAAGTAGGAGACCCACAGGAGATGCGTGCAGTTTCTAAACACAGTCGTGAGTTACCATTGACTTATAATGGAGAACAAAGAAGTTACAAAGTTACTGATTAAGGGTACTTCCAGGTGGACTACGGTGAAACCCCTTTTAACTAGGACACTTGAAGAGCACCAGAGTACGCGAGTTACCTCACCCAGGGAAGCCGGGTGCATAGGTGTCTTTTCGTGTCGTGTTTTTTTGATGCTTTCAATGGAGATCTGCAAAAGAAGTGCTGCAGGCGGCCAGTGGAAGAGTGTCCAGGTGGATCCAAGGGTGGATCGAAAAAGTGAAGAACCTGAAAGCAGAGGGGACAGAGTCTGGGTCACTAGCCAGTGACCAGGGTGGAACCAGGAAGGAACCAGGCGATGTTGAGTGATTTCAAGTGAAAATGCAAAGCTTGTCTTTGCAGCGACGAGGACCAGGAGGCATCACCGACGAGCAGGAGCTGGATTTGAGCTGTCCCACAAAGGATCTAGTTGACTGCAGTGTCGGTATCCGGATTGGACCCAACAAGCCTTGGCAACCGCAACCCACACAGGATGTGAAGATTGGCTTAAAGTCAGACCAGCAAGGTCTGGGGAGCTTCTCCTTTGCAGGGAAGCTGGAGCAAGCCTGAAGCAACCAGGCCAGCAGTGTAAATTCAAAAGGAAGTCTTCAGAGGGCTAACTAGCCAGCAGGCTAGCAACCAGGAAGATGAATGAATGAATACGCATTTATATTGCGTATGGCTACCCTAGGTCATCCCAGCGAATTAAAGGACGGCTAGAACTTCACTGCTACTCATGGGAAAAGAAAGGTCTTTAGAAGTTTCCTGAAGTGGAGGTAATTAGGTTCAAGTCGAACAAAATCGGGGAGTCGATTCCACAGTTTTGCCGCAAGGAGCGTGAATCTTCGGCCGCCCATACGTGCGCGACGGATCCTGGGGACTGTCTGAAACTTTTTAATATTGGATCTTAATGTCGGGAAGACCTGATATAATTGAATCATCTCTAGGATCACAGATGGACCGTTGCCGGTAATGGATTTGTGCACAGTACACATGGCCTTAAACCAAATTCTTTGTTGCACTGGAAGCCAGTGTAACTGACAGAGTGCTGACTTAGCTGAAGTGCGCTTCGGGACATTCAATAGAAGTTGAGCAGCACAGTTCTGGACAACTTGTAAGATCTTGATAGTCCCCTGTGGAGCACCCAGGTAGATCACATTGGAATATTCAAGACGCAATAAAATAAGGGCTTGCACCAACAGAGGTCTAGCGTCAAGGGGGAGGAGAGGCAAGATTTTCCTCATCAGTCTGATCAGACCTCAGCGCAGCCTTCAATACGGTAAATCACTGTATCCTGATTTAAAGACAGAGGGAGGTGGGGGTAACGGGGACTGCCCTTAAGTGGTTGCACTCCTTCCTCTCCGATAGATCATTTGTGGTCTTTGAAGATGAGGCTCTCTCAAAACAGACCCCTCTACAGTATGGTGTCCAGTTTCACGCCAGAGCGGGGCTGGAGTGCCCCAGCAACTTGTTTGAACCGGGCTATGCAAGGAGCACCTTGTGTGCCCCAGGCAGTGTCTGGAAAAGCATATTTCCATTCAACCTACCATGCCCAATACACTACAGACTGTCTGGGGAGGTGCTAGCACCTCCACTGCCAGGAAACCTATTTTCCAGGCCTCCCTAGCCGGAGTTTCATCCAGCAGAAGGAGGTCAGACTTGTGTCTGTGACAGCAGCATCCATTTTGTGATGCTGAGGCTCTGTTCAACTTTAACTGGGTAAAGCAGTACCTACATGTCTTCTCCCTCTAGAAGGTTAGAATGCTACCCCCGACACCAGAATTGGTGAGGGAGGGTAGTATTCCAAAGTGTTTGACACCTTACACGACATATTTTGATAAAGCCAAACCAAAGACAGCATTAACTGCGAGGATTATAATGCACTTAAGAGTATATGGTAGGGCTATATCATAGAACATCTATAAGGAGATTGTTCCAAAAGCTGCAGAGGGGTTCAGCTCATGCTAGGGCACCCTCTCACATAAAACCAAGCACTCTGCATCCAGGATTGTTAAGGCCTGCCATAGGAGTGACTTATAGGTGTATATGTGTCTATATGTAAAGGCAGATATAGGTATACTTTATTTAAGTAAGGGGTGATTACACCAACTTACCCAAGATGAGTGATCAGCCTGTGGTGTCAGTTTAGATGGCTAGTCAGGAGTGGCATAATACATGCTGCAGCCCCTGGTAGGCCTTGGATGCACCTATGCCCTGGGTAACTATGGTACACTATACAGGGGCTCACAAGGTGACCCAATATCCAATCTTGTATGTACCTAAAGTACATGATATCAATTTAGAGAGAGAACAGCTGGGCTGTGGGTCTGATTAGCAGGCCCACAGCCACACTTAAGTCAAAAAAACTAAGAATCACAGCAAAAAGTGGGGGTGACCATAGGAAGCAGACCGTACTCTGATACAATCTATACTAAAAAATAATCCATCTTAAATTTAACATTTCTCATATATTCTTCTCAGAAATCTAAGCATTTAGAATTTTCCTTGCTCTCAGTATGCTTTGTAGGAAACCCACCATGGTCCTAGTACAATAATCGTTATCCATCATCTGTAAATACAGAAAAGCAGGGTGGCATTGCCTCCAACCCCTCTGTTTTAATAGAGGTACAATACAACTACCTTGCTCTTTTGCCTACAATTTACAATATAAAATTACGTGGATAGTTGTTTTTGAGGAGATGTTATCAGAGGGACACAGACATAGTTCCCTTTTCCAATTGTTCAAGTCTGGGTGGCTAGTCAAGCGGTGGAAAGTCCCTAATCTGAAATGTGTTAGCACGTACCTATTGTATCTTCCTGTACAGCACAGTAGGTACGGTTGGATATTATATGTTGTAATTGTCATTTGATGCTGGGCCACAGTAGGTTTACTAATTTCAAGAGCCAACCTGTTCTCCTCCAAAAAAGTCTTACATTTTTTTTGAATTCTTTCCTATGTATGGAATTCATTAATTCAGGCAGGGAAAAATAATCTGGATGCCCAATATCATGCAAAAAGTTTTTTTTACATATTTTAGCCAAGTAATCTTACTGGCATGATCAAATTTAATTGCATTGGTTAGGATTTCCTTATTTAGATATGTGCTGGGAGGTCCAGAGTCTGTGCCAGAGCATCACTGGTTGTACCCTAATTAAATCTTAACTGTATTGTACTCCTAGCTCGCTGTAGTAATTAAAGACTGAGGTGCTAGCTGGAACTGCCAAGATGAATCTTAAAAAGGCGTTTTCCACATATTGAATTGGTGCAAGGTCCTGAAATCCCCTTATACCCGGCCCAAAGGTTGCAATCCTCATGCATTTAGCCAGATACATTTTCAGGAGAATTTCAGGAGTCCTTTTGCCCAGTTTTTCAGTGAAATTGATTAAGGTTGCAGTAGACTTCATGAACAAAAGGCTTCTAGTCTTAATCACCTGGGCCCAAGACCCAGTAGGGTTAAATAAGATGCCCAGACATGTGAAAGAATTTATAGGTTCTTCCCTTCTTCCACCAGCTTGAAAACTTCTATACTTTTGTTTTCCTCTCCCACTGGTCATTATAAAACTTTTCTTTGCATTCCTTTTTAAACCCAGGTTATCCATAAAACTAGTGTAAAAAGTGAGATCCTTTTTAAACCAATCTGGGTTCATGCCATAAGTACTGCATCGTCCGCATAAAGAAGGGAGACTTGTGGGTGCTTGTTTACATATGGCTGGTCCCTAGCGGTTGACACTAACTCCAGTTCCAGTGCATTGGTATAGAAGGTAAACAGACGTGTTACCAAAATGCATCCTTGCCTCACTCCCCTCTCCACTTTGAACGGTGTGGTGCACTCTCCCTTAAGTCCAGAACGGACTTTGGCTGTTGCACCAGAGTATAGCTGTCTTAAAAACTGGATTAATGGTGGATCGACCTTAATATATCTAAGAATACCCCACAGTTTGCTGTGTATAACACAGTCAAATGCGGCTGTAAGGTTGACAAATGCCAAATAAATTGTCCCAGATTCAGCCTGCACATACTTTCCACTTAAATTACTAAGATTAAGAGCTTGCTCGTTTATTCCTAAACCATATCTAAAACCGTACTGTACATCACTTAAAATGTTATTTTCTTCTGCCCATGTTTGCAGCCGATCTGGAATAATCCTTCCTGCTACCTTCATAAGGAAATCTAATAAAGATATGGGACTGTAGCAGGCAGGATTTTCCCCATCCCCCTTCTTAAAAATTGGGACAATTATCGATTCGGACTATGTATCTATAAAACCTTTTGCACAATATGCTTGTAAAACCCATGTTAATATTCGGGACCATAACTGCGGGATTGCCTTAAATAAATCAATTGGCACCCCATCCCGGTCTGGGGCCTTACCACTCTTACTTGCATTTAAAGCCATAGTTACATCTTCCAGAGTGATATAGAGGCCAATAGTAAAAAATTCCTGGTGGTCCCCCTCAGGCTCTCGCCTACAATTTATTTCCCTCTCTGTGGCACTCTGTAGGGTGTAGAAATTTGAGAAGAAATCCACCCAAGTTTTTTCCTCTATTGGTATCTCTATAGAAGGCGCATTGGGCTCAGTGATAAAGAAAGGTGCATTCGTGGCCTGCCAGAATAGGGAGCTGTCTTTGCTCACTGAAGCTTCCTTAATATTCTCCCAGGCCTTCTCTTTCATTTAGTTTTTCCTAGTTTTTCTAGCTTCATTATACAACTTCCTACATTTACTAATTTCCTCCTTATCTCTTACTGTCTTGTGTAGGGCTGCTTTTAAATTAGTGTGGGTTTTTGTGCAGTTATTGTCAAACCATCCCTTTCTGCAAATACGAATACCTTTGTTTCTGCTTGCAGCAGGTTTTTAACAACCTTTGTAATATGGTTAAAGCAGTCAGATTGTTATTGTACGATATGCTATTGTTTAGGCACGTAAAGATTGAATCATACGCCTTGGTGACAATTTGTTTACTCAACTCTGACGAGTCTAAACTAGACCATCGTAGTGTGTATCCATTTTGTCTGCCACTTGCTACATTTTGAACCCATGCTAGTTGATTGCAATGTTTCCTTAATGCAATGGTTGGGATGGTTATGTTTACACTTCTTAGGGACAGGTGATGGCTCTTTACATTTCGATGGATGTTATAGCCAGTTACTTATCTTGCATATCGATTTGACACAATTACAAAATCTATTGTGGATTCAGCACCTCTGCCTATGAAGGTGTACCCGAAACCCCCCATGGGTGAGCAAAGATGGTTTGCAAAACCAAAGTCATGCACGAATAACATATCATTAAGCATCTCACCCCTCTCTGAGTGAGAAAAATGAATTGCCTGATCGTCCTCCTCAGTTGTTAAACCACATTTTCTCAACCTGGCCAATGGACATAAATCAACATTAAAATCCCCGCCCCAGATAGAAATTATTTCAATCTCTCCTTTTGATTTTAATTTTGCTGATATCCTGGCTAAACATGCAATATAGGTCAACCATATACAAGTTATTGATTTGTTCTTCTAATTCTGCCTCAAAACACAAAGTGGACCTCTTATGGGAGTCAGACTTACAACATGACTTTTCGGCGTGCATCTGGAAATCAATATGGGCCAAGATTCATACTTCGCCTTCATCAGCAAGTACAACGCAAACATTGCATAATTTTTACAACAGAATATTTATTACACCTATAAGTTTATATAAATTAAAAGTTTCCTCTACTGCTAAATGTTGGTCATGTACACATGATAAAAGTGATCTTTTTCATATGTTTTTTGAATGCCCCTTGTTAAAAAGTATTGGTTACAAATTTGGCAAAAGATCAATGATATTTTATTTGTGTCCCTCCCTTTCGATTTTGAGTATGTATTTTTGGGCAGCGCTTCCCCATGTTGGGCCTCACAACGTTTGGCTGGAAAACTGCTTGATTTAATGATCGCCGTAGCTTTTCAAATCATCACCTCTAACTGGAAAGATACCAGAAAAAGTTCATATACGGCATTGTGGAAATTATTGTGTCATCGTCATTGAATATATCGTACCCATACTACATCTATTCTGTTAAAAGTTAAACAAAGATTTATATTGGCTTCCTCTTACATCATTTTTATCTAGGACTATGGACAGATCAATTTTAAAAGTTTGTAATTTTGAACTTCCTCAAATTATAACTGTTTTTCCTATTATTATAATTTTTCATTATATTATATAATTAATAATCCCCCTCTTTCAATTTGTATTGCATATTCTTTCCTTTCTTTTCCTCTCTTCTTCTTCTCCTCTCCTTTTTTGTTAATTTATTTATTTTTCTTTCTAAAAAAAAAAAGATTAAAATGCTGTTGTTCTTATCTATCTATTACATATTAACAATTTAGGTTCACTTGTATGCACCCTCGTAATAGTAGATATTTTTCATTTGTCAATCCTATTAATTCCTTAATATTCCTTCTTTGTTATCAGGTTGCTACGCTGTTCATTCTACTTATTCATACACTTACTTGGATTGATTCATTGATCACTATTGTTTGTTTGTTGTATTTTGCACATTGTTGTTTTTATTCTTAATAAAGCATTTTTAAACTTAAAAAAAAACATGCAAAATTGGGTTTGCTGCATCTGAAAAGCATGTTTTAGGTTCGCAAACGGCTGAACACAAAAATCTGTGAAGTGGAGAACCGCAGCCTTAAGGCCCGGCGGCGCAGGGTACGTCGAAAATCCCCGGGATTCACCTGCCTTGTCAAATACAGAGACACGGACTCTTCGTCGGGCGTAGAAGATGATATTTATTAGCTGCAGCTAGTACAGTGGGCTTAGAAGTCGTCAGTACACCGAGGTTCAAAAGAGACTGCCACTTAACTCCGTGGCGCACAGGTTTATATACGATAAAATACAATGCAAAATGTAATCACACAAGAGCATGAGCTATAGGCAAACGTTATGGACAATGTTTTAAGACTAAGGCAACTCAAATTCCCGGTTCCGTTTGTCACTCGACCCCTTAAGTAAATTACAAATGAATCCACACAATTCAATTTACAAGCAGAGAAAACACAGCTGCGTGTCGTAGTAGGACAGTCGTGAAACAGGAGAATGCATGAGACATGTAGCGAAGGACAGCAGATAAGATAACTTAAAGGAAACAATGGTTTGAACCAACATGTAGTCCGGACAGGGATTAATCAGCTCAGACAGGAATAAGTGTACTCGGCCAGACCCAGACACTCGTTAGTAAACATAAGCAAAGAAGCCACCTAACACGCAAAGGCAGAAACGACAAAAACATTGCGTTCGCAGGACCACATTGAACACACAAGCAACAGGAGAATATGATGGCCAAGATTGCTCCAAGGAACGTTAAGATCTTCCATCCCCAAGCTGACAATATTCCCCAAAACCATCCCATAAAAGACCAATCACCTTCGTCCTGATGAATCGACTCGGAGACCATGTGCAATTTGGAAATGGCTTGGTATACTGCCGGAGCGTCGTCTGGAATATAAATGCAGCAACTAGATACGATCAATCTACAGACACCACCTCTGTCTGCCAAAGATCACATCTAACGCAATTCGATTTTGCAACGTCATAAGACGGTCAGCCTGAAGCTCTGCTGTAATGTTACTTATTGTTAGAACCGGCCGTCTCTAGTTGGCAGAGGAAGGTACTTCTGACAAATAGGGACACACCTTTTCTAGTCAGGGCAAGGGGATCACACCCTTTGATAACCCCTGCTCACCCCCTTGGTAGCTTGGCAGAGCAGACAGGCTTATCTCAGAGGCTGTGTATTAAGCATTTATGACCACATACAGTAATAAAGTGAATACACTACAAATGGACACGACACGGTAGTATTATAAAAATAAGGATTTTTATATAAGGCTTAGCACAAGACCAAATAACGACAAAAATATACCACAATCTTAATAAATACTCTTGGAAGGAAAAATAATAGTTCAGGTGTAGTTTCTTCTTTAGCACAAAGTCTTTCGTATCAAAGGCAACTCTTCTTCCTGGAAACACAGTTCTTGGCAACAATGTGACCTACACGGGAGTCACACGACGTTGAGGCAAAGTTAATCCAAAGGTTCGGCATCGACCGCGAGGAGCGCTACGTCGAGCCCGGAGTCACACGGACCCCCAACAACACAGTACCTTAGGAAAATGAAGCACACGATGATCAGCGGCGTCGAGCAATCCGGCGTCGCGTCGTCGGTGTCGATCAGGCCTTAGTAGTCGTCGATGTCGATGATGCTGTTGCAAGAGTGAGCAGCGCTCACGGCGTCGAGAGGGCACGAAGTTGATGCGATCAGCAGCGGTGCAGACACGAGGTCCCTTGGAGCTGTGGCCGAACTCACTACTCACTGGCGTTGCTGCTGGCGTCGATCGGGCCCGGCGGCCGGCGTCGAGGAAGCGGGACACTGGAGCCGGTACTCACTATGTCGGGCTGGATTCGGCGACGTCCGTCGGCGTCGAGATTGCTGGATTCTTTCAGAGGTGCTGGATTCACAGGTTCCCGCCAATAGCACTTTAAGCAAGTGAAGTCTTTTAGCCCTGTGACTTCAACAGGAGGCTGGCACTCTTCCAACCCTTGGAGATTTTCTTAGCAAAGCGTGAGAGTACACACAGAGTTCCTCTCTCCTGGTTCCTTGGCAAAAATAAAGAAGCAATGCAGGATTCCCCCCAGTAAACAGCACACTGGCAAAAGGGGTAGGCTAGTCCTTGGATCAGCAGGCTTCTTGTCCTTGGTTTCAGGGTTCCTTGTCAGAAGTGATCTAAATTCTTGGTTCAGGGGTCCTTCTCTTGTACCCTTTTTGGCTTTGATCCCTTTGTCCATGCAGGGGGATTTCCCAACATCCTGGGTCTGTTGAGGGTGGAGCCAGGCAGAGGCACCTGGCCTGTTCACTGAGCAGGGCTGGGTCCTCAGACGCCCAGCAGGAGGTGGAGCCAGCATTGTCACTGGCAGGAGCAGAGCTATCGGCCTCCTGGTAGGAGGTGGGGCCAGGATCGTCCATGGCAGGCACAGAGCCATCAGCCCCCTGGCAGGAGGTGGAGCCAGCATTGTATCAGGCAGGGCAGGCTATCAGCAACTACTCTCCCCTACTCACAACGCAAATGTCCCACTCATCCCACACTGACTCATCCAGACCTCTGGAGCCACCCAGCTCCTGTCACACACACCAAACCAGCAGAAACCAGAAATAGTTAGACAAGAAAATAGCCACTTTCTAAAAGTGCTATTTTCAAACCCGGAGTCCAAAAACCATCTACACCAACGGATGCGTAATTAAACCCCGAGTTCAGGGATACCAAACTCGACATTGCACCATGCTCCCTGAGCCCGCTAGGATTATAACATTAATAATCCGGTCAGCCCATTCTAACTAATGGAGAGCAGGTTACCTCGCAATAGTGAAAAACGAAAATGGCTGTAATTCACTATTAGGACATGCCAACTTGGTCAGGCCTGTACTACCCTATGCTTACAACGCACCCTGCCCGTGGGCCTACCATAGGGGTGACTAATATGAAGTTAAGGGAAGGTTTAGGGACTGGCAAGTAGGTGTACTTGCGCAGTCAGCGTGACAGTTCTAGACTGCACGTGGGTTTGGCAATGGCAGACCCTCAGACATACTTTTACGAGACCGCTCTTGTGGGTGGCACAACATGTGCTGCAAGCCCACGAGCGGCATTTGTATTTACAAGCCCCGGCACTCCTGGTGCACCAGACTAGGGACTGACAGTAAACCAAATAAGCCAAACATGGAATTCAATCAATACAGTAATTTAACATAGGGAGCACTTGCACTGTGGCACTGATCGGCAGTGGCACAGTGCCCAAAGCATATACCAGCAAAAACATCGTAAACAGTGGAGGCAGACAGAAAAAATGGAGGAGAGACTCAAGCTAATGATGTCAGGTCTAAAACCTATCGCACCTGCAGTAACATTAATAGTGGTTTCAACCACTCGAACCAGTTGCCTGACGTGTCTGCTGTTAATCATCGGGCCCCAAAAGGGAAGGAATCCTTTAAGGAAATCTCCTCCCTCTTGTTCTGCCGTGTCTTTGGCATCAATTACACCTCTGCTATGTCTAACTCTGTGATGGTCTGACGGAGCCGTACATGTAGGGGGAAGGAGGGAAGCTATATAACAAGTTCCAGAAAAGTTGGAAGGGAGCCAAGTATAAGCTCGGTCATTGCAGACAAAATATGTTCCTTGAGACGGGACCAACGGAGGAAAATCAGGGGACGAAAAGATGTACATGTATAAACATTTCTGCTGGACGTCAGCTTTCTTGCTATTGACTTGGAGACACAAATTACCTTGATGGGGTACAGTCCATACTGGGGAAGACTCACCCTTCTTAGTTTTGTCACCAAGAATTGAGACATAGTGGGTAACTTTCCATCCGTCATAAGCTCTCTTCTCATCTAATGGAATCTTATTCTTCTCTATAATCTTAGCCATTGCCACTATACCTTTAATCAGAGAGCTGTGACTGAAATCTAATCCATTCCCAGAAGTTCTTACAGGGCTTCTAGGTCTGTTGTGGTATGCGGCTGAAAACATTGTCAAATAAGCCCAAGCTGAACCTTCGTATGAGAAAGGAAGAACCAAATATGGCATTCCCTTTTGCGCTTTATGTGGCATAAGTCTGCACACCCAACAGTCAGTCATATTATTAGCCAACTGATGTTGGTGCAACAACTGAATGAAAGTTTGTTCATATATTCAGCTCTCCTTATCTGTTCATGAGGGGGTAGAGTATGCATTTTGTGTGAAAAGACAGAAAGACGAGAAGGCAAAGAAGTTGTAGAATTAGCAACATTTCTTGATTGAACAACATGTATAATCCAACCCGTGCAAGCTAATAAAATACACAAAAACATAAAAACACAAAAAGTTACGCCAAATCGACTACGCAATAATTTACAATACTTTGATCTCATTTCCTGCTTCCTGTTTTCCCTACCTACGATTATTGCACCATCCATCTTTATCTAAAAAAAAATGTCGCTCACAGCAATCTTCCTCAATCACTCAGCTACTCACTTCTGTATATCCTGAGGCACTAGCCACTTACTAAAAGAACAAAAATCAGGTTACAATCTGAGTCTCCTACCGTGACCCTGCGACGGAGACAGATGGCATATCTAATACTAATATTATACCAAAAAGGAAGCAAAAAGGACCCAAAAAGGAATGTCTTTAAGTAATAAAAAGTGTTCAAAAAAAAGTTCAGTTTCCTTTATTAGCTCTTGGTATTAAGTTGTAACGTGTTTTGCTCGGTACGGTCTGATCTGTGAATAAAGCTTCTGGATTGGTAGTGTCTATTCGACGATGCACAGGCACAGCGGCTTGAAGAATATCATCATCTGCTTTTTCAGACTGAGTCCCATAAATTTGAGCATCGCTGAAAGGAACGAAGCAAGGAACCGCTGCTGTGTCCGATTCTCTTACACCACTACGAATCCACTGGTCAAAGGGTAACGGCAGTGGCACCTTCTTACAGTGCATGCCATGAATCCAGTTATGCTTGCCAACCACTTTCATGGCCATGCGAGTAACGAGCAAAACTTGCGTAGGCGCAGACCAGCGAAGCTCCAGATTCTGAGTCCGTTGAAAGTTCTTCAGACAGACCCAGTTGCCGGGCAGGATGGTGTGACCTGGGTCTGTGGAGGCCTCCGGCAAAACACTTTGCACCTGTAGGCGAATAACACTTAATTTAGTAGTCAAATCATGCAAATAGTCAATTAACAAGGGATATGGTATGTCTGAATATCTTTTGGGGCGGGGGACGCCCCAAACATTAGCTGGGCGTCCAAATACCACTTCATATGGGCTAAGTCACATACGAGAGTGCGCAGTAGTTCTGGTTGACAAAAGAGCTAGGGGCAAAGCATCAGGCCAAGCAAGACCCGTACTGGCTTGAATCTTGGCCAGCTTAAGCTTGAGTGTACCATTTTAACACTCAACCAAACCAGCTGACTGTGGATTGTTTGCTGCATGGAATTTCTGTTTAATACCAAGACCAGAACATACTTTCTGCATAGTCTGGCCCACAAATTCACTTCCATTGTCACTCCAGACAATGCGCGGCAAACCAAATCTGGGGAAGAACTCCTTAATCAATACTTTAGCAGTCGACAGAGCAGTGTTAACTTTCAAGGGGTAGGCCTCTCTCCAGTGAAAAAAGGCACATACCACCACCAGAACATACTTGAGGTTGTTGCAGAGATCCATATGAATGTAATCAATCTGCAACACTTCAAAAGGATATGACGGGGGAGCAAAATGACCTGCCTGAGTTGGGGTACCCTTTCCTGGGTTGTGCATTAGACAAACAATGCAATGCTTAACCACATTTTCTGCACATTTTCGGAATTTCTTCATTCTGCCATACCGGGGCCAAGAGCTTACATATGCCTTTTGCACTAATGTGAGCTGGACCATGGCCATAGTCACAACCGGCAACACATAAGCGTCCTGTAACAACCATCGCTGATGTTCCGACAACTCTGTCCAACAACCCATTGAATCTAACATTCCCTTACTTTATTTCCACATACTCAATTCCTTCTCAGTAGCCTCTCCCTCAATCGTTTTCACACTCTCAACCGTATCTTCACACATTCCAATTTCCCTAACCCAATTTGCAGCACCTACCACATACATTCGGCTAGTGGTGTTTCTAGCTGTTGTTTTTGCTACCTCGTCTGCAAACGCATTTCCAAGACCCACATCATCTGTAACTTTCATATGTGCGCTGCACTTCATGATCGCTATTTGTGTAGGTAAGGTAAGTGACTCAAGAAGATCAGTCACTAACTGCCCATGTTGGATCTTTGTCCCATGAGAGGTAAAGAATCCTCTCTCCCTCCATAACTTGCCGAAGCTAAGTGCAACACCGAAGGCATACTGACTATCTGTGTACACATTCACTCTCTTTCCCTTCGATAACACACACGCTCTAGTCAAGGCTATCAATTCAGCTGCTTGGCTGAATTATGTCCAATACGTGCCGTTTCGACAATTGTGCATAAGGTGGTGCCAGCATAGGCAGAAGTAGTTTCTCCATTTGGAAGCTTAAAACAAGAACCGTCCACCCAAAAGATCCCATCCGGGTCCTTAAGCGGAGTGTCCTTTAAATCAATTCTACCCTTCGTTTCTTCTTCCGTTCGAAGAAAACAATCCTGCTTTTCCTGATCATCTTTCTCATCTGGGAGTGGCAACAGTGTAGCTGGATTTAACGTGTTACATCTTTTGATATGTACATGGCTCGCTAAAAGTGTCAGCTCGTAACCAGACAAACGAGCACTCGTGAGATGCTGCTTCTTGGTTCTGTTCAGCAAGGTATACACTGCATGTGGAACCATAACAATGAGTGTGTTATCTAACACTAATCCGGCAGACTGTCTAATAGAAATTGCGGCAGCTGCCGTAGCTCTGAGACAACTGGGCAAAGCTTTAGCCACTGGGTCTAATGCAGAGGTCTTCAAACTTTCTGATGCCGAGACCCCATTGTAAAACCTTTTTAGGGGTAAGGACCCCCTTCCGACAAATGTTTCTAGAAACTGGTACTCCTCATCATCTTCTTTTGACAACCATAAATGCGCCTGTTAGACCTCATCACATCTATCCATCATTCATCCACCCACACTTTTACACATCCATCCTTTCATCCTTCCATCCATCCATCCATTCATCCATCCTTCATCCATCCACCCTTTCATCTTTCCATCCATACATCCATCCTCTACGTATCCACCCTTCCATCATCCACCCATAATTCATCCACCCACCTTTTCACACATCCATCATTCATCCATGCAACCTTTTATCCATCCATACATCCATCCATCCGTTCATCCTGTCATCCTCCCATCCATACATCCATCCTTCATCCATCCACCCTTTCATCCATACATCAATCCACCAACCCTTTCATCCATCCATTCATCCCCCCACCTTTTCACACATCAATCCATGCATCATTCATCCATGCAACCTTTTATCCATCCATCCATCCATCCATCCTTCATCCGTCCACCTTTTTATCCTTCCACCCTTTCATCCATCCGTCCATCCTTCATCCGTCCACCCTTGCATCCATCTATCCTTCACCCATCCACCCTTCACCCATCCACCCTTTCATCCTTACATCCATACATCCATCATCCATCCACCCTTTCATCCTTACATCCATACATCCATCCTTTACCCATCCACCCTTCCGTCCATCCACCCATCAATCATCCACCCACATTTTCACACATCCATCCATCATTCATCCATGCAACCTTTTATCCATCCACCCTTTCATCCTCCCATCCATACATCTATCCATCATCCATCCACCCTTTCATCCATCCACCCACCCTTTCATCCATCCATCCACCCATCATTCATCCCCCCCACCTTTTCACACATCCATCCATGCATCATTCATCTATGCAACCTTTTATCCATCCATACATCCATCCTTCATCCATTGACCCTTTCATCCATCCATCCATCCACCCATCATTCATCCCCCCACCTTTTCACACATCCATCCATGCATCATTCATCCATGCAACCTGTTATCCATCCATACATCCATCCTTCATTCCATTCACCCTTTCATTCTTCCATCCATCCATCCTTTATCCGTCCACCCTTTCATCCATCCATCATCCCCCCACCTTTTCACACATCCATCATTCATCCATGCAACCTTTTATCCATCCATACATCCATCCACCCTTCCACCCTTTCATCCTTCCATCCATTCATCCTTCATCCGTCCATTCTTTCATCCTTACATCCATACATCTATCCTTCATCCATCTATCCTTCATCCATCTATCCTTCACCCATCCACCCTTTCATCCTTTTATCCTTCACCCATCCACCCTTTCATCCTTTTATCCTTCATCCATCCACCCTTTCATCCATCCATTCACCCATCATTCATCCACCCATCTTTTCACACATACATACATCCATCATTCATCCATGCAACCTTTTATCCATCCATCCTTCATCCATCTACCCTTTCATCCTTCCATCCATCTATCCTTTCATCCATCCATCCACCCTTTCATCCATCCATTCATCATTCATCCACCCACCTTTTCACACATCCATCCATCCTTCATCCTTCCATCCACCCATCATTCATCCACCCACCTTTTCTGTGCCTCTCTCATGGAGGGGTCAGTATCTCTCTGAGTCTTCTTCCTTCTTTCCCAATCATGGGAGGGCATCTCTGTGCCTCCTTGCTGGGGGCGGGGGACGTGTCACGGGACCCACAGCTCCAGGCGCGCAATATCTATTGACCTCAAAGGGCTACACTACAGCCTGCTCCCCCAGCCCCCCTCCGCCCCCCCCACTTCCCCTCCTCCCCCAGCTCAAAACGGCTTCAGGGACACACACACACACAGCCACACCCGAGTACTTGACAGGTCTTTAAAAGACCTTTTACTTGTTAATGAGGCTTTGATGTTTTTCACACCTCGGTGTGAATTAGGCCTCCACTGTGAGCACCCTCGATCAGCCCAAGCCAGGAACTGCACTCTGACAGAATCTGCGACCCCCTTCCAAGGACTCCACGACCCCCCTGGGGGTCGCGCCCCACAGATTGAAGACCTCTGGTCTAATGTAACGGAGAAATAGGCACATGGCCTCTGCTTATCTCCGAATTGCTGTGTCAAAACTGACAACGCACAACCTTCTCTCTTCTGAACGTACAATGTAAAGGACTTACTATAGTCTGGAGTACCCAACACTGGAGCAGAACACAGAGCAGTACGGAAGTCAACAAAACCTTTCTGACATTCATCCGTCCAAGGGAGCGGATGGTGCGTATCTTTCAACGTTAGTGCCACCAATGGTTTCACCAAAAGTGAAAAATTGGGAATCCATTGTCTACAGTAGGAAGTGATACCCAAAAAGGCACAGACTTCTCTCTGTGTGGTAGGTACTGACATCTGTGAAATAGCTTGAATACGTTCTGGGGTCAATCGCCTTCCCTACTTCGACAAGAGATGACCTAAATAGGTCACTTCTTGGCGGGCATATTGCAGCTTAGAGGGTGACACTGTATGATTTAAGGCAGACAAATGATGCAACAACGCAACAGTCACACTCTTGCACACGTCTTCCGTATCAGCAGCCACCAGTAAATCATCCACATACTGAATAAGCGTAGCACCTGGAGGCAAAGGAAAAGCATCAAGTTGAGACTTAAGAGCTTTACTATAAATAGAGGGACTCTCACAATAGCCTTGAGGAGCTCTTTTAAAGCGGAAACTTCAACTACCCAAAGAGAAACCAAAGATATCCCTACTTTCTTCAGCAATAGGAATGCTAAAGAAAGCATTTTTCAAATCAATCACTGAAAACCAAGCTGCCGAAGCAGGAATCATTGTTAACAAAGCTGTAATGTCCGGAACAACAGGGAACTGTGGCACCACTATTTTATTGACTTCTCTCAAGTCAATAACAAATCGATAGACAGGAGGCTGTGAAGGATCCGTTCTCTTAAGGTTTGGAAGATCAGGACTATCACAAACATTGCCTCTCGTTTCTTCAACCACACTTTCTGAATAAAATCATCAACAATAGCCAATAGTGCTTTTTCTCCATCACTAGAAATGCGATATTGGGGAATGCGTGGCATTCTAACATTATCTTTAACTGTGCCAACGTACCGTGGGATCGCAAGACGACCCACGTCTTTTGGGCCCGTGGCCCAAAGACTTTCAGGGAGAGAAAGCAACTCGGGTGGAATCTGGTCTCGGGACAAACACATAGAAGACATCAATTTCATTCCCGCCGTAAGATGCACACCCGAAGGGGAACAATACAATGTTGAATGTAGTCTTTTCAACAAATCCAGGCCCAGCAAATTCTCACCACAACCAGTTGTTAGGATAAGTGAAGCTTCCAAATACTAAGGACCAATCGAGACAGGCAAGGGGCAAGAAACCGGATTACGGACTGGGGCGCCAGAAAATCCCACAGATGTATTTATTAAGCCAGACATAGGTGCCCCAGGGAGTTTAGAATGAATGATAGAACTTCTCATAGCACCAGTACCCAAAAGAAACGCTTCTGAAACACCCATGGTATTGACAGTGACATACGGCCCATTTTGATCTACTGGAATCGACACAACTCCCTTACTTTGTCCATGGCTGTCCTATTCAATCTGAAAATCGGCAGCCCTATCTTCAACGTGATAATCATCATTGTAATATTGTGTGGACGGAACTGCCTGTTGGTCAAAGTAATTCGGAGTAGATGAAGGAAAAGAACCTTGCTCCTGAGAGGACACACCTCGTCCTCTACCTCTAGATCCTGCTTGAAAATTACCACGACTTCAGGGAGCAGACATCCCATTATTACGCTGTAATAAAACCGGGCAACTATTCTTGAAATGTCCTTCTTCCCTACAATATGCACATTGATTAGGACCCAATGAAGGTCGCGGCGTAAAATACTTGGGCTTCTGCAACAATCTCTGAAACTGTGGAGGCTGCTGAAACTGGGAAGATTGCTGATGCTGATTTGAGCGAGGCGGATACGCCTGCTGTAAAAGAACCTTTGGTTTTAAATCTCTGTTCTTCTTCTCTTGTTTCTCCTTCTCCTCCTTATCTCTATTCTCATAATACTGTGCAGTAGGCAATATTTTAGCAGGGGAAGAGACAGCCCATGCACTTTCAGAACTCTTTAATTTTTTCGATAACTCGGGGAGCAAATTATATACAAACTTGTCCACAAACAATCGCTGACTACCCTCTACACTCAAATCCTGACCACTGTGGTCAATAAATGTTTCTTCAAAGCGAGTGAAGAAATCCAAGACGCTTTCGTCTTTCTTTTGCTTGCATGCGGCCAGCTTATCCCAATTTACTCGTACCGCAGGCATCATAGTCTTCATCAATTCAATTATTCTACCTGGAAGAGCCATAATCAAATCTTCGGGTTTAGCACCACCCCCCTGATTCGGATCCGCAGCTCTGATAGCAGCCCAATCACCACCTAATTCAGCCACATGATTTTCCTTACGAATCTGTGCCCATATGGCTTGCGGTACAACATTTCCAAATAACATATCAATGTCGGCCAAATTCATAATACAGGCGTCAACTGTTTGGGACAATTCATTGCAATATCCAGCAGGATTTTTACGGGGGTCCGGAAGAGTTTGTTTAAGTGTCAATACTTCAGACATTTTATAGGGTTCGTGGACACATATACGCTGGAAATGATTAGGGACTTGAGGTGGACCAATCACCTCTTCTCTCCATACGGGAGGAACTTCACGCATCGGATAATTCTTACTGCCTTGTTTATTGGCAGAATCAACTTCAGAAAAGGACAGGGACAAGAACATTGTTCGAAACGCAATGAGTCTACTCAGTGGCGTCACTAGGGGGGTGCGGGGGGTGCGGACCGCACCGGGTGTCACCCCATTATGGGGGTGACACCAATCTGATTACGCTGGCTGGCAGGCTCGCTCTCACGCTCTGCACTGCACAGTGCAGCCTCGGCCTCACAGTGGGTGCCAGCTAGGGCCATTTAGCGCTACCAATGACGGACTGACGGCCCTGGGACAGCCCCCGCGCCGCGCTGTGCTCCTCTGACGCACCACGTCTGTGGGAGGAGACTCGGCAGCGCAGGGGAGTGCGTCCGATGCCGACGGTGTCGGCTGCTACAATAAGAATTTATGGTTGGCATGGGCGGGCCCTCTAACGTGGCTGGCACGGGCGGGCCCAACGTTAGAGGGCCCTCTAATGGTGCCACGGCCAGTGGTGTATAACTCAGGGATAGCCCAAGCGGAGGTGAGGAGCTCAGCATTTCTGATCCCCGGAGGGTGTCTGGCTGGAGCCTGGAGTGGGAGGAGGCGCGGCTGACTCCGGAGCGTAGGACGCACAGTTCGATCCCGGCGCCGGCTGCAGATCAGCTCTGCAGCTCTGCATCATTTGACTCTGTGTAATAGCTCATTTAATCCCCCCGACGGCCCCAGCGCCTTGAAACCCTTATGGTTCGCGCTTTTAATAATTCTTCAGCGACAGTCTGTGTTCCTCCAGCGACTGTCTCTGATGTCCTGTGGGGTGAAGCAGTGCTGCCCCCGAGGGTGTCGTATTTTAGGGGTACCCAATGTGCCAGGGCTGCCAAGCACACAGGTGTATGCTCAAGTGACAACGTGCTGCTCAGTGCAGTGGCGTCACTAGGGTGCCAGCTCTGTAATAAACCAAAGGAGACTCTGGCACACCTGCCGTGCACCTGCACAAGCTTGCTTAACGAGCGCAGACTGCGGCCACAAAACGTTTTCCCCCAGTTCGGCATCCGTACATGTAGTCATGCTATCATCGTTTGCTTGCTGGGAGCCCACCTGCAAGCAGTGACTCGCCTCATTAAATATATATCACACAAAGAGGTAGCTAGCGAGGATACCAACTCCCTCGACCCTTTGACTTTTTGGTATGCCACAGGGACTACTAAAGAAAGAACTGCTTTTCTCACAAGAAAAAGAGTAGAAGTGCGTTTAAACCCGCTATCTTGTCATCCTCTTTCTAAAACCGACTTGTGCAAGTAATCTTCTTTTATGTGCTTGACAAAGGATTTGAATCCACTGCTTCTTTTTTTTCACGACTGGTTGTGTTTTGCGAAATGGTTTTAATTAACCGAAATGAACTAATCACGTATGAACTAAATTGCTTACAAGTTTGAATCCCGGCCTCGGCACAAGAGTCAAAATCGTGTGACAGGGCAAATCCCTGCACCTAAATATGTGTAAAATGCACTCGTGTACGCGTGGGGCGCACAGTTCGATCCCGGCGCCGGCTGCAGATCAGCTCTGCAGCTCTGCATCATTTGACTCTGTGCAATAGCTCATTTAATCCCCCCGACGGCCCCAGCGCCTTGAAACCCTTATGGTTTGCGCTTTTAATAATTCTTCAGCGACAGTCTGTGTTCCTCCAGCGACTGTCTCTGATGTCCTGTGGGGTGAAGCAGTGCTGCCCCTGAGGGTGTCGTATTTTGGGGGTACCCAATGTGCCAGGGCTGCCAAGCACACAGGTGTATGCTCAAGTGACAACGTGCTGCTCAGTGTGCTGGGGGCTGTGGACAGGAGGGCTGCCAGTATGCCTGGAATGCTGCTGAGTGTGAGAGGATTGATGACCTTTACCATGTTGGTACTGACCCGTGTTTTCAGGGTACGCAGGTCTCTCAGCATGGACAGAGGGCAGTAACTTAGACATAGGCCCCGCACCAGTGCTTTGGAGGAGACTGGTACGATCACAGGCATAGAATGGGCCAAGCTTGGTACGTAGCGGCTGAGGAGAGGGGTATCTGTGTAGCGGTGAAAGAGCGGGCCAGGGGGGACAAAGCTTTGAATTGAGTGGGCCGGGCCATCTCAGGCCCTGAGATCACTGTGAACACGCCAAGCAGCACCACCAGCCCTGAGCTTGTCAACTGGCCTGGCCCCCATAGTGGCTGGTCTGAAACTGCAGGCATTTGCACTCCTTGGGGCACATCAAGAATCCGGGTCCCGAATCAGAATAAGAGAGCTCGTGGATAGTGATACCTTACGGCTTGGCGCCACAGGCCTACTTTGATGCAAGCGTCTCTAGGGGAGGCTCTCTGACGAGGTAAGAGAGCCCTTGGAGTTGGAGTTTGTGCCTCTGGACTCTCCCGGTAGCCCGAAAAACCTAGCAGAAGGAGAGGGGGAGGAGGAGACTTCCCTTTGCAGCACCTGGAGCACGACGGCCGGACCGGCCTGCAGCCCCCCAAGGGGCAGGAGAGTGGAGGAAGGTACAGCAGCGTCAGCTACCGCATTGTGCGAAGAGACAGGAATCCCTAAGATGACGGCGTGGCTGAGGTGAGCGAGAAATATCATTTACAAATATGAATGCAGTTAGAAATTTCCCAGTGCAGTGGCACACATCAGATCGTAATCACATTACTCCTAGACACTCCCCAGCAAGGCCGGCCCAAGAAGACAGTCACAGTGTGGCTGGGTTTGGGAGGCACCCTAAGCTTCACCTGTCACTTTAATAGGTTTAAGCTTTTTTTTAATTCCCAAAATAGCCCTGGTACCATATCACACCAGTGCCCCGGGGCAGAACGGGTGTTCGAGCTCCCAGCAGCATTGCGTATTATAGACACCGGTGCGTAATCATGATTGCAGTAGTGCTAATGTTGTGCCTCTTAGATCACTTCAGCAAGCAAAACCCCCCACCATACTCTGTTCTTCCCCATGCTATCCCACGACAAAGCGTTGGTGCTGCCTTTGAAAGTAGTCCAACCCCCCTCATATCCAGGATGGTAACAGGCCTGCCAGAGATGCAGTTAGTTACAGACTCATGGATATGTAGGTGATCACCGATTCGGCAAGGCAATCCTGTCCTGGAACGTCCACTGCCACCTCTCTGGGTAGATTTACTTCCACGGAGTAGTACACCATCCGGTGTAATACTATGTGTGAGTAAACTGATTTGCACTTGTAAATTCACATTTTAAGACTCTCAAAAGTGAATCGGAACCTATGATACGTTGAACTTATAATCAAGTCATGAGTCCATTTTGGCTTCATTTTTGTCTCAAGCAGGACGGGCAATGTAACAAATATATTTCGCTCCAGCCATTACAGCATAAACAGTTTTCAAAGGGGAAAATGAAGGAAAACTATTTTTTATTACAAAATAAATAGAATGCACATTTTCCTTTCAATTAATTTCTTTCTGCAGAAGAGTTTTTGGAAAAAACTACCCATATATCTAGGAGCTACCCAATAGATTTTGCGGTTTATTTTGCTGCTTAAATTTAAAAAAGTGAATTAATTAAAATTGTATCAAACAGATTTTTCCTTCATTTTAGAGCATTCTGTCATATTAAAAAGTGTATAACATTGTGTTCGCTTAATTTCATAATATACAAACAAGTAACGGACAATACATTTTCTCCTGGTGTAAATCCTATTTGCTCTATTTCCAAATTCGCAAAAAGTACCTAAATTGGTGCACAATACATTTTCTCCACTTTGAGCTCCACTGTGACGCTTAACGTAATTTGGAAATGTTTAGGAGCATTAATGTTGGACTGAATAGGGTTAGGAAAGAGAAAAAATAGATTTCTCAAAAAAGTGTTGCACTGTTGGTCGAAATAACTAAGTCGCAGTTGGGTGGGCTTCTCAGTGTGTGATGTGCTTGAAGAGATGCTTCAGAATATACAAACCATTGGAATTATAAAGTCTGTGTTTCTATAAGGTACAGTGAACCTCAAAATGGGAAGTTTGGGATAAGAAATTGACAACCACAGTTTGGGGCCTGCCAATAATACTTCATTTTCCTTTATAAATGGCAGGGCATTTGATGCTAATATTGGAGCATCCTCTTGAGTGACCAATTTTTCTCATTTATATTAGTCCTTATATTTCCCCATCTGAAAACCTGGAAGCTATTAAATATTGACTGAATAACAAACCTAGTGGCCCTGATGGCACCTCCAGTGCTATAAAAAAGGAGAGCTTTACGTGTCAAGGAGCGATCTAATCATGATTTATTTCAGAGCTGTGTTCGCTACATTTTTTATGTGCATTGCTGTGTCTGTCTACTGTCTGGTAAGACGTGACTGCCCCCGAGGCCAGGTCCGCCCGAGGACAGTCAGAGCCAGAATTCTCTTAACTTTATACCCGGGCCCAGTGTACTCTGCCCACCCGTGGTTATGTTTTAGACCCGGGGAATATCACAGGAAAGACATTGTCTACACCTCAGAATCTGCCCAATGGAAAATTGCGCGCCCCGGGGAAGCTCCCTCGGTCCTCATTGCAGTCAGCCCAGTGCCCTACGGCTACTGACAGGGAAACAGACTAGGGGAAGCCATCTCAGCGTTTATAACCTCATCCGCTCGTGGGTTGGTTAATATGAGATACCATGGAACGTCTCGGACCGAGGCGGCATGATGGGCAAGGAACTCGAAGTCCCTGCAGACTGCACTGCTACACCCACATCCAAACGTCTGAAGGGTTACCACCAGTACAAAGGAAGCCCTTAAATGAATACCAAAAATCCACTTCAACTCATCAGTCCCCAGAAAACCCTCTCTTCCCCCTACCCTGACCCTCGCTACCCCCAATCTCTATGGCCTTTGTAATATCAAATATAGGAAATAAATTTACAAATGTTACTAAGGATTCTGTGTGGTCCCTTTATTTCCCATCTGTGTCCACTGGCGGACTCAGAGCTGAGGAGATCCATGTGGTAAGTCGTGAGGGGGTGACACCATGAGTTACCCGCACCGGGTGACACCAACCCTAGTGACGCCACTGAGTCTACTCACTACCTCTTCAACTCGGGGTCCTACAATAAAACCTCTATCAAAATCAGCTTGTAATTTCAATAGTTCTGAAGGAACTGTGTCTGACTCCATACCTTCCCAACCTCTAATAAGAGTTTGACACATAACATTAAAAACATATATCTGCGTGGGCTCTACCCATTGATGGAAACAACTCATAATGTCTTCGGTACTATATTCTCGTCCAGGCTCAATCCATTTACGAGCGAGGGAACCCAAAACTACTTTCTCGTCCGTAAGATGAAGTTGACAACGAGATTGTCGTTTAGAGAAGGCTGGAGACAGATTAAAAGACCCAAGAAGAGGAGAGAAGAAACTCGAAACAGCGTCTGCTATCCTCCTCTGTGAAGTAGGAGAATCCGTCAAGAGAATAGGAGGCATTACAGATTTAGAAGGCAACGGAGACTGAAACGTAGCTGACTGAGCAGTAAGAGCGGGAGAAGGTGGGGGCTGAATTACAGACTGTGAGGATGGAGCAGAAGCAGGCAAAGAAGCATTTTTAGGCTGAGCTTGTTGCTGAACAATCGGAAATTGAGCAACCACTTGTTGAGCAACGGGAGGGGGTAACGGAGTCGGGTTAGCATTTTGGACATAAGGCGGAGGGGAATTTAATAAACAAGACATTAAGGCATTTTCTTCTAATTCCTTATTTTTATCTGAAGAGGAAGTAGGCAGCATCGGATAGCATCTATCTATCGCCATACGATGTTGTCTCTCTAGTACCTCCTTCGCACCATCTACTTCGTTATCCTTAAACTGTTGGGCAGCCTGTAAAATCGACATGTCTTGTGCTTTCTTATCCTTCTTTGCTTGTTTTATTTCTTTCTGTTTGGCTTCTTTACACCAAAGGCGAAAGGAGTCAAACATGGCCGGCGAGCTTTTCTTTTAAACAAAATTGTTTCCAAATTATCTAGTATAGCGGGGTCAAAGCTACCATTCTGGGGCCATCTTAAAACTCCACTATTTTTCGTATATCGGACCCATGTCTCGTTATAGGTAATGGGACCAATACCGTGTTTCGAATAGAGCTCATAAGTGGGAGTTCCAACTGGAGGGATCGGACATGATTCCTGCAACTGGGAATCCCTCGTGCAACCTAAACAACAAAATCTCTTAAACTTACTCAGCCCAGGCATCGTCACTTCTCTAGACTGATTACAAACAACAAGGGGTATAGATCAGTGGAACAGTACAATCGTACTTACCCCTTGGCTTCAGCTATTGCAATACCTTAATAAACCTAGAAACAAAACAAAACAACGGTCTGTGGGAGCGACCCACCAAATACTTAACTAAGGATTGTTCTACACCAGCGAAGGTCCGTCTATTGTCTCGCTTTACCAAACATCATCAGAAGGGTCCAAGGCAGGGCAACAGTCAGGGCAGCAGTCGTCAGCAGCCGTCGGAGAGGAGTAGCCGCGCTGTCAAAGACCTTCGGTCCACTTCCGACATACAGGGTCGATCACGTGGTGCGCTTCCTCCGGAATTTTCTTGCGGGGCTCCTCACGACCCTCGGGCTCAACCGCTACCGCTGAAGTCGTCCCACGTTGGGCGCCAGTTGGAGAACCACAGCCTTAAGGCCCGGCGGTGCAGGGTACGCCTAAAATCCCCAGGATTCACCTGCCTTGTCAAATACAGAGACACGGACACTTCGTCTGGCGTAGAAGATGATATTTAATAGCTGCAGCTAGTACAGTGGTCTTAGAAGTCGTCAGTACAACGAGGTTCAAAAGAGACTGCCACTTAACTCCTTGGCGCACAGGTTTATATACGATACAATACACTGCAAAATGTAAACACACAAGACCATGAGCTATAGGCAAACGTTATAGACAATGTTTTAAGACTAAGGCAACTCAAATTCCCGGTTCCGTTTGTCACTCGACCCCTTAAGTAAATTACAAATGAATCCACACAATTCAATTTACAAGCAGAGAAAACACAGCTGCGTGTCATAGAAGGACAGTTGTGAAACAGGAGAATGCATGAGACATGTAGCAAAGGACAGCAGATAAGATAACCTAAAGGAAACAATGGTGTGAACCAACATGTAGTCCGGACAGGGATTAATCAGCTCAGACAGGAATTAGTGTACTCGGCCTGACCCTGACACTCGTTAGTAAACATAAGCAAAGAAGCCACCTGACACGCAAAGGCAGAAACAACAAAAACATCACGTGCGCCGAGCTGCCTGAGTGAGGGCAACATAAAATGGTGACGATCACAAAATGGAGGCTAAGCACGAACGAATTCGTAATTTTCAGAACCTCAGAAGCATGTGCCCCTTAATGAATATCTGAGGAGATCCCTGACTCGACTCTCCCTAACTTCAGCATCAGGTTTCCATGCTCAAGCCACAGGTACACAGACAATACCTATCTTCACCCTATGCCATGCTAAAGCAAGGGAATGCATAATGAACCACACTTTGTGTAAAAATTAATAATGTGACCTTAAACTTTAAGGATGAAAATCATAAAACATCCAGCCGGCACTCGCTCCACATTCTGTGATTCATGGCAAATCACTTAGGTCCTGATTTAGAGTTTGGTGGACAGGGTATTCTGCCAAAATGATGAGGGGTATCCTGTTCGCTCTGTATTGAATATAATGCTCTTGTAATTAGGCCGACCGGATGTTCAATCATTATTGTGACAGAGGGAGCAACCTGTCTGCCAAATCATAAATCAGGCCATAATCTCCTGTGCCTAATAAAAATAATCAATAGATTGATCTGACCCTGTGTATTGAAATCTGATGATCAAGGTCATAGATTGATCTGACCCTGTGTATTGAAATCTGATGATCAAAGTGCTCCAATGCCCTTGGGTCAGGTTTGTGCTAAATAAAACTGCAATAGATAAAACAAAAACACAGAAAAAATCACTAGTTGTGGGTTCCAGAGCAGCATGCTGATCATCATCAAGTGCTTCAGTGCCTTCTCAGGGCTAGTAAGTACTATGTAGGTAAGATTACAATACAATACAATATATATAAACCCTGACCTACACTAATAACAATGCAATAGCACTCAGTGGTCATTTGCAGTTCATACAAGATGCATAATAATTTCCTTATACTTTTGGACACTCTTACACTCACATATGACAAAACATTTGCTGCTGCAGAGTGTAATGTAACAGAAGCCATGAAGTCAATCTAACAGGTGATGCACCTTGGGTGGATTGGCTGGTCCTGGTCTTCTCTGGGTTCTCAGAGCACTTTTGGGCCAAAATTTGTCTAAGTACTATGTTTTGGTTTTTGGCCAGCTGTGCAACTTTAGCACGACAATCAAGGGGCAAGGACTGGAGGGACACCTCTTGGGCATTCAGGACTAACTCAGACTGGGCCCAGGTGTGGGATCAAGATTGTGGAAACCTTTTTGTCACTGTGGCTCTGAACTGGAGGCCAGCGAACACGGCCTTTGAGTCACTTCTGGTAGTCCTGGCTGCAGGTGATGATGCAAGCCTTAACAGCAGGTCTGGCTCCTAAGGATTCAAGGCAACCTCCAGGCTACACAGCAGTCCTTCTCGGTACAGCAGCAGTCTAGCAAGTGCAGAGCATGTCACACCAGCAGGCAGTCCTCTGTGAGTCCCTTTGTAGGTCTAGAAGTGTATTGAAGAGTTGGTGTCATTGGTCCCTTTTTTATACCCTTGTGCCCTGGTTCTCTGCAGGTGGAGAACAATTCTAGACAGTGCCTTTAAAATGTATGGACATTCCTGCCTTCCCTTCCCAGGCTTCAAACTGGCGCAGTACCAATATGGGCCCTTTCTCTGGAGGTAGAGCACAGGCTATTCATTTATAAGTGGGTCTGTGCTCAGCTTGCCATCCTGTCAGCAGATGGCCCATCCAGGAACACCTAATCACTTTGTTGGGTGACTGTTCGGGAGGAATTCACAATGTCTAATTGCCAGCTACACCCTGTCATGTGATCTAGAACAGGCTATAGGTACAAAAGGGCTTAGGACAGAAAGATGATTACTTTCTAAATGTGGCATTTTAATCATTGTGATAAAAAACCTGATTTTACAATTAAATAGGGCTCTTCGACACATTTCCAAAGACATCAAACACAATATTACTAAGAGCTTCTCTATTGGAGATTACAGCTTAATAAATGTGATAAGGAATCTCCAATGTTATCCTATATAAAGAGTAGATCTCACATTTGTGAAAAACGAATATAGGAGGTTTTCACTACTGGGAATGTAGAACTTACATGTACATGTATAACCTTTTAATTACACAGCACCCTACTCTATGGACTACCAAGGGGCTTCCAAGGGACTACCTTAGGGGTGATGTAAAGTAATAAAAGGGAAGTTTAAGACTAGACAAGTGGATTTTAATGCCAAGTCAACATAGCAGTTTAGAACTGCATTTGTGCTGCAATGGCAGACCTGAGGCATCATTTAAGGATCTACTTAAGTGGGTGGCACAATAAGTGTTGCAGGCCCACTAGTAGCCTTCATTTCACAGTCCCTGGGCATTAGGTATGCCTGTACATACAGGAAAATCAAATATGGCAATTGGGTATATGCCAATTTGACAATCTTTCAGAGAGAGAGCACATGCAGTTTATTACTGGTTAGCAGTGGTCAAGTGCACAAAGTCCTATGGTCAGCAAACATTTCTTCAGCAAAAAATAGGAGTAGGAAGCCAAAAGGTTTAGGGGTGACCCTTCAGAGAGGGTCAGGTCCGATACGACCCCCTCAAGCCTAAAGCCAAGGTAAATTAATCAATACTTTGATGGACTTCCCTGTTTAAGTAATAGAACATGAATACTGGCCGTCTTCCACAGAGGTCTGTGAAAGTTCTATGCTCTTCTGAATTCAGTTGGATCCCTCTGTCAACACCCTCCTGAGCCACTGAACTGACCCAAGGGGAACTGTGAGGACGCTTTGCTGACCAGAGAGCACTCTGCCGGGGACTTACTTGTTTTGCCTGACATCCAACAGCTCGCGGAACCCGCTCCGCGGGTCCCGCATCGCGCTGTGTGAACCTCTGCAGCCCGGAGATAGGAGGATCAGCTGGGGGAGTTTGCTGTCGGGGCTGCGAGCGGCGAGCGCTCAGGAGGGACTTCAACTCCCAGGAGCGCCTGCCTGCCCGGAGGACCAACACCTGGGCCGCTCTCCCCGACCCCTCCCACCCTTCCACCGACCGTTTTTAAGCAGCATTTCCCTGTGAGCGAGTGGGACGCTTTTCTGACCAGAGAGCACTCTGCCGGGGACTTACTTGTTTTGCCTGACATCCAACAGCTCGCGGAACCCGCTCCGCGGGTCCCGCATCGCGCTGTGTGAACCTCTGCAGCCCGGAGATAGGAGGATCAGCTGGGGGAGTTTGCTGTCGGGGCTGCGAGCGGCGAGCGCTCAGGAGGGACTTCAACTCCCAGGAGCGCCTGCCTGCCCGGAGGACCAACACCTGGGCCGCTCTCCCCGACCCCTCCCACCCTTCCACCGACCGTTTTTAAGCAGCATTTCCCTGTGAGCGAGTGGGACGCTTTTCTGACCAGAGAGCACTCTGCCGGGGACTTACTTGTTTTGCCTGACATCCAACAGCTCGCGGAACCCGCTCCGCGGGTCCCGCATCGCGCTGTGTGAACCTCTGCAGCCCGGAGATAGGAGGATCAGCTGGGGGAGTTTGCTGTCGGGGCTGCGAGCGGCGAGCGCTCAGGAGGGACTTCAACTCCCAGGAGCGCCTGCCTGCCCGGAGGACCAACACCTGGGCCGCTCTCCCCGACCCCTCCCACCCTTCCACCGACCGTTTTTAAGCAGCATTTCCCTGTGAGCGAGTGGGACGCTTTTCTGACCAGAGAGCACTCTGCCGGGGACTTACTTGTTTTGCCTGACATCCAACAGCTCGCGGAACCCGCTCCGCGGGTCCCGCATCGCGCTGTGTGAACCTCTGCAGCCCGGAGATAGGAGGATCAGCTGGGGGAGTTTGCTGTCGGGGCTGCGAGCGGCGAGCGCTCAGGAGGGACTTCAACTCCCAGGAGCGCCTGCCTGCCCGGAGGACCAACACCTGGGCCGCTCTCCCCGACCCCTCCCACCCCTTCCACCTCTTGCTACATCAATCCAATACTACTCCCGCAGCGCGGGAGAGCGCGCGGGAGAAGCCCGGGACAAGGGCGGGACCGTCTGTGGCCGTCCGGGGCCGAAGGAGGCCGGGCAGGGCCACCCATCTAACATTTATTCTTTCCTAAACCGTGTCTTTTATCTGGTTTTAATATTGGGTATTTTTAATCTTGAGGTATATATCATGTATATTCATTAATTGTCTATTGAAACCCGTGAAATCTTAGATTTTTGTAAACTTTCTTTACAAACATGCCCCTAAGGTCGGGTAAAGAAAGACAGGTTCAGGTCTCCACTTCCAATGGCACTTTCACCGGGACTATTGATCAATTCTTTACACGTTCTACTGCCGTTTTGGAAAAGGAGATAGCCTTGGTTGAAAAGCGACTTTCGCTTGACATTATTACGGGTAAACGCTCCTCACTTGGTAAGATCAGTGCGGACGTCCCCCCAGTCCCACTTACATTGCTGACTACAAATAGTAACGATATTAATGCGGAGTCGTTATTGTTAACTGCTTCCGATAACTATTCTGTGGAGGTAGTGGGGACAAACCAAGAAAGTGTCTATAACACTGCACAAGGCAACCAATCGAATGGTGGGACTATTGTTTTAGACCTGGTTAGTGAGAAATCGGGCCTTTCGGACTCGCCCAATCTTAATGTCAGTACTGAACATATGGATTCCACTTTCAGCTCACAACATATATCTCCCCATAACCGTGGGAAACGTAAAAGGGTAGATTCACCTAACATTGATGTACAAACTGAGGGTGCGGAAAATTTTATATCATCTCCCCCGCAGCCACCTAATACTAATCTGATTGTCCATCCTGAGGAATGTAATCCTACAATTAGTATCTCTGAAGAAATCTTCCTGGCCAAGACTGAGTTACTACTTAAATCACTTCTTTTACCACTTTTCGAAAGGACTAGATTGTTAAATGATAAAATGGATGCCTTAGACAAACTGGTTAAAGATAATATAGTGTCATCGAATAAAATCCTTGTTGGCTTAGTACCAAAAGGACTAAATCCCCTTGTCCCTCCCACTAATATGCCTAATACTACGGCCAATAATAATATAGAGACCAATAGTAATCATGGTAATAACAGCAAAAATACCTCCAAAGCGGGGGCATCTATCTCCAAATCAGCACAAAATAAAACAGCACCAGTTCCCAAAAAAGTAACCATGGTGAATTCAACTGGGTTAAAGACTGCTGTAAACTCGCAGAATCAGAGAAACTCAACTCCTACACAGAATAAGGCTCCAAGTCATCACCCCAAATTTATCCCTAGGAAGCAGTGTGTGAATCTCCCTCCGGAATCAGTGCCGTATACTATTATTTTAACTGGTGTGGCTCCCCTTAGTAATGGCACGAGAGAAACACACAAGGATCTTTACAATAAGGTCATATTTTGGCTTAACAAAAACCGTCCGCTTCCCCCTGATTTAAAACCTGAAATCCTTAATGTAAGGAGGGTGGACTGGGTAGGCTATGAGAAAAAAGACCTTGAGGGTGATTGTGTGGTTATTAGTTTTAGAGAACCATGGGTTGCTGATTTAATCGGTAGGGAAGCAAGATTTGGACGAGTTGGAGATGTGCAAACACTATCACTGCATTATTTTTATCCTACCTTATATGCTTCTAGACCTCAATCTCCAATCCACCACAATAGAAGGGATAGATTTAGAGGCAGATTTCAACCTGAAACTCCGATCTACCCAATGTTTTATCCTCGCCTTGCAAATCGGTTTGCACCATTGTCTGGGCTAGAAGGTGTAGATTGACAAAATGCAGAATCTGAATCTTTAGATAGTGAGGTTGTAGTAACCCAGTCCCCAAATAATTTGAAAATCCCTGGAATGGAGATTGCTTTAGGATCTATTAACGTAACACAGAGGGAGGTAGAAAGGGATATACACCCTAACTGTACACCTAGCTCCTTGAATATAGTAGAAACTATGAGTCCAATGGTACCCATGGGAGAGCAACCACCTCATATTTTGAAAGTCTTATCATGGAATGTAGCGGGATTGAGGGGGAAATTGTCAGAGGCTGAGTGGTGTTCCTTTATAGATTTACACGATATAATTGTTCTGCAGGAAAGCTGGTCTATAGAGCCTATTTATCGAGCTGGCTATCTTAACTATTATAAACCAGCCTGCAAAGGACTGAAGGGACGTCCATCGGGTGGCTTGGTCATCTGGATAAAACAATCTTTAGCCTTTGCAATAACAGACCTCCCTACTGTGAGTAATGATGTTCTGGCTTTGAAATTATGTGGTGTAAACAAACAGGTTTTTTTCCTTATTAATATTTATGCAAGAGGGTTACCAGGAGGGAAGCCCGCGAGTGTGATAGCTGAACTGGATTCTGTATTAAACAGTATTAGTAGAGATAAATGTGTTATGGTGGCAGGTGATTTTAATTGTTCTTTTGAACCTTTTCCTAGCCTTGTCGATGGGGGTTATGGGGAGATTGACCAGTTATGGAATATACCTCATCTAACTATTCCACCAGTTAAAAAAGTCACTGAGGCTGCTATGCAGTGGTTAGGTCTGTGCCTTGATTGGAATTTGCGTGCAGCAAATGGTAGGACCAAATCAGATACAATGGGAATGGTCACATTTGATAACTCCCTGCACTCTAGTCGCATCGACTACTTTCTGTTAAGATTAGAATATTGGAAATTATTGGAGGATATGGCGGTGGTCACGAGACCTGAAAGCGACCACAATCCCCTGGTCGTTAAACTATTATCGCAGGAGGGTTTGTTTTTGGATCCTGCAACTAATATCTATACAGCAGAGGCTGGTCTTACGAATGATTGTAGAAGGGTAAGATGGGCCAGGTTACTAGATAACCCCTCTATTATTAATAAAGTTGCCGATGAGGTCAGAACTGCAACAAATCTGATAGAACCTTTACTTGAAGAAGGAATCTCACCCGATCAAATTGGGGTGATTCACGAGTCTCTTTTTAATAAAATTAAATCTTTTTTTATTGAACCGGTTAAAGGAAGGATAATAGTGCAATCCAAGTCTAAGTGGTACGACAAGTCTTGTCGTGCCGCCCATAGCTCTTTGTTATCCGCTATTAAATCTAAAATAGCCAGGGATATAAGGTTGGCTAGGGCAAACTACAGGAAAGTACTTAAAGAGGCAAAAACCAGATGGGATGACCAGCGTTGGTTGGATCTATACCAGGCTAGCACCTCATCCAACCAATTAAAATTCTGGGAGGTTGTTAAATGGGGTGGGACGGGTGATATGCATGTTCCTGTTAATTATGTTCCAGCTGAGCAATGGGTCAAACATTTTGAGGCACAGTTTAGTGTCGCGGAACGGATCTCCCTTAATAATAGGGAAGATGCCAGCGTACAGTTTTCTGTGCCATCTCATGATCACATTGTTTTTACCAAATCAGAAGCTATCACCGCCCTTAATCAAGTGCTGAACGGTAAAGCCCCAGGTATGGACTGTATTCCTGCGGACCTTTTTAAGTATGATCAATTGTATTGGGTCCCGTATATAACTCTTCTGGCAAATGCAATAGCTAGAGGGACTGAGATTCCCATCTCATGGAAAGGGGCAGAGATCCTGCCCGTGTATAAAAAAGGGGACAGAACAGATGCAGGGAACTATAGACCCATCAGTCTTATAGATGCCCTTCAAAAGGTTGTTGCTCGAATGTTGTTAGGGAAAATTCACATTTGGATGTCTGAAGCTGACATTCTGTCTCCTATGCAGGCGGGTTTTAGGGAATATACTAGCACTGTTGACCAGATATTAAGATTTGTTATGATTTTCTGGAAAACTGTATTCCTGAGAGGTGGCACGATATATGCTGCATTTGTGGACCTCAAATCAGCATTTGATTTGGTCCCAAGAGCAAAGATGTGGTCAGCCCTGAGAAGGATGGGTGTGCCTGCCGCACTCCTTGATCTCACAATCAGGATGCATGAGGGAAACTTTGCCAGGGTTAGATGGGGGCGGCAGGGTCAGGTCACAGACACCTTCCCCGTGACACGTGGAGTGAGGCAGGGCTGTGTCCTGGCTCCTACCCTGTTTATACTCTTTATTAACCAGGTGGTGAAGTTTCTCACAGACACTCCGACTGACGCCCCTTCCTTAGGTGGGACTAAATTTCCTCTTCTAATATTTGCTGACGACACACTTATACTGGCTAAAACTCAGAAGGGCCTGCAAGTGGCTATAAATAAATTTGTGGACTTCTGCAATGAGAATGACCTGGAAATTAACATCAATAAAACTAAGTTCATGGTCTTGACAAAAAATAAACCGAAGAGGGGGTATGTTACCATGAATGGATCTAGTTTGGAGCAGGTTGAAGCTATGACATACCTTGGGGTTTCAATAGACTACAGATTAAGATGGAAAGAACAAGTGGCTGCGCTTAGTTTGAAATTTGCTCGTCTGTCCGGGTGTTTAGTGAAGGAGCAGCGATGCTCGCTCACTAAAAGAGTTTTACCGGCTCTTAAAATCTATAGCGCCAAAATTAGCTCAGCTATTTTATATGGGGCTGATATTTGGGGCTATGTGGACCTGTCTGTCTTAGATAGGATTCAGAGCAAATTCCTTCGTAACCTTGTTAGCCTGCCCCCTTCAACACCAGTCCTACCATTATTAATGGATATGGGCTTGTATTCCATCAAACTCCAAGCCCTCTACAGGATGGTAGCTCTGTGGAGGCGCATATGGTCTACCCCAGAACTTGCCATGTTTGCCCGAGAAATACATGATGTGAGAATGCAGCAGGGGGCCGGTGACATACCGTGGTTTAAGCAAATTAAGACCACTTTGATCAAAATGGGTCTTCCTTTGCTCTGGTCTGAGCCGGGTTCTAATACTTTCCCTACAAAAAAAGACTTCAAGCTACTTTTCTGGTCAACGGTAAAAGCAGAACATGTTGTTTTAACGGAGAAACAGAACTTGACGGGTCAGTTTTTGCTTCATAAAATAGTCCCTCACATAGAGAACTACTGGGATGTTATTCCTAAAACATTAGATAGAAAATTATACCATCAGTTTCGTGTAGGAACACTCCCTTTGAGGGCTTTTACTAATGGTTGGCAGAAGACAGAATCATCCCTTTGCCCCTGTTGTTATGTTTGCAGAGAAACATTGGGTCACTTTTTATTTGTATGTGCAGCTTACAGTGAACCTCGATGTAAATGGTTGAAACCAGTATGTTCCAGACTTAACACCCGAGTAAGTAGCGAAGCTTTGCACATTCTGAGAACAAATACTGCTGAATGGCTATCCATTGGAATGGCTAAATTTCTTGGATGGGCTTGGCTAATCAGGATTAAGTCAGTTCGAAATTTATCGTCTTGAATAATTTTGAATAGTATGCTTCTGTAATATACTATGGTCTGTCCAGAATTGATGTCCAGTTTTCTTTCATATATAAATGTATACTTGTAAGCTCTTCCTTGTATATTTTTAGTAATTCTTTAAATATTTTGACGTCTATTAATGTATGTTTATTTGGGTATTTTAATCTAAATAATTACTGTTATTCTGTATTTTCTTGTTAGTATTGCTTTGACATTTTTAGATTCTGTTAATTTAATTTGTATTGATTGTTTTGTATGTGTGTCTTTTATGAATAACAATTCGCAATAAAGACGTTAAAAACTGAAACTGGAACTGTGAGGATTTGGGTGTGCTATATAATATGTTTAGGGGGCCTTATTGGGGAATACAGTTACATCTTGGGTCCAGTCAGACCTATTTGTATCACCTTCGCTCAACCCTGGGTAGCTGTGGTTTCGAGCAGCAAGGCTTGACAAATGAACCTGACTGGACTCTAGGCATTTTTTGCGTGTGTATTCAATGACATGGTACCCACAGACATATAATACAATGTACCCAGGTCCCAAAACTTTAAATCTGTTCAAAACATAGATTAGAATCACAGTTCATGTGTAAATAACTGATCCTCCTATAGAACTTAATCTAAAATCCCCATCCCTGTGAGAGATCCACTGAGGGAGATGGCCAAGTCGACATCAAGAAAAAGATTAACAGGTTGTCAAGTTCTGAAATTCCTGAGAAACCTGTTTTTCAGAAGAAAAAGTCATACGTTGCAAAAAGTTTTCTTCTTCAAAGGTAAGCAGGGTAATACATGCGGCTGCTCTGCCTAATCCAGGAGGGCCCCAGTCTAACTGACAGGAGAAAGATGAATATTAAGATTTTGTGGAAATAGATGTGGACAATGAAAGTGAAGTCCCCTCAATACGATCAAGTATCAACTTCCTGCCTGGAAGTGAAAGAAACTCTTCCTCAGTGCGGAGACCTCAGAACCTAAAAGCCCAGCTTACCCTCTTAGAGACCCAGAAGTTAGACACAGGCCACAGTCAGTTATGAAACACCCCAAAAACCCTGGCATACTCCAGCCAAAGGTGAAACGAAAAGCAAGGGCTGAAACGTAATTACTGTCCAAACAGTGGAGAACTTCCACAATGTAAGTAACAGAAGACGAAGTGCCAAAAGCCAAGGGCAGCAAAGGAAGCAAGAAGTAAGGCTGGAGGGCAGTAGCACAGGACATGAGGTAAGGTTGGTACTCACAATATAACCAGTAGTAAAGTTGAGATTAACAGCTGGCACTGGAGAACATGTTGGGGGTTATGGTGAACTGCCCCTACACGGTGGATCGTCTCCAATGTTATAAAAGAAGACGAAACGTAAGTAGTAGAAGGAGTCTTCTATATTCATACCTTTCACCATCACAGATTCCAGTTAGTTGTGGAATGTTCACAACAATGACTAGGCACATACCAAGAGGGGCAGGGAAGTGGAGTGGCGCAATGTACCATATTAAGATTTTAACTAGAGAGGAAGCAGGCTGTGTAAGAAAAAAGTTAGCCCTATCGGAGAGAAGTCTCAAACTTGGGGTGAAACACTAAGAACATGGTGGCAGCAACAGAGAAGCAGATACTAGGATACTAGGTTACACAAGAATATTGTTCCAAAATGCACAGAGAGGGATGACATATAGAAGTGACTGGCATGCTGTGAGAGAGCTCTTAGGGTGAAATCAGTGGGTGTACTACATTGGGGTCTTTATTGCGGGAGTTCAGTTCAAACAGATAGGCTACTGACACTTAAGGATGAGGTGTCAGAGTCTTACACCTAATTGGGGGAGGCATTCATTGAGCTCTTTGGTCTTACCTCAGAGGAGTATACACAAACGTTTAGGAGCATACAAATTCGGACAAAACAGATATGGGTGTACTTTGTTGATACCTCTTTATAACCACTGGAAGGCTGGATTAAGGGTACCAAGGTAGATGCCTATGAGGGGCTCTACAATTTAGTGGTGAAGGAACACTGTTGGAACGTGGAATATTATCAGTGGTAAATATGCATCTACCACTGTCAATAATGCCACTAACACAATATAAAGCTCAGAATAGGTCTCAGCAAATTATTCCCTGCTCAACCCTTAGTAGTTTGGCTGTGAGCAGGCAAGCTTAACTTCAAAGACAGGTATGTAAAGCATTTCAAAAACACCAATTCAGTAAATAATTAAGACACCACACTCAAGTACTTACCCACACTGCTGAACACCAAAAGTTGGAAAGTGGATTATTAGTAGGGGTAAATATACATCTTCCACTGGCAATAATGCCACTAACGCAATATTGAGCTCAGAATAGGTTTCAGAAAATTATTCTAATGCTCAACCCTTGGTAGCTTGGCTGAAAGCAGGCAGGCAAGCTTAATTGCAAAGACAGTTATGTAAAGCATTACAAAACACCAATTCAGCAAATAATTAAAACACCACGCACAATAGAAATACAATATCAATTTCTAAAAATTGGAAATATTAGTATGTTTAATATCACACCATTTTATAGCACATAGAAACCTATAGAGCCGATTGATACATCTGGTCATGCTACACCTGGACAAATTCAAAGTTTTAGGCTGACTGCGATGGAGCCCTGCATGGCTTCCCCTCAGGGTAGGTCTCGGTCCAAGTTTTACCTTTTGACTTTGAAGCTTGTGTGGAGCTTCTCTTCATGGGGTCCCTCAAATCACTCAGCCTTTCAGGATTTGGTTAGGGTTTACTAGCTTGCCTCGCAAGTAGCTCCTGATCAAACCTATGGAAGTTAGACCCCTAAGCTTTCCAGCAGGATGAACCAGAGATTAAGGCCAGCTTGCTGTTGAAGGTGGGTGGCCTGACTCTCACAGTTGGGCCAGGTCACCTTTCTAAGTTTCTACTTAGAAACTTTCAAGGCGCTTTTTCTCCCTGGGTCCCTTGATGCTCTTCGCCAGGCCGGATTCGAGGAGGGTTCACCAGCTTTGGTTTTGGGCAACTCCTGGTCAAACTCTGGAAGTCGGACCTCTGGAGCTTTTCAGCAGGAGGAACCTTGAGGGCAAACTGGCCCGCAGTTGAGGGCCACAGGCTGGGCTGGCCAGTTCGTGCAGGTCCTGCTATAGAGCTTCTTTTCAAAGTTTCTCAAAAGTTTATCAAACTTCTGGAACTTTTTCCTGAAGTTCCTCTGAGGGCCCCAAAGTGCCCACAACATACTCCAAGGGTCTGGAAGCTCGAAGATGGTACTTGAAAGTTTGGAACTTCAATTCCCACAATCAACTTGGGCAAAACCCTTACACATCCACTGGTAGTACTCCAGGGTGGGGATTCTTGGTGGGGATGGTCCAGGTGAGCTCTGGTAACCTGTAGCTTGCATGGAGCTCTTTTGTCCTTTTTAAGTAGTTTTGATCCAAGGGACTGTAGTTCCAGATTGTGCAGCAGGCATAGTCAGTCAGAGTCTAGGGCCTGGTTGGTGCAAATCAAACTTCTCAGCATAAACCATTCTTCTTACTTTAGTTTCAAGCAGAAGATATGAGAGGCAATGTCCCTCTCAATAAGCTATTCAGTGTTCTCTGGAATCCCACAGGAGGGCGCTGCTGCCCAATGAGGTGCAGGAAAACACCCCAGAGCATAGCCGTTTCCTCCAAAGTGTGGCACAATTATCTTCCAGAAACGGCTATTTCTCCAAAGTTCAATATGGTTGAAGTCTCAGCAGAGAGGCAAGAGCTGGCTAAACCAGCCTCCAGGATGGCTCATCTCCATAGACTACCTCCCCCTGGAATCTGCACATTCCTTCCTTAAGTCTACAATTTGGCTGTATTCACAGGGTAGGTGTGTAAATTAAACTGGTTTAGTTTGCCTGTGTCCTCCTTTTTTTGAAGATCATTGTTTACGACCCCCTTTTCCTTGCTCTGGTATCCTATGCAGCAGAATCCTCTCCTACCAACATGACTCTTTCATCCAAGTGGCTACTTATCACCTCATTAAAGCAGCCTGGATAATCCACTTATCTCTGACCAATCAGGGCAGATCACTGGAAGGCTGAATTTTTGCTCACAGACAAGAATGTCTTATGATTTCTTGTCTGTACTTTTTATGATAACTTCAACAATAGCATATTGTTGGATTTATCAATACCATTCTAGTAAGACCTTAATGATATTTTCTGGGTTTCCTGGCGGGAATTATTAATTAATAACTTTTTGTCATGTTAACCTATGTGACTGGGGATCTGCAATTGGGAAAATGCACTGGGCAATTTTTCCATCACCAGGGGTCATAGAACATCTTTTATAAGGACCCATCTACAGGACCTCCAACCCCTGGAACATCTTGAGGAGACTTGAGGGATTCTGAATAGCTAAATATGTCACAGATCCTCACTCCACAGTGCTCTTAGCACAAAAGTGAATTTTGGGAAGCACTTTACTATTATGTGGGAAGTGAAATTTGCAATTTCACTAAACCCAAGGCATATAAAAGTTATTTTGTAGGGGTCCTCCTTATAAGTACCTGACCCCCCACCACTGGGAAACCTAGAGGAGACCCTGGGGGTACCGAAGAGGCCAACATATTGTAGTTTATTAATGTGTAAGAGCCCCAAACACCAAGTTGAGTTTGGGCAAAATTCACATGTTTAAAGCAGTCCTATAATACAGGGCTGATTTTAAATGGACCTATGGCCTCAGCAGTGCACACATACACATGCAGTAATCTACGCTGGCCTCTAAACTGTCAATCCCTATTATATACCAGGGACCTAACAGTAGTTTTGATTCTGCTGCCCTATTGTGTACTTGAGCCTTATAGGGGATGTCCTGCAAATCAAAGGGGTATCCTAACTCATAGTCTACCTTTGTGTTTGTAGGTGTATTTAATGTGTTCTAAGTGTGTTTTTAACATAGCACGGGCCCTGGGCTTAGTTAGGCAGAGCCCAGAGACAGTCAGAGACAGTTACCACCAGTATCATTCAGCAAAATATGGGGGGTGCCCTGGGCACAAACACATACCTACAAATTGTACCTCAGAAAAGTAATACCACATCTGGTAGACTCTAAGCTGTCGCGATATGGAGAGTTGGAGACGATAGCTGATAAGTTGGTCCGCACTAGGCTGACCAAAAGTCCCATGGTGGTGAACACAAAAAGATTAGATGGGCCCCCCTCCATGGGAAAGATGGGGCCAATATTGAAAGGTCAGCAACGCCCTAAGAGACCCCAAAATATGCCCAATGTGAGGGCCCAGAGCCACATCCCAATCAAAGTCGAGGGGGTATCAGTAAAAGAACTATGACCCAACAAAGGCTGAGGCGTGCTATGACTGGAAGACAGCCAGGTCACAAGAGGGGTTAATAAATGAAAAGGGCAGACAGGAAACTGGAGGCCAGCCTATTCATATGTGTGTCCAGCACACATATGAATAACAGTCTTCCATGTTGGAATACCAGGAAGGATAACTGGTATGGGTGTTAGAGCCTGCAGCTTACAGGGCCCTTCAAGACAAATGAAGTGGACCTTACCTACCTTGGAAAAAGAACACAATATAGAGGTTGTCAGGCCAGGTCAAAGTTAGCATAAAATCTGAGGTTGCCAAGATGCTAGAGTTTTGGGTGATGGACCCTCTAGTAGTCCTTGGGCCATCCCAGTGGTGCTGGTGCCCCAACCAAGCCTAAAGAGGTGAACACGAGAGTTAAGATTCTGTGTGGACTACAGAGGCCTGGACTGATGCCACCTCAAACCAAGAACTGATGAGCTCATGGACCGGTCGGTGGCTGCAAAATATCTGAGTACCTTTGACCTGATTTGAAGTTATTGGAAGGTAGCTCTCAACCAAGGAACCAAGGAAAGGTCTGCTTTTTCAACTCCTGAAGGCCACTTTCAATTCAAGGTGATGTCCTTTGGGTTGGAAAGCACTTGCCACCTTTCAGACATTGGTGAATAGAGTACTGTCAGATTTGAAAGGATTTAGTGATGCATATCTAGATGATAATGCTGTCTTTAGTTCGGCCTGGGAAGATTAACTGGTCTATCTCATGGAAGTGCTTCAAACCTTTCAACAGGCTGGGCTGACTATCAAGGCAAGTGAGTGCCAGATGGAGCAATTCTCTGTGGTGTACCTAGCCCACTAAGTGGTGGAGGCCATGTACAGCCTCTCCAAACCATACTCCAGACAATTCAGGCATCAGAAGTACCTAAGACACAGACCCAAGTCATAGTCTTTCTTGGCTTGACTGGGTAATGTAGGAGATGTGTAAAATGGTGTGGTACCTTTGTGGTACCTTTAACAGAGTTAACCTCCAATAAATAAACAAGGAAGGTAATTTGACTGACCAGTGTCAAAAGGCCTTTGACCCACTTAAGAAAGCCATCTGCTCAGCACTTGTCTTGAAGACACCAGACTTTGGCAAGGTGTTTGTTGTCCAGACTCATGCTTTAGACCATGGGATAGGGGTAGTATTATCACAGCTAAATAACCAGGGTCAACAGTTGGATTTTTTTAGCAGATGGCTCCTCCCCAGAGAGCAGAATTGGAGTGCCAGTGACAGAATGCCTTTGTTGTGGTTTGGTCCCTGAAGAAGCTGAGATCCCACCTGTTTGGGATTCACTTCAAAGTTCAAACTGACCACAGGCCTCTTAGATGGTTGGTGCAGATGAGAGGAGAGAACCCCAAATTGTTGTAGCGGTTTATTTCCCTAGAAGATATGGACTTTACAGTGAAACACAGACCTTGGATTGATCATGCCAATGCAGATAGCCTTTCCAGGCTCTTCCACTTAAACAATGAGAGCTACCAGAATAACGGTTAGTTGCTGATCACCTTTCATATGGAGGGGGGCCATGTAAGGAAATGCTTTTTTTGTGTGCTCAACCCTGCTGGTTTTTCGACTCTGAGAGTGCATTGAAAGCTGCTAACCTGGAATCAGTGCCAGTGTTTTAACCCTGTACAAAATATATGTCAAATTGACTATACCCATTTGTCAGATCCTGACTTATAAGTCCCTAGTATATAGTACAAAGGGTACTCAGGGAATGTGAGACAAAATTTCCCCACAGGGTTGCAGAACGTTTTGTGCCACCCTGACTATGACAATTGACAAAATGTGTCCCATCTACCACTGCAGACTGTAAGTGCAGTGCTTGCACTGCTAGTTTGACTTTACCATTTAAAATCAATGACAAAGCTACCACCATTCCTATGAACCTATATGTAAGACGTCCCTAAGAAAGGGTATGGAGCCCCATGGCAGAGAGCTGTACATAGTTTGGGAAGACATATAAGTTTCATATGTCTTAAGAGCAACACTTTGAAATTATCGTTCTGCTGGGGAAAATGTAGTAGCCCCATTGGCTAAAACAGGGTTACCGTTTGGCACCCCAACGTGGCTAACTCCTGAATGTGACTAGCTAACTGGGTATTGTAAGGTATCAAACTGATTGTGGCATTAAACATGACCTGATGCCCTAATCAAATTTAGTGTGACTAATAAAGTACAGCAGCTTTTAAGAAAGTTGCTACTCTCTGCCCAGCCAATCCACTTCCCTCATAATGGTCCTGACACCCAGACAACTTTATGCCCATCTGGAGAGATGTGTGAATGACTCCCAGGCTTAGGAGCAAAGGCAGTTTCTGAAAAATGAGGCATTACCTCCTCTCCCAGGAAGGCCATCTGAGGTGTTAGCCCAAAAGGCGAGTTTCTTAGGCTAAGCCGCATTTGAAGGGCCGCTAGTGAAAGCACTCCTGAGCGACTGCCTTTTGTTCCTGTAGATAGAGACAAGGGCAGAGAGGGAATAACCATCCCTAAACTGTTTTTCCTGTGGACATGTAGCCCTCAGCTGGCCACACCTCCAGCTACCAAGCTTCGGGTGATCGAAGAAGAGTCCTGACAATTTCAGAGTGGCTAGAATAGTGCACTTGTCAATATTAGGCCCCGGCTACGAAGCACCATTTTACATGCTCAAGTTCTTGAGTTGCCTTCACTCCACTTAAACATGACAACATTTAACACACACTCATTTGCCTACACTCACAAGATAACATTCCTCAAGCTCAGTTTGCTTACAATACCACTTCACAGGCTTTATAAAAGATCACCTTGAACACTTTGTACAAGGGCTTATGTGGTATTCTGCATTTCCCTGTTTCTTCTTCAGACAACTATTGTTCTACATTCTCTCCTATGCAACCTGCCTTTGTTATGGATGCTAAGCTGTGATGTAATTTAGAATGTATTTTCTAGGGAAAGAATGTTACCTTTTAGTCTGTTGAGAGTTGCCTGTAGCTGTTGGTAGCTGAGGTCTCTAGTCCATGGATGGATTAAACCTGTTCCGATCTTCCATCTACTTACTATGTTGTTGCAAGGATCCTACTCATACACAGAACTGTGCACAGAGACCTAGGACGCCAGTGAATTGTGGTGTACCTGAAACTCACCTCCGTACCTAGAAAAACCCGAACCAGCTAGCATCAGTGTCACATTTGCTCTTCGTCCTATAGCAAAGTAATCAATGATTAGACAACCTATAAAATACGACTTAGGACCATCTCAGGAATGGTGGGAAGTAAGAACACGCTTTTGTTATACTCTCATACCAGTCCACAACAGGAGTAAATAAGAGACACAGTAAGGTTAAAATATTTATTTTAATGACGTGATCTAATGTGCAGTATCTTAGCTAACATAAGCAGACATATGATGAAAAACAATATGGTCAGCATGGTTACAATTCCATAAAATACAAAAGGAGAAATCATATTACAATGATGGTGAAAACAGGTCCTATAGCGCCTAGTTTTAACACCCTCCCTAAATAGGAACTTTGTATTATAAACTAAAGAAGGTCTCTTAGGCTTGTTTTGGGGGACCCCATTACATTTCCGCCTAGTAAGAGTAAATTACATCTGGCTCAGCATAAGCTCTCTGCATCCCTGGACACAGAAATCTTCCAAGTGTCTGAAATCATGAAATAAGGACACCAGAATCTTACTTGGCTCACAGCTACCAAAATGATGTATCTAGAAAATGTTACCTGAACATGTCGAAAAACAACTAATATATTTTGATAGCTTTGACGGCTTTAGCACTCACTGTGCAGACTAGTGGCACGATGTAAGTCTAGAGATGTCAAAAACAAACCTTTTCTCATGTGCAGACCTTCGTGAAGGCTAACTTACAAAAACAGCTATGCAGTGTCATGTGCAAAAGCAGCAAAAGGTAAAATGGTATTTAAACTTCTAATAAGCCATGCTGACTTAACATGCAAGCAAAGCAGGCCCTAGGCCCTACTACACCCTCCCTTGATCGGGGATCGCACAATAAAGGGGGCAAGATTTATAGAACGCAGAGTTCAAGTTCGAATGAGACAGAAGCAAGTTCAGGAATTTTGCCAAACTTAATAATTTGGAGTAAAAAACCAAATTAAAAAAAAAAAATAATCTGTGAAAACAATCGAAATTTGCCTAGCTAGTGTAACGGTAAGTTTCAATTCTATTAAGGACACGGAGGCGAAGATTATGCTTTTCTTTCTCCGCCATTTATTAAAATACAAAAACACAGCAGCCCAAGAAAAAGCTCTTATTGGAACAAAATAATCTTTTCCAAGAAAAACTTGTGAAAAACCACCAAATATCATACATTTAGTGCAAGCGTCTAAGACTTAAACTACAAGGCCCAGTACTCCAACTTGTAAGGACCCGAGGGTAGTCCTTTCACAGTGTCCATTATCCCTAGATAGGAAGTCCCCTCTCTCTGTCCTTCCTCTTTCTTTGCGAATTATGCTTCATCTTCACTGGTCCTGCTTGGCACCATCATTTCCTAGTGAGAAAACACATCCGCATCAGCGTTGTACAACAAGATGCATGCCAGCAAAAAATAAGCAGAGACAAGTACAGGCATGAATTCATATAGAACAGCAATGCTCTCGCACACACAATTAAAGTGTAACTCCAAAAATTCAAGTATAGTACGATAAATGTCTTTGTAACAAATAAACAGATGCAGATCCTTGTGTTTTTTTTCTTGTAGGTAGGTTGTTTAATAAGTCCACAACCGTAGCAATGGTCCACAATCAGCCGTGAGTTTTCTTGCTTTTTAAGTCTCTCTAGTTTAATAAACTTATCCCTGAGACCTTCTACATGTGCAGGACCTGTGGTGGCAGAAGCCTGATGTGTAGGCATACCTTTGGCTAAATTTTCAAAAAGATCTGCCGCTGCCTTATCTCTGTCCATGTTGGGACAAAATTGATTTGGATAGATTTAATGGAAGTGTGTTTAAACGTGGAGGCACCCAATCTGAATAGACAGTTCAATATAGCTGTAAAGGTTTTTTTTTAGAGATTTCAGATAGTGAGGGCGCTCTACCTAAATTCAACGTTAAAAAGTCACTGGAGAATGAGTAGGGGAGTGGTGCGTAAAGAGCGAACGGAGAAGCCCTTAACCGTTCCCACAGAAAATCAGAAGACTTTCACAACATATAGAACAGCAATGCTCTCGCACACGCAATTAAAGTGTAACTCCAAAAATTCAAGTATAGTACGATAAATGTCTTTGTAACAAATAAACAGATGCAGATCCTTGTGTTTTTTTTTCTTGTAGGTAGGTTGTTTAATAAGTCCACAACCGTAGCAATGGTCCACAATCAGCCGTAAGTTTTCTTGCTTTTTAAGTCTCTCTAGTTTAATAAACTTATCCCTGAGACCTTCTACATGTGCAGGACCTGTGGTGGCAGAAGCCTGATGTGTAGGCATACCATTGGCTAAATGTTCAAAAAGATCTGCCGCTGCCTTATCTCTGTCCATGTCGGGACAAAATTGATGTGGATAGATTTAATGGAAGTGTGTTTAAACGTGGAGGCACCAAATCTGAATAGACAGTTCAATATAGCTGTAAAGTTTTTTTTAGAGATTTCAGATAGTGAGGGCGCTCTACCTAAATTCAACGTTAAAAAGTCACTGGAGAATGAGTAGGGGAGTGGTGCGTAAAGAGCGAACGGAGAAGCCCTTAACCGTTCACACAGAAAATCAGAAGACTTTCACAACATATAGAACAGCTTCTGAGAGACAATCCCCCCGTTAATGTGACCTAGAGACACCCAAAGGGCTCCCAAACACTGCCCCAGCGAAGTGGAGGTCAACAGGTATTAGACAGACCGAAGGACTGCACAGCTTTTGGGCGTCAGGGACTGACCGTAATTAGGGTGCACTCAGACCCCTCACAGCGCGCTGACCCACCACAAGGGACCAGGTCTGCCCCCCCACGGCGCGCTACCACACCAGGAGCTAAGAAGTGCTCAAACCGGCACCACCGGCATAAACGCGGTAAAACCACAATACAGACCCTCAGCAGGGCGTAGAAGTGAACACAATCACCAAAATCAGGGCTACAGACCCAGCAGAACCTGGCGTAATTGAGGGGGCACGAGGGCAAGGCTTCGCGTTCGTTGGTCTCCTCAGCGCAGCTCCTCTGAGGAGAAAACCGCGCTGAAGACCAACGAGATGCCGCAGTGCCCTCTAGCGGCCGATACACGCCGCGCAACAACAACGGGAATAAAGATCGCGAAAGAAGCGGGAAACCGCTCCTGCGACACCCTCAGGGCTCTGTAAAGAAAAAGCTGTCACAGCGCTTCAACAGACCCCGAAAGATCAACGAGAAAACCACAAACCTGAGGCAAACCCAACAAAAACCCAAGAGCAAAAGAAAGAACACTTAACTGGCTGCGTGAGCAGCGAAGAAAGAGGAAGGACAGAGAGAGGGGACTTCCTATCTAGGGATAATGGACACTTTGAAAGGACTACCCTCGGGTCCTTACAAGTTGGAGTACTGGGAAAAGATTATTTTGTTCCAATAAGAGCTTTTTCTTGGGCTGCTGTGTTTTTGTATTTTATTAAATGGCGGAGAAAGAAAAGCATAATCCGAGCCTCCAGTCCTGCCATAGAATCACGGGTGACCGTGGTGTGAAAAAAGACCTAAAAAAATTAAGAAAAAACATTAAGGCAGTACAGGGGAAGAAAACATTCTTCACGAGTTCAGTACGTGTCTATGAAGCAGAATAATTCACACTTCAATCCAACAGCGTATAGGCACCATACGTTACAACCGTCTCCAATAGGAAGTCGTTGTTATCATCCATGAACATTTCAGCCATCCAATTAAGTAACGGAAATTAACATACATGGTCTTCAATACCCGGAGCCTCGAGCACCATCAGAGGACAACTCGGGCTTACCTAAAGATAACTGCGCGCCAGAAAGTCATTGACTGCAGTCCAAATTTTCTAAATGCCTAGAACCCCATGAGCCGCTGCGCAGGCCACAATCCAGAAACCAGAACAATCTATTTAATGAGCAACTAATTAGTAGATTAAAATCCAGGTCAGGAGACACAGTGTTGCAGAGACACAAATCCAGGGCCCATTCAAATCCACAATCCAGGCAATGGAAAACAGGCTGCACGCAAGTGAAAAAAGAGAACCAGAAAGATAAACCATATGCCACTCAGAGTCGCCAGAGGCAGCAAGCCATAGTATTCTAGCATCCGGTTATGAAGCTGGAGCGGCCGGGGTAGATCGTCGTGGGGCACAGACTGTGCATCAATTCTGGAGTAAACAAATTAACAGCAGTATGCCCACTCCCAAAGTGAGAATTAACGGGAAACCGCCAAAGACACTCGAAAAAATTGAATGAAAGAATGGAGGAATCACACCAAATATAGTTTAAAATGTGGTCAGAAGGCAGGAACATACTACTTTAAAAAAGTGTGCCAGGCCCGTGGTCGACAAGGCATTACAGATTGTGTGAATCAAAGCACTGGAATGCAAGGGTAGGTCTGTGTTTAATAAGGCATCAACCTCAGTACGAGTATTTGCAATGTGAAGGACGAATGTCTCACGCGCAGATGTAAGGGGGACTTCCTTATGGGACAAAAGAGCTCTTATTCGACTCATCTTGTTAAACTCTGCTTTCAAGGTCGAAATAGAAGGCCAGATGGAAACATCGAGCCTCCCATGCGGAGGAGGAAACAAGACATTCTTGCAGCAAACTACACGCTGGGAAACTGTAACGATATAAGGCATACCACAGCAATCTTAATTATTTTATAACAAATAACTACCATTTGCAAGCATTGTGAAAGTTGGTGTAAAAGCCGGGGTGGGGGTGCCTTTCAAAACACACGAAAGATTTGGTGCCTGGACATTGCAAGACCCGAGCAATTTCAGATTTCTACAGACTAATGAATGATCAGGTGTGGATGAGCAATCTTCACCTTTCAAATAAACTTCCTTTCCTTCCCTTAAGCACCTATATGTGAATGGGAGATTCCAAAAAATGTATGAAGATAAGCACTACCTAAAGGTTCAAATCTACCTATGGCATAGTGTTTCATGCAAGACTCAAATTTAAACAGGGGAAAAGGTAGAGTTATCGACCCATGGATGAGCCAAACTGCAGAATTCGTCTCTTTCGAACTTTTCAATATGCAACAGTAAAAACGTGGCATCCTTCATTGACATAAATTGTTGTTTATCAGTCAAATTTAAAGGCAAAAATAACAGGCTCGTGTTCATGTAATCCCAAGGCACCTTGTCATTTTTCAACGTTCGAAGAGTCCAAGCAAACTGCATAACAGTACACAATTGATTCTGCCCATGGTAAAGTAAAGCAACGTCTTCTTGCACAATATCAACAACAGATGAAACAATATTATCCAATGTGTAAATGAGGGAGGAAAGGGTGTTAAAGCTATTAAATACAACAGTGAGCACTTTTTCTAAATTGGCCTGATCTATAGCTCTGAGCCTAGAAGCCGCTTCAATCTGGGACAGTTTCCAAACCTCGTTGTAAGCAGCATATATCCATCTTTTCGATCTGCCTGCTGCAGGACCTTTAACAAAATATTTTAAGTCAACAGTGTCAGTGAGTTAGGATAAATGTAGCTTAACAGACTTCAAGGGTGAATGTCTGAGCCAACTCTGGCACAATTTGCCTACAGAATAGCTGGTGATCGAATGTTGAGTCGGAAAACGGGGACCCACTCTAACATCTGTATATCCAGAGGTCAGAATCAGAAAACGGTGCTGGCAGGAATCTGCACTATTTTGCCATAGCAACCAGCCTTCGGAATTAATGCTGGAAACATTAAAAGAGGAATTTCTCAACAGGGCTTGTAAGTCACTTAGGGAAGTACTAGCTTAATTATTCCAATGGGGAAATTCACCCAAATCAGGAAAAGAAGGAGCATTTAATCTTTTAAAAGTAGCCAATCCAAAGCAGCCGGTTTGTGAAATAGTGGCATTCAGAAACAACATATGGTTTGGGATGAGACATGCCCAATGCAAAGCCTTAGTGCCTTGCACTTGCCAATTTTTAGAACCCCAAAAAGATTTAAGATCAATGGTATCTTTCCACAGTTCATAGCCCCTCACAGCCAAGTGGTCAATAAAGGACTTCGAATACAATAATTTTGTGTGGGTAAGTCTAACCTTGGAAGAGGACTTCTCAGTCATCTTAAAGTAAAATGCATTAGGGTTTGATTGATCAAAATCAGTAAAATAGGAAAACTTTATTAAAAGTGTTTTTGAGCTGCCTTCTACAGGCACGGGACAATATTCCCACTGTGTATAGCTAACCATATTTCTAAATGAATTTGTCTTCTGAAGATAGTGATTGCCAAAATGCTGGTAACAGTACAAATCACCGTAGTTTGCAGACTCTAAATATAAATCTTCAGCATCAAAAGCAGCATAATATTTCAAATCAGAAAACAAAGACTCTATGGCCTGGACGTCCCAATCATCAGAGCGAATATTTTGTTTAACCACATCCCCCATAGAAACACGGAGTACTTTGGGAACATTAATAACCTCTGTGGGCCCATGTATCTGGAACTTTACAGCATCCCATACAATCCCATCTAAAACAGGCCAAGCAGTTATATTCACAAAAGTCTGGTCCCTCTTCATGATGTGAGAAGAGGAGTGGGGAGCCAAAGTTTCATCAATTAATTGAACTGAAGTTCTTTCTTGAACGTAGTGTCCATTTATAAAACAAAAAAAATACACCACAAATCCGAGGGGCATGAATAAAAAAATAGCAAATAGTACCAGCCAAATGTAAGTCCAAGGGGGAATCAAAAAATGTTATACCAGGTAACAAAAATTTTAACTTTTGAAGGGGCCTTTGATGTTGTAGAACCAGTGTCAAATGAAAAACGGGATTGATTAGCCACACGGGTCTCCAAATCAGGCATAGACAAGTCAGTGGGTTAAGTATATCCAGCATCATTAAGAGGATCACCAGCAGGTTGATTCAATAAAGGATTCGCAATTGTATTCATCCCAATGGCAACATCAGGCCGATGGCAGGATCCGAGGCTAAAACAGATTGTTGCACCATTGCTGGACATGAAACTGCAGGCGTCATACTATAAAGAATCGGCCACCCTGTGGGGTTAGACATTGTCAATGGAGATGTACCTGTTCCCCTTTTGCCCAGGAAAAGGAGGTAAAATTACTGTTCTTGTACCCTGCACGCCAAGCACGGCAACTGGAGCTCGATAGGAAGCACCGTATTCTTTCTTTTTGTCGAGCTTCTCTCGGACCAGTTATCTAACTTGGGGTAGCCAGCCATCTTCCGCAATTTGCAACGCAGCATCAGATGTGGAGGGCAAGTGTTCCTTTGCAAGACTGTCTCTGGTCTTTTGTAGGTTCTGCAAAACATTAGAATGTTCATCTACGTCAAAGGATGCAGCCGTCGCCACCATGTCTAGACCATCAAGGTCCGGGACAAACATTTTGATGCCAAAGAGCCTTTTGTATGGGGTCCGCCCACCCAGAGATCTTCTAGAGAGAATATTTAGTGCACGCTGTACGCTTTTGAGGTGGTTAAGCCAGTCTCTGCCAGTACCTAATACCTTAGCTGTCAAAGATTGCCGTAAGTCACGGTTCATCTGCTCCACAACACTATTACCCTCAGGCCGGTATGGGAATGAAAATTTGACCTGGACCCACCATGAAGCCATGGCATCCTTGTACGCCTTAGAGGCGAACACTGGACCCTGGTCTGAATGGAAGGTACCACACGCAATAATTCCCACGAAGAAACTCAAATCCCTTATGACTGTTCTGGAAACAGCACTCCTTTGAGGCCATAGCCACACAAAATGTGTGCAAGAGTCAACTGCTACTAAGATGTACTTATATGCAGTATCAGATGAGAAAGGACCGCAGTGATCTAAATAAACACGCGCAAGTGGTTTATTAGATATGTACAACTGAGTTTGGGGCGGGCGTGCAGCAGTAGAAGGTTTAATTTGCTGGCAAATGCTACATTGAAAGATAATAATCACGCATTTGTTTGTACAAACCCCGCCACCAATATCGTTGCTGGAGAAGAGATACAGTAGCTGACATGACGGCGTGCGCCGAATCCATCCCGGCGTGGGCTGCTGTAATTAATAAAAGACTGCCTGCGATCTGTGTTGGGTATTAACCTATCACAAACGTTGTTAATTCTCACATGAGGAACTTTATCAGGGCTTAAATGATGAGAGTAGTTAGAAGGGAAACCTCGCTGGTAATTACCTCCCTTCTCTGTTGTGGCAATAGCTGACAAGATGTTATCATAAATCTTACTTTTGGAACATGTAACCCCTGCCATTGCATATGTTGCAACTGCTGTCTTTGTAGCCTCGTCCGTGAGACAGTTGCCAACAGCGTGAACTCCAACACGCTGGTGACCCAGAGTATGAATTACAAAGGCAAGTGGCAGCATCTTCTTAATCTCAGCCACTTGAACCCAGATCATTTTATGTTTTATTGTGCGCCCCTTGGAGTCACGATAATCATTTTGAGTCCAGAAGGGTGGATTGTCATTGTAGGGTTGAACACAGTAGTAAGAGTCACTTACAACTAGAGTGGTCACACTGGGGTCCGTGTACTCTAATGCAAGCATCAGAGCAAAGAGCTTTGAAAATTGGGTGGTACAGTCCCCTAATGTCTGAGTATGCACGACATCGGACTGGAATTCACCGTCCACCATGGTACCAACCACAATTGCGCAGGCCACAGAATATGCATGCTTTGAATCCGTAGCTGCTTGCGTGCTTCCGTCAGTGTAAATGATACAACGGAAATCCTGAATTGGGCGCATATTCAGAGGAGCAGGATGAACGAATTCATACGGCAAAAACTCTTGAGTGTGCAAAGAGGAATCAAAAATTAACGTGACATCCGGGGATGTCAAGGATGTGGCTTATTGTATCCACAGAGGGTGCAAAGCTTTGGAATTTGGTATACTGGCTTTCGTCACTGGCTCCAATGCAGGATACAGAGTAACAACCAAAATGCGTTTTCCCTGCGACAGTGCACGTTCCTTAAGAATAGTCATTTGTACTGCTGTCAAAACTTTTTCCACAGTGGAAAACCGCAACTCAGTGTACAAGTGTAACTTGTAAGCGATAGGGACTGTGTCACCCTCATTAAAAGTGAGGTATGTGAAACCCACCACCCCTGGCACGATTCCTATTACCAGGTTGGTGTGGTTATCAACGGTCAGCAAGAATTTAGATTCAAGGAGATCAGCCTGCAAAGATTGCAAGATGGCTGAATGCTCAGGCAGCTAGCGCGATTTGGAAAAAGAAGGTTGTATCAAAGCGTAAAAAGGGTTGATACACTGGGCATATTCAGGAATGTAGGTACGCACGAAATTCAAAAAACCCAGTAGAGATTTTAGTTTCTTCAGTGTTGTGGGAGCTCACAAAAGTGCACATTTCTCCAGGAAGTGAGGAGCCAAACCTCAACCTTCATTGTTGAGCTCGTAGCCCAGAAACAACACTGCCTAATCTGCAATGTGAGATTTTGCAAAGTAAAATTTGCAGCCAAAATCCTCAAAATTGCAAATTATGCGGTCCACCCGGCATAGATGTGGCCATAATTCGTCGTCTGTGAGATAAATGTCATCCACATACAAACATGCATCTGTGTCGATCCCCTCCAAGAGAGAGACAACGCGGGTGGCAGAGACGCCTGGACTATTCTTGTAGCCCATAGCCATACAGCGAAAGTGATACTGTTTGCCACTACTTGTAAATGCTGTCCATTGACTACTAAGTGGGGACAGATTGTTGGCAAAAAAACCATTGGATATGTCAAGTGTGGTGTTAAACCTTTTACGCACGAGGCTATCCACAAGAGCAGAACTGTGAGTATTCTGCACTGCGCACGTACGACAATGTGAGTTTAAGTGGCGGTAATCCAATACCAAACGGTACGAGCCATCTGGCTTGGTCACAGTAAAAAGGGGGTTATTCATGAGAGACACAGACATTTCAATCACACCTTGATATTCTAATTGTTCAAGGATTTCCGTAATGGAAGCTTTAGCTTCTTGCCGCATGAGGTATTGGGGTTGAGGCTGTGGCAATGACCGCAAAGGGATCTCATGTCGAGGGAAACATTTTTCCCATCCACAAGGAGTACATTACAAAGCCGGCACAAGCGCCTTAGCCCAATCCTCTTCAAAATGCAGCGCCTTCTCTTTCGGCACTGTGTGCGCAAAACTAGGGAGGATTACCTCCTCCCCTTGGGGAGCAGCTAAGACAAAAGGTGGGGGCCAGTTGACCTTGTCTGACCGCCGTTATTATGTGTGGGAGGGCGCCTTTAAATCAAACGGCATGCTGCCAAGCAAAAATCGGGACTTCCACTGTCCTATATGGAGCGTGCACTGAAGGTACATCAGAAAGGGTATAAGTGTGAAACACACCAGACACAGCATCTATCGCAGGAAACATGACCCATGAGTAGAACAACTCAAATGGGTATACTGCGTCAGCTGATACTACAAAAACAACTGCTTGCCCTTCTAATGAAATTAGATAATCCTGCAAGTGATTCCGCACAGCCAAGCGACTGTGTGCTGGGATATCAACCGCAGCCATAATGACACAGTGATAAAGAAGTACAATCCAATATATATAAAGGCACGACTGGGTAGTAATTCAATAAAAAAAGTTTTTAAAATATCAAGCTTGAATAGACCTATGTAACTATAGGTAGGTTTTATCCGTCACTACTGTCAACCGGAAACAATAGTGAGGGGGTCGTAGATTGATATAAGAACTACTCAAGTGTCTCACAATAGGACCACACTCGTTGGCGGCACCATGTTGCAAGGATCCTGCTAATACACAGAACTGTGCACAGAGACCTAGGACGTCAGTGAATTGTGGTGTACCAGAAACTCACCTCCGTACCTAGAAAAACCCCAACCAGCTAGCATCAGTGTCACATTAGCTCCTCGTCCTATAGCAAAGTAATCAATGATTAGACAACCTAGAACATGCGACTTAGGACCATCCCAGGAATGGTGGGAAGTAAGAGCACGTTTTTGTTATACTCTCATACCAGTCCACAACAGGAGTAAATAAGAGACACGGTAAGGTTAAAATATTTATTTTAATGACGTGATCTAATGTGCAGTATCTTAGCTAACATAAGCAGACATATGATGAAAAGCAATATGGTCATCATGGTTACAATTCCATAAAATACAAAAGGAGAAATCATATTACAATGATGGTGAAAACAGGTCCTATAGCGCCTAGTTTGAACACCCTCCTTATATAGGAACTATGTACTATAAATTAAAGAAGGTCTCTTAGGCTTGTTTTGGGGGACCCCATTACCTTTCCGCTCAGTAATAGTAAATTATATCTTGCTCAGCATAAGCTCTCTGCATCCCTGGATCCCTGGAAACGGAAATCTTCCAAAAGTCTGAAATCCTGGCCAGTGTCTGATAATAAGGACAATAGAATCTTACTTGGCTCACAGCTGCCAAAATGTTGTGTTTAGAAAACGTTACCCGAACATGTCGAAAAACAACTAACATGTTTTGATAACCGTGACAGCTTTAGCACTCACTGTGCAGACTAGTGGCACAATGTAAGTCTGGAGATATCAAAAACACACCTTTTCTCATGTGTAGTCCTTCGTGAAGGCTAACTTACAGCTAGGCCGTGCCGTGTGCAAAAGCAGCAAAAGGTAAAATGGCGTTTAAACTTCTAATAAGCAATGCTAACATAACATGCACACAAAGCAGGCCCTAGGCCATACTACAGTGTCTTCACTGTACTTTGAAACTGGGAAGCATCTCCTCATTTTGGTGACGAGTGAACCTAGGCCTAGATGTATCAAGCTATTTTTTTGTCGCAAATGGTGCGAATCGCTAAAATGCACCGTTTGCGACAAGAAAATAGAAATTTGCGATGTATGTAAGTATTCGCATCGCTAAATATGTAATCACAATTTTTGCAATTACTCATTATTTCGCAGAAAGATGTATGAAAATATCGCTATTTGCGAAAACATGAAATTCGCTAATTAAGAAATCGCAAATAACACTAACATAATTCAGGTGGTAACCAAATTGAAGGTATAAAAAAGACCCCACAATGCATTTTTTCAAACCACAATGGCTGGACTGTACCTGATAGCTAGGAGGCTGCGCATTCAAGCTTTTGCACAGAGGAGACAGAGGCAGGAGAGAATATTCAGACTGCGGATAACGCTTTTCCAGCAAACAGAAGAGGACATTTTTGAAAAATATAGACTGCATCCACACACCATTTTGGACCTAATTGATGAATTGAAGAGATTTTTGGAACATGAAACAAACAGAACACATTCAATTCCTACACTTGTGCAGGTTTTGTGCTCTCTGCACCTTCTGGCTTCTGGTTCTTTTCAAAGGGTCATTGCAGAGGTTGGAGGTGTGTCTCAGAGTGCTCTTTCACTTTTCTTTAGAGTTTTCCTAGAAGCTATGATGAGTAGGCTTCAGCATCATATCTACCTCTCCAGCAATCAACAAGACATTCAAGATTCAACATTGGAATTTTATCAAATTGCACGTTTTCCACATGTGATTGGATGCATAGATGGCACCCATATTGCCATCACTCCTCCTCCTCCCACAGAGTTTGTTTATAGAAATAGGAAATGTTAACATTCAAATGGTGTGTAATGCAACGTACATAATCACTGATATTGTGGCTCAGTACCCAGGAAGCACTCATGACTCTTACATCTTTAGGCACAGTGGATTGCATAGACGTTTGAGTGCTGGCCAATTTGGAGAGGGATTTCTACTAGGTAATTATATTTTCATATTAAAAGTTATTTGTGACAGACTTAACCATTATAATTTCATGAACTAACGCCACTTAAATGTTTTAATGCAGGTGACAGTGCATATGCTGTACGTGATTTCATCTTGACCCCTTATCTAAATCTATCAAATGTACATGAAAGGAGATATAATAAGGCACACCATTCAACACGTGGAGTCATAGAAAGGACTTTTGGAATTTTAAAAAGCCGGTTTCGTAGGATTCACAAAAGTGGTGGGTCTTTACAATAAAATCCACCAATGTGCTGCAAAATTAAAACTAGCTGTGCAATGTTACATACCATGGCCATGAGAAAAGGGACACATTTGGATTTGATTGAATCAGATTCTTCTGACAATGATTAATTACCACCCCCAAGAAGAGTTGCTGCAGGAGTAGGAGCTGCAGCTGGACGACAAAGACGTGCAGAAATTACACACAATTACTTTTAGGTAAAAAAAAAAGCAAGAAATATTATCGGTTTTACCAAAGTAAAATTTTATATAATCAAACATAGAATACATAGTGGTATTCTCAAACTTGAACCTGTTACTGCACAGGAAATTGTAATAATCTTAGTGAAATAATACAAGTGCTTATCTTTCCAAATGTACATTTTTACTTGAAGAAAAAATTACTTTCTGCGTTGTCTATTGCTAGAACACTGCACTGCTTCCATGCTCCTAGTATCTGTAGCAGGGGTCGCACCTGTGCTGACTAATGTCAGAAGTTCGTCTTGGGTTGCTACTGCTCCTACTTATAGTCTCCTCTGTATCTCCATGTTAAAAAAAAGCACGTGCCCCAGAGTTAGCTGTTTGCAGCAATTCAACAGCAGAAGTCAGCTTATCTAAGCCTTTTGCAACACTCCGGGTGCATTCAGTAACCATGCACTGCATGGTAACACTGCGCCTAGTGAAGTTTGACGTAACACTACACAGTCTGTTAATAGCTTTGGAGTACCCAAGCATCCTGGTATGTTGACGGCGTGCTGCCCTATTCCGGGTTTCTTCAGACCTCTCTATGGCCAAACAAAGTCTGTCCATGGAAGCAGCTACTTGCCTCATCCCTTCTCCCATGCCAGCGTTGCTTCTATTCAACTTTACAAGCTGTCTGTTAATAGACTTTAGGGCTTTATGCTGCTTCTGCTGTACATCCAACATGTTCTGCTCCAAAACTGCAAACACAGTAGGAGTGTCCTCTAAAACAACCCTGTTGGCCCTGGATCTTTCTTAAGTGTAGGATCTTTTTCTGTTAGGATTACTTTGCTCTGCATGGTCAGATCTAATTACTGTGTCATGTGCACTGTCTCTTGAACCTTCAGGTTCTACTTCTTCATCATCAAGAGGAGGCAGAGGCGCCACATGTCTTCTTTTGGGCCTTACAATGGGATTGGAGTCCACCTTCTCATTTGAAATTTCAGCTGCTGGTGACATGTCCTGAACATGCGAAGACATGTCTTCAAATTCCTTACTAGCATGTTCTGCATTTGTTGTGGATGTAGATAGAGACATATGAGATTGTTGTGTACTTCTCTGTTTGATTTAAATAAAGTGTTTCTAACTTTGGACCAAAAATAAGTTTTTGGGGATTTTGTCTTAACATTTTCAAATGGTTCACATTACTTTTCAGATGTAAAGAAATTGTACAAATGCTAATGTAATGTGAACAGACATTTACAAATGAGTAAGAGTCAGGGTACCTAACTTTAATGGGTACGGACTGTGAGCAGCATCTAACATAGACTACATGCATGACCCACAAATGCACATACATACATGCATCCTTCTTACCTTCTGCTCCTTGTCCAGGCTCTGAGCTGTCAATATGTGCAACCCCACTAACACTCTCAGGCAAGAGTGTTGCCTCTACAAGCTCCTCATGAAGAGTGGGCTGGTCAGCAGTGGAGGTTCCCCCGCCTGTCTTGTTTGCTTCTTTAATCCTTTCAGCAAGTTTTTCTTTAGACCGCAGGCGCATATCATACCACCGTTTTCTAAGTTCTTCGATGGATCTTGGGGTAACTCCAACATAATTTACTTTCTCCTGTATCTCAAGTCAAATTTTCCTCTTCATTGCTTCAGGAACTTTCAAAGCTTGCTTGCCAAACAGCAACTCATGTTTGCAAGCCATCTCTTCTATAAGAGTTTCCTGCTCCTTCTATGAAAATCTTTGTTTCATCTTTCTTTTCTCTCCTGATGAACCTCCTTGGGAATTTTCAGGCTCCATACTGCAAGGAAACAGGTCTGCACAGCTGCCAAACAATCTTCCAACTGCCACTGAGTGTGGCTCAGGCAAGCAGGTGCAAGTAATCAACTAGACTTCCTGACTATGATGTCATCAGCTTGTTCCTGCATTAGCAGATTCACGTTTTTTGCAATTTCTTATTTTGTGAAATTCACAAAATAGGAAATTGCATGACAATCGCAGAATATTCTGCGATATTTAAGGAATCGCATAAAATTCGCTAAAAACTACATACATCGCATATAGCAAATTCTTATTAGCGATTCGCAAAAAATTGCAATTAAGAAATTGCAAACACAAACAATGATACATCTACCTCCTACTTCTTTCAACTTCTCCAAGAGACCTCAACACGACGATTTCTACTTTAACTTTAATTCTTACACGCTATGTCTGTCACACAAAATAACTAACTCTTTGAAGGCTGCTTTCTTTATGTTGCTGTGGAGCTGTACCCACTGTGGAGCTACTGCAACTTTCGCTGTCTGGAGTGTTTCTTCTCTTCAGTTCAGCCTTTTTGAGAGGTGTAGTGTGTGTCTTTCTCTCCCGGCTTGGTCTACTGCACCGCACAAGACGTGCTCACCTACCCATACTCCTCTTCACTTACGGTAGGCTGTTGTTTTATCCCTGTACAGCCAGTGCTGCATCAATCTGACGTCATGCTGGGCCTAGGATCTTGCGCTGCGGCTTGCCTGACTTTACCTGGGCCGTTGCCTAGTTACACGTGGTGCCCTTTGCTGGAAACTTTGCTCTCGACGCTGAGTGCCTGACGCTGCTTGGAGATTGTTGCCTGGTTACACCTGTCCTTCCAGACCTACTTGCCCTCACGTCAGCGTGCTCCTTCATTTGTCATTGGCTGCGCTCAAGCAACGTCGTGGCCATTTTCTTCATGTGCTCTTGTGCCTGACCTTCTCTGCTTCCAGTCTACGAGCAACGTCAGAAGAGTCAGCGTGCTTTCTCCATTTCTATTGGCTGTTTTTACGCTGCTTCGCAATGCAACGTCGCAGCCATTTTCTTCATATCCCTGACCTTGTCTGGTCTTGGCTTACTACCTTCTGCTGTCATTTGAATGCGTTCAGCTTTATTTTTCACTGATACGCACAGCCTGTTCCAGTACTTCCTATGCTCAATTACTGCTGGTTTTCGGCATTGGTACTGAACGTGTGCAACTTCATTTCACGCTGATACGCAAAGCTTGTTTCAGTGCTTAATTTGTGATTGATGATTTCTTTACATTTCTGACAAATAGTAAGATTTATTTTCTTGATTTTGCAGGCATTTTTCAACTTAACACGTATGCTGATACAGCTTGTTTCATCCCCAACGCTGCCATGCGCACTTGACATTTGCGCATTACCTCAACTTACAAGTGCATCTTTATTTTCTTTCATCTTATGTTGTCTATGCTGCTTGCACAAGGCTTCATTTTGTTCATAGGTTTCAACCCTAATGCACACTATGCTCATCTGGTGATCTCAATTTCTTTCACCAAATTTTAATTTTCTAATTTTTCACTGTAAACTTGTCTATAATGCAAAACGTTGCAGCTGCACCATTTTTCCTACCCCCCCCCCCCCCTTGGCGATCCAGCAACTCCGAGGTTTAAATGGAAAAAAGTTTTTCCTAACTATGCAAGGGTGTGTCGCACATCTCTAAGTGGGGAGAGAAAAGCTTCTCTATTAATGCGCTGTTTTGGTTTTGAAGGTCAGGACGTTTTTGAAGACCTCCCTGATCTTCCGGACAGTGAGGCTGCTTTTTTAAATGAATATGAGTTTTGCACGAGGAAAATGGGTATTCATTATCCTCCCAAGGTGTGTATGGTGTCGGAGCGCTATCACTTTGGGAAGAGGGTGCATAGGCAAGAGGAATCTGTTGAGCTACAGATTACCATATTAGGAAAGTTAGCTTCAACTTATGACTTTGGTGCAACTTTGGATGAAAGGTTGAGGGATCAATTAATGCTTGGATGTTTTATTGATAAAGCGAAGGATAGCTTATAGCAAAATGACAATCCTCTACAAGAGGTTATCACCATTTTGAAGTCACATGAACATTCTAAGGCTTGTGTAGATACCATTTGTAAGAGATGTGTCAAGAATGGTGCTGTAGAGAAAAATGAGATGGATGCGGTCAGAGAATTCAGTGCTAAACCTCTTTCCAAGAGTCATGCTGACAAACCAGTGCTCTCATCTACATTTTACAGTACCAACATCTTTCAGGGTAAATGTTACAGGTGTGGGAATCCTGGTCATATGGCAGACTTTAAAGATTGTACTGGTTGGAGGGTCATTTGCTCTAATTATGGTAAGAAAGGTAATTTCTCAAGGTGCTGCAAGTCTAAGAAGGCCAGAAGAAAATCAGGGAAGTGGACGTCTAAGATCAGGAATCTGATGTTGTTGGAATCTGTCATATTTTTAGTGGTGCAACCAATGATGGCCCTTTAGAGGTTTTGTGTATAAATGATCAATCTGTACCTATGCTGTTTGATTCTGGTGCCAAAATCACACTTATTCCCTAGGGCTTTTATGACTGTTGTCTTGTCAACAAGGTCAAATAGGTGAAACCTGACATCAAACCAAGAGGTTATGGAGGAGAGATCATTGATCTCTTGTGGTATTTTTGGGGCACCATTGAGTTCAAAGGAATAATTATTTTTGGGAAAATGTACGCCTCTGTGAATGGAGACTCCTTAATTAGTTGGTTTCACCAATGTGATCTTACTGTAAATCTAAATCCCAATCAAACTCCTTCTGTCTGCTTGTAGGATGTCCCTGATGTTAAAACAGTAAATGAAGCATCTGAAATCTGGGCTGTGAAGTTTTTGGAAGTTTTTAAAAAGGAGGTGGGTTGCCTAAAGAACTATGTTCATCAAATTAATTTGAAGCCAGGTGCTTTTCACAGGGTTGCAAAAGTACAGGTGTTCCTCTTTTAGTAAAGGACTCTATGAAATTTGAATTGGACAAACTTGTCAGTGATGGAATAATTCAAGAGGTGGAGGCAACTAAATGGATCTCCCCAGTGGTCATAGCCCACAAGGCCAATGGCAAGGCTAGTTTTTGTATTGACCTGAGGGAGTTGAAAGAGAAGGTGATAGTTGACCATTATCCTCTTCCCAATATCACAGACATGTTACCATCCTTGGGTGGAGCTAAGCACTTTTAGACCCTAGACCTTTCTTCTGTTTACCATCAGGTCAAATTCCATCAATCCCCTTAAGATCTCACTGCCTTCATAACGCCCTTGGGGACCTTCAAGTTTCCCCAGATGCCTTTTCGTCTGATCTCTGCTGCCTCTGTTTTTCAGAGAGTTATGGAGAAAGATCTTAAGGGTGTTCCTGGATTAAGGCTTATCAAGATTAAATTCTGGTACATGGTATCAGTCTTGATGCGCATAATGAGAGGTTATCCTTAGTCTTGGAACGAATGCTTGCTGCTGGTCTCATACTCAAGTTCGAAAAGTGCAAATTCAATGTTGGGGAATTTGAGTATATTGGTCATCTAATTTCAGGTACGGGTATTAAACCAAAGCCCTATTTGGTTCAAACTATTTTTACATTGGCCTATCCATGGGAAAAGTGAAATTCCTAGGAATGGCTGAATTTTACAATAGGTTTGTTCTCAAGTCTGCAGCGAGGAGTTTATTAATATCAAACAGTGTTTGAATGATGCGCCTTCTTTGTCGAGTTTATATCTGTGCTTATTTTCTTATCTTATGACAGATGCAAGCTCCAAAGGCTTGGGTACCGTGTTGCTGTAGAAAGTTTCTGGGTCTGAAAGAACTATCCTTTTCATTTCTAGACCTTTGATGGGGACTGAGTGTAATTACTCTGTTGTTGAGAAGGAGGTCCTTGCTGTGTATTAGGCCATTCACAAGCTTAAGAAGTTTTTGTTTGGCAAATCGTTTGAGGTGGTGTCTGACCACAAACCTCTTAAAGGTGTTTTTTGTAAAAAAGTGGTAGATTTTGTTTCCCATAAGATTAGGAAAAGTGTGATTGCCTTGCAGGACTTCCAATTTGGTGTATCTTATTTACCTGGTTCAAAAAACATTCTGGTAGATTGTTTGTCTAGGCTTTGTAGTCTTGAAGAAACTTCTGTAGCGTTGGAGGAGCTTGAAGTTTTTTCTGGTGAAGATTTTGAAGAAGAGCTGAATGTATGTGTCACTACGGATGGTTTCATCTCGGAGGAGGCCTGGCATGAAAACCTTAATCAAGATACCGTGTTGAAACCTGTTATCTTTAAGATATGTGATGGTTGGGGAGACAAGAAGGATTGTGCTGAAAACCTAAAAAGTTTTTGGAATGTGAAGGATGAGTTGACCATGTCTAATGGTGTGTTGTTGAGTGGTATCAAGTTGGTGGTTCCCAATAATCTTAAGGATAAACTGGTTGCCAATGCCCATGTGAGTCATATGGGTATTGACAATACTAAGGAACCAATTAGGGAGGCCTACTAGTGGCCGGGCATGGATGTTTATATTGAAAGAGTTGTTCATGAGTGTCCTCAATGTGCAGGGCATGATAAGGTATTGAAATGTAGGACTCAACCCATGATTATCAGGGAGCAGTCCTGTGGTCCATGGATTTATGTTGCAATTGATATTTTAGGACCGGTCAAGTTCAGATCTCAGGATTCTTATGTTTTAGTTTGTTTAAATCTTTTTTCCAGGTGGCCTGAGGTGAAGATTGTCAGTTCTGTTGAATCTCTTCTTGTCATACTATTTTTGGAAGAACTTTTTGACCATGAAGGTTTTCCTTTGTCTTTGTTATCGGACAATGGGGTTCAGTTTACCTCTTTTACCTTTCAGAAATTTTTGAAGGAGAGGAACATTAGACACTAGAAGGCTGCTTTGTATCATCCAGAGTGCAATGGTGTTGTGGAGAGATTCGTTAAAGTTCTGAATTTGGCAATGCAGTTGGCTGTGTCCTGTGGTGATGATTGGGTGGCGGCTGTTAAAAGAAAGGTTTGAGAATGCAGGTTCACACCTCATTCTTCTACAGGGGTTGCTCTCTTCAGGCAATTTAAAGGGAGGGCAGCTGTTACTGACAGGATTCCCTCTTGGGTTGTTTCTAGTAGGAAATCTGTTGACAGCAATGTTGAAAACACTGGTGCGTGGAAAGAAAGAGAACTTAAGCGTGTGGAAAAACGAAAATAATTGTTTGATCTAAGAAAGTCTGTTAAGAAAACTCTGGTTGGGGTTGGTGATTGGGTCAGAGTGAAGTTGCCAAAGAAATGTGGTGGTATTTCTAAGTTTGACAAACCTTTACAAATCATTAAACTGTTTAAAAATGCAGTGAAGACTAGTGATTATAAGATTTGGAACCGTGGTAGTGTTGCCATGCGTCCTTCTCAAGGCTCTGTGCTTGCCAAGGTTTCTGCATCTTGTCTTGCTTCTCAACCGGTGAAGAGAAGCTCTGGACATACAAGGTCTACTCTTTGACGTTTGCAAGATTGTGTTTAGAAAATATTATTTTTTACTGTTAAAGGGGGAAGGTGATGTGGTATTCTGCATTTCCCTTTTTCTTCTTCAGACAACTAATGTTCTACATTCTCTCCTATGCAACCTGCCTTTGTTAAGGTTGCTCTGCTGTGTTGTAAATTAGAATGTTTTTTCTAGGGGAAGGATATTACCTTTTAATCTGTAGCTGTTGGAGGCTGAGGTCTCTTGTACATGGATGGATTAAACCTGTTCTTGTTTTCCGACTGCTTACTGTGTCCTGCCTGTACTTTTAAACTGGAAAGCATCACCTCAGCTGAGTTCAGCACGCAAGATGTTATTTGTTTTTGGCCGCTTGGGACTGAGCTATCACAATACAATAAACAATGGCAACCTGAGTGGGGTTCGGCATGGTAACACGTAGGATGGTATTACATATATATGGCATCAAGCCTTTGTCTTTTCAGAGGAGCATTTCACTGGTTCGTCCATGCTAGAATTACAGTTCAGCTAATTCCTGTCACCTCATGCAAGGGATTCTATCAAACTCAACACCAAGATGGGCAGCTTGCTGACACTTACCCACATGTAACGGGGCGTTAGACCACCTAACTCAGATTTGGCAGATCCACTCACCTTAGACACAATATGGAGAAACTCTGGTTGTATTTCTCAGGCATCTATGCAAATTTGAAAGAAGAATGGTCTTCATGGTGGCATACTTGGTCTGATTCTCTACCTCTTATGCTGAGAACTATTTATCTGTATCATCTCCCACCACATAAGTGGGCACCATGTCCTTGGGGATGCAGGCCCAACTCTCTCCACTGGGCACCACTGGTATGCTGCCACCAATATTACTGGACTTTGTTTTAGGTTGGCTAGTTCCAGCTCTAGTTTAAGGTTCCTCTCCACCCTCCTGTCCTCCAGGTCTAGTGGGTCAGGGCTCTGACAGACATACTGCTCCCTTTTCCATCCTGGGTATTCAGTGAATCCTGAGCATCTGCTGCGGTTGAGTTGTGCTATCCTGGCAGCTCCAGATTCTGAAATGGGGTCTTCTCCTCTCTCATCCTTTTTTTTTTCTCCTCCTCATTGCCATTATCATCCTCCGCTTCTGAGGTGTCCTACCACCTCTGCATCTCATCAAAGGCCATTGGAGCTACCTGGAGATTCCTTTAGGTAACTTTATTGTCTGCTTTCAGTCCTTTCTGCTTGAATACAAAAAGCGTCTCTCTGATGCCTAATTATTTACCCGGGATTTTTGTGTAATACAAATCACTGTATAGTTCTGCACAAACACAAGTACCGATTCCATCACTTCCACCAATGAGATACATTGAGATGTTGGTTGACTGGGTGTGAGCCCTGATCAAGCAACAGCTACAATTCCTTGCAGGGTGAACCAGAAAAAGTCACTCAATTAACCTGTGCTTAACCCCGGGTAGCTTATTTATTTTATTTTATTTATTTGCAGGTTTGTAAAGCGCTGTGAATAAACTCCCGTAGGAGTATCTCCGCGCTGGTGACACCTGGTAGAGAAACTGAGAAGAAGCCATGAGATTAAAATTGTACCAAAAGAACCACTAAGATCCAGCAGGATACTTGGTTAAAATGAGCTAAACAGAAAGGTTTTCAAGCATTTTCTGAATTTAAGGTGATTCTGACATTGTCTCAACGAGAGCGGGAGTGAATTCCAGAGGTTAGGACCTACCACGGACAGAGCCCTACCACCTAACCTAGATTTAGTTATCTTAGGAATGCTTAACAGCAGCTGTTCACTGGACCTAAGGGTACGGGTAGGAACGTATGGAACAAATTTACTGGCCAGATACTCTTGTCCCAGTTCATTAAGACCTTTATGGATAATACAGCAAGTCTTAAACTTCACTCGTTGCCGTATTGGCAACCAGTGTAGTTTATGCAGTAATGGTTTAGAAGGGGATCTAGGTGGTGCATTAAGCACCAACCTAGCTGCTGTATTTTGTACCACCTGCAGGCGATCCAAAACCTCTTCGTTTGCTCCTGCCAGGAGACCATTGCAATAATCAAGGCGGCTGATAACAAGAGCCTGAACCAAGGTTTTCCTGTAGGAGTCAGGGAGGAAAGGATAAATCCTACGGAGGAGACCTATTACGTGGAAGCAAAATCCTACGGTAGTGATGACATGTTGTTTCATGGTCAGCTCCGGTTCCAATCTGACTCCCAGATTCTTGATTATTGTTTTGGGCTCGGGAACTGGGCCCAAATCAGGAGGCCACCAGTCAGGAGACCATTGGACCCTCGCTTCACCGAAAAGCATCACCTCCATTTTTCCAACATTGCATTGGAGAAAATTGGAGGACATCCACCTTGCAACTGCCTTCATCCCATCGGAGAAAGATTGTATAATCTTCGGGGTAAGATGTTTAAAAGGGAAGAGCAGCTGCGTATCATCAGCGTAGGACACTGGATGGAATCCAAAAGCTCTGGTTACATCTGCCAAGGGAGCCACATATGTGTTAAATGTGGTCGGGCTCAAACAGGAACCCTGTGGGACCCCCTTAGTGATATTAACCTCCTCCGACCTAAAGTCACCCATGGTGACAGATTGGGTGCGGTTGGAGAGAAAGCTTTTGATCCATTCCAGTGCTCTACCGCCGATTCCACTCACAGACAGGCGTTCGATCAAGATGTTATGGGAAATGGTATCGAACGCTGCCGATAAGTCTAGCAGCACCAGGACAACAGAATAACCTTTGTCCTGGTACAGCCGAAGATCGTCTGTTATCGACAGCAAGGCCGTTTCAGTGCTGTATTTTGGCCTGAAACCTGACTGTGATGGGTCAAGGCTGCCTGATTGTTCCAGGTAGGTAGATAGATGTTTATTGGTATGCTTTTCGATGATTTTCCCTAAGAATGGCAACAGGGAAATGGGTCTAAGATTAGAGAGATTGGTCCAAGGAAGTGATGTATTCTTCCTGATAGGTCAAACTAGGGCTTTTTTCCAGCATTGTGGGACGACTCCAGATGTAAGTGAGAGGTTCACTAGCCTCTGAACATCAGGGCCCAGAGTTCTCCCTAAAGGACCCATAAGTCTAGCTGGGAGCAAGTCCGCCGGGCTTCCACTTTTAATATCCGTGAATAGTTTTTGGACCTCTATCAGTGATATTTCTGGAAAATCATTAAAGGAGTGAGAATTAGTAGATGCTATCTGCACCAGAGCAGAATTATCCTGGCTACTTTTGTCAGTGTTAAGTGTCTCTATTTTATTATAGATAGCATTGATTTTTTCAGTAAAGAAACTCGAAATACCATCACAAAGATGTTGTGAGGCCATGTCTGCACTTTCGCAAGCTATAGGCTTCAGAAATGTATTGACGATCTGGTAAAGAGTTTTCGAGTCATTACCAGCTGCCTCTAACTGAGCGGTGACATGGTTCTTGCGAGCAGATCTTATGGCTTTGTGATAGATATTAAGAGCCTTCTTATATTTTGTTTTATCTCCTTCCGAATAAGATTTTCTCCATGTCTTTTCTGACTTTCTAGCCAGACGTTTAAGACTGCGCAATTCCTCCGAGTACCAGACCTCATGTTTCCTGGCAAGGCTCGTTTTAAAAGTCTTTATCGGGGCAATTTGTTGTACTGCATCACTGATTGCTAAATCCCACTTTGAAAGAGCGCTGTTTATGTCATCTGTACATACAACAGGGGGGGGGGAAAGATATTTTTGTTCAAAGGTGATATTAGTGATTTTATGCCACTGCCTACGTTTAGATGGAATATGGACATGGGGAATGGGTCGAGGATCATTCATCGGCATAAAAAACTCAAGCATGAAGTGATCTGTCCAGTGGTATTATTTGGGTACACTGCATTCAATACCAGGGAAGTTGGTTATTATCATATCCAAAGTGTGTCCTGCTTGATGTGTGGGTCCACTATTGCATTGCTTTAGTCCTAGAAGAGATATATCGGTCATGAAGGATTGTACCTCACTGTTATTTTCTTCCTCACTATGAATATTAAAATCCCCAAGTAGTAAAAAATCTTTATCTGGGCATACATGTGGTGCTAATGCTTCCACTAACTGTTTAGACATGTTTTTTAAAGGGCCAGGAGGGCGGTAAACCAGAGCTCCTTTCCTACTATGTTTAGTAGATGAGCCAATCCTAAATATCAACATCTCAAAGTCAGGACCACAACATTGATCGAGAACCGAAACAGAGATGTCGTCTTTGAATACGATTGCTATTCCCCCACCAATTTTTTTGGGTCTATCCAATCTAACAATCTTATAACCCTCCGGTATACCAAGGGTGATAGCGGGGGTGGTGTGTGGTTTAAGCCAGGTCTCAGTTAAAAAACACAGATCTGCTTTATAGGTGGAAATAAGATCCCAAACCTCAATAGCATGTTTGGCTAAAGATCTGACATTACACAATAAGCTGCTTCCGCGAAGAGTCAAAGTAATGGGGATGTTGTCAGTACATTGTTGGAGGGGAACTTTTTGCGTCAGAAATTGTGTATGGCAAGACCTACACGAGAATGGCCCTTCAGGGAAACAGTGTAATGGTGGAGTACATTTATGTGATAACAAATTAGGGCGTAAGTACCGTAAGGTCTGTGAAGAATATATCAGCCTAGATACCTTGGTATCCCCAGACGATACTGCCATAGCCCCTAGCCACGTCCAGTCGCGGACGGGCGCAGATGGGCTTCTCTCTGGCGCGTCTCCGGCGCTTCGCTGCGCGCGACCGCTGCGCTCCTGCTGTGACGAGGGGGCTAAATACCTCCCAACGTGCAGCAACTAGAGCGCTAACCGCTCGGTGATAGCGGAAGTAACCTGGCTCTGCCTGACCCGCCCTCCGCTCAACGGCACTGGTTGCCGAGTCGGACCGGGGCTTGGCACAAAAAGCAGTCAGGCTTAACTTAGATGAAATGTGTAATAACACACAACAGTAATAAAATGGAAACACAACACAAGAAAAATCTCAAACTGACTTTGAAAAATGGATTAAAGTTTAATAAATGATTGGACACAAAAAAGTATAAAAATTCATTCAATAAAACTGGAGTTACGAATGTTTCAAGTTTTAAATAAAAACTAACGCCTAAAACTCAAAGCACCAACCGCAGACATATGTTCACATGAGGCTGGGTCAAAGCCCAAAAAATATGGCCGAATGCAATGGAGCATGTTTGAGATGCAAAAAGTGGTCAGAGCTTTCCTTCAGACATAAGAGAAATTCTGAAAAAAAGTGTCTGAGAAGGTACAGTTTGGCAGGGAAGACTGCAGGAAGTGTGAAAGGAAGGAACTTCTTCATTTGTTGGCCTTGGGTTGAATCTGCGCTGAACATTTCACAAATCTCCAACTGGATGAGGAAGAGGGCTGTAGTGAAAAAGACAGTTCCATGGAGTCAGATACCTCTTTGTTGAAGGCATGTTGAAAATGAATTGGTACTGTGGTTAAGAATGTAGTGGGAGAAACCCTGAGTCAATCTGACCGCTGATGCACCTTGAGTGGCTAGGCGAGCAGGTTGTTCCTGGTCTTCTCAGAGCACTTTTGGGCCATCGTTTGTCTAAGTCATCAGGCTTTGGTTTTGGTCATCAAGGGTCCAGAGCTGGTGTGACACCCCTTGGGGGTTCAGAACTCACTCAGGCTGGGTCCAAGTACGGGTTTAAGATGGTGGGAGATTTTGATGTCCCTGTGACTCTGGACAATAAGCCAGCAAATTAGCCCTTAGAGTCACTTCTGATAGTACTGGGTGCAGGTGAATGTGCAAGGCTCAACCATAGGGCTGGTCTCTAAGGTCTCAAGGCAGGCTCCAGGCAGCATATTATCCCTTCTAGGTAGAGTAACAGTCTGGAAGAGTGTACAGTAGGTCACAGCAGCAGACAGTCCTCTGAGTGTGCTTCCGCAGGACCAGTAGTGTACTGTAGAGTTCGTGTCTGAGGTCCTTTTTTTTAACCTAATTTCACCTGCTTTCCCTGCCCTGCTCCAATCTGGCTGCAGTAACAAGGTGAGATTGTTAGGCCCTTAATGTGAAGGGAAAGCATAGGCTATTGAGTTGTAAGTGAGACTTTGCTCAACTCCCCCTGTCCTGTGAGCAGATGGCACATCCAGTCCCACCTAATTACTGGGTGGATGTCAGGGAGAAATTTAAAAAGTCTAACAGTCAGCTATACCCAGTCATGTGAACCAAGACAGGCTATAGATACAAAAGTGCATTCTTAAAGGGCATTTTTGTAATTGTAATTAAAAAACAGCTTTAGCTTTAAATAGTGTACATTACCATAATTTAGATATCAAACATGACATAGCTATCTGCTCTCAATTGGAAAGTACAGCCTATTAAATATGATAAGGAATCTCCAATGTTGTACTATGGAAGGGTTAGGCCTCACAGTAGTGAAAAAACAAATTTAGGAGTTTTTCACTACCAGGACATGTAGATAAATAAAAAAAATGTCCAATCTTTTAATTACACAGCATCCTGCCCTATGGGGTTCCTAGATCCGACCTTAGGGCTGACATATATAAATAATAAAAGGGGAGTTTAGGCTGCCAAGGGGATTTTAATGTATGACATTGAGGTTTAAAACTGCATTCACGTTGCAATGGCAAGCCGGGGTCACGTTTTAAGGTGCTACCTAAGTGGGTGGCACAATAGGTGCTGCAGGCCCATTAGTAGAATTTACACGCCCTGGGATTATGGTATTCCACTCTACAAGGGACATACAGGTAAATTAAATATGTCAATTAGGCATTAGCCAATTTGACCATGTTTTAGGGAGTGAGCACAAGCACTCTAGCACTGGTTAGCAGAGTCCTATGGTCAACAAAAAAAATATCAAAAAATAGGGGGTGAAAGCCAAAACGTTTGGAAGTGACAGTGCAAAGAGGGACATAATGGGAAGGAAGAGATGAAATTGATTGGTCTTAATGGAAAAAATGTTGAGTACGGAATAATAATCATCTTCTTATTCAGTGTGTACTAACAACATTCCCAGAATTTCGCAGAAAATTTGGCCCCCTTGTATCATATAAGTGGAGGTACCTCCAGCTGAAAATGCAATTCCTGACCATCCTACACAATGTCTAGATCTCACCATTTTCACATTGCAAGTCACTAGATGGCTGGCCATTTATAAGATGGCATTACTTTTGAGACTGGTCTTTAAACTTAATGATATACTGCTAGTATGTGGTGACCTATGGAGACTCTTTATTAAAGATTAAGCCTAAACTGGAGACGTCTAGATTATGAATATGACTATACCCACTTGTCTGGGATACACGCCCACTACTACTTTGACTATCCCTGCTACCCCTCCTATTTATTCATTTAGTATTAGCTGATTGTTATTCCTTTCTGACTTAATGTTTATAAGCATTTTGATCCTTGTACACAAACATTTCACAAGCCTACTGATGTGGGGCTGCTATCACCCTCCCCTTCTCCCATGGGGGTAAGTTGGGGTATTGTATTGTACTCGCAATATGTTTTGGTATTGTGAAGCATCTACTGTAGTAGTAGTAGTAGTAGTAGAAAGCTTTATTCGATTTTACACAAGTTTATAAAACTATAAAAGCGACAGTTCATCATCAGTTAATACCATCAGGACAGTTACAAATCATTTCAGTTATATGGTCATAGAACATTTTAAGAACAGATTAAGCTTTTCGATTTCCTCAAGATACTTTTTAAAAAACCAATCATTATACCAACACAATACATATCATTTTATAATTTTAAAAATACTAGAGCCAGACAACATTGTCGCCATAGACCCTGTTTTATAAAAGGTTTCATCCATTTTGTCCTTTCAAAGGAATAAAACTTACAAAAAAAGATCACATGGAGATTAGATTGTTCCGAATGGTTATCGCACAGACATTTACAAAGATTTCTTGACCAATCATTAATTTTAGGAAAGGTAATCAAACGAAAGAAATTATCGAATCTAAATCTGGTCAAGATGTATCTATCATAGCCCTCTTGACACCAGACCAGATAAGGTTGAATTGAGGTTGAGACCAGGGTGAGCTGGTGTTGAACTACAGTTTTTTTATTTAGCTCCACCCCTAATCTTAGTGGCTCAAAATGGTAACAACAAAGTACCTTCAACTCCTTCCTGGTAATGGTATTTAACCCCTTCCATGCTCATGACGAGCTCAGCTCGTCATGAGGCACAGTGGAGCTGTGCTGATGATGAGCTGAGCTCGTCATGAACAATGGTAAATCTGGGAATCCAGCACCAGGGGGGAAAACCTCTGGCAGCCAAGGTGTTAAAGAAACTGGATTACTATAAAACTCGGGCCTCCCCATTTCTTTAGTAAGGTTACAAATATAGTTCAACCATGGGATCTTTGAGACCCGATATAAGCCCATAGAATCTTTAATTATATCTTGATTTAAACTAGATCAACTGAGGTCCAGACTCTGTGCCACAGCAGTAGGGGTTGCATTTTAATTACATCACTAATATAGCGAATTCCCAGTTCGCTGTGACAGTTAAAAACAGCTGTACTTTGAGGCGTGACTAAAATAAATCTTAAAAATGCGTTTTCTACTATTTGGATAGGTGATGCGTCACTAAACCCCCAGACACCTGCTCCATATGTAGCAATACTGGTGCACTTAGCCTGATACATTTTTAATAAAATTTCAGGAGGCTTTTTAACCATTTTTTTGGCGAACATCATTACTGCCCCTATTGATCTTTTAAACAGCAGTGCTCTGTTTTTTATAGCTGGTCCCCAGGATCCTGAGTCCTCTAAAAGAATATCTAAATAAGAAAATCTTTTAGTAGGAGCTATTTTTTATTGCCGGGCAACCAGGGGCCAAGGTCTATTTTTACTGTTCCCGCAGGACATCACAAAGGTTTTCTTGACGTTAAGTTTCAGTCCCAGATTATCCATAAAATCTATATAGCTATCTAATGCCCTCTGAAGATCAATTTGGGTTCTCGCCATTAAAACAGCGTCATCAGCATATAAGAGCGAAGCAATCTGGTTATTTTTAACCTGCGGGGAGTCTCTTACTCTAGCCACCAGTTCCTTTTCCAAGCCATTAGTGTATTAACTAAAAAGGAATGGGGCGAGGACGTAGCCTTGCCTAACTCCTTTTCTTACATGGAAAGGCTTGGTATACTCCCCTTTTAAACCAAACCTCACCTTAGCAGTAGACCCTGCATAAAGTTGTCTTAAAAATAGTATGAGTGCTTTCTCTACCTTTAAATCTGATCAAATCTGTCATAACCGGCTGTGAACTACGGAGTCAAATGTCGCGGTTAAGTCGACAAAGACCGCAAACAATTTACCACTTGGTGTTTTTCCCATGTAGGATGGAAAAAATTAGCACCTGCTCTACAGTGCCCTGCCCCTCCCTGAACCCATATTGCACTGGGCTAAAGACATTGTTGTCTTCCGCCCATTGTTGTAAGCGATTGAGAATCACCCTGCCAGTGACTTTCATAAATGAATCGAGCAGGGATATGGGGTAGCATGCAGGATTTTCCCGATCCCCTTTTTTAAAGATGGGAATATTTATAGACTCAGACCAGGATTTAATAAAACCCCTCTCACAGCTGGCTTCAAGGACACAAGTTAGTAATGGGGACCAAAGCTCGGTCGAGTATTTGTATAGATCGATCGGTGTCCCGTCCGGACCCGGCGCTTTGCCTCCTTTGCTATTTTTTATTGCTGCAAGTACTTCCTCATTTGTAATATGGATATTAATTGGTAAAAATGTTGTTAGCTCAGCCTGAGGACCGTGCTCCGTGACTACTATTTTATCTTTACCCCCTGGGTTGTAGACCTCTGAAAAGAAATCCACGCATGAGTCTTCGGTGATGGCCAACTCAATTCTTGCATCTACCCCCGTCCTAAAAAATGGTGCCTTGACAGCACACCAAAAAAGGGAGGAATCCCTCCTTTGCGAGGCTTCATATAAATTGGTCCAGGCCTTTTTCTTAATTTCCCTCTTGCGCCTACTTCTTGCTAAATTGTATGCCCTCCTTCGTGACCTGACCTCCTCGCTATCCCTCGGTGTTCTTTGTAGGGCCGCTTTTAGCAGAGTGTAAGCTTTGGTGCAAATAGTATCAAACCAAACATTTTTAACGGGTTTAAACTCTCTACATGGGCGAATCAGAATTTTTTGTATTACCCTGGTAATGTCGATAAAGGAACCCAATATATCTATATACGATGACTCTTCTTTCAGGCACTTAATTATTGGAATTTTTGCCTGGGTCATTATTTTTAAGGTTCAAGGCCTCTGGATCACTGTTTGCCCAGAGTAATGAATAGCCATTTTGGCGTTCCGGTATACATCCTTGGGTCCAGGCTAGACTCTCAACCAGAGAGCTAGCTTTTTTGTGGGGTAATGTGATGTTAATATTAAGCGTAAGATGGTCACTAATCCCAATTGTGTGTGTGACAAAGTCCACTGCCCATGTCGCATAACACTTTGAAAGGATAATAAAATCTATCAAAGTGCTTTGAACCCCACCTATGAACGTGGGACTGAATTTTACAGGTGGAGAGCACAGGATGTTTGCAAAACCTAAGTTGTGTGTTGCCATAACTTCGTTAAAACTGTCCCCCCCGCTTGAGTGTGTAAAATGGGCCCATTGGTCCAGGTCCTCGTCCTCCTGATCCCCAATCCCGCACGAGAGCTGTGAGCAGATGTTGTTATTAAAATCCCCACCCCATATAATAATGGAATCTTTACCTGCTGTATCGCTTAACCTCTTGAGTTCCTCATTTAATTTGTGTGACATGTTGGTAACGGAGCCCTTATCCAGATTATTATACATGTTAATGATCACTAATGCAACCAATGGAGACACTTTGATGACAACAATTTGGTAGAAGCTTGAGGATTTTACCATTTTTATCCATACATGCCCTAGAAGATTAGTGTTATATACACAGATCCCCCCTTATGCCTCCCACAACAAGAGCGACCCGCTGGGACTTGAAACGTCTTGAAGCCGTCAAGGTGTATTGCCTCCTATGTCCAGGTCTCCTGCAGACACAAGATGTCAAAATGACTGATAAAGTCTCTCCAAAAAGGGTTATTGATCTTGGTTTGGAGCCCAGATATGTTCCAGTAGGCTGCTCTCACCTGCCCCTGGACATACATAGATTGGGGTTTACATACAACTGCCCTCCCTAGCCCAACTTCATCCTTCCTTATCTCTCCAGTTACCAAATCGCTAGTCACAGATCCTCCAACTAATACTAATACAGGGTGCGGGGATTTATTCAGGTGCACGTTATGTTCCTGCACTGGCATAATCGTACTCGGGGTTTCACCTCCAGCGGGCAAGAAAGGAAATAGTGGTACTGTGGAAGCCTTGAGAGGTGGCATAGGTTCACTAATCATATTTTCACCCACAAGAGCCCGTTCATCTGAGCATTGGAGGGCTGTGTGGCCGATATTAATTTCACCTTTACTGGTCGCCCTGACTTGTGTTTGTCAATCAATCAATCAATCAATCAATCAGGCAATTTATATAGCGCGCTACTCACCCGCTAGGGTCTCAAGGCGCTGGGGGGGGGGGGGTCCGTTACTGCTCGAAAAGCCAGGTCTTGAGTTGCTTCCTGAAGGAGAGATGGTCTTGGGTCAGCCGTAGGCGGATGGGGAGGGAGTTCCATGTCTTGGCCGCCAGGTAGGAGAAGGATCTTCCTCCGGCTGTGGCTCTGCGAATGCGTGGTACAGTGGCGAGGGCGAGGCTGGTCGATTGCAGCTGGCGGGTGGGCGTGTAGAAAGTGAGGCGGATGTTGAGGTACTTGGGGCCCAGGTTGTGGAGAGCTTTGTGTGTGGATGAGGAGTCTGAACGTGACCCTCTTGCTGACGGGGAGCCAGTGCAGGTCTCTGAGGTGGGCAGAGATGTGGTTGTGGTGGGGGATTTCCAGGACGAGTCGTGCGGAGGCGTTCTCTATGCCCTAGAGTCTTTTCTGTAGTTTGGCTGTGGTTCCCGCGTAGAGGGTGTTCCTGTAGTCCAGTCGGCTGGTGACGAGTGCCTGGGTGACCGTCTTCCTGGTTTCGGTGGGGATCCATCGGAAGATCTTTCGGAGCATGTGCAGGGTGTTGAAACAGGATGAAGAGACGGCGTTGACTTGTTTGGTCATCGAGAGGGAAGAGTCCAGGATGAAGCCCAGGTTTTGTGTGTGGTCCGTTGGCTTGGGGGTGGTGCCCAGGGCAGGGAGCTACCAGGAGTCGTCCCAGGCAGAGGGGGATGGTCCCAGGATGAGGACTTCCGTCTTGTCTGAGTTCAGTTTCAGGCGGCTGTTCTTCATCCACTCAGCTACGTCTTTCATTCCTTTGTGTAGGCTGGCTCTAGCGGTGGCGGGGTCGTTGGTGAGGGAGAGGATCATCTGGGTGTCGTCGGCATAGGAAATGATGTTAAGTATGTGTTGGTGTGCGATGGCCACGAGGGGGCTCATGTAGACGTTGAAGAGGGTGGGGCTGAGCGAGGATCCTTGAGGTACGCCGCAGATGACTTTGGTGGCTGCGGATCGGAAGGGAGGGAGGCGGACTCTCCGGGAAGGTGGCGGTGGCGAAGAAGATGTTGATGATGTCCCGAAATTGGGGTGCGATGATTAAGTCGGCCTTGTTGAAGACGTGGTGGGGGCAGGGGTCCGTAGGGGATCCGGAGTGAATGGTGTTCATCATGCGGGTGGTGGCTTCGGTGTTGACCGGGGTCCAGTTGCAGAGGGTGGTGGTGGGGGGCGTTGGTTCGGTGGTTGGGTGCGTGGTTTTTGCGCCGAAGCTGTTGTGTATGTCAGCGATCTTGCGATGGAAGAATGAAGCGAGTGAGTCGCAGAGGTCTTGTGAGGGTGTGATGTCGTTGTTTCTGGTGCTGGGGTTGGAGAGCTCTTTGATGATGCTGAAGAGTTCCTTGCTGTTGTGGGTGTTGTTGTCCAGTCGTTCTTTGAATGTTGTTCTTTTGGTGGTGCGGATCAGCTCATGGTGTATGCGGGTGGCGTTCTTGAGAGCTGTCATGTTTTCAGTGGTCTGGTCGTGCCGCCAGGCTTTTTCGTGGGTGCAGCAGTTTTTCTTGGATGTTTTGAGTTCGTTGGTGAACCACAAGGCTTTCTTACTGCCAAGTCTGCTGGGTGGGTTCTTCAGAGGTGCGAGGTCGTCAGCGCAGTTGGTGAGCCACTGTGTTAAGTTGCGGGCTGCTTCGCTGGGGTCCGTTGCGCTGGCGAGAGGGTTCTGGCTGAGGGAGGTGGTGAGCTGGTTGGCGGTGATCTTTTTCCAGCTCTGGCGGGGAGCTTGTTGCGGGTGGTGGTGGGTCGTGGTTCTCCTGAAGTTGAAGTGGACGCAGCTGTGATCGGTCCAATGAATCCGGTGAAGTGGCTGAAGGAGATGTGCTTGCTGGAGGAGAAGACGGGGTCAAGCGCGTGTCCGGCGTAGTGGGTGGGGGTGTTCACCAGTTGCTTGAGTCCGAGGTTGGCGAGGTTGTCCAGTAGGGTGGTGGTGTTGCTATCATTATTGTTTTTCAAGTGAAAGTTGAGGTCCCCTAGGAGGATGTAGTCAGAGCAGGCGAGGGCGTGCAGGCTGATGAAGTCTGCGATGGCTTCGCTGAATTGTGTGCGTGGTCCCGGGAGACCCCCTCCAGCGAGTTAAGGGGGCCAAACCTATTTGATACTTCCAGATTATATCTTAGTGTATTGTTTGGGGGGTAAGTGCTCAAGGGAATGTTATATTTATTGATCATCTTCGGCTGATAGAAAAAACCAAGCGGGAGCACTTGTAGCCCCTCAGTCAACCTTCTGTTAGCACCTACCCGGTATAACATTTCTTGTACTAAGGGAGGGGAGGCAAGTGATAACACAATACAATCCCCATCAAAAGACTTCGTACTCGGGCAAAGCCAACTCACATGTCTCACCATTTTAAATGAACAAAACCTTTCTTGTGTTAAGCCCGTCTTAGGGCCTAGAAAATGTATGGCGTTATTTCTTAACTTTTCACAATTTTCCCCTTCTCCCTCATCCGATAGGGGGACATTAGCCAGAACATGTTCATGAGGTTTTCTATTTACCATCTTAGTGAAGTTATCTGTGCGTGGCAAGCTGGTTCTTTGCTCTCTTTGCATTTGAGTGGCGGTAGTGGGGAAGCTATCTGTGGTCGGCTGACTGCACTAACTGTTACTATCCCTACCTGGTATAGCCTCCATGCTAGTTACTTTCTTCAGTTGAGCAGGAAGAGTAAGCAGAGTGGACTCTATTTGATCCAGTCTGTTCCCAATAGTGGCTATAGCTTCTTTAATGAAGAGAGTTAGGATGGCAATAGATTTCCCTATTTCGCTTAATTCTGGAATCTTTTGGCCTATATTTATGCCTTGATTGCTATTAGGTTTTGTACAAATTTTTGTTCTATTTCTAGATACCTTTTAAGTAGAAACTTCTTTTCCTATCGAGGCTCTGCATTTAGCCTTTAGATACCTTGGGATTAACGGGACTTTGTGGATCTGTGGGGGTAGTGCAGTAAGGGCTGATTTATTTGATACACATTCTCTTTTATGGGGCGGTAATTCTGCCCCCTCCAAATGGTTTACAGAGATCTCGTCACAACCCCTCTGCACACACCCATTTCGGGGTTCGACTGCAAATTCATTTGGTATAATAATACCAGCTTCACCGTTTAATTCATGGCCAGGAGAGTCATTTATACTAATATCAGTCAAGCCGACGACTCTTTATTCAGCTTCTCCTCTACATTAGAGATTTGTTTTTCTAATGCTCCCACTGCCCCCGTCAGATATTTCATCAAGGATGTGCTAGAATCTTTGACTTTGAACGTTTTTGTGCCCAGAGGACAAGTGTCCAGCTTTCTTTTCCCCATTTCGGGTGGCCTAAGTGTGGTGGACACTCCCCGATCAATAATGTGGAGCTTGAGCTTTTATAATGACTTAAATGGTAAATACTATTATAGAGTTACCCAGCTTGTTAACGTAGCTCGGCTCCTCGCAAAATGAGAATGACAATGGGGGACCTTTTATGCTGATAGATACAAATTTACCCACAAGGTATGCCTGCAGGTGCCCTAAATGCCCCCACTGGGTCTCTTTAACCGTGGCAAGAGTTGTACGTGTCCCGCATGACTAGGGGCTAAGAGCAAGTCACAACAAAGCGATGTTAGTTTACAAATTAACAGTAATTACCAGGATTACAGGATTACAGATACAATAATTCCACTGGCAAAAGATAGGTCCAAGAGTCCTGGTCCAGCCCAGCTTCCACCGGGCTCTGACGGGTGCGGATGGGCCGGACCTTGGCCCGGGCTTCGCCCGCACTCGTCCCTCGTCGCGGGAGGCGCAGCATTGTTTTAAGCGCCTCCGGGCACCAGTGCGGACGTCCTCGGTGTGCGCGGTCCCCAGGCACACAGGGAAATATAGTCCCCACGCAGAGAGAGTGCCAGCAAACTCGGGTCAGTGTGGCCGGGACCAGAGTAGAGCAACACAGCACCCAGAAGCAATTCGGTGGGTGCAACCAAGCTAGAAGTGGAGGTACCTCCAGCTGGAAATGCACTTCCTGACCATCCTACACAATGTCTAGATCTCACCATTTTCACATTGCAAGTCACTAGATGGCTGGCCATTTATAAGATGGCATTACTTGTGAGACTGGTCTATAAACTTAATGATAAACTGCTAGTATGTGGTGACCTATGGAGACTCTTTATTAAAGATTAAGCCCAAACTGGAGACGTCTAGCTTATGAATACGACTATACCCACTTGTCTGGGCTACACGCCTACTACTACTTTGATTATCCCTGCTACCCATCCTATTTATTCATTTAGTATTAGCTGATTGTTATTCCTTTTCGACCTAATGTTTATAAGCATTTTGTTCCTTGTACACAAACATTTCACAAGCCTACTGATGTGGGGCTGCTTTCACCCTCCCCTTCTCCCATGGGGGTGAGTTGGGTTATTGTATTGTGCTCGCAATATGTTTTGCTATTGTGAAGTATCTACTGGTTATGAGTAGGATAATACTTTCTTAGGCTTTTTTAGGATGCTATTTACATTTTGGAAGGTTTATGAGAAAATCCTGATTTGTACTGTGTGGTATTTTACGTTATTCTTTGTAAACCTTAAAAAAGAAATGTGATAAAAAAAGACTGACATGTAAAACTGCAACTAACCTGCTTGAACAGCAAACTTAGTACAATATCATCGTTAAAATATGTTCAGATAGATAAACTGATTTCAGTCTAGATGTATTCTATGTGTGGACTGGGATATCACTGTATATGGATCCACCCACCACTGATGAAAATTCAAAAGAAGTGCATGCAATTGCTCAAGGGAAATGAAGGATATTTGTTTAATAAATTGACAGGAAACTAGTCATGGGCCTAAAGCACATTTACCCTGGACTCTATACATAGATCTCTCAAGGAATGCAAACGGTTATTTCTTTAATGCTCCTACAGAGGACAAGGACAGGCAAGCAGTTCTCCCAAACTTTAATGTGAACAATGAACATTTACTTCAGACAAAGAAAGACTCATGAGCTGCCCCTAAACAATCTTCAAATGAACTAGTATTTCTTTCACAACTTTTACAAGCGAACAAGGAAAGTCAGGCACGTGTCAAAGACTTTCATATTAGAAAAATGCATGCAATCAGGTGGGGAGGAGAAGCCATGACTAACCTAAATAATATGGTGTAGTGTAAGAACTAGTCAATGTGCTTGGGAGGCTAGAGTTGTTTTCCTGCCTTCGTTCCTCTGGGAATCCAAGAGCTGTAGTTAAGTTTGCAGTAAAGAATGCTTTTTCGGACCAATCTGACGGACTACCAATTTTTTAAGCTGTAGTGAGGATAGAGGGTGCACCTCCTGGGGGGTGATCCTGAGACAGAACCTTAGGCCTAAGGCCTGTAGTGTGGGCACTAAAGGAGGAGATAATAGCTGGAATTGGGTGCCTAGTGAAGACGTAGCTCAGGCAGGTGAGTTGTGTTGGAAAAACCAGTGCTCTCTCACTAATACTGGGTACAGGGGTATGAAACCATAACTTTGATTCACATAAGGTCTGAGAAAACTCAGAAAACAGGCAAAGAAAACCAAGAACAAAGGAAATATATATATATATATACGTAAAGTTCTTACCAGAACTGTTGATAACCTTCGTTCAATGTTCCCCAAAACTGCACAAAATGATTTTTCCAAATAAAAAAGTTATATGTAAATATGCACCGTTCTTCCATCTGAAAAACAGGGGCATTGACATATCCAATTATCAGTAATAGGAGCTATCATGGGTCACCACTTTCTCACAATCGATATAGTACAAGAAAGATTTGTACTGAATAGTTGGTTTAAATCAGTATGAAACACATATAGTAGTGTCTGCAAAGGAGGTGTAGTAACTGGATCATTTATTTATTTAAGGTGTTTATTGATTGGATTGACCCACAGGGCAGCAGAGCACTTTACATAAAGCACATTGAGGCTAATAAATATTATATTAGTTTTTTACATATAACTACATTTATAATAGGCATAATTGGATAGGAATATAGCTAACTGTAAAAGATTATTCATCAGGGTAGAGGAGAGCGCAGTAATATTTTATTAGTGAAAGAAGTCAGAGGATAAATGACTCCATCTAGCATACAAGATTTGCACCTCTCAACTGACAATTTACTAACATTCTTCAAGAGATCAGTTCCACATTCCAGACTGAGTAGCCAAGGAACAGGGATACATTCTAAGTAGGAATAAGAACACTACATCACCTTCCCCTCAATAAAATCAAAAGAAATAAGAGAAAACTTAATAAAAAAACAATGGGGAAAAGACGTTTAGACATAGTCTCATTATCTTGCAGGGCGTTGAATGAGCCTGCAAAGTCTGACAAACTTCCTTTGTGGAATCTCATCCAAACCTTTAGGCACCACAGAGGGTTGACATTTAGCCACCCTATTTAAGTTCCATGTCTTATGGTCACTTGTCCGTATGCCATTTTAAAAAAAGCTTTATCACCTTAAAAAGGTACACTGAATTTTGAACCAGATTTGCCTAAGTGAGGGGACTTTATCTTCACCCAATCACCCACAGATACAACAGTGTTCTTGACTGCCCTTTTCTTATCATACCACTGTTTTCTCTTCTCCTTAAACATTCTCTCTCTGTCTCACCAACCCTCCACACAGTCAACATCTTGTTTCACAAATAATCTCTTAGAGCAGACCCAAGAGAGGCAACCCTCTGTATTGGCCACCCTCTTCTTAAACAAGCGGAAAGGAGACACACCTGTAGTGGAGTGTGGAGTAAACCTGTACTCTCTCACTTTCGTTCTCATGGCAAAAACCCAGTCAACACCAGTTGCAACAGTCTGTTGTAGAGTCTCCTTCAACACCTTTACAAATCTCTTGAAAACCCCATTTCTTTCTGGATGATAGAGAGCGGCTTTCTTGTGTTTGATGCCTCTGGTGGATAAGACATCTTCCACAAAAGCTGAGGTAAATTGTATCCCATTGTCCAAAAAGTAAAGACAGGGGAAAACTTTCCCTTTCAAACAGACAGTCCAAAAACTCAATAACTACAGAAGATTCAAAAGAACTTCTCACCTTAATGTCTGGCCAGTGCAAGTACATATCCATAAGAACATACTGGTCACAAGATTTTATTTTGATTGGACACAAAATATCAATGGCCACATCAGACCAAGGACTGTCTGCTTCCTCTCTCAGCACCATGGATTGCGTTCTACATTTCAAAACCTTGTCACAACACATACATTCTGGACAGGTTCTAACTTCCCTTTCAATCCAGACATTCATACCTGGCCACAAGTATGCTTCTCTCAATCTCTCCTTCATCTTGACGATTCCCATGTGACTGGCATGTGCACATTTCAACAACCTATCCCATAAGTCATGGGTGGGAATCAATCTGCTCCCCCTTAAAAGAATACCATCCACAACAGTGAGCTCATCTTTGTGTGAAAGTTGAAGAAATTGATGTACATAGACAGCATTCATTCCCCTTCCTCTCCCACTCCTCTCCCTGTGAGCACCATGGATACTGTAAATTATTGACCGTATCACCCTGCCAGTAAGAGCCCGTACCCATATGCATATGTACAGCCATTCTAGGCACCATGGCCTTTTCCCCATTGGAATCCCCGGCTTCTCTCCTGCGCGTATCTTAAACCCTCTCTCTCTCTCATGCATAGACCATGAAACCCTCTCCCTCTGCGCGACCCTGCTGCGAAAGGCAACTCTCCTGCTTGACCCGCACAAAACCCCCCATTCCCTCTTGAAGAGGCATCCTTCGCCTTGGCTGACGTAGCCCTCCCCAGCTGCACCTGACTGCCCCCGCTCTCTCATGTACGGGTCATCAGATCTCTCTCTCTCTCTCTGTGACTCTGTCCCTGTGTCCACCCTGGCTACCCCTCCCTTCTCCTCACGTGGGCAAGTCATAAACCTTCTTCTTCTGCAAGGCCCTGTCCTTGAGAGTCACGGCCGCGCCTGACCAACACCTCCTTTCCTTCCATGAATACCCCTCTGTTGACGAGCCTTCCCTCCGCGCTCGATTGTCCACGCGGCATGAATACCACTCCTTTGATGACCCCTTCCCCCGAGTCCGGCTGACCACACATGTCCGAGGCCATCGCCTGAGCCAGGAGATACCATTTACTGCCCTTATTGTATGAAGTCACTCCTCTTCAAAGGATCCACTATTGATCCTAGCCACCCCACCCCCGGGGCTATGATCAGGCGTACACATCCTACGGAACACTCAGCTGCGTGATTGCCCTCCCCTCTTATCAGCAGGTCAAGGGTCCCCATTGTGAACATATGTGGGGTAGGATTGACACGAGGATTATAGGGATATTTTTCTTTTGCGTCACACTGTCCTGATTGTACTATCAAGTGTTTTTGTAAGGTATAAAAGCAAGAGTCTCAGCTCACTTGTTAGAGCACCTCCCGAAAGACACTGTGTTTCGTGTCCGAAATGACTGGCTCTCCTCATGAGAATTAAAACTCTGTTCTTGATTCCTGCTTCCAGCGCCCGTCTCTTTATTTGGTAATTATTCAACATGGGAACTAAGAGGCGGTTTGCGCCAGCGGCCTGGGCATCGATAGAATTATGGGTTCATTTTCCACAATTGGCGTCCCAACGCGGGGTCCATCAGTGACATAAGGTTCGGTAAGAGAGATCCAGACGAAGAAGTGAACATCTAAATGATCGGGGTATGCCTGCCTTGAGAGGGCCCTCGCCCGGCTGCCGATCGAAAGAACTTCACCAATTCTGAACGGACCTCTCTTGAGAGACCTATTGTCCTGACTGGAATCCCACAGGAATGCTACATGGAGTAAGAGAACGATCGGGCGCTGGAGGAGGGAGATGAAGAACTGTCCGTATGGTCCGGTCCGGGTAAGATTAAGTAGGGTGTTTTTACGCCTGATTGGTAGGGTGGTTCTATCCACCTGATTGATTGATTGATTGTATTGAAATCGGTATTTGTATACTGATATTGTTGGTATTGGTTCATTTAGCTTTGAATGCTACTTGACATATTGGTTCTCTTTTGAGAACGAGACATTCTCTGTTTGCAAACAGCGGCGAATAGGAACGTCGTCCCTCTTTGCAGATAGAGAAGGGTAGGTAATGCAGACTTTTGTCCCCGTTGTAATCCGTCATGCCTACTTTTCTCCCCACTGGATTGTTTGAAATCGATTAATAATCGATTGTTGCTCTTTGAGATCTTCCCTGTCTACAAACTGAGACGAGTAGAAATATTCTGTCTTCCTTTCTGGATAGCGAAGGGCAGGTAATGCAGACGTTTGTCCCCGTTGTAATCCGTCATGCCTGTTTTTCTCCCCACTGATTGGTTGGTTGCCTGGACATTGTTGTTCCAGGAATTGTTTCGTTTGAGGTATTTTCTACTTGCAAACAACGTGGAATAGAAATATTCTGTCTAGTCTTTGCAAGTAGTAAAGGGTAGGTTATGCCCCTTTGTGAATTCGTCAGTCCTACCCACTCCCCACTGTTTGGTTATTTGGGGGGTAGCTCGCATGGTCCGCCCAGGAGACTACCCTTATGGAGGACATATGCTCCCCGCTCATGGGCCATTTAGTGGAAGTAGACCATCTGGTCCGTCCAGGAGGCTACCCTAGTAAGTGGAAGTACATCGCTCGGTCTGTCCAGGATGATACCCTAATGACGGAATATATGTTCCCCTTTTGATCGATAATCTAGTTCCACCCCGGACCATTTATTGGAGGGAACTCGTCTGGTCCGTCCAGAAGTAACCCCTAGTGAAAAGGACACATAAAAATATGAAGTGATCACCGTTCCCTACTAACAGAAAACTTTAGCTCGAAACACGCTAAGGAAGAGAAAGAAAAATAAAAAGAAATCAGGCTAAGTCAGTAACCCCCTGATGAGCTTTTGACTTCACTAAAAATAAGAAACATTAGAAATAGTTCGTAAAAAGAAATATAAAATGGCCAAAAGTTTGAAAGCAAAAATAGCCACGAGGTAGCTAGGCTTCACTGCCTATTCCTGCTCCCAACATGTCTGCCTCATTGCCCGCCACGCCCAAAATAACGGTCACATGAAATAGAAACAATTCAATAGGTACCTACCCCCATTCCGGAAGCTCCCGAAGTGCAACAGGTCCGCGGTTACGCCCATCCGGAAGGCGAGGCCTCGAGGCACGAGGGGTTCGCCTGGCCACGGTCAGTAGGAGATGATGTTGGGCAGGCGGTCCAAAGAATGACAAGGACCTCTCCATCTCTTCTCTTCTGCCGCCCTGCAGGCCGCGGGGAGAGAGGGGGCTGTCTTGCCTCGGCCACCGACCACCCCTCTCTCTCACCCGATCCGGCTTTCATCGAAGGCCGAAGCCAAAGCGAGGATGGCGGCATTTCTTTGTGCTATAATGGCGGCAACTACACCCAACGCCTGACAGTTGCAAGTAGTCCCGTCACATGCCATCGCCTGCATAGTTACAGGTAGTCCCGCCACATGTCGACGCCTGGACAGTTCCAGGTAGTCCCGCCACATGTCAAGAGAAAAAGGGGGGATGTCTTGCCTCAGCCACCGACCCCCCCCCCATCTTCAATGGCTGGCACGGCCAATATCGAAGCGACGGAGCCGAGGAACGGCGCGGGGTCGCTGGAAGGGGGAGGCGGCGCGAACGAGCCTCCCCCACCTCCCTCCAGGTGGAGGCTTCCAGCGACACCCCAATGCTCTTACTTAAAGAGGGTCAACATCGAAAAGCGGTCTTTTTCCCAGGACGGGCACGCACCCCATGCCTTCTCTCCTCAACCTTGAAGATTCTATAAGAGCTGGGGGGCACCCCGATCCCTCCGCATGGGCGCCCCCGCCCCCTCACTGGGAACCACGACATCGGTGCAACTCCTGCCGGCGCCAGCCTCGGATTGGAAATGGCTAAAATGCAGCCACGGCACAGACTTGTTCAGTTCCGGAGGAACACCAGAATGACCCGGTAGGAAAATTGTTGCCGCCCTCCCCACTCTTTGGCTAATGGTCCATATTTGTTAGACTGTTAACCACATAGCACAAAACTTTTTGAACTGCCAACGGAAGGTTCTGGGCCAACCATGCGAGACTAGAGACATTCTGACTGTGCTGGAACTCGCCTGACCCCACCCAAAATGGCGCCGACACAAAATGAGACGTTTTGAATAAACTTTGTTGCACCCTGATTGCGCAGCTTTTTGTCCCGAGATATATGCAGTTTTTGGATAATGAAAGTAGATACGAAGGATGTTGAGTATGTGCTTGGACAATGAACTGACTTAGGGTGGGTACTGATTATGATTTGGAAAATGAATTGGTGTAATTTAGGTAATGAATGAACATTGGATAATGAATTTATGAATTTATTAAAGATGAATTACTGACATGCATCATGCTTGCTCTGTAGGGAAGTTTTAATACGATTTTATTGCACTGCTGCACTTTATGCAATGAACTGCCACCAATTTCGTTTATTAAAAGTATTTTGAAAAAGAAAGCATGGTTGTAGTAGTTGCATTAATGAGTTTTGGATGCCTTACTACTGTAAGCGAAGAATAAGTATGATGAAGGATGTAGATCAAAAGGGATCAGATATTTAGCAGCTACATTATGTGTCACAGGCAGCCGGAAAAGTGTTTTAGACACCCTTAAAATGACACCACGGAAATGCCACCTGACCGTCACCCTTGCACCCGATAAAGAGGGTTACGACCAAGTAACTCATGTAGATACGCAGATCGTCAATGATTGTCTATCTGACATTACTGGTCCCTCTGGGCTTAAACGCCGAGATGGTAAAGAAAGGCGGTACGTGGAGTAAGTGGTAGGTAAAAGCATTTTCGGACTACTGCATGCTGATGTACTTTGAATGCTGCCCCCCCACCCCCTCTTTTCCCTCCCTTCTGCAGGTCACGTCAGAACGGCGGCTGAAGTGTGGAAGAGCGATGGTCGGACCACCGACGAAAAGGGAAAGAGGGAATAAGTGTGTAATCCTCATAACGATAAGTTTTAAAAAAAAGACGTGGACTTAAACATGACTGTTCCTCCTTAGGACATAGCGACTGAGAGGATGGACTGACATAGAAACTGGACAGGTACTGAATGACGAAAAATTGACTAGAAATGACGCGTTAAATAATGTAACTGGACGTTTGACTAGGTAGGGAAAGGACAAAGAAAAATATACGGGTAAGGGTTGCCACGGCACCACCCGTCTAGGAAGTTAGAAATGTTGCTGATGTTCAAAATGCACTGCCCCCTTTCTCACACTCTTATAGATATAGCCAAGCTGTCGGACTGTTCTCCCGATCAATACTTGCCGTTGCCTCAGCCTGGAGAACTTCCCACCAAAGGAGGGAACTGAAAAATGGTTTAAGATCCAACCATGGGTGACTAGCACGACCAGGTTAATTTCTGATCGACCAACCGAGGTGTGAGTATTGGTAATTGGGAACGCTCGCAGACGTGACAAGCGAGAAGAAAAAGGAGGGAAGGGTAGAAAGAGCTAAGCACGTAGATAAATAGGATAGTAAAGATACGTAGGATATATAAAACAGATCTTGTAGGCTAACAATTGTTTCCTGTCTTGTCGTGAATGTCTTATATATGTGTAATACATGTGCCGTCTTCCCTGTCTGAGTTTGTCTGTATGTAATGTACGGATTTATGTCTTCCCTCTGTCTGTATCTGCGTGTTACCTGACCTTTGCTGTTCTGTGTTGTGAGCGCACTAAATGACCTATTTTCGTACACGTCTCTCCCTCTCTCTCTCTCCCTCTCTCACCACCCCCTTATCTCTCTCTCTCTCTCTCTCTCTCTACATGTCATACGTGTACCGAATGGCTCGTTTAGATTGCGGACGACTCTCACTCTCTATGAGAGTCTCCCTATTTTCTCTCCCTCTTTTTGGTAAAATTGTGCCCCACCGGCACCAGTCTGATTTGATACATATTGAACGCGAAGGTGTTCAGCGAAATTGACCGAAACTAAAATGATTGTATCTCGCCATATTACTGCCTCTCCTTTCTGCAAAATGAATGAACTTGAATTGGCTGAAAAAGAAAGGACAGGTAAGACGACTAAAGTCCCCCAAATCTGGCCATTTATAGGGGAACTGTATGTCCATGGCACCTTATGTCTGTTCTTCAGAGACGAACGCCAACGTCTAGATTGACCCCCAATGCCCAGATTGCCCCACCCCCTTTTGCACCCAAGCGCAAGCGCCCGAAGCATCCCCGCCCCATTTTTGATAGACCCCAGTTGCTGTCCCGAATATAAACATAATGACCATGAGTAACTGTTGACCCTCGAGAAAACCTTGTTCTGCCTGACTCTCGATGATGGCACCCCCGCCCTGTTTGAAAAGGTTAGCCAGTCCTGAAGTGAAATGCTCCGTAATGTTAAATATGATGTAATGCACAGTTGATGGGAATCTCATTTATCCTCACTTGAGTTATAAATAGGACGATGAATAAACCTGCCATGAACTCAGTAGGAATGCTGACACATGCACTGCTTGGTAATGGACCTCTGACTGTGAACAATGAGCGTATCTCCCAAATGCGTAGAATTGAGGGAGGAATTCACATGCGTAGATATCTTCTTCTGCCATTTCTCTAAAACCTTGTCTTGTACCTATTCAAAGATTCACGATCACCGAAGGAGATGGGTCAGATGTGATGTAAAGCCTGACTGCGGATCTTGGGACACGTGTGACCTCGACCAAAGGTGGAGCCGCAGAGCAACAGGATACGGGACGAGACCGCAATTTCAACGTGGAAAATGAAAAACGATGGGCCGCCTTGAAGCCCTCCGTCTGCTAACCCACGTGTGCCTGGAGTCTCCGTCCCCCTTCTTTGGGCTCGATTGATGGGCCTGCCTGCTTGTTATCCTTTGCTCCCTTGGTCCCTTTTGTGTGTCCCAGGAACTCTGACCCAACTCCGCTCGTTCTCTCTCCTATCGACTACTTGAACCATGCTCCCCTCTTTTCCACGTGACTTTTTGCCAAAAGGAAGAACTGCCTTCATATGGGAATAGGGTGTTGCCACAGAAATGTAGGTGCCGAGCATAAGGCGCCGCCAAACGGATTGTTTAGGGAACAGGACTGTGGTCTAACAGCAGAGGACTGACCGCACCCTGCAACGCGTAAGGATAGAACCGAGCTGGACCTATGGCTCCACCGCCGGTGCTCAACAGCGCCAACAAAAGTACACGGACTAGAGCCTACCAGTGATGGCTCAATGATAAAAAGACACTGTGACGAAGAAATATCGTGTATTGAACTGAATTCTGCTCTCAACTACCTGGTCAAAAATGTTCATTGGTCACATTTTTAAGTTAGAAAGATTTATGCTGTGTAGTGCGTTTAATTGTCAGGAACACAACGAAAATGCAATTTCCTATGTGCTGCATTCTGCCCATCACCTCGACTGTCTATGATTGTACGCCAAATGTTAGTATCGACAAAATGCTAATTCATCAACGATGCCTGTCTACCTGTAAACCCATCAATTGCAAAAATGACTGCTGTTATGTAAAAAGGGGCGACTGTGAAAGTTGAAGAAATTGATGTACATAGACAGCATTCATTCCCCTTCCTCTCCCACTCCTCTCCCTGTGAGCACCATGGATACTGTAAATTATTGACCGTATCACCCTGCCAGTAAGAGCCCGTACCCATATGCATATGTACAGCCATTCTAGGCACCATGGCCTTTTCCCCATTGGAATCCCCGGCTTCTCTCCTGCGCGTATCTTAAACCCTCTCTCTCTCTCATGCATAGACCATGAAACCCTCTCCCTCTGCGCGACCCTGCTGCGAAAGGCAACTCTCCTGCTTGACCCGCACAAAACCCCCCATTCCCTCTTGAAGAGGCATCCTTCGCCTTGGCTGACGTAGCCCTCCCCAGCTGCACCTGACTGCCCCCGCTCTCTCATGTACGGGTCATCAGATCTCTCTCTCTCTCTGTGTGACTCTGTCCCTGTGTCCACCCTGGCTACCCCTCCCTTCTCCTCACGTGGGCAAGTCATAAACCTTCTTCTTCTGCAAGGCCCTGTCCTTGAGAGTCACGGCCGCGCCTGACCAACACCTCCTTTCCTTCCATGAATACACCTCTGTTGACGAGCCTTCCCTCCGCGCTCGATTGTCCACGCGGCATGAATACCACTCCTTTGATGACCCCTTCCCCCGAGTCCGGCTGACCACACATGTCCGAGGCCATCGCCTGAGCCAGGAGATACCATTTACTGCCCTTATTGTATGAAGTCACTCCTCTTCAAAGGATCCACTATTGATCCTAGCCACCCCACCCCCGGGGCTATGATCAGGCGTACACATCCTACGGAACACTCAGCTGCGTGATTGCCCTCCCCTCTTATCAGCAGGTCAAGGGTCCCCATTGTGAACATATGTGGGGTAGGATTGACACGAGGATTATAGGGATATTTTTCTTTTGCGTCACACTGTCCTGATTGTACTATCAAGTGTTTTTGTAAGGTATAAAAGCAAGAGTCTCAGCTCACTTGTTAGAGCACCTCCCGAAAGACACTGTGTTTCGTGTCCGAAATGACTGGCTCTCCTCATGAGAATTAAAACTCTGTTCTTGATTCCTGCTTCCAGCGCCCGTCTCTTTATTTGGTAATTATTCAACATGGGAACTAAGAGGCGGTTTGCGCCAGCGGCCTGGGCATCGATAGAATTATGGGTTCATTTTCCACATTTGACCTGCCAAAAATCTTTCATTTCCTGATCACAATCCTTCTTTTCACACCAGCCTTCCAAGACCATAGTCATCACCTTTTTCAAAACTTCATCTTTTGCTAAAGTTTCTCTCCATTCATCTTCAGAGACAATCCGTCACTGGTAAGACAAACGTCCACACCTTCTTCAAAATCTTCACCACCACAGCAATCACAGACTACTGATTCTTCATCAGCATTACATAACCTAGGCAAACAATCCACCAGAATATTACTAGCAGCAGGCAAATAGGAGACAACAAACTAAATTAAACTCCTGTAAGGCAACAACTCACTTTTGAATGTGATGTGAGACAAAATCAATTCCTTTTTTGGAAAGAGTGCCTCAAAGGTTTATTATCTGTTAACACTTCAAACAAACTCCCCCAAAGAAATTACTGCAACTTGTGGATGGCCCAATATATGGCCAGCGCCTCCATTTACACAACAAAATAGTTGCATTCAGCCCCTCTTAAAGGTCTGGACAAAAACAGGACAACCTTCTCAACTCCCTCAGATTTCTGAAATAAGACCACCCCCAAACCTTTAGAGCTGGCGTCATTAAGTAAGACCTTTTTTTGGGATCAAAACTGCTAAGATCCTATGCTTTACTAAGACACATCTTTAAGTGTTGAAATTTCCCTTCACAAACATTAGACGATTCAAATGCACACCCTTTTTTTAAAAAGGGCCCTTAAGTGGCTAGTCACTCTAGCAAAATTGGGGACAAACTTGTGGTAGAATTCCGCTATACCCAGGAATTTGACTAGTTCTTCTTTGTTCATAGGAGTCCTGAGTTTGGAGATTGTCTCAATCAACGCAGATTTGGGCCTAATACTATTAGCAGACACGTGATGACCCACATATTCAATGTCAGCCACATGAAATTTACACTTATCCGCAGGTAGAGTCAAACCAGCATTGCACATCTTCCTCAAAACCAAACTCAACCTCTGATCATGTTCTTTGGAGTCCACACCGAACACCAGAAGATCATCTTGGTAAATTTTGACCCCTTTAACACCCTTGAGAATGTGTTCCTTAACTCTCTGGAACACTGAGGCTGCAGAGATCAGGCCAAACGACATTCTCAAAAATGTAAAGGTACCAAAGGGCGTAACAAAGGATGTTAAGTCTTGATGGATGCAGTTTGCCCTGATGATAAGCTGAGGGCAAGTCAAAAGATGAAAAATACTACGCCCCACCAGGAGAGCACAACATTTCACTGATGTTAGCCAGTAGATAGTGATCTACAGCCACTGACTTGTTAAGCTCCCTCAGGTCCACACAAAGCCTGGCTTCCCTATTGGCCTTGCGAGCCATAACAATGAGAGAAAGCCATTCAATTGCTTCAAATTCCTCTATAATACCATTGGCTTTCAGTTTATCAAGCTCAATTCTCATACCATACCTCACCATAAGTGGAACTCCCTGAACCTTAGCTACAATTGGAATAGAACCAGGTTTAATCTTGATGTGATGCTCATAATTTTTGAGACACCCCAGCTTATTTTCAAATACTTCCGGAAACTGACTGACACAGGTTTTGCACTATTTTCCAATTGGACTAACAGATGGTAAATCTCTCAAACACACCTAAGGGCTCTCATTGGGATCCACAAAGACATGTGGATCTCGTTGGTGAAAACAGCTTATTAAGGAATCACCCTTCATGGAAACATAAACCTGGCCGGGAACAATTCTGCCTTTATAATCAATTGTCCTCCTTAACCATTCTAGGAGATCAATAATTTCCCCCCATAACCTCGTGGTCTTATGTCTGGTTTCAATAAGGTGACTTTCTTCAAAAGATATTGATCAAAGAACTTCTTTGAAATCAAGGTCACCTTTTCCCCAGAATCAAATAACATTGTCACAGGTGCTTCGTTAATTAGTACAACATCTATGAGACCTTCACCCCTAGACCCTTTGACCTGACAGATGTTGCATTCTTCTATCACGTCCTCAATTAAATTTACTTCACTAACTTTCTTTTGAACAACATCTGGTACCATCTCCTTTATGACCACACGTGCTGCAAGAAGCTTTCCATCCAGGGCAGTCTTTGATGTTTGCCATGTGGCCTGAGTTTCTACATCTGAAGCATTTGCCCTGGAAGTTTTTTGAAGAACTAGGTTGAAACTCAGACTTATTCAAGAGTCCGCCCTTTACTCCCTCATATTTGTTCTTCTCTTTGTCCTTATTCACTTTCGTGACTGAACCCTGGGCTTTATCAGATGGCGCACTCTTTTGTATAGTTTCCAAACATATTTTTGAATGTTAGTAAGTTGTTGCAATAGTAACAACCTTGTGCAAAGATGTATTATCCTTCTGCCACAAGCTATCTCTTGCTTTTTCGATGCTACAACCCAACATCATCTGATCTCAAAGACGTTCTTCTAATGATGCACCAAAATTGCACGTTGAGGCTAACTTAAGAAGCTCCGTAATATTTTGTTTGTCAGATTCCTCTCTTTTTTTTGCATACTTCTACTGAAGTGGCATCTTTCAAGAACTGTGCTCACCTTGGGTAAATAGTGTAAATCCAATTTTTTAATAGCAATCTCAAACTCCTTAAGACTAGAGGTTTCTTTATGTGAAAGGTCAGGAAGATGTTTATAGACTTTTTGGCCTTCTGCACCCAAACAATGCAATAACAAGGAAGTTTTTCTTTCTGCGCTAAGCAATGTCCCGCAAACACAAGCATTGTAGGTGAAAACCTCTTTCCATTTCAACCAGGGTAGATTAGGCTCTCCAGGAGACGATAAAAAGAAAGTAGGAGCAGGAACTTTCTGCATGTTTATGGAATAGACAACGTTTTGCAATAACAAAACTTACTTCTAGTAAATGCAATTTAGCACAATGTATACTAGTGTGTATATGCCATCATTTAAAATCAGGAGCATATAACAGTAATCTTATATATACCAAAGTTGCAAACTAGTATCCACAGTAACAGTGAAACAAACAAATTTTTCAAAAAAATATGTATATATATTATGTTTTTGACAATACAGTAGTTGTGCACCTTTGCAGCAGACCACAACACTGCTAAAATTGTTACCCCTAAAGCTGTGCGCATCAGTGGTGCAGAACATGAAGAGGTTTAATGATGCCGCTCTGCGCTTTTTACAAATATAGTTGTGTGCATTCATTTAATGACGTAAGCTGTGCGCATCAGCTAAATTAATGCCAACAACGATGGTGCGCAAGAACAATGAAGAAAGCTGTGCACATCAGCGATGTTATCTGATGCTGCTCTGAGCTTTTTACAAATATAACTGTGCAAATGAATTTAATGACGTAAGCTGTGCGTATCAGCAATATTAATGGCAACAACGATAGTGCGCAAGAACAATGAAAAAAACTGCGATGTTAGCCCCAACAAAGATGCTGTGCATAATTAATGAAGAAAGCTGTGTGCAACAACAATGTTAGACCAAGCGAAGATGGCCCAGAAATGTCCTCCGTAGTGCGTGAGTGAAATGTATTAGTTGACTTCACTCATGTGGACACCATAGAGTTGCGTGCGCAGGTTAGCCCAACATCACACGCTCGTGGAGGCTGCACAGTGACAGTAGGGTTGCACACTGCTCGTGCAACGTCACGGGGACAGAAGGGTTGCAGGCGCTGGCTCGTGCAACGTCACATGTTCGTGCTGGCCAATTTGTCCAGGCTTCCCCACACCCAATTAGGGGCTTGCCTGAAGTGAAAAAGTAAATGTACTCATGCCAGCACAATCAAGGTGGAATGGCTCGGCCTCCCTAACAAGACGGGGGGAGCGAGAGATCTCACTGGGCCACAATTAAAAATTTGCGAACATTCGTGACAAGAATTTTTAATTCTATTAAGGACACGGAAGCAAGGATTATGCTTCCCAATTTTCCTTACTGAAAATTCTCAGCAGCCAATCTGAAATTGAAAAACAAAAAAACATACTACAATACCCATGAACCCTAGATGGTATCACATGGTAACCATAGAGTAGACCCCTATATTAGGAGTGCAAGAGAATACTACATCCTCTTTCTTTGTGTAAAATAACAGGTAAGTCCAAATAATAATAAACATAATAAACATAGTCCAAGATCCGGAACCACAAGGAAGACAAAGTCATCCAACAGAAGGAAAATCCACCAGCCAACAGGCAACCATGAAAACTTGAAGGTATCTTCAATGAAACAGTATCCAACGTGAGGTCATGAAGAGTGTCCGCAAAGGTGAACGACACCCAACGTTACTTGAGGTCAGAACCTGAAATCGAAAGACAAAGCCGTAATACCAGATCCCCAACAGAAATTACATCATAAGGGGAGGGTAGAAAAAAGCATATACATCATAGTATAAACATTTCAAATCAGACATTACAGTACTGAATTATGGGTGGGATAATCCTCGCCTCCGTGTCCTTAATAGAATTGAAAATTCTTGTCATGAATGTTTGCAAATTTTTAATTCTATGTCAGGACAAGAGGCTCCGATTATCCTTGTTTAAAGCTGATCCACCACAACAGATGCATCAATAATATTAGGTTTGTAATAAAACGTTTTAAATGTAGAGTCAGATGACCAATCAGCTGTTTTCATAATATCCGATAAACTGACTTCCAGAAAAAAGGCTTTGGATGCCATAGCACCATAAGCAGAATGAGCTCCAAATCTAGAAACATCAATACCTGCTTCGCCCAAGAGCCAACACACCCATCTTGCTAATGTAGCTGGGGTCACTGGCCGAAAAGGCTTCTGCAAAGCAATCAATAATTGACCTGTCATATCTTGAAAACCTGCAGTAGTCACCTCATAATCACGGATACATTGTACCACACACAGTTTTGGGTTGTCAGGAAAAGCAGGATAAGTGACGGAAGAGGTGTTATATTTGGTGCGTCTTGTAATGCGAAAAGTAACACCCTCTGGAGAAAACTGACGACCTGCCAAATCAAGAGCACGAATATCAGAAACACGCTTACAGGAAACTAGACAAAGAAGCATAGCAAGTTTGGCAGAAAGATGCTTACGAGACAAAGATTGATTTATCGGCCAGGAATCCAAAAGACGTAAGACAAGAGAGACATCCCAAAGCTCTGAATATTTAGAGCAGGGGGGTTTCACCAATCGGATACCTCTAAGAAGTTTACATAACAATGGATGTTCCCCAATACGTTTGTCGTCAATGGGCATATGGCCCGCTGAGATGGCTGACCAGAAATTGTTAACAGTGCGGTAAGCAAGACCGGAGGCGGCCAAAGATGATAGGAAGTTAACTACCAAGGAGACATCTGCCGAAGAGGGATCCACTTCCCGTTGAGAGCACTAATCACACCAACGTTTCCATGCTGTAGCATAACGTTTGTGGGTATTGGGCGACCAAGCTTCGTTGATAAATCTGGCGGCGTCTCTCGAAAGGCCTGGGACGTTCCAGTGATCCCCAAAATTCACCACGCAACCAGAAAGAGTTGACCTGACGTTACTAATGGATGGGGAGATTGAAGAGGGTCTAATACCAGATTCCACTGCTGGGGAAGAAGGACTGAAACCCCAAACAACATCTCCAGAAGCACCGGGAACCATGCTTGAGCCCTCCAAAGAGGAGTGGATCAGTTCTGCCTGATAACACTTGGTCCGGGCCAGGACCCTCGGAATCATCATGAACGGAGGGAACGCATAACAAAGAGCCAGAGCCGGAGGCCACACCTGCAGAAAAGCATCCGTGGCTAGAGGCTCCGGATCCGGACGCCAACTGAAGAATACTGGAATCTGGTTGTTGAGCCTAGAGGCAAACAGATCGATCTGGCAAAGACCACACAACTTGGACAGGAAACGGAACTTTCGAGGGTGAAGCCGCCAATCACTGAAACGAGATGTCGGGAATGGCAATCGGCAAACTGGTTGCTGTACCCTGGAAGATACTCCGCCACCACAAACAATTTGTTCTGAAGGCAAAAATGCCAAAAATCCTTCGCAATCTCCGCTAGAAGGTGGGATCGGCTCCCGCCTAACTTGTTGACATAACGAACCACAGACACATTGTCCATGCGGAGAAGGATGCAACAATTCGTCTGACGGGGCGAGAGACACCGAATCGCAAAGGAACCCGCTAGAGGTTCGAGGCAATTGATGTCGAGAGACAGTTCCTGCAGAGACCAACGACCTCCCGTTGACACTTGACCGCACCGGGCTCCCAAACCCCACCGACTGGCATCTGATTCGATGACTACCTCCGGAGTATTGCCAAACAGCGCTCGACCGTTCCACGACTCAATATGTTCCAGCCACCACAGCATCTTTCACCTCGCTTCCTCCGAGAGAGGAATCTGATCGGAAAACCTAAGGCCTTTCTGGAGATGGCGTATCTTGAGCCATTGAAGTGCTCGGTAATGAAGGGGACCCGCAAAGATCGCTTGTATAGAAGAAGCTAACAACCCGACGACCCGGGCTACAGACCTCAAGGACACAGTCTGCTTGGTAAAAATCAACCTCAACTCTCTCTTGATTGATCTGATCTTCTGAGGAGGCAATAGGAGTTGACAAGAAAGTGAATCGACCAGGAAGCCCAGAAACTCCACCGTTTGAGAGGGAATCAACACAGATTTCTGAGGATTGACCAAAAATCCCAAATTCTGTAGTACGTCTATGGTCCAGGCAAGATGTTATAACACCAGTTGAGGACACTGACCCATGATGAGAATGTCATCTAGATAAATGATGAGCCAAATGCCCCTCGTACAAAGAAATTCGACCACAGGCCTCAGACGTTTTGTGAAGCACGAAGGTGCTGGCGAGAGGCCAAAAGGAAGGATTGTGTACTAGTACCACGTCCCCTGCCATAGGAACTGAAGAAAACGACGATGAGGTCCGTAAATGGGCACTGACAGATAAGCATCTTTCAGATCCAGGCGGACCATCCAGTCCCCTGCCTGAAGAAGATCGCGAAGAAGATGGACCCCCTCCATCTTGAAGTGATGATATACACCCATCCATTGAACTCCCTGAGATTTAAAACAAGCCTGTATTCACCCCCCTTATTCTGGACCGGGAAGACGTTGCTGACAAAGCGCTGGGGATGCCGAACCGTCCGCACAATGGCTCCTTTTAGAAGCAGAGATTAGATCTCGCTGAAAAGGAAGACCGGATCCTGATGGGAAAAAACCATCGGACTAGGGGGTAGAGCCTGAGAGGGGGATTGAAGGAATTTGATCTTGTAACCCTGCACCGATTCCAGGATCCACACATCTTGCGAGAACTCTTGCCATTTGCTGAGAACAAACCGGAGCTGACCCCCCCAATTAAACCTCAGAAAAGGGAATTAGGCTCACCTGAGGCAGCGGAGTTGCGTTGACCTCCCTGGTTACCACCACAGCGTCCCTTCTTGTTGAAGTTGCGGGATCCACGTGTGGGGTAGAAGTTGGTGGAGGAATTTGATTCTTGGAATTTTCCACGCTGGGAATTATATCCGAACGACCGCCCCCGTTGTCGTCCAGCCCTTCCAAAAACTGGACGAAAAGCCAGTTTTAAGGAACCTTGCGCTTTTATCAAGGCCACTGAAGGTCGCAACAAATTTTGTTAGTTCCTTTAGAAAAGGTTGGCCAAATAAAAGACTGTGCGCTAAGGGGCCCGACTCAGTGGAAGATAACTCTGCTAATTTCGGGTCAAGCTTCAGTGAAATAGAGCGACGGCGCTCACAAGATATCGCACAGTTGGCATTGCCCAAAATACAAACAGTACGCTGAGCCCATCCAATTAAGTCATCAGGATTAATAATTTGGCCTGAAGCCTTGGATTTGTAACCCAGATCTAAAATTTTGGTTAAAGGGCCAGCCAGATCAAGTCTTTTGTCCTGCCAGGACCTCCATGCACGATCCAATCCTTTTGTAGGATCTTTGGTATATGTTTTTTAAATAGGTAAGCATGGAGGGATCCACTTCCAGAGTATCCGCCACCTTGTCCCCTAAATCTGGGCGCGGACATTCTGAGTGCAAAAGCGCCCTGACATCTTTGTCAAAAGGTTTCCTCAAATGGGACTGCACATAACCTGCAACCTCGGAAGAGGGAAGCCAGGAAGAAGAGTTTGGATGAATAATTGCAGTGGGATCTAATGTCAGTAAATTGGGATGAGAAAAAGCATCAACAAACCGCTCCTTGGGTTGTTTCTTGGCTGGGGGAGGTGCAACGTTGGAGTCAGACGTGGAAGAAGAGGAGGAGGTATCACTATCATCCCTGCGAGGTGAGTCAGAACATTTGTCTTTGCTCGCGGACACATAAGAATGGTCAGAGGACAAGGTCTGTCAAGCTTGGCAAAGTCCGCAGAGTGAGGGATCTTAGAAGCCTTGACCCCAGAGGCAACACAGGATTTTGCGCCAGGTACCCAGCCCTGCTGAACAACATAATTGCATAAATGGCGTTTTAAGGGCTCAATAGCCCTGACCATAGCTTTGTTAACGGAGTGTTGTACTCCCACATCCAGAGCCTCTACAAGCTCACTCTCCAAAGACCCAGAGGGTTTCTCCTCAAAGTATTCTGCGTCATCATAATAATAGTCAGACATGATAGGCACTGATAAGTGACAATTCAACCCACAGGAGGAAAAAAGGAGACAAAATGCACTGTCAGTGGCGCAGAATACCTAAAGTAATGACAGTGACAAGTCAGGGGGAGTGGCAAAACCCCAGGCAAGCCAAGCAACACAGGAAGTGAAAATTCAAAGTGCGCAAATCAATAATAATAAAGTGTGGAGGGCTTGTCCAGCACTACCACTCTAGGCAGAGCCTATGCAAATTATCCAGCCCAATGCCCTACAACATGACATTGGCGTTGCTGGGAGGCTGGCAAGGTTGTGGGTGTAGGAGCAAATGCAGGCGCTGCTCCTGTGCTCAAGAAATACCGGTAGTCAGCTGTTTGAAATCGCCATTATGCTGAAAAAAAGGCCACCGTGCATGCGCGAACGACTGAAACCCAAGCCAGCTCGAGGTCGGCGCTGGTAGAGTGCGCGCGACCTCGCTCCCTGTCTCCTGCTCCACTATTCAGCCCGCAGGCACCAAGCGCCCGGGACTCAGGAGGCGGACCACGCTCCCTACGGCACGCACAGTGCGGAAAGTGAAGGAAAACCCGACCGAAGAACGAGCAGCCAGGCAGAACCGGAGCTCAAGAAAAACTCATACGGCAGCGCCCGCACAGAGACGAGGGCCGCCATGTGAGAAACGTTCAAAGCAGGCAAAGAATTACTGGCCCAAAAGGAATGCCGAACATTAGAAAAACTGCACAATTGCAGCACAAAGCATTGAAATCGCCAGAACAAAGAAACAGCTGCAGCGCAAACAGCAAGCAGACAGTCACACAAAGGTATTTGTGAAATTTGAATAGCAGTGCACAGAAAGATCAGCAAATCATGACAATAAACACTAATAATGAAGAGGAAATGCACTTAACTGACTACGGAGCAGCAAAGAAAGAGGATGTAGTATTCTCTTGCACTCCTTATATAGGGGCCTACTCTATGGTTACCATGTGATACCCTCTAGTGTTCATGGGTATTGTAGTATGTATTTTTGTTTTTCTCTTTCTGATTGGCTGCTGAGAACTTTCAGTAAAGAAAATTGAGAAGCATATCGGATCCTCCGGTCCTGACATACAATCCTTGCCTTGTGCCAAATCGTATGACAAGGACGAGGAAGATCCCTTGAATAGGGCAAAGGCAGAGAGAGCATCGACGAATTTACACGAGAAGTAAAGCCACCGACACGATTCTTGTTCAGATCAGAGAGCAAGAGGTTAAAGCACAGAACACAGTTCGGATTATTTAAAGGTAGGCTCGATGTGTTGGGGGCATTGAGGTACATGTAGGTAGTTACAGTCATCACCAATTGTAAAAGATGAATCAGCAGCGTAGAGTAGAGCGCACTATTATTTTATTAGTAAAAGAAGTCAGAGGATAAATGGCCCCATCAGGCATACAAGACCTGCAACTGTCAACTGGCATGTTGCTCACATTCTTCAAGAGATTAGTTCCACATTCGGACCGAGTTGCCTAGGAACAAGGATACATTCTAAGAAGGAAAAAGAGCACTACACAAACGTATATCAAAATATAATGGAAACCTTTGATCGGCTTGTTTAAAGAGGAGGGGGTTGTAGTTCTTCATTGATAGCTAAACGATAGGGGTTACATTTGATAGAATCCAGAATAGAGTTCAAACGTTGGACAATGCATGAGAAAGTTTACTGAAATGTGTTCTGTTACTGGTTTGGGGAATTTTAAGGTCCAATATATGTCTGATTCTTGGGTTCCGTTCTCCAACTGTAATTTCTAGTTTCTGCTTTCTTAAGAGGGGTCAGCCTTTGTGTACTGACTCTTGCCTTGAGAGGAAGCCACATGAGTTGTTTCGCTGTTTTGGATGGGTGTGATATGTTCTGATTTATTTGTGCATATGGATTAACCTGACCGTCATATGCCACATTCCTTTGAAAGGAACAGTAAAGGATCTGGGAAAGCGAACTACCACTGCACTAGCTTCATCAGGGAGAATGGGAATGAGAGACTTAATTCAGTTCCTGAAGTCTTGAATGAGGAATCCAAGGCGTTAGTTTCCAAAGCAAGTGTCAATGATAGCGGGCAGTTTTGGTTCAATTGGCAATGTAAAAATTTAGGTTTAGGTTTGCTCGGTGATGAAATCAAGAGATTTCACCTGTGGGAACAGAGACAGGAAAATAGAAAGAGGACAAGCATATTGAGTAATTTTTTGTACTGGAGGCGAAGAGTCATTTGAGAAGAAGAGGAGGAATCTGTTTTTTAATGATTTCATTGCACGAGAGAGAAAATGCATCAATCTATAGAAAAATATCCGCTGAGTTCCATGAACCTCTGTAACAGCTCCATATAAAACGAGCCAGAGTGTCTCTAAACGAATGACAAGCCCAATATAGGTCTGGATTTAATAAATTGATGATCTTTTTTTAATATGCTCAGATATCGTTCTTTTACAGTTAGGAATATTTTGAGGTCTGTTTTTATTTTGCTTAATGTCAAACACATGCAAGACTAGAATGTTTTTATCATTAAGAATAAACTCTTTGAACTGAAAGAAGATTCAGGATTGATGAAGATAGGATGACAGTTGTTTTATAACCAAAATACAAAATTCGGAAAGGTTGGACATGTATCTAGGTCAATGTTTCCAAATCTGTGAGTCACGACCCACGTGTGGGTCTTAGACGATTTTTTATGGTAAAGAAAATCCAATGAATAAAGCTGCCTTCAAATTTTGAATGAATCTTATCACATTTGCTGCACTTCAAAGACAGAGGTAAAATGTCAGGATATGTCTATAGAGACAATGGGGCATATTCCCAAGGACATATCGCTGAGATATTGGCGCTTTATCGCAGCCAAAGTGGCTATACATTTATCAGCCCATTCACAAGCTGGTGCTAACATCCCATATCACCATTTTACCTGTGATAGCAGCCGCAAAAACATCACCACATATGGCCCCGACAACTAACGCAAATGATATGCAGAGTAGGCGTTCCCGTGCAAAAAGGTGCGACAACACCACGTCACAACATTCTCAATGACCAGCCAGATCTGCGATAATATCACAAAACAGGCGATAAGGCATGTTAGCAGCAGTGATTTAACACCTGCTCTTACCTGGTGTAAAGTCAGACGACAACCTGCACCATAAAAGGGAGCCACACCTGAAGAATAACAGATGTCATGGAGCCAACAATTATGCAGCTCGTACACCCAAGAGGGCCACAGCACCCACAGCCACCCCCACCAGGAACCCCCCCACACCCCTCCCAGGCCCTACCTCAGACACCCCCTGGACCAAGATATTGCATATCAACTTCACGAAATCATGAACAAAATTATTCGCCTGATGTCGCACAATTACAACAATTAACATTCATGTGTGGTCAGAAAAAGGAGAATCATTCATTCACCATTGAAAGTCAAAACAAAATAGCACAATCAAATTTGACTCTAAACAACTATTTGGAAGAGTCATCGCGGGTCATCACTGGACAATCTGTAAGTCAAAGCCTGCAAGACAAAATTCAAGATAAGGTGTGTCATGCACTCATCGAAGGACAGAGAAGGAGAGAGAGGGAGAGAGAGGGAGAGAGGGAGGGAGAGAGAGAGAGGGAGAGAGAGGGAGAGAGAGAATAATAACTAGAAAGAGGGAGAGGGAGAAAGAGAGGGAGAAAGAGAGGGAGAAAGAAGGAGTGGGAGAAAGAGAGAGATTGTACAAGGAGCCAAGGCCAATCAAGCTCTTGGCTCATACATGACAACTGTTGTGTGTGTATCGCTACTGGGGCACAATAAGTCTTAGGCCTGTTATCAATTGCAGCACGAAGGCCACATCACATTTTAGAAATGCAAGCTGTAGTCAGACTAACATTAGGAATGAATGTCTCAATACATAAGGGGGAAGGACATCTGAACCTCCGACCTTGGTCTTAAATGTGGCTGGCACCCCCTGAGAGAGATACCATACCAGATTTTGACTACTACCACACCACAAACTGCTTAATGAAAGACCAACGTGTCCACACCCCACACACAGTTGTCGCTGCTTGAGGTAATTCAGCATGGGATGCCCTTGACACATAAATAAAAAACAACCCATACGTCCAAACGTTGCACACACATATGACTCATTACTCCGAGCTGTGGCATATCATCCACATAACTGCCACGGATCTGAGGAGTGCCCGTTCTACGAGACCAACAAATGCAATGGCAGGCCATCTCAGGCACATGCACAACCCCTGCCACGTGGAGCTGTACCGTGCACAAATTTTCCATCTGTTGAGATCACAGCCACTGGCAGTGTTGTGCATCAGTTACCATCTGAGTTTCCATCTTGTGTAAATCATCTGCATCCAGCCCTGGTTCCACTGTCGATCATGCCCATTCCAGTGGCCCTCGGATGTCTGCCTATCCAACACAACAGTGGCTGGACTGGATTATGACTTGTCTGTGCGCTCCCTGTTATTCCACGAACAGGAGTACAACCATGATACCGGTGCATGGGATGCCCTGATATTTAGCGTATATGCTGGCAGTTGGGGTTGGGAGATTGCACAAGTCATCATGTGCAGTGACCACATCAAGGCACTCCCCTATTGGGCTGTGTTGTGGATTGGTGAAACAGCATGGACGGAGCACAGCTGTCCAAACCAGTTAATGGATTGGCTCTCCCTATTGTTTGTTGAACTCAATAACAACATACTCTTGGAACTGATTGCCCATGAAGCTGCACTCGCATTCAGGGATGAGTAACTACGTTCCTGCGGCCAACTGATTGTCACCTAGAGCACAGGTCCCAACACCTTGTTGCATCTTGGAGGAATGGTCCCTTATCCCACCACAACAGTGAACATGTTGTTGTATGGCATTTTAGGATCCGAGCGAAATTTACCGATTCATGCCCTTATATAGGTACAATTCACATTGCCCTAATATAGTCATAGAAAACAAACCCATATTTAGACATAAGCCCATGCAGTCCAAATACAGGCATGGCTACTTCCACTCGTTCCAAAAAGCCACAACAATTTATTGCAAAAATCGGCTTCAGCAGTCAGGGACATCCCCTTGCTTGAATATTGATTTGTCCGAGAATTCATGGAGTTTTCAAAGAACTACCATTTCCTTGGGGATCTTTGATGACGTTATTATGCCTGACTTTACGTCAAACTAGGCACCTTTAAGGTATACATATGCCTACACTTGCCCTAGCAAAGACACAGTGGTTTGGAGAAGCTCGACTATTTACTTGCCCAACGTAGCTCGCTACAGCAAGTGCCAAAGAAAGCCGACCCTCCAGCTGACACACTGATCAAAAGGCTGCATTTCTCCCTGTGAGAATCCAGCTCCAGTGCTTCCAAGCTCCCCTCGCGGGTTGTTGGGAAATCAAGTCCCGAGACAGAGATACGAGACCTCCTTCATTCTAAAACCAAGGTACGGAGTTGATTAAACCCTAAGAGAAATCTTGGATAGATTCTTGGCTAAGAAAAACTAAACTTATGCTACACCTCACTTACTTCTTCCCTCGTACTAGACTTAGGTTAGGTAAATTGGGGTAGGCGTATTTTAGAAGCACCAGTTCAGTACTTTTAGCCTTTGTTATTTATGTTTGTATTTATCTATGGTTTAGAAACCATACAATGCTTTGCAACCAGTATCAGGATTGTAGCAGTTCACTTTACTTGCATGAGAAAGAAGACTGTTCAATAAAATCTTTTTTATTGAAAACACCGTCTCTCTATTTCTCTGCACCTCTGATGAAACAAAGCATGCACGATTGACTGAGTAAAATATCTATCTATTGTTTCCACGACTCTGAAGATACGTTTATTCTTGAGGAAAGAAAGTTGTCATGTTTATGAGATTGTCAGAAACGAATCACTTCTTGTGTATTCGAGAACGTTTCCAGTGACCTCTGAGCTAGCTGGCACTCATAAGTCTAATATATTCGATAGAGACCAAGTCGACCTAAGTCCTACGTCAAATCTATAGGATATATTATTCCAATGCGCAGCTACACTACAATGTCTGCATTCGTCTGGACTCAGAATGCATGTGAGTGCACCTACACGTGTTGACACACACCTGTGCAAGGTGATGCAATCCAATGGGTGGAGCTGCACAGCGTGATTTGGCAATGTTCCTAAATCTGACATACTGCTGGAGGGAGAGTACACACATGGCACTCTAGTACAACATGTGACCTTGTTGGACCCTTTCACCTGCTCACTGTCAGCAGAGCACACAGTCGGCGTAGTCTGGTGGTACAGAACTATGCAGATCCCATGGGCTATGGGTTGTGTTCCCTCCCCGAACATCACATGACTCGTCCAGCAAGGCAATGTGTGCTGAGCGCATTGCCATCCGTAATGATATGTGTTAATTTTTTCCTCCCCATTTCTTGGACCTCACCATGTTCCTATGCTGCCTGTAAGTGCCTTAAGCATTGGTCTGCATGTTGCATCCCTTGCCTTGCCCGTACGGACATGCACATGCTAATTAAGTCTACACAACTTCACTAGTGTTCAACTGTGATGAGTGTTTATTAGAATAACACATTTTGTGCCTCAATGAGCACTGTCGGTACACAGGGAGGGACTGACTGATGCATTTCCATTCGGGGGGAGTCCCTATTGACAGCTCCGCCTCTATGAACCAAACATTGTGGTTGGGATAGTTGCTGGTAGACCTGTGCTCTTACGTGTCTTCAGCAATGTGAGTATGATGTACAATTTCTTGCCATGTGGATCAATGTGCTCCATCAAAACAGGCTGTGTCTACACAGATGTGTGTGAGTAGGTATGCAAAGATGTGTTCTGTTGTCACATGTGATGGGGGACACTACTCCAGGCCTGCTACCGAATTTGACATTTCTACACACAGGCCATTTAATACATGGATGTGGGGCTATATTGGGGGTTGCAAGATTGTTGTTCATGTGCAATGAGGCCACAGCTAGTTCACACCTTCATAGTCATCTAATTTGCCATGTGGGTCAGGGTCAAACATGTGCATTGATGTCATTTACCAGGGGTACCTTTCAGTACAATCAATGTCCCAACATTCATTCATACTTTTGTACTTGAGTGAACATAGACATGACACATCTGAGTGATTTGGAATGTTTTATTCACATTCTGTGGAGTGTCGGAGCTGGAGCAGTACATGGCCATGCCAAGCCCACATTACATGGCTGCCCAGTGGAGGGCCAACCAGAGACCTTGGGGGAATGAAAAGTTAATTGGAAGAGGAAGAGTTCAGTCCATAGCCGGATTGCTGTGTTATTGGTAACCAGAACAGATATGGAAGTCCATGTCGGGGTCCAGGTGAACGTTGCAGAGTGTTTCAGGGACAGTGGGAGGTGTTGTTCCAGTGCATGATGCATAGGGATGAACCAGGCAGGGACAGTCCATCTGGTGGGAATGGATGCTACTACCTCCTTCCTCACACAGTTATTACCATCCACATCTTACTCCTCTGAAATGTCTTCTGTGTCCGGTGTGTCAGGTATGTGTGGTGGTGTTATGGCTGCATCACTGTGTGCCACTGAAACATCAGGGGGCTAGGTTGGTAGGGCTGTATCACTGTGTACCAATGATACACGAGGGGGCGGAGATGTGTGTGTCGAAGTTCGTGCAGCAGTCATCTGGGACAGGTACTGTGGCAGCAATGGCAAGATGAGGATCTGCAGGGCATGTAAGATCCCAGCTGCATCTCGCTGGTGTTCAGCCTTGGCATCCATACTACCAGCCTGCATAAGCTCCATGGTCTCCATTGTCCTATGCATCTGTGCCAACTCTGTGCTGTCATCGTTGGAGCCTGTCTGACTAGACAGTTCTTGTATCCGAGTAATGGCCCCAGTGATGTTAGCCAAGGATTGTTAGTAAGCATGGAGTGGACAGTGGGTGTCCATTAGGGACTGTAAGTGATCCCTGATGGGACTTAGACACCCACGTATGGTATCTAGTTTGGTTGCCATGAGGTCAAACCCCACCGCAGCTGATCAGCCATCTTCTCCTGGCACCCTAACACACGGTGTTCGAATGCCATGTGTTGGATGTGAGGGTCCTGTAAGCCAGCCGTGGTGGTGTGTGCTTCCTGCTGTGTGGTCTGTGCTGGGGGTGGGGTCCACTCGATGCTTCTGGGCTGCCCTGCTTCTGGAGGTGGGGTGCTTAGGCTGTCTACGAGCCATTGGAGGGTATCAGAGCAGATGTCCAGATGGTCCTATTCATCATCACTGAAGAGATGTATGGTCTGCCCTGCAGGAGGTATTGATTGTCCCTCTGCAATGTAAAGGATGTAAAGGGGAGATGGAGGTTAACAGTGTGTTCTATGTATGTTGACACATTGTACATGTTTCCAGACCGACAGCATGACAATGTACACTGTGACTGTTTCAGAGAAGCTGGCTATTTGATGGGAGACAATGGACATTTCGATTACATGACGGATGTGACGCTGTACTCGTACATTATCATCTGACAGTTTCATGCAATGCCTGATATGATTGGCAAGTTTCTATGCCCAAGCCACACATGTGTGTCCTCTGGTGTAATAGTTGCACTTTGTGCCACATTGTCATCAATGTTGATGTGCTGTGATTGCTATGTGTGTGTGCTGCATTGTGGGAGAGTCACCCCTGCAGGTCTGATTTAGCTGCGCCTTATCACTTTGAGGCGATATGCCTTTGACTTGTGTGCTTTTCGGGTGCTGAGCTGTTGGCGACTTGGGTCAGTTGTGGTCTTGGACGTTTTTTGCACTCTTCTACATTTTTTGTCTACAGATGTGTTGTTGACTTCAGGGGTTGTTTGTGCACATGGATGTGTTAGAGTGTGTCCTGCTACTTTGAGGATGTGATCCACACTGGGCCACCTGAGTGTTGTGTCATGCACCATGTCATGAATTTTATTTTGTCTTCCGCCATGCTATCAGACATGCAGTATCACTTATATTGTCAGTGAGCCACTGTTTTGCTGGATTTAGCACATGCACATGTGGGTAGGTTGTGGGATTGGTAATAGGGAGGGGAGCCCCTATGTGCACATTGTGGACGTGGGCCTACTTGTTTTTACTATGTGTGCTGCATTGTACCAAGGGTATCAAGGACATGTTCCACAATCATTGTGCATGTGCAGTGTGCTACACATGATTGTGCATGTGTGGCATTGTGCCCAACTCCCTCCATACCCACAGTCACTGGTCGTTACTCACCCTGATGCTGTTGGGTCAGGTCCTGTTGAGCTGTGTCTGGGCTCCTAACTCCTTGCACCGTCTCCACACTGATGAATGTGGCCACCATTTCCTCCAGCTCATCCAGCTCATCCAGCTCCTCCTGGGGTGCAGGACTCCCACCTCCAGTTGCCTTCGCTGCCTTCCTGTTTACAGCGAGTTTCTGTTTGGTTTGGCTATTCACATCATGCCAGCGCCTCTTGACCTCCTCCACACTCCGACTGCATTAGTGTTGTTCACAATGGAATGCCATATTTCCGTTTGTGTTGCCAATGACGCAGTAGAGGTGACAAACAGTTGTTGGTAGTGTTCTATCACCTCTGTGGACTGAACCCTGTCTTCATCTTCCTCTTCTCACGGGGTCCCTGGCTGGTCCTCCATGGGGCTTGTGGGGTTCCGGTTGTCCTCTGCACTCGGTCCGGGTGCATCCATGGTGCTACGCAGTTTGATTTGGTTTTGGTGTGTTTTTTTTGTTGCTTTTATAGTGCATTTTCCTGCATGATGCGTGGGAATTGCAGGCCTGTCGCTGTTTGTCGCTGATTTTTGAATTGTGATTTGGGACATCGCAACTTTTTTCGTGTTTCACATTTTTTTGGCGATTTTTGCTTGGTCATTTGCCACTTTATCCCGCTACTATCGCATGGTGACACTGGGTTGGGAATACAATGTTAACATGGTGTTATTTTGTCCTGATAGACTGCTATGTGCAAAGTTATGTTAAGCTAATTTTGCAATGATTATCACACGTTCTTGAGAATATCCCCCATTGTTGCTTATGTGTTGTTTTTTAACAAGGAAAATTGTGTTTACAAACTCCTCTCACTTTGCAGTCAGAGAAAAAAAGTAAATTGAATTACGTGACAATCTGTCACATAATTTACTTTATTGTGAGAAAGGAAAGTCTGTCGGAAGTCAGTTTTTTGTAACACAGAACAAAATGTAAATACTCATCAATGAGCTGTGCATATTCAGCAGTTAGGAAAGAAAGAGTGAATCATTTTTATTTATAATTCTGAAGATTGATTGCAAAGAATTTAATAGGATCAAAACAGATGGACATATTACGTGGGAATTCACAAATAATAAATATTTACTGAAACCCGATTTACACACATTAAAATTTGTGTGTAATAAAATTTTATCAGTAAAACTGTACACATGTGCAAATTTACCACCATTTCAATGAAAAATGTGCTTTCTGTAAAATGACAGCATGCTACCACACAATGCTTTAGTTGAATATATTTTGTAAACATATCTTTATTGGCATTTTGATATACATTTATCAACACATATTATTGTTCAAACACTACTCGTAGTGATTCTCTTACATTTGGATTATTTCAGAAGTTGATGGTATTACTTAGCATCCAGATGTGTCCTCATAGAGGGGTATAATAAACAAGGTACCTGTCGGTTAATATTACTCATTCCACCAGTTGCATGGCTTAGAATTAAGATAATCGCTCCCATGCCCATCTTTCCCTTAATATTTTGTGCTTTCCTTACAGTTCAGTATAGCTGTGTCTGAGCGAGTGGTGTCGCTGCCATCTCAGGATCGCATGTTATAGGATTGTACAAAATAAAGATCTAAGAACAAAACTTCTAAGTGCCTGGCTGAACCCAGTGTGGCCTTAACTGCAGCTAAAACTTTATTAGGCACATCATGTCTATGGGGGTGGAGGGGAAAAGAGGGGTGACTTCACACAAAGACGCATAAAACCATTTGATTTGGTGTCTTTCTGTGCCCAGGGTAATCAATGAATGGAAGACCCCATGTGTCTCTGGCTCCTCACTATTCTGGCCCCATAACTTCCCAAACACTCTCTGCAGTGCCTCGTATATGAGGAACTGGCCTGAGGACAAGCTACAGCCCTCTACCAGTTCCGCAAAGGAGAGCAAAATGTTCTTGTGATAGCAGTCCCACACTTTCACAAGACCCACCACCACCCAGGGTGCCATCTGCTCCTCAGTAGTGGTCTGCTTTAGTTCACCTTGTGGCAACCCTACTAATGGCAACTCCGGGGAATATTTTGCAGTATCAGGTATTTTCTTGATACAGCGCCTTTAGCACTGCAGTGCTGTGGTCTGTAGTATCGAAGTATAGGAAACTTTTGTTGTATGGTTCAGAAGCTTTGCCAGCAGCAGTCTGGCGCTCTGGCCAGGTTCCATTAAAAAGGTCCCTTCAGTGTTCATTCCTTCCAGCCATTCGGCCAGCCATTGCAGCTGGGCAGCTAGCTGGTAGAGCTGTCACCCCAAAGCCTCCCGCTTCTATTGGACATCTCAGAATTTGGAGCAACACTGTCTCCCCAGATTAAATCTCTTACTAGGGATTACAGATTTCGAAACCATCCCACGGGCATTAGCACTTGCAGATTCCGATGTTTAAATTATGTTATGAGAAATCGTCCACCTCATGTGCATTAATGCTAGTTAGGTCACAAAAGTTTGTTATTTTGAAAATTGGGTCATATTCATAAAATGTTTGGGAAGCACTGATCTAGGTAATGATCGAATTCTGTTTTCCACTGGTGACTTTTGTGCGAGGTACCAATTATACACCTTCATATTAACTTTGAATTTCTGTATTAGGAAGCCAACTGACTCCTTGGATTTTTGCGAACAACCATCTCTGCCTAGTATACTTCCGGTATTGATCCAAATTGACCACCAGATACCTTTGTGGATAATTTGTGGTAGCACTTTGCTCATAGAGAAGCTGGTCATACATATCAAATGGTTCATGTCTATAGACCAGAAGTTGTTTGAACACTTTAATTACTGTTCTTACTACAGGAGATATGCTCACAGGTGGGCAGGCAGAAATAAAGTGATTGAGAAAAAACAAAAGAGCCAATCAAGGAGAAGTAAAAAAAAAAAATATCAAATTGTTCATATGGGATTTTAGAGTTACACAAATCCCTGCATAGCACTGCACGAACATGAATCCTTCCCCCACTGCTGCCACCAATTTTGGAGATTGCATTACTGGATGGAGGGGGTGAAACCCTACTCAATCACCTACCACAATTCTTGTCAGGGTTAAATGCAAGTCAGACCCAAATTAACCTGTGCCTAACCCTCTGGTAGCTTGGCACATAGTAGTCATGTTTTACTTGGAGGTAATCTGTAAAGTAATTAGCACTTCAAACAGTAATAAAGTCAAAAGTAGACCTGGAGACATGCAATTTTAAGTTTTAGGTAAAATAGTGGCTAGAAACACAAAATGCAACTGTGGTCATCTGGTCACACCATACAGAGACAAAGTGATAATGATGGGGTGTGGGCTGGATAAAGGGACTAAGTGAGGCCTGCTGATGAAAATACCTTGCATCCTGATTGTGGAGCATTGCAAGATCCCATATTGAGCATATGTCATGCAGCTGTAGTTCTGATTAGCTGTGAGAGCTGATGCAAGATCCTGTGCCAAGGATGCATTGCACAGCAGCTGTTCCGATGAAACCGCCAACTAGGCTTATGATGAAAGGTACAGAGTCGTCGTCAAGGATGCCATCTTAGTAGTCTTGTGATGTGAGGTCCTGTGTCAGGGATGCACCATGCAGGGATGATTCCCAGGAGCATGGGATGCGAGGAGATGCATAGACCTACATCGCTTCTGCTCAAAGCACCACAGCTGGGCTGGCAAACCACCTACAGATCCACTTTTAAGGGCCCAGGAATTTGGTGACATTACTTGGTGGGGCAAGACTCTTTGCAAGTTGAGTCCCGGTGAAGGATTCAAGTTGGTTGTGCCATTTATGTTCCTAAAACTCTGTTGAGCAGGCCAACCCACAAGCCCTTGGAGTCACCGTGGTGGTCTTAGGTTCAACTCCTTCTCACTCAGGCAGCAGAGAAGCAGAGTTGCAGGGCAGCAGAGTAGTAGTCCTTCTTGCAGCAGAGCGGCACAGAAGTCATTTTGATTCTTCCCCAGGTCCAGGGGTGTACTGAAGAGGAGGGTTGAGAGTCTAATATTCCTACTGGGTACCAGCTTTGAAGTAGGAGAAAGTTTTGGAGGTTTGGACACTCAGACGTGTTTGAGATTTCCTGCCTCCCTGCTCTGGCCCCAGCTTCTCTGGGGGCACCAAAGCCTAGTGTGAAACATGTTGTGAGTTTGCAGAGGCAGAGGCTGTGTGATGTGAAAGTGTAATAAGTGACCGTTCTTCCTCCCTACTAAGTCAGAGTTGGCCCATCCTGCCAAAGCCTTGTCTTAATGTCTGGTGGCAAAACACTAAGACCAAATGTCAGCTACACCTAGTCATAATTAATTAATTGTGGGTTTGTAATGCGCTAGAATCGACTCCCGAAGGAGTATCTCTGCGCAGTAGACCGCTGGGGAACCCGTCCTGGCTTTCCCTGTGAGATGGTCCCTACTGGGTACCTCCAAGGTGAAACCAGGCATCCCCGGCGTATGTGGGGGGCTGTTGTGGAGATGAGGCAAGCTAATGCCCAGAGTTGCCAAGTGTCATCGATGGTTAGAGTAGGCACCGAGGTGAGAATTATCGAGTCTGCTGACCCTGGTCCACGACCCTGCTGCGTTGGGAATTGAACCCTGGTCCCGGGCCGTCCTCTGCTCTCGGGTCTGCCGCCTCTAACCAGTGAGCCACACCACTCCACTTTGTCTCAGGATACAGAATACAGAAACCAGTTGGTTAGAACAGGAAAATGCCAACTTTTTAAATGTGGAATTTTCTGAATTGTGGCTTAAAATCTAACTTTACCATTAAAGAAGGTTATATTTAGAGTTATTTAGATACCAAACATGACTTTCCTACTTGATCTCAATCAATAGTTATCACATATTAAATGTAATAAGTTAACCCAAAGTTATCTTATGGGAGAGGTAGAACTTGCAGTATGTTTTTTTATTAACAGGACATGGAAAACTTTAACATACATTTCCAACATTGTAAATGCCCTATACCCTGCCCTATGGGCTGTGTAGGGCCTACCTTAGTGGTGACCCATAGGCATTGAAAACTAAGCTTTAGCCTTAGCAAGGGGTTATATTGGCAAGTCAAACAAACGGCTTACTGGCTGCAATGACTGAAGTGAGACATGTTTTAAAAAGGCTACGTGAGCCCACTAGTAGTATTTAATTTATAGGTCCTGGGTATATGGTATTCCACTTTAATAGGGACGTATATGTAAAACATATGCCAATCAGGGTGAAGCCAATTTGACTATGTACTTTAGCATTGGTTAGCTCTGGTAAAGTGCACATAGTCCTAAGGCCAACACAAATGAATTCTGAAAACAGAGGATGAAAGCAAAAAAGTTGGGGGATTATCACCCTAAGGCTGACAGTCACCTAAAGTGTCCTAGTCCAAAATAAGACTTTTGTATAAGTTTATGTTTTTTTGGTATTAACAAACCGCAAATTAATAGTAAGTTTATGACTGTCGAGACTTCACTGACAGGGTGGAGAACCCTGCACATAAAATATTGGCATGCCTTCCCTGTCATAAACTTACTAATAACTCAAAGTTTGTGAGCACCAAAAGAATGTAAGCTTACGCAAAGATGTATATTTACCTTTGTGTATCAGTCCCTGAGAACCTTCCCTAAATCTTAAAGGATTTGTCAGATGGTTGTGCCATGCCACTGAAGTATCTTCAAATTGCTGCTTATCTTCAGATTTTACCAGCGAATAGAACATTATCCTTATTTGATCTCACCCAGTGTCGGCAGGCTCTGCGACGATACTCGCAGCAATGGTATTCTTCGCGCACCGGTCCGGTGCGTCCCGCAAATGAAAGATGCGACGGCTCTGGCAGCAGCAACAGGCGCTATGACTATCTCGGCCTTCGTAGCAGCGGGAATTTCCTCGCACTGACGGGGATGCGCTCCGAAAGCGAGCAATGCGATAAACTTTGCAGAAAGTTCTTTAAATCTTGGTTTCCAGCTTCCCAACACAGGTACAACTTCCAGAGGCAACACACATGGGCTAAGCACTCCAGGAATGACAGAACTCTCTCAGCAGAGTTCAAAAAAGCTGAGGGTGAAGTCCTTTTGTTCCTGGTACTTCTTAACAGGGAGCCAGCTCTTCTTCAGTTCCTTGGACATTCCTTCAAGTAAGGGGACCCAGCAAAAAGCAAAGTCCTTCCCCTCTCCTTGGCAGCAAAGCAACAGCTGGTCAGTCCAGCAGAGCAACAGCAGGACAGTCTTCCTTTTTCAGCTTCAGCTTTCTCCTTGGCAGAGGTTCCTTCTTGAGTCCAGGATGAACTAATTTTCTGTAGTCCGGGGTCCTATACGTATACCCCTAAAAGTCTTTGATCGCTTTGTGCAGGAGGGCTCTGAGCCTGGTCTGAACCAGTTCTGGGTGTTCCTTGAGCACTTTTTTTTCCTTGTATCTCCTTTGTTTTCAGAGAGAGGGGCAGGGTCGTCAGCCACCCAGCAGGAGGTGGAGCCAGCACCATGGAAGGCAGGCACAGCCCTTTTCAGGCCGAGGTGCCATCCCCTCCCACCACTCAAGATGCAGAGGTAGTCATTCAGACAGCCTCCTCGGGGCTCCCGAGCCCCTGTCACTCTTAAACCAGACAGTCAATTCACAAACAGGCCCAGGCACACAGAAAAGTCAGACAAGAGAACAGCATCTTTCTAAAAGTGCTGTTTTCAAACACAGGATTTAAAAACAAACTTTCCTAAAAGATGTATTATTAAATTCTGAGTTCACGGATACCAGACTTTTATGTCCTACCTTGCTCCTATGGGAAGACATGCTGGTAGCTACTGTAGCCAGTATCCCCCATGATAGACTATGGGCAAGGTAGCCTTACAATAGTGAAAAAATGTGTACAGAAAGGGAAGGGGTAGGTCCGGTCAGTGGGGACACTGACCAGGAGGACATGGCAGTTTGCAGACTGCACGCAGGCATTGCGGTGGCAGGCCTGAGACACCAGTTTAGGGCTACTCATGTGGGTGGCACAATCAGTGCTGCAGGCCCACTAGTAGCATCTGTATCACCAGCCCTGGCTCACTTAGTGCACTCTACTAGGGACTTCTGGGTGAGACAAATATGCCAATCATGGATAACCAATTACAATCATAATTTACAGAGGGAGCACTTGCACTTTGACACTGAGCAGCAGTGGCAAAGTGCCCAAAGCATCTATACCAGCAAAAACAAAATCCAACACAGTGTCAACAATGCAGGAGGTAGAGGCAAAAAGACAGGGGAAACCATGCCAAAGATGCCAGGTCTAACAATTACCATTCTGCCCAATTACACGTTTTAAAAGGGGCAGCAGTACATCCTTATAAAACCAAATGCTTTTTTGTTCACTTCTTTTAAATAATAGAAATATCTGGTAAACGTAAGCAAGGTTTCAGATCTTCAAGATCTGATTTACGTGGAGCATCAATATCAAATAGTTTCCTATGTTTGTGAATGTAGTAGGAGCAAGGTTAAGCAGCATGTCAGTTACAAATGTGGGTGCTGGGAGTTATGTGTGTTCAGGCAAATGTTTTGGTTGCATGGAGGATTCCCTATACTTTGATCATTGCAATGTTTGACCCTTCAGGAGGCTGATCAATTATGTTCAGCTTCATTATCATGATGGTATCCTCTGTCTGCCAGCAAATGGGTATGTAAATGTGCAATACTTTTGGGAAAGCATTTGTTTCCATGCTAAAGAGATTTTACAGATCATGAGGCCTTCTTTTCTGGTGACATTATCTCAGTGAATCCAGAGGAGTGAAGTTTCCCGATGGTGTAATAGTGTTCACAAATTATATTTTGATCTGAATGATGAGTTGGCCAAAATTATATAGAAATGCTAACCGTGGAAGCCTGCCTCAAAGAGACTCTTACCTGTAATGCTGCAGGCAGAGTAGTATTAAGAACATTACGTTCCATCACTGTGCTTAAACTTAAATGTTTTTTCATATTTCCTCTTCAAGAGCACATTACACACCTACAGCAGAGGGAAATGCCTTCAGTTGGGAGACAAAACTGCTGCAAAAGTAGGCCAAATATCATGGCTAATGTACTAATCTGAATCATCACAGATTACTGCAGGTTTGTCACTGGGGTGATGGTGCCCATAACACCCTTTTGAAGCACACGTGAAGCATATGTCTGGAGTATGCCTTGTTGGTGGATTGCTTCTGGCAAATATATGACCTGATGGTTAATGACAATGTTGCTAGATACATTTGGTGTGTGAATTGAACTACACGTTCAATACAGACTTGTGTGTATTACATTTTAGTATTCTCTGAAGTATATGTGCATTCTTTTGTTCCCACTGTTAAGTAGATGATGTCTGCTGCGTCTCTGAAAAATGAAGTTGTTGGTATTCAGCTCATTATAAATAAGGCTCGCAAATCATGAAGCTCCTGCTACATCACTTGGGGTGATTACGAGTTTGACAGTCCATTTGACCGGTGGTCCACCTACCCTATTTTTAATTTGGTGGTCAGACAGTCATAGAAACACTGCAACCGTCAGTGGAACGGCCGTTCCCCTGCAGTTTTGCAGTGGTGTGAGGTATTAATATGCTGGCGGTGCTATTGAGGCTCCGCCAAGCATATTATGAGTTTCCTCACAGCCAGCTTTTTCATGGTGTTGCGCCCGGCATGAAAAGGCTGGCGGTGAGGGAATTAAGGAGGGCCCACAGATCCCCCTGGTGTCTCAGGCCATGAGGATGCATGCAGGAGAGCACATGTTGTGCTCCCCTGTGAGCATGCATTCCCTTTCCTGCACAGCATGGACTGCAGAGACCATGCCATGCAGGAAAAGGCTTCAGCAGTCTCATTTCAGTGCCTTTTTCAAAGGCACCGCCGTGGGACCGCCTACCAGACAACAAGAAAACTTGTAATCTGGAAGGCTGCTAGCAGTAAGCTTTGGTGGGGCCCCGCTCCCACACCGCCAAAGGCATAATCAGGCCATTAGTTTCTTGGTAAAAAATAGATGACCACAAATCAGTTGGGGATAGAATTTCGATTTCAGTTTTTTACCACTCAGGCCAGCTCCTGTTTGTGTAGTAGCTTGACTTAGTGATGTTTCCTCACCTTCATTTGTGCCCAGATTAAGTAATGTTAGGAAATTATCCGAGTCTTTTGCTGACAGACCTGATATTGTGTCTTTCCATGCATGTGTTCTCTGAAATGGAGGAAACATGGCTGAAAACGAAAGGTTTTCTAAAATGTCACCCATGTAAGATGTGTCAAATTGCGAAACAAACTAAAGAAGTCAAAATGGCTAACAACAAAATGTAGGTGATACGTCAACTCATTACCTGCAAAACACAGCATACTGTATATGTGGTGGAATGTCTGTGCTCGTTATTGTACATGGGAAGTACTGTTTGTGAACTGTAAAAACGAATAATGGAGCATGTGAGAGCAACAATCCACAAGGACAGATCAAATGTGATTGCAAAGCATATGGAACATTATCATGAGGGCGATTAGAAACTATTGAAGTTCTACGGTATCGAAACAGTCCCAAAAAAGATCGTGGGGGAGACAGGGAGAAACATTTACGGCAGAAAGTATCTCGCCACATCTTAAAACGTTGAACTTTGAGTCGACACGGCCTAAATCAGTCAGAGAAGTTATACATTCACTTATAAAATAAAAGAGAAAGAGCTTCTGTAGGTAGAGAGAAAAGAACAAGGTAAGGAAAAAAAAACACAAAGAGAAAATAATGAAAAAATAAAAAAGGAATACAAAAAGGGAGCATAAGGAGATATTGACTAAAGAAGGAAAATACACGCATGAATGTGGACAACATCTACCATCATGCCCCACTAGAGGTTAGAAAAAAGTGAAGAAATATGGAGAGACATAAACACGAAGCTCCACTGGAGGGGAAGAAAGGCGTGTGAAAAATGGAAATCAGGACAGTACAATGGGACTGTTAGCCGTAACGTGGAAACGTTAGTAATGAGAGGATGCTTCCTTAAAGTATCATGATGAATTTCTTTATTGTATAAAAAAAGAAATTTGCATTTACAGTAAGTTTCAGTTTTTTAAACATCAAAAACTACAGTACCCATAATGCATTTGGACGCTCAAACCATCTGACAGGAAATGATGTAATTACTTGCTTGTAATGCTTTTAAATGTTGTGAGAGAGAGTGACCAGTTGATCGTGACCAAGGTATCAGGGATACTGAAACGAGTAGATCACTCGCTTTTTGTTCTGAAAATGAAATATGGTGAAGATTAAATAACGCATGCTGTTGAAACTGTCGGAGTGCGTCCTGTTTTTCTTCTAACTAAAGGACTGTGTTACAATTTTGGAAGTGACGTGGTTCTGCCCCAGGGAGCCGCACCCGTGGTGAGCGCTATAACTCTTGGTGAATCTGAACCGACGAGGTGTAAGATATATATATATATATATATATATATATATATTCCATCGCATGCAGGCACACCATTTGAGAGGAACCACACAGCAAAAACTCGTTCAGGGAGGCTTTAATGGCACACTGCTGGTACAAGGTGAAGCAGCAGTTCTTTCACATTAAAATAAAGCGCCGGACGCGTTTCGAGACTCCTCATCTCTTCATCAGCGGCGTCTGAATGTCAGTTAGGGCAGGTACCTCTGAGCACTGACACGCACCTGCGTTAATGCCTGCTTCCAAGGCGTGGCTAAACGCAAAGCATCCTGGATATTGTAGTGCGTGTCTGCATGTTCCCATGTTGGTTCGGCCTGTCCACCAAATGTCGCAATTAATAACCCCAGTGGGCTTGTGGAAGAGCAGCCGTCGCCCTGTGCCCCGCTCTGTGTGTGTCACTCCTGGTAAGCGAGCGCCATCCTGCTCCGGCTGCCAGCTTACTTGCCGTTTCTGGAATCCCAATGTCGCTCAGGACATGCAGGCAGAACCGCTGACCCGCGGGGGTTCCATCTCCCGACTGTGTCAGCCGTTCAAAATTCCATCGCATGCAGGCACACCATTTGAGAGGAACCACACAGCAAAAACTCGTTCAGGGAGGCTTTAATGGCACACTGCTGGTACAAGGTGAAGCGGCAGTTCTTTCACATTAAAATAAAGCGCCGGACACGTTTCGAGACTCCTCATCTCTTCATCAGCGGCGTCTGAATGTCAGTTAGGGCAGGTACCTCTGAGCACTGACACGCACCTGCGTTAATGCCTGCTTCCAAGGCGTGGCTAAACGCAAAGCATCCTGGATATTGTAGTGCGTGTCTGCATGTTCCCATGTGGGTTCGGCCTGTCCACCAAATGTCTCAATTAATAACCCCAGTGGGCTTGTGGAAGAGCAGCCGTCGCCCTGTGCCCCGCTCTGTGTGTGTCACTCCTGGTAAGCGAGCGCCGTCCTGCTCCGGCTGCCAGCTTACTTGCCGTTTCTGGAATCCCAATGTCGCTCAGGACATGCAGGCAGAACGGCTGACCCGCGGGGGTTCCATCTCCCGACTGTGTCAGCCGTTCAAAATTCCATCGCATGCAGGCACACCATTTGAGAGGAACCACACAGCAAAAACTCGTTCAGGGAGGCTTTAATGGCACACTGCTGGTACAAGGTGAAGCGGCAGTTCTTTCACATTAAAATAAAGCGCCGGACGCGTTTCGAGACTCCTCATCTCTTCATCAGCGGCGTCTGAATGTCAGTTAGGGCAGGTACCTCTGAGCACTGACACGCACATGCGTTAATGCCTGCTTCCAAGGCGTGGCTAAACGCAAAGCATCCTGGATATTGTAGTGCGTGTCTGCATGTTCCCATGTGGGTTCGGCCTGTCCACCAAATGTCGCAATTAATAACCCCAGTGGGCTTGTGGAAGAGCAGCCGTCGCCCTGTGCCCCGCTCTGTGTGTGTCACTCCTGGTAAGCGAGCGCCGTCCTGCTCCGGCTGCCAGCTTACTTGCCGTTTCTGGAATCCCAATGTCGCTCAGGACATGCAGGCAGAACCGCTGACCCGCGGGGGTTCCATCTCCTGACTGTGTCAGCCGTTCAAAATTCCATCGCATGCAGGCACACCATTTGAGAGGAACCACACAGCAAAAACTCGTTCAGGGAGGCTTTAATGGCACACTGCTGGTACAAGGTGAAGCGGCAGTTCTTTCACATTAAAATAAAGCGCCGGACGCGTTTCGAGACTCCTCATCTCTTCATCAGCGGCGTCTGAATGTCAGTTAGGGCAGGTACCTCTGAGCACTGACACGCACCTGCGTTAATGCCTGCTTCCAAGGCGTGGCTAAACGCAAAGCATCCTGGATATTGTAGTGCGTGTCTGCATGTTCCCATGTGGGTTCGGCCTGTCCACCAAATGTCACAATTAATAACCCCAGTGGGCTTGTGGAAGAGCAGCCGTCGCCCTGTGCCCCGCTCTGTGTGTGTCACTCCTGGTAAGCGAGCGCCGTCCTGCTCCGGCTGCCAGCTTACTTGCCGTTTCTGGAATCCCAATGTCGCTCAGGACATGCAGGCAGAACCGCTGACCCGTGGCGGTTCCATCTCCCGACTGTGTCACCCGTTCAAAATTCCATCGCATGCAGGCACACCATTTGAGAGGAACCATACAGCACAAACTCGTTCAGGGAGGCTTTAATGGCACACTGCTGCTACAAGGTGAAGCGGCAGTTCTTTCACATTAAAATAAAGCGCCGGACGCGTTTCGAGACTCCTCATCTCTTCATCAGCGGCGTCTGAATGTCAGTTAGGGCAGGTACCTCTGAGCACTGACACGCCCCTGCGTTAATGCCTGCTTCCAAGGCGTGGCTAAACGCAAAGCATCCTGGATATTGTAGTGCATGTCTGCATGTTCCCATGTGGGTTCGGCCTGTCCACCAAATGTCGCAATTAATAACCCCAGTGGGCTTGTGGAAGAGCAGCCGTCGCCCTGTGCCCCGCTCTGTGTGTGTCACTCCTGGTAAGCGAGCGCCATCCTGCTCCGGCTGCCAGCTTACTTGCCGTTTCTGGAATCCCAATGTCGCTCAGGACAGTCCCAAAAAAGATCGTGGGGGAGACAGGGAGAAACATTTACGGCAGAAAGTATCTCGCCACATCTTAAAACGTTGAACTTTGAGTCGACACGGCCTAAATCAGTCAGAGAAGTTATACATTCACTTATAAAATGAAAGAGAAAGAGCTTCTGTAGGTAGAGAGAAAAGAACAAGGTAAGGAAAAAAAAACACAAAGAGAAAATAATGGAAAAATAAAAAAGGAATACAAAAAGGGAGCATAAGGAGATATTGACTAAAGAAGGCAAATACACGCATGAATGTGGACAACACCTACCATCATGCCCCACTAGAGGTTAGAAAAAAGTGAAGAAATATGGAGAGACATAAACACGAAGCCCCACTGGAGGGGAAGAAAGGCGTGTGAAAAATGGAAATCAGGACAGTACAATGGGACTGTTAGCCGTAAGGTGGAAACTTTAGAAATGAGAGGATGCTTCCTTAAAGTATCATGATGAATTTCTTTATTCATATATATATATATATACATACATATATATATATATATATATACATATATATATATATATATATATATATATATATATATATATATATATATATATATATATATATATATATATATATATATATTTCGCACAAATCTCCTCAAGGAGGAGAAAAAGTTCGCACTCACAAAGGGAATTCTTCCCAATCTTTTCCGATTTATTTTTCAAAGGGTATCAGCATATAGCTACAACCAACGCGTTTCACAACACACAGTTGCTTGTTCAAGCAACTGTGTGTTGTGAAACGCGTTGGTTGTAGCTATATGCTGATACCCTTTGAAAAATAAATCGGAAAAGATTGGGAAGAATCCCCTTTGTGAGTGCAAACTTTTTCTCCTCCTTGAGGAGATTTGTGCGAAATATAGACAAAGCAGGGCTCTGCTGAGTAGTTCGACACCGGTGGGGAGAGCGCCATTGGACCGTGAAATCTGTGAGCCAAGCTGTGGGATATATATATATATATATATATATATATATATATATATATATATATCTTACACCTCGTCGGTTCAGATTCACCAAGAGTTATAGCGCTCACCACGGGTGCGGCTCCCTGGGGCAGAACCACGTCACTTCCAAAATTGTAACACAGTCCTTTAGTTAGAAGAAAAACAGGACGCACTCCAACAGTTTCAACAGCATGCGTTATTTAATCTTCACCATATTTCATTTTCAGAACAAAAAGCGAGTGATCTACTCGTTTCAGTATCCCTGATACCTTGGTCACGATCAACTGGTCACTCTCTCTCACAACATTTAAAAGCATTACAAGCAAGTAATTACATCATTTCCTGTCAGATGGTTTGAGCGTCCAAATGCATTATGGGTACTGTAGTTTTTGATGTTTAAAAAACTGAAACTTACTGTAAATGCAAATTTCTTTTTTTATACAATTTCTTTATTGTATATATACATATATATATATATATATATATATATATATATATATATATATATATATATATATATATATATATATATATATTGTCGCTCCAAGGTTGTTCACCTTTGAGTAGCACACGAGCAGCAGCACCCACATATCTTCTAGTGACAATCGATGTCATCTCACTGTACACCTCCATTAACCATGAAATAGGTATACAGGCGATTCAACATTTCCTACAACAACGACCCATGGATGAATTGGATCACTCTAAAATGCTGAGAGAGATAATAACACTGTGCTTACACAACAACGTCTTTCTTTTTAATAAAAAAATGTACGCACAGTGCTGTGGAATGGTGATGGGAGTTTCTTCTCTCCAAGCTATGCTAACCTTGTGATGGGGTGGTGGGAGAGGAGCATAGCTTGGAGGGAAGAAAACGACCATCAAATGGCAAACGTAGCATTGTGGCTGCATTTCATTGATGATTTATTCCTATTATGGAAGGGCACGGAATCAGAATTTCTCACTTTCATTGCCATTTTGAATGACTATAATGTTGGCTTGAGATTCACCTGTACCACAAGTGCAAAAGAAATCGAATTCCTGGACACCAAAGTCTATGTCAAGGACAATAAAATACAAACTATGGTGCACAGAAGGAAAACTGCAACAAATAGTTTATTGCATGGTACAAGCTTTCATCCAGAAATTCTCAAAAAAAGCATACCATATGGTGAACTATTGAGGATGAAGCAAAACTGCTTGGAGAAATCCGAAATGGAAAAGAAGTTCGCAGAAACTAAGATGCGATTTGCACAACAAGGATACAAGCCAGCAGATGTAAACAGATGTGAAATAAAGGCCAGACAGAAAACTAGAGCTGAAACGATACTAACAAAAGACAAAAAGCAGAGATCACAAACTGAAGGATTAAGTGAAGAGATTCAAAACAGATCCAAGCCCCCGGAACCAGCAGAAGAAAAACCTTGCATGGTAGTTCCCTTCAGCAAAGAGAGCTAAAAGATCCAAAAAATATTGACAACATTTTGGCACGTCCTGCAAAAAGACCCTGATATTGGAAGCACCATAGGTGAACGTCCTCTAACATCATATCGGAGAGCACCAAACCTCTCCGATCACCTCGTACGGAGTCATTTCGAAATAAGGAAACTGGAATCATGGCTTGAAGCAAGAGCGAAAGGCTTCATGAAATGCCCAACATGCAAGGCATGCAAGATCGGAAGAAACATGAAAAACCTTAAGGATCCAATGAGCAAAAACTTTGAAATCAGTGACAGCATCACTTGTGAGTCTTCCTTTGTTGTCTACATGCTCCAATGCTTCAGCGGTAAACAATACATTGGCAGTACTGTATGTCCACTCAAAAAACGGGATCTGGAGCATGTCCGTGCAATCCTGAACAAAGATTATACCTATGCAATGGCTAAACACATAACATGCCACAAAGGAATAAACAAGGACAGACGTGAAATATTTTGGTCTGGCAACAATTCCAAAACATGAACGAGAAGGCAACAGAATGCAAAAGTTAAGAAGACTAGAGTCAAACCTCATAATGAGATTTAAAACTAAACAACCACTAGGTTTCAACAGGGACGATATGTACGTTCACCTCTAGTGCCAAGAACTGTAAATTTATGAAGAAGAAAAAATAGGAAAATAAGAGACTTCTGTTATTCAATTTGTGTGAATTATGGACCATATTATGATTTTCAAAAACCTCAAATCTTAATACAGAATAGTAGGACGGGTGGCTTAATAGCGGTGGCCAGGGCACTCAGCCCTAGTAAAACTATACAGACACTCAGTCATAACACTACACACCAGGTCCATACAAATAAAATAAATATATTGACCTTTGCACTCTTGGCTACGCCAAGAGCGCCGTCACGCTAGATACTTTACTTATAGTAACGCATGCTTGCTGTGTAATGTCATCCCACACCGCTATGATACATTGCCACCGATTGTAAATATAGAAAAACAATTGAATTTTGAGGGTTCGAATAAAGTTTAATTAAAACATGTAACAAGCTACATGAACCACAATGCACCAGTATAACACAAAGGTGTTGCATGTATAAAATGAGAAACTAAAGAGGGACAAAATGTACAACACCACCGTGATCAGGAACTACGGTTCTAAACGCGTAGGTTTGCACAGTCTGAATAAAATCTTTTGAATTATCAAGAGGAGTGCCACGATTTCTTTTGTGTGGAATGAATATATATATAGATATATCACCACTCAATTTCTGAAGCAAAGGAAAGGACCGCACTCCGTGGATAAGGTCAATTATTATTTATTATTACAAAAAATGCAGCAACAGGACGCATTTTGGCTTCACGCCTTCCTCTAGCTGTTACTTCACAGCACAAAAATTCATTTTTTACATAAAGTTTTGACTTGATGACATCATTTCCTATAATGAACAACAACGATGGACTCAATTTTATGCTTCAAATGCGGCCTTCTTGGAGTGCATAGATTAGAACCACTTTAACCTAATGGATTCTAAACATGCAAAGAGATTGAGCCCTGGATGGGCTATCATCAAACATAATCAGTCATTTTACTAAAACATTCGATTAATTTAATATTTTTCAAAAATGATTATCGTTTTATAATTATAAAATATATATATACATATATATATATATATATATATATATATATATATATATATATATATATATATATATATATATATATATATATATATATATATATATATTCACTGAAAAAACCATAGGTTATAGACCATATATAGTTAGGGATTAGCATTTAAAAAACCTTATTTTATTTGCACAAAACCATTGAAATTCCATATATAGTTAGTTGCACTAACTATATATCGCGGACCCGCAATCCACTGCTAATGATGTCACATATTACATCATTCATGACATGGTCAGTGACATCACTGATGACATCACTGATGACATCTCAAATGGCATCACTGATGACATCACTGATGACATCACTGATGACAACACCCAGTGACTGTATGTTTCTGTAAAGTTAAAATATGTCTTACATATTGAAGAATGAGTGGATGTATAAGTGTCTGGATGAAGGATTTAGTAGGTGCATGACTGACTGTATGAGAGAATGATTAAATGTGTCTCACTGAGTGTATGGGTTAGTGATTAAAGTGTCTTAATTTGGCAATCATTATTTATGTTGTTCTGTAAACTGCTGCATGTTTAAATCAGTAGCTATATCAGTAACTATATGGGTTATTGAATGGTTGCCCAAGTATTTGTATGGGAGACTGAGTATGTGTGTGGGTGGCTGGGAGGTGTATAACTCTGTGCATAGATGTGTGAGCAGTTGATTCCCTGGGTGTATGGGTTCAAAAGTGCATGTAGAAACAGCTGTATGGACAGTTGACTGTGTGCATGAGTATATTGGTGAGTGAATGGATATCTCAGTGCTACATGTCAAAGTAAGTACATATGTAAAACACACTCCATGTGAGAGTTGACATATATAAATAACTGAAAATAAGAGCCAGTGAATGTGTAAGTGGCTGTATGAATCATTGTGAACTTGTATCAAGGATTGTATAAGAGAGTAAATATGTGTTACTATTTGTTTGAATAAGTAAGGTGTGTATAACTGTATAGTTGAGGAAATGGAGATGTGATTGGTTCTTTGCATGACTGACTAGGTGTGTGAGTAACTCCATGGATGTGTGACAGTCTGTGAGTGCCTGTTTACACTGAGTGTATCTAAGGTTATATTAGAGTCTGAAGATGTATTATCACATAAATGATATCATCAGTGATGTAATCAGTAATGTCAAATGAGATGTCAGTGATGTCATCAGTGATGTCATTTGAGATGTCATCAGTGATGTCATCAGTGATGTCATTTGAGATGTCATCAGTGATGTCATCAGTGATGTCACTGACCATGTCATGAATGATGTAATATGTGACATCATTAGCAGTGGATTGCGGGTCCGCGATATATAGTTAGTGCAACTAACTATATATGGAATTTCAATGGTTTTGTGCAAATAAAATAAGGTTTTTTAAATGCTAATCCCTAACTATATATGGTCTATAACCTATGGTTTTTTCAGTGAATTTTCAAGGTTTTGTAAATGCAAATTCCTAACTATATATGGTCTATAACCTATGGTTTTTTCTGTGAATTTCATTGGTTTTTTAAAAGCTAATATCTATAGCTGTAAAATATATTCTTTATTAAGTGACGTATCACGTAGCCCGTGAGACGCCTCATGATGCATCGCATAACCGTGACGTATCGTCTCGGCAGCGCAAACCAAACCCAAAACGTAAGCGCGCCAGAACACGCTTAAAGATATATATATATTTTTTTAACCTTAATTAGACAAAATCCACACGTGCACATATCACAAACGTTCAAAAAACACAATATGTCGGACTCCCGTTACGCTGCCGGTTAGCTGCCCGGTTAACGTACCAGGAAGCACCTTTACCGCGAAAAATCGCAATGTTTTTTTTCTTTTGCCCCGCAGGGAACTTTAATAGCCCCCTCATCAATCCTAGGGGTTCAGGAGGGGTCTGCCTTACCCCTTTCATTCATTTACACCTTTTTTTTTTCCACCTCTTGTCTCTCGATCCTACCGAGAGACAAGATGGCGGCCGCTCCGGACTGTTTATAATGTTGACAGCCAATCAGCTACTCCTCAGACTCCCGTTACACTGCCGGTTAGCTTCCCGGTTAGCTGTCCGGTTAGCTGCCCGGTTCGCGTACCAAGACGCGTCTCTACGGCGAAAAAATCGGATTTTTTTTTTTTTTTTTTTGGCCCCGCGTGGCTTTATAATATTCCCCTCATCAATCCTATGGGGTCAGAAGGGGTCTACCTTGCCCTCTTTCCTTCATTTCCCCCTTTGTTTTGGTCTCCTCTTGTCTCTCGATCCTACCGAGAGACAAGATGGCGGCCGCTCCGGACTGTTTACAATGTTGACAGCCAATCAGCTACTCCTCAGACTCCCGTTACACTGCCGGTTAGCTTCCCGGTTAGCTGCCCGGTTAGCTGCCCGGTTCGCTTACCAAGACGCGTCTCTACGGCGAAAAAAATCGGATTTTTTTTTTTGGGGCCCCGCGTGGCTCTATAATATCCCCCTCATCAATCCTAGGGGGTCAGAAGGGGTCTACCTTGCCCCCTTTCCTTCATTTCCCCCTTTGTTTTGGCCTCCTCTTGTCTCTCGATCCTACCGAGAGACAAGATGGCGGCCGCTCCGGACTGTTTAGAATGTTGACAGACAGCGGAGAGCCAATCAGCTTCGCTTCGCAAAGTTCCGATACGCGAAAAGTTCGCTAACTGGAGCGCTACCCGGAGCGCTGTTACAGATATATATCTTGTTTTAAACGTTAATTTCTCAAAATCCACTGAAGCACATATATTGAGACCTAGCAAAGGCACATCGGGCTAACAGTCCCTACAATTTTGCCAAGTTTCGTGGAAATCCATTCAGCCGTTCGGGCTAAAAGTGAGGCCAACCGCCCTATGGAAATTAACATGGGAAAAACGCGTTTCAGGACCCCCCTTTTTTCTCGGCCCCCCCTTGACGAACCCCCCCCCAAATTTCCAGGAGCTGCTCAGAAACAGAATGTGCCATTTTCCTGAAAATTTCAGCCAATTCCGTCCACAAACGCCAAAGTTATTAGGCATAGAATTTTCAAAAGTTCTATAGAGAAAAAATCCTAACTATATATACCTACTGGCTATCGCCAGTAGGTAATATATATATATTACCTACTGGCGGTCGCCAGTAGGTATATATAGTTAGGACCTAGTTTCCATAGGAAATCCGCAACATTCTATTGGGAATAACTTTGGCGCCGGTTGATCAATCTATGTGAATTTCTCAAAGAAGATGGGGCGTTACGCTCCGCTCCTTCCCTGAAAGTGTCGGGGGGATTCGTGAAGCGGGGGCCGAGAAAAAAGGGGGGTCCCAAAACGTGTTTTCCCCATGCAATTTTCCATAGGACCTTTAGACACGGCTACAGCCCAAACGGCTGAACGGAATTACAAGAAATTTGGCAAAATGGTAGAGTCTGATCCGCAGATCACGCTTTTGCTTAAATGGTGTAAATCCCTCCAGTAGTTGCTGAGAAAATTCAAGTTGAAATCAATTATATATCTATAAGCGCACACCATGCGAGCACCCCGCGATTTTTCAAAAAAAAACAAAACTCTTTTATATGTTAATTCCTAACTATATAGGGCCTGAAACCTATGGTTTTTTCAGTGATTTTTCAAGGTTTTTTAAATGCTAATTCCTAACTATATAAGGCCTAAAACCTATGTTTTTTTCAGTGAATTTCAACGGTTTTTTATATGTTAATTCCTAACTATATAAGGCCTAAAACCTATGGTTTTTTCAGTGAATATATATATAGATAGATATTACCTACTGACGGTCGCCAGTAGGTAGTTATAGTTATAGTTAGGACCTAGTTTCCATAGGAAGAGCATTTTCTGTTTTGCCTATAACTTTGGCGTTGTTTGATGAATCTTCATGACATTTCCCAAACTAATTCTTTGTTCATCAACTCTTATGTTGGAAGTTTGGGGGTGATTCGTCAAGCGGGGGCTGAGAAAAAAGGGTGCCCCAAAACATGTTTTCTCCATGTTAATTTCCATAGAAACCTTTAGACAAGGCTACAGGTTGAAGGGGTGAGCTGAATTACCCCAAATGTGGCAGGGAAAAGGGTCTTGGTCTAGAAAGCACTTTTTTGTTTATTTGGTCTAAATCCGGTCAGTAGTTTTTGAGAAATATAAAAATGTACAGATACCGATATTTGGGAATTCTGCCATCTGATTGGCTGAGGCATTACGAGCACGAGCTTGCTGCTTGTTGACTGCAAGCAATGTGAGCGTTTGCAACTAGGAAGTGTTGGCTGCCATTTTGTGATTCCGTTGAAGCAAGTAAGGGTAAAAAAGGGCAAAAAAGTAGGCAAGAGGCGGAAAGGAGCACTGTAACCTTTGTGGGGTGTTTAGGGTGTGCTATAGAGGGGGTGCGAAGCAAAGTATTCACTCCTACCGGTGTGAAAGTGCTGGGCTATGGAAATTTAGTGAGGTATTCCGTAGAGTCTAATGTCGGTAAGGTTAGCTGGTGCGGGACTTGGAGAATAAATGGTGAGCCAAAATTGTGTGTCTTATGCTGTGAAGTCATGTGCCGTGGCCGCTGTACTACACCTGTTGAAGTTTTGCCAGCATGTGTTTATACCTACAAGGATGAACTACTGACCCCTACTGGTCTGAAAGTCTGGGGGTACGGAAAATATGTGAGGTACTGTCTAGAGCAGAGGTTTCCAAAGTGTGTGTCGCGACACTGTACTGTGTCGCCTCCCATATGTGGGTGTGTCGTGCGACAATCACGTCTGCGGGCAGATTAGGGCAAATGCTCTCTGACACTTGGGCATTTGCATTCAGTGACACAGTACGGCATATGCAGAGGAAGGAGAATCGTTAGGTGAGCGTCAGCTGTGCGGCCTTGTTCAGTTTGTGATGCAGTGACCACAGAGCAGTCTCTGCTCCCCAGGCGCTGGGTAAGGTACATTTTTGACATTTTGAAGCTCTGTTTAGGGCTATTGTAACCACGTCTGAAAATGGGTGAGCTGGCCGCCTTTGCTCTCTGGGCACGTGCTTGCCCTCGCGGACAGTAACAGGGAGCAGCATCACAGTGCAGACTCTCTTTTAGACAATATCCTGCTGCTAGGCAGCAATTGTTGCAACCGCTCTGGCAGACTTGATTGATTTAGGATGGCGCTCTGCCCTCTTCAATACTGTATTTATTTTTACAAACAGTTGCAAAGTGCTCCGCTGCTATCAATGAGTGTGGATCTTATTTTGAGCACAAGAACCCTTAACATTGTAATGATTGACCCGAGAATTTAACTACTGGGCACGAAACGCGCTTCAGCAAACTTCATCTGCTCTCATTCAGAGCCTAGACAATGATCGTAAAATCGCCAGGTCATCTGAGGGATTTGTTAAGGTGAGAGATCGGGATAACATTGAATAGTTGTCCTTCCTGAAATCTTAAATGGGGTCGGCAAAAATAGAAAGACTCAAATATTTGATTCACCCGAGATTGTGCTGGCCCAATTTAAACAATGAAAACAAAATTAGGTTCCAACCTGCAATCCAGGTTAAGAAATGTTATCACCGATTTGGGTCTTACGTACCTGTGTTCACCTCTCGTAGGTAATCTACAGTTGAGCATACCATATTTCGATGGTTGCAATGTTAGTGCACAATAGGCACTCCACTAATCACTCACCACTCACTGCACTTTATTTTATTTATCAACTACACGTTTTTTTAAAGAGTCACATGTGGCTTCTGGGGTCGCCTTCACTCCTAGATTGGCATGTGGATCTTTTTATCCACTTGAGCACAATAGGACACATCCATAGCTCTTTACATCAGTTCGGTATCACCTCTGTAGAACGTCCCGTCGCATTTACATTTTGGCACAGTGAATGCTAACACAGATACTTGCAGTTTGACAATGTATTATTTTTCATACATTTTCTTTTCTCTTTCTTTAATGTTCCGGCAGGAGGCCACAGTTCACAGATTATTGAAGATTCACTTGCCCCTGATGAAAGGTGTCAGAATGTATTAGGTCCGCCATAATTGAATCACAAAAAATGTTTTGAAGACAAATGTCTTGTATATCTGAATGCATTTAAGACTTGTAATGTAATGTAGGGGTACTTGTATAGCGCACGACTACCCGGAGGCATCTCGGCGCTTGTACGAATACCGCTGAGGAACCCTTTCTGGCCTTTCCCTGTGAAGTGCCCACTCCTGGGCACCCCCAAGGTGAAGCCAGGCATCCTAGCGTTGTTGGGGCCATTGAGGAGATTAAGCAAGCTATTGTATCTTTGTACACTTCATGGAATGAAGTTTGCTTATAATATTCTTTAGAAACAAAAAAGATAATCATGAAATGATTCTTTAAACATGTGTACATTCTGATTAATGATGGATGTAATGATTTAACATATGTTTACAATTTAAATTGAAACCTCAGGGACAATTCGCAGTGCGCTGTGCGTGGGAACAGCATTTGGACTGATGCACGGTGTTCTCAACTGTGAGGGGCTATTACAGTACTCCCAATACTGTCACTACTGTAGTATTACACATAGTCAGCCATCTATAGTACACAACATCTTAGAGCTGCCTCCCAGGTCAAGTTGCAGTCCATTTGTAGCCCTGGACCTCTTGGTTTGAACTGTGTGCTCCTGAAAGCATGTCTGGTTACATTCATGTTTATATATATATATATAGATATATTCACTGAAAAAAAGCATAAGTTTCAGAGACGTTATAGTTAGGAATCAGCATTTAAAAAACCTTTGGAATTCACTGAAAAAAACATAGGTTTCATGAGTGTTATAGTTAGCTGGACATTTCACTAGTACAAAACCCTAGAAATTTCTCCGATATAGTTAGTTGTGCTAACTATAACTCGCGTGCTCGCAATGCACTGCTGATGATGTCACATATTAGTAGAGTGTACCAAAAGTATGTATTTGCTTAGAGGTTTGTAGGGATTGTGCACAGAATATTGTACGTGTACTTGTGTCGGTGCCTAGGTCATTCTATGAGAACATCACTAATAACTAGAAGGATGACAGTGCTGCAAAGAGTGTTCAATTAATTAATAAGTGCTTAGGTATTGGGTCAATGCCTGAGTCATTCTGCAAGTGCATAGACAGTGACTGGGTTCCTAGAGTGCTAGTAGTTGACAGCAAGATAAGTTTATAAGCGCTTATGTTTCAGCAGAGTGATTAGATAAGGACATGCTTCTGTAAGGATGATTGTAGGAGTGGACACAGACTCACAGTGTGATTCCAAACAAGCATGGCTATTACCTGGACTTTTGCAGGACTGACTCCGTCTGCAAGGGGTTAAGGGACTGCATACATTGTGCACATTTGACTGTAAGACTGCTTGTCTCAATGCCTCAGTCATTCTGCAAGTGCATAGAAAGTGAATAGGTGCCGCTCGCAGTTGCTGTTGTTGGACCCTGGTGATTCCTGGAACTTTTTATTACCGCTGGCTGAAGCTGCCCCTGGACATTGGTGCGATGAGAGGTCTGACGGGAAAGGACTGCGAGGACCAGCAGCCCCGTAACTTTGGGCACCTGTGTGCCTCTTCCCGCCCCTGCCTGATTCCTACTGCCGTTTTAAAACAACTCGCGGCCCCCATTTTGTGGGAGCCACTCGCCGTAGCTGTAGTTGGACCCTGGTGATTCCTGGATCTTTTTATTACCGTTGGCTGAAGCTGCCCCTGGACTCTGGTGCGACGAGAGGTCTGACGGGACGGGACTGTGAGGACCAGCAGCCCCGTTACTTTGGGCAGCTGTGTGCCTCTTCCCGCCCATGCCTCATTGCTACTGCTGTTTAAAACAACTCGCGGCCCTCGCTTCGCGGCAGCCGCTCGCAGTAGCTGGTGTTGGACCCTTGTAATTCCTTGAACTTTTTATTACCGCTGGTTGAAGCTGCCCCTGGACTCTGGTGTGACGAGAGGTCTGACGGGACGGGACTGCGAGGACCAGCAGCCCCGTAACTTTGGGCAGCTGCGTGCCTCTTCCCGCCCCTGCCTGATTGCTACTGCCGCTTTCAAAATACTCGTGGCCCCCGCTTTGCGGGAGCCACTCGCAGTAGCTGTTGTTGGACCCTTGTGATTCTTGGAACTTTTTATTACCCCTGCTGAAGCTGCCCCTGGACTCTGGTGCGACAAGAGGTCTAATGGAACATTGGGCAGCTTTGTGCCTCTTCCCGCCCCATGCCTGTACGTACATAATTGATCGGGGCCACTGCTGCGCGGATCATGCGCAGTCTCACACCGGGAAAAGCCCAGGACAAGGACGGGACCATCTGAGGCCGTCCGAGGCCGATTGAGGCCGGGCTGGCCCACCCCCCTAACCCGAGATCTACAAAGTGAGACTTTATGATTTTTTTACCTTTAAATTCTATGACTTCCGGTATGTATTATTGTAGATCTGGTTGTTTATTTGATTAGCCGTTTTTTTCATCTTCTACTTATAACATTCTCCCTTTGAGTAAATAACAAATGGTGCTTCTTTCATGGAAAGGGAGAAAGGTTACACACGGCACAGTTACCGGAACTCTAGACCAGTTCAGTACTATAGCTGCAGTTGTACTAGAACATGAGATATCACTAACTGAAAAAAGGCTATCACTAGAACCCTTGCTTTCTAAGCGATCATCAATGGGCACTATCAGGGCAGCTGTAAAACCAGAGCGGCCTTTTATCCATCAAGCCAATGGTGATCCCTGTTGGGAAATAGTTCAGAGTCGGCTGGGTCTGAAGGGTCTGTTGTTTGTACCTCATTGAATACAACTAAAGATAGTACCTCATTTACAGGAAATAGGCGGGTAGAATTGAATATGCCCACCACACCACTTCTAACCACCAATAATGTAACCGCCAAAACCTAGGAAGGGCACTAAAGCCCAACCGCCAACTGGCAAAAGAAAGCGTGGGGGTGGTACCCAAAACGGAAGATGCGCTAAAGTTACCAAATCCTCTACGCCAACCTAGTCAGTCAGTCAGTCAGGATATCTTTATTCGACTTATTCCAAGTCATACAAAGAAACAAAAACAATAAAAACATAGCATGGGATACATACATAACCTTGCGTTTTTAAAAAAGCATCAAACTACATACGCATTAAAAAATACTATATACAAGATTAAGAAGGCGAAATTTGACCAGCAGCTTTCACCCTAGCAGCAGCCACTAGGAAATTAGCGATGCAGAAGGTTGTACGAGGATTTGTCACAAGCTGTAGATAAAGCAGCGCCGGGCGTACCTGTGTGAAACCCGCTTCTTTCAGAATGGGGAGCAAATATTTTTTCCTCTGCTCGTGATACAAGCTACAGAACATGACGAAATGCATTGTGTCCTGCACCGAGAAGTCATCACAACTGCAGGGTGGAGCTAGCTCTGGCTTCTGCCATCGCTTAAAAGAACCTAAATAAAAATGTAGCAGGTTAAACCTAAACTTTGTCAATAAAAACCTATGATAAGGGTATGTAACAAAACTGAGATAAGGTGCAAGAGAGGGAGCACTAACCAAAAGGTTATGTGACCTAACTGTAGGCTTCAATAGTTCAATGTCCTCGCGACGCGCTGCCTTCCTTTCCATGAATGCCTTTTTTATATGAACTATGTCCAAGGCCTTGACCACCCCTTGTTGTAAATATTTTTGTCCACCCTAAGCGTGGAAGGGTATACTCAGATGTGAGTCCCTTGCTCATTGCACCATCAGGATTCAAGCAAGCCGGGCCGAAGAGGCTGAAATGCCAGAAACCGGTCCCCGGTAGCTTGTTTCCTTCCCAGTGTAAGAATTGGCTTTTGTAGTTTGGTTTGCCCTGTTCCCATCATGCACTGGGACAGGAACAGACTAATTTGCATACAGCCAGGTTCTGAAACTGGGATGGTGCAGTGAGCTAAAAAACGGTGTTGGATCTAGCCCTGATCTCTTGACTGGGTGAGAGTATTCTGTTTAATTCAGAGACTCTGTCCCTCACCACCCCTTGTTGTAAATATTTTTGTCCACCCTAAGCGTGGAAGGGTATACTCAGATGTGAGTCCCTTGCTCATTGCACCATCAGGATTCAAGCAAGCCGGGCCGAAGAGGCTGAAATGCCAGAAACCGGTCCCCGGTAGCTTGTTTCCTTCCCAGTGTAAGAATTGGCTTTTGTAGTTTGGTTTGCCCTGTTCCCATCATGCACTGGGACAGGAACAGACTAATTTGCATACAGCCAGGTTCTGAAACTGGGATGGTGCAGTGAGCTAAAAAACGGTGTTGGATCTAGCCCTGATCTCTTGACTGGGTGAGAGTATTCTGTTTAATTCAGAGACTCTGTCCCTCACCACCCCTTGTTGTAAATATTTTTGTCCACCCTAAGCGTGGAAGGGTATACTCAGATGTGAGTCCCTTGCTCATTGCACCATCAGGATTCAAGCAAGCCGGGCCGAAGAGGCTGAAATGCCAGAAACCGGTCCCCGGTAGCTTGTTTCCTTCCCAGTGTAAGAATTGGCTTTTGTAGTTTGGTTTGCCCTGTTCCCATCATGCACTGGGACAGGAACAGACTAATTTGCATACAGCCAGGTTCTGAAACTGGGATGGTGCAGTGAGCTAAAAAACGGTGTTGGATCTAGCCCTGATCTCTTGACTGGGTGAGAGTATTCTGTTTAATTCAGAGACTCTGTCCCTCACCACCCCTTGTTGTAAATATTTTTGTCCACCCTAAGCGTGGAAGGGTATACTCAGATGTGAGTCCCTTGCTCATTGCACCATCAGGATTCAAGCAAGCCGGGCCGAAGAGGCTGAAATGCCAGAAACCGGTCCCCGGTAGCTTGTTTCCTTCCCAGTGTAAGAATTGGCTTTTGTAGTTTGGTTTGCCCTGTTCCCATCATGCACTGGGACAGGAACAGACTAATTTGCATACAGCCAGGTTCTGAAACTGGGATGGTGCAGTGAGCTAAAAAACGGTGTTGGATCTAGCCCTGATCTCTTGACTGGGTGAGAGTATTCTGTTTAATTCAGAGACTCTGTCCCTCACCACCCCTTGTTGTAAATATTTTTGTCCACCCTAAGCGTGGAAGGGTATACTCAGATGTGAGTCCCTTGCTCATTGCACCATCAGGATTCAAGCAAGCCGGGCCGAAGAGGCTGAAATGCCAGAAACCGGTCCCCGGTAGCTTGTTTCCTTCCCAGTGTAAGAATTGGCTTTTGTAGTTTGGTTTGCCCTGTTCCCATCATGCACTGGGACAGGAACAGACTAATTTGCATACAGCCAGGTTCTGAAACTGGGATGGTGCAGTGAGCTAAAAAACGGTGTTGGATCTAGCCCTGATCTCTTGACTGGGTGAGAGTATTCTGTTTAATTCAGAGACTCTGTCCCTCACCACCCCTTGTTGTAAATATTTTTGTCCACCCTAAGCGTGGAAGGGTATACTCAGATGTGAGTCCCTTGCTCATTGCACCATCAGGATTCAAGCAAGCCGGGCCGAAGAGGCTGAAATGCCAGAAACCGGTCCCCGGTAGCTTGTTTCCTTCCCAGTGTAAGAATTGGCTTTTGTAGTTTGGTTTGCCCTGTTCCCATCATGCACTGGGACAGGAACAGACTAATTTGCATACAGCCAGGTTCTGAAACTGGGATGGTGCAGTGAGCTAAAAAACGGTGTTGGATCTAGCCCTGATCTCTTGACTGGGTGAGAGTATTCTGTTTAATTCAGAGACTCTGTCCCTCACCACCCCTTGTTGTAAATATTTTTGTCCACCCTAAGCGTGGAAGGGTATACTCAGATGTGAGTCCCTTGCTCATTGCACCATCAGGATTCAAGCAAGCCGGGCCGAAGAGGCTGAAATGCCAGAAACCGGTCCCCGGTAGCTTGTTTCCTTCCCAGTGTAAGAATTGGCTTTTGTAGTTTGGTTTGCCCTGTTCCCATCATGCACTGGGACAGGAACAGACTAATTTGCATACAGCCAGGTTCTGAAACTGGGATGGTGCAGTGAGCTAAAAAACGGTGTTGGATCTAGCCCTGATCTCTTGACTGGGTGAGAGTATTCTGTTTAATTCAGAGACTCTGTCCCTCACCACCCCTTGTTGTAAATATTTTTGTCCACCCTAAGCGTGGAAGGGTATACTCAGATGTGAGTCCCTTGCTCATTGCACCATCAGGATTCAAGCAAGCCGGGCCGAAGAGGCTGAAATGCCAGAAACCGGTCCCCGGTAGCTTGTTTCCTTCCCAGTGTAAGAATTGGCTTTTGTAGTTTGGTTTGCCCTGTTCCCATCATGCACTGGGACAGGAACAGACTAATTTGCATACAGCCAGGTTCTGAAACTGGGATGGTGCAGTGAGCTAAAAAACGGTGTTGGATCTAGCCCTGATCTCTTGACTGGGTGAGAGTATTCTGTTTAATTCAGAGACTCTGTCCCTCACCACCCCTTGTTGTAAATATTTTTGTCCACCCTAAGCGTGGAAGGGTATACTCAGATGTGAGTCCCTTGCTCATTGCACCATCAGGATTCAAGCAAGCCGGGCCGAAGAGGCTGAAATGCCAGAAACCGGTCCCCGGTAGCTTGTTTCCTTCCCAGTGTAAGAATTGGCTTTTGTAGTTTGGTTTGCCCTGTTCCCATCATGCACTGGGACAGGAACAGACTAATTTGCATACAGCCAGGTTCTGAAACTGGGATGGTGCAGTGAGCTAAAAAACGGTGTTGGATCTAGCCCTGATCTCTTGACTGGGTGAGAGTATTCTGTTTAATTCAGAGACTCTGTCCCTCACCACCCCTTGTTGTAAATATTTTTGTCCACCCTAAGCGTGGAAGGGTATACTCAGATGTGAGTCCCTTGCTCATTGCACCATCAGGATTCAAGCAAGCCGGGCCGAAGAGGCTGAAATGCCAGAAACCGGTCCCCGGTAGCTTGTTTCCTTCCCAGTGTAAGAATTGGCTTTTGTAGTTTGGTTTGCCCTGTTCCCATCATGCACTGGGACAGGAACAGACTAATTTGCATACAGCCAGGTTCTGAAACTGGGATGGTGCAGTGAGCTAAAAAACGGTGTTGGATCTAGCCCTGATCTCTTGACTGGGTGAGAGTATTCTGTTTAATTCAGAGACTCTGTCCCTCACCACCCCTTGTTGTAAATATTTTTGTCCACCCTAAGCGTGGAAGGGTATACTCAGATGTGAGTCCCTTGCTCATTGCACCATCAGGATTCAAGCAAGCCGGGCCGAAGAGGCTGAAATGCCAGAAACCGGTCCCCGGTAGCTTGTTTCCTTCCCAGTGTAAGAATTGGCTTTTGTAGTTTGGTTTGCCCTGTTCCCATCATGCACTGGGACAGGAACAGACTAATTTGCATACAGCCAGGTTCTGAAACTGGGATGGTGCAGTGAGCTAAAAAACGGTGTTGGATCTAGCCCTGATCTCTTGACTGGGTGAGAGTATTCTGTTTAATTCAGAGACTCTGTCCCTCACCACCCCTTGTTGTAAATATTTTTGTCCACCCTAAGCGTGGAAGGGTATACTCAGATGTGAGTCCCTTGCTCATTGCACCATCAGGATTCAAGCAAGCCGGGCCGAAGAGGCTGAAATGCCAGAAACCGGTCCCCGGTAGCTTGTTTCCTTCCCAGTGTAAGAATTGGCTTTTGTAGTTTGGTTTGCCCTGTTCCCATCATGCACTGGGACAGGAACAGACTAATTTGCATACAGCCAGGTTCTGAAACTGGGATGGTGCAGTGAGCTAAAAAACGGTGTTGGATCTAGCCCTGATCTCTTGACTGGGTGAGAGTATTCTGTTTAATTCAGAGACTCTGTCCCTCACCACCCCTTGTTGTAAATATTTTTGTCCACCCTAAGCGTGGAAGGGTATACTCAGATGTGAGTCCCTTGCTCATTGCACCATCAGGATTCAAGCAAGCCGGGCCGAAGAGGCTGAAATGCCAGAAACCGGTCCCCGGTAGCTTGTTTCCTTCCCAGTGTAAGAATTGGCTTTTGTAGTTTGGTTTGCCCTGTTCCCATCATGCACTGGGACAGGAACAGACTAATTTGCATACAGCCAGGTTCTGAAACTGGGATGGTGCAGTGAGCTAAAAAACGGTGTTGGATCTTGCCCTGATCTCTTGACTGGGTGAGAGTATTCTGTTTAATTCAGAGACTCTGTCCCTCACCACCCCTTGTTGTAAATATTTTTGTCCACCCTAAGCGTGGAAGGGTATACTCAGATGTGAGTCCCTTGCTCATTGCACCATCAGGATTCAAGCAAGCCGGGCCGAAGAGGCTGAAATGCCAGAAACCGGTCCCCGGTAGCTTGTTTCCTTCCCAGTGTAAGAATTGGCTTTTGTAGTTTGGTTTGCCCTGTTCCCATCATGCACTGGGACAGGAACAGACTAATTTGCATACAGCCAGGTTCTGAAACTGGGATGGTGCAGTGAGCTAAAAAACGGTGTTGGATCTAGCCCTGATCTCTTGACTGGGTGAGAGTATTCTGTTTAATTCAGAGACTCTGTCCCTCACCACCCCTTGTTGTAAATATTTTTGTCCACCCTAAGCGTGGAAGGGTATACTCAGATGTGAGTCCCTTGCTCATTGCACCATCAGGATTCAAGCAAGCCGGGCCGAAGAGGCTGAAATGCCAGAAACCGGTCCCCGGTAGCTTGTTTCCTTCCCAGTGTAAGAATTGGCTTTTGTAGTTTGGTTTGCCCTGTTCCCATCATGCACTGGGACAGGAACAGACTAATTTGCATACAGCCAGGTTCTGAAACTGGGATGGTGCAGTGAGCTAAAAAACGGTGTTGGATCTAGCCCTGATCTCTTGACTGGGTGAGAGTATTCTGTTTAATTCAGAGACTCTGTCCCTCACCACCCCTTGTTGTAAATATTTTTGTCCACCCTAAGCGTGGAAGGGTATACTCAGATGTGAGTCCCTTGCTCATTGCACCATCAGGATTCAAGCAAGCCGGGCCGAAGAGGCTGAAATGCCAGAAACCGGTCCCCGGTAGCTTGTTTCCTTCCCAGTGTAAGAATTGGCTTTTGTAGTTTGGTTTGCCCTGTTCCCATCATGCACTGGGACAGGAACAGACTAATTTGCATACAGCCAGGTTCTGAAACTGGGATGGTGCAGTGAGCTAAAAAACGGTGTTGGATCTAGCCCTGATCTCTTGACTGGGTGAGAGTATTCTGTTTAATTCAGAGACTCTGTCCCTCACCACCCCTTGTTGTAAATATTTTTGTCCACCCTAAGCGTGGAAGGGTATACTCAGATGTGAGTCCCTTGCTCATTGCACCATCAGGATTCAAGCAAGCCGGGCCGAAGAGGCTGAAATGCCAGAAACCGGTCCCCGGTAGCTTGTTTCCTTCCCAGTGTAAGAATTGGCTTTTGTAGTTTGGTTTGCCCTGTTCCCATCATGCACTGGGACAGGAACAGACTAATTTGCATACAGCCAGGTTCTGAAACTGGGATGGTGCAGTGAGCTAAAAAACGGTGTTGGATCTAGCCCTGATCTCTTGACTGGGTGAGAGTATTCTGTTTAATTCAGAGACTCTGTCCCTCACCACCCCTTGTTGTAAATATTTTTGTCCACCCTAAGCGTGGAAGGGTATACTCAGATGTGAGTCCCTTGCTCATTGCACCATCAGGATTCAAGCAAGCCGGGCCGAAGAGGCTGAAATGCCAGAAACCGGTCCCCGGTAGCTTGTTTCCTTCCCAGTGTAAGAATTGGCTTTTGTAGTTTGGTTTGCCCTGTTCCCATCATGCACTGGGACAGGAACAGACTAATTTGCATACAGCCAGGTTCTGAAACTGGGATGGTGCAGTGAGCTAAAAAACGGTGTTGGATCTAGCCCTGATCTCTTGACTGGGTGAGAGTATTCTGTTTAATTCAGAGACTCTGTCCCTCACCACCCCTTGTTGTAAATATTTTTGTCCACCCTAAGCGTGGAAGGGTATACTCAGATGTGAGTCCCTTGCTCATTGCACCATCAGGATTCAAGCAAGCCGGGCCGAAGAGGCTGAAATGCCAGAAACCGGTCCCCGGTAGCTTGTTTCCTTCCCAGTGTAAGAATTGGCTTTTGTAGTTTGGTTTGCCCTGTTCCCATCATGCACTGGGACAGGAACAGACTAATTTGCATACAGCCAGGTTCTGAAACTGGGATGGTGCAGTGAGCTAAAAAACGGTGTTGGATCTAGCCCTGATCTCTTGACTGGGTGAGAGTATTCTGTTTAATTCAGAGACTCTGTCCCTCACCACCCCTTGTTGTAAATATTTTTGTCCACCCTAAGCGTGGAAGGGTATACTCAGATGTGAGTCCCTTGCTCATTGCACCATCAGGATTCAAGCAAGCCGGGCCGAAGAGGCTGAAATGCCAGAAACCGGTCCCCGGTAGCTTGTTTCCTTCCCAGTGTAAGAATTGGCTTTTGTAGTTTGGTTTGCCCTGTTCCCATCATGCACTGGGACAGGAACAGACTAATTTGCATACAGCCAGGTTCTGAAACTGGGATGGTGCAGTGAGCTAAAAAACGGTGTTGGATCTAGCCCTGATCTCTTGACTGGGTGAGAGTATTCTGTTTAATTCAGAGACTCTGTCCCTCACCACCCCTTGTTGTAAATATTTTTGTCCACCCTAAGCGTGGAAGGGTATACTCAGATGTGAGTCCCTTGCTCATTGCACCATCAGGATTCAAGCAAGCCGGGCCGAAGAGGCTGAAATGCCAGAAACCGGTCCCCGGTAGCTTGTTTCCTTCCCAGTGTAAGAATTGGCTTTTGTAGTTTGGTTTGCCCTGTTCCCATCATGCACTGGGACAGGAACAGACTAATTTGCATACAGCCAGGTTCTGAAACTGGGATGGTGCAGTGAGCTAAAAAACGGTGTTGGATCTAGCCCTGATCTCTTGACTGGGTGAGAGTATTCTGTTTAATTCAGAGACTCTGTCCCTCACCACCCCTTGTTGTAAATATTTTTGTCCACCCTAAGCGTGGAAGGGTATACTCAGATGTGAGTCCCTTGCTCATTGCACCATCAGGATTCAAGCAAGCCGGGCCGAAGAGGCTGAAATGCAAGAAACCGGTCCCCGGTAGCTTGTTTCCTTCCCAGTGTAAGAATTGGCTTTTGTAGTTTGGTTTGCCCTGTTCCCATCATGCACTGGGACAGGAACAGACTAATTTGCATACAGCCAGGTTCTGAAACTGGGATGGTGCAGTGAGCTAAAAAACGGTGTTGGATCTAGCCCTGATCTCTTGACTGGGTGAGAGTATTCTGTTTAATTCAGAGACTCTGTCCCTCACCACCCCTTGTTGTAAATATTTTTGTCCACCCTAAGCGTGGAAGGGTATACTCAGATGTGAGTCCCTTGCTCATTGCACCATCAGGATTCAAGCAAGCCGGGCCGAAGAGGCTGAAATGCCAGAAACCGGTCCCCGGTAGCTTGTTTCCTTCCCAGTGTAAGAATTGGCTTTTGTAGTTTGGTTTGCCCTGTTCCCATCATGCACTGGGACAGGAACAGACTAATTTGCATACAGCCAGGTTCTGAAACTGGGATGGTGCAGTGAGCTAAAAAACGGTGTTGGATCTAGCCCTGATCTCTTGACTGGGTGAGAGTATTCTGTTTAATTCAGAGACTCTGTCCCTCACCACCCCTTGTTGTAAATATTTTTGTCCACCCTAAGCGTGGAAGGGTATACTCAGATGTGAGTCCCTTGCTCATTGCACCATCAGGATTCAAGCAAGCCGGGCCGAAGAGGCTGAAATGCCAGAAACCGGTCCCCGGTAGCTTGTTTCCTTCCCAGTGTAAGAATTGGCTTTTGTAGTTTGGTTTGCCCTGTTCCCATCATGCACTGGGACAGGAACAGACTAATTTGCATACAGCCAGGTTCTGAAACTGGGATGGTGCAGTGAGCTAAAAAACGGTGTTGGATCTAGCCCTGATCTCTTGACTGGGTGAGAGTATTCTGTTTAATTCAGAGACTCTGTCCCTCACCACCCCTTGTTGTAAATATTTTTGTCCACCCTAAGCGTGGAAGGGTATACTCAGATGTGAGTCCCTTGCTCATTGCACCATCAGGATTCAAGCAAGCCGGGCCGAAGAGGCTGAAATGCCAGAAACCGGTCCCCGGTAGCTTGTTTCCTTCCCAGTGTAAGAATTGGCTTTTGTAGTTTGGTTTGCCCTGTTCCCATCATGCACTGGGACAGGAACAGACTAATTTGCATACAGCCAGGTTCTGAAACTGGGATGGTGCAGTGAGCTAAAAAACGGTGTTGGATCTAGCCCTGATCTCTTGACTGGGTGAGAGTATTCTGTTTAATTCAGAGACTCTGTCCCTCACCACCCCTTGTTGTAAATATTTTTGTCCACCCTAAGCGTGGAAGGGTATACTCAGATGTGAGTCCCTTGCTCATTGCACCATCAGGATTCAAGCAAGCCGGGCCGAAGAGGCTGAAATGCCAGAAACCGGTCCCCGGTAGCTTGTTTCCTTCCCAGTGTAAGAATTGGCTTTTGTAGTTTGGTTTGCCCTGTTCCCATCATGCACTGGGACAGGAACAGACTAATTTGCATACAGACAGGTTCTGAAACTGGGATGGTGCAGTGAGCTAAAAAACGGTGTTGGATCTAGCCCTGATCTCTTGACTGGGTGAGAGTATTCTGTTTAATTCAGAGACTCTGTCCCTCACCACCCCTTGTTGTAAATATTTTTGTCCACCCTAAGCGTGGAAGGGTATACTCAGATGTGAGTCCCTTGCTCATTGCACCATCAGGATTCAAGCAAGCCGGGCCGAAGAGGCTGAAATGCCAGAAACCGGTCCCCGGTAGCTTGTTTCCTTCCCAGTGTAAGAATTGGCTTTTGTAGTTTGGTTTGCCCTGTTCCCATCATGCACTGGGACAGGAACAGACTAATTTGCATACAGCCAGGTTCTGAAACTGGGATGGTGCAGTGAGCTAAAAAACGGTGTTGGATCTAGCCCTGATCTCTTGACTGGGTGAGAGTATTCTGTTTAATTCAGAGACTCTGTCCCTCACCACCCCTTGTTGTAAATATTTTTGTCCACCCTAAGCGTGGAAGGGTATACTCAGATGTGAGTCCCTTGCTCATTGCACCATCAGGATTCAAGCAAGCCGGGCCGAAGAGGCTGAAATGCCAGAAACCGGTCCCCGGTAGCTTGTTTCCTTCCCAGTGTAAGAATTGGCTTTTGTAGTTTGGTTTGCCCTGTTCCCATCATGCACTGGGACAGGAACAGACTAATTTGCATACAGCCAGGTTCTGAAACTGGGATGGTGCAGTGAGCTAAAAAACGGTGTTGGATCTAGCCCTGATCTCTTGACTGGGTGAGAGTATTCTGTTTAATTCAGAGACTCTGTCCCTCACCACCCCTTGTTGTAAATATTTTTGTCCACCCTAAGCGTGGAAGGGTATACTCAGATGTGAGTCCCTTGCTCATTGCACCATCAGGATTCAAGCAAGCCGGGCCGAAGAGGCTGAAATGCCAGAAACCGGTCCCCGGTAGCTTGTTTCCTTCCCAGTGTAAGAATTGGCTTTTGTAGTTTGGTTTGCCCTGTTCCCATCATGCACTGGGACAGGAACAGACTAATTTGCATACAGCCAGGTTCTGAAACTGGGATGGTGCAGTGAGCTAAAAAACGGTGTTGGATCTAGCCCTGATCTCTTGACTGGGTGAGAGTATTCTGTTTAATTCAGAGACTCTGTCCCTCACCACCCCTTGTTGTAAATATTTTTGTCCACCCTAAGCGTGGAAGGGTATACTCAGATGTGAGTCCCTTGCTCATTGCACCATCAGGATTCAAGCAAGCCGGGCCGAAGAGGCTGAAATGCCAGAAACCGGTCCCCGGTAGCTTGTTTCCTTCCCAGTGTAAGAATTGGCTTTTGTAGTTTGGTTTGCCCTGTTCCCATCATGCACTGGGACAGGAACAGACTAATTTGCATACAGCCAGGTTCTGAAACTGGGATGGTGCAGTGAGCTAAAAAACGGTGTTGGATCTAGCCCTGATCTCTTGACTGGGTGAGAGTATTCTGTTTAATTCAGAGACTCTGTCCCTCACCACCCCTTGTTGTAAATATTTTTGTCCACCCTAAGCGTGGAAGGGTATACTCAGATGTGAGTCCCTTGCTCATTGCACCATCAGGATTCAAGCAAGCCGGGCCGAAGAGGCTGAAATGCAAGAAACCGGTCCCCGGTAGCTTGTTTCCTTCCCAGTGTAAGAATTGGCTTTTGTAGTTTGGTTTGCCCTGTTCCCATCATGCACTGGGACAGGAACAGACTAATTTGCATACAGCCAGGTTCTGAAACTGGGATGGTGCAGTGAGCTAAAAAACGGTGTTGGATCTAGCCCTGATCTCTTGACTGGGTGAGAGTATTCTGTTTAATTCAGAGACTCTGTCCCTCACCACCCCTTGTTGTAAATATTTTTGTCCACCCTAAGCGTGGAAGGGTATACTCAGATGTGAGTCCCTTGCTCATTGCACCATCAGGATTCAAGCAAGCCGGGCCGAAGAGGCTGAAATGCCAGAAACCGGTCCCCGGTAGCTTGTTTCCTTCCCAGTGTAAGAATTGGCTTTTGTAGTTTGGTTTGCCCTGTTCCCATCATGCACTGGGACAGGAACAGACTAATTTGCATACAGCCAGGTTCTGAAACTGGGATGGTGCAGTGAGCTAAAAAACGGTGTTGGATCTAGCCCTGATCTCTTGACTGGGTGAGAGTATTCTGTTTAATTCAGAGACTCTGTCCCTCACCACCCCTTGTTGTAAATATTTTTGTCCACCCTAAGCGTGGAAGGGTATACTCAGATGTGAGTCCCTTGCTCATTGCACCATCAGGATTCAAGCAAGCCGGGCCGAAGAGGCTGAAATGCCAGAAACCGGTCCCCGGTAGCTTGTTTCCTTCCCAGTGTAAGAATTGGCTTTTGTAGTTTGGTTTGCCCTGTTCCCATCATGCACTGGGACAGGAACAGACTAATTTGCATACAGCCAGGTTCTGAAACTGGGATGGTGCAGTGAGCTAAAAAACGGTGTTGGATCTAGCCCTGATCTCTTGACTGGGTGAGAGTATTCTGTTTAATTCAGAGACTCTGTCCCTCACCACCCCTTGTTGTAAATATTTTTGTCCACCCTAAGCGTGGAAGGGTATACTCAGATGTGAGTCCCTTGCTCATTGCACCATCAGGATTCAAGCAAGCCGGGCCGAAGAGGCTGAAATGCCAGAAACCGGTCCCCGGTAGCTTGTTTCCTTCCCAGTGTAAGAATTGGCTTTTGTAGTTTGGTTTGCCCTGTTCCCATCATGCACTGGGACAGGAACAGACTAATTTGCATACAGCCAGGTTCTGAAACTGGGATGGTGCAGTGAGCTAAAAAACGGTGTTGGATCTAGCCCTGATCTCTTGACTGGGTGAGAGTATTCTGTTTAATTCAGAGACTCTGTCCCTCACCACCCCTTGTTGTAAATATTTTTGTCCACCCTAAGCGTGGAAGGGTATACTCAGATGTGAGTCCCTTGCTCATTGCACCATCAGGATTCAAGCAAGCCGGGCCGAAGAGGCTGAAATGCCAGAAACCGGTCCCCGGTAGCTTGTTTCCTTCCCAGTGTAAGAATTGGCTTTTGTAGTTTGGTTTGCCCTGTTCCCATCATGCACTGGGACAGGAACAGACTAATTTGCATACAGACAGGTTCTGAAACTGGGATGGTGCAGTGAGCTAAAAAACGGTGTTGGATCTAGCCCTGATCTCTTGACTGGGTGAGAGTATTCTGTTTAATTCAGAGACTCTGTCCCTCACCACCCCTTGTTGTAAATATTTTTGTCCACCCTAAGCGTGGAAGGGTATACTCAGATGTGAGTCCCTTGCTCATTGCACCATCAGGATTCAAGCAAGCCGGGCCGAAGAGGCTGAAATGCCAGAAACCGGTCCCCGGTAGCTTGTTTCCTTCCCAGTGTAAGAATTGGCTTTTGTAGTTTGGTTTGCCCTGTTCCCATCATGCACTGGGACAGGAACAGACTAATTTGCATACAGCCAGGTTCTGAAACTGGGATGGTGCAGTGAGCTAAAAAACGGTGTTGGATCTAGCCCTGATCTCTTGACTGGGTGAGAGTATTCTGTTTAATTCAGAGACTCTGTCCCTCACCACCCCTTGTTGTAAATATTGATTTTTTCTGGGCATGAAAAAAGTTCTGGTCGACCCAAGTCTGTGAATGATTTAATTAGATAGGCCAGCCATGGAATACTCCTATGTTTGTCTAGAGAAAGAACATCTTTCAATATTTTATGGTTCAGTGGGAGATCTTCATTCAACCACATTTTCAGCCATAGGATCAGCGGCGCTAAGCTCAGTGAATCCGAAAAGTAGGGTAAGCCCACCTCTTGATGTATCGAATAAGTTGGGGCTGACTGAGGTACAGAGAGGAGGGATCTAATGAATCTGTTTTCTGCTCTCTGGATAGGATCAAGATTTACATAGCCCCACACGGGAGATCCATAAAGTGCGATGGCCACAGGCTTACACTTGTAGATCTTTAGAAGGGCTTCCATGGGCCTAGCTCCCAACTTACCCGCAAAGCCCAGGATCGCTGAGGAAGACCTGTTTACGGCCAACCTTTTTGCTCTTATCTGTGGCCCCCATGTTCCCTTTTGGTCAAACAAAACGCCCAGATAGGGGAATGTAGTTACCTTTGAGACAGGGACCCCACTAAAAAAAAATGATTTATGACTTTTTTTGGTAGACTCACGCCCCATGACCATCATATGTGATTTGGAAACGTTCACCTTCAGGTCCAGATTTTCCATAAAAGAACCGAAGGCATCCAATAGGAGCTGAAGTCCAACACCAGTGCGGGCTATCAGCACCGCGTCGTCCGCGTACAGGAGTTCGGAATTTTTTACATCTCCTGCGCGCGGGACGTCCGCGTCCTGGCCACGCAGGTGTGCCCCCAGGCCATTGATGTAGATGGTAAAAAGCGTGGGGGCTAAAACGCCATGCTTGATCCTGCCGTACCCCCTTTAGTGATTTAAACAGTGGAGTACATCTGCCATTGTTTGACACACGTACGGCTGCAAAGAGCTCCTGATGCAACGCGGCCATGAATGTAACCAAAGCTTCATCGATGCCCATCTCCAACAGGATCGCCCACAGTTTTGACCTGTTGACAAGATCGAACGCCGACGAAAGGTCCATAAATGCGAGAAACACGGAACCCTCCTTAGCCACCGTATACTTAGAGATGAGTAGGTGCAGGTTAATGCATTGTTCAATGGTCCCTTTTCTCTCTCTGAAGCCGTATTGCAGTTCGGACAACCCACCGCAACCCTCGACGTTCTCCCTCAATCTAGATAAGAGGACTCTACCCAAGATTTTTACAGTTGAGTCCAGGAGGGATATTGGCCTGTAAAATGCAGGGTCGTCCCGCCGTCCTTTGTTTTTAAAGATAGGGACGATAGTAGAATTGGCCCATGAAGCGGGGGCTGAATTACCGGTGACTGCATTAAATACGTTTGACAAGACCTCAGCCCACAGTTTAGGTGAAAACATGAAAAAATCAGCGGGTACTCCGCCTGGCCCAGGTGCCTTATGTTTAGTGGTTGCCAGCAGAGCTTTTTCCACTTCTTGAGGATTAAAGATGATAGGGTGGGCATCTATGTTATGCAGTTTGCCTTTTTTTGTTCCTTCATCGTCACCCCCGTATACATTTTCAAAGAAAGACAACCAAGACTCGTTGGTGATCACGCAATCCATGGAGGCATTACTGTCATCAAGAAATAAGGGCTGTTTGATGATTTCCCAAAATCTCCTACTGTCCTTCAGTACTGCCGCTGAAAGGAGATTATCCCATGTTTCACGTTTAATGATGTCTTTACGGTTCTTTATGGCTGCTTTATAGGCTTTCCTTAATCTCGAGATGTCATCTTTGACCCTAGGAGCAGATTTAAGTGCCGCCAGCAGTTCTCTGTGGGCTTTCGAGCATGCAGGGTCGAACCATCGCTTATGACCATGGGCTCCCTGGATAGGTTTGGCAAGAAGATCCTTAGAGACCTGATCGCAGATTGCCTCATAAGCTGCTATTATTTTATTCCCTTGGGTGCCCGGATCTCTACATAGCTCCACCTGGGCTTTGATTTTTGGGTAGCATTTTTCATAAAAGTTTTCCGGGATAACTTTAGCCCACTTTACACGTCTGTCTTGATCAGAGGTCCTCAGGGGATGTGCCGATTTAGGCATTGCTGGTGGGGCCCCCATATGGGCTCCCCATGCCACTTCAAGTAGAACTGGGTTGTGGTCACTATAGTGTGTAGGGACTGTGCAGTAGGCCATAGACCGATTTAAGATGCCTGATGAAACAAAAATATAGTCAATCACTGTTCCATGTTGGGCGCCAGTGAAGGTTGGACTTCTCAGGCCACAGTCAGGTTCGTGTAAATCGTAATTAGCCAGTAGCTCTTCAAGCTCCTGCCCATCTGCAGAATGTTCGAAGTGAGGTCCCCGTGTGGCTGCGTCATCAGCCTCGTTAACATCTCTTCCCTTGCAGGCTAATCCACATGGATGAATATTAAAATCGCCTAATAAAATACACTCAAAAGTGAAGTTGATATCCTGTGATACTGTGGTTAAAATATTATCCAGGTTGGCGATATTACAGCCGCTGTAATCGCTGTTCCCAGAATTATAAAAGTTAACATACAGTGTCCTACTTTCTTTGTTGATCACCCTCTCGACTATTAGGATGTTATCAGAGTCAGCGCTGATCTGCCTATAGCTACCTTTTAGGGCTAATGAAAATAAAATCACCAAGCCCCCTTTGGCTCTGCCCGCTCTGCTGGGTACTGCAGGTTTAGTGAAACTGGTGAACCCATCCCACCAGAGATTGTTTGATGTGTCCCAAGTTTCTTGCAAGGCGATGATGTGATATTTTGAGACAAAGCTCAGCCATGCTTGATCCTGGCGTTTTGCATTTAAACCTGCTACGTTCCAACTTATGATCTTACATGAGTCAATGGGTAACCTTGAATCGTTAACGCCCTCTGATGCTCCTTCAGCTGTTTGTTGCGATACCAGAACCCCACTTATTGATAATGGGTCATTCGACGCCTCCCTTACTTGCCTGACTCCAGGTTCAAGTCAATCGCAAGTGTTTAAGTCAGATAGAGGGGCAAACCTATTGCCTGTACTAAAGCCCCACTCAAACGGGGTAGCTACCTGACCCTGACCATATGGTACTGAGTTCCACATGGGTTGTGGAGTATTTGGGTGTTGCAGGAACTGGTCGTTTCTCAGCCAGTGTGCAGGCCTAAAGCCCCGGGCGTTACGATCGTCACCCAGAAAGCCACCACCCCAAACGTTACCTCTTGGCTCTTGTGCCAAGACAGGCCTGATGTTCAACTCAGTCGGGCGATGGAATCTTCCTGGGTCCTGATATGCTATAGGCTGAAACCAGTCATTTGGTTGTCGAAGTCTGGTGGCAGCTCTCCAGTTACTAGTATTGGTGTGTCTATTATAACTGGTGAATTTAGGTAAGGTGCAAAACTTAGCCTCGTCAAAAAAGAACTTGAGGGTGAGAGGAACAATGGAGCCTCTACGACGTTGGGGTGGAAAGACATTATTCAGAATGTCTGGAAGAACCTCCGCATTTGCGAAGTTTAAAATGACGCAATCCCCTTTAAACTTTTTAGGCTTGCTACCGATCCAAGATACCCTCCTAGACATGACAATGTCCCCTGCCAGCTTATCGTACCCTTGATCTGTCATAAACATATTGTTAGTGAGCCAATACAACGCTTTATCTTTTAGATTCTGATTGGACTCTACTTTGCCTTGTGCTAGAACAGGGACATTTGCCAACACCAGAACTACCGGTGAGGCTTCCAAAATAAATTGAGCTGAAACATCCTCTTGCTGTGTTCCCACTGTGGCAGCAGTTATGCTAATACGGGGGTCTGCAGCATCTGCGTCCTGTCCAGGTACAGGTAATGAAAGTGGTGGTAATGGAGGCGGAAGCGGTGACCCTTGCTGAGTGGATTGCGGGTTACTTTCAGTAGGAGTAACCTCCACATTTGTGGGTATTAAATTTGTGACGAGGGAAGATAAATTTTCGACCTCGTCGGCCAACTTGCTATGAACCGCACCCAGCTTTTTGACCTCAGATGTTAGTTTGTCCAGTTTCCCGATCAGAGGTTTGATTATAGTCTTGATTTTAATGTCTATCATATCTTGGATCCTATTGAAGAAATCATCATCATTAGTACTTCTTGGCTCGCTATCAGTATCGAGATCCACCTGTTTCCCTAGCCGTCTAGGGGGTGGGGTGGTGGCCTTTTTCCTACCTAGATGTTTCCCCCCCCGTTTGGCTACGGATTTTCGGCAGGCTCTGACAGCCCATGTGGCGGGCTGCGGGGATTGTGAGGCTGCGTCCGTAATGGATGTCTGATGGTTTGAGTCATTGATGGCGTTGACTGATAGGTCTATCGGGTCTAATCTATCTGATCGAGGATCAGAATCAACATCGGCGTCATCCACGGTTCCATTAGAGTGAGGATTCAAATCTGTTGGATATATTGTGGGGTTTTCTTGCGGTGGTTCAGATGTCGCGGTACTAAGTGCGCTTGTCGAAGGGCTTTCTGAAGGCATGATAGGTGATTGACTCAAACCTAGAGATTGCCTTCGCTTATTGTTGATATCGTTGACCACTTGTACCAAATATGAATCTAAGGTATTCACAGTCTCATCCGGCGCAGGTGCCCGTTTTTTCACCATTATTAGAACTGTGGCTATGGACAACCTACAGAAAACTCACCCTCAGATGTATTCAATAGGAGCCAATGGAATGATGTGTTGTGGCTGACAGTCAATGTCAAAATGAAGGCGGACCGATCACAGCAATACAGTTTGGTGAACAAAGTAGCAGACTAGGAACAGTACCTTGGTAATCAGCCGGAAGATGGATAGGGAATGGCCTAGCCTGGCCTTTTCGTGCCTCTGAGGGCCACAGAGGGCCCGCCCTTTGCCCGGGCTTCGCCCTGGGCGTCCCGCTCGCGTCCCGCGTAGCTGAGGGCTGTTTGCTTTTGTACGCCCCTCCTGGCGCCTAGGATCCGCGTCAGGGAACGCGCCTCCGCCGCAAAGGCTGCCGGGACCTGTAGTCCCGAAGCGGCGGTGGCGTGCCTGGTGCTCGCGGTCTGCACTCTCCGGTGCTGGTTCCTCCTGGGCAGGACAAAGTTCAGCGTGAATCAGGTAATGACCCCTGTGGTCTACACTCGGCTGTCGTTGGCTCTGAAGAGCTCCCCCCGCTTCACCGAGGGCTGTTTGCTTTTGTACGCCCCTCCTGGCGCCTAGGATCAGCGTCAGGGAACGCGCCTCTGCCGCAAAGGCTGCCGGGACCTGTAGTCCCGAAGCGGCGGTGGCGTGCCTGGTGCTCGCGGTCTGCGCTCTCCGGTGCTGGTTCCTCCTGGGCAGGACAAAGTTCAGCGTGAATCAGGTAATGACCCCTGTGGTCTACACTCCGCTGTCGTTGGCTCTGAAGAGCTCCCCCAACTACGCCAACCCATTCCCCAACCTCAACAGTGCATCTTCAAACCCTTACCACCATCCAGAGTAATCGGAATACCCAGCAACCACCCTGTTTACCATTGGTTAATCAAATTCCTGATGGCCTCCTGGAACAATTAGAGCAGATAGTGAAATCACTGATGCTACCCCTACTAGAAAGAATAAAATTTATAAATGAGAACCTGGGGAAGTTAGAAAGAGTTGTAACGGCGAACACTAATATATTGGAAAAAGCCGTGGAGAGCATACAGGGTCTTGGCCACCCAACACACCCAAGAGATGTCCCTGGTCCTACGAGTTTTTCTATTGATACTCTACAAGAAAATGTAAGCAGTTCGAATTAACAACAAAATCCATCTTGTCCCGAGAGCTGCACAGAAACAAGAAAGACAAGCCAACATAGTAGAGAGGGAGCAGAAGTGATTGGTAGGGACGTTGGAAAACAGTTAGTAACCTCTGAACAGGTTGGAGAAAAATCTAACAAAGGGAATAATATAATAGGTAAAGAGGGTGGGAAAATGAAGTTCCCCTGTATTGACCTACCCCCAGAGTCCATACCCTACACGGTAATATTGACAGGTGTTCCCCGGATCCGAGATGATAATTTGGAAACCCATAGAGAGTTGAAAAATAAGGTCATATATTGGCCTAATAGGAATAGATCGCACCCAGCTTTCACTAATGCAGAGATTCTACATGTAAGAAGGGTGAGCTGGTTGGGTCGCAGAACGAAGGATCTAGCGGGAGACTGCATAATTGTGAATTTTAGGGACCCTAGAGTGGTAAGGTTTATATGCTATGGGACAGGGACTAGAGGGGAGGGTGGAATCCAAAGTTTTGACTTGAACTATTTCTATCCCCGCTTATCTTCCGGCTTGATACCCATCCCATTAAATTGGCGAGAAACGCGACCCAGCAGACCAAACATCGATTAATGGCAAGAGTTCCGCCTCCCCTTGTCTAATCATTATGAGACATTTTCTGGATTGGAGGGAGTGGATTGACTGGGGCTTACCCTCAAGGGCCTTACCTTGGATCGGCACATGGTAAATGAAAACATAAGCCCGGGAAAGGTAACTACCAGAGGCAGTATCAATAGGGAGGGTGGAGCTGGAATAGGACTTGAGACCCCTAATAGAGATTACGCTACGGCTATTGATGGCATAGGTGTTTCCCCTGGGATTGTTACATTGGTTGGTATCTCTCTGCCTAGTCAGATCCACAATATTTCTAGGGAAATTCGTGCTGTGGAATCAGCGGGGTTCCCCTATGGTTGCTGTTGAATCAAAAAGGATGGATTATGGGTCCCTTGAGTGTGGGTATTTTAGCACGGGTGGGTGGACTACCACAGATTTTCAGCCGGCCAAGATTCCCCACCAGACTAGTCAAGCAAGTGAAACACACTTGCTAAAACTTGTCTCCTGGAACATCGCAGGATTAATGAGTAAAACATCTATAGTCGAGTGGTCACAATTAGTGGAGGAACATGACATCTTGACTTTCCAGGAGTCGTGGGCTGTGGACCCTATCCACCGCCCAGGGTACCTAAACTTTCATAAAGCGGCAGTAAGAGGGAAAAAAGGTAGACTATCTGGGGGCCTAACCAATTGGATTAGGTAATCAATCAATTACAGACCACTCGAAATCACTGTAGATAGCCCGGACATTCTTGTCATAAACCTGCAACGACCAGACCAGCAAGACATCCTCATTGTAAATGTGTATATTAGAGGACAGTCTGGAGGGCATGGTTTTATTTATTTATTTATTTATTTATTTATTTCGATTTATATAGCGCATAATCACCCCGGGGTCTCTAAGCGCTTTGTCGGGTACATACCAAAATTCTACAGCCGATCATCAAGTTACAACACACCCCATGCTTGCTGAAAAAGCACTGTTTTTAATTTTTTACGAAAAGGCAGCAAGTTGGATTCTTTGCGCAGTTCGATTGGTAGGCTATTCCAGACAGCTGGAAAGATGTTAGAGAATGCACGACCACCCAAGGTGGATAATCTGAAGCGCGGTTGGGTTAGGAGGGTGGCTTCTGAGGAGCGCAGCAGCCTACCAGGCCTGATTGGGGCAAAGTGGGCTTTAATATAGCTTGGCGCCTTTCCATACAGGACTTTATGCGTAATACAAAGCCCTTTAAACAATACCCTCTGTTTAACAGGCAACCAATGGAGTTCACGCAGTAGAGGGGAGGCATGCGTTCTCCTCGGTTTTTTGAAAATCAATCTTGTAGCGTCATTCATGACGATTTGCAATCGGTTCAGATGTTTTTGGGGGAGCCCTGCATATAGTGAGTTGCCATAGTCCATCCTGGCTAGGATCATGGCAGATACAGAGCGCCTCAGGGTGGCAAAGGACAAGAGCGAGGAGATTTACCTTAGTTGTCGAAGGAGGCCCACGCAAGTGCCCACCACCCCCGAGACTTGCTTCTGCATCGTCAAACTCCCATCCAAAGATATGCCCAGGCTTTTCACTGCTGCTGCAGGTTCTGGGGGCGCCCCTAGTTCTGTTGGCAAGAACCGATCATTCCAGGGATTGCCCATGATAGTGATTGGCAACACCTCGGTCTTATCTGGATTAATTTTCAGGGAGTTCACAGACATCCAACTAGCTGTATATCTTAGGATATTCTGCATTCTTGCATGTGCGCCCGGACAATCTTCCATTTGGATGATAATCTGGGTGTCGTTGGCGTAGTTGTAAATTTGACAGTCCATCTGGTTAAGGGCCGAAATCAGGGGTTGTAAATAAACATTAAATAAAAGAGGGGAGAGGGCAGAGCCCTGTGGCACACCACAGGTAATTGGCACTGTGGTTGAGACTAAGTCTGTCAGTTGAACTCTCTGAGTTCTCCCTTGGAGAAAGGAGGAGAGCCAGACATGTGATGTGCCCTGGATGCCTAAGTCCCTCAATCGTGACAACAATTGACTATTGCAAACTGTGTCAAATGCCGCGGAGTGGTCTAATAGCACCAGGGCCCCAGGGAGTTTCTTGTCTGCTCAACGCCTTAACTCATCCAAGATGGATAGCATCACTAGCTCCGTGCTGTGATGCGCACAAAACCCTGCCTGGTTTTGTTCAAGTAAGACATTATTGTCCGAATGATCGGAGAGATAGGTAAGGACCTGCTGCTCCAGAACTTTGGCCAAGAATGGTAGTTGAGAAATTGGCCTAAAGCTCTTAAGAATCTTAGCGTCCGCCCCAGTTTTTTTAAACAGGGGGATCAGCCGTGCCTCCTTAAAGGAGGATGGGACTTGCCCTACAACCTTCCTAGATTTGGACACCTTTTTTGATACTGTAAGGTCTGATTGTTACACGATAATAGCTGGGGACCTCAATTGTCCGTTTGCACCATTAAATCATGAAGGGGAAAACCTCTTGGTTGAGGATGATGTCCAGTGGAATATTCCTCCTCTTGAACTAAAGCCAATCAAGAAGCGGACAGAATCGGCCCTGCATTGGTTGGGTTTTTGCCTGGAGCGTGGTTTCAGGGCAGAAAATGGGCGTTCCGCCTCTGACAAAATTGGTAGGGCAACCTTTGACAATGGTATACATACAAGTCGAATAGATTACATCCTCATCAAGATTGAGCACTGGTCTACATTAGAGGATAAGACGATTCTGGACCACCCAGAGAGTGATTATAACCCGCTCTTATTGAGCCTACAATGAAATGGAGGTCAAAAAAGTATCAATCAAACTGAGATAGCCACAGCGGATGATTTGCGCAGGGTTCGTTGGGCTAGGATCATCGATGACCCCGGGGCTTTGGAAAAGATAAGACTGGAGGTAATACCGTCTCTGGGTGTTCTGAGATCACTCCCAACTCAGGAAGATATAAATGGGAAAATAACTGCACTACATGAATCACTATTTATGGGGCTAAAATCCTACTTTTTACAATCATAGCAAACCCCTAAAGCCTCACGGCAAACAAATCTTGGTATAATAAATCATGCCGTGACTCTTATGGCTTACTGGCGCTAGCCATACGGTCGAAAAACATGTCAGACATTAGGAAGGCCAAGCTTAATTATCGTAAAGTCCCAAACTGTGCTAAAAAGAATGGGACGAGCAACATTGGCAGGAGCTTTTAGAAGCTAGCAAGTCGAAAAATCTGACAAAGTTCTGGCACATAGTTAAATGGGGAAATATCCCCCATTCCCAAGTTCCTGTAAAACCATGTTTCTTCCGAGGACTGGGTTGAGCATTTTGAGACCCAGTTTTTGGGGTTGGAATTGGAAAAAGACTGCTCTCCTTAGGACATATGTCCTCTGCTCACTCGTCAAGTTTTAACGTTCAATTGCAAAGATGTTGAGGAAGCCTTAAAAAAGGTTCCTTGTGAGAACTGTAAAAGCCCGGGACTGGATTGTATCCCAGCAGATCTCTTCAAACATGACCCAACTAACTGGGTGCCCTATATTGTATTTCTTTGAAATGCTATTGCGAAGGGGTCATGTATCCTGGATTCTTTGCGAGGAGCTGAGATCCTGCCAATATATAAGAAGGGGGATCGCTCCATTCCGGGGAACTATCGACCAATCAGCTTGATTGACTACAACCAGAAAATTGTCGCAAGGATGGTCCTGGCAAAAATTCAGAGCTGGATAGAGCTTGAGGACGTACTGTCTCCTTTACAGGCAGGGTTTAGATCATGCATAAGTACCATTGAGCAGGTCTTCAGGTTTATATTGATTTACTGGAGAGTTGTCACTTTGGGAGGTGGCAGAATTTATACCGCTTTCGTTGACCTTAAGTCAGCATTTGACATAGTACCCAGGGCCAAGTTATGGGGGGATCTAAGCAGTATGGGGATGCCCCAGGAGCTCTTGGATGTAGTGATCAAGCTACACAAAGCAAACTTTGCACAGGTTCGCTGGGGAAAGCAAGGGCAGGTCACTAAGAGATTTGCAGTGTCCCGGGGTGTAAGACAAGGGTGCGTACTAGCGACAACCTTGTTTTTGTTGTTCATTAACAGGGTTGTACAGTACTTTTTAGCTTTTCCAACTGATGCTCCCTCTTTGGGTGGTATCAAGTTTCCGCGACTTATGTTTGCGGATGACAGCCTAATACTTTCAAAAACCCAGAAGGGCCTGCAGGGGGCTCTAAATAAATTAGAGGAATTTTGCCACAACAATGATTTACAGGTTAATGTAGCAAAAACCAAATTTATGATCCTTACACAAAGCAGACCAGTGGTCGGCCATGTCAAAATGAACGATTCACAGCTAGAGCAGACTAATGTCATGATCTACCTAGGGGTTGTCTTGGTGAGCAAGCTGAGCTGGAAGCCCCGGATTGACACTCTTTCCCTTAAATTTCCCCAGCTATCGGGGTGCTTAGTCAAAGAACAGAGATCTTCATTTGAGGAAATAGAAATTTTACGTGGCCAATGTGTCCCCTGCGTGTACCCCACATTTAGTGTATGTTCATGTCACCCATGCACTTTCCCTCTCATGCCTGTAATAATAATGCCTCTGCATTTCCGTCCCATGTTAGAATGTCAGTTACCAAGCCTTCCATGAAAGAAACGTTAATTCTGCACTGAGGCCTATGTTGCCCATGTTGCCAATGTATTTGCAAGGTGCACGTTTAAAAGTCGAGATGAACCCGTTTTGTGGCTCAGCCGAGCCAGGACCCGAATTCAGGCTCCATGCCTCCAGACACTCTGAAAGCTGCAGCTCAGCTATGTATCCCTGACCTCTCGCATACTTTCTGCTCAGCCGAGAGGGGCCCAGCCCGGCCTGCCAAGACATTATTTTGCTCACAGTTATCTGCTTGCTCCACAGAAACACATTCCTGCCTAGTGAAGAAGGTAAACAGAACCCGTCCACAGAGATAGAGCCCAGCCTTTCTGTCTCCGTTTAAGTGATTTACAGAGCTCGCATCCATAGAAGGCCCATGGCCCCCACGCAATGAACGAAGAAATATATGCACACACTGGCTCTTAGTGATGAGCAACTTTTGCTCGAGCGACCTTTACTTCAGACAATACATCCTCCAAACTTAAGATACGAGATAATACCAGGCGTGCAGGTCGTCCTGACACTCAAGGCTTCTCTACTAGAACGAAAGTCAGCTCCCCCCAGCTTCCCCCAGTTACACGTTAATTGCACGTCATGACCAAGTGGCGCACACAAGTAGGGTAAAGGTTCCAGCTGACCACGCAGACCCCTCCATGTATCCACCCACCTATGACACACCTATGTCTCCTCAAAGGAACGCCCACGTGTACGCCTTCTTACACGCCCTTTTGCACACCCATGTGCTCTTATCTCTCTCTTTCGCTTGCTCCACCTGGAGCGCTCCGCCTTCTCTATGCAACGTAATGTATGTTTAATGTATAAATAATGTACTCTGTGAATAAAGTTCAGAAGACCCTTCCTGAACCTTAGTGGTGATGGAACCCGATTCTCCCTTAACTCGAGTTACTGAAATAAAGCCCTTTTGAATCGGACACCACGGACTCTGCCTCTCATTATATGCATGACCTTTTGTTTAAGTATAGAAATTCCGACTGGGTAATATTTAATTTACCAGGACGTACTGTCTCCTTTACAGGCAGGGTTTAGATCATGCATAAGTACCATTGAGCAGGTCTTCAGGTTTATATTGATTTACTGGAGAGTTGTCAGTTTGGGAGGTGGCAGAATTTATACCACTTTCGTTGACCTTAAGTCAGCATTTGACATAGTACCCAGGGCCAAGTTATGGGGGGATCTAAGCAGTATGGGGATGCCCCAGGAGCTCTTGGATGTAGTGATCAAGCTACACAAAGCAAACTTTGCACAGGTTCGCTGGGGAAAGCAAGGGCAGGTCACTAAGAGATTTGCAGTGTCCCGGGGTGTAAGACAAGGGTGCGTACTAGCGACAACCTTGTTTTTGTTGTTCATTAACAGGGTTGTACAGTACTTTTTAGCTTTTCCAACTGATGCTCCCTCTTTGGGTGGTATCAAGTTTCCGCGACTTATGTTTGCGGATGACAGCCTAATACTTTCAAAAACCCAGAAGGGCCTGCAGGGGGCTCTAAATAAATTAGAGGAATTTTGCCACAACAATGATTTACAGGTTAATGTAGCAAAAACCAAATTTATGATCCTTACAAAAAGCAGACCAGTGGTCGGCCATGTCAAAATGAACCATTCACAGCTAGAGCAGACTAATGTCTCCTTTACAGGCCGGGTTTAGATCATGCATAAGTACCATTGAGCAGGTCTTCAGGTTTATATTGATTTACTGGAGAGTTGTCAGTTTGGGAGGTGGCAGAATTTATACCGCTTTCGTTGACCTTAAGTCAGCATTTGACATAGTACCCAGGGCCAAGTTATGGGGGGATCTAAGCAGTATGGGGATGCCCCAGGAGCTCTTGGATGTAGTGATCAAGCTACACAAAGCAAACTTTGCACAGGTTCACTGGGGAAAGCAAGGGCAGGTCACTAAGAGATTTGCAGTGTCCCGGGGTGTAAGACAAGGGTGCGTACTAGCGACAACCTTGTTTTTGTTGTTCATTTACAGGGTTGTACAGTACTTTTTAGCTTTTCCAATTGATGCTCCCTCTTTGGGTGGCATCAAGTTATTAGGTCTAGTGATAGGAAGCTATACCATCAGTTTAGAGTTGGTTCCCGACCAATAAGAACGTTCACTAAAAACTGGAAGGGACAGGAGGACGAACATTGCCTCTGGTGTAATGACCAAAAGGAATCAATCGGCTATATATATTTTTAATGTCCTGCCTATTCAGCCCCTCGAACAAAATGGCTTAAACCGATCTGTCAAAATATTGGTACACGGGTGGGGCTAGAGGCTCTAAGGATTCTCGGGACTGAGACTAGGGAACATTTGGTAATTGCGGTAGCAAAATTCCTAGGTTGGATGTGGTTCATTAGGGCTAATTATTAAGCTATGGGTCGGTCCAGTACAGCCCTGACTTGTTTATATTCTTTTAAGGTATTATATTTTATATACCACTACTTGATATCATATTTTATGCTGGAGCACCTTTTACAGGTTGTATAAATTGTTTTAAGCGCACATGTAGCACTAATCCATTGCTTTTTAATACTTGATGTGTGTTTTATAATTTTTTTTATCTCTATGTTTGTGTCTTTTATGATGAAATATTCTAAATTAAGACTTATGAACTGAACTGAATAGGTTCCTAGAGTGCTAGTAATTGACAGCAGGATACGTTTATAAGCAGTGATGTTTGAGCGGAGCTGCTTTAGAGCCAGAGAATCAGGTCAGCAGAGCTGTTGTAGAGCCAGAGAACCAGGTCAGCAGAGCTGTTGTAGAGCCAGAGAACCAGGTCAGCAGAGCTGCTCTAGAGCCAGAGAACCAACTAAACACAGCTGCTTTAGAGCCATAGACCAGGTCTGCAGAGCTGCTTTAGAGCCAGAGAACCAGGTCAGCAGAGCTGCTCTAGAGCCAGAGAACTAGGTCAGCAGAGTTGCTGTAGAGCCAGAGAAATCAGGTCAGTAGAGCTGCTTTAGAGGGAGAGAACCAAGCCAGCAGAGCTGCTCTAGAGCCATAGAACCGGGTCAGCAGAGCTGCTTTAGAGCCAGAGTACCAGGTCAGCGGACCTGTTGTAGAGCCAGAGAACCAGATCATCAGAGTTGCTCTATAGCCTAATAACTAGGTCAGCAGAGCTGCTCTAGAGCCAGAGAACCAGGTCAGCAGACCTGCTGTAGAGCCAGAGAAACCTGGTCATCAGAGCTGCTTTAGAGCCAGAGAAACAGGTCAGCAGAGCTGCTCTAGCTCACACTGACTGACTGACACTGACACTGACTGATTTACACTGACTGACACTGATTGACTGACACTGACTGACTGACACTGATTGACTGACACTGACTGACTGACACTGTCTGACACTGATTGACTGACACTGACTGACTGACTGGCCTACAGTGACTGACACTGATTGACTGACACCGACTGACTGACACTGACTGACACTGATTGACTGAAACTGACTGACACTGATTGACTGAAACTGACTGACACTGATTAACCGACACTGACACTGACTGACACTTACTGACTTACACTGACTGACACTAACTGACACTAACTGACACTGACTGACTACTCTCTAGTACTCTACTACTCACACTCTCCTACTCTCTACTACTCTCTCTCTATGACTCACTCTCTACTACTCACTCTCTACTACTCTTTACCACTCACTCTCTACTACTCTACTATTCACTCTCTACTACTTTCTACTACTCACTCTCTACTACTCACTCTCTACTACTCTCTACTATAACTCTCTAAATCTCACTCTACTACTCACTCTCTACTACTCTACTACTCACACTACTGCTCTCTACCACTCACTCTCTACTACTCCCTCTATTACTCTCTACTGCTCCCTCTTTTCTTCTCTCTCTCTACTACTCACTCTCTAATATTCACTCTCTACTACTCCCTCTCTACTATTCACTCCTTACTACTCGCTCTCTACTACTCACTCTCTACTACTCGCTCTCTACTACTCGCTCTCTACTACTCAATCTCTACTACTCACTCTTTACTACTCTACTACTTTCTACTACTCTCTCTACTACTCACTCTCTACTACTCTCTACTACTCATTACTACTCTCTACTACTCTCTACCGCTCACTCTCTTCTACTTACTATACACTCTCTACTACTCTCTACTGCTCTCTCTCTACTACTCACTCTCTACTACTCACTCTACTAGTTTCTACTACTTTCTATATACTACTCACTCTCTACTACTCACTCTCTACTACTCGCTCTCTAGTACTTGCTCTACACTACTCTCTACTACTCACTCTCCACTACTCACTTTCTACTACTCGCTCTCTACTTCTCTCTACTACTCACTCTACTACTCACTCTCTACTACTCTGCTACTCTATACTACTCTCTCTATTACTCACTCTCTACTACTCTCTCTACGACTCACTCTCTACTACTCTCTACTACTCACTCTCTACTACTTGCTCTCTACTACCCACTCTCTACTACTCACTCTACTGCTCACTCTCTACTTCTCTCTAGTACTCACTCTACTACTGACTCTCTACTACTCACGACTACTCACGCTCTACTACTCCACCACTCTCTACTACTCATTCTCTACTTCTCACTCTCTACTGATCTACTACTCTCTACTAATATCTCTCTACTGCTCACTCTCTACTACTCACTTTCTACTACTTACTCTCTACTACTCTCTGCTACTCACTCTCTACTACACTCTCTACTACTCACTCTCTACTACTCACTCTCTACTACTCTCTACTACTCACTTTCTACTACTCTCTCCCTACTACTCACTAATACTCACTTTCTAATACTCACTCTTCTACTCACTCTCTATCACACACTCTCTACTACTCTCTACTACTCACTCTCTACTACTCTCTCTTCTGTACTACTCTCTACTACTCACTCTACTACTCAATCTCTACTACTCTCTAATACTCTCTCTGCTACTCACTCTCTACTACTCACTCTCTACTACTCACTCTCTACTGCTCTCTACTACTCACTCTCTACTACTCTCTACTACTCACTCCACTACTCACTCTCTCCTACTCTCTACTACTCACTCTCTACTACGCTCTATTACTCACCCTCTACTACTCACTCTTCTACTGTCTACTACTCACTGTCTGCTACTCTCTCTACCACTCTCCATTACTCTCTACTACTCTCTACTATTCTCTCTCTACTCTCTACTCTCTACTCTCTATTACTCACTCTCTGCTCTCTACCTCTCTACCTCACCCTACCTCTCTCTACTACTCTCTACCTTTCTACCTTTACCTCTTTACCTCTCTACCTCTAGCTCTCTACCTCTATCTCTCTACCTCTACAACTCTACACCTCTAGCTTCTCTACCTCTCTCTACACGCACACATATGCACATATATATGCATATATATGCATTTATATATGGTGTGTATATATATATATACATGCATGTATAAACATATATAAAATATGCACATCTATATAAATACAAATGTAAATGCATGCATACATATACATATACATATATGCATGTTATGTATATGAAAGTTTGAAAAACACTAATAAAAGCAAAGCTAAAAAGCCACCTATTTACAAACATAATTGCTTTAAGTTAAACGAGGGCGAGACCTATTGCATTTTAAATGCTTGTTTACTTTGGTTCCATCAAGAGGGCATTCAGATGTGTCACACATTTGCCATAAATTATGAATGTTAGCACTGTAGTTGCTCATTAGATCACTGTAGTAAAGCTACTGCTCACCAGGAAAGTCTGCTGCTGGTATTCAAAGTGCATGTTTCAGTCTGCATGTTAGATTTTTTTTAATGAAATAGAAGAGGATTTGAGAAGTCAAAATGTGCCTAATTTTTCGTTCTGCGGCACTAATCATAATTTCTATGGCAAAATGAAGCCCCTCATTTTGTTCCTTTGCAAATTAAATGTTTTAAGTGTTCCCACTTTATTCCAATCAAGATAGCTTCAGGTGTTCCATGCATTTGTCATAAGTAAGACTGTTAGCGCTCTAGTTATTCTTTAGAACACTCCGGGACATTCTGTCATTGGGCTATACTTGGGCTACATCTGGGTGATATTTGTGCTACATTTTGGCTCTTTTTTCCCTGGTGACCATCTTGGGAGACTTATTTGTTATGAAGTTTCCTAATTTCCTCATTTACTACAGTCTCCTCCGTAGGAAATACTTTCAGTTTTTAATTTGGTTCCATCAAGTAGGCATTCAGATGTGTCACACATTTGCCATACATTTATGTTAGCACTTTAGTTGTTCATTAGATCACTGTAGTAAAGCTACTGCTCACCAGGGAAGTCTGCTCCAGGCATTCAAAGTGCATGTTTCAATCTGCATGTTAGATGTTTTTAATTAAATAGAAGAGGATTTTAGAAGTCAAAATGTGCCTAATTTTTCTTTCTGCAGCACTAATCATAATTTCTATGGCAAAATTGAGCCCCTCATTTTGTTTCTTTCCAAATTAATTGTTTTTAGTGTTACCACTTTATTCAAATCAAGATGGCTTCAGGTGTGCTATACTTTTGTCATAAGTAAGGCTGTTAGCACTCTAGCTATTCTTTAGAACACTCTGGAAAGCTGCAGTAGAATACAATGGAATCAACTGACAGTATCTGCCCTTGTTGGATGTACATGTGTTACTGAGAATGTCAGACTTCATTCTCACATGACTCAGAATGAAAATGTGAATTTACAGAAGATATGCTCTCAGTTCAGCTTATAGATCACCTTCCAAAGCTCTGTGGGAAAATCACAAGAAAATTATTTTCTCTCACACATGATTCATGATATCCCACCAGAAGGCTTTTTCACATGGTAAAATCACCTTAGAACACACCACAATTCCTAAAATGAGTACGGTACCATCAACAAATGATTTATAATGTATCTAAAGTCTTAAAATCTTCTATGAACTGCAATGCTTTTTAATGAGGTGCTATCTTGTATATTGGCCCCATGATGGCTGCCAACACTTCTTGGATGAAGTGTTGACAGCCAATCAGATCTCACAATGAGATGTGTTGTTAGACTCCGCTTAGATATATTTATATTTTTTTCCTTATATATCTAAAAAAACTACTGAACAGATTTACACCATTTAACAAAAAGGCACAAGTCTGAACCAAGGACTACCTGTTTGCCAAATTTGGTGTAATTACGTTCAGCAGTTCGGGCTGTAGATGCGATTAAAGGTTTCTATGCAAAATTGCATGGGGAAAACACGTTTTGGGACCCCCCTTTTTTCTCGGCCCCCGCTTGACGAATCACCTCGAGACTTTCAGGCTAGGAGCAGAACGGACCTGGCCAAAAGTTTTGAGAATTTCGTGAAGATTCGTTAACCGGCGCAAAAGTTATTGGGAATAGAATGTTGCAGATTTCCTATGTAAATTAGTTAAGAACTAGTTACCATAGGAAAATGGAAAAATTCTATTGCCAATAATCTTCGCAAATTTTTCTAAACAAATTCTTTGTTGATATCAGCTCCTATGTTGAAGGTTTGGGGGTGATTCGTCAAGGGAGGGCCGAGAAAAAAGGGGGTCCCAAAAGATGTTTTCTCCATGTTAATTTCCTTAGGAAACTTTGGACAGGGCTACAGGTCGAACGGGTGATCGGAATTACCCTAAATTTGGCAGGGAGAAGGGTCTTGGTCTAGAAACCACGCTTTTGTTCATTTGGTGTAAATGTATTCAGTATTTTTTGAGAAATATTTGAAATGTACAGATATCGATATTTGGGAATTCTGCCATCTGATTGACTGAGGCGTTACGAGCACGAGCTTGCTGCTTATTGGCTTCGAGCGGTGCGAGTGGTTGCAACTAGGAAGTGTTGGCCGCCATTTTGTGATTCTGTTGAAGCGAGTAAGGGGAAACAGGGCAGAAAAAAAGAAGGAAAGAGGAGGGTAGGAGCACTGTGAGGTCTGTAGGGTGGTTGGGGTATGCTGTAGAGGGAGTGTGAAGTGAAGTATTTACCCCTACCAGTGTGAACGTGCTGTTTTGCCCATTGTGAGATGTGCTGAGGTGAGGTGCCGGTACACTCTGGGGTGAACACGTGTGTAAACCGTGAGCTGACCGCTGTAAACTGATGTGTCCTGGGTGCTGTAGCATACTGGCCGAAGCGAAGTATATACCCTACCAGTGTGAAAGTGCTGTTTTGCCCACTGTGAGGTGGTGCGGAGGTGAGGGGGCGTGAACTCGGTAATGAAAGCGTGCGCTTAACTGTGAGCTGGGTGCTCTGTAGCATCCTGGCAGAAGCAAAGTATTTTTCCTTACCAGTGTGAAAGTGCTGTTTTGCCTAAAGTGAGATGGTGTTGAGGCGAGGTATCCGTAAAGTCGGGAATGAAAGCGTGTGCTTAAACTGTGAGCTGACTGCTGTAAAGTGATATGCTGTGGCATACTGGCCGAAGTGAAGTATTTACACCTACCGGTGTGAAAGTGCTGTTTTGCCCACTGTGAGATGGTGGTGAGGTGAGTTGCCGCTACACCTGGGGATGAAAGCGTATTCCTAAACTGTCAGCTGAGTGTGTTGTAATTTGGCAGCGATTGGGTTAGCATTAGCAGAAGCCATCCTGTGTTTAGAGGCTATCTTGTCCTTTGTGTGGAATCCATTTTGTATTTCTGGCAGCCATCTTGTTTGCCATGTGCTACCATGTGCGTGCCATGTGCTCTGTCCTACCTTGCTTTTGTCTGCTCTTGAAATCTGCCTAGAGACAGGTTATATTTACCCTCTTCTGCTTCGCACATGCTCAGTTGAGCTTGCAGCTGTCCTTGCGGCTGTCCCTACTCTGTAAATGTCAGGATGTGTTCACCAGAATTAGCAACGGTTAGCTCCTCCCACTTGTTTACTGTGCATTTTCTGTATGACCTTATATGTACCTGAAGCCTTCTCTTGTACTTGTACCACCTTCTTTTTAGCCCCTGTGTGGGTATAAAAGGTCCAAGCTCCTTCCATTCAGAGTGCTACTTCATACATAGCTGAAGGGTGTTGTGTGAATGTAGTTCCACCTCATGAGGTTTAATAAACTTTGTATTTTCTATTCCAGTTGTTGTGGCAACTTCTATCCTATTGGTCTGAGGACTTGTGCAGAGAAGGGCGAACCCCCAGCACTAGTAGGCCTTGCTGAGGCCCACAACCACAAGTGGTCTGTAGCATACTGGCAGAACCAAAGTATTTACCGTTACCGGTGTGAAAGTGCTGTTTTGTCTAGAGTGAGATGGTACTGAGGTGAAGTACTGTTAAACTCGGGGATGAAACCGCGTGCCTAAACTGTGAGCTGAGTGCTGTAAACTGATGTGCTCTGGGTGGAGTAGCATACTGGGCGCTGTAGCATACTGGCCGAAGTGAAGTATTTTCTCCTACCGGTGTGAAAGTGCTGTTTTGCCAATTGTGAGATGGTGGTGAGGTGAGGTACCTGTACACCTGGGGATGAAAGTGTATGCCTAAACTGTGAGCTGAGTGGTCTGTAGCTTACTGGCAGAACCAAAGTATTTACCGTTACCGGTGTGAAAGTGCTGTTTTGTCTCGAGTGAGATGGTGCAGAGGTGACGTGCCATTAAACTCAGGGATGAAACTGCGCGTGTGAGCTGAGTGCTGTAAACTTATGTGCTCTGGGTGGTGTAGCATACTGGCTGTTGTATCATATGTGTGCAGTGTTAGTATGCGTTTAGAGTATAGCCGTAGTGGGAAGGAAAGTACTCACTGGTACCGGTCTGAAGACTCGGAGATGAAACTATGGGTGTAAGTCGTGAGTTTAATGCTGTGAAGTGATGTGCTGTGGGTGCTGTAGGATACTGGCCGCAAAAGCATACCTGTGTAAGTAGTGTTAGTGTGCGTTTATACTATACAGGGAGTGGGACGCAAACTACTCACCCATACCGGTCTGTAGACTCGAATGAAGAGTTCTAGGAAGCAGGAATAAACAAATAACCGTGAAGAATATAATGTGGAATGTTGCACAGCCACAGAAGAAAAATGGTGAAATGATGTGTGTCTAAGAAAGTGGCTGTGTGTAATAAAGGCATGGAGTTTGCAAATTATATAGAAAGTGTCTTCATTTAAGAGCCATAATTGGACCCACTGGTGCAAGAGCTAGAGCATCCCACGTTGATGCAAAGTTGAACCACTTCTGCTGTATTCAAACGTAAGCTTCTGCATCACTGAATTGCATATTACATGTTACAGTTGCATGTGACATAAACAATAGCTATTACACTTGAAAGACTCTACATTCTAGAAGGAAAATAAAGGTAGGATACGATTACCACATGTATCTTTTAAGAAGAGAAATAAATAAAAAAGAAATTGCAAAATGTAATCATCAAACTTGGCAGTGCTTTTTTGTAAAACAATTATCAACAGTAGGATAGTCAGAAATCTGTTGTACAGTAGATTCAATGCGGTGCATGTCAGAATTGGTACTAGTTCTTCTCACATTGGAACTTTGAGAACAAATACAAACATTGCGCTTCTGAGAAGCACATTCGGTACCTTTGTAGTCAAACCATACATTCTTGTCTTCAGCTGTTTCAAAAAAAAAATATTGTGTAGAGAGCTAAGGCATCGAGCTGAGACAAACTCCAACCGCTTCTGCTGTATTCAAATCAAGGCTCCTGCATCAGTGAAATGCACAATCTATGTTATAGTTCTATGTGACTTACAGAATAGCTATTAGACATGGATGAATAAATTGCATAAAAAAATAAAGGCAGTTTACGATTACCACACTGTGCCAACCAGTTCCTAAACAAAGTAATCTTTTATAATTTTAATTGTGAGGTTCGGAGCAGAGGTTGACTTTGAGTAATTTTCTGTGAAAGGGCTTTGCGAATAACAGGGAGGCAGAGAGGCAGGTGCACAAAGAATAGACATGGTTTCAAAATGGTTGTCGGGTTTAGGCTAATTTAGGAAGTAAATAGCGTATTTGCATAGGCCATAAATCACCAATCCCTGTTTAAAGTGGAGACGTAAGGGGCAATAATGAAGATAGAGTTCAAATGTCTGAGTATTCCTTTTTTATTTTTTTATACGTTTTTCTTTTTTTTGTCCTCATTCGCCTTGCCCTCCTTTCAGAATCACCAACCATCTTGCGTGTCGCCCACCAGAAGACTTCAGATCTTTGCCATCTCCTGTATCAAGACACAAATTGATATTTCTGGTGGAAGGAGAATCTCAAAAGTATGGGGGAGGAGGATAGAGTGCAAACACGCTCAGACTCCAACTCCATCTTGGTATTTCTCAACCTGCTGGACCGACAATTTTTCGGATGGGGCCCTTGTCCTTGGTCCGTGGAGTATAATAGGCATAATCATTGGACCCGGGGAAAAAATAACCCCGGAACCATCATCTTCACTGAACCAATTAATCCCAGAAGGCCAACTTTCTTTTGTTACAAGATCTAGCTAGATCCACCTTGGATGTTTCATATAACGATGTTAACCATCCCGAGTGTGATGGGGCTGTGTTCTCCACCCAAACTTTACAGATTTGCCTCCTGGCCAGCAAAATCGCATAAAACAAAAAGGACCTTGCCTGGCCGGTTATGCCTGCTTCAAAGCCGAAGATGATTAATGGCAACGTGAGAGACAGTGAGATGTTTAAGATAGAGCCCAAAGTCCTTTTTACTTCATCCCAGAAACTGGTGATGTAGGGACAGTCCATGGATATATGCACATAGGATGCTTCGCCGTAATTACATTTATTACATTTCTTTTCTGGGAGAAATTTAGACAATCTTAAGGGCGAAAGGTAGGCCCGATGAACCGTGAACAGATGGTTTTGCCTGAGCCAGGCGGGTTTCACGATTTTATAAAGGAGGGTGAAAGATGTTATCCATATTTCCTCGCATGGGAGCCCAACCTCCTCCCCCCACAGTTCATCGGGGAGAACAAGGTCCCCATCAGCCTCCTCCAACAGACTCCAATACCATAGGGACACCTCCTTGCCCCTCCTGACTGTTCTATCAGCTGCTGTTCCAAGCTGCAGGTCTTTCCCGATGGGACCCCTTTCCTACTCAGCCCCCTGGCCCAACTGTCTAACTGTAAATATTTGAATCTGGAAAAGCTTAGGCCCACCAGATTCCGTAAGTCCTCCCAGGCCCTCAACCTCCCCCCAGCCACTAACTCCCCCCATCTTACAACTCCAGGATCCCTTACCGGGATGGACAATCTATCTTGTAAGCATATTGGTAACCCAGGAGAGTCCCATATCGGTGCATAGTTGGAGTAATACGCCAGCCCTATTCTCTTCCTAATCTGAGACCAGGCAGTCCCCAAGGATAATAGAATTTTTAGTTTGACCTTTTAAAAAAATTTCTGGTCCCCAAATTTAAATAGGAACCCGTCAATTGGCAGGTCCGCTCCTATCAGCATGGCTTTAAACATTTTCCCAGAAGATGTGCCCGCTGGTGTTTTTAAAAGCATTCTTGTATGGGACAGCTGAAAAGCCCATGCATAGTACTGCAGGTCTGGCAAGGCGAGTCCACCTTTCTCCCTCCTACTCCTCATCTTTTTCCATGCTAGTCGGGTGGACTTATAATTCCATACAAAGGAGTTGATTTCTCGCTGACTTTTATCCAGTAGTTTGACGTCAAAGGCCAGAGGGATGGTATTAAAAATGAAGGTGAATTTAGGCCGAATAGACATTTTGAACAAGTTGACCCTGCCCAAGATTGTTAATGGGAGATGAGTCCATGATTTCATTAACTTCTTGCACTCATTGTATGTTCGCTATAAATTAACTTGAGCTATGTCCCCTATGTCTTGAACCACCCGAATGCAAAGGTACCTCAAAGAAGTTGTCACCCCGAGATGTAAGTTGGGGATGTTCTACGCCATGATCTCTGTTTTGGTGGCATTAATCTCGTACCCTGATATACGTCCGAACTCCTCCGCCCTCTTAATTACTGCAAGAAATGCTTTCTCTGGGTCTGACATAAAGATGAGAATGTCGTCCGCATATAATGTGACCCGCCTCTCCCACTCTCCGAATTTAAACGGTGGGATATTTTCATCTTCCCGCAGAGTCTGGGCAAATGGCTAGATGTACAAATCAAAAAGGAGGGGGGAGAGCGGGCACCCCTGCCTCGTTCCCCTTGTGATTTTAAAAGGCTCTGTCAGGACACCATTTATCAAAAGCCTTACCGATGGAGCGCTATACATCAGAGAGATGGCACGACAAAAACCCTCGCCAAGGCCAAACCTCTTCAAAACTGCCTCCAGGTATAGCCAATTGACCCTGTCAAAGGCCTTTGTCGCGTCTAGGGTGAGCGTGGCCAAAGGGAGGGAAAAAGTCGTAGAGATGTCTATTGACCCTACCAAGTCAAATGTTAGGTCAGAAAGCTGCCTCCCTCTGATGAACCCCTTCTGATCCTGCTGTATGATTTCTCCAATTACAGCCCCCAATCTCGCAGACATGATGGATGCAAAGATCTTATAATCGCTATTTAAAAGTGAAATCGGTCTATAAGAACCACATTTCGTTAAATCCTTCCCTGGCGTGGGGATTAACACAATCGTCGCCTCTCCCCAAGATCTTGGGGGGGGCTTACCCCTTCCTTAGCATTAAACAGGGTCGTCAATGTTGGAACAAAGGCACCACCCAGGACTCGATATAACTCTCCCGGCAGGCCATCAGGGCCAGCAGCCTTCCCTTGCTTTAATTGCCCAATGGCCTTGCTCACTTCAGCTTCCGATATGGACATCACCGAACAGTTGCTCTGTACTATTGAGAGAGTAGGCAAAGAGATGTTACCTAGCCATGTATCCCTTTCAGCCACATAATTTGGAGTATCCTCCCTGTAGATCTGCTCAAAGTATTCAAAGAATGCTCGCCCTATCTCCTGCTTTGAGGTCTATGCAAGGGACTCTCCCTCCACCTTTATCTCTCTGATATAATTCTTGGCTTGTTCCGCTTTAACTTTCCAAGCCAAGATCCTTCCAGCCGCTTTTTCAAATCCGAAGTGCGAGATCTTACTAGCGTCCCATCTCTTCGCCACCCTTTCCTGAAGAATATTCTCCAGCTGTCTTTTCATTGTTCCTAATTGCTTTTGCTCCCCCAGGGACCCAAGGGAGTCCCCCAGCTTATTCTCAAAGAGCCTCATCTCCAACTCGAGCTTATTTATCATTTCCCGATATACTTTCCGCCTATAGGAGGCTCTATTTGTGATACATCCTCTGAGAAAAGCTTTTAAAGTTTCCCAGACTATTGCTACTGCAGCAGAGTCTAGATTGATATCCAAAAAAGATGTAGTTTCAGATACTAGGAAATTAACTTTCTCCTCTTTCAACAGTATAGTGTGGTCAAACGACCAGGTAGGATGTTTCGTCCGAGACTCTAGTTTAAGAACAAACATTAGAGCTGAAGGGTCCGACAAGTGGGACGGGAGATATTCTACGGTGGTTAGGATGTCCTTGAGACTGTAGCTAAATAAAGCATAATCAATTCTTGATTTGTGCTTGTATTTCAGGTTACGAAAGGAGACCCCTAGTTTATTGCAAGCCCTTTCCCTCCACAAATCTGCCAAGCAGTGTTGAATCATAGTTGCTATGAGGGTCTGCCTTGAATTTGGGGTTAAGCACAATGTTAAAATCTCCCACCCATACTACAGGATCTTGAGAAGAGGTCAAATGATTACTAATGATATCGAGGATGGTTGTATAATCCGAATTAGGGCCATGATAACCGACCACTGTACAGATCCAGCCATCCACTGAGATCCTCAGAAGTAGCCATCTCCAGCTTCGGTCCTCCTTAGAATCCAGAATCTGAACTTTCGCAGATTTTTTAAAAATAAAGAGGATCCCTCTAATATTTGCGTTGTGATCTGTGCAGTGAAATCTGTCTATCCATCTATACTTTTTCAATAGACCAATACCCTCTACCTTCAAAAGATGTGTCTCTGTAACACAATGATCTGCGGGGGGAGTCCCTAAGATATTGCATAATTCGGTCTCTTCTGCTCCTCCCGCGCAAACCATTGACATTCCAGGACAGGAACTGTACTGACATCAGCATTTGAGTTTTTACCCCCGCCTCCATATTCCCTCCTGACTAATCTTCCGGGCTGAGATTGAGTGGCCACTGTAGGAAGGTGGATACCTGACTATGGTTACCCCAGATTTTTTGCCTTGTGTTTAGCTGGTTTTCGACTTAGTTAGCCTGGTTCCCTGCTAATCAGGGCCCCAGGCTCTCTGCTCACTCCTTAAAATGGACTCCATGCACCCTAGGTGCATAACCTGATTAGTACTGGACACCTTGTCAGCCCCTATATAGTGCACTATAGGTGCCAAGGGCATAGGTGCATCCAAGGCCTACCAGGGGCTGCAGCATAGCTTTTGCCACCCGTGGCTGGTTCTTAAATTGACACAACTGGCTGATCACTCAGCTGGGGCAAGTTGGTGTAATCACCTCTTGCTTAGATATAGTATACCTATATCTAAACATATATATGGACACATATGTACCTATAAGTTACTCCTATGGCAGGCCTTAACAATCCTGGAGGCAGAGTGCTTGGTTTTATGTGAGATGGTGCTCTAGCATGAACTGAGCCTGTCTGCATCTGTCGGGACCAACTCCCTTAGCTGTTCCTGGATAATGCCATACCATATACTATTAAGTGCATTATAATCCATTGCGGTTATATGTTAACTTTGGTTTGGCTTTATCAAAACATGTCGTGTAAGGTGTCATACGATTTGGAATACTATCCCCTCGACAGTCCTGTTGACGGGGATAGCATTACACCCCTCTAGAGGGAGATGACATGTTACTTTGCTAAAACGCGGTTGATTTTAAAAGAGCCTCAGCATCACAAAATGGATGCTTCTGCCACAGACACGAGTCTGACCTCCTCCTGCTGACCGAAACTCAGCCGAGGAGGCCTGGACAAAGGCTTTCCTGTCGCGGGGAGGTGTCACACCACCCCAGACAGGAGATAGTGGATTGTAGCAGGGAGGTTTGAAAGAAAGGATTCCCCTTGCATAATCCAGTCAAACCGGTTCTGGGACACACCAGCCCCAGTCCCAGTGTGACCCTGGGCAAAGGGAAAGTGGTGTAACCACCCTCTTCCTGGGTCCCACCCATAGGAGGGGACCTAGCAGGTAATCCAGCCCCCTAGATTGGTATAAGAATGGGAGCAGTGCCAACACACTCAGATTATCCTGACTCAAACTTATGAAACAAAATGCTGGACCCTTTGACATCCTACTCGAGGTAGAAGACTGAAGAATCTCCCTTGTGGTCAAGGAGTGACCACCCTGTGCAAACAGGCACCATCCAGCACCTCGATGTTTGCTTTGTTGCAGTTTCTGCCGGAACTCGAGCGACAGAGTTCAACAAGACCAAGCGTGCCTGCCTTTTAACAGCCCGATCCACAGTCCCTGCAGAGCTGAGACCCGTGGAGGCGACCTGAAGCGTGGGGCCCGTCATCTTGGAAAGACCACGAGACGCTGACCGTTCAGCCCATGAGTGACCCTCGAAGCTGTGCATTGGGGTTTGAGAAGCCCCAGCCCTGAGCCTCTCTTGCACCGAAGCTCACTCCTCTACACTCACTGAGTGCTTCGTGGGGCCCTTCTGCATCTTTTGGCTCAACGCGTTGGCCCGGTCACTTGCCGGTTGGCTGTGGCCCCTGTGCCGACGAACTTTGAAACCTAACTTGTGAATCTGGTTGCTCCAGAATTGCACTCGCTCCTCTGAAAAGGAGCATCCGCTCTGACCCTCCTGGTCCGAGTATTAAGCCATCTTCGAGTCCTGCGTGGGTTGCGCTTGCCAAGGGTTGTTTGCTCCAATTCGGAAGCCGACACCGCCGACAGCGAGAACCTTTGTGGGACAGCTCGTGATCCACTCCTGGACATCCTCAGTGCCCCAGAGTCCACGTGGCAGCGTAGAGAAGCTTCCCGACAGCGACCTGAAAGCGCCCAACATTGCCTGGTTCCTTCCTAGTTCCACCCTGGTCACTGCTGAGTGACCCAGACTCTGTCCCCTCTGCTTTCAGATCATCTTTAACTTCGATCCACCCTTGGATCACACCGGACACTTCTCGTCTCGACGCCTGCAGCATCTTCAGCTCCAAGCACCATCAACCAGAGTGACAAAACCTGACACCCGCTTCCTGTGGGTGAGGTAACTCAGCAACGCCGGTGTTCCTAAACTGGTACACACCTCTAGTGTATGTGTCTAAAGTTTCATCCTGCTAGGTTAAGCGGAAGTCTCCTTTAACTATAACTTTATAACTTTTACGCACCATTGACATTGCATTGGTGCATGTGTGTGCTTTAAGCGCTGCACCCGAATCCCGCATGCTTTTCCCGACTTCAGCATTGCTAGTCCTGATTGCTCTCAGCGATTCCCAAGGCCCTAGGCCTAACCACTGTTCGATTGGTATCTCTTATACCACTTTTTTAATATATGGTTTGTGTGGCCCCTGGGCCTCATCCATAATTGTGCAACTTTCATATGTTTAACTGTGCTTTTGTTTAAACGCTTGTGCCTCTGCACTCATAAAGAGTACAGAGGATTGTTCTAGTAATAAATACATATATTTTTATAATATATAACTTGTGTGGTGTCCTTTCATTTGATATTACAGGATTGTGATTGGTAAAACAGCTCGCTTAACACAACCTCTTGAGTTAAGCCTTTAAGGCTGCTTAGTCCATGCTACCATTAGGATAGCTTGTCTATAAGGCTGACCTACAACCAGACACCATAAGGGATTGTTTGGACTGAGACAAGGTGGTTCCAGAATTGGAAACATCATATATCAGGCCAACTTCTCACAGCCACCCAAAAAAAATACCAACCATTCTTAAGGAGAGCAACCTTATGAGGATTTTTTGTCATTTTCCCCTTTAACCCAGCCCACCACCCACCCCTGGAAAACCCACCCATACTTACTCCAACTAGGTGTATAGCCGGATTTGCATCCACCGACAGCTCCCCCTCTCCGCACCGCCTCACCCTACTGGACCCAGCGGCTGATCGTAAAACTAGCTGTCGGGAGACTTTACCGGATCCCACACCAGTGTTAAAAACAGAGATAGCTCCCTTTTACCCTCGTGTTTTTAGTGGGTTCTAACAAAAAATATTTTATATATTATTTTATTATCCTTTTTATTATCATTTTTCTTTTTTCCTTTAATCACTTTCCTACTACCACGTGTTACCCCCCTTTATGTGCACAAAGCCTTTTGTTTTTTAATTATTCTTTTTTTTTTTTAATTAGGGCCATATTTCGACCCTTGATGAAAACAATTGTTTATACAAAGGAGGGCTATATTCATTTTATTAATCCTATCCCACTCTCCCTTGCCTTCCCCAATTGTATTCCACTGTCTTATTTGCCTTATAGTCCAAGTCCCAAAAATAGGGGAGAAGAGAAAAGAAAAGAAAGAAGGAAAAAGAAAGGTTTAAGAAGGAGATTCTTGTACCTTACTTAGCTTAATGCTCTATTACTTAGACTTTCATTTTGCAAATAAGAACAAGGTGGATGCTGAAATTAGGGCCAGGATTTCTAAACTAAAGACCCCTCCCTGAGAGTGAATGTGGATGGATTCCAAAAGCCCATCTGCCTCCGCTGATGATCGGATGTTATGCATCTTGTTATTATACATCACGCAAAGGAACGCAGGGAACCGCATCTGCACCGTTGCCCCCAGAGACCTGAACTTGTTCATCTGCTGGCCTAGCTCCCACTTTCTGTCCAGGGTAGATTTAGACAGGCCTGACCGTATCTCAAAAGAGAAATCCGGGCCCTTCAGTGTTTTTGCCTTTCATTTCAAAAGTCTTTATTTCGATTGAATATAGTTTTTTACAATCATAAAAAGTGCATAGAAAAAAACGTTACATGGGAACACGTAGAAAACAAATTGTCACATACTCATTTCTGACAAATGAGTTAAGAACATTTCAGTATAAAAAAAGACAAATTGATATCTATTAGATAAAAATTATGCAGTTAACTCAGGTAATTGTAAACGGATTTTTAAGCATGCTTTTAAAAAACAGGCTATTGACTTAGCAACAAATTGGGTTTCTAAAAACTGTAAAGCCAAAAGCGCAGGCCTACATCTTCTCAGGCCCATTTGCCGGAGAAGAGGAATGATCCAGCGTTTGCGTGGGGTCACATAGTAGCTACAAAACATTGTTACATGTAAGGTTGACTGATGAGCAATTCCGTCACAGGGACATCTAGTCAATTCGTGAGACCAGTTTGAAACCCCGGGAAAAGAAACAAGGCGAAAGAAGGTATCAAAACGAAATCTAGTTAAGACGAACTTTTCGTGGTTTGACAGAAAGAAAGACAAATATAACTGAATGCCAGGTTAAGTTTGTAACATTAAAACGTGGGTGTTTGTACGTTTTCCTATCTCTGAGCATAAGCGTAAATCTCTAAGATGATTTACACATAAGTTCTTCAAGGCCTTCCTAGATAAATCAGAAAGTGAAGAGGGGTCTGTAAAAAATGTTAAACAGTTTAGATCTTTCAGAAAGTTAAAAACATACAATAACCATGGAATCTTTTTCCAATGAGCCAAAGATAAGCAATCGGTTATTAAAGACTGTGTAAGGTGGCATTGGTCTTCGGTCCAAATACGGTGCCATAAGAGGATCGGCTGGTAACTGATGGTATCAGATAGATAATCCAAGCCGAGCTCAATATGACAACCGTAAGTTAGGGCGCTTTGAGGGAGCGCGAGGATGTATTTTAAAAACCCATTTAGAATTTTTTGGAGCTCGTGAGAAGGAACGTAGCCCCAAACTCCAGCGCCATAACTTGCTACGCTGTGGCATTTAGCGTGGTAAATTTTGAGCAACTCGGCGGGAGCGGGTTTGCCCAGTTTTCTCGAGAAAGAAGTCAGCGCGGCAGTTGTTCGCTGGTATAACAACTTTTTACTCACAATGGCAGGTTTCCAGGTTATTCGGTCATCAGTGAGAATGCCCAGGTAAGGATATTCCCTAGCATAATCTAGTCTAACATTTTCTACAAAAAGAGGTTTCGGTTTCTTCACTTTCGGGCCGATATGCATCACGAAAGTCCTGCTCTTATTAACTTTTGATCCCAAGGAGAGCATAAACTGGCAGTACTTATCCAGTTGTAATTGGAGCTGCTTTAATGTTCTCGCTAGGATGACGGAGTCATCGGCGTACAATAGGGCTGGGATAGGCCGAGTGTTAATGCATGGAAGGTCCTGGCTACCTTACAGCAACGCCTGTTCTAACCCGTTAGTGTAGATATTAAATAAGAACGGGGCGAGAATGCACCCCTGTCTAACACCTTTTGTTACGCTAAATGACTGAGATATCTCACCGTTTGTACCATACCTCACGCACGCATTGGCGTCGGTATAAAGTTCTCGGAGGAATTTTAAGAGGGGTGGATCGACCCTCAGGTCCCTCAAAATTTCCCACAATTTGGAGTGTATCACGCAATCAAATGCGGCACTAAGGTCAATGTAAACTAAAAACAAATTGCCTCCTTTTGCCCCTGCGTACTTGCCCATTAAGAGAGTCAGGTTGAGAGCCTGTTCTACGGTGCCCAATCCCTCTTGGAACCCATACTGGAGATCGGTTAGGATGTTCTTCCGAGGCCCAATACTGGAGGCGCTCCAGGATTAATCGCACGGCAACCTTCCCCAGTGAGTCCAAGAGGGAAATAGGCCTGTAGCAGGCAGGATTATCTTGTTCACCCTTTTTAAAAATAGGTAGCAGTACTGATGAGGACCAGGATTCTATTAGGCCAGCCTGTGAGACTGCAAACATAACCTGTGTGACTATTGGGGACCAAAGATCGAGATTGCTCACAAAAATGTCGAGTGGTACTCCATCGGGGCCGGGCGCTTTACCTGTCTTTAAAGAGGTTAGCGCTGCTATGACCTCTTTAGGGTCGAAGAAGATGTCAATTGGATAAATATTTTCCTCAGTGGGGGTTTTTGCTTTTAAAGCCAAATTCAAGATTTTTTCCTTCAGGGTATAAGTGAGGAAATTGACCAAGATCTTCCTGGGTTTGGTTCTACCAGGATTTAAACAGAAGGGGTCACGATGAATTCGCTGAATGTCCTTTTCAAGCTCCTTCACTGAATCCTGGGGGTCAAGAGAGGCCTTTAGTATCCTGATTACGAATGCCTTGACATCTCCCCCCTCATTTCCTTCAGGGATCTTCAAAAGCCAAACATTGCTTCTCCGTGAATAATTTTCCAGCGATTCCACCCTCTCCCGCATAGCGTCTCCCTCTCGCCGCAGGTTTTGGATTTTAGATTCGGCTATCTCCAGATTCGATTTTAGTAGACCCACTGCCCCTTCCAACACCTCCGTTCTCTCACAAAGGCCATCCACCTTCCTCTCTTTGATCTCGCATGAGGATCTTATCTCGTTCTTGTTAGCCTTAGAAACTGAGAAATCGTTTCTTATCTCCTCCCTCATTGAGGTTATGGATGCCACAAGAGCTTCCAGTGTATTCCTGACTCTGTTCCCACCCATACCCTCATCCTCTACGCCCCCTTCTTCTGCGTTGCCAGCCCCCTCCAACACTACTGGTGCATTATCTCGGGAGCCAGAGTCCCCTACTGCTTCGGGGATACAAGATATATCCGCCATCCCGGGCAATGTGGGTATGGGTGTGGGTATGGGTGTAGCTGGTGATGATAGTGTTGATGCTCGGGAGTCTACGGCTGGCAGCAGGTCCAATACCTGTGGTAACACCTTAAAAAAGGAACGCAGGGAGGGAGTGACCCTTGTCGTACTATTCATGCCCCTAGCTTATGCCCCCTTGCCCCCCTCCTTGCTACTGTTCTTCTGGTTATTCCTGTCACCTCGCCCTGTTCGTACCTCCTCAGCCGGCCCTACAGCGCCTGCACCACCTACTGCTTTGCCCGGACTTTCTCCTTCACTGAGTGCATTCTGGGACTTGCTGTTTTTTCCCAGACGTCTGACTTTTCCCATTGTTTCCTTTGACCTTGGGCTCTGGGGGCCTGCTTAGGGGTTTGTTTATTGCTGAAATTGTTAGAATTGCTAGAAGCAGGACCGAGATCAGAGTTCCCCACCGCCCCTTTAGCCTTACTTCTAGGGTCCAGACCCAGCGCCGCTCTTCCTGGGTCTCCGGAGGGCTCCGTCGTTTCTGTGAAAATCCCCGATGTGCTCAAGTAAGGTAATTTTTGCGAGCCAGCGGCAGCCCCTCTGCTACCGCCCAATCTGCTCGTTAGGAGCCTCCGGGCCGCCTCTCTACGGCTGCGCCTAAGCTCCACGACTGCCTGACTCCAATGTGGCAGAGAGACGGGAGGGAGGAAACGTTTCCCCGCAGGCAGACACATCAACGCTAAGGATCGGGAATCCCATACGGTGTGGAAGCGTAGAAGCGCAATAAAACAGGCTTTCTTTACACCAGAGATGGGGTCATGCCTTCGCTGAGAACATTACTCCCGATGCGGGTCAAAAAGAAGAAAAACACGCCGCCCGATATCAGCAGCACAGCGGTGCATTGCAGAGCTGTCTGGACGCGCGCACCACTCTAGCCAGTGGCTGCCATGTTTCCCCCGATCACTTCAGCAAATGTCTGAGTATTCTTAGAAAGTTGTTATATGAAAGTAGTAGGATTGAAGTGTATTATAAAAAATATAAAGGAAAAAGGAAAAAAAGATGGAAAAAAATCCATTCAAGAATAACGTGAGTTTCCCAGTCCAGAAGTTCTTCAGTGGCTTTAGATGCATAACGTTCCAAGAGCCTACTGTTGCCATCATCTGAGAAAAGCTAAGCGATCCAATTCATATCCTCGAAGGGACAGTAATGTTCCTCAAATGTTGGAGCGGCAATTTGAATTGGCAGGCAATCTGCGATGTTGTGAAAGGTCGCACGTTGCAGGAGATCTTTCGTGGCTGCGCAGAAATCCCATTTCGATGCGATTCCTTTTTGCATTGCAGTCAACATTCTCCACTGCCAGAACAATCACGTTCATGGTTTTCAAGATAATGCATTACCTGCTGGATATCAGGAGGGATTATTGTTGGCTAGGGATACATCCATTCGCCAGTCAAATGGGCAAGTCTTGCAATCAAATGACGGTTGTACGCATTTTGCATAAGTGTCTATAAATATTATGTTGTAACTTCGTCCGATAATAGATAGAGGCAGGTAGCCAAAAAGATTTTCAGTTTTTTACAGTATTGATGTAGTTTGGCGTAGAGGCGTATTCTGTTGGACATAGTTGTTACAAGAGAGAGCGTAGCCATTTCTAGAAGTAGAATTAGTAGTAGGATGGCCACAAAGAGAGCGAGAATCATGGGCACTGTTCCTGTTATTCCAGAGATGATCGAATGAATGTAGTCTGGTATTAAAAGAAGAACAGTTTGAAAGCATGTTCGAAGGTTGTAGGAGACCGTGTTAAAAAAGTGTGCCAGACCTTGAGTGTGACATGTGTTGTAAATTGTGTAACAATTCACAAAGTGTAATTGGTGGATCGTATTTAAAAGGGAGTGTATTATACTTGAAGTTAGTGGTATCTGCAGTCGATACATTTCTTTTGATGGACTGAGGGAGACTACTATTCTGAACAAAAGTGCTTTTAGTTTGGTTTGTTTCATTAAATCTGTTTTCAAACTAAGAATTGAAGGCCAAGTTGAAGTTTGGGAGTTGGTTTGTGTGGGTGGGAAGAATGGACATTGCCACAGAAAGTTACTGTGTTTGAAACAGTAAGGACATGCGGTGTGCCAGCTCACATTCCGTAGGAGTGCATGTTATTGAGAAGCAGATAACTGCAGTTAGAAAGCTGTGTGAATGTTAGTCGGATTGTGGGTGTAGGCTTGCTTTTAAGAAAGGATGCAAGTTTGGGGGCTGTAAGCTTAGAAGCGCTGTGTAGTTGGACATTCTTGGATAGTAATGAATGACTGTCATTGTGGTCGCACCTTTCACCTGTGAGAAAAACTTCTGTATGCTCTTTAAGACAGCGATATGTAAATGTGAGAAACCACTGCTCTTAAATAAACGTGCTACTTTATATAATCACATACAACATGAAAAACCACATGTTTTCCCTCTAGCAGACACAACAATACTACATACTATGGGAAACCTGGCTTGCCATGTACACAAACTAAACATGGCATGGCATCTCTGCGGGGATAAATGGAAGCAAATTATGTGCGAAGGTGGTAATTAATTATCAATTATAAAAGTATATAATGTAAAGTCTTGAGGGGATGTGCCAGACACAGTTGAGTATGTAGAGCACAGACATGTACATGTCAACATACACTGATGGTCTATTGAGTGAAGTGAACACTGGACGCAACCAGTTATGTTATGTTAAAAGCACTTATAAAGCGCACGTTCACCAAGCGGTTTCATGGTGCTAGAATGGTAGCGTGTACATGCCTCTTCCCCCCCTAAATATTTAGGGTAGTGGGCTGGCTCAGGGTACGCAAGGCTAGCGCAGGGGTTTGAAGAAGAGGCACGTTTCTCTGGGTGTGGTTCTCTTCAGGATTGGCGAACGTGTCTGCCGTGAGCGAAGGTGGCTGCATGAATGATGCTTTCAGCGTGCTGGTATCTAGAAATTTAAATGGCCTCTGCGATGCATATATGCTCTACAGTTCACCTTTTGACACCGCTGTATGTGAAAGAGGGCCCACCACGTGCCGGTGGAAGCTCCTGGGCCGAGGTCTCCTAGTTCGGAAGGCTCCTGAGATTAATGCTGGGTACCGCAACACAGACACACAGCGTCCAGCCTGAGGCCCAGCACTGTGGCGTGCTCTGCATACTACTAACACAGTTGTCCGACAGGTACCAACAGTGGAATGGTGTTTTTGATGCTATAGTGGACGATGTTAGAACTGTATCTGAGAGTGGAGATGAAGGTACTCCCTTCGACTAGGTGTAGGAAACTCTAGGTCCCAATGGTGGAACGGTGTGTTGATCACACAATGGATGATGTCTGATATTACCTGTAGCTTGTTTTTCACAGAACTCCGTCTGTTGAGGTGCATCAGACTCTGTACTTCAGTAGTTAAGTGCTGCACATGGTTATTGGGCTTAGTTGACTGATATCGCTGGAATATACCGTGGTACAGCAGGTCCAAACAGCGAAACAGGGTCTTAATTTTATGATTGAAGATGTCAGAAGTTAAAGTTTGTGAGTCTTTCTGTATACCCTCTCCGATGAGGTGCGAGCAACTCAAGGTCCCAACAGTGGAACGGTGTCTAGATCCCACAATGGACAATGTTAGAACTGTATCTGAGAGTGGAGATGGAGGTACCCCCTTCAACCAGCTGCAACCAACTCTAGGTCCCAACAGTGGAGCGGTGTCTAGATCCCACAGTGGATGATGTTAGAACTGTATCTGAGAGTGGAGATGGAGGTACTGCCTTCAACCAGCTACATCCAACTCTAGGTCCCAACAGTGGAACGGTGTCTTGATCCCACAATAGATGATGTTAGGACTGCATCTGAGAGTGTAGATGAGCAGCTACAACCAACTCTAGGTCCCAAAAGTCGAACGGTGTCTTGATCCCACAATGGACGATGTCCGAACTGCTTTTCTCAGACGTTCGTGTGTTGAGGTGCATCACACTCTGTGCTTCCATAGCTAACTGCTACACATGATTATTAGGCTTGGTTGACAGTAGTCGGTGGAGTATACTATGGTACAGCAGGTACAAACAGGTGCAAACAGTGAAATTGGGTCTTGATTGTATGATTGAGGGAGTCAGAAATTAAAGTCTGTGATGATTTCTGTGTACCCTCTGTGATCAGGTGCAACCAACTCCGTGCTTTTGAATTGAACGGTATGTAGCTGTGAGGTGTTAATGACGACTGCATCTGTTCTAGAATGCGGTTCTCAGGGTTCACATTTTAGATTGAGTGGTGATTGTTTGATTACAGAATCCAGTAGTTAAGTAATTAGAACATCTATTGAAACATACACAATATTGTTTTATTAGAACATTGGAATGTTGGGAGCTGCATTGAAACAATGGAGTAGCTCCGTTCTTATAATGTCTTGTATAAGCCTGGAGCTGCAACATTGCAAAGTTTTTTTGTTCACAGCTCTGGCTGGTAAAAAAATGCTTAAAGCAGCCTGAAGGGATTCCAATCCCCTTGTGCTCTCTTAAGGCTTTGCCTTATTTGTTAGAACATTCTATCCTCTAGTGGCAGAATGTTCAAATAGCCTTATAGCCCTTTGTAGCTGGGCTATAGTGGCTATTAAAGTCCCTCTTCCTTGTTAAAGGCCCTCGCCTTCAGCTTGGCCCTTTAATGCTGGAGAGGGCCTTTAATAGACGGTATAGCCTGCTACGGCAGGCTATAAGGCTATAGTATACTTGCTTGAAGAAGTTTTTTTTAAATGAGTTATAGGTTTAGTAAATTGAACAAATTCATCTAGCAAGTCGAAAGGAACAGTGAATAGTGTAGACTGTGGACAGATGAAATCCCAATTCGAATTGTTTTAGTTTATTTATTGTAGAGTTTTATGTAATTTATGTTGTTGTTTTTTGTAAAGAGGGAGTGAGAAAAAGTAATGATGGTTGTGTGTGTGAGTACTGCCTTCAATTAACAATGCAGGCAGTAGTGTTCACAATTCAGATTCAGTTGCTATTGTAGATAATGCAGTCCTGTAAGAGAAGAGATTGCTGTTTTTTGCTCTGTCTGCAACACTTATACACATCATTGCAGGCTTCGCACACGTATTGTGTGCTTTGTGTAGTGCAAACTGTAGAGCTCAAGTCAATGTCACATGGCGGTGGGCCCTTGCTGAACGCGCTCTCTGGACTGTACTGCAGCATTCAGTATTCACATTTGCAATTGAGTCGGTATTGTAGATAATGCAGTCCTGTAGGAAAAACACTGCTCCAGTGTGCTCTGTCGGCACCACTTATACGCTTCATTGCAGGCTTTGCACACGTTTTTTTTGCTTTGCGTATTGCAAACTGTGGAGCTCAAGTCAATGCCATCGGGCTGTGGGCCCTTGCTGACTGCTCTCTGTGGCCTACCCAGCAGACAGCAGTGTTCACAATTGAGATCGAGTCGTTATTGTAGATGAGGTAGTCCTGTAGGAAAAGGCTTTGCTCCAGTGCATACTGTCTGCACCACTCATATGCATCATTGCAGGCTTTGCACACGTTTTTTTTGTTTCACGTATTGGAAACTGTTGAGCTCAAGACAATGCCATGTGGCTGTGGGGCCTTGCTGACTGCTCTGTCTGGCCTACACTGCAGACAGCAGTGTACATCATTGAGATCGAGTTGTTATTGTGGATGAGGTAGTCCTGTAGGAAAAGAAATTGCTGCAGTGCGTACTGTCTGCACCAATCATACGCATCATTGCAGGCTCTGCACACATTTTTTTTGCTTTGCCTATTGCAAACTGTAGAGCTCAAGTTAATGCCACGTGGCTGTGGGCCCTTGCTGAATGCTCTCTCTGGCCGATACTGCAGACTTAAGTGTTCACATTTGATATTGAATCGGTATTGTAGATAATTCTGTCCTGTAGGAAAAGACATTGCTCCAGTGAGCTCTGTGTGCACCACTCATACACATCATTGCAGGCTCTGCACACATTGTTTTGCTTTGCGTACTGCAAATTGCAGGCTACACCCCCCCATTTTTGTTGCTTTGCTTACGACACATTGGGCAGCTCAAGTCACCTTATGTAGGTGTTGGTCGTTGGTGACCGCTCTCTGAGGTCAACACTGCAGACAGCAGTCTTCACAATTCAGATTGAGTTGCTATTGCAGATGAAGCAGTGTTGATGGCAACAGATATTGCTCCTAGTATGGCCAATCTACAGAAGCAATATTCCTGGCTGTGCACATGCTGAATTCTTTTGATGCTGCTATGTGAGTGCACTAGAACTGATGGAGCTTTTATGATATAATCTTTTTGTGTATTATTTCAGATCTATTAATTGTCTGCCAGTATGCCACAAGTTGTGGTTCTTTTACTATTTTGAATTATTTCTGTATTATTTCACATCTACAGTCCCTACCTTACCGCAGCACAAATTATTTATTCTTTTAAAATGTATTCTCTGTGTGTGATGCAATGATTATCGTTGCAGTTTATGCTAGCAGCAACCATTCTCTGATGGCTGGTTTACACTCACCCCACACACATCCAGCACAGACGTCACTGGATATGTGACCCTGGTAATAAAAAGGAGTTGAGCGCACGTGCCTGTACCCATTTCCTCTATCTATCTGTGTCCGTGTGTTCATTATTTATGTATGATACTGTCTTTAAGCCATACTATATTACGTTGAGCTGTAGACCTGGCTATCACAGGTGGAAGGCTACTTTACAGAACATGAATATTGATGAAAATTATGGTTGCATGTTGCATGTTGTGTGTAGTGTAAGATATGTGTATATTGCAAAAAGTTTAGAACAAAGCTCTTTAAGCAGAAGAGGTGTATTTCATGAAATGCAGTACGATATTGACTACAATGGGTGGCGTTTTCGAACTGTTACAATGGAAAATATTATGAACTAATGAATGTTTTTTTATGGTCACATGGCAATCGCGCAGCCCGTGCACAATGAGATTGCACCAGATGTGATTTTGAGAACATATATTTACTACAATATAAGTTTATTACAGTTAGAAATATGTAACTGTTTAACATATTTTTAATTATCGCTTGCTCTCATATACACCTTAAAGTTATTTAGATATAGTTTTGAGACAAAAGAAAATGAAGGAATGGCGTATGCGGCGAAATATCGTACGTCTATGATGTAACACAGGGGGTGGCGTGCATCAGTCGAATTTGGAACGCGCAGCTGGTGCAACCCCATACGTACATGAAATAACGTGCTGCTTGGTAGTGCGTACCGGTCGCATCCCGCAGTAGCAGCTGGCACGACCTCATACGTACATGTTATTATGCGGGAATTGGTGTTACAAACCGTCGGATACCAAAAGCGCATCATTTAAATGTGGTGGATAGGATTTGCATGGTGATCGAGGTTGGTAGACCCCAGTACGGGACTGTCGTTTTCTCAACAACAACAAAAAGTTTGATATGCATATTTTTGTAGGAAGATATAAAACATTACATCATTTTTAAAGTTAAAAAAAAGGTTAATAGAGTTGCAAAATATTAAAAAACAATTAGAAAAAATATAGGTTTTAGAAATATTAAAATATGAAATTAACATTTAAAAAACCTTTTGAAATTCACTGAAAAAAACCATAGGTTTCACAGACGTTACATTTAGGAATTAGCATTTAAAAAAGCTTAGAAATTCACTGGAAAAACTTAGGTTTCAGGGACGTTATAGTTAGTTGGACATTTGACTCATATAAAACCAGAGAAATTCGTTCTAGTTAGTTGAGCTAACTATAACTCGCGTGCCCGCAATGCACTGCTGATGATGTCACATATTACATCACTCATGACATGGTCAGTGACTTCACTGATGACATCTCAAATGACATCACCCCAGAGCATTTTTCTTGTGATTCTCTTGTGCTGAAGTTCTCCATTGATGAAATAGATCTTACTTTGACTCAATCACCTGCTTTGAAAGCTGTTGGCCTGGATGGTGTGCCACTGGACATTTTATCACTAATAAACCACTGTGGACCCTGCTCCTGACCTAAGCTTTTAATGCTATAGCCAAAGTTGGACCCTTACCATCCTGGAGGCAATCTCTGATAATCCCAATTTAAAAGAAGGGGGACAGCTCAAATGCTGCAAACTTCCTCCCAATCTCCCTATTAGATAGTACTGCAAAATTAATGGTTGGACTGTTACTCAACAGTCTGGAGGGAAGGGTGATTGAGAATAATGCTCTTGCGGAGACACCATATGGCTTCAAGAAGGGGAGGAGGACAATAGACCAGTGTCTCAATTTAGTCCTTTGTTATGGCCAAATACACCATTACAAAGAAAGGCCAGGTTCACATGGCCTTTATGAACCTATTGGTGGCGTTGACTGTGTGTCCCACAGTACACTTTGGACCTTTATGGAAACAATGGCCATGGATTCTCCCATAATTTCATTCATAAGCGAACATTATACAGAAGCAGGTGCAGTAATCTGTTATGGAAAACAAGGGGAATGTTCAAAACACTTTAAGGTCAAAAAGGGTGCTAGACATGGCTGTTTTCTAGCTCCATTTATGTTCTCATTGTATACTAATAAGTTAAATGAGGTGTTGAGGTGTTAAGTGAAAAATGTAAGGATCTTCCGGTTGCAGGTTCATTACCTGTGCCCATTATTTTTATGCAGATGGCGTGGTTTTACTGCCCAGAACCCCAATGGCCTTACAACACTCTATAGGGATATTTTCAGCGTATACAGCGGATTTAGGCCTATATGTTAATAAATGAAAGACCTTTGTGCTGGCCATGGACAGAAACCAGAAAAAAACAATGAAGCTCCAAATAGATGGCAGAAAGCTGGAAAGAGTTGAACATTTCATGTATTTGGGGATCCTCTTTGATTTTAAATTAAATTGGTCTGAGATGGTGAGAAATAGAGTAAATAATGTGTCCAAAAGCATAGCTGCACTATGGTAATAAACTGATTCAAGAAATGTTGCAAATTTAGTCAGCGAAAGCAATATCCATAGCTACTTATGGTGCTGCATTCTGCGGCACAGCACAAGTTGAACCTCTTCGAGTTTTCAAAGACAAATTTGTAAAAAGGTTACTGTCCACTTCTGGCTCGTGCTCTAATTAATGGCCCACAAGAATTAGGCCTTCCTTATACCACCGATGCCATGAAAATGGCCACCATACGACTGTTGCTCTCGATATGGAAAAGGAATTCTGTCAAATAAAATCAGCTTGTGATAAAAGATATCCTAAACCTTGATTAAGTTTTCTCTAACCCCTGGCTGACTTATGTGAGACAGTCTCCTAGTGATTTAGGCCTGGCAGCAGATTCTTTTTAAATTGTATTCCTTTAATGCTTGGCTATCTGGCTCAAGCGTTCTCGGCATATCAGTTATCTTTATGTGCCTGTGATGATCTCTTTAACCAGTTTATCTCACACATTTTATTTTTTGTTCACTCTATAAAGTAGATAGAAAAAAATGTATCACCCCAATGCTGTGAAAATTCAGATTGTGTTTCTATACACATGCTCTCTCGGTAATACAACAATGGGAAAAGCCATACATATGTTTTATGACTGCATCATTTTTACAGAAAGCCGGCTACCATAAGGGGAACACTTTTGAGTGACTGTTAATTTATAGCTTCTTGGGACTTGGGTACTTCAAACTCATCTACACTGGTGCGCTTTGATTTATACTCAAGCTACTAGGCTATCACAATTGTTAAACAATTTAATTGATTGTTTTTACTTATTAGCTATTGTCTTTTAATAATGTTACTGGTGTAAATTATGGATATTTTTCAATTCTTATATATTTTTACATAGACTGATCGGTTGTGTTGGATATATAGTAGAAATATAAATTGTATGTACTTGTTATGCCCTTTTCTATGGCAAATTAAGTTGATTGATTGATTGATTGATTGACTGGCTCCTCATCCTCATCCCCTTCCATAATTGTAAGGCTTTCAGAAACTTTCCTTTTCACTTGTCTTTTTTGCCATGTCTCAGACTCAGCTGGGGTCAAATCCATGTCCAGGTGATCAGAAGGGGGGTTTGGAGAAGATGGTGGAGTACCCTTCCTTTTTCTCACTGGAGATCTGGAAACCAATGTTCATCAACAAGTACATCTGACTCAGCAGGAAACTCAACATTCTGTTCTGCTCTTACTACAGGAAGATCTATTAATGTTATCTTTGGCTCATGTTGTCTACTTTGATCAGTTTCCTGTGTCCATTGGGTACTAGTTTGTAGCTGAAAAAAATCCAATTCAGACTCACTGCTTGTCGATTGCAGTGGCTGCATCACTGAGAGTCATGGCCTTGGGCTCAGGTTAAGTTAGTGCCAATTATGGGGGAGTGCTGCTCCCAGCTTCCTGCCTGGGGAAGGGTGTGGCAGGCACACTACTCTTGAAAAAGATTTAGGCGGCAGCCTATTGGTGGAAATTTGCTTCTTCTTCTCCATCTCACTGGCCACTTTATTAGCAGTACCTTTCTTTAGGGCTATCTTGAAGCTGTCAGTTGGTTGTAGCAATTAGCTGCATGAGCAGAAGAAACTAGAGTACTCATTAACGTGTTTTGGTCATGTCACTTTGTACAGGTATTCTGTCTGGCAGTACTGTATGTGCTATCTCGTGCACCTAAAAGAAAACAAGCAAGAAAAACATTTGTTGAAACTTGGAATTTTTTCAGTTTTAATTATTCATAGTACAGACAATATAATTTAGTGTGGTTACTTATTATCCTAAATAATTAACAACAATAGTGTATCCATTACAAAGTCAAACAATACCATCATAACATTTCATTATTAGTCAGGATAACATACAGATCTAACGGAGAAGTGTGGCTCACTGGTTAGAGAAGGCAGACCCTGAAGCAAGATGGGGTCAAGATGGACAAGGGTCTGAGGTTGAGGTCTCAGATCCTTGGTGTGACGGGAACATGTTTTGGCCTCCTCAAGATGCTCCGGAAGTTTCTGCCTCTTCTTTCAGAGGAACATAGGAAACTGACAGTGCAAGCTCTGATTGGCTCAAGATTGGATTATTCTAACGTCCTCTACTTGGGCCTGCCAGAGTATCTATTGCAGGGGCTTCAACTTGTGCAGAATGCGCCCGCGAGGGCCATTTATGGCCTAAATAGGCGAGCGAGCGCTGCTGGCCTATTGCAGTCGCTCCATTGGCTGCCTATCCGAAAACGGATTGCCTTCAAGGCGTTAACTTTGGCCTATAAAGCCCTTCATGCTGTGGGAGCTAAGTATCTCCAAAGGAGACTTGCCTTTTACCACCCGGCGCGCTCTCTCAGATCAGAATCTCTGTTTCTGGCGGTGGTGCAGCGAGTAAAAAGAGCCCGTATTGGAGGCCGCTCCTTTGGATTGCTGGCGCCACAGTTGTGGAACACACTGCCGCTGTCACTGCGCGGAGCTACTAATTTACTTGCTTTTAGGAAGGGCCTTAAAACCTGGCTTTTTTCCCTCTAGGCCATTATCTTTCTGTTCTGCTTTTTAATCTGTTGTTATATCATTGTGTTGTGTTATTCTGCTATAGGTCTCAATATAAAAAAAAGCGCCGGGACCTCCTTTTTGAGTAGCCGTGCGCTATACAAAAAAAAAAAAAAAAAAAGCAGAGGTCAGACCCGGGACCAGGGTTCAATTCCCGACGCGGCAGGGTCTTGAGCTCAAATGTCCACGGACTCGATAATTCTCGCTTCGGTGCCTGACCTAATCATGGGTTCACACTCTGCAACTCTGGGCATTAAGCTTGCTTAATCTCCACAACGGCCCCCCCACGGCGGGATGCTTGGCTTTCACCTTGGGGATGCCCTGTAGGGGCTATCTCACAGGGAAAAACCAGGACGGGTTCCCAAGGCAAGCACGGAGATACCCCTTCGGGGGTCGATTCTGGCGCTATATAACAATATAATGATAATAATAATAATAACGGTTTGCTTTATCTGCATCTAAGGGAGACACCTGTAGTTGTTAGGGATGTCCAGGGGGAAATTGAATAATCCTTAAAGAATTATTGCTCGTGTACGCCTATGGCAGACATGGGGGTCCAAGGGAAATAGAATAATTCTTAAGAAATTAATGCTGGTGTATACCTAAGGCAGGCAAGTGGATCCAGGGAGAAATGGAAGAAAAATTAATGCTAGAGGGAGCATCTCAAACATCTGTGCTGGGTTTGCATCACATAGGTGACACTTATCAGCACAAAATGTTTTTTTCCTGATTCATGTACACTGGAAAGCCCCCAAAAGTAATGACGCTGCTTTTCATTACTTTGAGTGAAGGGGGTGTTAGATGAGTGGTGCATGGACTTTCTCATACAAACATCCATGCTTTTTGATGCTAAACCCTATTTTCTAATATTAGTAGACTGGGTTTAGCGCCAAACATTAATGCAATTGAAATGCAGGCATTAAAAGGGAAAAAAAATTCTACTGTCTTTTACAAATTTGCATGTGTGCTGCACTGTACAGCACACATAGAAAGCAGTAAAAGGGTTTTCACTTGTCTAGCAATAGTATTTTGTCCAGGAACGGTACCCTTCCTGTACAAAACCTAAGGTAGACTCAGGGATGCACCCAGCATCGGCGTTAGGGAGGGTGAGGAGGGAGCCATATCTCTGTGAATATTGTCATCTCCTGCTCCCTCCATGTCATGCAATGCAGCCCAGCATTGTTGGCTACTGCACTGCATTCAGTGACACCTTTTAGAATCTGGACCTTAGTGTGTGCACTTATGGCAAACAGGGGTCCAGGTAAAAATGGAATAATACAGAAAAAATTAATGCTAGTGTGCAGCAGTGTGCACATTGCAGGCTGGGGGTCCATCAGTCCAGGGGAAAATGAGTAATGACAATCCTTAAAAAAATAATGGTGGTGCATGGCAGTCACCTATGGCAGGCAGGAGGTGGATGGAGGGAAAATGTACAACATTTTTCTAAATGATCAAAGACAAATTAATTTGCTGGTGTACTAGGGGACTATAATCCATTGGGAGGCAAGGAGGTTCAGGGGAAAATTGTAAAATAATGCATACAATAAATAATACATAACACTGTCCATGTATACATATACTACAATGATCCTCAAGCATAGTAAACTTATATCAGGGAAAAGTTTTAAAAAAAAGAACAAAACAAATTTGTATAGCCCTTTCCTATCAATCTCCCTAGAAAGTAGAGTTTGTAAACTGAAAAAAAAGGATTTACAGAGTGGTAGGCTGTACAAAATGGCTGCCAGCACCGTGGTCAACTAACAACAGCAACCAGGGAGCCACAGCAACAACAAAGAACACTTGCAGGCCTATGTCAAAAGCACACTGTTTGGCCACACAAAATGGCCACCTGCCTCATGGTCAAAGAACAACAGCAAGCAAGGAGACATGGACACAACAAATAACAAATACAGACGGTCAGACAGTAGGATCTGCTTCTTATTGTTACCCCCACATTTTGCTTGATGTGATGCTGGTTTGGACTCGTCTGACTGGGATCCAGGTAATCAGGACCCCAGCCTATATGCTTTCTCCCTATACTGTTATGTTATGTACTTCGGTACACTCCAGAGTGGATACTGGGGTACCCTTGTAAGTCTCTGGTATATGGTACCCATGTACCCAGGGCATAGGTACCCAGAGGTCTCCCCTGGGCAGCAGCATGTATTATGCCACCCATGAGAGACCATGGAAAATGTATCTACATGCCTGCCATTGCAGCCTGTGTAAGTTGGTGCATACATCACTTACTAAAGATATATGTTTACTATATCAAAGGGTCACTGCACTTAAAACACACATGTCAGCCCTATAGCAGGCCTTTGCAATCCTGAGGGCTGTGTGCTTGGTTCTAAGTGAGAGGGAGCCCCTGCAAGAGCAGGATACCCCTGCAGACTTTGGAGTCCATTTTCCCGGGTTGTCAGTGAAACAGCTGTATACTAATATAGAGGGGCATTACATAAATGTGTGATGACCATCTTGAAAATCACTGCAACAAACCCTATCGTGTTTGGTGTCAAACATGTTGGAATCATAACCCCACACCGGTAACTGGTGTGGGAGGTATGATTCCACCCACTGGGAGCGCCCCCTGTGGGGCTCTGGGTGTTCCCGGTACCAGCATTCTAGTCAAAATGGTTGATGCAGACCAGAGACACATTTCTGCCCTCCTGCTGCTGTGCCAAGCTTGAGCAGAGGAAGGTAGGACAATAGGCATCCTGTCAGAGGGATGGTGAGACCACCTCCCAGACAGGATTTAATGTATTAGGGCTGGGTGGGTGCGCTTGCTAGTGCCTGAAAGACGGCATGAGGGGCACATTTAGTGTCCCTGTGAATAGTCCGGTTGACACCAGCCCTGGGAGTCATTGGCTCCCGCTCTGGCACAAAACTGGACAAAGGACATGGGAGTAACCACCCCCTGTCCAGACTCTCCCTTGAGAGGGTCCCCTAAATCTTCCCAACCCTTTTTCTAGGGTACTTAAGGGCTTACCTGGTTGTAGGACTTTAGATTCGTCCTCGACAACATTTAGAACTGAAAACACTGGACTTCGACCGTCTGGTACTCTGGACTAGGGGTGGGTGGCAAATTCCGATCCACTCACGGAATTTGCGGAATTTTGGCATTTCCGCATTCTGCACGGAATGCTGAAATGTCGAATGATCCGCTTTCCGCGGCGGAATGGAATTCGGGGACCGCATCTTCTTGCCAATGCAGGGAAGGATTAATTCTGGCACGATGCTCCTGTCACAAAACTAAACCTTAACAGGAAGCACTTACAGACCTAAATAAAGAAGGTGCCCAAGTTTAAGCTCAAATTCAGTAACGCATTAATCAGCCCCAAAAATTCTGCTCTGATTGAATAGCTGCAGAAAGTCTAATGTATGTGGACAAAATGCAGGAGTGGGCCATGGTGGTTTGCTGCTGCCGGGAAAACCACTGCTAGAATAAATCTGGTCGTACAATCAGGTCAGCTGTGGGTGTAATTAATGTGAGCGGTGTTACTTCGAACCGTCCCTGACTGTGCTAACAAGAGAAGGCCCGACCACTTTCACTTCATTGAATTTCACTTCAACTCATTACCGAATGGAATCAAACAAGGCGTGGAGCCTGGGTACCTTTAATGACTTTATTAGGTTATTCAGTCATCTACATTGCCTCTTTTTGTGACTGAATAGTGGTGCCTGCCCGCGTGCTGTCAGAGCGAGCCGTGCTAGGTCCAGTTAGCCTGCCCCTGTCAGCAATTAGTCCCCCACGTGCTGTACACATGTAAGCCGCCTTCATTTGGACAGCCAATCGCGTGAAGAGCTTGTGCTGAAATGAATGGAAGAAACCTCTGAGGGGGATACATGCCACAAAGCTGTGAGGCAGTGAATAAAGAGTTACCAACGAGAACAATTGAATACATCAATGGATAAAATCAGTAGCCACCATTATGCTGCAGGTATGTCGTTTCGAAACTCCCTGGCGCAGTCTTCGCAACCTTTACATTATTTTTTTTCTTCTAACTAAATACACATTTTTTCATGCGCATGAGAGTCACGTCACATGTCCCCTGACAGGTGCTCTACGTGTTTTTTTACTGTTTCTCCTCAGCAGAGCACTAGTTTCGATTTAGCGACAGGGTTATACTCAGTGTGTGAGTCTGTTTATCATGGGTCACTTTCAACCCCACGACTAGGCCATGAAGAGACTAATGGTTGGTGGCAGTTCCTTACTAATGCTGGGGTATGGGCATTTTTAACAAAATCTCTGAGACAATACTTTAGGGTTTCCATTAATAAAATATGCGCAGTCTGTCATGGCTGCCCCCATAGTCCCACTTGTCATTATAAACAAGAGGCATTTGAACTCGCATAGAAGCCCCGTTTGGACCCACCCACACACACTACTGGTATGCAGTGTATTCTTGCCTGTTTACCCACTATGATGGACAGCTCACTTGAGGGACCCTAGCGCCTTTTCGGCGCGGTGGCAAAGCTACAGAGGAGAGGTGTGGTGCAGCGGCCAGGGCAGCTGTCTTCGGAGCACAGGGTTCATGGTTCGATCCCCAGCTCCGGCGGCAGCTCAGCTCAGCACCATGTGACTGGGCAATAGCTCACTTAATTTCCACGACGGCCCCCAGCGCCTTGAGACCCGTATGAGTGAGTAGTTTGAGCTTTACAAATACGGATTTACATTACAGACACACATGGTCACTGGAGACAACTCTTCTCTCTGGCCCTTTACGCAGCTGTAGTGTAGAAAAAGCACTATACATTTACCCAACAAGGTAGCACTTACTGATTAGCCAGTAGAAAGTACTCCAGTTGAGTAGAGGTATTGCACAAAACGATAGCATCTTTGTGGATCAATATGCAGGGCAGGATTCATTCTGGCACGATGCTCCTGTCACAAAAACGAAACCTCAACAGGAAGCACTTACAGATATAAATAAATCAGGTGCCCGAGTTGAAGCTCAAATTCAGTAATTCATTATTCAGCCCAAAATCTGTGCGAGCACGCGAAATTCCGCTTGCTTGCGGAGATTTCTTACCGTTTTGCTGAAATTTGCGTAGGGCAAATACGCAAATTCCACCTACCCCTACTCTGGACTTCACTGGACTTCGTTTGGGCCTGACTTTGTCTCCCTTTCAGTCTGCTGCATCGTCTGTGCCTGTGCGAGCACCATACATGATCCGTGCAGGACCTGTGGAGCATCCAAGACACCTGATAATCTCCCTTGGAGTGAAGGAGTCACTCCCCTGAATTTACAGGCACTGGTCTGCTGATCCCAAGCTCCTACCGACTGCGAAGGGTTAATCAACACAAGAGGTGGGTTTCTACATCCTTCGAGGCCTGAGCTGCCCTCCCACTGAGTTTGAGGCCAGTATTCCCCATGGGGGCTGCAATACCTGAAACTCTGTGCACCACATACTTTTGAAAGTGCATATGCTTGTGGCAATTCTGTGATAAGTGCATTGGGCTCCAAGTAGGCCCAACCTCTGTCAACTTTTCCCACTAAGATCTTCAACTATTTCACACTCTGTGCTCCGTGGCCTGTTGTTTTTTCAAGCTGCTTGAGGTCCTCTCGCGACTCATGTGCCTCCAGCCTGGGGGTCCAATTGAGGGTCATCTTTGTTTTTCTTAGACTCCCCTGATTGCCCTGGGCTGGACCTGACCCCCTGCTTGTGGGGAGTCTCCTTGCTCTTGCTGGCCCAAACCGTACACTTCCTTGACTTCCTGCGAGGGTCACTTTTGCCAAGCATTGTTGGTGCTCCTGCCATACTCAAACCCCTCGGGCCTCGACATCCTTTGTGGGACAGCTCGTATGTGGCTCCTGGTCATCCTCAACATTGCCTGGTCCCCGTAGCTGCAGAGTCAAGATCACTGTAAACTATCCTGTAGCACCTAACATCGATGGACATTCATCTGCCGAGCCCCTGGCCACTCTCAAGTGACCCAGACTCTGTTCCCTCTTCTTTCAGGCAATCCTCGACAGGAATCCACATTTGGCAGCAGCACTTTCTCAAAGTCCTCCATTGGGATCCAACACCACTTCACACCTATGCACCCGCCTTCCCTGGGATAGGTAACTTGGGTACTTCAGTATCCACAGGTGGTGTGGCTCTCCAACCTTCTGCCTACCAAGGGGTTTCCTTGAGGTCCACTGGGAAGTGTTCCTAATCTTTGAAATTCCAGCCGCGACTTTCAATTGACTTGTACCGAGCATGCGTTGTATTCACACACTGCACACACACTTTGTGGGGTCCCTATCTACTCACCTTGGGTGGTTCCTTGGGGTCCCAGCAATTCTACGCCCTCTCAACATCGTCCTGACTCGAGTTGTGGTTATTATACCACTTTATTAGTATATGGTTTGGTTCCCCCCCGGGCTCACTGTTTATTAGTGCTATTTACTATAATCTCTTTGCTAAGGTATTGGGTTCTTTGTGTCTATCTCTATGGAGGAGATACTGTAACATACTAGACAGTGGTATATAATAAATACATATTTTCATAACTACTGTGTGGTTCTCTTTTAATTTAATCTATACTATAAGATTGCGTTCTGGCCAAACAAGCTGCTTTACACTCCTTAAAGACTAAGCCTGAAGGCTGCTCTCCACAGCTGGCCTTAGAGAGTTTTTTGTGGTTGTCTAAGACCTTTAAATCACCATAGGGGTTATCAGGAATTTTACAGGGTGCCCGCTTACATTAATGGAAGCTTATACCAGGCCAGCTTCTCACACAGGCCTATCGCAAAAGCACACTGGCTGGCGACACAAAATGGCCACTGGCCACATGATTAAATGAGAACAGCAAGCAAGTAGGCATGGGCATAATAAATAACACATGTAAGTCTATGGCAAAATGGCCACATGGCCAAATAACAAGATCAAACAAGGGGGCATGACCCAACAAAGACAATATGGAGTTCTATATTAAAGCACACTGGTTGGCTACACAAAATGTCTGCTGGCAATATGATGAAACTACAACAGCAAGCAAGAAGGCATGGCCACAAGAAGGAACCCATGCAGGCCTATGGCAAAAGCACACTAGTTGGCTACACAATATAGCAACCACCCACATGGTCAAACAACAACAGCAAGCAAGGAGGCATGGCCCCAACAAAGAACGTACACAGGCCTATGGCAATAGAACACTCACTGGCTACACAAAATGGTTGCTGGCCACAGGGTCAAACAACAAGCAAAGAGCCATGGACAACAAAGAACACATGCAGACCTATGTACACTGACTACACAAAATGCCCCCTGGCCACATGGGATGGAGAACAAATAAAAATAGTGACCTATGTCAAAGACACACATACACTGGCCAGGCAAAGAAGGCATGGTAACACTGAAGAAACACCACTTTTATTTCAGCAATGCAAACAAGCATTGGCATAGCCAATATGTCTCGCATTTGGGACCTTATAAGTGTTTAGGCATGCAACAGTTGGTGTTGTTGCACCAAGGATATTCTGCTGCATAACTAAATACTTATAGGGTCCGTAAAGCGAAACCTATTGGCAATGCCTATGCTTGTTTGTTTTTGTTGCTGTTTTATTTAAGTTGCCAGATCTACAATTGCTGGACATGGTTTTTGTTAACAGTTCTTTGCATCAAATGAACTTGTTTTGATTGGTCTGAATGTTGTTTCCATTCTGGTTGTAGGAAGCAGTCATTACCGGAGGTGTGGGGGCTGCCTAGCTGTGCGCATGCGCTGAACTTTGCAAAGGAGAAAAAGCTTGCTGCAGGCGCAATTTGCAAGTGTGGATTGAGTGAGCCCAAAGCAGCATGACTCACTCACACAGGAGTCTATGCACTGCACCTGCATACTCAGAATGGTTTAGGGAAACTTGCCCCACTCCCTCCCAGGTATCAAACACATATTTACCAAGAAACTCTGAGAAGAGCCTGCCTGCTGCACTGACAGCTGGTGGTGTGTGTGCCTGGTGGAAGCGTGCACTGATGGCTGGTGGTGTGTGTGCCTGGTGGAAGCGTGCACTGACAGTTGGTGGTGTGTGTGCCTGGTAGAAGCGTGCACTGACGGCTGGTGGTGTGTGTGCCTGGTGCAAGGGTGCACTGACGGCTGGTAGTATGTGTGCCTGGTGAAAGAGTGCACTGACGGCTGGTGGTGTGCCTGCCCAGTGAAAGCGTGCACTGATGGCTTGTGGTGTGTTTGCCTGGTGGAAGCGTGCACTGACTGCTGGTGGTGTGTGTGCCTGTGTGCCTGGTGTAAGCGTGCACTGATGGCTGGTGGTGTGTGTGTCTGGGGAAAGTGTGCACTGATGGGTGGTGGTGTGTGTGCCTTGTGAAAGCATGCACCGAAGGCTGGTGTTGTGTGTGTGCCTGGTGAAAGCGTGCACTGACGGCTGGTGGTGTGTGCCTGGTGGAAGCATGTACTGACAGCTGGTAGTGTGTGACAGCTGGTAGTGTGTGTGCCTGGTGAAAGTGTGCACTGACGGCTGGTGGTGTGTGTGCCTGTTGGTAGCGTGCACTGATGGCTGGTGGTGTGTGTGCCCGGTGAAAGCATGCACTGATGGCTGGTGGTGTGTTTGCCTGGTGGAAGCCTGCACTGACAGCTGGTGGTGTGTGCCTGATGGAAGCGTGCACTGATGACTGATGGCGTGTGTGCCTGGTGGAAGCGTGCACTGCTGGCTGGTGGTGTGTGTGGCTGGTGGAAGCGCGCACTAATGGCTGGTGGTGTGTGATGTGCCCAGTGAAAGCGTGCACTGATGGCTGGTGGCGTGTGTGCCTGGTGGAAGCGTGCAATGACGGCTGGTGGTTTGTGTGCCCAGTGAAAGCGTGCACTGATGGCTGGTGGTGTGTGTGCCTGGTGGAAGCGTGAACTGATGGCTGGTGGTGTGTGTGCCTGGTGGAAGCGTGCACTGACGGCTGGTGGTGCGAGTAGAATGTGCTGCCTCTCGAGTTGAGAATCTGCTCCAGATGCAACAGTGGCTGGTTGTGTACACCTGTGTCACAAAGTGGTGCCAGAATGCACCGGGGTGACCGGAAGCCGCGCTAGTGGCTGGTATATCTCTTCATGCCCGCCATCAAGCAGCAAAACAAGGCTTGCACATGTCAATGGACAATTACCAATTTTACCACACACTAGATTGCAGTACTTAGCGATAACTCTGCATCACACGTGTAGCGTGAAATTCTTGAATTCTGCCAACTCCACAAGCAGAAATATATTTCTGCCCAGGTCTAGTCGAAATCACACTTTCGTTTAGTTTGCAGTAACAAATGCCCAAAATCGGGTGCTGTGGCTGAAAAGCAAAACAAAATATTCCTGCAGTGCCAGGAGTTTTCTCCCCATGCATCAAGGACATTTTTACTTTTCTATTTTCAGTACTGACATGGTTACATGCTGCTAGTTCCAAGTGAAGAGTTTCCAGCGACAGAGCCTGCTATTGGAAACCTAGTGTTCCCTTATCTCTAAGTGAGGCAAGAAAACCCAAGTTTAGTGGGGCAGAAGGATTGGCAACTTGTGATTGTGCTTCTAGTCCACCAAATGTTATGTAAGACCCTACTTATAGCCCATGACATTGCAATATGCAATTAATTATCTAAGCAGCTTGCTACCTGAATGAATGAATGAGACAGACTCACCTTTAGGTATCAAACTGTGGGAAACATACTTGTTGTTCCCCGCTAAATGTGCTAGCCAAAAATCGTTTTTAAACATTTAGAAAAGGTTTTGCAGAATAGAATAGGCATTAAGATCTTAATGGTCCTACAGGACTTTAATCACTGGAATCTTTGTGCTAGGTCTGGAGTAAACAGCCTTGTAGCACTCTGATTGCCCTGCCCCTATGCATGAAAGTGCCTATCACTACCATCCAAGTGCAGGGTATCAAAGTGCGTTGCATCACACTCACATTGTGTTGAGAGACAATGTATCTTACAAATGTGTAAATAAATATAGAGGAAATATTACATAATACAATGAGGGTTACAAGGTGTAGGAGTCACATATCATTCATATTGGCAGGCATTATATGTTCGGAGTGCTTGGTCTGAAGAAACAAAGATTCATGTTTTAACATATAATGCAGTGATTGAGGTCGCCTTTGTAAATAAGACTTTATTACTACACAGAGAAGTCCTTTTGTATCTACCCTACAATAATGAAAGATTGAAGCAAATGCAATAAGGTTCTAAACTTGAGCAATGTAGTTTTCATGCAGTCCCTTAATGCCATGGTAGAAATATTGGAACATATAAACTACAGGCAGCAAAAGGATCTCTGTGACAAATATATTACCCACTGAGCTATCCACATAACATGCAAATTTGAGATCTGCATGTTATATGTTGTGCGTTGCAGCAGGCACATTAACCCTCTGTCTTACTTTATAAAGAGTCAAAACTGTGGCTAGACAGAAAACAGAGATCAACTCTGCATGTACATTAATCACCATTGTTTACTTGGCATTACTCCTGCACCCTTACAATTGAAGGGCACCCAAAGGTCTCAGCAGCAGCTGTCTTTAACTAACTAAGATATTTTAAAATAAAACGCGGTTAGTATCCAATGTGGCAGCGTCAAACGTAAACCCCAAAGCCAGCACTGGCAGCACTAATAGAAGCCCTACCTTAATTGGCTAAAGTGTCTACAGGAAAATGGATAGTAGAACCAAAGTAGTTCCCCTTGCTCTTGGAGCTGGATAACTTCAGCGTGCTTTTTTGTCATTTGGCAGCATTGTCTTTACTCCTAAGTGCGAATGGAGACTGGTGTTTCATTCCAACTGCAATTGTACTAAAGCAGAAAAGATCAGTACTGCCTTTCTAGAGTCTTTTGAAAGAGGTGGGGGCATAAGAGCAAATAATTAATTATTACACGCAAGCATTTGTAAAAATTGGTGTATTTTGGTGAGATTTTTAGCACTCTTTCTGTGATCAATAGACCTAAAAAATATTGTTCTTATGGGCATTAATAAAGGGAACTCATAAAATATTTCATAGAATTTCTGGTTTGACATTGCACAGTGATTTTGCCCATGTTTAAGCACCTGTGACTGCGCATAAATGAATGCGTACATTTCGCATCAAGTGTTTATGCAATAGCTCAACTCACTAGAAGCTGAGGGCGCTATTTTACAAAGGTCGAAAGTGTACTCTCTTCAAAATTGCAAAAACAGAATTTTTTTACTAGGTGGAAGTTTTGACACTAAAACATTACAATATAGCACTGCACTGAGTAGCACTTCTTTAAAGCGATACTGTTTAAACCTGAACTTAAAACCATCCCTGCCCCTTCCCTGTTGACAATGATATTAGTGAACTTAGAGGCAAGACATTAGTCATGTGAAAAGTACAGCAACATGATAGTCAAGTCAACCAGACATCATAGGTGTTTCTGAAGCTGGCATTTTGAACCCACATATTTGAAGCTGCTTTCCAAAGTGACATTGAAGAAAAATTAACATCAGTAAAGTAAACCGTTCGCCTAAGATCACAAAATTTGGTTACATGGGGAAGCCACAAAAATTTAGTTTTTATGATTTTACTATACAAATCAGCCATTAAATGGATATCTATTGGTCTCTCATTGTTACCTTAATTGTCAACAAATTGTTTTCTCTTCGGTGCACGATGAGGGAAAAGTGAGGGCGGAGGTGGCAGGCAGAAGACATATGAAAGCTTGGTTGATAATTTATGGGTTTCCAGAAGGCCAGGCTTCATGCTACAGGCTTCAAAGGAGATAAAAAGCGCAAGAGAGGCAGAGAGATAATTCTCTGCGCGTAACTGGGCTTAGGCTGTTAAAAATAAATAAATAACCCATTCCCTTTCCCAACTCGTCACAGGGATGGGTGGGATCAGTTATTTTTGATGACACTGATCAGTTCTGAGTTTGCGTGGGTGCTCCCAGCTGGGGCATACCACGCTTGGGCGGTCATCAGTTTTTTTTTAACGGTTTTACAGCTTGTGGGTGTCTAGACTTTAAAATCGTCTGGCTTATTTGGGATGTTTTGAGGCTCAACCTCGGACCTTAGCCCCCGCTGCCATGATATCGGGGGGATGTTCGGCCCCCAACGAGGTCTCTTACTCCTTGGGCTGCCTCAATGCACACCGGTGCAAGCTTAGCTCACCTTCTGGTGCATCCCTAGGACTGCTTGTGTGCTGCAGCACAGCCGACGCTCACATGGGTTGGCTGTGCCCACCCTCAATGGTCCTGTGTGTTGGCTCTGCGGTCGTAAGCGCAAGAGGCACCCTGATTCTGAGTGGCCCATTCCACAATACCTGGTGCCTCCCCATGAGCTGAATGGGTGGTGCCTGGCTCTTCCTGGCCATTCACCTGTAGCAATTCCTACCCACTGTCAACTAAGCTAATTGGTAACCAGTTACCTACAGGGCGCTCAGCATATTTCAAGGAAAGTATAATGATTGAAATAGCTCACGGTACTGCAAAGGAAGAAGGGTTTGTTTACCATGCAAGCCCACCTAAATCCACAAAAGTAGACAGTAAATATTCAAGAGTGTTCTCCCTGAGCACTCAAAATTATATATTTATAATGTCCTCAAAAAATTATATATATCTTCTAAGAGAAATATTCATCCACTTGGCACAGTCCAAAGGATCAGTTCATATTCCACTTCTGTATAAATCCAGTTCGCATGTTCTTTGTATTCCAAAGTATATTTATTGTTCCAAATTCACATCCAAAGAAAAGCGGCTGGATCGACAGGCCGTCTCTAGAAGGACCCACAAAAAAGACAGGTTATGCACTGCTCCACACTCAGTAGACTAGTTTTCCTCCACTGGGGATGAAGGCCTTGAGTGGCCCCTCGTATTCAGGATGTGAAGGAAGGCACCGCATCTGTTCCCAAATGTGTATTGAGTTACTCTGAGAACTTACACTCCTCCTGAGCACCCAGGTGAACTGCGACTGATTCACCCTGAGGCAGGCTACTCTGGCCCCGACACCGTCATCCAAAATTTCACAGTTCTTGCATGCCAGCCCCACCCAACTCCATTAACTGGAAGGTAACGGCATCCATCGCTTCGCTGGAGCCCTTTACTGCAATAGGCCCCTCACAGATGCAGGCTACCAGGTGGATGGTGTGGATCAAGCGCCCAAAGACCTACTTTATTGTGGTGGGAACAGCAGATGAGAGGAAATGCTCTCTCCTTTTCCACCTGATCTCTAAAACCATAGTGGAATCTTCTGGACTTCACATGTACAAAACACTCAAGGATGCCACCACTGCCTATTTTGAACCATTCACTAATTCAGGCAAGCAAAGTTTCCATATACAACATGCACAATATAAACCTGATGAATCTGTGGATGTTTTCTTTGCCAGGCTGTGGGAACTGTTTGGCACATGTACACTGCCCGAAAAGGATGATGAAGTCCGGGTGCAATTCATGCAAGGTAAATTCAGTAAAGTTATGAGAGAAGGTCCTAAAAGAGGCCAACTTGCCGAAGCGGTTTTGCAACAACCTGTTAAGGCGGAGCCTGTTACTGCTGTCAGAAAGGAGTCTTGCATGCCCAAGCCACCGGACCGACCCTGCAGGTGTATGGTGGGCCATTACCCTATCAGGGTGACTGCTCAGCACAAGGTAAAGAAGTGTGGTGCCTGTGGCAAGCTACATCACTTCAGGCAGTTGACTTCAAAGCTGTCTTGAGCCACACCATTGACACTCACTCCGAGTAGTGACATGGATGAAGATGAGAAAGAAACCATTCATGTGGTGCAAATGATAGAGCATCATGGGTTTGCAGTCCATACCTCCACCAAATGGGAGATCAAAATCCAACGCCATGCAATAACTGATCTGATTGACACAAGAGCTTCTACAAATCTTATTGCCGCAGAACTCTATCACAGACTGCCCACATCACCCAAACTCTGCTCTACAAAAGTCAGGGTCTAAGCATTTGGCAATTTAACACTTCTAAGTCTCGCAGGAGCTTTCCACACCACCATCAATCACCATGACACCATCATGAGAGCCAAAGTTTATGTGTACATTCATCGAACAGCCCTAGAACTTGGCCTACTATGTATTACACTCAGAGTACATGCAAGCAAAACTGATAGACTATTGTGAGAGTTTGCCCGTCTGTTCGAAGGCATTGGATGCCTAAAGGGCCCTGCTGTCAAGCTTCATATTGATAAATTAATCTAACCCATGGCATATTGCCAACACCGGGTGGCAATCCACCTCTGTCCCAAGATAGAACAAGAGCTGCAACACCTGGGAGATAATGGCATAATTGAAGCGTCACCAGCCCCACTCCATTGGTCTCCCCAATTGCAGTTGCCAAGAAGCCAGTGCAGCCATGAACTGTACGTATTTGTGTAGACTTGGGAGTCCCAAATGTAGCCATCGAGCAAGAATGCCACCTTATGCCCATGACAGACAAAATCCTTTGAGAACTGGCAGGGTCACAGTAGCTTTCCAAAATGAACCTGAGGTGAGGATGTCAAGATATTCTTCTTCACCCAGACTCATGGCTCATTATGATCTTCTCTACCCTTGTTGGCCTCCAGTGGTACACCAGACTGAACTTCGGCATGTCTAGTGCCACTGAGGTTTTTCAGAACATCATAAGGAATGTGTTAGCCGGCCTACCTGGCATGAGTAATGATGTTTTGGTGCATGCACCGACCATGGACAGCCACCTCACACACCTCTGTGCAATGTTTTAGAGACGCAGAGAAAAAGGCCTGGCACTATATTGGGAAAAATGTGCATTCCTACAATACAACATCACATTTCTTACTACTGATTTTCAGGATAGGGCATAGGGTCAGACCCGGCAAAGGTACAGCACATTCAGGATGCGCTTAACCCCACCTCAGTGTCTGAAGACCAGAGGTTCTTAGGAATTGTGATGTATTGTGGCTGTCTTATGCAAAACCTGTCTGACCTTACTGGGTCCCTGCATGAGCTCACAAGGCATCCAGTCCCTGGGTGTGGAGTGCTGACTTTCAACAATACCAATGATGCTCTGTCTGACAACTCTATGCTAGCGTACTTCAATCTAAAGAAAGAGCCCAATCTGACAGTGAATGTGAGCCCCACAGGGTTGGGAGCTGTGCTGTCACAACTTGAGTGCTGCAGACTATGGGCCCCTGTTGCTTATGCAAGACGGACCCTGACACCTATTGAGAATTGGTACTCACAAATAGAAAGGGATGCCATCACGATCCATTGAGGATGTCGCCATTTCTATGTCTACCTCTATGGAAATCCATTCATTGTCTACACAGACCACAAGCCTTTGATTCCACTTTTTAAAGCGTTGGTGTCCAAGTCACCCCCACGGACCAAAGAATAAATCCTACAACAGCAAGAATTCAACTTCACCATGGTGTATAGTCTAGGCACCTAAAACCCAGCCTATATTCTGTCATTGCATGTCATGCCATCTAATCAGACACAGACTAATACGTTTGTGTTTTGGTTGAGAGGTCAAAACCATTGGCTATGTTCCTGGCAGACGTAGTGGCTGCCACAGGGGAAGATGACTGCTCTAGCTGGCAATCATCACAGTACAAACCAGTGACTGGAGGGCACTGCATGACCACTCTGTCAGAAAAACCGAGGAAGCCAGATCGACGTTAAAAGCCCTGTGCCAAGTGAGACAAGAGCTCACAGAAGACTGTCTGATATGGGATCTCTGGTTGGTTCTACCCCGCAGGACGTTAGCATCGTCTTGCATCTTTATATTTTGGGTAAAAAAAGGAAACTGACTGCAGTCCAGGAATGGTCAGTTGACTGCTGGAGCAATTAGAGTTTGTTTTCATTTATTACGGGGCCCGCTGGGCCCGCCATGACAGACCCCACTTCACCCAGTGATGACTTGGGAAAGGGCAGTATCTTTGTAACAGTATTAAAAACAAGCAGCCCCTGAAAGTTCAGGGCTCATACTGTAGCCATCCAGGGCTGCTTGTAGATATGATGCTATATAGTATCATTAGTGTGCACTCTCTGAGGACCCACAAACATTGTATAACACCATGTTAGCCCTTATTCCATAATCACCTGTATAAGTGCCTGCAGCAGGTAAACTATTCTATGTAGCACATGTGAACTAGTGCAAGTGACACAAGAATCCTGCCTGATACCTTTTTCTCAGCATCATCATCCATCAGCCAGCAGAAGGAGTCAAGGAGAAAGATGACTGAATGCACTGGTGCAAGGCATCCATATTTTGTTTTTGAATGCTAAGTATCGCCACTGGCGTTGCTTGGCATTCTAAAAGAAATGTCTGTGGATGCTGGTAACTGATGTGTGCAAGTGCCCTTTGTGTTCATAAAAATAGGGTGGATGGCCCTAGAAAAGAAACCTCCTCTGGCTTGGAGGTTTTGCCTCTGTTTAATATCCTGAAAAATTGTATGTATTTATTTCTGTTGAGATATTATCTTTTCTTTGGGCTTCTTTGAAAGTTCGGCTACAGCAAGTCCATCCATCAGCACTAATTTTGAAATACCATTGTCAGTCATTTAATTCTTTAAACATCTAACTATTTTCCTTCAGACATGTTATTTCCTAAACATCCTAGCACCTTTTTCACGTTTAAGACTGGATATTGCCAAACACCCTTAAAGAGAGAACATTGTAGAATAGAAAGCTTTTGGATTACCTGCATGTGAATGACTCAAGTTTAAGTGTGCACTGGCCTTTACCTTCTCCCCAGTATATAATTTTATAAGTAGTTGGCAGAGGTAGGTACCACTGTCCGAATAGGAACCCTTGCTTCTAGTCCGGGTAAGGAGGAAACCCTCTGAGATAACACATGCTCACCCCCTTGGTAGCTTGGCACCAGCAGTCAAGGCTTATCAAAAGGCAATGTGTAAATTATTTGTACCAGAACTCACAGTAACACAGTGAAAACACCACAAACTGACTCCACAACAGTTTAGAAAAATAAAGGTATTTAATCTAAACACACAAGACCAAAAAAACAAAAATCCAACATACACAGTTCAAGAATATGGTTGCAAAAGAGTTCTTAATGTTAGCGTTAAAATAATCCACAGTTGCGTGAGAAGTTTACAGTAGCGTCACGTTTAGCCAACAGTACCTTTAAATGCGACAAAGTTCCAAAACAGAAGCTGTTGCGGTGGAAAACAAGCGATGCATTACTCCTGAGACCCTGGGGAGGCATTAGCAACAATTCCACTGGATGTAGCGGCGGGTAGCAACGAATCGGAACTGTATGGGGAGGAAGGCGATGACTTGTATGGATTCCGGTGCGGAGGTTCCATTGGAAAATGCTCGAAAAGAATCGATGCGATGATTCTCGGGTCTCTGCAGAGGTTTTCGCAGCGACGTGATGCGGTGATCTTACCCAGCGATGACAGGCCCTGCAACGATGTTCGCAGCGGCAGAAATCTTCCCGCTAACGAAAGGTGCAACGTCTTCAGGCAGCAGCGATAGGAGCTGCGATGATCGTGGTCTTCGTAGCGGCGGGAATTTTTTCGCTCGGCTGGGTTTGCGACAAAACTTGCAGAAAGTTCTTTAAAAGCTTGGTTTCCAGCTTCCCAACACAGGTACAACTTCCAGAGGCACCCCACATGGGCCACGCACTCCAGGAAGGACGGAACTCCCTCAATAGAGTTCAGGAAAGCTGGGGGTGAAGTTCTTTTGTTCCTGGAACTTCATAACAGTGAGCCAGCTCACAACAGGTCCTTGGAAATTCCTTCAAGCAAGGGGATACAGCACAAAGCAAAGTCCTTCCCCTCTCCTTGGCAGCAAAGCAACAGCAGGTCAGTCCAGCAGAGCAACAGCAGGACAGTCTTCATTTTTCAGTTTTAGCTTTCTCCTTTGCAGAGGTTCCTTCTTGATTCCAGGGTGATCTAATTTTCTGTTGTCAGGGATCCTGTACTTATATCCCTAAACGTCTTTGTTCTCTTTGTGCAAGTGGGCCCTGAGCCCGGTCTGAACCAGTTCTGGGTGTTCCTTGAGCACTTTGTATTCCTGGCTTCTCCTTTCCTTTCAGAGTGAAGGGCAGGGTCGTCAGTCACCCAGCAGGAGGTGGAGCCAGCATTGTGGAAGGCAGGCACAGCCCTATTCAGGGCCAGGTGCTATCTCCTCCTACCACTCAAGTTGCAAATGCAGTTATTCAGCCTAGGGCTGACCCAGCCAGCCAGCCAGTCTACAGGTTAACCAGGTAGGTTACTTCGCTCTTGCGCTCCATCACCTCATATGGCCCAGTCCACTTGTCTTGGAGCGCACAAGGCTCCTCTGGCGCCATCACCCATACTTTCTGCCCAGATTGAAATTCAACCAGAGTGGTATTCTGGTGGTAACATCTTTTCATTTCTTACGGGCTAGCTTCAAGGTTCTCCTGAGCGAGCTTCCTGAGGTGTTGTGTCTGGTTGCGGATGGCCAGCACATAGCTGAACACATCCTGGGGGGTTTTCCCATTGGATTTCTCCCACCCCTCCTTCACCAGTGTGAGAGGTCCTCTAACAGGTTGGCCATACAGGAGTTCAAAGGGACTGAACCCTAAGGACTTCTGAGGCACCTCCCCATAGGCAAACAACAGGCATTGTCAAAAAGACGTCCCACTTCCGTCTCATGGACTCCACTAGGCCCATAACCATACCTTTCAGGGTGCGGTTGATCCTTTTAACCAACCCATTTCCTTGAGGGTGGTAAGGAGTGGTAAACTTATAAGTTACCCCACACTCCTCCCACAGAGACTTCATGTACCTAGAGATGAAGTTGGTACCCCGTCGTAGACCACCTCTCTGGGGAACCCCACACGGGAAAAGATCCCCATCAGTGCACGGCCCACCATGGGTGCTGTGATTGTCCTGAGAGGGACTGCTTCCGGGCACCGGGTGGCATGGTCCACCGAGACCAGGATGAACCTGTTGCCTAAGGCTGTCTTGGGGTCCAGGGGCCCCACAAGGTCGATGCCCACCCGCTCAAAAGGGGTGCTCACCACAGGATAGGGTTGGAGGGGTGCCTTGCACTTTATTCCAGTCTTGCCACTGGCCTGACATGTTTGGCAAGCTCTACAAAAGGTACCGATGTGCTTCTTCATCTGGGGCCAGTAGAAGTGGGGGACAAGCCTGTAGTAGGTCTTGTCTTGCCCCAGATGTCCTGTGATAGGCACGTCATGAGCCAAACCCATTAGGAAGTTCCTGAAGCGCGCAGGTACCACCAGCACACGGGCTGCACCGGGCTCAGCAAACTTAGGCTCACTATACAACAACTCATCTTCCCAGTAGATGAAGTTATCTATGTACGCTCCACCTGCTGCCTGGTCTGCAGACTGTTGCCGCATACCAACGAGAGAAGGGCACTCTTTCTGCTCCTTGCAGAATTCCTCCCTGGAGGGCCCACCTTCTTGCTGCCAATCGGTCTGCTCAGGTAGGTCGCCCAGTTCGGCCACCTGTTCCCCTGTAGGTTCCAGGGCATCCCCCTCAGGTTCTGCTCCTTCCTGGACCGGGGGGACGGCTGGGGTTGGTTTCCCGTGCCCTCTGCCCTTTCCACTCCTGGCAGGTCTCTGGGCCACTGTTTCAGGCTCCAGTTCTGCTGAATCACCCCTACTGCTGCCATAGCACGCATGGTCACACAGATCCATGCAGGCAAACCCAACATCTCCAAATGAGTTCTGTGTTCTACATCCTCCATGGAGAACTATCCAGGTCATTACCTAGCAGACAGTCTACAGGCAAGGCATCACTGACAACAACTTCCAAGAGACCAGAGACCCTTCCCCATTCAAAGGGAACACGCAACACTTTGCAGAGGTGCACTGAGCTATCAGCTGCAACTACCGGCCGGAGTACATTGGGGATACATTGCTCTTCAGACACCCACTGACACCTCACGGATGTCACGCTGGCTCCTGTGTTTCTCAGAGCCTCTATCTCCCTCCCATTGATGGTCACCTTCTACCCGTATTTCTTAGTGTTAGGGGGCAGTAAGGTTTCCTGGACCATCTCTTGGTCTCCTAAAGAGACAAGGGTCATCACTGCTAGCTCCCCTTCCCCACTAGAAATCAAATCCCCTCCAAAAGCTACATTGGCTAACCCTAGGGCTGGAGCACCAGCGGGTGCTGGGGGTTTCTTGGGGCACCTGTGGACAACATGTCCCACCTCATTGCAGTGAAAGCAGGTAGGAGGACCTCTGTTTTCCCATCTGCCCCTAGGCAGTCCCCATGGCTGTCTTGGTCTGGGGGTTGGGACTCCTTTCCCTGGGAACTATTTTGGGGCCTTGAGTGAACTCCTTTTAGTTACCCTTGCCCCCCCCACTCTTCTGCTGGGGCCCCTGCCCACCTTTGGCTGTGGTACCCACAATTCCTCTGTGGACCCTGGTACTGGTCCAGCGGTCCGCCTCCTTAGCAAGCTCAATGGGGTCTGTCAGCTTGCTGTCTAAAAGATGGTGGCACAGCTCTGGAACACAAAGACTATTCAAGTGCTCCCAACTAATTACATGCAACAACCCCTTATAATCAGTTACTTTGCTGCCCTTCATCCAACTTTCCAGTGCATGAGAGTACACATTCACACAGTCCATCCAAGTCTCAGACTCTTTCTTCTTAGAATTTCTAAACTGCAGTCTGTACTGCTCTGGAGTAAGTCCATACCTGAGACATAGGGCCTCCTTCATATTGGGGTAGGTCATGGCATCTGCTAACTCTAAGGGTGTAGAGCACTCCTCCCAAAAGCCTCAAAATGTTTCTCCAGGCCCGCCCCCCAATGCTATTCAGGCACATCATTCATTATCAATGCAATTTCCTAAGAAGTAAACCAGGCATAAATATCCTCACTCCTATTTTATTTCTATACCAGATCCTTGGGAATATATACTTTACCCCGCTGCACTGGCTGTGCGCTGCCACCATTTGAACTGGCATCCACTTCCTTGGCTTTAAGATCCAGTTCTCTCATGAGCCAGAAGCAATTGCTTTTCCTCCAAGGTGCGGGCACTTTTGCTCTCTTCCGCCGCCTTTTCTCTCTTCTTTTCCATTTCCAATTGCTTCATTTTTAACTTCAGGACTTCCAAGTCATATTTGCTCACTCTTTGGTTCTCCTCTAACTCTTCTTGAGTGAAACCCCTACTGGAATGGTTGCTGCCAGGCCTTGAGCCTACTCTGCTCACAGGCAGATATGTGATTTGAAAACCATTTCCTGTACTTGCATAATTTTCCTCTTGTGCCTCCCAATGGGCCTTCAAGATTCTCTGCAACTCCTCTTTCCTAGCGTTGTTCTTTATGGGGCACTCAAACTGTTGGCAGAATTGCTTAAGATCTTTTGCTCTGTAGGAATACAAATCCTCAATGACAAATTCCAATTCCAATTCTGCCTCCACACTGGGTGCTTTTCCAATCACAGACATGATGCTTTGAAGAGTTACTCAAAAATAGAACCAACCAAAAAAACAGTAGTATGTGGTGGCGTAGTGGTCTGCACTCACTAGTGATGTACACCAATCACTGTGGGCCTAGTACAAATACAAGTTTAAATCCCATCGCTGACCAACAATGTTAGAACTGGGGGTCTCTAGTTGGCAGAGGTAGGAACCACTGTCCAAATAGGGACCCTTGCTTCTAGTCAGGGTAAGGAGGAAACCCTCTGAGATAACCCCTGCTCACCCCCTTGGTAGCTTGGCACAAGCAGTCAAGGCGTATTAAAAGGCAATGTGTAAAGTATTAGTACCAGAACTCACAGTAACACAGTGAAAACACCACAAACTGACTCCACAACAGTTTAGAAAAATAAAGGTATTTAATCTAAACTACACAAGACCAAAACGACAAAAAACCAACGTACACAGTTCAAGAATATGGTTGCAAAAGAGTTCTTAATGTTAGCATTAAAATAATCCACTGTTGCGTGAAAAGTTTACAGTAGCGTCACGTTTAGCCAACAGTACCTTTAATTTATTATTATTTTGTTAATTTCCTCATTCTGCAATAGAGTGTTTTTGGAGTTATCAGGGACCCACTTCTCTGCTTTCCGAAACTTCTCGGCCCTTGGCCTTGGGGGGTCCCGCCATACGTGCTTTCAGAGTAGGGTCCCCTTACGTCCGTGACACCATCAATACTTTCCACTCGAGATGGGGTAGCTGGCCACCCTGGCCACTCACACCGGCATTTTGCCTGTAAGTATATTGCCATTGCATAATCATTGGAAATGTGTAGGCCATAACGTGTTGGTATTCCCAGTAACCCAATTTTAGTTTACAAACTGGGAGTCTTCCCATATCTCCCAATAATTATGCTTCCTGGTGGGTTTCCGTTTCCTATCCCACTTATTTATTCTATTTAGAGAAGCCACCCATTCTAATTGTGTAGGGGGGACTGGCCTTATCCACTTAATGCACAGTTCCCTTCGCGCAAGCCATATCAACATAAACAAGAGATTTTCTTCCTTTTTTGTTATGGGTTTTTTCTGCCTCTTGTCTTCTGACCCCAAAAATAAAAAGATCAATACTTACTACAATTGGTCTTCTCAGTACCGATTCTAAGATTTTATCACTTCCTGCCAGAAGCCCTTAAGCTGGGGGCACTGCCAAAACATGTACACGTCATCTGCCCTTGGTAAGCCACATTTGGGACAGGTTTTCATATTAGGTCCGCCGAAGTTAGACAATTGCTTTGGTGTCCAGTAGGCTCTGTGGGAGGTAAAGAGGTGATTTCTCCTTAAGGTAGCAGATTTCACAATGGACAGCATTTGTTCATAGATACTTGCCACAGTTTTGAAGGTCCAGCGATGGCAGATCTTTCTCCCAGGTCTTTTCTGGAATCAGGAAGTCCTCCTCCCCAGCTTCTATAAGTGCCCAGTACCATAATGCAATTTCTTTTTTCTAGGGTGAATTTTCTATCAAAGATGTTTCTAAGATTTTATTCCCGCTGCTTTTCTCCTTTAATGTTTTCGCCCAGCTAGTGAGTTGATAGAATTTAAACTTTGAAAGGGATTCGTTTGTACTCGCAAACAGAGTGCCCCAATCTGTTATGGTATGGTCAACCATTAACTGGCCCCATACTAGGAATCCTGATGTTTTCAATGGATTTGCCAGTTTGTCTTTAAGACACTCCAGGGTCCCTGAAAAGTCCCATATAGGAGCAAACTCACTATAATATGGAATGTTCAAGGTGCTCCTTATCTGGTACCAAAGCTTAGCTGCCGATCTTAAAATCTTCAATTGTATTTTTTTTAAATGCTTTGGGTGGCCAAATTTATACAAGAAGTGTCCAGTATTTCCAGTCATTACTTTGAGATGTTCCGGGTACTGATCATTATTCCTCAAAAGAAACCCTCATATGCTTAAACTGAAAAGCTCTATAATATTCCACTAGATCAGGACTAGCGATTCCTCCTTCAATCAATCAATCATGACACTTGTATAGCGCGCTACTCACCCGGAAGGGTCTCAAGGCGCTGGGGTGGGAAGGGGTACGTTACTGCTCGAAGAGCCAGGTCTTGAGTTGCTCCCTGAAGGAGAGATGGTCCTGGGTTAGCCGGAGGTGGATGGGGAGGGAGTTCCATGTCTTGGCTGCCAGGTAGGAGAAGGATCTTCCACCGGCGGTGGCTCTACGGATGAGTGGAACGCCCGCGAGGGTGAGGCTGGTCGACCGTAGCTGGCGGGTGGGCGTGTAGAAGGTCAGGCGGTTGTTGAGGTACTTGGGCCCAGGTCGTGGAGAGTCTTGTGTGCGTGGGTGAGGAGTCTGAACGTGATCCTCTTGCTGACGGGGAGCCAGTGCAGGTCTCTCAGGTGGTCGGAGATGTGGCTGTGTCGGGGGATGTCCAGGACGAGTCGTGCGGAGGCGTTCTGGATGCGTTGTAGTCTTTTCTGAAGTTTGGCTGTGGTTCCGGCATAGAGGGTATTTCCGTAGTTCAGTCGGCTGGTGACGAGTGCCTGGGTGACCGTCTTCCTGGTTTCGGTGGAGATCCATCGGAAGATCTTTCGGAGCATGCGCAGGGTGTTGAAGCACGATGATGAGACAGCGTTGACTTGTCTGGTCATCGAGAGGGAGGAATCCAGGATGAAGCCCAGGTTACGTGCCTGGTCTGTTGGCTTGGGAGTGGTGTCCAGGGCAGGGGGCCACCAGGAGTCGTCCCAGGCAGGGGGAGATGATCCTAGGATGAGAACTTCTGTCTTGTCTGAGTTCAGTTTCAGGCGGCTGTTCTTCATCCACAAGGCAACGTCTTTCCTCCCTTCTGGCTGGCTCCTGCGGTGGCTGGGTCGTTGGTGAGGGAGAGGATCAGCTATGTGTCGTCGGCGTAGGAGATGATGTTGAGGTTGTGTTTGCGTGCGATGGCTGCGAAGGGGCTCATGTAGACGTTGCAGAGGGTGAGGCTGAGTGATGATTCCTGTGGTAAGCCGCAGATGACTTTGGTGGCCTTGGACATGAACGGGGGAGGCGGACTCTCTGGGTTCTTCAGGCGAGGAACGAGATGATCCACTCCAGTGCCTTCTCTTGGATTCCGATGTTGCTGAGGCGTTGCACTAGGGTGCGGTGGCAGATAGTTCCGAACGCTGCGGAGAGGTCCAGGAGAATGAGGGCCGCTGTTTCCCCGTTGTCGAGCAGGGATCTGATGTCGCCAGTGGCTACGATGAGGGCGGTCTCGGTGCTGTGGTTTGGGTCGGAAGCCGGATTGCGAGTGGTCGAGGGATCCGTTCGTCTCGAGGAAAGCGGCAAGCTGTCTGTTGAGGGTCTTCTACCTTTCTTCTTCGCAATTTTCCCCAAGCTATACGTGTATTTTTGGATGCCCAGATAAAGCTTGCTAGTTCTCCTTGTAATTTCTTTAATATGTCCCTCTTAAATTCTAGCGGGATTGCACTAAGTAAAAATGTAAATTTCGGGAGGATAGGCATTTTAATTAAATTAGATCTACCCAGAAAGGTCAGAGGGAGGCCTCCCCACGCTTTTAGTAGCTTTCTGACTTCCGCTGTTATTCTATCCAGGTTTGTCTTGGTTATCTTGTTTAAGTTTTTCACCAGGTCTATTCCCAAGTATCTGATTTTCTCCCTGGTGTAGGTACTATTTACCTGGGTATGCCAACTCATAGTCTCCATTTTTGATTGATTGGTTTGATAACCTGATACCCTCCCGAAATCTTTTAGTGTATCTTCAATAGTTTTAATAGATCTAGCATAATTGTCCGTAAAATCATCAGATCGTCTGCATACAAAGCTATTTTTTTTCCCATCCATTATATTTAAATGTGGTTATTTCCGGGTGAGCTCTAAGCTTGTGTGCTAGCGGTTCAATATATAAATTAAAAAGCAGAGGAGATAGGGGACATCCCTGTCATGTCCCTCTGTATATAGATATATTCTCTGTTAAATTCCCATTTATTAGGACCTTGGCTGTTGGTGCTCGATACAGTTCTTTAATAGCACCCTGAAAGTTTTCACCCAGATTATATTTTCTAGAGTCACATTCAGGAAAGCCCAATTTATTCTATCAAATGCTTTGGCCGCGTCCAAAGTTATTATAGTTAGGGGAATTTTTTCACTTGTCGCTATATCTATTGACCCGATAAGTTCCTGTGTAACTTCTTACAGTTGCCTGCCCCTTACAAACCCATTATGATCTTCTTTTATTAATTTCCCCACAATTTTACCAAGCCTTTTGACTAGAATTTGTGTGAAGTTCTTATAATCACAATTAAGTAGGCTTAAGTAGATAAGATTCACATTTAGCTGAATTTTTACCGGGTTTTAGCAGGATGCTTATCGTGGAGTCATTCCACAAGTCAGGAAGTTTTCCCTTCTCTAAATAGATTTTATTTAGCAAGTTTGTGAGTGGGAGAGACAGGACCTCACTAAGTTTGATGTAGAATTCATTTGGTAGAGCGTCCAACCCTGCTGCTTTGCCCCTCTTCAGGTCTTTCAGGGCATCCTCTACCTCCTCTTTTGTAGTTAAGGCGTTCAATTCTTCATTTTCCAAACTTGTTAACTCGGGAAGATCCAGATTTTCTAGATACTCGTCTAAATCCTCTTTTAATGGAGCTGTATCTTCCGTATACAGAGAAGAGAAAAAGTCTACGAATTCTTTCATTATTACTGTCTCTTCTGAGCAAAGGTCTGAGCCATCTTGCGGTAGAATATTAAGCATCTTGTTTCTACTGGTGTTTGTCTTTGTTTTCCATGCCAGTAATTTGCTGCATCCCTCCCCATACTCATAGTAAGCTAACTTGCTTGCCTCCCATCTCTCTCTTACCCTGCGCCAACAGTACCTTTAAATGCGACAAAGTTCCAAAACAGAAGCTGTTGCAGTGGAAAACAAGCGATGCTTTACTCCTGAGACCCTGGGGAGGCGTTAGCCACAATTCCGCTGGATGTATCGGCGTGTAGCGACGAATCAGATCTGTATGGGGAGGAAGGCAATTCCAGTGTGGAGGTTCTGTAGGAAAATGCTCGCAAAGGCACGATGCAATGATTCTCGGGGCTCTGTGACGATTCTCGCAGCGACGTGATGCAGTGATCTCACCCTGCGATGACAGGCTCTGCGACAATGTTCGTAGCGGCCGAAATCTTCCCGCTAACGAAGGGTGCAACATCTTCAGGCAGCAGCGACGGGTGCTGCGACAATCTCGGTCTTCGTAGCGGAGGGAATTTTCTCTCTCAGCCGGGTTTGCGACAAAACTTGCAGAAAATTCTTTAAAAGCTTGGTTTCCAGCTTCCCAACACAGGTACAACTTCCAGAGACACCCCACATGGGCCACACACTCCAAGAAGGACAGAACTCTCTCAATAGAGTTCAGGAAAGCTGGGGGTAAAGTCCTTTTGTTCCTGAAACTTCATAACAGGGAGCCAGCTCACAACAGGCCCTTGGAGATTCCTTCAAGCAAGGGGACAAAGCACACAGCAAAGTCCTTCCTCTCTTCTCGGCAGCAAAGCAACAGCAGGTCATTCCAGCAGAGCAACAGCAGGACAGTCTTCCTTCTTCAGTTTCAGCTTTCTCCTTGCCAGAGGTTCCTTCTTGATTCCAGGATGATCTAATTTTCGGTTGTCAGGGGTCCTGTACTTATACCCTTAAAAGTCTTTGTTCTCTTTGTGCAAGTGGGCCCTGATCCTGGTCTTAACCAGTTCTAGGTGTTATTTGAGCACTTTGTTTTCCTGGCTTCTTCTTTCCTTTCAGAGTGAGGGGCAGGGTCGTCAGTCGCCCAGCAGGAGATTGAGCCAGTGTTTTGGAAGGCAGGCACAGCCCTATTCAGGCCCGGGTGCTATCTCCTCCCACCACTCAAGTTGCAAAGGCAGTCATTCAGCCTAGGGCTGACCCAGCCTGCCTCCTGGGGACTCCCCAGCCCCATTCACTCTCAAACCAGACAGTCAATTCACAAACAGGCCAAGGCACACAGTAAGATCAGACAAGAGAACAGCTACTTTCTAAAAGTACTATTCTCAAACACAGGATTTAAAAACAACCTTTCCTAAAAGATGTGTTATTAAATTCTGAGGTTCAGGGATACCAGACTTTTATGTCCTATCTTGTTCCTATGGGAAGATATGCTGGTAGCCACTGTATCCTGCATCCCCCATGATAGCCTTTGGAGCAAGATAGCCTTACAGCAGTGAAAAACGAAAATGGCTGTAATTCACTACTAGAGCATGTCACCTGCACAAGTACATGCCCTACCTTTCACATACACTGCACCCTGCCGAAGGGGGTACCTTGAGCCTTCCATAGGGGTGACCAATGTGCACAGAAAGGGAAGGGATAAGCCTGGTCAGTGGGGACACTGACCAGGAAGACATGGCAGTTCACAGACTGCACACAGGCACTGCGGTGGAAGGCCCGAGACACCATTTTAGGGCTACTCATGTGGGTGGCACAATCAGTGCTGCAGGCCCTCTAGTAGCATTTGACACCACCAGCCCTGGCACACTCAGTGCACTTTACTAGGGACTTCTGGGTGATACAAATATGCCAAGCAGGTATATCCAATTACAATAACAATTTGCACAGGGAGCACTTACACTCTGACACTGATCAGCAGTGGCAGTGTCCAAAGCATCTACCCAGCAAAACCAAAATCCAGCACAGCATCAAAAATACAGGAGGTATAGGCAAAAAGATAGGGGGAAACCACGCCAAGAATGCCAGGTCTAACAGATACCATGCATAGCAGATCGCAATTATGATTTTAAAATATTACAGAGTAGCAACAGTAATGGAATCACACTTGGAGGACGGGTGTACTGCATTTTTATTGGCGTCCATTATAAAATGTTCTTTACTTTCAATAAATTGTCTTCCAACTCCATGTATTTTCCAGCAGATTTAGGTAAAATACAGTTATTGGTTGACTGGAGTATGGCCTATGGTCAAGAAGAAATAACAATCCTAGTCATGGTAGGAGGCAGGTAAACCCTAAATTAAGCTTTTCTCTCCCTCTACTAGCTTGGCACAGAGCATTCAGGCTTAGCTTTAGAGGCTCTGTGGGAAGTATTCGTGAAAGACTTTAAATAGTAAAACAGTGAAAACACCAAACAAAATGATTTCACACCAGATTAGACGTTAATAAATAAAACAAGACCAAAATTACAAAAATCCAATTAGTAGAATTGGAGACATTGAATGTCAAAGTTTCAGTAAAATAGCGCAATGAAAGCAAAAAGCGGTACAGGGATATCTGGTCGTACCAGACAGGGACAAAGTCAATAGTTCAGGCCAACCACAATGGAGTGCTGGCCAGCTACAGGGACCCAATTAGGCCTGCTGAACAAAGTACCTTAAATCCTGGTTGTGGAGCATTACATGGATCCAGGCCGAAGATGCATCACTCAGCAGAGGTAATGTGTTGGTTCCAAGATGCGATGAGGCTGCAATGCGAGGTCCTGATGCATTGATGTTGAGGATCCTGTCAACGGGGCTTGCAAGGCAAAGTCCAGTGTTGAGGAACATCTGCCTTTTCACCGTTCTGTCATTTTGTTGTTTTTGCTATTCTTTTGCTTCAATTTGCTCTTTCTTGGTTGTTTTTTGTTGTTTTCTTTTTTGCCCAGTCTCTATTCAGATTCTGGCCGCCCCCTGTCCCAACCCAACTTTCTTGCTCTGGGTCCATGTGCCGCCCTCCTGGCCTTCCCACCTCAACCGGACTACTTAATGGAGGCTGATGCACGGTTGTGCTGCTAGCACGCGAAAGGTGCACCAAAGGCAAGTCCATATGCGCCCGTCTAGGCCTGCACTGTGCCAGGACCCTTGGTCCCACAGCCAGACACTCCTACTCCGCCAGCGAAATCTAGAACCTCAAGGTCAAGCCACAAGAAAACTGCTACATCTCCTCTTCCCACTCCACCAAATGACCCTTCACATGCCACTACTGCCGCCTCTCCTGCAAGAATCCCCTCTACCACCAACCTGCCTCGGACACCACAGCTCCACTGTGCTCTACTCAACGTCAAGAACCCTGTGGAGGTATGGGACACCATAACCACCCTCGCACCCAACATGATGTTCATTACTGAAACCTGTCTCACCCCTTTTCTGCATCTGACATGGCCCCAGTAATGCCCCCCGGATGCAAGATGATCGACCACGACTCCCCTAACGGACCTGGTAGAGACATCGTCATCATGCACCACCCTGAATGACGACACCACATCAATCATGGAACACCTCAACTTCCAAATCAAACCGAACACCACGACCACCAACAGAGGAACCCTCACCTACAGACCACCAGGGCCCGTGTCAAATTCTGCAACGCAATCCTGGACTTCATTGCTCCATTTCCAATGGACTCCAATCTCTACATATTTCTGGGTGACCTCAACTTCCACCTCAAAGTCCCTATCAACTCCTACACCACCTCGCTTCTGGAAAACATAAGCATCATCTGCCTCATTCAACTGGTCAATGCCCCCACACACAACCACTGACACCTTGACCCCTGGAAGATCACTCCGAATGAAAGAACCACCAAGCATGCATGCTGGTTCACCCCCAAACTTCTGACCTTCAAACACCACCGCAAGAAAGTGGAAAGACTATGGCAGTCCGACATGACCCCCACAAATGGCATCTCCTTCAAGACCGCCCTTCACAGCTACCACCACTGGCTCAAGGAAATCAGGAAAGAAGCCCTCTCCACCTGTTTAGAGGTGACCAACAACAACACCAAGGATCTCTTCCACTGTCTGCAACACTAGTAGACTTCTTGCACCACAAGATTGCTGACATCGACAGCAACATCAACCCTCAACCCACCAACCTTTACCAACTTCGCAACCCAAGGAACTCCCCCTTCACCAAATCACCTAATGGGAGCAACTCTCACTGGAAGACACCATCTCAATCATGAACTCCATCCACTCCGGATCCCCCCTTACACAACTGCCCTCACCACATCTCCAACCTAGGAAGTTAACCATTGGGTGCTCTCTTGCATGACGTCTCAACACCTCCATCACCATGGCTACCGTACTTAAATCCTGGAAGCACACCAAAGGGAAATCCCTCCTGCAAAAACACTCAGACAACACCAACAAACTCAAAAATGAACAACTCATCTCACTCCTTCCCTTCCCCTCCAAAGTCCTGGAGAAGGCCATCAACCTCCAGCTCACAAATTCCTCGAAGAAAACAACCTACTCAACCCCTCGCAGTCAGTATTACAACCAACCATCGCACTGAGACCATCCTGATCGCAGCCACGGATGACATCAGACACCTTATCAACCAGGCCACTTGGCTGCCCTCATCCTCCTCAACTTCTCAGCAGCCTTCAACACGGTCTCCTACCACACCCTGATCACCAGACTCCATCACATAGGCATCAAGGCAAGGATCTTGACTGGATCACCTCCTTCCTCTTTGGATGAACTCAGAGCATCCACCTTCAACCCTTCTCCTCCTCACCCAAAGACATCAAATGTGCCAATCCCCAGGGCTCCTCCATCAGACCCATGCTCTTAACACCTACATGACACCTCTAACCAACATTGCCCACAGACTCAACATTGCCTCCTACGCTGGCAACACCCAGCTCATCCTTATCTCCTCAGAAGACCCAAACACCACAAGACTCAATTTCCAAACCACCTTGACCAACATCTCCACTTGGATGGAAACAAACTGACTGAGACTCAACTCGGACAAGACTTAGGTCACCATCTTCGGAAACAACCCCTCCCCTTGGGACGACATCTGGTGGCACTCCACTCTCGGCCCGTCAGCCACCCCATTGAATCACGCATGCACATCCACCGACCGACCAGAGTGCGCCATAGCTCCACCCTTAGCCCACATCCCATGCATGCATCGCAGCTGATGTGGGGTTACTCCTTCTTCTACCTTGCAGCCAAGATCTGGAACGACCCCCCCCCCCCCTGCACCTGCACACCTCCTCCCTCTCTGAAGAAATTCAGGAAGCAGCTGAAGACTTAACTCTTTGACTACCAACTCTCTCCAACAGAGGATCGCTCACACCATAGCATCTGGAGACCTCTCGGGGTGACAAGCCACACTATACAAGCCCCACTGATTGACAGTTTGAACTTTCTTTCAAACAGTAGTACCCCTCTGTAATGCTGTCACTTCCTGTATGTGGCAGGAAGTGAAATAGAAAACAGAACTGAAAGGAAGGAAGGGTCAGAGGACATATGGGAAGGGCAGGTTCATGAGAAGAAACTCTCGAGTACTCTGCCAGTAACAAAAGTGAGCAAGTAACATGTTCAACAATTCACTGTGGGTCTACTTCAAACAAATATACTAAATATTTCTACTTTTATTTTTAACTAGGGCACCACATGATTAAAATGTTTCCAGTGGCAGAGTTGCTCCCTGTTATGTTTATATTTTCCAAACCGAAGAAACAGGTGGGAAATGTAAGCAGAAACACATTCAGAATCTGGTAATTACAAATGTCAAAGAGCATGGGAAATCTGGGACCCGCATATGAGTCTCCTTCCGTGGCAAAAACTCAAGAAAGGCGGGAAACTGAGATTTTGATGGCGGCCGCAATGGGTGCCATCACATGCTTTCTTCCAATTCTCGAGGGCGCCTTAATTTATTATGCCACCCAAAAAACTGAGCAGCTTAATAAGGATTTTACTGAATACGTATTAAAAGAAAGAACAGAACTGGATTTGGAGATAACAATTGCAATTATTATGGTCAAAAATGAAGCGCAGCATCAACGAGGTACAATTGAAATAAATGTACTTCATGCTGTACATTTAATAAGAGGCTTTATGTTCTCGGTTTTTCTCTAAAAGGTGTACCCCAGGGACGTGTTACGTGTCAGCAGATAAAACAATATGTACTGCAGAAGGCAAAAGTCTCACATTTTGGAACATACTGTACGCACAAGCCTCCGTCAGCATTCATTTATCATCTTAAAATGTGAACAGTGACAGAGTCCTTGCGAACACTAAAGTTACACATGTTATTGCCAACATTCAACTTCGTATTAGTAGGAAGAACATCACAGGCAGAGATGGTTTGCTGGGGACTAAGGAGCTGAAGGATTCACACTGTCCGCTCACTTTACACATTCTGTTGGTTATAACTGCATACAAATGGAATTGAATTTTAAAACCTAGTGGGCATATTACCAAGCAATAACGATAATTATCGCTATTGCTTGGATGGAGACAAAAATTTACTGCAGAGCTGCGGCGATTTTTATCGCAGATAAACCTTGGTATTACCAAGGTTTAACGCAAATGCAATAAAAATCGGCCGCAATGCATGAATATCGCTGAAAAGTCAGCGATATTCATGCATTACCGAGTTAATGCTCTTAGCCATGTTATCCACCTCCCATTGGATAACATGGCTAAGAACTGCTCAGGGCAGGTGTAAGCTTTTGGAGATATTCGCGCTTAGCGCGAATATCTCCAAAATTTGGTAATAGGAGATAGCGATGGTAGCGACTATTTCCAGTCGCTAACATCTTGGCACGCCCACTTTGCATGTCATTAGTGATAAATATCACTGACATGCAAAGCGGGCCCAAGATGGTCGCTATCTCCTACTAGCTGCCGCTAACTGGTGTTAGCGACAGCTAGGTAATAGGGAGATAATTTTATCTCTGGTTTCTTGGCTTTTAAAGCCAAAAAAGCAGAGATAAACCCCCTTGATAATATGCCCCTAGGTGTTTTGTAACAGAGCTGTTGAACATACCTCATATTATGAAAATCGTGTAGACATTCACATTGAAGAGAAGACATGCAAAAGTTCTCGTTGTTTGATAGTTTTTTGCTCACAAACAACATGAAAAATTATTGCACTACCTTAAGATGCTTTCCAGCGGCAGACTGAAACATGTAGAAGAGTCTTTTCTGCAAAACACAAGGAAGAATGCAAGTCGCTTAAGAAAAATAGCTTCATCGGCAATTATTACGCATTGGAAGACAGTGTTTGGACATATGTTATCTCTGTCACTACCTGTAATTATTTGGAGAGGCCCTGCACACATTTCTGTACCATGTTTTTTTTTCCAATTGCCATTTGGACGGGGCTCTAGTATAAAAGTCAGAACAGGGCTGCCTTGTCTAGAGTAGGCATGGGCGGAAAATCCGTTCCGCTCGCGGATTTTGCGGATTTTCGGGAAATCCGCAATCCGCGAGATTTGCGAATTTCCTGCAAAATCCGCAAATCCGCGAGCAGCGGATTTTGCTCGCACTGCTCGCACTGTTCGCGTGAGTTCGCGCCCCGCGAATAAGTGCGAAATTGCAGAAATACGATCTAAGCAAAACTGAAAGTAACTACTTACCAGGTTCAAAAGTTCAGGCACATCATTAGTAGCCATTTCCTGTAGTGCTTCCTGAGGGGCCCCTCCAGAGTTCAGTTGCCAGTTGCAACTATTATGTGACCCTGCTCTGAACCTCAGAATAGTTACACATATGCCACAAAGGTCCTGAATTACAGCTAAGGGAGACAAGCAGGAGCCAGGCTGGAAGTTAAAATCCATTAATCAGCCCCTAATTCATTATTGTCAGTTGGGGCAGGGCAGGTGTTGTAACTAATTTTGCAACAATGAAAGCACTTAGCAAGTGCAAAAGATCACTAATCAGGGCGCACTAAGGAAGCAGGTGCCAGCTAAAAAAATATTCTGTGACACATTAATCAGCCCCAAATTAATTCAGGTCACTTGAGGCAGGGAAGGTGTGCTTTGCTTTGCCGAAAATAATGTACACTGGACAACCAGAGGGTGTGGTGATGAAACAGAGGGTGGCATGGGTGGGCCAGAGGGTGGCATGAGTAGTCAGAGAGTGGCAGTGGTGACAGAGAGTGGCAGTGATGAAGAAGAGTGTCCCAAACAGGTTGGACACGTAGAAACAACAAGTTCGCAAAACTTGCGACCCGACAGGTAAGTTCGCAAATTGCGAAATTGTAAAAACCCTCGCGAACTGGCAGAAACACGGGCGAACACAAAAAAAAAAAAAATCCGCAAATTCGCGGGAATTCGCGGATTTTGCGGATTGCGAGTTTGCAAATCCGCAAATTCGCGGATTGCCAATCCGCAAAATCCGCTCATGCCTAGTCTAGAGCCCAACAGTCATATTTATCCAGAGTGAAAATGAACTCAAACTGATCACTGAAATTGTTGTCCTTTCACAGATTTGGAGTGCTGTCTAACGCGGAAATATTTTTATATTCTAGCATATAGTCAAAGGCAGAAAACATGCAGCAATATTGGCACAGCACAATAGTTTCAATTCGTAATCACAATTCTCTAGATCAGAAATTAATAGGTAGCGATAGCGTAGTTACCATTAGAAATAGCCACACTCATTTAATGAGCTTGTGATCAAACCACGTTTTTAGTCCCACAATTCCAGCATCCAGATGCTCAATCTCACAAAGTTCATACCCTGTGATCTAAATATAAGTTGCTTTCTGCATAAGCAAAACGTATGCAATGCTTTAAAGAAAAACGTACACATTCGTTTACATAACCCGCAGACTTTGCTTCGTGAATTATTTTTTCCCTAATTATTCTGAAAGAATTAGAATATGTATTTTGTTAACAGATTACTGAGACCTTAAATAACCAGATGCACAATTTAATGTTATCAATATATTGTTACAAGCATAAAGATCGTATCACCTCCTTACAACCGGGGCCTCTGTGTGCTCATTTTAGGCCACAGCTGTTGTTTGAACCTATCATTTTCAAATGGGACTCTTGAATGGGATTTTGCACCAATCACACTGGTCTTCAACTATGCAGATTCTATTTAAGCACGACATACATGTCCCATTAACTTTACTTAGCTCAGACTGTCTTTTGTAACTCGTCCTTTCTAAAATGCATCCTTGAATTCTCAAGAGCAGGGCAACAATAAACCTCTTGCTGGCCTCCATATACCCCAGATCTTGTATGAGGGTGTGATGATTCAACTTCAGATACATTTTTCATTTTATGGACAGTCTCACCTGCAGTTCAGGCGGAGTATAGAGTTAATCAGACGTTCTTTCAGAAGTGGATGCTCTGCCGACTGTGGCGTTTATCTGGACCGTTTCCTTTTTTCTTTCAAAAGTCTTTAAACCACAGAACATTTCTTTACTGAGCCGACCCTGGTCTAGTGGTTTGAGTCAGTAGCTGGGATATCGCATCCTCTCTCTCACTTACCTCTGGTGTGTTGCAACGTGTGAGATACACCCACTCCCTCCTACACCTCTTGCCCCTCACCTTCACAGAGGATGCCCGAGTCATTCTCCGACACCTTTCTTCAAACCTCTCCTCCCTCTAGTTGCTTCGCTTTGATTCCTTCCTTCCCTGGACTCGTTTGCGTATTGTAATCCCTCATAGCCACTTACTAGAATGACAATGATCTCTCTGTATCAATCCATTCTTCATAGTGCCCTTCATCCTACCTAAAACCACCAACAGCTCCCTCGAGTTCTTCCCTTAATCTCGGAATACCAACGAAAGGGCCCATTCACAAAGTGCACAAAGTGCACATGGAAACATGTTGAATAGTACTAAAATACTATGCACGAGACTCCCGCGAGACCTCTGACTCTCCTCTCTTTTCTTTGTAGAGGTCTCCTCCCTGGTTCCAGGGGTCAACCCACGCATAGGTTTCAGTATTAAATGTGGGAGGAATCCGGGGGAGTGACTGGAAAATTGGTAACATTTAACTACAACATTGGAGGATATTGCAGCACACACAATAACACACACACACACACATGCATTTATATTCAATGTATTGAACACACACACACACGCACACACAGACACACACAGTTATATTCAATGTATTGAACACACGCACACACAGACACACACAGTTATATTCAATGTATTGTTTTAACTAAATAATAATAGTAAAATGAATGCTAATAACATGCCCTTAGTTCTGATAATATAAATCGCTTTCAATCAATCCTCTTGCTGTACTTTGACAAGTTGCAATAGGATTTAGATCTGTTTCAGTTCCAGAGTTTTGGTGAAAAGTAGGCTCCATCGAGGATGACACACAGAGATAGTGGATCTAATTCTGATCACTAAAGTGAAAATATTGCTAGAACAAGATGGTGCGATAGTGCTATTACTATTGGATCTGTTGGCGGCTTTTGGCACCATTGAATATGCCCACCCTTATTAGTAAAGTTATGTATACAGGTTTTTAGGGTCACTGTTGGCTTGGCTGCAACCATTCCTTTATGTCCTGGTTTTGGAGCCATATCTTTGGGGTTCAGCATGCGTCAATGGTATCTATCACCTTTTCTGTCTTAACCCAAAGTTCAGCATTTACATCTAGCAGAGGTGCACTTTTACCTCTGCGTGAAAGATACATAGGGCCTCATTTATGAGCCCTTGCATCACTTTTACGCAACTGGTGCATCACTTTTTGTGACGCACCAGCGGTGTAAAAAATGCGCCATATTGTGCCCTATTTAAAAAGTGATGCATCTAGGCAGATGCGTCATTTTGTAAAGCCCTGCGCTACTTCATACCTGCGTCAGGTATAATTGATGCAGGGTGGGTGTTCCCCTGCATCCAAGCTTCGTAGAAGTGGCGCATTGAAATCTATAAGATTTCAGTGCACCACTTCTAGGATGCCTTAGCGTCAAATCCCTACGCCTGCCTTATAATAGGCGTAAGGGTGACGCAGTGCTACATCCATAGCCCCCCCTGCATTGCTGGGATTGCATAATGCTTCTGAAACAACTGCAGCAATGCATCAGTTTTGCGCCAACAGATACGTCAGTTATACTGACGCATCAATCATTCCTTGTGACATGATGTGTCACTCAGTAAATATGATGCATCCATCATGTTGCAAGGACGGTGCAATGAAAAGCGACTCATCGCTGTTTTACCCAGCGAAGCGTCACTTCTCATAAATAAGGCCCCTAGTTCATAATAGGACTCTCACACTGCCCCTCTTCAGCCGCAATATCAATAGCTGCCTCTTCCATGAAGAAGTACATATTCCTCATACACTGGTGTATGTCTGCTAATTATTTTAAATTAAACCTATGTAAGAAGTTGCCACTTCCTATTCTACCATACAACGTCAACTGGAAAGCAGACATTGGGCTCCCTTTACAGGACTTCCACCTAAGCCACTAAAATCAGTGCATCGTCCGTGAATTTATTTGAAGTGCAGTTTGTCTCTGGAGATCCAAGCCTTGAAGGTGACTGGTACTCCCTTTCTTCAACTGAAAATACCAAAAATAATGTTCTCATACGTGGCGCTGGTTGATGAAGACTCAACATCCCGGCAACACCAGGGAAACATTTGAAGCATTTGCAACTAGTGCAAAAAGCTGCTGCATACCTCATCACGAGGCTGTCTAGACGTGATCATATTCTGCTACTTTATAGTCTCTGCACTGATTGGCTATCCGTAGGAGAGTTATCTTCAAAGCTTTAAAAGGTAATCCAAAGAGCAATATGTTAGTTGCTCCATATATTGACAGTCTGTAAATTCAATTGATATAGTCCAAGGTAATCCCTGCATTCCGCCATCCAGGCTTCTCTTTTTCTTCCCAAATTCTGACTTACCTGCAACTGAAAAGGGGGGGCTTTTGGCCCCCCCCCGCCCGCATGGCGGTGCGGCGACCGCCCCCTCCCTGTGCCACTCGGTGGTAGGGCGTGTCCTCTGGGGCACGCCCTACCACCGATTGGTTGGCGCCCTCCCTGACCCGGATGGGATTAAATGACATCCGGGTCAGGAGGGCGGGCTGCAGAAGGGGCTGGGTGGGGGGGCGTAGCCACCCCCCCCAGGCCCCTTGAGGATAAAGAAGTGGGGAGCGCCCAGGTGACACAGCTGTGACGACGGGAGCAGCTGATTAGGGCTCTCCCTCCCGCCCTCGCTCCTCGCTCTCTGCTCACTCCACTGAGGTGCTGGGCCTGCGTTCCCTGGCTTGACCAGGGCCAGGCTGCGCGCTAAGGAGGGGAGGCTACAGCTGATGGCAGCACCGAATTAGGGCTCTCCCTCCCGCCCTCGCTCCTCGCTCTCTGCTCACTCCTCTGAGGTGCTGGGCCTGCGTTCCCTGGCTTGACCGGGGCCAGGCTGCGCGCTAAGGAGGGGAGGCTACAGCTGATGGAAGCACCGGATTAGGGCTCTCTCTCCCTCCCTCGCTCCACCCTCTCTCCCCACTCCTCTGAGGTGCTGGGCCTGCGTTCCCTGGCTTGACTGGGGCCAGGCTGCGCGCCAGAGAGGGGAAGGAGAAGGCCCTGAACCCCTTAACCCCCTCCATCCAGCTGCACCAACTGATCATGGAGGAGGGCGCCATGGCTCAACCCAGCTCTGCCACCGAAGACGACGGGCAATGGCAGATTAAAGCGAAGAGGGGACGCGACTCGTGCCCAACAACAACAGAGAAAGCATCAAAGCTTGCCCGCCCTCCCCCTGCGGAGAGAGCAATTCCAACCTCAAACCGTTATATGGCTCTCGGAAATATCCAGGACAGGGACGCCCCCCTGCACGACCCCAATGCTACTGAACCTGAGACCTCTCCAGCCCCCACCAAGCGACTACGGATCCCACCCTTCATCCTGAAGAACCTAACCACCCACAAGGCCCTGGTGGAGATACTGGATGAATACTGCTCCTCCGCCTACACAATCAAGCCCAGCCAGGACCATGCCAAGATTATGCTCACCACCCCAGAGGACTACAGGTGCTTGACCAACATATTTACCGTCCAGAAAATGGAGTATTATACCTTCCCAATGACCACTGCAAAAGCCCAGCGCTTTGTAATACGGGGGCTCCCAACAAACACATCACTTGAACACATCTCTGGGGATTTATCTGACCTAGGCCTTCCAGTCAAAAATATTGCACAGATTACCTCTCCAGCGGATAAGAACAAGAAATTTCCCCTCTTCGTTGTAACCCTGTCGGCAAGCCACGATGGGAAGCCAGCTGACCTCTCGGGAGTCACACGTCTCTGCGGCTGCGTCATCACCACAGAAGCACCTAGAGGGAAACGAGGACCAATCATGTGCTACAACTACCAGCGCTTGGGGCACACCTCTGCCTTCTGCCAACAGAAGCCAAAGTGCGTACGCTGTGGAGGAGAGCACACCTCTAACCAATGCACTAGGAACCGGGAAACCGAACCAGCAAAATGCGCCAACTGCGCAGGACCACATCCAGCAAGCTACCGCGGCTGTTCCTACCTCCAGAAGGCAAAGAAGGAAGGCCAACGCCAACACCCCCAACAACAAAATACTTCCCCACACTCGACAACGACGGGTCAGGGGCCAAGTAATACTCACAGACCCGCAATGGCACACAGGATCCCAAATGGAAATCCAACCAACAGCTATAGCAATGCGCGTGTGGATGGAAGATCATACGCAGAAACAACTAAACCCAAGCAGGACAGCCCAGCACCACCTACCGCCCCAGCATCAACTACCACCCCAGCACCAGCGACCACCCCAGCACCATCCTGTGAGTTAGGCTCAGCCATCAACTGGCAGGAACTCATCGCGAAGATTGCAAAAACAGTCGCAGACATGAACATCCACCCAATGGTGACAATGGTGGTGAGCCTTATCGCCGGACTTTTCCAGGGCGAAGAAAACACCAGCAATGGCAGCAAAATCTAAAAGAAACTCTCTCTTCGTGATGTGGAATGCTAATGGCATTCAGAAGAAAACTGCAGAACTCCTGCACCTGATGGAAACCATGGACATGGATATAGCGCTTATTTCCGAGAACCACCTCCAAGGAAGCCAGAAGCTCAACATAGCAAACCACAGGGTATACCGCACAGATCGCACCACTGGAGCCAAGGGCGGTGGAACAGCGGTGATAGTCAGCACAAAAGTGAATCACCACGAGATCTCTCTACCACCAGTCGGGAGCATTGAAGCAACTGGCACACAGATCCAGACATCTGCAGGCCCGCTGCGGCTGATCGCTGCTATTCACCCCCAGGCAAGCTAGCCCCAAAGGACCTGGATGCTTTATTGGACCCCAGCATCCCAACACTAATTGGAGGTGACCTCAATGCTAAGCACAAATGCTGGAACTCTCGGACGGGAAACAGCAAAGGACACGCCCTACTTGCCCACTCAAAGAAGGAGGACTTCGTAGTGGCCGGCCCGACTCAACCAACACACTATCCAGGATCTGCACTGCATAAACCGGATGTTCTGGACATTGTGGTCATGAAGAATCTCTCCCAGTCTATGGAGCTTGAAACCCTAACAGCGCTGACATCCGACCACAACCCAGTGTTGATCACAGTTGGAGACGTACTTGAAGACAAGGCAACAGGGCACCAGGCAAAACTTCAAGAAGGCGGACTGGTGCCTATACAAGAGATGACTGGAGGAGACACTGGTCCCTGGTCCCCTACGCAGCATTGAAGACATTGACCAGGCAGTCCACCACCTCACAGCCTCAATCCACACAGCTATTGCGCGCAGCACTCCAGAGCAGAAACTCCAACGATGCTCTATCTACGATCTCCCAAAGGGCATCAAGCAGTCAATAGCCGAGAAGAACAGAGCCCGCAGAGAGTGGCAGAGGAACCGCACCCCCGACCTGCTGAAGAAGTATAATGAGCTGACAAGGCAGCTGAAGATACAAATAAGCCAGCACAGAGGAGAAAAATGGGAAGCAGCTACAGCTAACCTAAAGGACTCAGACAACTCTCTCTGGAGAATGACCCGACGCCTGACTGGGAAGAAGGAACCAAACCCACCGATCCAAGGGAAGACTCACCTGGCATGCAGCAACAGGGATAAGGCTGAGGTCTTCGCTGACACGCTAGAGGAATCCTTCAGGCCCTACCAGGCAAGCAAACTGGCAACAGAAGTTGAGCAAGAGGTCGCCAAGCATCACCAGGAGCACCCACCGGAAACAGAAACTGCACACATTGAGGAATGCTCAATGGGCTAATTACTGGTCCTGGCAAAAACACTAAAAAACGGCAAGGCACCAGGGAAGGACAGAATAGTCAACCAAGCCATCAAGATGCTCCCAGATAACGCAGTGGATCACCTTGCTGAGATATTTAACGCGTGCATGCAGCACCAGTATTTCCCAAACGCCTGGAAAGAAGCAAGAGTCGTCGTATTCCCCAAGGCTGGGAAACCACTGCGAGACCCTGCAAACTACCGCCCCATAAGTCTGCTATCTGGCCTATCAAAACTCTTCGAAAAAGTTATCCTTGCCCGTCTCGTTGACTTCGCGACAAGCAACAACCTACTTGCCAAAGAACAGTTTGGGTTCCGGAAAGACCACTCAACCAATCACCAGCTCCTCAGAGTGGTGGACATCATCAGCCACGGATTCAACATCAACAAGTCTACTGGAGTAGTCTTTCTGGATGTAGCCAAAGCATTTGACCGAGTATGGCATGAGGGTCTGCTCTACAAACTTATCAAGCTCAAGTTTCCCAGCTACCTGGTCAAGTTGCTGACCAGCTACCTGAAAAAATGGACCTTTCACGTGGCGGTGCGAGAAGAATGCTCATCACCGCGCCCAATTCTAGCTGGAGTGCCTCAGGGGTCAATCCTAGGACCATTCCTCTTCAACATATTCACAAACGACATACCCACTGACCTAAAGAAGACTGATCTTGCCCTTTACGCGGATGATGTTGCAGTCATCTCCCAATCCTACAGCGACAAAGAAGTGGCGAAGAACCTGGAGACATCGCTTTGCAGACTCTCCGAATGGTACAGCGACTGGCAGATCACCCTGAACACAAGCAAAACCACAGCAACCTTATTTACCAGGAAGCTGAACAGGAAACACCCGCAGATCCTCCTCAATGGGGATGAGGTCAAATGGGAAAACAGCAGCTCCTACCTGGGGTTGACTCTGGACTCTAAGCTCAGCTGGAGAAACCACATAGAGAAGACCTGCCAGAAAGCAGCATCCAAACTGGCTGCATTATACCCACTCCTGAAGTCTAAGTCGATGCCCATGCAGAGCAAGGTGCGAGTAATCACCGCAATAATTCGACCAACTATGACATACGCTTCACCAGTTTGGAGTGGCTGCCGCCCACAGCTGCGGAAGGACCTACAAATACTTCCGAGCAAGGCCTTACGGATTGCAGCAGGTGCTCCCATGTTCACACGAATAGCAGACCTCCACAGAGACCTAGGCATCGAGATGTTGGACGACCATCTCCTCAAACTCAACAGGACATTCTACAAAGGACTGGATCAAAAAGAAAACCCACTGATCCGGAAACTTGCAGATATCTCTACAAACCCATTTGACCGCTATCCGCGTCCCATTGAAGCGCTAACCTTGCGAGGCTGAGACGGAAACGCAGTATCCAAAAACTCATCACTGCCTGAAGGCAAACACCGGCAGATACGCAAAACCTCACTGCTGCCCTGATGGCATAATCGCCTCGGCAAGCAACCAAAACCCGATCACTGCTAGATGGCATAATCGCCGCAGCAGACAAAACAAACCAAACCATCTCACTGTCAGATGGAATAATCGCCGCGGCAGTCACCCGAAAATCAAAACTATCCGAAGGTACTTGATAGACAAAGACGATACTCTCTGAGGAAACATGCTGACAATTTTGCAAACCCAACTGACCGCTACCCGCGGCCCATCACTGAGCTGACCATGTGATACAACCTCAACTGTGACAAAGGGTCACACATCAATAAGGCAACCTAAACAGCGACTTAAAAATTCTAAATGAATATGGAGTAATGAGGCAACTGCCTCGGTATCCAAAAACCCACCACTGTCAGAAGGAATCTGACAGGAGAAGACAAGACACAGGTGACCCCCTTGTTGCCTGGACGCTCCCCCACACCGGTCGTGCCCCGCGCTCGGGGGCTTCTTGTTTTATTCACTGTTATTCTTTATTTTGCAGGTGCGGTTCGGGAGCGGGCGCGTAGCAAGTCGGTGTGCTGTTGCGGTATCCGGCCCCTATCGGTGATCTTCGCCTAACTCTCAAAGGATAAGGGAGTTCTTAAAGCGCCGCAAGCGTGCGCTTCCCGGCAGGTGGAGGTTCCTAAACAAGGTATTTGTCGGGGCGGGTACGGGCGGTGACGAAAAGCACTACTTGGTTTGCGTGCTGCTGCCGCGCGAGTTTCAGCCAGTCGACAGGGTCGGCATGAATAATTAAGGACCCGCTGCTGTAAACGGTTCAGGCAGCGCTTGGGATCGGTCTTTTTGGTGGGGGCGAAGCAGGGTCGACTAGGGCAGGGCTTGGATGGGAGACCTGACTGGGAATTCATTGTGTTAGCAATTGTTTTAATTGCAAGTTGTGCTGGGTTTAGCTGCTGGGGAATTTTCGGTTAGTTCTGCACGGTGCCTGGGAGGCTGAGGGGGTTTGTAGAGGGGAGATTTTCAATAAATAAAATTGTGTTTTGCCTTTTTGCCAATCATCTACGGCATCTGTGACTGTGTTTTTTCCTTCAGCGCATTATCAAGGGGAATTTTAGTTCCAATTTTGTGGAGCTGCTTGAGCCTGTAAACTCCCAGTCATTAATAATTTTCTCTATTGCAGGCAATACAGTACAGTCTTTCAGCATATCGCGCACGGTGAGCCCAGAGTGGTGAACGGCAGACGTTGTCATAAACCCGATACCGTCTGTGGAAAGGCGCGGGATTGATCGGGAAGAGGAGAGCTGGGGGCTTGCATTTCATTGCTTCTGGTAGCCGCCGGGTGGGTCTACGTTAGAGTTTACTCACTCCTGACAAACCGGAGAAGCCGGGGCGTTGCGGTTGCGGTTGCATGGTGCTCATAGCCCCCTGTACATCCTCCATCTGGTAAAGGTACAAAGCACACGGTCGCCTGAGTTGTAACACTAGGAGTGTAGGGCAGTGGTCCGCTAACATGCCGGGGCCAAAGGGTGGTAAAGGGGGGTCCAGGATGGAGGTTATGATGCAGGCCATGATGCGTGAGATGAGCGACATTAATAAGAGGTTGGGGAAATTTGATGAATTTGAGGCCAGCATGAATGAGAGGTTTGGGGATCCACCAGGCCCATCAGGTAGGCCCACCCGGCAGAGGACGGCACCCTTGCCAAGGGGGGATTTCGTTACCCCACCAAAGAGGTCTAAGGCCAAGAAGCCCAGGTACAGTGCCCCAGCCCCTGTGCCGGTAGTCCCGGTCCCTCTTACACCAGTACCTGCGGTCCCGGCCCCTCTTACGCCTGTCCCAGTAGTTCCAGCGCCTGCCGCACCGGCGCCTCCCATGCCGGCGGCGCCCCCTCCAGCTGGGACCGCCCCCCCGCCCGTGCTACCGATACCGGTTCCCGGCTGCCGCCGCCAGCCGCCCCCCTTGCCTACCACACCAGTGCCTCCTGGGTCCCCGGGGGTGCCTGTGGTCCCAGCAGATAACCTGGACCCGGTCCCTGTCGAATTGTTATCGCAGATAGCGGCCTTAGTGCCTTGGCTACAAAAGGGGGGTGTGTTGCCTGCTTCATCAGATCATGCTGCAGGAGCGGCAAAGTTGGTAGAAAAGATTAAAGCTGCAACGGCGGCTGACACTACCGCAGTGCCCTCATCTTCTTCACTTACAGGTCCCAGTCCCGCCCAACCAATCGGAGATGCTGGGCAAGGTGCCTGGAAATGGTAAGGAGGTAGCGATGCCTCTCTTGGGGGACGGCTCAGTGCCACCCAGGATTGAAAATTTAGCACAACATGTGTCCCAGGCAGTGAAGGAGCTGATTTGGGTGGGAAAGTATGTCTACATTTTTTCATTGTTACTGGACAATAGGGAAATGGAGCATGCCAAGATACAGAAGGAATGGATACATCCGAGTGAATGGAGGGCACAGTGCTCCAAGTTCAGGGTAGAGGAGACGTTAAATAATTGGGTCAGGGCCTTTTCCGTCCTTTCGGCTATCACGGCCGAACGGCCCGTAATGTGCAGGCATCAATGGCTTGTTACCAGAGCAGGATTGTGGGATGGAGCGAACAGTACTCTGGGGATGCATGGAAGGAGTATGATGTCAATTTCAGGAAAGCCAAGGAATTTGACACATCACTGACATGGGACAGGGCTGACTCTATGTCTTGGCACAAGCAGTTCTCAGGGAACACAGCCCCTTCCCAGTCCACCAGCGCAGTCAAGGTGTTTTCGGCCAGACCCCAACCGCCCTTTCGGTCAGCTCAGGGGAATGAGGTCCCGGGGAAGAATAGGGTGGAGGGGCCCGAGAGGAAAGGGGTATGCTGGGACTTCAATAAGCGCTCCTGCACAAGGGCGCCTGGCACCTGCAGATTTCGACATGCCTGTACATTCTGTGGTCACCCCTCTCACCCCGAGTCAACTTGCAGGTCCAAGAACGGAAATCATGGCCAGAGGGGGAGGGGGAAACCAGAGTAGTGGGCATAAGTTGGGTGGTCCCACACCAATAGACGTCTTGGCAATGATCCCATGGTTAAACAGATACCCGGACCACACAGCGGCCACTTTACTTCAGGAAGGTTTCTCTCAGGGTTTTAGGATCCCGGCGGAGGGATACACAGGTAGCGCACATTGTAGGAACCAATTGTCAGTAAAACATAATCCTGCAGTGGTGGCTGCTAAGATTAGCAAGTAACTGTCTCTAGGCAGCATAGCTGGCCCTTTCCAGAATGTGCCTGTCCCCAATTTTGTGTGTTCACCGCTAGGAGTAGTTCCCAAGAAAGAGAAAGGCGAGTTTAGACTGATCCTCAACCAGTCGGCCCAAAGAGGAGTGTCCTTGAACGATGCAATTGATGAGGGGATTTGTAGTGTAAAGTATGCCTCATTTGACCAGCCTGTTGACCTATTGCGTGCTCTGGGGCCAGGGGCACTGATGGCGAAATCAGATATTGAATCTGCGTTCCGGCTCCTCCCAGTCCATCCCTTAGATCACCACCTCCTAGGTTTCACTTTCGAAGGCAAGTTTTACATGGATAAATGCATGCCCATGGGCTTTCCATAGCATGTGCTTACTTTGAGACATTTAGCTCAGTTTTAGAATGGGTCATGAGTCAGGCGACGGGCCTCCAGCAGGTCATGCACTATCTGGATGATTTCCTTTTCTTAGGTGCAGCGGGCTCTCATGAGTGTGCTTGGGCATTGCAGGAATTTTGCGTGCTCATGCAGGCTTTTGGGGTCCCGCTGGCGCCAGGGAAGACGGTCGGCCCGTCCACTTGCCTGGAATTCCTTGGTATCGAGATTGACTCAGTGGAGGGATGCTTCAGTGGTCAGCTCTATGTCAATGCCTACGCAAAGACAAGGTTTCCTTGCAGCAGCTGCAGGAAGTGGTGGGGCAACTGAACTTCGTACTGCAGGTCATTCCAATGGCGCGCCCATTCTCACGCTCTATTGCACAAGCTATGAAAGGACTATGAGAGAAACATCACCACACTAGGCTGTCATCTGAGGTTCGCCAGGATATGCATATATGGATGGCATTTCTGGAGGACTTTAATGGCAGGGTAGTGTGGCCCGGTTCCCCCGCCACATCAGCAGAGTTGGGTTTATGGACAGACGCTGCTGGTAGTGTGGGCTTTGGCGCCATCCTAAGGACTAAGTGAGTCGCCCAGCGGTGGCCGGAAGAATGGAGAACATGGGGTCTGACCGCCAACATTGGCTTTCTGGAACTCTTCCCAGTATGGGTGGCATTGAAGGTCTGGCCGGAACACCTATGTAATCAATCAGTGGTGTTCTGGTCGGATAACATGACAGTTGTGGAATGTATAAACCAGCAGGGGGCACGCTGTCCGTTCATATTGCGCCAGATAAAGGAGATTGTGTTGTAGTGCTTAAAATGGAATGTGGTTTTCAGAGCCAAGCATGTCCCAGGCATTATCAACAATGCAGCTGACTCCCTTTCTTGCTTTAAAATGCAGGCTTTCAGGGAACATCTTCCTGCAGCAGACCCCTCGCCAGCGCACATCCCGGCAGTACTTTGGCAGATTGGTGCCCCAGATTACAGGACCTCATGGTTGCTAGCTTAGCCCCCAGGACCAAGACAGCTTACGAAGGGGCATTTTTGTCTTACCGTGCTTTCTTGGGGCAGGAATGGGAGGTTAGGTGGTCACAGGAGGACATCTTTGCGGCCTACTTAGAATTGACTTAGAAGGGGCGCTCAGAGGCAACTGCGAGCAGGCATAGGGCGGCGGTCTCCTTCTTTGCGCAAGCTAAGGGCATAGGAGACCCCACTAACACGTTTGTGGTGCGCAAGGCTTTGAGGGGTTGGCGCCGCTTACAGGGTCACTCTGCGGATACAAGAAGGCCCATAGGGCTAGCACGGCTGACAGCCTTACTGGGGGCACTTCACAATGTCTGTAGCTCAGAGTGGGAGGTACTTCTGTTCAAGGCTGCATTTTTCCTGGCTTTCTATGGGGCTCTGCGAATTGGTGAGTTGGTGGCAGGGTCAAAAGGACTTAAGTTGGGCAGCCTACAGTGGACCTGTATTAAGATCAGAGAGGATACTATGTGGGTGACAATTCAGAGATCAAAAACTGACCAGGAATCTCGGGGTCACATCATAGTGCTCCACCTGGCCCGGGCCAACCCTTGCTGCCTGGTTTCTCACGTGGAGGTCTTCCACAGGCAGCGAGAGGGCACGGGGGGGGTGCACTGTTGTGTCACGCCGATGGTACACCATTGACCAGGTACCAGTTTAGGCGAGTCTTGGAGCTGACGGTCAGACAGGCAGGCTTTGATCCCAAGGAATTCGGCACTCACTCCTTTAGGATTGGGGCAGAAACTGAAGCAGCATTAAGGGGTCTCCAAGTTGAGAACGTGAAGGAAATTGGGAGATGGTCGTCTGAGTGTTACAAACGATATGTACGAATTGACATGTTGTGACAAGATAGTGCTCACGCCTGGTATGTTTCTGTTTTTTTGCAGTTTCTCAAACCTGTGACGCAGGGGAGGAACTCGCCAGCGGGCGTCAACGATCTACACCATCACAGCACAAGCGAAAGGAAGAACAAAGGACACTGGTGACTTGGATATTGGGCCACTCTTATGTGAGGCGTGCTGAACATGTTTTTCTTTCAGGAGACCGTAAGGAAAGGGCGGCGCAAAAGGGGTTTGATATCTCATTCTTTGGGAGAGGGGGCTTATGCCTCAGCCAGTTTAGGAACTTCTTCCAGGGACTCTTAGCTCAGCAGTCCGCCTCCCCATCAGTGGTGATACTTCACCTGGGGGAGAATGACTTGGCCAAACTGGGGAGGCGCATCCTTATCGATGAGATCATCTCCACTGCGGGGTGGGTGGCCAGGACTTGCCCGGGTTGCCCATTAGTATGGTCGTAACTTATCCCTCGGAGGCAGTGGCGAGGGGGGGACTCGGTCAGGGCGTTGAATCACTCGGTAAAGAGGATCAACACAGTTGGACAAACTATTTCGAGCCCCCCGGTTGCATACGATTCCACATGGGTGTATCTGGGGCGAGCAATTCTACCTGGGGGACGGGGTACACTTGACTGAGGCAGGGAACGTCCTGTGGTCTAATAATCTCTGGGCCTGGTTGGAGGGATTTGCAAAGTAAGCGCGCTCCTGGTTTAGGTCTAGGTTGGGGGGGCCAGATCGTCGGTTAACAATGCTGGCCTGTGGCGGTAAGGTCATGACGGGTGAACAGCTATTTTAAGGTGTGAAGGGGCGGGCATCATCCTATGGAGGTTCCTGCCCAGGGGGAGGGGCGATTGACCCCTCCTAGAACTTCAGGGGCAAGGTAACTGGTGCTTCAAAGGGGCGCGGGTTGGGGAGTAGTCACGCTTTTCTTAGGCTGGTAGCCACCCCGCGCGCGCATACTCATGACGTCAGCGAATGGCGCAGAGTAAGGGCCCTCCTTTAGTGGGTAAATGAAGTTCACGGCGTGGAACGGGTAATTACCGGGCCCGGCTGCGCATGCGCACATCTTTAGGTGAGGTGCAGCTAGTAGGACCTGACACCGGTTAGCGACCTTGCCATATGGCCAGAAATGTTAGTATACAAAAATGCAGATGAAGATGTTAGATTCGATTAGGAAACAATCTGTATTAGAGTTTTGTTAAGGATAGTCTCTCACACCTGTTGACAATATTGTATCTAATGTCCTGCTGATTTTTGTATAAACTGATTATCGTGCAATTAAAAATGTATTGTTTTATATCTTAATAAATACCGCCTTCCAAAGATAACCATGTTCATGTTCATGTGTCCGGGGGTTGGTGTGGTCATAGGGAGGGGGCGGCAGCCAGTCACTGACCATGTGAGGTAAGATTGTGTTCTTTTCCTCTATTTAGGACAATATTATGAGGTTCTTGGGAGCCGACCTAGTGACTCTACCCCCTGGAGTTGATGATACCAACTGGCACAGCGACCCCAGGGATTACAAGTGGGACCCTGACCGTCTTCTTAGAAAAAGAGCAATTACCAAGGTAATTGCTAATGCTAGTCTCTATTTCTCTTGTCATTCCTCATTTCAAATCAGATATTTCACCTGAAGACTCCAACAGTATCTGGGGGAAATATTCCTGGGCTGCAAAGTTACAACGGATCTTGTAATACTGATTTGGCTAAAAATCATTGTTATAAGGTGAATCAAGATTAACAGGGACCTCATCACGAAACCTTTAGAGTTGGATCTCTCTCCCTGTAACTCTGTGATTACAATCCTGTCTCTAAATGTTAGGGCATGCGCACTTTCCACCTCTGTCAGTATCTCTATCTTTGGTTATATCACTTTGTAACAGTTAAGTGTTAGATTGTCTTTCTCCTACAGCAAGAAACAAAGGAAAGCATACCCTTACACTTAAACATATCACAACACTGAGCTTCTTTGCGGCCATAACAAGCTGACAGCATTGCATTGCATCAGAATGCTATTCATATTTATCTTTGCTGAATGTTTCAGCAGCATTTGACATCTACCACCTATAGGTCTGCCTGGATATATTCAAGCTTAGAATTAAGCAATCTATCAACATGCCGAATAGACAAGTCAGTTATCATAAACAGAAGCACATTCAGGCTAAAATAAGAGGCCTTGCTGAAATTTGAGGGACAGTTTCTCTCCCACTCATGCTCTTCAGTCAGTCAATCTTTCTGTTTTTACATCAAACCAGAATCGCCCTGCATGAAGGACATTCAAAAGAACATTCAATCCAATTATTATCAGATAAAAGTTATCAGCAAGGTCAAATTATGTAATCGTACTCATATCTTCCACGGCAGATTGCAAGCCATTTCCTTCTCTCACATAAATGAAGCATTACCTCCTCGTCTGTCTTCTTCTTTAAGTCCTTATGCATGGGTTGATCTCCATTCTTGCAGAACCTAATTGCCAAACTTTCCTTCCCAATCCAAAATGGCCCAAATCCATACGAGTATAAATACCTCACTTTCTGGAAAGGGCTTCCTGTTTTTTTTTGTGCAGCCAATTACCATATTGGCTACAGAATGTATGCTTTTTTTTTAATAAGAACTGCAATAGCAGTTTTATTTAGATTGTTTGTGAGCGTTCTGTGTGAGGGGCATGTAAGGTCACCAGGAGCATCTGTGACTTGCTTGGCGGCCTGTGAAGGCCTCCGTGATGATTATTTTGTTACTTTTTTTATAGTTTTTATACTCTTGTTTCCCTGGCCTCGCTTTACTCGCCAGGAGCAGGGAATCTCTTCTGATGTGTTCGGAAGCAACGCGCTTCATTGAAGAACCAATTTCTGGTATCGGCAATCGCATGGTGACAGCCTGATTTCAAAATGGCACCACTCTAGTGGAGCAGCTCTCCTTGGGGCATATTATCAAGCACAGCGTTACCATTATCGCTGCTTTAGCAGCAGAAAACTGCCGCTAAAGTGGCGATAATGGGCTTGATAATACGCTGTAGAGAAGCCAATGTTCACACCAGAACATGGGCTTCTATGGGAATTCACAAGGGCGTATTATCAAGCCCATTATCGCTGCTTTAGCTGCAGTTTTCTGTCGCTAAAGCGGCAATAATGTTAATGCCCTATCTTGATAATATGCCCCCTTGACCTTATGTCTGGCCTGTTCCACTCTGCTTGCAGGCCAATTGGAGAGCACACTTGTGGTCACCGTTGCCGTGACAACCAGCTGGCTTTTTCAGGAAGAGTTTTCCTATGCTGGTCTGATTACTGATATTTCAGTTTCCTCGCTACGATCATGTTGTGTTTGGGATCTACCTTCTGATAGCTTTTAGCAGCTGGGTCCTTGGGCCTTGCTGCACAGTGAGTGATTCTGAGGATACTGCCTGAGGATACTGCTCTGGTAGCTCGGACATCTGCAGGGGTTGCGGTGACTCCTGATCTCCAGGCCATTGTTACTGTGGCTGTTGAGGCTGCATTTTGTGCCAGGGAAGGAACATCTCTCCTAAGGTTCCTAGGCTGGATCCTTACGTGGAGGGGGATGATGAGGACCTCGTAGGCAGTTTTGTGCAGGTCATAGATTGTCCGAAATCTTACAGCATGTTGGGACAATTTGAGTTTTGCAGTTTCAGATTAGGCAGTGGCTGAGGATAACTTTTTCTTGCAATAGCAGCATACTGTGCCTGAGTATTTGCCATTGCATGCTTCTGTATGCTGTGTGCTTACAAATGAGTGGAAGGATGTTCATAAGCAGTCTTTTCCTTATTTCTTGCTGAAATGTTATTCCATTGATAAGTTCTGGAGGAATTTCCAGCCTCGGTAAATATTGATATCATTATGATTGTATTGTCCACCCAGGGGGCAGTGGTATCTGAGGACGCTCTGCCCTCTGACGCTGTTGACAAGAAAGTGAAGGGGCAGGAAGATGGCCTATCTGGCTTCGAACATTGCGGTCAGGGTCAATATCTACTCCTCTTATACCATTCAGTCCCTGCTTAAGGACTCCCATTCTTTGGCAGATAAATTACAGGATGGAGCAGATTTGTTTGCCCTATTGGGATAGATGGAATATCAGCTGCCGTTTCTATCTGACATCCCTTTTGACAATCTCTGTCCATCTGCGGCAGCTTCTAGTGCTGCCATTGCAGCCCTGCATAACCTTTTCTGATACATCATCATCGGGAATTGGGAGTGACGGGGACGATTCCACACCCAGAAGAAATAATAGAAGAGGAGGATTCCAACAAAATCAAGGATTCCAACAGCAACATCAGGGGGCTTTTTTAGGCAGGGGTCAAACAAAACCACGCGGAAAAACACGATTTGCCCCCCAACCATGGGAGATGTCGACAAGACGACACAATTACAAGAACTAGTTCCCTCACCAATATTTAATCTGTCAAATAAAACTCTGACACTTGAAGAAGAAAGGATCTTAAGAAAAGGATTAACATTTGTCCCAACTAAACACACAAATTTTGTCAAACTCAAGACGGAGGTCATTGAATTTTGTAGAAAAATAGGACTCAAAACGTACTTTGCTGAACAGACCTACCAACCCATTCTAGAAACAACGGGATTACGGAATAAATCATCTTTCTGCCCGCCAACAAGTAAAGTACCAAAGGAAGTGGTCACATTCGAACGGACTATACTTTCAGCTGTGACGGAAATGGAGACAAAGAAAAAACGCATTAAATATAATCTATCTAAAGAAAAGTCACAGGCCTTAACTAACCTCAAATCAGACACCTCGGTAATTATAAAGCAGGCCGGCAAAGGTGGATCCATTGTCATTTGGGACAAAGAATTATACACAAATGAAGTGAGAAGACAACTCAATGAAGAACCCTGCTATCGGAAAGTCAACAAAGATCCTACATTGGAACAAAAAAATGAACTACATAAAATTATTGACGAGGGCTTCGAACAAGGATTCCTAGGTAAAAAAGAGAGTGAATACTTAAAAATAAAACATCCCAGGATACCCTTATTTTACGTATTGCCTAAAATACATAAAAACGAAAAAACACCCCAGAACGCCCAATAGTGTCCGGTTGTGAATCCCTATTGGAACCGGTTTCTAAGTTTGTAGATTTCTTTTTGAAACCATTTCTGCCTGAAGTCAAATCCTATATACAAGACACCACAGATTTTATTAATAAGCTTATGACAATTAAATTCGACAAAAATTCTCAGTTAATGGTCACAATGGACATAACCTCACTATACACCCAAATCCCGCAAGATGAAGGCATTTATGTTCTGGAAGTATTCCTTGAAGAGAGACAGAGACCACACAAAATACCAACTGATTTCATCCTCAAACTCGCGGAATTCTCCCTGAAAAAGAATTATTTCAACTTTGACGGAGAATTTTTCTTCCAAATAGGGGGTGTGGCGATGGGATGCCCATTTGCCCCTGAACTAGCTGTGTTGTTCATGGCAAAATACGAGGAGGCATTCGTCTATAACAACAACCCTTATGTACAATGGATATCCCATTGGTGTCGTTATATAGACGATATTTTTTTCATTTGGTCTGGACCGGAGGAGGAACTGAAAAGATTCCACGATTGGATCAATAACAGAGTACCAACAATAAAATTCAGTATGGAGCATTCAATGGACAAAATGCCATTCCTGGATGTAGAAGTCTACCCCTCTGAAGGTGGTTTGATAACAACACTTCACAAAAAAACTACGGATCGAAACAGGGCTTTGCACTTTCGAAGCAATCATCCACGCTGCCTTAAAGACAACCTCCCATATGGACAATATTTAAGGATTAGACGCAATTGCCAATGCAAAGAGGAATATTGGAGACCTGCAAACATTCTCACAGCTAACTTATTACAACGTGGGTACCCAAAAAAATTACTAGACAGTCATCAAAACAAGCATGGTGGACTCCTCGTGACACTCTTAGAAAGAAGAGCAAAAAAAGATACAGACAGGATGGTTTTTGTTTCCACTTTTTGTCTCAAACGCCTTGAAAAAAGTAGTGAAACAAAACTGGCATTTGTTACGCAATTTAGATGAGACCTTCAAAAATGAACCACTTTTTGCTTTCAGAAAGAACTACAGTGTTGCCAATCAATTGGTTAGAGCTGCATTACCACAAAGAAAAAATCCAAATCTACGGACCATGTTATGTTTACCACCAATTAAGGGACACCATAGATGTGGAACATGCACATGTTGTGATACCACGAAGGAAGAAGCAGTGTTCACACACAATCGAATCAGTTGGAAACATGATAGCTTTTCGAACTGCAAATCGCGCTACGTGGTCTATGGAATTGTATGCCCATGCAATTTGGCATATATCGGAAAACAAATCAAGAAGTACGTCTTCGAATACAACAACACAAATCAAGAATCCGCAATAATGTGGCAACCGCACCCCTAGTCAACCAATGGAGAGAAAAACAACATAAAGAGAACGACCTAATTTGGACAGTTATTGCAAAAGTGGAAAATGATGCCAGAGGTGGTGATCTTGATGCAAAACTAACAAGAATGGAAGCGATGTTAATTGTCAAATTCAATACAGCACTATCAGGATTGAATGAGATGTCAGAGTTGTTCAAACTTTGAACCATCTATTCATTCATTTCATTCATTTCAAAACTTTATTCGATTCAATGCAAAGAATCATAAAAGTAGAAGTACATTTACAAAACACAGTAAAAATTCATTATGAAAGACAGTTTTACAGTTTATGGCACTATAAAAATTCATTGGCAGGTAAAGTCACATAACCATATTATTACGTTCAATTAATCATCTCTGGGTAGTACATAATTCATTGAGCAAGGGTATTTTTAAGAACAAGTAAAATAAGTAGCAGAGAAAATCACGGTGCAGAAGTAAAAAGTGTACATATCAGGTGGTCTGATTCTTGGGGCAAAGTTTTAGCCATACCGTTTCCTAATCAGGAGTGATACGCGTATAAAGTTCAACATTGCACAACAGACTGTAGGGGATGACAGAGATATTCATAATATAGCATGTTGAGTGTTAAAAGAGAGATGCCAACTCCATCAATTGATTACATCCGCCAGAGTTGACAGCTGACATCTGCCACACTCCCAAATTAGTACACCCATTCACACTTGAGCCCGAATGACATCCCAATGCCCAAAGGCACGTGATAGGAATAGATTCTCCGCACGACGAGGGTAGCTAAATTACCACCATAAGGTATCCGGGATAGAAACGGTTGTGCGTCTGTTTCATTTCTTCCACCCGCACAAATTAACATTCTTTGTATCATGAAACACTACAAGTACCGGCAGTCATCAGAAGAAACTCCGAGATAACTATCTCTCGTAAACAAGTATCTGAATCGCGTGTTTCGTGGTTAACTGAAGATTCCTCAATTTTAATTATGTATATGTCACCGTAAATACAAGACGTCAATTAAAAACATTAATTCCTGGAAAACAAGTCCATCACGACATGGTATTTAAAACCACGGCAACAGATCAAACTACATGCCCCAGGATCCTTTGCAGACCCGGAAGCATCGTCGAACGAGGACGCGAACCACAACTCACGGAAGAGACCACTGCTCTTTAACACGCGAAACAAAGGTAAGAGCGACCGCTCGAATTATACCGTTTCACCCTACATAGTGACTTGCTAGGCCCACTCCGCGGTCTGTGTCCAACGGGAATATCACAATTCCCTTTCAGGATCGCCGGCGCGGGTTAGACACGTCAGCCTCCCGCATTCAGGTAAACACTGTTGCGTTGTTCTCTAGTGCCTAACACGAGCCATAGAGTTATGGAAGACTGATGCCTTCCTACGTATGTTTTCTTGCAGACCACAGAAACCACAAACACTCGGATTGCCATAACACATGCTGGGTCCGTGTTTTTTCCCCCACATCAAGTAAGCTGATAACAGAGTGTAGAATTGAATGGCGTATGTTGATTATCAAACATGGCAGCTGATTGATTGCTATATATGTTCTTATAACAGATGGTTGTTGTCATCGACGGAGACATCCACACCCCTTCTGGCTTCGAATTTAACTGAGAGGTACGATGCAGTGGTTTGCAGTAGGAAAGGGTGTGGCAGTATTAGAGAGAACGTTAAAACCACAAAAAAGTCTCTTTTCTCTTTTCACAGACGATGGTCCTGATGAGAACTCAATATTCATATGAGTTCGAAACACGTAGACTCTATAAGCCTTAAAAGAACCAAAAATCGTTAAAATATCAATAGTTTTTTGTAAAATATAAGAAATACTCATGGCTTAATTGTAATTCATATGATTACAATTTGTAAATAATTCATATGTTTTCTGTTTTTGTCTGTTCTTATATATATCTTGTATATATTGTGGTGTGAAAGTGGTGTGATTGACTGTTTGAATGAGATTACGTTGATATGCATTTTCTGATTTTCTGATTGTAAATAGATATTCAAATATATGTGATTTCATGTTTTTTGTACATAAGGTCTTAAAAGATAAACTTGGTTTAATTTAATTTTCCAAACAAAAAAATGAATAAATGAACGAAATTAAAAGAAAATAAAATAAAATCGATACTGTTTGATCGAAATAAACATTTGTTCTAATTTCTTATGTTTAGCCAAAAATAAGGTGATCAATTGAATAGCAGCACGGGCATCTTCTTTTGTTTATTACTGCCATTGCAGCCCAGCGCAACATCTTGATGCGCTCCTGAAGGCAGATGCAGCACAGAAAGTGGTGCACTTGAAGCTTCCCTTTACAAGTTCCAAGGTCTTTTGCAGTGATTTGTAGGAAATGATTTAGAAGTCTACGGAGAACAGGAAGCTGGTTATTGTTGTTTGGTCTGTTGGCAGGGGCAGGGGGTTTGGCTGCAAATAGGCTTATCCATCTGGGTTCAAGGCTCCTAAGCACCAGCCCTTTCGAGGCAGGGGTCATGGCCGGAGCACCCCTAATGCAGACACATCCTTGTAATCTGCAGCTGCGGCATCAGCTTCCACCCCTCCCAAGGCATGACTGCTACAGACTTTGTGAGAGGTCTTCAGCACTGCTTTCAGGACTCATGGGCTCGCTCCAATCCAGATGCATGGACTGTCTGAGTGTCTCAGATGGATACAGCATACATTTCAGCAGCACTCCTTTTCACTATTTTTCAATACTCCTGATCCTCGTCCCCCAGGGAGGTGGTGGCACTACAACAAGGGATTCAGTTACTACTCCAGAAGGCTGCCATCATTCTGGTCCCTCCGGGGGGAAGATGTTCCTTGAGGAGTATTCTCTGCTTTCTATGGGTCAAAGGCGTCAAGAGAGTTCCCTCCTGTGCTGGACCTGAAGGGGATCAATCAGTTTATCCCTCATGTGTCCTTCAAGATTGTGTCTCTCCAACTGATTCTACTGCTCTTGAGGAAGGGGGAGTTCCTGACTTCCATCAATCTCATGCATGCCTAGCTGCATGTCCCGGTGCATCTCTCTCAGCAGCCGTTCCTTCGGTTCGCAATCCAAGCCAACTGCTACCAGTTCTGAGTCCTGCCCTTGGTGCTGGCTTCTGCATCGAGGGTGTTCACCAAGCTGTTAACTCCTCTGGTGAGTATTTTGCATTCTGATGGTGTCCAGCTTTTTCTGTATCTTGTTGACAGGATGATTGCCTCTTGTTCTTTTTCCAAGGTCCAGACAAAGGTTCTCAAAGTGACTGTGCTGTCACAAGACTATGGCTTGTTGATCAAGTGGAAGAAGTCCCAGGTCCAACCATCCCAAGATCTTCTCTTCATCGGGGTATGCTTCTAGATGGACATGGGGGAGGGTCTTGGGGTCAGAGGAGTGCTTTGTTTGTCTTCACTCCCATTAGTCCTCTCTCCTTTTTCACCCTTCGCCATATGCATGGACATGGCTTTACAGTCAGGGGAGATGTCGTTCACATTGACCCTTGTTTCTTGGGGGGGGGGTTGCACCTGTGTCCCTTGATTCACCATCTCCTAAGGCATTGGAACCAGTTGTCTCGGGGGTACAAGACATTGGTTCTAGTAACTCCTCAGATCCTGATGGCACACCTTATGTGGCCATTTTGGCAAATGTCCCACCAACTGAGTCTCTGCAACACAAAACATGGGCCTCTCTGAGAATTTTTTTTTCAATTGGTTAAATTCTACAGTGGGGTCGGGGAACACTTTTTGCCAATTTTAAGGTGGCGAGACTGGTTGGATGGGTCGATAGTGATGCCAAAGGGTGACTGTATAGTCCTCTCGTTTAAATCACCAGGACTGTTTAATGATATACTGGGTATAGCCAAGTAATTTTTTCAAAGGAAAAGCGAATCATGGTTCTCCCACTTGGTTTCTTCTATAAACCCCCAAGACAATGTTTTAGCCAGCCGAATGTATTGATACCGCTCTGTTCCCCAATACAAGGCATATTACAACAATCACCCCAAATTGCAAACAATGTAAATACCCCTTCATACTCCATTACCACTTCCAATAGATTTGACACTCTTTCTAATTTTGCTGGGGTAGATTGACTAAAGGATAAATCACCGGAGGTCACCTTAACACAAAACTCTAGTTTTAGCACCCTGACCCCTGCAAAGAACTCGCAGCCAGATACGAACCCTGAAGATCTAACAGCCCTGACACTATCTGTGCAAGGCAAAGAGCTGCCACTGGACATTATGTCCCCAGTCTCTAATAGTATCACAGCATTTTCTTGGATTGTAGCAGGGTTGCTGTAATGATGAGAAGTCCACACGTGAAGTAGTTATTAGGTGATGCTTTATTCCAAGATGTAAAGGGAGACCCCACCAGGAGCATCCAACATGGTGCTCAGCCCAGCCAACTGTAATCTGTCAGGCAGATCACCAACATTCTGATGGATGCATCACATCAACATTCCAATAGGGGTAGAGAGGGAAAGCATAGGGAATAACAAGATACTACATTATCCTCAGTACAAACAGGTTTGCTCAGCGTGAAAGCACAGTTCCAACATAAAATTTGTAGACTCACTGTTACCCAGGAAAACTGCCACACTGCTGTGGGCGACCGGTTGTAGGTCACTGGTGGGGTCATGCTGGCAGTTGGGGTAGCTTTTCTTGATGCAGGATGTCCTTTACTGGTTTGTAGTTACTTTTCTTAATTTCAAACAGCTTGAAGTACTTCCAGACTTGACAGGTGTAGGTTCTTTCTTTAGATCGTCGCCATGAATGTAATGATGAGAAGTCCACACGTGAAGTAGTTATTAGGTGATACTTTATTCCAAGAAGTAAAGGGAGACCCCACCAGGAGCATCCAACATGTTGCTCAGCCCAGCCAACTGTAATCTGTCAGGCAGATCATCAACATTATGATGGATGCATCACATCAACATTCCAATAGGGGTAGAGAGGGAAAGCATAGGGAATAACAAGATACTACAGTTGCGTAGCAAGCTTAACTCTCTAGAGTGGCTAAACTTTATAGACAAATTTTACTATTGCTTGTTTTCAAGAAATCTGGGTGACTGAACCCTGTCATCCCAATGGATTCAAAAGTTATAATTTACCGGCTATCCCATCTAGCCACGGTAGAAACAGGGGTGGTCTATGAACCTCTGTATCAAATAAACAACCATCCTCTTCTGTAAAGCTTAGGATCACTAGCTTTTTTAAAATCAAAATTTCAGTATTGTTCTTTCTGGATCGCTTAAAGTGTTTTTAGTACATTTTTATAATAATGCTTGTAGGTCTGATATACTGGCCACACTGACTTCTCTTGGTAATCATCTGGACACCATTATTTCGAAGGGGACTGGGTACATAATTATATTCTGGGTGGGGGATTTTAACTTCCTACTATGTAAAATACCCTCGAAAACTCTCTGTGGTATAATTTCACAAACAAATAAAGACTCAGCCCATTTTGCACATTCAGACTATGACAGGAAGCTCAATGAGCTTATTTCTATATATGATCTAGGCTTTTTCAACGTGCTTGGCAATATCCCAATTGATGTGCCCTGTACCTTCGATGACACCATGGGTAAAAGTGCTATAGACTTCTTACTCTTAGCAAATCGTTACTCAACTTATATTAGCAATTTTACATTACATGGCTTTGCACTGAGTGACCATTACCCCCAGAGTTTAATCCTAAAGTCAATAAAAGATCAAAGGGGCCACGTCCATACCTTAGCCGTGGAGAACTTAGAGCCTTCCTGAACTAATGGGTTTACACTTCGCTGGTCTATGGTCAACCCAACTGACTTTCTAGAGAAACTAATCCAGTAGCATAAGAGTGCCTTAAATGTTTGTTTGGACACTTTGAAGGAGGCTTCTGTTATTACGGAATCCTTTGGACAAAAAAACATCACCATCAAAGAGGGGCTATTATCCAGGCAGAAGGTAGGAACAGGAGAGAGGAAGGGTTGGTTTGACCATGCATGCAGCGAGACCCATAGAAAACGTATACAAGCTTTGAAAAAGAACCCCAGAAATATCAAGGAGCTTCAGCCTGGAGGCAGGAATATAGACTTACTTTAAAAAAACGTAAGAAAACACTAAAAGAGGAAACTTGGGAGAAACTGCATAAAGCCAGTTGAAGTAATGACACCACTGCAGTTTGGCGCGTGGTAAATGCCTCCTTCCTTAGTAATGCTTACAAGAGGCTGTGGTGACTGAAGAAGACTGGGTAACACAATTTTCTGCCTTATATTGGTCTACAGCAAATAGTGCAATTCACCATTCAGCTCCAATCCTTGTGGTAGCTCCGAAGATGCTTCTTCCCGCACCTGACTAGTCCGCTTTAAATTTTACTCTGGAAGAAGTTCAAGTAAGGGAAATAAAGCTCCTGGGCCAGACAGGGTTCCAATCGACCTATTTAAGGCAAATATTTATCTCTGGGATCCCTCCTTACCCATGTATTTAGATCTTACCAGTGTACAGGGTTCCCCTTGACTTTGTCAGAGTCCCAGATTGTGCCTATATTTCAAAAAGGTGATCGAAACTGTCCATCGCACTACAGACCAATCTCTTTACTTGACTCATTGGTTAAGGTGGTAGGTCATATACTTTTAGCCAGACTACAAAGCTGGGTGGACAGCAATAATAAGATGTCTGACCTACAATATGGATTCCGTCAGGATATTGGCACTACGGAGCAAGCCATAAATCTGAATTTGCTACTGGACAAATATGCACATATTAAAAAGGGTAACTTATATACAGTATTTGTTAGCTTATCATCTGCATTTGATTGGGTTATTCATGACAAGTTGTGGTAAGAGGTGAATTCAATGGGTATCAATAGTACTAATATTAACCTTTTAAGACATCTGTTCTCAAATAGCTATGGAAGGGTACGGTTTGGTATAAAAGGAGACTGTACCCACCCGTTTAGAATAGAAAAGGGGTCCGCCAGGAGTGGATACTTGCCCCTTTTCCATTCAATATATACAATAATAACCTGGGTAACACACTGGCTAGCTCATGCACAGATCTGCCACAAGCAAAACAGGGGGGCAATTTTCTCATTTTGCTTTATGAAGACATCGCTGTTCTCATGGCGCACACCCCTTTACCCCTGCAGCCCCTCCTTGATAGCTTTACCCTATTTATGGATAATCTGGGGCTACAAATTAACATAGGCAAGACATTTGTTATGAAAGTGGGCCGTGGTGTAGCCAAGTTTCATAACATCTACATAGGGAAAGATATTCTACATCAAACCAAAACTTTTTCCTACTTGGGTATTTTATTTGCCAATACCAATAGCTCTTTATTTATTTTTTTCACCATGAAAGAACAATCACAGATATGTACAAACAATTTAAAATGGTTAAAAAAGTTAAAAGAAATAAAACATTTCTTCTAAGAATTTACGTTTGGAATAAAAAGATGATAGGAGAGTTAGTCACAATCCAGTCCTTAGTTTTACATTTGAGGAAATTCCTCCTGGCCCACTACATGGAATTTAAAAAACGTGAGACCACATAGACTATATGGGAATCAGTATTGTATTTTAATAGTATAAATGCTTCCATGTACTTTATTTGATTGCGAAGGGACATGGAAAAGTGCAATTGAATCTAGAAGACTGCAATTTCTAAGATCTATTTTGGTCCTTCGCAACCTTGCCAGGAAATTGGTGAATATCCAACCAAAAGAAATACTAACCATTTATTATGCAACATGTAGAACTATTGCAATGTTTGGTGTGGATATTTGGAGAAACGCAAAGGTTGAATCCCTGCAGGTGGTGGAAAATGTTTTTAAAATAAATCTTTTAGCACTTCCCTCCAGTTGTTCAAATCATGTATGTCACTCAGAATTGGGAACTAACTATTTAATAGAGCTGGTTGATTTAATGACTTCTGCTATAGCTGAAAATATGGACCTCAGAACAAATGAACTTGAATTGTGCCATAGTCAAGGACTGTTGAGATTTTGAACTGGCCCTAAGGATTCCTTGGTTAACGTTTATCAAGAACTTTATGATAGATATTGGCCGTTCGGAATTTTATGATCGACCTGAATACCTGTTAAACATCTCAAGGTAAGCACTAAAAACAGAGTGTCTAAACTATCTGGAGGACTTGCGACTATATGTGGAGCTGGCCTAACCATCTGCGAAATACAATCAAATGGTCCTGACCACCTTCTCAATGCAACCACACCTTTTTCATGTTCTTAACACCCAACATAGATTTGTTTTAACACGTTTTAGGCTAAATATATTCCATCACCTGATAAGCTTCCAAACACCCCAATAACTGGTCAAATGTTCTACTGCGTTGCCCTTGTGACAATGTATCTAATCAATCAACCATGCACATTACACTTTGTTGTACATTTTAAATGGATCTGAGAAGATTTTTTATTTTACCTTTACTGAAATCACAACATTTTAAACAATGTAGGCCAGATTTTTTATATTTGCAACTTCTTCACAATATTTATACGTGTGTGGTACTTGCAAGGTTTCATAGGGCAATTCAAGTAAGAAGAAACTCTATACTAGCAATATGTTGATACAAGAATTGTCAGTAATAATGTGAACTGTATTTTTGCCCTCCTGATTTTACTGTTTTTTAACCGCTTGTATCCTTCATTATGAATTTTAATCTTTATGTATTCTTTTATGATACACCTTCTGTGAATCGGATAAAGATACATTGGATTGTATTATTGACTCCTCAGATCCACAGGGATCTCCTTTGGTTGGTGGATCCCGCTCATCTGAGCAGAGGTTTTTCTTTGGTCCCTCTTCTTGTTTTTGTTCTCACCAATGGGCTAGGAAGGGGTGCCATTCTGAGGGATTCCACAGCACAGGAATGATTATTTCAGTGAGAGGCTGCACAGTCTTTGAACTGGAAGGAACTGGCAACAGTCCCAAGGCCTCTTTGATTTCCATAGAATGCAGTTACACACGGCGGTGGGTTTGCAGAAAGGCAATCAGATTGTCCACTCCTATCTGAGCTAGCAGGGCGGCATGTGCCCCTCTTTGTTTCTCCTTTTCAGAAAGATTTGCTGGTGGGTCGAGTCTCGTCTCCATTGCTCTCTCAGTAGTCTATATTCCGGGGAGGGAGAATGTGAGTACCGATGCTCTTATTCAGAGCTTTCTGCTCACTGTGACAGTGATGTCATCAGTTAAGTCACTGACCATGTAATGAATGATGTAATATGTGATGTTATCAGCAGTGCATTGCGGGGACGCAAGTTATTGTTAGGTGAACTAACTATAACGGGGGAATTTCTATGGTTTTGCACAAGTGAAATGTCCAACTAACTATAACATTCCTGAAACGTATGTTTTTTTCAGTGAATTTCTTGTTTAAATGCTAATTTCTAACTATAACGTGCCAGAAACCTATGGTTTTTTCAGTGAATTTCAAAAGTTTTTTAAATGCTAATTTCTAATTATAACGTACTTGAAACCTATGGGTTTTTCAGTGAATTTCAAAGGTTTTTTAAATACTAATTTCGAATTATAATGTTCATTAAACCTATGGTTTTTTCAGTAATTTAGAATTTTCTTTTTTGTGATATTTTGTAACTTTAATATCCTAAAAATAGTTTTTGTAATTTTTTTTGTTTGCTATTAAAATATTACAATGTCTTCTGTTTCCTTAAATAATAATATATATCTCTTCTTTTTTAAAGTGGAGTCGCGCACCCATTGTGTACCTATCTCGGTGGGTGGGCGGATTCAAACCGTCATATTGGTAAAGTCGTGAAGGATGCCCGTTTCAACCAGCCCACTCCGCTTATGCTTACAGGGAGGGAACTACAAACGCTACATGTCCCAGGTCTTCCCTTTAGTAATCTGCTGATCACAGGTCTAGTTGTCAGCATGCCACAGCCACTCCCTCAGGGCTGGTTTACACCCACACCACAACCATGCAGCACTGGCGTCACAGGAAATGTGACCCGGCCAATAAAAAGGGCCGGGCACACGTGCTCAATGCCATTTCCACTCTCTATCTGAGTGTAGCCATATGCTTATTAAGTTCGTGGGAGCCGAGGCACTTTGGCCGACATGGGCCCCCCGCAACATGGCGATGACTTGAGGTGCGCACAGTTATGACAGTCGAAGCACTTTGCCGGACACTGGCCTGCCATGTGGCAATGACTTGAGGTGCACACAGCTGGTGGCAGCTGAGGCATTTTGGCCAACATGGGCCTCCCACCACGTGGCGATGACTTGAGCTGCACTGAGTTATTGCCACCAGAGCTGACCTGAGCGGGTGTGCAGCCTGTGATGATGCGTAGGCCTCGATAAATCATCCTGGCAATGAATACCCGATTTGAATTGTGGACTCGGCTGGACCGCGTGTACGGCAACGGCAGCTGGCTGTACAGACATGACTCCTCGGCGCGGTGCAGCAGGATGCGCTGGGGGCCTATGTCGCGGAATCCTGCGACGGCTGAGGAGGTTGCTCTGGCACGTTGTGGGCCCGTTTGGAGATACGCCGGTGGGTAAACACCCAAAATATAGAATTAAAAATATTGAAAGGGCACAATATCGAATCAAAAATATTGAGAGGACAGACTATAGAATATACATAATGAATATAATATAGTTGGAAATATTATTGACATATAGGTAAGTAATATCGAATGTCATTATATAGAATGTCATTATATAGAATGTCATTATATCGATTTTCTTAAAGTATTACATGTTAGTATATGTGTTAAAAGTATATAATATTTTTTTAATGTATGTTACAATTTTTAAAGATAATGAATATTATGTTAATTACATTTTGCATATATTAGTTCCTTAGCAGGTTGTCGTTTATAGGGGAATGGTGTGGGAAGTAATTTAATTTGAATATAAAAAATGTATTAATTAATAATTTATTGTTTAATAATTAATAGTAGTAATTAATCTTTGCGTATATTAGTTCCATAGCGGGTTGTGGATTTATAGGGGAATAGGGTGAGAAGTAATTTCACTTAAATTAAACAAAATACTAATTTAATATTGAATATTTTATGGTAAATAATTAATATTAGTAATTAAGTTAATTAATGTATTAATACATATTAAAAAAGGTATTAATACACGTTTTTAATTATTGATAATTATGTACATTTTTATTAATTAGTAATTAATTAAATATTAATTATTAATACTTAGGGGTCGATTCCGATTCGGGAAACAAATCCGTACGATGATTTGTATTCGTAGCTGTTTCCGTACGAATCGTACAAATCTGTCCGAATCGCGTAGTACGATTCAAAGGAAAAGAATACGTCCAAATGTGTACGAAATGTACAAAAAGCAAGGGAAAATCTGTATGATACAGGACCCTCACGGTGAACCGTACGAATCGTAAACATGCTGTATGACCCGACAAGTACGATCCGGACCGGGGAACGAGAATGAGCAATTCGTACCGAGAACCACACATTCACATACGCACCATACCCCTGCAATGCTCTGTACCCCTACGCACCATACCCCGATGCACCGTACACCTACGCACCGTACACCCATGCACCGTACACCTACACACCGTACCCCGATGCACCATACACCTACGTACCATACCCCTACGCACTGTACCCCTACACACAGTACCCCTGCAATCATAGGGTGCACTCGCGTACCGGGGGGTCCGTTTCGCACATGGTTCGAGTCGAAATATGCTTTTACGGATGTTTGGAACTTCCATAGAAAAAGACTCGTACGGAGTGTTGTTGTAACGAATCGTACTTGCTAGTTCGTAAAATGCTGCTTCAATCTGTACGGCCGTCGCGTACCGCGTGTTCCGAATGCGATTTGTACGTATTTTTAAGTTGTAGGGTCTTTCATCCGATTCGTATGTAGATCTGCTTTGGGTTTGGATCGTAGTTCATCGTACGTAAGGGGACATTGAAAGTGTCCCCTTACCTCTCTCAGGACACCCCCGTGCCGCACGGCCACCAGCTGCTGCCTGTGCTCCTCGCCCCACTGCTGCTCGCAGAGCCTGCCTCGCTGACCTCGCTGACCCCAACCCTCTGCCTCGCTGTTCCTGACCCTCGCCGCAACTGCGTGTGTTGTTTTTACTTTTTCCCCATTTGTGCCGTATTTCATCACTCTGCTTGTATTTTCACAATTTGTGCCGTTTTTTAACTGTTTTTTCCCCTGTCTGCTGTTTAACCTTTTGTCCCCATCTGGTTTTCCCATTTGCATTCTGTACCCCCAGTGCCGTGTTTGTATTGTATTTGCCCGCCCCGCTTCCCGCCGCCGTGCTAGCTGCCACGCCCCCTTTTCCTTCTGTGCCCTCCCCGCTCCCACCTCCCAGCTGCTCCTGCCTCCCTCCCACTTGGCCATATATGGCGACCGCACGGCGCAGGTGAGTGTGACCTGTCTCAGGACAACCCCGCGCCGCACGGCCACCAGCTGCTGTGTGTGCTCCTCGCCCCACTGCTGCTCGCAGAGCCTGCCTCGCTGACCTCGCTGACCCCGACCCTCTGCCTCGCTGTTCCCGACCCTCGCCGCAACTGCGTGTGCTGTTTTTACTTTTTCCCCATTTGTGCCGTATTTCATCACTCTGCTTGTATTTTCACCATTGGTGCCGTTTTTTAACAGTTTTTTCCCCTGTCTGCTGTTTAACCTTTCGTCCCCATCTGGTTTTCCCATTTGCATTCTGTACCCCCAGTGCTGTGTTTGTATTGTATTTGCCCGCCCCGCTTCCCGCCGCCGTGCTAGCGGCCACGCCCCCTTTTCCTTCTGTGCCTTCCCCGCTCCCGCCTCCTAGCTGCTCCTCCCTCCCACTTCGCCATATATGGAGACCGCTCGTATGGGCAGCGGTCACGCGCAGCGGGCACGCCAATTGTGCGCCGAAGGCGCGTCAAAGGTAAGCCCGTCTGTGCCTGTCTGCGCCTGGACCGCGCCCAGCGCCAGGACACCTGGTCCCCACTGACAATGCCAGACGACCCGACATACCTACGACGCCACCACCCTCAACGCACCGAATGCCGGCCGGAACCCCGCCTGCTGCCGAGCCACCCCGAAATGCTTCCACGGACCCTTCACCTGCACAACCTGCAAGTTCTCCTGCCTCCAAACATGCACCGCGCCAGCAACGCCAAACCCCAGCAGCGATCTCAAGTGCATCCTGCTCAACACCCGATCCGTCCACAGACACGCCGTCGAGCTCTGGAACCTGCTCGACACAACATCACCAGACGTTGCGTTCCTCAACAAAACATGGATGAACGCCTCCTCTGCCCCCGACATCGCCATCACCATCCCTGATGGATACAAGATCATCAGGAGGGACCGCGTCAACCAGACAGGAGGAGGCATCGCCATCGTCCACAAGAACACCATCCACATCACGACCGACGCCGACGACACCTTCACCGCCGCTGAACACCTCCACTTCCAGATTCACACCGACCCAAAGATGACCCTCAGAGGCACCCTCATCTACAGACCCCCGGGACCATGCACACAATTCAGCGAAGACATCACGGACTTCATCAGCCCACACGCCCTCCCCTCCGCCGACTACATCCTCCTAGGGGACCTCAACTTCCACCTGGAGAACAACAAGGACCGCAACACCGCCGCCCTGCTGGACAACCTCACCAACCTCGGACTCAAGCAACTGGTCAACACCCCCACCCACTACGCCGGCCACACGCTTGACCCCGTCTTCTCATCCAGCAAGCACATCGCCTTCAGCCACTCCACCGGACTCCACTGGACCGACCAAAGCTGCGTCCACTTCAGCTTCAGAAAAACCACCACCCGCAAAAGGTTCCTCACAGAAGATGGAACAAGATCACCGCCGACCAGCTCACCACTTCCCTCAGGAAGAACCCACCTGCCAGTACACCGGACCCCATCGTAGCAGCCGGCAACTTCACGCCTGCGCTGACGACCTCGCACCACTGAAGAACCCCCCCAGCAAACCCAGAAGCATAAAGGCCCACTGGTTCACCGACGAACTCAAGGATTCCAAGAAGACCTGCTGCACCCTCGAGAAAGCCTGGCTCCTCGACCGGACCACCGACAACATGACCGCCCTCAAACACGCGACCCGCAGGCACCACCCACTCATCCGCACCAACAAGAAGAAATCACTGAAGGACTGACTGGACAACAACGCCCACGACAGCAAGGAACTCTTCAGCATCGTCAAGGAGTTCTCCAACCCCAGCACCTGCAACAACGACATCACCCCTTTGCAAGATCTCTGCGACTCCCTCGCCTCATTCTTCCACTGCAAGATCGCCGACATGAACAACAGCTTCGGCACACCATCCTCGCACCCTACCGTCGAACCAACGCACCCCGCCACGACCCTCCGCACCTGGACCGCAGTGACCACCGAAGACATAGCCCGCACGATGAACACCATCCACTACGGATCTCCGACTGACCCCTGCCCCACCACGTCTTCAACAAGGCCAACTCCACCATCGCACCCCAACTCCGAGACGTCATCAACACCTCCTTCAACACAGCCACCTTCCCGGAGAGCTGGAAGCACGCCGAGCTCAGCGCCCTACTGAAGAAACCAACAGTGGACCCCACCAACCTCAAGAACTTCCGCCCCATCTCGCTCCTCCCTTTTCCTGCGAAAGTCATCGAGAAGATCGTCAACAGACAGCTGGCCGCCTTCCTTTAGATGAACGGATCCCTCGACCCCTCGCAATCCGGTTTCAGAGCCAACACAGCACCGAGACCGCCCTGATCGCAGCCACCAACGACATCCGAGCCCAGCTCGACAACGGGGAAACAGCGGCACTCATCCTCCTGGACCTCTCCGCAGCGTTCGACACGGTCTGCCACCGCACCCTAGTTCAACGCCTCAGCGACACCGGCATCCAAGAGAAGGCATTGAAGTGGATCATCTCGTTCCTCGCTGGAAGAACACAGAGAGTCCACCTCCCCCCGTTTCGTTCCGAGGCCACCGAGGATCATCTCTCAGCCCCACCCTCTTCAACGTCTACATGCGACCTCTCACAGCCATCGCACGCAAACACAACCTCAACATCATCTCCTACGCCGACGACACCCAGCTGATCCTCTCCCTCACCAGAGACCCCGACACCGCCAGAACCAGCCTCCACGAAGGGATGAAAGACGTCACCAAGTGGATGAAGAACAGCCGCTTGAAACTGAACTCAGACAAGACGGAAGTACTCATCCTTGGACCATCACCCTCCGCCTGGGACGGCTCCTGGTGGCCCCCAGCCCTGGGCACCGCCCCCAAGCCAACAGACCACACACGCAACCTGGGCTTCATCCTGGACTCCTCCCTCTCGATGACCAGACAAGTCAACGCCACCTCCTCTTCTTGTTTTCACACCCTCCGCATGCTCCGCAAGATCTTCCGATGGATCCCGATCGAAACCAGGAAGACGGTCACCCAGGCCCTCGTCACCAGCCGGCTGGACTACGGAAACACCCTCTACGCCGGAACCACAGCCAAGCTACAGAAAAGACTACAACGCATCCAGAACGCCTCAGCCCGACTCATCCTGGACATCCCTCGACGCAGCCACATCTCCAGCCACCTGAGGAACCTGCACTGGCTCCCCGTCAACAAGAGGATCACCTTCAGGCTCCTCACCCACGCACACAAGTCTCTCCACAACCTAGGCCCCAAGTACCCCAACGACCGCCTGACCTTCCACACACTCACCCGCCAGCTACGATCTGCCAGCCTCGCCCTCGCCGCCATACCACGCATCCGAAGAGCCACCGCCTGAGGCAGATCCTTCTCCTACCTGGTGGCCAAAACATGGAACTCCCTCCCCATCCACCTCCGACTGACCCAGGACCACCTCGCCTTCAGGAAACAACTCAAGACCTGGCTGTTCGAGCAGTAGAGGCCCCCTTCCCCCAAGCGCCTTGAGACCCTTCCGGGTGAGTAGCGCGCTATTCAAGTGTTTTTGATTGATTGATTGATTGAAAGTGTACGATTCTTAAGGGAAAAATGCTCCGTACGGTGATTCGTAGGGGATTTTACCGAATCGGAATCGACTCCTTAATGTATTAATATGTTAATTATGTTCATTTTTTGAGGAGTGTGTTGACGGTTTATAGGGGAGTATGGTGTGTATTAAATGAATTGAAAATACATTTTTATTAATATTTATATACTATTTAATCAAAGTTATTTTATACTGTTAATTGTGTTAATTAATTTAGATATCATTGTTATTTTTTTGTTAATTGTGATTCACTAATTGATTAAATGTAAGTTAATTATGTTATAATATTTTAGACTATTGGAGGCGATGTTTATAGTTTAAAATAGTGGGAGGTAAATAAAATTTAAATAATGAATTATTTTTTGATTACATTGTAAGACTGGGTCTACTAAATTATTCCTATACGCTATGCAACACTTTCCCTACTGTTTGACTCACTGGAGTTGGAATAGTAATTTTTATCCTCCCGCTATCCAATACTTTCCCTACTGTTCAACTCATTGGAGTGGGAATAGTCATTTTTACCCTCCCGCTATCCAACAATTTCCCTACTGTTCCACTTAGTGGAGTGGGAATAGTAGTTTGTACCCACCCACTATCCAACACTTTCTCTACTGTTACACACACTGGAGAGGGAATAGTAATTTGTATTCTACCACTATCCAATACTTTCCCTACTGTTCCACTTATTGGAGTGGGAATAGTAATTTTTATCCTCCCGCTATGCAACAATTTACCCACTATTCCACTCACTGCAGTGTGAATGGACATTTTTTCCCTCCCACTATCCAACACTTTCCCTAGTGTTCCACTCACTGGAGTAGGAATAGTAATTTTTACCCACCCGCTATCCAACACTTTCTCTACTGCTTCACTCACTGGAGTGGGAATAGTAATTTTTATTCTCTCACGTTTTAACACTTTCCCTACTGTTCCACTCATCGGAGTGGGAATAGTAGTTTTTATCCTACCGCTATCCAACATTTTCCTTACTGTTCACTCATTGGAGTGGGAGTAGTAGTTTTTACCCTAACGCTATTTTTTTTTTTTTTTTTTAAATATATTTTTATTGCAGGAATTAGTAAATCGTTACAATATCGACCAGCATTGTATCATAAGCAATATCAACAGAATAAGACCCTCTGGCCCCCCACCGTAAGTTCCGAACACAGCCATCCGGCCCACAACCCTGGGGTCGGGCGGCGAAATGCAACGGGGGATCAGTAGGACGCTTGAGCTGGTCCGGATAATTCACTGTCCGTCATCTGCTTTTCTAAACAAGCCTATAAACCCAAAAGAAACCCCCCCCCATCAAAGGACTGCTAATCAAAAGAAAACCCACCCAACCCCACCATCAGCGCCAGGGAGCCACCTACACAGGATCTGCCATGGGACCCACGGGGAAAGCAATAGAACTATCAGTACAAACGTTTACCGGGACTCGGGGCGAGCCGCTCCTTCACCTTCGGAGTCGCTGGGGGCACAATAATCCCTGAGGGCCTGCACTAACATTTCCCACTCCAACGCGGCCTCCTGCGCCTTCTCATTGTGTTGCCTCCAAGCTAGTTGATATCTCAGCGCGCTCTCACCCGCCGCCCATTTCAAAAGCTCACTGTGCCACCTGCTGCCTGTCGGACCAACTCGTGCCTTCCAGTTCCTGGTCACCTCTCGTTTAGCAAGGAGGAGCCCTAGGTCGACAAATTTACTAGAAATTTTATTCCTGGGGGTATGGGGGAACCAGTGCAGGAGCCCCACCGCCGCATCGAATGATAAGGATCTCCCCGTCACCTCCTCCAGGGTCGTCTCTACTTCCTGCCAGTAAGATGACAGACCTGGACAGGCCCATAACATATGTAGGAGGTCCGCTTCCTGAGCCGGACATCTAGGGCACGCCGCCGAATTCGTGGCAAAATACCGCCTGATTTTCACCGGGGTCAGGTACGCTCTATGAAGAACGTAATAGTGGACCAGCTGAAAACGGGCGTTGCGTGTGCCCTTCCAGGCTCGTCTCACTAACTGGGACCAAGTCGTCTCCGGGATCTCCCTACCAATGTCCTCCTCCCAGCGGTTTCTTAGAGTGGTGAGCGGAGCCAGCCCTTCGTTAATCAACCTGCCGTAGAGGCAAGTGACCGCCTTCACCGTGCCCGCCGACATCATCACGTACTGGCACACCTGAGATAAGGGGGGTTCCTCCTGCCCGTTCTTCCAGTGTGCCTGGATCGCTCGCATAATGGCCGAGTGTAGTAGAAAGTCACCACGGGGGATCTCGAAGCGGTCAATAAGATCCTGGAAGGACAAGAGCGCTCCGTCCTCGTACAGATCCCCAACCAGCTGTAAGCCGGCATCCTCCCAGGCCGCCAAGCGTGACCAATCCCCTCCATGGGGGAGGGCCGTCAACATCCCCAACGGTATTTCAGGCGCATATGGTATCCTCAGTTGGCCCCGGGCGTGGGCCCGGTTCCAACACAGGCGGATAGTCCGCTCCTCCATTGTCAAGTCCCGCAGGGCCAAACGTTGTCGCAGCGCTATAAAGGACAGAACATGCCTGGCCATGCCCGTCCCCCTCCCGTCTTCCGGGCCCCGGAATTCCCTGGCGATCTCCTGGGTGTAGGTCTGGAGCTGCGCCGCCAGATAATACTTTTCAAAGTCCGGCACCGCGAGCCCCCCCCTCGTCTTTCGGCCTCATCAGGGTTTTGAGGGCCACCCGCCGGCGGCCCGAACCCCAGAGGAATCCGACCACCATGGAGCGTAACAGTCGAAACGTGGCCGGCGGGACCCAGATCGGTAGAGTCCGGAAGTAATATAATAGCCGGGGAAGCGCCACCATTTTAAGCAGGGCGATCCGTCCCGCCACCGAGAGCGGCAGCGTGGCCCAAAAGGCCATGCTGCCTCGGAGTGCTCGAATGCTGCGGGCAATGTTCCCATCGAGGAGGTCGGGCTGGTCGTGGTATACAAATACCCCGAGGTATTTGAAGCAGTCGGGTTCCCACCTAATCTCCCTACTTAGGGCAGGGGCGGGAGTGCCCCTGCGTATCGGAAAAAGACAGGTCTTGGGCCAGTTCACTCGGAGGCCCGAGACCTCCCCGAACTCTGTGAGCGCCACCGCCGCTCCACGTAAAGCGTCGAGCGGGTCCTCCAGGAAGAGCAACAGGTCGTCCGCATACAGCGAAACATAATGCGGGCCCGCAGGTGTCCACAAGCCCGTATAGTGGGCTCCCGATCGAAGGTGCAGCGCGAGTGGCTCCACCGCCAGCGCAAAGAGAAGCGGGGACAATGAACACCCTTGCCGCGTGCCTCGTTCTACTGGATACCGCGAGGAAATCAGTGGTCCCGCCCTGACCCTGGCCGATGCAGAGGCATATAGAACCGCGGTCCACCTGATGAAACCCTCCCCGAGGCCGAATCTCCGCAGCACCGAGCAGAGGTAGTCCCACTCCAGGCTATCAAAAGCCTTCCCTAGGTCCACCGACAGGACGACCGGGGACGGGGCATCCACGAATGGTTCCCCTAGCAAACGGAACAATCTGCGAAAATTCATAGTCGTGTTCCGCCGTGGGATGAAACCAGCCTGGTCTTCATGCACCAGGGAACTCATGTGTCCCAGCAGCCTCGAGGCCAAGATGCTGCTCAGTATTTTATAGTCCACCGTCAGCATCGATAGGGGACGGTAAGACCCCGGGTCGGACGAGTCCCGGCCTGGTTTAAGGAGAGGAACCACCAACGCCTCACACATCGAGCTCGGGAGTCGCCCCAGCCTCTTCGCCTCCCTGTAGACCACCAATAGTCGAGGGGCTAGGAGGTCAGCGTAAGCTGCATAAAACTCCACCGGCAGGCCATCCAGGCCCGGGGTCTTGTTTCTCGCCATCCGTTTAATGGCCCCGCGGATCTCCCCCAATTCAATGTCGGATCCCAGGGCTTTCGCCACTTCTTGCTCCACCATGCGGAGCTCCAGTGGACGTAGATAATCATCAAGCCGATCAGGGTCTCGTGCGGAGCGACTACGGTATAAACATTCGTAATACTGCCGGAAGCAGCTAAGAATCTCCGGTTGGGTGTGTACCTCGGTTCCGTCTGCCGTACGCATACTTGTCGTCAATTGGGACTGGCGCGTAGGGTTTGCCAACCACGCCAACAACGCGCTCGATCTGTCTCCCTCCGCGATGGATCGGACCGTGTAGGCCTTATAGTCAAAACAGCGGAGCCGTTCGACCTCTGCGGCCACCTTTTCCCTCGCCTCCGCCGTGTGTATTTGCAATTCCAGGTGTCCCGGGCGGCGAAGTTCGAGCTCGCGGAGTTTCCGATCCGCTGCGTCTAAGTCAGCTAGGATAACGCGCCTCATGCCCACCTTCTTAGAAATACAGTAACCCCTCACCACTACCTTAAAAGCATCCCACTCTAACGCTCTGGTACTCGCGGTGCCGCCGTTGGATGCAAAATACTCTAATACCTTGTCCCCCAGGTCCGCCCTGAAAACACTGTCCTCAAGGTTCTCGGGTCGCAGCTTCCAGGTGGGCACCGCCGGCGGTCCGGGGAACCAGCGAAGGTCCAGCAGGAGGGGGTTATGGTCCGAAATGGTCCTGGACAAGTACTCAGATCGGACCGCTGCCGAAACCAGTTCGGGCGACCCAAGAAAGCCATCAAGTCTGACATGCAACTCATGAAGGCTCGAGAAATATGAATAATCCCTAGATGCGGGGTGATGCGCTCTCCAGATGTCCGTCAAACCACAGCGGGTCTGCCAATCCTGACGACCCTTAGCTGTGCGACGAACCGGAGAATCGGGAAGCGGCGGATGCGAGCGATCAATGTCTACGTCCACTACAGAATTGAAGTCTCCTCCAAGCAGAAGGGGCCCGGAGAAGAAGTGGGCCAACGAGCCCGATAACCTGGAAAGGAAGGCAGTCTGGTCTATGTTAGGAGCATACACACAGCAAACGTTCAAGTCCCTCCCTCCTAGAGTGCCCGAGATGGCCACACAACGCCCCTCCGGGTCTATCACTGTTCTCGTGACTTGGAAGGGGACCCCTGCCCTGATCCATATGAGCGCCCCTCTGGCATAAGCGGAGTACGACGTGGAAAAGACCTGCCCCCGCCATCTACGCTGTAGCGCCGCCCCTTCCGCCTTGTTCAGATGAGTTTCCTGCAGCAGCGCCATTTGCACTCCCCTACGCACTAAATAAGCGTGGACCTTGTGGCGCCTGGACATAGTATGAAGCCCCCTTACGTTCCAAGTGACACATTTCAAGTTAGCAACATCAGCCATTGTCCCATGACGTTCTCGCACAGTCACCCCATCCGGGTCCCCACAAAGAAAAGACATCATTCCTCCCAGCACTGATGGCGGCCATTTTCCCCAACCAAAACCAAACAACCCAAGAACGAACCAAACCCTCACCCACCCACCCCAGAACAGGACCCAAACTGCACCATCTAGATCCCATCCAAACCTCGCCTTCCAGCAACCCAATAACCCCTACTAATCCCACGGTCGCCACCGTAGGAAGGCCTTAAGGGCCAGGTGCGGGCCGGGCGGAGGCAGTGGGCCCTCGGCGCTCAGGCCACCAGGACTATATCAAGCCCTAAACAGTGCCAAAAACCTCTCTCGGGGCAGAAACAGGGGCACCCCCCCCCTCCCACCCTCCATGTCAGCAGCAATGGACGGCAACCGCCTCCCCCCTGCCGGGCCCCCACCCAAAATAAGGCAGCACACCCCATTACCCTTGTCCATCCAAAAGGTCCTCCACCGATTTCGGTGTGATTACCGGTGTATGGGCACTATCAGTCACTGAGTCCTCCGATTCCGATGGTGCCTCCTCTTCACCCAGGTTTTCCTCCTCCTCAATGGCTTCATTCCGTGCACCCGACAATTCCGACAACACTTCCAACACCCCCCTCCGCTCCGACGACGTCTCTACAGTTGAGGGCCCTCCCGTGCGGCCGCGGCGATTCCTGATCCTCCTGGATCGCCGTCTCTGTTCCGGCTCATCTGCCTGTTGGGACGAGAAGCCGAAGCCATCTCTCCCTGTCCTGTAAAGCTCGAGCCAGGCACAGACATCCTCCGGGGTGTCGAAGAACTGAGTTTTGTCATCGACTATGATGCGGAACCTTGCAGGGTAGAGTAGCGAGTACTGGATGCCCTCGCTCCTGAGCTCGCGCTTGACCGCCAGGAAGGAGAAACGCTTGCGTTGAGTCTCGTAGGTGTAATCCGGAAAGATGTTCACCTGACTGTTCGCCACTTTGAATGGACCATTATGTCTGGCGGCGTTGAGGATTAAGTCCCTGTCCCGAAAGTGCAATAATCGCGCCACCACCGGCCTCGGGGTGCGTCCCTGTTGCGGTGGCCGTGCCGGGACTCTGTGGGCACGCTCCAGAGTGTAGAAGGAGGATAGCCCCTCCGGGGCCACCGTGTCACGGAGCCAGGTCTCCAAGTACGTCACCATGTCGCCATCCTCGATCTTTTCCGGGAGGCCCACTACACGAATGTTGTTCCTCCTGTTGCGGCCTTCCGCATCCTCCGCCCTCTGCTCCAGGGTCGCAATTCGGGACAGGGCATCCTTCATCGTCGCAGCCAAGGTTCGCTGCGCCGGCTCCAAGGTTTTCACCGAGCTCTCCACTTCCTTGACCCGGTCCGAAAGTTTGCCATGGTCCGCTCTGAGGAGGCCTAGGCTCGCCGCCACCTGGGCAATGTCCTGTTGGAGGGCCGATCTCGTGGTCGTTATCGCCTCTAGGACGCGGTCGAACTGCTGTTGCATTGACGCGCCACCAGAACTCTGTGGGTCCCCATGCTCCTCTTTGTCCTGGGCTTCCGAGTCCGAGGCGGTCGGGGCAGTCCCCTTGGCTCCTCTAGGTTTCCCCATGTCGCCGGGGGCACTCCGTGAAAGTTCCGGAGTAGGCGTCTCCGGGTGTAGATGTCGACCACGACCCTCCCGGTTACTGATCCTCAAATCGAGTGTGGGAGACCTCCTTCTCCAGGGCCTATGGAGACTTCTCCGCTTCGGCTCACGCCACCGCCACGGGGTCCGAGGGCACCGATGAGGGGGCGGAGACAACCGTCGTCGAGCCGGGCAGGCCCGCTCACCCGCTAGAGATCCGGGGTGAGGGTCACCAACTCCACCGGACGACGTGTGGCGCCAAAGTGTCGCGCCTCCCATGGAAGTGGACCGGCCGGGAAGACGTAGCTAGGTGCGGAGTCGCGAGACGGGCCACCGCCTGGGTCACAGGGCGTCCGCTCCCGGGGTCCCCTATAACGTGGGCATCCACCCGGCCACCCAACCGAGTGCAAACTCGTTGTGGGAAGTCCGATCCAATAGACAGCCAGTGCACAGAGCAGCCGGGGATGGCGAAGTCGGGCGCAAGTCACTGCTCGCGACGCTCCTCCAAGTCAGTGGGTCCGACCAGGGGGACAAAGAAGTCCGGGCGCCATGTTGGGTCGCACTCCGCGACTCCGCAAACTTCGGTTTTACTCCGGAGCAACCCTCATCCGAGCCCCACCAGGGGCCCCGGCAGGTCGTCGTCGGTCCGCTCAGCAGAATGCGGGGTCTGGGGTGCCCCGCAGCCTCCGATTTACAGGATAAATCCGGGCTCAGTCCCGGAGCCGAGCTCTCAGGCGACCATCGCCATCGGCGCCCAAGCCACGCCCCCTTTTACCCTACCGCTATCCTACATTTTCCCTACTGTTCCACTCATTGGAGTGGGAATAGTAAGTTTTACCCTTCTGCTATCCAACAATTTCCCTACTGTTCCACTCGTAGGAGTGGGGATAGTAATTTGTACCCACCTGCTATCCTACATTTTCCCTACTGTTCCACTCATTGTAATGGGAATAATAATTTGTACCCACCCACTATCCAACATATTCTATACGTTTGCAGTTGTTCTAGTGTGAATACAAATTTTTTTCACTGCGCTTTGTAACATTTTCATTTTTGTAGTATAAAATATTAATGTGCATAAAAAGATGAATATTAATATTTAAATTATTGGATATCATGTATCTTTAAATTTATATAATATGTTTATTTATATATATATATATATATATATATATATGTAACTATATTTTTAATAATGTTTTAAATATTTTATAATTAAGAATATTAATATTTATTAATATTATTAAATTAATATATTTATGTTAAAATAATATTTTTACATTACTTGTAATATTTTTACATTTAAAGCTTTTTTACATTATTTTAGCTATGTTTTATTTAATTGTGTTTATTATTTAATTACTTTTATATTAGTTTTAATATATTTTTTAAAAATCAATATTTTAGTTACCTATATTTTTAACAATGATATTTTGTACTCGATATTTTGATACTTACCTGTTTGTAGATAGGTATTCAATACTATGTCCCTCAATATTTTTGCTTCTATATTCTGGACACTCGATATTGTGTCCCTCGATATTTAGTCACAGATTCATGCTGGTGGCGGCAGGTGAGCATTGAGATCTGGGTGCGCAGGGTCGGGCAGTCATCGCTGGGCAGCGGACTGGTCTGGCGACCAGGGCTGGATTGCTTGCGAAAGATTTATTTATGTATTTATTTATTTTGTGTGTTTTATAAAGCGCACAGCTGCCCCAACGGGGCATCCAGGCGCTGATAGATCAGGGAACTGAGAGGCTCGGAACATAAGAAGGCATTATGTGGGGAAAAGATGAGTCTTCAAAGACTTTCGGAATGCCAATTCGGTTTGACAGGCACGTAAGGCAACCGGGAGCTTGTTCCAACACCGAGTGGCGCAAACCTCGAATGTTTTCCCTCTGGCGCGAGTACGTTTGAATCTTGGGGTTTCCAGGAGAAGTAGGGAGTTAGAACGTAGTGTCCTGGTGTTGCCATACGGTCTCAGAGTATTTTTCAGATGGGCCGAGCCTTTGCCCTTAGAGACGCGAAAAGCCAGAGTCATGGCTTTAAATATACATCTCTTGGCAATGGGTAGCCAATGAAGTTTACGGAGGTGAGGGGAGATGTGATGTCTGGCTGGGTTTCTATCCACCAGCCGAGCGGCAGCATTCTGGACAGTCTGTAGTTTGTGATTTAGGCCTGCTGTGATGCCAAGGTATAATGCGTTGGCGTAGTCAAGATGAGATATTATCAATGCTTGTACCACAGTCTTACGGCAGTCAATCGGCAGATAGTTGATGAGCCGTTTAATTGTCTTGATCTTAGCAAAACAGAATGCTGCTACTGTTTGAACCTGGGCATTGAAACTAAGATGATTATCCCAGCGCACTCCCAAGTTTCTCACCAAGTCTTTAGGCGTGGGGGCTTGGCTCAGATCGTCTGGCCACCACAGATTGGAATCCAAAGGGGATGGTGAGTTAAAAAACAGAATCTCCGTCTTTCCTGTGTTGAGTCGGAGGGAGTTGGAGTCCATCCAGCTAGAAATGTCTCTGAGACAGGATTTCAGCGGGTCGAAGGCAGCGGCGGTGTAGATATCAAAGGAAAAAAGTAACTGAATGTCGTCAGCGTAGGAGGTGGATTTAATCCCAGTTTGCGCAATCAGTTTAGCCAAGGGGGTAAAATATACATTAAACAAAAGCGGGCTCAGGGAAGAGCCCTGTGGAACTCCCCATTTGAGTGGTCTAGCGGAGGAGGTATAGGGAGGGGTGTATACCTGCTGTGTACGGTCACCCAGGTAAGAAGAGAGCCATCTCAAGACAGTTCCGCCTATACCCAGGTCCCCCAGCCTTCTCAGCAAGATCTTATGAGAGACGGTGTCAAATGCTGCTGAAAGATCCAGCAGCACTAACACCGCCCTCGACCCCCGGTCCAGTGTCCATCTCACAGAGTCAGCCATTTCGACAAGGGCCGACTCCGTGCTATGGCCCGACCGAAAGCCGTGCTGAGAGTCATGCAGGAGCCCATGGGATTCGATGTAATTGGCCAGCTGGGAGTGTGCCAGTTTTTCCAGGATCTTAGCTGGGGCAGGCAGAAGAGAGATAGGCCTGTAATCACTGGGGTTGTCTGGGTCTAGATTGGGATTCTTAAGGATGGGGACCAAGGAGGCGTGCTTCCATTTAGCGGGGAAGCTGCCCGTTCTCAAGGATTCGTTCCAGATATGGTTCAGGTAGGGATTGAGCAGGGGTGCCAGTTTTTTATATTGTTTGGCTGGCCAAGGGTCCTTTGGAGAGCCAGATTTACATTTGAGTAATTCTATCATGGTGTTGGCCTCAGAGATGTCTGCAAATTCTAGCAGAGTGGGCGACTGTAGCGGGTACGTAGTGGATTCCTCTACCAATCCTTCACTGTTGGAGGTAGGGAAGGAGGTGTAGATAGTCTCGATTTTTTCCTCGAAGAATTGAGAAAGTTTATCACACAGGGACTGGGAGGCAGGTTGAGTTCGGGTCAGTGCGTTGGGGTCCGCGAAGGATCTGACTATGTTGAAAATCTCCCAAGCGCCATTACTGGCATGTTTAATTCTGGAGGCCAGGAAGTCCCTTTTGTGCTCCTCAATCATTCTGCGGTATTCTTTGAGGGCTGTCTTATAGGTGATTTTGCTGTCGAGGGAGTAGTTCTGCCTCCAGGAGCGTTCAAGAGATTTGCACGAGGCCTTTTTCTGGCGAAGCTCGTCAGAGTACCACGGTGTAGATTGTGCAGCCCTGTAGGTTTTGATGGGTTTGAGAGGGGCCAAAGCCTCTAGGGGTTGACCGATCCAGGCGTCCAAATGGTCAATACCACTATCAGGGTCAGACGACGAGGAGGGTTGGGAGTTTTTTAGGTATTCCTGGAGCGTTTCGGGGGTAATGCGACTCCAGTTTCTGCCTGATGCTTTGGGAGCGATAATGAGTCTGATGGAACAGGAAATACCGATCTCAAAAGGGATGAGGAAGTGGTCCGACCAGATAACCGGGATGGGAGAAGCTGCCAGAATGCTAGGTAGGTTAGAACAGATCAAGTCTAGAGCATGTCCCGCTTTGTGCGTGGGAAAGGCTATTTTTTTAACTAGATTGCAGGCCGCCAGCGTAGAAATAAAATTATTGCTGTGCGAGCAGGATTCCTCATTTACGTGGAGGTTAAAATCTCCTAAAGCAGTGAAGTTGGCGTAACGTGTGCTAAGCTGGATAATGTAATCCATCAGAGCCGGCAGGTGAGAGATGTTGGAATGGGGAGGGCGGTAGATAAGTATTCCAGAGCAGGAGGTGGACGGGAGATTTGGATACTAAAAGGCAAACCCTCTATGCAGTCGATTGGGTCATATGGAGGGAAGGTAGCCGTCCATTTGGATTTATGGATTAAGGCAACGCCACCCCCCTGTTTACCGTTAAGTCTATTGGCACAGACGATACTCTAGCCCTTCGGTAGGGCAAGGTTGATGATGGGGTTCGTGGTCTCATTCAGCCAAGTTTCGGTTAAAAAAAGCAGATCCCAATTGTTGTCCGGAAGGGACTGCCAGATGTCGATGGCATGTTTGCTCAAAGACCTGCAGTTAATTAGTGCAGCTCTGAGGGTCAGAAAAGGACAGGCTCCATGAATGGAGGCAGCGCTCAGAGCGTGGGCCGGACTAAATGTAGAGTCCAGAGGAGCTAGGGAGAAATGGCAGGTTTTACATACATAAACGTGGCTCTGGGCGTCAGACCAGAGGCAAGTTGGACATGGTTAAGGTCTCAGGGACATCATCACAGTCCGAGAGTAATTTATGGTGGTATTGCTGGTGAGTCGTACAGGGGAACCGTCCCCGGTCGCGTCCTGATCGTGGACGAGCGCAGACGAGCTTGCCTTAAGCGCGCCTTCGTCGCGCAATCGTTGCGCCCGCTGAGTTCATCCGCTGCGCTTCCGGTAGACACACATGTATATAGTGAGGGGGCGGTTGCAGGGGGAGTGGCCTCCAAGTGGGCATGTCCCTGTCTCAGCGAGGGTAATGGCGGGAGAAGTGGGTCGGCGATTTCGCCCTTTTCCAGCGCTCGTTTCGCTTAGTGAGAGGTGCCTGCACACTATACTCGTGTGTCAGGAGGGGTAGGTGAGTGATTTTAAAAACGCAAAATTAGAGGTTAAAAACAATGAAATGCGCTGAATTCTGTCTACTCCCGGCTGTGCCTCAGGAGGTTCCGTGAGTTATCTGCTGCGCTAGTGGATCAGCGCGCTTTTGTAGGGCTTACAGGGGGCGTGGCCTCCAAGTGGGTGTGTCCCTGTCTCAGCGAGGGTAATGGCGGGAGAAGTGGGTCGGCGATGTAGGAATCATGCACACTGTGTGGGCCCCAGTGGACCAGTTTTGCCTTCACATTGTTGGATGCATGTGGTTTCCGTTGTGGTGATTGTGTGTAGTGTTGGCAGGGGGCACAAGTAGTAAATGTGTGTAGTCAGTTGCCCCCAACATGTGCAGGAAGCCAGCTATGGCGTGGTTCCCTTGCTTGATCTCTAGCTGTTCCTGCGCAGTGTGGGTGTAGTGAACATGCAGTTGTATCAAGCTGAAACAAACCGTGATGCTTACAGGTGTGAAAAAATCCTGCATAATGAGACTGTTACTGAAGTTTGTGTGGCTGTAAAGTTCCTTTTCTTTCCTACGAAGGTTATGACCACACAAACTTCTGTTACGGTCATTTTGTGCAGGATTGATCATACCTGTAAGCATTCTGGTTTGCCCAAGTGCAATACATTTTTACGTTTGTGACCATACTAACGCTTGACTATTGTCTTCATTTATCCAACAGGTTTCTGAATACAGAGTTTGGGGATTTCCAGGATGATCTACAGTTATTTCGTTCCACAAGTTGACATTCCTCGTTGGCAATGTCACGCATTGTTTGATGTATATGTGTTGTTAATTTTTGTTTTTCTAATAAAGTACTGTTTTTCCACTGCTGTTGACTACTAGACTTCATGACCTGGTGCACCCCCATTTCAGTGACTACAATCTTGGATCTGTAGCACAGAGGTGTCAAGCAACAACTGGGGTTGGTTGTGTAGGAATACTATGAATTGGGCCGGGCGGGTGGTGTGGATATAGGGGCCCTGCGTTGCTTTTGTAGACATGCATCTAAGATGTGTGAGGAAGTTTAATAGGGCAGGCTGTGAGACTCCTTTGACTCTCACAGATGTTAGTTGGAAGGTACCAGAGGCCAACAGGTGCAGCACAGCCAGCAGCTTTGTTTGTGGGAGTATGTTGATTGCCCGCTGTGTTGGTACCGTCAGCCTGTGGGCAATGTGGCAGTGTGCACCAACTTGAGAATGTGGCAATAATTCTTTCACCACTTTTGCTGCGCTAAAGTGCTGATAACTCTCAACCTGGTGAAAACTGCCGATATCGCCAGTTTTCCAGCGATAGCTTCCAAAAAAAACATAGCTACGAATGAGAGCGACAACTAACGCTAATGATGTGCAGAATAGGCGTTCCTGTGCATAAAAAACCACGAAAACACCACTTCCCGATATTTCCAAAACCCAGACAAATCTGCGATGCGATTCAAAAACAGGTGATAAGCTGCATTTGGAGTAAGAATTTAACATCTGCCTTTCACTGGTGTAAAGCAGGACAACTACCTACAGTATGACAAGGAGCCCAGCCCAGAGCCACATCTGAAGACCAACACATGTCATAGAGCTACTGATCATGCAGCTCTGATACCGAAGAAGATTTTTCACAATAACAATACCTCCAGCCAATCACGAAGGGCGTATCAACGTAAAAACCGTAACAGTCAACAGAGCACGGTGAGAAGAAGGTCCATCAACCGGAATCGACCCTGCGAAAGCGAGCAGAATACAGAAAACTCAGGAAAAGACACTGTCAACCCGAAAAAACCTATACTGAGAGAACTGATTAGTCCAGAACTGATTGAGATATATACGGGTGGAATATGATGTCCTACAGATAAAGTATACAGCCCTGAGGAAGACTGCATAAGAAAAAACTTTCTTGGTCCTAACACAAGGCAGTCGAAACGCGTTGGCAGGCTACAAATAGTGGCTTGGAAGACTTTATGCACTTTTAGATTCCTATGTGGGAGCTAAGAGCTACATAGACTAATCCCATAGCTGAGCATAATTGTACTAAGTAAAACCTCCGACCCTATATAGGACTTTAAAAACAGACGCGACCGAGGGACAAAGAATAGTGTACCCCAGTCAGACATTTTTGATATCAGAAGTAGGACAGGGTGGAGAAGAATACTACCCTTTGATTCATCCAATAATTGATGATATGTACAAATGATCTAATTTAATGTATATATGATGTATAGTTAATGTAATGTGTACATAGATGTTTAATACGTATTTGTCTTAAATGTTTCATATGATTTGAAATAAGGAGAGTTGAATTGATTAGACTCAGAAATGAAGGTGAATACCAATATATATATGTATAAAAAACTCACAAAGATACTAGAAATCAAATGTTTGATAGCCCAAAGTCAATAAAAGGGACTATCGAGGCAAAAAGAAATTGTCATCCATGGTGTCAGAGGTATTGTTGTTGTGAAAAAAAGTATTACAGATTCTAGCCTCTGAGGTCCTTAACTGAATCAACCCCTTACATTATATGCCCTGATACCCAAGAAGGCCACAACACCTACCACCACTACTCCCAGGACCTCCCCCCTGGATCACCCCCCTACTACTGAGGCAGTGCAGAATTGGACAGTGCGGACCTTCCCAAAACAGCATGGCCCCTCAGCCACATAATAGCTGAATGTTGGGACAGGTGGGAACCAAGTATGTGTGGAGGAGGCAAGTCACCCATCAATAACAATGCACACAATGCCAAGTGTAGCGGTGATGTGCTGGACAGACCCCACTATGCAGTGCACAGACCTCTCCATGTGGCCATATACTGCTGGTGCTTGTAGTGTTTTGGACAGTGGACGCAACCATGTTACCTCAGGCAGTGGGGAAGATCTCAGTCATGTAGCTGTGTTGTCCTCCCCTTTCAGCGGAAGTAGAGTGGGCTGATCCAACGTACGCCACTCCAGCGTAGGAGTTTAAATAAATTGGCCGGGGCTCTGGGCATGGTTCACTTCTAAGAAGGCCAACACATCTGCCAGGGCAGCAGCCCTCACCCTGCCATGAGGCTGCCGCCATGACCCTTGGCCCCCTCAACACAGGCACCCTGATAATCCAGCATCACAGCACCGCAGAGTTCTGTCTGTACAGACTACTGCCTTCAATGTACACTGCAGACAGCAGGACTCACAATTCAGATCGAGTCAAGATTGCAGAAGATGCTGTCCAGCAGGCAACAGACAGTGCTACCAGTGCGGCACAACCAGACCACGCATCATCGCTGGCTGTGCACACGCTGAGTGCTTCAGGTGCCTTAACTCTGTGTTGGCTCAAGTAAACACCACGTGGCCGTTGGCCCTTCCTGACTGCTGCCTCCGGCCTACACTCCCATCAGATTTTAAAAGAGAGCATTTGATTGGTTCATAAGGTTTCCCATTCTCACAGTTGAAGGACCACACCCATTTTAGTCATTCTCTCTGCAGCTTCTCATTTAGAGACACCTGTTGTGTTTTTGCAGCTAGTCTAAAATTTTGTGGGTGTTTTTTAGAAATATTTGGAAATGGCTTCTCCCAATCATCAGCAAAACCATACTTCTGATGAAGAAGAAATAGAAAACCACCTCCAAAAATGAGACCAGAATCCATTGTGCGGAAATATTTCACCATCCCAGATGGTGAAAAGAGTTAACGCAAGGAAGGACAGTTGTAGTCTCTGTCTACAGATTTTGTCTAGAGTTAGTGACAAAAAATACCCTTGTGGCACGTCAAGCATGTACAAGCACCTCCTTAAAATCCACCCAAGACATTTTGACTGGGAGAAGATGCGAGATGTACAACAAAATATGCAACAAGGTGAGGTCAGGAGCGTCAAATACATCATCGATGTCTGGACGTAGCTGTTGGCCCTTGCTGACTGCTGCCTCCGGCCTACACTGCAGTGAGCAGGGCTGACAATTCAGATGGAGTCATGATTGCAGATGACACAGTTCAGTAGGCAATAGACACTGCTCCCAGTGCAGCCCTCCGGGACCAAGCATCATCGTTGGCTGCGCACATGCTGAGTGCTTCAGGTGCCACTAACTCTGTTCAGCTCAAGTCAATGCCATGTTGCTGTGGGCCCTTGCTGACCGCTACCGCCAGCCTACACTGCAGTCAGCAGGGCTCACAATTAAAATTGAATCTTCATTTATTAATTTCAGAGTCCAATAGGCAACAGATATTGCATCCAGTGCTGCCAGCGTGGACGGCGCCGTGGACGGCGCATCATCATTGGCTGCGCACACACTGAGTGCTTCAGGTGACACTAATTCTGTGCAGTTCAAGTCAACACCATGTGGCTGTGTTCCCTTCCTGACCACTGGCTCCAGCCTACACTGCAGTTAGCAGCACTCACACATAACCAATCCAATCCTGACCTGCAAGGACACACCATCATCGCTGGCTGCGCACACGCTAAGCTCTGCAGGTGCCACTGACTCTGTGCATCACAACTCATGGACTCTTTAATATTGACTTTCGTGCAGTAGACACCGGATGAAACAATGTCACCTCAGGCAGCAGGAATATCCCAAAGTGAAATTAACAATTTCTTCACATGAGCACGTTCATCTCTGTTGCCCCTACCTCAGTGCACAACAAGTCATGGGCCCTTTACGATACAATCCTTTGTGTGTGATTTAAGATCTAGTGCCCCTACCTTAGTGCACCACAAGTCATGGACACTTTATGATTGAATCTCTGTGTGTGATCCAATGATCACTGTTGTGGTTGTTGCTAGCACCAACCATTCCCTGAGGACTGGCTAACACTCATTACACACGCACCTAGCACAGGCGTCACTGGACATGTGACCCTAGTAATAAAAAGGGCCCAGGCGCAAATGCCTGTAGCCAGTTCCACTATCTATCTAACTGTGTCCATGTGTTCATTATGTCTGCATGATGGCCCTTGGCCCTACCACATTACATTGTGTTGTTTACTGTGCACGCAACCATGTTACCTCTGGCAGTGGGGAAGACCTCGGTTTTGTAACTTTGTCTGGGTCATTCTATGAGTACATGGGTAGAGACTGGATGATTAGAGTACTGCAAGGATTGTGCATGGTGAATTTATAAGTGCTTGGGGATTGGTGGAGTGATTGGATAAGTACATATGTTGGCAGAGCCTAAAGGCCGAGCACAAGCTTGGCTCTAATTGGTTGCCAAACAATGCCAACCCTGGGGGAGCCTCAGAATTGCAAATCAAGCCTCGGGAGAGCTGATGCTACGAACCCAACATGAGTAGGTACTGCGCAGGTTCCTGAGACACCCTTTCTTTGCTACGGGATCCCCATAGCCTTTCCTCTAGTACCCTGGGTTCCCGCCCACTAAAATCTGAACCTCTGGCTAGCAGGAATACAGCAAGGATGCCTGAATAACCGAGTCCAGGAGCTTAGAATTCTCATTGTGGTATGCTGCATTCTCACTGAGTGAATACCCTCCCAGGTCGTTGATCTCTGGATCAAGGAATTCTGACTGTTGGATCCCCGGAGTCCCTTCAACTAGATCCCCTAAAGCGAGCTGCTAGGTTCGTGGAGCACCGGTAATAAAAGTCCCAGACTCCTGTCGGCAATATATTCCCAGCCCCACAGCTGGATCATTGACATACGGCGGATAGAATCTATGGAATTCTGTAAGGGTAAGCGGAGTCGGCAGAGCCGGTGTACGTCAGTCAGGGGTACAACTAGAGCCAAGTTTTCGGGCAGGCTGATAACAATTTTGGGGGGGTAATTCTTCTAGTCATAGGCAGAGTGGAGATGCAGGGGCTCTAAGAAGGGGTGAAAGCACAACAAAGCCTCATTTACAGGTAAATGGTCTTTTAAAGACCTGTGAATTACTTGGGTGGTGCGCTGAGAGCTGGGCACCCAGCGCGTTTACACTAGGGGACCTTGCTCACAGCCGCGCTCCAAGCGTGTTCATACTAGGGGGGCCGTGCTGAGAGCCGCTTTCAGATAGCCACTCCAAACTTTTCTAAAAAACAAATACACTTCCATAAATGTATATTCGCCCGAGGACCCCATCTGCTGGGGCATGCACAATTCTTGAATGTTTTTATTAGTTATCAGGAAGGGGGCCGCATGGTCCCCCTTCACTTGTCTACTTATGGCCCCAGGGACCCTATTCCTAGGGCCTGGCCTCTTCTTGGGGGACCGTGGGGGGAGCCTCAATTCCCCCATGCTCCAGCCAGCTTCCCACCTCCTGCGGGAAGCGGCATTGCTTTTGGGCAAGGTGATCTGCTAACATATACCTCCCCTTGCCCAAAAGCAATCCTGCTTTGCTTCATTGAAGCTGGGCAGGTTTTCCTCCTCTTGCTTCAACGAAGCAAACCAGGGATTGCTATGACTGGGTGGGAGACGTGCCTCAACCCTGTCATGGCAAACAACAATCTCCCGGGGGTGGGCTCCACAGGACATTGCAGGAACCGGCCCTGGGTGGTGGTGGTCCCCAGGGCCAATAAGTGATCCAGGAGGGGGGCTGCGGGGCCCCACTCCCTCTATTTTCAAGGCCCCAGGGAGGTAATGGTCCTCGGGGCTTCGGGGGACCCGCAAGGCCCCCTCTGTATATTTAATTAAAACCCTGGGGTGGCGAACCACGGGGCTTAGGGGGCCTCCGAGGCCCCCTAATAATTACAAAACAAGTCCCATGGAGGTGCTCCACCTGGGTGCTCATTTAAATGAAGTGGGGGAGCCACCGCTTCATTTTTTATCCGGATTTGGGCACACAGTGCGCAGTCGGACGTTGAAAAAAATAAAATATTTGGGCCTTGTGGGACCCCCTGAGCAGGACTAGGGGGTCAGGGTGTTTCTACCCTGCCCTCTTTTCTTCTTTTTTCTTCTTTTTCTGGCTGTTTTCTTGTGATTCGGTTGAACCGAGTCACAAGACAGCGGCGAACACTTCCTGGTTATGGAGTGTTGGCAGCTAATCACAGTGAAGCTCATGCTCGGGAGGGTGTGCGAACCCACCGCTCCCCCAGATATCGAAACTTTTATTTTTCTAATTTCTCAGGATCTACTGAACGGTTTTGCACCATTTAAAAAAAGTCGCTTTCTGAATCAAGCACTAACTTTTTGCCAAATTTGGTGTAATTCCATTCAGAAGTTCGGGCTGTAGCCTTGGCTAATGTTTCCTATGGGAAATAGATTTTTTTTACTTTTATTTTTTGATTTTCTCAACAACTTCTGAATGGGTTCAAACCATTTTTTTTAAAAAGAAGGTCACTTTCTGAACCAAGCTCTACCATTTTGCAAAATCTGGTGTAATTCCGTTCAGCAGTTGGGCTGTAGCCTGTAATAAATTTTCCTATGGAAATTAAAATGGAGAAAACACTTTTGGGTCCGCCTTTTTTTCTCAGCCCCCGCTTAACGAATCACCCCCAAAATGTCAGGAAAGGAGCTGACCTGGATAGACCATTTTTGGGAGAATTTTGCGAACATTCGGTAAATGACGGCAAAGTTAATAGCAAATCAATAAATGCTTTACCTAAGGAAACTAGGTTCTAACTATAACTACCTACTGGCGACCGCCAGTAGGTAATATCTATCTATCTATCTAAATATATATTCACTGAAAAAAAACATAGGTTTTAGCCACGTGATAGTTAGGAATTAGCATTTAAAAAACCTTAGAAATTCACTGAAAAAACCATAGGTTTCACACATGTTATAGTTAGCTGGGCATTTCACTCATACAAAACGATTGAAATTCCCCCATTATAGTTAGTTCAATCATTCATTAATTCTTTATTTCGGTTAAGTAACCATAAAAGAATACAATACAATATTAAAAACATCAACATATACATTGTGTACTGGTAATCCGAAGAAAAGCTGTTTAAGATATGCATCTATACTTCAGCATTTGAATATGTAAAAGAATTGGCTAATAACAGTTTATAGAGAGGTTAGAATTCTTCCAATACAGTATAAATCCAACTTTGAGGTAATACATGCTTAAAATAAGTTAATACAATAAATATTTTTCCTTTATAAAAGTGTTTGGCTAAAACCAAAAACAGCATTATAAAAATACAGTTGATAAACATTTAGGGCTAGGAGGTCAGAGGCCATTTTACAAAGGGCAGTTCAAACTTAAATGTATGGGGGTAGCTGTAATACCAATACATTTTATTTTAGTATACTGTAAGTTAGTACAGAACCTAAGAATACTATTACATTTTTAGACCTTTTTCTTCCTGACTATTGCTACTGAAAGAAGGAACCGACTCAGACTAAATACTATGGTCTGTAAGGTATCCCCTTTGAATACTCTTTCCACCTCTTTGATTTTCCGAAAGCCTAGAAGAAGGCAGATAGGCTTGATCCACTTCCTCCTTGCTCTCAGATATGCAGAGCATATAAATAGGACATGGGCCTCATCCTCTTTAACGCCCATATCACAAAGTTCACAAAGATCACTATCACATTTGCTCATAGGATCTATCTTACACGCCCACTTAGAAGTTCTAGTTTTTAATTGTAAAATGCCATAACGGTACTTTATATACAGAGACTTTGCCAATGAAGTTAAAATTTCATCCGTCAGTCAGTCAGTCAGTCAGTCAAAGGATGTTTATTCGATTTAGTTAAAAATCAAACAAAGAGGATAAAAACATTTTTATACAGAAAAAAAACTATTAAACAATTTCATACCAATTAAATTCATGTAACGAGATATTTGGGCTAAAAAGATTTTAAAAAGATATTAGAATACAATTCATTGGGAAAAACCTGGTAATGTCTTGCGTGATTTAGATCTAGCCGCCGCCACTAAGAAGTTTGCCGTACAAAATGTGATACGAATGTTACACAGTGATTGGAGATAAAACAAGGCTTGTCACACCTGGGAGAAGCCAGCCTCCCTTATAACAGGTAACAAATGTATTTTCCTAAAATCTGAAAAGAAACCACAAAACATAACAAAATGCAGGGTATCTTGAACAGAAAAATTATCACAAGTGCAAGGCGGGGTTGACTCTGGTTTAACCCATGTGTTAAAACTGCCTGAATAAAAATGTATGAGGTTAAATCTGAACTTAGTCAGGAGAAACCTGTGAAATGGCCTAGTGACAAAACTTAGGTAGGGTTCCAGTGCAATGGAGTTCACTAATAAATAATGTCGTCTCACTGTTGGCTTCTGCAGTTCCCTTTCCTCACGGCCCACTCTTGCCCTAGTCATGAACTGCTTCTTAACAATTTCTACGTCCTGTTTCCTGATACCAGAAGGGTCTGTAAAGAGTTCCGAGCGACCCAATTCCGCAAAAGACTTCTTCAAATAAGCCATCCATGACACCCTCCTAAGATGGTCCAAAGACATGACATCATTCATAATCCTATGATTAAGAGTTAGTTCTTTGTTGAGCCATGTCTTTAGCCAATAGATTAAAGTTGCCATGTTTAGCCTATCGCTAACGTGGTCCAGGCCCTCCTCTGCATGTATGGAAAAGGTTGGAGTGGGCTGAGGGACAGACAAAAGGGAACGTAAAAATCTGTTTTCTGTCTTCTGTATTGATTCAAGGCATACATAACCCCAGAGTGGTGCGCCGTACATTGCCAGTGAAATACATTTGCTGTTATAAACCTTTAAAAGGGCTTCCATCGGTCTAGCGCCCAGCCTTTTTGCAAAGCCCATAAGAGCCGCTGATGACCTGGTCACGGCCAGGCTTTTTGCCCTGATCTGGGGACCCCATGAACCCCTATCGTCAAAAAGCACCCCCAGGTAAGGAAAGGCCGAAACACTAGTAACGACTTCGTCCTTGCATTTAAAAGTTTTAGCTAGACCTTTTTTTCTGTGGTGCCCAACAATCATGGAATGTGACTTGTTCGAGTTAACCTTCAGGTCTAGTTGGTCCATGAAGGTACCAAAGGCATCCAGGAGCCTTTGGAGACAGACGCCAGTGCGAGCTATCAGCACAGCGTCGTCCGCGTATAGGAGGTCAGGGATCTTAACTTCTCCTACACGCGGAACATCTCCATCCACTGCTTCCAGGTAGCTACCTAGACCATTGATGGAAATTGTAGAAAGCAGGGGGGCCAGTATGCAGCCCTGCCTGACCCCGCGCATCAAAATAAAACGGGACGTGCACCTTCCCTCTTTGGTGACCTGCACAGCTGCAAATAGCTCTTGATGAAGTGAAGCCATATACCTAACCAGTGTCTCATCAATCCCGAACCTCAGAAGAATATCCCAACTTAGACCTGTTCACTAAGTCGAAGGCCGAGGAGAGGTCCATAAACGCGAGGTATAGTGACCCCTCCTTGGCCACCGTATACTTCGAGATCAACAGGTGTAAGTTGGAACACTGCTCTACTGTTCCTCTCTTCTCTCCGAACCCGTACTGGATGTCAGCCAAACCCCCACAACTCTCCAAACTGTCCTTTAACCTGGCCAGAAGGACTCTGCCTCAGATCTTGATTGCAGAGTCCAAAAGGGATATGGGCCTATAGCACCCTGGGTCGTCCCGGTGACCCTTCTTGAATATGGGGACGATGGTAGAAATTACCCAGGTAGTAGGTAAAGGGTTGCCATTGGCGGCGATGAATATGTTGGCTAGAACACCAGCCCATAGCTTTGGAGAGTGTATGCAAAAGTCAGCTGGCACCCAGTCTGGCCCAGGGGCTTTATTCTTAGTAGTGGCCAGAATTGCTTTCTCGACCTCGACCCTATTGAAGCATATGGGGGGGTGCTCAGGTACCGTTGTGTTGCACACTTGACCAGCAGTGTCAATATCTCCATAAACTGATCTAAAGTAAGCCAGCCATTTGTCATCCGAGATGACACAATCCATAGCGGAGTTGGTTGAGTGGGAGAAGAAGGGCTGGTTAATTATGGCCCAAAATTGCCAGTTATCCCGTAGGATATCTGTAAAGAGTTGATTCTCTGAAGCATCGTTCTTAATTTTATCCTGCCTAACCTTGATAGCTCACTTATATTCCTTCCTTAATATAGCAATGTCCCCCCTCACCCTAGGTTGTGCTTTGAGAGCAGCCACTAAAGATTTGTGTGCTTTCTAGCATGTTGCATCGAACCAGCGACGCTGGTTATTGACGCCCTGCCTCAGTTTAACCGTAAGGTCCAATGAGATTTGGCTACAAATAGTTTGGAAGGCACCCAATATCTCGTGATCTGGGGCGCTTGGGTTCTGGCAGGTCACCACGTGGTCCTCGATTTTCGGGAGAATTTCAGCATAGAAATTGTCCGGGACCACGTTTGCCCACTTGAGCATTCTACCATAGTCCACTGGGCGTAAAGTGTGCCCTGTTTTTGTTTGCCCCAGCAACAGCCCCATGAAGTCCCCCAGGCGACCTCAAGAAGTACGGGTTTATGGTCACTATGAAGAGAGGGTACTGACAAATAAGAAATAGCCCTGTTTAAGATGCCAGTGGTCACAAATATGTAATCGATGATTGTACCAGGGACTGTCCCCTTAAAGGTAGGTGTTCTAGTCCCCCCTTCCAACGACATTGGTTCTGAGAAGTTGAAGTTCGCCAGTAAATCTTCCAACTCCTCGTTCGGTGTTTTATGCTCAAAATGGGGTCCCTCTGATCCTGCTACCCCCACATAGTTGATTGAGTTACACATATCTTTGCAGGGGTGAATATTAAAATCGCCCAATAGTTCACATTCAAAATTAGTATGTATATTATGACTGACTGAGATTAAAAAGGAATCTAGGGCGACGATGTTATTATCACCAAACTCCCTATTCCCTGAATTGTAAAAGTTTATGAATAATGTGCTCCTGGTGGGACTAATTTCCCTTTCAACACTTAGAATATTTGGAGATGCATGTTTGATCTGGCTTAGGGGCCCTTTAAGATCTAGTGAAAATAAGGTTAAAAGACCTCCCCTAGCCCTGCCTGCAGCAAAGCTGGTGAACCCGTCCAACCAGAAGCTAGAGGAGGTGTCCCATGTTTCTTGTAGGGCGATAACGTTATGCTCAGAGACAAATCTAGACCATTCATTGTCACCACTTTTGGAGCTAATTCCTGCCACGTTCCAACTAAGCATTTTACATACTGCGACCTCATTTGAGTTGCCGCCCCCCTCTGCCGGGGGCAGTTTCTCGTTTGTTAGTCAGTGTGTATCCTCCAGACCTGACAAGGGGGTAAAATGATTACTCGTAACCAACCCACAACCCTCATCTCTACCCTGGGGAGCCCGGGGAGAAGTACTGGCGGAGCATTGGGTCACCTTGAAGATTGTAAATATGTGGATCCATGAGCACTACCCACCCCCTGTGGTGGCCTCCATCCCTGCCATTTTACTGGGTAGTGATTTGTTAAATTAATTCGAGCTAAGGGTTGATAAAAGAAGCCCAAGGGGACGGGTCTCAGATGGTCCCTAGATGATATCGCAGAACCGTCCCAAAATAACCTATCAGCCAGGTTGGACCTTTTGACTCTGGGAATTTGAATTTGAATTTAAAAACATTTGTACAGCGCTCGCACACCCAACGGTTTCATGGCGCTAGTGGTGATCAGTAGATGGCAGCAGCAGAGAGATTTAAGAGTAGGCTTGAGTGAACAGAAAAGTTTTAAGGTTTTTTCGGAACAGGGGGTAGGAAAGTGAGGTGCGCAGAGAAATCGGGAGGGAGTTCCAAAAAGTTGGAGCCAGGACAGCGAATCTCGCTCCGCCCGCCCTCTGCTTTTTAAAGCGGGGGATGGTAAGGAGGGCCAAATGGGCCGAGCGAAGTTCTCTGCCTGGGCAGTAAGGTTTGATGAGGGAACAGATGAACTCGGGAGCAGTGCCCGCTCTGGCTTGATAGGTAAGACAGCCGAGCTTAAACAGGGCACGCTCTCTTATGGGGAGCCAATGCAGAGTTTTGAGTAGTGAGGTGACCCGATGATATCTGGGAAGACCATGGATCAGGCGGGCCGCCTGATTCTGCACCAGTTGTAATCGATGGATCATGTATGCAGAGGCTCCGTTATAGACTATGTTAACGTAGTCTATACGGGACAGTACCATGGCCAGCATGATGATTTTTAGAGCTGGGGGGGAAAAGAAACGGGAAACTTTCCTGATTACTCTGAGAGGGAAGAAAGATGAGGAGACCACGGAGTTAACTTGTGGGAGGACAGTAAGCTGGGGATTGAGAAAGATTCCCAGGGTTTTCACTTTGGGAACCTGGAGAGGAGGGGCACCAAGGGAGGGGGGCCAGAAGGAAGAAGACCAGGGACTGCAGCCACCTCCGGTCAGGACCAGCTCGGTTTTGTCCGGATTAAGTTTGAGGTGGCTGCAGTTCATCCAATCTTGGATGAGGGTCATGATGGTTTGGACGTTCAAGGCAGATGAAGGTGAGTGGGACAGGTTGAAGATTAACTGGAGGTCGTCCGCGTAATTGAACACGGTGACCTCCAGTTGCTGTAACATAAAAATGAGGGGGAAGATGTAGAGGTTAAACAAAAGAGGGGAAAGTGATGAACCCTGGGGGACCCCGCATTCTACCTTACGGGAGGCCGCCGCAAAACCAGCCAAATGGACTCCTTGTGTTCTCCCAGCAAGAAAGGACTCCAGCCAAGAAAAGGCTAGGCCCTCTACACCCGCCGCCTTGACACGGTTGAGGAGGAGGGTATGGTCCACCGTGTCAAAAGCGGCGGATAAGTCGAGGAGAATCAGGGCTTGCGGAAGGTTGATGTCGATGCCTTCACGCAGCTTGTCCATGACAGAGATGACCACTTTTTCGGTAGAATGCAGGGGACGGAAACCAGCTTGGCAAGGGGAGAGGCAATGGTTTGCCTCAATGTGAGTGCTCAGCGTGGAAGTGATGTGGGTTTCGATAACCTTGGCAAGGTAGGGAAGGAGTGAAATGGGGCGGTAGTTAGAAGCAGAGGAGGGATCGGCGTCCAATTTTTTTAAGATTGGGATGACGGTCGCCGATTTGTGTGAAATGGGAACATGGCCATAAATAAGTGAATCGTTAAGGAGGGTCAAAGGGGGGATGGGGCAGGCTAAATAGACTTCCCTGAGTATGCGGGCAGGGGCAAAGTCCTGAGGTGAGCCTGATTTGACCCGTTGGAGCAGAGGACGAAGGGTGTCAATGGTTAAGAGTGGGAAGCTGGTCAGTTTAACAGTGGAGGGGGGGGAGGGGTCCACAAAGGTGGGGGAAGGTGGGGGGATGTTATGTTTAATTTTTACAACTTTTTCTATGAAGAACTCGTTAAGCGAGTCACAGAGGGATTGGGACGGGGGGATGGTAGATGTGGCTCTGGTGGATGAGGCAAGCTCATGAACGGTGGAGAAGATTTCTTTCGATTGTGACTCTGCTACCAGTATCCTGTGGGTGTAATATTCAGCCTTGGCTTCCAGGATGCTCTTTTTATAGGTTTGCAGAGTGGCCAGGTAAGTTGTTTTTAAGGCAGGTTCGTAAGTTCTTCGCCAGGCTCTTTCAGCCCTTCTTGCAGCAAGTTTTTTCTCTTTGAGGTCGGAGGTAAACCAACGATTGGCTGCATGGGCCCGTTTTACTGAGAGGCGCTTGAGGGGGGCGAATTCGTCGCCAGCCCTCGTAAGCCAGTTGTTAATGGCGGCCAACTGAGGGGCGGCTGTCAAGCCAGTGAGATCCGGGCAAGTCGTGGCCAGGGCCGAGCAAAAGGAGGGCATGTTTACCATACCCCATTTCCGAACCCAGGTGTTTTTGGGAAGGGGGGGTTTGACCGGGGGTGCTAGGGCAAGGAAAACGTGATGGTGGAGTGATCTGACCATGGGCAAGGAGAAATAATGGAGGGAGTGGATGGAACATTCAGTGTCAAGATTTGGTCCAGCATGTGGCCATGTAGGTGGGTTGGGCTATGGATGAGCGGTACAAAATTCAAATTTTTCATGAGGCTGGTGAATTCCTTGAATTGGGGGCTTTCAGCCGGGTCATTTGGCCAGAAATGGGGTACCCCTAATACTAATACAGAAGAATGATTAACTACCAAAGTGTCCAGAAGGGTCTGGATATCGGGGAGGAACGAAGGAGTGGACTGGGGAGGACGGTAAATAAGAACAAAAGTGAGGGGGGCTTGATGGGAGGTAGAACGGGCTACGAGGAGGTCGACATCGGTGATAAGTGGGGAAGGAAGGATTTGAAAGTTGAAATCAGTACGAGCTATTAAAGCCACTCCACCACCCCGCTTGCCATCAGGGCGATCCGCACGAATGGCGGAATAAGTAGATGGTAAGGCGGCAAGCACATTGGGCAGGGAGTCGGTCTTGAACCAGGTCTCAGTTAAAAACAGGAGGTCTGGTTCATTGGTGTCAAGGTAGTCAAATAGCTCGTATTGGTGATTTACGGCGGACCTGGTGTTTAGGAGGGTAGCCGAGGTAGAAAACAATTGGGCAGAAGGGGCTGGGGGTGAAGGGGGACCAGGGGAGGATGTGGAAGAGGGTGAGGCAAGAAGTGATAGTAATCCGGGGGGGAGGGATGGAGGAGGACTATATAGACCAAGGAGTTGTAGGCCGGTAATGGTAGAGGAGTTGATGCAGCCGTGGGACCACAAGAGGCATAACTGAGACGGAGTGTAGGTGATGTAACCAGCAGCGTCCCGTGCCCCTAGCCCCGGCCGGCCGCGGACGGGCGCAGACGGGCTTAACTCAGGCGCAACTCCGGCGCGCCTCCGTCGCGCCCGCTGCGCTCGTCCGCTGCGCTGCCTCATTATGCCTGTTTAAATAGGGGCGGAGCGGCGGGGGAGTGGCAGGGCCGAGATGGGAAGCCAAGCCAAGATGGCGCCCGCTGCCGCTGGGAGCCCGCGAAGAACACGATAAGCCCCAGCCGGCAGCTCACCCCTGAAAGCCCAAAGGAGTCAGGACCTGCATAATTTTAAAAGAAGTTAGTGACAATAAAAATCAAGCTTCGCTAGAGAGCGCCTCTGCTCGCAGTCAGCGGGGTGGAATGTAGGAGAAAGCAGCACTCGCAAAGCATAAACCAATCAGCCCACTGCCACCGGGCCACTGGTCAACACGAAGGGCGAGAGAGAACACGCTGCTAAATAGGGGCGGAGCGGCGGGGGAGTGGCAGGGCCGAGATGGGAAGCCAAGCCCAAGCCAAGATGGCGCCCGCTGCCGCTGGGAGCCCGCGAAGAACACGATCAGCCCCAGCCGGCAGCTCACCCCTGAAAGCCCAAAGGAGTCAGGACCTGCATAATTTTAAAAGAAGTTAGTGACAATAAAAATCAAGCTTCGCTAGAGTAGCGCCTCCGCTCGCAGTCAGCGGGGCGGAATGTAGGAGAAAGCAGCACTCGCAAAGCATAAACCAATCAGCCTACTGCCACCGGGCCACTGGTCAACACCAGCAAGGACTGCAGCAAGGAATGCGTTTGTGGATTGAAGAGCTTTACCGGGACAGTAAGGGGAGAGAAGTGAGTGGTTGATCTCAGGGCTAGCTCTATGGAAGCCTTGGTGCGATATGCACAGGGTTTTGAACTTTATTCTGTCCCTGACGGGGAGCCAGTGAAGTGACCTGATCCCTTCCTTAGCTGACTCTCTGCGAGGGATCTGGAGACGGGTGCGAGCTGCACAGTTCTGCGTGCGCTGAAGTTTCTCCAGCACGTATTCTGGGGCTCCCAAGTAGAGGGCGTTGTTGAAGTCGAGCCTGGACTCGATGAGGCCCTGAATAACAACCTGCTTAGCTTCCAAGGGCAAAATCGGCAGGATCTTTCTCAGCATTCGGATAATCCCGAAGCAGGTTGCTGCTGTTTTAGTTGCCTGGGTATTGAAGGTAAGCGTTTTGTCCAGCCATACTCCTAGGCTTTTGATGTCCTCCTTCGGGGTTGGAGGTGGGCCTAAACTTGCGGGCCATAGCTGGTCGTAGGCAATGAGAGTAGGGGGGCCGAGGATCATTAGCTCGGTCTTGATGCTGTTGAGTTTTAAGGATGATGTTGTCATCCATCTTCTAACATCCTCCATACAGGCTGCCAGGGTGGATTGGGGGAGCCCGCTGTTTTCAGTGTCAGGAAAACCACCAGCTGGGGTCATCCGCATACGAGATGATCTTAATACCGTATTGTTGGACGACCCCAGCCAGTGGCCTCATGTACACATTAAACAGCGTGGGGCTTAGGGAGGAGCCTTGGGGTACACCGCAGTTTAGGGGTCTGCTCGTGGAGCAGTAGTCGCCATCGAAGACCTGAAAGGTTCTTTTGCTGAGAAAGGAACTCAGCCAGTCGAGGGCGTTTCCTGAGACTCCCAGGTCGAGAAGTCGGGACAACAGGGTTCTATGGCACACTGTGTCGAACGCGGCACTTAGATCAAGGAGGACCACTGCCACTGACCCCCCTCGATCCAAGATCCTCCTGGATTCTTCCGTGACGGCTAGAAGAGCTGTTTCTGTGCCGTGTTTGGGACGGAATCCTGTTTGGGTGGAGTCCAGTAGAAGATTCTCCTCAAGGTAGTTGGTGAGGTGGAGATTGATGTACTTCTCCAGAATTTTGCTTGCCTATGGCAGCAAGAAGAGTGGATGGTAGTTGTTGGGGTCTGTGGGATTGAGATTGGGTTTCTCTTTTGCTCCCATACAGGGAGAATCAGTGATTTAACAACCTTTTTTATCTGTGCCATTGACACTTCGACCTCCTCTATGGGAGCAAAAGAGGCCTTCCCTGCATAATTATCTCTGGTATTTTGGGTGGGTTCCCTTTGAGTAACATCAGGCCTTACTAGCACTCTATCTGCTTGTACATCTGGTTCGAGAATGGCGGAATCCGTCATTTTCGAAACTTTTTGTTGCCTCCCTTTCGTGTGTGGTTTCGGTCTTTTTTCTTTTTACGGTATCTCTAATACTCGCTCGGTTTTGGGCTTGTTTACTTACCGGTTCGAGTATAGGGGTATCATTAATTAGGGGGGTCTCCCGCACCCTTGTTTGTTCAACAGTGCCCAACCGGCGAGAGCCCATGCTAGTGAATGACACCGCTGGTCCCACCGGTACATTTGGGAAATCAGCCTGGGATACGGGCCCTAATGGGGAAGAGTTCAATAAAAGGGAGAGATCTTCCCTAAGATCTTCAAACTGCAGGTTTGGTGTTTGCAAAAGGCTGCTATTAATATGGTGTAACCCCAAGGAGGTATTTTGTGTAGGTAAGTTGTTCATTTTGTTTTCAGTCTTGGGGAGATCTATGTACGAATCCACGAGTATTGAGATAGAATCTTTAGCCTGAGTCAGAAAGGTATTAGTTTGTAATTGCTGCAGGCACATGTTTGGAGGGAGCGAAAGCCATCATTCTGTGTTCTCGATGGTGGAGGCAACCACCTCAATTGTCTTCTGTAACATCCTATCAATAGCGGTTAAAGTAGGCAATGGGGTTGCAACATTCTTTTTAAGTCTGGAGCTAGATCTCGTTTGAACAGGAGTATTTTTCCCCATAATTCGGCCAACGGCAACAGAAAACTATAAAAGTGTACCTTTTGGGTCACAATACAGAGTCAATTAGAAGGAACTAAGGGGGGGAGGCCCAGCCCAGCCTCTACTAGCCCCTGACGGCCACAGACGGCCCGCCCTTTGCCAGGGCTTAGCCCGGCGTGTCCATCGTGCGTTCCCGCGATGTGGGGAGTATGCCGGTTTTAAAGCGCCTCTGGGCGTGGGAGATTGCTCGTGCGGCTTCAGCCTCTATGCCCCCTGGGGATTGCAGTCCTCCTCACGGCGGCCGCGATGGTCGAAAGTGCAGAGGCGGGAGGGCTGCAGAGCAAGGACTTACAGAGGGCAGCCAGCATCCAAAGTTTCACCAATAATGCCCCAAAGCAAGTAGGATGACACCCGCTCCACCGGGAGTATGCCGGTTTTAAAGGGCCTCCGTGCGTGGGAGATTGCATGCGCGGCTTCAGCGCTATGCCACCTGGGGATTGCAGTCCTCCTCATGGTGGCTGCGATGGTCAAAAGTGCGGCAGCGGGAGGGCTGCAGAGCAAGGACTTACAGAGGGCAGCCAGCATCCAAAGTTTCACCAATAATGCCCCAAAGCAAGTAGGAAGACACCCACTCCACCGGGATTATGCCGGTTTTAAAGCGCCTCTGGGCGCGGGAAATTGCGTGCGCGGCTTCAGCCACTATGCCCCCTGGGGATTGCAGTCCTCCTCACAAGGGCCGCGATGGTCAAGAGGCGGCGGGAGGGCTGCAGAGCAAGGACTTACAGAGGGCAGCCAGCGTCCAAGGTTTCACCAATAATGCCCCAAAGCAAGTAGTTCAGCTAAATATAACTTGCGCGCCCGCAATGCACTGCTGATGACGTCACATATTACATCACTCATGACATGGTCAGTGACATCACTCATGACATCACTGATGACATCTCAAATGACATCACTGATTACATCACTGATGACATCAATCAGTGAATGTATGTCTTTCTGAAAAATAAATATTTTTTGTATATGTATATCTAAGGTTGATGGAAGAATAAATGGGTAAATAAGTGTCTAAATGGATTTTTTTTGGTAAAATTAATTGTATAACTGACTTATTAAGTACATCTTAGTGAATAAATGTATTAGCGAGTAATGTTTAAATATGTAAAGATCTGTATCAGTGTCTCACTTTGTGTATAAGTGGCTGCATGGGTTAGTGAGTAGCTACATGAGTATCTGAATGTGTTATTAGTTGTTTTTTGATCATCAGAATAAGTGTCTGTATGGATCAGTGGGGGATATTACATAGTGTATGGATGCATGAATGAGTGACTCACTGTTTGTATGTTTTTTGAAGACAGCATGTGTGCAGGACTGTATGGGTGGATGAGTGTGTGTATGGGTGTGTAAGTGAGTGAATGACTGCCTCAATAGTGTCTTTATGAGTAAGTACATATGTTTTAAACTAGTATATGTGACTATTAATGTATATAAGTAAGGATATATGACAGTGACAGATTGGAAGAGTTCATGTATAAATAAGTATGTGTTTCTATAACGGATTGTTTAAGAGAGTAAGTATGTGTACGTTTCTGTAGAAATAAGTGTAGTGGTTTGTGTAGAGCTGTATATGCAAGTAAATGGATGTTTGGTAGTTTATTCGCATGTGTGAGCATATGCGTTAATAACTATGTATAAGTGTAGGTGTGTAACAGGATGTAGAGGTGTATGAGTACATGTGAAGAGTGAGTACATGTATGAGTGACTATATAGAACTATTGGTGAATGAGTGGATGTGTATGTAGATTTTGGAATTACTGAATTGGTTGTTCTAACTGGTATTGGTATCTCCATTTTTTTGAAAATGTTAGGTTCTATTTTTGAATGTGTGTATCAAAGGTTATATTAGGGTGAGAGGAGGTCTGCCATTCTTTCACAATGATGATGTCATCAGTGATGTCATTTGAGATGTCATCAGTGATGTCATGAGGGATGTCACTGACCATGTCAAGAGTGATGTAATATGTGACATCATCATCAGTGAAATGCGGGCGCACGAGTAATAGTTAGCTGAACTAACGATAACGGGGGAATTTTGATGGTTTTTTATGAGTGAAATGTCCAGCTAACTATAACATGTGCGAAACCTATGGTTTTTTCAGTGAATTTCTAAGGTTTTTTAAATGCTTATTCCTAACTATAACGTGGCTGAAACCTATGTTTTTTTAATGAATTTCAAAGGTTTTTTTAAATGATCATTTTTAAATGTATTAATTATTATATATTTTTTTTATTCTAATTTCTTTCATTTTTATTATAAATATTTATATTTATTTTATTTTATAAATTATATTTTATATTCTTAATGTAAAATAATAACCACCTTTTTTTCGGGGATTAATTAATTACATTTTTTGTCAATATATTAAAATTAAATTCAAATTTTTTTTCGGGGGGGGCTAATCGCACCATACGTTGTACTGTAAATCGTCCTCTGCGCTTATCAGCACATACGTTACGCATATGCTTTATGTTGAGCGTCGCATCTACGCTTGCAATATGTACGGCGCCCCGTGCGCGCACCTCGCGAAAGTTTATAATTGTTCAAAAGCATATATTTATGTATTTAATGTACATATTGAGGGAAGACATTTTGTAGGATAATAATGAAAACACGTTTTTTGAAATTTTTTATTTAGTGTATATTTCTTTTAAAAGCAATTACTGAAATCGTGGCGGTACTTCGTACATACTCGCACCGTAAGTGCACCGTAAGGGTACGCAAAGCCATGTGACTTTAAAAGAAGAGATTTGATTGGTTCATAATACTTCCTATTCCAACTGTTGAAAGACCCCTCCTATTTTAATCATTCTTTCTTGACTTTCTCAGGAGAAGGATATCTTCTGTGGAGGTAGTGAGAAAGAACCTGCATGCACCATGTCTCAATTTTTAGAATCTTCTTCAGAGCACTCCTCAGAGGAAGGATTTGTTCGTGAGGAGCCTCAACCTAAAAATAAGAGGCCATAGTTTGGAAATTGTTCAGCTTCCCTGATGGCCAAAAAAGAGTCAACGCCCCTAAGGTCACATGTAAAATATGTGACAGTACTTTTGTCCAGGGGTGATCCTAATAAGAAGTATTCTTTTGGGACTGCAAGCATTGTTCGCCATGTTAAAAACGTACATCCCAACAATTGGGCGAGACAAGTAACCCGAAGAATGGAGGAGGAGCAGGGCTCTGCTGTGCCAAGCACATCAAGTGCACCACCAGCACCACAACCACTACCGAGCAGTATGATTCCCAGCATCCAACGGGAATTTGGAGATCTAGCAATTCATTGCAAGATTTGCAATAAATTAATATCCTATGGAGAACAATCCATCAAACTGATTCTTCAGAAGAAGATAAGCCACAACTGCTCTCGTTATTTTTTTTTTTGTGTGTTCCTGGTGCACAGTGTTTTGATTTAAAAAGTTCAATTTTTCTGTTTAAAAAAAAAAACTTCTTCAAAAAACAAAAAAAATATATAAAACAACAAAGACAAAAAAAACAGTTCTTTTCAGAACTACCTCCACTGGTCAAAAAAAATAACTATATTTCTATGTTACTGTGTAAAAGTTTGTCAGAATGAATGTGTAGTTCATAAATGAATGAATGAATACATTAGTAGTGTACAGTGAATGTGAAAGTGCAGAACTATAGGGATGTGTGTATTACGGGCGGTTTTACAACCCCCTTGTGCCTCTTTTACAGAACCGTTGCATCACTTTTTTGATGTAGCGGTGCTGCAAAAGATGTGCCATGGTGTATGGTATTTACAATGTGATGCAATTGGAAGGTGCTTCACATTGTAAAGCCCTACGCCAGAAGAAGGCTTTCCTGCACAGTTGAGGGGTGTTCTGGCGCATGAACACCTCCTAAAAGTGACTAAGTGAAATCTATAAGATTTCATTCAGTCACTTTTGGGCTTATACTGCGACAAAACCCTGCATCTGCTTGAAGCAGGTATGAGGATTGACACCGTATTATGACCAATAGGGCCCCAACAGCATTGCTGGAGCTGCATTGCACTTGCAACACAAGTAAAGCAATGTGCAACCTTCACAGCAGAGATACATCACATATCTGTACAGTTTTTGCCCCATAGTGCAACACATTGAGATTACTGTGCATGCATGGTGTTGAAGTTACACTGCACAATAACTGTCATATCTATGGGGATCTACCACTTATTGTACATCTACTGATTAGTGTTTTAATGTAGTGAATGCCTTACTACACAATGATCAATGAATCACTATAAAAGTATACCAAGATTGACAGAGTGTTTGGTGGAACTGTAAGGATAGAAACTGCGGATTTCAACATATAAAAGGCTAATTTGCAGGTGCATAGTACAGTGTGCGCATAGACTATAGGGCTTTGAAGTGCTCCTTGCCCTAAGGCCCACTTTGCACTATGAATACTTGGCTACTGACATAGCACCTCATTTATGAGATTTTGCTGTAGGGAAGCACAGCAGGCCTTCCTGCTGCACTTCCCTAAATCAAATGAAAAAGAGAAGAATGCGTTGTATCTATAAGATACGGCACATGCCTCTCCTTTTCCCCTGCAATGGCACACAATGGTGTGCCTGTGCCAACGCAGACACCTTTGCACAATAGTGCAAGGGTGCCAGTGTTGCAGTGATAATTATTTTTGTTCAGCAAGGGAAACCTTGCTGTACAAAATTAATCACCCAATAAAATATTGGGTTATTTGTGCCTGATACATATCACGTAGACAGCTGTGCCACAGAATATCACAAAAAGTGACGTTCCAATGGCACAAATAGCCTCATGAAACAGTAGAATGAGAGTGATTGCTGAAAGTCTAATGATACAGACTGGGCTATTCATTCATAAAGAACTAGTTTGTAGGTACATAGAAGACTGCATGCATAGTCTATATAGGTTTAAAGTAGTCCATGGCCTAAGGCAGAGCTTTCCAAACTGTGTGTCCCGACACAGTACAGTGTCGCCTACAAATAGTGGGTGTGTTGCAGGCACTTAGCTCATAACGGCTGCTAACTCTCTGCTCTATGATCTTTGAAACACCTGTGAAGAGCAGCACTGCTAACAGCTCTCATCTCCAGGCTAGAGGAAGGGAAATGCCGCATGTCTATCAGCTACAAAAAAGCACACTAAAGGCTTTCAGTGTTAATCGGGGCTCTGTAATTCCTTTTGCGGAAATTCTTTCGGTTTCTTGAACTTGCCAAACAAGGCCTTAAACTTGGCCTCAGCGGCCTGCGCACAGCGAAGCCAGGAAAGCCTCTTGCAGAGAAGCTGGATGCACAGTATGCATGCCAAGTTAAAAATGCGTGGCATGCGTTCATAGTTTATCTTCACCTTTGGTGCACGCCAGAGCTATTCTGCATAGAACCATTAGAGAGACTTCCATGGCTGCTCTCTGAAAATTCAAGGCATGTTCTCTCTGCTTGCTCTCTCATTTATTGATGGTAGAATATTCATGATGTGTTGTAAGCTAAAACTGTGCACAATTAGCAAGAGTAAACCCTATTGAAGAAGTGTTCTGCGTATGGATCAAGTCATGGCTTTTCTTGTGTTAGTGGCCTCTACACGGCAGACATCTGCTCTTGCAAAGGGCTCTAGTAAACCCCTTTCAGGGTAGAAACCAGTATAGAACTCAACTTCAGTTGGGTGTAAGGGAGGGTTTCTTGCTGGAAGAAAATTACAAAACATGCTGCCTTCCCACTCTGCGGCCTTGTAGCAACAGAGAGACAGGGAGACAGAGAGAGTGAGTGACACAGACGGAGAGAGAGTAAGAGAGAGGTAGAGAGCAAGCGAGAGGAAGGTAAAGAGAGAGAGAGAGACGAAGGGAGACAGAAAGAGACAGAGAGAGAGGGAGAGAGAGAGAGAGGCAGAGAGAGGGAGGGAGACAGAGATAAAGACAGAGACAGAGACAGACAGATACAGAGACAGGGACAGGGGCAGAGAGATAGAGGCAGAGACAGACGGAGACAGAGAGGGAAACAGAGGGAGGAAGACAGGGACAGACAGAGACGAAGATAGAGGGTGACAGACAAAGGGAGGGTAACAGACAGAGAGAGGGAGACAGAGAAAGAGGGAAACCGTGGGAGACAAACAGAAAGGGAGAGTGAGGGAGACAGAGGGAGGGAGACAGAGGAATATAGACCTGGAAGTAAAAAATATAAAACACAACTTTGCTGGTGCATAGAAGAATGCATACATAACCTATAGAGGTTTGAAGCAGTCCATGTCCCAAGGCACACTTTGCACCATGAACCTAGGGCTATTATCAGAAAATGCAGTACTAAAAAAGTACAAAATATCTATTCACCTTACCAGTTCTAAAGTAGTTGATGTGTTGTACTTAAATGCAAAAAATACAGGTACACTCAGTATACATTTTATTAAATTTCTTCATAAATGTTTAAAAGATGCAAACCATCTTTACAAACTTATGTACACCATGTACGTTCTCTTACTTCAGCTCTGTAGAAGTACATCCCATCGATCATTTTTAGAGTTAGTTCTACTTACCTTCAAAATAATAAATTAAAAAAAAAATAATAAATATTATAAATTTAGCATCTGTAGAAGACAAAAAAAATACAGTTACAATTTATCTTCAACAGTACAAAATCATTTCTAAAGCATTTCAGATGCCTTTTTTGCTGTTCTCAGAATATATTGAAATTCACAAGAAACAGTGAGTTCAATAGTACTCATCACATAACAGCGGGCAAAAAAAAGACAATCAAGAAGATTATCTTAAAGAAAAAAACATCAATCTCAATAACAATCTTAAATGTTTTTTTCTAAGACCAATTTCTTACGTAACTATGAGGTATGGCAAACAATCTTGAAAAAACAAAACACCATCATTAATTTTCTTCCATTATAATAAATGTTACTTACAAATATATGCAGACAAAATTTACAACAAAAAGTCATTAAGGGTTTCACATGCTTTTCCCCATGGCCAAATAGTATGTGTGAAATTCTTAGTTTAAAAGTTGTTCAATAGAAACTCTGAGCATCTGCCTTCCAGCCTTCTGATCCAAAATAACTGACATCATTTGCAACATCCTCCACTGCTCATCCTTCAGTCCAATGCTATTCAACATCTCCATGGCCACCCTTACACAAGTGGTCCACCATTTCAACCACAACATTATCTCGTACATCAACGACACCCAGCTCATCCTCTTCCTTAGCATGGAGCCACATACCACCAAAAACAATTTCCATGACGCAATTAAGGACGCCACCAAGTGGATAAGGAGCAGCTCTTTAAACATGAATTCAAACAACATGAAGATACTCATCCTCAATTTCACCCGCTTAGCTTCAGATGACTCTTGCTGGCCAACTACACTGTGAACAGTACCAACACCTACTGACCAAGTACACAACCTATGATTCATATTGAACTCCTCCCTCTACAAGTGTAAACAAGTCTACAGCATTTCCTCATACTGCTATAATACCCTCCACATGCTCCACAACATTTACAAGTACATCCTAAAGAAAAGAAGAAGAAACAGAGTACACTGTGGCAACACCCTCTACACAAGAAATCCAGCCAAACACCTATAACAACTACAACCAATTCAAAGCACCTCCACCTGAGTGATCTTCAATGTCCCATGCTAGAGCCACATCACCCACGACATGATACACCTACACTTCCTCAACCTCAGTTACAAAATACTCTACAAAACCAGACTAATCTACCTTAACAGCAGTAATCCTGAAAGGCCAAATTTTGATCCTAAAATTTTGGCTTTAAAAATATTAGGTAAGAATTTGGTAACTCTATTGGCAAACGTTGCTTAAAAAGCAATTGAGTATTATTACAATGTATCCAACCTTTCAGACATTTTAAATAAACAGTGTAATGTCCAGGTGTTGTAGAAGGTCCATCATAAAAAATTATTACAACAGCTACAAAAGTTCTTCCTGATGCTGATAGGTGAGTAGCTACAATACTTTTAATTAAAGTTTCCAATTTTCTTCCATCAGCTCTACAACATTGCAGCATTAAAATTACATACTGTCCATATCTTTGTATAAATAATGTTGATGACATTTGTGATTTACATTGGCTACACTCCATGTTTTGACTTGCTCCTCTAACTTGATTGTTAAAGGACACTGATTCACAGTCTGGTAAAGTCAAATATATAAATCTTTCAGTGCCTATGTTAGTGTTCTATGTAAGCAAGCAATCTTGACAGTCATGTTGCTATTTATAAGAAAGGCCAAAAAGATTTTCAATATCTATGTCTTCATCTTCCAGTACACCAAGCATAAACATTAATAATTCCTGACAATCTTGTTGAATATTCTGCGTAAATTGAGTAGAACCAGAACACATGTCCAAAACATTTCGAATATCAGAAACACTTTGTATTTTACTTTTATCACTACTACATTTCTCATAAACAGAACACAACAATGAACAGAATCTTTTGTCCCGATTTTCTAAAATTTGCTGTTGCAAACTTTCAAGAAAAAAAAACCAAAATTAACAACTACATTAGCATAGCAGTTGACACCACAACTATTTTCAAACCGATAACTAACATTCTCTTCAACACTGTCCTTTTTCTTTTTGCTTGCAGGAGCAACTTCATCTTGTTTTTTTTCTTTCTCTACAGTTTCACTACAGATATTTTCAAATCTTATTTTTCTACCTATCACACGCTTTTCAAATACTGGATTTTGACCTAAATTGGGTGCATATTCTCTTCTTAATCTATTATACTCTTTCACACAATTTGCATCTGCACTAATCTTTATCTCATCAAAATCAATCAAGTACAATTCAGATAAAGTTCTGACTCAGGACAAAGCAACATATGACATAACCTCTTTAAACACGGTACTTCCAATAGTAAAGCACTATCTATACTTAAACCTTGAGATTTATGAATGGTCACCGCATCTGCCAAACAAATAGGAAACTGTTTTCTGCGTACATACAAATCTTTTACAAGCAAAAACCGAGATGAACAACGACTAAATTGTTGTACTTCAGCAATTTCATCAAATTTGATTTTCAAAAATTCAATCCCATCTATATTTACATAATTAACAAAATCAACAATTTTACCCATTGCTCCATTTATTCAACCTTTTTCCACATTCAAATTACGTTGTAAAATTACCCTACAGTTTACACATGCATACAAATTCTTCTCTAAACCAGCAGTTTTACTTATCGACTTCTCTGAGGAATCCAATTTCTTCTTCAACTTTTCAGTCAAAATAATAGTGATTCCTTCATGTTCTATTTTAACAATAGCTTCCAATTTTATAATTTCTTCATTTTCCAACTTTAACATTTCTTCATTGAATACAGAACATTCACGCAGTGTTGGCATTAAGTAGATTACAGACTTGTTTTTTGCATTTTTCATATATACTTTCTCTGGAACAATATTTTCATTTGGAAACAAATTGGAAAGTAATCGTCTCAGTAAAGCTTGTTCGCCATGTTCTGTCACTTTTCCAATTCTTATATCTTAAGAATTTTTCCATATTCGGCATCATTTGCCTGACGCATATTTGTAATAAGGTCCTTATACTCAAAATATAACCAAATGTTAACATTTTCAATGCTCCCCAAAGACTTTCTGGTATATTCATGTGCCAGTGTTTTAAACACTGGTTGTCCTTTTACGGGAGTAAGTTGTAGTAGATCTCCAAAAACTATGACATGTTTTCCTCCAAATAATATGTCATAGTCTGTTTTGAGAATTTGCTGCATTCTTCAATGCACAAAGGCAAGCATTAAGTTTGATACCATGCTTACCTCATCAATAATGCAAACTTTCATTTTCTTCAAGACTATTGCAACTTCACAACAAGCTTCTCCTGATAGCTTGTAGTATTCTAATTTGTTTTCATGCTCTACTGGTAGCATTAGTAAACGATGTAAAGTAATTCCTTTAATATTGTGTGCTTCCAACCCAGTGGGAGCAGTGACAACACAAGACAAATGCGACTCAGTTGTTTTCTGTAGATAAGTTGTAATTACTTTAATTAAAAAATGTTTTCCTGTTCCAGCTTGTCCACTCATGTACATTCGGATATGTTGAAATGACGAGCATGAGCACTCTTTCTTTCCATGGTCAATCTGTTCTCCCACTTGGTCATATATTTGCTTTTGCTCAACATTTAGTTGTTCTTCCAAGTTTCCTAGGTTTGATACATCTTCTTGAGCTTGATACATTGCTGTTTCCACCTCATCCATTGCAGTTGCTGCTTCATTTTGAACAATTGGTTCTCCTAGTGGATCCTGACTCAACGGAGCAGAAGTTTGACTGTCTTGAGAACTGTCTCTAGCAATCTCAGCTGCAATTGTAGCTTCTTGTTCAATTTCATCGTTCAACATTTTCACATAATTAGCAAAAACAGGACATTCTATAGTATCTTTAGTTGCATTTATAGAATCTTCATAGCTCTCGAAAGTAATTCTAATTCTGAACGTCATGGCTTGAAAAGTTGCAAAAGAGCTAAATAGTAAAATTCCCTTTTGTCAGGTGTTTCACAACTCAGTTTATGGTGATTAATCAAATGTCCTTTTCTTTGCTTCACCAGACATCCTTCAGAACCAATCACAGCATATATACCATTATTGATGTTTTCTGTAATACTCCGTTTAAAAATATAGTTTTGCAGCACTTCATAGAGACAAATGTTCTCAAGATGATGACTTCTATTAGGATAATATGTATCCAACATGTTTGTTTTCACAATATCTGTACTTTTTGGCTGCTTTTCAGCTAAATATTCAATTTCTTGTACAGATTTATGTACTCAGTTTCGTGTTTCAGCAAGACCTAGACTCACCCAAATGATTCTTCTAGATTTGGAGTGTGGACTTGCAGATGACAAGCGATCCGAGCATTCATACGCTCCAATTTCTCGATGAGACAACATCTTTAAACTATAACTGTATCATTTCGTACTAAGACTCTTCTCATGGGAAATCTCTTCCCACATTTCCTTCAATTCCATCTTTTCTGATTTTGTTATGTACGATGTTACATATTAAGCAACAGCAATGGAATTGTCTGCAACATATTGAATATCCATTATAGCATTCCACATGGACAAAATGACTGGGTTGTAGACATTTATGTATTTTGACTCTTCATTTCTTCTTAAGTTGTAGGTATTTTAGGAGACTTTCTTGTATGGCCGAGATACCCGCCACCCCCTCTCAACACAATCCCCAAGGATGGGAAACCGGAAACAGATCTGAACTTTTGGAAGACGGGAGGGAGTGACCCTCCCGGCCGTATTTATTAAAATATGAAACAAAATTAAAACATTAAAATAACAGTTTCATATTATGTACAATTTCATTTCCACATTGCGATGTTTGGCTAACCTTAACATAGTCTCTAATACAAAGGTTCTCCTAGCCGAACTAACATCCTACAAAACATCAAACTTGAAATTTTGAAATTGTACATCCTAACGTTTAAGGGCCAACGGCAAGGTCGTAACCGGTGTCAAGATCCCTAACCAGAAATAACCAGAAATATCCCCCCCACTTGTGAGGGGCGACCGCACCGAGGTGTACCTCGAGTGCAACTACCAATTTCCCTTGACTTGACGGGGGCCCCAATAAACTCGACGCCACTTAAAGGTCGTCCGAGGACTCGTGTGAGGAATCTAGAAGGTAGCGTAGACCCCCCCCCAAACCCCACACATCTTACCACATCTGCCGTCGCAGATGTCTTGGCCCCGGGAAATTCTCCGGGAGGGGGCTGTAGCCCCCCCTACCCAGGAAGGGGCCTTGACCGCCTTTCCTTTCCTTTCGGCGTCCCATCCTTAGAAGGGACCGCCTTCCCCGTTGAGGGGCCAATGGCCACCTCCTTCGAGCGCTCCCAACCGTAATGGGTGACGCCCACTCATAGGGATCTACCAATTAGTGCTCACCGATCATGACCTTACCGCCACAGGCCGGATAGTTGACCGGCTATCCGGACCCCCCACAACACTCCTACCTAAAGGTCATGTCTCAAAGTCTTCAGCCAAGCTATACAGTCTCCTATGAGTAACTCGTTCCCTACCCGGGACAAATGAACACCATCCCCCAAATACATACTGTCGCCGATAATACAACCATGCGAAATAGAATGCAGTGTATTGGAACGGAATAATCTACTCACTTTGTTATTAATTTTTCTTACCGAATGATTCAGAGCAGAAACAGAAATAGCCCCCCGCCATACCTTTCGTGGGATCATATGTGACCATGCAATCGTGCACCCTGGAACTCTCCTCGCCAACCAACTTACAGTGGAAAGCATCGCCTCAAGAAGAAGTCGTCTACCAGTGGTGACCAAATCATTGCCCCCAAGATGTACTATGACTATAGACGGCGGTGACCTCGTCCGCCCTAGTAAGCCCTCAAAAAATGACTGAAACTGGTCAATACAGAGCCCGCCCTTTCCGTAGAAGGACATACTGTACCCGTATTCCCCAGCCACGTGATTCATGTCACCTGCTTTGAATACGTCCGCGGCTCGCCTCACGTATGAGTGGCCCACGACCCACACCTCCTTTCTCACAGCCGGTGAAGTATGACCGCTGGCCAGGTGATGGGTCGACTGGATAGTCCGCCCCGCCTCGTAAGCTTGCGCAACTGAAACCAAACAAAAACAAGAAGCGTGAGTACATCGTTACAGCTTCACAACATGTGCAACCGCACATATCTCTTATAACAATCGGAGGACCAACGCCCCACACGTTTAATTTGTTCAACATTCAGACCCCTGGCCGTAGCCTCTGTGGCGGCCCCTATCCGAAAGGAATGGGTCCCAAACTCGCTCGGGTTCAAGCCCGCAGCCGTAATCGACATCGCAAGCACCCGCTGAAACTGAAACCTCGTCAGCGGAGTGGTGTCAGCGTGTCTCAACAGTGTCCCCCCCCATGATGCCACCCTCTGTGCTAAATACTCCTCTACACAGCTCACCGGGCACATGGATGACCCGGGGATCCTTCGTATCATTATGCAGTCCCCCACTGAACCCTGATCAGTCTTGGACTTGACAAATGAGACAGTCATTGTCTCGCCCTTGATTCGGACATGCTCTCGGCACAGTCCTCCCCTGGTATCCTGTTTGTTCCTTGCCACTAATTCGCTTACCCACATGGCCCCATGGAATGCTAGCACAAAAGCGGCTCGGAATAACACTGCTTCATCCTGGGATGAACATGTTGCAGGAAGTACAGATAACAACAAAGCCAACCTATCCAGACCTATCGGGCGCCTATCATCTACTCTGCGACCCTCAAGGCGTTGCCACCCGCGTAGCGCCTTCTGCACCACGAAAGACGCTGTCGGGTCCTGGATCCCATGAGCCCTAGCCATAAAGGAAATGGCGGCCCGATGCCTCTGGGCCGTAGCCACTGATTTGCCTGTCTGACGTAAATACAACAGAAAGTTCACTACCCACTCCTCCTGGCCCCAAAGCTCCCCTCTATCTGCCCCCAAAAAGGCCCAATAGGAACGGAACGCCCCTTCGTATGCCTTCCTCGTCCTGGGTGCTAAACTCTCTCCCACGAGGTTCTGTAGTTCGGGGCACCGAGAGACCAGAGAGCTTCGGGAAAGGGTGCTGCCACCGGGTCCGCTGTGGGCAGAAATTCCCAGAAGGCCTGCATACGAAAACGAGAAAGCGCATCAGCCGCCTGGTTCATCACCCCCGGGACATGTCTTGCCTTAAATAGGACATTCAGTTGCATACACAATAACACAAACTCCTTGAGTAATCTCAGGACCCATTTGCATCGTGCTGCCTGGCTATTGATACACTCAACCACGGTCATGTTATCAGACCAGAATACCACAGAGTGATCTCTGAACCCCTCGGGCCAAGTTCTCAGGGCCACCAAAATGGGAAAAAGTTCTAGGAAAGCAATGTTGCTTGTCAGACCATTATCATGCCACCATTGAGGCCATTTTTGTGCCGACCACTGAGTGCCGAATATGGCACCAAAACCAATGCTCCCTGCCGAATCCGTCCACAGCCCCAGCTCCTCGGAGGACACGGCCGGTTTGTTCCAGACTATTCGGCCATTGAAATCCGCCAGAAATGCCAACCAAATGCGCATGTCCTGGCGAACCTCTGCCGAGAGCCGAGTGCGGTGATGACCTTCCTTCAGGCCGACCATAGCTTGAGCGATCGAGCGAGAAAAAGGGCGGGCCATCGGTATAACTCTTAGGGCAAAATTCAACTGTCCCACCAATTGCTGTAATTGATGTAGCCTAACTTTAGACTCACTTATACACATTTGCAGGGATGCCCTGAATTTTAACACTTTGTCCACTGGTAAACGAAAACAACCTTCCTCGGAATCCAGCTCGATCCCCAGAAACTCGAGGCAAGTCGAGGGACCCACAGTCTTACCTGGTGCCAATGGCACGCAAAATTGATGCATCAGAACACAAAATTCAGTCAAAGCCTGTCCACATTCGGGATCACCGGCTGCCCCCAGAAACAAAAAGTCATCGAGATAATGCATTACATTTTTAAACCCCGTTTTCCTCGTGAAGACCCATTGTAGGAAGCATCCGAACTTTTCAAAATAGGCGCAAGATATAGAGCACCCCATCGGCATACACTTATCCATGTAATAATGACCCTGAAACATAAAACCAAGGAGACGCTGATCGTCCGGATGTACCGGGAGCAACCGGAACGCTGATTCGATATCAGATTTTGCCATCAGCGCACCGGGCCCCAGGCGATTCAAAATGGCTACGGCCTCATCGAAGGATGCGTACCGCACCGAACACACTTCCGGGTCTATCGCATCGTTCACTGAAAGACCACGTGGGGCTGATAAATTATGTATCAGCCGAAACTCACCCGGGTCCTTCTTGGGGACCACCCCTAAAGGGGAACAAACAAAGTTAGCCACTGGAGGCACATTAAATGGACCGGCGACTCGACCTCGAGCCACCTCCTTCCTAATTTTTTCCTGTACCACGGTCGTATGTTGTAGGACCGATATCTGATTTTTACATTGTGGTCTACCCTGAAACTCTCCCACTGGGATGCGGAAACCATATGAAAATCCGTTGCGCAACACCCCAGCGGAAGCGTGATCTGGGTATTCGTTGAGCCAGGGGATCATTGCCAAGGTATCAATCGGGGTAGGTAAAGGCGCCCCTCGGACTATGTCAGACCTGTTTGGCCCCTCCTCTACCCCCGTTATCACCCGTTTTGGCTCTGCACATGGACTCAGGGTGGGATGATTGACCACACCCCCCACATTCGTGCCTAAATTTGCATGACCCCTGGGGCCTAGTACACTTCCCCCTGTTAAAGTTCCAACAAACCCCCCTCTTGTTTGCGTTGCCGGCTGGCCTCGAGTGATTGTCGTTACTTGTGCCTGATCGAAAGGGCGTCCCCGCATAATGGCGGGAGGATTCCCCAACGCTACTTCCTATCAATGGCACCTTTAACATACCGGAGTCCTCCATTTTGGACCAAGACACAGAATCATAACAGTCCCAAGTTAAGTTTTTATCATGCTCTTTCGCTTTTCTGAAGACATTGTCGTAACAAAACCAATGATTGCCCTCGTGAGATACGAAGTACCCCATGATCCGTGACTGATAAATCGGCAATTCGGGCAGCAATTCGGGCCTACGTTCACCCAAGATGGATGTAAAAACCCCCCATGCCTTGCCCCAATTACCAATGTTTTCATTTATCTTAAAGGCGGCCATCTTTGCGCGCCAAACACTTGGGTGCATGAGCTCTTTCTGGCTTTTAACATGCTCCATTTCATAATGATCGGTTAACAAAGAGAAGATGTTCACATATTCCCCTGCCCATATCTTCTCCTTAATCGCCAGAGGGACATGTTGACCCAATTTTTCCCGCCGAGAGGGTGCTGACTCATCCCTCGCAATTGGCAATGGCCGCTTACCTGAACCTGAAGCTGTATCTGCGACTGGAACTGATGGCGATGGTGCCGCCGTCGCTTCCCTTGTTTCCCGCAGCTGCCTCATCAGCACCTGCGCATCGTCAGCCGTGGCGCCCTTGTTACCTTTACCCAACCACGCTGCTAATTGAGCTGCCAGCTCGGGCGGCATATCCTCCCCGGACACAGGGGTGACCACTACGGGAATCGGATTCCCTCCTTCTGGCACGGGAGTTGGTGCCTCAAGCGGGGCTTCAAGCGGGGGACAGGGAAGTGGGTTGTCTCCCCCAGCTGCTCCCCTTCTGGGCCTCTTGCCTTTTCCTCCTGGAGCTGCTCCCGCCATAGGACGTTTCGGGCCCCCTTCCTCATCTTTCTCCGCCATTCGCTTCTTTAACTCGGTCACCTCTTTCATGAGAACACGCAGCATCTGGTCAGTAGTCATTCGCTTTCCAACCTTCTTCGGCATTCTCCCGATAGAGTATCTGAAAAACAAACAAGAAAGATTACAACGCTCAAAATTGGCTCTTCGTTCCGTCTCGAGCTCACGTGCAGCGAGGTGGTGCAGCTTCAGAGCACAGGAACAAGAGGATGCTTCCTTGGCTTGTTGCTCCTTTTATCCGTCTTCAGGGCGGGCGTAAACACGCCCCGGCCTGCCCCGAGGGCGTGGCCCGGCTGCGTCAGTGTCTAGGCCAGCCCACTCCAGGGCGGGAAAAAGGCGCGCCCCGGCTACGCCGCTTCGGGCATACCAGCCGGGACTCGCCTCCCGCCCAAGATGGCTTCCCGGGGGGATCGTGGTACTCGGCCATACGTTCGGGGGGACCGAATGGTCGCCCCTTTCCATGATAGTATGTCGTAAAGATGACATAAAACTGTTCACTCTTCCTTTTGATATTACTGGACGTGGAAATCCAAAACGACATTTGGTGTAGAATTTGTCCGTAGATTTGTACTTTCAACATCAGTATTTCCCACAACGATGGCTTTGGAAACGTAAGACTTGTTGTCTTAAGTCCTGTGTGCTTTTGGGTGTATCACATGTAGCATATTCTTCAATAAAAGACAATACAGTATCATCTGAGTCTGTTCCAAATTTGGGAGCATCTTTGATCCATATTAGCATGTGTATGTGAGGAGCACCTCTTGCTTGATACTCCTTTCTCCAAAAGAAGTCCACAACCTCTCCAAGAGGGGGATTTTTTTATTGGTGATAAAAGACATCATAGCTTCAAATCTATGATTGAAATAACTGCATACATTAACTGGATCCAAAGAGCACAATTCTCCAGGTGTCTTGTATTCGATATTTATTATATTTGGATTTGCCTCGCAAAGAAATTGAAGTAAATCATCCCAAGCATATTAAGCACAGCTTAGAGTAAGGAACCATGTAGGAGTTCCTAAGTTCCTTAGCATACATTTAAGTTCTCTATGACGACAATACCAGTACTCATTAATACCACGCTGACATGCCATGAGAATAATTAGCTGAGATTCCAAAACATTATCTTTCTGGTGTACTTTATCCATTAATTCCTTTGGCGAAACATTTTGCAAATGTACACCTGTTTTCAATATATGGTTTACTGCATATGAAAGTCCCGACAAATCACTCTCAAACAAAAGATGAAACAAATACGGAATACATTGTCGAAATCTTGGATCTTCTGCACACAATCTTAATGTCCGATATTCAGATGCAGGAATCTGCACATGTCGGTCATCATATCGTCCTCCTTTTCCTGTGGGAAATAACTGAGGGAAACAACAAGCTTCCAAGCTTTTTTCCCATACACTAATGGGACTTCCCTTTGCTTCTTTCATTTTGAATAACTCTATTGTATTCCCCATCACTTCTTTAGAGTGAAGTGGATGAACACTGTAATGTTTGTAGATTTCTTCAATTCTAGACACATCCGCTTTTTCAGTTTGTCCAGATGGCAAGTCACTTTCTTCTACAGTTATTTCTTCTTCACTCAGAAACACATTTTTATAATATTGATTATTTTTTATCAGATACAACGTTGCCTTTTTCACTTTCCTAACATACACTAATTCCTGCCAGATTTTCTTACTCTTAGTAGGAACGCCAATAACAAGCTAACTGAAGGTTCATCTTCTGCATTTTCTACACCAACGGTTTCAATATTTTTCTTTAAATCTAGTGGCAAATACAAAACTATTCCCTTTAATCCTCTCTGTAAATCTGAAGGAGGCAATTTCCCTGTCTTAGGCTCCATACAAACGATAGCCTGAAAAGGATGCACATATTGAATAAGAATAGACTCATAAGTATTTAAATCAATCAGTTCAAAAGGAATATTTACCAACTCAAAATTTGCACAGCTCTAGAAGGCATTTTATTCTCATCTAATTTGTTATAACAATATTTACAAATACACTGATCAGAACCCAAATCAAAACCATTCTCTACCAACAAATAAGTTACAAATTCCATCCACTCCTTATTATTTTCCTTTTCACATTTTAAATACAGATCAACAGTTCTAATCTTATTTTTATAATGAGTACGTCGACAACAAATACAAGAATATTTTGGTGTTTCACCTGGAATCACCTTGAGTTTTGAAATTCATTGCTCAAATTTTTCTGAAATACAATGCTGTACATTCTCTTCTACATTTCCTTCTACTAACGTAGCAATTTCTGCACTGTCTTCTTCAGGACCAAAGTAAAGAACCTGAATTTCATCACAAACGTTCTTCACATCTGATACAGATGTTAATGTTAATGTTAATGTTAGGCTGCATTTATAAAGCGCACTGACACCAGAGGTTTCCTGGCGCTGAGATTGAAAATAGGGCAGGAGAAAAGGGCTAGTGAGAGTTTGAAAAGAGCCAGGTCTTTAAGCCTTTTCTGAAGCTCAGCAAGGTGTCAGAGGTTTTAATGTGTAGGGGGATGGAGTTCCACAGCTTGGGTGCCAGGGAGCTGAATCTCCGGCCACCCAATTTTTTTAGCTTGAACACTGGGGAGGTGAGAAGATGAAGGTGAGCAGAGCGGAGATTGCGGGTTGGGCGATGGGGATTGATGAGGGATTTCAGGAAGGTCGGGCATTTGGTATGCTGTGCTTTGTAGGTTATGCATCCAATCTTGAAGGCGGCCCTTTGCTCAATGGGAAGCCAGTGCAGCTTGGCCAGAAGAGGTCTAGCAGATTGCCATTTAGGGACTTTACATATAAGCCTTGCAGCCTGGTTCTGCACCATCTGGAGGCGGTGGAGCAGGGACCTGGAGAGGCCCCAGTAAAGGGCGTTGGAAAAGTCGAGGCGGGAGAGAACGAGGGAGATGACAATTTGCACCAAGGCCTCGTGAGAGAGCAGATGAGTAATTTTCCGGATTTTGCGGAGCTGGAACATACTAGCAGAGATAATGGCTCCAACATGAGTTTTCAGGGAGAGATCTTTATCAATGGTGACACCCAGACTTTTTACTGAACTCGATGGAGTAGGGGCGGTGCCCAGTTCAGCTGGCCAGAATTGGGGTCCCCAGTGGGCAGAGCTAGAACAAGGCAGGAGAGGCATGCAAAAGAGCACTGTTCAACTTTTTTAACATTAGAGCTGGACTTTTTGCATAACACAACCTTCTGACTAATTTCCTCATTTCAGTATGATGTACTGCCAATATCCTGAAATGGTCAAAAACACTTCTTTTTCTTTTTATTGAAAATATTTATTGATTTTTGCACGTACGCACAGCACAATACAGAAAAAAAGTAACAATTCAAAGGAAAAACAGATGATCACAGCACAGTATAATACAATACTACCGTACGCACCAAAATACATCAGTAGATTCAACCTAACCCACCACAGTCTGCCTTATCCCTACTAATTCCGGGATCCAATAAATACACAAAACATGTCCAATAACAACAAAAACAAAAAATAGACCAATCTGTTAGTCTATTCAATCAGTTACCCACCATACCCTCCTTCCAGGCCATTATTGGCTCCCAAATTTTCTTACCTAGTCCCCTCACTCTCCTACCCCTTCTAGCATATATCTCTTTTTCTAAATTGTAGACAGCCAGGAGAGTGGCCAGCCACTGTTGCATTACTGGTGGTGTTTTATCCAGCCATGCCCTTGCTACCGCAAGTCTAAAAACTGCCATAGCCACAAACAAAAGATCCCCATATAAGTAATCCGAATCTGTACTGACTCCAAGTAAAATCAGGGGAGGGGTAGGAGTAGTGACCACCCCAAGTGAATTAGACAAAAAGTTTTCGATGACCTTGATGAGTATATGGAGCTGAGGACTGGTAGCAAAAATATGTATACTGTCAGCCTCTGGTGCGTTACATCTCGGGCAGGTTGTCCCGGAGGTCCTGCCCCACTGTGCTATTCTTGCCAGAATGAAATAAAGAGAGAATAGTGTTTTATAGTGCTGAGCTTGGAGAGAAGCTGAACATAATACTGAACGCCCTAATTCTAAAGAGTCCTGAAAGTAGCCTGCCTCGATCTCCAACTTATTTGCCCATTTGTCTCCATGTTTCCCCAGGTCGTCTGGTTTATTTGCTGCCAAGGTTGTATACAAACTGCAAATTGAACACTCCCCCCCCCCTTTCAATGACCTCCATAATGTTATTCTTGGCAAACCCAGTAGCCCCCCCTTTTTTATTTTGTATTTTTTTTCTTTTTCTTTTTTTATTTTTTTTGTCCTCATTAGCCTATGTAAGCGCGAAGGCATAGAAGGGTAGTCTTTCGCTTGCTTAACCTAAGTTGGATCACTCTATGCCTTGCTATTTCATACTCCGACCATAGGAGGCCTTATCCAGTACCCGAGCCTTTTCTCCCGACAGCCACCACCGGAGTAACCAAGCAATTGATGGTATAGAGGCCTAATCATCGGACAGTTGTTCAGGAATATCAGTACCATTTATCCAATTTTCTAGGGGAGCCCAAAACTCATTTTGCCTGGTCGTAAGTGCTCTATCCAGTGCAAGTATATATTTAATTGAGGAAAACCATTCAATTTTAGTAGGAGGCATAGCATTAATCAATTTTTCAGTCTGGCACGTCCCCTGAGAGAAGCGGGGATAGAAACTTGGGGCAAGTTGATGAAGGAAGGGGAATTGATCTCCTGGGAAGAGGCTCAAGAGATAACGAAGGGGAATTTGTCTAGATTTAAATATCTTCAAATGAAAAGTTGGAGCCTTGCAGAAGGGAGTGATGCGGGAAAATCGAACCTGACTGAAGCTTTAATAATGGCTAGAGGTCCCAGCCGAAAAGAAGTGGCAAGGTGGTGTTGGAGTTTGGTGGACAGCGGTGATGGAGAATTAAATCTACCTGCAACACTGTGGGAAGAGAACTTGCCGGGAGAGCAGTCAATAAATTTATGGCAAGTATCCTGCAAAATGCTATATTCCACAGTACATGCTGCAAACCTAAGGCGGAACCACCTTTTTTGTATTCACAGAGTATACTGGACACCCCACAAGTTAGCAAAATTTGCAAAAGGTGCTATCCCAAAGTGTCCAAAATGTGGTGAAGTAAGAAGCAATGATGTGCATATGTTTTTGGAGTGCCCAGTATTGCAAGCTTTTTGGAGGGATGTAAGTAATACACTCTATACAGTAATTGGAGTACAGCTCCAAGTAAACGTCTCCCTTGTATTTTATTGGATTATCAGAGAACTTCGATTCTCTTACTTTAAATGTTAGAAAATTAATTTTCTATTTAATACTGTTGGCCTACAGAGAAATCTGTAAAAAATGGATTAATGCTATGCCCCTCTTTCTTATTGCTTAAAAAACTGCGCACCTGGAGAAATTTTAAAGAATCCTCCTATTTAAATGATATTTAGCCTCCAGACTTGATAATTGTTGTAGCCCCCTATCCGGCCCCAACAGGTCCCCTATTTTCGTGATCCCCTTACTTGACCACTCAGCCATAGTGGCGTCGGCGAATATCATTGGGGGTAAAGTTCTGTTTTTATACAAACAAGTATATCTATTGAATCTTCCCAGGCCAAGTTTCCTTGCAAAGGCGGACCAATATTATGAGCGGCCCAAATAGTCTTGAACCTTGTCCTTTTGAAATAGGAATAATCAGTACAATTTAGAAAGCAGTTCTCCGTATCTGGGCCGAGAATAGTTGCGTAGACTTTGGTAGAAGTTGCTGTTATTCTAGAATCTGGCCCCCCGCCTCCCACCAACCCCTGCATAAACTGTAGTGCTGCTGCCCAATAATAAAGTCTAAAGTCTGGAGCCCTCCACCCTCCTCTCTCCCTAGATAAATACATGAACCTATACGCCCTCCTAGTTTTCCCATGCACCCATGTGAACCTATTCAGAAGTGCCTCCAATTTATTAAACCATATAACTTCAAAAACCAGCGGAATCGCCCTAAAAAAGTATAAAAACTTAGGAAGAATCAGCATTTTGATTACATTCGTGCGTCCTACCAGGGAAAGATGGAGATTATTCATCCTCATCAGATCCACACTAACCTTAGACATTAGGGGTGACAAGTTTCGTTCCACTACTGTATTTAAATCTGCAGAGAACTCCACCCCAAGATAAACTGCAGAGCCGACTACCCGAGAATCACTACATCCAGCATAAGAATTTTTAACTACTTGGGCCTTATTGCTGTTGAGTCTATAACCTGAAATTCCATCAAACTTACGTGCCTCTAATTCTTTCTCGTTGATGGTTAGAGCGGGGTTGGGGTTAACTATTGCCACATTGTCTGCATATGCTAATACTTTAAGCTGCCTGCCATTTATGCATATAGGTGGAATGTTTGCGTTCCCTTCTAGCTTACTTAATAAAGGATCTATTTAAAGCACGAAGAGCAGAGGTGACGATGGGCAGCCCTGCCTAGTCCCCCTCCTGATGGACACCGATGCAGAAAGACCTTTGTTGATCATGATCCGGGGTGACGGTTCCCTATATAATGCTTGTACTGCTCGAATATAGCCATCCCCTAGACCATACCATCTCATGACTTCGAATGGGTAATCCCAAGAGACCCTATCAAACGCTTTTTCTGCGTCTAAAAAAAGGGCAGCAATAGGGTCTCCCGGGACTTCGGCGGCGTAAACAGAGTGATGACCTGTCTAATATTCTGAGTGGTACCCTTGCCTGGGATGAACCCATGTTGAGTGGGACTAACCATGCCCTCTATTACTCTAGCCAGTCTTTTTGCTAATATTTTTAATGCATTTTTGCATCAAAATTCATTAATGTAATAGGTCTATATGACCCAGGAGCTGTTGAAGGCTTACTATTTTTCTAAAATAACTATTAATTCCGCTTCTCCCCACGAATTTGGAATTAAGTGTCACTTCTGCGCCTGTTTAACCATATTTAATAAATCTATATTCAACTCCTTCTGGAATACCATGTAGAATTCCGATGGTATCTGGTCTGGGCCTGCCGCTTTGGCTGAAGGGAGATCCACTAATGCTGAAGTCACTTCCTCCAGGTTAATTGGGGATTCTAGTATTACTTTTTTGTCCTCTGGTAAATCTGGTGCTAAATGGTAATTAAGATATTCCTTGATCTACTTGCCACCTCCTCCCTCAACTGTGCCATAGAGATCGGCATAAAACTCTCTAAACACCTCTCGGACACCCTCTGTCTCTGATATCAATGTTCCCTGCCCATCCCGAATTCCCTTGGTTTCTCCTGCTGCTGCTTGCTGCCTAGTGCAAATTGCCAGGATATGTCCAACCCTCTCGCTTAGTTCAAAGGATTGTTCCTTCTTAGCTAAATATTTGGCTGCAACCTTGCTAGCAATGTCCTCTATAGCATCAGATTTTAGTGTCATGATTTTTAATAATTGTTGTTCTAAAGGCATACCTTGTTGAATTAGTAGGCTGAGGTCTTCCTCTGCCTTAGTTAGCATCCTCACTATTTCCTCCATTCTCCTCCTCTCTGATTTCTGCTTATGTATTGAGTAACTAAGCGTTTCGCCTCTAACTCCTGCCATAAATGCGTCCCAGGCATTACCTACGGATGTGCTCCCCCTATTAATTGTCCAGAAGTCTTTTATCCAATTATCCATGTAGCTGATGTACCCACTATCTTTCAGGAGACCCTTTTGAATGTCCAAATATTTTGTTTAACCACTACACCCATTAAGTTAATTGAGAGAATCAGGGGGTTATGGTCCGACATAATTTGTGGAAGTTTTTCAATTTGGGATCTGTATATTAAAGAGTTAGAAATTAGAAAGTAATCTAATCTTACCAGAATCCTGTGTGGGGCTGAAAAAAAGTACTACCATCCATCTGTGGATTAAGTTTGGCCCAGAGATCTGTCAATGCATTATGCTGCGCCATAGCTGTTACTTGCCGGAAAGATCTCTTCTTCCTACCGGTATATCCTCCCCCTATTTAGATCTCAGAATCTGAGGGGTTGTTAATGTTAAAATCGCCGCAACATATGATTGTGTCTGGCCAGCTAGCTAATTCAGTATCCAGATAATCAAATATATTCGGATCGTCCTCTGTGGAGGCATAGACCGAAACCAGGGTGAATTTCTCCCCCCTATATACTAGCTCTACTATAACCCACCTCCTCCACCAATCTTCAGCCTTTCTGGTGGCTAAACAATCCCTCTCTTTACCCAATATAGCTCCCCTCTTGTTTTAGAGCCTTGCTTGGTATGAGCTAATAAATTAAACCCAAGTTGCTCAAGCAGAAATCCCTTCCCTCCCTCAACATGTGTTTCTTGTAAGCATACAAAATCCAGCCTCATTGTTTTCAGCAATGCAGACACCCGAAGTCTTTTCTGTACATCATTTAACCCGCAAACATTAATTGTAGCAATACGACAAGACATTAAACAATGGCAAATGGTTGTTCTACTTTTTCCACCGGATCTTCATTAAGAAAAAAATGTGTGCTGTGCTGCAAGTGCTGTGCGTGCCCTATCTCACCCCCCTCCTCCCCCCCTTTGCCCACCTCCCTGAACCTCCCTCCCTAAGGGCAAATAGGTCAGCAATGACCTATGTGTGGTCGCTTTGGAATGTAGCTGTTGCCTCCTCCTCCCACCCTTACTTACTAAACACCAAAAAGAACAGAGTGATCCCCTTCCTCCTAAAGTATACCCTTTATGAACCCTGAGTCCCTGAGCTAAGCCGCTAACTTGAGGGTTTTATAGAGACATTCTTCCCCTTTTCTCATCTGCTCTCTTCCCTGTACTCCAGCACCTCCACCATGTACTCCTGAGCCTTGATCTCTGGAAAAAACATTTTCAACTGTCCTTTGGTGATCACCTTTAGTTTGGCTGGGTACAACAAGTAGGCCTCTGATCCCAGGGCCTGTATGGGAGCGATAAGCTGTCTCAATTTCCATGTACGCTCCACCGTAACGTGACAAAAATCGGGCCTCGCAAAAAAATAAACATTGTTAAAAGAGCGCTTTGCTTCTGGTTTTGCCTTCTCTAAAATGAATTGCCTCAACAAAAAGTTGCCAACGAATATGAGTATAGCTCTAGGTCTCCCCTCTTTAGACCCGGCTTGCCCCCTCTTAATTGTAAAGGGGAAACGATGCGCCCTTTGGATTTCCAACTCCCACTGCCAAGTAGATAACTCTGGAAAAGCCCCCTTCAGTAAGTTCACTACAAATAGTCTGACATCATGACCTTCCAGACCCTCTGCCACTCCCAAAAGTCTGATGTTGTTGCAACGCTGGCAGTTTTCATTGTCCTCCAACTTCCACTGCGCATCCTCTTCTACTTTCTGCTGATCTTGTTCAAAAGTGTGGAAGCTACAGAAGTCATCCTCCAGCTTCCCTGTTCTTTCTTCAACATGAGTAACCATCTCAGCAACCTCATCATACAGTTTATTCATTTTCCTTAGAGTATTCTGTATCTTATTTACCCCTTGTCTCGCCCTCTGGCTTTCAACCCTAGCCTCACTTTGCATAGTTTTGACGGTACTAAAAAACAAGTCTAAAGAAACTGGTTGGGATGACAAATGTGGTGCGGCCTGCACCCCTGTAGGGAGTGAAGCCTCATCCGGATCTTGGTATGTCTGCGAGGTGGCTGAATAATCCCACATTAGTTTTTTAGATGGATCTGTGGGGCTACACAAGATATTAGACTTCCTGCTGGATCTCCGTTTTTTGGTGTAAATCTTGGAGCCGTGGAGCTGCTCCCTGTGTCAGTAGTCTCTTCTGTGCTCCCCTCGTCAGATCCCAGTGATTCTGAGTCTTCTTTTACTGAATAGTAGCGGCCTGGTGAGGCACCCCAGCCCCACTCTCGCACTGCCTGGCAAAAGTCATTTTCTGATGTGAAGCTGCCAGAGCCTGGTTGCTCCCCCAGGTACTCAGAATGCCTTCTCCACCTACACAATGCCCCCCGACTGCCCCATCAGAACCTGCGGCATCACCCTGGGTTTTATCTGGTGGGAGATTACACTGCAGTCTTGGGTTACACAAGCTGTCCCTGTCACAGCCTCCAGCACCACCCTGCTCCGAACTTGTAGTACTCACAGTTCCCGAGACGTGTAAATGGCCATGCGCCCCTTTCCACCTGGGGTAGCATCCTCTGGTGAGGCCTCTGCTGAAGCCTCTATTCCGCGTTCTGCGCTGTGACTCGTCTTCTGCTCCACCGTCCACGCCTGTGCCGGTTGCTTGGTTACCGGCGTGCCGGCGTCCTCGAGGACTTTTACTGAAGCGAGCACCTTTCTGTCGTTCCTTTGGCCGCCAACTGCATCCTCAGTCATCTCCGCAGCCATCTCAGCAGCTTTGTTTCCAAAACTTTCTGTTACTGTGGGATGCCACATTGTAATCACCCTTGGCTTCGGTTTGTTTTGCGAGAGTCCGGGGGGAGCGCTGTCGCGGGGGGCACTCGGAGTTGGTACTGCATCATTTACAGTCCCCAGTCTTTTTCCCCAGTGTCCGTTTGGAAGAGTTAACTATGTTATTCTTCTGGGCACCGGCGCCTATCGCATTTTATGGATCAGTCTTGTCCTTTACACTGGTATCCTTCTGTGCTGCTGAGTCTTTCGCCTCATTCGCTTTTGTTGCTCGTGGTGGCATTTTGAAAGCAGCTCTGCGGGCCAACGCGATAAAAGAAGATATCCTCCTGTGGGCTCGGATAGGTATTTCCTTAATATACCCACCGGTATACTGTCTCCAGAGTAGACTAACCGAGCCGCTGGAATTGCCACTTATGTTCCCCCTTTTAAGACCCCAGGGCCCCAAACTCATTGCCATCGGGTGAATCACTTTCTATCCATCGAAGCTATGGACGGGAGGAGGAGTGAGATGCGACTTCTCACTACAGCCTGTCAGCGACCATCTTGCCTACCCCGTGAAAAACACTTCTACATACTTTTTTAGAAAGACAAGCCAAAGAATGACCTTGCAAACCAGTATTTTTTTCTCACTCTGTAAGGGTCTAATCCTTGCAACATCTTAATCTTTTGTTTAAAACTTTTCTTAGTTTTGTTATGTAAGAAATTGCGTAAAAAATCAATAGATTCCTGCCGTACACTACAAATACTATTGCAATTCCAAGTGTACACTGGAGCTTTAGGCCTTCTCCCTAATACTTCATCAGCTAACATCTCTTCTACACTTCTAAGAACAATTTTCTCTTTCTCAATAGGACAACCATTTTTAACCTCATAAGCACGACCTGTAGTGTCAACTGCATGCAACAAATCATTACTCTGAAAATAACTCTCCTCATTAAAAAAAGGCTCAGAACTTGAACTATGTTTCCATTTACCCAAAAAAACTTCAGAAAAATTACTACTATTAATAACTCTTCTCCACTTACTTTTGCCCTTCATTAAATGGATTAGCTTATCTAGTGATCGAATTCTATTGATTACTAAAACAAACAGTTTCTTTTTTAATTCAAAAGCTTTCTCAACTAAATTTTCAATACATTTTCTCTTCTAATAAAATGCTGTTTTCTTTTTACAATTCTTGACTAACTTAGTCAATTTTGATAAAACTCTATTATAGAACATCTTCTTCCTTATTTCCTTATATTGGTTTTTCCTGCTTTTACTATATACATTTTTTTCAGAACAAGTTTTTCCATGGTTCTTCTCTTTTCTCTTAGTTGCAGAAACAGTGATACTATTTGTTACTTTGAGCACACTACTGTTAGTGGTTAACAATCTTCGCAGAAAAGTCTAAGGGGCCCAATATGATGTCGGGCGGGTTGCCACCGCCAGCCTGTCGGTAGCCACCGGCAGCCTGGCGGGGGCAATCCGCCCGACATCCACGCTCGTTTTCCCACCCCGCCATATTAGTATGTCGGGGAGGACCTCGGCGGACGGCAAGACCGTCCGCCGCTTTTCCGCCCCGGTCGCCTTGCGGCCGGGGCGGTAAAGGAATAATATGGTGGCAGTGTCTATTAGACACCGCCAGCCATATTACAATGGGCCTGGGCAGGTGCCTTTCCGTGGTGGCGATGCCACCACGGAAAGAAATGCAATCTTCACTTGGGGGGCCCCCTGCAGGCCCCCAAAGTGAAGGAGGGGTGGGGGATGCACACGGGGGAGTACCTGTGGAACCCCACTGCATTCGCATACATGCATTTATGGCATTGTGGCGGGCGGTTCAGAGAGCACGGCCCGCCACAATGTTATAAATGCAGGATGCCGATGCCACTGTGGCGGCCGCATCCTAATTCCACCCACGGGACCCCCGCCCTTATGGCGGGCGGTCCCTAGTCCCAATAAGATGGCGGGGGGACTAAGTCCGCCCGCCATCCTAATGACCCCCTTAGTTTTCTTACCAGGACTTTTTTTCTTTTTGCTAACACATTGTTCTTCAGGTAAATGTTGTAGATGACTTCTCTTTAAATAAACTGCTTTCTTTCGTTCTTTCTTCTTTTCTATTTTTTTTTGGCATGATGATTTTTTTTCAGTGATGATCAAAACAATCTATTATGAAAAATATATATCACTTTAGAAAAATAAATATATAAAATACACTATTATATTACTTATAACAAGAAAGGGGAGATTATGACAACAAACGTGGGATTATAAAAATAGAAGGAGTTACAACAAGAGAATAGGACTATGAGACAATAGGAAATTGAAAAGAGAATATAAACAGACACTGCAGTATAAGGGGATAAATAGAGTATGAAAAGACTGGAAAGTATGAAGAGATAAGGAGGAGTAAGAGGAGAGAGATGGCAGTATGAAGAAAGAAGAGAGAGTATAAGAAAAAGAGATACAGTATAAAGAGACAGGGGGGCAGTATAAAAAGAGTACCAAAAGAGAACACGGAAAATGTGAGGAAAACTGCTGCACAAGAAGACAACAAGGGTATAAGAACAGAAAATACACTATTAGGAGAAAGGAAGGAGTATAAACATATGGTAGATTATGGAGAGTGAAAAGAGTATGACAAAAGGGGGAAGACTATGAGAAGACAAACACATCTAAAGAGAAAGGTCAGTATGAAAAGATGTGTAGTATGAGGAAAGTCCTACAGAGTATACCCAGGGGATCAAGGAAGAGTAAGAGAAGAGAACAGGCAATATGAACAGAAAAATGAAGTATAAAGAAAGACAAGACAAAAAAAACAATTTTTCCAATTTGCTGCATTATTATTTTGCCAAAATTAAATCCAAAAATGAGACACAATAGAACAAGAAAGAGGCCCAAGGGGCTTGTAAATATGCCCAAGAGTGTATGCAGCAGTCTATGTATACTGATTGTAGAATTATTAAGAGAGAGATATGATGAGAGAAGGAGGATTACGAGGTCAAAGGAGAGACTATAAAAAGAAGGGGGACTTTTAGGACAAAGAAGGAGACAATAAGGACAGAGGGGGACTAAAAGGACAGGAGGAAGTATGAGAAAAACTGGCACTGTTAAGAAAGACAAATTAAACTGAGGAAAGAAGGGAGATACCAGAAGAGAGGGGACACGCTAAGCAGAGAGAGGTAGACTGTGGGAGAGACAGCGGAGATTATGGAAAAAGGTGCAAATGTAATTCTTTAATTAACACAGACGCTCAGTGTGATTCTAGACAAAAGAATTTAAACCATACATTTCACCAAAACACATTTACCACACTAAAACATTTTAGTAACTGAACACATTCCATGTATATGACCACTAAATTTCAGTGGACAATCCTGACTCATTTTATTTATTTATTTATTTTGGGCGATTTTTAGAGCGCGCAAATACCCGAGGGTGTCTCGGCGCTATAGTTGCAGAAACTCTCAAGAGGATAGGAGAGAATTAGGCTGGGAACAACCAAGTTTTTAGTTTTTTTCTAAAATTAAGCAGAGTCGGAGCAGATTTGATGTGGAGGGGGAGCGTGTTCCACAACTTGGCTGTGGCAACCGAAAAACGTTTGTCGCCCCAGTTAGCCCTTCTTGTACGAGGGACTCTTAATAAGTGAGCTGAAGATGAACGTAATGTTCTTGGGTGTTCAAGCGGGCGAAAGGCTTGTTTTAAGAATAGAGGGCCGTGGTTGTGGGTAGATTTGTATGCTATGCATAAAGCTTTGAATTTAATACGACTCCTCACCGGCAGCCAGTGTAACTGTCGGATGTAGGGGGAGACAGATGCAAATTTGGGGATGGATAACAGGGTCCTGGCTGCTGCATTTTGCACTGTCTGTAATTTCTTAAGGACCTTTTGTTGTGCGTTCAGTAGCAAGGCATTACAATAGTCTGTTTTGGAGAAGACTAATGTGCTGACTAAGGTTTTGCCTGCGGATGGAGGAAGATAAGGGATTAGCTTTTTGATCCTTTTTAATATGTGGAAGGAAGAGGAAACCACTGAGTTAGCATGCTGCTGGAAGGACATCTTGTTGTCGAAGATAACACCTAGGTTTCGTACCTTGGTTACTGGTTCAGGAGGTTGTCCCATCTGATAAGGCCACCATTGCGGGGACCAAGTTGGTTGCAGCCTCCCGAATGTCATCACTTCTGTCTTATCAGAATTTAGTTTAAGACAGTTGAATGACATCCATTTGGAAATTAGCTGCCACAGAAGTGCCATCATCGTACACGGACAACACCAGTTGGGTGTCGTCAGCGTAAGTAGTGAGGGAGATACCGTAGGATTTTATGACCCTCGCCAAGTCAGACACATATATGTTGAATAGTGTCGGGCTTAGCGAGGATCCTTGCGGCACTCCACAAGGCAGAGAAAAGGTCTGAGAGATGTAGTTGCCTAGCTTCACAGTTTTTGGGCGGTTGGACAGAAATGAAGCGAGAAGATCTTTAGCTTTGCCTTTTATTCCAATGGCCGCGACACGGTCGATCAAAGTGACATGATCGACCGTGTCGAAGGCTGCGGAGAGATCTAAAAGTATCAGAATTGCGGCTCCTCCGTTGTCCATTGTGGACCTTATTTCGTCTGCTGCTTTTAAGAGCGCAGTCTCTGTTCCATGGCCCTGTCGGAACCCGAACTGGGTGTCATCCAGTAGGCTATTATTGTGTATGTAGGTTGACAGCTGAGAGTTCATGATTTTTTCAAAAATCTTAGCAGGGAATGGGAGGCATGCGATGGGCCTATAGCTGGCGGGAAGGAGAGGGTCTAGACTAGGCTTTTTTAGAAGAGGTTTGATGATAGCTTCCTTCCAGACCGAGGGATAGATGCCGGATGTGAACATTGCGTTGCAGATGGTGGTTAGTGACGGGGCAATGGCTTCAGGGATGAGATTAAGAATGCCTGGAGGACAAGGATCAAAAGGTGAACCTGATTTAGTTCGGGCGATCAGAGGTTGAATGAGTTCTTGCGTGGTAGTTTCAAAGGCTGCGAATTCCGGGGCATTATCGGCGGTGGATTGCAGGGTGGAAGTGGAAGAGGGGTCAGGGGAGAATGTGGTGAAAATGGCTCTGACTTTGTCTTCAAAGAATTTGGCCAATGCGTCCGAGAGGGCCTGTGATCCTTCTGCACGAGGTGCCAGAGGGTTGGACAGGTAAGTTACCACCTGAAAAAGTTTACTTGTTGAGTTTTTGGCCTGATTGATTTGGTTAGTGTAGTAAGTGGTTTTCTCTGTTGTTATAAGTTTTTTGTAATTGGATAAGGCGTTTTTGTAAGTGATCTTGTCAGGGGTATTGAAATGGCGGCGCCACTGCCTTTCTTCCTGCAGTATTGTCGCTGTAGTCGGAGCGGCTCGGGGAACCAAGGGGCTGAGGGAAGTTTTATACTCCGGTAAGAGGTTTTGATGGGTGCTAGCTTATTACAAGCTGCATTCAGATTCTTTAGGTAGCTAGCAGAGGCTGCTGTGGGGTCCTGTGCATTTAGCATAGAGCTGTCCTGCATTATCTGTGTAAGATGGTCTAGATTAATGTTCTTTCAGTCTCTAAAATTGGTAGACGAAGAAGGCGTTGGAGGGGGAGGACTGGAATTAGTTGGGATGGAAAAACATATGGCAGAATGATCTGTCCAAACTAGAGGGGTAACCCTGGTGATGGAGATCTTAGGGTTGCTGGTGCTCATTTTGCAAATACATTTCCAATTTGCACCATTATTTTTTTTTGCCAACATTACATCCAAAAATGAGACACAATAGAACAAGAAAGAGGCCCAAGGGGCTTGTAAATCTGCCCAAGAGTGTATGCAGCAGTCTATGTATACTGACTACAAAATTGTAGATTTTGAACACAAGCCTAATTCTACAGAAGCAACACTATTAAATATTCTACAACTAAAAAAGTGACTGCACACATTCTACATTTTTTAGTACTTGACTTTATTGCACAAAGTTGACTACCTAAACACATTAACTTACCAAATGATTTTATCAAAACAGTTATCCAAATGCAGAGAAACTCATAATATGGTTCTACATACTCTACAGGAATAAACACATTACTCTGACTAAAAATAAAATGCAACACATACAGTCCCTTACAAGTTATCAACTCACCTTTAAAACTGATTGGTAGATTAAGAAGAATGCCAATCACACAGCAGATAGCCTTACACAGGAGCTCCAGGGGAGGCAAGATGGTGCTTGCAGGACAGGCGTGCGTGTGAGGAGCTCCGTTTGGGCGATCCGGCGATTTACCTTATCTGGGGTCCCAGTGGGTTATCTCTGGGTGTTTCCGGGTGTGTGACCTGACTTGATGCACACGAAGACTGCGACGGTGTGGTGGAAGTTTCTGGCGGTCGGCGCAGGCTGTGGCAGTTCGCTGCTTGGTGCCGCTGTGTTCACCCACTGATCTGAGAAAGGAGGCAAGGTAGAGAGGAGGCGAGGAGGCAGCAAGACGCATTGCAACGCCGGCAGCGTTTGATAGACAGTCTCTCGCGAGAGAGGTGGAGGAGTGCCGTGACGCCGAGGCGTGTGGAGGTCCAGGAGAATTCGGCGGAAGCTTGCGGCAGTAGGAGTCCGGGGGCTTGTGTGGAGCGGTGTTATCGGCGAGTCTGAGACCGGCATATCTGGATTCGTTGAAGGCTGAAGGCTGTGGTGAGGTGCTGCAAGGTGGAACGTAGAGGGCTGGTGTTTTTTTTTTCTTGAAATCGCTACAAAGTTGATCTAAAAGCAGCAAGCTATTATCGACAATATTGACACTGTTCTAAGTTGGAGTATGTGACCTACTGGAAACCTTGTTACACTTCTCTCGTTTTGCATTTCTGGATACTATAGCAACAGACTTTGCTGTTTTTTTTCAACTGCTTATATACTATCTCTCCTCTCCGCACTGCTCAGTAAAAAAAAATTTAATTAGCTTACTATGGGTCCAAAAACAGCTCGCAGTGGGAAAACTAGACCCAGTGGGGAGAACCAGATCGGAACCCGGGCTGCTCTTGCGGCAAAGACAAAACAAGATTGCAGTAATAATGATTTGGATCTCAGCCAAACGGGTACCCCGAAAATTCTGCAAATGTTCAATACTAAACTAAAGAATCCAGTGGTAAAAACTTTGACCATCAGAGATGGGGGTAACAAAACCGCTGATACTTTGGAGGCTGATACTGATCAAGATAATACCTTGGTGGAAGCGCTTGAGCAGCTAGTTGTCTCTCCAGCAGTTTCCCCTGTGCTTTCCCTACCTCAAACTGCTCTGGCTGAAGGCTCTATTGCTGACGCTGACGCTGACACTGACACTGATGTTGATAATAGTGTTGAACTTACACAAACTTTGGGTATTCCTCTGAATCCCTCTAGGGCAGAAGGGATAGAAGGTGATCCTACTAGCAGTAAGGACAGCGAATTCTATTCATTGTCAGAACACTCTGTGGGCTCTGATTTGGAGTGTGACCTGGAGGACGAAGTAGAGACTTCGTCATTAGAAAATACCAGCAAGGAAGCTACATTTATCTCTATGGTAAATCAACAAGCGGATAGTAATTGGGGAGAGGAAATCTCCAACGGGGGTATGACCGAAGTAGATCAAGAGGCTATACTGGACCAATGTGGCTAGGAGGGCCGAACCGGCTTTGCTGATCAAGCTAGTTATAGCTATAGCCCTGGGACCTCAAGCCATGCCCCATTAGATATTATCTTGAAAGCTATCTCAGATCAACGCCTAGAGGCTAAAGCTGAACATTTGAAAATGCATACTGCTTGTAAAAAACTCCAGAATTCAGTGCGACGGCTGGCGAAATCTTGTAATGACTTTACGGATAGAATGGCAGAGGCAGAAGGGCGCATTGCTTTACTTGAAGATCAAGCTGCACATAACAAAACTGACATTGATGGTATTAAGGCTCAGAAAGATGATGTCAATATAAAACTGGTCGATTTGGAGAATAGACTACGCCGCAATAATTTGCGGATTTTGGGAGTGCCTGAAGGACGTGAGGGACAGGAAATGCGACAGTTTGTGGTTGAAATTTTTGAAGAGGCCTTTCCGGAGGTTAAGGATTGGAATTGGTCTCAGGAGATCCAACGGGCACACTGTTTTCCATTCCGACAGCGACCATCACAGGGCATTCAAGGCCATCAATATCCTCGTGCCATTTTGATATCTTTAAGCAACTTTCTGGCAAGACAAACAGTATACGATCTTGCAAGACCAGATAAAAAGCGCTCTGGGAAGGGTATCAAATTTTCTGTGCACCCTGATTACTGACACACCACTGTAGAAAATCGCTGGCGATTGCGCCAGCTGATTGCCCCATTTCCACTGAAGGGTGCTCAAGTCTTTCTTCTCCAACCGTCTACTTTAAAAACTGTATATAAAGGGTAGAATCGTTTTTCTACATCTGAGGCACCAGCAAAGAAGTATTTGAATTCACTAGTGTGAGGGGATGTTATGAATTTTGTATATCTGTTTCTCTATATTGGTTTGTCCCCTGATGCTTTATTTTTTCATGTTAACGGATATGTCCAAACTTGAGAGCTGTTCTCACACACATCAATGGGGTGATAGGCCCCTTTGCCTTAGTTTTGGGGGAGGGTCACTTGGGGTGGGGGTGTGGGGGTGGTGGGGTAGGTGGGGGGGTCAGGGGGGTCACAGGGGTGTTATGGGGAGTAAAGGGGGAAAAGTTTGGTCAAAGCCAGAAAGTTTCAAGCCTAAATATATTGCTTTTCTTTAATTATTTATTTAATTATTGGTGCCACTGTTTAATGAGTCAACTAAAAAGCGATGGCTAGTTATAATTTTCGCATGTGCTCATTCAATGTATGTGGCCTTAACAATGCTCTTAGGCATAAACGAGTGCTGCATGAAATTCGTTTGATTCAACCGGATATTATATGTCTCCAGGAGACGCATATTCCATGGGCGAATAGGAAGGTTTTGAGGGATTTTGGGTATAGAGTATTTGCGGCCTCACAACAATCTACCATGAACCGGGGGTGGCTATATTGGGGCAGCAGTCCATAGTTGCAACAGGAAAGACTAAAGTTGATAGTCTAGGACGCTGGGCAATTGCTGAGTGTCTTATAGGGAATGTTGCAGCTACGATATGCACGGTATATGGATCAAATATTGATGATACTGCAGTTTTTGAACGTGGAGCTGGCTCTTTGGGGTACACCGCGATTCTTACTTGGTGATTTTAATATTCATGGTGAGCTGAATACCTGGGACTTGAAATTTAGTGGTTATGTAGGTAGGAAGCCAAAGGTATTCAGAGAGCTACGGCAATTATTGCTTCAACATGGGCTGATTGATGGTGGCCCTTGGCAAATCCGAGGGATCCAGGCTTTACTTTTTTTCCTTCCTCTTATATGAAATTTGTGCGCTTAGACTACATCTTTTTACCTAGCCATCTGGCGGAAGGCTCTCGAATGTCTGTAATGCCACGTATTACATCTGATCATGCTCCGATTGTAATAGACATGCCTTTGCTTAAAACCCAGTGTATGCAACGGTCTTTCTCATTTAATAAGAAACTTCTCTTGGATGAAACCTATGTGCGTCAAGTTCTAGACCAGGCCCAGCAGTTTTTGGATCTTAATAGGGGTTCTGCCTCTCATGCAATGGTATGGGACTGTTTTAAGGCAGGATTACGTGGTGAAACATCTAGCTATGGCTGGACTCTACAACGTAAACAAAAAAACATAACTGAGCAACTTCTACATGATCTAATAAATGCAGAGCGCGATTTGACACGTGATATTAGTTTGCATCAGGATAGTAGTGCCTCACAAGATAAAGTTGCAAGATGCAAGGCAAAGATTAATGGGGCGTGGAGTCAAGATATAGCACGACAATATAAAATTCATCGTGCTGAGAGATATGAATATGGCGAGACTGTGGGAAGATGTTTAGCTCAAAGAATACGGGGGCGCCAGACTGCACAGCGTATATCATCTATAGAAAATAGTCAAGGTGTTCTAATTGAGTCATCGGAGGGTATTCTCCAGGTATTTCACGACTATTACACAGACCTCTATACCCAAGAAGACCTTTCTTTTGATTTAATTTGTCAGTTTGTTGATGAATTTGATCTATCTCAGCTAGATTCTATACATAAAGAGGAGCTAGAAGCACCAATTACAATGCAAGAGCTTGAGACTGCACTTAAAGAATTGGCTTTGGGGAAAGCTACTGGCCCCGATAAACTTCCTCTAGAGATATATCATGTGCTATTTCCCATTATTAAAGCTGATATGTTGGCGACATTTATTGAGGCCCAAGCTGGACACCCCCCTCCATCATGGGATGATGCAAGTATAATCGTATTTTAAAAAAAAGATAAGCTTTCGCATCTTTCTGGGTCTTACCGACCTATTTCACTTATTATTGTAGATGCAAAACTATATTCTAAAATCCTTGCGAACCGGCTGATTCAAGTTGTCCCAGCATTAGTCTCTGAGCAACAACATGGTTTCCTTCCAGGCCGTGGTATGATCAATCATATACATCGTGTTATTGCAGCTTTGGACTATGCTGCTGTAACTCGTATGAACGTTGGTTTGGTGTTTTTAGACGCCAAAAAAGCGTTCGATCGTGTTGCATGGGCATTTTTATGGGCAATTTTGGAAAAAATGGGATTTGGAACTCGATTTATATATGCTATACAGGTTATGTACAGATATCCCAGGGCCAAGATTTGTTTGTCAGGCCAGGAATCAGCAGCTGTTAATATCACTCGGGGTACACGGCAGGGGTGTTCATGCTCGCCGCTCTTGTTTGCCATGTACATCGAACCACTCTTACAGATGCTGGTGTCATCTCAACACATACAATCTATGGTGTTACCCGGGGGCAGTATACGTGTATTAGCTTATGCTGATGACGTTGCCGTCATAACATCTGATCCAGAATCAGCATTAAGCGAAATTGAAAATTTAACTAGCAAATTTGATAATGTGTCGGGGTATAAGCTTAATATTCAGAAAACGCAGGTTAATTGCACAACAGGACTCTGCCCTAATGACTGTCGGGTTACCCCGGAGGCTAAATACCTTGGCATTAAAATTAGGCTATTGCTTCAAGAGCTAGTTATGGTGAACTGGACTGATATATTACAATCTGTTAAAAATCAGCTAGAGAAACTCGAATGCTTACATCTGTCACTGGTTGGGAGACGTAATGTCTTAAAAATGTCTATTTTGTCTAAAGTGTTATACTATTTTCGGTCGGTACCTTTGGATATACCTGTACTACAACAGAGGAAATTACAATCTATAGTTGATAGATTTTTATGGGTCTGGAAATCTGCGCGTAGGGCTTCCAAATTTATGACACTTCCAACTCTACGTGGTGGATGGGGGGTTCCAAATTTTGCATTATATTATTTGGCTTGTCTTATGCTAGATATTAAATATTTTGTGATTGGGGGGACTCCACCTATATTTGAGAGCCCTGATATTTTTTCTCTCTTACTTGGCCCTCAATCACGACACATGCTGCTTCGCTTTTTAGAACCTAGTTATTACAAAAGAACTAGATTCAAATTAGTATTGTCTGCCTTTAAAGGATGGCGATCAATTCGGAAGCTTATTTCCTTATTACACATTCATTTTTATACTCCATGTAACTCTACAGAATTGTTTCCTCCAATATTTTGGGATTGTACGATGCTACATGGGGGAAAAAGACATGGTATTTCTTGGCTCTATGGTTAAAGATGGTACAATTGCTTCATTTCAGGAGTTGAGAGTCAGAGTCAGAGTCAGAGTTAAAAGATATATATATACTGTTTCCCAGCATGATTTTTTTAAGTATTTACAATTACGCAACTTTATTCTTAAACATCCAAATATTCTACCGCTATTTCCAAATGACTTTATTGAAATACTTAAAAAGCCATCGCGAATAGGGACTTTATATAATTATTTGTTGAATATACAGCAGGACGACATGGGGTCACAGGAGTCTAAATGGTGTATCAGGTTGGGTACTTCTGTAGTACCCTTTCAAGATTCAATCTACACGGCTGCTAAAATTATTTTATCTGCCAATTTATACTCACAGCATTATAAAACTTTATTTAATCTTTATCATACACCTTTTAAAATGTTGAAATGGGGTAATGCTTATAATGGGAAATGTTATAGGTGTCAATCTGATCAGGCGGATATTGTGCATATTTTTTCTGATTGTTCAGTGTTAAAACCCTTTTTTATATCTATTGAATAATTCTTGTCACATATTACAAACTGTGAAGTGGTTATTTCTAGAGAGTTGATTATCTTTGGTCTATCTAATGACACCGATCTCTTTCTAGGTTATCATGAAAATAGATATCTTTTATTTATGGCTATGGCCGTAGCTCGCTTATGTATTTCTTCAATGTGGTTGAAACCAGAAGCACCTGCAGATGAAATGTGGCGGGCAAAGTTCTATAATGTTATTATAACCTTTATCGTATTAAAATGCAAAGGGGGTGTAAGATTTGGCAGGCAATGATAGACCATTTAGGCCCATTGGAATGACCTTTATTTGACTGTATATGATGGTATTGCTCCCTGTATTGTTTCTTTATTGTTTTTCTTAGTTTCGTGTATCTGCACCTTAAGTCCGTATATATGATGTCCGGCTATGATTTGATGTTTTGTATATCTGGCTTTGAACTGTAAAAAAAAAAAAAAAAGATAGCCTTACACAGAATCTCTCTTCTTCAGTGCTTGCAGCAGAACCCAGCAAATGGCACATTTTCCCCCTCAATTTACACATATATACACATTAATAACAAATCAAATTCCTTCACACAATAATTCAAAACCAAACACACATTTCCATTGGTTCAACATTTAAAACGTTTCCAACTGACATAACTTTCCACCCTACCACCAGCAGATCATGCAAAATTTAACTGTCAACAGAGGTCAAAAGTTCAGCACTCTATAAAACACTGCTCCTCAACAAGTTTAGACTCTGCATAAATACTTGCATATAAGTACCAATAAATAGAAAAGGTATAATTAGAACCAGCCAACACATAAACACTTAAACTTCATAGATATTTATAACATATATATTTTTTTATTGAGTTTTTCTTGCTGAGGTACGCTCACGGGACGTCTTACAGACTTCGTATGGTACGTCGTACGTTCGAGGATGGTACGCGTACGGTAAATCAATCGTAAAAAAGAAAAAAGCCTCTATTACTAATTTTTTATAATCCCCGGGGACCCCATCCCCCAGAGCTAAAAGATAACGTTGGGGACCGTGGGGTGAGCCCCAAAGCCCCCACGATCCCAGCTGGCTCCCCGCATCCCTCGGGAGCCGGCATTGCTTTTCGTCAGAGAGAGCAGCTAACATGCTGCTCTCTCTGACGAAAAGCAATCTGCTTTCCTATGTGAAAGAGAGAGCAGCTTTCCTGCTCTCTCTTTCAAATAGGAAAGCAGTTTGCTATGGTAGGGTGGGAGCCACGAGGCTCCCGCCCTACCATAGCAAACAGCAGTGTCCTGGAGGTAGGCACCCCGGGACACTGCAGGAGCCGCCCCTGGGGAGGTGACGGTCCCCAGGGCCATCAAAGGCTCCAGGAGGGGGGCCACGCGGCCCCCCTTCTAACAATCAAAAGCCCCTGGGGTTGTGGTCCCCGGGGCTGGGGGTCTGTCACAGACCCCCTACATTCAAAATTATAGCCCGGGGAGGTTGCGGTCCCCGGGGCGAGTGGGGGTGCTTGAGCCCCCCCACACAAGATTTTGATATTTTTTTAAAACAAAAAACTAAGCCCGGGGGGGGTGGCAGTTCCCGGGGCTACGGGGGGCCCGGAGCCCCCCACAAACATATAGTTAAAGCCCTGGGTGATGGGGTCCCCGGGGATGAAGAAAAATTAGTAATAGAGGCAATTTTATTTTTTTACGAAATTCACTGTGCGCTTACCATGCTCGATCACTTCCGGGAAGACCTGGCACATTAGCGTTGTCGTCCCCCCCTGTGAGCGTAAGCGGATTGGGCTGGCATGGTGTATGCCAGTTCAGTTTAAGGGTGTGAACAATGACCCCGGGGCTCTGGGCGTGGTTCTGTACTGGGCAGGACAAGGAAGTAACTAATTCATATGTCCCTGTTGTTGTGTCTGCACCACCCGTTAGCATTAAGCAACGTGCCACCCTGTGACCCAAGTCCCACAACATGAGCAACATGGACTTAAGGGGGAATCACTGAGCCTATATTCATCCATACTTCCACACTTGGAAGACCAGAGACATGACACATCTGTGTGATTATGTATGTTTAATGCACATTCATTGGAGTGTTGCAGCCGGAGCAGTACAGGGCCATGCAAACCCCACTTTACAATGTTGGCCCGTGGTGGGCCACCCAGCACCCTTCAGGGAATGACAAGTCCAAAGGAAGAGGAAGAGTTCAATACACTGTCTGATTGCTATGTCATTGACGATCAAACAGGATATGGCAGTCCATGTTGAGGTCCAAGGTGAGTGTTGCAGAGTGTATCAGGGAACAGCGGAAGGTGATGATTCAAATCAAATCAAATCAAATCATCTTTATTCGGTTTTCCATTGTTTTTGAAATACCATAAAAGTTCATACAAATACATCAATTTCATATTCATATATAAAAACTAATTAAAAACATAATGAAAGTTTCAAATATTAAAACTATTTTTTATGTTCATATACACGTAAAACAATTTGAACCACTTATCACAGATTAGTACGGTGTCTAACGCAGAATTTAAGAAAGTATACTATAGATTTTGTCATAGGTTCATTTTCCAAGAACTGTAAGGCCAGATAAGCTGGGCGACACTGACGCAACCTCAGAACCTTCAAAAGTGGTACTATCCATCGCCTGCGTGGTGAAACATAAAACTTACAGAAGAAAAGTACGTGAATAGTAGATTGTAAAGAAATAAAATCACAGGGGCAGGGGGAAAGATTTATAGACCAACCGTTTTGAGAAGGGAAGGAAATCATACGATGAAACATGTTAAACCTAAAACGGGTCAACAAAAATTTACCATAGTGATTTAAATTGAACTGCAGGTATGGTTGGATAGTAGGAACAAGTTGTATTAGCAAACATTGCTTCACAGTTAGTTTCCCTACTTCATTTAGCAAACGCATTTGGGACAGATGCGATAAACATGCTGTTTTTAGATCTTTTTTTGAAAGGTCCAATACTGATGGGGGATCATCAAAGAATCTTGCAAATCCAATGTCAGTAAGGAATGTTTTGACGTAGACCAGCCACCTGATCTTTCCCATATTGTCAAGTTTCATGCAGTCTTGGACAATTGTTCTCGTGAGGTGACATTGTTCCGTTGCCCAAATCCTTCGCCGCAACATGACTGGATGGATTTTAATAATGTCCGAAATATAGTCCAAACCTAGTTCAAGATGACATCCATATGTTGTGCTACTTTTTGGGACTGCCAACAAAAACCGTAGAAATGAGTTTTCAATTTTTTGGAGCTGATCTACATTTGCCCCACCCCAGACCCCTGCTCCATAGGTCGCAATACTGAGACATTTTGCATTATATATTTTAAGCATTTCAGTCGGGGGTCTCTTGCCAAACCGAAGTGCAAAAGCCTTCAATGCACCAACGGCCCTTAAAAAAGCCAATTTGCGGGAATTGACGGCTTCCTTCCATTTAAAAGCCTTGTCAATTAAAATCCCTAGGTAGGGATATGTTTCCGTTCTTTCAAGGGGGGATTTATCCACGTAAATTTTCTTGGGTTTTTTACGCTTAATGCCAGCATGCATCACATACGACTTTTTTATATTTACTCTGAGATTCAAGCTGGCCATAAACGAACAGTACTTGTTCTAGACCCGTTGGAGCTGGACTGGGGTTCTGGCTAGGATCACCGCGTCGTCGGCATATAATAAAGCTGGTATCTGCCGACGACCGGCTGCTGGAAGATCTTCTGCACCCTCTAACATGGTGGCCTCTAACCCATTGGTATACAAAGTGAATAGGAAAGAGGCCAGCACACACCCTTGTCTGACCCCCTTCTCAATCGAAAAACTATCGGTTAGTTGGCCTCCAGTCCCAAATCTCACTCTACCTGTTGCCCTTGAATATAGTTCACGGAGGAAATCGATTATTGAGGGGTCAATTCCCATTTGCAGCATAATTGTCTACAATCTTGAATGTACAACGCAGTCGAACGCTGCTGTTAGGTCTACATATACCATGTGTAGTGAGGAAATATAAATTTTATGGTCAAATTGTGTTCCCTAGCGCGTACCCCACCGTCTCCATGTACCAGCTTAAAGTGCATGTAACTTCCCTCCTGTGCCAGCTATGAAGACGCAAATACATTTGCGTCCAACGTTAACATGTCCTCTTTCAGACCCACCCTGAATGGGTTAAATAGTCCGTTCCTAAGTATGCTATGCCAACGTCTTTTTGTAGTGTACCTTACACGTTTTTCAGCTCTGGCAAAGTAGGCCCTGAATTTCTGCCATCGAGCCTTTTTTCTGGCTTCTGACTCTGAAAGCCTCAGCCCAGGCTGCCTCTGTACCCGTGAACTCTGACTTACTCCCAGCGCGGCCCACCGCGCTCAGCTCAGCCTGCTGCCTGCCAAGACTGACTACAACCTTCGAATTATCTGTTCCGCTCCTCGAAAATACATTCCTGCCTACTAGTTCAAGTAAACATCCCCCAGCTGCAGAGCCAAAGGGCCGGCCTGTCTCCATGCAAGTAATTCATAGCCTCTGTTACCATGCTCCCCTGGAAGGCCCATGCCCCCACGCTTCTCATGCAGACATTCAGGCGCTTATACACGCACTCACAGTCAGTATAGAATAGCTTCTGCCCCAGAGACCTTTTCCGTTCTGATAATATGGTTCCCAAACATCAGATATTAGATATGATAGAAGTACAAGTTGATCTGACATGCCAGACTTCTGTCTCTTTCCGTCAGTGTAAATGTCAAGCCCCCTGCACCCTCCAGTTTCACGTCAATCACACGTCATGCAGCTGCGCGCGCATCCAAGCTTCCGATTTCTGCTGACATTGCAACTTTTCTGTTTAGTACCACCCCTTTGTGACACCTACCTGTGACGTTTCTAGCACACACCTCTAGTTCACGCCTAGTCCACGCCTTCTGATTACGTACTAGTAACACGTGGATGCTGTTATCTTGTCTTCTCTCAGCTGTTACGCCTACTATATTGCTTTCTATGGTGTAAATTAAGTATATAAGCTATGTATTGTCAATAAAATAGCGCTCTATCCCTTCTTCCACCCCTGTGGTAGGAAGAACATGATATCCAGGTCTTGACCATTCCTTTTTAAGGAATAAAACCCCTAAGAACTCTAACACCACGGACTCTGTTTTTTTCTTTCCGATTTGAGTTATTATTGATTAAGTACTTACCTGCATAGAAATTAAGACGGTAAATTATATATTTACAACATTTTGGCGCCCGAATAGGGACCCCTCCCCCACCTCACGCGCCGGTTGGTGCGTTGCAAGCTCTGTCCCCTGCCATCAGTTAGAAGGAAACTACGCGTACCGGCAGGATTTCCTGCATCTCCCTCTGGCCCACGGAGGTGACGAAGACTGCGATCAGTACCCAGACGAGGCGGTGAGGAGTGCGGAGGATCCCGACCAGAGCCTAGCCGAAAGAAGCAAGGTCCGAGGTGTCAAGAGGCCCACCAGAGTTCCGAAGTTTTCCGAAGTATCCACGTGCCGAGTCGAGCCGAGTCGAGTCCAGTCCAGTCGAGTTTTCCGAGGCCTTCTGTTTCCGTGCTTCCCGGTGAGTACCATTGCTGGGACGTATCTAGACGGGTTTGGGTACACAAGTCCGGTCTGCACTGTTTTTAGACAGTGTATCTGTACTGTTTAGCAGTACATCCGTTAATTCAAGTTTCTGCACTGTTTTAGCAGTGTATCTGTGCTGTTTAGCAGTACATCCGGTATAGAGGGTAGTCATACATGTCTCAAATGTCTTCTTCATGTGATTAATGTCGTGGTATGAGTGTGACTGTTTTTAATGTGTATTATTGTGTTCTTGTATAACTAACTGTATCCAGTATTAAGTAGCAAGGATTGAGCATTCCGTACTAAGTAAACAAGATGCCGTTTTTCAACAAGTTAAAGCAGATAGGAACTAGGAAAGGGATGCTAGAGGAAGAAATTCCTATCCCCCCTAGGGACACTCCAGGAAATTTTATGTACCACAAGCATGGCATAGATGCCATATTGTATCTAGATTTATGGGCCGACTATACTAAGCATCTAGACGAAAGACACAGATGGCCCGTTACCGGAACATGGGATGCCGAGTGCATCATGAAGGTAGAAGAAGCACTATGGAAAAAGAAAGCTAGACAATCTCAGAAAGACGCCATAGAGTTTTGGCGTAAGGAATCACATAAGCGTGCTGAAAAAGCACTACGTAGAGAAGACAGACTTAAAGAATCAGACAAGGCCCAAGAAAACGAGTTAGTTACCGAGGGGATCCGAGTAAAATCAGAGCAAGTAGACCGCGCACGAAATAACCTCGTAAACGGTATGTATCTCGCGGCCGAGGGTTCGCCTGAGGCCATTTCAGAAATACCGAAAAATCTGCTGCCACCATTGGTTCCAACTAAAGTAACTCATAGGACCACTAAAGACATATTCCTGAATTCCTATCTAGAGGATGTAGTACCCGCTTATACCAATCTGCCTGTCCGCGCCCTGCCTAACGACAGGGACGGGGGTGGTAACCCGCCCCAAGATCATATTCCGCCAGTACCACAACAGAATCCTCCTGTTCCACCACCTCCACCACTTCCCGTACCTAAAGTTGATTTACCGAAACCACGTCTACCTGACCCTACTAAAAGACAAATTCAAGTTCAGATACAGACTCCACAGAGAGATAATGTTCAAGCTTCTGCCTCAGGGGGTGCGACCGGGGGTCTACACACCCCGCCATTGACACGCAGGTTACAGCTCGGGGATTTGCGGAATCCTTTTATGTTCAAGTCACCCCGCCTTGACATATTCAAAGAAAACCTTTCAGTTTGCAGATATGATCCAGTACCCGGCAAAGACGATATAATGATGATGGCATCACTACGGTTAAGATCTGCTACTGATTTCCTGCTGTACTATGCAGGAATGAAGGAACGCCTAGATAGAATATATGAGTTTGTTCAGACTGGGAAGGACCCTGACAGTATTAAGGATGCCATGGAGCGTCAGAAAGTTGACGTTCAAGCACAGATACTACGTTTTTTCATAAATTGCCTAATAAGAGAACGAGACAGGCCTGGGACAGATCAGAGTGAATTAGATGCACTAAACAAGTGGGGTCAAAATATATCTGAAGGAAAACACGACAAGGGGACTTGCATAGCCAGTATGTACAAGAAAATTAGAAAGACAGTGATAGACATACACGAAAAAGCGAAAGAAAAGGCTTCCTCCGAGGAGGAAGAAGGACCTGAAGAATCAGAAAAGACTACAGACACTATAGCGTATGTAGGTAAGGGAACTTACCTTAGGAAAGGCACTTGTCCAGAAAGCAAGAGAGTATTCCTCTCTGCCTTAACAAACCCGAATTCTTCCGAACATCAGTTCCAGGAAACTGATAAAAGACTTCGAGACCGAATGGGGTACCATGTACTAAATTCTATGGATGAACAAGAACTAGCCCGGTCAGCCATATTATGGACTGAAAATCCGGATATATATAATGATGACACCGTAGCGCAGACATTCCTGAACCTTTCCCCAGACGAGCAGAAATTAGCAGGTGTATACATGATTCAGCATCTCCTCACGAAATACAGAAACCAACATTCTGATCCAGGTCCCTTACACGAAACATTAGAAGCACTACTCATGGATAGATGGAGAGGTCTCAGTACCAAGTTAATACAAATAATTCTAGAACAACGACATAGATATAACACTTTTATAAGTTCTGAATATGTTCCCGCTCCGCACCCAGAAAGAAAAATGTATCATATGGAACGCCTGAGTGGCATTGAAAGTCAGAACCCCTTACGAGAAGTACACCCAGTAATGGGTGAGGATCATACCTTGAAACGTGTGTATGTACACACGCCTCTGACTAAGTTAGAACTGTTAGAAATGAAGAAACTAGTCCTGTGTCATGATAAAGACCCTGCAGGTTTTCACAGAGAACTTAAAGACATGTTACTGATGGGGGATTACACATATGAAGATATCATGAAAATGTTAAAGGTACTGTTGCCCACGGGCATCTACGAGAAATTAAAGGAAAAAGAATGGGAGGTTGGAGAGAAAAAGATTGCATGGGCAGAAATAGAAGATGAAGAGAACAAACGTGTCCCAGGGCTAGGCTTTGGGGAGAAAACTAAAGCATTACCAGGTTTGATAGTACAGGTTCTGCCAAGATTATTGACAACTAGAAAAGAAGACTGGGATGCAATCTCAGCATGTAAACAGAAACCCGACGAAGATACTAGTGACTTTTATTCAAGATTCGAGAAATGTTTTATTATTAATAGTGGTCTTAAACCAAGTAGCGAGTCGTACCCGCATCTTTTTGTATCCAAGTTAGTTGAGAATTCCCTGTTAGCAGTCAAGAATCGTGTATACAAGGTTGAGAGTACATGGCAAGCAAATACGCCATCCCAGATGTTACAAATGTTACAATACCATCAGAATAGAATTAGAGAAGAACAAGATCAGGAACAGAAACGTATGAAAGACACGAAAATGAAAATGTTAGTAGCCCAGTCGGTCCATACCGACGGAAACAGAAAGGGTACGACCCAGACAAATCATTCTGCAGCTCCCGTTAAAGGGACATGCAACTATTGTAAGCAGCCAGGTCACTACGTACATGAATGTCCAGTTCTGAAACATAACATATCCACAGGTAAAACTAAAGAAAGACCGCATCCACCAAGACAAGATCAGGCCCAGCAACAGACCTCACAGAATGTACAACCTATGCAGAACACACAGCCTATGCATGCTTCATCTCATACAGCACAGACAGTAGCGGTACCACAGCCCACTGCCTCGACTCAACAAGTTTCCCAACAGATGTACCAGTATGCCCAATCTGCTTATCCTGAGTATCAACGATACACATGAAACAGCCTAGAGAGGGAATTTGGCTTGCCTCTTATTGAAATTCCTGTAGATCAAGAGGGTCCTTATGTACACAGTCAAGTATTGGGAAAAGATAGAAAGTTTTTAATTGACACAGGGGCAAGCCGCACAACAATCAGTCATAATGAAGTCCCAGGGGCACCCCTCTCAGGCTCACAGAATGTTTCCCTTGGTTTTTCAGGACAGCCCATTGTAAATGAAGTATCTGAACCAGTCCCCCTGGCTGTGGGTCCATTATCACGAGTTACAGACTTGTTACTTACAAAATCATGCCCAGAAAATCTGTTAGGAATTAAAACATTGAAGGCTCTAGGAGCCATAATCTGCTGTTCCCCGGAGGGGGTTAGACTCTTTCTGCGGGATTTCAAGGGCCATTATGTCTTACGAGAATTCGATGTCAGATTGAAAAATGTACCAGATCACTTGTGGGCAACAGGCCCAACTGATGTAGGTTGTATGCATATCACACCATACCGTGTTACACTCAAGACAGGAGTTGTTCTACCACGAATCAGACAATACAAGTTACCACCCGATGCTGTAGTGGCTTTACTGGAAATCATTGAAGAGCTCATTGCCCAAGGAGTGGTCGTAGAGACCGACTCCAATATCTGTAATTCACCCATCATTCCAATTCTTAAACGTACTGATCCCAATGCACCGCCAGTATATCGGCTGGTGATTGATCTGCGAGAGCTGAATAAATGTATTGTACCACAGTACCCTGTGGTCCCCGATATCTCTTCCTTATTGACTGCTATTGATTCAGAAGCAACGTTCTTTACTGTAATTGATCTCAAGAACGCCTTCTTTAGTGTACCTATTGATCCAGAGAGCCAATATCTCTTCGGATTCAGTTTAAATGGACGAAGTTTCAAATTTTCCCGCGCACCTCAAGGATTCACAGAAAGCCCCAGCATCTATAGCCAAGCACTGAAAAGACAACTAGATTGTATTCAAATGCCAGTTAACACTGCTTTACTGCAATACGTCGATGATCTGCTGATCACCGCACGAAGTGAGCCCGAATGCGAACAGGCATCACTGACAGTCTCCTTCGAAGCTACAATTCTGTGTTCAGCAAGTTGTGTACTTGGGTCACTTGCTGTCCAAAGTGGGGAGACAGCTCACTCCCGATCGCATTCAGTTAATTGTAAATATGCCACAACCCCAGACACAAAAGGAAGTGCGGGCCTTTATAGGCCTCACCTCGTACTGCAGACAATGGATTCCTCAATATGCATTTCTAGCTAAACCACTCATCCAGTTAACGACACAGGAGGCAGCGACTTCAACTGTCCTTCCTTGGACTCAGGAACATACACAAGCCTTTGAGGAATTAAAGAAAGCATTATGTCGAGCACCAGTTTTAGCGACACCATGTTACAGCAAACCGTTTACACTTTTCGTTACAGAACGTGATGGTACAGCATTGTCTGTCCTCACTCAAGACCAAGCAGGTTCACATAAGCCTTGCGCTTATTTTTCAAGTACATTGGATTCAGTAGCCCAGGCACTCCCTGCGTGCTTAAAGTCAGTAGCAGCAACAGCACTAGCGATCAGACAGAGCGATTCAATTGTTTTAGGACATCAGTTAACAGTACAAGTTCCACACTCTGTAGAGGTTCTGTTAAACAGAACCCAGACTCAACACTTGACTATAGCACGACTGACAGGTTATGAATTGACGCTATTCCAGCCACACATAGAAATCAGACGCTGCAGAATTCTGAACCCCGCAACACTGTTACCTACAATTATGACAGATCCAGCCCCGCATGATTGTATAGAAATCATTAATGCAGTAACAAAGCCCCGACGAGACTTAACAGATGTTCCACTGACAAATCCAGACCTGACACTTTATGTGGATGGTTCATGTATGCGAACAAGTACAGGAGAATTAGTGGCCGCATATGCAGTGACCACTGAAACCGAAGTAAAAGAAACACATCGTATTGACACACTGTCCGCTCAAGCGGCAGAGCTTATTGCTCTGACCCGAGCCTGTATTCTAGCCAAGAACAGAAATGTCAACATATACACTGATTCCCGTTATGCGTTCGGAGTTGTACACGACTTCGGCATGTTATGGCAAGAACGAGGTTTTCTGACCTCTCATGGTGCCAAGATCCAACACGGTCCCCTCATTCAAGCACTGTTAGAAGCAATACATCTGCCTTCAGGCATATCCGTCATGAAGTGTAAAGCACATACTAAAGTTACAGATTCTGTTTCCCAAGGTAACGACCTGGCAGACCAGACAGCAAAACATACAGCATTGACTCACACTCAGACAACTGACATGACAAAGACAATAGGACCGACAAATTGTATGACAGTCAGGGATCCCACACTAGATGTTATCGATATTCAGACACATGCTACCCCAGATGAAATAAAGAAATGGATTGAACTAGGAGGGATCCAGACAGATCAAGGTTGGATGACGAAGGGAAAATCTACATGGTTTCTCCCTGATTCTATGGTTCAAGTCATGATCAATACAGCACATAGTCCAGCACATCTAGGAGAAAAAGCGATGTTAGACAGTTTACAAAATCTTTGGAGCAATAAACACTTACGAGCAGCAGCAAAACAGAAAGTGCGTACTTGCATGATCTGTTGTCAGTTCAATCCAGGTAAAAGCGTCCCTGAAGAGCAAGGTGGATTTCATCTTCCCGATCACCCTTTTGAAGTCCTCCAGATGGATTATATCCAGATGGACCGTTGTCGAGGATTCAAATATGTCCTCGTAATTGTTTGTGCACTGTCCCGTTGGACCGAAGCATACCCAGTCCCAGATTACACTGCTCCGACCACTGCCAGGCAGTTGGTTCGTGAATTCTTCCCACGGTACGGCATGCCTCGTGTCGTGTACTCAGATAACGGTCAGCCATTCTCATCCGAATTAATGAAGCAGGTTTCCTTGCTGCTAGGATATCAATGGAAATTCCATTGTGTCCGACATCCCGAAGCCGCAGGCCTTGTAGAGAGGCATAATCAGACATTAAAGACCCGCCTTGGAAAAATATGTCAAGAGAAAGGGGTCGACTGGATAGTCGCCCTGCCAGTGGCACTGTTCTATATGAGAATGGTTGCCCATTCAAGATCAGGACTATCCCCGTACGAAGTGGTCTTTGGTAGACCACCGAATATGTGGGGGACGCCCATTCCTAAGAAAATTACTGATGTTGATTGCAATATGTTGACAGATTACCTTGCCTCCTTGATGTCTGCACTCCAATCATGTCGTTCACAGGTTGCCGCAGCCTTCCCTGACAACACTGATGTAAAGCCGCATGATGTCCGTCCAGTGGACCTGATTCTCATAAGGAACTTCGACAGGAAAAGTCCGCTGGAGCCCCGCTGGAAAGAGCAGAAGACCGTTCTACTTACTACGAGGACAGCGGTGAAAGTGGAGGGCCGAAAGGGGTGGATCCACACGAGCCATGTTAAACTATGCAATGAACTGAAATCTGACCCAGGCTCGTCCACCCCTTCCAAAGACTGTATCGAGCCCAGTGACTTTAAAGTTTCCGAACGAGAGAAAACTACACAAGAAGAATACAGATCAAAGCTCCGATCTAGCAAGTCAGACAGTTTAATTGTTTAAGTCCTCCCCTAGGTGAATCGGTTAAATAGTTTCTGACATGTATCCCCTAGATCGAGATAGAGAGAGAGAGAGACAATTCAAGAAACGTACATACTGCAAATCACTGCGTAGTCACTGTATAGTGACATTGTTAATAATGTTTTTTCTAAGTCTTCTGATCATTGTTGCCAGTATACTCCTTCCTATCTATTGGCCTATTTCCAAGCGTGAACAATCTGCTTACAATGTATCTGCTGAACATTCTTTTAGCGAGTTACCTCCACATGAACTTTCTTACAGACTTGCGCTGCGCAACAACACTTTCATTAGTATGTTACATCATTCCCATCAGACTAATAATGCTACAAACTGCTGGATATGTGGCCGACTCCCTACCTACCAGAATTACAAGGGAGCTCTGCCCCTCTTTCCGTACCCGTTCACTCACAATGGCTCCTGTGGTGCATGGTTTAAAATAATTAATTCCTTAGATCCTGATATTGCTGTTTTCGATGGGGGCTGGGTTTGGGGAAACTTGAACTTGGTCCTGCTCGACGTTTGTTCCCCTGATAAGGAGGGACTCCCCATTAGAATAGGAACTGATCTAGAAAATGAAGTATATGGATTAAGTAATTACACAATTAACCTTATGATACTTACAGTTGAATCTGAAGCTGCACCAGTTCTGCCCGCTATGTCAGTATTACCCGTCACTGGTGAATTATGTGTCAGGAAGAAAGGTTCAGTACACTTAGGTCATAGTAAATGTACTACTGTGGTCGAATTCAGTGATCATGGTAAATCGTCCTTTAAAGCTACCAGTCATTCCTATTTTGTTTGTGGTCATACCGCATACATACGCTTACCTCCAGATTGGGATGGTACCTGTTACATTGCATTCCTTCTGCCACCTGTTTTTCTAGCTCCTCCTGATTATCACAGAAATACACATCTAGTAAAGAATAGACTCCGAAGAGATCTCTCGCTTGTCAACTACACAGAAACGGCATGGGAACAGTACACCGATTTTAATAAAGGATTCTTTTTCTTTTTAGGCCCTGTCCAAAATAGTAAACTAATACGCAGATTAACTAGAACACTTGAAGCAGTAGTGAATGAAACTGCCTCCGCCCTAGGTAACTTAACCGAAGAGCAGTCCGCCATGCGGGTTGTTGTCCTTCAGAATCGTCTTGTTATTGACGTCATCTTGGCAGATAGAGGTGGAGCCTGTAAGGTCATCGGGTCAAGTTGCTGTGTTTTCATTCCAGAAAACGCACCATCTGTATACAAAGCTATTACACGTCTTCATAAAATTGCTAATCTGATACATCAGAATCCAGGCACCTGGACTTGGTCCGGTTGGTTCTGGACAACGTTAACCGCTTGGGGATGGAAGATCCTATCCTTCCTAGGCATTGGCCTAGTCCTAGTATTCAGTTGCTGCCTGTGCTTACAGTGTGGGCCAGCGATTTGTGGACTGTGTGCCACATCATGCATTGAACATTCCAGTTTCCTTTCAAGACGTAAAAGAAAGAAAGAAGAGCAAATGATGTTACAAGAACAAACTGATCGATTCATGAGGATCGATATATCATGAAGGGTCCGTAGGGAACAAGGAGGGAATGAGGAAATATAAATTTTATGGTCAAATTGTGTTCCCTAGCGCGTACCCCACCGTCTCCATGTACCAGCTTAAAGTGCATGTAACTTCCCTCCTGTGCCAGCTATGAAGACGCAAATACATTTGCGTCCAACGTTAACATGTCCTCTTTCAGACCCACCGTGAATGGGTTAAATAGTCCGTTCCTAAGTATGCTATGCCAACGTCTTTTTGTAGTGTACCTTACACGTTTTTCAGCTCTGGCAAAGTAGGCCCTGAATTTCTGCCATCGAGCCTTTTTTCTGGCTTCTGACTCTGAAAGCCTCAGCCCAGGCTGCCTCTGTACCCGTGAACTCTGACTTACTCCCAGCGCGGCCCACCGCGCTCAGCTCAGCCTGCTGCCTGCCAAGACTGACTACAACCTTCGAATTATCTGTTCCGCTCCTCGAAAATACATTCCTGCCTACTAGTTCAAGTAAACATCCCCCAGCTGCAGAGCCAAAGGGCCGGCCTGTCTCCATGCAAGTAATTCATAGCCTCTGTTACCATGCTCCCCTGGAAGGCCCATGCCCCCACGCTTCTCATGCAGACACTCAGGCGCTTATACACGCACTCACAGTCAGTATAGAATAGCTTCTGCCCCAGAGACCTTTTCCGTTCTGATAATATGGTTCCCAAACATCAGATATTAGATATGATAGAAGTACAAGTTGATCTGACATGCCAGACTTCTGTCTCTTTCCGTCAGTGTAAATGTCAAGCCCCCTGCACCCTCCAGTTTCACGTCAATCACACGTCATGCAGCTGCGCGCGCATCCAAGCTTCCGATTTCTGCTGACATTGCAACTTTTCTGTTTAGTACCACCTCTTTGTGACACCTACCTGTGACGTTTCTAGCACACACCTCTAGTTCACGCCTAGTCCACGCCTTCTGATTACGTACTAGTAACACGTGGATGCTGTTATCTTGTCTTCTCTCAGCTGTTACGCCTACTATATTGCTTTCTATGGTGTAAATTAAGTATATAAGCTATGTATTGTCAATAAAATAGCGCTCTATCCCTTCTTCCACCCCTGTGGTGGGAAGAACATGATATCCAGGTCTTGACCATTCCTTTTTAAGGAATAAAACCCCTAAGAACTCTAACACCACGGACTCTGTTTTTTTCTTTCCGATTTGAGTTATTATTGATTAAGTACTTACCTGCATAGAAATTAAGACGGTAAATTATATATTTACAACAGTAGAGAGGAGCTTTTTGCATCTACATACTTTCCGGCCAGTAGTGTCAAGTTTAGGGCATGGTCCACTGTACTCAATCCTGCCCTAAACCCGTATTGCAGATCAGAGATTACCTCGTGGTCGTTCGTCCAGTCCTGGAGACGGTCGAGAAGAATGCGCCCAGCCATCTTCCCGAGCGAATCCAGGAGTGAAATGGGACGATAGCAGGCAGGACTGTCTCTGTCTCCCTTTTTAAAGATGGGAATCAATATCGAAGACGACCAAGAATCGACCAGGCCGACCTCTTTGGCAGCATTCAATACGTTGGTGAGTAACGGGGACCACAAATCTGGGTTATGTTTAAAAAGGTCCACGGGGACCGAATCCGGTCCTGGTGCCTTTCTGAATTTAGCAGTTTTTATTGCCTTCTCTGTCTCATTTAGTGTGAAGTGGAGGGCTAGTGGGTATTTCACTGGAGTCAAGGATTCTAGGTGTTCTGATTCAGGGACTTTTTTCCCGCTAAAAACCTCAGAGAAATATTGCACCCATTCCCCTGCATCGATAGCGACGTCTAGAGATGGTGCGTCTACTTTATCTGTTAGAAAAGGAGATTTCACTATCTGCCAAAAGGCTGTACTATCCTTTAGGATGCTACTACTCTGGAGTTGGGCCCATAAATTAGCTTGTAATTCCTTTTTTCTAGTTCGCAATGCGTGCGCATAGGCCTTTCTTAGTTTTATAATCTCCTCTCTGTCTCTCTATGCTTTGGCTAGAGCCTTCTTTAGGTTGGTATGAGCTTTCGTACATTCTGTGCTAAACCATCCCTTTCTAGTACTCTTATTTTGCTTACAGTCCCTGGTTAGTTCTTTTCTAATATTTTCTACGATGTCACCATAGCTAGCCAAGTTGAGGTTGTAGAGGGTTCTAGGCCTCTTTCTATCGCGTTTCTGCTTGATTTTACTATTTTTGTGGTTATGGTTTCCTGGTCTAATTTGCCCCATTTTTATGTAAAACCGTTTACCCTTTCCAATATTAATATCTGTTGGTGTAACAAGCATGACTGGGCCATATCTCCTCTATTCTTTGGTTTAGGTTCCTGGAGTGTCATGCTAATGGGGGAATGGTCACTAAGTGCATTGTTAGGTACTTTAAAGGTCTTGATGTTGGGAGCTTTGTTGGTGGATACTAAAACATATTCTATCAGGCTTTTGAAGCCCCTGCCATGAAAAGTTGGCATGAATTCAGTTACAGGGGTTTTTAATTCGTTGGCGAACCCCATGTCCAATTCGACCATCATCGTCTGCATGTTGTTACCCTCAGATGTATGTGTGAAGTGGGTTAGACAGTTTCCATCTTCATCAGTGTTCCCACAGTTAGGGGTATCGCTCTTGTTGCATAGGTGCAGATTAAAATCTCCTCCCCAAACTACTGTGTGGGATTCCTTTGCATATTTTATTGCAAGATCGTGTACCAGATGGGAAATCTCACTTAAAACCCTGGTTAACTCAGATAGGGTCATGTTATTGCAAAAATTGATGATCGTATAGACCTCTTGTCTAGTTCTACGAAAAACAATAAGCTGGTAGTTCTGCTCTAGCTTTAAGGGAATTATTTCGCAACAGGGCCAGAGATTTGAGGCATATGTTATTAGCCCTCCCTTGCTCCTACCTGCATTAGATCTCGTGGCTGCGGAGAAATATGTTTTGTAGCCCAGGAGATGTATAGGGTCATTAAGCCAAGTTTCCTGGAGGCAAATTAGATTACTTAAATTTGGCAAGTAAACAAAACTATTTTCAGAGTGTTTGGAGGCTAAACCCGCCACGTTCCAAAATAGTAACCTTAATTGAGAGTTAAAGGTTGTGGCGATAGGTACTCCACTCTGGGTACTATTTTCTTCAGGATAGCTTAACTGCACTTCGCGTTTCGGTTTTGGAGTACTTCCCAACACCTCTAGATTGTTTTGTGTGGGAAAGACATTACCGGTGGAATTCTCGGGAGAGGCAGGGAGCTCGTGTGTTAGATCTACCATGATTGAGTGAGCAATTGAATTATTTAATTCAATTGATCTTTTAACTGATGTACGGCATCCCTCATGCAGACAGTTGTTTATAGGGCTTTCTGATATATTTGTGGTTATATGTCCGGTGTTTATTGGGCTAATCATTTCATGCTCCCTTTGTGATGGTGGTCAGTCAACCATCTCTAGACAGCTGTAACTTTTAAAGGTTGGTATTCCGCCCCCAAAGTTCCCTCTGTATTTGTGCTCTCCTACCATTAGTCTTCCAATCAGCCCAGTCTCTATTTTCATGCCTCCATCCTCCCTGATTCCACCCCCTTTGCTCGTTATCTGGCGGATTCCAGGACCAATTTGAGGATCACTTTGAGGACCAATTTGATCCTTCAGAATAGTGGGATGTCGGGGGGTAAAAAAAGGATAGACGTTTGGTGTTTATACCTCCATTCCTGTCCACTATGTCCCAGGAGCAAATATGGTCCACTGCCCAAGGATTTTCGAAGTTAACTATAACACAATCCCCTGGGATTGTTTTTTGTTGATGTCCTATCCATGGAACCCTTCGTGCTGTAGTGATTCTGGTAACATAGTTATGCGGGTTTGGTCTGTTGGCATTCAAACAATGCCGAACTTTATTTAATAGGGACCAAGTTGGTTCCTCTGTGTCATTATTCAGTTCAGGCACCCCTGTCAAAATAACTACGAACGGGGTTGCTTCAGGAGGAGGTTTATGGGCTTAGTCCATCCTTTCTTTGTCCGTTCTCCCTGAGTGTTATACCTCTGTGGCTGTTCATGATGTGGAGTATTTGTTGGAAGTAGCTTCGGGGGGATGTGTGTTGAGGGTGGGTTTTTCTGTAAATCTGAAACTTTCTTAGGGAGCTTTTGGGGGGACTTGGTTTTTGGAGTTGCAGGGCCTTTGGCTGAATTTTTGGCGATTTCTCCTACCTTGGTAGTAGGGGTGTTACTTGTAGTAGTGACATTTTTGGAGGGTTGTCCTGGCATGATGTTAACGGTTTTGTTTTTTAGTTCTCCCATATTTGTCAGCCCTAGATTCTTTGCATTTGCTGGATTTTTTGAAGTGGCGACTAGTACTGATATTTGCTTCTCTATAATTTCCAGGCTCCTTTGGATGGGCTGTAGCTGATGCTTTGTTAAGCTATCCGAGCCATCAGATGCTGATCTGTTTCACCTATTTTACATCTTTCATCCAAGTCAGGATCTAAATCTTCCTTATGAGTGCTGTCATTGTTACTCTCGTTCGCGCTGAGATCCACGACAGTGAGGTGGGAATTAATGGCACTGTTGTCTGCTCTAGCTTCGTTAGAGATATTGTTTTTCTGCCTTTGATCATTTGTTTTATTTCCCTCTCTATGGTTCTTGGGATGTGGCGTGTGCTGTAACTTACTTGTTTTTGGAGCTTTAGTGTCTTTCGTTTTTTTTTTACTTGTGCTCTTCTGTTTCGAAATTGCTCCCTCCCTTAGCCCCCTTTGTTCGTTCTGGTCGAGGTCGTTGTCCTGCGGAGGTGGACTCGAAAAAATATTGGGCGTTTTTTCAAGCGCCTGAGTCAATTGCGAGTCCAACAATGACAAAGACGCGGACAGATCGACCAGGTTTGGGATGCCATGGATATCCGCGCGTGTTTCCAGAGCGGGTACCTTCTCCGGTTCAGTTAGAGGTGTTTGCGCTAGTATCAGGGGTCCCAATGACGATCGTCTTGCTGGATGGATCTTAGAAAAGAGACCCGCCTCATTCCAACTTAAATTTTCACAGGGGGCAAGTGCGAATTGGTAACAACATTTCAGGAAATGAGCAGGCTTAGTTGAGCAGTCATTGGTGACTAGTTGGGCTCTGCTTCCTGCTTTCCATCCATTCAGTCAGTCATTGTCAGTAAGGTCAACAAGCTCAGACAAGACTGCAAAACTATTCCTACACTCCAGCAGCCGCAGCCCGTGGAGTAGGTTGAGGTGGGGAAGAAAGGCGGGGCGGGGGAGGGGCAAGGTGGGGGGTGCTAAAAACCGGAATATGGATAATTGGAGGTACGTGAACAATTTAATTAGTAAAACGAATTTCGTAGTGTGGACTGCATCGAAAAATGTGATGCAGCCCGCGCTATGAAACTTGTTTTAAGTGAGGCCCACCTCCCTGAAATCTCTCTGGGAGGTGGTCTAGCGAATGTTTTTCATCGCTCTGCAACTTAGCCTTGGCGAGGTGAGCGAGAGGGTTTTTCGGAATTCCGCACTCTATGCAGAGCGGGGGTGGACATAACTCAGTGAACTCTGCCGGTGAAGCAGGATTTGTCTCCTACCCCTTCCCACAATCATACCCTTCAAGGTCTTGTTGAATCTTTCAACCAGACTACACTTGTAAGTTACACCACACTCATCCTGCATAAATTTCATATACACTGACATGAAGTTAGTGGCTTTATTTGACACTGCCTCTTTGGGGAACCTAACTCATGTAAAGATCCCCATCAGAGCTCTCGCCACCACAGATACAGTCACTGTCCTCAGAGAGATGGCCTCTGGGAAGCTGGTGGCATGGTCTATCAAGACGGGGACAAACGTGTTGCCTAGGGCTGTCTTGGGGTCCAGGGGTACAATGACATAGATACCCACCTTTCAAATGGGATGCAACAACGGGAAGTGGGATCATGGGAGTTTTGCACCTTTTCCCTGATTTCCCATTGGTCTGGTAGGTGGGACAGATCCTGCAGAATATTTCGGGTCCAATAAAAGTGGGACACAAACCTGAAATAGGTAATGTCTTGCCCCAAATGTCCTTCCAGGGTGATGTCAAGAGACAAACCCAGTAGGAAGGATCAGTAACACTGTGAGACCCCCAGCACATAGGCTGCCCCAGCACCAGGAACCTTAGGCCCACTATAAAGGGGATCTTTCTTTCAGTAGATTAGGTGATCCTGAGAGGCATCACCTGCAGCATGGGCTGAAGCCTGGCATCTCAAACTATCAAGAGTGGGATATTCTTTCTGGGCTTGTCATAATTCAAACCTGCTGGGTCCACCCTCAACTTGCAAGCTGGCAAGCTCAGGTAGTTCACCTAGGGTGGCATTGTCTTCCACGGTAGGCTAGGGGGCCTCCTCAGGGACACCCTGAATTTCCACCATGGGAACCACAACCCTTGCCCCTCTCTGTGGCATCTGTCTGGGCCATTTTCCAGGCTCCAGACTTCCTTGACTCCTTTTCTGGGCAGCCATGAGACCCACTCAGGCAATCCCATCATCTCCAAGTGAGACTTGAGCTCTACCTCCTTCAAGGCAGTATGCTCCAGGTTGATGCCCAACAGACAATCTACAGGCATGGCAGGGCTCACACCAACTTTCAGAGAACCTGACATCACCCCACTCAAAAGGGAACCAGAGCCAATGGTAGATAGCTCTTTTGATTGTCGGTGACTACGACCTAGTGGAATATGTTCATTAAGATCTGCTCTGCTGACACCAACTGGCAACTGACAGTTATCATGCTGGCTTCTGTGTTTTGCAGAGCCTCTACCCATTAATGGGGACCCATTGCCTATATATAGAAGTATTGGAAGGCATGTGGGCTTTTGGCACCATTTCTCTATCCCGTAGAGAAACTGGTGTCATCTCTGTCTGTCACCCAAAACTGAGACTAGCTCTTCCCCAAGCACTACACTTGCCACCAATGGGGGGCTGTGCCCTCTGGGGACATTTGGAGTCGCACTTTATATGCCCATACTTGTAGCACTCTCTACATTGGGGTCCAAATCTCCCTGTCTTAAGGTCAAATAAACCCTTCTTTTTAGAATCAAACTAGAACTGATTAGCACTATTCCCTTGGGAATTATTATATTGTGAGTCCTATTTTTAAGTTTTTCTCTCCCATGTTTTTTCTGTTGGGAATCCTGACCACCTTTGTGGTAGTCCCCCCATATACAATTTTTGGAAACTCCAGTGCTATCACAGAGGTCCGCCTCCTCAACAAGCTTCCGGGGTCAGCCAGCTTACTGTCAGCTAGGTGCTGGCACAACTCTGTAAAATAAATACTGAGCATGTGCTCTTTCATGATTAAATGATACAAGCCCTTATAATCACTAATGTTGATGCCCCTCACTCAGCCATTCAGTGCCTAACTGGAGGCTGGTTGGGGAGCTTCGGGCTGTCCCTGAATCTTAGATGATACTTTTATGGAGTCAGCCCAAATGTGGCAATCAAAATTGCTTTTACAGGAGTGCACTTGGTTTTGCCACCAACCTCTAATGTCAGTAGTGTGTCCCTCCCAAGTGTAGGCGTGTGTTTTCACAGACCACCACCCGTGTGGAACCTCATAAGCAGCAAATCATTTATCAATGTCATCCCCTAAAACATAATTGGGTACCAGATACTTGAATATACAGAACTTTTGAGCATCATCAGGTACAGTATTTGTGCTGCCACCATCACTGCTGGAATCAAACTGCCTGGCTTTGATCTCCAGCTCCTTTAAACTCAGTTCATGAGCCAACAAAGGTTTGTTGCCTGCTAAGACTCTATCAGCCTCAGACTGTTTGGCTTCCCTCTCAGTTTTTTTCTCCTCGGTGTCTAATTTTAGCTTTACCATCTTCAGCTTAAACTCTTCCCCTCAGCTCCTCAAGGGATTGGCCATGGGGGGAGGAGACACTGCTCTCTGCTCTCCGAGGAGGCTGAAATCCTTGGGTTTCCCAATCAACTGCTGCAGGAAGCTAGTCAGAAGAGCCCATATCAGGATCAATGCATCATTCTCTTGAGAGTGGGACTCTGCCCAGGCCCTCAGGCTTCTGAAACTCCATTTTCTTAGTGAATTTTGGGGCAGGTACCCGCATCTCCTTGCAGAAGCCTTTCACCTGAATCACTGTATAATCTTCCAGCTTGGCCAGCTCAAGCTCAATGGCTACACTTGCAGAACCAATCAAAGACATGATGTAGAGGACAAATCAAAGATGCAAAGCAGGGAAAATATAAGAACCCTTGAAATGGTCTTGGATGTGAATGGGTAGTGTAAAAATAGCTATTGTATGGCTCTGCAAAACACTGCTGATCACCAATGTTAGAAGTAGGATCTCTAGTTGGTAGAGGTATGCATCCTGTCCAAGTACGGACCACAATCCAAGTCAGGGTAAATCACAACACAATCTTACATTCTCCTGTGCTCATCCATTTGTAGCTTGACACAGAACAGGCAGGCTTAACTTAGAAGGGGATGTGTAAGGTATTTGTGCAATAACTCATGCAGTAACACACTGAAAACACCAAAAAAGGACTTCACAACAATATTAAAAAAATAAAGTATGACTTTATAAATGAAGCAAGAGCAAAATGACAGAATATTGAAATGTAAAGTAGTTGAGATATTGAATTTTAAAGAAATAGATGCAATAAAGTGCTTAGAAGCAAGTAGTGCTAAAAATGTTACTTTAGGTCGTGCTAGACTGGGATGAAGTCAAAGTTCGAGCAGACAGCGATGGAGCACCGGCAGCTACCGGACCCACACAGGGTCAATACGCCAGTTCTGTGTTGCAAGTATCTGCACCACTTCCAGTGAGACAGGCGCAGTAGCAGGGCTTGAGACTTTGATATCAGTGAGTCAAAAGCAACAGGAGGCAACCAAACAAGCCCTTGTAGATCATTTGAAAGAAGGCAAAGTCCAGTGCTCCTTCAGCAGAATCAGAGAGCAGCAGGTAGCAGGGCAACAAACAGAAATGCAGATCTTAAGAGTCCTTTGAGAAGCACAGCAGTTCTTGTGACAGAGATTCAGGTGTAGGCCCAGAAGTATCTCATATGTGTGGGTCAGGGACCCAGTACTTGTTCCCAAAAGTGCCTAAGAGGTGGATTTGACATCAAAGGCTGGCCTCTGAAGTGCACACAATTCCTTTAGGCCCAGTCCTGTCTTCGAGGCTTACCATGGTGGGTAAATCAGTGCTTTGTGTGTGTGGACAGGACACTATCTAAGGAAGTGTAAGTGTCAGCCCCTCCCATTCCTCCCTGCCCAGGAATACCCATCAGAATGAAGATGAATGCAGAGAAGTGCTCAGAATGCAGATGAGTCTCACATTCCTTTGTTTATGGCTGAACATAGGGAATGTACAAAGCGTAGCCGTCACCCAAACTAGATGTGTATTGAAGACAGTACAAAAGAGCTAAGGGCAGAAAGATGTCCAGTCACCCAAACCAGACATGAATTGAAGACAGCACAAAAGAGATATGGGCAGAAAAAATGTCCACTTTCTAAAAGTGGCATTTCTAAAACAGTAAAGAGGATTCATCAAGACCATTTCAAACATATGAAACATAAAAATTTCCTCGTTTCTGATCAGGAATGCCAGTATAAAAGTGTATGAAGGAATTCCAAATGCTAGTCTATGAGAAGAGGAGGACTGATGGTGGTAAAAAACTACCGGGACATGTAAAATATAAAAGTGCATGTCTAACTTTTTTTTTACATCTGTCCTTTGGATTACCAAGGGCCTTCCCTAGGGGCAACTCATATGTAATAAAATGGGAGTTTAATGCTTGGCGAGTATAGTTATAAATGGCTGGAAATTAAATAATAAAGCTTTAGAAATTCAATAAACTATAGTTTGGACTCGTTTCCTAAGAAATGTACTAAGAAACACACTTTCAAGATGGTCCCTTATAAGAATGATGACACAAACATCACGTGATAGGGCTAGAAGCGCTGTGATTTGCTATTACCAACCAGGAAACCAAGCACTCGAAGTGGAAGGTAATCAGGTTTCCTGTGGACCATTATCATGAGAAAAGTAAGTGTTTCACGGCTTTTTAATACGAGTGGGCTCCGTTTTTGTCAGTGTCCAATAATTCCGATCCTCACGAACGGACATGATTCCGCATTCAGAAAAGACTGGCACAACAAAAAGAGAGCTAACAATGATCCTGTTCCACGTTTTTTCCATTTCTACAGATTATTCTCGAAGAAGGCCCCCCCACGAGATCCATGGGGCATGAATAAAATCTCGTTAAAAGTAAGTCCTTTGTTGAGTATAATCAGTCACTCTTGCTTGTTTTTAATCTTTGTTTTTAAACTAATGTTCATGTGTGACACAAGGCTGAATTTGTTAGTGTTACACAAGTTTCCTAGCACTCCAACAAAATTAAGGAATGCAAAAAACATACCACTGAATCGAATACAGTAGGTATGACACCAAACACGTTTCTAACAGAACAAGTGCACCTGAGCAAGGTACTACTCACTGCATGCTATAGCAGTGATTGTATATCGAAGCATGAGACTGAACATGCCATGTGAGAAAGGAGAAAATTTGCAATTAATGTCTGAACTAATGAATTACGCAAACTTTTTTTCAGATTTATTCTTGCACAGAACTCTGTAAGCTTGCCAAAACCGTGAGTATAGGGTCTGGCCACACAACTGAACTTGGGACGGGTGCACCTTAGCGAGTGCAGACCTCTCGGCTCAGTACACACTGGTCCTGACGAAAGCCTACAAAACAATAGACAAAGGTTGAAACATGTTGACCATATTCACTTAAGCGCTTGTACCTTCTGGTTACATTATACCAGGAGAGGTATGAAGTAAGCTTCCTTTTTTAACCGTGTCACATGACTCTAGAATAAATGTGATAGGAGTACATGCTGAACACCTTTTTATTTAATCACTCACATTCCCGTTTTGTCACATTTCACACAAAAAAACAGCTCCGCTGCAGTTGCAGGCGTCGCAGCACACCGGTGTGGCACTCGGGCACTCTAGTGGGCCCCTATGATGAAGCATGTCACCAACCAGGTTGGTGAGTGAGGGGTTTTTATAAAGAAAGAGTTATTTCTTTATATGCTTTTTTCTCCCCTAGTTATTTTTTACATCATTAGGACAATGTGTCCTGGGGATGCTCCTCTTTTGTTTTTGAGTATATTTAAATGCCAAGCAGAAGTGGCAGTAAAGTGCACACACAGGCCCAGCAATGGCAGGCCTGAAACAGGTTTGGTAGATTCCTTGTGTGAGTGGCACAATCAGTGCTGCAGGGCCACTGCTAACATGTAATTTACTGGTGCTTGTTATATTGTATATCACTGTACAAGGGACGTATGCGGAAAGTAAATATACCAAACATGTGTAAGTCAACCATAACATGTTTAAGGGAGCGATTACATGCACTTTAGCACTGGTTAGCAGTGATAAATTGCTCAGAGTCCTAAAACCAGCAACAAAGAGTTCAGAAAAGTGGAGGAAGGTAGGTAGGAAAAAGGTTGGGGGAAGACCACTCTAAGTCTGTGAATCTAGCAGTGTTCTTTTATGTTCTAGAAAAAAAAATAAAGCTTTAATAATGTATTGGTTGAAGAGTTATGGCATTGGTGGACTGTATCATTCTTTCAGTAGGAGTATTAATATATTTTAGAGGGGGAAATTTGCATTCTCTGAAATGGACTTTTCCAGGTTTTGTTGCTACTTAGTTGAAAGACCTAGGGGCATAATATCAAGGGCAGTATTGCCCCTTTAGCTGCACTTTTTGCCGCTAAAGCAGCAATATTTCTATTGTCCTATTTACAAGGCGTCCCTAACATGCATTAGCGCATGTTAGCAGCCGATTTTGTAACGCATCTCATGCCAGCGATAAACATCGCTAATAAGATGAAAAGTAGGCATTCCTTCAAAAATACAACATGAAAGAGGGCGCTAACACAAGGCGGCCCGGTCTTGCGAAGTGATATTAAAAGTCCCGCTAACGGCGGTTATCGCCGGATCCTAAAGTCTGGTCAAAACATGACTTAAGCATGTTTAGTATGGGAGGTGGATTGACAGGTTAAGTCCACATTCCAATAATAACAAGCTTTTCATTAACTCTGTGAAATTGTTGCTTGATTTGACATGCTAATTATGATTATCGCCGTTTATCGCTGGTTTGTACATCGCCTGTGAGCAAAGCGTTGCTAATAACCAGGTAACATGGCGATATAATCCAGCGATAGATGGCTATAATTAAATTTGCGCTAAGCCCGATTTGCGATATTCAACGCATGCTGTTGATAATATGCCCTCCAGAATTTTTTATTTACCCGTTTACGGCTCTATTCACTGATGTATTTGAGTTTATATCACAGGACCTATCTTTAGAGTTTGCCTAGATGAAAACTTTGGCTCGGTTTCTTGCAGTGTTTCTCTGGAATTGTGATGGTCCGTATAAACGCATCTTTTGTGAGCCATGTACTCGGATCTATCGTGAAGCTCGTTACCCGGTTATATTCCTATTTAGTTCAGCAACTTTACCATCATAAACAACTCACTTGTTTGGAATGGGTTTAAACTATCAATAGATGTACGTAGTTATATCTATTTGCCCCTGACCTTCAATATCTCAAGTCTCTATCATGCTACAGGTCTTGTTATAAGGGCATGCGGTTACTTGGCAACGAGAATTGTATGTGTTTCTAATGAAGAGTTGCTATCAGAATTACCTATAATCAAACAAGAAATACGAACACGTAAATGTCTTTTTAAATTCCGAAGCTGAAAGGTTAATAACATATGATTCTATAATAGTTTTTTCTATCAATGTTATTTCTTTCGCATTATTTGACTTCTAGTTAATGGGGCTTCCACTGAAGTAGATATTGCTGCACTTCGCGATGAGAATAAAAGTAGATAATTGCCAGAAGAGAACATTTCATAATGGCTGCAAACTTTTGCTAATTTGCAGAGACGTGTTTTATGTCTTAATAAAGAGTTGGGCTTTTATTTATTTCGAGTACAGCCACAGTAGTAAGGATGTTAAGACTGAGGCTCTTAGAATAGATGAAATCCATTAGTGGTAGCACATTGTGAACCGATTCTCCAAAAATTATGATTTTGCGGCGCACACATAAGAGAAAACTTTTTCACATTAATTCCATGGTGCGACTTTCCAAAATCTCCATGTGTATGCTAAGAAAGCTCTTATAGTTTTTGATTTCCACACATACACATACTTAAAAAGTTGTCAATTTGCACTTTGTCCATAGCTGAAAATGCACAGAATGCGGGCTATGCCAAATGTGCATTTGAACATGCTTTAGCCATTATTTCCCTCCAAAGCCCTTCCACTACACTCATTGATAAATTCAATTTCTTTTCTCCTTTCCAACCTATATGTACGTCCCCATCAGCCAATTTTGGAGCAGTTTTATGTTGGCACTCCTGGTGGGAAACGAAAATGGGATTGTGGACAGCCACAAGGTATAAAGGGGCATATTCTCAAGGACTTATCGCTGAGTTATCAGCACTTTAGCACAGCAAAAGTGGCAAAAAAATTATTGCCCCATTCTTAAGCTGGTGCAAACTGCCGATATCACCGGTTTTACAGGAATAGCTTCCGCAAAAAACATCGCCACTGGTGAGAGTGACAACTAACGCTAATGATATGCAGAGTAGGCGTTCCCGTACAAAAACTCACAAAAACACCACGTTGCGATATTCTCAACGACCAGCCAGATCTGCGATGCAATCCAAAAACAGGCAATAAGGAGCATTAGCAGCAGGGATTTAGCACCTGCCTTTTACTGGTGCAAAGCAGGACAACTGCCTGCAGTATGAAAGGGAGCTCAGCCCAGAGCCACATCTGAAGACCAACACTTGTCATGGAGTAACCGACCATGCAGCTCAGAGACCCAAGAGGTCCACAACACCCACCACTACCAACCCAATGCCACCCCCCCCCCCGGATGACCACCTCCCTGACCACCACTGAGGCAGCGTAGAACAGGACACCGGACGCCATTGTCTCTCAGCCACTCAATAGCAGGATGTGGGGAGAGGTGGGAACCAAGTATGTGTGAAGGAGGCAAGTCACCCATGAATAAGAATGCACACAATGCCAAGTGTGACGGTTATGTCCTGGACAGACCTCAATTTGCAGATCACAGACCTGTCCATGTGGACATATACTGCTGGTGTTTGTAGTGTTGTGGACAGTGGAGGCAACCATGTAACCTCAGGCAGTGGGGAAGACCTCGGTCATGTAGCTGTGTCATCCCCTCTTGTAAGCGTAAGCGGAGTGGGCAGGTCCGGTATTCGCCAGTCCAGCGTATGAGTGTGAATAAATAGGCCCAGGCTCTAAGCATGGTTCACTTCCGGGATGGTCAAGGCGTCTGCCAGGGCAGCGCCCCTCACACTGCCACGAGGCTGCCGCCGTGACCGATGGCCTCCTCAGCCGAACGCTGGCATCCGTGACACAGGCCCTCAGCGGGGCAGCACTGCAGAGTTATGTCTGTGCTGATTACTGCCTTCGACCTAAACTGTGGACAGTAGGCCTCACAATTCAGATCGAGTCGCGATTGCAGATGACGCAGTCCAGTAGTTAACAGACGTTGCTACCAGTGTGGCCCGTCTGGACTATGCCTCATCGCAGGCTGCACACACGCTGAGTGCCACAGATGCCACTAACTCTGTGCACCACACGTCAACACCACATGACCTTATTGAGGCAGAATTCAGTCGACAAAAGACATTGCTCCCAGTGTGGCCCGCCCGGAAAACGCATCATCGCTGGCTGGGCACCTCCTGAGCGCCACAGGTGCCACTAACTCTGTGCACCACAACTCATGGACCCTTTATGATTGAGTTACGTGCTGTGGGCTGCGGACGCACCAATGTCACCTCAGGCAGTGTGGAAGACCAGGGACGATGGTGATGGGAGATGAGGGATGTTTAACACACCCCACTACAGCTGCAGCAGGAATATCCCGAAGGGACACAATCATTGACAATTTCTTCACATGAGCACGCTTAGCTCTGGTGCTTCTAACTCTGTGCACCACAAGTCGTGGTCTCTTCTGATTGAATATTGGGTCACCTCTGTACTTGTTCCGGATTAAGTATGGGTGAATTTTGCGAATCAGCAGTTCGCAAATTCATGTGAAATCGCAAAACAATCCGCGAATTTGCAGATTTCCCAGCGAAATCACAGATTGTTTTGCGATTTTGCACCATACTTAACTGGAGTTCTTTCTACTGGCTAATTAGTAAGTGCTACCTTGTTGGGTAAATTTATGGTGCTTTTCCTGCACTACAGCTGCGTAGGGCCAGAAGAGTTGCCTCCAGTGACCATGTGTGTGTAACTTTGCCATCGCACCGAAGGGCGTTGGAGTCCCTCGAGTGAGCTGTCCATCATAGTGTGTAAAGGGTGGGAAGACGGTGCACACCGCTAGTGTGTGTGGGGGGGAAAACGGGGGGGCTTCTATGCAAGTTCACATGCCTCTTCTGTGTATAAAAGGACAGGCACCAATCAGAGCAGCAGATGGGGAGAAAGAAGCTCCTGGTCACAGGAAGTGCCCAGCCTGGACAAAACTCACATTTTTTGGGGGCTGATTAACATTACCATCGCGCCGAAGGGTGCCGGGGTCCCTCGAGTGAGCTGTCCATCATAGTAGCTAAAGGGCGGGAAGACGGTGCACACCGCTAGTGTGTGGGGGGGGCAAATGGAGTGGGGGACTTGCATGCGAGTTCACATGCCTCTTGTGTGTATAAAAGGACAGGCACCGATCAGAGCAGCAGATGAGGTGAAAGAATCTCGTGGTCACAGGAACTGTCCAGCCTGGACAAAACACACATTTATGGGGGGCTGTTTAACTTTGCCATCGCGCCGAAGGGTGCAGGGGTCCCTCGAGTGAGCTGTCCATCATAGTGGCTAAAGGGCGGGAAGACGGTGCACACCACTAGTTGTGTGGGGGGGCAAACGGGGGGCTTCTATGCGAGTTCACATGCCTCTACACTGTATAAAAGGACAGGCACAGATCAGAGCAGCGGATGAGGAGAAAGAAGCTTGTGGTCACAGGAACTGCACAGGGATAGAGCTCGTGAAAGTCAAGGACGCAAAGATCTCCATCAAGCATCATAGCTAATTTTCGACGGTAGATATGGGGAGAACACACACCTGCCCAGCCTCTGACAAAGCGCACATTTTTGGACTGATTAACTTTGCCATCGCGCTGAAGGGCGCCGGGGTCCCTCGAGTGAGCTGTCCATCATAGTGGCTAAAGGGCGCGAAGACAGTGCACACCGCTAGTGTGTGTGGGGGGGCAAACGGGGTGGGGGGCTCCTATGCGAGTTCACATGCCTCTTGTGTGTATAAAAGGACAGGTACCGATCAGAGCAGCAGATGAGGAGAAAGAAGCTTGTGGTCACAGGAGCTGCCCAGCCTGGACAAAACGCACATTTTTGGGGGGCTGATTAACTTTGCCATTGCGCCGAAGGGTGCCGGGGTCCCTCGAGTGAGCTGTCTATCATAGTGTGTAAAGGGCGGGAAGACGGTGCACACCGCTAGTGTGTGTGTGGGGGGGGCAAACGGGGGGCTTCTATGCGAGTTCACCAGCCTCTTGTGTGTATAAAAGGACCAGCATCGATCAGTGCAGCAGATGAGGAGAAAGAAGCTTGTGGTCACAGGAACTGCACAGGGATAGAGCTCGTGAAAGTCAAGGATGCAAAGGCCTCCATCAAGCATCATAGCTAATTTTCGACGGTAGATATGGGGAGAACACACACCTGTCCAGCCTCGACAAAGCGCACATTTTTTTACGGGGCTGATTAACTTTGCCATCGCGCTGAAGGGTGCCGGGGTCCCTCGAGTGAGCTGTCCATCATAGTGGCTAAAGGGCGGGAAGACGGTGCACACCGCTAGTGTGTGGGGGGGGCAAACGGGGTGGGGGGCTTCCATGCGAGTTCACATGCCTCTTGTGTGTATAAAAAGACAAGCATCGATCACAGCAGCAGATGAGGCGAAAGTAGCTCGTGGTCACAGGAACTGCCCAGCCTGGACAAAACGCAGATTTTTTGGGTGCTGATTAACTTTGCCATCATGGTAAAGGGTGCCGGGGTCCCTCGAGTGAGCTGTCCATCATAGTGGCTAAAGGGCGGGAAGGCGGTGCACACCGCTAGTGTGTGTGGGGGGGGGCAAATGGGGGGGCTTCTATGCGAGTTCACATGTCTCTTCTGTGTATAAGAGGACAGGCACCGATCAGAGCAGCAGATGAGGAGAAAGAAGCTTGTGGTCACAGTAACTGCACGGGATAGAGCTCGTGAAATTCAAGGATGTAAAGGCCTCCATCAAGTATCATAGCTAATTTTCGACGGTAGATATGGGGAGAACACACACCTGCCCAGCCTCGATAAAACGCACATTTTTTGGGGCTGATTAAGGAGTTACTGAATTTGACCTTCAACTCAGGCACCTGCTTTATCTATATCTGTAAGTGCTTCCTGCAGGAGCCTCGTTGTCTAATTGTAACTATTCTCTGACCCTGCTTCGAGGGTCAGAGCAGGTTCAGAGAATAGTTGCAAGTAGGCACGGAGGCGGCGCTCAGGAAGCACTTACAGGGTTACAGCAGGTGCCCAAGTTGAACTTAATTTCTTTGTAACCATTTTGTAAATGGTTACAAAGAAATTAGCTTCAACTTGGGCACCTGCTGTAGCCCTGTAAGTGCTTCCTGAGCAAAATTCATACCGCTCGTGGATTCGCGGATTTTGCACGATTTTGCGCGATTCGCAGATCGCGAAATAGCAGAAAATCCGCAAATTCCGCGAGCGGAACGAATTTTCCGCCCATACTTACTCCAGATACCTCCAGGATGCTTCGCAGTTCTTTGTGTTATGCTGGTGTTTTCTGTTTCCGTTTGCATAGTGATCACTGTCCAAATTGTTGACAGCACCAACCACTTCCTGAGGGCTGGCTCACACTCACCCCACACCCATCCAGCACAGGTGTCACTGGATATGTGATCCTGGTAATAAAAAGGGTCCGGGTGCACATGCGTGTAGCCAGTTCCACTATCTATCCAAGTGTGTCTGTGTGGTCATTGTGTATGAATGTTGGCCCGGGCCCTATTACATTACTTTGTGCTGTGGACAGCGGACGCAACCATGTTACCTCAGGCAGTGGGTAAGAGCTTGGACATGTAGCTAAGTCATCTCCCCTTGTAAGCAACAATGTTGCAATGTAGCATGCACCCTAAGGACGGGCTCGCACGAATGGAGTAATGAAGGAGCGCAAGACTGCTTGGGGTCCAGAATCAGACACACCAAGTGCTGTGTGTATCTGTGTTGCCGCAGCAGGAGCCAAATGTCTAGCCACATTAGCAGCACCAGTTCAGCCAGGTATGTATTCTACATCTGTGGCCGCCCTATCCTTACCATAGGCCTACACTCATGTGGCCCATCACCTTCAACGGCCAACATCATAGTGTTGTTGTCAGGCTTGTGGACATGAGCAGACAGGCAAGACAATACTGTGCTGTAGGAGTGCAAGTTTTGCAATCGCGCAGCGCATATAAGTAAATGGGTTCAGGGGTAGGGAGGAGCAGCTCTGAGGCAATGTAATACACAGTGATGCGCTCATATGCCACATGCAAGGCATGTTAAAAATTAATCCCAAAGTCGCACTCATCCCACCCCACACCAACATGAATGCAAGCAAATTACAAACTTACACTAGGGATGAAAGCTCCTTTGTCTGAACTATCAGGCGTAAGCACAACTGCACCTCCGCCCTCGGAATTGCATGTGCCTGGCAATCCCTGATAGATACTATAGAAGCTGATGCCGACTTCCAACTATGCACTGCCCGACGAGAGACCAACGTATACACCCCCCCACACAGGAGTCCTTGCTCGAAATTATCTTGCATGGAATGGCCTTCACACTTACTCCCACAACATCCCAGGCGTACAACCGGTGCATACTAAAACAACTCATTGATCCGAGATGTGGCATTTCATCCACAGAACTGGGGCAGGTCAGAATAGTGGTGCTTTAACAGGAGCCACTAACGCAATGGCCGAACATCCCAGACACATGCACAACCCCTGTCACGTGGAACTGTACCATGTTCTAATGCTGCATGTACTGGGGGCACTGCCATTGTGGGTCAGTTACTGGCTAAGTATCTGCCTTGCCTACGTCACCTGCATTCAGCCTGTGTTGCATTGACAATCAAGCATATTCAAGTGGTCAATGGATGTCTGCCTATCCAACAGGACAGTAGCTGAACTTGATTTTGACTTGTGTGAGCCCTCCTTGTTGGCCCACGACCAGGTGTGTCACTGTGATACCCGTTTATGGGATGTCTTGACATGACTTATGGGCCATAAATGGAAGGACTCTATCAGACCCCAAAGGGGAAACCTACTTTCAATAGGTTAGATCAAGAAAGTAGGATAGACTACTGTCAGTCAGTCAGTCAGATTACTTTATTCGGTATAAAAACAATACCATACAAAGTGCATAAAAAGGACGTTTCTATCATAAAATGTTACATAGAAGTTAAAAAACAATTATAAAAACCAATACATTAAAAAGTCTTTCAGGCCTTAGCAAAGTCATATTTATAAATAATTTATGCAGTGCAAACAGAAATCCTGAGGAGTGTTGGTGCGACCGCCCATTCATTCATCTGGCGGAGATCATCCGTGGTTGATCTTCACCTCTAGTATTCCTCAGTCTCGCGGTCGATCTTAAAAAGTTTACTGTGCAAAATAATGGTAATGGGTCTGCAGACAATTTCAGAAATAAAAGTGCCACCTTTGTCCGGTCGAATCTACCTTGCCTTAAAATTGGTTTTAAAAATATTGTCCGTGGGTACGCATAAAAGGGGCATAAGTGGATAGTGTCCTGCGGAGACCTCTGGCCGCAACCGCACATTCCCATGGTCTCTATGTCTGATGTGTACCCTGCTGGAACGGCTAAGATGTGGTGCAGGAGGTTCAGCCTGAATCTGGTCATTAGGAATCTGTCATGTTTGTTGTAAATATAGGACAGATAAAATTCCATTCCTGGTGTTAGTTTGGTTAGCAGATGGGCTCTCACCGAGGATTTCATCAGTTCGTTGTCCTCCCGTGCAGTTGCTTTTTGCCTTAAAATTTCTGTCTTTATAATGCCCTTGTCTTTGGTCATGAGTATGGATGATTCATCAAAGTACTTAACATAACCCAACCCCTTCAGGGTTTCCCTTACATATTTAAGCCAAGGTATAATTTGTCCCTTATCTAGGGCAATGCAGTCCGTCAATATTTGCCTGCTTAGTGTGGCTTCAGGGTTGGTCTATATTTTATTCCAGCAGGTTATCGGTTTGAGGCTAAGCCCCTCACTGATGTATGTGAGGCCTAGCTCCTCATAAACAATGTGGGAAGGCGTGCTCTGTGGCACCTGCAAGACCCTTCTCAAAAATGTATTTTCCTCTATTTGGATCTGCTTGCAATCTCAATAACCCCATACCTCACTTCCATACTGAATCTTAGCGCAACATGCCGATCTGTACAGGTGCATTATTTCATTTGGTGACCAGCGACCTAGTCTTTGGGTGAAATTCATAATTGAGCCCACCGAACTGTTTTGTGATCTACATTTGTCACTGAACAATGTTTTAAAACTAAGGTGCTTATCAAATAAGATTCCCAAATAGTTAAATGCCTGTACTTTTTCTAGTTAGTGGGATTCGATTGTAAAAGTAAAATTCCTAGATGGTCTTTTCCCTATTTCCATTACGTAAGACTTGGTGTGATTTGGTGTTAGGTCCAGGTTCTCCATGAAACTAACAAAGCCAGTAATGAGCGACTGCAACCCTTGGGCGGTGCGGGACAGAAGTACTGCGTCATCCACGTACAGTAGGACTGGTATGCCTCTCCTACCTATACGCGGACTGTCCACCCCTAGAACTCCGAGCGCCTTATCCAATCCATTTATGTATAAAGTGAAAAAAAGGCGCAAGGATACATCCCTGCCTCACACCTCTTGAACAGGGAAAGTGATTAGTTGTACTCCCCTCAACATTGTATCTGACCTGTGATGTAGTGTTCTGGTGTAGCACCCTCAAGATATTGATCAGACCAGGGTCAACATCCAGCTGCCCCAGAGATTCCCACAGCTTCCTCTGGTTAACCCGGTCGAAGGCTGCAGTCAGGTTTATGAAGGCCAAGTACACTGTTCCCTTACTTGACACGGTGTACTTGGCCGCCAGGAGGTACAAGTTGAGACATTGGTCCGTTGCGGATAGACCGTTTCTGAACCCATACTGGGTATCTGAAATAATGTTGTGTTCCTCCGCCCAGTCCATTAACCGGTTAAGGATTACCTTTCCCAGAACTTTTACTGTCACGTCAATTAATGAAATTGGGCGGTAACATTGAGGGTCGCTCCTATTTCCCTTTTTAAAGATTGGTACTATGATGGCCGTAGACCATGACCTGGGCACGCCCGATTCTATTGATGTATTAAGTACTCTTGTAAGTATAGGTGCCCAGAGATCTACCTGGCTCTTAAAGAGATCTGGCGGGATCCTGTCGGGGCCTGGGGCCTTATTTCATGTTAACCCATCTATACCTGTCTTGATCTCTCCTAGGGAGAAGATTATCTTTGTGTTGGTTCCATTTCCAAAGTCTTGTACTGATGAGTCTTCCAAGGCATCATGATTATACAGGCTTTTGAAGTGTGCCTCCCACGATTCTGAGAGGATATTACAGGCCACCTTAGGTTTGTTTGAATCCTGGAAACAAGGGTTGTTAATTACACAGCAGAAATAATTTGTGTCCCTGCGCTCTGCAGCTTCTTTTAATATCTCCCCTGCCTGGGCCTGTAGCTTAGTTTTACGTAGTTTAATGACCTTTTTATACCGTGTTCTGCAATTGACCACCTCACTCTTGTCTTTTGGGACAGTTTTAAGTGCTAGCTTCAATTCACTATATGCCAATGTGCATTCGTGATCAAACCATCTAGGTTCAGGTTTTATTTTTCTACTTCTCAGTATCCCGTCAATTTGCTGTGCTGTGCATTCAATTGCACTGATCAATTTGTTCCCCTCCACCATGGGGTCTAGGCATTTCCAAATCTGACCTTCGGTATTGGTCAGGAGCGTTCTGTAAAACGCTTCCTCATCTATATTTTTCCATCTCAATCTCCTACCCTGATCGATGGCTTCAACTAGATCACCGGGATACCTTTGGCTAGGCTTGGAAGATTGGTGAGTATACCTGATAGTGAGTGCTAGTGGGTTGTGGTCGCTGAATATGCTAACCTCTATACTGACACGCGTGATCATTCGTTTGAGTGTGTTGGATACAAAGATGAAGTCAATGATGGTGTCTCTGCCCCTGCCCTTATAGGTCGGAATCACTATATTGTCTTCCCCCCTTTTAATCATATCCATCGGGTGTGCGAGGGCGTATGTGCCCAGGATCCTACTTAGTTCCCTTCCCTCTTTTGAGTGTTTCAGATGCCAGCCCTTGTTCGTTGGACAGGAGATACAACCTCCCGCACCCTGTTCCATAGAGGGGAACTGGTGGCAGTTAAAATCACACATTAATATTAACTGGGGGGTGTATTCCCCATCTCCTCTATACCAGCCAGCCTGACATCTAACTCACACAGTGTTGGCATTAGTTGTCCTGCCACTATGGTGTTATAAAAAATGTATTATCATTAATTTTAATCCCTTCTTACTCAACCTAATTCCCTGTGTGACTTCCGAGTTCCAACCCAGGTCTTCCCAATTCCCTTGCATTGTCAGATCCACGTAGGTGATCAAGCCACCCTTTGCCCGTCCCATAGTTGTTTTACGTGTCGGGACAAAAAACATTTTGTATCCGTCTAAATGGGGAGCAATGAGGTTAATTTCCCAGGTTTCCTGGAGGCAGATGATATGGAATGTTCTAATGTAATCCAACCATTCTTTGTTATGTATTTTGGCCGACAGTCCTGCAATATTCCATGAGACCGCTCTAATCCCATTGGAATCAGGACTGTCGGAACTAATCTCAATTGGACCCATCCCAGCGATTGGACCCATCCCTGGCGTTGATGGTGTCTCCAGATGTCTGACAGGTGGGTCTGTACCCTCCCTCGACTGATCCCCTTGCACTTCCACAATGGTAGGATTACTTTAATTAGTAGCCCGAGCTTTTCCTATTACCTCTTTCCTAAAGGGGCTTTCTTGTCTTGTTGCCTCATCGCCTCCCTCCCCTGCACCCTGTCAGTCTAGTTCATCCAAAATGAATGCGCTGTCGAGTGGGGCATATCTATTAGTTGCTGGTTTAAGCCCGTCCTCCCATCCCGGGGCATTCCTCGGCCGCCTATGGCCTGCATTGCCTGCCTCTTTAAGTGCGCCCCTATAGAAGAAACTTGAGGGCACAATTTTAATGCAAGACTCTCCATCTACCTCATGTATACCCCACTGACGTGAAAAAAGCAGGTCCCTAACTAGTTCTGGGTGTCTATAGTTTATGATGTAAATGTAAAAATGTAAATTGATACTTGTATAGCGCACTACTCACCCGCAAGGGTCTCAAGGCGCTTGTACGAATACCGCTGTGGAACCCATCCTGGCTTTCCCTGTGAGGCATCCACTCGTGGGCACCCCCAAGGTGAAGGCCAGGCATCCTTAGCGTTGTGGGGGCTGTTGTGGAGATTAAGCAAGCTATTGCCCAGAGTTGCAGAGTGGGACTCCAATGGTGTAGGGCCAGCATGCCGGTGGTAAGTCCAGGATCTCAAGACCCTGAGTACTAGGTACATGTTAGTTGGATTTATGTTTGTGGCCGTGGCAGTCTCCTTTCTTCCCTCATCAATTATGGTGGCTGAAGTGGAGTTGTGGGTCTTACTTGCCCCCGAGCTTATTGGGCTCCTGATGTTTGCCCTTGTTTCCTCCTTCGCTCCCTCTTTCCTGCCTGTGGTCTTGTCACCCTGGCGGTTGTCCTCCGCTGTTCCCTTGTTAATGCTAGCTGGGTCTGAGTGATGCTGGTGCCCTAATCTCCCCTCCACCTCCCGTGCACTAATCACAGCAGATTGTCCCCTGTCCTGCTCTAGTAACCTGCACATTTTCCCTTCTAGCCTGTTTATTTCTTCCAGGACCGGCCCAAGGTGTACAATTAGAAGTGCTTCCAGCTTTGACTCTAGCACAACGGCAAATCCCTGGGGCCAATCCTTCCCCGCACATTTTGGGCAGTTTTGACATATTGTGCTAGCAGTTCCCCCTTAAGCAACTTTGTTGGTCTTGTCTGCCCCTTTTCTTTTAGATATAGCTTTGGGTCTTGTTGTGTGTGGGCCGCCCTTAGCTGGATTCCCAGTTGCCTTAGTGACAGCTGGCGGGACGACTAGAGAAGCAGAATGTGTGGAGAGTAGGGACGTTTTGGATCGTGTGACCACTTCCCTGACTGACCCTGGTGATGAGTCTATTTCACCTGCGTCCACTGGTGTTGGGGTTGTCCCTTCCCCCAATCCATTCGGTCCCAGCTGCCCCCGTGGTGTGACTAGGTGCCCATTTCTTTCACATATGGGGGTTTGTGCAGGGTTTAGTTCTGTTCCGTTTCTCTCACTTGACTCACCGGCTGTTTGTGCAATTGTGTTGGAGTGGACTTGTGCTTCAGTATAGGGACTGGGTATAGTTTGCGCAGGATTAGACAGATCTAGGAAAATGTCAGCTCTTGGGGACGGACAAGTCGCTAAATTGCCCAAAGAGGATCGTTTCCGTGCAATTAGTGTGTCCAATGATAATCGTTTTTCCGTTAGCAATATTTTGTGCGTTAAAACCAATTCTGCATGCATAATGAAGGCGTCCAAAGTCCCCCTCACTCCCCCCGCTTTAAACTGTGTGGGCTTACATTTCGCCATAATAAAGACTCAGAGGATCCCTGGTTAGCTGTGAGTAGTATTAAACAGTACCTTGGTCAACTTGCTTCGGTCAGGCGTTCGTTGTGCTGCCGGAAAGTGCTCTATGTGTATCTCCCCTGGGACAATAACAGCAGTATATAAGTCCAGGGGCCAGTTTTAGGGGGGTTGCCCAGCCCAGCCTCCTTTGGCCTCTGACGGCCACAGATGGCCCGCCCTCTGCCCGGGCCTAGCCCGGCGTTGCCTGCGTGCGTCCCACCACGGGGGAACTCTCGCGGTCCTTTCTGCGCCTGCTGGCGCGAAAGCTATGTGGGCCGCGACCTGCCGCAAGGGCATCTGGGGGCTGTAGTCCCCCCGCTGGGCTGCCGCGCACCAGATGGAGGAAGGTAGCGGCAGCGGAGGGGACCGACGGCAGAAATCCCACACTTTTCAGGAATGCCCAAAAGAACTCAAGGGTCCAAATAGAAGCTCCGAGGGCTCCGGCGTTCTGGTTAGTTTGTTTATGACGGATCTATGACAGAATTTCGACTACAAAAATATCGACCTACAAGAATATCGAGTCAACAATATCGAGGGCAAAAATATCGACATCCTATCTACAACATGGTAAGTACAAAAATATCGAAAAAATAATATTGTTGTAAAAAATATCGATGTTAAAAATATCGATTTTTTTTTTAATATATATAAATGTAAAAGTAAGTATATAACACTAATAAATAAAATATACATATTTAAAAGTATCTAATAATGTTTAAAATTAATAAATAAAACATATATATTAATAATACATTAATTAACTATATACAGTAAAGATATAATATATATGTACTGAACAATAAGTATTAATAATTAATTTACTAATTTCTAAATTAATGAAATATATTCTAATTTACTAATACATGTACAAACATAAAACAATAACATACATAAAATGTAAGTAATATAAAAAATAAAATAAACATGTGATATTTTAACAATTAATTATATAAAACGTTGGATAGCGTAAGGGTAAAAATTACTATTCCTACTCCAGAGAGTGGAACAGTAGGGAAAGCATTTGATAGCGTAGGGATAAAATTACTATTCCCACTCCAGAGAGTGCAACAGTCGAGAAAACTGACCCTGAACCCAAAAACCACCCCTTTACCCACGAACTGAAAACTGACCCTGAACCCTAAAAATACCCCTTTACCCAAAAACTGAAAACTGACCCTGAACCCTAAAAATACCCCTTTACCCAAAAACTGAAAACTGACCCTGAACCCTAAAAATACCCCTTTACCCAAGAACTGAAAACTGACCCTGAACCCTAAAAATACCCCTTTACCCAAAAACTGAAAACTGACCCTGAACCCTAAAAATACCCCTTTACCCAAAAACTGAAAACTGACCCTGAACCCTAAAAATACCCCTTTACCCAAGAACTGAAAACTGACCCTGAACCCTAAAAATACCCCTTTACCCAAAAACTGAAAACTGACCCTGAACCCTAAAAATAACGCTTTACCCATGAACTGAAAACTGACCCTGAACCCTAAAAATACCCCTTCACCCATGAACTGAAAACTGACCCTGAACCCTAAAAATACCCCTTTACCCATGAACTGAAAACTGACCCTGAACCCTAAAAATACCCCTTTACCCATGAACTGAAAACAGACCCTGAACCCTAAAAATACCCCTTTACCCAAAAACTGAAAACTGACCCTGAACCCTAAAAATACCCCTTTACCCAAAAACTGAAAACTGACCCTGAACACTAAAAATACCCCTTTACCCATGAACTGAAAACTGACCCTGAACCCTAAAAATACCCCTTTACCCAAAAACTGAAAACTGACCCTGAACCCTAAAAATACCCCTTTACCCAAAAACTGAAAACTGACCCTAAACACTCAAAATACCCCTTTACCCAAAAACCCAAAAATGACCCTGAACCCTAAAAATACTCCTTAACCCAAAGTTAAATAATATTATTTAATTAGCAATTAATAATTAATTAACAATAACAATAAAGTAAATATATTAGCACATAAGCTGTAATTAATATAATTTAATAATTAATATCATTTTTCCCCAATTAATTAATTAACAGTAACTAAAAATTATATATATAAATAAATTACTCTAATAATGTAATTAACTAACTAATATTATTTAATTACCAATTAATTACTAATTTAAAATATGTACAAAATTATATTAATTAATTAACTAATTAATATTAATTATTTGCCAATTAATTAGTTATAAATATTTAAAAACATATATTAATTAATTAATTATTATTAAATTACTCCCCACCCTATTCCCCTATAAACCCACATCCCGCTACAGAAAATATATATCAATTAATCAATTAATTATTTCCCAATTAATCAATATTAATTAGCAAATAATTATAATTAATTAATTAATCCTACTAATTATTAATCAACTTACCATAATTAAATTACTTCCCACCCTATTCCCCTATAAACCCACAACCCGCTCCGGTACTAAAACATCAAATTTCCTTATAAATTTCTATATTATTATAGAAAATGTATACACATATAATAGTAATTATTTTAAATACTTAAATTAAACATATAACACATACATAATAAAAAACTATAAAATAATACAAATATCGATATTAGTGTCATCGAAATTATTAACATCGATATATATGCTATCGATATTACTAACTTCGATATTACTTACATCGATATTAAGTATTTCGATATTACTTACCTTGGGTCGATATTCTGTCCTACGATATTCTTGCCTTCGATATTATGCTCCTTCGATATTTCAGACTCGATATTATGGTAGGTCGATATTTCCAACTCGATATTTTGACTGTCTACCGCTCTGCCTCAACACTCGCGGTCTTTTCTGCGCCTGCTGGCGCGAAAACTACGTGGGCGGCGATAACTACCTACTGGCGACCACCAATAGGTAATATATATATATATATATATATATATATATATATATATATATATATATATATATATATATATATATATATATATGTATGTTAATATTTCCCTGTAAGATACTTACATTTTTATCCTAAAGCATATAAATATAAATATATATATATATAAATATAAATCAAGCAGTAGAGAAGGTAGATGGATTGTCAAGAAAAGAAATCGTGTTTGATACAAAAAGAGAGAAGAAAAATCCCTGTGATTCCAAACAGGATATAAGGATGATAACCAGGTACAATGCCTATCATGCAAGAGTGAGAGACTGCATGAATAGGCATTGACACCTGGTTAGAGGTGATGCCACTTTTGAACAACCTAGTCTCACGTAAACTCCTTGTCTCCTATAGGAGAACAAAATCAATGAGGCAGCAACTGGTTAACAGCAGCCCGAAGGTAATTAAAACCGAAATTTAGTTGAAGGCCTGTCCTGGCTTTAATAAGTGCCTCATGTGTAAGAGCCTGTAAGCATGGTGTCAACAAATATAGATACTATTGCCCTTTATGAATAAATCATGGAAGATTTCCCAGTTTTTCAACTGTGGAAGTCATCACTTAATGTACGTGCTACAATGAACTTGCCCCATGCGATATGTGGGCAGCACAGTCCATATGGCCCATGCCAGGATCCTTCAGCACCTAAGGTCAGTGAGAAATAAAGATCAATCATACCCAGTTGCTCGCCATATCAATGATGTACATGGAGGCAAGGTTGAAGAATTAACATACTTTGTAGTGGACTCGGTCACCAAAACAAGATGGGCGGGAATACTGAAGGCAGGTTAAGGCAATTGGAGTCTCGATATATTTTACTGTTACTGTTTTACTGCAAGACTCCAAATGGCCTGGATTCTGATGAAGATTTATATGTCCATTTCGATTAAATGACAAAAGATTGTGCTGAAACCATAAACCCATCTTCCATGCTAAAGAGGTTCTAAAGAGGTACATGAGAATAGTTAGAACAAAGTAAGATATTGAGGAAATTTTGTCTGTGGTTCACTATTTATGGCTTTTTAAGTGACATCTTTTTTGTACCAATTGGATGGAAGAGCCTGCCCTTAGATGTCATTTTTACTAAGGAGTCAGTCCTCAATGAGTGCATTAATACATTTGGTGTACCAAGATATTTGAATTTTTTATATGTAAGTCACTATATTTGATATTTAAAAGCATGAATCCCAAGTTTTGCACATAGACAGTTATGGAAGAGTTCACACTGGAGAACATACACTTTATTGTGTCTGTAATCTGAAATGCAATTTTGCACATATATCTATCAGAGAACTCAGTCAGTCAAAACTCTTTATTTCGATTAATTAAAATCATAAAATACAGAATAAAAAGCATGCTACATAAAAGTTTAAAATAATAAAATAAATATGTGTACGAAAATTACAATCAATATACAGACTATTTGCAGTACATGAATTCATCGTTATTTTAGTCTAAGTCAAATAAATCTAATAAAACAATTTATCCGAGTATGGGACCAACAGAATATTTAAACACAGACAGTCTTTTTGTTATTGATCTGGGCCGCAGCCACCAGAAAGCTTGCAACGCTATAAATGTCACGTGTGCTACTAAGCATTTGCAAATAAAGTAGGGCGGGCCTTACTTGTACAAAACTGGCCTCTCGCAATATTGGGTTAAAATGTTTTCATAATCTCAGAATAAAATTCACAAAACATAATAAAATGCAGGGTGTCTTGTGTGGAAAAATTGTCGCAAGGACAGGGAGCAGAATTTTCTGGTTTTCCCCAATTTGGAAAAGCACCTAGGGTGAGGTGAATTAAGTTAAACCGAAATCTGACCAGCAGGTAGCAATCTAATGGCTTAGTTACAATTTTTAGGTAAGGTTCGATGGAGGGGGGAATTTAAAAGACATAATTAGCTTTAACACACAGTTTCATTAACTCCCGCTCCTCCAGCTCCATTACTAGCATGTTCAGAAAGTTCTGCCTAATCCAGCCTATGTCCTCCTTTTTTATACATTCTGGTGATGTGTACAATTCAGGTCGTCCGAGCTTGATGAACGCCGCTCTAATGTACATCAGCCAAGGGACCCTTTGTGCCTTGTCAATAACTACACAATCACTTAGGATCTGGTGATTCAGAGTAATTTCCTCGTTTAACCACGTTTTCACCCAACAGATCAGCGGTGCCATTTTTAGTTGATCTGTGATGTAGCCGAATCCTAATTCTGTGTGTAAGGAATAGGTTGGTGTCAACTAGGGAACAGTCTGAAGTGATCTTAAAAACCTATTTTCTGCTACTTGTATCCTTTTCTGAGATGTATAACCCCATAGAGATGCACCATAAGAGGCAATCGCCAAACATTTAGATTTATAAATCTTTAGTATTGCCTCAATAGGTCTAGCTCCCAGCCTCTTAGCAAAACCCAGGAGAGCTGTTGTTGATCTTGCTACCGCATTGCTCTTAAGCTTTTGTTGTGGTCCCCAAGGTAAGTAAAAACCGGGACCTTTGACAGTTCCGCACCATTGCAAGAGAAAGATTTTATCTTCGCATTCCTGCCTCTTGTCCCTGCCACCATAACATGCAACTTTTTTATATTAACTTTTAAATCCAAGGAGTCCATGAACCTGCCGAAATGGTCCAGCAGCCTCTGGAGGCCCAGTCCCGTATGTGCCAGTAACACTGCGTCATCCACATATAGGAGAACCGGAATAACCGATTCTCCCATACGCGGAACATCCAGAGTGGCCGCTCCCAGGGTCTTCTCCAAGGCGTTAATATAAATAGTGAAAAGGAGGGGAGCCAGAATGCATCACTGCCTGACACCCCTCTTTGAGCTAAAGTGGCTAGTGCACCATCCTTCCCGGGTAACCCTCACTGCTGCAGAGAGGTCCTGGTGCAAGTCACTTAAGAAATTAACCAGTGATGGGTCTATCCCTATTTCCCAAAGGATTAGCCATAATTTTCAACGATTAACTAGATCAAAAGCTGAGGAGAGATCCATAAAACCCATGTATAAAAACCCTTCCTTAGCCACTGTGTATTTACGTATAAGGAGATGTAGGTTTAAACATTGGTCCGGAGTACTCCTAACATTGGTCCAGGGTACTCCTATCAGAGAACTATTTATGCTGCTGTTCTTCAACTGTTGCTGCTATTCTGAGGGTATTGTCTAAAAATGCACCGACACTTGAAAGCAGTAATTTGCACTAATGCAGTACCAATTTTTTTAGCAAACTTGGGAAGTTGGAAAACAAGTATTGAAGTGGTTTTAACATTGATAGTAATAGTTTTATACCCACTGTGAGACATTTTTTTAAGGTAAGAAATGCCTAGAACTGACTATATTGGCAAAAAGGTTGTATATGAAATCTAATTGGTTCTATTTAATCTGACATTTAGGAGACTATAGCACTTGCACTTTACAAGCACAATCTGTACTTGCACTTTAATGTCAATTGGTTTATAATGTAACATCAATGTTCATCAAATTTGACATTTATTAATCTAAAGCACTTGCATTTTATAAGAAGAATGCATGAAACCTGCATTTGCACCTTATTGTCTAAATATTTACAATGCAACATTTGCATCTGCTCTCCTGATGTAGAAAGTGTAATAATCTGAACCCACACTTTCAATATTGAATTGCTCATTGACGAACTTCAATCTATCCCACTCTAATGGATTTGAAAGTGATGCCATACCTGATCCAAAATGCTTTGATCACATTGTGGGATACTAACTTATTTGAATACACACACCAGCTGATGTATTTTGCAGTGACTTCATGAAGGACTCGCACTCACAATGGGCGTGCAAATGTGGTACAATAAAGTTTGTACGAAAACTGGAAATGGAGTGCCAATTAAAAAAGCGAAAGAAAAAAAGAAAAAAAATGTAAATACAAAAAATATATAAAAATGTAAATGCAACAATTAATTGTTTTGATTGTATGAGCTTGTAGAAAATGAACTTTCCCTGATTGTGCAGTATGTTTTCTATTTCCATGTTATCACGTGATGATAACAGTGTGTTTAAAAACTCGAATTGTGCTTTGTCTCAGCATGTGATCAAGGCAGGGGACTCTGCCCAAACATGTCATACCCCAGATTTGAATTAATAAATGAATTAACAGAAGCCTCTGACTGCTGTGTCATTTTTTGGCATAACAAGCTGGTGTGCCGGAGTTGGTTGTGGATATATATATATATATATATATGGCGCTTCATAGATGACCTCTTCTTTATTTGGGAGGGGTCAATTCAAGAGGCAACATCTTTTGTACAAGAATTGAATACCAACTCATTGAATTTACATTTTACTTGCAACATGAGTGAGCAGAGTGTAGTGTTCTTAGATGTTGAATTCTATGTCGCAAATGGTCAGTTACACAGTAGACTCTACCGCAAACCAACGGCGGGCAACACCCTGCTGCACGCCAGTAGTCACTACCCGGCGCACCTGATTAGGAGCATCCCATATGGGGAGATGCTCCGTATCAGGAGGATCTGCAGTAGTGAGTCAGAATGCATAGCAGCGCAGAATGAGTGCAAAATCAGGTTCCAACAGAGAGGCTATTCTAATTCCTGCATTGACAGTGCTATGTTGAGAGCGAACAAACTTGATAGACAAACCCTCTTAATTCCATCTACTGATACTGTGAGGGCTGACAGTAAAATCGATGTGGTTCGCCTAATTATTGGGTACAACAGCCAGCATAAAGCCATACATAAAATTGTTAAACAGCACTGGCCACTTATTAAAAGTGACCCCATTATTGGGGTTAAACTGGATAAATCTCCCAATATAACTTTCAAAAAAGCCAGATCTTTGCAGGATAATCTTGTTAGTAGTAGCCCAGAGTTAGTCACGGGATCGTGGCTATCAGGCAGTAAAGGCTTTCTGCGTTGCTCAACCTGTAAGGCCTGCAAGAACGGTGTCAGTAAATCGGAATACCAGTCTCCTCTCTTCCCTACCCCATTCAAGATCAATTAAAAATTGAACTGTCGATCAGAATACGCGGTATATGTACTGGAATGCCCGTGCGGTTTGAGGTACATGGGCAGTACCAGACCACAGGTGTACAAAAGAATTTTACAGCATTTAAGGGCCATCACTAATGCTGATCCCGCGTACCCGGTCGCCAGACATTTCAATCAGGTACACGCAAAAAATGCATCTCTATTAACTTATTTTGTAATAGACTGTGTACCCCCACAATGAAGAGGTGGTGATAGGGAGGTTTTATTGAGAAAATTGGAGACCAGGCATATAATTTTACTTGACACAAAGATTCCAAATGGGCTCAACACCAGTGATGATTGTTATACGTATGTATAGGTTTCCGTTCTCCAAGAATTTTCATCGTTACTGTATGAGATGGATATATACCTAGTACAAAAACTGTATACAAATGAGTTAATTTACTTTAGGTTGTTTGTGCCCCTCTGTATAAGTCCTCCACACATCTGATATTTCATGAATTTTAACATCGATTACATGGTTTTTTAAAATTCACTGGTAGCACTTTTAAGATTTACATAATGAAGGCATATTACTTGATAATTCAAAATTGCGTATTTTGCACAAAGGGGTCTTGCCCACTTGGGCGGTACTTTCTGTTGTTTTATAACTGACATTAATCTGTACAATTGACCCTATACAGAATCAGTATGGCTTGCCCACTTGGGCTTTATTGTTGTCAATTTTGGAAATCATTTCTATTGAGTTGTTTTTCGAAATAAGACATTGCATTTTGATTTATATTTATTGTTGCAGTTAAATCCTGCATACGGTAAAACACAATGCACTTTAAACAGTATTTGGGTGGTAAAAATGAATATTTATTGTTTTAAAGGCACGATATTTAAAATGATGGTTTTTATCTCTGCACCCCCATTGCTGGCTGTTTGTAATTTTGGACTCATATTAATCCAAAGTACATATTATTTGGCTACTGACTGTACGAACAACTATTACAGATATTTTGTTTGTTTAAATTGAGAAATTGCACAATCGCATTCAAACAGCATTATGCTATTAAGTGTCAAAGTATGTCTTCACTTTTCATTATGCAAATGAGCACTGTGCACTTTAAATAAGGGTCATCAGCCACCTGTATGTGTCATGTGATCAAGGCTTGTAAGAGCCGAAACGCGTCATGTCGGACTGGTGTTGGGTCGCACAATAAATTGAAAAAACCTGCACTATCTATGGGTCCTGCCTCGTCATTCAAGACATTAATTTGCTTTTGACGTTTGTGTTAACCGAATATATATATATATATATATATATATATATATATATATATATATATATATATATATATATATATATATATATATATATATATATATATATATATATTACCTACTGGCGTCTCGCCAGTAGGTATATATAGTTAGGATTATATGTCTATGGAACTTTTGAAAATTCTATGTCTCATAACTTTGGCGTTTGTGGACGGAATCGGCTGAAATTTTCAGGAAAATGGCACATTTTGTTTCTGAGCAGCCCCCGAAAATTTGGGAGGGTTTCGTCAAGGGGGGGCAGAGAAAAAAGGGGGGTCCCAAAACGCGTTTTTCCCATGTTAATTTCCATAGGGCCTTTGGCCTCACTTTTAGCTCGAACGGCTGAATGGATTTGCACGAAACTTGGCAAAATTGTAGGGACTGTTAGCCCGATGTGCCTTTGCTAGGTCTCAATATATGTGCTCCAGTGGATTTTGAGAAATTAACGTTCAAAACAAGATATATATCTGTAACAGCGCTCCGGGCTGCGCTCCGGTCCGCTTACTTTTCGCGAAACGGAACTTTGCGCGCAGAAAGCTGATTGGCTCTCCGGTATCTGTCAACATTCTAAACAGTCCGGAGCGGCCGCCATCTTATCTCTCGGTAGGATCGAGAGAGAAGAAGAGGTGAAAAACGAAGGGGGAATTTAATGAAAGGGGGCAAGGTATACCTCTCTTGACCCTCTAGGAATGATGTTGGGGTTATTAAAGGGTCCCGTGGGGAAAATAAAAAAATATATATTTTTCACGGTAGAAGCGCTTCCTGGGCCGCGAACTGGGCCGCAAACTGGTAGCGAAACGGGAATTCGCCATTTTGTGTTTTGTTTTAATTAAATTACTAGGTATAAGGGGGTGCGGGAGACGTATCCTGACCCCTTATGTTTTCTGAGGGTGGCTGAGGAGGCTCATATATGTTGATACATGTCTTCCAGCGGCTGTGCGTGAGCTTTTTTTTTTTTTTTTGCTGCGTGATGTCTGTTAACGTTCGATTCGATGGAAATCAGGAAGTGTTGACCACCATTTTGTCACTGCGAGTAAATATTTTGTTATAAATGAATCCTTATTGTTAAACATTGTCTGCGCCATTTTGCCTTTTTGTCCAATGCCACAATTTTGTCGTGCACGGCAGCCATTTTAGATGCCTTGACCAGACCCTCTCTCTGCACGCCGTCGATTCTCAGCACGGTTCCCCACCCTCGCAAGCATCTCCCCCACGCACTGGTCACCCCCGCTCTCTCTCTCTTGCATGGGCCATATACTTCCCCCCATCTGCGCTGCTCTTCCCTGAGAATCACACCCTGTGCCCGCCCGACACCTCCCTTTCACCCTATTCACTACCGCACCCTCTGACACTCCTCTTCCTCTGTGTCCGATTGTCCAGGCCAGACCCAGGCTATCACCTAGCCCTGCGGATGTAGTTTATGGCCCCAGCTGTAGAGAATCCAGACATACCAATCCTCCCGATTCAGGCGTGAGACTACTGATTTCAGTGCTAGTCTTCCGCCTCCCGATTCCTGCAAGGAAAAACCCGGGGGCATATTACCAACAACTAGCGATAATTTTTGTCTCTAACTTGTTTAGAGACAAAAATTATCGCCGCACATCGGCAAATTTTATCGCAGATAAACCTTGCTATTAGCAAGGTTTATCGCAAATGCGATAAAAAACGGCCGCAATGCATGAATATCGCTGAAAAGTCAGCGATATTCATGCATTATCCAGCAAATGCTCTTAGCCATGTTATCCACCTTCCATTGGATAACATGGCTAAAAACTGCTCAGGGCAGGTGTTAGCTTTTGGAGATATTCGCGCTTAGCGCGAATATCTCCAAAAGTTGGTAATAGGAGACAGCGATGGTTAGGGACTGTTTCCAGTTGCTAACATCTTGGCACGCCCACTTTGCATGTCATTAGTGATAAATATCACTGACATGCAAAGCGGGGCCCAAGATGGTCGCTATCTCCTTTTAGCTGTCACTAACTGGTGTTAGCGACAGCTTGGTAATAGGGAGATAATTTTATCTCCTTTTTTTTGGCTTTTAAAGCCAAAAAAGCAGAAATAAACCCCCTTGATAATATGCCCCACGATTCCTCGGGGGTTTCAGCTGACAGGGCTTGGTATTGTGTTACGTGCTAATTCTTCCAGGAAACGTCAGAGGGTCGATGTAGGGGTTCTAGAAGGGGTGATAAACCATTTAAGCCTCATAAACAAGCGCATGGTCTTTTAAAGATTTGTGAAGTACTCGGGGCGGCGGTGTGTGTGTGCCCTCTTTCAGGAGCGGGCGGGGGGGCACTGCCAGCAACTTGCCAGGCCAGGCAGTGTTCAACATGTGCATCACCCTTTCTCTGCCTGCTATTGCGCTCCATGCTTCGGAAAGGTAAGAAAAAGAACATGCATTTGAGTTTGAAATGTCCGATCCTGTAGCAGTACACTTGCAAAGCCCACCCATGACAATAACCCGATTCAAGGCCCCATTCACCCGATTTTTAAAAAAAATATAGTACTCCAAGAAAGTTGGATTATAAAACTTTATTAACTTTTAAATATAACGAACGCAACAAAAACTGTAAATATATTTAAACATTTTTTGATAAAAAAAACCAACAATGGTCAGAAGCTGTCTTTTGTGCGAATAGTCCCAAGGCAGCACAACGTGCTGAGTTGTGGAAGGCACCCAGGTGAAGAACCATCCCTTCTTTAAATCCCATGGTGACCAACTATAGTTTCAATGAGTGCTATGTCCCAGGTTTTACATAAAGTAGTGTTTACCTAGAGTGGTGCTGTGTAGGACACTCTGAATGGAAATTAACCAGAACTATAACGATAACAACAACAACAACAATAATATAACTTTTATGCCCAAATTACGCAAACATTTAGCTAATCTGCTAAAGGGGGGAGTCGCCATTTCTTTACAATAATCAATAATGAAAAATCAACATCAATAGGGTTGTCTGTATTCCCGATGCAGCACTATAGTGCAACATACACAGCACCTGGGGTGTCAAGAGTGAACAGGTTCTAGCTGCTTAACCAATGACTGACAAATGCTATATTAAACACTTACTATGTATAATACTTGCGTTCACAATAGTTTTACTTTACAAAACAGAACAAAAGATGTCCCCTGTAAGTAAACCCATATTAGCTGTTTCAATTATTGAACATCCTAAGGTTTTATGACATGGGGAACAGTGGTGATATCCTGGGCCACCTATCCGTAGCCTCTCTAATCTCCATTACAATGTGTTTCTTTGTTCCTTAAGATGTCATCTGTGTCAACCTCTTCCGAGAATGCTGATGCGTTAGGGATTTCCTTGTGTTTTTTAATAGCATTGGTGTCTGCACACTTCTTTGTCAATTCTGTGAACATGACAGCTGCTTCATAGACAGACGATATCTTTGTTTAGTCATTAGTGTTAAGTGTGTCTGAAACTACAGTGCCCTTCTGTTTTTCTTTCTTCAGGCTCTACAGAGTTTTGTGTGTTGTTCTTTTGAGCGACAATTATTCCAGAGGTTTCAGGTTCACTTGTTTTGTCCTGCAGTGAGTTAACAGCTTTAGAGACTTCATGTTTATTTGCTATGTCCTGCTGTGCGTCAACTGCTTCAGAGACGTCAGCCTCATTTGTTATGTTTGACTAGATCCTGGACCTGCCCGGCCGTGCCCAAAATGGCGCCGGTGTAAATGGGACTCGTAACTGCTTGTTGTGTACTGGTTGCCCAACCTTGATATCACAAGATACGTATGCAGTTTTGAAGCACATGGCGGAGGCTCGTCTGCTGTAGTGGGGCGCCCCTTTATCGTTTCAGTCGCCATTCCGCCCGCTTTTGCTACACTGTGCCTTTTCCGCCATTCAGCTGTTTACCGCCCGCTATTACGGCTACAGCGTCTCGCTCACCATGTAGTTGAGTTGCTCCCACTCTTGCGGTGCAGCGATAGGCGGCTGCCACAGGACTCTTAAAATGGCGGCCGGCTCTTCGGATTTGGGCCTGGTCCAGTAAAATGGCCCTGGGACACCTTGGAACTCGGACGCTTGTCTGCCAGGGCTTGGGTCCCATTCTCGAAAGCGTCCCCTCAGCCTTGAAGATTGTACAAAAGTCTTGGGGGCCCTCGACTCCCGCAGGCTTCCGGTGGGGAGCGGCTGCCATGATTGCTTGCGGAATGGCCACGACGGAGCTACGAGATGGTGGTGCTCTCATGGTGACGCCAGCTTCAGTCTGAAACATCCAGAAACAAGGTGGGGCTTTCATCGTTTGGGAAAAAAAATGTTCTAAACCAATGAAAAGTGTTATTTTTAGGTCACATGACCTAGTCTTACATCATTAGAAAAACAAAAGTAAAATGAACCAATGAAAAGTTTTATTAACAAGTCACATGACCTGTTATGCTTACGTTACGCGCTGCGCGGCGCGCTCTGGATCGTTTCCGGGAAGCTGCGCCTTGCGCACCGGAGCACTTCCGGGTGCGCTAACGCGGCGCGTCATATGACGCATTACGCGACAACGCAGGTCCAGAATATAGTCAAAATGTCTTCACCAACCAGCGGTCGGAATACAACCGCTTTCAGCAGTCCAAAAAGTTCTGTTAAATCTTAAGACCGGGAGCAACTCAACTACATGGTGAGCGAGACGCTGTAGTCGCAAGAGCGGGCGGTAAACAGCTGAATGGCGGAAGAGGCACAGAGTACCAAAAGCGGGCGGAATGGCAACTAAAACGGTAAAGGGGCGCCCCACTACAGCGTGTCTTCAGGTCAAACGGATTGTGGGACAAGGTCCAGAATGGAAGAGTCATCAAAAGGCAAAAAATTCCGCCGGACCCCGGGAGCCGGCCGCCTATGTTGCGGGCGATCTCAGGCCACACCAGGGCAACACGACTTGGGGAGGGGGCAGGAGCCAAGAGCCCCCTCCCAGTCCGCGTAATCTCACCGCCCCTCGGGGGCCTCCGTCAAGCGGTTTAGGGAGGCACCGTATCACATTGTTTTCCAATGCAGTCAGGTCCACAAACGGACCCCACTTACTTTGAATAGTGAAGCTGCAGCAGGTGCAAATAAGGTTTAGACAGTGTTACAAGCGCTGCTTAGAACTCTGAAGTATGGCACTCAACATCCAGAACTTATGCCATTTGTGTAAGGCAGTGACATCGAAGCAACTCAGGGACCAAAAGCATGAACGAACACTCACGTATGAAAATCTTATTTGGGGAAGGGGCAGGATCCAAACGCCCCCTCCCAGTTCGCGCCACTACACCGTATGTAGAAAATCTGAAGCCATCGTTCTACAAACTCTCAACGCTTGCTATCAGTGCATGAGTTTCATGCTCGATCGATTGAGCTAGCCGGATCGGGCAACAAAAAGTATAAAATAGTTATGTAAAAAGTTATTTAATAAAATGTTTTACCCTGTTTCTTTGCTGGTGTGTTGTCTATATTTATAATATTTGCATAGGGTTTGTCGTTATTTTGGGCGGGGTGGGTGACGGAGCCGAGCTGTCTTGCAGCCCTCATGGTGTGGAGCTCAGTTCATCTCACTATTTTCGTATTTCTCATGAAGGGTTGTTCCTAATGTTTGTATTTTAGCGAGGTCAAAAAGAGATCCAATTAGTGGTCTACTGATTTTGCACGATTACTTTTATTTTTTTACACGATTTTTCACTATCTGCAAAGACTAAACAGAGTATTGCGACTTTGTGCTTGTTTGTAAATAGAGAATGATCCAAAGAGAACCAATTCTAAAACAGTAAATGCTTGGATAACAATCAATCAAATGGAGAGACAAGCAGGTACGACGGATTACAACGGGGGTAAAGGTCTGCGTTAACTACCCTTCACTATCTGCAAAGAGAGAGTACTACTAAGAGAAAAGAGGGGAGTAGGGGGGGGAAGCGTTCAAAGCACATGAGCGTGCATAAACACGAAAACGTTTTTACCTATCACGTACTTGACATTTGACAGCTTTTGATATTTGCTATTAAAAAACCATTGAAATTCACAGAAAAAACCATAGGTTATAGTCCATATATAGTTAGGAATTTGCATTTACAAAACCTTGAAAATTCAATGAAAAAACCATTGGTTATAGAACATATATAGTTAGTAATTTGCATTTACAAAACCTTATTTTACTCGCATACAACCATTGAAATTCCATATATAGTTAGATGCGCTAACTATATATCGCGCACCCGCAATCCACTGCTGATGATGTCACATATTACATCATTCATGACATGGTTAGTGACATCACTGATGACATCACTGATGACATCTCAAATGACATCACTGATAAAATCACTGATAACATCTCATTTGACATGACTGATCACATCACTGATGATATCATTCATGTGATAATACCATGAACCTCTTCAGACTCTAATATAACCTTAGATACAATCAGTGTAAACAGACAGTCACAGACTGTCACTCATCTATGGAGTTACTCACACACCTAGTCAGTTATGCAAAAAATCAATCACACCTCCATTTTCTCAACTATACAGTTATACACACCTTACTTATTCAAACATATACTAACACATATTTACTTTACTCTCTTATACAATCCCTGATACATGTTCACAATGATCCATACAGCCACTCACACATTAACTGGCTCTTATGCACAGTTATTTATATATGTCAACTCTCACATGTACTGTGTTTTACATATGTACTTACTTTGACATGTAGCACTGAGATATCCATTCACTCACTAATACACTCATGCACAGTCAACCGCCCATACAGCTGTTTCCACATGCACTTTTGAACCCATACATATAGTGAATCAACTACTCACACATCTATGTACAGAGTCACACACCTCCCAGCCACCCATACACACACACTCAGTTTCCCATACAAATACTTGGGCAACCAATCAATAACCCATATAGTTACTCATATAGCTACTGATCAACATATGCAGCAGTTTGTAGAACAACAGATATAATGATGCACAAATTAAAACAGTTTAGTCACTAACCCATGCACTCAGTGAGACACATTTAATCACTCACTCATACAGTCAGTCATGCACCTACTAAATCCTTCATCCAGACACTTATACATCCACTCATTCTTCAATATGTAAGACATATTTTAACTTTACAGAAACAAACAGTCACTGGATGTTGTCATCAGTGATGTCATCAGTGATGTCATTTGAGATGTCATCAGTGATGTCATCAGTGATGTCACTAACCATGTCATGAATGATGTAATATGTGACATCATCAGCAGTGGATTGCGGGTGCGCGATATATAGTTAGCGCATCTAACTATATATGGAATTTCAATGGTTTTATGCGAGTAAAATAAGGTTTTGTAAATGCAAATTCCTAACTATATATGTTCTATAACCAATTTTTCATTGAATATATATATATATATATATATATATATATATATATATATATATATATATATATATATATATATATATATTTGTGTATGTATGTATGTATGTATGTATGTATGTATGTATGTATGTATGTATGTGTCTGTGTGTGTGTGTGTGTGTGTGTGTGTGTGTGTGCGTGAGTGTGTGTGTGTGTGTGTGTGTGTGTGTGCGTGTGTACGTGTGAGTGTTTTTGTGTCCCCGGTGCAGGGCCATAGGCAGGAACATAGGGGTTTTGGGAGGCATGGTCCCCTAGTAATAACATAAATAAAAGGGTTCAAAGCCAATGTAGACATGGGTCTTCAAGCTGCGGGAATGTTTTAGAAACATATTTTCTAAGCAAGCTGTGTCCAGAGCACAAACAAAGCATCAACTATTATTGTATTTTTAGTTCCTTCTGATATTCTGCCTTGGTGAATTGCTAGATAGTGTGTTACCTTCTAAGACACATTGGTCAGACATGAATGTAATGTAATATGAGATAATTCCTATCACTGACAACTGTTGGGATGTGCAAGTCACAAAATTAAATACCACCAAGGCCAACACATACTGTAATACTTCTATTTCAAGCTTTCTGAAGTTCCCAAATTGAGTATTCTAAATAAAGTAGATTATAGTAATCACTTTTATTTACAGGTGTTAGAGACTTCAGAAAATTAGTAAAAGAAAATGATATAAGTGTAAGTACCACCCACACATTAGAAGCCTGCGTTCTGTGCATACATCAGAGGCTTCCATACCATGAAAATACTTGAAGCCTCTAACTTGTGCATATATCAGAAGCTGCAAACTGTGAATAAATCAAAGGCTTCCATACTGTGAATCTGAGGCATTCACCTAAGGCCTATATTAGTCACATTAAAACTGTGTATATGAGAGAAGCCTGCATACTCTGAATATACCTGAGTCAGTGAAATATTTATAAGTATATGGGTCAAAAATGAATTTTAGAAATAACAAAATTATTCTTTACCATCTAAAAGGGGAAAGCCGTGCTGACACACATGCTGAAATGTGTACAACAAACACCACTGTCTAGAAAACATGGAATGTATAAAGCTTTAGGCTTTGCTAAATTTTCATTTTGTACGTATACTTAATAAACTGTGTTCATTTGAACTGCAGAAAATTGACCCATTCTAATTTGAATATGAATATCAGACATCTTTTCAAATGACCTTAGGACGTCCTACATAAAGCCACACATGAAGAAACAAAACCCCAATTCGGCAGGACTGGTGAACTACCAACCAATGTCCTATGATCAAAATGATGTTCATCCAGAACTCAAACAAAGGAAATACCAGTGCCTCATCCCACTTTAGTACTGAGTCTAGAAGACCTTAGTACTTCAGGAACCATTCTTGAGCGGGTCTTCAACAGATCAAGCATCATTGAGCTTCTACCATACTCTTCAATTCTGTTCAGCACTGACTCCATCATCTTGCCGATTCTCTTGAAATGCGTATTTCTCAGCTCACTACCTGATCTCAAGTCAGGTACGAGTGAGTGAGAGAAATTGTCTTGCTACTGCGATTCCTGAGAGAGTCAGGAGGGTGGTGTTCTGGGTTGTCTAATCATTTGTAGCTTTGTGATTATGTAGGAGAACGACTTAAACACAGGTAACGTTTTCAGGTGATCCAACATCTGTGTCAATGGCTAGCGCCTGTTTAGTTGCTGAAGGAAAAGAACCCCAAAGTATTTTGTATGATGATTGGTGAAAAATAGGATAGACCTCTGATGTATTATGTATGGGGGGAATATAGGGTTGCTGTATATCTACATAAAGAGGAGTTTCCCTTTGGGTATTCTGAATTGCGATAGGATAGAGCTTGGGGAACTCTGAATGGTGATGGAATAGCGAGGGGCTTGAAACTTGAGGTACCCTGAGTGCTTATGAAATGCAGCTGTTGGGTACTCTGTATAGTCATGAGCTAGTTAAACTCCTTCTACCTTCTCATGCTCCCTCCAATCGCATACCATCCTCATCCTACACAAATTATTGATGAATCTCATGCTCTGTTGTCTCCGGGCAATGTCCTCTCTATATAAAATCCCCAAAATAAATAAATATGATCCATTGTTGCCCTAATGTTACTCTATAAAGTTATGAACTGATTTGGAAGATAATGCCTTGGAGTACTCTGTACTAGGGTAGGACAGAGGCTTGGCATACTCAGTTTGAGAGAAGAAATCTCTTTCGTGCACTCTTAAATAACATTGGTCAGAGTCTTTATATACTATGTCATGATATAAAAAAGAGGCATAGTGATATAGCCTATGGGTATATTGTTTTGTAATAAATCGGTCCTTGGGGTTCCTTAAGATACAACAGAGCCTTGTTGTATTCATTCTTTGGGTTTTCATTTTATCATCTTGTTAGTCTGGTTACTTTATTGTACCAGCTGATAATACATAGAAACAAGGGAATCTGCATATAAAGCAAAATGTTGGCATTGTCTTCAAAAGTTGAACTTCAAATCCCAGAAAGCAAGTGGCTGTTTGGTTAAAAAGCTTGAAATGTCACTGAGTTCAAACCCAAAACATATTTATTAAGACGTAACGTAAACAATGTAACAGCCAACCAAAAAAAACAAAGGAGACTCTGACCATAATCCAACAATCTTTCATCAATGTGGAGTATGGAGTATGGAGTATGTCTGCACCAGCCCAGGACTTTGTTAGTCTATTATTTCATTTTTGCATGGAGGCTGTTTAGCATATTTCTTTGCATTTGTTTAACACTAAATTTGAACATAACACACATTAGTTTAATGAATCAATTCTGTTTTTTGCTGGAAAAGCTGTATATCTCGACCCCTCTCTTTATCCAATGTCCTAACAACATTTTAGGAACCCCTCTGAAAGAAACCTTGATGGGGCCCCTGTTGTACCCATGCGACAAGCCCCTCAAGAGTACTTCACCTTGATTGCTCATGGAACGGAGGTGTAATACATCGGCAGTAATTTCAGTAGTAAGTGCTAAAGTCAGAGGAATTAATGAGTCTATGACTGGGTAGTCAAATGACTGGATGGATGACGGGTGGTCATATGTGAAACAGTAGGATGCAGAGAACAAGTATAAACGAAGAATTAAAGAGGAAAAAATACAAAGTGAAAAAAGAGTGTAAGAGCTAAGAAGGGAGAAATATTCAGAGAGAAGTGTTACACAGAAAGTGAGATGGAAGGCAGACACAAAAAACAAAGGGTGGTGAGATATACATATAGAGGGAAATGGATAGAGAGAGGAGGAGATGAAGTGAGAGTTGGAGAGAGATGCATATAAAGTGAGGGAAAGATGGTGAAAATGAAAGCAAAAAAATGTTTGTTTCGTTCATTATTACACGAGTCAAATGCAGTGCTGCAATTTTTTTTTCTGCAGCTACTGTTAATTGCATTTTTGCCGAGGAATCTGATTTTAAGATAACAGATTAGAATGAGGGCCTCCCTATGAGTTAGGGAAATCTTGGGTCTCTGGCCCCCAAGGACGCCTCTGTCTGTGGCTGCAAACCTTACATTTTCTCTCACGACCTCTTAATATATCTGTAACATTTCACATGTGTCTAGATGTTATCAATTTTTATGGATTTCACCTTATTTCTTTTTCTGCTGAACACATCAACCACTATGAAGCGTTAGATAGTGTGAGATGTGTTTTACTTACACGCTTTCACTTGAATCAATTTATGATACACTCGATCATGCCCAACTGTATTACTTCCTCATATGTTTTGCTTGTGCTGGTCGATTCCATCCCAATTCCAGCCTAAATTCAGCTTGTTGTCCCATGTCAGTGATGGCATGTTCTGTGGCATACACGTCTTTCCAATGGTTTACTGTGCGTTTGTCTCTTACGTTGCACTGTTCAGGCAGGCAGTTCTGCTCCCAGTAATGAGGCTGAACAAAACCATTTTTAAGCCCAGCCTGAACGTCAGTGAGATGAGCTTGCACTCTTGACCTAACTTTCCGGTCGGAAGTGACAACAGACGCTAGACGCTACTGCTTGCAGTTGCTTGCGGATCGCAGCGGATCACTCGTGTGCGGCAGAGTGCTCTCTCCCGAGAGCTGCGGGAGCAGCAGGTGCCTCCCAACTCGGCAGGAGCTACAGGGCATTGCAGAGTGCGGCTGCGAGCTGCGAGTTGCCTTCCTGTGTGGTGGGACCTGCGAGTTGCCTTCCTGTGTGGTGGGAGCTGCGAGTTGCCTTCCTGTGTGGTGGGAGCTGCGAGTTGCTTTCTCATACGGCGGGAGCCACAAGTTGCCTCCCAGTGAGCTGCGGATCGCTTGCCTGGTGCAGCAGAGACAGCGTGGGCTATATGGGCTTCTCATTGCGGCAGGGGCCGCAAAAACATTGCAGAGCGCGGCAGAAAGACACAAATTGCCTAACTACGTGGCAGGTGTTGTGTTCTTCGATGGGGGAGTGATCGCCCTAGGGACAGCAATCTGGGACCTACACTCCGGGGCATCTAAGTCTAACTAGGCCTGACACGTGGCCCTAGAAATAACTGAGACCGACTCTGGGAATAACTTGGTGGCTCTCTGTGCGCACGTCTGAATGCGTACGTGCGTGCGAGGCCTCTCTTTATTATAGGCAGTCACATGACCCAACGCTGCACGCTCCTGGCGTCGGGGGCGTGCCAGATCCAGGAACATAACATTCCTCCTAAAACAAGGAAAAACAACAACAACAGTCTTTTCTAATGTCTTTGGAATGGACACCTTCAACTTCTACATTGTCTGGCGACCACGTGACGCCAAGTCATATGCACTGCAACCATATAAACATTACTTGGAACAGTCTTACGTGAAATAGTCGCGCAGTCGACAGGAGGGTGTGGGATTGCTTCTCAGCCGGTGTTGCGACCCCCTTTGACTCAGCATGTCGGTTCCGGGGCCTGGGGCTGCTCCAGGCGCCTCTCTGTCGGCCCCCTCCGGATCTGGCAACTCTTCGAGGGCCTCAGCACCTCCTTCCGCCTCTTCACTCTCAGCTCTCAAATTGCTACTCTGTGTGACCTCGTGGCTGCGTGTTAGTTCTGAGAGGGGAGAATTAGTTGCAGTTTCAGTTCTCTTGGTATTCAGTGGGGGAAATGATTCTGTAATCTCCGGATGGAAGTGTTTGAAATGCGATACGTTGCGGGTTACTGTCTCTCGTCCTCGAACTACTGTGAGGCGGGTGCCTTTTACTCCAATCACTCGCCACGGCCCTTTCTCATAGTTCAACCTGAACTTGCCGCTCGTTACCCTATTGCGAAGGAGCACCACATCTCCTCTGTTGAACTGCGTCACCACCGCTCTTCTTTTCTGACTGATCTTGTCGAAGGTGGTCTTTCTTTTATTTGCAATGATTTCTTCATTCACTTCCTCGGGTAACCACTGTGGGTGGTGGGGAATGGAGTCCATCACTACCCACCCCATGAGGATATGGGCCGGGGCTATCCCCGTAGTTGAGTGTGGGGTCTGCCGGTAGCTTCTGAGAAATATGAAGATGGCCATCTCCACTGACTGACCTTTATCATGGGCTATGATAATAACTTTATTCAGGGTTCTCATAAATCTCTCGGCCTCCCCGTTGGCTTGAGGCCAGCGGGGTGTTATGCGTCGGTGACGGGTACCAAGTGATGAGAGATAGGTGGCCAAGCCCTGCCCTTGAAATGGAGGTCCATTGTCCGTGCGGAGCTCACGCATGGCCCCGTGAGTGGCAATGATTTACTCTATCTTTGGGATTACGCATTCGGCATTGGTGCTTGCTATTATCTCCACTTCAGGATATTTGGAGTGGTCATCAATCATTACCAACGTGTGTCTTCCGTCTGGGAGGCTGCCAAAATCCATAATAACCCTCTCCCACGGTCGTTGGGGTCGGGGCTCTACTATGATCGGGGCTTCCCGAGGTGCATCCCCGGTTACTTGACAGGCAGCACATGACCTCACTACTTTCTCAACCATGTCGTCCATCAGGGGAAACCATACCTTTGTCCGTAGCCGTGCTTTGGTTTTGACCATTCCCTGGTGGCCCACGTGTGCTAGTTGTATGACCTGGTCAGTCAGGGCTGTGGGTATTACCAGGCGATGTCCTCGCAACAGACACCCCGCGTCGTCCTCATTGAGTTCTTCTCGGACGTGGTGCAGACTCTCCATGATTCTTTGCGCCTCTGGGGTGAGTACCTTCCAACTCTCCTTAGCTTTGTGCCAGTTCGCCATTCAGAGGATCTCCTTGGCCCTCTGGAGACAGGCGTCTTGTGCTGTGGCGTTCACAACGTCTTCTAGGGAGAGGGGACGCAGGCATGACCGCGCGACTACCCATTTCACATATGCCTCTGTCTCTTCGGCTTCATCCATCTCCTCTGGTGTGGCTGGCCTGGGGTGGCACGAGAGGTAGTCCGCCGGGTTCTTCGCTCCTGGCTGATATTCGATGTTATAGTTATATTCCTGCAGTTGCAACAGCCACTTTTCGATGCGCGGGGGCGGCTTTGATGAAGTGCCTGAGAACAAGGCCACGAGCGGCTTGTGGTTGGTGACCACGGTGAACGGCTTGCCGTAGACATAGAGATGAAAATGCCGGCACCCCCAGTGTATGGCGATAGCTTCCTTCTCGATTTGGGAGTACCTCTGCTCAGTGTCTGTGAGGGATCGGCTTGCAAAGGCAACTGGGGTCCAATCCATCTCATCCCTCGGCCGTTGCATCAGGACAGCTCCCAGCCCTACCGGCCCGGCATCCACTGCTATGAGGGTGATGTTTCGCGGGTCAAAGAATGCCAGCGTGGTATTGCTGGAAAGGGATGCCTTGATGTCTTGGAAGGCCTTCTCCTGCTCCGGTCCCCAGGTCCACGGGGTGGAGTCCTTGGTGAGGTCGCGTAAGGGGAGGGTCAGGTTGGCCAGGTCTTTGATGAATCGACCACAATAGTTCACAATGCCAAGAAATCTCCGGACCTCTGTGACGGTCGTGGGGGGTGGTGCATCTTTGATGTCCTTTACTTTATCGGGTCTGGGTGGACACCGCCCGCCGAAAAGACATATCCAAAGAACCCTATTTTGGTTCGTAGGAATTCGCACTTTTCCCGATGGAGTGTGAGTCCTGCATTTCGGAGCCTGCGAAACACTTGAGACAATCGGTGATTATGTTCCGTGATGGTGCGGGCATGTATCATTATGTCATCGCTGACATTTATCACCCCAGGTATGTCAGCGATCAGTTCCTGGATGACGTTTTGAAACACCTCCGCTGCACTGGAGACCCCGAAACTGAGCTGGGTGTACCTCCGAAGCCCAATGTGGGTGGAAAAAGTGGTAATGTTTCTCGATTCCTTGTCTAGCACCAGCTGGTGGTATCCCGACCGTAGGTCTAGCTTTGAGAACCAGCAGGCTCCAGCCATTTCCCCGATGAGGTCATCAATTGTGGGGGTGATGTGACGCTCCCGCTTTATGGCCGCATTGGGGAGGCGCATGTCCACGCAGATCCTGACCGCCCCTGGCTGTTTCGATTTCCGGGTGACTACAATGGGCGACACCCAGGGGGTGGGTCCGGAGACCTTCTCAATGATGCCAGCCGCTTCCAATTTATGGAGTTCCTCTTCCACCAACGGCCAAAGGTGGAATGCAATGCGGCGGTGTCACAGAGCTACAGGCTGCACAGTGGGGTCTACGTGTAGGTGTATCTCACGGCCATTGAATCGTCCAATGCCCTCAAAGAGGTCTGGGAAGTCAATGAGTAGTTGTTGTATTGATTCTTCGTGGACTCCGAAGGCAAAAGTTACCACACCTAGGTCTTCGGCCGTTCTGCAGCTCAGTAGCATGCCTTGTCCTTCTTACGATACAAAGATGTTTGCCTTGATGGTTTTGTCCCCGTGGCGGACTGCCGCTCTAAACTTTCCCCGGATCCTGATGGGAATGTCTTGTCCATATGCAAAGACCGTAAGTGGGGCTCAAAACCGGAGGTGTGGCCATGTTTCTGTATAGTGAGGCGCTCATGAGGTTTATAGACACTCCCGTGTCCACTACCGCCATTATGTCCTGGTCCGCCACCTGGATTGAGCATTGAGGCAGTGTTCTGTTGCGACGAGTAGCGGTGCCGATCATGTGCACTTTGTGCACGGATCGCACTTCCTCCTCGTCATCATCCATGTCACTATGGCTCGGATCCCCTTCCGTAACGGTCTGCATGGCCTGGCGGGGTTTGCGGAACCTTTTCGATCGGCAGACTTTCTCAAAATGATTCATCTTGCCACATCCTGAACACCGTTTTCCCCGTGCTGGACATTCTGGCGCCGGGTGTCGCGGGCCTCCGCAGTATCCGCACGAGTGTCCGGATGCCCCACCCTTTGCAGGTGCTGTCTTTTTGTGCCACTTGGATGGTGTTTGGACTTGCAACTTGTTAACAGGTTCCACCTTTCCTGTGGCCTGTAACGCGGCCTCCATGTGCGCTGCCCTGGCTTTGGAAAGCTCCTTCGTGCGGCCAAGAGTAAGGATGTCGGCCAGCGGCTTGCCCGACTCTTCCAGTATTCTTTCTCTCAGTTTGGCAGAGGCGCAACCCTGTATGATCTGTCTCCTGATTTCCTCTGTTATGTCTTGGAACCCACATGTCAGTGCCAACTTTTTGAGTCTGGTATGGTATGCGTCCAACGACTCTTCTGGCAGTTGCCGTGCCTGTCGGAATACAAAACGTTCATAATCCTGATTCGCCATGGGCTCGAAGTGGGCATTTAGGGCATTGATCAACGTGTGATGGGTCTTGGGGGTCGCCTCTGTGAGTGTCCGAGCAATGGAATGAATGTCTTTGCCACCCAGGTGAAGCACCATGGCTCGCTTTTGTTCCTTGCGGACTTTCGTGGCTTCGAAGAAGACTTGGAGCCTGTCCACCCATTCCTTCCATTTCGGAGCTAGGGTCGAGGGCGCACCCTCCACCACAAACGGTTCAATGGGCCGAATGGTAGCCATCGCCCTGGACGCGCTTGATCAGGCTTTTGACGGGCCGGTGCAGCACCAGAGCCGGTGTGTGAGGGGGCCAGCCGTGGACCTTTTCTGCGTGCAGGGATGTGGACACCCTCGAGTAGGATGGTCTGTGGCTGCGGAGGTAGACCCAGTGAGTCCGGGAAGGCGCGTGCGACCGGCGCGCTTACCACCGACGAGTTAGGCCAGCAGCGGGACCGGCCGGCGCCGCGTCCAAGCGAGGTGCGAGATGATGCCGGGTGCCTCCCCGATCGTCAGGCCAGGCGGACCGAAGCGCGCTTCACGCACGTGCCGAGGGGCCGGTGCGGCGCTGGGCGAAGATCTCCTGTGGGAGTAGTTCGGCACTCGGCCACTCGTACCACCGTGCGCTGCAGGCGGACGCTGGGCAGCACGGCTCACCTGCAATCCCCCAGGGATGGAAGTCTTCCCTCCAGGCGCACTGTGCGGGGGCGTGTGGCACCGCAAGGCACGAGCACCGGGAGCCAAAGGACAGGCCCGCAGCCGCCTCACGAGGTGGTGGGCACGCACACACCCCAAGCGAGGATTCAGTAACCACCCTCGTCGCCAATTGTTGTGTTCTTCGATGGGGGAGTGATCGCCCTAGGGACAGCAATCTGGGACCTACACTCCGGGGCATCTAAGTCTAACTAGGCCTGACACGTGGCCCTAGAAATAACTGAGACCGTCTCTGGGAATAACTTGTTGGCTCTCTGTGCGCACGTCTGAATGCGTACGTGCGTGCGAGGCCTCTCTTTATTATAGGCAGTCACATGACCCAACGCTGCACGCTCCTGGCGTCGGGGCGTGCCAGATCCAGGAACATAACAGCAGGAGCCGCAATTGATTTGTAAACGCGGCAATAGCCGCAAGAACTTTACATCATCGCAGCAGGAACCGCACAACATTGTTGAATACGGTAGAAAGTCGCAAGTAGCTTTCCAATTTGGCCGGAGCCGAAAATTCACTTGTCTTATGCAGTAGAACCCTTGAGTCATGTCCAATGCAGCAGGAGTCCTTTTCCCAAATGCCAACCGTGGGTGTGGGCGCTTGACCTTTTGATTCTTTGTCTTCTGACCTCTGAGTGCCTGCCCGTCCTGGTTTTGGATGTTTTGGATGTTGCACAGCTCAGCTCAGCATCATAGTAACTGGAAGTGGAGGAAGTAGAGGAAGCGGCAGCAGGGGCTGTGGCAGTGGTTTGGGGCAGCTTAGCGGCCAGGCCCCTTTGACAGCTCACTACTACCCTGCTTTTCTGCCTGGTATACCTGGTATGCTCCTCAGCCCACTAATTCCTTAATTATAGCTGTTTGACTGCTCAGAGTAAGAAAGACTGGTTGGAACCCCAGAGGTGACAGAGGGTGATGGTTGTGCCGGTTGTGAACCTCTGGGGCCTCGTGGAGACGTCTGGTAATACAGCCTTTGGGATCCCTGGGAGCCTTGTTTGACCAACGCGTCTTTGTTCAGGATTGCCAGTATCAATAGTTCAGTAGTGTCCTGAGTCGGGGTTTGGTGTTGCATGAGCGTCGCATCGGTTCATTGGCAAATAGGAGCTACATCTGTCTGGTTGCATTTGTACACTGGCCAAGGGTCCGAAGCTGTAAGGTTTAAGTTATGGCTTCAAAGAAACTGTGCTCTGGTAGAAAGCTTTATACAAGAGTGTGTAAAAAAATTAAAGCCAACCCTTTAAGAAACAACTCACTACAAGTAAATATTTTGAAAAGTTTTAATTCTTTTACTTCCTTTTTCCCCAAAAAAGATATAAGTTTAAATTCAGCAGGGATGTTGGAGTCTACTCCAGAAGAACTTGGTGTGGCTAAAGCAGTTCCTGGAAAATCCTCACCAGTAGTATTCATCAATCCATTCCCCAAAATTGGAAGATCTCGGTCCAGAGATAACCAACACTTGGATTTCAGGGAAACTGACTCTTTGCTGGCAAATTTAACCACCCATTATCTGGCAAATGAAGTCTCTCAATCTGAAGGGGTATTTTATTTAGCCCTCAATGTTGGAGATCCTATATTGGAAGACGTTTCGCTCCCTGATATTCCTGACTTCAGTACTAATTTAAATAAGTCCTCCACGTTGCTTTATGCACTTAATCTAGAGTCATCCGAGCATCTCAATCCAGTTAATTCCCTGTCCTTCAATATCTGCACTTTTTCTCATGGTCATCCGGTACAAATGCAACTGTTCAGAAGTACACCTAGCAGAAGAAGCATATTAGATACACATGGCTCCATCACACCTGATTTATCCCTGCATCTCCACACCTTAATTCATAATCCAGAGTCAAAAATGTTTATGTCGGACTCATTACTCTGTTTGGAAAGAGTGCTGTCTTCTATATTAGCACTAATGGAGAAATCAGTAAATAATTTCAACTCCATCCTAGATACTCTTTTGGCCCTGAGTAAGTCTAATGTTTTTGAGCAAAGACGGTTGTTGGGTAAATCTGACCTACTCCCCCCTTCTATGCCTAATATTGGGAAATAGGCCTTCTCCCCCTTTATTTTTGGAGGATAATTTTAACCAGCCACACCCTACTCAAATAACCTCTCCTCATATTGCTAAAGGGCGGGACTTTGGTGTTCAGGCTGGTAAGCCTTTTTTTATTAGGATTTTTTTTTACATTGAACGAAAGCAAGGATATATTTGATAATCTACACTCCTCCATTCTCCAAGAACTTTTTGATCCTGTGAGTCTGGTTCCAGGGGGAGTATCTACATCACTCGAACAAGGAAAAAAGGGTAATCTATGTGCAATCTAAAAGAGTTTTTCCTATTTTTCTAAAAACAGGTGTAAAACCTCCTAAGTATCCTTTGGTAGAGGGTCTAAACGCTGGCTTCACCTCCTCTCACAGAAAAAGACACTAAGAACAAATCTAATATCGCCAGTAAGAAGAAGAAGGAAAAAAGGGAAAAAAGTCAAAGGATTCATAAAAAAGGGCAAAAAGGCTTTGCTTCGACCCTAACGTAATTTATAATTTACCAATAGTCCATGACCTAAATGTTTTAAAGAAGGAAGATGGACTAGTAGAATCTAATGTATTGGGACCTTGTACACCTCTTTTTAACCTAAGTGCCCTAACTCATTTCTCTCAAGAGCCATCTGTATCTCATATAAGCATTCCTCCAATTGCTCAGAGTATCCCAAACCCTATTGCCTCATTTTTGCTTCCTCTGTAGGTAATAATGTCATTTACAATACTACTGAGAATAACTCTGAGGTATCTTGTCAAATCAATCATCTACCTTATGCCCCTTACTCCCTGGATTTTTCATTTATTTTTGACCATGAACCATTTATGAATAGATCTTTTCAGTTAAGATATTTCACCAAAATTCCCGTTCTTCAAATGACCCAAGCAATGACCTTTCTTTGGTTCAAGTTCAAAAGTATAATAATCCTAGGAGAGGTCGAGTAACATTTACATCTAAAGCTATCTCCCTTTTGATAATGTTACATAGCGATAAATTACACTGTTGTGGAATTGATGTTCTTATTCCTGAAGTAGAGTTAGCTTAAAAAAAACGTGGTTCAAAGTCTGCAGTCTCATACTTGTTCTGAAATCGCCAACAGGGGTCTACCTCATACAAAGAGAGAAAGCATATTGCAGGTTTCCCTAGGTAAAGAAGGCAGGAGGGCCTCGCTACTCGCAGAGGAAAAGACTCAGTATGATCCTCCCATAGATGAGGAAGATAAGAAATGGAGTCGGGTGGCAGGTGCTCTGAATAAAAACAAATCTCTAGATTTAAAATGTGGGCATTCCTCTTAGCAGAGATATCTCTGTAATATCTTGGAACGCAGCCGGCCTAAGCTCCAATAAAAATACATTCTTATTTTTGTAAGATCAGAGCGCACATATAATTTGCCTACAAGAGACCTGGATCAAAATGGGTTGGTCCACAGAAGATTATATAGTGCTGAGCCGGCCTGAGCTCCAGGTGAATAGAGGACATGCTAAAGGAGGTATTGCTTAGTTCAAATTTTAGTTGGATTTACAAAGAATGTTTTCATGATTCAAACTTGATTCAGACAATTAAGTTAAATCTTAGGGATTCCCAGGTTCATTTAAATACTCTGTTAATTGCAAACATTTATCTACCTCCTGATGCATGCTACGCTCACCTATTAAAACACTATTTGTTTTTATTTCCTCTATTCTGAAAAAGGAAGATTGTAAATCTCTAATGCTAGTAGATAATATGAATGCTAAAGTCTCCTCACATAGTATCAGGGTGTTTTCCAACACTGAAAAAAATGAAGCCCTAAAAATCCCCACTGCCCATTTTCCACCTAAAAACAGGACAGATAAAAGGGGTGCCATATTACTTGGAGGTCTGAGAAGCTTAGATCTCATAATTGCTAACGGGAGGTTAGAAAACAATATACCTGCAAGCTAAACTCATAAGGCCCCAACAGGGAATTCTATCATAGATTATCGAATTGTTTCCTCTGATGTTTTTTGTAATCTCAGAAGTATGAAAGTTTGAGGAACTGATTTAAGCAATCATATATTGATCTGTTATAAATTTAATTATACCTGTGCTAAGGAAGGCCCCTGGAACTTTAAATGCAGTACTGTAGGGTTTAAAGTAAACAATGGTAGAATTCACTGGAAGGCTCAAGCAACAGTTAAAGTAAAAGAGAATATAACAGCTCTGATTAAAGACCAGCATCATCTAGTTATGTCCAAACATGATTTGCCCCAAATTGATGTTTTGGAAGTTTTTTCTTGTAATATAGGTTCTTTGGCTGTTTTAATTAAATAATCATGTCTTCCAAATAAACAGAGATCTTATTTTAATCCAATGCTTATTTTAAGTAGGGAAATCAATAAATTGGTGAGGGCTCAGTTCCTGAACTTTACTATTGAACAAAGTAATGTAATCAACTTATTAAAGAGGAAAAGGCGGAGGGAAGAACGCTTTCTGAAAAAAATAAAGGAAGATGGTGCATGGGTGCAGTTAAAAGAGGTAACCTCCAAAAACAACTCCAAAAAAAGTTGGGAAGTAATTGCTGACTGCTGTTGCACAAGAGTAAAATCTCTCCCCATTCCTATTAAAGAAGAGGATTGGAAAATCCACTTGGTAGAACTCTATGCAGCAAATTCTAATTCTCCCAGTTTCATCCCCTCCGCCCCTGACCCCTTGGAAACTCATATATCCAACTATGTACACTCATTGAGTAACATTGTTGGATTTATTAAAAAAATAAGATCTTCAGGAGCAATGGGTCCAAATAAAATTCCGAAGACGGTAATTAAAAAGGAACCACTCTTGTGGACCACGTTTTTAGTCCCACTGTTTAACTTCTGTTATTCTCAGGGGAAGACATTGCCATCTTAGTCTTGAAGTATTTTAATCCCTCTACACAAAAAAGAGCCCTAGAACTTATCCGGGTAATTAACGGCAAATAGCTTTATTAGATGCAGTGGGGAAAATATTTGCAAGCAGTATTCTCTTTCATCCCACGGAATGGGTCATGGAGAATAATGTCATCCCCATAGAACTAGCAGGTTTAAGGAAAAATTATTCCACCCAGGATAATATCACGATGTTGAAATTGATAGAGGAGAAATGTACATTATCTCATAGGTCAAATGTTGACATGGCCTTCATACAATTTATAACGGTCTTTAATGAGGTAGACCGGCCGCTACTATGGAGGAAATTACATAACATGGGATTGCCTGCTCCCCTGTTGTCCTTAAATATCGCATTACATTCTCAAACCTGGTGCAGATATTAATGGGAGGAAATCAAGAAATAACATCTGTAATTCCCATAGAAAATGGTTTGACACAAGGTTGTTTATTAGCCCCTCTACTATTTTCCATATATTTAGCAGATTTACTCGACTGTCTTTCCCAGCGAGAGGGCGATGCTCCAAAGATAGGCAGCCATCCTTTCGCATGTCTCCTTTATGCAGACGATATAGTAGTGATGGATCTTACTCCTATAGGGCTAAATAAAAAGTTGTCCCCATTACAGAATTATACGACGGCTCATTTTTTGAAGATCAATGTCTCCAAAAGTAAAATTTTTATCATGAAAGGTGACAGATGTAGAAAATTAGTTAAGTTCATTTGGCATATTGGTCTTGAAAAGTTGGAGGTGGTTGATTCACATTTATATTTAGGGAAAATAATAGCAAGAAATACAAAGAATAAACTTCATATCGAACACAGCTCCTGTAAAGCTATGTCCCACGCTAATGGTTTGCGCATTTATTGTAGTACAATGGGTAGAAGGCATTTTTTACATCTAATGACGGTCTTTAAAGCAAAAATGCCCTCAACTTTACTCTATGCCATTGAATCAATCCCTGTAAAGTATTGGAGTTTTTTAGAGAGGATAGAGGGCCAGATTTTACGTACATTGTGTAATTCTAATACCCTAGTTCAATCAGCTGCTATTAGAACAGAATTTGTATTGATAAGCACCTATATCCAAGGCGTTTCTAGAGTTTTACATTAGGGATACCAGTTAAAAAATAGTGAATCTTATTCACTAAGGTTTCATGTGTCACGAAATATTTGGTGTTATGGGGGGGAAATACTACATATATCTGGACTTCTCTCTGGCACAACATTTTTTTGTGTTCAGGAAGAATCTGTGGTTTCCCTCCAGCTTTAAGAATTTATATCCTTTGCAAAAAACTTAAGTGGTAAGATCAGTTTTCATAGAGATATTGGGTTTTGTATTACTATAAAGAGATTAAAGATAATAGCCAGGACAACTTCCCCGAGACTTTCCCAGAATTATTTTACTTGGAACTTAGATCACAGAACAAGACGCTGGTTCTACTTATTTCGATTAAATCTCCTACCTCTAAATGATTTAACAGCAAACTGGTCCCAGAATTCGAAAAATGGAAACAATTGTAATTTTTGTGAATTGAGTGTTAAGAACCTAAATCATGTTTTGCTTGTTTGTCCAGCACTGGCCTTTAATCGTCATTGCTGGCTTAGGCCGATGTTTTTACAAAATGGTGTGAAGGATGTAGCTTCAGCTCGCGACTTTCTTTTTAGTCACAAGAACAAAGCAGTTTGTGCAAAACTGCTCAACTTTTTCAAGGCATTTATGTACATATATTTAGGTGTATATTTTACAAATGGGATGTAATTTCTGAGCCATTGCCCCACTATGTAGTCGTAATATCCTTGCTTATTTACTACAAATTTCACATTGTTCTGTCTACCATTTTAAAGGCTTTTACATATTTAATTTTTAATTTTAATTGTAAATTTGCACATGATCCAGTTACTTTCTAATGGTTATTTGCATGATTCAGGATATGCCCTGTTTCCTCATTGTTGGCTACTAATTCCAAACTTTACTACTTGAAATGGCTATATGTTGATCTGATTGCTTTCTAATTGTTAATTGCACAATTCAAGATATGCCCTGTTCCCTCATTGTTGGCTGCTAAATTCCAAACTTTACCCCTTGAAATTGCTAAATGTTGAAAGAAATGTATTCAGACTGATTTGTCATTATTGCGCTGTCACATGTTTTATTGCACTTCATGTATTAATTGGTATGTATCTTTTTAAGTGGACCTCATTGGAGTTCCAAAACTTTAATAAACTGAATTGAATTGAATTGAGTCAGGCGTGATGACGCTCCAACCGTCTTCCAGAACACTCTGTGAGAGACATGCTGCTGAGTGACAGATGGTTTTATTTATAATGCAGCAGCTGCAATAAAGCTGCACAGAATAAGTGCAAACCTCAGATGGGACTTGCATGAACGATGGCTGGCACAAATAAAATTTACTTTGTGAACTTTGGACGGTTCAACTCTGCATCAGATTTAGGGGGGCCAAGCCGGCAAATGGGCTGCCTGGCCTCATTGCTCCCCCCTCTCCCCGTGGGTACGGCCCCGTTTCAGTGAAGGAAAGCCTTGCAGTAATTGCAGCATGTCTGCGCTGCCTTGACCGAGGCTGCTCTCATTGAGAATGAGTGATGTGGCAGCATCCCAACATTAAATTACAATTTCCAAGAGGACATTAACTCCTACATATTCTGTAGAGAAGGCGACCACCTTGACTATCCTGGCATTCCCTTGTGAGCTACAACTTCTTTTTTGATCAATTGTTATAAAATATTGCAGTTGCCAGGACCTTGCTACACTAATCTCAGATGTTCTTGGTAAGAGTAAAGCTTTCTTAAGTGTTTGCGTTAAAAGGCATTGGGAATATAGAGAAGTAATTAGAAAGATTTGTTGTGGATGGATAGGAACTCTGAACTATTTTGTGACAATTAATAAGCTAAGAAAAGGGGCTGCTACATTTGCTAAGGGTTATACTGTGAATGAACAGGAAGGATTTTTAGATGGAACTGTGTTGCTCATGGTATTTATGTATGAATATAAAACATAAGGTGTTATAGTAATATATGTAAGATGTTACGAGCAATGGCACCATTGCTGTGCGCTCACCTCCCGCATCTCTGCCAGTAGTAGATTGAAGATCATCCACTATAAATTCCTACAGCGGGTGTACTACACGCCGGTGAGGAAACGACGATTTGGCCTGGCGGAGGATGCTCGCTGTGAGCGCTGCCGCGACGATAATGCCGACTTTCTCCACTTGGCATGGGAATGTCCCCAGGTTGCATGCTACTGGCAACAAGTAACGGATGCTCTCGCGGAGATGGTGGAGGAGACGGTGCCCATGGATCCACTGGTGACCCTCCTTGGGGACACAATGCGGCTTCCTAGGTCTTGCCGGAAATTCGTTGATACCGCACTCCTATTGGCCAAAAGGCGCGTGGCGTGCCGCTGGGGCAGGGGCAGAGCGCCCAAATGCAAGGAATGGCTGGCGGACATAACTCACTGCCAAGACCAACATGCCACATTTGCTGAACTATTGCCCATCTCGATTCGGCCCAGTGACATTTGGGGTCCACTGGTGCGCTGTCTGCTCGCACGATCGGATGTTGTGGATCCGACGGAAGACCAACCTGCCGTAGATTAATGCCCTGCTCGTATCCCGGACCTGACCGCAGACCCTACTTCCGCACACAGATTTTTTCCTCTATCATTGTGGGGACCTTCTCTCCTTTGGTAGCAAAGTTGATACCCACCTCCCCAGACCCTCACACGATGCTTCCATTACGGCTGTACCCCCTTGGATAGCCTATCACTCCTCCTTCCTTGTGCACTGACACCCTATGTCTTACCCGCCATATGCTACTACACCCTCTGTCAGATGACACTCCAATGCTCCATACACGTCATTATTTCCGTCTATTTGCGGCCTTATTGATGGGACAGCTGTGATGCGGTTACAATTGTATGCACACCTCTGCTCACCTGGTATGCCACACCAGATCACCACCACTTATCCTGCTATGTAGATGTGAATAGCCTCTGAGTTACTGTATTGTTGGGATGTTCTGTTGAGCTGTTCTGTTCATCACAAAAAACCTTCCAAAAAACATTGTTCTCCTGCTGCTCATCCTTAACTGCCTTGCAACACCGGCTGTGTAAATACCTTTTTCCACCTGTATGCAGTGCCGCCGGGCCTCCGGGATGCCGGCCTTAGGGCTGTGTAAATATCATCTCCTCCTGCTGCCGGCCTCCGGGTTGTAGGCACAATAAGCTGTGTATTACGTTTCCTCTTATGCAATAAAGCAGATTTGAACTCCAAAAAAAAAAAATACAAATATATGTAAGATGTTAAAGTATATTTGTTTTAATATACACATAGCAAAAAATAGGGAACTACTAAATATTGACATTTCTAGTTATATTGCATTTTTACAAGAGTCAAGTAGAAACAATACCTCATCTCCCAGAGAGAGCATAGTGACACAGATTGATGTAGTTATTGAGGTAATAGGGAGAAGTGTAAATGAACATGTATTGGAGGTTCTCATAAATGTGTGTTTATTTTTCAGAAATTACAAGTTCCACAGCAAACTATCGAGAGTTGGTTACATTAACATGCTGATAAGATCTATCATTCACTACTACAGCTAAGCATAGAACCATTATTGCATATTTTTTAAGATATTGCTTTGCCTAGAAATATTCCCTACATCCTGTAGACATCATTGATCAACACGACCAACGAATCAGAGTCAGCTGCGGCAGGCACAGGTAAACGCTGTGGGCGGTAGGGCAGGGTGGTGGCGGGTGGTGTGAGAGGGGAGGAAGTTGACAGACAACAGAATAGGTATATTTAAATAAATAAATAACACCTATTCTGTCATCTGTCGACTTTCCCCCCCTGCCGCGCCCTTTTGTGCCCTGCCCTGCCCACTGCGCTTACCTGTGCCGGCCTCTGCTGATCATAGTGGTGAATTCCAGTGTTGCTTTTTTCTCTTCTATCCCATTCTCCTTCCCTGGTTTCTAACATTCTGCTACTGGCCCCCATGCCTCTGTGTATGTGGGAAATGCTGAGGGCTGTCAGAGACTGAAGAGTCAATTGTTGCGGTTGGATTCTCTCCTCAAGGCTGGTGCACCCTTACAATGTAAAGGAGAAGTGTGGCTCAATGATTAGAGCGGCAGACCCTGATGCAGAGGTCTAGCCCGGGACCAGGGTTCAATTCCCCAACTTGGCGGGTCTTGGGCTCAAAAAATTCCCCGGACCTGATAATTCTTGCCTCGGTGCCTATTCCAATCATGAAGTCCCACTCTGCAACTCTGGGCAATAGCTTCCTTAATCTCCACAACGGCCCCCACAACGCTAAGGATGTTTGGCCTCCACCTTGGGGGTGCCCAGGAGTGGACGCCTCACAGGGAAAGCCAGGATGGGTTCCACAGCGGTATTCGTACAAGCGCCTTGAGACTCATGCGGGTGAGTAGTGGGCTATATAAGTATCAATTTACAAACGTATAATTTATTGTGAGTTTCTGTAGTAAAATCGTAAAACACATTACAATTGTGAATTCAAAGTGTTCAAAATAATGGTGCTATGTCAGGCATGCCATCTAGTAGAGAGGTTAAAAAAAATAGAGGATCAGAACCCAAGTCATATGAACTGAAGTTGGAGTGGTAACCGCATATTGGGGTCTGTAACTTTACACCCGATGACAAGCGTGTACAACTGATATCCTTAGAAACTTTTTCAGTTTCCATTGCAGTCTCTTTACAATCAGGAAGCAAGCCATACCCAGCCCTGTCTTTACACAAATAGGTAAACATATTGCTAAAGGTATTTACCATTTTGTACAGTGTCTTATTTGGTTCTGGTTCGATTTTTTTTCTTTTACCATGGAAATATTCTTCTTTCTTCAATATATTATTTATTTAACGGGATACTCTCTGATGTACTTTTCCCAGTTTCATGCTTGTAATTAAAGTCCTAACTGCACAAATATTAGCAATCAAAGCATAATTGCAGGACTACTTTGTTTCATTTGGTGGAAACATTGCAAAAAAAAATCCGAAACCGTGCATGCATAGTATAAATTCTGGCCCAACAAACTTATAAATACAATTGTATGCGACTTTCTTTTTAAAAAAAAGATACTTCATGTGTTTATTTCGATGATATTGTAAAATATGTGCAAATTAATTTTGTCTCGTATGAACCAAGAAGATTACTTGCTGAACCTGCTGCTAATACCACTCCAGCCAGAACAAAAGAAAACATTCAGAATGTATCGCCCTCAGTTGTGTCTTCATCTTGATCCACTCAAGGCGGAATATGTAATACGGAAGATTATTGTTCGTCACCCCCTGGGTATAATCTTTTATATTTTTGCAAATACTTTAATAAGAACATAAACCATTATGTTGCACACCCCGAGGGGCTGCGTCTCCAGCGGCATCCCATTGTGAAGATGAGGGCTTATGATTTAAAATAATTCCATCTGACTAACTGAATCAATGACTGCGAAAAACCATATTAGACGGTTTCATCAAAATTCACAGATCCAAAGCCGGGATTAATCTCAGCATCATATTTTAGTCGTGCCATCTGGAAACCAACCGGCATAATCATACCTCTTTTACCAACGTCCTTTCAAAACAATGTTTTGTTCAATTTGAAAAGGATAAAGATAGATTTGATTCAAAATCGTATTATAATTGCAAGGTTAACGTTGTGTGAAGAAAAGTTTGTAGCCATGTTAGTCTCGCGAAAAGCTTTAATAATTCAGAACTGGAGACCATGTTTTGGAACAACTGAAACCAATATGCCACCATATCGGGAACGCACAACCTTTCTAAGGCACACAGACCATTTCTTCAAATGGCGGTTAGACGATGCCACTACGCCCTCTTCATCATCACGGTAAGGGCCTTAGAGAACGAGACAGCAAATTCATTTATCCATACAAACCGACCGGCAAGATGAAAAACCTTCCTGTTTGGTGTAGTTAGTACTTTGTGTTCTCCCTTAATGTAAATGTTCTCCCAAAAGAAGTCTGTTTTGTCCTCCAATAGACACACGTGTCATAAAGCTCATGACAGCAGGTAAGTCATTGTTGGGAATACTTGTGATTTATTTATTTATTTTTAATTTCTGATTATGGGGGAAGGATGTTTGGGGTTCTGTACTCAAACAATATTTGCGTTTTGCCACCACGACAAAAATGATGGGTGCAGAATACTCGAATGTTAATGTTGGGAGGAAAAGACCATTGCTGGCTGCTGCCCCTGTCCGGTTGCACTATTCTTGCCTACAATAAATTATTGAAACATACTCAAGGCGTGAGTTCCTTTAGGAACTCTTCCGTCATGTTGTAAGGGTGTTCCATTCCTTAAAGGGACCATTTCGTGAATGGTGTCACAATATGTCTCACAACTCATGCAGACTTCATCAAACAAAGCAACATTCTAACATGATGATTGAAGGTGATTGTTAGTGATGAGGATCAGGCATGGCCCGTGATGGGCGTGCCACCGCATTTGGCGATGCAGCACGCGAAAGAAAATTCGTTTTTTTTTCGGTACATACCTGAAATCTTCTGTTTCCCGCATTTTGCAACCCCCCACCCTGCCCCTCCCCCACCCCACGTCACCGAGCGGTGGCACGCCGGTCACGGGCTCTGCCTGATGAGGATGTGGGTAAAGGGAATTATCTTTTCTCTTGACTTTAAATCCTGATGTCTGCTTCTCTTCTCATCTTTTAGAGAAGTGTGGCTCAATGGTTAGAGCAGGCAGACCTCGATGCAGAGCTCTGGCCAGGGACCAGAGTTCGATTCCTGCCCCGGCGGATCTCGGGCTCATTAATTCCCCTGACTGGATATTCTCACCTCAGTGCCTATTCTGATCATGGGTCCCACGCTGCAACTCTGGGCAATAGCTTGCTTAGTCTCCACAATGCCCCCCACAACGCAAGGGATGCCTGGTCTGCACCATGGGGGTGCCCAGGTGTGGACACTTCACAGGGAAAGCCAGGAAGGGTTCCCTTGCGGTATTCGTACAAGCGCTGGGAAACCCACTGCGGGTAGCTGTACACTATACATTTACAAAAACATTTTTTATGTTTTTTGTGTATCATGTTAGCTTCACGCACTGACTTTCAACCCCTTTGGGACTTTTTTATGAAGGACTGCGCAAACTTTGCGCCACTGTGGGGTCACTTTCAGTGATGCAGCAGCAGCGTAAATAATGCACTATGATGCGCAGTAGCAACTCCTGGAGGGAGTGCTGTGTGGCGGGGTGGGGGTTAGTAAACTCCGGGAAATGGCCAAACCGAGGTAAGTACATAAATAAATAAAATGAAATTCATTGGGTGCGCACTGCATCGCCATTTGGTGTTGCAGCCTGCGCAATGTAATTCGTTTTTTAAATTTATTTATTTATGTACTTAACTTGGTTCGGCCATATGCCAGAGTTTACTAGCCCCCCTGCCCCTCCACTGCCCCGCCTCACCGCCTGCAGCACTCCCTCCAGGAGCCACTACTGATGCTGTGCCATATTTATGCATCGGGCAGATGTGTCACTTTGTAAACCCCTGCGCTTCATTATACCTGCGTCAGGCATAATGTATGCTGGGTGGGCGTTCCCCCACAAGAAAAGATCATAGGAGTGGTGCAATAAATTTCACTTTGTCACTTCTAGGATGCCAATTCGTCAAAACCTTACACCTTCCTCATGGCAAGCGAAAGGGTGACGCAGGCTCTTTCACATAGGGCGTGCCCCATTTGAAAGGAACATTTCTGGAATTCTGTCATGCTCCTGACAACTCCAGCAATGCTCCACTTTTCGCAGTTAGATAGATACTGCCGTATCTGTCATTCCTTGCGACATGATGCATCATACAGTAAATATGTTGCATCAATGGTGTCGCAAGGAGGGTGCACTGAGAAGTGTTGCATCACTGCATTCACTCAGCGATTCAACACTTCTCATAAACGAGGGCCCTTAAAGAGCTGTATTCAAGCTGGGATGTGGTGATGATCTGCACTAGTTAATAGGGGTGTGACCACAAAACCTGAACTACCAAACTTCAGAGTCAGTTGCAGTTATCTGTCATATCAGACACCACCAATGTCTATGCTCACATTGCCTGACTGGTGTCAGTGGGAGCAAACAGATGCAGAGGAGGGGAAATGCTGAAGCAGCTGGCTGCCTCCATGATGGGAGTCCAGCCTGCAACCTCCTAGCTCTTCAAAACTCTAGGTAGAAACTCAGGAAGACATCAGCAGTAAACAGATTTCGAGATTTTGTTAGAAAGACAGCATGCACTGTATGTCACTTTGGGACCTGTTACTGCATGTCACTGTGGGACGTAAAAGCCGATTCAGTGTCAATGTCTATGTCCTGGTACATGCTTTCAATGTTCTCTAGACGAGCCGTCATGACTAACCAGAGCAATTTGACCAAATGATCCCCAGTTGATAGGTGGGCAGAGATAAGCAGGGCGATGGGAGAGGCATTGTATGTTCAATTAAATGCTTGCCTTATTGGAGAGATGTAGGGTTGGTGAGACATGAAAAGAAGCACCTCTTTTCAGAGAGCGTTGTTTCAGACGTTTGGGAGTAAGGCGACTAGTTTGAGATTATTGTTGGAGAATGTCGGCTGTGATATTGTTTAGATGAAATTCATGGATATATAGATGCATGAGTGAGTGCTATTTTAAATGGTTCTTGGCATGTAAAGTGTTAAATATAGTGGGCCTGATTCACATACTTTTGGTATACACAAAGTTCAAAGGATACACTTACAACGAAAGTGTAAGTTATATGTCTCCTCCTCCTGAGTATTGCAATTTCCTTACTGCTGTGTGGGTGAGTGATGTCCCTAACGGATGTTTGACGGTACAACGTGTACCATTTCAACGCGTGCCTTTACAACGCGTCTTTAACAACGCAAGTCGTTACAACGACTTACGTTGTTGGGCGCGGATAGTAAATAGTATAATTTACTATTCTAACACCAGTCCCCGTGGATAGTAGGGAAGGTGTTGGAATAGTAAATATACTATTCTTTATCCTTTAGCGCCCTGCAGGGCAAGTCCTGGTTACGACTTGCGTTGTAAAGGACGCGTCGTAAAAGCACTGTGGGGTAACATCCGCATTGAAAAGGATGTTCCCCCGAGTAGGGCGAATAGTTTGAGATTATTGTGGGAGAAAGTCGGCTGTGATATTGTTTAGATGAAATTCATGGATATATAGATGCATGAGTGAGTGCTATTTTAAATGGTTCTTGGCATGTAAAGTGTTAAATATAGTGGGCCTGATTCACATACTTTTGGTATACACAAAGTTCAAAGGATACACTTACAACGAAAGTGTAAGTTATATGTCTCCTCCTCCTGAGTATTGCAATTGCCTTTCTGCTGTGTGGGTGAGTGATGTTCCTCACGGATGAATGACGGTACAACGTGTACTGTTTCAACGCGTGCCTTTACAAAGCGTCTTTAACAACACAAGTCATTACAACGACTTACGTTGTTGGGCGCGGATAGTAAATAGTATAATTTACTATTCTAACACCAGTCCCCGTGGATAGTAGGGAAGGTGTTGGAATAGTAAACATACTATTCTTTATCCTTTAGCGCCCTGCAGCGCAAGTCCTGGTTACGACTTGTGTTGGAAAGGACGCGTCGTGAAAGCACTGTGGGGTAACATCCGCATTGAAAAGGATGTTCCCCGTCCCTCACTAACCCCTCTCTCACACTCCCTAACCCTCTTTTACTCCTTCGTGATCTCATCCCATTTTGCAGTAACCTGCTCCTTCTTTCAGAAACTCCTTTGTGTCCCTCCCACATTTACTACTAAAAGCTATGCTTACATGTGTGGAGAAGCCACAGTCAGGGAAGAGAACTCGGCAAAGATAAGTATAGGTAATGCAGTGGTGTAAAACTCAGAACGTAGTTTTTGAATTTCAATTTGGTATACGTTTTGTAGTACTACAAACCATATTACCAAATTGCGGTACGTGAATCAGGGCCATTGAGTTTAAAGGGGGATCTGTCCACAACAAATGTGGGTTTTATCAAATGCTGTGCTTACAAGCCTTCCTTATATTGAACCTCACTTGTTCCCTCTGTTCTGCATATCTTCTAAATTGTGCTATTTAGAAAACTGGAACTCTCTCCTACTAGGATCATGCTTTCCAAACCACTGTCCCCAAACTTTGGAACTCTGCTCCTTTTTGCCTCCCCACTAAAACCAACTTACTTAGTATCTTTTTTTAGTTACTTCTAGCATGGTCAGATTTTTTCCCTGTAGTGCAAGAATCCTCTACATTTGTGCACTCTAAAAATAAAAAATAATATAAGATAACATATTAAAACTTACATTGAATTAATAGAGAGGAGGTAGTGGGAGAATATAGCACACAATTTAACCAAACAATCAACATATTCCCGATTTACTTTCAGCTTCTGATTTTCCAATGTAAGATTTCTTAGTTTGCAGGAAAGCTAGTGGTTGTTCCTCTTATAGTGTGTAAATAACTATATTCCTGAGTGGGAAAATCAATATCCAAGTTTTTTAGACCTGATGAACTAAAGTAATCTAGCAAGGAGTTAAGTTTGTAGTCTATGGTGGGGCCAGTTGGCTAGGACCAGCATTTCAAGATTCTAGTTTATTTATTTTGCATAGTTACTAAAAAGCAGTGCAACATGTATTTAAAAAATAGACAGTAGAGTTAGTATTATACAATAATAAAATCCATAAAACACAAGCTAAAAGTTGCTGTACATTAAAAAAGATAGTGCAGGTGATGGCAACATTCGTTGGTTCGCAAGATAAAGTGCAGTGGAGTCGCTATTCCTTGCTGATTTTGGGCATGCACATAATAAGGTGCCTTATAGAGCATATTGTTCAAGTTGTTAGTTCCTGCTCAGGAATTGTTCAAGAAAAGTGCTAGCGCTCTGTCCATTGAGGAAATCCGCTCCCGGATTGTGAGTCAGTTGAACCACAGGAGCTTCTTACTTGTGTGGCCATGATTGGGCTATTCAAATTCTAGATATTTTTTGTTTGGTCAACATAAAATATTTTACCAATCTGCAGTGTAGTTGCATGTTTCCTGGGTTGAAGCAGGCCAACGCCGCTTGTCTCTTGGTGCAGATTCATTTCTTCTTGAAGGGTGCTTTTAGTAGCTGTAACCGTTCTTGATGTAGATCCTTGCAAATGCAGATTAGGTGTAAGATGTCTCCTTGATTGGTACTGCTCAGCCTACAGGTGCTTTGAGTTGTAGCCCTCAGCCATGGAGGAAAATGCTGAGTGCACAGGAGGATGCCCAGAATATGCCTTAAAATTTTCATTTTTATCATTTTGAAATAGCCCTGATTAAAGAACTTTTGTGGTGCATGTAAGAATTTGAGGTAGGCCAGGCATGTGATCTATCTGAAAAGATTGTCTTGTCCTCCACCAAGGACATTTGTTTTGTACATTTCCAGGCTCATTTTTTGAAAGTTGAATGTCCAAGTTGAGTATTTCAAAGATCCGTAAGCTTGGTAATTTTCAAAGATGTCTGGAGGTAGCTCCTTGCTTAGCAAGTATCCCTATACTCGATTTTGTGCCACAACAGTTGGTTTAACGTGTTTGGGGGGGGGCATTTCTGATCTTGTGCCAGCAGATGAGGTAAGCCCTGTGCCTGGCCAGGGATTGATGTAGGAGACCAAACTCCAACCTTATTCGGGCCAGTAAAGTGTAATGAGGGAGGCAAAACATGATTCTGTAAGCTTTGACCAGCGTGCTATCAAGTACCTTGGGATCTCTCGTCAACAATGCTTCACTGCCATAGGTGATCTTAAGGAGTAGTTTGGTCTGAACTACCTTCAGGAGCGGGGTCAGTGTCAGCCCCATCAGTTTGTTAGCAAGATTTTTAAATTAAAGTGCTATTACCAGCCCTCTCCTTCTTATTTCCTCTTTTTTGGGCTTAAAAGTTCCTTCCTTGTCAATTAGGACTCCTAGATATTTGTAATCCTGCTATGATTCGAGTTGCTTGCCATCCAATAACCAGTTCCTCTGCCAATTTCTCATGTTGTTTGCTGTCATTGTCCGAGTCTTAGTGAGATTGATTTTTAAGTTTTTTTCTGTGGCATAGTTCTGCATTTCCGTTCGTAAGTGTTGAAGACCCACGTAAGTGTGACTAAGCAGAACTACGTCGGCTGCATACATACGATTGGTCAATGTTTTTCCTCCTAGCTTCGGTGAGTGTAAGTTGCAAGTGTCGAGTGCCTTTGGGAGGTCGGCCATGCATAGATTAAACAGGGTGGGAGCAGGCACAGAACCCTTTTTCGGGTCTTTGGTTGTGGGCACTTTTGAGGAGAGGTGGGTTACGCCACCTAGTTTCACCTGCAACTAGGTGTCTGTGTGGACAAGTGACAGGATGTTTAAGATGAGCTGTGGGGTTACCCAGCGCGCCAACTTCCCGGACAGTCTGCCCCTTTCCACATTATCGAATGCTGCGCTGAAATCAATAAAACATAGTTGTAAAGGAAGGTCTGATGGTTTCGCTGCCTCAATCAATTAGGAGATTGCGAGAATATTAGTTGATGTACCTGCCATTTTGCGAAAGGCAGTTTGATTTAGCGGAATTATCTCGTTTGTCTAAGCCCAACCTGTGAGCTCCTCTAATATAGTGCCTGCTAAATATTTTGCTTCATTATCTATCGAGGTTATTGGCGATAGATACTTGTCTCGGCCTTGTCTCATTTTTTTATGGATTGGCACAATTGTCAAGCCAATCCATGATTTAGGTAATCTGTTCAAAAGCCTGACTTCCAAAAAAAGAGGTTGCAGGATACCAGCCCGGTCCTCTGACTTGGGTTTAACACCTTGGCTGCTAGTGGTTTTCCCCTCCTGTGCTGGAAAATAAGATCTATACTTGTTCATGACAAGGTCAGCTCGTCATAAGCACAGCTCCACTGTGCCTCATGACGAGCTGAGCTCGTCATGAGCAGGGAAGGTGTTAAACAGTGCAGGAGGGATGCCGTTTGGTCCTGGTGCTCCTTCTCTCCTCCCTTTTGCAATTCACTTTTTCATCAGGGGCAACAGTGGGCTACTAGCTGCACAGCGAGGTGTTGTTTCTATCATTGACAAGTTCAGCTCCAGGGTCTCTTTGTTGCACACTCCAGATTGTTCTTCTATTGGCCACCTATTCAGATCTTGTATTCCGCCTTCTCCCGTTTGGTTATTAAAGTGCTTGGTGAGGAATTCTACCCCGATTTCTTCTGAAATATGTGACGAGATACCTTCATGATGGTGGTGGATTAACCCATTCACTGTTTTCCAAAAGCGGGCGCTGTCATTGTGGTTTAGATCATGTTAAATTTTTTCCCAGGTTATATTTTCTTTATCTTTGGTGATGTCCCATTTACATTTTTTGAGTGACATATTTTGGTCCATCAAGAGTGAGCGTCACCTGGAAGTCTGCGATTTCATGCTTTTTTGAGGAGATTAAGACGATTTCTTTGCCCTTTCGGTATTCTATATTCCTGATGCATAGCCTGAGAGTGGCTTTTTTTTGGTTGAAGTGGCAACGTAATGTTCTAAGATTGTGGCTGTAAATTGACCCCAATGGGCTATTTAATCTTTGAGCCTGTCGCAAGAGATTTGAAAAGTTCGATTGCAGCTTCTGCCTGAGGATCAGAGTTGGTTGCAGTACATTTGATTCTTTTTAAGTTGGAGGTGTACGTGGACCCCAGGGCTAGATCTTGCTTCATGGAGCTACATGCTGAGGCTATTAACTGCAGTTCTTGTGGGTGGTGGTCGCTCTCCTCCGTGTCCCCCATTCTGAACCCCTGGATATATGGAAACAGTGAAATACTTACAAACATATAATCCAATATGGCGCTTGTTGTTGCGGAGTAGTATGATTCAACAACAGGTGAATCATCAATGAATCTGTCATTAAGAGCTAAGAGGTGTAGATGTTCTAAGTCGGCCAGGAGGTGGCATTTCTTGCGATTCTTCAATCTGTGAGTTGGTGGGCACTGGATGGGAATGTTGTGGATTTCAGTTTGTATGTGAAACTCCTCTCCCTCTGAAATGCCAAAAAGGTATTGGTTTAAGTCTCCTGACAAGACAAATATTGAAGTTTTCATCTCTGTTGCGTATGTTGTTACTATATGTGTATGTTTTTGAGATTCTTTTACTTTTAGTTTGTTGATTAAGACTACCTGTTTCTTCACCCGGGAGGAAGATGGTGATTCTACCTGCTATAGTTGTTGCTGATGTCGAGTCCAGGAGCACTACCGATGGGATACTTGTCGTAGATACGTAAGTGGCAAGCCCCTCAGACTGGTGACCGAATTTGCTGCCCCTTTTGGCTGGTGTGCCAAAACACACGGAACCCTGGATGTGCTGTGGGTCCATGAGCCAGGTTTCCTGCAGCATGATGATGTTGGAGGAACTGAGATATCCCCAGAAGTCTGGATCCTCTATTTTTGTTAATAAACCATTGATATTCCATGAGCAGAGTCGGAGAGGCGTTGCCTTTGCTGCTGCCTTCGTCCTTTGAGTAGCGTCAGGTCCCCTCTGCACATATGGTTCGAGTTTGGGTAATTAGGTCTTTATGTACTGATTGGATCCAATAGGCTGGTGCTATCCGGAGTCTTTATCGTGAGTCCGGTGATCCACTAACCTTCTTTTGTGGAGATCACCCCGGAGCCCCTCTGAGAATGGAGTTTATGTGTGCATAGTGTGTTGTTGATACTGTGCTGGAGTTGCATGGTAATAAGGGAGAAGGATGTCCTGTTTTTTTTTAAAAGTGGAGATATAGATACCCCAGTTTTGAAAGGTGACCTGTTCTGAAAGAATTTTCTCTCTGATTTTGTATGATCACGTTGCCTTTGTGGCCTTTGGCCTAGGGGGTTTACCGTGTAGATAAACTCTATTGAGTGTAGGTCCGTTGAACACAGGCAAGTGAGATTTGGGATTGCCTTTGTTAATCTTATGATGTTATCTTTGTTTAGAGTGTCCTGATGAGCTTTGGAAGTATACAGGGGATGGAAGATTATAGCATGAAAATCTTGCTGCATGGTTCTTAGTTGCTGTGGTACTGGCGGATAGACCGTAGCCGGGTTGTTGGAGTGGATTGATGTGTAAGACTGCATTCTTTCTTTGACTGTGTTTCCACTTGTTTGCTTGATGCCCTCAGCATGGAATTCTATGCATTTGTTTTGGCTGTTATTGGCTCAAGGGGTACCTGTTTTATGTCCACTTTGCTGGTCCTCCTTGTCTGGGCTTCTCCAGCTCGAGTGGTCATTGGTAGATGGAGTGGCGTGTTTGTCCTCTGTGAGCCCCGGATCCCGATTTGGCCCAGTTTTGAAGACTGGTTGTTCTCCACCATGCCTGTTACTTAGATTATTGTAGGGTGCTTTGCCCGTTGTTTCTGACAGTCTTTGGGCCTCTAGGTGCTACACAATTACATTTGCCTGTTGGGGGTATTCAGGAGTTTTGGAAGATGTACAGAGCTTACCTATGGTGTTGTAAATGAATCTCGGACCCTAGTATAAATTTCCCGATTCATACCTTTATATAGGTATACTTTATCATTCCCTTATATAGGCATAGAAATCATTACCATATTTGGCCTAAACCATACATCCCAAATACGGCATGGATACTTCCACTAAGCTCCAAGAATTAACAACGTTTTCTTGGAAAAACCCACCTTCAGCAGCTCGGGACTTCCCCCTGCTTGAATATTAAGTTCTCCTAGAACTCCCGGCGTTTTCCAAGAAATGAGTCTTTGAGTGACGTTATTAAGTCCAAACATGCGTCAAACTCGGCACCTTCAAAGTATAAATATGACTTGATTTGCCTAAACAAACACACAGTGGTTTGGAGCAGATCAACTATCTACTTGCCCGACGCCCTGCAGCAGCAAGTGCAGAAGGAAGCCGACCCTCCAGCAGACGCACTGCAAGACTCTGTCATTTCTCCTGGCGAGAAACCAGCTCCAGTGTTTCCAGGCTACCCTTGTGGGTATCTGGGAAATTGAGTCCCGAGAGCGATATACAAGACCTCCGTTATTCTAGAACAAATGTACGGAGCTGATTAGACCTCTTAGAGAATTATTGGAATCAGATTCCTGGCAGAGAACTCCTAGACTTAAACTCTTCCTCTTATACTCCCTCCCTCTTACCAGACTTAGGTTAGGTACAACGGGGTAGGCGTATTCTAGAAGCACCAGTTGAGTATTTTAGTCATCCTTTTATCACTGTATGTATTTTATGTATTTTATACATTTTATGCACTTTATGGCTTAGAAACCATATCATGCTTTTACAATACTACTTTATAATACTGTTCGTATTATATGCATCGTACTTCATAGTAAGCTTTACTATTGTAGCAGTTCATTTTCAATACTTGAGAAAGAAGACTCTTCAATAAATACCTTTTTATTGAACACGCGCGTCTCTCTATTTTTCTTGCACCTCTGGTGAAACTAAGCATGCACGATTGACTGAGTGAAATAGTTATCTATTGCTTCTGCGACTCTAGAGATTTGATTTCTTATTCTTGGGAAACAAAGTTGTCATGTTTTATGCGGTTATTAGAAACTAATCCCTTCTTGTTTATTGGAGAAAGTTTCTAGTGACCTCTGAGCTAGCTGGCACTGACAATTAAGTCTAATATAGCCGGTAGAGACCTAGTAGACCTCAGTCCTATGTCTAAACTACAGGATATATTATTCCAATGCGCAGAGGCTATTGGGAATATAGGAACTACACTACATGGCACCCAACGTGTGGTAAGGCAATAATTTAACATTAGATACTAGAGTAACTCAGTCATGCTTTTCACACAGACCCCTCTTTCCCGTAAAAACTCCAATAGACGTCTGGAGTGGGTGAAAGGGCATAATATCCGCCAAAACTTAGTAGGACGAGAATCCTATGAATTAGTTTTTGGTTTAGTCAACGTTGAAGGATACAGTGTTCCAAAATATTGTGCACCTAATCTTTGTTTCCTTGAAAATTGTTCTGCAGAACTTTTAGTAAATAAAAATGTCGGAGAGTGACGACGAAAAGGAGAGAGCTAGAATAGCAGCTCAAGCAGTCTTAGATGCAAAGCTCTCCAACAAATGTGATAGAGGCACATGAATATCGGCAGACAGAGGTATTCTGTTCATGGATTACTTTTCCACAAGCAAATCCAGTATCACTGGAGTTCCACTACTACAAAATAGAGGAACCTCTAGCGGATTATGTTCCTTTCGAGGACGTTGAATTTCCACTAACTTACCAAGAGCATCAGCTCTGGTTTAAAGGCACCCTAAAACATCAAAATTACATTACCAGGCTCGGTCCACTAGGTAGACCAGGAGCTACATGGCCGGTTCTAGTCAGCTATAAACAACATCCTGACATTGACAATTGACTGTCCAACCTACTATCAGAAGTTAAAAGAAACAGATATAGCAGACCAACCTTATGAGCTTGCCAGAATTATTGAAAAATCATATGAAGAATTAGGTAGAGATAGTTTGGGTGGAAAACCATTAAAGCCCCAACTAACTGAAAATCCTGAAAAAACATTTATTAAGAATAATCTCACTGCTCCAAAAAAGAAGTAGGAGAGTAATAAACAAAATAGGGAATATTTGAAAAAACCTGATAGATATCAAGATAATGATACACGTAAGCATGGGCGAATTTTGCGAATCTCGCGTTCGCGAATTTTGCGGATTTGCGAACTCGCAATCCGCAAAATCCGCGAATTCTCGCGAATTTGCGGATTTTTTTTTTTTGTGTTTGCGCGGGTTTCTGCCAGTTCGCGAGGGTTTTGTACAATGTCGCAAATTGCGAACTTACCTGTCGGGTCGCAAGTTTCGCGAACTTGTTGTTTCTACGTGTCCAGCCTGTTTGGGACACTCTTCTTCATCACTGCCACTCTCTGTCACCACTGCCACTCTCTGACTACTCATGCCACCCTCTGGCCCACCCATGCCACCCTCTGTTTCATCACAGCACCCTCTGGTTGTCCAGTCAGTGTACATTATTGTGGCAACGCAAGCACACCTTCCCTGCCTCAAGCGACCTGAATTAATTTGGGGCTGATTAATGTGTCACAGAATATTTTTTTAGCTGGCACCTGCTTCCTTAGTGCTTCCTGATTAGTGAACTTTTGCACTTGCTAAGTGCTTTCATTGTTGCAAAATTAGTTACAACACCTGCCCTGCCCCAACTGACAATAATGAATTAGGGGCTGATTAATGGATTTGAACTGCCAGCCTGGCTCCTGCTTGTCTCCCTTAGCTGTAATTCAGGACCTTTGTGGCATATGTGTAACTATTCTGAGGTTCAGAGCAGGGTCACATAATAGTTGCAACTGGCAACTGAACTCTGGAGGGGCCCCTCAGCAAGCACTACAGGAAATGGCTACTAATGATGAGCCTGAACTTTTGAACCTGGTAAGTAGTTTCAGTTTTGATTAGATCGTATTTCTGCAATTTTGCACTTATTCGCGGGGCGGGAAGTTGTACTGGGAAGCCGCGAACTCACGCGAACAGTGCGAGCAGTGCGAGCAAAATCCGCTGCTCGCGGATTTGCGGATTTTGCGGGAGATTCGCGAATCTCGCGGATTGCGAATTTCCCGAAAATCCGCAAAATCCGCGAGCGAAACGGATTTTCCGCCCACACCTAGATACACGTCCCTCTCGATCTTGTCAGACTTCCTCACAGAAATCGGAAAGAAGAGGACGGTCAGAACACAAGGAAGAACACATCAAGTCCAAAGACAAGGAACCAGTTTACCAAAGTAAAAAAGCTCAGTTTTCCAAATAGAAGGTAGCAAGCATAAAAGTCAGACATGCGGAGGATCTTGAGGACACAACTCAAAAACGGGGAGTGGGCTCAGACAATGCTAGACAGAGCAGCAGAAGTAACCACAGTTCGCAAGATCCTGAAGAATCATCTGGAGACAGTGGACTTGAATGAATGCATTCAGGTTGAAACTGCAGACACCAGGGTTAGTATACCCCATTAGTTATACGAAGTAACTCTCCGGATGGAGGGGGACATAACTAGAAAAATAAGAACACTCTTTTGGGAGAAACTCTCTAAGGGCTATGACATTCTTCTAGCTGAACAAGACTGGCCACCTGAATTTTTCAGGCAGTGCCCACATGGCGTAGAGATAATTATCCCAGCCTTCTCTAATCACATTCCAATTCATAAAAAATATACATATGCCAGAAAATGGGCAGTAGCCCATGCTCCAGCATTATATAAAAATCACGCAGGATGGGATCAGGATTCTCCTCACCATAAAATCCAGTTAAAAAACCAGCCCACTGCACAAAGGCAGTACCCAGTTAAGCAAGAAGCTAAAAAACAGGTAAGGGAGATTTTAAATCAACTTGAATACCAAGGGGTGATTGAAACATGCACCTCATCTATGAACAATCCTTTGTTTCCTCTATCCAAACCAGACAATTCGTATTGTCTAGTATTGGATTACAGACACTTAAAATCTAGTTGCAAAACATTTGCAGTACAAAAGTCACACAGTGCAGCACTGATGAATAACATTGTGCGCAAAAAATATAAAATGACACTAGATATTTCAAATGGATTTTTCTGTCAAAATATTGCACCAGAAAGCAGGCCTTTGACCGCTTTCTCAATTTTGGGGACACAGCGACAATTTTGTCGTCTCCCCCAAGGATTCAAGAATAGCCCAGGGTTATTTTCAGCAAGAGTAACAGAGTTACTCCAAACGTACGATGATGAGGCATTATCTTATGTTGATGACATCTATCTTACCGATGACGACTTAGACAAGCACTTGAAAAGAGTGAACACCATTATACTTGGGTTCGCTTCTGAGGGGTGTAAATTACATTTTAAAAAATCAAGAATTAATAACCTCAATGTCATATTCTTGGGATATGAATTGTCAAGTGAAGGCAAAAGCCTAGCGGCAAACTTTCTAGAGAAATGTGCGCTGCTCCAACCACCAAAAATGCTGAAAATCTTACAATCAATTCTAGGTTTCCTGAATTTTGGAAGAACTTACATTCTGAATTACGCAGAGAGGATTAAACCTCTACGAATTAATCAAACCTGATTTTAAACCAACACATTGGACTCGAACACACACAGAAATTTTGCGTTCAGTCCAAACAGACATGTTAGCAAAAACTAAACTAGACACACGCGAAAACGTGCGTAACCTTGTAATCCCAGGCAGATGCAGATGTACGTACCTAACCTTTAATGAAGGAGAAACGGTACCAATAGCTTACAAATCACACTTGTACACACAAGCAGAAATGAAGTTCACTTCTACAAAAAAAATTCTGACAGCGGTTCAAACTGCTGTAGCAAAAGAGAGAGCTCTAGCGCAGGGTAAACACATAATGATCGTTACACCTGTACCTGCCTTAGAGGCAGTGACAAGAGCAAGCATTCCTAATTCAAAAGCTCTACATGGAGTTGGAATAGTAAAATATATATGTTTAGGGTCCAGCACCTTCTCTGATTTAATGTAGTTTGGAGTGGGAATAGTAATTCTTCTATATATATTAAAACGAAAGTATGTCTGTTTGTCCTTTATGCATTACTACACCATTCATCTGATCGCATTGAAACTTTGGGTAGTTGTTGAGTACACTCCTGCGAAGGTTTCTTGCAAAAAAAAAAAAATTGTTAAAAGTTGTTCAGTACACTCCTTCTAATGTTTCTGGCAAAAAAATATTAAAAACATTTTAAAATATCGGCCCCCCGGGCCCTCATAATCTTTCCAATACTGAACGTTTACAATTTACGGTGCGACTCACTTTTGAAATGACCATCAACAAAGCACAAGGACAACCGCTGCAAGTGTGTGGACTACATTTGGAGAATCCATGCTTCTCACATGGACAACTGTATGTGGCCAGCTCACGTGTCGGAAAACCTTCTGATTTATTTGTGTACGCATCAGATGGAAAAACACAAAATAACGTGTATCCACAAGCACTCGAATAAATAAACAGAATTAAAACAACACTTTAAAAGGGTTTCCATATTAAAATGAATAAGTTTCAATAAAAATGACACTATGTAAATTGAATGTTATCATAACAATTTTCCTTAAATTTACTTTCTTCTGAGATCGCAGCAACGCGCGACGGGTAAGCTAGTGATGCATATATAGTATCCATCACTCAACCTGAGTTGATACAGTTTGGAGTGGGAATAGTAAATTATATATGTTTAGTGTCCAGCACCTTCCCTGACCTAATGTGGATTGGATTGGGAATGGTAAATTATATACGTTTAGTGTCTAGCACCTTCCTTGAGTTAATGTAATTTGGAGTGGGAATGGTAAATGATGTATGTTTAGTGTCCAGCATCTTCCCTGACTTTTTTAAGTTTGGAGTAGAAATAGTAAATTGTATATGTTTATTGTCCAGCACCTTCCATGAATTAATGTAGTGTGGAGTGGGATTAGTAATTTATATATGTTTAGTGTCCAGAACTTTCCTTGACTTAATGTAGTTTGGAGTTGGAATAGTAAAATATACATGTTTAGGGTCCAGCACCTTCTCTGATTTAATGTAGTTTGGAGTGGGAATATTAATTCTTCTCTATATATAAAAACAAAATTATGTCTGTTTGTCCTTTATGCATTACTACACCATTCATCCGATCGCATTGAAAATTTGGGAAGTTGTTGAGTACACTCCTGCGAATGTTTCTGGCAAAAAAAACTATTAAAAACATTTTTAAATATCGGCCCCCCGGCCCCCCCGGGCCCTCATAATCTTTACAATACTGAACATTTACAATTTACGGTGCGACTCGCTTTTGAAATGACCATCAACAAAGCACAAGGACAACCGCTGCAAGTGTGTGGACTACATTTGGAGAATCCGTGCTTCTCACATGGACAACTGTATGTGGCCAGCTCACGCGTCCGAAAACCTTCTGATTTATTCGTGTACCCACCGGACGGAAAAACACAAAATAACGTGTATCCACAAGCACTTGAATAAATAAACAGAATCAAAACAACACTTTAAAATGTTTTCCATAATAAAATGAATACGTTTCAATAAAAATGACACAACATAAATTGAATGTTATCATAACAAGTTTCCTTAAATGTACTTTCTTCTGAGATCGCAGCAACGCGGGACGGGTAAGCTAGTGATGTTTATATAGTATCCATCACTCAACCTGAGTTGATACAGTTTGGAGTGGGAATAGTACATTATATATGTTTAGTGTCCAGCACCTTCCCTGACCTAATGTGGATTGGATTGGGAATGGTAAATTATATACGTTTAGTGTCTAGCACCTTCCTTGAGTTAATGTAATTTGGAGTGGGAATGGTAAATGATGTATGTTTAGTGTCCAGCATCTTCCCTGACTTTTTTAAGTTTGGAGTAGAAATAGTATATTATATATGTTTATTGTCTAGCACCTTCCATGAATTAATGTAGTGTGGAGTGGGAATAGTAATTTATATATGTTTAGTGTCAGGTACCTTCCCTGAGTTAATGTAGTTTGGAGTGGGAATAGTAAATTATATATGTTTAGTGTCCAGCACCTTCCCTTACTCAAGGTATTTTGGAGTGCATACTAGTAAATTATATATATATTAGGGGGTCTATACCGATTTGGGAAAGAAAACCGTCCCACGATTTGTATTCGTAGCAGTTTCCGTACGATTCGTACAAAGCCGTCCGATTTGCTTAGTACGATCCGTTTTCAAAGAATCCGTCTGAATGTTTATGAACCGTACAAAAAACAAGCGAAGAACCATACGAAACAGACTCGGCTAGTGATCCGCACGATTTGTAAACATGCTGTACGACCCGCCAAGTACAATCGAGACCGGGGACCCTGAATGCGATGCGTACGGGAAAACACTGTCGCGCATGAACTGCAATTTGTAAGGTAAACATATCGCGTATGAGCGAGCCGCACAATCAAATGAAAAAATAACCCCCAAACAAAGTGCACGCGTATCCCGTAAATATGTCGCGTATGAGAGAGCTACACAATAAAGTACGAAACTAACCCCCCCTCAACTAAGCGCACGCGTACCCCGTAAATACGTCGCGTATGAGAGAGCTACACAATAAAGTACGAAACGAATCCCCCCTCAAAGAAGTGCACACGTACCCCGTAAATACGTCGCGTATGAGAGAGCTACACAGTAAAGTACGAAATGAACCCCCCCAACGAAGCGCACATGTACATCGTAAATACGTCGCGTATGAGAGAGCTACACAATAAAGTACGAAACGAACCCCCCCAAAAAAACACACACGTAACACTAAAACAGCACAAGGAGTGTGCAAACGAGTCGCACAACACCACAAAACATATTTCCTGTGTAGAAACCATTACAAAGCAATGTCCTGGCCAAATCCAAACTGGCAAACAGAGGGCCCAAATCAGACCCATCCCTTATAACACACCCACCAAAAATTCAAAATAAGCCACTCCCACAAATGGACCAATAAAAAGCGCCCACACACACAAACCAGCATACTTTGCAACTTACGCATTTACCTACAGAGACTGACAACACACCAACAACTGCACACATCCACCTTCACACATACCCCAATCACATTCAGACCCACATACCCCCTTCACATTCAGACCCACAACCCCCATCCATACACACCCTCACCCCACAAATACATTCACCCCACAACACGTCTACACCAAAGAATCCAAAGTTCACAAACCAGGAAATGGAGATCCTTGCAGATGAAGTAATCAGAGTAGAGCCACAGCTGTTTGGCGCATTGGTCAGACAGACCAGCATAGTCAATAGGGTTAATGCTGTTGTACCCATCAGGCACACCAGGAAGGATTGCCAGACCAGGTGGTATGATCTGGGTAGGATGGTCAAGCGCAAGAAGGATGCGTACTACGCCCAGAGCCAGTACACTGGAGGTGGTGGTCCCTGCAGACCAGTACAGTACCAGCCCTGGGAGGAGAAGGTCATGGCCCTGCTACCACCGGTAGGAGTACATGGAATTCCAGGAGTCGTGGAGCCTGGTGAGTATACAAACAACTCATGACCACCAGCAGTGCCTAGACACATGAGTGGTGGGTGGGGTGGATATGACTCCCAGCACTAGCCAGACATAGGAAGGGTGGGTGGATATGACTCCCAGCATAGGCTAACAGTATGGGGATGGGTGCATAGTACTCCCAGTAGTGCCCAGACATAGGAGGGATGTGTGGATATGACTCCCAGCAGTGCCCAGATATAGGAGGGGTGTGCACAGGGCTCCCAGCAGTGCCCAGACATAGGAGGGGTGTGGGGATATGACTCCCAGCAGTGCCCAGACATAGGAGGGGTGGGTGCGCAGGACTCCCAGCAGTGCCCAGACATAGGAGGGGTGGGTGCAAAGGACTTCCATCAGTGCCCAGACATAGGAAGGGTGTGTGGGTATGAATCCCAGCAGTGCCCAGACATAGGAGAGGTGGTTGGATATGACTCCCAGCAGTGCCCAGACATAGGAGGGGTGTGTGCACAGGACTCTCAGCAGTGCCCAGACATAGGAGAGGTGTGTGGATATGACTCCCAGCAGTGCCCAGACATAGGAGGGGTGGCTGGATATGACTTCTAGCAGTGCCCAGACATAAGAGGGGTGGGTGCACAGGACTCCCAGCAGTGCCCAAACATAAGAGGGGTGGGTGCACAGGACTCCCAGCAGTGCCCTGACATAGGAGGGGTGTGTGGATTTGGCTCCCAGCAGTGCCCATACATAGGAAGGGTGGGTGCACAGGACTCCCAGCAGTGCCCAGACATAGGAGGGGTGTGTGGATAAGACTCCCAGCAGTGCCCCGACATAGGAGGGGTAGCTGTATATGACTCCCAGCAGTGCCCAGACATAGGAGGGGTGGGTGCACAGGACTCCCAGCAGTGCCAAGACATGGGAGGGGTGGGTGGATATGACTCCCAAGCACTAGCCAGAAATAGAAGGGTCGGTGCACAGGACTCCCAGCAGTGCCCACACATAGGAGGGGTGGGTGGATATGACTCCCAGCACTAGCCAGACATAGGAGGGGTGGGTGGATATGACTTCCAGCATAGGCCAACAGTATGAGGGTGGGTGCACAGGACTCCCAGCAGTGCCCAGACATAGGAGGCGTGGGTGCACAGGACTCCCAGTAGTGCCCAGGCATAGGAGGGGTGGGTGCACAGGACTCCCAGCAGTGCCCAGACACAGGACTCCCCGCAGTGCCGAGACATCGGAGGGGTGGCTGGATATGACTCCCAGCAGTGCCAAGACATAAGAGTGGTGGGTGGATAGGACTCCTAACAGTGGGCAATAGTATGGGGGTGGGTGCCAGTCTCAGGGCCAGAAGGCTGCAAGGAGGATGGTAGGAGGGTGCAAGGGGGATGGTGAAGAAGCTAAAACTTTGGCCACCCCTATCACCAATACTGTGTACGCACAAGCCCAATTGCACTCATCCCATATGGTCCAGGTACACACCCATTGACCATGCACAATGTACAGGGAGTGAGAAAGTACTGACAAGTTTTCTGACACTGGGCCCTGGTGTATGCAGCACAAGGCCCTCCTGTGACCAGTGCAAACACTAGCATCAAGACAACAAGGTCAGACATCTTGCACAGGAACTCACAACCATGGTCATGGCAGCATGCTCCATGGGGAGACAGCCACACCATGATTGAGGCCCAGTTACAACTCACACACCAACTACTAGCACGACCTGTCACACACACCCCTTACATAAACATAGCTAGCTGGGACAGGCAATGTAGTGCCCCACTGTCACAATCATCATGTAACACAACAAATACCGATCTGATGAAGCATTTAATCAAAAAATTCACAGGGCTGAGTCACAAGTCACTTGCACATATATCACGATACCGTAGCTACACCTTACTAGCACAGTGGACGCACACATATTACTGCAAGGTGATGCACCTGGGAGATGTGCCACGTTCTAAAGCCCTGCACCAGAAGTAGGTGGACTGGTCATGGTGTGGTCGTGGTGTGCGGTGGCTGCCCGTCACGGCGCAGCAACACCTCCCAATAGTAGATGAGTGAATTCTGAAACATTTCACTCTGTCACTTTTATGCAGATGCTGCCTCAAAACCCTGTGCATGCCTGAAGCAGACGTAAGGATTGACACAGCATTGTGCAGATAGGGCCACACAGAGCTTTGCTGGATCTGCGTTGCACCAGCGATACAACTATAGCTTTCATGGCACAGATGCGGGACACAGCTGTACTGTGATCACACTATGGTGATCCAGTGTGTTAATGTGTTGCATCCATGCTGGCATAGCTGTGGTGCACAATGTCTGACAAATCCCTGCTGATAAGGCTGGCTGTGCCATTCATTGGTAATAGACCCTCACATTAAAATATGTCCTGAACACAGATCAATCTGACACCACAAGTGAACAGTGTGAAGAAACCAAAGCAGGTGTATCAGTGATAACGACAATGTATATGAAAATTCGATTTTACATTAAATGGCATTAACATCGTCTGTCTCTCACACCCACAGGGCAACATGCACAATCTACCCTCAACCAGGGGGGAGATGGAGCACAGTCCCAGGCTCCACATGACCCTGATCCCACCAAGAGCAACACCTCTCACCACTCCATTGATGACCCAGATCAACCTGGCACCTCTGGATCTCAAACCCATGCAGCAGCTGGATCAGGGGCATCTGCACCAACCACCACACCCATTCCTGCCACATCCCAGCAGAGAGCTCAAATCCCTGCCCACAATCCACAACTGCCCTGTTCCCATGATGCACTGGGCCAGGGACAGACTGATTTGCATATAGCCAGGTTCTGAGCTGGGATGGGGCAGTGAGATAAATAACGGTGATGGATCAAGCCCTGATCTTTGGACTGGGTAAGAGTGGTCTGCTCAATTCAGACACTCTGTTCATCACCACCCCCTTTTGTAAATCACAATCCACAACTCAGCAAGTCTGAGCCAGTCTGACAATGAGAGCCAAGCAACACGCCAGTCAACGACGACACCAAGGACGGATGGAGGCAAGACTGGCTGAGCTTTTGGCGGTGCAGAGGGACATAAGCCACTCACTCCGTAGTATTGCTGACAACATGCAGCACCCTCCCTGTGTCACCAGGCCAGAAACATCCAGGCAAAGAATGCCAACAGGCACAGGGAGGGAGGAGGAGCAGGTGGAATCATCCGACAGAGAGTCCCAGGCATCGTCAAGGCCTGCATATGAGGGTCCCCCAAAGAAGGTCGGTCATCCACGGAGAAGACGTTGAGAGGCAGAGGGCCATCCTCATCTCCCAGGTCACCTGTTCTGGCCTCTTGCCTTTGTGTGCAACAGCATCACCTTATTCACTGTCTGACTCTCCCACATGGACTTGCTGGTTCCTCCTATACACCCTTTAGTTGGCCCTTATCATTGTGAGTGCGGCAGGTGGACTTTTGATCCTCCAACCTCGATCGTACAGGAAAATTTAACGGCTGCTCCTTGCAGCAATCGCCCTGAGCATGCCCTTCGCATCTTCAGTCTTAATGCCAGGTCTCTGGTGCAGCATTATCAGGACGTGTTCGACCTGATACAGGAGGAGGCCCCGGACATCGTGGCCATTACAGAGACGTGGCTGAAGGACGACGATGCGGCTATCATCAATATGGCATTCCCCTCTGACTTTTCTGTCTTTACCCTGAATCGATCTACTAGGGGAGGGGGCATCGCTCTTGCCATGCGTTCCAGCTTCACTTGTAGATGGTCTGGGCTGACTATTGCGGGTGTGAAAGTGCGGTGTTCAAGATTCTGGTCACCCCACATTTTTCACTCTCGGGGATGGCGGTCTATCGCCCCCCTGGTAGCGATGTGGCGTTTAGAGCTGCCTTCCCCGACGTGGTCAGCTCTCTCGCGGTAGGCTGCCCCAACTTTTCCATCTTGGGAGACCTCAACTTACACTTTGATAATCTCAACATCTCTACGGTTAGCGGTCTTCTTGCTGACTTGGAGGCCCTTCAGCTTGTGCAATTGGTTCGGCAGCCTACTCACACAGGCGGCCATACTTTAGACCCGTTTTTTACAAACTTGGCAGACGCTTCTGTCACGGCCGTTACACCCCTTGGCTGGTCGGACCACTCTTTGGTTGCCATCTGTACCCCCTTGCCGGGAATGATTACTACTCCCCCTGCTAAGTTGGTCGCGAGACGGCATTGGAGTAAATTACGGCTAGAGGACTTACATCGTGTCCTCGCCGCAGAGCCTTTAGAACCTTTGGTAGCTGTTGACACAGGCTACGATAGGTTCTGCTCCTGGATCTCCAAGGCGCCTGATGCTCTTATTCCTATCACCGCTCGTAAGATCAGCTCCAGGGTCTCAAGTCCGTGGTACGATGGCGCCTTACGTACACTCAAGGGTAGTTGTCGGCGAGCGGAGAGGGCTTGGCGGAAGGCGTACGATAACGGGAAAAAAGCTATCTATCTCGCCTCCGTCAAAGCTTACCATCGGGCTGTTTGCCGAGCGCGGGCAGCCTACTACGCTGCTGAATTCGGTAATAGCTCTAACCCCTCCAAAACCATCTTCAAAGTGATGAAGGATCTTCTAACAAAGCGGGCCTGTGCCCCGACGACTGGCTCGACCACTCACTGTGAGGCTCTTGCTTTGTTTTTTCTGGAAAAGGTCCAAAACATCTATAAGACGTTCCCTTACACAGGGCCTCCAGTTGAGTCTCCGATTAACACCTATGGAGGCACCTCTTTGCACGTGCTCCCCCCATTGGCATCTGAGGGGTTTGACCTCCTGGCTCAGCAGGTTAAATCAGAGTCCCCCGCTGATCCGCTCAGACCGACTCTTTTTAGAGATCAGGCGTTCGTGGGCCGGGCCGTGGTACACTCCTTGATTAATATCTCGTTGGAGTCAGGCACGGTACCCGCTAGCTGGAAGCGGGTGGTGGTTTCTCCCATCTTAAAGAAACCCTCCCTGGATCCAGAGAAACCTGAAAATTATCGGCCTATCTCCTTGCTCCCGTGGCCGACCAAAGTGTTGGAGGCCCATGTCAACAAAGTTCTCTCGGCCCACCTCATCCATGCTAACATCTTGGATCCCACCCAGAACGGGTTCCGTGCTGGGCACAGCACGGAGACCGCCCTTCTCTCCATGGCTGAACATCTTCGCATGGTGATGGATGCGGGGCAGACAGCGGCGCTTGTTTTATTAGATCTGAGCGCCGCGTTTGATACTGTCTCGCATCCCATCCTATTGCATCGCCTGAAGGAGATTGGGCTGAGTGGTTTGGCCCTCCAGTGGTTCCGGTCCTTCCTAGACGATCGTTTCTTTAGCGTTGCCATCCCACCGTTCCAGTCCCAATTCCATCCTTTGAAACAGGGGGTGCCGCAAGGCTCCTCGCTGAGTCCCACGTTGTTTAATCTCTACGTGAGACCGCTGGCTGAGGTCGTCAAGCAATGGGGCATGACCATGGTCTCATATGCTGACGACACTCAGCTAGCGGTTACGATCAGCGGGGATGCGGACCGGGATGCCCCCAGGTTTCAGAGCGGACTTAGGGCGGTGGCGAGCTGTATGAAGAACAACTGTCTCCAGCTCAACCAAAGAAAACAGAGATCATGATCGTCGGTAGGAGGTCGGAACTTTGGGGGGACAGATGGTGGCCTGCGGAGCTGGGGCGGGCCCCCATTCCGGTCACAGAATTAAAGAACCTTGGAGTATGGATGGATCCCTCCCTCAGTTTTGTGGGCCATACGAAGAGAACTGCGGCCTGTTGCTTTGGCATACTACCGTCGCTGCGTCCCATCTTGAAGTTCTTTGACCATCGCACCAGGCAGCTGATAGTCCAGGCTACAGTGTTATCTCGCCTGGACTATGCCAGCTCGCTTCTGGTAGGGGCTAATGTGGCGGAGGTAACCCGCCTCCAACGCGTTCAGAATGCCGCGGCGAGAGCCATCGTTGGCTTACCCCGAACCTGTTCCGTCTCTGGCACATTGAGATCACTGCACTGGTTGCCTATCAGGGCAAGAATCCAGTTTAAAGTGCTGTGTCTGGCGTTCAAGATTCTGAGGGGTGGGAGTCCTCAAATTCTTGCGAACCTTTTGTCTTGGTATGTGCCTACCCGGTCCCTGAGATCTTTGGGTCAAGCTCTTACGGTGATCCCCCGATACAGGCTGTGTCGGGTCGGCGGCCGCTCTTTCCGGGTCAGAGCGGCCGAGCTTTGGAATTCTCTTCCTGTTGATATGCATTTGCTTGCTGATCTTTTAGCTTTCCGTAAAGCTTTAAAAACTTTTCTGTTTGAATAAATTGCCTTTGTTTCCTTTTCTGTTATGTTCCCTGTAGGTGTTGCTTATTGCTTGCCATGCGCCAGGACGCCCCTTAGCTGGGGCAGCTGTGCGCAATACAAAAGTTCGTAACATAACATAGCATAACAGTGTTGCCATTGATGCCAAACACTGTGGTCTGTACTCTGTTGACTAAAACTGCAAGGCATCACATCTCCCTCTGTGAACTTTGGATTCCCCATATTTTTGCACAGCACATGACATCTACTCACATTTCACTCACAAGAAGGAGAAATAAAAATAATAAACACAATATGTATTGATGTTGAAGTAGTTTTTTGCCTGAGTCAACAACATACGTGTCGGGATATGTCAAAGTATGCCAGAGTGTAGGTCAAACTCAAGCCATCCATACACTGGGATCTGAGTCTGGTTGTGGACACAAATAGGTCAAAATGTATGATCAACTACATCCATGAAGGGAAATACTCACACCTGATGGTTACTAGCTGGGGGGGGGGGGCTGGCTTGCCATACTGCTCTGACAGTCAGTTACAGAAGAGTCTCATGAAGGTGTACAGGTCATGGGTAATGTGTCGGTGTCCAGGGAGGGACTACCAGGTCTGTTTGTTGATGTTGGAGAACTATCACCCGCATGCAGTTGTACTGTGGAAGTGTTGAATGTTGCCCAGGACAAGGGTGGCTGGACGGACTAAAGCCAACGGGGTGTTGCATGGGAGACGTCCATATTAGTTTTTTGGGCTGTGGTTGTGGAGTGCCATTGAGTGTGGCTGAGGAGTATGAAGGTGACCCTGCAGTTGACAGTGGGACTCTCAATCAAATCAATCAATGAGCAAATGTATAACGCGTGCTACATACCTGTGAGGGTTTCAAGGAGGTGGGGGTAGATGAGGCGTCTGCTACTGATAGAAGAGCCAGGTCTTGAGGAGTTTTATGAAGGCCAATAGGTCCTGGGTCGGATGTAGGTTGGTCGGGAGAGTGTTCCAGGTCTTGGCTGCGAGGTGGGAGAATTATCTGCCGCCGGTGGTGTTTTTCCGGATGCCACAGATGATCTAGGTGTTCTTGGAGTTGAAGGGTGGGAGGTGGATGCTCTGGGTTTTGCCGGAGAGGAAGGATATGGCCAGGTCAGGGCCTTCTCTTGGATTCCAGCATCGTGGAGGCGTGCTGTTAGGGTGTAGTGGCAGACCGTGTCGAAGGCTGCTGATAGTTACAGAAGGATGAGGGCGGCATTTTCACCTTTGTCCATCCGGATCCTGATGTTGTGGGTGAGGGCGATGAGGGCGGTCTTGGTGCTGTGGTGGCAGCAAAAGCCGGACTGGAATGTCTCCTGGATGTGGTTGTCTTTGAGGTAGCGGGACAGCTGTCTGTTGGCAATGTCCTCCGTGACTTTAGCCAAGAAAGGCAGCAAGGAGATGGTCCAGAAGTTCTTGAGGTCATTGGGCTCCTCCTTGGGTTTCTTCAGTAGGGCGTTGATCTTGGCGATCTTCCAGCTCTCTGGAAAAGTTGCTGTTTCGAAGGAGATGTTGATAGCTTTTTGGAGATGGGGTTCGATGGCTGTGCTGGCTTGGTTTAAAACGTGGTGCGAGCATGAGTCAGATGGGGATCCAGAGTGTATGGAGTTCATGGTCTTAATGGTGTCCTTGTCGCTGACGTTGGACCAGGCGGTCATGCGACTGGTGTGGGTGGGGGTCACAGGGGTGGTGGTCCCAGCAGTGGATGAGGGTGTGTTGGTGTGGAAGCTGTCGTGGAGGACGGTGATCTTATGGTAGTAGAAGGTGGCCAGTGAATCGCACAGGTCTTGTGATGGTAGAATGTCGTCGGTGTTGGAGCTGGGGTTGGAGAGGTCTTTCACACTGTTGAAGAGCTCTTTGGTGTTGTGTGTGTTGTTGTGTAGGCGATCCTTGAAGCCGGTCCTCTTGGTAGTTCTGATGAGTTGGTGGAGTTTGCTTGTGGCGTTCTTGTGGGCTGTGTAGCTGTCTGTTGTTCGGTTGCGGAGCCAGTACTACTCCAGTTTCCAAAAGGTGCGTTTGGAGGCCCGGAGGTCTTCGGTGAACCAAGTGGCTTTCTTGTTGGTGTGATTGGTTGTGGATATCTGGAGTGTTGCGAAGGTGTCGGCCCAGTTGTTGATCCACTGTTTGAGGTTGATGTCGGCAGCGTCAGGGTTGGTGGGGTCGGTGGGTGGTCCCAGGGCGAGGCTGGTTGTCAGTTGGTCCTTGGTGACCTTGCCCCAGCAGAGGGGTGTCAACTGTTGGGTGCGGTGGTGTTTGGTGGGCTTCCTGAAGGTGAAGTGGATGCATCTGTGGACAGTCCAGTAAGGTATGGTGTTGTGTTTGAAGTAGACATGGGGAAATGCAGAGAACATGGGGTCCAATGTGTGTCCAGTGTCGTGGGTGGGTGTCGTCACAAGCTGTTTGAGTCCGAGGTTGGCGAGGTTGTCGATCAGGGCAGTGGAGTTGGCGTTGCTGTTGTTTTCAAGGTAGAAGTTCAGGTCCCCGAGGAGGATGTAGTCCATGGAGGTGAGGGCGTGTGTGCTGATGAGCTTGGCGATGGTGATGTTGAAATGTGGTCGGGGTCCAGGTGGCCTGTAGACGACCGTTACTCTGAGGGTGGTGTTGGGGTCGGTGTGGATCTGGAAGTTCATATGTTTGGCGGTGGTGAGAGTGTTGTTGGTGTTGGTTGTGACTCTGAGGGAGTCCTTGTGGATGATGGGGATTCCCCCCCCCAATCTGTTGGTGCAGTGTCTGCGTTAGATTTTGTAGTCCTCTGGGATGGCAATGGCGATGTCTGGTGGCAAGGTGACGTTCAGCCAGGTCTCCGTCAGGAAGGTGACGTTGGGGTTGTTTGATTCTAGGAGGTCCCACAGTTTAATGGCGTGCTTGCAAGCCGACCGGGTGTTGAGGAGGATGCATCGGAGGTGGTGGGTTCTCTGGTCGATGTTTTTGCGGCCCGGATGCTGTTGATGCTGCAGTTCTGGCAGGTGAAGGGCCCTTGTGTGTGCTTCGGGGTAGCCTGGTAGCAGGAGTGATCGCGTCCGGGGTTTAGTCTGTGGAGGATGCTGGAGTCGTAGTGCAGTCTGGTGTTGTGGCGGCTTCGGGGACCAGGGGTTCTTGTGCTGGGTGCAGTGCAGGCGCCGACGGGCACAGACGGGCTTGCCTATTGCGGGTCAACGGCGCACCAGTGGCATGCCTGTTGCGCAAATCTGCTGTGCGGCCACACAGCGGCCGCCATATTAAAGCGTGGAGGGAGGCAGGAGCAGCAGGGAGGCGGGAGCGTGGTGGCAAGGGGGCGTGGCTGCGGGGGCAGCGGCAGCAAGGGGTGCATAGAAGCAAGGGGGCGGGTGGGGGATAAAAATGCACGCACAAGCCTTAGAGCCTACAATGGAAAAACAGAGCACACAGTACACGGATGAGAAAGAAAATACAAGTTACAATTCACGCTGGAAAGTGCAGTAGGCAACCGCAAATGCACAGTGGAAGGGCGGGCACAGCAGGCATAAACTCGCTCTTCATGCAGTAGCGGACAGGAAACAGGTGGAGCTGTTTGGTGGCAGGGGGGCGATCTGGCCTGCAAGCAGGGTCAAGGGTCACTCTTCTGACTCTAGTAGGTATCTCAGGTGTACGGTCATGTGGCTGTGGCAGGGGATGTTGATAATGAGGTGAGCGCATGTGCCCTGGGTGTGCGCATGGCCTCCTGGAGTCCGGCTCTTCTTTCTGTGTAGAGGTTGTTGCCGTAGTTGAGCTGGCTACTGTTGTGGATCTGGGTGGCTGTCTGTCTTGACTAGGAGTGAATCTATTTGAAGGTCATTTCCAGCATGTGGATGGACTTGCAGCATGAGGCAGCAATGGTGTAGATTTGGTGAACTAGATGCAAACATTGATGTAGCAGTGCAGGATGGTGGTGTGTTTGTCCTCCAGCCAGGAGTTGCTCTACCCCTGACCCATTTATCCTGTGTAGGTGTGGTCCTGCTCGCTGAAGTAGTACTCCAATGTCTGGGGAGCAATCAGTAAAGTGGTGTACCAGCTCAGTGGTCTCAGATATTGAAACAATTTATGTGGTAGCCTCCCAGCTTGATTAGCATATGTAAATACACTTCCCCTACTGACCCCCTGCCCACAAAGCAATACATCATCCTTTCAAAGATTCACTATCAACACTTAAACGTCATGAACCCTTACCGCAGATTGGTCTCCAACCCGGATGTGTGGAGACACACGTTCCTCCTGGACATCTTAAGTAAAGGCAACACAGATCCTGTATAAGCTTCTAATCACACTCCAAAATCTATCTATCAGTCCTGGCAAACATTTCTGTGAAATTGTCCTGGCTGAAACTGATGCACTTTGTTGAAGATAGTAGCCTCCTTCCTTATTCGCTATCCAGCTTCCATCCCACCCATAGTACACAGTTGGCCCTCATACAAATGGCAGACTCTATACGCTGGGAGGTGGACAGAGGTTCCAAGGCGGCATTGGTGATGTCAGACATGTCTACACCTTTTGACACCATAGACCATCCCATTCTTCAGAACCGCATGAAGACCATAGGTGTGTGCCACTCATTGCTGAACTGGATATTGTGCTAACTATCTGACTGCACACATCAGCTCCGTACCTACACATTCTACTCCATAGTCAAACCACAGAAGTGGGGTATGCCGCAGGGCTACGCTCAGAGCTCGCAGACTTTAGTAATATTTACTTTACCCCACTGGCAGAATCGATTGCCATGTCTGAAGTCTAAATGAGATCATATGCTGAGGATCTTGTTCTTCTAATCACCTACAATCCAGTCAGAGCTGCAATTTTTGAGCTTCACCAAAATAGGTCCTTGGTGTTGTATTTCGCTCTGGGGGTCTACCTCACAAAGTATTAACAATCAGACACCTAGAATGTTGGTGTCGTCCTTGCGGGTGGTCTAGTGTCCATCTGTGATGGCAATGTAGAAGTAGTGTGCGGGGCTTACGTACAACCAGGTCCCAGTAATTAAGGTTATGTGTTGTGCTGTTGTGTTGATGAGGTAACAGAGTCCAATGTTGGGCTGGTGTACGTAGCGTGTGTGCAGAACGACGCACATGACGTGCTTGTACGGACATGCACTGTTATGTGTGGCACTGCGGTGTTGGCAGTATAAGTTGCACATACAGCCTGCAAATCTGTCATGTGTGCGCTTAGGGGTTGCCTGATACCAGGTGCATGATTAGCTGGTGTTCACTGTGTGGAGGGTGGCAGGAGCATGAGTCTGTAGTGAAACCTTTGTAATTCAATGACCACAGGGCCTTGAACTGTGCACGTTGCAGGCACTGACGGTCCTGCCTTTGTCATGGAGGTGGTGCAACTGTGGCACTGACAACCTGTGGCCTGCCTTAGGAATGGACAGATGGATGGAGGAGCATATTGGAGGTGTGTGTGTCGCAGAATCTGGGCCCTGGGTGTTTAATTGTCACTGGGGATGCAGCATCATGAATGTGTGAACACATGATGGCAGAAGGTGTGAGACACCATGGAAAAGTAGCACACAAAGACAAGGATATTTGCAAAGCACCGTGTTACACGTGTATGGAAATGAAGGAGTGTCTGGTTACTCATTGGTCACTGCTAGGAAATGGGTGAACAATCACCAAATATGTCAGCCACAGGAACAGGCACCAAAAGGCCAAGCAGGGCAGAGGACAAACAGCGTCAGCATGTGTTGCATGACCGTTGTGGGTATTAAGCTACAACAATACATACACAATCATGTATGTCAAACACATTATGGACCATGACCTATTACAAACACCATGTATGTTGACTCAGTACACATAACCACATATGCACAATCATTGTAAAGTATGCCATAGATGACGCATGCAGACTGGAAAGAAATCTGCGGTGACAGTAATGGGGCACAATGTTTACTTGGGAATACTTCTACTACAGAAATGGTTCAAGTTTGTTCTGATGCTGCTTTAGCCAATGTACATGGCCAGTGGCATTGCTCAGAAGGAAATAACTGTCATGCAATGAGGGTACCTGTGATGCTGGTGAAAGTATCTCCACACGACTGCCACGGACTGTCGGTACCTTTGATCCTCAGATTCGTGCGATGCTGATAGGGGTCCATCTCCAGATAGCCCCTTGGTCTGAGTATGAATAACAGACTCAAAAGGGTGATCAGGCGAGGGAAGTAGAGGATTGGAACAGCAGGGAGGGAGATCTGAAACAAAGGTAAACAAGCACAACAAATCAAGACTTCATGGCACTTAACCACATTATACTCATGATGCATACTGTAACAGTTACACCTGGGTACTTTGACCACCACCACTGTATCCCATTTGTCAGCACAGGTTTGGAAATGATACTACATCTGAGGTTTTAACAGGGACAAATAAAGGTAGCAGAGTTTGTAACCTAAATGAAGGGGGTCTAACACTCACCAGGCTGTGTTCATGCAATTAGAGCCATGCGCTTATCAAGTTTCTCAGAGTGTATGAATGAGCTTAAAAAAAATACAGTGAATTGAATGTGTAGCAGTGCTACTCACAGAAAGCAAAACAACTGTAGTCTTCCCTGGGAATCAGTGAAGGTCATGAATTTAAGATACACATCACCTGCAAGAGCCATAATTAGCTAATGTAACGAGGAAGGGGATTATTGAAACACAAGGAAGCCTAGCAAGAGCCATTCATTGGCTCTTCCAACTGTGCCTTACAATGCCAAACATGACAAGCAGGTGTGACTAAACTCTACAGAGAGTAACAAGGAACAAAGCCACTAAACCACCCCTACCGTGACCACGATATGCAACATGGCACAAGAGATAGCTGGGAATAACGTCAACCGACTGCTGTAATAGAAGTGTTTTCATTTGCCACACAGCTACTTTGGTACATCATCAGTGCAACATTCCTGGAATCATGGGAATAGAAATTTAACATAAAGTTACCAAGGAGGCTTGCAAAGCAGTGTTCTCCACCGGCACTGATGTAGCAACGTGACAGTGACATTACATACTAGCACAAGGGACAATGCATCCATACGAACAGACTCACTGGACAGTTGTCAAAACATGTGGGCATACACTGGCCCACACCTTCACAACATGTCATTAGGTAAACCAAACTGTACTGGCACACAACATTAATGTGATGAGCCAGACACATCCTGCTGCACACAGTGAGGTTGCAATTACACATAGAGCCTGTGGTTGTGATGTCACACACAATGTCAACCGGTGACATCCCCAACGTGTCTAGCCCAAGGTTTACACACATTGATGCATTCACCAGAGTCAACAATCAACAACAGATGACTGACAAGAAGGGTGACTGTCCAGTCATGGGAGTGTTGCAACAGGCATCTTGATTCATGTTAATGGCACATGTATGTATGCTTCTACAACATGCATGGAAACAGTTCCCACACATTCCCAAGCATACCAACCCAAAAAAGCCTGTTAAGAGTTCTTACCCAAACTGACATTTCCACATGTCTGTGCATGGAACGCTGATTTGACAAACGTTGCTATCATCAGGATGAATAGCAGGAGTACCAAGATGACACGAACAGACAACAGGCAGAGCAACCTGGGAAAGACACTCACACAAGGGGACACATCAATTGGATTTCCATACAGACATGGTCATGTGAAAAAACATCACAATATAGTACACATGTACATTCCGAATTCACTCATTGCACATATGCATGTGTTGTGACGTCATCACTTGTGTGACACATCACAACAAACATAAAAGTGACTTCACATACAGTCAGCTGGACACACTGTATACAACACATGCCAATCTATGCACAAGCTTGCACACAAATTCCCAGTGACTCACCATTAAGAGAAGAAGTTGCGCATGAGCTGACTCCGGATATCATCCTCCTCCTCCTCCTCCTCACTTTCATCGTGCCCAAGCTCTTCGTGCTCAATGGGTGGATGTTCCAGCTCATCAGGATCCAGGATGAGTGGCACAGGCTTCTCAACTGCAATGTTGTGCAGCATGCAGCACACAATGAAGAAGTTACACACCTTGACCGGGGCGCATGGGACGGATCCTCCGGTCTTATCAAGGCCCCGGAATCGGCTCTTCAGGAGTCCAAATGTTCGCTCAATCACTTGCCTGGTCTGCCCGTGTGCATTGTTGAACCGCTGGTCTGCAGCTGTCCTTGGGTTGCGGAGCGGTGTCATGAGCCACGGCATGTTGAGATATCCCGCGTCTCTTACAAATATACATTGTGTCATAATTTGGGTAATGCCATTCCGTCAGAGCAAACTAAAAATGAAACATACAGGACAAACAGAGTATACCCACCAACAAGACATGCCCGATCGTTGCGCAGCTGCAGCTTCATCTGTGGTACCCTACTACGCCTCATGATGAATGCATCATGGCACGATCCTGGAAAACGTGCACAAACATTGGAAATCAGCATGTTAGCAAGACACACCACCAGGTCATTTATTGAGTGGTAATGTTTCCTATTGCGGTAGGCCTGCTCCTGAGCCTGTGGTGGCACCAAAGCCACATGTGTACCATCAATGGACCCAATGACATGTGGCATCCCTCCGAGGGCATAGAATTCACCCTTTACATCTGTTAACTCTTCAGGAGTTGGAAATTTGATGAATTCATCAATGTGCTCTAACATGGCAGCTGACACATCGCGTAGGGCACAGCTGAACATGGTTTGGGACATACCCCCCACATCTGCAATGGTAAATTGGATCGTACCTGTGGCAAAGAAATGGAGGGCTGCCATCACCTTCATCTTTGGTGTCAGCACAGTTGCATACCTGTGTTGTGGTTGGAGGTGTGGTTCCAGCCTGTCCGTCAAGTTCTGAATCAAAATGCAAGTGAATCTGTAACGTCGGATCCAATCACGTTCCCTCATGGTCTCCAAGTCGGGAAAAGGCCTTGGTAGAGGGGTTGCCCTGCAGGACATATTTGGGAAGAATGGAGAACAACTGTCAGCCAACAACTATTCCAATGTACATAGCACATGCAACACTGCTATTACACATCAAGGTACTATGGGGTCTGGTGTAGGCACTACATCCTGAACACATATGCCAGCTTCCTGGCACTCCAAAAAATGCCCTGATACATCTTTTTTTTTTAACAAAACATTACATACACACAACAGAGCTGCTGGGCTGCTCTGAGTGGGCTGAGCAAGATATCACTGGAGTGACACAAGTCACCAGACCTGCATTAGAAGGTTGTCATCCCATACAGACAGCTAACTGCAAGGCACAGACCCAGGTCACATGGAATATCTATTGGACATATCATACAACTTGCTAATAAGGTGTGTATGTGACTATACAACACCACAGCAATTGTCACGATGCAGACATGTATGCATGGGGATCAACGATGTATGATGCCATCAGACCCAAAAGACATGGGAAAAGCACATGTGGCATGGTGTGCGTACATGCCAAACCACTTCAGTCACAACACAGACCCATTATAGATGCACCAACAGCAGATGCATTTTACAGAACCTAAACAGCAAATTCAATCTTTACCATGACACACACATTACATTGTTACATAGGGACCTGATGAGTGTCAAATTGTCAAGTGAGAAAGTGCCACGGTCCCTGGCATCATGAGACAGGTGCCCGTAGTGATGACTGTACCATCCCAGTGTTGATGTGCATGACAACATGTGCATGATGATACCAATGGGACAAGTGGAAAGGTGATGTGTACCACATACTGCCCCATCACACATCACATGTGTCAACAGGTCATCGCACATCCATTGTGCAACAAGATCTGATATCCTGTGCAATATCAGTGCCTGGCACACCTAGGGCATGCTCATGTAAGTATGCAATGAGTAGAACTTGCTAGACATCCTTGTGTTAACTGTACAGCTACATCCCTGCCATGTGTGCGCCTTGTATCACTATTGTAATGTGGCCATACGTGAGCGTGTGCAATGTACCATCCCACTGCTTTGACTCCAGCGTGTGAAATACACTGCATTACACGCACCGTACCCCTGCATTCACATCAGCGTGTGAAACGCACTGTATTACACGCACCGTACCCCTGCATTCACATCAGCATGTGAAACGCACTGTATTACATGCACCGTATCCCTGCATTCACATCAGCGCGTGAAACGCACTGTATTACACGCACCGTACCCTTGCATTCATATCAGCGTGTGAAACGCACTGTGTAATACGCATCGTACCCCGACAATGCGTGCGTGTGTGCTCATCATTTCACTATTATAATGGTGCCATACGCGAGTGAACCGTTCCCCGACAATGCGTGCGTGTGTGCGCTTCATTTCACTATTGTAATGGTGCCATACGCAAGCGAACCGTCCCCCGACAATGCGTGCGTGTATGTGCTTTGTTTCACTATTATAATGGTGCCATACGCGAGCGCACCAACCCCCGACAATGCGTGCATGTGTGCACATCGTTTCACTATTATAATGGTGCCATACGCGAGCGAACCGTCCCCTGACAATGTGTGCGTGTGGGCTCATCGTTTCACTGTTATAATGGTGCCATATGCAAGCGAACCGTTCCCCGACAATGCGTGCGTGTGTGCGCTTCAATTCACTATTGTAATGGTGCCATACGCAAGAGAACCGTCCCCCGACAATGCGTGCGTGTGTGTGCTTTGTTTCACTATTATAATGGTGCCATATGCGAGCGAACCATCCCCCGACAATGGTTTGTGTGTGCGCATTGTTTCACTATTATAATGGTGCCATACGCGAGCGAACCGTCCCCCGACAATGCCTGCGTGTGTGCTCATCATTTCACTATTATAATGGTGCCATACGTGAGCGAACCATCCACCGAAAATGCGTGTGTGTGTGCGCTTCGTTTCACTATTGTAATGGTGCCATACGTGAGCGAACTGTCTCCGGACAATGCGTGTGTGTGTGCTTTGTTTCACTATTATAATGGTGCAATAAGCGAGCGCACCATCCCCCGACAATGCGTGCGTGTGTGCACATCGTTTCACTATTATAATGGTGCCATATGCGAGCGAACCATCCCCCGACAATGCGTTCGTGTGTGCGCTTTGTTTCACTATTATAATGGTGCCATACGCAAGCGAACCGTCCCCCGACAATGTGTGCGTGTGTACGCTTCATTTCACTATTATAATGGTGCCATACACGAGAGAACCGTTCCCTGACAATGCGTTTGTGTGTGCGCATCGTTTCACTATTATAATGGTGCCAAATGCGAGCGAATCGTCCCCCGAAATTGCGTGCGTGTGTACGCATCATTTTACTATTAAAAATGTGGCATACACCACCTGAAACGTGCCGTACTTGTGTGTGAATCCCAAAAAATACATTGGGGACACCTAGGGTACGAATAGTAGGCCCAGAATGCAGGCTGGTTGTCATGAATACGGAGGTTTGAGTGTGTGCTACAGGTGTCCTGCAAAAGTCAGTTGGGCAAAACTATACAATGTTGCAATATTGTTGTGGAGCTCAAGCTCAAGTTTTGAACCATGCAAATGTGTGTCAGGGCCTTATGTTGAATGTGATTGGATGAAACTTAGGATGCTAAGTTATCTGGCCTATCACACTGTACTCCTGATACTGAAAGCCCCTCAGCACTACTGATTCAAGGCTGCCTGTGGCTGTGAGAGGGCACTTGCCTGCACAACATTGGAGTGGACCACACTGCTGCTGTATCTGCATTCCCTAGACTCTGATTTTGCAGACTATGGAGATGGCACCTGCATTCGTTGAGGAGGAGAACCAGGCCCTGCTGGATGCCCTCCTACCAAATTACAGCAAGCTGGATGGGACACCAGGGGAGCAGGTGAGTGATGAATGCACTTGCTTTGACTGTGCACCTGTTGTGTGAGTGTCACTACAGCCATTGTGTATTTGTGGAACAGACATGCAATGTGGTTTGGCAGTGGGTGCCGGATGTGTACATTGTGGTGTCTCCTATGCAGAGCATGTTGTAGTTAAAGTGTGTTTACTCCTTACTTGCATGATTCTTACTGTGACATTCAAAGCATACTGATTAGTACATTCTGCTGTGTCACAACGTGCATGTTTATTTGGCATGATTTACTGAGCTGCAATAGTGTTCACCCCAGAGTGACAGCTGAATGCACTCACTAATGTTTTTGTTTTTTTGAGGACCTTCGGTGATGTTGTAAAAATGCTGTGTTTCAACTCATGGAAATTGAAGAGTGTGAATGTTCCTTGTCACCTGGCTGAGTGTGTATGTGGTGTTTTGTACCACAGCTGCAAGGCGTATGCAGCAGCTGTAGCAATCTGATGTGACAAGTATGCAGTGTAGTGTGCATGACCTGTGGAATCTCTTTGTCACGTGTGACATGTGCAAAGTGAGTGTTGTATACAATGTTGGGACTGACAGGCAATTGATCTGTGGCCAGGGTGTGTATGTGTGGTCTGCTGAGGGTTCGTAGGTGTAGTGGGATATTTGACAGCATGTCACGTGCTGTCCAACACCCTGCAGTTGCATGTGTTGTACAGTGTGTGCCATGATCATTGAGTGTGTTGCACCCCTTATGCCATCTCTTACCTTTATAAGGTATGTAGTGCATTTGTGTTTGCCCACAGGCCAAATTCAGATGTACAATGATGCAAGTTCTGTCAGCATCCTATGCCCTGTTCACATCATAAATGTAGTGCAAGTGTGTGTATGTGGGACATGGAGCAGGTGTAGTGATGTTGTGTCACTTTGTCTTCCTGACAGGTAACTGCCTATGAGAAGGGGGAGATCTGGTCGGACATTGTCAGGGCTGTCAGGTCTGCGGGGGGGCCTTGCCGTTGGCTGAACAATATCAGGAAGAGGTGGCAGGACATCCGGTGCTGGACCCGGTGTATCGCCCAGGTCCAGCTGAACCTGGAAGCTGCACGCCGGCATGGCGGCAGCCGTCACCTCACCTCCCACATGCTCTGGGTCCTGGAAGTGGTTTTTCCAGACCTTCATAGGCAGTTGCAGGATGGACAGCAGCAAGAAGGGGGTAGGTACATGTCTGTTTGTAGTGTTGTGTCTCAAATGCAACTTGAGGTGCTCAGAAGCATGGGAACACTCCCACAATTGAGGCCTCTGGTCAGACAGGCTATTTGTGCATTGTAGTTTCAATTCCCCATATTCAGCTGGTGCTCTTTTCCATCCCTTCCCCTCATCCACATGTGTCCCCTGGTTTGTGTGTTTAACATTTTGCACATGTACTTCTAGGGTGCGAGGTAATTAGACTGCACATTGATTTGCACATCATGTGGGAGGGAGGTCTGTGACATGTGTTGGTACCTTGCCTGTGCCACGACCCTTGCACTGTGTTTTGCATTCATATTTCTTTGCAGTGATCATGAGTATCAAAAAGGAGTGTAATGTCTAAAATGCACACCCTACCAGCATGCATGACCTATGTTGCGTACTCATATATAATGTACATCATTTGCAAGATATGCATAGTGACAAGACGGTTATTCATGAGACAGCCAGCAATTTCTAGACCCACGGATCTGTGTGTCCACCACAGTGCCCTGCAACACCCTGGCCTCCTAATCATGTGTATCATCCAACACTGTGCCCATTCTATGTGTGTTCAGCATGGGTGTGCTTCAGTGGCATTGGTCCCTGCCATACTTTGTATTCATGAAGTGATAGCTACATGTGCACACTTTCCATGGATACAAGATTTGGCTTGTGCATACTCACATTGGGCTGTGCCTGTGTGCCTATTCACAAGTATCTGTTGCTGGTTATTTGTGAGTAAAATGGATTGCCAGCCACAGGAGGTGACCTTTGTTTATTTTTTCAAAAGTTGCGGCGCAGTTTTTGAAACCCTGATTCAGATTTTTAACTTCTTGAGCAGTATCAATCACATTAATGGGGTGATGGCGGTGTTGTGCAGGAGAGGTATGATGGGCCTGCCTGTTTGGCCTTGTCAGTTGTGAGCTGTGGATGTAATTTGTGAGGTAGAGTTATCACCATGCACTTCCCCTCTGATGCTGGACAGTGCTGTCATTGGGGGCTTTACAGGCTGTATTGTTTGTTTACAAAGAAGATTGTGTCTCAAAGGTTTTTGCTACATGTATGATCTGGTGATAGATGGCCCTGTGAGGAGTGACACATTTGAAGTGATATCACATTGATGAATGTACCTAGGCACTTCCAACACTTGTTGTGAGTTGTTAATGTTTGGAATGTGTTCATATAACAAATTCTGTAGGTTACACTTACTTATGTGTCTGCATTATAGTTGTCTCACAAGGTGGTGCACACCACACAACATGGGCAATGTTTTTGGAAAGGCAGGCAGGTTTTGAATGAAGCCAGTGTTAGTAGTTAATGGTGTGCCTTGGTCTACATAGACATGTCCCTGCAGTGGTCTTGAGTTCTTGAGACTCCTTTGCTGTCAATTGTACAGACTAATGAGTGCCAATCCATCCAGACCTCCGTTGGACCATGTATATGGTATATGGTCCACGCCATTTGTTTCTAACAGTGTTTCATCTTGAAGTCTGCAAGCTGTCTCAATAAATGTTTTAATGTTGTATGTGTGCATTTCCTTGTGATAGAACTTTAATGCAGGCACACACGTGTTATGTTCACAAGATGGATAATTTGCACATGCAATACAAGTTGAATATGTGAAGTATGCAGAGTCCCACGATGCCGAGATTTTATGACATTACTTTTCACCAAACAGTACTTCCTGTGCTCTGGGTGTGGTGTAACCTTGGGGAGTGAGGTGAGTTACTTAGCCCTGAGGGGCAACACAATAGTTTATTGATTTCTGAACTTGAGGTGGCATAACTTCATTGTATAGTTCAGCTCTCATGTTAACAAACGGAACCTCATCAGTGTGACTGTCACTCAAGTTGTGGCCTGGTCTGTTATTTGGATCCTTGTGCCCAAGTAGCATTGTGTCTATACCAACTATGCTGTACTAGTCTTAGATATGTGCAGAGTAATGTGGCTGTTACTCATGATGTATGCCATAATTTGCAATGTGCCAAAATATTTTTCTGGTCATGTGTCAGAAGTGTACAGGTGACTGATGCAATTTTATTTATTCTCCTTGCCAACAGCATCATCAACCGACACTGGAGGAGACATGAGCATGGACCAGGAGGAGGGACCCAGCAGCTCTGCCACCAGCTTGGAGGAGTTGGAGGGAGCCAGTGGCACAGAGGGTGAGGGGAGTCATGCGGCCAGACCTTTGGAAGGGGACACTTCTTATCATGCGGACGGCTCGGCTTCTGACTCCCATGAGGAAGTGGAATACGCAGTGACAGAATCTTCCACCACTGTGTCTGTCTCTACCTCCTCCAGACCCATCTCCACCCTCCCAGTTGCTAGGGTCTCTTCTGTCCGTGCTGCCCCCCATGTCTCCTTCTTCCCCAGCACCGCATCCCCTGCCCCTGTCTTTCCTGCTGCCCTCAGTGCCGAGTCTGTGGACCTACTCCAGCAGATTCATGTTGGTCTTACTTCAATGCTGACTGTCCTCCATGGTCAAACCCAGATACTGACACAGTTGTTGTCATTCATGGAGGGCATGTCAGATAACATGTCTGACCAATGTCGGAGTCTATTGTCCATAGACTCCTTACTGACGGCAGCAGTTGCCCTCCTGCAGCGGCAATTCCCCCACTCCTTCAGACCCATCCATATCCCCCTCTCCCATATCTGTCCATGGAAAACGCAGACACACAAGATAAAGCACACCAACAGAGCCACCTAGCACACCACCACGGAAGTCTAGGCGCAGATCTCCAGACACCCAATCTCAGGGGGATGCAGGCACACCCACTGGGACTGGGGTCAGACAGCATGCGCGCAGCCACAAACGCAGTCCGCAAGACTCAGAGCCCTCTACCTCCACTCCCATTGTGTCCCAGAGTGCAGATGGTGGTCTGGCGGACCTGGCAGCAGTGTGCAGCGGTGAGTACATTTCCACCTATGGCGCTGCACATGCCACTGAGGAGGATTCCTCCCCCCCTGCAGCCACAACAAGTACCCTTCCCTCTTCTGTCCCTGCGGTGCCGGTCACTGACCCAGATGATGCCCCCCATGGGTCCACATCCCTTTAACTCCATCATGTGCAAGCAAGTTTTGGGGTGACAACCTCCACAACGTACCCCCAAAAACAAACATTCTTGTGGACTAGCCATTGGCCTTCTTTGAGCCGGGACTCATTTATTAACTCATTTTCCTTTTGGAGCTGAATAAAGCATATTTTGTTTCTTTCTAAACTGTTGCATTTCAGGTACTTGCTTTAGGTGCTGTGTGCCTAGGAGTTGGTGTCATGGTAATGTTTTGGTATTGTGAAAGATGTCGATTTTCTGATGGTAAGGAGGTGTACCGTGGTATCTATGTGCCATCACAATGTTGCAGCAAATTATCTTGATTTGTGTGGATTCAGTTTGCTACAGACATTGTCCAAAAGGGTGTCCCTTCCTCGGTGACACATGAGATATTCACTGCAGACAGTTGCACAATTGTTGTGGTGACTTTTTTGCAGATTTCCTACCTTTTTTGACATTGCCTTCAGCAATGGCCATGCATGCTCACAAATGAGTTCTGCTCATTAGTCTGCGCCATCCATGCTACTCACTGCACTTGTGTTTGTAGTATGTAGTAATGCCTTCATGGACACCATCAGCCTTTATCACACTATGCAGATGTATGATCACAGCCTTACCCTTATGTTTGGATTTTTGTATGTAAGGTATTTGTGCACATGACTCACAATTTAATGCTTTGTATCTAAGGGGTTTCAACCCTGTACCTTCCATGAGAGAGTACATGTTTCACCACATGGACATTCCTATCAGGCCCAAGATGTACATGACAGTGTGTTTTTCCTTTTTGCTCTATTTGTTTGTTGGGCTGTTACATGACTATACACTGTTGAGTCATGATGGGAGGGTGTGTAGGGTGACTGCAAACTCCATGGGTGGATTTACAAGTGGGATCTGACATCACACCCACATGTGGTGTGTCACTCAGTGTGTGACAGAAATCCATCCTCCGTGTAGTGGGACACTGCTGTGTGTGATGTATTGCTATGCAACTATCACGACTGTCACAGGTTAGGAATGTAAACCTACACCCAGGTACTTGTTGTATGATGCTGATAATGCGCACCCCTATAACTGGGCACTGCTGGGAGTCATATCCAGCCACCCCTCCTATGTCTTGGCACTGCTGGGAGTCATATCCACACACCCCTCCTATGTCTGGGCACTGCTGGGAGTCATATACAGCCACCCCTCCTATGTCTGGGCACGGCTGGGAGTCATATCCACACACCCCTCCTATGTCTGGGGACTGCTGGGAGTCATATCCACACACCCCTCCTATGTCTGTGCTCTGCTGGGCGTCATATCCACACACCCCTCCTATGTCTGGGCACTGCTGGGAGTGCTGTGCACCCACCCCTCCTATGTCTGGCCACTGATGGGAGCTGGGAGTCCTGTGCACCCACCCCTCCTATGTCTGGGCACTGCTGGGAGTCATATCCACACACCCCTCCTATGTCTGGGTACTGCTAGGAGTTATATCCAGCCACCCCTTCTATATCTGGGTACTGCTGGGAGTCATAGCCACACACCCCTCCTATGTCTGGGCACTGCTGGGAGTCATATCCACACACCCCTCCTATGTCTGGGCACTGCTGGGAGTTATATCCAGCCACCCCTCCTATGTCTGGGCACTGCTGGGAGTCCTGTGCACACACCCCTCCTATGTCTGGGCACTGCTGGGAGTCATATCCACACACCCCTCCTATGCCTGGGCACTACTGAGAGTCATATCTACACAACCATCCTATGTCTGGGCACTGCTTGGAGTCATATCCTGCCACCCCTCCTATTTATTTATTTATAACATTTGTAAAGCGCGCTGTTACCAAACGGTGTCCTGGCGCTGTAATGATAGTTCCCCTGGCCTAAGCATCCTGTCTAGTTTGTGAACAGCCAAGTTTGCAGACTTTTACGGAAGGTCATCAAGTCAGTATTCTGTCTAAGCGCCACAGGTAAAGCATTCCAGGCTGTTGCTGCCCCCAGGACGAAGCTTCTGCCTCCCAGCATGCTTTCCTTATGCGTGGGGTCCTAATCAGACCCAGGTTGGCTGACCTGAGATGCCTACCCGGTCTATCCCACTGGAAATGCTGTTTTAGAAATGACGGGCCAAATCCATGGACAGCCTCGAAGACTATACACACAGGGTTTTAAAAGAGATCCGTTTCCTCACTGGAAGCCAGTGTAGCTTCGACAGTTCATAGGAGAAGGATGCAAACTTTGGTAGGCCTGTGATGAGTCGAGCTGCTGCATTTTGCAGGACCTGAAGTTTGATAAGGAGCCCCTATTGAGCTTCTAGGAATAAGCTATTACAATAGTCAAGGCGCGATAGAACGAGGGCCGTAACCACCGTTTTCTTACACTCCTCCGGTAGGAAGCGGAAAATCTTCCGGATCATTTTCAATGAACAGTGGATGGATGAGGTCTTTGCAAAAGAGAGCTTATTGTCGATCAGGACCCCTAGGTTCTTGACCTTCATGACTGAAATAGGGTGGTCCCCATCTCTTCAGGGCACCAGTTAGGACTTCAAAAGTTGTCACTGGAGCCAAAAAGTAATACTTCGGTTTTAGACGAGTTCAACTTTAAGCAGTTCCTGGCCATCCAGGTACCAACTGCTGCCATACATTCCTGGAATTTGCTGGCCACGCCATCCTCTTTCCATGGAAGCAGTGACACCACAATCTGTGTGTCGTCTGCATAAGATGTAAGTTCAAACCCATATGAACGAATAACCGGGGCAAGAGAGGAGACATAGATATTGAAAAGGGTAGGGCTTAAGGAGGATCCCTGGGGAACCCCACAAGGTAGTACAAAAGGTTTCGATTCGAATTCCCCCAGCATCACCACCTGGACCCTGTTGGTGAGAAAGGCTTTCAGGATGCTAAGGGCTTTCCCTTGTGTCCCGCAGCCTTCCAAACAGTCCACCAAAATTCTATGATGGACATTGTCGAAGGCCGCAGACAGATCCAACAAGACCGGGGCCCCTCGGCCCCCTGCATCCAACACTTTGCTGATATCCTCTGTCGATTTGATCAGAGCAGATTCAGTGCTATGGCCTTCTCTAAACCGATGTTGCGATATATCAAGGCCCTGTGTGGCTCCTAGGAATACGCTGAGCTGAGTGTTCATAGTTCTTTCTTTGAGTTTGGTCGGTAACGGTCGTCTAGCAATGGGCCGGTAAATATTAGGATCGGCGATTCCAAGTTGGGTATTTTTAACAGAGGGATAATCGAGGCCCATTTCGAGCTAGATGGAAAGTCCCCAACTTCAAACAAATGGTTAAACAGCTTAGCTAAGGTGGCGGCTATAGCAGCTGCCGCCAGCTTCGCCACAGTTGCCGGGCAAGGGTCTTGGGGGGAGCCCAATTTTATGCCTAGTAGCTGTTTCTTGATCTCTTCCGTGCTCACCGGGGTAAATTTTAGAAGTTTGGTCTCACATGAATTGGGTGTGGGATTCCTTGGTGTGAATTCTAGCAGTCTATGCCTGACTTGAACTTCTAGGGATGTGAAGATGTTCTCCACCTTGATTAAGAAGAACTGAGCTAAAATCTTGCACAGATCCGAGCTAGGGGGCGTAATCACTGACCTAGGAGTAGCCAGACTCGAGACCGTGTAGAATAGTTTCTTGGGCAAGCTCCTAGCCCCATTGATGCGGTTGGTGAAGTACAATTGTTTTTGCCTTCCCAATCATGTTTTATAGACCACCTGACTTGATTTGAGTTTTTTTTTGTCTGCCTCATTATGATTTTTGCGCCAAGTCCGTTCCAGCTTTTTGCAGACCAGCTTAAACTCTCTGAGCTTGTCAGAGAACCAGGGGGCCGACGTAGTCATCCTAGTAGGGCGACAGCTTTTGGGTGGGGCTAGAATGGTACAAGCGTGGTCAACCCAGTTGGAATAGGTAGCCGCCGCTTTGTCCACATCTGATGGCAGTGTAACCATGGATGACACCAGAATATCCTCCAAAGAACTTCCCTCTATCTTGTTCCAGGCCCTGCAGGTCCTAGCTGTTTTTCTAGCCTGCCTCGCCCTATGAGGTGTTGAGGTGAAGATACTAAACAGTACTGCAACATGATCGGACCAAGCGACTGGATACATTTTTGAGACCTTTAAGTCAGGGTGGTTCGTGAATATTCCGTCCAAGGTATGGCCAGCCATGTGAGTAGGGCCTGTGACCGCTTGTGTTAAACTGACCCCATGCATCACCTCGGTTAGGGCTGATGTATCCGAATCAGAACTACTCTCTAAATGAAAGTTAAAATCTCCTAAGACTATGAAGGACTTTGCACACCTATGTCTGGGCACTGCTGGGAGTCATATCCACACACCCCTATATATCTGGGCACTGATGGGAGTCCTGTGCACCCACCCTTCCTATGTCTGTATACTGCTGGGAGTCATATCCACACACCCCTCCTATGTCTGGCCACTGCTGGGAGTCCTGTGCACACACCCCTCCTATGTCTGGGCACTGCTGGGAGTCCTGTGCACCCACCCCTCCTATGTCTGGGCACAGCTGGGAGTCATATCCACACACCCCTTCTATGTATGGGCACTGCTGGGAGTCCTGTGCAACCACCCCTCCTATGTTTGGGCACTGCTGGGAGTCATATCCACACAAACCTCAGATTGGACGCACCGTACCCCAACATTAAAGGCGTTGCGGCTCATTTCACTATTGCAATGGTGATATACGCGAGCGTGTGACGCACCGTTCCCCTAACATTAATGGCGTGTGCGGCTCGTATCACTATTTCAATGGTGATATACGCGAGCGTGTGACGCACCATACCCCAACATTCATTTGCGTATGTGCGGCTCGTGTCACTATTGCATTAATGTAGAACCTAAATACAACACAGTATTTATATGTTATTACGTTTTTTAGTGTCATTCAAAGAGTCAAGAAAATAAATAATATCCAGTTTGTTTTATTAAAGTTTTTTAATATATATATATTGTCATAAAAATAAAAAAGAATACATTAGATATTTTTGGATACATTACATATTTAGTACATATTTCAACATAAACATATATATTTTAAGAATAGTCTGCATGAAACAATTTTAACTTTTTTATAATGTAGAACTTGGTAAATATGTACATTTTGTACAAACAAAAAATGTAGTTGTCCACTGGTGTTTATACATTTTTTTATAACTTAGTTTTTTGGTAACAGTTATTGAATACTTATTTTTCATTGTAAATATGCATTATATAATTAGATACAGTGAACAGTTTTAATAACATACATATTTTAACATTTTTTTCATTGCATGAGCTTTTTATATTTTTTGCATATTTGTACATAAATATTATTAGATTTTCTATAATATTTTTTAAGTTGTAAATATAAATATAATTATTAAAGTAATAAAGCATTTTGCTAAAGAAAATATTTTTTAACACTCACTTTTTTAAAATATTTTTAGCAAACATAATTGTTGTAATACATTGGTAAGTTTACATTTTTTTTTTAAATATGTAATAATAAATAGTATTTATTTTCTAATATTTATTATAGTTTAAAAATGTGTACAGTAAAGAAGAAAGTATAGTAAATTAGTAATATTAATTATAATTAAAAAAATATATATAATATTGCATTTGTAAGGTACATTGATTTGAATGTAAAAATGTATTTTTGTTATTTCATTTAGGTAGCCATTTTCTAAACTAAGTTTTATTTTGTAGGCTCTCCGTGGTGTTTAAGGTCATTTCTGAGGGGGAAAGCTTGCTATTGGAAGCTGCGTTGCATTGGTCAAGGTAAGTTTAATTTTATTACTTTTAGGTTTAATTTAGGTGTAGTGTGAAGGTAAAGTACAGTATAGTGCATGTGAAGTTTGAATTTTGTGCTTTTGGTGCTGTTTAGTTAGTTATTTTGCGTTGGCAAAATGCGGTTAGTTCATTGATAGTTAGGTGTTAGGATATGTATTATTTGTTTAAATATCTTTAGACTATGGTTTTAGTGTGTTTATGTGTGTGTTTTTAATGCTTTTATTGTGCATTTGTGCGGGTGGTATTGTGTTATTTTTTTACAGTTTTTTGCCATTTGAAAGTTGTCGTTGGGAGAAGAATGTTTTTTTTTTAAAGGAACTCTGTATTAGTTTCTAGTAAACTAATAATTATTTTACAGTTCCTTTTTTTGGAGGGTTTTCCTGGAGCGTTTATTTTTTTAATTCATCTTTCTGGGTTTTTAAAGGATTGGGGTCTACGGATATGTTGTCGTCGTATTCTATTTTTTACAGTTGTATTTTTCCATTTCCATTTTCTTGGGGTGTTTTAAGTAAATATGGGCGAAATTTGCGAATTTGCGTTCCGCGAATTCGCGCGAAATCAAATTCGCAATCCTTAAAATCCGCGAATTCGTGCGAATTTGCAGATTTAGTTTTTTTGCTTGTTTGCGGGGTTTTTTGCATGTTTGCAGGTTTTTTGCGTGTTTGCGGGGCTTTTGCGTGTTCGCGGGACGCTTGCATGGCGAAGTTACCCATGCGGTCATGTATGGGCACAGCACCCTCTGGTTCACCACTGCCACCCTCTGGTTCATCACTGCTACCCTCTAGTACACCACTGCCACCCTCTGGTTCACCCCTGCCACCCTCTGGTTTACCCCTGCCACCCTCTGGTTCACCACTGCCACCCTCTGGTTCAGCACTGCCACTCTCTGGTTCACCCCTGCCACCTTCTGGTTCAGCACTGTCACCCTCTGGTTCACCACTGCCACCTTCTGGTTCACAACTGCCACCCTCTGGTTCATCACAGCACCTCTGGTTCACCACTGCCACCCTCCGGTACATCACTGTCACCCTCTGGTTCACCACTGCCACACTCTGGTTCACGACTGCCACCCTCTGGTTCATCACTGCCACCTCTGGTTCACCCCTGCCACCCTCTGGTACAGCACTGTTACCCTCTGGTTCACCACTGCCACACTCTGGTTCGCGACTGCCACCCTCTGGTTCATCACAGCACCTCTGGTTCACCACTGCCACCCTCTGGTTAACCACTGTCACCCTCTGGTTCAGCACTGCCACCCTCTGGTTCACCACTGCCACCCTCTGGTTCACCCCTGCCACCCTCTGGTTCACCACTGCCCCCCTCTGGTTCATCACAGCACCCTCTGGTTCAGCACTGTCACCCTCTGGTTCACCACTGCCACCCTCTGGTTCATGACTGCCACCCTCTGGTTCATCACAGCACCTCTGGTTCACCACTGCCACCCTCTGGTTAACCACTGTCACCCTCTGGTTCAGCACTGCCACCCTATGGTTCACCACTGCGACTCTCTGGTTCACCACTGCCACCCTCTGGTTCACCCATGCTGCCCTCTGGATCACCACTGCCACCCTCTCGTTCACCCCTGCCACAATCTGGTTCATCACTGCCACCCTCTGGTTCACCCCTGCCACCCTCTGTTTCAGCACTGCCACCCTCTGGTTCAGCACTGTCACCCTCTGGTACACCCCTGCCAAACTCTGGTTCATCATTGTCACCCTCTGGTTCACAACTGCCACCTTCTGGTTCACACCTGCCACCCTCTGGTTCATCACAGCACCTCTGGTTCACCACTGCCACCGTCTGGTACAGCACTGGCACCCTCTGGTTCACGACTGCCACACTCTGGTTCACGACTGCCACCCTCTGGTTCATCACACCATCTCTGGTTCACCCCTGCCACCCTCTGGTACAGCACTGTCACCCTCTGGTTCAGCACTGCCACACTCTGGTTCACGACTGCCACCCTCTGGTTCATCACAGCACCTCTGGTTCACTGCTGCCACCCTCTGGTTAACCACTGTCACCCTCTGGTTCAGCACTGCCACCCTCTGGTTCACCACTGCCACCCTCTGGTTCACCCCTGCCACCCTCTGGTTCACCACTGCCCCCCTCTGGTTCATCACAGCACCCTCTGGTTCACCCCTGCCACCCTCTGGTACAGCACTGTCACCCTCTGGTTCACCACTGCCACCCTCTGGTTCATGACTGCCACCCTCTGGTTCATCACAGCACTTCTGGTTCACCACTGCCACCCTCTGGTTAACCACTGTCACCCTCTGGTTCAGCACTGCCACCCTCTGGTTCACCACTGCGACTCTCTGGTTCACCACTGCCACCCTCTGGTTCACCCATGCCGCCCTCCGGGTCACCACTGCCACCCTCTCGTTCACCCCTGCCACAATCTGGTTCATCACTGCCACCCTCTGGTTCACCCCTGCCACCCTCTGGTTCAGCACTGCCGCCCTCTGGTTCAGCACTGTCACCCTCTGGTACACCCCTGCCACCCTCTGGTTCATCACTGTCACCCTCTGGTTCACCACTGCCACCTTCTGGTTCACAACTGCCACTCTCTGGTTCATCACAGCACCTCTGGTTCACCACTGCCACCCTCTGGTACAGCACTGTCACTCTCTGGTTCACCACTGCCACACTCTGGTTCACGACTGCCACCCTCTGGTTCATCACACCATCTCTGGTTCACCCCTGCCACCCTCTGGTACAGCACTGTCACCCTCTGGTTCAGCACTGCCACACTCTGGTTCACGACTGCCACCCTCTGGTTCATCACAGCACCTCTGGTTCACCACTGCCACCCTCTGGTTAACCACTGTCACCCTCTGGTTCAGCACTGCCACCCTCTGGTTCACCACTGCCACCCTCTGGTTCACCCCTGCCACCCTCTGGTTCACCACTGCCACCCTCTGGTTCATCACAGCACCTTCTGGTTCACCCCTGCCACCCTCTGGTACAGCACTGTCACCCTCTGGTTCACCACTGCCACCCTCTGGTTCATGACTGCCACCCTCTGGTTCATCACAGCACCTCTGGTTCACCACTGCCACCCTCTGGTTAACCACTGTCACCCTCTGGTTCAGCACTGCCACCCTCTGGTTCACCACTGCGACTCTCTGGTTCACCACTGCCACCCTCTGGTTCACCCATGCCACCCTCTGGTTCACCACTGCCACCCTCTCGTTCACCCCTGCCACCATCTGGTTCATCACTGCCACCCTCTGGTTCACCCCTGCCACCCTCTGGTTCAGTACTGCCACCCTCTGGTTCAGAACTGTCACTCTCTGGTTCACCCCTGCCACCCTCTGGTTCATCACTGTCACCCTCTGGTTCATCACTGCCACCCTCTGGTTCACCACTCCCACCCTCTACCGAGACCTTTTGTGACGCAGCGGCAGCGCAAAAGATGCGCCATGGTGCTGGGTATTAACTACGTGACACATCTGAGAGATGCGTCACGTTGTAAAGCCCTCTGCCATCAGGAGGCGTTCCGGCGCAGGGGAGGGCGTTCCTGCGCAGGAACGCCTCCTAAAAGTGGCTGAGTGAAATCTACAAGATTTCACTCTGTCACTTTTAGGCCAATGCTGCGTCAAAAGCATGCGCCTGCTTGAAGCAGGCGCAAGGCTTGATGCAGCATTGGGGAGATAGGGCCCCCCAGAGCATTCCTGGAGCTGCGTCGCAAGCGCAACGCAGCTCCAGCAATGTGCTGCTTTCACAGCACAGATGCGTGACGCATCTGTGCCGTTTTTGCCACATGGTGCGCCACATTGTAAATGCGGCACACCATGGGTGGCGGAGCTGGGGCGCACAATAACTGGCGCATCCCTGGGGATGCACCAGTTATTGTAAATCTGCCCCTACACATTTAGTCAACAAGGGAGCACTGACTGATTAGACAGTAGAAAGTACTCCAGTTGAGTAGAGGTATTGCACAAAAAGGTGGCATCTTCGTGGACAAACACGCAGGGCGGGATTCATTCTGCTCCCTTAGACTCGTTTTTTGTGCCCTTCTGCCCTCTGTTAGACTCGTTTTTTCCTTGTTTTTCTGCCCTCTGTTAGGCTCGTTTTTCCCTTGTTTTTCTGCCCTTCTGCCCTCTGTTTGACTCATTTTTCCATTGTTTTTCTGCCCTTCTGCCCTCTGTTAGACTCGTTTTTTGTGCCCTTCTGCCCTCCGTTATTCCCTTGTTTTTGTGCCCTTCTGCCCTCAGTTAGATTTGTTTTTTGTGCCCTTCTGCCCTCTGTTAGACTCGTTTTTGTGCCTTTCTGCCCTGTTAGACTCATTTTTTTTGCCCTTCTGCTCTCTGGTAGACTCGTTTTTCCCTTGTTTTTCTGCCCTTCTGTCCTCTGTTAAACTGGTTTTATGTGCCCTTCTGCCCTCTGTTAGACTCGTTTTTCCCTTGTTTTTCTGCCCTTTGTTAGACTGCTTTTTGTGCCTTTCTGCCCTCTGCATCACCACATCATCACTCAGCGCTACCCCAGCATCACTCAGCACCACAACATTATCACTCAGCACCACCACATTATCACTCAGCACCACCACAGCACCACTCAGCGCCACCACAGCATCACTCAGCGCCAACACAGCATCACTCAGTGCCACCACAATATCACTCAGCACCACCACAACACCACTCAGCACCACCACAGCACCACCACAGCATCACTCAGCACCACCACAGCATCCCTCAGCACCACCAATCAGCACCACCACAGCACCACTCAGCACCACCACAGCATCACTCAGCACCACCACAGCATCACTCAGCACCACCACATTATCACTCAGCAGCACCACAGCACCACTCAGCACCACCACAGCATCAATCAGCACCACCACAGCACCACTCAGCACTACCCCAGCATCACTCAGCACCATCCCAGTATCACTCAGCACACCACAGCACCACTCAGCATCACCACAGCACCACTCAGCACCACCACAGCACCACTCAGCGCCACCCCAGCATCAATCTGCGCAACCATTCAACAACAACTGGTTGAAATATATTCTCTTAATGTTTCAAACTTTATTACAAATGTCACAAAAAGATGTTAATATTTCACTTCTGTTCTTAGATTTTCGTCACAATAAAATACACCGAACATAATCTTCACAAAATGTATTTACAAAAATTTGAACTATTGCCATTATAAATTAAAATCACTTTCATTTAAGTATTAATTATTAAAAAAATTAAAAGCCATTGTAATTTGTAATATCAATACAGCTAAGTCACGTAAATACAAAACATGTTGCATTACAAATAATATAGGTCTCAGAGTTATAATGACAAAGCTATTAATTTAGCTATTTTCAAAACCAACACATAAATGAAAAAAATTGTCATTTACAAGACCAATAGCTCAAACTTCCCTAATGCGAGACCTATTGCATTATAAATGCTTGTTTTTATATCTGTCAGTGCTTCCTGTTGAAGTTTAATTTTCGTGACAGGAGCCTCATTGCCTACTTGTAACTATTCTCTGACCCTGTTTCAAGGGTCAGAGCAGGGTCAGAGAATAGTTGCAAGTAGGCAATGAGGCGCAAGGAAGCACTTACAGGCTTACAGCAGCAGGTGCCCAAGTTGAAGTTAATTTCTTTGTAACCCTTTTGTAAAAGATTACAAAAAAATTTGCTTCAACTTTTGCACCTGACCCTAACTCTTATAGACCCATCACTTTGTTAAACGCGGACTATAAAATTATTACAAAATTACTCTCATTACGTTCTAACTATATTTCTCCGCAACTGATCCATTCAGATCAAAATGGTTTTATTGCAGGTAGGCAACTCATTACTAACACTCACTATTTGGTAGAGGCCTTAGAATATTTTAAAACTTGTAAGGTGCCGGCTTTAGTTTTTCTGTTAGATGCAGAAAAGGCTTTTGATTTGGTGGTCTGGGATACACTTTTCTTTATTTTACAATATTTAGGAATCCCCTTAAAAATGATAACTTTAGTTAAAAATCTGTATCAAGGAGCACAAGCCCATGTGCTTATTAACAAATCTATGGTGGGCTTAATTTCAGTCCAAAGAAGGACAAGGCAGGGATGTCCATTGGGTCCTGTTCTCTTTGCCTTTTTTATAGAGCCTCTGGTGGCGGCAATCAGGAATTCCATAGTTATTCTACCACCTATGGCCTCTATGGATAAAATCAAATTATATGCAGATGATATAATGCTTCTTCTTAAACCTGAGATGCATTCGCAAGAATGGGCTCTTTATGTTTTTGCAGAGTTTGAAGCACTTGGAGGGTATTGAATTAATAAGAGGAAAACCGAGATTTTAATCTGTGGCAGTATGACTCCCGAACTACACCCGTTTTTTCAAAACTGTATTAATAATAGACCCAAAAGATATCTGGGCGTTTATTTTACGCCCTTTGTAAGCGAACTGTATTTTTTGAATTTTGAACCCTTAATAAAAAAAGTTTGTGATATGTTTTCACGATGGAATACCTTACCCTTGTCCATTCTTGGTCGGGTGGCATTAATTAAAATGTTGGTACTTCCCTTATTCAATTTCCTTTTTTCCACTATTCCATGTTTATTACCGGGCTCTTTTTTTTCAAAAATTGAATCTATGTTCTCAGCCTTTGTCTGGGCTAAAAAGACACCTCGAATCGCCATTAATACTCTATACGAAGAAAAAGAACAAGGAGGTCTCGGTCTCCCAAACCTTAGAGATTACTATTTTGCTTATTTTGCACAGTATCTCTCGAGATTTAAACATTTAATGTCGAGTAAGGCACTATTTTAAAAAAAATTCTTTGAAATAATATGCAAAGAAGCCAAAATCTCTCCTCCATTGTCCATACCAAAATCTCCTAAACTAGCCAGATATAAGGTTTTGAAATGTTTTTTTAGAAAACGTGACGCCATGCTGAAGAGATACTCTCTTTCTCTCATTAGTTTAAAAACTCCATTTACTGATGCTATTTTAGGCTTTGGTATAAAAATGGGGCAAGAAATGATACAAAATTGGGTCAGATCAGGGTTTTCATCACTAGTGAATTTTGTAGAAAATGAAGCCTGGTTAACTCCTAACGAGATGCTTTCTCTAACTGGGGGAAATTTTCTTCTAATGGGCTCATATAATTTACTATATAAAGTTTTTGCTCAAACTGACCTAGCACAGATTAGTCATGCCTCAGATTTATCCAATGATCTCTTTTGGTCTTCACTATCTATGAAACCAGGCAAATGGAGAAGAAGTCTAGCGCAGAATAGAGAGGAGGACTTGAGTACCAAAGCAACTAAAAAATGGCAGAAACATGAAAATCTTAACCTTACAGTCAATACGTGGAAAACCTTAAATAAGTTTAATTTTTCGGTATTGAGAGGCATTAACTGGAGGCGAATGCTGTTTTTTAGTAAATAGCTGCTATATTATACACCTGCAGTAATTTATAGAATGTTCAGCAATACGCCGTCCAGCTGTTTTAGATGTTCTCGACAGATCATGCTAATTGATCCCACATAGTAGCCTTTTGCCCCCGAATTTGGGCCTTTTGGAAGGGCATTTTTTCTTTGCTTTCACTTCATTTGCACTGTACGATTATTAACTTTGAAAGACTAATTATAATTGGTGTTGATCCATAGCTTAATCTGGCTGAGTCACTGGCAAAACTGGTGTATATTATAGTTGCGGTGGCTAGATCTCTGATTCTTAAGTATTGGAAGTCAGATGTAGTTCCATCTATAGATGAATGGTATGAGAAAATGAAGAGAGTAAGGAAAAGTGAATTTATATATGCACAAAGGATTGGGGGACTGCGCAAATTCGAAAAAATATGGGGGGCGTATTTTGATTAAATTCCTGTGTATGTTTTCAATGTGAAATTTCCCCCTTCAGGTTTATTCTTTTTTGAGATATTATTTGTTCTTCAGCTTATCATTCTACTTTTACTTATCTCATTATCAAATGTAGGATGACCAGCTTTATCAGACACCGTACAACCATTGGTCGCCCTCAAGCCCCACTTTAAGCACAGCCCTAGCCAATGCAAAGCAGCCTCTGAACACCTGTTGGTATAATTCAATGTCAAGTTCGGAATGTTCCACAAGGCATCTTCTTCACAACACAAATCCTCATCCTCATACCTCTGGGGTTCGAAGGTGCAGTTTAGATCCCCTGCTAGGAGTATTAGATTATCTCTCCCAATCAATTCAAGGTAGGAGTCCAAATCGTCTATAATTGCCGGGCATCTCCCACCAGGGAGGCCTTGCGCATAAATATTGATAAGAATAATGTTCTGGTGGTTTTCCCTACATAACTTAATCCCCAGAATATTGGGGCTGTTCACTGGGATTTCCACCAGTCTACAATTGACGGACTGTTTAACCCAAATTACTAAGCCCCCAGATGCCCTACCCTTAATACCCTTGATAGCCGGTTTATAAAAATTTAGAAACCCTGCTTGAAAAATTGGATGGGATCAGGTTGGGCAGAGCTAATATTTAATATACTTTCCCCACTACTGCTTTCTATTGAAACACTGGATTGAGATCCACTCTCAATAGAGTTCAAGAACGATCTCTCCATATCTGGATGGACATCTACCAACACAGTGTCTAAAGACTGGGGGGGAATCGTGGAGGATGGCTGGGGGCTAGCTACTGTTGCAAGTCGCCCAATTGAGGAGCGCTTCCCAGTAACAAGATCTAACGATAAGCGTTTCTCAACGAGGGCTATCTCCTTTTCCAAGATACCGGTTGCCCTAGTTATAAAAGCATCAAGGGGACCAGTTACCACCCCACTGCCCATTTGAACTTGCACAACTCTTTCTTTCCCCGAGCGTAAGGGCATGATTCCCAACAGAAATGAACAACAACCAATGAAATAAAGATGTAAACAGCAGTGTCACCCTGGATACACATGAACAACTTAAACAGTACAAATAAAACAAACGAAGAAAAAAAGGGGGGAGACTTAATTACACATTGTTTCAATGCATAAAAGTGAAAGTACAAAGCAAGTTAAAAACCTTAAATTAATAAAACATCTAAAACATAAATATTAAAAGCATTCCCATAGCTTCACAATTTCATAATTACCAGATAAAACAATCCATTAAAACATCTGTAAAGATAGTCGTCTTTGTCTGGCCACTGCCCATAAATAACAGGTGAGGGAGTAAAACACATAGGGATCCGAGAGCTGTTGAATAAACAGCAGTGCAGGCTTACATTGGACAAACGTATATTTCCGTAGCCTTAAAACAAAAAAAAGCTTTCATATGGGGACCATTAAAGGTGCAGAAAAAAAGAATATGTAACGTTGTATGAGGCTGAGCTGCTCTCCCATTACATGGACATGGTGGTAAATCAGGAAACCGAACATTAAAGGAATTTTATTCTGCCTAAATCGAATCAAGATGTATTTATGCTGAAGGTTCCATACAAATGAGAAGTTATGTGTAATATGTCTTTCACAGAGGGGAGGAAGCTGTATGCAATTCTTATAGTTTTGTCTTTCTTCCTTTCCCACCTATTGTTTGAAGCTTTTTCCAAGAAAATCTTTTTTAGTTTCGCCTTTGAGAGTGAGGCACACCGCAATGGTGACTCAAATAGGCATTGGAAATCTATCTCAGAATGTAAATTTATACTTGTATAGCACACTACTCACCTGCAAGGGTCACAAGGCGCTTGTATGAATACCGCTGTGGAACCCATCATGGCTTTCCCTGTGAGGCATCCACTCCTGGGCACCCCCAAGGTGGAGGCCAGGCATCCTTAGCATTGTGGGGGCCGTTGTGGAGATTAAGCAAGCTATTGCCCAGAGTTGCAGAGTGGACTCCATGATTGGAATAGACACCGAGGCAAGAATTATCAGGTCCTTGGAATTTTGAGCCCAAGACCCGCTGAGGCGGGGAATTGAACCCTGGTCCTGGGCTAGACCTCTGCATCAGGGTCTGCCGCTCTAATCATTGAGCCACACTTCTCCACTCAGACAGAGTGTTCTCTAAGTATTTTTAACCACGGGATGCTATGGGCATATTCCAATTATAAACAATCCCTCAGGATCGCCTGGTAAGTTGTACACATTTTTTTGACATATGGAATGCCATACCAACAGGGGTGCCAGTCTAGTTACATCCTCAAGAATGGTAAAACCAATGCAGCATGTTGCTAATAATTTGCACATGAGATGGGGAGTGAAAGCAATTTCTTGAAAAAGCATCCTCCACAAGTTGGAGCAGAACCAAATCTGCTCTTCCCCAGATTGCTGTCCCATATGTGGCACTTGTCCATAATTTTAGTTGATATATGTTCAACATTTCTGGTAAAGGCTTTGAACCCAGTTTCGTAGAAAGGTCTGCAAGTGCACAAATCTTATTTTCCAACAGGGCTTTTCTACTTAACAGCATCTTCTTCAAAGATAGCTTGTTGTCAAATAATACCCCCAAATAGGCAAATGAGTCAACCACCTCCAGTTTCTGCTCCCCTGTATGGAAATTAAAAGGATTCTCAGGACATACTCCTGCGATTAAAACAAAAGATTTCAAAACATTTACATGCAGGTCTAACCTAGCGATGTAGCTCGAATACTCCTGTATGAGTTTCTGCAGCACCATGAGTGTTCTGGCCAGGAGCACTGCATCACCTGCATAGAGGAGTATCGGTAAGGGGGAGGACTCCACATAGGGTACATATTTCATAGTACATACCAGGATTGCCTCAAGCCCTTTAATATATAGAGGGAATTCAAGTGGGGAAAGTACGCAACCCTGTCTTATCCCTCTCTCAATATTAAATACACTTGTGCGCTCTCCATTCCTTCCATACCAAACAGATACTGTCACTCCTGTATACAGCTGCCTGATGGAAGCAATAATCGGGGAATCCACTCCTATTTCTTTGCTATGTGATACAAAATCAAAGGCAGATGCTAAGTCCATAATAACGTATATAACTGGCCTTCCTTGGCTAGGGTATATTTAAGAAATAATCGCAGTCAGGTTAAGGCACTGTTCAATAGTGCCCTTTCCTTTTCTGAAGCAATACTGAGCCTCTGCTAATACGTTTTTTCTTGAACCCAATCCTCTATCCTATTTAAAAGCACTCTCCCATTAATTTTGCCATGATATCAATTGATGAGATAGGTCTGTAATTTTTCGGTTCTGCCATATCACCCTGTTTATAGATTGACACAATAACCAACTGCTTCCAGGAGCTAGGGGGGGCTCTCTTAAATGCAACATTAAAAACGTTAGTCAACACCGGTGCCCAAATCGATTTGTTTTCCAAAAATGTGTCTGCTGTAACCTCATTGGGCCAAGGCACCTTCATTGAGGTTGTCTGTGCTACTGCTAAGTCTATGTCTTCTACCTGAAATATTAGATTAGATGATCAGTGATCATCTGCCCATGAATCATTATTTGTAGTTACACCAAAATTCTTAAAATTGTTTTGAAAGTGGATACCTATCTTTCTTTTTCTATGCGTGTGTCTAAGGTTGGAACCCCCTCTTCCTTTAGGAGTGGCGCCTTCAGCACTCACCAACATTTATGGGAGTCTTTTTTATTGCGTATCAATCACTGTTCTTCTCATTCTTTGAGGTTTGTATCATTTACTCTTGCCCTGCTTGCTTTTTTATAATTTGCTTGTAGAGTTTGTATGCAACCCTCATCCCTGGGGACTGCTCGTAAGTTATTGTGTAATCTAGAGGTGGCTTTCGTACAATTGTGATCAACCCTCAAGCCTTGTGTCCTATCTTTCTTCTTCGAGTAGTAACTCTGCTCCTGTAGAGTGGGTACAAGGGACTTGTTTAATAAGAAGGGTTTCTCAGAAGAGGAGCATAATTCTGCCACTCCTTTTTTCCTGCATGACAATTTCACATTCCTTAGGCATCTATCGTCTTAGTGGGTAGGGCTGTTTGTATTTACGACCTAGAACATTCTCCTCAGGGCAGCAGTGGGTATGGAGGGCACTGGTACATAAAATTAGTATTTTAACTCTAGGCCTATAATATTTGGGGAACAGCAGCTTTCCCCAAAATATTCCAGGAGGGTATTTACTATTCCAACCATGGTCCTGGAATTATTTGGGATACGTTAGAAATTCACGAAGTATTTTATGAAAGGGTTAAAAAAGAATATGTTTACTTTGTCCAAAGTGCTACCGTAGGCGTGCAGTTTAGGTTAAAATTAGGAATACCATCATCAGAACACGAAGATTCCACAATAGCAAAAATATGCGACCTATTGTATTCAAATGAGACCTGAATATAATCTCTGTTGTTAAGGACATAGGTGGTGTTAACTAAAAGTAGTGCAAAACACTGATATCCAATTGCGTTGCCCCCACAAATAAAGAAATTGGAGGAGATTTACCTTACAGGAATTAGGTGACAAGATATTTTATTCCAAGGCCCTCATTACAAGTTGGCCATTACATTGTGATGTGTGGGATAACAAAGGTTTCCTGACATTCCAGAATTATGATCATTTAGGAAATAAATTGCTGTTCCCAGACATATTTTGGCAGCGAAAACCTGAGGATATTTATCAGGGGGAAATGTACAGGAAATATCAGGACATTTTTAATTCCCCAGTATAAGGGAAAGACCACTACATTTCAACTCTGTTTTTTAGATTTTTTCGGTTTTGATGAATACCGCACCAATTAATGATCACTTTATAATGAGGGCCTACAAACTAACATAGCAGGCTCCATTACCAAATACAAGGTATAAAGACGACTTACCTAAGTTATTCCTCAACAATGTTTTGCAGCTTTTTTTCAATTGATTTCAATTCAACTCGTCATCATCATAAAAAACGGTATTTCGGACTTTACGAACATAAATGTGCAAATGCATACAGTACAAGCAGACAAGATAAAAAGCATACCAAAGTTCATTAACTACAAATCAACAAGTTTCAATATAATAAATGTCAACAAGAGCATAAGCCACGATAGAACTAAGTAACATGGCCCGCATGCAGTCACAATGCTAAAAGTGTGACATGGAGGACAGTTGCTTATTCAGCGTCCTGTGTTTGGCACATTGCATCAACCTGGTGGTGCAAGACTTTCTCAAAAAAGAAGACATAGTCAGCATCATAATTTCCACCTGCAGAAGAATCTGCATTCATTATAGCCATGGTTTTTTGGACCGGAAGCAGTTTCAGATTATTCAGCCTACTAATAGAGCACCAGATAAAGCCCTGATACTGGAGGTGCCAACACGTTGGAACTTGACCTATTACATGTTGCAACATCTGTTTAAGCAGTACAAACAGATTAATGACTTTGTCATTTAAAGAGGAGGTGATGCAGTTGGGAAAGCTATGACCATGGGTGCGGACAAATGAGGCCTAGTCGAATGCCTGATACAGATGCTACTCCCTTTTGAGGTTTTTACCCGAGAAGTTAGTAAGGAGGCCAGTACGATGGGCCAAGCATCCTGTTGTTGTATCTGCTACAGGATCAGGTACTGAAGGTGTTTGAAAGGTTCACCCCGTAGGTGTGAATGAAAACACAGAAGTGCATGCCTTGGTTATGAGCTTAATCTATTGCTTAGCTTGTAATGGAAGGCTGTGAAATGATATAATCTCATCCAAACAGTACATCTGTGCTACCCTACTTGATCCACGGTACACAAAAAATCTGCCCCCTTCAATTCTTTTTTCTGAAGGGAATGTTTCAAATTACAAGAGGTGGATTGTTGAGCAGGCTGGAGACGTGGAAGAACATCTGGAACTTAGAGTCCCACCCAGCAGTACTGGGGTGCTGCCTTCAACTTCCAGAAAGGGCAGTCTTGTCTCAACCAGAACACTGGCAACAGAAGGGCCGGACCCAACTTCTGTATTGCATTGATTTTAATTAGCAGGGCTTAAGTCCATTGCAGAGGCAATGGCAAACGATGTTTTGCAAGTGTCAGCACCAATCACCATCTACAGGATATTCTAGGAGTATCTAGGTCTATGTGCATCAAAGCCCATTGATGTATTAGTATGGGAAGATGTGCCAATGGCTAGAGCTCAGTATGCTGGTAATAAAGTAATTGGCTTATCCTGTACCCAGTGGGTCTGTTGAGCGTGCGTTCAGTGCAGCTGGTAGGGTTGTTACAGTGAGAAGAATCATTCTCTTGCCTTAAAAACGTGGAAAGATTGAATATGATCAAAATGTTGTAACATTTGATCCCACAAAATTACACTGTTCCTGAAACAGATGTTAGCTGAACCACCTGAGTCTAGGGATGTACCCTACTTCTTGGACAGAGCATGCCAGTGCCCCATACAAATTGTATTCATTGCTCATTGAACTTCTATATTAGCAAAAAGAAAAAAGTAGCTAGTGAAACATTATTATTTTGTTTCAGATTTATACTGCCCCACCAGTTTTTAGTCACATATATGGCCTGATTGCAGTTGGACCAGTGTGCATTGAAGAAGCCTCCACAATTCCTTGCATTGGAAGAGGTAACTACAACTATTGCAATGGTCAGAGAGTGATTGGGTGAGTGATGATTGATGATTCATATGGTAGCAGACAGTGAGGGAGAGTATTGAACTTGCTTGACTTGATTTGCAATGTTTGTGGCCTGAGTGATGGGTGATAACATTTTAGCTGGAGGTGATTGGCCTTTGCAAACGTACTTAGTGGAAATGAAGCAACCTGTATGGTCCATTCCCACGATCCTTCTTTTTTTGAACACCTGGGAGGGCTGCCCCAGATCATCATTTGATTTACCAGAAGTGCCAAATTCCAATCTGTTGCTTGTATTAAAGGAGGAAAAGTGTACCTACCACAGTGCTTGGATTGGAACAGGTGACCAGTGCACCAATGAGTGATCTGATTATTGAGTGTTTGATGAGTGATGATTGATGATGCATGTGGTAGCAGACAGTGAGTGATGGTTTTGAACTCTAATTTGGGAATTGCTTGAGGTGATTTGCAATGTTTGGGGCCTGAATGATGGGCAATCATGTTTTCCCTAAAAGTGATTGGCCCTTTCACACTTAACCAGATTTACTTGAGGGTCCTCTTTAAAATACTGCAATTCTGTTTCTGTAGCTATTCTTCAATAGAAGTGCATTACACATGAATCTGGCTTGGGCCATGACTGGTCTGGGATGGAGTTACTTGGAGTCAGAAGGTGGATGGAAAACTCAGGGCGGGATCCATGGGACTATATAATCAAAAGCTAGAAGAAAGAAGTTTTCAACTTCTAAGGGAAACCATGAGTCTGAGGCTTAGTACTTAGCTAGCTGGAGAGAGGTGCATTGATTTGTGAAATGCTGCTGAGTGTGTGTGTGTGCGTGTGTGTGCATGTGTGTTTATATGTGTATTACTGTTGGCAAAGGTAAACTCTAGGTCCCACTTTTTTTGCTCTGCCTCTGAGTCATCTTGACACACTCCCCATGAAGCCTACCTTCCTTCTGTCCTTCTCCTTGGCTCTAAAATACAGTTCCTGAAACAGATGTTAGCTGAACCACCTGAGTCTAGGGATGTACCCTACTTCTTGGACAGAGCATGCCAGTGCCCCATACAAATTGTATTCATTGCTCATTGAACTTCTATATTAGCAAAAAGAAAAAAGTAGCTAGTGAAACATTATTATTTTGTTTCAGATTTATACTGCCCCACCAGTTTTTAGTCACATATATGGCCTGATTGCAGTTGGACCAGTGTGCATTGAAGAAGCCTCCACAATTCCTTGCATTGGAAGAGGTAACTACAACTATTGCAATGGTCAGAGAGTGATTGGGTGAGTGATGATTGATGATTCATATGGTAGCAGACAGTGAGGGAGAGTATTGAACTTGCTTGACTTGATTTGCAATGTTTGTGGCCTGAGTGATGGGTGATAACATTTTAGCTGGAGGTGATTGGCCTTTGCAAACGTACTTAGTGGAAATGAAGCAACCTGTATGGTCCATTCCCACGATCCTTCTTTTTTTGAACACCTGGGAGGGCTGCCCCAGATCATCATTTGATTTACCAGAAGTGCCAAATTCCAATCTGTTGCTTGTATTAAAGGAGGAAAAGTGTACCTACCACAGTGCTTGGATTGGAACAGGTGACCAGTGCACCAATGAGTGATCTGATTATTGAGTGTTTGATGAGTGATGATTGATGATGCATGTGGTAGCAGACAGTGAGTGATGGTTTTGAACTCTAATTTGGGAATTGCTTGAGGTGATTTGCAATGTTTGGGGCCTGAATGATGGGCAATCATGTTTTCCCTAAAAGTGATTGGCCCTTTCACACTTAACCAGATTTACTTGAGGGTCCTCTTTAAAATACTGCAATTCTGTTTCTGTAGCTATTCTTCAATAGAAGTGCATTACACATGAATCTGGCTTGGGCCATGACTGGTCTGGGATGGAGTTACTTGGAGTCAGAAGGTGGATGGAAAACTCAGGGCGGGATCCATGGGACTATATAATCAAAAGCTAGAAGAAAGAAGTTTTCAACTTCTAAGGGAAACCATGAGTCTGAGGCTTAGTACTTAGCTAGCTGGAGAGAGGTGCATTGATTTGTGAAATGCTGCTGAGTGTGTGTGTGTGCGTGTGTGTGCATGTGTGTTTATATGTGTATTACTGTTGGCAAAGGTAAACTCTAGGTCCCACTTTTTTTGCTCTGCCTCTGAGTCATCTTGACACACTCCCCATGAAGCCTACCTTCCTTCTGTCCTTCTCCTTGGCTCTAAAATACAGTTTCTGTTTTACAACCTGCAGGCCTTCTAGTCTCCTGCACAAACGAAAGGCGAAAGATGAGCTCAACAGTTCTGCAAACCTACCGGACCATGCCAGACAGGCAACCAGGAGTGATGGACATTCCCAAGGAGAATGCAGATGTTCCACCAAATTTTGGAATACAGCATCAATTCATATTTGGAGAACTGGGTGGGTGATTTTATTCCTATCCTAGAAGACAGAACATTTATATACCTAATAACTTGAGTCTCTGGGACAGAGGGACTGTTTGCAATGCATTTAACTATACTGTATAATATAATACACATTCCTTTGCTTCTTTCAGATTGATGACGATGATGTGCTGCCCATTGCCCAGAAGAAGTTTTTCCTTGTGTAATGTTTATCTTTGTCAAACGTTTCCCCAAATCTCCTTTCACATCAATTTATGAAACCCCTGACCCTCTATCCCTGGGATGTGCGATTTATTGAAGTATGGCTAAATTTACACCATCAATGGATCACACACTTGGGGGGGCAAATGTGGTAAAAGCAATACCAACTCACTGCAGGATCTTCTAAGCAATAGCCCACACGGCCCCATTTACCAACCCAAGCATAAAAAGTATCCATATTTTAGATATAGACCTAAGAATATCACCATTCAGGCCTTGCATTGCACAACCAAAACGCCTAACCTAGGCTTTCAGGAACACTGTGTCATCCTGTAGTAGTCTGGTCTCTATCATTTGTAAAGTTTAGATATAACCCACTAACATAGGGTTTTTGTTTCCATTTAGTTGCCTGTGATGGATAATCTGTCCAATTAATCCTACAGTTGGAGCTCACCTGGGTGGAAGTGGGACTTTGATTGTGAAGTTGTGAGACCTTGCCTGTTATTGCTTCATCTATATTTAGGTAAGACAACTATGGAGTGAAGTGAACTAGTTAAGTTAAAAATTAAGTAGCTAACTGCTAATGCAATTATTTAGTTATCTACGTTGTTTTAGACAATATAGGTCATGGCAATATCCCCCCTAATGGTCAAGATAGTTAGAGAGGAATAACTTTATAACCAAGCGGTAAACTCTTACAAGCACATAAACAGGCTATGTAAAAACTAAAAGCTAAAGGCATCAGTAAAATGTAAAAGTAAAACAAACTGCTTCAGGCAGAACTTTCAACAGAGTATAATAAATGTCCCCTTAATTTTTTTACAAACAAATACAGCCTCTCTACCTGGAACAGGCCCAGCCCTCTCGCCAAGCAAGCTGACCCAACCGCCAATGTCCAAAAATCATACGTTCAACGTATTAAAAATTAAAATGGCCCCCACTCCCTTCCCATCCTCTCTACCCAAAACAAGTCCAGCTCAACAAAACAAAAGTTTTTAAAAGTACAAGAAGAGGGCATTCTGTATTTGGGCCCAGAGCTGATTCAGGCACTGCTCAATCCTGGGCAGCCAGCTCTCCATAGCTTCTAGCAACTGCAGGATGCACCACAGTAATACCCTATCAGATCGGGAATGGGTAGCAGGAGTTGTGGTCAGCTGGTGGCAGCACTGGTGATGGAGAAGGCAAAGAGGGGCTAAAATGCACTGGGGTTTGGCTGAGACTAAGAGGTAGTTATTTCTGAATCTTCTTCCTCCAGGACCACCAGCCACTGGTAATCCTGCTGGACATGCTCCAGCCTCTGGTATAGTGGTTGTAAAGACTATACTGATTATCTATGTGTCATCTTTGTCTGGTTCAGTCAGTGTACTAGTCGACAGAAGTCGAAAGGGAAATATTTGAACATGCATAAAATACATTTGTTTAAGGAAATCATGAAATATATTTTGGAATCACTTTACATTATCACAAAATGAAATGTAGCATATGCTACTGTCTGCAACTGGGACAACTGTAGTTGACAATTATCTTCTTGTAATTCCAATGGCCCTGCTCTACTCCAAATGCATTTCTCTTTCAACCCTGACTTCAAGAGGTACAATAATAAATAAGATACTACTTCACACACCTCACATAAGAAATTTGGAAATTAATGTTATCCTGTTTGCCGTAAGTAGATATTGGGAAAATTATTCAGATGGATTGCACTTTAGGGAAAGGAACTGGCTATATAGATTGTATTTGGAAAATTCATCTCTAAGTATACCATACCAGACGCCAAACTTGACCTCAAGTCATGCACTTACTCCCACTTTACTCTGTGACCTCACCCACCTTCACATATTTTCAACAAATTCATTTGCTGGGCAGTAAGCAAGGAAAGGGAGCTTGATGATTTACTCTACTGCAGGGGGTAGGGTGTATGGATTAGACAGGTAGGGTAGAGCTTTTTTGATATAGAATAGAGGGGCCGCTATACTGATCATCAATTTGTCATCTGTGGCTTATTCAGTCACTGCAAAATTTGAAACAGAAAAATCTGAACAAGTGTAAAATAAAAGTGTTATGGGAAACCATGAGATATATTCTGGAATCACTTCACAAGGTTATAAAATGAAATGTGGCACATGTCAAGATTGGATTTGACAATTTGGTAGGCTGGGATGGAGGAACGTAGGAAAAAATAAAGGAGTGAAGTACTAAGAGGTGATTGAGTGGGCAAAGGGAAATAACCCACCTTGTGGGTTCAGTTTTCTATGCTTTGAAAACTTTGCAAATGCTGCATTAAACGAAGCAGACACACATTGGACAGCAAATACTGCAGTCCTGATTTGAACCACACTGCACGTCTGGCATAGGTGGCAAAATACCATGGAGCGGGGGTGATTAATAATGGGTGGGATACATCTGCTTTGCTTAATAAATACAGTGAACCAAGGGAGTAGAAAAAAATTAAAACAAACATTGGTAAATGCATTCAGTTTTGCCTATGTGATTAATAATAAATGTGTTGTTGTTGTAAGTTGTAGCTTGGTGAATAGTTGTGCAATATAAGTTATTGAATATCTGAAACTTTTTTAAGGCCAATGAAATACTAAAAGTGTCAAAGCAACAACGAAATGTAGCAGTTCATGCTGGAAAAGTTTATATGTAAGAAAATATTGGATAAACTTCATATATTAGCACCAGTACACAAAAAAAGGCATGAGGGCTGGGAAAGTTAATTTAAGGCCCATAGAAATGCTTTAAGTAAATAAGAAATAAAGTAATGTAGCAGTGTGTCTTGTGACAAATGTATCCCTGTGTGTCAACGGTTAAAAAGACATAAAACTATTTCTTTGAACAGCACAACAATTAGGTAAAAGTTATAAAGGTATATGGCTTTAAAGCAAAGTACAAATGCGTGTTATTAGGACAAGCTTAGATAGTTGGACAAACATCGAAGGGGAGCGAAAGTGTACAAACAAAATGTGCAGATAGGGGCCCAAAAGAAAAAATTAAAGTGAGGTATAAGCAAAGAAATGTAACTGTGTGTACTACCCCGAAAATATTTCTTTCAATGCATCTGAAAAAGGTAGTAGACACTAGTTAGAAGGAGTCCGATCGCAAGACAAGAAAAAATGCTTGGAGGCAGAGAACATTAATAAAAGGCCCAATATTAAAAGAGTTGGATAAAAAAAGAAAGGTAGCAATTAAATATTTTGTGTTGTTTCTAAATAAAAGTATTCAACGTGCTGCCATGCTTGATATGCATACATGTTAGAAATTGTTGGGCAAATCAGGATGTTGAGCAGAAATACGTGTACAAACGTGCACAGCTATGTAAAGTTAAAGAAAGATCTCTGCAAATAATAAAAGTGTGTTATATTCAAACAAAAATATGGTAGCATTAGATAAAAAGAGTCTTTGAAGCATAAAGGTTTAAAAGGAAAAACTAGAAGAAATCACTTAACAAATGGCAGACATGCATATTTTCCATGTAAATAAAAATATTTCACCTACATCTTATTAAAAGTCTAATGGACCTTTTCTAAAAAATATAAAAATGTAAACAAAAGACCAAGGTTTTTTTTCCTGAGGAAGGTGCCCATTGTGCCACTCCAGTGCTCTTGACTCAGCTCGCAAACACAACAAAATTGAGCACCACAAGACGTACCCATGACTGAACAGTGAGAAATGACATAAGGCACCATGTGATGTTTAAGAATAACACTGAATGTCATACCATACTATTTTGAAAATAAGTGGGACAGCATATGACACTGTATTGAATTTTCTTCTGCCATGATGTGCAACTTGTGTATGCTGCCTGTCGGGGATCAGTTTGCTACGTTTTGTGCTAGCTGAGACTCCATACTCTGATTGTGGAGATTAGGGCCAGTTTGCTGTTATTGATTTGGCTTTGTTTCACGCCTGTCAGTGGGAGGAGAGGGAGCGGAAACCCACAGAGATGTTCCGTTAATGACTTAGAGCCCAGGAGGAGCAGGGACACACAGAGGCAACAAGAATTGCTAAATGTAATAGTTTTTACCAAGCACTGGTAAATGCAATGCAAAAAAAGTGAATGAAGTTCTGTGCGTCAAAGCTAGGGAATGCTTAGTGTGCAAGTCACATAAAGTGAAAACATTAAATAAATATAGGCAGACATGCTGCCACGAATATAATTTGTCAGATTGTCATCAAATTGGATGAGAGGTGGATGAGAATGAGTAATCTCGCCTTGGGAAACTGATGAGAGAAGCACATCAAATAAAGAAGCAGTGGTAAAGGAAATACAATACTCAACCAATAGAACTTAAGTAAAACTAAAGTCACAAGCACACAGATAAATAGAAAAAGAAGGCGAGATGTAAGTCCATTAAAAAATATACTGAATACAAAGATTTGACAAGCACGGATCAAGTGCTGGGCAGGCGAAACTTAAAAATATCCCTCACTCTGAGCCATAGCTTTGATAACCCTACTTAAACAAAGTTAGCCATGTAGGTCAGCAGCATGCCCCTTTCCATGAAAAGAGCTGTCTTGCTTATTCATCCAAGAATTCCTACTATTAATCAACCTATTCATTCTAATTCATTAATAGCCCCCATGATTAATCTGAACGTTCTCTCATCCAGTCGTTTACCAACATTTCCACTCTATTATTCACCCATTCAATATCCACCCTTCCTTCCAACCATGCTTTTTCCCATCCATCCCTTTAACCCAGCCACGCAGCTTTTCACCCACCCACCCTTTCGCTTATACACCATTTTCCTTTCTTTTAACCTTCCATTCTTTCATGTTTCTCTCAATCCATCAATACTTATTATGTGAGCTATCGGTGAGTTGCAGATAGAAGAGGCCATAGTTACTCAACACTGCTGCTGCTGGTAAAGCTGGGGGGTTCAAGGTCATGAGTTGATGACACCCTGTTTCTAGCTAGTGAGTTTTATGTGACTTACCAGTGCCCTTCCCTGCCGCAGCTACTCCCACTACTTGAGCCGGTGACAGTGGTGGTCTGTGTGTCTATTTTATGTTATGTTATGTTATGTTAAATGAAACTTTTTAAGCGCACTGACACCAGAGGTTTCTTGGCACTGTGTCTAGAATAAAACATATATATTATTAGTTGCCAGATACACCTCCCCTTAATTTTTTCACTCAAAAAATACAACTGCAATACATCACTACAGGTTAGTTAGAACTGCAGTATTTTCTAAAAAAAATAATACTCTGGGCATTAGGTAAGTTGACAATGTTAGACAAGCCAGGTAGTGAAACCAACCCAAACAGGTTTTTGCATTAGAGGGGCGGAGCTATAACCTATAATGATCGTGAATCATGATGACTCAGTCATTAAAGCACAATAAACAGACCCCCCAGGATATAGCGGCATGAACTAGTAAATTTAGCAGCACAAATCATGAAATTTAGCGGCACAAATCTGGAAATTTAGCGGCATTTAGCAGCATTTTATTTTGGCTTTTTTTTTTACAACAAGCACAGATATTTTATTGTTTGAGTTATTTTACAACATGGAGCTATGTACATTTTGTTTATTAACAATTCAGGCCATTTGTTTTGGTTAAAAGGCATGTTAATCATCGGCATGCATGTCCAGTTTTCTGAGCACTCTAAATCTAGCCCAGTATTGTGCTGCTGGTTATAATGCAGAAACAATAATGCACGGATGGATTGCTCTGAAAGGGACCGTCGTCTGGATGACAGAATCATTTTGTAGATGCTGTTGCTCCTTTCAGCATCTGCAGAACTGGTCACACAGTCCTTGTACACAGCTGCAAGTTTGGAAAGAGCTGGAATGCGGTCAGCCAGCCCACGCCAAAAGAGGTCCGTGTCTATCACTCCAGAAACAGATGCCTTCACTGCTTCTGGGCAGACATTTTCAAAGTAGAGGCAAAGCTCCTGATCGGGAACTTCGCTCAAACCAGGGATGGCTGATTTATGCACTCTTCTCATTAGGCAGGATGCAGAGTCGTGCAGGATTGAAAAGGCGCACTTGTTTCAAGAATTGTATGCCTGGCTGGGCCTCCCCCATGTATTTGCCCACCTTTTCCAGTGAATGTTTAAAAGCTTCATTAAGCTGGGCTGTTATCTTTTTTTTCTGTGCCAGACTTAATTTTGCCCCTGCAGTGGTCTGTAGAAATGGTTGTAGTGACTCCACAGTGAGGACTGAATTGTTGGTTAGGTTCATGTGGAGGTCCTCCAAATAATCATTTACCTTCATGGTCACTTGTGTCTGACTCTGGAATAACTCCATCAGGTTTAACATGCTTTGGCATTTTTCTGCCACACTGTCCAATTGGACTTTAATGCAGTTTCTTTGGTGGCTGTTCTAAATCTTCTGTAGATTTTCAAGGAAATCTGGGGGAGACTTGCTGAGTTGCATCTCGGACTCAACAAACCCAGCATAGGCCTCGAAGTGCTTGCAGTGGTACTGGACAGCAGCAAACCAAGAATTCCAGCGGGTACTGCTAGGGTCAGGTGCCACCCATGCTTTCATCCTATGGTTCTCCGCAAGATGGTGCAGGTACCTTCTCTTTCTGCTACCGGCCATGTAAAAGATGCGCGAGAAGTACAGAAGGAAAGCATTTAGCTCTACAAAAGGCTTCCTAAATGACTCTCCAACAAGATTCATTATGTGTGCTAAATAAGTGATGTGTATGGAGTTTGTATACAGATTCCTCAACACCGTGTTGTATGCCTTGAGCATGTATGCCGCGTTGTCAGTGTTAAAGGAAATAACGTTCTGGAAGTCGATGCTATACTCTGTGAGCACCTTTCCAACAGCTTGCGTTACAGTCCCATGGTTGCACTGTGATAGGAAGACTGTGTCTACCAGGTGGGTATGGATCTGACGGGCACCTTGCGGAGAAACTACTGCAACTAACACATTCAATACACACCGCCCTTCGACATCTGGTGTCTCATCAAATATAACACTGATCTACTGATCGTTCAATAGTTCTTTCAGCCGGTTATTGGCTCCTATATATATCTCTCAGAGAGAAAACGTTCTTGAAGCTGATGACTTCCAGGTATTGCTCCACCATTCCATACTCGCTCGTGTAGAAACTTGCGCAACACAGGGTGGTCGGTTTTGCTCAGTGGAACGTTCAGCGCTGTGCAGACATTGACCCACTCACTTATAATTTCATGGTTTGAGGCACCTGCAGCTGTATTCTTTGTGAATAGCGAGTTTAGAGTCACCTGACGTGCACGCTTTGGTGAAGATTGAGGGTCAGAAGCATCTGAACAGCACTTCAAGTGCTTTTGGGACCGCACATGCATATCCACAGTGTGTTTCCTGATGTGGTCCCATTGCACACACTTCAAAACAGCACGCCACCATCAGCGTGCATCACGGTACTGTAGTCTCTGGCCCGATCTGCTGCGGTTATCTGGGTAGGCAGATGTTATCGGTGCTTCACAGGCTGCAGAAACTTCTCCATCCTGCTTTTGTTGTGGTGGCTTGTTGCTCCCTTGGAATACAGAAGATACGGGGGGTTGTGGCGCAGTCAGTTAGCTCACCTACAAATATATTTGGTGTTACTAGATGCATTTCAAAGGGGGGGGGAAAGGCAATTGTTGAATGGTAAGTTAAGAAAGTGCAGGGGATCAATGATTAAAAATGAATGCAACCAATGAAGCACTACACATGGTCAAAAATGGGAAAACTTTTAAGGCCGCAACTGCAATGGGAAATGCCAAACGGCGTTGAGCAAACAGTGTTAAAAAAGCATGGTCAGTCACCTACAACTATATTTGGTGTTAGATTCTAACACCAAATGTAGTTGTAGATGTATTTCAAAGGGGAAACAGGCAGTGCAATTGTCGGAAAACCTAAGGCAAAAATGTTTTGCGAAAAACAAGTAATCCTGGCCCTAAGTGCTTGCAAATAAAAAATACTATGACAAAGGTTGCATGGCTGGAGAAAATGACAAAAAATAGCACGATCGGCTACCTGCAAATAAAGTCAAATTTAAGCGCCAAAAACAAATTTGTACAAGTGTGTTTTGTAGCAGCACATAAGCTAGGCGTTGACACTCAGGGGAGGAGAAGAATAGGACCAGTCAAGTGCTATCTGGTATGTACGCAAAATCCTACAATCGCCCAAAACCAAAAAGAAATATGTAACTCCCCAGAAGTGTACAGAACCCCAAACTTACCAGCGCTGTGCAGCAGGCGGCCCAACTCTGGCTCTTGAAACAGCAGATTTTTCCCTCCGAGACTCTGCAAAAGAACCAAAATAAAGAAATATGAAACTCTCCAGAAGTGTACAGAACCCCAAACTTACCAGAGCTGTGCAGCAGGTGCCCAATTCTGGCTCTTGAAACAGCAGTTCCTTTCCCCATAGGCACTACAAAAGACCCAAACCCAAAATAAAGAAATATGAAACTCCCCAGAAGTGTACAGAACCCGAAAATCTTACCAGCGCTGTGCAGCAGGCGGCCCAATTCTGGCTCTTGAAACAGCAGATTTTTCCCTCCGAGACTCTGCAAAAGAACCAAAATAAAGAAATATGAAACTCCCCACAAGTGTACAGAACCCCAAACTTACCAGCGCTGTGCAGCGGGCGCCCAATTCTGGCTCTTGAAACAGCAGTTCCTTTCCCCATAGGCACTACAAAAGACCCAAACCCAAAATAAAGAAATATGAAACTCCCCAGAAGTGTACAGAACCCCAAACTTACCAGCGCTGTGCAGCAAGCGGCCCAATTCTGGCTCTTGAAACAGCAGATTATTCCCTCCGAGACTCTGCAAAAGAACCAAAATAAAGAAATAAAAAACTCACCAAAAGTGTACAGAACCCCAAACTTACCAGCGCTGTGCAGCAGGCACCCAATTCTGGCTGTTAAAACAGCAGTTCCTTTCCCCATAGGCACTACAATAGACCTAAACCCAAAATAAAGAAATATGAAACTCCCCAGAAGTGTACAGAACCCCAAACTTACCAGCGCTGTGCAGCATGCAGCTCAATTCTAATTTCTGGCTCTTGAAACAGCAGATTTTTCCCTTCGAGACTCTGTAAAAGAATAAAGAATTAAGAAACTCCCCAGAAGTGTACAGAACCCCAAACTTACCAGCGCTGTAAAAGACCCAAACCCAAAATAAAGATGGGACAGAGAGCATGAAGGCACAAAAACGAGTGGGACAGACAGCATGAAGGCACAAAAACAAGTGTGACAGAGAGCATGAAGGCACCAAAAACGAGTGTGACAGACCATGAAGGCACAAAAACAAGTGGGACAGAGAGCTTGAAGGCACAAAAACGAGTGGGACAGAGAGCATTAAGGCACAAAAACGAGTGGGACAGAGAGCGTGAAGGCACCAAAAACGAGTGTGTCAGACCATGAAGGCACAAAAACAAGTGGGACAGAGAGCATGAAGACACAAAAACGAGTGGGACAGAAAGCATGAAGGCACAAAAACGAGTGTGACAGACCATGAAGGCACAAAAACAAGTGGGACAGAGAGGATGAGGCACAAAAACGAGTGGGACAGAGAGCATGAAGGCACCAAAACGAGTGTGACAGACCATGAAGGCACAAAAACAAGTGGGACAGAGTGCATGAAGGCACAAAAATGAGTGGGACAGAGAGCATGAAGGCACAAAAAACAAGTGGGACAGAGAGCATGAAGGCACAAAAACGAGTGTGACAGAGAGCATGAAGGCACCAAAAACGAGTGGGACAGAGAGCATAAAGGCACAAAAACAAGTGGGACAGAGAGCATGAGGCACAAAAACGAGTGGGACAGAGAGCATGAAGGCACAAAAACGAGTGTGACAGAGAGCATGAAGGCACAAAAAACGAGTGCAGCGGGCCCCCACAGAATGTGGCCCTGCTGGGCTCGCCGCACACCGGGCACGCTGCGGGATCCAGGACCGAAACTTTTGCGAAAAAAAATGCCGCCCTGGTCCCGTCGCGTGCCCCATGTGCGGCGGGCCCCCACAGAATGTGGCTCCTGAGCCCGCCGCACACCGGGCACGCGGCGGGACCCAGGAACGAAATTTTTGTAAAAAAAATTGACCCCTGGGGCCCGCTGCGTGCCCCATGTGCGGTGGGCCCCCACAGAATGCGGCCCTTGGGCCCACCGCACACCGGGCATGCGGCAGGACCTAGGACCGAACACTTTAAAAAAAAATGTATGCCCCAGGGGCCCGCCGTGTGCCCCAAGTGCGGCAGGCCCCCACAGAATGTGGCCCTGGGCCCGCCGCACACCGGGCACGCAGCAGGACCCAGGACCGAATACTTACTTCAAAAAAAAATTATGCCCGTCCGGGGCCCGTCGCGTGACCCATGTGCGGCGGGCCCCCACAGAATGTGGCCCTATGCCCGCCGCACACCGGGCACACGGCGGGACCCGGGACTGAAAACTTTAAAAAAAGTTATGCCTCCGGGGCCTGCCGCCTGCCCCATGTGCGGCGGGCCCCCACAGAATGCGACCCCTGGGCCCGCCGCACACCGGGCACGCGGCGGGTCCCAGGAACGAACACTGTAAAAAAAAAGTTATGACCCCGGGTCCCGCCACGTGCCCCATGTGTGGCGGGCCCCCACAGAATGTGGCCCTTGGCCTGCCGCACACCGGGCACGCGGCGGGACCCAGGACCGGACACTTGAAAAAAGAAATTAGGCCCCCGGGTCCCGCCGCGTGTCCCATGTGCGGCAGTCCCCACAGAATGAGGCCTGGGCCCGCCGCACACCGGGCACGTGGTGGGACCCAGGACCGAACACTTTAAAAAAAAGTTATGCCCCCGGGGCCCGCTGCGTGCCCAGGGCCGTGCGGCGGGCCCCCACAGAATGTGGCCCTGGGCCCGCCGCACACCGGGCACGCCGCAGGACCCAGGACCAAAACTTTTGCAAAAATAATTGCCGACCCGAGCGAGAGGAGAAGAGAATGCTGAAGCACAGCACATTAATTTTTAATGGGGTAACCCAGTGACCCTCAGAACCTGGGTAATACGTGTTATGTAAATAGCGGTTCTGTTGGATGGTACACAATTTCTTTGTTCTGTTTTCACTTTACTTAGTATATAATCATATATACCCTTTTCATTGACAAACATGTAAATACTTTCATAGAAAATGCACACACCACACGTTTTAACTGTGAGCAAAGTTGTAATTATTCAGTCACTTTGCAAAGTTTTTTTCAAACACAAAAATGTTTTGGTTGTCCATACAGTTTGAAATTGTAATACCAATAGAAAAAGTGCAGAGGTGAATAGACGTGATCAGTGATTGAAGGTGACTATTATAGTGATACAGTTTCATAGAAATGCAATTAAAAACACCCAGCGCCCATTGCTACACCTTTACATTGAAGCTAAAATTGATTTTGAAACATGAAATAGTTCTTAGTCATTGCTATTTGTAGTAGCTGTATTAGGAACTCTGTGGGTACCCAATGGGGAGCTTCTCTGGTATTGAGTGTCTTCCTTATTATCTCTATTGCTTCATGTTGTGGTATGCTCGTATACAGCGAGCAAACATCCAGCGTAACAAATAGTTGTTCTTCTTTGTTGAATGGATGATTCTCAAATATTTGGATCGTATGCATAGTGTCCCGGAGGTATGAACTAGTTTTCAGCACAAATGGTTGTAGAAAATTATCCAGATATTGATTTATGGGCTCAAGTATCGATACGCATCCGGATACAATAGGTTTTCCCGGTGGGTTGGTTAAGTCTTTGTGTTTCTTGGGTATTGTGTATATTGTTGGAATTCTTGGGTGTTGGTTATTCAGAAAACGTGACTCTGGATCGGTGAGGAATCCGTCTTCTACGCCCTGTGTTGTTAGATTGTTTATTAATTTACCAATCTCTTTTGTGGGGTCACTGGGTATTTTGGTGTAGCGGTCTTCACAATTCAGTTGTCTCAGGATTTCAGATATATAGTTCTCTCTGTTTTGTATAACCACGGCTCCCCCCTTATCCGCTGTTTTTATCACAATCAATTGGTTGGTTTTCAGAGCTGTAAGGGCATGTCTCTCATCTTTAGTAATGTTGTGCTTGATATATTTAGGCTCTTTTAATACGTTCATTACCTCAGACATGACTATTTTTTTGTAGGCAAGAATCCTCTCATTCATAAGGTGGTTGGCCGGATTAAATGTAGATCCAGGACGGAAGTTGGTAGCTGCTGGTTTTCTGATATATTCTTCTTTTTTCTGATGAAAAAAGTATTTTAGTCGGATCTTCCAAAAAAATTGTTGTAATTCCAATTTTATATTGAAGGTGTTGGGTGGAGTAGTGGGTACAAAAGATAGTCCCTTTGATAGTATTTCATGTTCTGATTTAGTTAGAATATGGTCCGAGATGTTGATAATTGGATCTTTCATTATCACCTGCGTTTCAACCGCGGATGTGGTGAGGCTCTCTTCTACCATCTGTATGTTTTCTGTCGTATGTAAGTTTGTCCTCTGTATTCCAGTGGAGGACGTGGTGGGAGTATCTTCTACCACCTGTATGTTTTCTGTCTGGTGCTGATATCGCCGTGATTCTGGTGAGGTTGGGGGTTGAACTGTATCCTTGTGTTCCCTCTGCGGTTGTTTGCTCCCTGATTCCATCTGGATGGTCGTCGCCAATTGTGTTCCAGGTGGGATCCCCTAAAAAAGACGATGTTGAGGGACCTTGATATTGGGCCCCTGTAGGGTAATGCACTCCTGGTGGGAATACTGGTTCCTGTTGTTGATAGTGATTCCCTTGTTGTGGTCCCCTTGGGACTAAGTTGGTATTGTCGGATTCACTTTCAGGTCCGCTTCCAAAGGAGGAGTTGGAGAAGGTAGCAAACCTTCTAGATGTTTTGGCGATTGCGATTTGTGTAATAACCTTGTGCGTCTTGGACGTAATAATCGTCGTTGATGTAAGGATAAGTATGTTTCTTATCGTACGATTTAATGTCTTTCGCTAGTTTTTCCAATTTTTTGTTCAGGGTTACTGTGTTGAATTCCGCTGTGGCCTTTTCTGCTCGTTCTAGTGCCTCTTTTGCGTTGGTCAAGGCTTTATCCCCCAAGAATTAGTTTTTTAACGTAATCCAAAGCAGTTTCAGCTCCCAACACCATCCAGTGTCGAGAGCAATTATTCGCCACAAAACTGAATCCTTCTCTGAATTTTGGTAGTTCTATAAAGATTCCGGGCTCATTTTTGACTTGAAGTCCCTTTGGAATTATATTGGCCGCAAGATATTTGGTTAGTAGATGGCCATGGAGTCTTGTCCTTATTAATTTTTTCTCTAATCTTTCTAATTGTGAAAGTTTGGCGTTACTCCTGTGCCTAAGTAGTCGAATTCCGCTTGATCTTGGATCAATTTGGCAATATATTCTTCTGTATAAGATAATGTTTCTGTGTTTGACATATTCTATTGATTTTTTACAAGCTCTTACACAGATGCTGAAAAACGAACCCTCGCAGGTATGCACCTGCACTAAATAGCCATTAATTTTTAATGGGGTAACCCAGTGACCCTCAGAACCTGGGTAATACGTGTTATGTAAATAGCGGTTCTGTCGGATTGTACACAATTTCTTTGTTCTGTTTCTACTTTACTTAGTATATAATCATATATACCCTTTTCATTGACAAACATGTAAATACTTTCATAGAAAATACACACACCACACGTTTTTACTGTGAGCAAAGTTGTAATTATTCAGTCACTTTGCAAAGTTTTTTTCAAACATTAAACATTTTTGGTTGTCCATACAGTTTGAAATTGTAATACCAATAGAAAAAGTGCAGAGGTGAATAGACGTGATCAGTGATTAAAGGTGACTATTATAGTGATACAGTTTCATAGAAATGCAATTAAAAACACAGGTCCAACAGTAACTTCAATTCACTCAAACAGTATAATTATTCATATTTTTCTGTTGAGATGCAGTGAGGACCAATTGGTGGATTAACGTCAACGTTTCGACCCTGCGGTATGGTGCTGACTTATTAGCGACTGTTTCGGGTCTTCATCAGGACAAGAGGGGGGACAACCTGAAATTAGATAGAAGGTGCCTGTTTTAGTATTGGGTGTGTGTATAATTAATGATAATGATTGGAGCGCCCAACGGGACATGCTCACCTGGTGGTTAGAATTTGAGGCGTCTTAATCGTAGCCTCCAGGGGGTGATTAACCTCTCCTATATCCAAGCGTGGTATCTGTAGAGTATTAGTAACATTCCGTACCCAGCCTTAACAATTTTAATTTGTAATGAACTCTTGGTTCATAGGGGAACATACCTTTTTAAAAGAATGTATCACCATCCGGTGAAGAATTTAGTTTTGAAGTGCCACAGCCGGGATCACCTAAACGGTAAACATTACTTTGTTAGTGATTTTACTTGTTTTTAAAAAAATATTTACTCTAACTCAGATGTTATGTTTATGGGCGTGAAGAGCTACATCGGGTACCCTAGCGATAGCCCTGTCACTTATGGTGATTGCGCTTCGACCAACCCCACAGCTGCGAAATCCTGGGAGGGAGGGTCAGGCGTCTGGCAGCAGCAGGCATTAGCAGCGGAGCAGCAGGGAGCAGGTGTGAGGAGGCGGCACAGGTAAGGTGGGGGCGCACAGGTGAGGTGGGGGTATATACATGCTGCAAGACCCTTTCTATTGGCTCTGTGGTGATGAGAGCCACGGAGCCAATAGAAAATGCCGGATTTCACTGGCAGTTTTGTAAAAATCACGGTATTTTTACAAAACGGGCTATTTTGCGATTTGTTTGCAAATCGCAAAATCGCGATATCCTGGAGGGTCTTAATAAAGGGGTGGAATAATGGTCAATGAAAGACATATGGTGTTCGTTGGCAAATGCAATGGGACATCAGTACTTTTTTATGCCATGCTGCACTGTTATGGAAACTGCTGGTATACTGTATAAATGCCATGCCTATGGCCATTCTCTCATGAACTCAACTCACTATTAGTACATGAGCATGAAAAAGAAACCCTTTTCAACAAACATACATGGTGAATATTTTTTATAATACTAGCTGAATTTGGCTACAATCTTCACTGTAGACAGTAGAGTACTGAACATGTATTCTTCTTAGTCTTAATCTTAAAGTACCACAAGATACATGGGAAAGAGGGAAAGATTACCAATAAAGCAGAAGATAAGTGAACTAGAAACTAGAGACCAGAAAAGTCAGCTACCAAAAAAAGAAAGTCATATAATATGAGGAAAACAAAAAATATTGCAGGAATAACAGAATTGAAATAAAAAAATCAATTTTGCTTTGCATGAGTGGGCCTGTATCCCGTTCTCGTCACAACATGAAAAGAAGACGGCAGGTAAGGGTGTCAGAACAATTTTGGGGCATATGTACAAAGAAATGTTGGAAATGTTGGAGCACGGAGCTGCAGAAAATTTGGCAGCGCCTCATTCCCATATTTACAAAATGCAGGGTGTGCCATATGTATAACAATACAGCACACCCCTGTGTTTTCCCTAGCACTACAAATAGCTGCCTAAGATCCACACAGGCACCTTTGCACCATAGTGGAAGGGTGCTTGCATTGCAGAGAAATATTGTTAATAGGTGTCCATGCCCTTGCATGGTGGTAGTTTCTGGTGCTACCTCAGATTTGCACTCCTTTTTAAATCTGGGGCAGCATCAAAACGCAATGGGTGTTGCTTAATGGCACTTTGTAAATATGAAAAATGATGCTCCGGTAGTGCTAGGTGCTTGTATGTATGTATGTATGTATGTATGTATGTATTTATTTTTATAAAGCGCACATTTCACCGGTAGGTCTCACAGCGCTGGCAGAGGGTATGAGTCATGCAAGAGAGAGGAGTTGTTATGCTGGTGCCTTGAATAGTAGTGTTTTGAGATCTTTTCGGAAGATTTTGTGATTTTGATTGGATCTTAAAGCTGTAGGCAGGGAGTTCCATACCATGGGCCCCACCTTCGAGAAACTCCTGTCTCCATTTCTGACAGTAAGGGCTCTTGGTATCTTTAAGAGATATTTACTAGAAGATCGTAATGTTCTTTCCGGGCAGTATTCCTGAAGTTTATTTTATAGATATTTCGGGCCTTGTCCATTTAAAGATTTTGTGTACTAGGCAACAGATCTTGAACCTTATGCGCTTTCTGACTGGAAGCCAGTGCAGTTTCTTCAGGCATGGGGCAGAGGGGGTGCGTGGAGGTAGGTCAAGGGTCAGTCTGGCTGCTGCGTTTTGGAGTGTCTGCAGTTTGCTTAGTGTGCCCTCATTTGCGTCCGCAAGGAGAGCGTTACCATAGTCAAGGCGGCTGGTAATTAAGCCTTGAATCAATGGTTTACTATAAAACAAGGGCAGCCATTTGAATATTTTCCCTAGGCTCCTCATGAGCCCTATGCAGGTATGTACTAGTTTATTCGTATGGGGAGCCATGGACAGCTTGTCATCAAGGATGAAACCCAGGTTCTGAACAGTGTCTTTTGGAGATGGGCAGGGTCCAAGTTCCGGTGGCCACCATTCTTGGGACCAGATGGATTTGGCTGCACCGAAAAGCATTATTTCGGATTTGCCTGCATTAAGCATTAGGAAATTGTTAGTCATCCAGCTTTTTATTTCTAGCATACAGTTCCTGAATCTCACTTTAGTCTCTGCTGGATCAGAGCCAAGGGTTATAAGAATTTGGGTATTGTCGGCATACGACAGTGTGTCGAAGCCGAAGGTTCTAATTATTTTGGCCAATGGTGATACGTAGACGTTGAATAAGGTTGGGCTTAAAATTGAGCCCTGGGGCACTCCTTTGTCGTTATCAATAGCATCTGATGAGAAAGGTCCTGATTTGACCCTAGAGCTACGGCCTGTGAGATAGCTCTGGATCCAGCCCAGGGCTTGGCCTTCGACACCTTTCTCTGCCTGACGTTTTAATAGAACTCTGTGGGATATGGTGTCGAAGGCCGCCGAAAGGTCTAGCAGGATGAGAATAGCCGACTGTTTGGAGTCTAGTGCCAACCGGATATTATCAACCACCTCTATAAGTGTGGTCTCAGTGCTATGGGAAGCTCTGAATCCTGAATGTGAGGAATCTAATAGTGAGTGTCTTTCAAGGAAGTTTACCAGTTTTGCATTGATGATAGATTCCATTGATTTACCAAAGAGTGGTAGTAAAGATATGGGGCGGTAGTTCAGCGGTTGCTTGGGGTCTGCGTTGTTTTTCTTAAGGATTGGCCTCACAATTGCTTCCTTCCAGGGGGTGGGGAACAAGGCACGAGTTAGGGATATATTAAAAATAGAGGTCAGTGTGGGAGTCAGGGCAGGTGCTAGTTTAGCTAAAATGGGTGCGGACGCTGAGTCATTGGGGGAACCTGATTTAGCCTTTTTTAGTGTGTTGGCTACCTCGTCCTCAGTGATTGTACCGAAGTCGGCTAAATTTTGCTGTATGGGATTTATGGTGGAGGGATCAGCATGGCGTGGCTCACTAATTGTGCCTGTTTCTGCGGGAAATGATTCATGGATTGTATTAATTTTGTCTTTGAAATAGGTGGCTAGTTCGTTGGCCCAGTCCTGGGATTCCTGAATGATCTTTTGGCAGGCCATGGGGTTTGAAAAGTCTTTTACGATTGCATAAAGTTCTTTCTGTGAATTAACAGCTGCTTTAATTTTTTCCCCAGGATAGCTTTTCTTGGCATTGGCGATTTTGTTCATATAGTCTTTATGAGCAATTTTATAGTATGATTTATCATCAATGTTTTTTGATTTACGCCATTTTCGTTCGGCTTTCCTCGTGTGTTGTTTAATAGTTTTCAATTCTTCGGTGAACCAGGGCGATTTCAGTTTCGGACAGTTTATTAGGCGTTTAGGAGCTATAGAGTCCAGGGACTTGCTGATTGCAGAGTCAAAGTCTAAGACCAATCTGTCAAGCTCTATGTCCTCAGTTACTCTCGGGGGGCAAATGTTTTCACAAACATTTCTAAGTTGATCTTTTTCCATGGGCGACTCAGCTTTTTTTCTTTAGAGTGAATCTGTGGGGACTCGTTTGTTTTAATGGTGAATTTGATTATTACATGGTCTGACCATAGAACAGGAATTAATTCATTGATATGCGTATCCTGGAAGTTGGTGCATACAATATCTAACGTATGACCCGCTTTGTGGGTAGGGTCAGTTTCGAGTAGTCTTAGGTCTAGGGACTCAATACTGTTCCTTAGTTCAGTGGTGAAGGGGTCATTGTTTATCTCCATGTGATAGTTCAAATCGCCTAGCAGTAGGAAATATTTACAGGCTAGTATATGGGGTGCCAGGATGTCAACTAGTTGGGCGGCAAAGTTGGCTTTGGTCTCTGGGGGTCGGTAAATTAGGGCTCCTTTCCAGGACTCATTCCCGGTGAGGACAAGGGAGAAGATTAAAAACTCTCCGCATGTCTCAAGATGGGTAGAAATTATGTTGATTTCAATCTCCATTTTGTAGAATATTGCGGTCCCTCCCCCTCGTTTCCCAATTCTGTCTAGTCTGACTATTTTATAATTAGGAGGCAGGGCTGTTGCTATGTCTGGGTCTGATGTTTCTGATAGCCAGGTTTTGGTTATGAAGAAGAGATCTGGGGTTTCATGATCGAGTAAATCCCAGATCTCTAAGGAATGCTTAGGGAGCGATCGCACGTTTCCATATAGACATGTCAGTGGTTTACGAGTTGGCGGGGGGCCCGGGTTGATAAGCGGTGCAGTGATAGCTGGGTGGCACGAATTAAGAGACAAGAGTTCTGTGCGGGTGTAGGTAATCATGATAAGAAATCATATTTATAGCAATTTTAATACCTGTTTGTGGACGGTGGCCTTCCAGGAGGTCAAAAAAAAATGTTGGCCTGTCGGCGGCCTGGCGCGGACAGGCGCAGACAGGCAGGGCTTGACTTTGGCGCGACTTAGGCGCGCTGCCTGCGCATCGCTGCGCGAGTCCGCTCTACACACTCCGCTATATGCAGGAGTGGGCGGCACCGCCTTCCGGGGAGTCTGTAGCGCTATCCGGTGTAGGCTACCGGAAGCGCCGTGGGGGAATGAAAGAGCCCGCCGTGCCCGCGGCAAAAGCCGAAACGGATCGGGTCCTCTTTGTATTCAAGGGCCTAATTTGAATTTCTGCAACATACAATTAACACTTGTATGTGGAAAAGTTAACAGCACGGCGCGGCGCAGCACAATTGAAGTAAAGCTACAAGCCAACTTTTAAATCAGTCAGTCACGATGAGTATTACAGGTCTAAAGTGCTCGAGTGTTTGCTTGAACATATTTACCATTATTTCTCACAAGCAACATCAGCCTTTAGGCAGCAAGTCCCATCTATGAATCCAGCAACAACATTACAATACCCCAAGATTCTACCTTAGCCCACAACAATCATAAAAACAACATTAGGGAAATATTAATAATACTATAATAATAACTAATAGGACTTACTGGGGTTAGCAGAGCCCTCGGCAGTGGTGCTTGTGGTTGGTGCCTCTTGCTGACCAACGACCATCAGACCCTCTGCAATGTCCCTCTTCTTCCCCTTGGATTCTGATGTAAGAAAGGAAGAAGATAAAATAAATAGATTAGTGATTCAGTTAAATTCCACAAAATTATCATGATAGGCATACACAGTCACATAATTGTACTTCCTTAAAGCAGATCACCTATAGTACTAGTTTTGAGTATATCGACTATTGTTGAGTTGCTCCTACTAATCTTAAAATCCCTATTCCAACTTTTCCTAACAAAAACTGCATTTGGAACTAATGCACTGTAATTAATGATATTTGACTCTATTTTTATTTTTTAACCCCCTTGATGAAACAACTCAGTCTCCCTTGTTTGCAATGCATAGATTCATACTACACATTGCTGTGAAATAGCCTGGAACTGTACGAGCTACATAAAAAAAATCATAGAGAGTACACTAACTCACTACTAGCACTCACTATGGTGACAGGAGGACAGTCTAAATGGCTTTTTAATTAATCAGCCAATGCGAGCGTTAATGATAAGTACAATTAGTAGCGCTGAGCACCTGCCTAGCAGAAACTAGAAACTGAATCACATAATAAAAAACAATATTCTTATCATAAACTAAACGTAACTTACCTCTAAGTGTGAGCGGCACCTCAGAATGCTTTTTTTTAGAATTGTAGAAACACAACTAAATCAATATTCACGGAGCCCTTGCGCTGGTCAAGCAGGGCCTGCTTCAAGTCAAGAATATGTGCCTAGATGGTATTCAGCTACTGGATTGAGCTCCGAATCTGGCTGGTGCACCCTTCCCCCAGTACAGCTGATGCTCTTGCATGGGGTATCTACTGCTGGGCCTGGAGGGGAGGTGGCGCCGCACAAAAAACTGTTGCTGCAGCCTCCTCCCCACTGAAGATCGCCTGGGGCGGCACACGTGGGTGGCTGCACCGTCCGCAAGCTAGGCAACCCTCTTCCGTGGTGCTAGGAGGGGTAATGAAAGTTTAGAAAAGAAAGAAACAGCAAAAGGAAGGAAAGGAAAGAAGATAAAAAGGAAGTACGGAGATAAATGAGCAAATACACAACACAAAGACACACCCTAATATAATAAATAAAAATTAGGGGTAGATTAGTTTGATATGGGGAGGATTAAAGAGATAAAAAGGGATTGAAAATTAGGCCCATGTGAACCACGTGATGCTGTTCGTGTGTGATTTGGGACACGAGAACGCACTCCACATTTCACATCCCAATGTGAAGCAGCACATATGCAAACTTTGCCTACCGAGGAACCCCACGCAGCTTGGCACCATTTTTTAGCCACTCTGTGGAGTACAGTATAGTGCAACTCTGCGAACTCTGCCCGGGCATAGTGTTCATCAAGATGTATGCAGTTATTTAGGATAAAAATCTAGAGTTTTTTTGATATTCATTGTGAAGGTTCGTACGAGTAATATAGGATGCCATTTTGAGTGCGGGATTGAGTTTTTGAAGGGCATAATATTATGGATTTGGTCTTTTTTGGATTGAAAATATTTGAAAAGATTGTGTTGTGACATCCATTCTTTGCTCTGGTCTATGCCTTTTGTATGAAATTTCATATACTTTAGGTACTCTGGGGTATAGCAGCGTATCATCAGCCTATTGGTGGTAGTTTTTGTCTAGTTTGTTGAGAAGTCCACCCATTGGTTGCACATATATACTGACCAGCATAGAAGCAAGGATGAAGACTTGAGGAACACCTCAAGGTTTAAGAATGGGGGAGCTGTGGTTCCCCATGCGTATGTCCATCTTCATGTTTGAGAGGCAAGAATGAACCATTTTAGTTCAATGATCTTCTATCGTCAATTATATCAAATGACATGATTAGTTCAATTAATACTAGGAGGCATGATTGCCTGTGGTCCATGACATTTTGTGCAATATCCACAAATAGAGGGTAGCAGTTCTCAGCTACGTCCAGGTCTGAAACCTGATTGGCAGTGGGATATTTGTGTATTTGTTTGCAGTACAATTTTCCAGTAGCTTGGTCTGAAATATGAGATTGGGGATGGGTCCACACGTATTTTTTTTTAATACTCAGAGTTGTTACCTGTTTTTTTTTAAGAGGTCTCACATGACCTTTTTTGAATGAGGCAGGAACAGTGATCTGTTACTAGGAGGTATTAATGATTTTGAGCGAAGCAGATTTTAAGTTAGAGTTTCGTTTTTTGACAAAGGAGCAGGTATTAGGTAAAAAGTAAAAGGCATATAAAAACACTCAATTTCCATAGAATAAAAAGTACATAAATACATATCACAGCATACTTAATGGCAAAACAACCTTAACAATTGTTCTAAAACTGAATAAAAAGCTCATAAAAGCTACATAATTTTGCAAAATAATATATCCTTTAAGAGTAGCGATGTACGAGTGCATAGAATTTTAAAAGTCGAATGGATCCATCCAATTGTTTAATTTGGCCCATGCGTCTTAAGTTATGTAAATGTTCTAAGTTGAATACATGATCCACTGAGAGATAGTCATAGATATTACAATTCATCCTCCAGAACACAGGTCAAGCTATCAATACATATTCTTGCACACAATCCAAATGAAATCGCCTGCTCTACAAAGAGACCCATAGAAATGATGCTACAGAGTGACACAGCTAAGGGTCACCCAGCTGTTGAATGTAAAATAAAGCAGGGCAACATTAGATAAAATTAATTCTACGAAATAACAGGACAATTAACCTTTTCCCCTGTGAGATAAAAAAAGAGTAAAAAAATAGTATGTGCAAATTTGACTGCGTTGACATCCCATCACAGGGGCATAGAGGTAGCTCCCTTACTGAATAGGCATTAGCTGGAAAACCAAGCATCAGAGGGATATAATTTAAGTGAAACCTTGTCAGGACCAATGCTGTAAATTCTGCACAAAAGCTAAATACGATTGTAGCCCTGTTGGATAGGGCGACATTTGGTATAATCTGATGTGGGATTATCTCTGTTTAACTCCCTTCTATCTACAGTAGCCTTTGCCAGAAAAGCCTCCTTATGCCTCGCCTTAGTAATATGTGCACAAGTAAGTGGGTCCTCAAATAATTAACATAAATCCAAATCTATCAAATATTTCATAACCTAGGTCAGCCAATGGATCCTGTGTGCAAAACCCAATATTAAACAGTCCTTCAATGTGGCTTGATTCAAGGTTACAGTCTCCTTCCTCTATATTGAATGCCACAGTAAAATTGGCACACGCCGATTAATATCAGAAATATAAGGTAGACCCAGCTACTGGGCAGAGATAACAATTTTTTAATAAATTGAATTGAATAAAAAACTTATATAGCGCAAAACTGCCACCCTACGGGTATCCTGACGCATGGATTGACGAGTAGCCACCATAGAACAGACTCAATTGTCAGTAGAGGGATCTACAAATCATCCCTTGGAAATAGCCAAGTTTTCAAGTTCCTCCTAACACATGTCAAAGAACTGGCCTGTCTAAGTTTCTGAGGCAGCTCATTCCATAAGTGTGAGGCGGCCACACCAAAGGCTCTGCCCCCATCCAAGATCTCTCATATATGGTAGTTGTTATCAGATTTGCAGTCGAGGAGCGAACCTGCCTCCTAGGATTATACCAGGTAAACAGCTCCTGCAGGGGGACTGGACCCTGGCCATGTATTGCTCTATAAATGATACAGAGGGATTTAAAACAAACTCTCTCCTTAATAGGCATCCAATGGAGATCTCTCAAGGGCAGCGTCCTAGAGGACCTACGCTGTTTGTTCAACACCAACTTTGCAGCCATAGACTGGACTCTCTGCAACCCCTGCAAAATGTATTGTGGTGCCCCCAAATAAAGGGAGTTGCAGTAGTCCGGTCTGTTCCGAATTATACTTCTCACTACAAAGGGATCAAGTATCTTCTGGAAGTAGCGGAAGAACCTTTCGTAGCATGCGTAGCAGGGATAGGCAGACACCGACAGTTTTGTTGGCCTGAGATTCTATTTGGAGTTTGTCATCCATCATAACACCCAAATTACGCACCACTTTAGCCGGAGTCAAGGGTTCGTCATCGGGGGCGAGTTTGAACTCCACTGGTAAGTGTTGAGAGATTCTGGTGGTAGGTCAATATACCACCTCTGTTTTCTCCCCAATAAACCGTAGGGAATTTTCCCTGAGCCAACCAGCAGTCTGGCACATACACTCTTGGAAGGTATCCATAGATACCGCTTGTTTTCCCTCCAGGGAGAACACCAGTTGGTTGTTGTCTGCATAGTTAACCAGGTCTACCCCATAGGATTTATTAATGGGGAATAAAGGGTGCAAATAGATATTAAAAAGGACTGGGCTAATTGCCGAGCACTGTGGCACCCCATGGAGCACTGGGGACTTGCCCGAGGTGAACGGTGCCAAAGACACAGCCTGTTGTCTTCCTGACAGATCGGATACTAGCCACTGCAAGGCACATCCTTTAACCTCTATGCTTTCCAGTTTCTCCACTAACACTGTATGGCTCACCGTGTCGAATGCGGCTGACATGTCCAAAAAAAATAGGACAGAGGAATTCCGATTGTCAGCACGCATACGCAGGTTATCCATTAAGGTTGGCAAGGCCGTCTCAGTGCTGAGCCCCGGGCGGAAGCCAAATTGGTCCCTATCCAGCAAGAAATTATCCTCAAGATAGCACGATAGAATTTTGCTAAGTGCCTTCTCTAAGATTTTGTTCGGATATGGCAGGAGGGAAATTGGTCTAAAATTTGCTGGATTAGTGGGGTCCAGAGATGTTTTTTTTAGCAGGGGAGTCCCCACTGCTTGCTTCCAAACCTCTGGTACCGCTCTTTCCTCCAGCGACTGACAACAGATCTTCCATAGCCAGGGAAAGCTTTCTTGACCAAATATTTTCCAGATTTTATGTGGAAGGGGATCTAACGGGGAGCTCCATTATACACTTTGGGCACGCTGATTAAAGGAGTACTCCGTTGGGGCTGGAAAATTTCCAGAGAGGTATCTACCGGAGGTGCTTTATCTAACTTTAAGGCTAAAACCTCCAGACCACTCATATGTAGTTCTCTGACAATTTTAGTTATTTTTTCCTTGAATAAAACGGCAATCTCGTCACAGAGTCCCTGTGACGTGACCACCTTATTGCTTGTGCAAGCAGGACTAGATAGATCCCTAAAGATTTTAAAAAGCACTTTAGTGTTATTTGGTGCTTGCAGAATAGATTTGGCATAATAATCTGCTTTAGCCCTGGCAATAGACTCCTTGTATTGGGCCTGAACTAATTTCAAATCTTTTTTATCTGATTCTAGATAGGCCCTCCTCCATTTTCTCTTGGCCTTTTTGCATGCTACCCGTTGCTGATTTAACTCATTTTTTCCTGTTTTTAAGTCGTTTTACCTGAGCTATTAAATCAAGGGTTCCTGCTATATAATTGCAATATGTTTGATAATTTTTGAATACAGAGACAGAAGGGGTGAAGAGATTCTGATCTGGGAAGGTCGACAGTGCCCTGTTTTTTACCAACTTAGCCCATTCTCTTCCCTTACAATAGGTCATTGGCTGGTTAATATTATCCTCTAGACTAGGTATAGTAATGCAAAATTGAATTAGAGAATGGTCGGCCCAGCTTTGGGGCAGTATATCGACCACCTCAGTCTCGGCCTGGTTCGCGAACAAGAGATCCAAGACATGTCCTCCTAAATGAGTTGGTTGTTGTACCATTTGATATAGATGAAGGTTCTCACAAGTGTGCCTTAAGTCTCTCAGATGGTGGTCTAGGCTACTGTTATCCCATAAGTTAAAATCCCTTAGTAAAATCATTCTTGAGTGGGTTAGGCTCAGATTTATGATAGAGTTGAGAAGTACTTGAAACTGGGTGTCTGCACTTGGAGGTCTATAGCAGACCACCGCTGTAAGTACCCTGCCTTTGGCCTCTTGAAGTGAAAAACCTAGCAGTTCAATCCCAATGACATCATCTACTTGTAAAGGTGAAAAGTTCCACTTTTCCTTAAAAATCACCCCAACTACCCCTCCTCTCCCAACAGTTCTAGGTTTGTGGAATTTTTTTTATCCATCTGGACAAGCAAAGCCCATTTGTACCAAAGAATCAGTGCTAGTCCGAGTCTCTGTTAAGAAGAGAACGTCAAGATCCATGTTTTCTAATACGTCGGATACCTTTGATAATGTTTCATCAGGGATCTGCAGTTAATTATCCCACAATTCAAAATACTTTTACAATGACCCGATACAACAGGCAGTGGACAACCCCCCACCTTCATCCCTCTTACCCACATTGAGTAGCTATTTCCTGGAATATTTTATCCTGCCCTAATTTTGGCTGCCACGGGCAGCGTGGCTGATGCTGTGAGCATGCACTGCGTACTTGCATTGCCTGTTCTAAATAGGCAGGCAAGTGCTGGTGCCCAAAAAACTAGAGCGCAACCCCAGAAGTGCCACAAATCACAGGTCCCTACACCCAAGATGGAGCTGAGAAGGTGCGGCGATATTCTCTTACCTCTGAAGCAGCGAAATGTTTGTGAGTCCGTTTTAAGTGCAAGTAAGCGCCTATAGATTTAAAACATTAGAAAAGATATTTAAAAACAGATTTGGCAATTTAGCGACATAAATGCTCCCACTATCATATGGTGACAGAATAAAGCTTACAGTATTTCCAGATCCTGTGTACCCATATTTGTCAGCAGTTTAGTGGCTGTTCTTCAGTTTAGGTGGCCACGCGCTTGCTCTTCCTGCTCTAAATAGGCAGGCAAGTGCTGGTGCCCATAAAACTAGAACGCAACCCCGGAAGTGCCACAAATCACAGGTCCCTACACCCAAGATGGCGCTGAGAAGGAGCTGCGATATTCTATATCCCTCAAAGCAGCAAGATGTTTGTGGTCAGTTTTAAGTGCAAGTAAGTGCCTGTGAATGCATCCATAATATGCTCAGGTCGACCATTCCCCATACCCTAGCCCCATTTGTGAAGCTATTCCTGCCTTTGGCTGCATATACACTTAAGGGCCTAATATGATGTCGGTCTGAGTTTTCTCCGACCAACACCGTGGCTAAAACGGACCCTACTGAACTCTGGTTGTCAGTCCCAACCACCTAATTATGATGCGACCACACATGGTGGGGTCACATTCTCCCATTTTTCTATATGAGCCTGTATTACAGCTGTAAACTGGCCAAAACACAAGCTCCCACAGAGAAATGGGAGATTATGTTAATCCCTGCACCCTGTGGCAGACGTCTCAAGGTGCCTGCCACAAGGTGCTGGAATTAACAGCAGGCCCCATAGGTGCCCACTCGGCCCCCAACCAGAGGCTGCAAGGGAAAGGGAGTATGCTCGGGCCCCCAAAACACGCTTTCCATCAGGGTATCCATGCCTGGCAGTCCAGCATGGAAACCCTACAAGAAACCATGCATAGTAATCCAGGTGTCGCAAACCAGCATCTATATGGATTATGGGCCGATTCTGACTGGCAGACGGGCTCCTTGAGCCCATCAGAAATTAGCTGGAATGACTGATGGGTTTCAATTCCGACCGGCTGTATCATAATCAGCCTGTCGGAATTGAAACCGACGATGCCAGTCGAAGAGTACCAACATCGTAATCTGCCCCTTAATATTTTCGGGATGGGTTTTGACCCCAACTTCTTTATGTATTTAGAGATGGCCACTATACGTTTTTCTGATAAGAGGGCTCAATTTCACACCATATTTTTCCAAGTGTACTTCCCTTCAAAAAGTATCCCCATATATGAGAATGTTTCTGCCAACTCAATCCTACACATGTCTATAGGGAAAGCTGGAAGTACATGGGACTTACCTTCATTTACACAGATACCCAACCTATTTGTGAAGCTAGTATACTCCTCTATGAGTCTCTGCAGCACTTAGCCAGTTCTAACTATGAGCACTTCATTGTCTGCATAGAGGAGTATCGGGTGAAGGGCTGAATCAAAGTAGGGTACATCTTTAATGGACCCAGCCAGAACTGCTTGCACCTGGTTTATATAGAGAGAAAACATGAATGGTGCAAGGATGCAGCCCTGTCTAATGCACCCCCTATCTCAAAGGGACTAATACACTCCCCTTTCCTGCCATTGTGGACACCTGCAGCTGCCTGTGAGTACACTTGTCCTATGAAGTAAATTATAAGTGAATCAATACCCATACTCTCCATAACGGCCCACAGTTTAGAATAGGAGACCCAATCAAATGCAGATCCAGAAAAGCAATAAAAATGTGGTCTTTCTTGGCCACCGTATATATTTAGCAATTATCATGCTCAAGTTGAGGCACAGGTCAATGGTCCCTTTTTACCCTTCATAAAAACATACTATGTTGTGTTAAACTTTTCCTCTCCTCCACCCATTATTCCCATCAGCTTGGCCATCCTGTCAATCAAGGAAATGGGTCTATAATTTTGTGGGAACATCTTTTACCCTATCTTATGAATGGGTACTATTATTGATTGCTTCCAAGATGTTGACGGGTCCTTCCTGGCTATGGTATTAAAGGATTTAGTCAGTAATGGGGCCCAGAGACCCTGATACTCTAAAAAATAATCCACAGGATCCCCGTCGAGCCAGGAGCCTTCAGGCTACTATACTTGGCCAACATTTACTTTTATTCTGCCATGTCAAAGGTTAAAAAAAACTGCATTCTTCCTGTAGATGGCTCATTAGCAGGGCTGAGCCTCCAGATACCTGGATATATTCTCAAAGTGGGCCACCCAACCGTCCTCTTCAACATGTACCTCTAGGGTTGGTTTGCTTGTTTCTTTTAGAAACAGGGTGTTCACCACTTTCCAAAACCTGTGACTATACTTGTTTGTACCTGCTAGCCGCAGTTTCACCCAGACTTCCTTCCTTAAACTCTTTACCTTAGCGGTTATCACCTCCTTATAATTGACACACAAACTTTGTACCAAGGCATTGTCTCTTGGGACTGAACAAAGGGCTGCATGGAGATTTGCCAAGGCCTTGGTACATGCAGTGGCAAGCCAATGCACTGGTGGGTTCTGCTTATCTGGGAATGTCTGCACCAAATATGATTTGATATCTGCCAATATCTGAAGGAATGCTCCTGACACCTGTTTGAAAGTAGAGCAAAAATCCAAACAGATAATTACCTCAGCCTGTTTATGGGTGAGGATTACCTACCTCATCCCACTTAATATAAAACCTTTCCTTCTAGCTGGGACTGGTTTTGAGACTTTCTCCAGTTGTACTTTACCTTTACCCTCCCAATTCATTACACAGGAGAGGGAAGTATGGTCACTAAAATGTAAGAAGTTCACCTTAATTTTATACACTTGGCAAAAAAGGGATTCTGAGGCTATAATGTAATTTATCGTTGGCACATTCTCTAGGCTCTCAAAGGTCCTAGCCTAAGTTTCCGTAAGGGAGACTGTCCTATTTATTTTTTTAATTCATGGTGATTAACATTCTATTTAATGCGTTTTCATAATTGTTGTGAGCAAAGTGGATAGTGTTATCACTCTCTCTGTCCATTAACCCACATGCATGCTTCTGCAGCTTTTCACAACAGTGGGTATTGAAGTCTCCCATCCAAAGTAAATTAAAAGGTTTGAGGTGGCGAGAGCTAATCTCTTCGATGGCCTTCTCCATCAACCCTATCACCAGTGCCATACAGCCCTCAAAGCAATTGTTATAAAAGTTAACAATTATCAGGTCCCAGTCACGTTCATCCCTCACGGATTAAAAAGTGGTAGTAGGGGATTCATTTTGGAACTTAAGAATCTTTATGTTAGTGGTGTTTGCTATCAAAGCTAAAATGCCACCTTTGACTCTATCAGCCCTGGAAGGGATTGAGGGGGTTTGGTGCAAATGGAAACCATCCTGCAAAACTGGACCCTTTTCCCAGGTTTCCTGTAAATATAAGATATCATATTTGACCTCTACTTGTACCCACTCTGGATTGCCCGGCTTCCTTCTTATGCCCGATATGATCCAGGTAGCTAGTTTAATTAACCCAGCTTCCTCCTTCACCTTCTCCTCCATTACCAACACATGGTTTCTGGGACCCCTATCTGTTGATGGCCAAAACACTATTTTCCAGTCAGTCCCAGGCCTCCAAACCATCCAATGGGTCATACTTGTTTCTAACCATTACATCAGGCCTCGCACACTCAGGGTTATACTGACTGTAGGATGGAGGCAGAATTCTTCCTAGTCCCTAACTCTGAGGCCAGCATGGCTTTTGGTTTGTTAAAATAGCCTAAGGAAAGGGCAATTATCCGTGAGCCAACTATGGGGGCAATGGGTAACAATTGTAGCTAATCCCTAACTAGCCTGTGATCATCAAAATTAACCACAATACAATCCCCAACTATGGTTTTTGGTGCTAATTCAACACATGCAATTCTTCTCCCCATAAGGGTATGACTATTTAAAAAGTAGTCAGCCATTTAAAAACGCTCACCATGAATTGGTCTGTGGACTCGTATTATCACTGCCTTAAATCTGGGACATTTGCCAGTATAAGGAGGTATGGGCAAGCTTCCGGGTGGAAGATCTAGCTCTGAGACCTCTTTCCACTGTGCCCCCTCAGTGGCCCCTTCCTTCCCTTCCCACAACATCAAGTCTTTTTTCAGTGCCTGCCTTCGTGGGAGGCCTTTCAGCAGCCGGACCTGTCTTTCTAAAGAAGCAAGCCTACTTACATCCGGTTACAACAAGAGAGAGAATACACATTCCAGTCAGTGGCATATTTTGTCCATGTTTTTAGAAGGTACATCCAAAAGTAAGGCCTCTAGGACCAATGTCCTATTCTCCTTGGGGCATGTCCTGTGCCTTGATCGGCCCTTCTTTTTTAACCAGAGGTTCTGCTGGGGAAATTGAATCACCCCTTGGGGGAATGGGGGGGGGGAATCACTCATCCTTTGGGGAGATCTAATTTTCCCCCTGAAGCAGGTAAAACAGTAGGTTCCATTATTGAAGGGAATGCATTCAAAGCTAAGCCACTCCTTACCTCCTCCATAGAAATTAATCTTTTCGAAAATGCAATCTCGTTTGTCAGGACATTTGCTACTCAAGGGCAGTTATTATTTCATCATCGGGCTCCAGTTGTTTAGCTTGCCTCTTGCCCATTGCCCTTGCTAAGTCAACCCCCAAACCAGGGGCTTAGAGAGGGGGCCTGGCTCAGCCTTTTCCGGTATTTTATGGGTGCGGTCAGGCAGCGTAGGCATCGATATACGAGAAGATGGAGGTGTAGTCCCCCAGCAGTGCAGTTGGGTTCCGGGCATGGATTCTTCCCTCCTCACAGGTACCTTCAGCAAAAACGGCTACCTATCAGTCATGGGAAATGATTACAGGAGATCTTGTTTCTCTAGTTGCTACTCCTAATTTTATTTATTTATTTTAAAAGTTTAATATGGCGCTGGCTACACCCGGAGGTATCAGAGCGCTTTACATGGGGAGGTACAATTGCATCAGAACATAGTTGCATAGTTACAACAGTTTTAGGTACGTGGTTACTGGAGATACAGGAGTTACAAAGGGATGGTTCAGATATGGGGAAGGAAAAGCCGGTAGGGGGGGAGAGAGGGAGGGAAGAGAGGGAGGGAATGGAAAAGGAAGATTAAGAGTGAGGGAGGACAGAGGAGGGGGCGGGGGTAGGAAAACATAACAGGTGACAAGAGAAGAAATAGTGTCTTATGATTGGATGGGTAGGAGATGGCCATGGGGGGAACCAGAGCCAACTCCTCAATAGCTGCGAAGGGCAACTCCACCGGTCATCAACTCAAGGTTGCTCTGTCGCCAAAGTACATTAGTGGCTTTAAGTATCACTGGAGGAGATCATCAAAAGGTTTCAAGGAGAGCACCTTTCACGGTGTAAGGTGCTGGGTTGCCTGCGATAATGGAAACATTCCCAAACCTCCGCTATGTGGACTCTCTCTGAGGGATATCTGAGACTCCAAGGCATGAATTCTAGGATCCCTTCCCCAATAAGGGGAGAAGGAGTGCTTTGGCAAGCGGCACATACCACAAGGCCGATTAAGGCCTTTTTCCACTATGTGTGAAACCCTTAATACTGTGGACTCTCTAAGAGGGAAATCTGCGACTCCGGGCCAAAAATGCTGGATCCCTCCCCAACAAGGGGAAAGGGAGTGCTTTGGCAAGGGGCACAATCATGGAGGCTGTTTAGGGACAGATGGGTGGTAGGGGAGGCCATATACCGCAGACAGGGGGAAATTAGAGTAGGTACGCTAGTACAGACGCCTACTGCCCTAGAGCAGGTAACGATGAAGGTAGAAGGGAAAAACCATGAAAATAAAATAGGTAGTCTGCCGAATTCAACGTAGCTTAACCAAAGTCAATAACCTTCATGTTCGAAAATGGGAGGGCTAGTAGAAGAAAGTGAGTTACAGGGTTTAGGAGTGTAGGCAGAATAAGGGGATCGCAGAAACATTAGAAACAAATTATAGCAGAGGGGAAGGGAGGGTGTGGCCATGGGGAAAGTTTGACTGCCATTTTAATGTCAGGTCGGTACAGACAGTCTTCACAGGGATGGTCACCAGGGGTGGTGGGGTTAGAAAGACCTGGAGGATTCAGCATGTAAACAAGGGAATTAGTAAGGAACACATTTACACAGTGTAAACAAAGGATAGATGCAGTGTTGCGCAATACGAACCATGTTGTTAAAACATGCGAATAAACTGGGGTGTTGAACATGACATAAAAAGAGTGGGAGGAACAGCGGTAACAGCAATAATCTTGGCGATGCGTGGTTCAGTAGAGAGGAGAGAAGATCAAAAGTAGTCAAGGTGGAGTCCAGTGGGACCAGAGGTTCGGATCAGGTCACAAGATGGGAACAGGAGTGACCCTTGGAGATGGTCACAAAATGGAGGGGTGAAAAAACAACACAGTCCAAAAGTCCAAATGAAGAAGTTCTTACCTCAGCTCAAAACCTCCAAGTTGTGCCAGACGTCTTACGGGAAGCCAGTCAGGCAGGATGGTACTAGGAGAAGCAGTGGCAGTCAAGTTAGGGGGGAGAGGGACTGCGAGTAGCCCTGGTGGCACCGCAATTCTTAAGCGCTAGTGATTTTTGTCCTCTGTGATAACCTGTGAATTTGTGTGCAACGTTCGTGCTCTGCATTTTAAAATATGTGAATATTTTAATTGCTACTTTTTAGTGTGTGAGTTGGGGCACTGTGAACTACATTGCTGGGGGCATTTTAAACGTTTTACTATCATTACCGACCCCGTTCTGCCACGGCTGGTGTGCCGTTTGTGCGGAGGGCGGTAACCACTAGTCCACAGAATCCCTACTTCCGGCAGGACGCGGTCTAGTCGTCCGCAGAAAGGAAGGGTATTTAGGCAAGATTGGAACAAACTCGCGGCGGACTGCGAGTAACCCTGGTGGCGCCGCAATTTTAAGCGCTAGTGATTTTGTCCTCTGTGATAACCTGTGAAATTGTGTGCAACGCTTGTGCTCTGCATTTTAAAATATGTGAATATTTTAATTGATACTATTTAGTGTGTGAGTTGGGGCACTGTGAACTACATTGCTGGGGGCATTTAAAAAGTTTTACTATTGTTACCGACCCCGTTGTGCCGCGGCTGGTGTGCTGTTTGTGTGAAGGGCGGTAACCACTAGTCCACAGAATCCCTACTTCTGGCAGGACGCGGTCTAGTCGTCCGCCGGAAGGAAGGGTATTTAGCCACTCATGCACTTGACACGCAGCAGACGAGTGCAGCGGGCGCGCCGGATGCGCGCCTAAGGCAAGCCAGTCTGCTCCTGTCCGCGGGCAACTGGGGCCTGGGGCCAGAACCACTGTTGGATCTGGGTCAATCTTGGGCTATACTCGGCAACAGCTGATTTATTTATGTATGACGGTCAGCCCACAGTGTAATCATGGACTGGATCCCAGTAAGGGGGATGCAGTGAGGGTCTGCAAGTACTGTGGTATCAGGCTGAATGGCCATGCCCTAGTCGGAGGCACTACTAAGGAAGTTATCTGTGCGCTGCTTAATTGCAGGTCTATAAAAAAGCACAAAATGGAAGTGCGGGACCTATTGCTGGATAACAATTTGGACATTCGCTTTGCAACAGAGACCTGGCTCGATGGGGAGTCGGACCCTGAAATACTAGAGGCCCTGCCCCAGTGATATGGCATCTGCAGGCAGGATAGAGCCCGTGGCAGGGGGGGGGGCGGGATTGCATTGATCCACAGGGAAAATATTATCTGCACTATGGAGCCTGCTAGTATAGTGGGAAATGAGTCAGGGGCGTTCTCCATAACAGTGTCCAATAATATGATTATTAAAGGCCCATTGATTTATAGACCCCCGGGCGGGAGCAGCAAGTTTGTGGAGAGCTTAATACACAATTTGTTATCTCCTGCTATGAGATATGACAAATTCCTCTTATTAGGCGATCTCAATATGCATTTTGATGATGAATATAACATGTCGGCTCAATAGGTACGCCAAGAGCTGTCGACCATGCAATTGACACTACAGTCGGCGCTACCTACACATCGGTTAGGCCATCAACTGGATCCACTCTTCTGTAATTGGGAGGGCATTAAGGCCGAGCCCCCTGTCCCGATGGTTTGGACTAACCACTATTTGGTACGTTTTCGCTTCAAATTTATGGAGGGCAGCAATCCGAAGAAAGGAAGTGGTACTAATAAGAAACAGAGGAAATGGGCTAAATTTTCTTTAGACACTTTTGGTGCCAGTCTAAAACAGGGGGGCCCCCCTGATGGGCTAGTTATCACTATTGAAGGAAGCTTGCGCTGCACTTGACAAACGTGTTGAGACGGCCATAGATCAGACTGCCCCCTGGTCGAGGAAGGGCCCAACGTGCCGCACTAAATCAGCTGCCTGGTTTAATGCTGAATTGAAAGAAGCTAAGACAGCATGCAAACGCATGGAATGAGCCCGGAGAAAGGGCTTTCTTCCTGAGGCGGGTAAGGCGTATAAAGATAGCCTCAGGGGCTATCACGTCCTGATTAGGAAAACCCGCTTGATCTACTATACTGACCGTATTGATAAGGCTGAGCGTTCGACTAAGGAACTCTTTGCAGTCTATAACGAGATATCATTGCTGGATTCAAGAAGCGAACAAGTTGATTCCTCTGCACAAACATGCAACCAGATTGCTGATTTCTTCTACAAGAAAGTGCAAGATATTTATACCACCTTTCCTAGTGAGGCCAAGACTGGCCTCAGCGATGACACGCCAATGGAAGGTGCTATCATGGAGAAAGACAGCATCAGTACTTTCTCGGTCCCGGATGAGGCTAAGCTAATAGCAGTAGCGAGGGGGGTCAAATCTGGCTCCCCCAGGGATCCGGCTCCTGCTAAGATTTTGAGCGGCAGCATGGAAGTACTGGCACCTTATGTTAAGCACCTTCTAGCTCTGTCATTCGAATCTGGCAGGGTGCCGAACACATGGAAGCAGGCTGTTGTACTTCCACTTAAGAAAAAGCCACGAATCAGCATAACTCAACTCAGTAATTTGCACCCGATCTCCCTCCTCCCCTACTTCTCTAAAGTAGCCGAAAAGCTGGTTAACCATCAACTGACGGCTCACATCGAGGTGCACAGGCTTTACCATCCCTCCCCGGCCGGCTTCCGTGCCTATCACTCCACCGAATCTGCTCTTCTCTTTTCCACAGAGGCACTGAGGAAACACGTAGACGAGGGTCAGACAGCAGCATTGATTCTTCTCTATCTCAGCGCTGCGTTCGACACTGTAGCTCATCACACCTTGCTACAGTGTCTGAGGAAAAATTGAGTGATTGGGAGAGCTTGGTCATGGCTGGAATCTTTCCTCCACGTCCGCAGCTTCTATGTGGAACAGGGTGCTTATAGGTCAGAGGTGCTTGACCTAAAGCAGGGTGTTCCCCAGGGCTCTATCCTCAGCCCTACCCTGTTCAATTTGTACGTAGCGCCGGTGGCTACTATTACTTAGCAGTATGGGATAGAGGTGGTAACTTATGCCGACGATACTCAGCTGTTTGTGGCTCTGTCACAACCAGCTCAGCACGCAGCCAGCAGATTTGCATCCTGCCTTCAAGATCTAGCAGGTTGGATGGCCAAAAACTGTCTCAGATTGAATGGGGACAAATCCGAGGTGCTCATTGTTGGCAAATCCCCCTCGGTGTGGACTTCTGCCTGGTGGCCTCAGGCTTTGGGCCCATGTCCTTTCTCCAAGGATCAAGTGAAGAACTAAGGCATGTGGATAGATTCCAAAATGTCCTTTGATTATCATACTCGGCGTGTCGCAGGGACGTGTTTTGGAATTCTCTGCAGTCTGAGAAGGACACTTGACCTACTCCCAGCGTCTGCCAGAAGAGCCCTGGTCCATGCCCTGGTTACTTCTAGGCTGGACTATGGGAATGCCCTCTACCTGGGAGCTAACACGAGCTGGATTCTAAGACTGCAGCATATCCAGAACGAAGCCGCGCGACTGGTGCTACAGCTCCCCAGGAGAGCCTCCTTTAAAAGAGCCTTGGAGACACTGCATTGGCTCCTTATAAAGGAACGTATAGAGTTCAAAGCACTTTGTGTCAGTCACAGGTTTGCTCATGGCAAGGGCCCGGGTTTTCTGCACAATCTGCTTCTTCCTTACAAGCCCACCCGACTCCTGTGCTCTATGGGTGCTGGCTTGTTTTTGATCACTAGAATCAATAGGGCAAGAATGGGAGGGCGTTCCTTCCGTTTCTTAGCCACACGGAGATGGAACTCCCTCCTACACAATCTCCGAGTGGAGCCCTCGGAGGTGGTGTTCCGGAAGGAGCTGAAAACTCTCTTGCTTCCGAAAACTTAACTTACCGGCGCAGGACTTTTCCCGTTCCATCTGTCCAGGCTGCTGCTCAGTCTTTTGATAGCGCTTGGACACACTGGCAAGTGTAACCAGGCGCTTTAAAAACTCAGAATTATTATTATTATTATTATTAGGGAGGGTCGGTGAGAGCCTCAGCCCGGTACCTCTGTGGCCATCCAGAAAAATAAAGTCAGATGGTATCGCTGGTAATTGAGATGGAATCCGCCGAGGGGCGGTGATGAGGAAGTCAGGAAGCGGCAAGGAGCAGGGCTTAAAAAAACAGGAGGAAGAGAGAGATGGCTGAGCAGAATGGAGCCACAGCTCCAGCCTTGTGGGTGGAGCGGCAGTCTGCTCCAAAAAATGGCTCATTAAGGCACAGCCGAGGTGCTCGCCCCAGCAGCTCTGCCAGTGGAAGAGCGCTGTTGTGACGGTCCATGTCCGGGGCGTACAAAAGGAGACAATACAAATACCGGCAGCACCGCCAGTAGGGGCATCAAGGGAGGATCTCACGTCGAGGACCCATGTAGTCTGCGGGGACATGGCGGTGGAAGGGAACACGTCTCAGTCTAAAGGAGAGCTTGAGGCACCTGGGTCGCAGAGACACAAGCCCTAAGGGTGATCTCTGGGAGTGCAGGGCGAAGAGGAGGGAGTAGACTACGAGCCCGCCTTGGAACCCGTGTCCCCGAGCAAGGGGGGGGAGGAACCCAACCTGCTGATCCCCGAGCCTCCTTCCAAAATCCAGGGAGTTCAGGACTACGAGCAAAAAAGGGGGGGCTCAGCAAATATCCGGACCGGCATCCAGTCTCAAAGCCCCGGGAGCCCTGCGCCAAGGTCCAGAGTGGAGCACCAGAGACCAAGCCGAGCCCAGGTCAGCTGCAGCAGGGGGAGGTTGTCACCTCCCCGGGACCAAAATGTATCCCTGCAGTCTCGTGAGCTCTGGCCAGGTGCACACTCTGGAGCTTAGGAGAGAAGGACAGGAAGGGCGCAGATCAACCAGAGGTCATGGCATCAAAGTGCCGGATCTGCCTCGGAAAAGCCCTGGCTCTGCTTCCTCCACGAGTCAGCAATGGTCTATGAAAAGGCGTCGGAGTCGTCAGCAGGATTCAGGTAGTGTTTTTCCTTTTGTTTATCCTTTGATAATGTAGATAATCTTAAATGGAGTAATTGCATTGCGTAGCAATGGGCTTCATCTAAGCAGGGCTGTCTAGCAAAACGATGGAATGTGGGGCATAGGCAGGGATTTTCACAGAATTGTGATCCCAAGCCCCGGAGCTTCGGTGGGGAGCTCTAGCTCGACGGCCATCTTGCCTTCATGACAGTTATCTGCTCACCTGGGGTCCAGCAATGAGTGGATTATGTGTGCCTGGAAGTCAGAAGCTCCTTGAGACTACGTATCTTCCTGTGTTCCCCTCCAGCACCCCACCTAGCTGGTTCTTGCTTGGTGCTGGGTTGACCATGGTGAAGTGGGCACCCCTATGGGAGAAGGGGCAGAGACCAGGGCTCAGGTCTGCTACCTCCCATTGCTGTTTTGGGGTGGGTCCGGTTCCCCAGTAAGAGTCTTCAGGCGTGCTTGCAGCTTCTCTGCCTTTCCCTGTACCCCTAGCTCCATACTCCTGTGCTCAACGCTCAGCGTGTAGAGCCATCTTTGATAACACGCCATCTCATCAGCACAGCAATGGAGAAATATAGCAGAGAGGCAGTTGTGCAATGGAGCTTCTGAGGCGATGCCCATGGAAGGGGTGCTGAGGGAAGCCTCTTCACGGCTCCGTGTAGCTTGGCAAAAGGAAGCAGCCCACCCACAGGGATTAGTTCGGCATTGTATCATGATGTGTTTTTTTTTGTTGGCGATTGCCATATATGGAAATGATGCATCAAAAAGTTCAAAACGACACCAGCGTGCCTCAGATGTTGTCTGTGTTTCGTTAGTCTGGCTGTGGGACTGACATGTGTCAACAGTTTGCTGACTGTTGACAATCCTGTTAGAAAAAATGATACCAATTTTTTAGCAGGTTCCTTTGATGCTTTTGGTATTTGAGACGGTTGTACGATGTCTTCTTTTGAGTAAAGTGAAGAGTTTTTGAGATCTGGTTTTATCTTCAGATAAATCAGCTGAAAAACTCCGTCTTTCCTTTGTAAATGTTTTTATAACTTTTCTTTCTTGCCTGCCTGTCCATGAGGTGTTCTGGCTATTGTATTCTTCAGAGTAACATTTAGTTAATTGTTTGTTTCACTGTTCTTTCTTCTTTAATGGAGCAACAAAATCTAAGAAAGCGGATACTGTCTTGTGGTACTTGTCTACCAGGCTTGCTACATTTGCCAGTATGCTTAGAGTGGTACTGCTTGCGTTTATCTCAGAAGCCACCTTCCCTGGATCAATATGAGCTTTTTACCCAAGGATCAAGTGGGATAAGGATGCGTAAACAGAATTAATAGTGGTGTTAGGAAACCGTAGTTCTGGTTTCTTTCACCATGCAAATTTCTCCATGAAAACCCTGCACAATCTATGCAGGCAAAAAAAGCACAGAATGTAGGCCATACCTATGGGAATTGATGAGCAAACACTGATTTCTTGGTCTGTCGCCATTCTCCATTGCGAATCTAGTGTGTATTTCCTGCACAGCCAGTAGTTAGGTTCTTGGAAATTGGAATTACGGATAAGAATGAGGGTATTACAGTTTGATATCTCTTCCTCATCACTGTTCTGCAAGAATGGAGATGCACCTAGCAGTGCAAAGCCTGCAACTGAAATTCACAGCGGCCACCCACAAATCATATGCATCAGTCATTATCTAGGGGTGCAGCTTTCAATAGCACAGAGACACTGGAACACATGTGTTTGTGAGACCCACTAGACTCGTAAAGCAGCTGTTTTTTTTATTACCAAACAAGGGCATGTAGGGTGATTTTCCTCGCTTGTGGTAAGGTCCATGGTGCCTTTCTTTGCCACTAGCAAATGCACAGGTTCCAACACTGCTCAGCAAAGAAAGCAATCGATTGATACAATTTAATCAGGTGCAACATAAGACATTTCATATTTCTAGACTACAATAACGCCCACCCATAGGACAACAATAAGACTGATGGAATTTCCATTATGACGGCACAGTTAGGATAATTTCACGAATTTCGAGTTACGCTTGTTATGATAAAAAAATTCTGAAAATACCCTATTACGTCAAATGGTCAACGGTGGCTCCTCCACTTAGGTGGAGGTGCGTTGTCCCACTTCTTCAACTGCAAGCTCAGTAGAAAACATAAAATGATAATAGCGTTCCATTATTATAATTTTAATTTTTGTATTGAGCTTGCAGTTGAAGGCAGGTTAGTTTAGGGTGGGGCAGAGCTGGTCTCCTGTGACATTGAGGGGGGAGGAGGAGTGGTGGCTGTACCTTAAGTGTGCATGACAGTTTAGCCAGCCGTCTTTGGCAGGCAAAACCGTTATGCGCACTTAGCATGTTCTCCACAGGATGGGTGGAAAACATGCACAGCCCTCCTGTCTCTATATGAGTGCCGAACCACAGTACTCAGACCAATCACATTGCTGCTGTAAGGCAGTGACGTGATTAGCAAGGGGATTTTGAAGACTGTGTGCTTCCTGCTGTGGAGAAGAGGACGGAGGGGAGGCGGCGGCCGGCGGTATTCAGGTAAGTGTTCTTTTTTTGTTCCACTCCCCCACCCACCACCCCAGGTGGGTAGCAGCCGCTTCTGCAAATGGTGCAATTGCACTGCATTCACAGCAATATTTTACTGGGAGAGCACAGGGACAACGTGAATGAAAATAATTCAAACAGCTGTTATATGCTTCTTGTGCTATTTTCTTGCACAAAAAAATCCTTGTTTCCAAAATGGATGTGGGGGATGCATTTCATGCTATAATATAGCTCTAAAAGATTTGGGGTTATTTGTGCAGAATTATATATAGTTAGGCAAAATCAATTATTTCTTCCAACCCTAGACAGGATTGCCATCAGCGGATAAAGCTCCAAAGTTCAATACAAGGACAATGTGTATGCCAACGTAGGAACAACATGTTTGTACAGTGGCGACTGACACCCTAAATATCGGATGTGGCAACCACTGACCAGCAATACATGGTCAAAACCAAAGCTGTCAGTCATGGCTCGTTATAAAATGAGTTTGTAATGAACCACAACTGAGAACTCTGGTATTGAGGATGAAGGCAGCTCAAGTCTTACAGTGCATCAGTGGGTTAAGAATACAAAAAAAATGTACTCACCCACTGCATGCACTGGCTCGCCTCCGGTCCTCCTGCTTCTGTCCCTCAGTACTGGTCTGGTCTGCAGGCTGCAACAGTTCTCCATACTAACCCAAATGCTGCTCCCATGCTGCTGATAATGTTAGCAGCAGGAGAGCAGTGCCAGGATTGGTCGGAGCAGGCTGCTTTGATGCTCCCATAGACCCTGGTTTACCTTTACCTACTCTCCACCTTGCTGCCTTAGACAGATTGGTGGAGAAGTTTACACTACGCATGTCAGGCTGGCCGACGCAAGACAGCCAGCCAAAGTGGCAAGCGCAATGTAAACTGGCTGAATGCGCACCACCCCCCTGCCCCCAGTCAGCAGCAGTGGCCCGCCCCCAAACAAAGTTCGAGTTGGGGAAAGGGAAAAAAATTAAATAAATTATTTTTATTACCATTACATTTTTCATCTTTTGCGGAGCTGGCAGCATGGGGCTGACGCTCCTCTGCCCTAATGGAGTGCCACCGCTGTGCCTTTATTCTGCTTGTTACAACATTGTTATAACTGCCGCGGTATAGGAAGGTCTGCCTTTTATCCTTCTTGTTTTCAAGTTCACAAAACCTGTAAGTTTGTACAGTTTATCAAAATATTGATTGCATGAACATTTTCAATTTCCTTTTTGACATGCTTGATGCACTGAGCATTCCCTTTATTTCTGTGTGATTTAATAGGGGACTGGGCATTGCTGCCTACACACTCCACCTGTGACTCTGATTTAGACAAATGGACTACAACCACAGACAGTAAATGACATTTTTTAAAGCTCAGTTCTCATCAAAACTGTCCAATTTCACCTATTGGTGTTTCAGCAGATCGAACGTTCGGAGGAGTATGCAGGGATAGCATATTTATATAGCATTTTGCCCCGGTTTCACATAGCGCTTTGGCACCTAGAAACTAAGATCAAAAGAGAAAAATTGGTGTACAGAATACGGAAAGCGGGGTAGTTGAATTTTTAGGTCTTTTTTTTAAGGTGAAAAGAGGGTTTTTTGCTCTGATGTGGCTGTGGAGAGGTAGAGAGTTCTACAGAGTGACTGTAAAAAACTGCTTTCCGTTTCTGGAGACTCTACTGAAGATCGCTTCAACTGGCCGTTAGTAATTAGTATCCGAACGTGCTTTGACAAACTTTTCTCATAATGGCACAGCAAACATGCATTTAATACATTTCTTAGACGTCATTGTATGAAAGCAATATCACCACTTTTATGCATATGTAACACATATTTGCCATCTCTACTGCACCTTCCAGCCGATGTCGCTATAGAATGCAAACATTGGGAGAGATCCAAATCGGCTTATGATGAAATCTGTCAGAAAAATATTTAGGGGCAGATTTATGTTAACTGGCGCATCCCCAGGGATGCGCCAGTTAACGTGCGCTACAGTGCGCCACAGCTCCGCCACCCATGGTGCGCTGCATTCATAATGCGGCGCACCATGGTGCAAAAACGGCACAGATGCGTGACGCATCTGTGCCGGAAATGTGGCGCATTGCTGGAGTTGCGTCGCAAGCGCGACGCAGCTTCAGCAAGGCTCGGGGGTGCCCCATCTACACAATGCTGCGTCAAGACCTACGCCTGCTTCAAGCAGGCGCAGGGTTTTGACGCAGAATTGCCCTGAAAGTGACTGAGTGAAATCTCATAGATTTCTCTCTTCCACTTTCAGGAGGCGTTCCTGCGCAGGAACGCCTCCTTATGGCGCAGTGCTTTACAACGTGACGCATCTCCTAGATGCGTCACTTTGTAAATGGGGCGCATTGTTTGCGCCGCAGTTGCGTCAAATAAAGTGACGCAATTGCGGCGCAAAGAGGCACAACGGCCTCATAAATCTGCCCCTTAGTTTTTCCTCTTAATCGCATTCTATAGTGACATCAACATAGACAGCAATACCCACAAACGCTTTAATCACCGTTTTCGTTTTGTGTTGATGATGGCTTTTGATGTTGATTGAGCAAAATGCCAGGGGTAGTGGAAGTAGTAGTGTCCTGCTGGACACGTCTAGTGTTCCATCCACCATGCTAATAAAAAAGGCCGGGCGCACGTGCCCTGGGCCAGATCCCGTACCACACCCTAGTGTCTGTGTCCATCATTGTTAAGCAAGTGGGCCTAGCGGCACAAGACACCACAGTGGTGACGAGCGGGTCCAGACCCCATGTGCACACCGGCTGCATCTGTTGTGCCTGAAGGGAAACGTATCCAGAGACACCGGTACCGGTCTGGCTGCAATGCATGACCCTGCAGCTACCGGCATGCAGGAAAAGAGGTGAAGTGCTGCTACATCGCTGAGTAAACCCCCCCAGCCACTGCTCGAAGCACCAACCAGCACGGCCCGTAGTGATGGAGAGCAGCTGTAGCCTCTGAAGTGGCTGTAGCGGCATAGGGCGAGGACTGACAGCATTGCATCAAGATGAGGCGATGAGGGAAAACAAGGCCCCAGGGAGGAGCTCCCTGCAAACGTCCCCTGCTACCCCTGCTACCGGCACCACTTCCCCTTTGTCAAGTCGGTCACAGCCGCAAAAGAGGAGTGCCCCCACACAACTGGCAGTGTGACTGTCAGAGGATATTCAACGGGGGAGAATGGGTTTGCTTAGGTGTAAAGAAGTTGTGGCGCTCTGCGTGTACCTTTAGTGTAGATCGTGGCTACAACTGTTAAGTCTGGTGCAATCGGGTCAGGGGAACAAACCCAACGGAAAACCAGCCCCTGCCAAGGTAAGGAGATGTGTCTCCTATTCCAAAATAGAAAAGAAGTGTCCCGTGCACACGATAAATTAGCAGTTTTCTTGTGAAGACCTTTATTTTTGTAGCGGTAGTATCAAAAAGGATTCAAAAGGATCAGTATGGTAAGGTGTTGAAGATTTTTCATGATCAGTACATCTAAGAAGAAATGTTCGGGATAAAGTAAAAAAGCCAACACGTGTTTCGTCACACCGTGTAGTGGCTGTGACTCATCAGGGCTGGAAACGCTGTAATGGCGTTTGAGGTCTAAAAGGCGGTCATGGTAAGACAATCTTGCGGAAATGTTTACGATAGAGGATGGTGTGTCCCGTAAACAGCTCTGTAAGTGGGTATAGAGGCACGGGTCCGTGCGGAAATTACTGTCCTCATCCGGGTAATGACTGTCAGAGGCTGAGTGGCACTGTGAAGAAAGTGATCAGTGGCCCAGGACCTCCTCCGTTTGCAAGGCACCAGTGATCGTCTACAAGCTGCCCATGCGAATTGAAATGCCCACCGTGAGGTATGACTAAGCCCATCCCATACCAGATGCAGCATTATGTTATGTTATGTTTAGGCTTTCCTGTTTTCAGTTTCTATTTTTGGTCAATTCTGGTGGGGTTTTTTCAGTGTTTTCAAGTGATTTCAATACCTTAAATAACAGTGGTTATCAGTGGTTACCCATTTAGCGCCATAAAAACAACAGAAATAGTGTTTTTCCGGTGTTTATGGAACATTTTGCTTTTATTATTGTTTTCTTTCTGCACTGATAGTGCATGGTATATAGACAGTGTATATATTGTGTGTATGAGGTCCAAATAGATTTTTGCAAATTAAACTTATTGTAGTACACCATACAATAGTTCTTCAGTGAGTCTTTGGTCATGTGCGCTCGCTCTTTCCTTCCCATGTAAACCTCAGTGAAAAGGCCCTCTCAACATTCTGAACAATTTGTTAACTCTGGCCACTGTCCTAGCTTTCCATGCCAATACTGGTGCACTTGAAGATGCGATTCTCATGGCTGGTTTTGCAACAATAGCATTGAGCTGGGCGCTTATGCCCTCAGAGTTATTGAAGAGGTCAAAAATGAAACAGCACTTTTGGAACTATGGAGGAAATTCCCCTTTACGGAAGGGGTCTAGAACTTGTACAGAGAACCACACTAAGGTTTCATTGACTTCAAATGCCATTGGTGGTGAAGAGACATTTCTATGCATCATTGTAAGCCATTTCTCATACATAAAAATCCCTGAATTGCTCTTCAACATTGCTTTGCTTACCAAGTGAAAAGCACTGTAACATGGAACATTTTGCAGTGCCAAAGTCACTAAAGGTGTCGCCCAGCCAACTCTCCAGGAGATGTTTCACATCTACACAACTTATTTGAACACTTGGCAGACAAGGGTGTTTTCAGACTCTTGTTTTTTTTATTATGTTCACTACAGCAGTTATGTTTTCCCTTAAAAATCTAAGAATGCCGTAGAGTGTTTTTTTTTTCACATCACTATCAATATGCGACCAAAGATCTTCTAAATTCTTGCCTTTGGCATCATCGCTCAGCAAAAATAATGTAAATGGGTGCCACATAGATAATGTAGCATTCATAGCCCCTTGGACTGTGATCCATCAGCTAAGGGACACAGTTGGGATGACTCTTCCTTTCATTCATGAAATTATAAATAATTGCGTTTTAGTTCTTGTGCATAAGAAAACAGTGCATCAGAATGGACTAAAAATCCAATAGCATTCCTCGTTAACTCTGAAGATTGTAAAGATGCTTCAGCATACCATCTAACAAGTGGCAAGGATCTCTTACAGGGAAGCACTTCAGCTCAGGTCTCAATTTTGACAGGTCATCACACAACTTTTTCATATACATAGCTGAATCAATGCAAATGCGAACAATATCACTCCAATCTTTGTTGAACCTGGAAAGAACCTTGTTTGCAGAGCATTCCAAGTGACACTGCGTTACATGTTTTCCAAAAGCCTGGTGTCATGTTTTCACTACTATCTGAGATGCTTTGTAGTATGAATGTAGATGGATGAAAGGTTTGGCCAAAGTGAAAGTGTGGATGTATTGTAAATATTGTATACATTGTTTCGAACTGTATGTTTTCATTATAATGTTTTTTCAAGCTTATACACATGAATATTGTTCCACTTGTTGAAAATAAATTTCTGATTAACTAGTGTGAAAAATAAATAAATCAACTAGTGACGTAAATAAAAAAACGGGTCTTTATGTCTTATCCATAGGGACCATCCTATAAAACATTCAATCACCATCACTACTGGCCGTAGTGTTGTTGTTTAGGTTTCTTGGGCTCAGCCTTACTGGTTCAGAGTCACGACCCTGTGTCGTTTTCAGATGGTTCTGCAACAATAGCATTGAGCTGGGAGCTTATGCCCTCAGAGTTATTGAATAGGTGAAAAATGAAACAGCACTTTTGGAACTATGGAGGAAATTTCCCTTTACGGAAGGGATATAGAACTTGTAGAGAGTACCACACTAAGATTTCATTGACTTCAAATGCCATTGGTGGTGAAGAGACATTTCTATGCATCATTGCAAGCCATTTCTCATACATAAAAATCCCTGAATTGCTCTTCAACATTGCTTTGCTTACCAAGTGGAAAGCACTATAACATGGAACATGTTGCAGTGCCAAAGTCACTAAAGGTGTCGCCCAGCCAACTCTCCAGGAGATTTTTCACATCTACACCACTTATTTGAACACTTGGCAGACAAGGGTGTTCTCAGACTCTTGTTTTTTTTTATTATGTCCATTACAGCAGTTATGTTTTCCATTAAAAATCTAAGAATGCAGTAGAGTGTATTTTTTTTCTCACATCACTATCAATATGCGACCAAAGATCTTCTAATTTCTTGCCTTTGGCATCATCGCTCAGCAAAAATAATGTAAATGGGTGCCACATAGATAATATAGCATTCATAGCCCCTTGGACTGTGATCCATCAGCTAAGGGACACAGTTGGGATGACTCTTCTTTTCATTCATGAAATTATAAATAATTGCGTTTTAGTTCCTGTGCATAAGAAAAAAATGCATCAGAATGGACTAAAAATCCAATAGCATTCCTCGTTAACTCTGAAGATTGTAAAGATGCTTCAGCATACCATCTAATAAGTGGCAAGGATCTCTTTCAGGGAAGCACTTCAGCTCAGGTCTCAATTTTGACAGGTCATCACACAACTTTTTCATATAAATAGCTGAATCAATGCAAATGCGAACAATATCACTCCAATCTTTGTTGAACCTGGAAAGAACCTTTTTTGCAGAGCACTCCAAGTGACACTGCGTTACATGTTTTCCAAAAGCCTGGTGTCATGTTTTCACTACTATATGAGATGCTTTGTAGTATGAATGTAGATGGATGAAAGGTTTGGCCAAAGTGAAAGTGTGGATGTATTGTAAATATTGTATAAATTGTTTTGTACTGTATGTTTTCATTATAATGTTTTTTCAAGATTATACACATGAATATTGTTCCACTTGTTGAAAATAAATTTCTGATTAACTAGTGTGAAAAATAAATAAATCAACTAGTGACGTAAATAAAAAAACGGGTCTTTATGTCTTATCCATAGGGACCATCCTATAAAACATTCAATAACCATCAGTACTGGCAGTAGTGTTGTTGTTTAGGGTTCTTGGGCTCAGCCTTACTGGTTCAGAGTCACGACCCTGTGTCGTTTTCAGATGGTTCTGCAACAATAGCATTGAGCTGGGAGCTTACGCCCTAAGAGTTATTGAAGAGGTCAAAAATGAAACACCACTTTTGGAACTATGGAGCAAATTCCCATTTACGGAAGGGATCTAGAACTTGTACAGAGTACCACACTAAGGTTTCAGTGACTTCAAATACCATTGGTGGTGAAGAGACATTTCTATGCATCATTGCAAGCCATTTCTCATACATAACAATCCCTGAATTGCTCTTCAACATTGCTTTGCTTACCAAGTGGAAAGCACTATAACATGGAACATGTTGCAGTGCCAAAGTCACTAAAGGTGTCATGCAGCCAACTCTCCAGGAGATGTTTCACATCTACACCACTTATTTGAACACTTGGCAGACAAGGGTGTTCTCAGACTCTTGTTTTTTTTATTATGTCCACTACAGCAGTTATGTTTTCTCTTAAAAATCTAAGAATGCAGTAGAGTGTATTTTTTTCACATCCCTATCAATATGCGACCAAAGATCTTCTAATTTCTTGCCTTTGGCATCATCGCTCAGCAAAAATAATGTAAATGGGTGCCACATAGATAATATAGCATTCATAGCCCCTTGGACTGTGATCCATCAGCTAAGGGAGACAGTTGGGATGACTCTTCCTTTCATTCATGAAATTATAAATAATTGCGTTTTAGTTCCTGTGCATAAGAAAACAGTGCATCAGAATGGACTAAAAATCCAATAGCATTCCTCGTTAACTCTGAAGATTGTAAAGATGCTTCAGCATACCATCTAACAATTGGCAAGGATCTCTTACAGGGAAGCACTTCAGCTCAGGTCTCAGTTTTGACAGGTCATCACACAACTTGTGATGCAACCATGTGCGAACAATATCATTTCAATCTTTGTTGAACCTGGAAAGAACCTTTTTTGCAGAGCATTCCAAGTGACACTGCGTTACATGTTTTCCAAAGGCCTGGTGTCATGTTTTCACTACTATATGAGATGCTTGGTGATAGCGCTCTTTTCACATATACTTGTCACTATACCTTGCATTGAATGTTATAAATCCTGAGGTGTTGGCAATTCACCTACTATCAATACTGACTCACTGGAAACTGGGGGCTGATGTATTAAGGGGTTTTATCCATTCTCTGTGGGTAAATGTGACACATATTAGGAAAGATTCTTATGAAACCAGTACATTTTACCTATCAGTGAAAGAATCAAACGCAGCCAAAATAGCAAATATGATTTTTATATTTCCTGATTCTCTACAGTTTATAAAATAATTAAAAAAGACCTAAAAAATGCTTCTAAACCCTGAATCTTTAAACCAATAAACACAAAACTGAAAAAAGCAAAAGGAAGAAACAAGGTTTTAGTGACATCTGTAAACAACAAAACTTGAGCAGAATAATGTTATCCCAGTCTTTCTTACTGCTAGCTTGTAAAACAAAATTACATTGTATTTGCCCCTCCAGAAAGAGAAATGACTCATTCACCCTTGTTTTCCTTTCTTTGAATGGCATTTAGTTTGTGGTTGTGCAGGTGTTATTTCAGAGTTTATATGTTTTCACTGGTGAGGGCTATTTCTTTTTCAGTGGTGTTTTTTCAGTTATTATAGGTTTAAACCTAAAACCGTACAGCCTAGGTATGTTATAGTAATTGTACAGTACATGGCTGCCCCTGCAACGGGGCGTCCCAGCACTAACAAAAGATTACGAGTGAGATGCCAGAACAGAATTAACATTAGGTGAAAAACCAGGTCTTCACCCGTCTTCTGCAAGTGAGGTGATCAGGACTGCTGCGGATGTGGATAGGCAGAGCGTTCCAGAGGGCGAGAGCCAACAACCTGAGAGATCTACCACCCGCTCTGGCCCTCTGTATCCGAGGAACTGAGCGCAGCGTGCGTGTGGGAGCATAGTGGGAACATATATCACTCAGAATTCTGGGGTCAGTTCCCAGCAGGATTTTGTGTAAAATGCACAGTGTTTTGAAGTGCACTCTCTGTTCAAGGGGTAGCCAGTGTAGGCGACAGAGGAGTTTGGTGCTATATCAGTGTTAGGGGAGGGAAAAAATCACGCAAGCAGTAGCATTCTGAATGCACTGCAGCCTTTTGGTTGTGGATTTGTTGGCCCAAGAAGAAGCACATTACAATAATCTATTCTGGCAAGGACAGAGGATTGGATTACCAGCTGCCGAGTCTTAGAGTCAAAGAGACCAAGTATTGGCTTAAGGCCACTCAACAGTCCAAAACATTTCCCTGCCACTGATTTGGCATTTTTTCCAAATTTTTAGATCAAGGTCCATCTTTACCCTTGGGTTCTTCGCCACAGGTTTGGGTGAGTGGGGAGCTCCAGGAGCAGGAGGCCACCACTTATTGCCCAATAGATGGGAGTCTCTACCTACCAAAAGGATCTCTGATTTAGACAAATTTAGCTGCAAGTAATTAGCAGCCATCCCCTCCGAGACAGCTGTCAGGTCCTGTCTAAATTTCCGCTAGGATTGTTAAAAAAGAGGCAAACACCAGCTGGGTGTCATCTGCATTGACACCAGGGAGATGCCCCCATGTTTTGGCAAGCAAAGCCTGCGGTCTCACATATACAATGATTAAAGTGGGGCTTAATGCCGACCCATGGGGCACCCCACAGCACAGTGGGTGAGTGCCGTAGTGGAAGGGAGGGGCTGAAACTTGGAAGGTCTGACCCACTAGAAAGCATAAAAACCATGAAGGGCTTTGTCCTTGACACCAATCTCCTCCAGACTTAAAATCAGTAACTCATGGGAGTCTGTGTCGAAGGCCAGAAAAATTAATGCTTTGGTTCTGCCTGCATCCAAGGAAGACCATAGCTGTTTTGTAACTGCCAGCAGAGCGGACTTGGTGCTATGCCGAGGTCGACATCCATTTTGAGATATGTCAAACATTGAATTAACTTCCAGGTAGTAAGTTAATATCAAATTGATATGTGATTCTGAGATTTTGGACAGAAATGGAAGCAGCGAGATAGGGTGGACGTTTTCTGGCATGGAGACATCTAGCATAGACTTTTTCAATAAGGGAACAATCTTGGCACGCTTCCAGAGCTTAGGGACAACCGCTGAGGAGAGGGACAGATTGATTAGCTCTAAGCATTCAGGCAAGAGACATTGCTGATATCTCCGGAAGGCATCAGGTTTCATAGGGTCAACCGGGGACCCTGATTTCACTTTGACAAACAGTGCTTCCACTGCTTGATGGGAAATAGGGGGAGCAATGCAAGTGAGTGGGACTCAGAACTAGAAGACACGTTCTTACCTGTGCCCCAAGGGGTAGTACCTGGGTGAAAGCTGCTGTAGATACGTTCTACCTTCTCCAGAAATAATTTAGCAAGTGCTTCACACAGTGGACTAGAGGATATGATACTGTCTGAAGCAGAGGGGTGCTTTACCAGCTGCATCAGAAGAGAGAAGATGGTTTTGGTAGGGTTACAGCTTGTGGTTAACAAGTTGGTATAGTGTGCTACCCTTGTCTTGCACTTCTGTACTTTGTTTTAGACAGTGGGTCATAGGATCCCCTCTAGACGTGCTCTAAAACCTTGCAATTTTTCAAAGCTAGGGTCAAGAATTCATTAAACCAAACATTGTCCCGTGTGCTTTTAGAGTGAGTGAGTTTAAATGGAATGTATGTATCCAGAGCTTGGGTAATCCACCCCTGAAAGTGCAACAGAGCTTCGACTATATTGGTGGACCTCTCTGGGCACTGCCTGGAGCCTGAAGATGAGGAGTAGGGCGCGTACTCAAGCCAGGCACAAGGAATGCACTGAGATGCCAGGAGGTCTGCCACTGAGCGAAGAGTGCCTGCAGTGCGAGTAGACTGCGCACCTGGACATTTCCTGGTATACCCTTACATCTGCAACCCCAAAAGCTGGCCACAGCAGAAGGAAAGCTGCCATGACCAGGTTGAAGTGTGCAAATAAATAAAAACGGCAGTGCGACCATGAACAACAAAAGAATAATAGAAGAAAATGTATGAAAGAAGCTTGCTCACCTAAGACTGCACAAGCATCTCCTGCTTATGGCCAAACTACACTGTTAGCAAACACTGAACCAGCATTTGAGTCCCCCCCCCATGGTACCGGCATCTGCAGTACATTCTGAGGCTCACAGCATGAGTAAAGCTGTTGCGGCCTCCTGCACCACCCCTAGCAGTGACTTGCCACACCGCACCCTGGCCGGCAACCTGTGTCTGCCTTGCACCCACACGGAAATGGCCCCATAGGGCGAGGCCGACTGCCAGGGCCTCTGATGTCAAAGAAGCAGCACCACTGACTGCAGTGAAAGTTTAAACACTTGCCTGAAAAGTATGAAGCGGAGGGGTGCTATGTTTGTTCTGACCACCCTTCCATAGACCGCACCTGCAACTCCATTCCAGTGCGATAATCAGCGTCAGCCAAGTCTGCTGCGGCTGGGAGAAAATAGTGCAGCAGGGCCACCTTGTGGCCATCAGTGGTCACTGCACCCTGGTGATCGTAGCAGTCTATAATGAAACGGCCACAAAACTGAGGAAAGCTGCTGTGGCCATGTTTCATGAGGCGGCTTGCCCAGGGCTAGGTTTGAAAAGCCAAGCCACCTTACCACAACTCCCTGAGTGGAAGTAAAGACTGATAGTGCCCCTCAATACTTTATCTGCCTTCAACAGTGACTTAACCATGGTGGCCAATAAGCTAAACTGCACTGAGGCCCATGTAGACTGCCACCAGCAGCATGTGAAAGAGCACTGCACTCCAAGAATTACCTAAGAATGCCGCAAGCGTGTTGGGGTGAGACAAACCCCCAGTGAGGCACAGTATGAAGCAGCACACACTTTGGAAAGGCTGTGGAGTCTAGGACCAAACAGGCAAAGGAGCAATAGAGATGCAGCGCCTACCAAGACAAGTAACACTAACTGAGCTAGACTCTGCGTCACCACAGCCCAGAGGGGTACATATAAGAGCTCAGAAGGAGAGCAACGTGGAACATCACCACTTCAGGAGAGAACAAGCAAGCATACAGGGAGTTAGCCAGGAGCACACTGACTGACACAAAGCAAGAGCCTTTCAACAGAGACTGTAAAAAGCCTGCAAGTTCTTCTGCCACTGCCTGCAGTCATAGAGTTGTTACCCCTGTGAAGGCTTGCTGGGTACTGTCCAAAGAGAAGAGGCCACACAACGAGGAAGTAAAATACCCGACTACAAAAGTGAGCTGCTCCCTGTCTCCCTGCACTGTTGTAAAACAGGTAGTGCCAGGTACTGAAGAAAAAAAAGCCAGACGGTGACACTCACTGCCGTATTAAAGAAAGTGCACTGTACATGCACCCCAGGCGGCTGTCTGATGCCACCACAAGTGAAGAAACAGTGCCACATGCCCCTGGTGGTGCACAGCCACCAAAGCAAGAAAGAGGAGCAGCACAGCAAGCGCCAGAAGAGACCGCTGTGAAAGGCCAAGATTGCGAAGTCCAAGGTGCATGACGCATGCACCCAGAAGCATGTCAGTACGGGCAAATGACCTGGAGAGAGAGACCTTTCCAAAGCGAAGAAGCAATGCCAAAGAAAGCAGTGTCCTCCCTCACACTGCCTCACGACGAAATGGCCAATGACCAAAGACAGGCAAAAGGAGCGTCGCACACTCCATGTGGCAAGCCGCCACCGCATATGCTCCAATGACAGGGAACATGTGACCGGATGCCACATTCATACTGCAGGCATGGAGCACGTCACTCGAAGTGACCAACCCTGCCAAGCATGTCTGAGCATAGGCTGGATCAAGCGCCCCAACTGCGTGGCCGTGAGGAGGAAGCACAACGCCCTTGAGTGAAGAGCAAAGGAGCATCAAACCACCAGAGTGGATCCAACCACAGCGGATATAACCGAGGGCGTTGTGCTTCCACTTCACGGCCACGCAGTCGGGCTTGATCCAGCTGTATCAAGCGCCCGACTGTGCGGCCGATAGGTTGAAGCACAACGCCCTCAAGTGAAGAGCAAAGGAGCATCAAACCACCAGAGTGGATCCAACCACTCGAGACAGCCGAAGTTAAATGAGGCATTTCTGGACTGGTGAGATGCTAGCCACCAAGGAACCCTGTGTGTGCCTCCGTAAACCTGAAGCCTGCCGAAGAAGAGCTCTTCACTCCAGGGCATTGTGCCTCCACCTCACGGCCGCCCAGTCGGGGCACTTGATCCAGCTGGATCCAGTGCCCCGACTGCGCGATCGTGAGGTGGAAGCACAACGCCCTCGAGTGAAGGGCAAAGGAGCATCAAACAACCAGAGTGGATCTAACCACTTGAGACAGCCGAAGTTAAATGAGGCATTTCTGGTCTGGTGGGAAGCTAGCCACCCAGGAACCCTGTGTGTGCCTCTGCAAACCTGAAGCCTGCCGGAGAAGAGCTATTCACTCAAGGGCGTTGTGCTTCCACCTCACGGCCACGCAGTGCGCCCCGACTGCGCGCCCGTGAGGTGGAAGCACAACGCCCTTGAGTGAAGAGCAAAGTAGCATCAAACCACCAGAGTGGATCCAACCACTCGAGACAGCCAAAGTTAAATGAGGCATTTCTGGTCTGGTGGGACACTAGCCACCCAGGAACCCTGTGTGTGCCTCCGTAAACCTGAAGTCTGCCGAAGAAGAGCTCTTCACTCAAGGGCGTTGTGCTTCCACCTCACGGCCGCGCAGTCAGGGCGCTTGATTCAGCTGGATCAAGCGCCCCGACTGCGCGGTCGTGAGGTGGAAGCACAATGCCCTCGAGTGAAGAGCAAAGGAGCATCAAACCACCAGAGTGGATACAACCATTCGAGACAGCCGAAGTTAACTGAGGCATTTCTGGTCTGGTGGGATGCTAGCCACCCAGGAACCCTGTGTGTGCCTCCATAAACCTGAAGCCTGCCGAAGAAGATCATGCCCGACCATTGGACCATCCACTCTTGGGGTTACAGGAGGCTTGACCGTGGCCCTGTTGGGAGTTCCGAAGCGACCCCTCAGTGCGGCCTACGAAAGGCCCGCACAGCCCAAGCGGTCATGTGACAATCCAGGGGCAAAGGTCTCAATGGAGTTCCTGTGAGAGGTGAACCAGAACAGGAGAGATAAGTCGGCAGCAGCTTCACAACTGGCACCAGGAAGCATGGAGGTCACAGACAAAGACTGGTCACCTAAAGACCATCTGAGGAAGGCAGAGAGCCCGATTCCTGACGGCGAGAACACCCAGACTGAGACCCCACCCTGTGCACCTACATGAGCAACTTAGGCTGTAGTCCTGTTGGCAGTTCATCAGTGACGCCTTTGTGCTGCCTAAATGAAGCCCGCACAGTTGACACGGTCCCATAGCAGCCCGGGAGGAAGGCACTCCAGGAAAGTCTGAAGATACTCGGCTTTCAGGAACTGGAAAGATCATCAAGTACGTTGCCTTCAAGTAAAGGCCTCACCCACCAAGAGCCTTCTCAATAGCTGTAGGTTTGTAGTCCACCGGAACCTGAGCGCCAGCAAGATCTCTAAAGTGGACTCCATCACTGTTCCAGATGCACTACTATTTTGAACTTTGTAATTAGACTACAACACCGTGAGACCAGGCCGATCTGAACTACATCGCCATAACTGACTAAACTATCCTGACCATGCGGTCCAAAGCTCCAGCGCTGCCTGGCAGATGGCCGGAAGAGACTCACTTGGTGCTGTGCATTGTTTAGTTGTTTCCTTATTGGTTGGACTTTTTTTTTGTTTATTTTCATTAAAGTTTGGGATGGATGTAGTGTCACGCTGGACACGCTCTAGTGTTCCACCCTGTATTACACCCACACTTATCACCGGTCAGGTGACCCTGCTAATAAAAGAGGCCGGGCGCACATGCTCTGGGCCAGTTCCAGTACCACACCACTAGTGTCTGTGTCCATCATTATTAAGCATGTGGGCCTAGCGGCCCAAGACACCACAGAAGTGACATCACACTCCTTGACTCCACCCCTCACGACTTCATAGGAAATGGCCTCAAATTACCTTTCACCCTGATGACCTAGCAGGAAATTAAGTCTCATGACCATTGACACTCTTGATATTACAGGAATTGACATCACTTATCTTTGAACAAACACATCATAAAAGCAATAAAAATGAAATAGAGACTAAAGACGAAAACTGAAAAATCTATTTAGATTACTGCCCATAGACTGCTGCCATGGTATGGCAAATGTGCAAAAATGATAGAGGAAGTGCAAGGCAATAATTGGCCAGCAGTACTGCTGTCACATTCCCAAGTACACACTCAAATGGCCTTGCACAACCACCATTGCTCAGAAGCATTTATCATAATACCATCACATGCCCAATTGCAGCCACATAGGAGCATGTGTGCAGGATCTCCTCCCCTTACAAGCAATCTGCACACAGGTACAAAAAGGCCTCAGATCTCACAGCATGTGAAATCCTGTGTGTTCTGCCCTAACAACTATGTGTGTCCCCAGGAACCCGATAGGGTGATCACTGATTTGTGTAACATAGTGTTACAACTGGCTTATGTCTTTCATTTCCCTTGCTTAGACTTCCCTGTTGCTTAGCCAGTGTAAGTGGTAGAATGCCTAATGACATCATAGAATGTTTGGTGCCTGGCTTGTGTGTGGAATGGCAGTTGATGGCAGGCAGGCTGAGCGACAGGAGAACTGCTCCTGGTGGGGGTTATAATTACATCTACATATCTATTTATTATTAACTTAACCTGGAACTAAGCTGCAATAAATCAAACCTATTTTTATATACTGGATTTTGGACTTTTATTTGTTACATTTGGCGACGAGGTAAAGAACCAATGCGTGGAGAAAAAGACTGGTTTAATGGACTACTGCAACTAAGGAACTTAAAGACTACTGCAACTAAGGAACTACTTAAAGCTTGAAAGGAAAAGGTAAATTAAAGGAAACACCCTGGTTAGCCCCACACGTGACCCTAGTCACCTGGACAGCCTGCAACCCCAGGGTGTTTGAGTTCGTGCTGCAGAATTGGAACAGTTTTGGGCCTGTGTTTTCAAGACTTTCCAATTTGCTTGGGCTGTGCTGAGAACTATTATATTTTTGGCTCTGCCCCTTTTGAGAGGGGGCACTCTGTTGGGCTCTGTTTGTGACCCTGCAAGTGTAATCCAATCTGGAGGTAGCAGATGTATGGTGACAGCTGTGCCCTGTCTCTGACAAAGAGAAAACTCTAGATGTACTTAACGTTAGTTAATTGCCAGCAACTGACAGACTACATAAATACGTTATATTTTTTGGGGGGGGCATGAGATTTTATGTGTCCTGCTCAAATTACCCTTCAAAGTATGTCGAAGTCTGAAATCTGTGTAAACCACTCAAAGAAATTAATTTGCTTTGTGCCAACTTTTTGTGACTGATATTAAGATTGCTTGTTTTGTTTGGAAAGCGCTGCCTGCTGTATAATTTTGAGGATTCTACTGTTTGTAATGCACCTGAGAGGACCTGTGATCCCTGAACGTTGCTGAACTAAATTAATACTATCTGGATACTTTGGAAGTCATTGTCATTCATGAATCTAGTAGTTAAGTGCACTGCTATGAGCGTTGGGACACATTAATTTTATCCATGCCACAGGAATCGCTGAGAACTTATTCCCTTGTAAGGCATTTTGACATTTCACACCTTTTTATAGCAATCAAGTATTGTGGTACCTGTGTGTGTTGGTGAATATGCAAACTTGTTAATTTTCGTTCGCAAGAGTTTAAAAATAAGAAGAAACGGTCACTCACCAACGTATTCTGCTGGTGCCTTCGATCTTTCTGACAGCGCAAGTCTTCTCATCATCTCGCGCAACCTTCTTTTGCTTTGTGGAGAGCTGCTGAGGTGTACCGTGAGCCATCCGCTTTGACGTCACGTACGTGCTGCCATTTTGGCACATTTGGTCATTTATTATTACTTCACCGATGTTGCCAAGCATAATGTGCCCCCGCCGATGCCTTTTCATTGCACCACAGCAAATAATGCAGGTGAGAGAAATATTTCAACTTGCACGTTTTTGGTCTCAACAAAGGCTTGGCAGTATAGGACGGATATTTCTGTGGATATTTTCTTGGACCTACAGTCATTCAATCTCATTGGTTAAAAGGGACAACATGACCTACGATAACTGTGACTGTGCCATTTCAGCATTCAGACAACGGTGACTACTTTTGTTGTTTTAATTTCATATTTTGAATATTGTGTCATCTTATTTGCCGTTCATATCGACCAACTTGTTTGTTGTATTGTTGATGACATGGATTGCCTTTTGTGCTGTTTGTGATACTTTTATGTATTTCTTCATGTTACAGATATATTGTTTTGTCATGTTTTGGCGGTTATTGCATTTCAATCAGTTTGTATTTCAGTGATGTGCTGGATTTGTTTACTTGTATTGGATTGGGCCACTTCTGTGCTCAACCTTTGTTGGGGTGCTCAATTTGTTTATTTCTCGTGATTATTTGCAGAATTGTTTGATACTTATATGCTTGTTTGAACCACATTTGTGCTCAAATTGTTTTTGAGGTGTTCATTTCTATTTTGAATTTTCTGAAGCTTAGTTGTTCCAGTCTTTGGCCTTATTGAATGTGTACGTTTGGCGGAGCCACTTCGGTGCTCATTTTTTGAGGCGCTCCATACTTTTCAAGTTTAATGTTGTTAAGAGCATCAGGTTGCTCAATTTTGGTGATATGAACTTAGAGAAGTTCAATTTGTTTAATGTTGTGAAGAGCCGCAGGTTGCTCAATTTTGTTGATATGAACCACGCAGGTTCTCTAATGTTTTAGAGGAGTTCATATTATTTATTATTGGTTGTGGAGGTTGTGGGAGCAGTGTTCTCCAATTCTATTTAAGAGGTTTAGGGATCTGTGTGTCCCAGTGCTGGATTACAGGAACATGTGTTTCCTATTTCATGGAATTTTTCAAGTGTTTAGTGATATGCTATTGTGGGGCAACAATGTTTAATTTAATTTTCCCCTAGGGAGGGGGATGGTGTCGTTATTTTGGAGAATGCATTTCTTGTTATGTTTGAGAATGCAATTGTCATTACTTTGTTATAATTGAGAATGCAGTTGTTGTATATTTGAGAATGCAACGTAATGTATTTCTTTTTATTTTGCATTGTGTTTATTGATGTGTATGTTTCTTTCCTTAACTTCAGTTTGTTTTTTTTCTAAGGAAGGGGGATATGATACAACTGGCTTATGTCTTTCATTTCCCTTGCTTAGACTTCCCTGTTGCTTAGCCAGTGTAAGTGGTAGATTGCCTAATGACATCATAGAATGTTTGGTGCCTGGCTTGTGTGTGGAATGGCAGTTGGTGGCAGGCAGGCTGAGCGATAGGAGAACTGCTCCTGGTGGGGTTATAATTACATCCACAAATTTATTTATTATTAACTTATCCTGGAACAAAGCTACAATAAATCAAACCTATTTTTATATACTGGATTTTCGACTTTTAATTGTTACATATAGACATACATTTTTATCTATTAATTATTATATTGTGGTTTTATATACCCTAAATACTATTGGCATGTATATAAAACACACCACCAATAATAATAGTGTAGTTTAATATGCACTAAACATGTATGTAATTTACATAACAGGCATCACAAACCAAATTACCATCTGTGGATTTATTTATAGTGGTATGAGTGAGATGTAGAGAGTTTGCAACTGCAACTAAATACTTTTTACATGGACAGATTTCAGCCTGCTAAGCTATTCTTCAAAACACTAGAAATTTGGCCAAAATATGACAAAAAGGGTCAACTTAAAAACAGAGTACTTACCGTAATTTCCTAAAGGTCTGCACTATAGCATATCAATCACTGTTAGAAAAGTGCAGAATGAAAGAGTTTTGTGAATCTCATAATGCTGGTGATTGTGGCTGTTTATTATTAGCAAGAATGTGCACCAGACAGGTGTGGAGTCTCCAACATTTCTGCAAAAACAGTTAGTTAAAATATTATGAAAAGTGGGAATTTAATGGTGTTGAAACTTTGTAGAAAGTGAATTTAAAAGGTGTACAAAGAAACAGGCAAGAATGACAAGCCACGCTGTGTACACAGAAACAAAAATATCATACCAAGCTGGCCAAAAATACATGTCATCCATACTGATAGACCATAATATGTTACGAGTGCCCCTTTCTGGAATGAAGAGGTCGATTTCCTAGGTTTTCAGGCCACATAGTAACCATAGTTGCTTGCTATAAAAAGGAAATCACAACAGCATCTTATCTGCTTAGATATGGTGCAGATGTGTTGTTCTCTTGTGCTGGCGTACCTTAGGCTGCCTTGCACCAACGCACACACCCTTCACCATAGTTCAAGGGTGTATATGTGATGGCAAATATTGGTTTTATACTGGAAGGGTACCTGATTTGAGTTGCATCAGCAACTAAAAAAGGGAAAAAAACACTGAGGAGGTGCGAGAACACAAAATGTGGAAGTTGGCAGGAAAGAAATCAAAACTTGGGCGGTTGGCAGGCAGGGAAACAACAAAGGGACAAACTGTGGAGTGTCAAAGAAGCACACAGCAGAACAAAGCAACAAGGCAAGCAGCACGGAAGCCTGTGGAGAAACAGAGCAACATGGAAATGGGAGGTGCACAGAAGCACTTGGTGAGACAGAGCAACAATTGAGTCAGAGGGAAGCAACAGACGGACAGAAGCAACATGGAAAGGCAGAGAAACACACAATGATACAAAGCAACACAGAAACCAGGGGTGGGGTTTCTCATCAGAAGACAAGGCAGAGCAAAACCTAGATGAAGGGAAAACAGAAGTGAAAGACTAGACAAAACAACATGGGGTTGGTTTTTTGAAATCATTCAGTGATCAAGGTTTGATAAAGACAGAAACACATTAGAATGAATTATATAACAGCACAAAATAAATCATTTACTCTTCAAGTGCAGGCATCACATTGTTCTTCGTAAGCAGTAATGGTGCAAACATACATGCATCACCACCAGAAGAGTGCCAAACCTACTGAAACAGCAAAATAAAACACACACATACGCATGCAGGTACACACCCCCACAGACACACACACACACACACACATATACACACACACACATATATACATTTTATGGGAAACAACCTTTACAACACAACTTTTACAATGCACTACCATTACAACGAAACTTTTACAATGCAACATCCATTACAACGCATGCCATTACAACGCAACCATTACAATGCATGACACTACAACACCTACCACTACAACGCATGTCATTACAACACAGTTATTACAACGCATACCATTACAACGCATAGTACCCTTACACTATCCAACACACTTACCCTACTGTTGCACCCCCTGGAGTTAGAATAGTATTTTGTTCCCCTACACTATCCAACACTTACCCTACTATTACACCCCTGAAGTTAGAATAGTAATGTTTACCCATACACTATCCAACACTTACCCTACTGTTGCACCCCCTGGAGTTAGAATAGTAAATTGTACCCCTACACTATCCAACACTTACCCTACTATTGCACCCCCTGGAGTTAGAATAGTAATTTTTACCCCCACACTATCCAACACTTACCCTACTGTTGCACCCCCCTGGAGTTAGAATAGTAATTTTTACCCCTACACTATCCAATAATTACCATACATGCAATCTAATGTTATGCGTTGTAATGGTATGCGTTGTACAGATTGCATGCGTTGTAATGGAATGCGTTGTAAAGGTAGTTTTTAAAAATTAGTTGTAATAGCATGCGTTGTAATGGAATGCGTTGTAACGGGTGTTGCGTTGTAAAAAATGCGTTGTAAAGGTATGCGTTGTAAAAGTATGTGTTGTAACGTCATACATCCCATTTTACAATCCTTGTGGGGACTATATGTTGATAACTGCCTTGTGGGGACTAACCATTCCCAACATTTTCTATATTTACTAATAGCAGAATAAGGTCAAGAAAAAGTTCATGCTTCAAAATCGCAAATATATTGGTATTTAATCGCGTGCCCGGGTCCATTCTTGTGTGGACTTGAACACTGCTACCATCCTTGTGAGGACCTAGTCCATAATAATAATTTCTCATTGAATACAGTCAAAGGCACACGGCTTAATGTTTATTTTATCCAAAATATACATGAACAACTTTATAATCTATTCATATATGAATTGCTGCATATATACTAGGGGTATACACATCAGACAGATAAAGTTAACACATCAGAAAACATCATATCATGATTATAGAAAGGCACTTAAAACTGTATTAACTTATTTATCAGTGCTTGGAATTTTAGCAGATAAGGGAATTAACATAGAAAGAAATCAACGTATGGACTCACCGAATATGGTTAAGTGGAACCTTGAGCTTGATTAGCTGCTTACATGTTTGGCAAAATAGCTATCAGACCATGCATCCATAGGAACATTTGCAATGCTAATGTCTGCATAGTGGTAGTGTTAAATGATGCCCACAGAGATGGTATGTCATCACTACATTGGGATGGTGTGTGATAATGTCAATAGAGATGGTACACAGTCAAAATATCGACTTGGAAATATCGACCTACCATAATATCGAGTCTGAAATATTGAAGGAGCATAATATCGAAGTCAAGAATATCGTAGGACAGAATATCGACCCAAGGTAAGTAATATCGAAATTCTTAATATCGATGTAAGTAATATCGAAGTTAGTAATATCGAAAGCATATATATAGATGTTACTAATTTTGATGACACTAATATCGATATTTGTATTATTTTATAGTTTTTTATTATGTATGTGTTATATGTTCAATTTAAGTATTTAAAATAATTACTATTATATGTGTATTAATTTTATATAATAATAAATTAATTTATAAGAAAATTTTATGTTTTAGTACCGGAGCGGGTTGTGGGTTTATAGGGGAATAGGGTGGGAAGTAATTTAATTATGGTAAATTGATTATTAATTAGTAGGATTAATTAATAAATTATAATTAATTGGTAATTAATTGAAAATAATAGGAAAATAATTTTATTTAAATTATTAATTGATATATATGTTCTGTAGCGCGTTGTGGGTTTATAGGGGAATAGGGTGGGAAGTAATTTAATCATGGTAAGTTGATTAATAATTAGTAGGATTAATTAATTAATTATAATTAATTGCTAATTATTAATAATTAATTGGAAAATAATAAATTAATTGATTAATTGATATATATTTTCTGTAGCGGGATGTGGGTTTATAAGGGAATAGGGTGGGGAGTAATTTAATTAAGGTTAATTATTTAATAATTAGTAGGAATTATAAAATAAATTGTATTAATTGGTAATTAATAATAATTAATAGTTAATTAATTATAATTATTTACTAATTATTTTTCATTAAATCAATATTGGATAAATGTGTTATATTATGGGTAGTTGTTTTATAGGGAAATATGGTGGGAAGTAAAGTAAATTTAATTAATTAATAATGTATTAAAACTAATTGTATTGGTAATAATATAATTGATAATTAATTATTAATTGGTAATTAAATATTATTAAATGGTATTATTTTATATTAATTTTAGGTAAAATATATTTTGCTAAGCATGTGTTTTATAATTAAGTATAGGTATTGTATATGGTTTATATTTATTTAATAGTTAATTTATTTATAATTACAAAAGTCGTTTATTTATAAGTATGTTATTTTAACCCTTATACTATCCAACACTTTCCCTACTGTTGCACTCTCTGGAGTTGGAATAGTATTTTTTACCCCTACGCTATCCAAAGCTTTCCCTACTGTTGCACTCTCTGGAGTGGGAATAGTAATTTTTACCCCTACGCTATCCAATGCTTTCCCTACTGTTGCACTCTCTGGAGTGGGAATAGTAATTTTTACCCCTACGCTATCCAACGCTTTCCCTACTGTTGTACTCTCTGGAGTGGGAATAGTAATTTTTACCCCTACGCTATCCAACGCTTTCCCTACTGTTGCGCTCTCTGGAGTGGGAATAGTAAATTTTACCCCTACGCTATCCAATGCTTTCCCTACTGTTGCACTCTCTGGAGTGGGAATAGTAATTTTTACCCCTACGCTATCCACCGCTTTCCCTACTGTTGCACTCTCTGGAGTGGGAATAGTAATTTTTACCCCTACGCTATCCAATGCTTTCCCTACTGTTGCACTCTCTGGAGTGGGAATAGTGATTTTTACTTCTATGCTATCCAACGCTTTCACTACTGTTGCACTCTCTGGAGTGGGAATAGTAATTTTTACCCCTACGCTATCCAACGCTTTCCCTACTGTTGCACTCTCTGGAGTGGGAATAGTATTTTTTACCCCTACGCTATCCAACGCTTTCCCTACTGTTGCACTCTCTGGAGTGGGAATAGTATTTTTTACCCCTACGCTATCCAACGCTTTCCCTACTGTTGCACTCTCTGGAGTGGGAATAGTAATGTTTACCCCTACGCTATCCAACGCTTTCCCTACTGTTGCACTCTCTGGAGTGGGAATAGTAATTTTTACCCCTACGCTATCCAACGCTTTCCCTACTGTTGCACTCTCTGGAGTGGGAATAGTAATTTTTACCCCTACGCTATCCAACGCTTTCCCTACTGTTGCACTCTCTGGAGTGGGAATAGTAATTTTTACCCCTACGCTATCCAACGCTTTCCCTACTGTTGCACTCTCTGGAGTGGGAACAGTAATTTTTACCTGTACGCTATCCAACGCTTTCCCTACTGTTGCACTCTCTGGAGTGGGAATAGTAATTTGTACCCCTACGCAATCCAACGCTTTCCCTACTGTTGCACTCTCTGGAGTGGGAATAGTAATTTTTACCCCTACGCTATCCAACGCATTCCCTACTGTTGCACTCTCTGGTGTGGGAATAGTAATTTTTACTCCTACGCTATCCAACGCTTTCCCTACTGTTGCACTCTCTGGAGTGGGAATAGTAATTTCACCCCTACGCTATCAAATGCTTTCCCTACTGTTGCACTCTCTGGAGTAGGAATAGTAATTTTTACCCGTATGCTATCCAACGCTTTCCTTACTGTTGCACTCTCTTGAGTGGGAATAGTAATTTGTACCCATACACAATCCAACGCTTTCCCTACTGTTGCACTCTCTGGAGTGGGAATAGTAATTTTTACTCCTACGCTATCCAACGCTTTCCCTACTGTTGCACTCACTGGAGTGGGAATAGTAATTTTACCCCTACGCTATCAAACCTTTTCCCTACTGTTGCACTCTCTGGAGTAGGAATAGTAATTTTTACCCTTACGCTATCCAACGTTTTATATAAATAATTGTAAAACAATTAAATGTATATTTTATTTTTTATATTACTTACATTTTATTTATGTTATTGTTTTATGTTTGTAAATGTATTAGTAAATTAGAATATATTTTAATAATTTATAAATTAGTAAAATAATTATTAATACTTATTGTTTAGTACATATATATTATATATTTAGTGTATATATTTATTTAATGTATTATTAATATATATGTATTATTTATTAATTTTAAACATTATTAGATACTTTTAAATATGTATATTTTATTTATTAGTGTTATATACTTAATTTTACATTTATATATTAAATGAAAAAAATCGATATTTCTAACATCAATATTTTTTACATCTATATTATTTTTTCGATATTTTTGTACTTACCATGTTGTAGATAGGATGTCGATATTTTTGCCCTCGATATTATTGACTCGATATTCTTGTAGGTCGATATTTATGAGGTCGAAATTCTGTCAGTGATCCAATAGAGATAGTATGTGAACACCGGGGTCTGTATAGAAATGGTGTATTCAGCCATGAGGAAAGTTACCACAAAGGTAGAATGTGAAAATACATTTATTTGTCACCATAGAATTAGCATATGATTCTAGCAGTTCTCACAGAGATAGTATGTGAATGTAATCATGTCCAAATCCCAATAGAGATAGTTGGAGATTATTGGGATGTTCAAGTCCCCAAAGATAGTGCATGGAGATTATTGCGTTCAAATCCCCACTAAAATAGTGTGTATAGACAAAGCTTAAACATAAAATACAGAGAATGTAAAGCTAATGATGTTCAAGTCCAAATAGAGCTTGTGTGTAATTGCAGGAGTTCACAAGTCCCCACAGAGATGGTATCTTATTAAAGTGATGTTCAAGTCCCGACAAATATATGGCTATATGTACAAAGACATCGTACCATTGAAACAGAATGGATAAAACCCTTTCATACAGTTGGCCCATAGTGTGTTGTTATAGTGATGTTCAAGTCCCCACAGAGATAGTGTGTCATTATAGTAGTGTTCAAGTCCCCACAAAGATAATTTATTATTATAGTGACGCTCATGTCCCCACAGAGATAATGTATTATCATAGTGATGTTCAAGGCCCGAAGGAGAAAAAGTGGGAAGATGATTATATTGAAGTGTGCACTGAAATAGTCTTAAAAGACAAACCTTAAATCCCCATTCAGAAGGTGTGAAGCTAATGATGTACAATTACATACAGAGGTTGTGCGTAGTTACAGGAATGCTCAAGTCCCCACTGAGATGGTACACTATTATAACGACAGATAGTGTATGATTTTGATTCTGTTTAAGTCCCGACTAAAGTAGTGTGTAAAGCCAAAGATTAAACCCTATTACAGAGAGTGTGAAGCTAATGATGTTCAGGTCCACACAGAGGTTGTGTGTAATTCTAGGAATGGTCAGGTTAAAGTTTCCAAAGAGATGGTATGTTATTACAGTGATGTTCAAGTTCCCACAGAGATAGTGTGTTATTGTAGTGATGTTAAAGTTCCCAAAGAGATAGAGTGTTATCATTGGGATGTTCAAGCCCCCAAGAGATAGTGTGGAAAGATGATTGAATTCAAGTCCCCACTGAAATTGTGTGTAAAGCCAATACCTAAATCTCCACACAGAGTGTGAAGATAATGATGCTCAAGTCCAAACATATTTCTGTGTACTAATAGGAACATTCAAGTTCCCTCAGAGACAGTGTGTGAAGGAAATCATTATCAAGTCCCCACAAGGATAGTGTGTTGGTATAGTGAAGTTAAAGTCCCCATAAATATTGTGTGTGAATACAGTGATAATCTTATCATGGGGTGAGGCCTGCACGGCCAACATGGTGGACACCTCAAGCAAATTTTAAACAGGTTATTATCTGTCCATCTAATGTTAATTTCATGTCCAGTTCTGCAACCCGGCGTTGAAGGGGCTGGGAAACACACTACCCATTTCCCAGTCCTTTGAATCAAAAATCTGGACCCAGCACCTGGGCCTCATGTGCTGGGACCTGAGTGGGGACACTTCGGCCCGGCAACACCCCTATTATCCGGGTAAAGTGACCTACAGAGTGCTTCCTGGAGGAAACCAACTGGTCCTGCGTTGGGGGCCAATGTGCACTGGGATTCTCTAGTGTTGATTGTCGTGGCTAGACGGCAGATCCACCCAGCGAGGATGCAGAGCAATGGCCCAGAGAGACCAGCCGCAACCTAAGAGGACAGCAAGCTCTCACCATGGACCTGTGGTGCCTGATCGACAAGCAGTCTGGGGTGAACCACCCTCTGTGGCCCTGGAGTGACCCCCATCTGTACCAGAGCAGTGGCCTGCCTTCCACTCCCATGGCCACATTGGTGAGTGCGGACCTTGAGGGGGTGCCCCGTGAACTAATTTTCTGACAAAGGTCTAGAGGTGTGACAGTGATCATAATACAGGTGCCCCTATATAACATGATAATGTCCAATTTTTCTGGTATTGAATGCTATACACCTAAACAGTACCACTGGACAGACCATTTTGTGCTTGAGTTCTCTATGCCGGAGAAGAGCTCATGTCCCATTCCCCCTGTTCAAATTCCACTTAAACGAAGGCAATGGCATAAAATCACCAATGCAAATCTTGAACAGGATCGTGGAGAAGTGTGGCTCACTGGTTAGAGCAGGCAGACCCTGAAGCAGACGTCAGACCCGGGATCAGGGTTCAATTCCCGACGCGGCAGGGTCTTGAGCTCAAATGTCCACGGACTCGATAATTCTCGCATCGGTGCCTGACCTAATCATTGGTTCACACTCTGCAACTCTGGGCATTAAGCTTGCTTAATCTCCACAACGGCCCCCCGCGGAGGGATGCCTGGCTTTCACCTTGGGGATGCCTGTTAGGGGCTATCTCACAGGGAAAAGCCAGGACGGGTTCCCAAGGCAAGCGCCGAGATGCCTCCGGGTAGTCGAGCGCTATATAAGAACATACAAAAATTATACCCCCCCTCTCATTCTGGCTACAGACGATATAAATACTGCTCTTTCAAAATGGGACCTAGCTATTAACACTGCGGTACAACAAATTGCCCCGCTAAAAACTTTTAAAAAGTGCCTGGCTAGGAAACAAGAGGTCTGGTTCTCGGAAGAACTGCGAAGCCTTAAGCGCAGGGCCAGAAAGACTGAAAAGGTATGGAGAAAATCATATTTGGAGGAAGACAAAATCAACTATCAGAAGGCCATAAACATCTATCACAAAGCTATTCGATCTGCACGTAAGAACCATGTTACCTCACAGTTAGAGGCAGCTGGCAACGATTCGAAAGTACTTTACCAGATTGTCAATACTTTTTTAAAACGTGTAGCATGCGAAAGTGCAGACATGGCATCTCAACACCTTTGTGATAGCATTTCGAGTTTTTTCTATGAAAAAATCGATGCCATCTATGAAAAGATAGAGGCACTTATCTCAGCCACGACCAGCCAGGATGATCAATCATTGGTGCAAACAGTGCCTACCAATTCCTACACCATTAATGATTTCCCTGAAATATCTTTATCAGAGGTTCAGAAACTGCTTACTGACATCAAAAGTGGGAGCCCGGCTGATTTACTTCCAGCCAGGCTAATGGGACCTTTAGGGAGAACTCTTGGTCCCGCCATTCAGAGACTGGTGAATCTCTCACTAACAACAGGAAATGTCCCACAGCAATGGAAAAAGGCCCTAGTTAGACCAATTAGGAAGAACACCTCTTCCCCTTGGACCAACATGTCTAATCTCAGGCCGATTTCCCTGCTACCATTTTTAGGGAAAATCATCGAGAAGCACACTAACAAACATCTATCCAACTACCTTGAACAATCAGGCAGCCTTGATCCCTCACAGTCAGGTTTTAGACCAAAATATAGCACCGAAACGGCCCTGCTGTCGATAACGGATGATCTACGTATGTACCAGGACAATGGTTACTCCGTTGTCCTGGTGCTGCTGGATTTATCGGCAGCGTTCGATACCATTTCACACAACATCTTGATCGAACGACTGACTGTGAGTGGAATCGGCGGCAAGGCACGGGACTGGATTAAGAGCTTCCTCTCGAACCGCACCCAATGTGTCACCATGGGTGAGTTTAGGTCGGAAGAGGTTAAGATCACCAAGGGGGTTCCTCAGGGATCCTGTTTGAGCCCGACCCTGTTTAATACCTATGTGGCTCCCTTGGCAGATATAACCAGAGCCTTTGGCTTTTGCCCAGTGTCCTATGCTGTCGATACGCAGCTGCTCTTTCCCTTTAAACAACTAACACCGGAGATTATACAATCTTTCTCCGAGGGAATGAAGGCAGTTGCGCGGTGGATGTCTTCCAACTTTCTTTAATGTAATGTTGGTAAGACAGAGGTGATGCTTTTCGGTGAAGCCAGGGTCCAATGGTCCCCTGATTGGTGGCCACTTGACTTAGGCCCAGTCCCAGAACCCAAACTAATAATCAAGAACCGGGGGGTACGATTGGAAGCGGAGTTGACTATGAAACAACATGTCAACAGCACTGTGGGATCTTGTTTCCACATGATAGGTCTCCTTCGTAGGATATTCCCTTTCCTCCCTGACTCCCATAGGAGAACTTTAGTTCAGGCTCTAGTAATCAGCCGTCTTGATTATTGTAATGGTCTCCTGGCAGGTGCAAATGAAGAGGTACTAGATTGTCTGCAGGTAGTGCAGAATACAGCAGCTAGGTTGGTGCTTAATGCCCCCCCCGAGATCTCCATCCAAACCTTTATTGAATAGACTTCACTGGCTGTCCATAAGTCAACGAGTGAAGTTCAAGACCTGCTGTATTATTCATAAAGGTCTTCATGATCTAGGACCAGAATAATTGGCCAGAAAATTTGTTCCATATGTTCCTACCCGCACCCTTAGGTCTAGCGAACAGCTGCTACTGAACGTACCTAAGATCAGTAGAACTAGGCTGGGTGGTAGGGCCTTGTCTGTGGTGGGTCCAAATTTGTGGAATGCGCTCCCACTTTTACTGAGACAATGCCCCAACCATCTCCTTTTCAGGAAGAACTTGAAAACTTTTTTGTTTAGTTAATCTCAGCTAAGCACTCTTTATTCTGGATCTAGGTTAATTGTCTGAACGAATTCTATAATTTCTTTGCTTCCTTCTATAGTCCCTCATGCCGGCTGTCTCAAGCGCGGAGATACTCCCTCGCGAGTCTATTCCTAACGCTATACAAACCTGCAAATAAATAAATAAATAAAAAAATAACTCAGCTATCTAACAGGGGAGCCCTGTGAAGCTGGCTGCATCACTGGTCCATGGTGGGGCTCCCTTGCTGGTGGCTGAAAGTGGGTCCACTCAACCAAAATGTGCCCTCCTTTGCCTTCCCCAGCTAAATGGCAAAGACCAGTGCCCAATCACTGCCTGGAGCACCCCTCACTATTGGCTTGGCAGCCTATAAATCAGACAAACTGGACACTATTCTGCAGTTCATTGAGACTTCTTACATCTCCCTGGAAATGAAGAAGGATGCTGTGGCTACCTAACTGGAACTCCTGCGGAACATTCACAGAAGCCTTGGGGAGTGCATCAACCACTCATTGGCTTGATTGGCTCAGCTACAACCACAAATGTTTGACCTTCATACTCAGGAACAGGGCTTACAGGTCATGGACCGTATTCTGACACATAGAGCAGAGGATGCAGAGGACCACTCTTGCTGCAACAATATTTGCATAACTGGAATATGATTGACTACCTTGTTGAAAGACTAGGTCACCCCACAGCCTCACACTCCATTTAGAGGGCTCACTGAGTGCTGGCTTGCCACATCAATGAGAGCCCTTCACGCCCCATTGTGGGTCAAATACTCCATTATAAGAACTGGGGCGCAATACTGGATAGGGCGCTGGGTCCTGACCCTATATTGATAGACAATCACTGCAGTCTGCATTCTGTACACTGATGGTCCAGAGACAAAAGGTCTTCTTTTTGCGAGTAAAGACTAAATTGTTTGACATGAGGGTTAAGTAGGTCTACAGTGGCTGACAGCTGACCCAGGCGACAGCAGCTAAGTTCCGTGAATGCTCCTGGGACCAGGATGTTTCTCCTCTGAGGCCTTGGACAATGAAGACAGTTCCTCTGGACTGCTACCAGACACTAGGTCCCCTCCCAGGGTTACCCCAAGCAGCAGATGATCTCCCCTGACTAATAGGCTGCATCAGTACTCCCCTGGTGCTCATCCTTCGCCAACCCTGGGGGTATCTCAGGCTCCTACCCATAAGCTCATGGCTTCACAATCTTGATACACCCTCCAGGACGCAATCACACTTTTACACATCTCCATCACCATCAACACCATTGGCTACCATCCCATCTATGAGATATTCCCCCCTGCCTTTAGTATTACCACTGGGAAGTCCATTCTGGCTTCCTGTTTCAAGGTTCAGTTACTTCAGGAGTTGCCAACTCCTCTCTTTATTGTACCCCACATACCCACACCACAGAGAAACATAGTGGGCTGCAGAACTCTCCCTCCTGAACTTGTGGGACTGGCCACATTAAACATTGATGTCCCCCAATAGTATCTCATACATTCCTGGAAAATTAGAGGCATGTACACCCCAACTAACTGTTGAAAAATTAACTCCCTCCTTCACGGGAAAGGGGTCCACAGAGCACTTTTGCAGTAATCCAATTTGACATGGACCAAGGAAATAGGCAACAGAGATGTTGGAAGGGCCAGGGTGTGCCAATATTTATTCCATCCGTGCTAGAGGGGCTCAGATCTGGATAAAGGCGGGCACTTGCCTTCAATTGCTATCACAGGAACTTGCCTCTGGGGGTAGATTTGTCAGGCTGGAAATCAAACTGGATGGCACCCCTTATCATAGGTAGCATTAATGCCCATAACACTGATCAGGCTGCTTTCCTGCAGCACCTCTCTGCTTCACTAGAAAATCGGCACACCTCCCCTGGGTCATGGAGGCAAGTTCAACATCATCTTAGACATGAAGATGATGTGAACCGCTTGACCATTCACACCCTCCTCTCCCTGAAGCCCCTGGTGTCGCCAGTGCTCAGGACATGGCCTCCTGACTCGCTTATTGGTCCCTGCAGATTGCGTGGCACCTTCACAATCTGGGCTCAAACTCTACTTTTTCTCTCCAGTACACAACCTTTAAGTTCAATTGGACAGGATAGTTTGTTCTACTTTCCTCTCCCCATTGGTCTACTCCTCCTCTGATGGTTTCGGACTACAATCCCTTACTGCTTTGCTGAACATGAGGCAGAGCCCCCTACCCTCTTCTCACCTGGCTATTACAACCTTCAATGTTTAGGACCCGGCCTTCTAGGGCACATTATATGATCAAATGATTGATTATTTTGAGCACAACGAGGGGTCCACCTCAAACCTGGCCACGGAATGGAAGGCCTTTAAAGTAATCATCCGAGGATTGTGCATTTGTATGACCAAGGGTGAAAGGCTTGCAATACATCGGGATTTGAACAAAAATGAACAGAAATCCCTCAATATCGAACAGAAGATAGTTGATGACCATTCTCTCCTTTCTTGCTGCCTTTCCCTTCTGGAGGACGAGGTGGTGATGCTGTAGCCACTTTGGTGGTTAGTCAATAATGCCTATGTGATCATCACTCACCTGGTAAGTGGCAAGTCTGGGTGCTTATTGGCATGATTCATCAATAGAGAGGCATGGCAGCCACAAACAATGACACTCCATGGCCACGATGGGACATTCCTTTAATCCCAACATGATATTCACAGATCGTTCGTGGTATACTATAGGGCCCTATAGTGCCATTGCCATGATGTTTTCCCAGAAGCCATTCAGACCTACATGGGGGAAATTCCTCTACCCTGATTGTCCACTGTCGAGCAGCAGAGGATAGATTCAACTATTACAACTCATGATATTATGATGGAAATCACAGAATTAGTCGGTACAAGACTCCTGGAACCAATGGCCTACTGTCCTCTGCGTGGCCACATTAGCTTCATTGCTACATTCCGAGAAGGATCCACCAAACCCAATTTCATATCACCCCATTGCAATTTAGAATACCAACTATAAAATCCTCAGTAGAATTCTAGCTGATTGCAAAAGAGTGCTCCCCTGCCTGATTCATATGGACCAACCTGATCCATATGGGCTTCGTAACCGGCCGCAATACTTAACTTAATATTACGAAATCATGAAAACTTTTATGATGTGTTGGTCTCTGGCTGACTTCCTTTTAGATCATGAGCAGGCATTTGATTCCTTGTACTGGGAATACTTGTTTATGTTCTGGCCAAGTTTGACTTTGGGACCCGCACCATCTGAATTATCCAGCTGATGTGCTCGGACCCTTCAATCCGGTAGTCTGGGTGACCTCATGTCGGAGCCACAGCCAATGAGCAGGGGCCTGTGATAGGGATGCTCTCTCTTACCTCTTTTTTCACAATCATGATGGCGCCCCTGGCTGCCCATGTATGAAGGTCAGGCGACATGTGGGGGATCTCCATTCCAGACAGAATTCAGTATTTTCACTGATATTGATGACTTCCTATTTTATATCAGAAGCTTCACTGAAGGTAACTCCGGATCTCCAACCTCCTACTGACCTTTGAACCATTATCAGGTCTTTTGGTCAGGTGGGACAGATCGTGTTTGTTCCCCCGTCCGCAGCGGAAGTCCAGATAGACTGGCACCTGGGGGTAGCCTGGTCCACTGGGAGGCCTCATCCTTCTAGTATTTTGAGATCTGAATATTTTATGAAGACCAGGACCTCGTTGATGGTAACCTTAGAGGGGTGGTGATGTTCCTATGTTCCCAGGTAATGTTTTGGGGGCCTCTTCCCCTGTTCCCACTGGGCCACCTGGCTGTCTCCAAGATGGTGATGCCCCTTGACTTTTGTATTATATTGTCAGCCTCTCACTTGTGGGTCGCTGGCGCATTTTCAAGTACTCGATAGACTACTTTGCAAGCTCATCTGGCATAACTCTTGCCACAGGGTTACTCTATCAAAATTGCAGTTCCCACTGGCCTCGAAGGCATGGGGGCCTCTAATTATGAGCTCTACTACTTGGTGACTTAGCTGCAGTGGCAAGCCCGCTGGATATCCAGGTCCTACTTGGAGGTTGCCTGTACCAAGAATAACCCAATTTCAGAAGTGAAGGTGTAACAGTACTGGATCCTGGAGTTTGTCATCTGATTAATTCCCTTCACCTTGCAAGAGGCTTTTGTATTACCCAGGGCTCTCCTCCTTATGGCCAATCATTGCCTCAGATGCTTCTCACAGAGGAGCCGGAACACTTGACAAAGCGGGAACTGCAATATTGATACCAGTGTGTAATATACACACTGGTGGACCTTTCTTGGCACAGCCAATTATTAACTTTGTGGATCTGATAGAGCAGATGGCTCTCCAGGAGGAGCAATTTACCTAATATAGCTGAGTTTGTTGGACCCTGAGCAACCCCAGAATGTAATGGAACCTAAACCAGCTACTAACCAGCTTACTAATCCTCTACACACATTAGGGATGGAACATAAACTCATAACCTGGATATATGGGGCCTTGGTAGTCCATTCGAAGAATGTCCCTATAAACCATAAGGGACACATGGGTGGCAGAGATAGGCAGTGCTCTACACAATAGGGAATGGTCTAGGGTCTTTAAATAACCCAGGATGCTCGCTTTAAATTAATCCAGTTCTGTATCTTCCATATACCCTAGCCTTAAGATACACTTAAAGACTCCTGTGCCCACTGCAATACCCCAGCAGCATATTGGACCTTTCACAATGCACCTGGGATGGGAATACACAGGTTGTGGCACTCGCTCCATGAGGGAATGGGGTAATGACAATGCATGTATTGATCAATGTGACCTAATCCTTAGTATTTGTTGAAAATCTTAAAAAATATATGTTTATGTGCCACAGAGATAGTGTGTGGTTATTTGGATGTTCAAGTCCCCAGAAAGATAATATATGAAGAAAATATTGTGCAAATCCTAACTGAAATGATGACCAAAAACAATGTTAACATTTCCAAACAGATTGTGTGTTAGGAAAATGATGTCAAAGGGCCTGATTTAGATCTTGGTGGATCTGGTTCTGCTGTTGTTTTTTTATTGGTTTTGCCATCTGCCTACTAGGCATTCCACTTAGTGTACTTAGATGCCAGCAGGTCAATAGCCGATATTTCGCCTAAGTCTCTCTGACTCCACCAGAATTTTCCTCCAGCATTGACTGGGTCATAGGCAAAAGCAACTGTCAGAGGGAGTACAGCCCATTTTAATGCCAGCCCAGTTACGTTGTGCATTCCTGTCGACAAAATTGTAGCAGGTTAACCTCCACACTTGAGTTGGCATTTGGAAATAAGGTAGAAATGTACCTTTTTTTCTTATTTCACTTCCGTTTCTGTCATGATTCCAATCTTCCAAGTCCTTCCATCGCAGCTGCTACTTGACCACGAAGCAAATCAACACCGTTATGGCCAGAATCGAACGTAACCATCTTTTTTACATGCTTTCTCTTTTCTGTTTACATTTGCTCTGGACTCGTTTTCCAATGTGTAATGCATATGTGTGTAATGTCATTGAAGACATTTTAAGAAACACACCTGTATTATTTCTTTTTCAAATTATATGCAAGATTCCAGCATGATAATAGACATTTAGACAACATTTAACATTATTCAAAATTCATAATGTGTTCATACAGGTGTTTTTAAGATATTGCTTCTAAACTATCAATTTATGAACATATGCATTACACATTTTTTGTAATGTAAAATATTTCACTAATTGCACTGGACAATTTAAAACATTATGTTTAAAATAATTACATCTATGTTATTTCTAAATTTAAACAATTTAACACATTTATTTCTGTAACAATTCCCCTAGTGCATTTGTTGTACTTAATTAAATTACCATTTTTTTAAATGCTTAAAGTTTAATACATGTGTGTTTATTTATTCACTTCTTAAGTTTAAAGTTTAAGTAAACACACCTATGTTAACATTTATAAAAATATTTTCTATTGCTTATTTTGGGTAAGTGTCAATTATCATGATTAATGCTTGCACCAACTTTGTATATCCATTTCAATTTTGTTTCCAATATTTGGACTTAACAAACATGTCAATAAAAAAATTCTTTTGTATTTTCTGTTATTAATGTAAGTAGGAATATGTATTTCACATTTTCATCACTGAATAATATTAATGCCAATAAATAGTAAAATAAATAATGCTATTGCTATGTACAACTTTGTAGAATTACCATTTTTATCTGTAATTGAGATGTTTCTGTCATGAAATATTTCCTGGAAAGAGGAACAAGAAAAAAGGTTTTCCATGATGTCATCAGTGATATCACAGACAATGTCATGAATGATTTAATATGTGACGTCATCAGCAGTGCAATGCAGGGGCGTGAGTGATAGTTAGCTCAGCTAAATGTATCTCTGGTTTTGAATGAGTGAAATGTCAAACTAACTATAACGTTCCTGAAACATGTGGTCTTTTTCAGTGAATTTCTAAGGTTTTTTGAATGCTAATTTCTAACTATAACGTCCCTGAAACCTGCGTTTTTTTCAGTGAATTTCTAAGGTTTTTTAAATGTTAATTTCTAATTATAATGTTAAAAAAAATTTTTATAAAATGTTAAACCTTTTTTTAGAAATTAGATGATATTTCTGCTTTGTAAGATATGCTTTTATTTTTATTTTTTATTTTTTGAAAAAGAAAACTGGATTTGCGTACCAATCGTGTACCAGTCACAGTGGTTGCGCCAATCTGAGAATTTTGCCACCATATTGGTTATGTCAGTTACGATGCAAGCTAGGTAAGCGACGGGCGTACCCTTGTCGCCTAGCACGGGAGCAGCATCGACGAGACATTAAAATTACAAGCCTAGCCAGGTGATGAAGATGCTGGACCAAGCACCTCAGCTGACCTGCTATCAGGCCAGAGTTTGCTGGTCTCGAACAAAGGTGCATAAAGTGGAAAAAAGTTCTTTGTTACAGAGAATAGTCTGTTGATGCAGTTGTTTTTGCTGCAAGAAGCCACGTTTTTTAATTTTTTTTGCAAAAATTGTTTAATTGAAAAATGTTATAGAAAAGTTTTCCCTGTTTTTTTCTGTTGTTTGTTCATTTTTTTTTTTAATACACCAAAAAATACAAAATAGAGTTGATAAACACAAAAAATATAAAAGAAAAACATGGTTCTTTTCAGAACCGCTTAATTGGTTTAAAAAAGAAAACAATTGTAAGTGTTGTATGAATTGTGGTAAGTGGAATATATGGAGAAGTGTACAGGTAGTGCATATATGAGTGAAGGAGTGCATGGATAAGACTTGGCGATTGCAAGAGTGCAGGACTAATGTCTGGGAGATTGCAGGTGTGCATGACTAGTGGCTTAGTGTTTGCATGAGTGGAGAGGTAATGTATAGGGGATTGGAAGAGTGCATGAGTAATATCTGAGTGATTGCATTAATGCAAGGGTAGTGCCTGGGTGATTGGAGGAGTACACGGCTAGTGTGTGGTGATTTTGTAAATGCATGGGTTATGCCTGTGTGATTGCATGACTGCAGACATAATGTGTGGGTGATTGGAGGAGTTTAAGAGTACTGCCTGAGAGATTACATGTGTGCAATGGTAGTGCCTGGGTGATTGGAGTAGTGAAAGGGTACTGCATGGTGATTTTATAAGTGCATGGCTTAGACCTGTGTGATTGCATGAGTGGAAAGGTTATGTGTGGGTGATCGGAGGAGTACATGGGTAATGCCTGAGTGATTGAATGACTACAAGGGTAGTGCCTGGGTGATTGGAGTAGTGCAAGGGTGGTGCATGCTGATTTCATAGGAGCATGGGTAATGCCAGGCTGACTGTGTGAGTGCAGAGGTAATGTGTGGGTGATTGGAGGAGTGTATGGGTAATGCATGAGTGATTCCATAAGTGCATGAGTAATGCCTGGGTGATTGCATGAATGCATGGGTAGTGTCTGGCTGATTGTAAGAGCGCATGGGTACTGCATGAGTAATTGAAGAAATGCATGGGTTATGCCTGAGTGATTGCATGAGAGCATGTATGATGATTTTGTAAAAGCATGGGCTATGCATGGGTCATTGCATGACTGCAGATGTAATGTGTGTGCGATAGGAGGAGTGAATGAGTAATGCCTGAGTGTTTATATAAGGGCATAGATAGTGCCTGGGTGATCAGAGTAGTGAAAGGTTAGTGCATGGTGATTTTGCAAGTGCATGGGTCATTCCTGAATAATTGAATGAGTGCAGAGGTAATGTGTGTGCTATTGGAGAAGTGCATGGGTAATGCCTGATTGATTGCATGACTACAAGGGTAGTATCTGGATGATTGGAGTAGTGAAAGGACACTGTGTGGTGATTTGATAAGTGCACGAGTAATGCAGGCTGACTATGTGAGTGCAGAGAATATGTGTGATTGATTTGAGGAGTGAATGGGTAATACATGAGTGATTGCATTAGCGTATGAGTAATGCCTGGGTGATTGATTGAATGCATGGGTAGTGCCTGACTGATTGCAATAGTGCATGGGTACTGTGTGTTGATTTGAGAACTGCATGAGTAACACCAGGCTGACTGTGTGAGTGCAGAGAATATTTGTAGGTAAATGCAGGAGTTTATGGGTAATGCAAGAGTGATTGCATCAATATATGGGTAATGCCTTGGTGATTGCATGAATGTATAGGTAGTGCCTGGCTGATTGGAATAGTGTATGGGTACTGCCTGAGTTATTGAAGAAATGCATGAGTTGTGCCTGAGTGATTGCATGTTTAGAAGGGTAGTTCTTGAATGATTGGAGCACTGCAAGGGCAATGCATGATGTTTAAGTCAGTGCATCAGTAACACCAGACTGACTGTATGAGTGCAGAGGTAATGTGTTCATTTTTAGAGGAGTGTATGGGTAATGTCAGGCTGATTGTATAACTGCATAGGTAGTGCCTGGATGATTGGAAGACTGTATGGGCAATGCCTGAGAGATTGATGGAGTGTATGGGTAATGTGTGGGTGTTTGCATGAATGGATGGAGAATGTCTGGCTGAATGGAAGAGTGTATGGGTAGAGTCTAGGTGATTAGACAAGTGCATAGGTAGTGCTCAAACACAACGTCTAGCGTTGCGGGCGAGAATCGGGCGCACAGGTAAATAATCTTGGTAACTGTATTTCCAATCATTTAGGATGCACTCCACTCTCAATGGTCCCACCGCTATTGGACCAATTCTAAACACAATATAACATTGATCCGAAAGGAAAGCTTTAATTCATCAAAATTCCCAAGTTAATTACTCTTTATATAGCTCAATTCACAAAATGTCCATCCATTTGTTAGCTCTTTTGTTCCAGGCATGTTCCATCTCAAACCATCCCAAAATGAGGTTGGCATAAGGGGCAACTAAAATTAAGGCAAGAAGAGGCTAAGTGGATCGGTAGGCTGAGGTCGGTTGAACTAGGTCTGAATAGTGATAATGAGTTTTATTTCTTTTTGTAGTCAGAGAATATAGAGGCATGAATGGAATATTTCTGTATTGTTTACTGCAGTAAGTGTATTTTAAAACAAGGGAATGTTTCTAGGAGGTTCAGATCTAAGATCAGGTAGTTTGTGTATGGCAGAGATCTAGGAACTTTTTTAATTTTGTTTTTATTGTGAAACTCAGGAAAATGAGGGATCCAAGCGAATCGTGATGGAACGTATGGGTCGTGCTCCCATGGTATTGGTGTTTGATGCTGCGGTTTGCGTTAATTGTAAAGCCACACAAGATATTCTAATTGCTTGGAATAGGGATGTGGAGTAGGACTAGGAGTTAGGTGGGGACTGTTCCCGTCTCTCATATGAAGTGGTTTGCGTACCTGATCAGGGTAATTAGTTATCATGGGGCAAAAGGGCCATGAATGAGACTAATATCACGCTGTAATCTCATGTGGTCAGGGTCATATGTCTCATGCTGTGGCTTGAGGTTCTTGGAATGAGGTAGACATGGCATATAGCTGATCCAGAATTATGACATAATCTGACTTAACCAACATAATAAAAATTATTCTTTATATTGATATTGGGTAGGGACGGTTCCGGCATATTTGTAACAGACTGATGATGATAAATAAGAACTTGTACACCACTTTTGTTTGGTGAGAATTGGGACGAGGGCAGTGAAGTGGATAACATTTACATTTATTGTAATACACTCTAGTCATGGGGAAGTAGCTTTACCCTGCAGTGAATGTGTGCTTCAAATAGCTCTCAACAGATTTAGAAGATTGTGGCAGGGTTAGCTTCGTGGAGAGTTGGCAGACTGTTATCCTTGGCAGATACATGGAGTTTCTTTATCAAATCAGGTTCCAGCAACTATGAGGACCTGAGAGAAAACCTCATTGTAGTGACGGTTTACTTAGTTTCTGATACTGCATGATGATTGATGGGACGCACAGGGAGGACCAGAGAGGGAGAAGTCAGAAATTAGCATAATGGAGGCTTCAAAATCCACTCTCCTGATGGGAGGAGTAAAATGCAGAAAAAAGCAAACAAGTTTGTGGTGATAATACTTGGCGGTTGACACTGTGTACTAGAAAGTAAGCCGCCAGAAATTAGCTAATGGAGGCTTGAAAATCAGCTCTCCTTATTGGAGGAGTAAATGTACAAAAAGCCGACACGTTTGTGGTGAAAATACTTGGCAGAAAGGATCGCACCGACCAGATGGACTTCATTTTGAATTGAACAGAGGAACTGAAAGGTTAGTTTTGATAAAGGATTGAGTAATGGCCCGCAGAGGGGGAAGGAGGGCTTGCCAAGAATTGAGAGGGGCAGGTCTCACTTCACTAATAGAATATGATGGAAGGCTTTTGGAATATATTTATGCCTTTCACTTTTTCTAAGCAAGTGTGGTGACAGTAATGAAGAGTGATTGGGATAAAGTGCATTGAGGGACACCCTCATTATTAGACTGACAGTTATACCATTTTCCCGTTTCCCCCAGATCACACATACAATTGAAAGGACAGACGGATGCTGCCAAGAGGGGTATCCGGATAGAGAAACTACGAATATTAATGTTTTAAGGTAATTATTTGATATATTATTATTTCATAATAAGTTTTGGTTGAGGTTGGTCAAAATGAGGCTCTTTTTTATAAGTAAATTGGGGTAGTATTGGTTGGACGTGGTGTAAAAAAGAAACCAAATACAAAAAATAAATGAAGGAAGAGTAAGGAGGTTAAGGGTGCGGTAACGCAGGAATGACACTGCAACAATGATTTTGAACCTAAAGATGAATATTGGTTTGTAGGTACAGGATGTGCACTGGTATCACACTTTGAAACACTCTTACAAGGCTTCTATTTATGTGTTGTGGAGAAAGAAGATTGGATATAGGCTGGGACTATTGTTTAGCTTTTTATGTGTTAGCTCTTAATATGGATTGTACATTGTATGATTAATGGTTTTAGTTAGAAACGTATAAAAAATGGACGAAACGTGTCGGCTGACATTGATTAATATGGTGGGATCTGGAGTTATGAAGAGAACATTGTGAAATAAAATGCATTAATTGGATACATATAAAATTGCCTATGAACCTTTTGTGAATTGATCTACATAAAGAGTAATTAACTTGGTAATTTTGATGACGCTCTTTTCAGATCAAGGTTATAATGCATAGGAAGTACTTCTATAAGTGCATGGGTAGTGGCTGGCTGCTTGGAAGAGTGCATGAATAGTGTTTGTGTGATTGCATTAGTGCAGGGGTAATATCTGGGTCATTGAAAGAGTGGATAGGTAATGCCTAAATGATTTTATGACTTACTGAATGAGTGCAGGGGGAATGTCTGGGTGATTGGAGGAGTGCATGGGTAATGCCTATGTGCATGCAACACTGCATCGGTAGTGCTTGTCTGCATGTAGCACTGCATGGGTAGTTCCTTAGTGAATGGAGAAGGGCATGCCTAGTAGTAGGGTGATTTCATGAGTGCAGTAGTAGTGTGTGAATGATTGGAATACAGCATGTGTTGTACCTGGGTTATTGCATGAGTACAATATTAGTGCCTGGGTGATTGGAGGAGTGCATGGGTAGTGCTTGGGCGATTGGAGGAGTGTATGGGTAGTTCCTGAGTGATTGAAGAAGTACATGGGTAGTGCTTCTGTGACTCCTTGAGTGCTAAGGTAGTTCCGACGTGATTCGAAGAGGGCAAGAGTAGTGCGTGGTGATTTTATAATGGCTACTGGCTGGATAATTGGAGGAGTGCATGAGTAGCGTCCAAGTGATTGGAGGAGAGTAATGGTAGCGTCTGGGTTATTGCATGAGTAGAGCTCGGGAGATTGCAGGAGTAGAAGGATAGTGCATGGTCATTTTATAAGTGCATAGGTAGTGACTGGATGATTGGAGGAGTGCCTGGCTACTGGCTGGGTAATCAAAGGAGTGAATGTGTAATGTCTGGGTGATCAGAGGAGTGCATCAGTAGTGAATGAGTGATTGGAGCAGTGCATGTGTAGTGCCTGGGTTATTGCATGAGTGGATGAGCAATGCCTGGGTGATTGGAGCAATGCATGGGTAGTGCCTGGGTGATTTTGTAAGTCCATGGGTAATGCCTTGGTGGTTTCATGAGTTTATGGATAATTCCTGGATGATTGCATGAGAGCATAGTAAGTGTCTGGGTGATTGCATGAGTGCCATCTTCTTCCAATACTGCAAGCATAAACATAAGAAAATCTTCTGCATCTTGTTGTATATTCTGTGTAAACTGCGAAGAACCAGTACATATATCCAAAAGATGCTGAATGCCAGAAGCAGTATGGATTTTAGTTCCATCACTTACCAACTTTTGAAAAAGATGATATAATAAAAAACACAATCTTTTTTTCTTGATTTTCCATAATTTTATGATAATGATCTTCTAGATAAAAGACAACATTTGGAATTACACTGGCATAGCAGTTCATACCTGAACTATTCTCTAACTGGTATCCTATAATATCATCAATACAGTCCATTTTCATTTTCTTGGCAGTTTCATGCTTTGCTTGAATTGTTTTATTTTTCTCAATGTCACTACAATGTTTTTCATATTTCCACTTTGTACATAATGTATGTTTTTCATATATGGGATATTCACCTGAGTGAGGAGCATAAACTCTTCTTAACCGATTATACTCTTTTACACAATTTTCATCAGCACTAACTTTTTTCTCATCAAAATCAATTAAATACAAACCAGTTAATGTTCTTACACCATACAATGAAACATATGCCATATCCTCTTTAAACAATGTTCTTCCAATATTTACCAAGCACTATCTACACTTAAACCTTGAGATTTCTGAATGGTCACTGCATATGCTAAAGAAAGAGGAAAGTGTTTTCTATGAACATACAAATCTTTTACAAGCAAGAAACGAACAGCAAAACATTTAATCTGTTTTACCTCTTCAATCTGATCAAATTTATTGTTCAAGAATTCAATTCCAACCCTGTTGGAATAATTAACAAAATCAACAACTTTTCCGATTTCTCCATTTACTAAACCTTTTTCTACATCCAAATTATGCCGTGAAATTACCCAACAGTTTTCACATACATATAAAGTCTTTTCTAAACCAACAGTCATAGATATAGACATTTCAAAAGAATGCAATTTGTATTTTATTTTAATTTTTCTGAGAGAATAATAGTAATTCCTTTGTGTTCTATTTTATCAATGGCTTTCATTTTCATGTTTCACTATTTTTCTTCATTGAATATAGAACACTCTTGCAGTGTTGGCAATAGGCAAATTATAGACTTCTTTTCTCCAATTTTTCTGTACAAAATTTCAGGACCAATATTTTCATTTGGAAATAAGTTTGTAAGTAGTTGACTTTGTAAAGCTTCTTCTCCATGTTACCATGTTTTGTCAAAACATTAATTCTTATATCTTGAAGAATACTTCCATAATGTTCATTACTTGCTTGTCGCAAATTCTTAATAAGTTATTTATATTCAAAATGAGACGAAATATTGACATTTCCAATTCTCCCCAAAGATTTCCTAGTGTCTTCATGGACAAGTGTTTTAAAAACTGGTTGCCCTTTTACAGGAGTAAGTTGTAGTAGATCACCAAATACAATTACATGTTTTCCTCCAAATAGAACATCATAATCTGTTTTTAAAATCTGCTCCATTCCTAAATGTACAAAGGCAGGCATTATGTTTGAGAGCATGGTAACCTCATCAATAATCAGAAGTTTAAATTTCTTTGCTACTCTTGAAACTTCATAACAAGCTTCTCCAGATAGCTTGTGATATTCCAACCCAGTTGGAGAAGTTACAACACAAGATAAATGTGGTTCAGTGGTTTTGTGTAGGTAACTGGTCAAAACTTTAATTAGGAAATGTTTTCTTGTTCCAGCTGGCCCACTGATATACATTCGAATAGGTTTAAATGATGTGCATTAGCATTCTTTTTTTCATGTAGAAAACCATAATGTAGCTGTTATGTAACTTGCAGATATATTTCTTTTTGTTCAGTATTTAGTTGTTCTTCCAAGTTTTCTAACTCAATAATATCATGTTGTGCTTGTTGCATTGCCATTTCTACTTCATTCATAGTGATTGCTGCTTCATTTTCAAAAAGAGGTTGTCCTAGATCTTGACTTAGAGGAGTAAAACTTTGACTATCTTGAGAACTATCTCTAGTGATTTCAGTTGCAATACTAGTTTCTTGGTTAATCTCTTCATTCAACATTTGAAAATATTGTGGAAAAACTGTGCTTTCAATGCTATCTTTACATGCATTAAAAGAATCTTCACATTAGTCAAAATGTCCAAGTAATTCCATTTCACTACACGAAGGCTTAAAAAGTTGCAGAAGTGCTAAATAGAAATATTCCCTTTTATCTGGAGTTTCACAGCTGAGTTTCCTGTGGTTAATAAGATTTCCTTTGGCATGTTTTACCAAACATCCTTCACATCCAATTACTGAATACTTTTTTTTCATTTATATTTTCTGTAACCTTTCTCTTAAAGCTGTAATGTTGCTGTACTTCATAGAGACATATGTTTTCCAGTTGTGGACTCCTTTTGAAATAGTACGTATCCAACATATTTGTTTTAACAATATCTGTACTTTCTGGCTCGTTCAAAGCTAAGTACTCAATTTCTTGTACAGATTTCAATCCTCGATTTCATGTTGCAGCAAGACCTAGACTTACCCATGATTCCTCTTGACTTTAAATATAAACTTGCAGAGGTCAACCGATCGGACTATCGTAGGATCCAATCTCTTGATGGGAAAGCATCTTTCAACTGAAGCTGTACAATTTGTAATAAGAGTCTTTTCTTGTGAAACTTCATCCCTCATTTCTTTCAACTCCGTCTTTTTAGATTTTGTTTCATGTGATGTAACATAGCGAGTAACAGCAATCAAATTGTCTGCAACACATTGGATATCCATATTGCATTCCACATCATCAAAAACACTGGATTGTAGTCATTATTATACTTTGAATCTTCACTTCTTTTTATATTGTAAGTATTCTTTGGAGATATTTGAGTTATAGTACGTCTTACTGCTGACATGAAACTGTTGACTCTTCCTTTTTAAATTACTGGATGTGGGAATCCAAAACAGCATTTTGTATAAAATGTTCCATTTGACTTGAATGTCCGTCGACAATATTTACCGCAATAATGACTTTGAAACCGTAAAACCAGTTGTCTCAAGGTAATTTCTCCTCCTGTTTTTGGAAAACAACAGGAAACATAGTCTTCAATAAAAGACAAAACTGTTTAATCAGAATCAGTTTCAAATGTAAGTGCATCCTTGATCCATAATAGCATGTGTATATGAGGAGCACCTCTGGCTTGGTACTCCTTTCTCCAAAAGAAAACAACAACTTCTCCAAGAGGTGGATTATTTTTACTGCATATAAAAGAAATCATAGCTTGTAACCTATGATTAAAAAATCTGCACACATTTACAGGATCCAAGGAACATCGCTTTCTAGCTATCTTCAATTCAATGTTTTTAATATTTGAATTTGCTTCTTGTTGACATTCAAGTAAATTGTCCCATGTGTATTCAGCACAGCTGAGCGTAACAAACAATATAGGTGTTTCTAAGTTCCTTAACATCCATTTAAGTTGTCCATGATGATGATACCAATATTCATTGGTACCACATTGACATGCCATCAAATTAACTAATTGAGATTCTAAATGATCATCTCTTTGTTGAACTTTGTCCAAGAAATACTTTGCAGAAAGATGTGTAAGATGAACTCCTGTTTGTAGTATGTGGTTCCCTGCACTTGAAAGTCCAGACAAATCACTTCCAAACAGAAGATTAAATAAATATTGAACACACTCTTGAAATCTTGTATGTTCTAAATGCAATCTTGTTGAACGGTATTCTGAAGCTGGAATCTGTACTGCTCGTTCATCATATCAACTACCTTTTCCAGTGGGGAAGAGCTGTGGAAAATAGCAAGCTTCTAAACTTCTTTAATAAACACTCATGGGAGTTCCCTTTGCTTTCTTCATTTGGAATAACTCAATAGTATTTCCAAGCACTTCTTTTGAATGTAGTAGTAGTAGTAGTAGTAGTAGTAAACAAGCTTTATTTTGATATATTTTGCATATCTTAAAAAGCATTACAATACAATAAAAACAATAAAAATTCATTGCATTATTAAAAATGTACATTTCATATTTAAAAAAGCGAACAGATTACACATGGATACAGGCTAGGATAGATATTTATGTAAGACACAGAAGCCTAGAGGATCTAACTCGCCATGCCCAGCCAAGGAATTTGGTCAGGCCACAAGCAAACAAGGGACAAGGGTCTGATCTTAAGAGTCGTAGGGCCTCTTTATGTGATCTAGTGCCAAGGTTCCTGCAGAGTGGCTTCAGCCATTTGCGGCGTGGAGCTGCATAGGCTTGACATTCGAACAGTAAGTGAGGAACTGACTCAGGCCTGTTCCCACAAAAGGGGCAAAAAGGAGTCGTTTGTGCCGGTACCTTCCAGCTAGCAGTCAGTTTCCCCACTGGCAGTAAGCCCACCCTGAATTTAAAATATAGTGCCCTATCCCAGGTTTTTGAAATCACATCCAGATATGGGGACCTCCTTAACCATCAGAAATTCTACAGTTGTTCTGCACAAGTTGGCCTTGCTGTTTCTGCTATCAGTCACCCAAGTCCAATATAGCTTCTTCAGAATCAGCTTGGGCGGGGCAGATCTATTAGACCAGGCATCCTCAAGGCCCAGGTAAAAAAGGAGGTGCTTAACTTCTTTTAACCAACGAACCTTGTGCCAACCAGGTGTTAAAAGAAGATCCCTTAAACCTTCTGCATAACTAGACAGTTCTGGGACCCTCCAGATATGTGCCCATAAAAGGAGGGGGCGCAGCCTCGCCAGGTCACTAATTGGGCGAGTACCAGCATCTAAAGCAAGCGGAAGAGATGGGGTACTATACGGTAGGCCCATAAGGTCTTTATGGAATTTGTTTTCTGAACAAGTCAAAAAATCTACATTCTGCACGCCCCATAGTTCTGACCCATACAAATCTGCACTCACCCCCTTGCCCTATAGATTTCCAATACAGGAGCAATAGGTTTAAGTGAAGAGGCACGTTGTTCTTTCAGAACGGCCCCCACCACCCTCTTGTGGGTCAACAACATCTTTTGATGGTGGGATTTCCAGCTCATGGAATCACATAGACGGATGCCTAAGTAGTCGAACTCTTTGACCCTCTCGAGTGGGACAGAGTCCAAGGAAGGTGGGTTGACAGGCTTCCTCGGGGGGTTTAGGACCAGGAGCTTGGTTTTTCCTACATTAATAGCAAGTCCCCTGCAATCACAAAAGTTCTTAAAGCTGGTAAGGAGACATTGCAGGCCTACTGGGGTTTTTGAGATCAGGAGGGTGTCATCTGCAAATAGGAGGGTGGGGATTTTCCTACCAGCCAGGGAAGGTGCATCTGCTGGTTGTTTGAGTAAATGCTCCACCACTCCACAATAAGAACAGAGTGGGGGCTAGCACACAAGCCTGGCGCACACCCCTATTTACAGGGATACGTGGTGTTTTTTGTTCCTGGTCACCCCACCTGATCTGCGCAAAGCTATCCTCATGTAGCTTTATGAGCATATTAAGTAAATATGAAGGGATACCCAATGCATCAAGAACACTCCAGAGTTGACCACGTGGGACCAGGTCAAAGACAGTCCGTAAGTCTATAAATGCAAGGTACAGACTGCCCTTGCCCAGTACAACCACTTTCCAGTAGATCATTAATAACCGGAATGTCTGTTCGATGGTCCCCGTGCCTGTTCTAAAACCAGCCTGATAATCCGAGAGTATTTGCTTTTCCTCAACCCACTGCAAGACCCTTCCTAGGACTACCTTACCAGCCACCTTCTGTGTGGAGTCTAACAGGCTGATAGGGCGATAGTTAGCGGGGTCGTCCCGACTCCATTTCTTAAAGATTGGGATGACCTCCGCGCCCTTCCAAGAGTCCGGAAGACACCCACCATACAGGCCAGCATTCAAAAGGGAAGCAATGAGTCTGCCCCACTCCTCTGGGTTGACCCGAAGTAGATCGCCTGGGATACCGTCAGGTCCCGCAGCCTTGTTTGGAACCAGGCACTTGATCGCCCCCTCTACTTCCTTGGGCAGAAAGAGATTATCCTCATTGTGGTCAGTACATTCAGTAAGCGGCTGGCCCTTCAGGCTAGCAGAAGGACCCACAGATAGAGAATAGAGCTGGGAAAAGTGGGTGAACCATGCCTCACCGGTTATATTACATGTTAATAGGGAATCTGCGTGTTTATCCCTTGCTCTCAACAGTTCCCAAAAGCCCTTCGAGTCTTTCCTAGAGCTAGCCGCCTTTAGGTCATTCCAAAACTGAGTATCATGCTCAGCCCTTGCCGTAACTAAAGCCCTTTTATAAATTTTCCTAGCAAGGCTAATCTGACCACCATCCTTAGCTTTCACTGCTTTAATTAGCTCCCGTTTGGAGGAGCGGCAGGCAGAGGAAAACCAACTCACGCTGCCCTTAGGTCCACCTCTTATCTTATCCCTCATACCTGCTGGGTGGACAATGAACAGTTCACCTAGTGCTTTAGTGGTTTCAGAAAACAAAATTGGGACATCGTGCTTACTGAGGCCCGGAGAATTTAAACGCAACATCACATTGGACATTATGGATTTTGCTTTTAAGATTTTTCCCTCATTAGGAGCAATTTTCTTCCATTTCAGCCGCCTACCACAGTTGGAGGGGCATACTTCATGTGTTGTTTTCCATGTGTGTGAGGTTGGGACTGGAGTCATACCCTTCCATAGAGAGGACAAAGTTAAAGCTAGGGGATTGTGGTCACTATCAGTAGATGGCAAAACCACCATATCTAACAGATGAGCCCAGAGCCTATAATTCAGGAGTATGTAATCGATCCATGAGGAGTGGCCCACCCTGTTAAATTTGTGTGCCCCAAGGGAGTCGGACTTAGATCTACCATTGGTTGCCCTAAGGCCAAATTCCAAGCAGAGGGCATTAAGATCTATAACACTTTGGGTCCAGCTTCTAATGGGGGGATGCCTCTCCCAGCATCTTCTTCCCAAGTACCTAATATGTCCTCACGGGCAAGTGGTTCGAATGAACAATTAAAGTCCCCAGCTAGTAAAACAAGGGAATAAGCATTACAAGAACCAAGTTCCTCCTCAATTCCTGTGAGTGGCAGCATAGAGGCACCACCCCTTGCCCCGCTTACATAAATGTTAAAGACATCTAACTTCTTCCCCCCAGAGCCTTTAATTGTTACTCTCTGCAGGTCAGATGATTTTGTTGGTATGGACCTGATGTTTAGACCCAGGGAGATGCTAACCCAAATTAATAGGCCACCAGACGGGCGGCCTTTGCTGCCAGGTGGTTGTGCCGTGGGCACAAAGTAGGTGGAATAGGTGTAAAGGATGTATACTATAATGCTCATACATTTCTTCACTCCTGGACCTGTCAATTTTTTCGATTTGGCCAGTTGAAATTTCTCTATTATCTCCTAAAGATATTTCATGTTCTTCCAGATATACATTTTTATAATAAATATTGTTTTCTATGAGATATTTTGTAGCTTTTTGAATTTTGGTGACATCTACTAATTCTTGCTATGTTTCCGATTCTTTACTGGTACACCATTAACCGGAATAACTACTGGTTCAGTTTCCTCTCTCTCTACACCACCAGTTTCAATATTTGTCTTAAAATCTAAAGGTAAATACACAACCCTTCCTTTAAACCTCTTTGTAAATATGTTGGAGGCAGCTTACCTGTTTTAGGCTCCATATGAACTATAGCCTGAAAAGGGTGCCCAGATTAAATTAAAAAAGACTCATATGTATTTTAAATTCACCAGTTCTGGAGGAAAAGCTACCAACTGTAGGTTAATATGTAAAGCTCTAGCTGGCATTTTATTTTCTTAGTTTTCTGTAACAATCTTTACAAATACCTAGATCACTAACCAACTCAAAATAACCTTCCACCAACAAATGAGCACCAAATTGCTGCCACTTATCATTGTTTTCATTTTAACTTTTTAAATATACATCAGCATTCCTAGTTTGGCTTCTATACTGAGTATATCGACAACAAATACAAACATAGTTTTTTTTTACAAGAAACTACCTTAAACTTTGTAATTGCTTCTACAAACTTCTCAGTAGTATTATCTTCCACCTCTTCCTCAACACCTGCACTTATCAGACTCTCACTGTCTCTACACTCCCCTTCAGGACCAAGAAACAAAACCCTATATCATCAAAAACCTTTTTTACATTCAACACTGAACCATGCACAGAGCAGTGTTTATTTCACTTAAAGATAATGCAGGACATTTTACATAGTACAGTCTTCTTACAAACTTACGGATTTCTTGAATGATGTACTGCTAACTTTCTCAGATGATGAAAAATACTTTGAAACACCTTTCTAGAAAGACAAGCCAGAGAATGACCCTGTAAACCAGTATTTTTTCTCACTTTACAAGGATCTAGTCCTTGCAGCATCTTAATTTTCTGTTTAACACTTTTTTCCTATAGTCTTGTAAAAAATTACATACAATATCAACCGATAATTGTCGTATGCTACAAATACTACTTCCCAAGTAAATACTGGAGTTTGTGAATGTCTCCCTTGAACTTCTTCAGCTATTACTTCTTCAACATTTTTAGCAACCATCTTTTCTTTTTCAATTGAACAACTGTTCTTAACTTCAGAAGAACGACCTCTGGTATCAACTGCGTGAACTAATGTATTTTGGTGAAAATAGCTTTCTTCGTTAAAAAAAGGTGCTGAACTAAAAGTGTTCTTCCATTCACACAAACTTTTTTCACAAAGGGTAGTTCTTTTCTCCTTTATAAAATGCATTGTTGTATTCAATGTTTGTATTTCTTCAAAACTAATATAAGCAATCTTCTTTTAAATTCAAAAGTGTTTTCAACTACGCTTTCAATTTGTTGTTTTTCTTGTAAAATACAGCTTCTTTTATATTTTTTGCAATTTTTCAATAATTTTTTATAGTACTCTACTTTTATAAATTCGTTGACTAATGTCCTTATATTGTTTCATCCCTCTTTCAACATAGATTGTATTCCCGTTACCTGATTTCCCATTCACTTGTCCTTTTTTTGTTTCATTTTGCTTGGTTTTACAACTTTTGTTTCTGTTTTCCTCAATTTCCAAATCATTTCCAGTTCTTAAAAGTCTTATAACAAATTGTTTAGTTATCTTACAGAAGACTTTTGTGTTCAATGTCACATGTTGTACTTCATCTAATTTCTGGTTTTCTCTCTCCTTTAAATAGTACTGTTTTTTTGCTGTCTTTTCATTTCTTCTCAAATGTTCTTGCCATTGTAAATATTTCTTAATAATAATGGAGAATATATCAAATAAAATGTTTTTAAAATAATTTAATATTATTAAAATAATTATATACAAATATTCTTAACTATTACAAAATACACACTTTCTATTTAAAAGCTACAAATAAATACATAAATGTTTTTTAGGAAATGGAGAGACTTACAGCTGAGACATAATATAAGCTTTTTTATATGTGCCTAGGTGCAACACTTTACGCATTACAAGAATAGTAAAGCAGAAGGACAAAATTGGTGTTTAAGTCATGTTAGAAAATGGAACGCAACAGGGGTGTAGAAAGAAGCAAGAACACTTCACTAACAAATAACAGAGGTACAGAAGAAGGCAAGAGATGTTTAGAAAGAGGCAAGAGCAATACAGAAAGATCCAATACATGTGCAGGAAAATGAAAATAAGATGGAGGAAGAGCACGAGGGATACAGTACGAAGAAAAAGAAGTGCAGAAAGAACCAACAGAGGTACAGAAAAAGGCAAAAGAAGTCCAGAAAGATGCAACAGAGGCAAGTGAGGTGCAGAAACCCTGCTTTTGCTTCTTTCTGCACCTCACTTGACTTATGTCCGCACTTCTCTTACTTCTTTCTACACCTATGTTGTTTCTTTCAGCAATTCTGTTTCCTCTTGCTGCACTTTTGTTCCTTCTTTCCTAACCCCTCCTGCCTCTTTCTGTGCCTCTCTTGCCTCTTTGTGCACCCCTCCTACCATTTTCTGATCCCCGCTTGCTTTTTTGCACCTCTGTTGGTTCTTTATGCACTGCTCTTGCTTTTTTCTACACCTCACTTACCTTTCTGAACAACTTTGTTGCTTCTTTCTAAACCTCTGTTGCTTCTTTCAGTAATTCTCTTAGCACCTGAATGCATAGATGAGTCATGGAGTTGTACCTACAAGAATAGATTATTGCAACAATAGGGCCTGTGTGCTTATAGGTTGGTTGAAATACTTTATTCGACATATTTATATCATAAAAGTAATAACATTCATTTCAAACCTAAAATCACTTTTAACTAATGTATCCAGTTCAGAAATATAAAAGACAATAAAATATAAATAAAGTTTTGATAGCGGGAATTAAAATACGGCAGCAGCAGTATACATATAAACTTTCCACGGAGGCAAGATCTAGGCTTTGTTTGAAGTTAACAACATAGTATGTGTGAGCCAAGCACTTGATAAATATTTTGCAACCTCACATGCAATAAACAGAGATGGTGTCTGATGAGAGGATGCGTAGGGCAACCCTATAGTCACTAACTCCCAGATCTCTACATACTGGTTTTAACCATCTTGCTCTAGCCCTCTTGTTTGCTTTACAGGTGAACAAAAAGTGCGGTAAGGATTCAGTCACACATGAACAGCTGGGGCAGGTAGAATGTGAAACCTGCGTTTCTTTCCAGCCATCAGTAAATTTGTTAAGAGGGAGTGTCCCATATCTCATTTTCAGGAAAAGTGATCCATCTTTAGGAATTTGGATGAAATGCAAAAATGGTTCGAGCTTTCTAGTGGGCTTATGTTCCAAAAATGGAGTAGTTAGGGCTCCCCACTTTATGCTCTTTAGTTCCTGTGCTTGAACCCACTCCCAATAAGTTTTTTTTACAAGGAGGAGGAGACTGGGAAATCCAAAATTCGGCCAGAACCAGCTTCATGACAAGCTGCCTCAATTTGTTAAGTCACTGTATCTTATTCGCACTATTCAGAGCAATCAGTTCGTACATCACCAAGGCGTAATTTGCCAGTTCCGGTGTCCTTCTCAGGTGCACCCAGAACAGCAAGGGACGGAGGCGAACTATGTCTGAAATTGAGCGTTTGCCCATTTCATGAAAAAGGGGCTTCAATGGAGTCGAGATGGGGAGGGAAACTAACAGCCTGATTCATCATTGTTAAATCCGGTCGCAAAGGGCCAGATTCTGAGAATCTGGCCCTTTGCGAGCGGTATTTTTGCATTTGGGATTCATCATCCCAAATGCAAAAATCGCTATTTAAGAATTCGCATATTTGCGAGGAATAGCATTTAAGGAATCTCTATTAGAGATTCCTTAAATGCTATTCTTGAAACATTTGTATATTGCGAATTTGCAAAAATTTCCCGCTATTTACCGCGAGGTCAAACCTCGTGGTAAATAGCGGAAACTTAGAAAAATGCATTTAAATGCATTTTTCTAAGTTTCATGTTACACACACACATGTCCTTGGGACATGTGTGTGCGCAACACCAACGTAGCATACATTTCAGGGGTGCTACAGGGTGTCCTTTGGACACCCCTGCACCCTTGAAATCGCAATTTCAATATGTGAATCGCTATTTGCGATTCGCACATTGAAATGTCTTCCCATTCATTCCTATGGGCCTTTGGGCCCATAGGAATGAATGGGGAGATATTCCTTATTTGCGATTAGCAATTTGCTAATCACAATTAAGGAATAATCGCTATTAAGGAATAGCAAATACTCACCTTGATGAATCAGGCTGTAAGTCCCTCAGAAACGTATTCTCGGCTCTAACCAAATCAACTATGTTCTCACAGCCCAATAGTTCAGATCCGTAAACTGCAGAGGCTAACGCCTTTCCTTCATAAACAACAAGAGCCGGAGCTATAGGCCTGCTGACGGATATTCGCTGGTCTCTCAGAATTACACTAGATATTCTTTTAAGGATTAGGAGCATTTTGGAAACATGGGAGTCCCATTTCATTTTGTTGTTGATCCTGACTCCCAGGTAGTAAATGCCTCCAACCATCTCTAGTGGTGAACCATTGAGAGTAATATGGATTCTCTTTGTTTTTTTAAGTGGGGGCAACACCTTCAACTTTGTTTGGGTAGTATTAATGGACAGCCCACGTTCGTCGCAAAACACACTAAATCTGTTCCAACAATTTCTGGAGTCCAGAGGGAGTTTTGGACATCAGGAGGGTATCGTCTGCAAAGAGAAGGGTGGGTGTTTTCTCCCGTGCCAGGACCGGGGCATCGGCAGACTCCTCCCTCAAATGGTCAACCACCCCATTAATAAAGAGGGAGAAGAGTGTCGGGGCCATCATACAGCCCTGGCGCACCCCTCTGTTCACAGGTACCCTCTCTGTTAACTGCCCCTGGCTCCCCCATCTGATTCTGGCGTAAATATCCTGATGAAGTTTAACAATAAACTCCAGGAGGTATCGCAGGAACCCCATGTCCAACAACACCTTCCACAGTTTATCACGGGGTACCAGATCGAAAGCGCTCTTCAGGTCTATAAAGGCCAGATATCAATTCCCCTTCTTGATGGTCACAGATTTCCAGTTGATTGCGCAAAACCTGAAAACCCAGTCCATTGTACCCACATTTTGTTGAAAGCCCGCCTGAAAATGGGTCAATATGTTCCCTTCTTCAAGCCAAGATCCTATTCTGTTAATAATGACCCTGCCAACTACTTTCTGAATGGCATCTATTAAACTAATCGGCCTGTAGCTGGCAGGGTCCTCCCTGTCGCCTTTCTTGTAGATAGTAATTACTTCCGCGCCCTTCCATGAATCAGGGACAGAATGTCCATAGAGAATTAAGTTCATTGGAAGGGCAATGAAGTCAGACAACAGCTTGGGGTCATATATGAGTAGGTCACCTGATAACCCGTCCGGACCTGCTGTTTTGGAAGGGGTTATACTCATATTAGCATCATATACTTCCCGGGTTGCGAAGGGTTCTACAGGTGTATTCTTCTCTATGATAAAATAATTTTGTGGCCCCAAAGATTGGCCTATCTCAGCCTCGTCACAATACAATTTTGAAAAATGAGAATGCCATTGCTGCTCGGTTATATGGTTAGAGAGGGGCTCTACTCCTATCAAGTTTATTTATCAGGTTCCAGAACAGTGTAGAGTCCTTCGAGCAGGCAGAAATCTTAAGTTGTTGCCAATGCTCTTCCTCCCAGTCCTTCTTTGCCTTTTTAATGCAATTATTATATTCCTTTCTGGCCACCCTTACAGCCATTGTATCCTTCCTCCTATTGGAATTCGATATAGCCTTTCTCCTTTTCCTACATTCAGCCTTAAACCATGGGGTACCAGTTATGGTTGGAATATTCTTCCTGGACCCTCTAGTATCCCCAATAGAAAAAAATAAACCAATTTTCTCAATTAGACTCTTATTTGAGTCCGTGAGTTTAATACTGTGTTCAATGGCCTGGACAGAATTAAGGTATAAAAGTACTCTAGTCTCTCCTTCAACCAGTTCTTTGATGCAGATCAATTTGTCTTCTTGGCACATCACCCTATTTCATTTCAATCTACGATTAAAATGAGATGGGACTACCTCTTTTGCAAGCATTAGTGGACCATTTGGTAGTTCCCTCTCGCACATCCATCTTATTTTCATACAGAGCGGATTGTGGTCACTGTCCTGCGACTGTCTAATTTCCATATCTACTAATCTGCCCCAAGATCAGATATCAAGTAAAATGTAATCGATACGGGACGGGAGGCTAAGTCTATTGTAAGTCATCGCACCATTTGGGTCTGAAATAGTCCTGCCATTCAAAGCGCATAGGTTATATTCTAATGTTAGCGCATATAGTTGGATCGCTCTAGGTGTCCATTTCCTAATTGGGGCCAAAGCCAGGGCGGGATAAACTGTCTTGAGTCCTCTTCGCTAGATCCTAGGTAATCTTCCTCACTTAGGGGTTCAGATGTATAATTAAAATCTCCCCCTACAATACCATTAGACAAGGGGAGATACCCGCTAATTCCACCTCGAGTAATGCCATAGTAGGTGAAGTTTGACCTCCCTGGGTACCTCTAGCATACACAATAAACAGCTCCATAGAGCTTCCAATATGGGGACACTTAACGGTAATATATAATATGTCCTCAGTGGATAAATTATGCACAGTGAGTGCCCAGCTCAGTGCCACACTAATCCATACATGAAGTCTTCCCGATGGGCGACCTTTCCCTACGATGGTTGCCGGGATAAAATGGGTAGAATACCCACTTTTATATAGGGGAATCATGCTCCAGGTTTCCTGGAACATACAAATGTCATACATATTAATACATTCGTTCCATTCTGGATTTTCCAATTTTTTTTGGAGACCAGCTATGTTCCATGAAAGCAACTTAATCACATTAATGTTTGGAACCATCCGTCTATTAGATACTTCGGGAACCGTTCTCTCTACTACAATTCTTGGAGAGCGTCAAACGTTACTAGTGTCATTAGTCCTTTCTTCACAATCAAGGGGCACCTCAGGATTGAGCACCATCGCCTCCATATCTGTGAGACTTGTGGTAGAGTTAATCAAAAGCTCGGACATACATGTATTTGTAATCGCCTCGGGGTGTGCCCTGTTCATAATGGGGACCCCTGTTGACTTTGGAGAAGATGGTACGCCCCTATTATATTGCAGTCAGTCAACCAGGTCCAAACAACTGAACCTATTACAATAAAAGGGTTGGCTGTGTGTATAAGAATTGTGGGGCATTATCCTATTCTCCCTGCTTTGTCCTCTTAATTCTACCCTAGTCCAGGCCTCTTCTGGCCCCTCCATGGGCCGCACAGGATCAGAAGGATAAAAAGCGGCTAATGGGATGGCCTGAATTAGAGTATCTGTGTCGCCCTGCAACCAGTTACAGATATAAAAGACAGTTCTTGGGTCCCTGAAGTTTACCAGGACGCAGTCGCCACGGGTGTTCTTAATTGTTTTACCCACCCAGGCCACCCTTCGAACCATCAGGATTTCACTAGAAATCCTCGGTGGGAGTGGCCTATGTTTATTTAACCCACCAACCACTTTATTTTTCAATGATGCAAATGATTCATTAGTATAGGCATCAAGCTCTGGTACACCAGTTAAGACTACCACCAAAGGGGCAGCATCGGGGGGGAGATCAATCACCATTTTCTTGCTCGGGATGGTGCCCAGCGAAACTTGTTGACCCCTTGGCAGATTAGTCTTATTAGCCAACACAGAAACAATAACTAGGGAAATAGGGAGCTCTTTACTAATAGCCATATCCTGACGTAGAGATGAAGTCTGGGCAACTGCAGGTGGTACCACCTTACTTCCATCCAGCTTTTCCTGTAAGCTTTTTGCAGTATTAAGGTAGTCCGCAGTTGCCCCTGTGGCTTGTTCTATCTTCACCAATCTAGCTTCAATCTGGGCGAGTCTTGTTTCCAAGGGACTAAGCAAAGACTATAGAAGAGTGCCCAGATTATGATTTGCTACATTATCGCCAGCCAACTGGGGGGCACTGGGTGTTGAATTTGTTAGAGATGAAACAAGTTGTGTAGGAGCCTGGGGGGGCTGGGTTTAGTTATAGAGGGGACAGGCTACTTGCCGCTTGCCCCAGGCTTGTGAGCTGAAAAGTTGGAATGTTTAGCGACCTTCGCCTTGTTACCCCCTGCTCTATAAGCTCTGCATTTCCTTTTAGGGACAGCTCCCTACCTATTCCCTCTGAGTTGACGGATAATATTACTAACCTGTGTGTCAGCTGGATGGTTACCACTAGTGTTGGGTTTAAAAGCTCGGGAGGAGCCAGTGGGGATTCTATAGGTGATCCAAAGTTACTCTCCAAACTTGGCAAAATAGGAGCTACCAAGCCAGGAACAGGGGAAGGCACCTCTCTGATAGGAGTTACCACATTTGCAATATGCCCAAGGGATGATCTTTTGACGTTGTCAATTCCCTGTGAGAGTCTCCGCTCTAGGGTTGTAATTTCATGCGATAGCAGAGAACTAGCCCTAATAATGAAATTATCCATTGTGCCTACAGTATAAGAAGCCGAGGACAGGGCTTTGCTTCTAGTCTCTCGCCCCGCCATGCTGCGGCTTATAACATTGATACACAGCCCACGGTCACTACAAGGTCCAGCTGGAAACACAATCTCTACATAGAGTACAATTGGATAATAATACCAAGGGGGTGGCCCGGTCCGGTCTCTACCGGTCTGTAACGGGCTAGAACGGGCCCGCCCTTCGCCCGGGCTTCGCCCGGCGTGCGCCCCCGCGCGTCCTGCGTATTGCGGATGTGGGCATAGCTATATAGGAAGTGGCGGGTGTGGGAAGAGGCCCCAGCTGCGGCAGATGACGAGCCGCAAAGACTGCTGGTACTCGCAGTCCTGCGCCCTAAAGATTTTTGCCGGAATTCAGCCCCAAAGTTGGCGAAAGTTCCAAATAGTCAAAAGGCAGTTTCCAAGGCAGGCAGAGTCACAACAACACCCAAGGCTATGACTGCGAGTGGAACCTGGGTGCTTATATAACTGCAAAGGTAGCGTGTGGGTTATTACATGACTGCATATGTACAGCCTGCATTATTGCATGACTGTACTGGTATACATAACTAGTGCTTGGATGATTACATAACTGCAGGTCATGCCTGATAATTATATAAATGCATGAGTAGTGACTACATGATTGAAAGAGTGCATGGGTAATACCTTGGTGATTGCATGAGTGCATAGGTTTTGCCTAGATGTTTGCATGACTTCAGAAGTAATGCCTGAGTGATTACAGCAGTGTATATGTAATGCCTGGATCATTGGAACACTGCATAGGTAATACATTACTGTTTTTATAACTGCATGAGTGTTGGGCCTAGTAAAATATAAAGCAGCACACTATTACAGAATTCAACCATAAAGCTCTCCAAATTGTTAAAAGCCTGCACACATACGTCTCAACCTTTTCAAATCATCATCACATCTTGAAGAAATATGAATACAAGATTTCTGGAATATAGTGAAACCTTCGAAACGGAGGCATATAACAACTCTGCCTCAGTGATTGCATAACTCCATGGGAGTGCTTGGGTGATTTGAGTGCAAGGATAGTCACTGGGTAAGTTTACGAGAAGATGGATTGGGACTAACTAATTGCATGAGTGCACACATAAACATTAAGTGCATTGATAATTGTAAAAATAGCACCTGAAGGCATAGATGAGTCATGGAGTGGTACCTATGTGAATAGATGTGTGCAACAGTAGGGCCTGGGTGATTCTATGGCTGCAAGGGTAGGAGGGAGTTATTACATGACTGCATAGGTACAGCCTGCATGACTGCATGGCTATATGGGTTGTACATAACTAGTGCCTGGGTTTACTGGAATACATAAAAAGTGAGTGGGTGATTTTAAAAGTGCATGAGTACTGCCTGGGTGTTTAGAGAGAAGTACTAAGGTACTGCCTAGAGTGATTACAGAAGTGCAAAGGTAGGGCCTGATCCACAGAACTAACTTAGGACAAAATCTTTACACATTTTGGTATTCACAGTAGGCACTTATTCATCAATGAGTAAGTGCCTTCTGTAAATATCAAAATGAGTAAGTGCCTTCTGTGAATACCAAAATGGTAGTAAGTTTAGGATTTTGTCATCAGTTAGTTCTGTGAATCGGGACCGTAGTGCCTGGGTGATTTTATAAGTGTATGAGTAAGTAGACACCTATCTCAGTCAAAACACCATGCACAGCTAAAGACCTCACAAACTACACTTCAATTTTCAAACAAACACTTAAAATTATGCGGTATATATAAAATATAACTTTCTTCACATCATACAAATTACTCTAATAAATTACATCTCTATAAACAGCTCAAACCTCACTTTCAGGCTACTGCTTTACCATTCTACAACTACTTTTAAAAATTACCTACCCAAAGACAAAGTAGGAAACTTTCACAAATCTTTAGTAAAAGTCTCACCATATTACTAAAACCATACATGAATATGGCTGTACCATAATACTCTTCAAATCTTAAAAATTCACTGAATAAACTTCCAATTTCAAGTAAATATCAAAAATGATGTGGCATACCTCAACTATACCTCTCTAAAAACTTTAAAAAAGAAGCCTAATTAATGACATCTTATGTCAGTATCTTTTACACCACAATTTTGTACTTCACCATTCTACAAGTACTCACACTCTTGAGCCTACCACAACAACACTTCTTTATTATAGATTATGCACCTTCCAATGTAGATGACATATGAAAATGCATATACGAGTAGAAACATAGTTGAGACAGAAGTCCATGCACACCTTAAAACTTCACAAACTCCCCCTCCAAATTTAAAGCAAACACTAACATTATGCTGTATACTACAAATGTACTTATCCACACAGAAAAATAAACTTCCATAATCACTAAACCATAATCAAATATACACATAATACTATACAGAATCTATTTAAACATCATTTAAGTACAATAAAACAAACTACAATAAACATATCTACATGTAATAATATATTTCAAACATCACAGTTTTTTAATAATTTTTAAAGTTTAAAAACTAAACCTAATACATTATACACCTCACAAATGTAAAACTCACCTTTTAAATCGATTTGTAGAATTTAAAATATCACCAACTCAAACAAGATTTTCTTATGCACACAATCAATGTAATGCACCAGTTTCAGCAAAGTAAAACCAGTAATGGCAAAGTTTCCCTCTCTTTCTCCATACAAATACATGTAAGTAACAAATCATATTCCTTTCTACATTATTTCAAACTATAAAATACATTTCTATTGGTTAAACATATGAACCCCTGCCAACTGACTTCTAAAAGTGCCCACACTGGTACTGGAATTTTTTGGGAATCGCGATTCCACCGTGCACCAATGCAATGGTACCGCAAATCCATACGGGAGTTCAAAAATATATTACAAATAAAAATACCACTATTTTTATAGAATACACCACTTCTAACGATACTACTGACTTGGGAAATCTTACTTTAATATGATTGTGCGTATATATGAATTAGAATAACACATTCTCAGCCCACAGTTAAGTTTCGACCCTTCCCCATTCTGCTTAATGTCAGTTTCCATAGTAACAGTTCATAGAACATTCAACTGAACCCACAGGTCACAAGTTCAATATATTTTCAAGTTCACCAGACAATGTTACAAATGCAAACAGCGGGTTTGGTTGACATTTCCAAAAAATGAGCTTATCCTATCTACTGTACCTTTCAAACATTTTTTACTAACCAATAATAAACTTGCTATTTAAAGACAGTAACCTGCACCCTATTTTTGAATGTACAATGATCTTAAACAGCCAATCAATTCTCTACTTTTATTCCCACCATTTTACATGCCTCTCATTCAACCAACTGACTACCTCAGTTACAGACATCTTTTCATTACTTCCAGACTTCTATTCAAGATGCTTACACTATGGATTGTTGGACACAGCTATGTTTTCTGGTGCAAAAGGTATGCTGAACGCAGAAGTATTGACAAAGACCTAGCTTTGCAAAATATGGACATTAAATGGATTGTACAGAGAGGATTAAATTGGTAGCAATTGGTGCCTTTGGTTAAAATCGTTTTGCATTTCCAACCCCCTGATCTCATGATTGTGCACTGCGGTGGTAATGACCTAGGCAAATTGACTAGAGTAGGTCTGGAAATGCTAATGAAGGACACCTTTGCATAATTGATGTTGATTTTACCTCACACTGTCTTTGTTTAATCTGACATGTGCCAAAAGACCGAAATCAAAGTGGTCAAACAATTCTGTCCACAGATTTAGAAAGCTAGGAAGAATGTCAATAAAGCTGTTTCTGCTTGCCTCAGAGACCATAGGATGGGCCCCATTTATCTACGTTTTGATATGTATGACATCTACAGAAGTGATGGAGTACACTTCACAGATCAAGGAAACATAGTCTTTCTCAACAAACTAAAGCTCTTCATCTGCACTTACACGTAGCTACAACAAACTCATAATAAAGAAATATAACAAAACGAAGACAGAGAACAAAACCAATAGTAAAGACTGAGCACAGAAAGTCAGTAGTGTTTTTTAATTATCAAAATGTAGTATACACAGAAGTAATCAAATTGGCAAGAGCATTAAAGTGTTTAGTAATATCTTGCAATGTTGACACGTAGTTGTCATAAGATAACAGCTGACATTTTTTGGCGCAGATCGACTCTCTCAAGGCTGTTGATGAAGTAAAGTACAACAATTTGTGATGGTATAAGGTGACAACATAAAAAGGGGTTCAGTATGTCTATGTTGCATTATTATAGAACAAAATATTTTTTCTGCATAGCAGGAACCGAACCATAAAGAAGTGCTCCAATGGTGGAATGGGTGATCAGAAGTGTGCCCAACAAAATAAAAAAATGAATCAAACAAGAGTAAGTTCAAAAGCCAAACGTAACTCCAATTGATCGTCATTTCATGATTCAAGTGAAAAAAGAATGAGACAAGAGGAATAAGAAAAGAAAAAGCTAAAAAGGAGAGACTTAATACTGATATTCATCACAGAGAAGTCCTCCTGTTTATCACATCTCTGTGTTCCTATAAAATATCAAACCAAATCCCAGTGAAAAATCAATGTGTAAGGAGCTGAGAGAACACGATCATAATAAACACAAGGGCTCTTTGTAGAGCTACACTATAACCCAACAGTGAATCTTGCCTATTAAAAATATACATATTCTTTTTTCTAAAGATTTGCTTCGAGACCCATCGCTTTTACACTGGAGGCTGCGCTGGATGCGATGGAGTTGCGACTCCAAGCACACAAGAGAAAAGAACATGCCCCCTATTCCGAATAGCTGAATTCTGCCTCGGGGACCCTATCCCCCGAGGCATGCACCTTGGGGACCGTGGGGGGAGCCCCAATTCCCCCACGGTCCCTGCAGGCTCCCCACCACCTTTGGAAGCCAGCATTGATTTTGGACAAGGGAAGCTGCTAATATGCAGCCCCCCTTGCCCAAAAGCAATACTGATTTGCTTCTTGAATTCGAGAGCAGGTTTCCTGCTCTCGCTTCCAAGAACCAAACAAGTGTTTGCAATGACAGGGCGGGAGCCACAGTGGGCACCCTGGGACATTGCAGTAGCCGGCCTTGTGGGTGGCAGTCCCCAGGGCCATCAAGGGCTACAGGAGGGGGGCTACATGGCACCACTCCCTACATTTTAATAGCCTCAAGGAGGTGGGGGCCCCCAGGTCTTGGGGGGCCTGTGTGGCCCCCCTAATTAATTAAGTAATCCCCAGGGAGGTAGTGGCTTGGGTGGGCCTGAGAGGCCCCTGCTTATAAATATTGTAAGCCCCAGGGAGGCGGTGGCTCCGGGGCTTGGGGGGCCAGCGAGGCCCCTGCCTGATAATAACAAATGCCCCAGGGAGGTGGTGGTCCCCGGGCAGCGTGCGGGGTTTTGGACCCCCCAAGCGTTTATTCTACAAGCCCCAGGGAGGTGGTAGCCCCCAGAGAAGCGGGGTGGGGGTGCAGGCCCACCCAGCATTCAATTAACTAAGCCCTGGGGAGGTGGCAGTCCCCGCAAATGTATTAGTGGCTACCCCTGGGACATGGCCCACCTGGAGACTTATAGAAAACAAAGCGTGGAAGCCCATGCTTGTTTTTTTATTTTCTGGTATGGATTCGCTCACCTAGCGTGCATTTACCCGTTTATAAAACAATCATGCTTTTTGGCCCGAGGGTCATGAGGACACAAGTTGACTTCATCCCCGAGTAGCATTGCGCCAGGAGGCACGTTTGCAGAGTGGTGTAAAAAGAGAGAGTGGCCTTGGACCACTCTCAGCAATCCAGTTGTGTGGGGCTTACTGGAGGTACCTGGTGAGCTACTTGGACCCCAAGGACACTCAGGAGGCAAGGGGACTTTGTCCCCAACCAAGAGCACACCAGGAGGTGTGATTGCAGAGTGGTGGAGAAGGTGGCGTGGCTTCTGTCCAACTCTCAGCAATCACACTATGTGGGGCTTACTGGAGATAAGATGTAAAGTAGTTGGCCCCTAAGTACCCCTAGCAGCGAAGTGGACTTCAATCCTCATCCAAGAAGATGTCAGGGTGCATGTTTGCAGAGTGGAAGGCAAAGGGGACGTGGCCTGCTATGAGAACTTTGCAATCCTGCTGTGTGGGACTTACTGGAGGTAATAGGAGAGGTAGTTGGCCCCCAAGGATGTCCTTGGGAGCCAACTACCCCTCTTGTTAACTCCAGTGGGATTGCTAAAATGTCTTCGGAAGCCATGCCCTCCTTTCTCCACCACTCTGCAAAGGCACCTCCAGGCAGACTACAGGATGGGGGATGAAGTCCAATTTACTCCTGAGGGACTTTGGGGGCAAAGAAGACTTCCTGGTACCTCCTGTAATTCCTATGCAGCAGAATTCGTGAGCGCTGGTTGGAGGCCCAGCACCCTTTCTCTACCACTCTTTAAGCGCGACTACTAATTAAAGAAGTAGTTGCTGCAATGTAATAGGTTTCACAGTTGCAAGAGTTAGAGCTATTGGCATTGTAAATGTAAAAGTTTTTTACTAATTTTTTTCGGAGTGGAGTGGATGTACGTTGTGTGTAGTGGAATTATGTGGTAAATTGTGCAATGAAATTATGTAGATAGAAAGTATGTGGTATTTAATGAAGAGGAATTATGTAGAGTGGGATTATGTGTTATGGAGAGTAATTATGTGGTATGGTAATCTTTGTTGTGGAGTGGTAACATCAGGTTTAGTCTTCCTCGTTTCCATAGAACCTCAACTGTGAACTCAGTGAGACAAAAAAAGAAGGAATCACTGAGCAGCACTTGTGGACCTAGTCAGCGGTATGAGCAGGGCCACTGGAATTATGCGACTGTTTGGCTGCACCGACTTTGGCACAATAATAATTTCTACATTAGCCATACAATCCATCATCTGCTTCCTAATCTGAAGATTTCAACACAAAAGCCTTGTTTCCAGTTCAAACAGCTGAAACATTATCAAAATGCAGCGACAAGTGTTACCCAGAGTTTTAAGGGCCTTTGCAAACCTTCTGTCCTTCACTTGCCTCTTTCTGTAACTCTCTTGCCTCTTTATGCAGTTCTCGTGCCTCCTTTGCACCTCTGTTGCCTCTTTAAACACTTCTCTTGCCTGTGTCTGCACCTCTCTTGCCTCTTTCTATACCTCTCTTGCCTCTTTCTGCATCTCACATGCTACTTTCTGCATCCTTTTGCCTGTTTCTGTACCCCTCTTTACTCTTTGTGCAAATTTCCTGCCTCTTTCCATACCTCTCTTCCCTCTCTCTGCACCACACTTGCCTTTTTCTGTACCTCTGTTACTTCTTTCATCACCTGTCTTGTCTCTTTCTGTACCCTTCGTACCTCTTTGAGCACCTCTGTAACTTGTTTCTGCAATTCCCTTCCTCTTTTTGCACCCCTCCTGCCTCTTTCTGTACCCCTCTTGCCTCTTTGTGCACCTCACCTACCCCTTTCTGCATCCCTCTTTCCACTTTGTCAACCTCTGTTAGTTCTTTCTGCACCTCTTTTGCTTCATTCTGCACTTCACTTGCCTCATTCTGCACTTCACTTGCCTCTTTCTGTACCCCAATTGCCTCTTTCTGCCCCTCTGTTGATTATTTTTGCATTGCTCTGGCTTCTTTCAGTAACTTTGTTCTAACTTTCTGCAACCCTCTTGCCTTTTTAGCACCCCTCTTCCCTCTTTTTGCACCTCTTCTGCCTCAGTCTGCCCACCTGTTTCCTCTTTATGCACCCTGTTGCCTGTTTCTGTAACTCTCTTGCCTCTTTCTGCAGTTCTCTTGCCTCCTTCTGCACCTCACTTGCCTCTTTTTGTACCTCTGTTGGCTCTTTTGCACTGCTCTTGCTTCTTTCTGTACCTCTCTTGTAAATTTCTACAAACCTTTTGCCTCTTTCTTTACCCCTTTTACCTGTCACCTCTCTTGCCTTGTCTGCACCTCTATTCCCTCTTCGTATACCTCTTTTGCCTGTTTCTGCACTTCTTTTGCCTCTTTCTACACCCCTGTTGTTTCATTCTGCACTTCACATGCTCTTTATGCACTCCTCTCCCTTCTTTCTGTATCTTTCTTGCCTGTTTCTGCCTCTCACTTGCCTCTTTCTGCACTTCTCTTGCTTCTTTCTACAACTCTGCTGCTTCTTTCAGCAATTCTCTTGTCTCTTTTTCTGCACTTTTCTTGCCTGTTTCTGTACCTATCTTGCCTCGTTCTGCACCTCTCTTGCCTCTTTTTGCATCTCACTTGTTCTTTCTATGCTTCCCTTGCCTCTTTCTGCACCATTTGTCCCTCTTTCTTCTTTCTGTACATTTCCTCCTTCTTTCTGCACCCAGTGTGCCTCCTTCTGCACCTCTGTTGCTTCTGTCTGCACTTCTCTTGGTTCTGTCTGCACTGCTCTTGCCTCTTTCTGCATCCCTCTTGCCTCTTTGAGCACATCTTTTGCTTCTTTCTCCACTTCTCTCTCCTCTTTCAACACATCTTTTGCTTCTTTCTGCACCTCTGTTGCTTCTTTTTGTACTTCGATTGCCTCTTTCTGTACCTCTTGTGCACCTCACTTGCCTCTTTCAGCTACTGTTGCTTTATTCTGCAGATCTCTTGCCCCTTTCTACACCCCTTTTCTCTTTCTGCACCATTCTTACCTCTTTCTGCACCCCGCTCCCTTTGTCCACCTTTCCTGTCTGTTTCTGCACCCCTCCTGCCTCTTTCTGTACCTCTCTTGCCTCTTTGTTTATCCCTCCTACCTTTTTTCCGCAGCCCTCTTGCCTCTTTTTGCACTTCTGTTGGTTTTTTCTGTTCTGCTCTTGCTTCTTTCTGTACCTGCCCTTTCAGCTCGTCTCTTGCTTCTTTCTACATATCTGTTGCTTATGTCAGCAATTTTCTTGCCTCTTTCTGCACTTCTCTTGCTTCTTTCTGCACCTATGTTGCATTTTTCTGCACCTCTATTGCCTCTTTCTGTACTTCATTTGCTTCTTCCTGCACCTTTCTTGCCTCTTTCTGTACCTCTGTTGCTACTTTCTGTTTCTCTTGCCTCTTTCTGCACCTCTGACTTAGAGGTAGTTTTAATCCCCCTGCCCTATTATATACGAAGGCCTTACATGGAGGTTATGCCAATCACAGGGATACCCCAACTTATAATGTACCCTAGTGTATTTAGGTGTTTTCACTGTATTCTAAGTGTCTTTCAGCATAGCACGGGCTCTGGGCCTGGTTAGTCAAATTCAGTTACCACCAGCACTAGTCAGCAAAAAGTTAGGTACACAGGATGACTTTGAAACAAGGCCTCTTTCTGCACCTCTGTTGATTCTTTCTGCATATCTCTTGCTTCTTTGTGCACCTTTCTTTTTCTTTCTGGACTTCTGTTGCCTTTTTTTTGCATTTCTCTTGCTTCATTCTACACCTTTCTTCCTCTTTCTGCACATGTCCTACCTGTGTAGGCAAAGTTAGAAATTAGCACTTAAAAAACCTTTGAAATTCACTGTAAAACAATAGGTTTCAGGGACGTTATAGCTAGGAATTCGCATTTAAAAAACCTTTGAAATGCACTGAAAAAAACATAGGTTTCAGCAACGTTATAGTTAGAAATTAGCATTTAAAAGACCTTATAAATTCCTTGAAACAACACAGGTTTCAGGGACATTATAGTTAGTTGGATGTTTGACTCATAAAAAAACAGAGAAACCCGGCTGTTATAGTTAGTTGAGCTAACTACAACTCGCGCCCCCGCAATGCACTGCTGATGACGTCACATATTACATCATTCATGATATGGTCAGTGATATCACGGATGACATCTCTGATGACATCTCAAATGACATCACTGATGACATCGCCGATGACATCACCCAGTGACTATGTGTTTCTGTAAAGTTTAAATATGTTTAATATATATAAATGCCAGGTGTATTGAGGAATGAGTGTAGTAGGTGCGTGACTGACTGTATAAGTGAGTGATTATACATGTCTTACTGAATGCATGGGTTAGTGACTAAACTGTGTGAATTGCTCTATCAGTCTGTCAGTTGGTGTTTAAGCAGCTGCATGGGTTGGTAAGTAGCAACATGAGTGTAAAAACTCTGCGAAGTTCAGCGTGTAGTGGAGTGCAGTGCGAACTGCAGTTTATGCTGGTATTCCTGCTGCTCAGGTAGAAATTCTACCCGAGCTACAGCTTCTGGGGAAAACGCTCTGCTTCACATCGTGAAGTGGAGTTTTCTGCACTCTGTGAGCACCGCGGAGTACAGAAAAATCTGCAAACTCCGTAAATGGAGCGAAGTTCACCGGCCAGGCCTAGTTATTGATTAGTTGTCTGAGCATCTGTATGGGTGCCTGAGTGTCTGTGTGGGTGGGTGGGGGGTGTTTGACTCTGTGCATAGATGTGTGAGTGGGTGATTCACTGGGTGTATCGTTCAAGAGTGCATCTGGTGAGGGCTGTATGGGTGGGCGAGAGTGTGTATGGGTCTGTTGAGGAGTGAATGCATGTCTCAGTGGTATATCTGTGAGTAGCTACATATGTACAAGGCAGTATACGTGAGTGTTGGAGTATATAAATGACTATATGTGAGAGTGAGTGATTGTTAGAGTGCCTGTATGGATGAGTGTGTACTTGTGTCAGAAATTGTGTAAGAGAGTAAGTATGTGTTAGTAACTGTATGCATAAGTGAGGTGGTGTGTGTATAATTATGTAGGTGAGTAAATGGAAGCGTGATTGGTTCTTTGTATGACTGGCTATGTGTGTGAGTAATTCTATGGGTAAAAGGCAGTATGTGAGTGTCTGTATAGGTGTATAAATGTATATGATAATGCTGTATTGAAGAGTGACTGCATGTATGAGTGACTTTATGGGTGAATGAGTAGATGTGTGTGTAGAACTAGGAATCAGTGAGTGGGTATGTAGTAACTGGTATTGGTGTGTCTTTGGTTTAGAAAATGGTATTCTGTATTTTAGAGTGGGTGTATCAAAGGTTATATTAGGGTGTGGGGAGTTGCATCAGATTATCTCATGCATGATGTCATCATTGATGTTTTGAGATGTCATCAGTGATGTCACTCACCTTGTCATGAGTGATATAATATGTGACGTCATCAGCAGTGCATTGCGGGGTGCGAGTTATAGTTATCTCAACTAACTGTAACTGCAAAATTTCTCTGGTTTTGTACGAGTGAAATGTCCAACTATCTGTAACATCCCTGAAACCTATGGTTTTTCTGGAACTTTCAAAGGTTTTTTAAATGATAATTTCTAACTATAACATACCTGAAACCTATGGTTTTTTCAGTGAAGCAAGAGCAGTGTAGAAAGACCTAACAGAGGTGCAGAGGCAGAGGGGTGCAGAAAGAGGTGGAAGAGATGCACAAATTGGCAAGAGAGGTACAGAAAGAGGCAGGCGGGGTACAGAAGAAGGAAGAGAAGTACAGAAAGAAGCAACCGAGGTGCTGAAAAATGCATAATGGGTATAGAAAGAGGAAAGAGAAGTGTAGAAAGAAGCAACAGAGGTACAGAAAGAAGGAAGAGAGGTGGTAAAGAAACAGGCAGGAAAGGTGCAGAAAGAGGGAACAGGGGTGCACAAAGAGGCAAGAGAGGTACCGAAAGAGGGAAGAGGGGTACAGAAAGAGGCAAGCGGGGTGCAGAAAGAAGCATGTGAGGTGCAGAAAGCAGCAACATAGGTGCAAAAAGAGGCAAGAAAGGTACAGAAAGAGTGAGGAGTGGTGCAGAAAGAAGAAAGCGAAGGGCAGAAAGAAGCAACAGAGGTACAGAAAGAGGCAAGAGAGGTACAGAAACAGTCAGGAAAAGTGCAGAAAGAGGGAACAGGGTTACAGTAATATGTAAGAGAGGTGCTTACGAGAAGAGAGGGGTGCAAAAATAGGCAAGAGGGGTGCAGAAAGAAGCAAGTAAGGTGCTGAAAGAGGAAAGGGAGGTGCAGAATGATGCAAGAGAGGTACAGAAACAAGCAAGAAAAGTGAAAAAAGAGGCAAAAGAATTGCTGAAAGAAGCAAGAGAGGTGTGAAAGAAGCAAGAGAAGTGCAGAAAGAGTTAGAGGGATGCAAAAAAGGAAAAAACAGCAGCAGAAAGAAGCAAGAGAGGTACAGAAAGAAGCAAGAGAAGTGCAGAAAGAAGCAAGAGAGGTGCATGAAGAGGGAAGATAAGTGCAGAAAGGGACAACAGGGGTGCAGAAAAAGACAACAGGGGTGCAGAATGAAGCAAAAGAGGTCTGGAAAGAGGCAATAGAGCTGCAGAAAGAGGCAAGTGAGGTGCAGAAGGAAACACAAGAACTGCAGAAAGAGGTAAACAAAGTTGCAGAAACAGGCAAAAGCGGTACAGAAAGAAAGAAGGAACAGGTGTGCAGACAGAGGCAAGAGAGGTGCAGGAAGAGAAAAGAAGGGTACAGAAAGAAGAGAGTGAGGTTCAGAAAGAGGCAAGAGGGTTGCAGAAAGCGGCAATAGAAGTACAGAAAGAGGCAGCTGAGGTACAGAAGGAGGCAAGAGAGTTACAGAAACAGGCAAAATGGGTGCAGAAAGTACAAACAGAGGTGCCAAAACAGACAAGAGAGGTACAGAAAGAGGGAGGAAGGGTGCAGAAAGAAGGGAGAGCTGTACAGAAAGAGGTAAGAGAATTGCTGAAAGAACCAATAGAGGTGCAAAAAGAGACAAGATGGGTGTAGAAAAATGTAGGATAGGTGCACAAAGAGACAAGAGAGGTACAGAAAGAGGTGAGAATGGGTGCAAAAAGAAGGAAGAAAAGTGCAGAAAGAAGCAACAGAGGTGCTGAAAGAGGCCGAAAGGTGCAGAAAGAGCAAGACGAAAGAAGGATGTAGAAACAGGCAAAAGGGATGCATAAAGAAGCAAATGAGGTGCAGCAAGAGGCAAGAGAGGTGCAGAAAGAGGCAAGAGAGGTGCAGAAATTAGCAACAGAAGTGTTGAAATAGGCAAGAGAGGTGGAGAAAGAGGCAGGAGAGGTACAGAAAGAGGCAAGAGAGTGGCAGAAAGTCAAGTGAGTTGCAGACGGAGGCAAGAGAACTGCAGAAAGAGGCAAGAGAGTAGCAGAAACAGGCAAAAGGGGTACAAAAACAGGGAACAGGTGGGGAGACAGAGGCAAGAAAGATGCAGAAAGAAGCAAGAGAAGTGCAAAAAGAAGCAAGAGAAGTGCAGAAGGAAGCAAGAGAGGTATCGAAAGAGGCAATAGGGGTACAGAAAAAGGCAAAAGAAGTACAGAAAGAAACAACATAGGTGCTGAAAGATGCAAGGGAAGTGTAGAAAGAGGCAAGAGAGGTGCAGAAACAAGCAGGAGTGATATAGAAAGAGGGAACAGAGGTGTAGAAAGATGCAAGAGGGGTACAGGAAGAAGCAAGTGAGCTATAGAAAGAGTTAACAGAGGTGCAGAAAGAGACAAGAGAGGTGTAGAAAGAGGGAAGAGAAGTGCAGACGGAAACAAGAGAGGTACCAAAAGAGGCAATAGGGATGCAGAAAAAGGCAAGAGAAGTGCAGAAAGAAACAACATAGGTGCTGAAAGATGCAAGGGAAGTGTAGAAATAGGCACAGAGAGGTACAGAAACAAGCAGGAGTGGAACAGAAAGAGGGAACAGGGGTTTAGATAGAGGCAAGAGGAGTACAGGAAGAAGCAAGTGAGGTATAGAAAGAGGCAACAGAGGTGTAAAAAGAGACAAGAGAGGTGCAGAAAGAGGCAAGAGCGGTATAGAAAGTAGAAGAGATGAGCATAAAGATGCAAAATAAGTGCAGAAAAAAAGAAAGTTGTGGAAAGAAGCAACAGAAATGGAGAGAGTGGCAACAGAAGCGCAGAAAGAAGCAAGAGTGGTTTAAACACCATTAGTACCATTTTAACACCCACATTTAGCAATAAGTAAGAGATGACCATTTAGGTTTGCAAAGGGCCTTCCACCACGCTGTAACATTTGTCGCTGCATTTTTGGTAACGTTTGTGCTTTTTGGGCTAGAAACAAGGCTTTTTTTGTTCAAATCTGCAGATTAGGCAGCAGATGATGGATTATGTGGCTAATGCGGAATGAGAAAGTCAGTGCAGCCTGTCACCTAATTTCAATGGCCCTGCTCATACCTCTGACTAGGTCCAGAAGTGCTCCTATGTGATTCCTTCTTTTTTTTCATAATTTAGCTTCTATAGAAATGAGGAAGACGAAACCTGAGGCTACCACTCCACAACACAGACTACCATTCCATATAATTACTCTCCATAACACATAATCCCACTCTACATAATTCCTATTCACTAAATACCACATACTTTCTATCCACATAATTTCACTGCACCATACCACATAATTCTAATACATAAAAAGTACATCCACTCCACTCCATAAAACATTAGTAAAAAACATTTAGATTTACCACACCAATAGTTCTAACTCTTGCAAATGCGAGACCTATTACATTACAAATGCTTCTTTAACTGGTAGTCACGTTTTGGAGAGTGGTAGAAAAAGGGGGCTGGGCCTCAAAGCAGCGCTAAGGAATTCCGCTGCGTAGGAGGGCTACTTGTCCACCAAAGTCCCTCAGGAGTAAAGTGGACTTCATCCCCCAACCAGTACTGTGCCAGGAGGCGCATTTGAAGAGTGGTTGGGAAAGGTGAGCGCCGCCTCCGTAGACCTATTAGCAATCCCACCATGTAGGACTTATTGGAGGTAACAGGACAGATAGTTGGACCCCAAGGTGTACCTTGGGGGCCAAGTACCCCTCCAATTACCTGCAGTAAGTCCCACCCAGCAGGATTGCTAAGTTCTCATAGCATGCCACACGCCCTTTCACCAACACTCTGCTAACACACTTCCTGGTGCACTCTTGGATGAGGATTAAAGTTCCCTTCGCACAAGGGGACATCATCGTCCCACCAGCAGTGCTGCAGTGTAAAAAGGAGCATGGCCTCAGACCACCTCTCAGCGATCCAGCTGTGTGTCAATTATAGGAGGTACGTGGTGGGCTATTTGGCCCCCAGGGAACCTCGGTGTTCAAGGGGACTTAACCCCCCAACTTAGAACGCGCCAAGAAGTGTGGGAAGGGGGCGGGCCTCCGACGAAATGCCATCTTTTAAAAAATAATAATTTGTTAGACGGGAGCTGTGTGGCCCCCCTTATGTCAATCTTTTTTGGATCCTGGGGCCTAGCCTCTTTGATGGGGAACATAGGAGGAGCCCCAATGCCCCCACTGTCCCTGCCAGCTCCCCGCCTCCTGCAGGAGCCGGCATTGCTTTTGGGAAAGGGGAGCTCCTAACATGCAGATCCCCTTGCCCAAAAGCAATCCTGCTTTGCTTTATTGAAGCGAGAGCAGTTTTCCTGTCCTCACCTCAATGAAGCAAAGCAGAGTTTGCTATGGCAGGGCCGCTTCATTTTTTAAAAATGTTCTCGCCCAGATTCGCACATCCATCGCGTATTCGGCCGATTTCAGATAGGAAATCAAAACCTTATTTCATCAAGCAATCTCTTGGAGTGTACTTTTCTGAAATGCAACTTTCTTGGATTAATGATGGGTTCTTGTACTCGTGGCTTGCACCAACTGCGCAAGGGGAATGTGAATGGCTTTCTTGCAAGGACCCTTCTTTGAGGGCACATCTATATATATATTACCTACTGGCGGTCGCCTGTAGGTAGTTATAGTTAGGAACTATTATCCATAGGAAATCCGCAACATTCTATTGGCAATAACTTTGGCGCCAATTGATAAATCTTTGTGAAATTTTCCAAACTTTTGGCAAGCTCAGTGCCACTCCTTTCCTTAAAGTTTGGGGGTGATTGGTGAAGCGGGCAGAGAAAAAAAGGGGTCCCAAAATGTGTTTTGCCATGCAATTTCCCATAGGACCTTTAGCCACGGCTACAGCTCGAACGGCTGAACGGAATTACACTAAATTTGGCAGAGAGGTAGTCCTCAGATCCGACTTGTGCCTTTCGCATATCTGGTGTCAATCTGTTCAGTAGTTTCTTTGACAATTACGGTTAAAGTCATTCATATATCTATGGGTGCGGAGGATCCGCGGATTGTGCAAGGATTGGTCTCGTAGGATCAGCGCACCGTCCCGATCACGCGCTCAATACTAATTGGCTGTCAAGCGGTTGTAAACATTCAAAATCAGGAACTGTTGGCAGCCATTTTGTGCCTAGGTAGAAGCGAGGCTGAGGAAGTCAGTGAAATATGTGTGCAAAATGTGAAAAGGGGGCAGGGTAGACACACCCTGACTCCCTAGGCTTGCTCAGGGGGGTCACATAAGGACCCGTAGGGCCAAAAAAGTAAGATAGTATTTTTCTTTGTTTTAAAAAGTTGCCGGATGCGCATAGGATCCGCGCATTTCGCTGCCGAAAAAAAAGAAGCATGCGCTTTTGAGATATACATCAAGCGTATGTGTTTAGATCTTGGATGGCTCCAAAAAGGGCCCTTGTCTTTATTGAGAGATTTTAGTACCTACAAGTAAGTACCAATGCAGAGTCTAATATTTATGAGGAAGACTCTGTTTCCCTCATCTGTAAAATGAACGCATCTCTCCTATAGATGCCATGTATATTGAAATGTAAATTGTTGTGGTATATGGACCCCATTCTATAGTCTTGGAGAAAAGCAGAACCCAACATATTTATTCACATGTTTCCTAGCTTTCTCAATATGTGGACAAAACTGATTGGACCAGTTCCATTTCTGCCTTTGGCATATGTTAGAATAGACAAAGGCAGTTTGGAGGAAAAGTGACATCCAAAGGTGTCATTCATAAGCATTTCCAGACCTACCCCAGTCAAAGTGCCTAGGTCATTACCACCACAGTGCACATTTATGAGGTCAGGGTATTGGAGATGTAAAAATAATTTCACAAATGGCATCAATTGGTGACACTTTAACCCTCTCTGTCCAATCCATTTAATGTCTACGTTTGGTAAACCTAGGTCTTTGTGAATTCCTTTCTGTTCTGCGTACCTTTGGCTCCAGAAAATATATAGCTGTGTCCCACAATCCACACTCTAAGCATGCTGAAGGGAGGTCTGGATGCACTCAGATGTTCTCTGTAAATGAAGGGACAGTTTGAAAAGTAATATTTTTCTAAAATGGTGGATATGATGCAGTTTAGAAAAAAAGTAGACAAATGATTGGTTGTTTGACAATATTCTACATTGAAAACTAGGGTGCAGGTTTCTGTTTTTTAAAAGCTTGATTCTTATTTGTTAGCAAAAATTGATAGAAAGGAACATTGCATACGATAGGCTAGTATATTGAGAAGTCAAGCACACTTGCTGTTTGCTCAGTTAAGTGTTTCATGAAGTGTTTCTATGGTAACAGGCAGAAGGCAGAATGGGGGCAGGGTTCAAATGAATGTCTTTTGGAAAGGCTTGATATGTCTAACCAATAAAAATGTGTGTTTGGTTTTGTATTAATGTGGTAAAGAATGTGGTTTGATGTTCAGGTGTATATGTGTTGAAAATGAGAGTGAAACTCTGCCATTCTAAGGTTCTGGTGAGAGGTGTTGAAGAAAGAGATTTTTAATAAGAAAATCTGCTGTGTGACTGACATACTTTTTATTCAACAAAACAATTGGAAAGGTGAGTTATTAATTTGTGAGGGAATGTATGTGGAACATTTTGGTTTTAATCAGAGTAATGTGTTTGTTCGGCGAAAGTGAAGGGAATATTATTTTTTCTGTAGAATTTTATTGTGAGTATGTGCACATTTAGAAATCATTCTGAGATAAGCATTTGTTTATTTTATGTGTTTGCACACAGATAACTATGCTGTTTTATTATTTGCAAAAATGAGTGAAGTTTGTACATTAGAATGAGACTATTAGAATGTAGGCTAGACTTCTAGACTAAGAAAGGTGTTTTGGTAAAATAGAAGGGATAGTGTTGTTTGTCTAGAATCACACAGGGGTATTTTATCAAGAACGATGATAAAATTATCGTTGCTTGAGCGGGAGGAAACTGCAGCTAAAACGGCGATAATGGGATTGATAATATGCTCTTGTGAATTCCTATAGCAGACCAAGTTCTGGTGTTAACCTGGGCTGCTATGGGAATTCACAAGGGCCTTTTATGAAGCCCATTATCGCTGCTTTGGTGGCAGTTTCCTGCAGCTAAAGCGGCGATATTGTTACCGCCGTTCTTGATAATATGCCACACAGTGTGTCTTCTGTGCATTTAGGAATCACTCTGAGAGAAGAATTTTGGTACTTCGGGGCATAATATGAAGCAGGACTTAAACATTATCGTCGTTTTAGCGGCAGAAAACTGCTGGTAAAGCGGCGATAATGGGCTTGATAATATGGACTTGTGAATTCCAATAGAAAACTATGTTCTAGTGTGAACATGGGCTTCTATTGGAATTCTTGATGGCATATTATCAAGCCCCTTCATGTGTTTTACGATATGTTATTAGTTAAAAACGTATTGTGTCCTCACAAGTTTTGTACTGACATTTCCACCACTATGATATTCTACACTACCCAAACTCCACTACACTATTGTAAACCCTTAATCTATCTCCAGCATGACACCTACACTACTTATTCACCACTTTACTACCCTAAAATTCAAATCTACACCAGCAGTACCTCCTACACTAGCCAAACGCCAGTTTATTTGCTAGAACACTACCATACCACGACCCCCTACACTACACAAACACCACTGCACTACCTTAAAGTCTAAAAGGCTATCCCTAGCATGATCTCTATGGTACATAAATACCACTGCTGTATGCTAGAACACTACCCCAGTATGACTCCCTATACTACCTAAACACCATTTTACTACATTAAATCTATCACACCAGGATCCCTTACACTACACAAACACTACTATAGTATCTTAGTACTGTATTTATAAGGAATATTGTTATTTGTCTAGAATCACACAGTGAGTCTGTGCATTTAGGATTCAGTCTTAGAGAAGTATTTGGTAGTTCATGTTATATTATGTGACCCCCTGAGCAGGCCTAGGGGGTCAGGGTGTGTCTACCCTGCCCCCTTTTCACATTTTGCACACATATTTCACTGACTTCCTCAGCCTCGCTTCGACCGAGGCACAAAATGGCTGACAACAGTTCCTGATTTCGAATGTTCACAACCGCTTGGTAGCCAATTAGAATTCAACGCATCATCTAGACGGTGCGCTTGTCCTACGAGGCCAATCCTCGCACAATCCGCAGATCCTCCGCACCCATAGATATATAAATGATTTTAACCGTAATTTTCAAGGAAACTACTGAAAAGATTGACACCAGATATGGGAAAGGCACAAGTCAGAACTGCGGACTACCTCTCTGCCAAATTAGGTGTAATTTCGTTCAGCAGTTCGGCTGTAGCTGTGGCTAAAGGTCTTTTAGGAAATTGCATGGGGAAAACACGTTTTGGGACCCCCCTTTTTCCTCGCCCCACTTCACCAATCACCCCCAAACTTTCAGGGAAGGAGCGGAACTGAGCTGGCCAAAAGTTTCAAAAATGTCAAGACGATTGATCAATCGACGCCAAAGTTATTGGCAATAGAATGTTGCGGTTTCCTACCTAAATGTTAAATATAGTTCAGCAGAACCTTCGACACTACCCAAACACCACTTTATTTTCTAGAACACTACCACAACATGACCCTCTATACTACAGAAAGACCAGTGCACTCTAAATCTATCCCTAGTATGACCCGCTACACTTTATAAACACTGCTGTACTACCCTGAATATTAAAACACTACGCAGCATGACCCTGGACACTACTCAAATACCATTGCATTACCCTAAACATTAAATCTATCTCACCACCACCCCCTACACTACCCAATCACGACTGTACTATTTTAGAACACTACTCCAGTATAACCCTGCACACTACTGAAACACTACTGTACTAACGTAAAACACTACTGCAGTACGACTCCATACACTACACAAACATCATTTCAGTACCTTAAAATCTAAAACACTATCCCTATTATGACCCCATACACTACATAAAAACCACTGCACTACCCTAGAACAGTAGCTCACCACAATCTTTTACACTAGTCAAACATCAGTGCAGTACTCAGCATGACCACCTACAGTATACAAACATCCTAAAACACTATCCCTAGCATGAGCCTATTATACTGAGTCGTCTGGACTACTGCAACGGGATGCTCCTATCAGCAAATGAGGGAGTTATTGCGAGATTGCAAGTAGTCCAGAACACTGCGGCCCGTCTTGTACTAAATCAGCCCCCCCGCACACCATCGAAGCCTCTTTTGAACACCTTACATTGGCTACCCATTAAACAAAGGGTGAAGTACAAGATTGGATGTACTATACATAAGAGCCTCTAGAACAGAGGGCCCGAGTATCTAAACAGCAGATTTTCCCTCTATAAACCTGTACGGTCCCTGAGATCTAGTGATCAAGCCTTACTACAGGTCCCAAGAGCTAGAAAGACCAGGCAAGGTGGAAGGGCACTGTCCATAGCCGGACCAAGGTTGTGGAACAGCCTCCCTCTCTCTTTGAGACTCTGCCAGGACTATCTCCCGTTCAGAAAACAGTTAAAAACCTTCCTATTTTCCAACTAGTGATATCTGTGTACCTACTGCCACAAGCTGTAAAGGTTTTCAAGGCGCGGAGATACTCCTCCGGGAGGTGATCCTAGCGCGGTATAAACCCGTAAATAAATAAATAAATAAATAAATATAAACAACACTGCACTATCCTAGAACACTGTCCCAGCACAGGGAAACAAAATGGGCGGCTAATTTAAATATTCCTAATGTCAACGTAGATAGAGTTTTGGAGTTGAGCCACAATCTTTTTATGGCTAGTAATCTGAAAGCACAGCTCTTTAAAACCCTATTTGACCTCTATTATACCCGAGACAAATTGTTCGCCTGGGGCAAAAGAGAGAATGACATGTGTCCCAGATGTTCACAAGGACCCGCGACTCCTATCCACATGTTTAGCAATTGCTCTGAGCTGGTCTCAATTAAAAGTATGATCTCAACCTTTTGGGAAGAGCTATTTGGTCACAAATTACCCGAGTCGGAAACCCTTTTCTTATTGGGACATGATAACTCCTTAAAACTATCAAAGACTGAAGAAAGACTGCTATTTATTGGTACAGCTGTATTCAGGTTAAGTTTGTCTGCTTGCTGGAAAGAGTCCGACCCCCCCAGCTTTCAGATGTGGCTAGCTCGATTTTTAGCGGTTTATAGTTATGAAGTGGCCATTTATGATACTAGAGGATATAAATCAAAGAAATGGGGGGATGCAATCTGGCTGCCAGTCACTAACTGGAAAGCAAGCCTAACCCCCGCTTGTGGGAGTATTTGATTAGGGTGATCCCATTTAATACGGTTAATGATTTTGTTGGATGGAAACATTTTTACATCTTGCCCCGGATAACACTGTCTCACACTCCTTTTTTCGCCCTGCTGTTTTTCCCTTTTTTCCCTGTGTTTTCTCTCATCTAGTTATGTATCTCTCAAGTGCTTATACTGTACTCATAATCATTGCTCCATGGTTTTGTCTTTTTTGCGTGTTGCTATTCTGTTTTTTACAATGTCTCTTGCTGTTTCCTGATTCAAATAAATAAAAAAAAAGAACACTTTCCCAGAAGGACCCTCTACAGTACACAAAGTCCACTGCACTATCGTAAACCCTAAATCTACCCCCAGTGCAACCCCCTATACTACCCAAACACCATTGCACAACCCTAAACATTAAATCACTTTCAACATGACCTCCTACACTACCCAATCACGACTGCACTATCCTAGAACACTACTCCAGCAGGACCCCCCTACACTACACAAAGAGCACTGCGCTACCCTAAACCCTAAATCTACCCCTAGTACGATCACCTATACTATGCAATCACCAGTGCAGTTCCCTAAATTCTAAAACATTACCCCAGCACGACCTCCTACACTACCCAAATACCACTGCGCTACCCTAGAACACTACCTCAGCACGAGTCCTACACTAGACAAACAACACTGCACTACTCTAAATTGTAAATCTATAGTGTTTCAAAACCATAGTGACTGTTTATGTACTGTGTAGTAATCTATTTACTAAAGTCAAAGTGAACCAATTATGAATTCACTCAGTGTCTTTCCTTATAGTATTGTGATCATTTAGAAAATATGTATGTACTCATAGAGTGCTTCAGGTTTTAGTGTTATGGAGTGCTTCAAGCTGGTATGCACTATGTATGTAGTGCTCTTACAACTTTCATAGTTCTGCTTCAGGCCTGCAATTTTTTGGTTAGAATTTATATGAAATGTGTTTGTATAGTAATAAAAATGTATAATTATTTTAAGTTTTTAATAAATACTTATATATGTTTATTTTTTACAGATACTGTTTATCATCGTTAAAATAAAGTTATCATGTCGCAGAAAGAAAGACGAATGAAAAGTCAGAAAAAGGATACTTATTTGAAAAAAACTCAACCACAACTCTTGGAAGACCAACATAATGTGGCGAAAAGAGAACAATTTCTGGTAAGACTTCAAAAGACTTTATAAATAAGAGTACTAGACTGAGAAAAAAGGAAAACAAATGTGCAAAGCAGTGAAAATGTTCCAAGCACAAGAAAAAGTGAAAAGAATAGGAAAGGCAAAAAAGGTAATGTAAAAACAAAGGATACAACTTATAGTAAAAGAAGAGAAAATTAATATAAAGAAATCCGCCAAAAAATATTTTTAACAGAGTTGTGAATAACTTACTGAAGTACACAAAAAAATATAGAAAGAGAACACAATTTTATAAAAAGAAGAAGCATATTGAATCCATTGTTGAAAAGGCTTTTGTTGTAAAGAGAAAACTCTTCATTTTAGTACTGAAGAGAATTCGATCATTAGATAAACCAAAACATTTGATGAAGGCCAACACTAAGAGGAAAAGAGTAATTAACAAAACACATTTTTGTGATTTTTTTAGGACAATGGAAACACAGTTCAAGTTTTGAGCCTTTTTTAATGAAGAGAGTTATTTACAGAGCAATAATTGGTTGTATGCAGTTGACAAATACAAAAAGACAAAGAGTAAAGGAGGGCCTGAGGGGAATCGTATTTATAGACCTCTTGGTACCTTGTCCCCCAACTAAACAGTAAAAAACACGAGAGGTGCCAGAAGTCTAAATGTTGGAACCTATAAAGTGTCCCCTCTGTAAGACAAAACCAACAGGTTAATGTACAAGGAAAAGCATTCCCAAAAAATGTGAATGTAAAGCCACATAGGAGAAGAAGCTTAGAGATAAGCCTGAACAGTGCTTGAAAAAGTACCCATCAGCCCACTCAATAGCGGAACTTCGTCATCTGGGTTGGATGATTGAAATGGTGGTATCCAGTGTGCCCTTCCTCAGGACGAACCTGGGGCTAGCAAAACTTGGACCACATGGTTGACCCTCAACCACAAAAGATGATCGAGTACAGGCTGAAAGGACAAAGTTGCAGTGCTCAAGAATTGTGAAAAAGGAAAGAAAAGGAAAAGAATTATAATCCAAGTGTTCTAAAAATACCTATCTTGATGTCATAAGAAAAACTTTATTGGGTCTGTCCATCAAGATGGTATGATTAAAAGCAGAGTGTGATAGCATGCAAGGAATTGCTATTCACCATGAGTGTAAGTTGGTCGACATGTTTCAGCCTGGATAGGCTTTCTTCAGGACCTATGATGCACTACTGCAACACTTACTTTCTATACTGTGAAATAAAAACTCCAAATTCTCAAATGAAAAAAATGGTATATCTTCTCCTGTGTGAAAGAAACAAGAGACATAAACAACAATCAAAGTTCATGTTCTTAGGGCTATCAAGTGTACTTATCCGATGATTAGTCCTATGGTGTTCAACTCACCCAAATTGTAGGGAGGAAACACCTCACCTCACCTGGCGCCCGCTCAGGGTAAAGGAGGCCTCGCACTAGAAAGCAAAACATTCATTAAAATTCATCTCAAGAATGAGGACTTAAAAAAGTCCAGATGGTTTATTCAACAGCGACACAAATATGGTAGGTAAGGAGTTCAGTGAGTGAGATAACACTGCTAATACCTAGGTGAGGTATACCAATCTTAAGGCAGACAGCAGCTTCCTAAGTGCAGAGTCCTAAATCTCATCTGACCCAGAAGCGCCAGAAATGAACCAAAAGACAAGCGCCTCCCAAATAATATGAAAAATCTTTTTCTTTTCCTTTGGAATCTTCAACCCAAATGCTAGTTATATTACACAGGTTGCTGTCTGAATAAAGATTCCTAGTCTCCTGCGCAACTTTCCTTCACTTAGCTTCGCTAAATAGAGCGCTCTCACCTCTCCGTCGTTGCCTCGGTCTTTGTGCTGAGCCGAGGGGGAGGTGGAGATGCTGTATGCGAAGCCGCGAGTTATACGGCTGTAGCGGACCTGAGAGAGCACCGTATGCTATAGAACGCTGATTGGATCTACATCAGCCAATCGTAACACTTGATTTTTAAGCATAGCTGATGTAGCCGCAGCTGTCATCCCGAGCTCTGGATATCATGATGAGAGCCCCGATGAAGCTAGAAGATGTTTTGAGGAGTTCGATTGGTCCGTTCATAAAGAGCGGAAATGACGAAAAACGGTACTGTTTTCGTGTGAATCATATATATACAACCGCAGTGATGCAGACTATACATTTGTCTATCATAACAGGGTAATCAGTAGACCACATTATTGCTAATATTGACATGCAATTCACAGGGCAACAATATTGTATTTTGAAACGAGATGACGGACCGCTGTTAGGATTTCACGTGGAGTGGTGTATTTACTGTTAGATTTAAAGAAAAATATTGAAACTATTGGTGTAGACAGTGTAGAAAGTGAACCTCTAGTTATTCTTGTTAATAGTGTGCCAACTAAAAATAAGAACAGAGGAGTTAGTGGATGTTAGGAAAGTGCAAAAGGCAACATTGTATTTGATAAAAAACAATACATACTATAGGAATGTTTATATAGGAGAAGAAGAAATACTTTTAGAAGAAGATACTGAAACATCAAGTGGACAAATTGAAAAAGGGGACATGTTAAGATGTGAAGAAATTCAGGAACATTGTAGTGTGCATCCACTTAATTCAAAACAAGTGATGGGAAACACAATTGATTTGTTCCTAATTAAAAAGGCAAAAGGAAGTCCCATGAGTGTATGGAAAGAGAGCTTGGAAGCTCGCTGTTTTCCACAGTTGTTCCCAACTGGAAAAGGAGGACAATATGATGAACGTCCTGTGCAGATTCCTGCCTCTGAATATCGGACAACAAGATTATATGCAGAAGATCCAAGATTTCGACAAAGTATCCCTTATATATTTCATATTTTATTTGAAAGTGACTTGTCTGGACTACCACATGCAGTCAACCATGTTCTAAAATCTGGAATACATCTGCATTATGGATCTGCAAAAGAGTTTATGGATAAAGTGCACTAGAGAGATGATCATCTAGAATCTCAGCTGATTAATTTAATGGCATGTCAGCGTGGGACTAATGAATATTGTTACTGTCATCATGGAGAACTGAAATGTATGTTACAGAACTTAGGAACTCCAACATGGTTCCTTACCCTGAGCTGTGCTGAGTACGCTTGGGATGATTTACTAGAATTTCTTCGAGAGGCAAATTTGAATATAAAAAACATTGAATACAAGACACCTGGAGAATTGTGCTCTTTGGATCCTGTTAATGTATGCAGGTATTTCAATCATAGATTTGAGGCTATGATGTCTTTTATCTGCAATAAAAAAATATTCCTCTTGGAGAAGTTGTGGATTTCTTTTGGAGAAAGGAGTATCAAGTAAGAGCTGCACCTCATATACATATGCTGTTATGGATTAAGGACGCTCCCAAATTTGGAACAGATGCGGATGATACTGTTTTGAGTTTTATTGAAGAATATGCAACATGTGCTGTACCCAAAAGCATAGAAGAAAACAACTTAGGAGCACAAGTGTTACGATTCCAAAGCCACCGATGTGGAAAATGCTGTAGACGAAACTACAAATCTAAGGACAAGTTCTACACCAAATGTCGTTTTGGATTTCCACGTCCTGTAATATCGAAAGGAAGAGTGAATAGGTTTATGTCATCTTTGCGACATACTATCACAAGAAAGTCTCTAAAAAATACCTACAACTTAAGAAGAAATTAAAAGTCAAAATGCATAAATGAATACAACCAAGTCATTTTGTCCATGTGGAATGCTAACATGGATATTCAATATGTTGCGGACAATTCCATTGTTGTTGCTCGATTGGTAACATCTTATATTACAAAATCAGAAAAGACAGAATTGAAAACAATGTGAGAAGAGATTTCTCATGAGAAGACGCTAAGTAAGTAATTATACAGTTTCAGTTTGAAGATGTTATCGCATCGAGAAATCAGAGCATATGAATAATCAGATCGGTTATCATCGGTAAGTCTATACTCCAAATCTAGAAGAATCCTTTATGTGAGTCTAGGTCTTGCAGCAATGCTGAATCTGGTACTGAAATCTATTCAAGAAATTTAATATTTAGCAGAAAAAGATCCAGAACGTGCAGATATTTTAAAAACGAATATGTTGGACACATACAGAAGTCATCATCTTGAGAACATGTGTCTCTATAGAGTGCTGCATAACTACACTTTTAAACCGAATACTACAGAGAACATCAATGATGGCAAATACGGAGTCATTGGTTCCGAAGGATGTTTGGTAAAACAAACAAAAGGAAATTTGATTAATGACAGGAAGCTGAGTTGTGACACTACAGATAAAAGGGAATTTTACTATTCAGCTCTTTTACAACTATTCAAACCTTGGCGTTGGAACTGGAATTAGTTGGAGATTTCCAGAGCTATGAAGATTCCTTTAATGCTTGTAAAGATAGCATACAATGCAGTGCTTTTGCAAATTATGTGAAAATGTTGAATGATGAAATTGATCAAGAAGCTACAACTGCAGCTGAGATTGCTAGAGACAGTTCTCAAGACAGTCAAAGTTCTGCTGCGCAGAGTCAAGATCCACCCGGACAACCAATTGTTGAAAATGAAGCAGCAATCACCATGAATGAGGTGGAAACAACAATGTATCAAGCTCAAGAAGATATAACAAACTTGGGAAACTTGGAAGAACAACTAAATGTTGAGCAAAAACAAATATATGAGCATGTGAGACAACAGATTGACCATGGATTACTTCATGAAAAGAAAGAGTGCTCATGTACGTCATTTCAACCTATCCAAATGTAAGTGAGTGGACAAGCTGGAACAGGAAAAAGATTTTTATTTAAAGAAATTACAAGTTATCTACAGAAAACAACTGAGTTGCATTTGTCTTGTGTTGTCACTGCTCCAACTGGGTTGGCAGCACAAAGCATTAAAGGAATTAGTTTACATTGTTTACTAATGTTACCAGTAGAGCATGAAATAAATTGGAATATCACAAGCTATCTGGAGAAGCTTGCTGTGAAGTTTCAAGAGTCTTGAAGAAAATGAAACTTCTCATTATTGATCAGGTAAGCATGGTCTCAAACTTAATGCTTGCCTTTGTACTTGTAAGAATGCAGCAAATTCTTAAAACAGAGTATGACGTATTATTTGGAGGAAAACACGCCATAGATTTTGGAGATCTACTGCAACTGACTCCTGTAAAAGGACAACCAGTTTTTAAAACACTTGGGCATGAAGACTCCAGAAAGTCTCTGGGTAGTGTTGGAAACGTGTTGAGAATATGAAAAATTAGGAACAGGTTAAATTATGAACTACGACTGACATTAGACAACAAACATTATATCTGAACCAAAATTTGGGTACAAAAATATTCATTCTTTATTAAATCATGATAAATTTAAAAAAGAGAGAGAGTTACATGTGAAGAACTTTCTACATGTATTACCTACTGTAGATTCCAATTTGTGGATTTTTAAAGTGCATTACAGTACATATTAAAACATGGCTATAGGTTATAGTGTACTACGCGCGTTTCGGCTGTGAGCCTTCATCAGGAAGCCATGACTCTTTCCAGTTACCCTTGCATGTAGATAGGAATCTGCCTGGGCTGTTCTTTAGACTGGGATTTTAGTTAGTTCTGCCCATGGGCTTTGTGGCGTGTTCCAATATTTGTGTCCGGTAGAAAAGTAGATTCGGATAAAAGATGCAAAAACGGGGGGAGGTTTTAATTATATCTGGTGCATCAATATTAGAATTTTTCTATTGGTCACTCGGTTTCCAAAATAAATGTGGTGCCCCGTGTTGAAGGTCCGCTACGTTAATTCTGTTCTGACGGTACACAAAGCAATCCAATAATGGATTCTGTATGGTGTTTCCGGAGTTGGTCCCGGTGTGAAAAAGATGAATGGCCTCGGTCTCTGGTCCGCTATATTGGATTCTGTTCCGACGGTTCCGAGGGCGATCCAATGGTGGATTCTGTGTGACGTCTCCGGAGGAAATCCCGGTGAGCCGAGAATGCTGTAGTGTTGGAAACGTGAACATTTGGTCATATTTTGAATACAAAGAACTCATTACAAATATGCGACAGGCAAATGATGTTGATTATGGAACTATTCTCCAAGATATAAGAATTGGACTACTGACAGAACATGGCAAACAAGCTTTACAGACTCGATTACCTTCCAATTTGTTTCCAAATGAAAATATAGTTCCTGAGAAAATATACATGGAAATTGCAGATAAGAAATCTGTCATCTGCTTAATGCTAACACTGAGTGAGTGTTCTATATTCAACAAACAACTTTTGAAACTGGAAAATGAAGAAATAATAAAATTGTAAGCCATCGATAAAATAGAACATGAAGGAATCACTATTATTTTGAACGAAAAATTGAAGACAAAATTGGATTCTTTAGAAATATCAATATCTAAAACTGCTGGTTTAGAAAATAATCTTTATGCATGTAGGAACTGTCGGATAATTTTAAGGTGTAATTTGGATGTAGAAAAAGGTTTAGTTAATGGAGCAATTGGCAGAGTTGTGGATTTTGTTAATTATCAAAATAAAGATGGTATTGAATTCTTAAAGTTTATATTCGATCAGATTGAAGAAGTAATACAAATTGGCCATTGTTCTGTTTGTTTTTTGCTTGTTAAAGATTTATATGGCCGTAGAAAACTGTTTCCATTTTCTCTGGCATATGCAGTGACTATTAGTAAACAACAAGAACTAGCTATTAGGGTAGTGTTTGCGTACTATGTGTTTACTTTTAGAAACCATTTGGTTTGTTAGGAAGGCCCTCACCCACAAGCCTAGTTGGTGGTATGCTTCATCATCGGTCCCCACCAGAGGCACTGAGTACGCCTCAGGTGTGCTGCGATTTTTGGAACATGAGTGCGCTGTGCTGATGTGCTGCATGAGGTTTAAAATGCTGTCCTTGGGGTCCCAAAGCAGTAAGTTTATTGGTGGGCCCCAGGTAGAAAATAAAAACAAAGACTAAGGACGGGTAGGGGTAGACTTATGGTCTCCACGTCCAGTGTGGTTGACTAGTTTCAGCCAGGCTTTCTATTTAAACTGGCTTTCATCAGGACCTTTTATGTGTGGGTGTAGTTACAGGGATATATATGATTCAGTACCCTGAATGTGTGGCACACGCTAAGGTGCTCTATGTGTGAGAGGTGTTTCCTCTCAGTTGTACCTGTAAGGAAAAGGAAGGACAGGACAAACAGAAAAAACACATATTGTTTAAAACACGCAAATTGTTAAACCACATGTATCGTGGCAGGGCGCCTTGTGCCTAAAAGTGAGCGAATAAGGCACGGGTGTCCGGCGCTTGTGGCGAAACGTGGTAAATGCCGGTTTCGTGAAATATGCTGTAATAGTGCTAATATCTAAATGCTGCATATTATGGTGAAATTGCATCGAGAGAAAGATGCCCTTTTGTTGGTAATGTTGTGCTTACTCTTATCTACAGGGGACAAACTCCCAGGATCTCCTGCCGGTAGATCGGGACTCTATGCACTCTTAAAAGTTAAAAGAGAAGAAAGAAAGGGTACGAGTAGTTGTGGCTAAGTGCTTCGAGCAGTAATGTCCTGCTCACACAGTCACGGCCAGAGGCAGCATGACTGGCGGCTGTACCGCGAGCTTGGCAAAGCCTTCCCACTTAATTGCTATGGTCTCCTGACCCACTGAAACTCCTGTCGTCCGGCCAAGGGATCCGTAGGAACTGAGCTCCCGTGGCCGGTATGTTAAATACCCAGTGCTGGATGCAGGTGTTGCTCGTTAGAAGCTGGGTGGGGCTTGTGTGAGTAGTGTTTCCTCAGCTGTGATTGGTGAGCTCCTAGTGGGCGTGTCTCAATGTGAGCAGCGTCTTTAAAGGAAACATAGAAGACATACTCTCGAGCCCTACTGCACCAGAACTATGATGGTAAAAGAGTTCGGGACATTTTCCCTACTATTTTAAAGATTTTGTTAAAAACAGCAAGGGGTCTTCACTAATATTCAGAGTGATATACCCAAACAATATGAGTGGTGGTAAAATGGATGCCTGGTGCTGTCTGGGCAAAATTATGCGTAGACATCAATACGCTTGGACATGTCTGAATGTGGCATCCATAATGTTATGGTATGAGTATGGTTGGGCCAATAAAAGGCGTGTGTGTGTTGGTAAGCGCATGGTGATAAAAGAGGGGTTGTCACTACATGCTGTTTAGGGGGTATTTTACCAAGAAGGGTTGCCAAAACCATATAAAATGGTAAACAGACGTGTGGTGCTATCTGGGCAAGGATGTGTGGGATTGCTGGTGGATGTCCTGTGCCTGATTATGGCGTCCATAATGTTGGGCCATTACAGGCGCGTGTACGCTTGTAAGCGCGTAACTGCCCGCAATTGCGGTCGCATGATGTATTGTATTAGCTACAGTTTTGTAGGGGGGGTGAGTGATGCCACCTGAGGTGCTAGTCATGCCCCATACAAGGGATGTGTGGCTATCATAAGGCCAAGTACGAAGTGTTACCCAAAAATAAAATGCCTTGCAAATGTGCCTTTAGGAGATGAGAACTGAATCTTGCCTGCTGCAAGTGGAAACGATATACATCTGAGAATATGTTCTTGGAATGTGCGGGGCCTGGCTCATTTGCTGGCCGATCTGGATACTCTCTCATTTTTAAATACCTTTGAAATTGTAATGTTCCAAGAGACATGGAGAGTACAGGTAACTCCATTGCTTAGATTCAATTAATTTAATATCCCTGCTATACGTACTAATAAATTAGGCTGTGCAAAGGGAGGACTCTCATGTTATATTGCCACTAACTTAAACCTAACAGTTCATTTGCGGTTGGAATGGTTTTAATGCGTTCCATTGCAGTACAACTTCTATAGGATGATAATGTTTAATGTTTATTTAAGAGCGAGGAAAAATAAGGTACCCAGCTTTATATATTGCAAGATATCATTAGCTCATTAGCAATTCGGCATCCAGATGCTTTTTTGATAATTTCTAGCGACTTTAACTTATATCTGGTCGCTTTTAAATCTTTGGATAGAAAGAGTAATTGTATCGCAAATGTTTGTTATGACAATCTGCACCAGCTTTGGCTAATCTTGCTAAAGGTAACATTTTTGTGCAAATTAAGGCCAGTTCCATCTTTTAAACAGTCCAAGCATGGCTCAATAATCAATTACACCTTTATCTCAGATAAACTGGGCTAAATAATTGTGGACTATAAGGTGACTCCTCGACTCGAAAGTGACCATTATCCTCAGATATTGATGCTACAAATACCAATAAGCTATAATCTCAAATTTAATGAGCTTCTCAATATTGGTCATTCTTAAAATAACTTGAAATGACTGGTATGCCATTTGAATAAGCACGTAGAAATAATTAAGTTTGCCGAATCCATAATAAAGGATAGTGACCAGTGCCAGGTTGGGGTAGGTTCAACGCTTGATAAATGGAATTATATTACATCATGCTTGGTGGGAAAATTTCAGTATGAAATCAAGAAACATGAACCTTTCATTAACATACGCTAATAAATGGAATTCATTTCAATTATTTAAATTAAAATGATCCCTCAATAAATCTGTATGGGAAGCTTATTTCCATAGATACCAGCAATATTTTTATGCATTTAAGGATAAAATGATGATCCTAAGAAGATTGTATAGACAAGAAGTTTGGTTGGCTAAATCACGCTATCAAACCAGGCTATGGCATAGATTATTACATGCCTCTAAACTAAATAATATAAAAACATTTTGGCAGATCATTAACAACCTCAAAAGGGGAGGCAATGGGGCTTAAAGTATTGATATCATAGTGGATGAATGGTTAAGGTTTATTGCCAAATTGTATGGTTTTTGCAATTTAGATGTGAATAGGCAAGACTTGTTCTACAATTGTGATTAAAATAGCAAGCCAAATATAGTGAAAGTGAGCAGCTCCAACCCGTTGAATGACCTGGATTCTCTAAACAAGACTTTGAAATGTAGTCAATTATAAATAGAGTAAGTGATCAGTCCTAACTCGGAGAATGACTTGGATTTTATAAGCCCTACTGAAATAGCCATTTGCCTATTCTGCCTTCGATCAAATGGGGATCCTGGCACAACCGGACTCCCCGATGTCATATTCCGTGCCAATATTGACATATGGGCTGAAATGTTGACTCCAGTGTCCAATGAGGTATTGCCATTGAATATTGACCCCGTATCCTGACAAGGTAGCATCGTGCAGCCCATTTACAAAAGTGGTCCAGTCGACAACACTTGCAATTACTGGTTAATTGCCCTGACTGATGTAGACTCTAAGGTTTTTGCCTCCCATCTATTGATCGATTTGGAAAACTGGACAGCGCAGCAAGGTATAATCCCAATTAACCAAACATGTTTTCGTAAGGGCCAATCTACCATTACCAATTTGCTGACCCTCACTTTACTAGAGGAATGGGCAGTTTTAAAAAAGCTAACTCTATATATCTGTTTTATAGACTTAAAAGCTGCTTTTGTTTCCGTTCCTTGACCTTTACTATGGAAAAAACTGGTAGGTTGGGCCATTCCATGAATATTGTTAGACACTATAATACTCCTCTATACCAACACTTGGGTCAAGGTCAAGTTAGGCAACAGTTATACTCTATTACAAAAAATTAAGTCCTATAATGGTCTTAAACGAGGCTGTGTCCTTGCACGCTGACCATTTCATTTATTTTTGTCAGACCAACTACAGCACCTTGAGCCTGTTAACACTCATCCTCTAAAAATTGCTGAGTTGCATCTTAGTTGTTTGCAATATACAGAAGATACCATTTGGCTGAGCCAACCCCGATAGGCCTACAAAGATTGATTAATGGATTCAATGATTATATCATAGTGAATGGCCTGGAATTGAATGTAAAAAAATACAAAAATCAAGAAAATCGTCCCAGCAAAATTTAAGACTTGTTCATGGAGGGCTAGAGGTGGGCCAATCGAAGTGATAAAGCCATATAAATAGCTGGAAATTTTATTTGACAATAGAGTCTCGTTCAAAGTCATTTTAAAGACATAAGTCAATAACCGCAACCCTAATTTACGCCTTTAATGCTTACATAAATCATTGAGATGTCAATCATATGAACATCTCTTCAAAGTTAAAAGAGCAAAATTACAGCCAACTATTACATATGGCTTGCCTATTACTAGGGGGAAACATGCAGAATTATTGGACCTATTAGTAATTAAGGCCTATAAATCAACTTTTGTGATTCCTAGGTCAATTTGCCATGCAGAAATTAGATTGGAGTTTGGCCTCCAAAGACAGTCCATGGTGTCGCACGGGCCATATCTGAAATGTATGTACTCTCTGTTTTCATCTGACCCTAATTCTTTAGCTACCACTAATTGTCAAATAATTAGGTTTCTCTATACAGATACCTGGCGATCCCGCATTTCAATATGCCTCCAGAGTTTTGATCTGCAAACAGGGCTCTCAGGATTAACAATCTCTAGTCTTAATCAAATCCTAAAAAAAAAAGAATTAAAACCAACTAATTTAATGCAGATAAGAAAGCCTCAGCACTAAAAATGCATGCACTGTTTGTGATCAATTCACACCAGTCTCTGTGAACCCAGCCTTATCTGAATGCCCATTTTTTGGTTCAAATGAAAGCAACATTTAAAAAAATAAGGTTGGTATAAATTCTTCTAAGGAGGGCACGCCAACTTGAATCCTACAATGCCCAAGTACTAAATGTACTTCAAAGTGTAGGATGTGCACAACCTACACTTTAAAGTATTTGTACACAACATCCCCCAAGGGGAAGTTGCACGCCTTGCAAACACCATGCAATATGATGACATTACGCATTCTACAGATATCAGAGCAGACACATTCGCTTTTGCAGCAGAAGCAAGTGAAAGACTTTACTCGCTAATCAACACAGAGACTACAGAACATACTTTTGTGAAAAACAAAGAACAACATATAAAACACTTGCTGTACCTGACCAGAAAGGAGATCAATCAGCGTCTACATGCCAGCACCATGGTGAAATACCACAAAGCCCAAAGAATCCCCCAAAGCCTCCGAATTTCCCTGCGACCATCCCTTTGTAAAAATTCTAAACCGTTCACTGAACGTTGGTACCCATTATTGAATAAATGTAGTTTAGACTTAATTTTATTGATCATTGAAGAATTATCCAAGATATTGGCAGAATTAAAGACGGAAATTGATGTCACCGCAGAGGAATTGATAAAAGCAGTATCCGAAGATGAACTAAAAAAATTGTGGAGGATATAAACAACCAACTCATTAAACACACGCAAGAAGTAAATGAAGGTAAACTACGAAAATATAGGAGAGATACTCTTGACTATAAGTTACAGGAGGTATATACATGGGCAGAGGTATATGCCAGGAGACGACAGACAAAAACTTATACGTCTCAAACAGATTCATCATCTACGGATGACGACAGACGACCAGCACGTACAGACCGCAGCCGGAGAGGTCCGGAACCTTCAGACCAAGCAGGACCCTCAACTGAACGACATCCTTTTTTAGAAGGAGGCCCCACAGAAATGATAGAACCCGGAGGGGACTCAGAATAAACAAAAGACAGAGACAAATCACCACCGCAGACGAGAACTGTAACATCCAAGAAGGACAAAACCGAGAAAACACAACTGAACTAAAAAATCTGGTCATTAACATATCTGATGAAACTCTCAATAAAGTTCAAATGGATACACTACAAAAGGGGATGTCATTCGTGCCCACAGCACGTACAAACAGATTAGAACTAAAAGTAAGTCTGTTTAAATTAACACGAAAAATTAGACTACGTCAATTTTTTGACAACGTTCTCACTAAACCTACACAACCAAAAGTTGATGAACTTAAAGGACTAAAAAGCACCAGCACATACATGCCCCCAATTAGCCACAAGACGATCGATATTTTTGAAACATTGTGCAAAGAAGACTTAAAGAAGATTAACACTAACAAGGGGTATAAGCTGAAGAACATGTCTAACAAAGAATATGGCATCATAGGAGCTCTTGCTAAAAACGACAAAATAGTGTGTCAAAAGGCGGATAAAGGAGGGGCAATGGTGATTTTGAATAGATCCTACTATGAAACAGCCATTAAGGAACATATTAAAGATCAACTATTATACTTGGAAATTGATTTCAACCCAACTGAAGAAATTCAGAAAACTTTAGCGAACATTTTGATGAAAAGCAGAAGAGAAAGGAACCATCACAGAGAAAAGTAGGAAATATCTTACCCAGGATAATCCCAAGAGCCCCATCATATACATGGTGCCAAAGGTCCATAAGGATTTGAACAAACCACCCGGTCGCTCAATTGTCTCTACGAAAGGAAGAATCCACGAACCCGTGGGTAATTTTATTGATAAATATTTGCAGCCACTGGTGGTAAAATCTTCGTCGTACATCAAGGATTCAACAGACTTTTTGTTGAGATTACAGAGTCTTAAAACATCAGACAATGTCATCATGGTAACCATTGATGTGAAGACGTTGTATACGTTTATACCACACAAGGAAAGCTTGGAAGCCATTGAAAATGCACTGCTTAACAGCGCATATGAACTAAATCTACAAGTATTCATAATGGAGTTAATGGAATTCACCCTTGTAAATAGCTATTTTGTACACCAACAACGATGGTTCATACAACGCAGCGGAACATCGATGGGCAATTGCGCCGCACCGGCGTACGCTAATCTATTTATGACAGCCTTTGAGAACCAACATATCTACCAACGTCAAGAATGGGCAACTCAACTATTGATGTACGTAAGGTTCAATGACAATATTTTTTTAATATGGAGAGGTGATGGAGAAACACTATGTAGAGAATTGGAACTACTGAACACCAGAAATGAACGCATTAGTTTTACGTGGCAAACCAGCTCTACAAGTATCCAATTTTTGGATGTTTTAATTACCAGGTCCAACCATCAATTCCAAACCAACCTTTATCGGAAACCAACTGATAGGAACAATTTACTAAAATATGAAAGCCATCACCCTCAATCATTGAAGACACATATGCCATATTCGCAATTCCTCAGGCTCAGGAGAGTGGTCTTGGAAAGGCAAGAATGCCAGGATCAATTAACAACTATGTCACAAAGGTTCCTAGATAGAGGATACCCACAACAAGCCATAGAAACCGCATTAACAAGAGCACAAAAATGCCCAGAGAGGAACTTTTCAAGTACCATAAGAAACAAACTACACAAAGAATAACGTGCGTGAGTAAATTCTCCAATGTTAGCACACATTTCAAAACCATCATCAAGCGACATTGGCAAATCTTAAAACTAGAGGAAGATTTCAAAGGGATCTTTCAAGAAGAACCGCTCTTTGCTTTTACCAGGGGGAGAAACTTGGGAGAAATGTTGAAACATCCCAGTGAACGTGCACCACGGAGTACATTTCATGGAACAATCCCATGCATGAACTGCAGTAGCTGTCACAACATCATGAAAGGGAATGTGATTTCCTATCCGATGAAAGGTTTCAAAATACCGTTGAGAGTGAGGGGCACATGTGACACAATGAACATAATATACATGTTGAAGTGCCCCTGCGGCTCGGTGTATGTCGGGCATACTGAAAGAAAACTAAAAACACGCTTAACAGAACATAAGAGCAATATAAGAACTGAATCCGTGAAATCAACAGTTGCTGTTCACTTCAAAGAAAAACACCATCATATAAGCCAATTACGGGCTTGTATACTGGAAGTGGTCCCAAAGACGGATGGTCCCCTAAATAAGAAGAATTTACTCAAGAGAGAGAACTATTGGATTTATCACTTAAACAGCTTGAAGCCCGACGGGCTTAACCCCTTGTATGCTGGTGACGAACCCCAGCCGTCACGCTCCGCGGTGCTCATGTGCTGATGACGGCTGGGGTTCGTCACGGCCCGCCCTGTTCGTTTGTTTACCGCACAGCGGCGGAAACGGGCCAGCAGCGAAGGGGTTAATGATCAAACTGAATTTTTGTGTTCTTTATAAAATATAATGCGATTTTTGGACACTCCTATGATAAACTTTATAATGTATCCTTGAATTAGGAATCAATATAAAATAAGGGGAATACTAACATACACATTTGTTATAGGCTTACACAGCATTTAGACATGGCACTGGCGAGTAGCCATTAGAGTTAACCTATAGCGGCAGGACCTAGGACCGCCGCGATACATTTGCGTAAAGCTAATTGGAAAAAAAACACACCACGGGTAGTACAGCGCATGCGCGAGTTTTTGGGAGAAATACTAGCACCTGTGACTCGACGCCAAGAAGAGTGCAGCAGAATTCGCGTAAGCGTTTGGAATTGAAAGCAACGATTATTGGGTGAGAAAACCAGGATGTTACTGAGATCGCGTAAAGCGCACGTTTTACTAAAGCATTACCGAATTAGGCAAGTGTTTGGTCGGCCCACGAATATCGAGGTATCACTTGTAATCGTGTAAATATAAGCGATATATATTGCACGGAACAGAAGGATAATTTACACAACATAGCACAACAGCATTCAAGTCCTGAACGCCTTTTAGACAGCGCGTAAAGATGAATTTCACAGCAGAAAAAAGCAGGTTGTGATTAACTACCGCTATATCTTAAACGCTGATTCACGTTAGTATTGTTTGCTTATGTAAACAGGACAGGTTGAAGCAAGTTTTATTTGTAATTTCACAGGTTTCCCTGATGAAGGTGCGAAGGGCACCGAAATGCATTGGAAGTGATAAAATTGGGGATAACATAAACTATGATTTGAAAGAGAAATGAATATATATGTGAATACAACATGGATATATTTGAGGAGAAGAAATCATGATGAATACATTTGATTGAACTATTTGTGAAAGCAATTAATAATCACTTTTGAACTTTATTAGCTGAAGTATCAGCTACTTCCTGATGCCCTGGGTGAGAGGACTATGGGGAAATAGTCCTGCGACCAGTAGATTATTCAAGTACTAAATGTAGACTGTGTGGGTGGCCAAGTGAAACCTTATTGCACAGAGAATGTGCATGTTCTAAACTACTTAAAATATGCTGCACACTTTTAAAACCTATATTCCTTATGACTAGGGAAGATCAGCCCGGCAGGCCCTTATTTTATGTCTATTGGGCAAGTCGATTCAATTTTTATGTGAAATGAAAAATAAAATTGTTAATGCTGAAAAAGTGCTGGTTTCTGCAACCTAAGGGTTGTTTTAATAAATTAGAAATTATAGTGATTGTTTTTAGGTTGCTGACCCCTTGAATGATCTTGTGTGTAAGCTACTAAGGTAATCAGGCTCCAAAGAATATATGAAAACACTGATTGACTTTCATTGCTCCTCTGCACAAAGGTATACATTGTTTAAAGTTCTGGCCCTCATGTAATTTCAGATAACAGGCTTCAAAGCATATAGAGGCACCGTATTGCTCACTTGCACAATGGTTCATAATGTTACAGTTTGTGCACCTAGGCACCTTAGCACCTTAGCTGCTTCGCAAATATCCCTCCCCAGTGCTGCGCTGTCCATTGGAACTAGTGCTGAATGGACGTCCAATGGTCGTGCGCAGCACTGAGGAGGTCGCGCTCGTGACGACCGTTGGCCGTCAGCAGCGCTTAAGAGGTTATAGCATACTTGCAAAATGTAACATAATGTTTATAGTTTTTATTGTATATTCCGGGGAATGTAACCATACTATATTATCAGTTTTATGATTACAGTGTGTTTGTGATAAAAAAATATTTATATTTGGTATCAAAGTTCTAGTATGGCATGTAACCATAGAAACATTCTTCTTGTACAGGTGCACATTCTTTGAAGAAACCGCAATAAATGTTGTTAATCGAACAATAAAGGATTAGTTACAATTAAGCTGAGCTCTGCTTTGTGCTGACCCCTATGGCTGGGACACCTCTATTGACACCTGTCTTAGCCTGCAGGCCGACTCCTCATTCATGGCAGGTAATCAGTTTTGCCAGGAGCAGATCTCAGATGTAATCCCCTCACCTATCTGAAAAAGTGGCTGTCAGGGACACAAGCCCTGGTCTTCAAGGATTCCTGCATAATTGTAAAATAATATTTCTCCTTGCCAGCAAGAAGTCCTAAAACAATGACATCACAGGTCAGTACACAATCCACAAATCTCCATCTCCTGGCACAGGTAAAAGCCCTGTCACATCATCCTGTACCACTTACACACTGCCAGTCTCAAATGATAAAGTGAGCTGATAGTAGTTACATTCACTTAAGAGGGCACGCGTAGTGCCCTCCTCCAAACCGCAGATACCGACTGTGGGTTACAATGTCACTATCTAAAACGGATCCTCAGTGTTGTAGTGACAGAGGCACTCCCATAAATTGGGACCAAGTGATGTCCTTTGACTACCATTATTTTAATTGACTTTTGGAGTTTTACTTTACCCTAGATTAAAAGTACAAAATCATGTTTCCTGCATTTGCCTTTTCCCTTGAAGATTTCTTTAGTGTCTCGTTGTAGCTGTTGAGGGGAAGTGCTTTCACAGAGTAGAACAGCCATGCCAGGAACAGAATGTGTGGGATGTGCATTTTAAAGCATGCGAGAGAGAGATGTGGAATGTACTTTTGGTCTTGGACTGTAGTGTTAGAAGCAGTGGTGCTCAAATGTGTATTATGTTGTACATCGGTTGATGAAGAGTGCAGTGATATAAGCAGTGGTACACAAATGTGTATTGTGTTATGCATTGGGAAGTATTATGAAGTTCTTACTATTGGCTTTGACATGCCCTCGTGCCATTTTTAACTCTGACTCTGTCTAGCTCCAGCTTTTGCACACACAGGCAGGCCCCCAGATTGCTCAAGTTGTTTAAGCTATTCACGTTCAAGGTTGTTTTTGGAGATTGTTTTCTGTACTTTTGGAGACTTTCACAAGCTTCGTTCAGATAAGGGACTTGAACATGTGAGAGCGCAAAAGGATACGTGAGAACTCTTTTTCCTTTGGAATGCTTGCATGGAGAGTGGCCATCTCCAGTAATTTTCCTTGGCACAGAGGAGGCCTCTCTGAAACTTCCAGAGCTTTGAATTATAAAACTGGGGTTTGTTGACTTAAAAACCAGGATTTGTTTGGGGACGGACATGTCTACTTCAGTGTGGCAGAACCTGGCTTGATCAGTCTCTTAACCTGGCTGTGAATCCCCAATCTGGAGTGGGCTAAGATGCAGTGTTTGCAGCCGGTGAGATGTTTTAATTTTGAATATTGACTTTGAGATGTGTGAGTGTGTCTGTGTGCACATTCAAGTCTTCAGTGGTTATAATCATCTAATGTATTAGTGTATATATATATTATTTCTGATATTTTTTGCAGTGGATTTCCATATTATTATCTGTTTGCATTTTGTTTAATATATTATACCTCATGCATTTAGCAGTTGCATTTGCTTACTTATAACTGTGATATTTTATATATATACATTTGAATGTTGTTCATTTGACATCTGCGAAAGCCTTTTTTTTACAGAGTGTTACACAAATAAAACTGCATGCCTTATTCTAAGAACAGTCTTTGATGTGCCTCATTTAATTAGAGTGAAATCCCTTCCCCGTGTTTTTATTTCTTCGCAGTTTTTCTGCCTCGGTGTGGGAGGGTGGTATTTTCTGTTATGTGGGAAGGCGAAGCAATACATTTGTATTCACTTAAATTTTGTGTGTACTGAGACAGTAAAAGGTCATATTCATCTAGGGATTATGGGGCAGGTATACATGCTCGCAAGTCGTGCAAGGGATCTTCCTGTTCCAACAGACCTCTTGCTCTATAGACATGTTCCCATGTGTCACCAGCAATTCCATCATGCATCTTCTATGTTTTCCCTTTCTTTCCATGACAAATCTTTATGAATGTACTTTACTCATTTTTAGATCTCATGTCTTCCCATGGTATTTCCTATACTATCTAGAGGTGTCTTATTTGTCCCTACTTTACCTCTGTAAGTCCAGATCTCCTTCTCATTTTACAGTGATCTCTTTGCTGAGCTGATTGCAGACTACATCTATTCTCAGGGAATGGCCTTCCCCTTAGTTTTTCTGTTTGCAAAAACATCTTCTGTAGTGTCTGCATTCCGCTTGCTCTCTGCATTTTACCAGATGCCAACTTGTTCAGTATCAATGATGGTTTATGTTGCCAACCCCCCTATATTTATAGCCAAAATAGTACTTACATTTTTGATTCCCCCTAATAAATGTAGTTCCATAAGTTTCCGAATGAAAAGATAAATCCATTAATCTCCAATTTTCATTTTAGTTTATTACATTTTCCTCTTAGGCTTTCAGACATTTCAAAATTTTTCCTAGCAAAGAAGGACATCTATTTCAATGCAGGTGTGTCAGCAAGATGCTGTGGGTTTCATATTTTGTGTAAGAATAACCCAGCACACCTCCTTAAGCCATGGACGGAAAGGAAGAGGAGCTGGCTTAGTAGACTCGTACTTCATGGTATTTAATATAGCTAAAAAGCAACTAAATCAGCTGTGAGCAGGTGATTCGAAAGGCAGTACAGAATTACCCATTTAACCAACAAAAAATAAAATGAATAGCTCCAACCGGGGTGCGTGAAAAGATCTCTGTAAATATTGTATTCCTTTAATTGAGAGCAAACACGAGGAATGTTTTATTTAAACATGAAACTCACATTTATTGAAGCATATGTTCCTGCGTACATATAACTTTTCATGACGTGTTTATTGTTGCTAGCAAACAACAGATATGAACTGGAAGCGTTGATGAAGGAGTGCCTCCGTTCAGGTTTATGTGTTTCAATCTTTTTGCTTTCAGGGTCTCAAGTCGGTGACACTCAATGAAAGCATCCATAGTTTAACATTACAAAGGCGCTTTCTGTTTCAGCTAGTCTCACCCCCCAGGTTGAAAGTCTCCGCCATCTCCATTTGGCTTCGGCATAGGGGGGCATATTACCAAGCAATAGCGATAATTATCGCTATTGCTTGGTTAGAGACAAAAATTTACCGCTGAGCTGCGGAACTTTTTACCACAAATAAACCTTGGTATTACCAAGGTTTATCGCAAATGCGATAAAAATCGCCGCAAAGCATGAATATCGCTGAAAAGTCAGCGATATTCATGCATTACCGAGCTAATGCTCTTAGCCATGTTATCCACCTCCCATTGGATAACATGGCTAAGAACTGCTCAGGGCAGGTGTTAGCTTTTGGAGATATTCGCGCTTAGCGCGAATATCTCCAAAAGTTGGTAATAGGAGATAGCGATGTTAGCGACTGTTTTCAGTCGCTAACATCTTGGCACGCCCACTTTGCAAGTCATTAGTGATAAATATCACTGACATGCAAAGTGGGGCCCAAGATGGTCGCTATCTCCTACTAGCAGTCGCTAACTGGTGTTAGCGACAGCTAGGTAATAGGGAGATAATTTTATCTCCGCTTTCTTGGCTTTTAAATCCATAAAAGCGGAGATAAACCCCCTTGATAATATGCCCCAGGGTCTCTTGATAATGACGCTTTTGTTATTCGTGATTAGCACCTCTCATGCAGCCTGTCCTAAACCAGCTGCTTTGGGTGTGTTTTCAGTTAAAAGAAACAATTATAAGGAAATAATCCGTTTTCCTCGTGCAGCATTTTTTTGATGATGCATGTAATTTAGGCGTATGATTATATTATATTCCCATTTTATTCAGTTAAAAAAATCATATGCATCTGAAAAAAATCACATCATGTTCTTTATCTTCTTACATTGTTGGCCTTAAGTGCTATGAACACTGGCATTTACAAACTTGCATTATATAAGTTAAAACTGAATTTGAACACAGCTTGGGTGAATGATTGTCCCTGTGGATTTTTTATTTTAGAGGCACAAAAAATTGCATCATTTTCCACCCTAAGGTACCAAATTTTGGGAAATTGCCCTTCACACAATGGAATATATCACATAACATTTTTACCCTGACAGTGAGAGTAGATTTTGTTTTGAAGTCAGGGTGATGGGATAACAGGTGTACCTTTAAAATGATTTGTGTGGGCTAGTAAGTTGGGTCTGTTTCCAGTACTCTTTGCAGTGCCTGCTACAGATGCCTAGAATAGAGCGCTGCAGGTACAACCAACCCCACAAAGGATGTAGCAAAACGGAATATTATTAGTAGCAGCTTATGACTTTGATCAGAGTTCGATTTTAGGTTATGCATCAGGGCGTTTTACATTTAATTGCAATAAATTGTGACAATAGCTCATCCTTTGTACAGAAAGTTATCATGCACCATGTTATGTTATTATAGAGGAATGTGCTATGCACAGGAGTTAGCCGCTGGCCCAGGTGTGCCTGTACACATTCTATGTGAATGCCACAGCTCAACTGCAAGCAATGGAGGTTGGAGGTAGTTAATCTCCCTAGAAACATGCTCTGTGCGCTGCTGCTCTGACAATTATCTGGTAAAGACAGAGCCCTTCATTAATTTATCTGAATACTGAAGCTGTATTATGTTATGTTATAGTGGATTTGTAACACACACCGATACTCACGAGTGTCCTGTCTACCTCTTTTGATTGGTGTAGCTAACCCTGTGGACGCCTGTGGCCGTCTCTGTGGCGTCCACAGTGAAGAACGGGGGATGCACGTGAGTATTTTCTCCGCTTACCGCCCCCTCGCGGCACACGCATTGAGGAGCGGGGGAGCTGTTGCCGCCCTGAGATGGCTGCCATCCCAAAACGCTTGCCACCTGGGGTGGACTGCACCCCACCCCCTCATACAGGGCTGTCCCATGTGTAACGATGCTGCTGAGCACGAGAATGGTGGAGCGCTGTGGCCGCTAATAAAAACGCTACGCCGGAGATAGTGTTTGCGGCGCGATCCCGACTGACTATCTTGGGCCACGCCTCTTTATTTTATAGAAACGCATGGCGTCACACGCCAACGCTAACACGTATGTTCCGGCCGCAGGTAGACTGAACCGCTACCCTGCAGGTAAACATTACCTGCCTTCCCACCTTTATTAAACATAAACAAAACATCAATATGTCGATCTGTTACCAGTTCTGGTCCCGGCCGTCTGCTCTCAGCTCCTACCTAGTCACAAATCACGGTCTGCTGCAAGTCTTAGGTTCATCACACCATGAACCCAGCTAGACGGGAGTCGGGAGCTGGGTTGCTTCTCAGGCCATATCTGGAATGTTCTCCCAGTGATGACGATAGGGATGGGGTCACTTCCGGTGAGACTCTGCCCTCCGGAATTCTAACTGGGGCGTTGGACAGTCCTCTGTCCTGAGTTCCAAGCGGTGATGGTGTTCCTCAGACAGATCTGTCCAGATCATTCATGGGAATAGTTCCTTGGTCATCTTCCACCTCTTCAGCTAGCCTCTGCTGACTTGGGGTGGCCTCCATACTATCCAGTATTGGAAGGTTGGGGGTCCCAGCATGGGCCTTTTTGAAGAATTATACATTCCGTGTGACTTCATCTGTTCCTCTCCGGGCGGTTACCATCGTGCCTTTCCGGCAAGTCACTGTCCATGGATACTGCTCAAATGGAAAGCGGAACTTGCTCCCTGGGTGTTTATCTTTGACATAGACCATGTCTTTTTCTTGGATGGTCGACGCTTTCGCTCTTCGGTTGCCACTGGCATGGTCGTTGGTACTGGTCCTTTTGGCTAGGACCCTCGTAGTGTCAATCTGGGAAGGGGCCCAGTTCGGCTGATGGGGAATAGTGTCACGCACCACTCGACCCATGCTTGTTGGTCCCTGTGCCCTCTCGGTCGTGAGATGAGGCATCAATCTATATTCCCTTAGGAAACTGTAGATGGCTCTTTCCAGGGGTGCTTCCTAGGCGTGCACGATGCAAATTACTTTGTTGAGAGTGCGCATGAACCTCTCTACTTCCCCGTTTGTTTGGGGCCAGCGTGGTGTTACTCTCTGATGTTGGATGCCTCAAGACTTGAGATAGTCAGGAAACTCCTGTCCTTTAAAGTGCGGGCCGTTGTCCGTCTTCACCACCTCAAAGATCCCGTGAGTTGCAATGATCTTCTCTACTTAGGTGATCACTTCCGTGGCTGTTTGGCCTCCGATGATTTCTATCTCAGGGTATTTTGTGTAGTCATCTACGACCGCAAGGGCATAGCGCACATCTGGAAGATGCCCAAAGTCTATGCTGACACACTCCCACGGTCGTTAGGGGTTATCTTCTGTGATGACGGGGTGAGGACGATCCGGTTGACTTGACACCCGGCCACATGGGCACATTCTGACAGTCTGCTCGACCATCGGGTTCATCCCCGGGAACCACACTTTCGCAATGAGATGACCTTTCATCTTCACCACGCCCTGGTGTCCTCTATGTGCGAGATCTACCCCCTGTTGGGCAAGGCTTGACGGGATCACTAGCTGCGGACCTCTGAGCAGGCACTCACTGCAGTCAACAGAGAGTTTGTCCTTGATTCGCATGATTGATTCGAGCATGGTCTTGGCTTGGGATGTTCGTCGGGTCATCATGGTCTGGATGGGGCGCCAGTCATTCAGACACCATAGAAACCTACCGCTACCCGATGGTTGTTGTTGTTCTAAAGTATTGCACTAAAACTTGTTTTTAAACTGTTTTAATTACCGAAATCGCCGAATTTGATGAAACGGTACAAATTGCTGATATTGAAGGAATAACAATTCAAAGCTATTTTTAAAGTCCTGCTGCTATTCAAATTGCACTGAATCTTTTTAAAACGCTGCTTTGAGAGAACTTTACCGATACTTTGTGGTCTCTACACTCCCCTCGGCTTCTGCCAATCACGAAGGGCGGGGGAGGAGCCACAGGCGGGGATCCGGCTTAAACGGCAGCCCTGGCACAGGAGCGCCGGTGGCGTGCCAAAGGCAAGCCTGTCTGCGCCCGTCTGTGCCCGTCCGTGCCCTAACGGGCCCAGGGTCTAGAAATTATGGGCAGTACATTACTTATTTCTCGTCGGAACTTAAGGAGCTGATCCAGCCACTGATTCCACTCAGTAACTTCATAGTGGCACGACTGAGGTCTATTGCAATCCTCCATCCACAGACAAATCACCCTGTGTTGCCTCAGAATATTACATATACTCAGCATGTGAATGCGGCCACGCACAATAAAGGTCACACTCTGGACCAGGTTTGGTCAACAAACCTGATAGTATCTGCCCCTACGATACTACCTTGTATATGGTCAGACCATCATTTACTAAAACTGGTACACAGACAAAATATAGAGTAAAAAAAATCGAATTACATAAATATCGACTTCAAAATATAGAATGGACAAAATATCGAATGGACAGAATATAGTCAGCAAAAATATTGAATTTAAGGTAAGTAATGTAATATCGATTTTTATAAATATAGAAAGTCAAAATATCGAAGTACATAACATAGGTTATTAAAATATATCGAATTTTAATAATATCAAATTTTTTTAAGTGTTTTGTATGTTATTATATGTGTGAAAAGTGCATTTTTTTGTAATTTATTTTAAGTAATGCAATTTTATGTTATTTAATTTTTGTGTTATTTAATTCTGTAGCGGGTCGTGGGTTTACAGGGGAATAGGGTTGGAAGTAATTTAATTATATTAAAAAAAATATACATTTTTAGAAATTATTAATTATTTTTAATTTAATTTTGCGTTTTAGTTATGTAGCAGGTTGTGGGTTTATAGGGGAATAGGGTGGGAAGTAATTTATTTGTAATTAATTTAATCTGTTAATTTATTTATTGGTATTTATTTTGAATAAATTGTTAATTAATTTTTAATTGGTAATAATTAATTTTTAATTGGTAATACATTTTTATTAATTGTTAATTCTTAATTATGTGAATTTTATTAATTTATTTTCTGTAGCGGGTTGTAGGTTTATAGGGGAATAGAAAGGGAAGTAATTTAATTATAATTATTAAATATTTTAATTTATATATTTGTATTTATTTTGAATAAATTGTTAATGAATTTTTAATTGATAATTATTTTTAATTGGTAAATATTTTTTATTAATTGATTAATTGATAATTATGTTATTTTATTAATTTATTTTCCGTAGCGGGTTGTGGGTTTATAGGGGAATAGGGTTGGAAGTTATTTAAATGTAATTAATCAAATTTTTTTATTTATTTATTGGTATTTATTTAAATTAATTTGTAATTAAATTTTATTTGTTAATTAATTAATTGTAAATTGGTAATTAATTTGTATTGATAGTTAATGAATTTTAATAATTAATATTTTTTTAATTGATTCATTATTATATTATATTGCATTGGTATTTACTTTTAATTAATTTGTTATTGGTATTGATATTTAATTTATTTTTATTAATATAATAAATATTTACTTTGCCTCCTGTTGCACTCACTGGAGTGGGAATAGTAATTTTCACCCTCCCGCTATCCAACGCTTTCCCTACTGTTGCACTCTCTGGAGTGGGAATAGTATTTTTTACCCCTACGCTATCCAACGCTTTCCCTACTGTTGCACTCTCTGGAGTGGGAATAGTAATTTTTACCCCTATGCTATCCAAAGCTTTCCCTACTGTTGCACTATCTGGAGTGGGAATAGTACTTTTCACACTCCCGCTATGCAACGCTTTCCCTACTGTTGCACTCTCTGGAGTGGGAATAGTCATTTTTACCCCTACGCTATCCAACTCTTTCCCTACTGTTGCACTCTCTGGAGTGGGAATAGTCATTTTTACCCCTACTCTATCCAACGCTTTCCCTACTGTTGCACTCTCTGGAGTGGGAATATTAATTTTTACCCCTACGCTATCCAACGCTTTCCCTACTGTTGCACTATCTGGAGTGGGAATAGTACTTTTCACACTCCCGCTATGCAACGCTTTCCCTACTGTTGCACTCTCTGGAGTGGGAATAGTCATTTTTACCCCTACGCTATCCAACTCTTTCCCTACTGTTGCACTCTCTGGAGTGGGAATAGTCATTTTTACCCCTACTCTATCCAACGCTTTCCCTACTGTTGCACTCTCTGGAGTGGGAATATTAATTTTTACCCCTACGCTATCCAACGCTTTCCCTACTGTTGCACTCACTGGAGTGGGAATAGTAAGTTTTACCCTCCCGCTATCCTATGGTAAAAATATTGGATGTTTTTTTATTAATATCATGTGAATATATATATATGTTTTAAAAAATAAAATTGTATGCTTTTTTTAGCTTAAATTAATTATTTTATAATTTTAAGGTTATTTAAGTATTTTTAAGTATGTTTTAGTTAATTATTTTTAATATTTCATTTATTTTAAATTACTTTTAAGACATTTACAAAAATCGACATTTTGAATAACTATATTATTTGTAAACAATATTTTTGATTCGATACTTTTGTACTTACCTGTTTGTAGATAGGAATTCGATTTTATCGTCGATATTTTTGTACTCGATATTATTTCACTGATCCATTAAAACTAGTAACTATGACCATTGACGAAAAGACTCCTACGGTTGCAGGGGGCATGATTAGGGCATTGGGGTCTCTCAATAAACAAGAATTTTTGAACACCCCAGCCAAACAACCTGTTACGGTAGCTTCTGATGTGAAACTCTTAGAGGCTAACATTTCAGCTTGGTCCACAGGAGCTAGCGATTCGCAAGCCCCTCTCAAAAAGCTTAAACAGGCTCGCTGCTCTGAGGCACATAAATGGTTCTCCCCAGAGCTAAAAATGCTTAAACTCACAGTACGTAAAAAAAGAACGCAGGTGGAGATTAAATAACTCCCCTGAAGACAAGCATATGTATTCCGTAGTGCAAAAGGAATATAAAAAAGCCATAAGTGCAGCAAAGGCCTCACATTACTCCTCTAGAATCATTAACTCATCTAATGGGTCAAGGGAAATCTTCGCAATTGTCAATCAATTATCTATCTATGCTTCCCTTTCTGGTGAAGGTGCTAGAGGCATATGTGGCAAGCTGTCTGTCCACTTTTTTGGAAACGTCTGGTTATCTTGACCCTCACCAGGTGAGTTTTCAACCTGCCCATTCGACAGAGTCAGTAGTACTTCATTGGCTCCCAATAGCTGAAAGGGTAGAATTTAAAACGGGATGCCTGATTCTTAAATCAATCCACGGCAAGAGTCCTAAATTCATTAACACACTATTGACTAGGTATATGCCTTCACACCACCGCCGTTCAATGCATCTCCAGGTACTTGCTACTCCCACTTATAAACGGAAACAACATGGTGGACGACAATTCGCTTTCCTAGCCACCAGATTATGGAATTCACTCCCTTTGGAGAATTGATCTTGCACTCATCTACTTAAACTCAGGAGGAAATTATTGAAAACGCGGAAGTTTATGAGAGCTCACAAATAACTCCACTCGGTCTTGGTAGGTTCTAAGTAGCGCCATGATACCCCTGGGTGTACATGCGCTTTATAAGCAACTTTTAACATAACAAAACATAACAACTGCGGTGATGGATAGTTGGAGACACTTCTTCTGAGTGGCTTCCACTATGGCTTCAGGGCTCATTAAAAGCGGTCGGGACCTTTCCGCTATGAAACAGACATATTCCTTGGTGTCCTCGGCATCCTCTTCTTCTGCTTTGGTGGCAGCCCTCGGGTGTCTCGAGAGGTAGTCTGCTGCATTGAACGAACCTGATTTGTATACTACCCGGTAGTTATATCCTTGCAGTTGAAGGATCCATTTTTCTATCCTCTGCGGGGGATTTGATGTGGATCCCTGAAACAGGGGTATGAGGGGCTTATGGGTTGTGGAAATTGTAAATGGGTGTCCATACACACACATATGGAAATGCCGTCAGGTTCAGTGGAAGGCAATTGCCACCCTCTCTATCTGAGAGTAGCGCTGCTCAGTTTCTGTGATGGAGCGGCTTGCGTAGGCAATCGGGGCCCACTCGTCATTGCGTTTGTGCATGAGCACTGCCCCTTGCCCATAGGGACTGGCATCAACTGCAACATTTGTGGGCCAGGCCGGGTCAAAATACGACAGCATGGTGCCAGCGGGGAGAGCCGCTTCAGAATCTTTGAAGGCTTTTTCTTGGTCGGGGCCCCACTGCCACGTGGTGGTGAACTTCGTCAGCTGCCTGAGGTACTTCGTGATGTTGGTGCGATCCGGGATGAAAAGCCCACAGAAGTTCACCATCCCTAGGAAACTCCGTACTTCCAAGAGGGCACCCGGGCTTCCTGAATGTCTTGCACCTTGTCGGGGTCTGGGGCCCCTCCTTTGTCTGAGAACGTGTAGCCAAAGAAGCTGATTTTTTTTCTTTAAGAACTAGCACTTTTGTTTTTGCAGGGTGAGTTCGGACTCTTTGATCCACTGGAGAACGTTGCTGAGTCTTTGGTGGTGATCCTCCACTGACGAGGCGTATACAAACAGGTAGTCACTCATGTTCAAAACTCCTGGAAGTCTGCTGAGGACTTGTCTGATGGTGTTCTGGAACACCACAGCAGCACTCGAGATCTCAAAATTGAGGCGCTTGTATCGGTTGAGGCCGACGTGGGTGGAGAATGTGGTGATGTACCTAGAGCCCAGATTTAGGGGCAATTGGTGATATCCTGAACGTAGGTCCATCTTTGAGAACCATACTGCACCGTTCAGCTCCCCTAGGATGTCATCAAGGGTCAGGGTTATGTGACATTCCCTTTTTACGGCTGCATTTGGGAGGCACATGTCAAGGCAGATGCGGACCTGCCCTGGCTGTTTTGGTTTTATTGCCACCACAATCCTGGACACCCACGGAGTAGGCCAGCTGACCTTCTCTATGGTCCCTTGCCATTCTAGCGCTTCCAGCTCGTCTCTAACTTTTGTCGCAGGTGGAATGCTATGCGCCTATGCTTCAGCGCTACTGCTTGAACTGATTGGTCCATGTGGAGAGAGAATTCTTTCCATTTTAGGCATCCAATTCCTTTGAAGATGTCGTTGAATTCCTCCATGATGGCCGCAAGTTCCTCTTCTTGGACAGCAAGAGCAAAAGAGATCAGCCTCAGCTCTTCTGCTGTCTGGCCGCTTACCAGCATTCCGCTTCCTTCTTTGATCACATACACTGTAGTGGAGATTTTGAGATCCTGATGCCTGACTTCTGTTTTGAAGCATCCAAAGAGTGGGATGGGTGTCTTCTGTCCGTAGGCAAATACTCAAATCCTTGCTTTGCTTATGGGTGGGCATGGACTCAATTGGTTATATACGTTGGCAGCTATCAGTTTGATTGAGGCCCCTGTGTCTATTGTGGCCTGCAAGTCTTGGCGGTGAATCTGGATTCTGCACTTTGGGAGGCTGCGTCTTTTCCGTGGCAGTAGATCCACTGTGAATACATAATGGTCGGGATAATCTTCCGTGTTGTCGTCCATGTCTTTGCTCTCTTGTGTTTCTGCTACGGTCTTGGCCATTTCCTTCCTGGGCTACGACAACCTCACACTGCCGCAAAATGGTTCACCCATCCGCAGGATGTGCATCTCTTCCCTTTTGCCGGGCAGTCCTGCATGCGGTGGGGCGTACCCCCACAGTAGCCACATTCCTTCTTCGTATCTTGCAGACATTTCCCCGGGCTCTGGCGCTACTTGGCTTTCACCACGTTCACCTCTTCTGCCACGTTCACCTGCTACATCTTGATGGGGTGGTGGAGGGCGGCCTCCATGTGGGATGCTCTGGCCTTTGATAGTTCTTTTAACCATCCCACGGTAAGAATGTCAACCAAGGATTTGCTTGATTCCGGGAGGATGTTCTCTCTGAGCTTTGATAAGTAGCATCCTTGTATTATATGGGCCCTGATCTCCTCTTGTTCATCCTGGAAGCCGCACGTGCTGGCGAACTCTTTCAAACATCCATGGAATGTGTCTAACGATTCTTCCGCTTCTTGTTTGGCAAGGCAAAAAATTAATTTTTCGTAGTCCTTGTTCACCATTGGCTCAAAGTGCACATTAAGAGCATTGAGCAGTGTCACATACATTTTGGGGGTAGCCTCTACCAGCATTTTGTACATGCAGTGTATGTCCTTGCCCCCTAGGTGAAGGAGCAGTGCCCTACGCCTTTCGCTGGCTATTCTCACCCCTTGAAAATAGAACTGGAGGAGCTCTGTCCAGTCCCTCCATTTTGGGGCCAGGGAAGAGGGGGCACCGTCCACAATGAAGGGCTCAATGGCAGGAATTGTCACCATCTGGATGTAGATACGGGCGTAACCCTTGGCACATGCACTGCCTCTTTGTCAGGCTGGAGGACAGCCGCCTAGCCGAGTTCGAACTTGGGCCCTTAGATCTCGTGCACTGTGGTAGTCAGGTTGCCCTAACCACCAATGTCCACCAAGGGCTGCTGGAAAAACAGTTCTGTGTGAAGTCACAGGTCAGGGTGACGAGGGTTGAACACGCCTGTGGATTCTGGCTGGGTCTGCATGGCCCTCTTACCTGGTGGCAGGCAGGTTCTTACCGGGTCTGCAGGGCCCTCTCCAGCGCCAGCAGTTTGCTAGCTTGCATAACACTGTGGAGTTGTGCAGCGATGTGGCGTGAGTTCAGAGCACCACCGTCGTCACCAGTGTAACGATGCTGCTGAGTACAATAATGGTGGTGCACTGTGGCCGCTAATAAAACACACTACGCAGGTATTAGTGTTTGAGGCGCAGTCCCGACTGACTATCTCGGGCAACCCCTCTTTATTTTATAGAAGCACATGGCATCACATGCCAGCGCTAATATGTATGTTCCAGGCCACGGGTAGACTGAACCGCTACCCCGCCGGTGAACATTACACCATGATCCACTTGCATGCCAATCTGTATGTTGTATGTGCATCAGGACAGTTGAAGGGTTGTTAAAGGGTACTGGTGCTGATTTTAAATAAGCAATTGCTGGCATTTGTATTTTTTCTTTTACAACTTTTTAACTTTTAACCCCTTCGCTGCTGGCCCATTTCCGCCGCTGTGCGGTAAACAAACGAACAGGGCGGGGCCGTGACGAACCCCAGCCGTCATCAGCACACGAGCACCGCAGAGCGTGACGGCTGGGGTTCGTCACCAGCATACAAGGGGTTAAGGTATGATCAATGGGCATGATTTCGCTGAAAATGGATAATAAATTCAAAGCTGTAGGGACCAGGAGCTCTTAAAATAGCTTTTACCCAAGGCCCCCAAAATCCTTAGGATGTCCCTGGTCGGGTGGAAAAGAAGAAGGGCAGGCCATGAGGCGCAAGCCACAGGAAATAGAGGAGGTTGCACACACTGTGTTTTGCACAGTGATTGATGGCCTGTAGTGAACACTTGGATGACAAAGGCTGCACACATTGTGTGCTGCAGGGCAAGAGGTGGAAAGTGGTCTGCACATGGATGGCAGAGACTGCACAAATTGTCCGCAGCACGGTGAGTGATGGAATGAAGTGTGCACATGGAGGAAGAAGGCTTCAAATATTGTGTGCGGCTGAGTGTTTAATGGAAAGTGGTCTGCACATGGATAGAGGAGGCTGCACATATTTCTTCACAGTAAATGATGGGGGTAGTGTGCATATGGATAATGGGGCTGAACATATTTTGGTTTGAACAGTAACAGATGAAAGTCAGTGTGCACATGGATTGAGGAGGCCACTCACATTGTGTAGTATCCAGTAATGGAATGTAGTGTGTACATGTATGGTGGAGGGAAGACACACTGTGTGCTAGGCAGTGAGGTATGGAATGTAGGGTGTGTATTGATGAACAAGGCTGCAGACATCTTATACTGCAGCCTGCACGATCAAACAGTGGGAACATGCATGGAGAAGGGTGCACATATAAATTCCTGCAGTTTGACATATGGAATGCTCTGTGCACATAGAATCGAGTGGCTGCTCACATTGTGGGCTACACAGTAATTGAGGGGAAGCAGGGAGCACATGCATGTAGGAGGCAGCACATAGAGACTGCTCACATTGTGTACATAGTAATTGATGGGAAGTAGGGTGCACATGTAAGGGGGAGGCTGCACATATTGTCTGCCAGCCCGCATGATATGGAATGCCCTGTGCATATGGATGGAGCAGGCTGTTCACATTGTATGCTACACACTAATTGATGGGAAGCAGTGTGCACATGTATAGACGAGGCAGAACATATTGTGTGCTGCACAGTGAAAGATGGAATGAAAGATTAGAGCTCAAACTATCTCTGGATTTCTTTGGCACAGTCTTTCACAGATGAATTTCTTAAAATTGGTATAACAAGGAATTCACAAATGTAGAAAATTTCATTAGGAATTAAGATTTCGCACAGACTTAGTTTTAACCATCATTATACCCATGATGCTAACCACATATTAACTCTGTTTCATTTATTTATTTATTTATTTGTTTTTGACATTTGTACAGCGCTCTGTTACCCGTGGGTGTCCTGGCACTCTGAAAACTCCATAGGCACCGTCGATTAAAGCTTAATTAGTGAACAGCCAGGTCTTAGGAGCTCTCCTAAAGGCCATGAGATCCGTCATCTTTCTAAGAGCTGGGGGTAGGGCATTCCAGACCTTGGCTGCTCCCAGCACAAAGCTTCTGCCTCCCCACCGCACTTTCCTAATGCGAGGAACTGCAATCAGCCCGGCGTTAGCAGATCTAAGGTGCCTTGTCGGGAGATACCAGAAAAAATACTGTTGGAGAAATGATGGCCCAAGGACTCGCAAGGCCTTAAACACCAGGCAGAGTGCTTTAAACAAGATCCGCTTTCGCACCGGGAGCCAGTGAAGTTTGGCTAGCTCCTGGGAAATGGGGGCATACTTTGGGAGGCCCGTAATAAGCCGAGCCGAGATGCAGCATTTTGTAGGACCTGCAATTTGTTTAGTATGCCCTGTTGGGCATTAAGAAACAGACTGTTACAGTAATCCAGCCGAGATAATACCAGCGTGGTGACTACAGTTTTTCCCACTTTCTGGAATAAATGGCAGGATCTTTCGGATGGATTTGAGCAAAAAGGAAATGGAGGAAGACAGTGCATTAACCTGCGGTCGGAAGTTAAGCTGGTCATCAATCAGCATCCCTACGTTCTTAACTTTAGGTACAGGGGTGGGGGCATTCCCCATCTGCTCAGGCCACCAGTTTGGACTCCAAAAGTTGACATTTGAGCCAAACACTATAACTTCCGTTTTGGTTGAATTCAATTTAAGGCAGTTTGCAGCTATCCAATTTCCCACCACCAGCATGCAATCCTGAAATTGCCTGGCTACACCTTCCTCCTTCCCTGGCAACAGTGACACCACAATCTGGGTGTCGTCAGCGTAAGAGGTAGGTTTAAAGCCAAATGCCCGAATTACTGGGGCCAGAGAGATAACGTATAAATTGAACAGAGTGGGGCTTAGGGACGAACCCTGCGGAACCCCACAGGGTAGAGTGAAATGTTTAGATTCTAATTCACTCTGAATTAGATGTTAAATGCATTTCCTCTTACTCCACAGGCCTTCAAACGGTCCAACAGTATCATGTGGTGGACCGTATCGAAGGCCGTGGAAATGTCCAACAGTACGAATGCCGCCCTGCCCCAGCATCGGTCACTGCTCTGATCTCTTCTGTTGTTTTAATTAGCGCAGATTCTGTGCTATGGCTAGCTTTAAAACCATGTTGTGACCGGTCCAGTGCCTGAGTAGCCATAAGGAATGAGCTCAATTGGAGATTCATCACCTTTTCTATTAATTTAGCTGGTAAGGGTAGTCTCGCTATAGGGCGATAATTATTCGGATCCCTGATATCCAGATAGTTTTTTTTAATAAGGGCAAAATTGAGGCTCGTTTCCAGCATGAAGGAAAATCTCCGATCCAGAACATAATATTGAACAGGGCTACCAATAATGTAACTATAGGAACTGGGGCCAGCTTAATCACAGCCACCGGGCATGGATCAGATGGGGAGCCTGACCTTGCCACTTGAAGCAAGCCCATAATTCCTTCCACATTTACCGGCGAGAAACACTCAAGTTTTGCCCCTGAGCTAGCCTCTGCTGAATTTACTGGAGTATTCGACGGACCATTCACTGTTTCTAAACCAGTGAAGGCCTTGAAAATAGTCTCTACTTTATCTGAGAAAAATGTAGCTAATTCTTTACATAGCTCGGGGCTAGCGGGTGTGGCTGCCGGTGTCGGGGCAGCCTGACAGGAGACCGTTCTTAACAATTCCTTCGCCAGATTTTTGGCCAGGCTGAAGCGTTCTGTGAAGTATTCTTGTTTCGCCGTCAACACCGATTTTTTATAGCGTAACAGGCTATGTTTGAGTAACCTTTTATCCGATTCCTTGTAGTCTTTGCGCCAGACCCTTTCCAGTTTTTTACACCCTAGTTTCTGCTTTCTAAGTGCCTCCGAAAACCAGGGCGCAGAGGGCTGGGACCTGGCTGGAGGCAGAGTTTGGGTGGAGCGAGGGTGGCACAGGCCTTTTCAATCCACCTTGTATAGGCCCCGCTGCCACCTCAACCTCTAGAGGGAGTGCCTTTTTAGAGGAAACCAAAAGGTCCTCAAGCACTCCCCCCTATCTTATTCCAGGCCCTGCAGGTCCTGGCAGATTTAGACGATCGGCCTGAGCTTTGAGGGCTCAACCCTGAAATAGAGAACAAGACTACTGTATGGTCTGACCAAGTAACCGGTATGGATTTTGTAAACTCTAAAGTTGGATGGTTAGAACAATTCCATCCAAGGTGTGGCCCAGATTGTGGGTAAGTCCCTTCACCAATTGTTTTAGGTCCGCACCATCCATTAATGCTTTAGTATCAGCATCCATCAGGTTTTCCAAATGAAAATTAAAATCCCCCAGTACTGTGAAGGCATTATTGCACAGACCTTCCTCCAGTATACTACCCACAGAACTAAGAAAAAGTGTTTTTAGGACCAGGAGGTCTATACATTAAACATCCTCTAAAAGAGTGTTGATTAAAAAGCGTAAAGTTAAATGCTACCGCTGCACACCTGTCCAATATTAAGGGTTGGGAATAAACATTAAGGGAATTTTGATAAATTACAGCCAAACCTCCTCCTCTTCTCAGTGGTCTATCCCTCGTGTAACTAAGAAACCCTGGTGTGGTGGCCTAACTAAGTCTGGGCCAGAGGCCGCTCTGTCCATGATTCTGTCATAAAGGCGATTTTGATGTTTCCATCATGAATTAGCTCAGCTTAATCAAGACTGTGTTTAACCAGCGACCTGGCGTTCAGGAGGAGGCAACTCAGGTTTCCACTCCTCCCTCCCCTACTCCTTTATTATTATTTGATAAGGCCTGAACAAGAGAATGGGTGGAATAGGTCTCTTGCAACTTAGGCAGACACAGGGGCTTGTCGGTAACCCCTTCTCAATTTCTAGAATAATACAGTTGGTTGTTCTCCCAGCCACGTTTAGCTTTTTTAGTGTTTTTGCATCATAAGTAATATTGGACAGCTTCCAACTTGTATCACTACCAGGGGTCCTGGCACTAGGCGCGGGCCAGACGCGGACGGGCGCAGACCACCTCAAAATGGAGTCCGTCCGGGTAGCTGCTCGAGTCTAATCACTCCCCTTCAGTGTCTGAATCACACCAAGGAAGCCCTCGTAACCCCCAACACTGGGTAAGTTATGTAATTAAAAATTGTTCGGTCACAATCACCCTCCAAAGTGCAATTTAAAAACGGCGAATTTCGAGATGATTTCCTAGATTAGTAGGTGCTGTAAATAACGCAAAATGAACAATAAAATCAGTCAGGTCACTGACTGCGCTTTTCCTTTCCCGGCTCAGGAGCTTCTAATTTCTTCACCATCACGGGACACCCCACCTTCACATAGGCTGCTCCCTTGTCATTCAGATATCCCCAATACCCATCGTCTTGAGGAAACCCCACATCCAATAGAAGGGTTGAAACGCTGTCGACACGAGTACAGAAAAGACCTTATATAGCCGATGTTACTAGACATTTGTGCTGTCATTACACTCTACTAAATCGTCTCTTCCTGTACATATGGAAACCTTGCTTAACACAAATTCACTGTATATATTCACATATTGGTTCCATGATTCACTTGGGGATGCACTGCACAAAGTAAACAGCTTTTTGAATTCAAGAATGTGATATACTTACATATTTTTGCTTTTGTTGTGTATATAAATATTTATCAAGTCTAACTGTGTAGAGATTTTTTTCCCCTTGCATTATCCTTTTCCCTTACAAATGTATCGCCATTGTGCAGGTATTTTTCATTGAAACATTATCTATTATTTCTACTAGAACCACTGACACTCACATGCCGAGGGCTTACCGGCGTCTTCCTATGATCGCTGTCGACATTGCTGTAGCTGTAGCTGCCCTTTGCTACAACTAGCCGCACCCGCTCCGCGGGTGCCGCGTCGCAGTTTTGGTTCGTGAGGCTGTTGGGAGCACGTTTGCTCACAGCCCTCAGGAAGGACTCGAGGGAGCAGGGCCACGCTCTATCCATCAGCGCTGCCGCTGCAGGGACTCAACTAACCAGGAGCCCCTGCGTTCCGGCACACCTGCTGGCCTCTTGCCCCTCCCACCCCTCGCTTCACGCCTCCACAAAGGAACGCCTCTATCCCGCTGTGCGGGAGCACGCGGGAGCATCGCGGGAGAAGCCCGGGACAAGGGCGGGACCATCTTTGGCCATCAGGGGCCAGAAGAGGCCGGGCCGGGCCACATCTCTTGGCTCCGCTAAGCGGGCACGCGAATCGCAAGAGCATGGCCACAGGCACTAGAGCAAGCAAATCAAGGAAAGCTGCGGGAGACGTTGTCATAGGCACAATGGACCAATTTATAACTCGGGCTGTCTCCATTGTAGAAAAGGAGATAATCCTTGCTGAACGAAGATTATCCCGGGACTCTAGGGGCCTATCTTACAAGCGCTCATCTCTGGGCGCCCTTGCCCTAGCCCCCAGCCCTGTAAATGTACCTACAACACCATTGGTGGTAATTGACTCCCCGGACATTGATGAGAGAGTGAGTCAGATTAGGGCAAGCCTAGAAAGGGTAACTACCACTGCACCAGTCATTGCTCATGACTCAATACACCCTAATCCACTCGATCAAACTGACCCTTCGCCGGGGGCACAAAATTATGATCTTGATTCCGAGATCAACAATGCCCTTAGCCCCTCTGCGTTGCCCAACGAAGCCCCAAATCCTCCCCTCATAGTCGTACCTATCGAAGCTAGCACTTCCCTAGCAGTGGCTCAAGAAACTACCCCATTAGGGAAACTAGCTCCAGGACTAGTTGCACAAAAGAAGAGAAAGCGTCCTGCCAGTCCTCGCAGGGGGGGCTCTCAAAAGCCGCATAGTAAAGTAAGTAGGCACATTGTGACCAAAGGGGGTACCACTACAAACCATGTTCCACACCCAAAAACCTCTACCATCCACACTAGAGATATTGTACCTGAGGGCATACCAGGCCCGTTGGCTTCTCTAGGTACCACCACACTCCCCCAGGCTGTGCATACTGATCTAGATGTTGAGAACATAATCAGGTCTGTGGTGATGCCCCTTGTAGACAAGATTGACAGTCTCACACATAAACTAGCTACCCTTGAGCAGTCAATACTGGATAATTTTTACGCTGTGAAATCACTGGTTAAATTCCACGCCAAGGCGCAGGGCGAAGAAAATGGCGGGTCAAGGAGTGGTGCTGTCACCTTAGTTCCCTCTGAGTCAATGTCTCGCCAAAAAACGCCTGCACCGGAGGAGGCCACTCAGTCACATCAATCCAACACTGGAACCAGCCCTGCCCCACAAACCCCTACTCTCGAGCCCAGCTCGGGCCGCCAAAAGAAAAAACCCAGCACCCAAGCGCCTAAGGCCCCCAAGGTTAACTTTGCTCCAAATCCCAAGCCTATAGCGTCCAACTCTAAAGCAGCAGGAAATTTACCGACCACGTCGAATGGTAACATAACTCCATCCCTTTCCACTCCTGGCAATCAGGCTGCGCCTAAACCCCTAGCCAAACCCTTAGCTAAATCCCCGGCTAAAACACCAACAGATGGGGTAAGAAGGCACACACCCAATGCTAGCCTCCCCCCTGGTTGTAAACCGTATGTGGTAATTCTAACGGGGGTTCCGGAGCTTGAAGAGGGTTCTTGTGAGTTGTATTCTGATCTTAAACACAAGACGCTCTCCTGGCTCAAAGCAAATAGACCCCTCCCAGGGCACATTGATGGCAGAATAGCCTATGTTCGTCGTGTGGGGTGGATCGGCAATAGACGTAAGGACCTAACTGGGGACTGCGTGCTGATCAATTTTAGCGATCCTAGAGCAGCAGGTATGATCTGCACCCAGCAGTCGCATCATAACTTCTGCGACATTCAAACTAGGGACCTGGGGTACTTTTATCGTCCCCCCCCCTTCATCGGGGCACAAGAAGTTTTTGCCGGATGAGGGCAGAGGCGCATGGTTCCCGCACTACCCAACCTTGGACGTTAGAGCAAGGGCATGGACACCGACCCAAGCAGCCCCATCCCAGGGTTGGGGTTGGTGACTTGGTGATAAAGTGGTAATAAACGCCCCCCCACCTAGGGTTATTACACCATGTATAGCTGGGAGGGCCTCCCCGTCACTAGCTAACATCCCTGTGCCCCAACCCACGCCCAACCCCCCCATTCCCTCTTCCTCATGCTATCGGACTGAGTTTACTGAGTCCGTGGATGAAGTACAAATTTTGGGTGCACAGGGTGGGGAAGCTGGACGTGCTGAGTCTTCGAATTGTCCTACCCTGAAAGCCATCAGCTGGAATGTGGCAGGCTTAAATAACAAGTTGGATGCCCCGGACTGGGTGGCGCTCACTGAGCCCCACGCAGTCTGTGCATTCCAAGAAACGTGGTGTGTGGAACCAAGGCATAGAGTAGGTTATGCTACCTTCTCTGTCCCGGCAGGTATCCCAGCATCAGGAAGAGGGCGCCCATTTGGAGGCCTCCTAGTCTGGGTAGATATATCTTTAGGTTGGAGAGTACACCATCATCCCCAAAAATCTCCAGACCTGATGCGGCTCACTGTAAAATCCCCAAGGAAAGCTGAAAAGCTGGAGATTTTTAATATTTACACACGCGGGGTTTCAGGGAGGGCCTCGTCACCAACCCTCATGGCTTTGGAGGCAGCCTTAGGGGAGTGCCGCGGAGACTCCCTAATTCTGGTTATGGGGGACTTTAATTGCACATTTGAGCCCCTGTTGACCGATGAATCCTTGGACCTGTACGACGAAGATTCAAGCGTCCCGTCCCTTGATCTTCCAATTGTCAAAAGATGGACCCCTAGAATTGTCCAATTAAATTCCCTCACACTAGAGTACGGCTTGAGAGCAGCCAACGGGAGAACACGCTCAGACCTAGCGGGGGCACACACGTACAATAGGGTGGGTCACTCATCTAGGATAGATTACATCCTTTTAAACTTTCCTTTGTGGGCCCACATGAAGGACATGATAGTTCTACCTTCCTTGGATAGTGATCATAATGCACTCTCATTATCCCTAACATACTGGTGGAGGGACAGTGGCTCATCTTGTGGAGACCGTGACGTATCTGAGCTAAGGCCATTGGGGGGGGTGGTCCCCTCAAATTGCCTCAGACGCTTAAAATGGGACAAAGTGGCAATCGATGAAGAAAAACTATCCTGCATCAGAGCCGTTACTGCTGCAGCTTGTGAACTTCTGGAAAGTCAGCCTCCCAGCCCGCACAAGATTTCAGCCATGTTTAGCGAGGTTTCGACGTCGATTGGGGATTTGTTCATGGTTAAACCAAAAAAGGGAAACAAAAACCTTGACAAGCGACAGTACTCGTCGGAGTGCTGTGCTGGAAAGAGAGCCCTAATACTGGCAGTAAAGAGCGGTGATGCAACATTAATAGCTACCAAACGCATGTGCTACAAATCTGTGCTAAAGGCAGCAAGGAGAGACTGGGAAGATGCCTTTTGGCAGGAACTCCGTGTCGCCAGTGTAGAAAAAAACGCTAAAGGTTTTTGGGACTTATTGCGAAAGTAAACCAAACCCCTAGACACTGTCATCACATGCAATATAACCGAAGATCTGTGGTATTCACACTTCTCAAAACTGTACACAGCATCTGCAGTAGAAGCGATGGACTTCCCACTACCACAGATCCTTCGAGGTGATGGGAGCTATGAGGAAAGTCTGTTTACCAGGAAAGAAGCTGAAATTGCTATAAAATCTCTGGTCCCTCGCAAAGCAGCTGGTCCTGATGGCCTTCCTGGCGACCTTCTTCGCGCAGACACAGGTGATTGGGGTATGCTAATCGCATCGTTACTAAACGCTGCTATGGCAGGGGCCCCCCTCCCTGCTTCATGGATGGCCGCCGAGGTGGTCCCCCTGCACAAGAAAGGCTCAAGAGACGACCCAGCCAATTACAGGCCGATCAGCCTGATAGATTGTTCCCAAAAAGTAGCGGGCAAGGTCCTCTTATCCAGAGTTCAGCAGTGGGCAGAAGAAAACAAGATACTCTCGGATTTCCAGGCTGGGTTCAGAGCTGGCACAGGAACAATAGAACAATCGCTAAGGCTGCTCATGATCCACTGGAAGGTCGTCACGATTGGGAAGGGTACCTTATACCTGGCCTTCATCGACCTCCGGACGGCTTTTGATTTGGTACCCAGAAACAACCTATGGAAGGTACTGTGTGACCTTGGTATGCCACCCTACTTGCTTCATCTGATCATGAGGTTCCAAGAAAAGAACTACGCCCAAATACGCTGGGGGCCATATGGTCAAAAGACCCCAAGAATAGAGGTGAATAGAGGTGTGCGGCAAGGTTGCGTACTTGCCCCAACCCTATTCTCCCTCTATGTAAATGGGGTGGTGGACTTCCTGACTAAGATACCATCAGATGCGCCCCGTCTGGCAGGTCGTCTAATCCCTACCCTGCTCTTTGCTGACGATACTTTACTTCTATCAAAATCTCCAATGGGTCTCCAGCAGCTTCTCTCTGGTTTTGATGATTTCTGCAAGCAGAGAGGACTCTGTATTAATACAGATAAAACAAAGTATCTCATTTTGAACCCCCCGCAAAAACTCGGCCCCCCTCCAACACTGGGGTCCGTTGCACTGGAAAGGACCAAGATGTTCGACTACCTGGGCATCCGGCTGGTGGATTCCATGAAATGGGACTGTCACTTGACCAAAATGTTGTTGAGCCTGAAAAGAGTGACTGGGGTCCTGCTGAAAGAGCAGAGAGCAGCTTCCACAAAACCAATAGTAGCAGTAATGGACATTTACTCGGCCAGAGGAGTAAGTGCAGCACTTTATGGGGCAGAGCTCTGGGGGATGTCAAATATGAAAGAGCTAACTCGAGCTGAGAACACCTTCTTGAGAAGTCTAATGTCTCTCGGTCCATCTGTCCCCATCCTACCATTGCAACTGGACATGGGCTGTCGGGCGATTGAAGACCAAGCAAAGTTACACCCCCTGCTACTGTGGGCCCGCATCTGGAGAGTGCCAGAGCTCTCAAGTTATGCGGATGGCCCGCGGGAGATAATCAAATCCACAGGTTGGGCAAAAATAAAATGGCTAAGGGACATCAAGGCCCTACTTGCCAACCTGGGGCTGGAAGAAGCATGGCATCAACAGTCAGCCCCGCCCAAATCTACGTTAAAACAACTCTATTGGACATGGGTGGCAAACAAAAGAAACTCTTCCGCAACGACCTGCAAATCGACTAGAAACTTTGTGGAGTTCAAAGATGTCCCCATCAGAGAATTGTATTTGGACATTATCTCCGCCCCATGGGAAAGATCCCTGTACTTTAAATTCAGAATAGGTCTTCCTGTAATGGAGCTCACATGCCACTGGAAAATTCCATATCAGACTGCTCCATGGTGCCCCTTCTGCCCTCAGCGCCGTGAATCTGTCCCCCTTTTGTTATTCGAGTGCCCTGCCTATAAGGTTCCTCGTATGAAATGGATTAAACCAATGTGTCTCACCTTGGGCACCAGACATTGCAACGTGGCACTAAGAATACTACTTACAGACACTCGCACATTTTTTGCATGCGCCACCTCGAAATACCTTGGGTGGGCATGGCGGATTCGGTCAAAAAGACTTAGGCAAATTGTTTAATCATGATTTTAAACTTATGGTCTGTTTTCGGCCTATCTCTTTTAGGTAATTTATATAATTCCCCCTCCAGAAATTGTAGGAAAAAACGCTGATTCCTAGTACGTAAGGGTTTTTTTATGCTTTTTATCTAGCAATGTTTAAAATTGAATTTACTATGTATGTATGCTTTTTAAGATATTTTTTATGTCGAAATAAAGCCTATTTGGCTTGACTTGACTTGACTGTCTCTCAATATAATACAATTACCCTGGTTCATTGTAAGTAGGGTTCCCCTGTAATTTTAAGTTTCAAAGAAAACAGGCACAGAAAAAATGAAAGTGCAAAGGCAGTACCTTCATTTGCTTCTAAATAAAAAAAGGACGCAGATTATATACAATTAAAAAGGCCATTGTATTCAGGTTTTATTTTTACTCATGGGTACGCTTCTTAAAAATTACTAGCCTCTTTGTTGCTAGATGGGATTCAATTGCTGAAGTGTGTTTAGTATGCTGTGAGCCTTTAGGGCCGAACTACCACCTCCTGTCTACAGGAGCAGAGGGGAACAAAAAAAAACACACTTGGTGAAGCACAGGTTGCCACAAGGCAATTTTTAAAAAAGTTATAAAAATGATCACAGATATTTCTAAAGTCTATTTCAATCATTTAGAAGTCTTTACCTTGTGGGGACTTGGGTTCAGGTCCCCACGGTGCAATCAAGTCCCCTCAGCCTGAGTGTGTTATCATACTCGTCCCCACAAGGATAGTAACATAACCTCCTCCCCCACACACACACACACCAATGACAGCCCCCCCCCCCGAGATAAAGCTGGAAATCAGCAGCTCCTTCATATGGAAGTGCACTCTACATCACTGACACTCCAAATCTGCTTACCTCAAGTGGCTGTTTTCCTAGCATGCTTTTTAAGCATTTGATTAGAACAGTGACATCCACACTGAGCTGCAAATTGACAAACATGTTTTACCATTCCAGGCACAGTATTACAGCTTTAAGTTGATAGAATATCTTCCAAACCAACTAGTCACACATTTCTGCAAATGCTAAACCCTGGGGTAATATGTCAATTATTTCTGCAGTACAAAAACTGTAATAAAGTCCAAACACAACACACAAAAAATTCGAACTAATTTTGAAATATAGAGTACCCTTTATCAAACGAAATGACACCAAAACAGCAATATCAAATAGTGGGCATTCATAGATATGACATTTTACAATTGTAAATTATAACAGCGCCAAAAAGCTTTAAGCATCAACTGAGGTGAAGTGGTAGTGGTAGAACATGGCCTTGGTGTGATTTAAGGCTGAATGAAATGGAGCATGGGTTGGAAATAGAAACCAGGTCTGACCCAGTCGAAATTTTACCTTGGGACTTAGTCTGAACAACAGGAGTCCAAGTTCTTCCGCGGGACTATGCAGCAGGCTGTAGTTGAGGAGGGCTCCATACGTCAGATTACTGTCAGACAAGGTTCCGGTGAAACTGCTATTTTTTAAAGGGATAGCTCTTAGCTGAAGAAACTAGACCTTTGTGCCCAATTAGAATTTTGTCTGACAGAGGCACATGAATAAGGAGTGTGGTATCTTCCGTACTGCAGGAAGGCTACCGCATATGTCAACTCTGCCCCCGCTGTCGCCTTGGAACGCGCTGTGGTGACATCATTTCGAATGTCACCACGGACAGCGTTCCAAGGTGAGCGACAGTGGACCGGGGGAGCGAGTTTGTGTATGCAGTCAGCTGTGGCTGGGGTCCGTTATCTTTTGCCCAATGCTAATAAATCCTCCTTACAAACACATCGCCCTCAAGCCTCTTCATTTTGGCAGATTTTACACTGGCGACGAGGACACAAGTGGAAAGCGGAAAATGGAATGACCCCAACACGCGAGTACAAGGACGACCGAGAATATCGAAGGCTGAAGCAGAGAAAAGGAAAGAAAGAATATTATAGACACTCACCGATTGTGGAGTGAAAGCGTAGTCATCCTGACTGGAAAACGGTGACTAAAACGTTTCGCACTCCCTATGTCTTAGTGCTCGTTGACTTGTACTCTAGGTGGCCAGAGATGAAGATTGTGTCAGAGATCACCACTAAAGTGATCGTTGATTTCCTGCAAGAACTATTCCTCAGGGAAGGTCTGCCCAGTAGTCTCCTGACGGACAATGGGGTACAGCTATGCTCAAAAGAAATGGGAGACTTGCTTGAGAACAATGGGATTGAGCACAAATGCTGGCGCATTGTACCACCCCAAGACGGTATACACCCGTTACAACGCAACTTTTACTCCGCACTACCATTACAACGCAGGCATTACAACGCATACCATTACAACGCATTGCGCTGGGGGGCGCTCTAGGATAAGAGGTAAGTTTAATTTACTATCCAACACCTTCCCTAGGGTCCACGGGGACTGGAGTTAGAATAGTAAATTATACTTACCACTATCCAGCACCTCAAAGCGCTATGCGTTGTAATGGTATGCGTTGTAAAAACCGCGTTGTAATGGTATGCGGAGTAAAAGTATGCGTTGTAACGACATACATCCCCCCGAGACCAATGGAATGGTCGAACGTTTCAATAAAACTCTCAAGGAGAGCTTCGAACATGCAAGAACCAATGGTTTGAATTGGAAAGAGGAGATGGGAAAAAGCCTAGAAGCTTACCGCCTAACCCCTCACCAGACAATTGGAGTCACCCCTTTCGAACTACTCAGAGCCAGAAAGCCCAACACGAGACTTGCACCGGGTTGGATGGGGTGGCAGAAGGGGTGGACGGGGCACGCTAGGGAGTTACAGGGGTTGGACAGGCAGCATAAAGCCATGATAGAAAGAAAGGACAGGTTTGACAGACTACACTCCGTGAAAGAGGTAGGGTTAAAAGTAGGGGATGCTATAAAAATCAAAGCACCCACAGGCAGGGCATGTTGGTCTGAGTTTTCCAAACCTACATGGATTGTAAAGTTGTTCAGAAATGCTGTAAAAACCCAGGAGGGTAAGATATGGAACCTGGGAAGAGTTGTGAGGTACCACTTCACCCCCAGAAACAGAGGTGAGGAGGCCAGGGGTAAGGAACCGTCAAAGAGGGGGGGAAACCTGCCTGTGAGGGTGCGCAGTGGAGAATCCCATGTTCCACGCAGAAGTAGCCAAAGGGTGGTTAGAAGCCCTAAATACCTAGAGAAGTATGTCACCATGTAAATTCTACCATTCCGGTCTTCTGTGTTCACAATTGCATGTTCTTGAAGTTTTGTTGAGACTTATTTTTTTAATTGTGTCACATGGCTCAAGAATAAAAGTCGTTAGGGAGTACATGTAGAACACCTTTTTAATTCACCATTCAACATTCACTATTCACACACAAAAACCCAACTCCGCTACAGTTGCAGGTGTTGAAGCACACCTGAGTGGCACTCGGTCGTTCACGTGGACCCCGAAGATGAAGCATGTCACTAACCAGGTTGGTGAGTGAGGGGTTTACTAAAAAAGAAAGAATCTTTTCTTAAACATGCGTCTTTTTCCTTCCACTTCTATGAATAGGAATTGTTTTTTGAATTAATCTAGCACCAGGGGATTAGGAGTACAACCCAAATAATACCCTTGATCTCTTTTTGTTTATTATATAAAGAGCAGTGGCAACAATTCCTGAACACCAAGCTTGAAAAATATGGTAAAGAATTTAAAGAAACGAAACTATGGACATTTAAAAGGGACACTATAGATTATAAGTTAAATGAGGCCTACACATGGGCCGAAGTGTATGCACCAAAACGGTTCACTAGAAGGAATAGCAACACATCTTCTGAAGAAAGTGTCATATCTGATAAGAACATAAACACAGCAAGAGTATCCCTTAAAGTCACGTTACGATCCAGGAAATCCAGGAAAGCCGCTAGTAGAACCAATGATGATGGAGCACATGGTAGTACCTCCACGGTGTCTATTTTATTGAATGGCAGCAACCAAGGAGAGCCACTGGATCCACCTCCAATAAAATCAAACATCGTCCAACAAACACCTAGAGAGGAAAGGGACAGAGACAAAGGGAAGAAAGGACTAATGAGCCAAACGAAAGCCTCATAACCAATATCTCTACAGTCAACCTCACTCAAACACAGGAAACTGTGCTCAACAAGGGAATATAATGTGTTACAACCTATAACAGTACAGCATTTAAGACTGATGTCACCTTTTTCAAATTTATGAGGGTACTCAGACTGAGGAATTTTTTCACATACATAGTACCTACGGATCCTTCAAGAAAAAACCTGAATAGAGCGCAATTCAAGCCCAAAAGTACTTTCATGGCCACCGTGTCCCACAAAACTCTGGACATTTTTTAATTTTAGTCAAAAAGCCCTCAAAAGCATTAATTACAACAGACAGAAGAAAATGAAGAACAACCTGAGTTGGCCAGACTACAGCATACTATCTGGTCTCGCTAATATTCCCGAATTAGTGTTTCAGAAAGCTGATAAAGGTGGAAAAGCTGATAAAGGTGGAGCACTGGTTATGATGGACCATAGTTTTTATGAAAGGAATGTTTCGGAACATGTTAACAATGGTAACATTTACGCTTGGCTTGACAGTGATCCCACATGGAGATTTCTGCAATTTTGAATTCTATACTCAAGAGAGCTGAGGAAATGCATTGGATCGACAGTAGCACCAGACAATATCTGACTAAGCAATACCCTGATGACCTAGACTGTACATGCTGCCAAAGGGCACAAAAGCATAGTGGATCCTCTCTTCAGACTGATAGTTTTAGGATGTGAGTCGCTGTTTGAAGGTTCAGGAAAATACATAGCCGCTCAACTACAACCTTTATTGCAAAATTGGACCACATATATTGAGGATACCATAGACTTCCTCCCCCAACTCACACTATTCCTGAAACGGCATCAGAAGATTGGCTGCTATGTACAATAGATTTGGTAGCATTCTATACTTCTATACCCCACTTGAGCGGCATTGAGGCAGTTAAATGGGATTTACTCAGACTACAGAATAAAAACACCCCAGAAAGTTTTGTGATTGAAATTCTAGCATTCTGTTTATCACACAGTTACTTTGAATGGAAGGATGAGTACTATATTCAACTTTATGGAAGTTCAATGGGATTTTCCAGAGTGCCAGCATACGCGAATACGTTTAAGGCCAAATTTGAGCATGACCATATTTTGACAAATCCCACTTAGCAAGATGGGCTGATATTTTTTAAGAGATTCATAGACGATATTTTCCTTATTTGGAAAAACTCAGAGGAATCCTTAACATAATGTTTACGGTTCTTGAACACACAGGATCCCAAAATTCAATTCATACATATCATACAGAAGAACACATTATCATTTTTAGATGTATGAATTGAACTCAAGTCCAATAAGATTACAATACGTTTGTTTGAAAGTTTCCATCCATCATCACTAATACGGAATCTACCAGTATCTTCACTTCTAAGAACCAGCCAGATATCTTCCTAAATTACTACATGTATGGGGACCCTCACAACACAAAAGATGAACTATATGGCAAGAGGATATCCTGAAGAACGTTTGAATAAGTACAGTCTCAAGAGAGATTGAAAAAAGCATTTGTAAATGCTGGGAATTACTGGAATCAGAAACAGATTTTAATGGGTTATTTCAGGACAAACCTCTGTTCGCATATTCAAGAGTACGCAATCTTAGACACAAAGGAACATGAAAGTACGACTGACAGAACATAAAAGCAAGAATAGACTGCTGTCCTTGAATGTCTATGTGTTCTTAAGTTGACATTTTATTTCTAATTGTGAACACAATCTACATGCACACACAATCATCTGGAACACCATTCAAAGATGGCACCTATCGACCATTGCGTCTTTGGACTGATCTGGGTTGAGTTGTTGTCAATTGCCACTTGAATTTTTTAGTAATGTCGGATATGGTTAGGATAGTTTTGAATGGATTGAACTTGATGATAATCCACAACCTCCATATATTTATAGAGCCGTTTCACGCTGTCACCTGATCAACAGTATATTGCTGAAAGCTAGAGGCTTGCACTTTCTAAGATGGCGCGTTGTCCTGTGACAGGGTATCCTCGTGATCGTAACGATTCCATTCCTGGCACTTGCTGTTCAATCTTCCCGGGTCAGAAGGTGTACACTTCCGGTTCAGGACGCTCGCTCGGTTATTCTGCCTATAATGCATTTGGGTAGAGTTCTAAACATACCGGTGTTACGGAGAGAGATGTCACTGATTTGACTTGGAGGTAAGCGGAGCGTTGGGTTCTTTTCGGCTGACTGTACCTGTGATTATTCGATTAGCTTCATGTTCGAGTAACTTTCACATTTCATTGTTTTAGGCAGTGGACCGTTTCCCTACTAGATGTAGTGGTTGTCGCGAGGCAAGGCGGCAGTCATTTAGCATTTAAGGTGAGCCACTCAGAACTCTGTGCGTTTGTTGACATGTCTATGACTCCTGCTGTTGGAGTTAGTATAACGGGGTATATGTATTTATGTCAGTTTATCCTTAAACAAGGAGAGGGTCTCTTTGAACCAAAGGAAATAGAGCACCCAGATACTATTTTGTAAAAGAAAAAGGTTTCCCTTTGGTGTTGTCTATATGAAGGCCAATCACGCCACATCTATTCATATACGTCAAACACACTTCTCAAACTGGCCACAATTTATAAAGCACTTACAAGGAAGAGTATAATCAAATTGTATCACACATTTTTATTTTCATTCAAAAGCATTACCCTTAATGTCCAAATACATTAACATTGATCACACAAATAAATTAAAAACACATTACATATTCACAAAAGATAACAGGAGAAATGCAGACAATGAACTTTGTCTTGTAAGTGTTAACTCAGACTAATTCGGTACAACAGAGGGCATACGTTTTTCATTCCATGTCACCACAACACTGTTGACCCTTCCAAATTTAACGAGGAATAAAGCGTTGACGCGTTTCAGTGGTATTAAGTTGATGAGACCACCTTCATAAGGACAGATTACATATATTTCTCCTTACTACTTGTATCACCTGTGCAATCGCACATGTGTGAGAATCCTCCTTAATTTTGGTCAAAGGGGATATTTTTCAATATCACGATTAAAAAATCTTTTATAGACCCAGTGTTTATTCTTTTTGGATGATTCAATTAGTTAATCAAAGCGAGAGCCTTGATGCCAGTCCTTATTAATTGTTGCATTGGGATCATTTTTTTACCCCTAGACGGACATTTCCTTTCCCAATGTTCTTAATCAAAATCACCTTCTTAAAATCACAGGGACCTGCATATGATGTGGGTTCATGGACACGGGGTATGATATAGTCATGGCTTTTAAATCCAATAACCGGCTTTCCCCGTTCCTGGCCTGTTGAGTACCGCATATCGCAACTTGAAAGTGGGCAGCGATGTCATTTCAGCCTTAAGATCAACCCAACCTTGGCCATTATTATTAGACCATGACATGGTGAAGATCTTTTAGTTGACGCTTTTAAGGTATGATTATCTTGCTATTATCAGCGGGCTAAATGTTGTCATTCTCGATTCATTGTAGCACTGTAGAGGTGCCATTACACATTGAAATGGCCTGTGAAAATTCTTATGGTCCATTCGATTAACTGCAGGTATTTGGCTCAATTTGAGTTTCAAGAATCTGAAGCATTGTAATGTCTTTCAAACAATATAGCAAATTGTTTGCCATCTTTGTGTCATTAGGTCCGCTGTTTATTTATTCAGATCACCCCATCGGAAGTAAGTATTATGTGTAGCATGCCACAGGTGGGTATCATCTCGGGTGTTTTGTTGACACATAGAAACTGAGATTCACTAGCTACATACATTAGCAAGATACATCCCTATTAGTTGCACATGTACTGATTTATTTTCCCATTTCACCTACAGGGTTTCTCCTGGCGAAGAGACTATTGAGTCTCGAAATGCATTGGGCACAGTTGTTGGTTTAAACATTGCTTTGTGACAATTTTATATTTCTGTATGCAAATTCAATTTTGGTTTGTAGAAAATGCAAATTATGCAATAAAAAAATATATTGAAAGATGAAAGTAAATTTCTTTGAAAGAATGTACTAAGTTTGAATATTTTGTTTAATATGATGTATATCAAATAGAGTTGTGCATGTTATATCCAGGTTACCTAGGGGACTTGGCCACTCCACATTTGTCACGTTATATGCTGGGCAGGCATAACTTTAACATAGCACACTGATAGGTTTGAACACACATAACAAAAAGATCATAGAAATTGCTTGAGTGCACAATCCACACCATTGTTTTAAAAGACATTATTTTGACAGGTCGAATTACAGTTTTTATTTTGAACTGGTCCAGGCAGGCTACACCGGAAGGCCTGAAGCTATGTTTACACTGCTACTGTAGAGGACAGCACAGTACTGGAGCTCTGCTCCATTTTACTGGTGGCATGTAATGTACAGGCCCCTGCTGTATTTTGGACCACATACTAGGGTTGTAAAGGTAAGTTAAATAAACCAATTAGGATCATACCCATCCAATTATGTTTATAGGAGTGATTGGTATAGGCACTTAACTGCTGGTTAGCTGGGGGAAAGTGCACAGAGTTCTACAGCCAGTGATAGAGCGCAGGTTCACCTGCCTGTTATTTACCAAACTCACCTAGACCCATAAAAAATATATATATTCAATTTGAACATGTAAAACCTATACTCATATCAATTCTTGTTTAACCATTCAGGACCTATACCATTGGAGTTACCAATCCTAGTCACAGGTACCTGAAAACCTAATGGATCAGGGTGTTAGCATAATTGGTAGAAATAGAACATTTGCACTCATAAAATAAACACAACTCCGGAAAGGTTTAAACTCTTTATCTAAAATCTTTAAAATGTCATAATCCAAGAATTGAATATTAGAAAAATCTCAATTAGGAAAATAATGATTAAAATGAAAATATGCAGAGTTTTTATAAAGCAGTCTTTACGCATCTGACAAGAGGGTGGGAAGAGAGAAGGATACAGTACAATGACAATACCCACATTTAATATTTAACTAGAATGGTGTGAATAATTAACCCTGGCCATGGGTCAGTTTAAAGGACAGAACCCCGAAGGTGCCGGCACCATAAAGGCAGGCAGGTGCAGATCACAATCAGGACAAGTTAAGCCAAATTGGATCAGGACAGGACCACCAAGGGCTAAGACCAGCACCCGCAGTTAAAGTTGCAACGCCTGCATTACTCCCTCTCTTCAGCTAACAGCCAGAACCCGGTAAAAGTTATCAATTTCTCCGACAAAGTGCTTTGCCAGCACTTCAGCTCTCAAACCCTGATCTGGGTTTCGAACCTTCTGACAGAGGGCTCCGCCAGCACCTCTGCTCCCGATCACCTATTGACTGCGTTGGGTCAGTGACAGGTCAGCTATTCGGACAAGTCGGACAAATTAACTGACTAAGCCTACCCTAGTTATACTATTTTCCAGGTCAGTGTACCACCCCCCAATGTTGCAAGTGTTAGGATCCCCAATTTTGATTGGACAAAAGAATGAGGAGAGGTCATCACACCATACCAAAATGAAACTTTATAGAATGAATATTAATGCTTGCGTTCCCGCCCATCAATTTTATTTTCCCATGCACTTTTATTCCACCCGGCAATGAATGTATCAATAATGATTACAATGTAGTCCATATTTTAGTTCAGCTTCCTTCACAGGGGTCAGGAGTTGACGTTCCCATGAACATCTTCTAGCAAGTCAGGAGTTGGCTGAGTTTCAAAGGTCAGTGCCTCATGGACTTTAGCTTTTCTGCGCAGTCGCAGTTCCTCCAAAGATGGCGTTCAGAAATATATCAAAATGATTGTACTCCAGGTGCACAGCCTGAGTTGAACAATGTTGATTATAAATCGTGACATACACAATCTTAGGTGCTCTTTTGGTAGCGTCTCCCGACCTGTGACGCCTCTTACATATGAACCTAACTGTGCTTCTAATGAATCATTAGTCGCATCCCAAAAGGCACACTTTTAATCTCCTCCTCTATCAAACAAGGATTCCACTCCAGTTTATTGATGATTAAACTTCTTCTATTTATGTAATTTTCCTGAATTTAAGTATACATATTCTTCAATTTTCTTATTTCATCAGAAAATTCAATTTGATCAGAATATCATTGCATCAATCACTCCTATGCATTTCAGGCACTAGGATGCCCTTGTTCAGGGAAGAGCACTGTAAATTCAGAAAGCATATGTACTGTAAATTAATACAAACTTATAACTCATGATGATCTTCAAAACTAAATGCAATCTGCAGCATAATGTAAATGATAATGAATGTGGTGAAAAGTAAAGAAGTGAAAGATGATTAAAATCTAAAAAAACGAGTGCATTCATGCTAGAACCAAAGGATAACCCCAGTGTTCAAAAGGGACACTTACATGAAATCCCTGTTTGCACCGCGAACGTTACGATCTAAAGAAAAACCACAATGATTTATTAGCCTCTGAGGATTATATCTACATCTCAATACTTATAAAGCTTATTAGCCACTATTTCATAATAACTAACCTTGTCTTAAACGCTATAAATGCCAGTCGCCAAATGTCCTATTTCTCCACGTTTCACCGATTTAAAAAACGGACGCTCTCCGCGCTTCTGTGTTTCTCTGTGCCCTGACTTTTATTGGTTACTACTGCGATCACCTGACTAACTGAAGCTAAAACAACAGACTCCTAATACTAAGAGAAACCAGCAGATTATCAATCCTAAAAGAAAGACTCAAATAATTCAATGGAAAACTAATGAGACGCTCGAAAAATACATAAAATGAAAACACTTCTTAACAATAATCCACAATCAATAACTAGCTCATAAATATAAAGAGGGACCCGAAAAAGCCCGAAAAAACGTGTGTAGTTACAACAGATATTTGTGAGTGTGCAATTGTGCGATAAAGTTACAATATACAAAACACTGTTTCAAATTTCCAGGTTAAAGAAAAATAAATAAATATGCAGGCATTATACACAAAGCATGTCAAGGAAAATGCAGAACTTGATCATTTATCACAAATAACAAGCAAATTCAATTCTGTCATTAAGCCCATTGGGCTTGCTCGAACATAGTCTTTGAAGCCAAGTATTCTCACGTTGCAATAAATACTTTTTATTGTCTCTTCTTTCTCGTTTTTCAACACATTCCAATTTCAATTGTAAAATACTGTGATGTGCTTCCAGAAAATGTATTGCTATTGACGATTTGATGTTATGTGTACGAATGTTGAATTTAGTGTGCCTTTTGGGATGCGACTAATGATTCATTAGAAGCACGGTTAGGTTCAGAAATATATGTCAGGCCCAAAGTTCGATACATATAAGAAATAGAAATGAGAAAGCTTTAGAACAAAGACTAACTGAATGTACTGTATACCACTTATCTCTACTCTATTCCCATTACTTTATTTTAACTATTGCATTAGAATTTAGGCAAAACGAAAAGCTTAGCAAAAGCAGTAGTGCAAGCTTCATGCATGCTGTAACACGGAGCAGCCATCTTAGCTCTAGTGCGCAGAAGCAAAAAGATTCCCTCCAAAGCAAAGAATACGTCATGTCACGTGAGTGTGACAGACGCATGCGCAGTAAGAAATCCCCCGTAGCAGCGGCCATCTTATTGCAAGTGGATTATCATTAGTAAAAGCACATATGCAAGCTTCTTCTAGATACTCAATGTTTTGTGAAATGCAATATTAATAAGACAAATATATTGGTTAGCGCATTAACGTTATGTCGAGAGGACTGAATTCAAGCAAGTCGCGTTACGTGCAAATCTTTTGCTCCATCAATCCCCTCTTTGATGATATTTTATATCATCACTAATTAATGAAACAGATGCCAACTTTTCACATTTCCCCCAGCTCAATTTCATCAAACTTTCTATTGTGTTTCTTGTATATATTTCCATTCAACTCTTCTAATTCAAGCTCATCAATATTTCTCTTTTTCCCTCTCTTATTTACTGCATATGTCTTTTTGTGCTTCCGCCATTTGCAACAAATTATTATGCCTAAAATCAGTAAGCCCATTCCCACCATTGGCATCAGTATTCTACCTACAAAACGTTTTCCTACATTAGAAAGCCAACTACCTATAGAGGAGAGACCATCAGTAAGTCTCTTCAATGCATTATCAACCTACAGTGGTTTGAACTCTTTTTCCAAATGTGTAATATTTCCTACATACCCCTTAATTTCAACACTTTTGTCAGGTATGTAAGTGCAACAATGTTGCTCTTTCAACATTCTACAGACTCCGCCATCTTTTGCTAATAAGGTATCAAGGTCGCGTTACGTGCAAATCCTTGCTCCATCACCAGCACAAAGGAAAAAACCAGAAAAGATCATAATTTCCTACAACTGTCCATCCAAAACCCTTAGAAAAACCAACCACATAAAAAAATACTATTGCAAATGTGCTCAATTGTCAACAAGTGATATGCAGCTTCCCTCAGTCCTGAGGATCTGATGTCTTCCTGACACCCGTACTCATGCCCCAGCGGGCCTCTTGCCTCTTTCACTACCGCAGGTCCAGTCACCTGCTCGGACCTCCATTTGTGCCCTTAATACTTCATAAACTGCAGGTTTTTACACTCCAATCAGCATTCTGAGATCGCAAAGGAAATGTGGGCGCACCAAAGCACTTGTAATGTAATGAAAAAAATGGTTCTCTCTTGCCTTTACTGGGACATCAAGATCACAGCAAAGTATTCCACAGGTGTGCGTAAGGCAAGGACATCTCCTCTGCAAAGGAGGAAGAACCACAGCGTTAAAAAGTGCACTTCTCCCAGTGTGGAATACTACAAGTCTTGTAACAATGAAAGGACCAGGGAAGTTCTAATAACAACAACAACAATATATGTTAGACACGATGGGAGAATAAGCACTGGTCCAATGATTAAGTCACTTTTGAAGCTCTTGGAGGTTAATATAGTCTATATGCTTTGCTGCATTGGGCAGGGCAAGATGGAAGTACCTCTCGTTTGCCTAAAGCTCCAAGCCTGCAGCTTAAGCAGTAGGTAATAACCTCTCATAGTTGAGTCGAAAACCATCTAAGGGCGGAACAGGAAAGAAGAGGTGGGAAGTGGCGTATGAGGACTAAAGAACAAAAAAAACAAACAAAAAAAAAAACAATGAAAGGACCAGTGATGTGACACTCCTAATGTCATGGATGAAAGTTACATACACATGCAAAATATTCTATTCCGGGGATCAGTCTTAAACCTATAGATGTATAACAACAACAAGACTTGTGAATAAAGTATTCAAGAGCATACCTCTGTTGTGTTGAAGTATTTTGGCATTTGGCTTTATTTGAACAGAAAGCCAGGGAGCTAAATTCTTAAGTTTCAGGACATGCTGAAACAAGTGGGCCGGAATGGAGGATGAAGGATGGAGGAATAGTATTTAAGAAAGCAAATTCAAAAAGATAAAAATGCAATGAGAACATGTTAGCTTTGTTTATGGAATTATCCACAAAGTGCAATTTACACACACATAACATTAAATGTATTTTGTATGAAAAATATTAATGAGGGTGCAATGGGAACATTTGCACAGTATTTTAACATATTTGACGTAGGAATTGGGTTCTGCCTAGGTTTTTAGATCACACAAGTTTGTACTTCTTAATGTGTATGAGTCTCACCACTCATGTCTCACCCGGAGCAATCACATGGTAAATGGACTGTGCATGTTTACAGTCAGTACCTGCCTTTTAATATGAGGCCATTGTGATGCAGCTAGGGTAAGGGGCATTTGGCTGGTTGCATATGCACATGTGGAAACACATATGTACACACATGTTCAGGCTGCACTCGGGAGACTACCGCATGCCCAGTCTAGTGACTGGGCACAGGCAGCCTGGTGCACAGGGGAATCTTCAAGTTTAGATGTTGGCCTGGAATGGATCTTATAATATAAGTAGGCACACAGAGGCAAGGTTGGTGGGGTTTAATGTTTTACTGTATTATATACATGGGGGAATCTTCCTTAGAGTGAAGTTTTGATTTCCTTAGGCCTACAAAGTCTCATAAGGTATGACACTGGGGCGAAACATGTGCGCCCAGTTCTAATCCATAAGTCCCAAGAACCTCCAGTTATAGGTTATGGATCATCCAGAATTTTCATATTTCCCTGGCCCAGCTCAGGATTCGAGTCCAGGCCTTTTGTCACCTTGCTGGGCCAAGGCAATTAAGGCCTCCCTACACAAAAGGAGTATATAACAGAGCTTCACTCAGCTTAACTAAGGAGGAAAGGGGTGGGAAGAAAAACCTGCATATGTTAATTAGCTGTCACACTGTACCAGGGTTGGGACAGCTCAAGCCCACTGAACAAAGGAGAAAGACCAGACCTCTGGAACCAAAACATGAGGGGCTCCCCTTTGATATTTTGGTGGGAAAGTCCATGGCAGGGATATCAGCTGGGGTGGACCTGAGCCCCCCAGAAGAGATGTGAACAGGGAACGCTTGTCAGCACCCTCTTGAATTGTATCCGCATGCTGAGCAGGAGGGTGTTGACAGGGGTGGAGGACTGATGTGGCAACCTAGGATCGGTCAGGCGTGCCTGACATCTAGAAATGTCCAAAGCCATTTAAATATTCTTGCACAAAGGAGAAGCAGAGGGTTGGATGCTGGACTTGAATTGGGACAGTGGTACTACCATGGACAGCTGGAAGGACTAGTCCCCTGATACACTAATGGGATAAGGACTCTGCCCACAGTTGACCCCAGGACCAGAGGGTATCTCCAGGAGAAGGGAAGATGGTTTACTTACAACCCCTAAGGACGAGTTGGGGGAGGATCTAGAATTCTGTGGCCAAGCAAGAAGAGAAGAGCATCAAAGAGTAAGAAAATTTGAAAGGCTGCACAGGTAGTCAGAAGAACCAGCTCCGTGCAAGGTTTGCGAGCTTGCTGGCCAGGAGACCTGCAAAAAAAGGTTACAGGTGGCTAGGGCTCGCCACCCGTAGCAAAATAACCACAAGATCTTTGAAATTGAGATATCCACTGTTAGAGGACTTGACCTTTGATACCCGTGTGACGGTCTGAGGTTGTGAGGCTAGGTCGCCTGCCTGGGTTTCATCCTCAAGGTGGGCACGTGCCCAGGGGTTGACACAAGCATCATCAATAATTACTGAGCTTGGTAGGGGGCCTGCATGGGACTGGCTCCCCAGAGCTCCATGAGGCTCAGGGAACCCATCCCCCAGACCAGCATATTCATTTAACGTAACACAGACCTAATCCCTGGGACACCAATGCAGGATCGCGAGAGCACCATTGTGCCCCTCACAAAAAACAAAAGAGTGCGGGACCCTATGTCCAGGCCCCCAATGAAGGATGGAGGAAGTGGGATTTCTGTGACACCCCTCCCCAGGGGGTGGGCTCACCCCTGCACCCCATGCCCATGTCTGGTGGGAGAGGGGTGGCCTCCCCAAAGCAAACACCCAGCCTGCATGGAGCGGGCAGGTTGAAGAAGACTGCCTGGTTCACGCCAGTGGCCCCAATCCTGCACAGACCAAACAAAATAAAGGATGGGAAAATTCATGTAGAACTGACCACTCCTCTTCACTAAGAAAAAAAAGAAAAATATGCATGACGCAAGACTGCATGACAGTAGAACAAAGGTGCAGATCCGCTCATAACGTATTCAGTCTCCTGAGAATGGCAATTCACATATTGTCCTGGGACTTAGAAAACAGGACATTTCATCCCTTGTGGCGGCCCCAGGAGGGCCAGGGCACCACCAATGAACATAGAACAGATTGCAGGTGAGTGCTGCAGGAGTTGCAGTAGGCCCCCAAAGTATCCTAACCACAATGACCCTAACTTTCAATTGTCCAGATAAGGATGATCCCAGGCTTTTCAACCAGTATTTCTAGCCCTCCCTGGTTGTAGCTTTTAGCTCTACAGCTGGGAGTGAAACAACCTCTAGTGGTTGTTTCTATGACTGCATTTTATGTTGTCTAATTGTGTTAAACTTACTCAAACACATGGTATGCTGGTTTCAAATGTGTACTTGAAAGTTCATTGCTGACAATGATGTTTGCTGAACAATGTAATGCTTTTTTGACAAATGTGATTTCAGAGTGTCACTAAGAACATTTTATTTTGACCAATGAATATATTTGTAAATGAATAAATAGTATTTAGTAGTTGTGTGTTTTTATGAATGTACTTTTCCTTTTCCAAAGAAAAAGCACTGATTTAACAATCATTTATTGAGTGTTAATATAGGTGTGCCAGCAAATAGTGATTATTAGCCCACAGCACCTCCTCTGAGTAGACATTGGACTGTTCTGCTTAGCTATTTCGAGAGTCAAGCACCACAATGGGGTTCTTGGTTCCTAGAAAGGAGAAATGGTGGTCCTATTACTTGGGTACCACTCTGTTATATTCTGTTCATGCTTACTATGTCTGTGGAGATCTGTAATGATTCTCTAAATGGAATCTCACTGTCTCCTTGCAACTTGTTGAATGAACATTGCAAGGAAAGTGGTTGATGTGAGAGGCTGTGTCTACCATTCCTCTTGTAGCCTTAATAAATCTACAGTTAAACTCACCAGTATCCACCGTGATTATTACAAAATTACTGGTGACGTTTTAAGGCTACATTCTTCCACACGTGACTTCTATCTAAAACAAGAAGTATTTTCTTCTATCAAGAGTCTCCCTTCATCATCTAACAGAAATCTCATCTTCAAGCTTGAAAACTAAGCCTCTTCATTGAAGATAAGTCTAGGTGTAAAACTCTGGGACTTTCCTGTGGTTCATTGGTGACACAGTAACCTGGATTTCCCTTTTTCGAGTGGAGACGGTAGGCATTTTATATCTACATTTTCGTTGTGCTATCATTGAAGTGCTGCAGGACAAGAATGACAAGAATGTATGACTTTTGATGATATTCACATCTAAGTAGTTTTTTTTGCATTTTTACAAGGAAGGCATATGACTGTTTGTTTGAATTTGACTGCGAAAAAGACGGAGCACCTTTTAATTCAATTTGACTGCGGAAAAGACGGATCATTTTATACTTCAATTATGCAACTGTTGGCATTAATATATATTTAGAGAGGAAGGTGTTTGCCTGTTTTCTCTGTTTTTATTTGAAGAAGAAGACGGAGCATCTTTTAAAAATACAACTGTTGGCATCTACTTATTTGGAGCGCGTTCCTCCGAACGTTCTTCTTTGTTGGCATTCTCTCCTCATGTCCACAGCCTTCTTCCGATTTTATCCAAGCCTTGTTTTCATGTTCTACGTCACCACGTCAACGTAGAGGCCATCTTGGATCAGTTTCACCTTCCTTCAACCGCTCCATTTTTTTTTCTATGCGAGATAACTTTTCAATTGGTTCTAAATGCGTGTTACTTCAGTGACACGCACACTGTTCGCATTTCATGTCACGTTGCCTCTCGTCGTACATTCATCGTTACAGTGATATGCACACTGCTTCTTATGTGCGTGTTGGTTCTGTGATACGCACACTTCATACATGACGTGTCTAAATCAATTTCCCTGCAACAATTGCTGTTTAGTGAAATCTTTTACACAGCAATATTTGTGTGGTCTTCAATGACAAGCACACTCTATTGGATTGCACTTTATCAATTTGTTACAGTTCACACATGTTGAGTGACATTAATTTTGTTTGTTATTCAGTGACACGCACACTGTGTTATCTCAAGATCTTCATACTATCTTATCAAGCGTGTTACTGCAGTGATACACACACTTCTTCTTATGTTATACATTTTTTTATTTTACTATTTATATAGCATTATTTCATTATTTTTTTAAAGAAATCTTTAATGCGTGTTACTTTGTCATGTTTAGTTATCAACTTACAGTTACAGTGTCCTTTTACATCTACAAAATATTTATGCAATTTCAGTTGCAACTTACATTTCTGTGCTTATTTTAACATGACATCTGCTCAATATAATAATCCTCCACCTTACTTTTTAGACTCCCCAGGTGATCCTCCAATTTGTTGGGAAATTTCGCACGATGCCTTCTAAATCTATTTAGGTGTTATTGGAGCTTCTTGTTTTGCAACTGAGATAAAAAATGTATTGCTGCATTCTTTTTCAAAGCAATTTTTTAACACTTGCCATCTTTAACTCAAGATGAATCTCAAGACTTATATGAATATCAACAGGCTGCTTTAAGACTCAAACACAGATTTGACAAACAGCCCAGCCTCATGGTGTTACGTCATAAGTTTTTTAAGAGGAAACAAACAGAATCTGAGGATTTTGATACCTTTATTTCAACTTTACAAAGACTTGCTGTCGACTGCAAGTTCGAAAATTTTACTGACCAATTGATCGGAGATCAATTTGTGTGCCAATGTAAAGACAAAAATATCATTAAAAAACTTTTACGTTTATCTGATCCAACTTCAGACGAGACTTTGAAAATTGCAACAAGTATTGAAATATAATTTGTCACGCTCAAAGAAATTGATGATAAGCCTAATGATCTGGTGAGTGTGGTGAAAGTTAGCAATCTTTCTAAGTCACGCAACACATCCAATCCTACTTCTTCCAACACCACATCTTTCCATAAAAATCAAGATTCTAAGTTTTCCAGAGGTAATAACAGTGTATGTCTGAGGTGTGGAAGTTCTTTTCACCAGAAAGGCACCAAATGTCCTGCTTTAGAAGTAACGTGCAATTACTGTAAGAAGGTGGGACATTTCGCAAAAGTTTGTCTTAAAAAGAAAACAGCTGTTTGTTCCATTGAGTCAGATAGTGATTTTGATTCTGAAGTGGTATCAGTGGTTACATGTGAGAACAATCTAGAAGGTAACAGCTCCAAAGTTGTTGTTGAAAGTGATCCAGCTTCGTGTACAGATCCTATTGTTGCCATTACTATTGGGCCTCACACTATCAAACTTCTTATAGATTCTGGAGCTAAAATACCAATGATAACTCCGAGACTTTTCGAAGATGTTTGGGAAGGGTCACAATTGCTATCACCTCCTGATAGGTCAACTGTGTCCTATGAAGGGCGGAAGATTGACCTTTTAGTTTTTTTTTTAAGACGAACTGGTCTTTAAAGTCAGAACAATTAGGGGTAAAATTTACGTTGCAGTCAAAGGACTCAACATTCTAGGATGGTTTCATCAGGGCTAATTTGGCATGATGCTTTAACCTGGAGCGGAAGAACAGGTTCTAGTCGTTACTAGTGATGATGAGTGTCAAACATTAAAGAATAAAATTCCTAAAGTTTTTTAGCAAAACCTTGGAAAAACCAGAGGTTTTAAACATAAGATTGTAGTTAAGGAAGGAGCCATTCCAGTCAAAGACAAGCTCAGAAGAGTTCATTTTAGTGTTAGGAAAGATTTTGAGAGTGAACTACAAAATCTTTGTTCTACGGGTATCATTGAACCTACTGAGTCCTCTCTCTGGTTGTCTCCCTTAGTCGTAGCCAGGAAGAGGAGTGGAGATCTTCGTGTTTGTGTGGATCATTAAAAAAGGAGATCTGGATAGATTCACATCCTTTACCTAAAATTAGTGACCTTCTGGCTTCCACTAAGGGATCTTTTTACTTCACGAAGTTGGACTTAGCCAGTGCATACCACCAGGTAGAATTAAACCCCGAGTCTCGTCACTTGACCTCTTTTGTTTCTCCATTAGGTACATTCAGGTATTGTCGGATGCCTTTTGGACTGGCGTCCGCTGCCTCTGTTTTTTCAGAGAATCATGGGTAACATGCTTATGGAGGTGGAAGACGTTTTAGTGTTCCAGGACGATGTATTAGTGTTTGGCAAGGATTTAAATTCTCATAACATGACACTGGACAAAGTTATTTCTCTTTTTGAGGAAAATGGTGTGTCTTTAAAAGAAGAAAAGTGTGAATTTCTCAAATCTAGTGTGGAATATTTAGATTATGTTGTTTCAAAGGATGGGGTGAGCCATAAATATGGTTTACTTTCAGCCATCATGGACGCTCCTTCCCCTAAAGATATGGCTGGTGTTAAATCGCTGTTGGGTCTTTGCGAGTATTATTCCAGATTTATCTCTAATTTTGCTACCATTGTTAGACCTATCAGCAATCTTCTTAAGAAAAAAGTCAAATTTTTTTGGTGTGAGGAATGAGAAGGTGCTCTTAACAAAATTAAATCTTCACTAGGTAAGGAATTGTTTCTTAAACCATTTGATAATAATCTTACCTCTTCCAACACTGTTGATGCAAGTCAGGTAGGCTTGGGTGGCATGCTAACTCGAATTGACAGAGGTATGGAGAACATTGTTGGATTTGCTTCCAGGGTTTTAAAGTCTGCTGAACTTTAATACTCTGTCATAGAGAAGGAATTATTAGCGTGCACATGGACGATAGAGAAGTTTTGATCTTATGTATGGGGTAAGACGTTTTTACTACAGACTCACCATAAGCCTCTAGTGTCCATCTTGAGTGGAAGTTGGAGTAAGTGCTCTACTCCCAGAATTTCACGCATGGTTTCGAAACTTCTTCAATACCAGTTTGATATTCAGTATGTACCAGCTGGAAAAAATGTTTGTGTTGACTTTTTGTCCAGGTTTCCAGTTAAGTCCACTGTTTCTGATAGAGTCAATTTGCATGATTTGTCAGAGGAAGACAGGAGCGACTTGAGGATGAACTTTGTGGCCGCCGGTTCTGGTTTCTGCTGGGGCGCCGCCTGACGATGTCATCCCTGCGCCAGGAGGACCTACAAACTCCCTGCAGCCCCGGTGGAGCGGGTGGTGCTTTCCAAACTCATCTTGAACCTTACTTGTACCTGGCTTGGGTTCCCCACTGGACGCTGGGCATCTGGACATTTTTTTTGCCTGAGAGTCCCCCTGCTGCCGCTTTTTGACAACCGCGGCCGCCGAGCGGGGGACTCCATTGCCCAGGATCCTTTGCTGGGGCGTCGCCTGACGACGTCATCCCTGCACCAGGAGGACCTACAAACTCCCTGCAGCCCCCGCGTCGCGGGTCCGCGCGCAGGTCCACGCCGGGCCAAGATTTACCTGATCGCCCTTCCAGTCCATTGCTAAATAATACTCTAACCCACATCATCACTGATTCCCTCACGGAAAGCTCTTTGGAAGAGCAGCTCCAAGTAAAATCTCCCAGTATTGTTAAGGCCGCGCCTACCCGTCCAACTAAAAGAATGCGTGGCCGAACCCCACACAAGGTCCTAAAGCTAAACATTCTAAAACTTTATTAGCCCCTACAGCGCCTTCTTATGATTATTAAAACCCAACTGATCATAATCCACAACACCCATTTCCGCTAGATGACCTTATGAGTAAAATAGAGCACTTAATGAGATCCTTACTGCTCCCTCTTTTTGAGCGAGTTAAACAAATAGCAGCTCAACTCTGGGATGTTCAAGCCGCGAGTATTTCGAATATGAAGTTACTTAGTGAATTGACCACTAGCAGGCTTCCCTTGAAACCTACTCCCCATAGAGAAGAACCTAAATTGAGTAAGAGTCCACTTATGGCAAAGTCTATGTCTACGATAGCACCCCAAGTTAAGCTCCCCACTAGTCATTCCCACAACCCAGCTCCTACTACTCATAAACCAAGAGACACTAAGAGAGTAAACCAAAATATCACCCCTGAACAGGAGTTGGACAAACAGCTTGGGGGGAGGTCCTCGGTGGCCAAAAATTCAAGAGGGAAGGTACTGCACGTTAACCTCCCGCCGGAATCAGAAACCTATACAACAGTGCTAACCGGAGTTCCGGTGTTGAAGCTTGGCCAATTTGAAAACTACCAGACCCTGAAAAACAAGGTCCCACATTGGCTAAGCATCAATAGGCCATTGCCCGCAAGTATAGACGGTAAAATCCTAAACGTGAGAAGGTTATCATGGCTGGGACCAAGACCCAAGGACATACAGGGGGATTGTATAATTATAAATTTTAAAGATTACAGGGCGACTAGTTTTAGTAGGGACTGGTATAGTGACAGTTATGAGGGAGGCATATCTACTAAATCCTTAAGTTATTTTTACCCTAGACTTCTCGTAGAAAAACACCCACCAATGTACCTGACGAGCAACATGGCCCCGGCCTTTAAAATTGCTACCTCCAATCGTTACGCAGCTCTTTCTAGCTTAGAGGGGGTGGATTGACATGTACATAAGCATACGTTGACCCCGAAGCACAAAATGATTCAGAAGGTTAATTTAACCCCACATAATATAAACACTGGACACTTAGAGGCGCCTGTCTTGGTATCTTTCCCACATAACCCTCCCCCTGTGAGGTCCGACAAAGTGCAGACAACATACAATTGCCACGTGGCGAATAGTCTTTCTAACCCCAGCCTTAATTTTCACTCCCCCGAACCTCTTTCTGGAATGGAAGCCATTCAACCACCTCCCTCTACCATAGTACCATCGGGTAAAATAACACTTAATATAATTTACTGGAATATAGCAGGGTTACGCACCAAATTTGACCAAGTCACCTGGCTTGATTTAATCCGACAATATTCAGTAATATGCCTCCAGGAAACTTGGCTGATATCTCCTATCCACATACAGGGTTATAAAAGCTTTCATTTAAGTGCTCGCCCTTCTACCTCGGGTAGACCTAAAGGAAGTCTAATTATCTATTTATCTAATGACCTTCCGTTAAAGGAAATATCCGCATTGAAGTTAGCTGAGAACTATCAAATCTTAAAAATAACAGTCAATAAAGGGTCTATGTATTTTCTGGTCAACTTGTATAATAATTTGTCCTTATTTGACTTTGTTATAGTCTTAAATGAACTGACACTTTTCTTAACGGAGCAACGGGCTAGACTTCCAGTTTCTTCTTTTAACTTGATTTGGGGTGGCGATTTTAATATTCCCTTGTGTGCATGTTCTGATTCTATTAAGTGCGGAATTACAGATGAAAGCGAGAACCCTACCACTCAATTCACTCATTCTATCCCAGGGAACCGCTTGAATGAACTTCTATGTTGCTGAGATTTGAGTTTTGCAAATATCTTGGTTGATCCTCCTGTAGCTTTTTCTCCTACTTTCCACGGGAGGGGGCTTTCAAGTGTTATTGATTATATTCTAACCACCAATAACTCGCAACTGCAGCTGTCAAAATTCATAACAGGTGCAGACGTCAGTAGCGACCATTATTCTAATAGCCTTACTGTCACAATCCAGGGCATTCCTCACCAAACCATGACTGTTAGCCTACTGGACCAGCAAGCTTTAACAATAGCTAAGCCAAATGGTTATTCAGTTAAATGGTCGAGTGTAGACCCTAATGCTCTGTCAGCCAAGATAATTAAACAAGCACTACCCCTATTGGAAATTTGTTTAGATCTACAATCCCCGCTGGTTCTCATTTTGACCAGTTTTGCAGAGATTACTAATAAGAGAGGAACTATTTCATAATCAGAAGTCTAATCGCACCCAAGGGTTTGCCTGGTTTAATACCAAATGTCGCAGGGCTCTTTCTTCTCTGAAGGAGGCCCTACTCAACCCTATTAGGGATGTACTTGCAGTGAAAAGCCTTAGAAAGGAGCATAACTTGGCCATTAAAAACTGTAGACGCAAAATAAAAAAGGACTTATGGGAACAACTTCATGAGAGCTGCCGCACTAAAGACAGCTCTGCATTTTGGCGCATAATAAAATCCCCCTTTCTCTCAGAGCCAAGTTCTGCACCCAGGTTAGAAGTAGCAGTCTCAGCTGAGGACTGGGTTATGCATTTTTCAAAAATCTTTTCTGAAGGAAAATATTCACAGAATGATGGCGGGCAAGCGAGGGCGGTTGCTCTCCCCACTTGCCAAACGTACCCTATTCAGTTACATTTTGGTCACAATGAAATCATCACTGCACTCTCGACCTCAAAGTCTGGCAAAGCTCCCGGCCCGGACTGGGTGCCTTTGGACATCTTTACCCATCACCAGGAGCTTTGGTCCCCGATTTTGACTCATGTTTTTGAGGCTGTTACAGCGGTTGGGTTAGTTGACTCTTGGTCAACGTCCATGTTACTCCCCATCTTTAAAAAGGGTGATCGTAATGACCCTGCATGCTACAGGCCCATATCCCTCCTTGATTCCCTTGGCAAAGTGGCAGGTCGACTGGTTCTTGAGCGTTTACACGACTGGGCCGAAACCAACAAAATTCTGACCGACCTCCAGTATGGGTTTCGGGGGGGTTTGGGCACTGCAGAGCAGGCATTAAATCTCTCCCTTATTATTGGAAAATATGTGGGGGCCAAAAATGGTAATCTTCATTTAGTATAAGTAGACCTTTCCGCGGCGTTTGACTGCGTGTCACACTCAAAATTGTGGTCAATTTTAACTGAATTGGGTGTTGATCACCCTTCTGTCACATTTCTGTGTGAACTGTATTCCGACGCCTCGGCCAGGGTGAGATACGGGGTCCATGGCGATCTTACTTCGCCATTTCCCATTACCAGGGGAGTCAGACAGGGCTGTGTACTGGCACCCTTCCTTTTCAACCTCTATACTAATGGCCTAGAGTTGGCTATGTTGGAAGGGAGCCAGGACCTCCCCAAAATAGCCCATCACCCTATCCCTGCATTATTATATGCGGACAATTCTGTGATAATGGCAAGAACCCATATACAACTGCAGCACCTTCTTAATAACTATTGTAAGTTCATGTCTTCCCTGGACCTAACGGTCAATATTAAAAAGACTTTTGTTATGCATCTGGGCAAGAGGTTAAAGAAACCCAAACTAATTGTTATCACCAACGCCAAGCTGGATTGTACTTTCCCCTATCCTTATTTAGGCATTCTTTTCGATAGCAAAATATCTTGGAAGCAGGCTATGTGCTCTAGGAAACTACTGTTTCTCCGGGCCACCACCGCCCTGATAGCTTTTTCAAGACAGCTTGGTAAGCCCCCGCCCAAAGAACTCTTAAAAATCTATTATGCCAAATGCCAAAGTGTGGCAGTATATGTCGCGGGGGGTTGGGGTTACGCTGCCGCAGAAGCACTTCAGGTTGTAGAAAACAATTTTATTAGATATGTGCTGGCAGTCCCCAAAAGTGCTCCAATTTACGGTAGCCATATCGAGTTGGGTATGGATTATATTGTGGATAACATCAAAATCCAGCCCATTCTCCTTTGGCACTGAGTGTGGACTACGGAGCAGTGTCATTTGACACGCACACTCATTAACGACTGCCTGGGCTTGGTACACTGGGCCAAGATTCCCTGGTTGGCCTATGTGAATAACTTCTTAGTGGACTTAGAACTCTCTCTGTACTTCAATGAGCCATTAACCATGTTAAACATCTCAAGGAAAACTGCGTTTATCCCAAGAAATCAGCAAGCCCTCCAATATTCAGATCCTAACTGTCCAAACTACCCTACTCATTCAACCTTATTTAAAATATCATTTGAATGCCTATGAAAAGCATTTACTTACTAGGTTTCGTTTTAATACTTTCTTTCGTATGATTTCTTTCCCAAAGAAGCAGGATTGGTCAAAATCTATCATTAAATGCCCTTGTGACGATTTTTCGGATCAATCGACCCTTCACGTTGTATTATTTTGCAGGTTTTATGAATACCCCCGAAAGCGATGGATCATTCATTTACTCTCATTCATGGGCTTGAGATCTTGTCAGCCTGCTATTCTTGCTTTGCAACATTTGGACTCTGTATTTATTGCTAAATGTGTAGCTTGTTTTCTTAAAATGTGTACAATATATCGACACAACTATGATTAACTGGCTTTTTAATGCACTTGCACTTTATTCTCCCTCCCCTTTTTCACCTCCCCTGTCTTTTTAACAATTTTTAACAATTGTAATTTCAGTTAATTGTAACTATGTCGCTGGGTAATATTTTTTTACAGCTGATTATTTTATTGAACTGTTTCTTGTAATGTTCTTTTTATGGTTCCTAAAAAATTATGGCAACCAAATAAAAGATTTATGACTGACTGACTGACAGAGGAAGATTGTGAAGATTGCTTAGTTGCAACTTTAGAAGTCTCCAGTTTGAATTTATGCTCGGAATGTGAATGGCAAGAAGCCATGGAGTCTGACTGTGTTCTCAAAGAAATTATCTCTCATGTTGTTTAAGGCTGGCCTAGAGAAAAAGCTACCAATGCTCTTCTTCAACCTTTTGTGAAAGTTCAAGATGAACTTACTTTGGAAGATGGTTTGCTGCTTAGAGGTGACAAATGTGTCCCTCCTCAAGTCTTCCATCCTGAAATTATACGAAAAGCTCACGAAGGACATCTTGGGTATATCCTCACGAAACGTCGTGTGAGAGACACTAATTGGTGGCACAGGATGGATTCTGAAATTCAAGATGTAGTATCTAATTGTCATATTTGTGGTACTTCTGACAAAACGTTCAAACTATCTGTGCCTCCTCTTTTACCTATTGAGTGCCCGGATAAGTCTTGGTTGAAATTAGGGATAGATGGTATGGATCCCTATGACAATCTGCAAGATGGATTACGATTTGTATTAGTTCTGATAGACTATACGTCTAGATGGCCTGAGGTTAAATTTGTCAGAGATGCTATTACTAAAACCATGAATTCTTTTGTTAAGGAGATATGGTTGAGAGAAGGTTGTCCTGAAACTCTTATTTCAGATAACGGTACGCAATTTGTAAGTCATTAGTCTCAAGATATTCTTTCAGAGTCGGGGGTAAAACATTGCAAAATCTCGCCCTATCACCCACAATCCAATGGATTGGTGGAAAGAATGAATAGTGTGATTGGAGAGTGCATAAGATGGGCTAGATTTGGAAACCATGATGTTCAGAAAGCAGTTAACAGTCTGATTTGGTCTTATAGGACCACACCTCATCTTCTACCAAAATTAGTCCCTTTAAATTGCTTAGAGAAAGGAAGGCCAATAGTAATTTTAGACCAGGTTGGATGAATAAATGGATAAAGTTTGATTCTGATGTCAATAAACGAATGCCTGCTGTGTTAGAAAATGTAAATGAATCCCAAATAAAACAGAAAAAATTGTTTAATGTAAAAAAAGCTACAAAACGTGTTCCTCTTGTTGTTGGTGACATGGTTAGAAATAAGTCTCCTGTGTTCACCAAAAAAGGTGCTACTAAATTTAGTGAACCTTTTCAGGTTCTCAAGATTGTAAGAAATGCAGTTAAGGTCTCGAATGGACATTGGTAGGACCTTAATAGAGTTGTGAAGGTTCGTACCAATGTTCACCCTGGGGCTTGTCAATTTTCTGAAATTTCTAGACCCACTTGTTCAGATCCAAATTTGGTCAGACGAAGTTGCAGAGAAATTATCAGACCTGCAAGATATAGAGACTAGTTTATTAGAATTGTTAATTTTGTTTTTTTTGTTGTTATTAATTCCTTGAGTAAATTGTATCCTTAATCTGTGTTTATTTTTATGGTAATTTTATAATTACATTTCATATTTTTATTTTATTTATTTACTTGTTAAGCGCGACTGCCACCCAAAGGGTATCCTGGCGCTGAGACTGCGTCTATCCTGCAGGCATACTACCATTACATTGCTCTGGGGAACAAAAAGGTCTTGAGGTCCTTTTTAAAAGGGATGAAATCTTGTCAACACCTCAGCGCCAGCGGGAGGGTGTTCCAGAGAGTGGCAGCCGTGAAACTAAAAGCACGGCCACCCATTCTCACTCTATTGATCATGGGGACCGTCACCAGGAACGCAGAGGAGGATCTTAGGTGTCTGGCAGCGCAGTACCAGGAAAAAAGGTTTTGGAGCGGTATCGGCCCCTGTCCGTGCAAGGCCTTAAAGACGAGACAGAGCGCCTTGAAGGAAATTCTCTCTTGGATGGGTAACCAATGGAGGTCTGCTAATGCGCCATAGGAAGAGGCAGATCAAGGACGGGATAGAGCCAATTTAGCCGCCATATTTTGGATCCTCTGCAGCTTTAGAATCAAAGTTGTTGGGGCTCCCAGAAGTAGTGCATTGCAGTAGTCTAATCGACTAAGAATAGAACTGCGCACTACCTCGGCCCTTGCCTCCTTGGGAAGAAGCGGTAAGATCTTACGTAGGGCATGAAGTAAGCCCATACAGCCCGCTATAGTTCTGTTCACAGAGGCATCAAGCTGCAGATTGGATTCAAACAGAACTCCCAAATTACGGGCCGACTCAGCAGCCTCTACCGTACCTGGAATAGATGTAGGCCAAAAATCGTCCAGAAGCGGACGAGGGGTACGGTCTAGGGAGCAATGGAGAACCTCCGTTTTGGATCCATTAAATTGAAGCAAGTTGGCTCGCAGCCACTCTGCTGTAGCCACCATGCAGCAGTGGAAGGTGTCTCTCGATATTGCCCTGGTACCCTCAAATGAAAAAATCAATTGAGTGTCATCGGCATAATTGATGACAGATATGCCGAATGACTTTATCAGGGCGACCAAAGGTCGCAAGTACAGATTAAACAGGATCGGGCTGATCGCCGACCCCTGGGGGACACCCTGATTCACTTGCTGCATGCCAGAGCGAAAAGGTGGTAGTGCCACTGCCTGCTGTCTGTCACTGAGATAAGATGTTATCCATCTCAAGGCCAGGCCAGTTACTCCTGTACTCCTGAGACGGTCCAGTAGTACTGCATGGTCCACCGTGTCGAACGCGGCCGACATGTCAAGCAGCACTAAGAATGCTGACTTGCCCATGTCGACACGCGCTCGTAGATCGTCCAACACAGTGTGTTTACTTCTTTGTTTGGGAAAGAGGGAAGATATGTTATATTCTATTTATGCTTAGTATGTCTGTGGAGATCTTTGGTGATTCTCTAAATGGACTCTCACTGTCTCCTAGCAACTTGTTGAATGAACATTGCAAGGAAAAGTGGTTGATGTGAGAGGCTGTGTCTACCTCTCCTCTTGTAGCCTTAATAAATCTACAGTTTCACCCATCTGTATCCAACGTGATTACTACACACTCACATTCTGCACAACGAATAACCCAACTGCTAACAATATCTCTGATGAACTGTAATAAACCTTTTACCAGAAAGTACAACTTACGGTATAGTAAAGGTAGACTTGATGAATAATACAAGAATTGCTCTTGTGAGGTCCTGTAGTCACCTATGCATTAAGAATACAAATTCAAGATATATTCACAAATGCAGTTTGTGTGATGGATTTGTTTCAGATTGATCCCTAGAAAGGAATAGAATATGTGTTTATATAGATTGTTTTCCTCATCCCCCTTGGTGTTAAAGGGAGTCGACCATGCCTTGGGAGATGAAAGATAGTATAGCACAAACGGAATCCTGAATGGCACTCGCTGCTAAATTTGGACCATCGATCTATGCACTGTGTTTTTGGGATATAGCAGCTGGAAAGCAGCTAAACCTATATGTAACAAGACCTAATAAAACGAAAAATGATGGTTAAATAGATATATAGCAACATCTCGCCACGTTTCTGAATGTGGAACAGGCACGCACCTGCCAGGTGAATGTCCAGTTATTTATTTCCATTCATAGCAGCTAAAATGCCTGTTATAAGAGAAAAAGTTATTCCAAAAAAGTGTTGGTTTTTTTGGGAATGACTCACTCCCTTTGGGTTAGGGTTCTGATAAGGAGGATGAATGAAAGAGTAATAATTGGTTTGTTGTTTTAAACTATTTGACATAAGTCAAAGCAATGTACCTATTAGTGATTCAGTTACCACGTTTTTACGTGGGTTAATTTTCCTGATGCCAACTTTCTAAATTTGTGCCAATGACGACCAAGCAGTATCTCTACTACTGTTTCAGAAAATTGTAAAAACGCATACGAGATAACAAGATTGAAAGCCTGTGTTGCAGCTGTTATGATGGAATTCACAATGCTTCATTTCAGCTCATATTTTAGAGAACACGTTGGAAATAATTGTCTCTGCACGACGAGCTCCTATGAAGCATTCCATATTTCAGTTTCTTTATTTAGAATAATGAGTGTCCGCGTTTCACAAAGCGCGCAGAGTGCTTTTGGGCATGCTTGTTACATGATATGCTGATTAAGCATTTTCTGGTTATATCATGCACTCAGGGATCATTTCTTTGCCTGTTATCCTTTAAACTGTTACTCCTTGAATCCTGGAGCATCTTTGTGCAGCATATTTGTCCAAATGCATGAATAATGTCGATTTTTTTCCAGTGTGCCCGACGCTCTGAGCTTCATCCGTGTTTCTTCATTATTAAATAATGAACAGGGTAGCTCTGCCCGCAGCAACCAGCGTTGAATGTGATTTAGACAAATGAACTTCAACCATAGATAGTGCATGCCTTGTTAAAAGTAGAATAGTCAACAAAAGTTTTCATTTTCACGTACTTTTAGTATTCTGCCACACAGCATCGAAATGTTTTGAGGAGTGTGCACTGACCTAACATCAACGTGATGCAGGTAAGGATAAAATGATCAGATTTTACTACTGAAAAAAATATGTGGGTATTATTAAAATGCAGCATAAATATTACCGTGGGAATATGTCTCGCAGCATTAAAAACACAGGCACAATCACATATAACTTTCTATTGGCTCACGGTAACCCTAGTACTGTTTCATTTATAAAGAACTGGACTTGGACTTATATGTCAAATGCAAATGCCCTGTTTTCTAAGCAAAAACTGCCTCAGTACATCCTTTTTAGATTTGATGTATGAAGATACTTGGTCCGTTGATGACGAAGTATTTCATACAACATAATGAAGGGGCTAGTGAGATTTGTCTGTGGAATTGCTTTCTGACATTATAAGGCAGAGCTATTCAAGCGTCTTGGCTCAGGAATGGAGGTTACATTTCTCGAGAGAGCATTGTGATCAATACCAATACATGTCTGGCTGATATTAGAAAATGTACAAGCATACCTCTCCTCATGATGGTACAGTGATAGATTGTGTCATCTTGTGTAAAAGCAGGAAAATGAAAACAAGAAATCACAAACGTCAAAAATATGTTTAGCAAAGTCATATGAATGTGCAGCATTTTCCTAATTTGTCACCTTGGGAAATACCACGTATTTAATTGAAATTGAAGAACATGGAAATAAGTACATGTTAGTTAATATTGCAGTGTGTATCCTGGGGAACATATTAATAGCCCTCATTTAAGAAATATGTATATTCTAGGGGGGATTTTCACAAGGAAATGGCGGAGAGAGGCGTTAGCCTTCTTGGCTTAACGCCTCTCTCCGCCACTTCGGAAATGCAAGGCTGCAGCATATTCACAAGGACATGGTGCAGCCTTGCTTTCCCCCCTGCGATGGCACTAAGTTTCACAACTTAGCGCCAGCATAGACACCCTTGCACCAGAGTGAAAGGGTGTCTGCAAGCAGGGAGGTTTGTTTATGCACAGGAAGGTGTCCCTTCCTGCACATAAACAAACCTAAAATGCCAGTTTGTAACTTACATGTGTGCTGCTTGATGCAGCACACTATTAAGTTACAAAATGGTGGGGGATATTCTCAAGAACCTGTGATAAATATCACAAAATTAGCTTAACGCTACTCTTCACATCACAGTCTATCGCTGGAAAATAATTACGTGTTAACGTTGTATTCTCAACAAGGCGGTACCATGCGATAGTCTCACGATAACGCGTCAAATGACCCCCTTAAAATTAATGCGACAACGAAAAAACACGAAACACGAACGTGAAAATAGTAGCGATGCAAGGCGCCAACCCCCTCGGGGAATGGCGTCGTTAGTGGCAGCCAAAGGGCCGACCCGGAGTAGGTCCACTTCCGGGTTAGGTGACCCGGAAGTGGGCGCGGTGCCAGTACAAATAGGAACAAGGGACGGCGGAGCGCCCCGGAAGTAGTGGTAGGGCGCGAGGCATAAAAGCCCGCGACCAGCTTAGAGGCCCCCTCTTTGTCCGCTGACCGCCCAGGAGTCGGACGTCTCCTAGAGAAGACATCGCGGGACCATCGCGTAGGAGTATACAGCGAGAGTTAATCCGACTCGTGATCTAGGTTAGCGGGCCGTGCAGTGTGTTATAGATTACGTTAAGCGTTTCATGCTTATTTTCTTGATTTGCACATTTGTTGTTGGGGGGGATCGCGTCCTCATGTCCAGGGGGCGGGTGAGCGCTGTCGCATTCAGCTCAATCTGATTCCGGGGGTACAGGCCCAACCGCGGCGCGGTGGGCCTAAAGGCGTGGAGTATCTATGATAAGTTTTAACGTTGTTTTCTTTAAGTGCAAGATGCCGCCGAAGAGGGCACCGAAGGGCAAAGAACCCGCAGCCAAAAATGACGAATACCTCGCCTTTACGGAGCTGCTGGAGTTTACAAGGGAAAAAGGCATGGATTGGGTACTAAAGAATATGAGAGACGGGGCTAGAGCAGATGCGAATTCTCAGGAAGAAAGGGGGAGAGGCAAAAGAGCGAAGCGTACCCCAGAAAAACTTAAAAGTGCGGCAAAAGGCAAGCGGCCTAGGCCGGCCGATTCACGACCAGCATCACCAGGTGAGGAGGAGGTGCCAGAGACAATTGACTCGAATTCAGGTACAGATAAAGACGTAGATGATACCGAAGGGCAGCACGAAGCGGCTAGGCCCACGCATATAGGAGGGTTCCCCGTCACTTCTGTGGGGGGGTCCGGTCCGCAGGGTATGTTACCGCCTGTGGTGGCTCAACCGGGTAGCGGAGTGTCTCAAGTTTGGGTCCAGCCCGGGGGGGTCGCCCAGTTACCAGGGATGCAATTATATGGGTCGCACGGTCAAGCGATAGGTAACGGCCCCATAAGCTCGATGCTTCCTGCCATGGCCTACCCGGCAAACGGGTCCCCCTTAGTGATGAATGCTTACTCTAGTTCGGGGGGCCTAACACAGGGCTCAATGGCGAACACCGTGGTTGATGTGGCTGGTCCCTCTAATGGCCAGATGCAAGGGGGGGGCGGGGGGCAACCAACAGGTCACCCTTTGCTAGCATTCAGCCCGTTAATGTTCGGTTCGTCCTCAATGACCTTATCGCCATCCGCGGGGATCACGTGGCACGTGCCAGCAGACATGAAAGAAAGAATACTCAGAGGTGAATATGTAGAAGTGTTTGACCTTATCAATGCAGGGGTGGCGGCGGGAAAGCCCAAGGGCGGGAAAGAAGGTGATTACAACCAAAAGAAATCGTGGGTGGAGTGGTCCATGAAGAATTGGATCACGGGATTTGCGATATATGCCGCTGTTATGTTAGAAAAGTATCCGATGCTAGGCCCACAAATGATGAGCTATATATCCCTGATACATGGCGCGGCAACAGAGTTTCCGGGCCAGGGGTGGTTGAAGTATGATAAAATGTTTAGACAGATGAAAGCAGTTCACCCGGGCATAGCATGGGACCAGCGGGAGATCAATTTATGGCACACAGTGTTCTATTCCGCCCCTTCAACGCCTACCCCTGCTCCCTCTACTCAGAATCAGTCCTTTCGGACTGACAAAGGTGTTGGTGAGAAAAAACAGGCCTGCTGGCAGTTTAATAGAAATGAGTGTACCAGGGGGGTCTCATGTAGATTCAAACACTGCTGTTCGTATTGCGGTGGAACCTCTCATCCCGAGGTTAGATGTTTTAAGAAAACTGGTAACCCCAAGGAACAGTCCAACAACGTTGCCCCAAAGGGAAAACCAACTAAAACTCCAGACAAAGCTACCAACTCCCATTAAACGGCATGTCCTGACTCACCTCCTCAGTAAATACGATAACCTCGAGGAGGCTCAATTTCTACTCCATGGTTTTAAAGTTGGCTTCCGTATCCCGTCTTCAGCCCTCCCTTCCAATGTCCCGCCCCGTAATCAAAGCTCAGTGTTACGAAATATGGAGGCAGCGCGAGGCAAAATCATGAAGGAGGTATCATTGGGACGGGTTGGGGGTCCTTTCAAAGAGCCACCTACCCATAATCTGGTTTGCTCCCCGTTGGGTTTAGTTCCGAAAAAAGAGGAAGGTAAATACCGTCTGATTCATAATCTATCAAGTCCTCCAGGGCTATCGGTCAACGATAAGCTAGACCCAGACCTTTGCACGGTGAGGTATACCAAGTTTGACACGGCTATTGAGAAATTGCAGGCATTCGGGGAAGGAGCATTAATGGCGAAAGCGGATATTGAATCGGCTTTTAGGCTATTGCCTGTTCACCCCGAAGATACCAGGTTCTTGGGCTTCACATTTGATGGTAGCTACTTTGTAGATTTATGCATGCCTATGGGGTGTTCTATTGCCTGTGCAGTTTTCGAGACTTTTGCAAGGTTCCTGGAATGGGCGGTGGAGCAGTTTCTGACATCGGACAAGTCACATTCAGTAGTCCACTACCTGGATGATTTTCTATTCATGGGTCCTGAAGGTTCCCAGTCGTGCAGGAAGGCCCTTCTGGGCTTCCAGCGCTTGGCTAAGGCTCATGGGGTACCTCTGGCTGCGGAAAAAACCGAAGGCCCGACCACGTGTTTGACCTTCCTGGGCATAGAAATTGATACAACGGCAGGGGTGTGCAGGTTGCCAGAGGCTAAGGTGGATGCCTTTAGGGCCGCTATTGATAGCTGCCTGGGAGCAAAGAAGGTAACCTTACATCAACTGCAAGTTCTTTTGGGTCAACTGAACTTTGCTCTGCGGGTAATACCAATGGGCAGGGCCTTCTCCAGGAGTATAGCGAGGGCAATGTCCGGGCTGCGGGCTAAACACCACAGGGTGAGGCTTTCAGCCGAGGTAAGAGGGGATCTTCTGATTTGGAGAAGTTTTTTGCAAGATTTCAATGGCACGGTGTTGTGGCGAGCAGCTTGCTCCTCTAATACGGATCTTGAGCTTTTCACTGATGCTGCAGGGAGTATTGGCTTCGGAGCTATATTCGGCCAAAAATGGTGCATGCAGCCCTGGCCAGACGACTGGTTAGAGCGAGGCCTGACTACTAACATTTCCTTTCTTGAGTTGTTCCCCATAGTGGTAGCCTTGCACTTGTGGGGGGATTTGCTGGCAAACAAGAGTATAGTATTCTGGTCGGACAACATGTCTGTAGTCATGGTAATTAATAACCAGAGGGCGACCTGTACTTGGGTACTCAGGCTGTTGAAAGAGTTAGTTTTGCCGTGCCTGAGCCATAATGTCCAATTCACTGCTAAACATGTCCCAGGCGTAGAAAACAAAGCGGCTGATGCATTGTCTCGTTTTAAGTTAACAGAATTCCGGGAGCATGGGCCCCAAGCGGAGACGTCAATGTCAGCCTTCCCAGCGGAGCTATGGAAGTTTGGTGCCCCACAGCTGCCGAGTTGATATCTGCATCCCTGGCCCCCAAGACTAAGAGTATGTATCAAAAGTCATGGGATTGTTATATGGCATACCTGAGGGGCGTGGGTGTAGCGGACATCTTTGCCCCTCTGAGCGTATTAGGCTTCATTGTACAGCAAAAAGAGAAGGAGAAGTCGGTAGCATTCATGAAAAGACAGTTGTCGGCGTTAGCATTTTATGCAGGTCTACAGGGGGTGTCTGATCCGACCAAGGACCAGAGGGTTAGAAGGGCAATGAGAGGTTGGGAGCGCTTGACACCTGGGGAGAAAGATTCCAGGAGACCGATAGACGTAGGGAAATTGATTAAAATCTGAGAGGCTCTACCGCTCGTTTGTTTTTCCCAGTATGAGACGCAACTATTCCGGGTGGCCTATACCTTAGCCTTTTGTGGGGCGTTACGAATCTCAGAATTACTCCCGGCGTCCAGGACGGATAGGGAAGGGGGTCTAAGGTGCTCGGATATAATTGAGTCCAAAGGTGTCCTGAGGCTTAGAGTGCGGAGATCGAAGACGGACCCCTTAGGTAAAGGGACCTGGTTACAACTAGGTAGAGTAGAGGGAGAGCCCTTCTGTCCAGTCAACTTGCTGAGGGTATTCCTCCAAGTCAGGCCCCAGGGTGCGGATGATAGATTGTTGATTCACGAGAGTGGGTTACCCCTTACCAGGTTCCAGTTCACACGAGTAGTAAAAATGACCCTGGCAAGGATCGGAGTTGATCCGGCCGATTTTACATCTCATTCGTTCCGAATTGGAGCAGCGACAACGGCTGCGTTCTTGGGCCTACCCGAACAGGTAATCAAGAGACTGGGTCGCTGGAAATCAGCATGTTACAAACGTTATGTCCGCCCGCAATTAGTCTAACAAATTTGTATCATTCGCATTCCGTCCCCTTCGTTTGGACTCGGTCTCACTGTATCTCTTCATGTTTACTTTAGGTACCTCCCCTAAGAGAACCCAAATCTGTTGGTGTAGCCACTCCTTCATTCGCAGGGCCGGGGCGCACTTCGAAAAGACACTCAGGGACAGGGTGACCATGATGCGAGGTTGTGACCATCATTGGGTGGGGATAGGCGGGCAGCGCCTAGCGGACGTCCCGAGGGATGTTAAAACGGCTTTGGCCAGAGGCATGCCTTTCCCGGACGTATTCGTGTTGCACTGCGGAGGCAACGATATGATTCCGGGCGGAAGGAGAGAAGTGAAGGAGTCCCTGTTCTCTACTCTAGCAGCAGTCAAAAGCATTTTTCCAGAAGCCATAGTACTATGGTCGGAAGTCATTCCGAGGCTCGTGTGGGCACGGGGCGCACCTATGAAAGCAGTGAACAGATCTATTAAAAGGTTGAACCAGTCGGTGGCGGAAATCCTACCGAAATCTAGTATCAAAGCGATTCGTCACAAGTTGATACAGACAGACAGGCCGGAGTTATACGCGGAGGACGGAGTGCACCTGTCGGAGGCGGGTATTGAGATATTTATAGAAACAGTCCTAGGGGCCATCTCCGAAGCCCTTGAGCGCAGGGGGGGAGGTCGAGTCCGCCAGTAAGCTCATCGCCCTGTGGCGGGGTTCCGGACAAGAATACCACGGGAACTTCTTGTCCAGTGACAGTTTTTAACTCTGAACAGGTTTGATAAATCATTATGGACTCTGGGCTGGCGGGAGACTTGGGGCTGACCTGCTGGTGGCCTTGGCTCTTCAGCCCTACCCCGGAGGCCGCTGGTTGCCCAAGTGGGTGCTTTCCTCACCTGCGGCTCTGTTGACCGGAAGGGGGTTTAACGTTAAGGGAGCAGGTGATCTGGATTGTGGCCTGCTGGCGCAACCCTGAAGTCAAATGAAAGGCCCATTGGCGAATGGGCGGTAAATGTGTGTATATTGTATATAAGTGCAAGTTTACTCTTAAATACTGTGATGGAATATTTTTACGAATAAATAAAGAGAATGTTGGGTCAATGATGTAATTGACCTGTGAACTTAATTTTAATAAACAAGCACACTGCAGAAAATCAAGCACGACTCCAGAGTTTGATGTTGAATTGGGTCCATGTAAAGCATGCAGTGTGGAGGGGGGGGAGAATGCACTTTGTCTGCCATCTATGCAAGGCGCCAACCCCCTCGGGGAATGGCGTCGTTAGTGGCAGCCAAAGGGCCGACCTGGAGTAGGTCCACTTCCGGGTTAGGTGACCCGGAAGTGGGCGCGGTGCCAGGACCAATAGGAACAAGGGACGGCGGAGCGCCCCGGAAGTAGTGGTAGGGTGCGAGGCATAAAAGCCCGCGACCAGCTTAGAGGCCCCCTCTTTGTCCACTGACCGCCCAGGAGTCGGACGTCTCCTAGAGAAGACACCCACCCACCCATCCCTATTAATAAGGAGTCAGTTAGGGCAGTAGCGGGGTTCCGGACAAGAATACCACGGGAACTTCTTGTCCAGTGACAGTTTTTAACTCTGAACAGGTTTGATAAATCATTATGGACTCTGGGCTGGCGGGAGACTTGGGGCTGACCTGCTGGTGGCCTTGGCTCTTCAGCCCTACCCCGGAGGCCGCTGGTTGCCCAAGTGGGCGCTTTCCTCACCTGCGGCTCTGTTGACCGGAAGGGGGTTTAACGTTAAGGGAGCAGGTGATCTGGATTGTGGCCTGCTGGCGCAACCCTGAAGACAAATGAAAGGCCCATTGGCGAATGGGCGGTAAATGTGTGTATATTGTATATAAGTGCAAGTTTACTCTTAAATACTGTGATGGAATATTTTTACGAATAAATAAAGAGAATGTTGGGTCAATGATGTAATTGACCTGTGAACTTAATTTTAATAAACAAGCACACTGCAGAAAATCAAGCACGACTCCAGAGTTTGATGTTGAATTGGGTCCATGTAAAGCATGCAGTGTGGAGGGGGGGAGAATGCACTTTGTCTGCCATCTATGAGGCCAATTGTGATACAAAAATCAGCGATACCCAGCTACAGGCCTGCAATTCCCACATGTCAGGCGGGAAAATGAACCATAAAAGCAACAAAAAAAACACACCAAAACCAAATCAAACTGCATACCACCATGGATCCACTCAGGCCGAGTGCAGAGGCCAACGCGAACCCCACAAGCCCCACAGACCACCAGCAAGGAACCCTGGGCTCGGGGAAGGCCAAGGAGAAGGGGAAGAGGAAGACGAAGTTCAGTCCTCCGGAAAACCGGATATTCATCACAGAGGAGATAGAACACTAACAACAACTGTTCGTCACCACTACTGTGTCATTGGCAACACAAACGGAAACATGCCTGTCCATCATGGACAACGTGAATGTAGTCCGAGTGTCGAGGACGGCAATGGAGGATGTCAGGTGGCGCTGGCTTGATGTGAAGAACCAAACCACGCAGAAAGCCCCTGCCAACAGGAAGGCAGTCCCGGCACCTGGAGGTAGGAGTCCTGCGCCACAGGAGGAGCTGAAGAAAATGATGGCCACAGTCATCAGTGTGGAGACGGTGCAAGGAGTTTGGAGTCCGGACACAGCTCCATATGACCTGACACAACATCAACAGGGTGAGTAACTACCAGGGACTGAGGAGATGGGCACAATGACACACATTCACAATCATGTGAAGCAAACTGCATATCCACAATGAGCCCGGATCATGTCCTTGACCCAAGTGGCACACTGCAGCACACACACATAGCAATAACAGCACATCCACATTGACAAAAATGTGGGACAAAGTGCAACACTTAAACTGCAGAACAGAGGACACAACTGGGTCCACTTGTGTGTTGAAACTGGCCAATCAGACCTGACATTGCAGGAAACTGAGATGGAACTGTACGTGTACAACCTCACATCCGTTATGTAGTCCAAATGTCCACTGTCCCACACCAAATAGTCCGCTTCTCCAAAATAGTCACAATGTACATTGTCATGCAGTCGTATATAAACTTGAACAATGCAACAATGCAACAACATACATGTCAACATAATGTCAAAATGCATCTACCCAACACATTTCAGAGGGACAAAAAACACCTCCAGCAGAGCAGACCAGACAACTCATCAGTGATGCTGAAGAAGAACACCACACCTTCGACACTGACGCTCTACAACAGTTCATGGACATCTTAGGCAATCCAACTTCAGGAGCAGGGCAGCCCAGCTTCATCTAGGAAACCCCACCCCCAGCACAGACCACACAGCTGGAAGCACCCACCACAACGGCTAGCTCCCAGCAGAAGGAGGTGGCCAAACAGGTGTGGGTGTGGTTCGACCTCATGGAAGCCGAACTAGATCAAATACGTGGGTGTCTAAGTCCCATCATGGACCATTTACACTCCCCAATGGAGACCCACACAGCAACAGAGACACATGCATCAGCACATTTCCTGTACTGAATAACACCCAGAGCCCTGGGATATTCATTCACACCCCAAAGCTGGGCTTGCATATGCTGCACCAGTCCACTCCTCTTATGTACTGAGTGGGGGGTGACAAAGCTACATATCCAAGATCTTACCCGTTGCCTGCTGCGAAATGTTTGCGTCTGCTGTACACAGCAGAATGTAATATTGTAGGGCCCGGGGCCCTCATGCAAACATTATGACCACACGGACGCACTCAGATAGTTTGTGGAACTGGCCTCAGGCACGTGCGCCCAGCACCTTTATTGCCAGGGTCACATGTACAGTAACACCTGTGCTGGATGTGTGTGGGGTGAGTGTAAGCCAGCCCTTATGGAGATGTTGGTGCTGGCAACAACTTGATTCTCTTCACAATTAAAGCGGAAACACTAAACACAAGCATATCAGAAACAACTGCGAAGCATCATGGTGGTAGCCGGTGCAAGTCCAGAGGTCAACCAATATACAATCAGAAAGGTCTGTGAGTTGCAGTGCACTGAGTCAGTGGCACCTGACGAGCTGAGCAGGGTATCAAGCTGATGATGGCACCCACAACAGGTGTGAGCAACTCTGATAGTATGGCAGTAGGACTCTTCCGACTCTGGCACTTCTTGTTTGGAGGTGGTCCTGGTGGTGCTGGCGTGTGCATCCTGCGGTGATGCGACGTCTGGGCAGTTTCATTTTTTTTCACTATTGTAAGGCTACCTGTTCCCATAGGCCAGAATGGGCAGTTTGATTATAACATCTCATAATCCTAACTGACTCAGGGAACTAGGTAGACGTTTGAGTTTAGTATGCCTGAACTCAGAATGATAAAATACATCTTTTATTGTAGTTGGTTTCAAAATTCTGTGTTTGAAAATACCACCTTTAGAAACTAGGCATTTTCTTGCCTAACCATCCAAGCCTGCCTCTGCTAGGTTGTCTGTTCCATGTCTGGTTTGTGAGTGACAGGGGCTGGGGTGGCTCCAGGAGACAGGTTGAGTCAGAACAAGGCTGAAAAAACCTATCTGCATGAGGAGCAGTGGAAGGAGTAGCACCTGAGCCTGAATAGGGTTGTTCCTGCCTTCCACAATGCTGGCTCCACCTCCTGTGGTGTGTCTGATGACCCTGGCCCACACTGTCAAAGGAAAGAAGGAGTCCCGTAAACAAAGTGCTCAGGACTGCACAAAGCTGGTTTGGACTAAGTACAGACACTCTCTGCCTTCAGAGACAAAGGATTTTGGTGTATAAAAGGGGGTACCCAGACCACGGAACTTTAGATCACTTCTGGGAATCAAGATGACCCTTTGCCAAGGAGAAGAACCGAAGAAGCTGAAGGAGGATACTGCACCTGTGCTGTGCTGTTGGGGTTGGCCTGCAGTGGTTAATTTATTTGCCAAGGAAAGGAGAAAAGGAATTTTGAAGAAGAATCTCCAAGGGCTCGAACTGACCTTGCCTCCAGCCTGAAGTTTCAGAGATACAAGACTTCACCACCAGCACCCCTGAATTCCCTTGCTGTGGAATTTTGCCTGCAGAGAGGTGCCCACTGTTTTTTGGGCCCTCTGAGAAGACTTTGAGTCGCTGGGAGCTGGAAGCGCAATGCAACAAGCAGAAGCGTGTCACCGTGCAGCAGTTGCCGTCGCATCACAAAAGAAGCGTGCGGCCGCTGCAGCTGTTTGCCATCGCAACATCGACGAAGCGTGTCGCATCACAGGAGAAGCGTGTCGCTGCGGCAGAGGTCGCCGTTCCATCACCGGTGAAGCGTGTCGCAGGGCCTGTCGCGGCTCAGAAGTTACAGAGTTTGCCACACCGCCATCAGGCGTGCACGCATCACATCCAACATTGTCGCATAGCATCAAGATGCCATTTTCTCGCACTGGATCGTCACATCGCATCGAGGAGCCATCTTGTCGCATTACCCTAGATCTCAGTAACAAACCGACGCATCACCTCCTCTCCGGTAAGGAACAGACACATCACCTCCCTAGCTCTGCAGTAAGGAACCGACGTATCACCTCACCCGAAGCAAGGAACCGATGCATCACCTTCCTAGTGAGTGCAGACCATAACGCGACCGCATGCTTTTTGGTAGAATTTTCCTCTGAAATTCTTTTTGCTTTTTGAGAACTACCAACTGTTCTTCACCATGTCCAAAGCAGCATCCAACACAGACCTACACTGTGCCACAGCTTAAAACTGTATGCAAAAGATTTAAAATCCATGTGAAAGGCGTAGCCAAAAAGGAAGAGTTACAAAATGCACTGAGGGCTTGATCAAATCAAAAAATGCTACTGAGCATCTGGAAATAGCCTAGGGATGAGGCAGAGAATACAAATGGGCCATTGGTCCTGACCGGGGAGAAAGAACCTTCAAGGCCAGGCAGCAGTGTTTCTTCAAAGGGCCTGTACTTAGAGGAGCGGGAGGACAGGGAGAGAGATAGAATGCATAAGATGGAGCTAGCCAAGTTCAAGATGGGTGGGCAGATGGAGTTAGAGAATAAGAAGTTAGCCTTCAAGGAAAAGATGATGCATTTAGAGCATGAAAGGATGTTGAGGGAGCTGGAATTGAAAGCCATAAGTTTAGAGATTCCTCCCTCTGGTGGCAGCACACCATCCGTGCCTGTAGAAACAAGAGAGTTCATTCCCAAGGATGTTATTAAGGAGTTTCATAAGAATGAAGATATTGGGCAATGGTTCAAGACCTATGAGTTAGCTATGTCCTCCCACTGGGTCCCTGAGAAGGATTGGGGAGCGGGGTTGTGGAGGCATCTCCTCAGTGATGAGCGGGACACTTTATTAGATTTGCCTTCTGAAGACCATAATTCTTATGTACACATGAAAGAGGCCTTAATGTCCAGGTATGGATTGACCCCTGAGCTTTAAAGACAAAGGTTTAGGAATGGTAAGAAACTGGAATCAATCACTTGTGTACAATATGTTTCTTTCTTTTGCAGAGCATTGGATGGTTGGTGAAGGGTAGCAAAGTGAATGATTTCGAAGCACTCTATAATTTGATTTTATGGGAGCACTTGTCAAATAATTGTTTACCAGAGCTACGCCAGCACCCTATTGATAGCAAGCTGAATAACCTTAGGAAGCTTGCTGAGGAGGCGGACTGCTGGGTTAACACCCGGGTCCTGAAGGGTCTTGTGGGAGAATCCACCAAAGGTGGGCAGAGTCCCCAGCAGAAGAGTGGAGGGGACAAGGGCAAACAAAGGGAGTTCCAGAAAAGGCCCCAAAGTAATCCTCAAGGGAACCGAGGGAAAGGTTCCCAGCCTCCCACTATGAAGATGCCCGGAGCCCAACAGGTAAACCTGTTCATAGAGGACACCTGAAGTGCATCAAGTGTGGTGAAGTAGGCCATAGGTTTTATGATCCCCAGTGCCCATAGAGGGACAAGACAGCACCCCCTGGTGCACCATCCCTGGCAGATGATGAGTGTAGCCCTGGGGGGGGAGATGGGTACCCAAGGTGGGTGGGGTAACGCAGAGATGTCCCTTGTCTCTTTCCGAGACTATGAGGTGGTCCCCAGGACCCAGCTGCCTGATAACACTAAAAAGTAAGGGCATTGGGTGACCATCAATGGCCCTAGTTTGGAGGCTCTTAGAGACACCGAAGCCAGTGTGACAGCTGTCAGGTGTCACCTGGTGTCTGAAGAGCAGGTGGTCCACTAAGCATTTTACCCAGTTGTTGGCGCTAAGAATACAGAGAGCCACAGCAAGGTGGCTCAGGTTCCCTTCGAGTGTGGGGGGGGGTCTCTGGTACGCTTCAAGAGGCTAGCCATGCCTGTTGACTGTCTGGTGGGTTCTGATTTGGAGAGCTCTCCTTGGGCTAAAGTGGAGTGAAGTGCTCATGTGGATATCTTAGGTCTGCCTGAGTGGGCTTGTGTGACCACACAGTCCATTACAGCCAGTAAGTGTCTTCAAGAGGACATGGAGCGTGAAAAAGTGGCACAGGTGCCTGCCTTAAAGAGAAGAGGCCGGGACTTGGGAAACCCGCCCCCACAGTTCCCAGGTTCCAGGAGGAGGCAGACATTGAGGTTGTTGCACTGGAACCTACAGGGGAGCAAGTAGCTGTACTGGGGGACCTACCTGAGCTGACCCATTGAGCAGGAAGGAGGACCCTCCAGCGAAGAGTTCTACGAGGAGCAGAAGAAGTGCCACTCTCTTGTGGGTTTGCGGCAACAGGCTGCAAACCAGGAAGCATGGGATCATTCTGGATCACATTGGATCTACTGGGAAAATTGCCTCCTGTATAATGAGCCTAAGGTTGCTGAGCCTGGGTCAGCTTGTGTGCTAGTGATACCCCGGCACTTCAGAGCCTTCCTACTGGGGCTGGCTCATGATGTGCCTTTAGCAGGACCTTTGGGGCAGGACAAGACCTTTGAATTGCTTGTCATCCACTTTTATTTGCTCCAAATGCGCAAGAGTTCAGATACTCATTGCAGGACCTGTCAGACTTGCCAGGCAAGTGGAACAAGTGGGAGTAAGCAGAAGGTACCTCTCCAGCCATTCCCTGTGGTCAGCACCCCCTTTGAAAGGAAGGGCATTGACATTGTGGGGCCTCTGGATCCCAAGACTACCCTGGGCAACAGGTTCATCCTGGTCTTGATGGACCATGCCACTCGGTACCCATCCCTCTCAGGACAGTGACGGCCCCTTTGGTGGAAAGTGCACTGATGGGGATTTTCTCCTGTGTGGCGTTCCCCAGAGAGGTGATTTCAGAACATGGTACAAACTTCATTTCTAAGTATATGAAGTCCCTTTGGCAGGAGTGTGGGGTAGCTTTTAGGTTAACCACTCCTTACCACCCCTAAGGTAATGGGCTGGTTGATAAATTCAACCGGACCCTGAAAGGCATTATTATGGGTCTTGAGTAACCCATGACGCGTAAGTGGTTCTTCCTCTTGCCATGCCTTCTCTTTGCTTAAAGAGAGGTACCACAGATGTCCTTAGGGTTCAGCCCCTTTGAACTGCTCTAGAGTCACCCTGTAAGAAGACCTCTGAGTTTGGTTAAGGAAGGCTGGGAGAAACCTCCCAGGAAACTTCCCCAGGATGCAAATAGTTACATGCTCGCCTTCAGAAACCAAAGCCGGAGTTTCAGGCAACTCACCCAGGTGAATATGGAAGCCAGCCAGGAAGAGATGAAGCGGTGGTATGATCAGAATGCCACTCTGATTGAGCTTCAGCCTGATCAGAAAGATTTGGTCATGGCCTCCGTGTGTGCTCCAGGATAAGTGGACAGGACCACTTGAGGTGGTGGAGCGCAAGAGTGATGTCACCTACTTGGGGGACTTGCGGCCTCCAAGGAACCCTTTGCGGGTCCTGCATGTCAACCGGATGAAGCCCCACTTAGAAAGGTCCGATGTGGGCATGCTTCTAGTGACAGTTGCTGGATGGAGGAGGAGTCTGAGTCTCTTCCTGACCGCCTGTCTGCAACACAGCAAGATGGGTCAGTGGATGGTGTTAACCTCTCTTTCACCCTGACCCCTGAGCAGCAGAATGACTATCGCCGGTTGTTGGAACAGTTGTTGGGACAGTTCTCTGATTTGTTCTCCCTGATTACCACTGTCACTGATTGGTGTGTCCATGATGTAGACACTGGAGACCGTACTCCTGTTAAGCATAAAACTTACAGAGTGACTGACAGGGTGAGAGCTTGAATCAGACAGTCCTTGGGCCAGCCCAGTCGTCTTGGTCCCAAAGGCTGCCGCCCTGGGAGCCACGCCAGAACTCCTGTTCTGTGTGGACTACCGAGGGCTCAATTCAGTCAGCAGGACTGATGTGCAACCCATCCCCAGAGCTGTTGAGCTCATTCATCGGTTAGGGGCTGCCGGTACCTCAGCACATTTGATCTACTGTCTGGGTACTGGCAGATCCCCTTAACTGATGGGGCAAGAGAGAGGTCAGCATTCTCCACACCAGAGGGGTACTACCAATTCTGGATTATGTCCTTTGGGATGAAGAATGCCCCTGTCACCTTTTAGAGGTTGGTCAACCAAGTGTTGACTGGACTGGAAGATTTCAGTTCCACCAACCTGGATGACATTGCAATGTTCAATATCAGTTAGGCAGAACATCTGTGCCACCTCTGGGAAGTGTTGATGGAGCTGCGGAGAGCAGGCCTCACCATCAAGGCGAATAAGTTCCAGATCAGGCAGGGTTCTGTGGTATACATGGGACACAAGGTTGGGAGCGACCAGATGGCGACCCTACTGCCCAAGATTGAGACCATCGTCGCATTGGAACCCCCCAAGACCCAGAAAGAAGTGAGAGCTTTTTTAGGACTCACTGGGCACCACATGAGGTTTGTCAGGGGGTATGGTAGCATTCTTGTACTCTTGACAGAGTTGATCTCCAGGAAGCCGCCCAAGAAAGTGAACTGGACTGACACCTATCAGAAAGCTTTTGATGCCCTGAAGACTGCCATGTGCACGGCGCCCGTGCTCCTGGCACCCAACTTCTCAAAAGACTTTATTGTTCGAACATGATGTGGGGGCTGTTCTTTCACAGATAAATGAGGAGAGCCTAGACCAACTTGTAGCCTTCATCAGTAGGAGGTTACTTTCACGGGAACAGAGGTGTAGTGCAATTGAGCGTGAGGCATTTGCTGTGGTCTGGGCACTGAAGAATTTCAACCATACTTGTTTGGGACTCACTTCTGGGTTCAGGCAGACCACAGGCCCCTCAGATAGTTTATGCAGATGAGGAGTGAGAATCCTAAGCTGTTTTGATTGTCCATTTCCCTACAGGGGAGGGACTTTATGGTGGAACGCCACCCTGGTACCGAACACGCCAATGCTGTGGGTCTGTCCAAATTTTTCCGTCTTAGTGAAGAGAACTCCCAAGGGGTGGGTAGTTCTCTCCACATTTCAGCTGGAGGGGACACGTGTTAGACCTGGCACCATTGGCATGGGTCTCTCTTCCATTTTTTGCTGTTGCCTCCTGTGTTTTTGCTAGGTATTTTGCTGGTCTAGATGCTTTGGGCACTTTGCTACTGCTATTCAAGGCCAAAGTGCAATTGCTCCCTATTGTAAAGTATTGCATTGGATTAGTGACTCCATGATTGATTCCTTTGATTTACTTGTCAGACCCTAGTACAGTGCACCATGTGTGCCCAGGGACTGTAAATCAAATGCTGCTGGTCGGCTTGCAGCACTGGTTGTGCCACCCACAGAATGCATGAGGAGTGGTGAGAGGAGTAGCACCTGGGCCTAAATATGGCTGTGACTGCCTTCCACAATGCTGTGTCCACCTCCTTTGGAGTGTCTGATGACCCTGGCCCACACTGTCAAGGTAAAGAAGGAGTCCTATAAATAAAGTGCTCCAGGACTGCACAGAACTGGTTTGGACTAGGTACAGACACTCTATGCCTTCAGAGACAAAGGATTTTGGTTTATAAAAGGGGGGACCCAGGCCCCAGAACCTTAGATCACTTCTGGAAAACAAGACATCCCTTTTGCAAAGGAGAAGAACCAAGGAAGCTGAAGAAGGAGACTGCCCCTGACCTGTGCTGTTGGGGTTGGCCTGCAGTTGTTACTTTATTTGCCAAGGAAAGGAGAAAAGGAACTTTGTGTGTACTTTTGCAATCTTGAAGAAGAATCTCCAAGGGCTTGAACTGAGCTTGCCTCCTGCCTGAAGTCTCAGACAAGGCTTCACTTCCAGCTCCCCTGAATTCCCTTGCTGTGGAATTATGCCTGCAGAGAGGTGCCTTCTGTTGTTTGGGCCATCTGAGAAGACTAAGTTGCTGCGAGCTTGAAGCACGACGCAACGAGGAGAAGCATGTCGCCGCTGTAGAAGTTGCGGTCGCATGACCGAAGAAGCGTGTCGCTGCAGCAGCAGCAGCTGTTCACTGTGTATCATCGACGAAGAGTGTTGCATCACCGGAGAAGCGTGTTGCAGCCGCAGTGGTCGCTTCACCGGTTTAGTGTGTCGCAGGGCCTCTAGCGGCTCAAAAGTTAGCGAGTTTGCTGCACAGCTGTTGGGCGTGCACGCAACACAGCCAACATTGTCACATCACAATGCCATTTTCTCACATCGCACCGGTTTATCGCATTGCTGCGCCATCTTGTCACATCACACCAGATCTCAGTAAGAAATCGACGCATCACCTCCTCTCCGGTAAGGAACCGACGCATCACCTCCCCTGTGCTGCAGTGAGGAACCGATGCATCACCTCCCCCAAAGCAAGGAACCAACGCATCACCTTCCCTGCGACCATTTTGTTTGCATTATATAACGCATCCAAGGTACTTTGAGAGTAAAGTGTTGCATTTACCATCCACATTGAACCAAGATATTTCTACCATTTTAAAGTCTATTTTTGATTACAGTATTGTGGATTTTTGTCGTTTGGTCTTGTGTTAACTCTAGTAAAGATTACTTATTTTTCTAAACTGGTGTGGTGTCCATTTGTAGCGTTTTCACTGTATTACTGTATGTTTTCGCAAATGTTTTACACACTGCCACTGAGATAAGCCTGTCTGCTTGTGCCAAGCTTTTCTGAAGGTCTGCTATCTTTGTCTGCGCTGTCTCTGTGTTAGTATGGGGGGATGGTGTGCCCAGGATAGGGCTCAGGGGGGGTCCTGGCTGTGGTTGCAGAGGGTGTTGAGGCCCTCTTGGGGCCTTCAAGCTGCATGATCAGTGACTCCATGGCATCTGTTGTTCTTCAGGTGTAGCTCTGGGCTTGGATCCCTGTTCTGGTGCAGGTTGTCATGCGACTTTTCATCAGGTCAGAGAAGGTGTTCATTTCCCGCTGCTATAGTGCCTTATCGCCTGTTTTGGGATCTTATCACTGTTCTGGCTGGTCGTTGTGAATTTTGCCGAGTGGTGTTGTCACGGATTTTTGCACTGGAATGCCTACTCTGCATCTCATTAGCAATATTTGCCGGGGTCATCTATGGCAATGTTTTTTGCGGCTGCTATCACAGGTAAACTGTTGATATCGGCTGTTAGCACCAGCTTGTGAATGGGGTGATACATTTATCACCACTTTGGCTGTGATAATTTGCCAATAACTCAGCAATGAATCCTTGAGAATATGCCCTGTCATTTTTTAAAAAAGGTTTGTTTATGTACAGGAAGGGACACCTTCCTGTACATAAACAAACCATGGCATTTTGCATTTTTCATGTGTGTTGTGCAAGGCAGCAGACATGGAAAATGTAAAAACGAGGAGAAATAAAGCATTTCTCAAAGCATTTCTCCTCCTATTGCCAACTTAAGTTCCTGGTCTTAAGTTTTGCATTAAATCCTTTTTACGCTGCCCTTGTGAAAAGGGAAGAGTGTAAATATCAATGGGTGTTGCGATGGAACACCCACCACAACACCCACTGTATGTCCCGTTGCACTCTGAACACAGCATGAAAAGGGGCCTATTTACAAGGCAGCATTAAGCCACGTTAAGTGGCTTAATGCTGATTTGTGAATAAGGCGAAGCCTCTATTGCCATGACAACGTCCCCTGAAAGTGATGTTGTGGTGGCAATAGGGGCTTGTGAATATGCCCCCAGGAGTTCTAGTCTTCGTTTACATCAAACCATTTAATAACAATGACTTGTAAAGAGAAGACTGGATTGACAATGTGTGGTGCAGATGGAGTGATCTTGTGAACCTATATGTGTTATATATCAACAGAACCTGTTAAGGAATTCTGAATTAATTTCAGTGCTGCATATTTATGATTGTGGGAAGAAAGGCAAAGGATGAAACAGGCATGGATACTTGAGTAGTACATCACTTCATAAATTAATTGTAGAAAGGAGAGACCAGTTTGAGTAGTATTGAAATCAAGCTTTCCTTTACTTTAAATTTGATTTTGTTAGCAAAGGGTCTAAATATAAATGGAGATGAGGCCTGTATCCGTAACCCCATCCTTCCTTTGCACTATATGTATACCCCCTTGTCTTTAATGTGTCCTGTCTGAGTGTATGTGTGTTTTGTATGGCTGTATATGTTTCTGTATGTTTGTTGTCTGGGTCTGTCAGTCTTTCTGTGTTGGTTTGTTGTGAGTACTTATTTCTGGTGGATTGCTGAGCATGTCTAAAAATCTACCTTACCTATCTCCCATCAGGGCACAGTTCCTCATACTGTTTGCCAACTTAGTTTATTTTTGCTACGCTCTCTAGCTTCCCTACTTCTCTCGTCTGTAGCCAATTTTCATCTTCTGCAACCTGCTTGCTGAAGATACAGCACATTTTCCTTGTTTGCGCTGGGTGCACCTTTTAAAAGGTGTGCCCAGTGCAAACAAGAAAAATGCGCTGTATTAGGGTGAATGCGCTGCCCCAAGGGCAGCCGTAAACTTGCAATGTCTTGGGACAGCGCATTAATGTGAAAAATAAAGCGGCTGCCTGGAAGACACTCCGTGTTTCACAGTGCTGGAGAATGCAGTGAGTAACTGCACCCGCCTGCAAGGGGATGTCTGGAGATGTCCATGGGACCCCCTTCTCCCCCTCCAGAGGGCTGCCATAAAGAGGGCACACTGACAGTGCATCACCTTTTAGGTGGTGCACTGTCAGTGCACCTCCTGCCAGCTTCTTTGCCTCTCCGTCCTCGTTTATAATACGTCATGGGCACAGTGGCAAAGGATTTCCTCATTTACATGGGGCCGCACCCCCATGCAAATGAAGGATCTCCCTCTGATGATAGAACTGGCGCTTTATGTGCAATAGCGCTATCAGTATTATAGAAGGGGTCACACAACATCTGCGGCCCCTTCCATAACACCTAAGTGCCCCAGGGGCACTCCAAGTGGTGTTAACACCTGATGCACCGCTAGGATTCTTCCATAATATGCTCCCAGATGCCCCAGGTTTGCTACTCACTATCACTCTATTTTAAAGAAAATTATTTAATTCACAAAGCTCTTTCCTGATTTATTTTCTCCTTCTACATCCTCGCTTATCACAGCTTGTACTTGGGGCCAGGTGCATGACCCGTTTTTGAACGTGCACAAGGGTTTGCAAACCCGTTTGCACATCCAAAGACGATTGGGCCATGTACAAAGCCTATTTAGCGAGTCGCAAATTTTTTGCGAGTCGCTAAATAGATTTGGCAACTTGCTATTTTGAAGGGGTGTTCCCTTCCAAATAGTGAGTCTCAAAACCATGTACTAATGTTTTGCAACCGTAATTGCGGTTGCAAAACACTCGCAATTACCACCTACTTCAAGTAGGTGGTAATGCATTTGCAAATGCGAAGGGGACCCAGGGGACCCCTTTGCAAATGCATGCAAAATAATTTTTTGAGGGCAGGTAATGAAACGAAAATGTTTCTTTTTTTTTTTTAAATGCCTCCTGTTTTCCTTTATGGAAAGCGGGTTACATTAAAAAAAAGCTGCTGTATTAAAAAGAAGTCCCAGACATGGTCATGGGGGTCGGCTGAACCCAGCAGGCCACCATCCCTGCGAGGGCTGGCATTCACAATGGGCTGGCAATTTGTGAGACGCTCATTAATATTAATGAGCCTCGTAATTTGTGACCCCTTTGGGAATCGCAAAACAGTGTAAACACACTGTTGTACATATCATTTAGCGCCTCGCAATTTGAGACTCCAGGGACCGGAAACAAGCATCCTGGGACCGGTATCCGGGTAACACCCCTCATTAGCCAGGTTACCCTGAATACTGTGATAAAGTGAGCAAGGGACTTACGTCTGGGCATACCTTGCCTATTAGGATGAACAAAGCAAACACAAGGAGATGATGGATGGAGCACTGAAAGTTTTCAGACACTCACCCCCAGTAACAGATCTGGGTTGAATCCATCATCGTTCTTTAGCTCACTTCGCCACCCCAAATCAGACCCAGCCATATGCAAATCAGTCTTGACCCTATGCCTCATGTGAACAGTCCAGCCCGAATGTACAGGCCGGGCTTCCCTGATCCGGAAACAAGCACTTTGGTACCGGTTTTGGGGTAACACCCCTCATCAATTAGCCTCGCTTGAATCTAGTGGCAAAGTGAGCAAGGTACCCATGTCTGGGCATACCCGGCCAACTTAAGGCGAACAAAGCAAATACAAGGTGGACCCGTTTATGCACGATTTTATGACTTAGTACACTTTACCATGGCTAACCAGTGATAAAATGCTTGTGCTATCTCATTTTAACATGGTAAAATTGGCTTTCACCTAACTGGCACATTTAATTTACTTTTAAGTGTTTCGTTTTTGTAATTGTCCCTTTCCGCAGGGTCATCCCCAAATGTTTTGCCTTTTGCTACCTATTTTACTGACCCTGTTTTTGTTTGCTATAGGATTCTGGGCACTTTACCACTGCTGATCAGTCCTAACATTCATATGCTCTTTTTATAAATTCTGATATGATTGGTTATCCATTATTGGCATATTTGATTTACTGGTAAGACCCTAGTAAAGTGCACAGTGTGTGCCAGGGCCTGCAAATCAAATGCTACTAGTGTGCTTGCAGCACTGGTTGTGCCACCCGCATTAGGAGCCCTGTAAATGTGTCTCAGACCTACCACTGTAGTATCTACGTGCACAGTTGTACACTTCTATGTTGCCCACCTAATTGCACCCACTTGCCAGGCCCCAACCTTCCATGTTCTTAATTATAATGCACCCCTATGGAAATACCAAGGTATCCCCATGGGCAGGGTGCAGTGTATGTGAAAGGTATGACATGCACTGGTGTGCCTGACATATCATGATAGTGAAATACGGTGAATTTTATTTTTCAGTTTAAAATGGCTATCTGTCCCATAGGCTTATCACAGGGGTTGCACTGTGATATTTTTTACATATGTAGCTTTCCATTGGGGACAAGATAGATAAAGGACTTTTAAGCTCTCTGAACTTAGAATCTCTAAACGCCCGTTTTGGTAAAGGTGTTTTTAAATTCTGTGTTTGAAAATGCCATTGTTAGAAAGTGCCCATTTTCTTGGTTTACCATTCTGTATGCCTTTGGCTGTTTGTGTATTCAGTGTCTGGTGTTTGAGTGACAGGAACTGGGGATGTGCATTTACTGTAGACAGTCACAAGGGGGGTTTGAGGTGTGCCCTGCATTGCATCGGTGACTCCTCATTGGACTGAAAAGACCTGGTCTGCATTTAGAGTGGTGGGAGGAGTTTCACTTGCACCTGAATAGGCTGTGTCTCCTTTTTCACTATGCTGTCTCCCCCCCTGTGGTCATGCTGCACCAGGGAGGACAGGACTGGTTTGGAATGGGTTCAGAGATCCTTGTGGCAAAGAGAACAATGAAAAAATAGGGTAGAAGAATTGGACATAAAACCCCAGGACTTTAGATTACTTCCAGGAACAAGGACCCTGCCAAAAAGATGAGCAGAAGGACTGTGTGGGGACTGCTGCATTTTCTGTGTGAGGGGTTGGTTGGCCTGTAGTTGCTGCTTCTGTCTGTGGTGGAGGAAAAGGACTGACTCTTTTTGCCCTGCTGAAAGAGTCAGCTTGGTAAGAAATCTACAAGGACTTGTGTGTGCTGGCCTCCTGTTTTTAGAAGACTCAGGGACATCAATTTCTTCCTTCTGTGTGCTTCCCTCTGCTTTGGGAAAGTCTGGTGCATGCGCTCTATGTTCCAAGAGCCCTGGTGCTTCTTCTTCATTTTATAAATTCGGTGTGCTTTTGCTTTCATTGGGCAGGAGAAAGGACTGGAGAGTCCTAAATCGCCAGACCGTAAGCATGGTGAAGCAACTTTATTTCTTCATGTGGAGAAAAAGGAAGCTGCCTGGTGTGTATGAAAGCACGTGGTGCGTGCTTTATTAGGCAATACCCTTCACAACAATAAGTGTGTCTGGTGAGCTTTTTAATTCTGCTGGGTGGTAGCACAAGAAGCAGGGCATATGCTGCAAGTTGCCACAGGAAGGGAGAGCATGAGCATGGAAGGGCTCTCCCCACTCCCTAGCCTCCAGCGTGTCTTCTCACTGAGGGCAAAGAAGCTGTAGAAAGAAGGGAACACCAAGCACAGCCACTCGTCAAGCATTGAGTGCTAGAGGAGTGCCAGGGGTTGCCTAGTAACCACTGAAGCCCGTGGCAAGCACGGAAGAAAGCCACAGCCTCACCCAGAAGGAGCCAGCTTGAAGTGAGCTTCATGGTTGCCCCACCAACCAGCGTAGCAGCCACTGCGGTCTCAGCCAGATGGAGATGCAGTGCTGGGTGCGGTTGTAGGAGGAGCCAGGGTGCAGAGTAGGGTGAGGTTGCTTCCCAAGAGAAGCAGGAAGCTTTCAGCCCCACCAGGCTGATTCCAGGAGAAAGGAAATATTCTTGCACCTCATGCCTACTGCAGCTGGGAGAGGCGCAACATGAGGTACCAGTTGGTCTTGACCAGGATGAAGAGAGACCACTTGAGGTCTCCCCAGTGATGTTTACTTTCAGAGGCATTATTCCCAGTGGTCATCTGTGGTGTTTGCCCCCCCCCCTCAGGTGCCCTACCTGGGGTGGACGCTGATTGGCTGCATTACTTGCTACCTGGCCGGTCCCTAGGGCCATAAGTGGAACACACAGGAGTGTGCTTCTGAAAAGTACAGTCATTCTACTAGAAGGAGCACAAAGGCTTCTGTACAATAATTTGAATCCCTAAAGTACTGCATAGCATATAATAAACACACAGATGCGCTTTCTCCATGGGTTATCTAGCATATAATAGACGTGCAGATGCCCTTTCCCTATGGGTTCCCTACAGGTGTAGGAAATTTACCTTATGTTTTTAGGGTGGTATGGATATGGTAACTCTTATGTTTTGGGTGCCTCATAAAAATTGCTTCATATTTGTGTTGTGATGTAAAGTGGGTATTTGGGATGATGTGTAAAGTGATAAAGTTGTCCTAAAGTTTTCATGATGGGTGCAACTCACAAATATTTTCTTCTGTGCACTACATGTACTGGGATAACAATTGCCAAGTTGGCAAAGTGGGCTATGATATGTACAGTTATGACGATTGCCTAGCGGCAAAGTGGTTTTGATGATTTGTGGTCTAATGTGCTTTACATACTACAAAGGGATTTAGGGTCTATGTGTATTATATAAAATATTAGGGATATTTTTATATAACCTGGTGTGGAGTCACTTTTTTGTGGTGTGCTTAGTGTGTCACTGGTGTGTGTGTGTCTGTGTGTGTATGGGTGTGGGTGTGTATGTGTGTGTGTTTGTGTGTTGCACAAAGGGTGTGAGCAGGTACTATCTTGGTGTGCTACTCCCTTACCTTGACTAGAGTGGGGGGTTCTGCTTTGCTTAGGTGCATAGCCTAGTCAACTAATAACCCCATTTCTAACACAAATAAAGTGGTACTACTTGTAAATTGCAAGATACTAGTGAGCCTGTAGCACTGGTTTCGCCACCCGCTTAAGTAGCTCTTTAAACATGTTTTAGGCCTGCCATTGCAGCCTGTCTGGGAAATTTTAAACTGCCATTCTGGCATGGCAAAATAAACCTTTTGCCAGGCCTAACCTTTTTTTAATACAATTAAGTCACCCCCTGGGTAGGCCTTAAATAACCCATAAGGCAGGGTGTAGTGTATTTAAGAAAATGGATATGTACTTTCAACTTTTGTGTGTCCTGCTAGTGAAAAACTCTAATGCATGGCCTACCTTTCCCATTTGATAACATCAGGTTAAATTATGACATTCAATAATGTAGTGTAGTTCCTATATTCCCAATAGGCTCTGCGCATTGGAATAATATATCCTATAGACATGACTTAGGATTTAAGTCAGTAGGTCTCTATCGAATATACTAAACTTAATTGTGAGCGCCGGCTAGCTCAGAGATCTCTAGAAACTTTCTCAAATTCACAAGAAGGGATTAGTTTCTGACAACTGCATTAACATGGCAACTTTGTTTTCCTAGGACTGGAATAACTATCTTCAGAGTCGTAGAAAAAAATAGATAAGTATTTCACTCAGTCAAACGTGCATGCTTTGTTTCTACAGACTTTGCAGAGAAATATTGAGACAGGCGTTTTCAATGAAAGGTTTATTGAACAGTCTTCTTTCTCATGCAAGAGAGGTGAACTGCTACAATCATTGGACAAAATGCAAAGTATAATGCGTACAGCGAGAATAGTATCATAAAATATTACTGTAATAGCATTGTATGGTTTCTAAGCCATATAAAAATACATACATAAATAAAACAGGCTAAAATGCTCAACTGGTGCTTCTAAAATACGCCTACCCCAATGTATCTAACCTAGGTCTAGTACGAGGGAAGAAGTAAGTATGGTCTCTAGCATAGGTTTAGTTTTTGCCAAGAATCCACCAAAGGTTTCTCTAGGTTCTAATAAGCTCCATACCTTAGAATGAAGGAGGTCTGGTATCTCTGTCTCGGAACTCGATTTCCCAACACCCAGCAAGGGAAGTCAGAAACACTGGAGCTGGATTCTCAGCAGAGGAGGGCAGCTTCCTGATCCGTGCGTCAGCTGGGGAGTCGGCTTCCTTCCGCTCTTGCTGTAGCGAGCTGCGTCGGGCAAGTAGGTCGTTGAACTGCTCCGAACCACCGTGCCTTGCCATAGCAAGTGGAGGTATATTTATACCTTGAAGGTGTTTAGAAATTCCATGTTTGACGTAAAGTCGGGCATATGAACATCATGACTGAACCGCTAAGGAATAGATGTTCATTGTAGAAGTAACTGAGTTCTTGGAGAAATCAATTTTCAAGCAAGGGCAAGTCCCTAACGGCTTAAGCTGGTTTTCTAAGAAATCGTTGTGATGTTTGGTGAACGGATAGAAGTAGCCATGCCTGTGTTTGGGTTGCATGGGCTATGCCTAAATAAGGGCTTGATTTCTATGCTTATATAAAGGCATTGTGAATGGTACCTATATAAGGGCATGAATCGGGAAAATCCATTCCGAATCTAAAACTCCATACAACAAGTGATAACTTTCAATTGGGTGCAGGTAGGAATGTCAAGTTGGCATCTAATGAAATCTGATTTAAAGCCCTTTTTAATGTTTGAAGTTGAATTGTAAGTCAATCAATCAATCAAAATAAGCTTCATTTGGTTCTTAAAATAAAAAAACATGAAAACGAAAAAAAAATAAACATGCAAACGAAACACTACAAAATAGTACATCAGTTAAAATCCATCATCAATAGATACAGATAAAAATGGACATACTGTGAGAAATTGGGTTTGTTAGTTAGAAATCGTTTGCACCGTTGTCCTAATAGTGACCTTTTCTTCTAGTCAGGATAAGGGAGATACACTACTGAAATAACCCCTTCTCACCCCCTTGGTAGCTTAGCATGAGCAGCCAGGCTTATCTCAGAGGCAGTGTGTAAAGCATTTGCACAGAACCAACAGTAACAGAGTAAAAACAAAAGTACACCACAACAGTTTTAGAAAAGTAACCAATATTTTATCTATGTAAACAAGACCAAAAGAGATAAAAATCCACCATACAGTTCTCAGAAATATCAGTGCTCAAAAATAGACTTGAGATACAGTTCCTTGAAGTCAATAGAACTGTCCTGGGCTTTCATGGCCTTGTGAACAGCAAATCAAAACAGTTCTGGCTGACTGTGGCATCACGGGCCAGCTACGGTGTCAAGAAGACCCGTAAAACAGTACTTTTAGAAATGCAGGGCGTCTGCAACCTCTCACTGAGCTCCGAAGTGCCGGCGTCCACAGGCGTCGGTTCCAGAGGTTGGTGCAGGAGTCGTCGGGCCCTAGAAGTCACACGCAAAGCAGATCAAACTCCTTGAGATTTAAGTTGGGAGCACTGTCGTTGGCAGGCGTCGGAGCTGCGCTGCGCAGTGCAGCAGTGCCGCATGTGGCGCTCTCAGGTCGCAGTGCAGGCAACGGCTCGGTGATGGTTGTTTAGCAGTGTCGGTGAGACCAGATCTGAGCTGTGAAGTGATGCATGCTTGTCTCTGTACTGGAAGGTTAATGGTGCAAGCAACGGCATTGTCATTGCTGAATCGCTGTCATCAGCTGATGAACTGGAGTCAATGGCCCCGGCGTCAGTAGGCCAAGCATGTGGTGCAGGATTAGGAGGGTGCATTGTGTAACTTACGAGTGGTGCCCTTGAACCTTGGTGCCAGCAGTGGCATCAATGTCGGCATGGAGCGGTGCAATTTGTGTCACCAGGGAGGTTGAGTGAAGTTAGACATTGCGGAGTGCCATGCCCACAGGTCATGGTGCAAGCAGCGGCTCAGTGGCGGCATCATTGTCAGTGAGACCAGGGTTGTGAAGTGAGGTGCAGTGGTTCCCTCTGCGGTGCCTTCAGGACACGGAGCAGGCAGCTGTGTCAGTGATGGGGTTGGGTTACTTTTTCCTCTGTTTTAGCACAAAACACACAGTTACCAGTGGTGGCAGCACATGAACATGAAATCTTTGAGGTTCCTGAGACTTCTTGAACAGTGGGCATACTCTACCTAAAGCCCTTGGAGAAACTCACACAAAGAATTTGCAGAACGTTCAGTCCTGTCCTTTCCCTGCCCAAGACAGAAGCAGCAGCCTCTACAGGCCAACACAGCAAAGCACACAGCAAAGTGGTAGTTCCTCCACACAGCACCTCCATCTCTTCTTCTTGGCAGTCTTGTTGGTCCAAAAGAGTTCTAAAATTCTGAGGTCTGGGCCCCAATATTCATACTGCATTTCTCTTTGTTCTCTTGGGCAGAGTGTGTCTGTGCTTATTCCAAACCAGTCTGGTCCTCATTGGCCGATCTACACAACAGGAGGTGGAGACAGCATTGTCTAAAGCAGACCAGGCCCATTCAGTTGCAGGCAAATCTCCTCCCACTACTCTAAATGCAGCCCAGGTCTATTCATCCCAGCCCTACCTCAGCCAGGAAAGAGGGGGCACATCTTTACCCCACCTATGGCTGCCAGAAGAAAATACACATCCCCAACCCCTGTGACTCAAAAGCTAGACAGTTAATCCCCAACCCAGCAGAGGCACACAGAATGGTTAGGCAATAAAATGCCTAATTACTAGAAGTGGTAGTTGCAAACATAGAATATAAAAATCATCTTTACTAACAGATGCATTGATACATTTCGAGTTCAGGTATACTAAACTCAATTTCTCCATCTTGTACCAATGGGAAGATATACTTGTAGGATGTTACAAAGTATCCCCCATTCTATCCTATAGGACAGATAGCTTTCAATAGTGAAAAACGAATTACATTGTATTTCACAATCACGACATGTTACACACACCAGTACCAGTTGTGGCTACCAAAATAAAGAGGTGGTGGGGTACCTGGAAAGGGGGTGGGAGGGGGAGCACACAGGGGTGTTATAATAAATTAAAAAATACATACCTCGAGCTGCCTCTTTTGTTGCACTTGGCACAGTCCTTCCTGGTCCCAGGAAGCACTGGAAGCACATCACAGACTCCTTGCAATCCCTGTGCTTCTCTCACATGAGTGTAGCACAGGGATTGGGCTGAGAAGGAAGGAAAGACGCCCTGGTAAGACCAATCCCAAGTCAGCATTGAGCAGCTGGGCTGGAGAAAACCTAACTTTGCATGTGTGTTTTGGTCGGCCTAAGACAGCCGGCCAAATCACATATGCGCACTTAGGCAGTGGAGTGCATGTCGCACTCCTCTTTCAATGCCATGCCCCTCCCTTCACAAGCAGGCTCAGAGCCTGAAAATGAAAAAATAAAAAGATGGCATTGTTTTATTTTTCATTTACTGGCTCTGTGCCAGGCAGTGTGGCAACGCTCCTCCGCCATTGTGGAGGAGCCACCACTGACCAATTCATGTCCTGCCTTTCACGTACACTGCACCCTGCCAATAGGGTTACATTGGGCCTACCTTAGGGATGACTCACATGTAATAAACAGGAAACTTATGGCTTCACAAGTGGGTGCACTCGCCAAGTCAACCTGACAGTAAAAACTGTACACAGACACTGCATTGGCAGATTTGATAATCCTTTAAAAGGCTGCTGGTGTGGGTGGCACAATTAGTGCTGCTGGCCCACTAGAAGCATTTGATTTACTGGCCCTGGCACTCTCAGTGCACTTTACTAGGTACTTACTACTAAATCAAATATGCCAATCATGGAAACACCAATCTATAGTACAAATTACTATAGGAGCACTTGTACTTTAACACTAGACAGCAGTGAGAAAGTGCGCAGAGACACTAAACCAGCAAAAACAGAGTCAAAACCAGGCGGTCAGAAAGCAAGAAGACAGGAGAAACAAGCCAAAAGATGGCAGGTCTAACACATATCAAATAAAACATAAAAACATTTAAATAATTAAACACAGATAAAGCAGTACATCCTAAGAAAAATGACCATCCCAAGTCTCAAGGGGTGACTAACCACAACTGTTTCTCAGTCTTAAAGCAACTTTTAGAAAACTAGTTACATTAAAAATGATGTCTCTACAACTACATAAGGGCCGGTCAGACTTGAGAAATATTTGCCACTTTTAAAATGGAGATAATATATGCTTTCCTGGGCAATGCATAAAAATTACAGTACATAGTAAAATACAAGGGTGCCCTGTGGAGAGCTACTGTCACAGCTGCAGGATGTAATTTATGATCCCATTCCTCCCATGATGATAAGCTAACAGATAGGGCTATAATTCCAGCTGGAACCTAGTTAACAAGAAACAACCATACCTACTGCAAACAAAAAAGAGTTATGGCTTTGTGGGTAGCACGGATTTTAGCCTGATATTTTGTTGAACACAAGGCTTTAATAGGGCATTCTCTTCTCTAGCCAAAAACCACATCCTCAAGAAATGTAATTTCACCCATTTGTAATCAAATTTACATATTCAATCTGGGGTACTAAATAGGTCTCCCCTACTAGACTCTGAAAGGAGTCCCTGTCATACTTGAACCATGAAATGTGATGTGAAAAGTCATGGGACAAACAATTCTTTAGAATATCCTTATTTGGTTTGATCCCATGTGGCTTAGTCTGCTAATGGACCACCTAGCCAGTTGACTCAGAACTAGTCATGGGAGCATGAAATAACTGTTTATTTGGTGTCTGTTGAATTGAAACATCTTTTAGAACAGGGATGGCATTGGATTTAATAAAAAATGAGTTTTTTGAGGGCATTTACTTTTTTTTAAAATGGTAATATATATTTGATGCCTTTGGAGATGTGTGTTGTAAAATTTCACAGTCAGCTAATTTTTTTTTTTTACAATCACTGAATTAATGCTGTTTTCACCTGTGTTGCCATGCCTCCCTTGTCTGGCCAGTGTGTGAGTTGTGCTTGCTATAGACCACCATTTGTCTTTGTTCCCAATGCCATGTGGCCAGGTTTTTTTTCTACCGTCAGTATGCATAGACTTGCATGAGTTCTTTGTTTTCCATGCCTCTTTGCCTGTTGTTTGACCATGTGGCTGGTGGCTATTTTGTGACGCCAGCCGATGTGCTTTTAACATAAGCCTACATTTGTTCTTTATTGTGGCCATGCCTTCTTGCTGCTTGTTGATTTTTAACCATATGGCTGATGCCCATTTTGTGTAGCCAGCAAGTGTGCTTTTGCCATAAGGCTTGCATGTTGTCTTTGTTGTGGCCATGCCTCCTTGCTGGTTATTGCGGTTTGACCATGTGGCTGGTAGCCATTTTGTGCAGCAGGCCAGTGTTCTTTTGCAATAGGCCTGCATGTGTTTTTTTTTGTGTCCATGTCTCCTTGCTGGTTGTTGTTGTTCAACCATGTGGCTGGCAGCCATTTTGTGTAGCCTGCCAGTGTGCTTTTGCCATAGTCCTGCATGTGTTCTTTGTTGTTGGTGATTCAGTTTTGGTGTGTGTTTATTTGGATATTTGTGTCACCGACTTGGGGCTAAAAGTAACAGTTAAGGTGAAGTAGCCTTTAGCATTCGAATTACAGGTGTTGTGGCTTTTGGCGAGGTTTTCATCTATGGCTGCCTTTTTCTCAAGTTGATGGCAAAAAGAAAGGCAATGGAGGGTGGGGGTGGACGAGGTACAGGAAAACCAAGAAAATAGTCAAACATGCATCGAGTAACTGCGTTTTGGATCGATCGAAATCCTTTTGGTCGAATGTGAAGGTATTTTAGATAAAAACGCAGAAGAGGCAGAGGCTGGTTTGAGAAATTCCCCCAACCTCCCTACTTACACAAGCTCAGAAGCAACACATACTATCGCAAATATGTTTTCGAAGCCCAAAGCCAAGACTGGCACCAACAACAAAATGGCTAGACTTATATCTAGAAGCAGTAGTCACAACACACTCTGACACACATTCAAATAGTATGGCAGACCCGATGATTGTATGTAGCAATCGGTTTGCCCTACTACAGAGACCTATTGAAATTTGTGATAATTGTGCTAGGGACTTTTCTTCTACTCAAGCTAATAGCATTCAAGTGTGTACGCCTAGCGTCCACTATACTGACAGTGACCTCACTAAAGAGGTCAATGTTTTGAAATCGATGATCGGTGAACTTATGTGGATGGTGAGGGAGTTGTTGGCTTCAAATAAACACATATCCTTGCGTCCGAGGCCCAGAATAACCTGTTGACTTCACATGCTGTGAGGCAAAAGCTCTACCCAGCTTTGGGTGAGAAGCAGTAGGTTTTGGCTGCCACAACAAGTTTAGTGGCATCGAAGGAGGTAAAGGGCTTACTAAATAGTGCCAGGAATGAGGCTTGCCCATTTCATTCTAGAAACCCAGGTGAACTGGGTGGAGGTGCTGGGCATTACAATAGGCTGACGAAGACCCAGCTTGTTGATCTGCATACTAGTCAAAGCAAAGAGCACAGATTCTTCCCAAACTGAAATCCAATAACCAAAAACTCTTGTAAACTGTTTATGACTAATGCCCCAAAACTAGCCCCACAAAAAGGTTTTGAGGATGAGAACTCCCTAAAGAATAAGAGCACTCAATGGATAAGGCATGTGAGAGGGTGTAGGTCCTTAATCAGAGAAGATATTCTTAAGGTTAGAAGACATGTGGTTCTGCATTCCTCCACTGATTGTTTAGAGCTGACTTTTGTTAATGAAAGGCCCTTTGAAAATATAATAGCCTTAGAGTTTAGAACTTGCTCCCCATCACCTTCGACTATACAATTTAGGCGCAGCCCACCACTTGAGGATCAGTCTCAAGTGGTTAATAGCTACAAGAAGCAATTGACACTTGAGTCACCCTTGAGGGAAACCGATTGACTTGCAGGACATATTGGCCGGTGTGCCTGCCATTTACCCAGCATTAGTCAAAAAGCATTGTTAGAATCACACACGCACTAACAGGCCACCTCAAATCCTTAGATGTATTAGGAGTGGAGAGTTTCCCCCTAGGTAAAAGGAACAAAGAGGCATTTTTAGGACTGGTCAATCCCATCACAGATATTTTATCATCGAATAAGTTAGAGCTTGTAGCACTGAAGGAAACACCACAGAGACCCATATGATGCAAAGCCTAAATAATGCAATACAAGAGCAAGCATCATCACAAATCTCAATGATCTCATGGAATGTGGCAGGTATTAGGAGTAAGCTATCCCTCCCACACTGAAATGAGCTCATTGAGAAGTTCAATATATGTTTATTCCAAGAGACGTGGGACATTTCTCCAGCATAAAGGGCAGGTCGTGTAATTTCTTCATGCCATCAATTAAAAATAAATTGGGGTGCCCTGCAGGGGTTTAGTCATATGGGCCAAGCTTGGTCTTTGTTGTAGCATATCATAATTACCCTCTAACAACCCAGATATTATGGGAATTCACCTCAAGAGACACATGGCCAAGACTATTGATATTTATAATGTCTATATGAGCGGTACCAGAGGGGGTAGACTATCAGCAACTTTTATAAAATTGGCACAACTTCTGGGTAAGAAGAATCTCACTCCCTCCCTAATAATAATATTATGAGATTTTATTGTAACATTATAACTGCTTGATGGGGACAAGATAGATGAAGCGCAAGAGGAAGAGAGGCAGTGGATGGTCCCCTCACTAGACCTAAAACCGGTTAAAAGGTGGAACCAAATAGTACTCCAAGTCAATGCTATGACCATGAAGTATGGTCTTAGAACAACTAATGGCAGGACTAAATCAGACACGCTAGGTGCAAACACCATTAGCAGAATTGGAGGGCAAAGCCACATTGATTACATTCTGAAGGAACTGAGGTTCTGGTATAAGATAAAAGATATGGTGGTAGGAGAAACAACTGAGAGTGATCATAGCCCCCTTTGCTTAGCAATGCTATCACCATGGGGTGCAGTACCCACACTGCCTAGTATTCAGTGGTTGGTATTTGACCATGTGGTCAGCGGGCATTTTGTGTAGCCAGTCAGTGTGCTTTTGCTGTAGGCCTGAATGTGTTCTTTGTTATGTCCATGCCTCCTTGCTGTTTGTTGTTGTTTGACAATGTGGTATGCAGGCTTTTTGTGCAGCTACACTTTTTTCCAGCAAATTGAAAGAAGAGGGTATGCCTTTTTGTATTTGTTAAATGTTTTACATTTCCCAGATATCTGTTTAATATTTTGCTTGCAAATCACTGTTTCATATTATATATTTGTGTAAGTATAACAGTTTTATATGACATGCTTTTTGCACTTTTCATCTGCACCCTCTTGCCTTCCAATGGATTTCTCATAGTCCCCTAGTACACCTGCAATTAATGATTGTTATTATTTTTTTATTTAATATTTTTATATTATTTATTATTTTTAAATTATTTTTCTTTACATTTGAATGTTTTTCCACCACCCCACCACCACTTACCCACCATAGGTACATTGCTACAAAAGAGCATTCATTTTTTAAGGATAATTGTATTTTCCCCGGGACTCTCTGCCTGCCATATGAACACAAAACAAAATAGGGACTTTTCTTCTACTCAAGCTAATAGCATTCAAGTGTGTACGCCTAGCGTCCACTATACTGACAGTGACCTGACTAAAGAGGTCAATGTTTTGAAATCGATGATCGGTGAACTTATGTGGATGGTGAGGGAGTTGTTGGCTTCAAATAAACACATATCCTTGCGTCCGAGGCCCAGAATAACCTGTTGACTTCACATGCTGTGAGGCAAAAGCTCTACCCAGCTTTGGGTGAGAAGCAGTAGGTTTTGGCTGCCACAACAAGTTTAGTGGCATCGAAGGAGGTAAAGGGCTTACTAAATAGTGCCAGGAATGAGGCTTGCCCATTTAATTCTAGAAACCCAGGTGAACTGGGTGGAGGTGCTGGGCATTACAATAGGCTGACGAAGACCCAGCTTGTTGATCTGCATACTAGTCAAAGCAAAGAGCACAGATTCTTCCCAAACTGAAATCCAATAACCAAAAACTCTTGTAAACTGTTTATGACTAATGCCCCAAAACTAGCCCCACAAAAAGGTTTTGAGGATGAGAACTCCCTAAAGAATAAGAGCACTCAATGGATAAGGCATGTGAGAGGGTGTAGGTCCTTAATCAGAGAAGATATTCTTAAGGTTAGAAGACATGTGGTTCTGCATTCCTCCACTGATTGTTTAGAGCTGACTTTTGTTAATGAAAGGCCCTTTGAAAATATAATAGCCTTAGAGTTTAGAACTTGCTCCCCATCACCTTCGACTATACAATTTAGGCGCAGCCCACCTCTTGAGGATCAGTCTCAAGTGGTTAATAGCTACAAGAAGCAATTGACACTTGAGTCACCCTTGAGGGAAACCGATTGACTTGCAGGACATATTGGCCGGTGTGCCTGCCATTTACCCAGCATTAGTCAAAAAGCATTGTTAGAATCACACACGCACTAACAGGCCACCTCAAATCCTTAGATGTATTAGGAGTGGAGAGTTTCCCCCTAGGTACAAGGAACAAAGAGGCATTTTTAGGACTGGTCAATCCCATCACAGATATTTTATCATCGAATAAGTTAGAGCTTGTAGCACTGAAGGAAACACCACAGAGACCCATATGATGCAAAGCCTAAATAATGCAATACAAGAGCAAGCATCATCACAAATCTCAATGATCTCATGGAATGTGGCAGGTATTAGGAGTAAGCTATCCCTCCCACACTGAAATGAGCTCATGGAGAAGTTCAATATATGTTTATTCCAAGAGACGTGGGACATTTCTCCAGCATAAAGGGCAGGTCGTGTAATTTCTTCATGCCATCAATTAAAAATAAATTGGGGTGCCCTGCAGGGGTTTAGTCATATGGGCCAAGCTTGGTCTTTGTTGTAGCATATCATAATTACCCTCTAACAACCCAGATATTATGGGAATCCACCTCAAGAGACACATGGCCAAGACTATTGATATTTATAATGTCTATATGAGCGGTACCAGAGGGGGTAGACTATCAGCAACTTTTATAAAATTGGCACAACTTCTGGGTAAGAAGAATCTCACTCCCTCCCTAATAATAATATTATGAGATTTTAATGTAACATTATAACTGCTTGATGGGGACAAGATAGATGAAGCGCAAGAGGAAGAGAGGCAGTGGATGGTCCCCTCACTAGACCTAAAACCGGTTAAAAGGTGGAACCAAATAGTACTCCAAGTCAATGCTATGACCATGAAGTATGGTCTTAGAACAACTAATGGCAGGACTAAATCAGACAGGCTAGGTGCAAACACCATTAGCAGAATTGGAGGGCAAAGCCACATTGGTTACATTCTGAAGGAACTGAGGTTCTGGTATAAGATAAAAGATATGGTGGTAGGAGAAACAACTGAGAGTGATCATAGCCCCCTTTGCTTAGCAATGCTATCACCATGGGGTGCAGTACCCACCCTGCCTAGTATTCAGTGGTTGGTATTTGACCATGTGGTCAGCGGGCATTTTGTGTAGCCAGTCAGTGTGCTTTTGCTGTAGGCCTGAATGTGTTCTTTGTTATGTCCATGCCTCCTTGCTGTTTGTTGTTGTTTGACAATGTGGTATGCAGGCTTTTTGTGCAGCTACACTTTTTTCCAGCAAATTGAAAGAAGAGGGTATGCCTTTTTGTATTTGTTAAATGTTTTACTTTTCCCAGATATCAGTTTAATATTTTGCTTGCAAATCACTTTTTCATATTATATATTTGTGTAAGTATAACAGTTTTATATGACATGCTTTTTGCACTTTTCATCTGCACCCTCTTGCCTTCCAATGGATTTCTCATAGTCCCCTAGTACACCTGCAATTAATGATTGTTATTATTTTTTTATTTAATATTTTTATATTATTTATTATTTTTAAATTATTTTTCTTTACATTTGAATGTTTTTCCACCACCCCACCACCACTTACCCACCATAGGTACACTGCTACAAAAGAGCATTCATTTTTTAAGGATAATTGTATTTTCCCCGGGACTCTCTGCCTGCCATATGAACACAAAACAAAACAGCGCTCACTTTTTAAGGATCATTCTATTTTCCCCTGGACACCTTGCCTACCATAGGTGTACAAAATGCACCATCATTCATTTCTGAGGGTTATTCAATTTTCCCCTAGACACCCTGCCTGCCATAGGTGCACAACACACACCAGCATTAATTTTCATGGATTATTTCAATTTCTGCTGCACCTCCCTGACTGCCTCAGGTTTCTCCCTTAGATGCAATAATTGCACACAAAGCAAATAGTTAAATTATTATCCTGATAGGAAAATAAATTCTTTGTTCTGGTGGTGTGATTTGACTTTGAAATGCACTGTTGTTGTTAATTATTTAGGCTAATAATGGTAAACAGTCCTAATTACATTGTCTGTACTAATTCAAACTACACCGGTTTCATGTTTCACTAAATGTTTTTGTTGCTTGCTTGCTTTTAGGTGTATAAGATATATCACCCATAGTACTGACAGACAATTGCATGAGTCTGAGTTTTTTCCACTGATGTAGATAAGTGCCACTGCCAACTGACAGCGTCAAGATGGCCCAGAAGAAAGGTTCTGCCAAGAAGGTGGCCAGTGTGGAGGAGAAGAATAAGCTTTCCACCAGTGTTGTGCTGACCACAACCTTTTTCGGGAGACTTGTGCCTACTGGGCCTGCCTACAGGTAGTACACTGGGAGCAGCACTCCTGCATCAACTGCATCACCCCAACCTAAGCCCAAGCCCTTGTCTCTCAGCAAGGTAGCCACTGCAACCATGCGACAGCTACCATATTTGCAAGTCCCACAATACCTGCCTCCACTAAAAGCTTTGTAAAAGTTCACACTGCAGAGAGACAATCATCAACACCCACCTACCTCCAGTTCTTTGGGCATTGGATGTGCCACCTGTATCTCTTAAAAAAAGTAGTCCATCCCAGTTTGGGGCTTCTTTACGGTCAGCAAGCTGGAGGACAATATTGCAAAAGGCTCCATGTGCAATGCTAGTGAAGGTTAGCTTGGTACAAACTATGGTAATGGAGGCCAAGTAAGCCATTTAACAAAGCATCACACACTCCCCTGGGAGGCACACCTTAATAAACTTTTTGCATGTATTGGTGGTCAAGGTGAAGTGGGAGAGGTATTGGCTCGGGAGCCTCCTATCAGAGTTGGAGTTGTGGGTGGTGATGAGAAGAACAGAGTGATATCTTTAAGCAAAGCAGCCCTATCACCAGCAGCGAGCCAGTATCACTCACGTCATAATCAGCAAGATCGCAATGGCACAAGAGTCAGATGAAGACAAACAGCATACAATAGTGACTGGTCCAAGACATGCATTTAGTCTGCCACCTCCTGGTTCTCTCCGAAAAGTCATCTGCATCAGTGGCACCACCAACTCAAAAATCCCAGGCTACTATTACGAGCATTTTTAGGCAGGAGGGGCCTTACCACTGCAACCACCCTTTCTCTTTTGTGGAATGAATGGGTTTTTCAGAGTTTGTGGCAGCCATCTGCCCAAAGTGTAGGGTTCCCAGAGGACCTACTTTTCAGAGTGACAGGCCCAGAGCTCCATCATGATGTGCTAGAATTGGTTGGAAAAGATTTGCAGCAGAGTGATGACTATCTACCTGATGACAGACATGTTTACCAGTCTGCAAGCCACTGAATACATGTGTATCACTGCACACTGGATTTCTTTTGTGGGAGTTAGGCAACAGCTATCTATAGGTCTCAGCGCTGAAGAAATGTTTAAGGGCATTTAGAGGCATGCAATAGTAGCCATGTTTGCCATGGATAAAACCCTGACAGCTGCAACAGACTTTAACAGTGAGGTATTTGAATGGCTGCTACCCAGAGGTGTCAGAATTGGATTTGTTGTCACAGATAATGGCAGTAATATAGTCAAGGCCATGGCAGATTGTGGCTATTTCTGGGTCCTGTGTTTGGTGCATTGCATCAATAACATTGGGCAGGACTTTATCAAAAAAGTAGACCTAGTCGGCAACTTACTAACCATCTGCTGAGGAATCTGTACTCATTTCAGCCATTCTTTTAAAGCCTGGAAGCAGTTGGAGATCATTCAGTGTGTTCATAAAGTACCAGCAGAGGCTCCCTTACAGGAGGTACCAACACATCTATTACATATTATACCGTCTGTTTGAGCAGGACAAACCAATGAATAAGTATGTCATGCAAAGAGGAGGGGGTGTAACTAAAAGCATGACCAATGCGATGGACAAATGAAAACTATTCGACTGTCTGTCAGAGATGCTACTCCCTTTTAAGGTTTTCACACGAGAAGTCAGCAAGGAGCACAGTACAATGGGTCAAGCTATCCCATTGTTGTATCTGCCAAAGAAGCAGTTAAAATATGTGCCTGACAGTTTCACAGCTGTGGGTGATGAATATAAAGATGAGTATACCTTGATTCAGAGGTTAATCCTTCCCTTGACTGAGAATACAAGGCTGCAAAGAGACTTTGTGTCATCCAAAGAGTATCTCTGTGGCACAATACTGGATCTACGTTACAAAGAAATACTAGCCACTATTATCCCTTTTTCAGAGGGGGATATTTAAGAATACAAGGAGTGGATTATTGAGTGAGCCAGAGTCCCAGATGAAGGGCTTTAGCATAAAGTCCCACTCATGGAAAGAAGTTCTGGGGTGCCACCTTCAACTTCTAGACAGGGCAATACTGTTGTTTCACAGCAGCCACCACCAGTAACTAGAACACCGGTGGCAAAAAAACCCAACCAGAACACAAGAATCATCCACAAACTTTGCATTGACTTGGTATCAAATGGCAGGGCTCAAGTCCAGTGCAGAGGTAAAGGCCAAGCAGGTCAACCAAGTGGCAGCACCAAAGAGCACAGTGAGAATGTTCAACAAGTATCTGATTGACCCAAGAGAGGTTTATATGGAGTAAAACCCATTGGTGTATTGGTATGCGTCTATATGAACCAATGGCCACAGCTCAGCAGACTGGCAATAAAGTATCTGGCCTGTCCAGTTGCCAGTGTGTCTGCTGAGCATGTGTTCAGTGCAGTTATTGCAGTTGTCACAGTGAGAAGAGTCAGTCTCTCACCTCGAAATGTGGTGAGATGATCTCTACTTCCCTGACTGAGTAGTCCACCATAGAACTTTTACAGATTAATTGCTGTGCAAAAAATCATACAGCTAGTGAAACATCATAATATTTATTTTGTTTGTGTGTGGCTGACCTATGCAGCCTCCCCTTGTTTTAGGCCCATGTAAGACTGGATTGCGGTAGCACCAGTGTGCAGTGAATAAGCCTAGCTCCATTCCCATGAAGGATATTGGAGAGACAATGCATGCCTCAATCCTGTGCCTATCTTTTGTTAATCCCCTAGCAGGACTGCCCCAGAACATTTGAGTCACAAAGATTGCCCCAATTTGTATTGCATGCATGAAACAGGATCAGCAATTGTGTACCTCTGTGCTTGGATTAGAACAGGTAAACAATATATTGTGCCAATGAGTGATAGTGAGTGATGATTCAAGTGGTGGCAGACAGTGAGGGAGCATGTCCAACTTTAATTTTTAAGCTTGATTGTGATGGTTTGCAATGTTTATGACATGATGAGTGAACATTTTTTCTAAAGGGGATTGGCCCTTCCCCTTTCACACTCATCAAGATTTGCTTGCTGGTTCCACTCTTTTTTTTAATGTTCTAGTAACTGGTTCACAATTTAAAATTCAAAGTTCTTTCTAGACCGTTTAATGTCAAACACAAATCTATCCCCAAAAAGACTCATCTTGTTCATAAATAGCAGTGCACTTCAGGTCAATCTCTCTCATATGGGTCGGGAGTCAGAACAGAGCTGGACAAATTTGTTTACTCAAAGTCAGGAGGATAACGGAAGGACACAAGGTGGGACTACCTCAACAACAGCAAGAAGAAGAAAGTTATCAACTTCAGTGAAACCAACATGATCTGTCGAAATGCAGCTATTTCATGCATAAGTTTCTATATTGAACAAGAGAAACTATTCATGTTCATTGACACTGAGTCTGAACAAATGCATATGAAGAGAGTTTCCTCTTTCAATAGGTCTTAATCCATCTTGTTTACTCTTCAGCAAACAGTAGCCAATGAGATTCATCCAACAAGGGCTTCTTCAGGGCTACAATAATACATACAGAAAACAAACACTTATGTACAATCTGTGCAAACATTCACAATCAATACAAACATTTAAAAACATGAATTATTTACAATATTAGGAAGTAAAGATGTTGCAAAAATTATATTAATTCTTCGTCAGATTTTCTGACAGAAATATAAGTACATATTAATGTTTTTTGTCTCCCCAGGTTGTAAGGACGTGTCCAAAGTGAACCGCTCCCTGCAACTCCCTGCACATGTGCTAATGGTTGGAGACAGTTGCGGAGCTCTGGGCAAGCGAGTGAGCAATGAGCGGTGAGGAGCCAGAAGTTGCTGGCTACTGGGAGCTATCAGAAGCCGGGAGCCAGGAGCTAGGAGGAGCTAGGTCATCGATTGTTACCGCGGCGTGCTGAACGCAGACTCAACATCGGCATTGGCATTGGATGCGGCAGCAGTTGCGGAGAAGCAGTTGTGGTGGGGGTAGGGTAAAGGCGGGGAGCTATGTCACTATTAGTGCTGACCATGAAGTGTTGTGCCCAGGTGCGCTGTGGAGGTGGCCCAACTAGGTTGGGTGTGGCCTGCAGCACCCAGTGTACCCTGCTCTCCTGCTTCTCCAGAGATCACTTCACCCTAGCCTTACCTTGTCTTTTCCTCTTCCGCACCGCACTCAGCTGCTAGCTGCCACCTGCCACGACTCTGTACCTCTGTTCCCCATCCCCAGTAGGGAGGGGCCCACAAGTACTCCTGAAGGTTGTTGAGGCTCTCACCTATAATACCGCCAGCAACATTGTCCCCAACGTCCCAGCCATTGCTGCTAGGACTGCCTAGCAGTAATAGCAAAAGTATTCAATAGTCCCACTCCCAGGGCTCAGGACTCATGTAGGAGTCAAGCCAGCCAGGGAGAATTAGGAGCCAAGACCTAGACCCAGGACCAACCTGGGGGCCAAGTGACTAACTTTGTGAGTAACCTTGTCGGGATCTGTAGAGTAGAACCTATTAAAAATCAAGCAGTAAATACTAAAACAATGCAATAAAGGAGTAATGAGATCTGGCAAAGTTAGGCAACCCTTACTTGAGCCTAAAACTAATTAAAAAAGTCAATTAAAAGGAAACTCCAACCTACAGTGAACTTGCAATCGACTATGACCCAAGATAAGAACCATAAAGCCCAAAATGCCCATGCTGCCTACAGTGAGGACCATGACAGGGCCACCTTAAGTACTATTGCAACCTCAACCGCAAAAGTAAATGTAAATGAAAAAACAATAGCAAATGTTCCCACATCACCTGGGGGGAGTACTTCCATAAGTCTACCTATGGAGAGGCTACCGATGTACAGAGCTCATGGCCTGGCGTCAACTGACACTCTGATTTCAGCCAATATAAAGCTTATTGGGACCACAGATATTGCAGTCACCATCGCAGTTAACATCGCTTTTTACATCGCCAAAGGACTTAAACGACCTCATAAGCATTGAAGTGAAGTCTGAGAGGAGAAAAATGTGCACCTATCAGCCAAAGATATATACAACATTTTCTTTCCTGAAGGACCATGGAACATCTATTTACTCCTAAACTGGGAACATAAAGGGTCTGCAAAAACCACTCTTACAAAGTAAAAATGATTGCTGCCCTCTCCATATCAATCCAGTTGAGTCATCACCATTCGTAAGGGCTAGTCGTCAACTTCATCTTGGGGTAACAACATCAACATCAACCAGAATTAGAGGAACGAGGGACTCCATCAGTCGGCAGGCAGAGGATCAGATAGTCAAAGTGGGGTCAAATCTGGCCCGCCCTGCACTGTAAAAAACAGTGCAAACAACAACTTGTTGAGTCCGCCAAAGGTGGGTAAATCTTCAGAGCTGGAGAAACAGTTTGATCCAGCCAATCGTGTCAAGGCAAATTCAAGTCAAACCAATATGCCTTGCACAAATTGTTTAGACCTACCATTTACAATTAAGGTTCAGGGCAACCATGATGAAAAAACACAAGATTTATTTCTTCAAATAAATAATAGCTCGCCTATTCAAATAAAACCAATTCAAACAAACAAGCAGATCTATCAGCTGCAACTAAGGTACAGGACAGCCGGGACGAAAAAACACAAGATTTATTTCCTCAACAAAATAATAGTTCTCCTATTCAAGTGAAATCAATGTAAACAACCCATGCAGACACCTGGGAGCACTTAGCTACACATAACAGCTCAATAGTAAATACACCCCCAGTGCATCGTACACTGTTACCTTATGACGACTCTCATGCTACGTACAATGATATGACCTTTATAGCCACACAGGAATAGGAAAAATTAGTTACCTCCTACAACCTAAAACCAGTAAACTCTCATTCACCTATGAGAGCAAGCAACCTCCCAAGACTGGAGAAAAACCATAACACTGGAAGTCCAATTCCGGAATCAATATGGATAACAATTTTAAACACCATGCAATATTCAGCTGCAGCTTTACAATTTCAATCTCATAAAACAGACTTGCAGCTTATTGTTCTTCAGACAATGGCCGATTCCATTTCAGGAATTGAATGGAAGATATCAGAACTTAATGGCCTCAAAAAGAGAGGACAGGAAGTGGCTTATGTGTTTCAAACACCACCACCATCATGTTCCTGTGTACCGATCGTAGACAATCTACTAACCTCACCATCTATGATAGGGGACCTAATATCAGATTTAAAAACAACTGTTTTACAGATCCCTATTCAGAATACCGAACTGCCTGGACCATTAATAATGTCATTGGGGCAATCAAAAGTAGAGCAGGCAGTAAAAAGTAACCCCCTCCTGGCGCGCAGGGAAGTCTTAACACCATCATCAGACAGTATAGAAATTGAATCTATGGACCACTTAACAGCAGCTTGCGTAAATACAGTTGACTAAGTAGCAACCAATGCCCAGACTTCTTGTAAAACTCGTAGGAAAAAAAGGAAGGAAAGAAACAAGCTTCTAACTGACGGAAGATCGTGCACAGAATTACAACCACATCTATCCCTAACAGCCTGCGGTTCAAACGCCAAAGATGTAAATCAGTCTCCAATCTCACTTTTAACTGAAGACCCTGAGGGTCTTCTTTTGACACCCATTGTCGTCTCGCCAGCGGTTTTTTTTTTTATTTATTTTTATAAAGCGCGTAGTCACCCGGAGGTATCCCAGCGCTAAAAACCCTAATTCTACAAACCTGTGGACCAGGAGCAGAGAGCAGAAAAGAGGAGGGATGAGGATTCAGGAGGAGGGGGGGGCCAAGCATAAACTAGGTGAAGAGATGCGTCTTTAGCTGCTTCCTGAAGCGCAGATATTGTGGTTCAAGACGCAGTTCGCGAGGGAGTGAATTCCAAAGGCGAGCAGCTTGTACCGAAAAGCGTCTTCCTCCTGATCGGGCTTTTCTGAATCTTGGGGTATTGATGAGGTTTTCTGCGTTAGAACGAAGGGATCTAGTGGTTTTATAAGGGGTGATAAAATTGCTGAGGACTGGGGGGCCTTGGTTATGCAATGTTTTGTAGACGAGGCACAAGGCCTTGAATTTGACTCGCTCCCTTATGGGGAGCCAATGAAGGAATTTGAGAGCAGGTTTTGCAGATGATCTGGCCGGGGTGTTTGTGATAATCCGGGCAGCGATGTTCTGGATTCTCTGAAGTTTATTAAGGGTCGCTTCAGGAGCGCCCAGATAAATCACATTGCTGTAATCCAGTCTCGATATTATGAGACCTTGGATTAGCAATTTTTGGGACTTGGGGGGAAGAAGGGGCAGGACTTTTCTCAGCGATTTTAGGAGACCAAAGCAGGTCCCTGCTACCTTCTTTGCTTGCGTAGCAAATGAGAGATCAGAGTCAATCCACACACCCAGACTTTTTACCTCTGTTTTTGGATCAGGGGGAGGACCTAGACAGGCTGGCCAGATGTCCAGGGGGAGTGAGGTTCCTTTCGGGCCAAGTACGAGGACCTCGGTTTTCGTCCCATTTAGCTTTAGGGCTGATCTATTCATCCATCGGTGGACCTGCGAAGGCAGTTGAATAGGTCGGCTTTCTGTTGTTTGGGGTGGGACAAAGACACCACTAGTTGTGTGTCGTCAGCATAGCTGACGACGCTCACTCCGAATGGGGTGATAACCTCCTCCAATGTGGACATATAGATATTAAATAATGTGGGGCTCAGGGAAGAGCCCTGAGGCACACCACATTGGAGGGGCATTTCGGAGGAGCGGGCGTTCTTCTCCCAGATCTGGTAGGTCCGTTGGGCCAGGAAGGATGAAAGCCAGGATAGGGCTGTACCCTTCACTCCAACTCTTTCCAATCTTTCGATGAGGAGTTGGTGGTCAACGGTATCGAACGCCGCGCTAAGGTCGAGGAGGATCACTGCCACTGATCCTCCCCCATCCAGTAGCGTTCTGGCCTCCTCTACCGCTGCCAGGAGGGCGATGTCAGTGCCCTGCCCTGGTCGGAAGCCCGTCTGGGAGCTTTTTAGTTTATCGTTGGCCTCCAGAAACTGTGAAAGTGTCCTATTGACTAATTTTTCCGCAATCTTACTGACTCCTGGGAGTAGGGAAATGGGCCTGTAGTTCGCCAGATTCTCAGGGTCGAGAGAAGGTTTCTTCAATAGGGCTTTTACGACGGCCGTCTTCCAGCTCAAGGGTACAACTCCTTGTTGGAGTGAGGTATTGATAAGATGAGTGAGGGGGGGGATGATTGTGGGGGCTACCTCCTTGAGGATCCTGAGAGGAGCAGGGTCCATAAGGGAGCCGCTCTTCATGGAGTTAAACGTATTTCTCACTTCGTCTATGGTAACCTGGCCCCACGTGGAGAGACAAGTGGAAGATGTCGTGTATGAAGGAACGGTCTCTTCCCACGGGCTCGAGGGGGGAATTGAGTCCAAAATTGATCGAATTTTATCCTGGAAGAAATTAGCCAGTTGTTGGCATTTCTCCTGGTCGGCTCTAGGGTCGGAGGGAAGTCCCAGTCCCTGTTCTGGGGTTTTAAAAGCTCTTTAAGGATGACGTATGCTTCCTTACTGGAGCATCCCGCTTTCTCTATTCTCTCCTGAAAGAACACGCTTTTGGTTTTACGAGTAGCGGTTTTATAGGTTAGAAGAGAAGTAGAGTAGATGTTTTTGTTGATTTCTGATTTGTCACGTCTCCATACGCGTTCGGTTTTCTTACACTCCTGACGCAGAGCTTTGAGCTCTGGGGTGTACCATAGAGCGGGGGATAATCTTTTGGACTGTTTAAAGGTGGTAGTTTTCGGAAGCATAGTGTCTAGGGATGAGGTAATCCAATCACTAAACTGTTTGTCAGCCGTAGTGGGGTCAGAGGAGAGCTCGGGGATGGAATCTGCAAGGATGGCAGCCCATTTCTCAGGTGACAGTTTGCGCCATTGTCGGTCAATAACCTGGGTTTTAGGGGTTGGGAGGGTCGGTGTGGAGATTTCCCAGGAAATAGGGACCAGGAAATTGTCCGTCCATGGGAGGGTCACAGGTGATTTGGTGGTAATAGCTGCTATATTGGTAAGGATGGGGTCCAATAGGTGGCCCTTCTCATGGGTAGGCTCATTGTTCACTAGTTGGATCTTTAGAGATGTTAAATCATGTCGAAGGTCCGAGGCTACTCGGTCCGTGGGGTCCATGAAGTGGAAGTTTAAGTCACCAAGCATAAGGAAGTTGGAGGTGGACGAAGCTAGTTGAGATACAGATTCAATGATGGCATTGATAAAATTGCCTGGGGCACCTGGGGGGCGGTAGATCAGTAGCCCTGCCAGGGAGTGGGCTGGAGAGATTTGGATGGAGAATTGACAACTCTCGCAATCCTCGATACAGGCGTTGGACGTCCTACAAGTGAATTGTTCCCTGTGAATTATAGCTACCCCGCCTCCTCTCCCTTTGGGTCTGTTTAACGCTTGGCAGAGATACCCTGTGGGGAGAGCCACAACGACGTCCGGGTCGGTGCTATCTGATAGCCATGTTTCCGTTAAAAACAGTAGGTCGAGATCCTGATCTTGAACCAGAAGATTTACTTCGGTAGCATGTTTAGGGAGGGAGCGGCAGTTAAGAAGTCCCATCTTCAGTGCAAGTTTGGTAGGTTTCAGGGGGGGGGGTCGGATTGCATCGCGGACAATTCGAGAAAGCATTACCTACAGTAAGCGTGTGGTAGCAGGCAAGGATGTTCTTAGGTCGTAATGCGCGTAATGCATCTCCTGAATACATTACTCGATCCTGAGGGCCACCAGGCAGAGTAACAGGGCCTGGGGCTGTCTGGGCCCGGCCGCACCTTCTAGAGACTCATCTCAGAAAACTCCAATCATTGATAGTAAACAGGGATTTCCTGAAGCAAAAATAATTCAAACTTTACATAAATCTGATTGAACAACGAATATTAAAACTGAACAAACTCCAAGTACAGACATCTGTGACAACACCTAGATTAGCAATGTGGAGTTACCGCAGGAGTCAATAGGAGAAACAACAAAAACTACATTGGACCTAGGGAGAGAAAGGCAACGAAGCATGCAAAAAACTTGCCCCACAAGTGGCAGTCGAAGGGCTACCACAAGCTGCTTTCCCCGGTTGGATCACTTCGGAAGCGAGGGATTTCTAACAAAGCAAACTGCAGTCCAACACAAGGATAGTATGACCATCATTCTTTTTACTCCAGAATACACGTCTCACAGTAGAGATGATATATTAAACAGTACAAATACATTACGGCTCTTAGATTCAATCACAATCCTAGAAAGGATTAGTTCAGTTGACTTTCTCCAAATGGAGTCTAAGTCCACCAATAATCCACAATGTCCGGAAATAACTAAATCATCCTGAACCTCTAGAGAGGTAGTTAAAAAAATCCAGGAAGAAGAGACCACGTTCAATCAATGGGGGAAAATTGGAAAGTAAAAAGCAACCTCCCTATCCGACACCTTTCTTACCCTCCACTAGGACACCTCCACGGAGAAGCACCAACTCAGTATTAAAGGGAGCTAGGAGTTCCTCCCGAAGAGTGCATCCCCTAGACACAAAAACTTTTTCCTCAGCACAAGATCTAAGGGACTCACGTCATGTCTTGCCACAATACAAAATGGAGGCAAATTCAGCGTACCATCATAACGGACCACATAAATTGACAAAGGGAGAGTAGTCTTGATTCTGCCTTGGACAAGTCCAGACAAATTAACATATGTACCTGGAATATCAATGGTTTAGCTAGTAAACGTGAGGATCTGGATTTTTTGCAATATTTAAAATCATTTGATTTGTTACTGCTTCAAGAGACCTGGGAGGAAAAGGCCTTTGAACTCCAAGGAAACACATCCTGCTGTATCCCAACAATAAAGTGCTCTGATTTTGGTTGCCGATCGGGGAGTTTAATGATTATGGCCTCCATAGTAACAATAGGTGAGATCACAATAGAATCTCAAATAGCTCCCACAAGCACCATCCAGGCGGTAAAGATGGCACTCAGGCTCAACAGCGTACGCCTACAAGTCATAGTAATCAATGCCCACATCCATCCCAAACAAAAACTGAAACCTGCCAAGGAATTGATAGAAGTCACAAAAAAGATAATGGATGAAGAAGATATCGACTACATCATCCTGTCAGGCGATTTCAATAATTATCTTATTAGTTCTGGAGCAGGTTATGCCTTTGACCAAGATCTCAGTGCCGCATGAAAAGTGCCAAGACAGGGCTCCCCAAAAATTAAGAAATCTTCAAATTGTTCAAATCACTTACTACAGCAACTAGAACAACTTAACTTAAGAGCCTTCAATGGGCGCTGACGCTTTTCAGAAGACGACCCACTGGACGCAACGTTTCATTCAATAAGGCAATCTTACCATTTGGATTATTCATTCACATCTTTAAATGTGCTTGGTAATGTAACATCATTTAGGATAGGGACTAGTGAATACATTGACCACCTGCCTCAAGAAGCAACAATAACAGTTAACTCACCTCTTAAGATTGAGCCATTCATAGGCTACGGTGCAATGCCAGAATTATCAGCACCATATATCTTACAGCAAAAAACATTACATGGTCAAGTGGCAGCTAAGCATGGGCGGAAAATCCGTTCCGCTCGTGGATTTTCGCCGTATTTTTGGTAAATTCGCAATCCGCGAGATTCGCGAATTTCCCGCAAAATCCGCGAACGAAAATCCGTGAATGGAACGGATTGGGTCAAAAGTTCAAGCTGACTTTTGTAAATCTTTTAGAATGGCGCCAGCAAGCTGCCAGAGCCATTCTAAAATAGTTACAAAAGTCAGCTTCAACAGGAAGCTCTAATAGATAAAGTAAAGCAGGTGCTGCTCAAATTCAGTTACACAATCATTAATCACCCCAAACTTGGGGTGAATAATGATTGTGTAACTTAATTTGACCTTCAACTGGAGCACCTGCTTTACTTTATCTATTAGTGCTTCCTGTTGAAGCTATTTCAAGCTATTTTAGAATGGCGCTGGCAGCTTGCCGGTGCCATTCTAAGTGGGGCTGAGGGCAGAAGGCCACAAAAGTGGGACAGAGGGCAGAAGGGGACAAAAAATGAGTGGGGCAGAGAGCAGAAGGGCACAGAAACAAGTGGTACAGAAGGCAAATGGGCATAAAAAACAAGAGGGTGGCAGTGATTAAGCAGGCAAACCCCCCCCCGCAAAATTGCAAAGCGCCTCGCGAACACCCGCGAACACGCAAAGCGCCTCGCGAACACGCAAAAATAAAAAAAATCCGCAAATTTGTGCGAATTCGCGAATTTTGCGGATTGCCAATTCGCAAATCCGCAAATTCGTGAATGCCAATTCGCAAAATTCGCCAATGGTCATGATAAAATCAGTAGAAGTATGGCAAAATGTCATCTCAACCGTTGGTGAGAAACTATTGAAAGGAGTGGACCATCGAACAGGGTAAGCCAACAAAAGGGAGCATCAACCAAATCACAACTTAGCCCAGAAATGAAAATGCAAAAGCAAATTATGAATCGAACACTGAGACAGATGCAAAAAAAAATCCAATAAATCAGGACCTACGAACTGCTATACGGGAAGCGGAAAAACTGTTAAAAAGGAAGAAATGGGAAAAAGAGGGAAAAAAACGACGAATTATGGGCCAAGCTCCTCCATGAAACAGCTCAAGATTTTGGCAAATAATCAAAAGAATTAAGAATCCAAACCATTTTGGTTTAAGCTCAAACATAACGGAGGAAGAATGGACAGGATACCTCTTCAAGCATTTTAACAGTACAGCTACCGAAGATGAGAAGAACCTTGAAAAAATAGGTAAAAAGGGGACCAGCAATGAAACCAACAGGGAAAAAACAGGCAATGGCATACAACAGCCACTACCCAAGAATCAAACCCAAAAGGAATCATATTACCTTCTTGTATGGGTAAATCAGTGCTAGACTTAAATTATTCTCCCTCTGCAGAGACTGAAAATCAAGTCTCCACATCAGCTGATATTAAGAGGCAAATATCTAGGGGCAGACCAACAGGTGCCCCCGGCCCAAATGGCATTCCACCAATGCTATATAAAACAGATGTGGAATTTTGCGAAACAACCTTTGCGACACTGTCATTACATCGCACTACACTTACAACACAGTCATTACATCGCAACAACCTTTACAATGCATGTCATCACAATGCAGGCATTGCAACGCATACCATTTCAAAGCATGACACTACATCGCATGTCACTACAACCCAGGCATTAGAACACATACCATTACAACGCATACCATTACAACGCAAAGTACCCCTACACTATCCAACACCTACCCTACTGTTGCACCCCCTGGAGTTAGAATAGTCATTTTTAACCCCCACACTATCCAACACTTACCCTACTGTTGCACCCCCTGGAGTTAGAATAGTATTTTTTACCCTTACACTATCCAACACTTAACCTACTGTTGCACCCCCTGGAGTTAGAATAGTAATTGTTATCCCTATACTATCCAATACTTACCTTAAATGCAATGTAATGGCATGCGTTGTAAAGGTATTATGCGATGTAATGGAATGCGTTGTAAAGGATGTTGCCATGTAAAAACTGTGTTGTAATGGCATGCATTGTAAATGTATGCGTTGTAATGTCATGCATTCTGGAATTTTGGAGGGTAGCATTAATACTGTTTTTTTAAAGATATGAAGGATACCTTGACACTACCGGAGTCCTGGTCTGGATCAATATTAAGCCCAATTTTCAAACAGTGCGACAGGAAACACCTAAACCACTATCGTCTCATTGCCCCTATAGACATGGAGGCTAAGTATTTTGCAGGTACCATACTGGAAGAGTTAACATCATGGGCATCTGAAAATTACATCATCCCAATTAATCAAGCAGGCTTCTGCCTTGGTCAAGGGACCACAACAAACATCATGGCCCTGACCCTACTGATGGATGCAGCAAAAGAGAACAAATCTCTCTATTCCTTTGCTTTATTGATTACACTGCCACTTTTGATCACGTTGATATTAAAAGCTCTGGCGGAAGTTGAAAAATTGGGGAATACCTAAATGGCTTTTGGACCAGTTGAAACTACTGCACACAAACACCTGGATTAAGACTCAATTAGGAGCAGGAACGCACTTCTCCAAACCCATCCCAAGAACAATAAGGCTAAAACAGGGTTGCAGTCTAGCTCCGCTTTTATTTCACCTTTTCCTTGCAGATCTGCCAGGAGAACTCGATAATTGTCCTTGCCATGTACTAAAATTGGGGAAAATTCCGCTGTCTAATCTGCTGCACGCTGATGACTTGGTATTGATTTGCCAAACTGCTTGCAAATAAATTTTACTAAATGCCATGGCAGTGAACTATCAGAAAAAGAGGAAGATCAATTGGCACCTAAATGGACAAGGGCTGGACTTCGTAACTACTTACAAATACCTGGTAGTAATTTTGGACCATAATAACTTGTTCAAATCCCAATCGGAGTCCTTGCGAGGGAAGGGAAATGTGACTTATCTGGCGATAAAATCTCTAAAGGTCAAACTTCCTGACTTAACGCTTGACCCCTTGCTTCAGGTTTTGCGTGCAAAGCTACAGCCGACCCTCACATATGGGAGTGAACCCCTTCAAGGAAAGGATGCTGCCTTATTGGATATAGTTGAAGCTAATTCATATAGGGCATTTTTTAACATGCCAAAATACGTTTCTCCTGCGCAAATTTGGCTAGAATTTGGAATTTTAAAACTAACACTGCAATGAAGGGGCCGTATGTCATTAGTTGGCATAAGATATGCAGCGCCGACGTTTGTTCTTTAAATTCCAATCTATGGGAAGAGTTGCTCCGACATCAAAAATCTTCAGCCAGAGATTATTTATTTGATTCGCTCCAAGCTTTGGGACTGTCAAACCTTTGGGGCACATCCACTTTTGAAAATAATCGCGAAAAATTCAGCACGAATCATATCCCCAATTGAGGACAAGGAGGCTTTAACTAAAAGAGCGCATGGCTGGATCACGCTTAGCGATTAGGGAACATTTTAAACCTCAAGCGTACCTCAACATTAGAGTCAATTTAATGAAAAAAGAAAAGTTTTTAAAATTACACCTCAGAGCAATCCCAACTGCCCCTTTCTTGCCCGCAGCAGTGTCACTTGTGTGTGCAGTTCGCAAGAAAGACATTATTCATGTTGTTTGCACAAGAGTACGCTGAGTGCGTACCAACAAAAGACAGTCCAAACAGTTCCTTGATGGTAGCTTGAAATATCTGATAACGCACCACAGGCACCTGACATCGAGGTAACAACTGAGCTATGGTACAATATAGTATGGAAGTATAGCATCCCTAAAGATCAATAGACTATAAAAAAGTAACAAGAGCAAGTTGAGCGCGTCTTAATAGGAGGTAGCGCGATTTGCCCCTTGATAGCAACTTGACATATCTGAAGACGCACCACAGACACTTGAAGTCGAGTTAACAATGGTACAATGGTACAATGTGGGGAAGTATACCCTCCCTAAGACCAACAAGTTAGTGCTATCTTTCCCTTGCGAATTTTAGAACATAAGCATTCAGTAATCTATCAAACCTAGACTAATTCCTAACTGTTTTTTGGGTACGAGGCATTTTGAATTTTTACTGACAATGATGAACTAGCATAAAAACTTTTTAAAAGATTTCAATTTTATTGACGACTATAAACTGGTATTAAGCAAATTTTTAAATCTTTTTAGCAATTTCTAGCAATGTTCTACTTTTTGTAAAGGTTTTAAATAATCATGTACAAATAAAAATTACATTGCCATGTTTTTTGTCTCAGCCATTTAGCCAAACTATATATTAAAAACATAATTAATGGGGATATGAACAGTTTGTCTATGATATTTACCATAAAACTCAGGATTTTTACAAACCATTTACATTAGTTCAACCTTGAATAATAAAGTGCATGGGGACCACTTTAGGAACTATACAAAATTACATATAGCCAAATACATGGTATGTGTGCAACTGATAGTTTCTATGTTTCTATGTGAGATGAGACATATAGCCCAGTGTATGCAAACATACCTTCAATATTTAAGCATGCATCACTAATCCATCTGTCTCCAACAGGTAAAGGTTTAACAAAAGTACTAACTTGGGGGGTCATTAGGATGGCGGACGGAAGTGCCTCCGCATACCCTGAGTATGCGGAACAGGCCTATTTTCCGTGCGCCCGTCGCGGACACTCCGTCCGCCAAATCAGGATACGAAATACGTGGCAAATTCCGTCCGCGGCGGTAGAACACGGTCCGCCGCACCACCACACCCAACCACGCAGCGGACGTAACCTTTCCAGAGACTCCGCCGTACGGACTGACGACTAGGACCGTCCTCCAAATCAAGATGGCGGAAAACACACATAAAAGCGCGGCGGATAAACAACCTGCCTGAACACGGCGGATGCTCCACAGCGACCATACCCACCACGAGCCGCACGCCGACATGGACCCTGCACTACAGGCTTACCCGATACTCTACGCGATCCAGTACGTCCTCGTCTTGGCCCACCATCGACGACGACGCAGGTAGGCACCTAAGCATTCGCTGTCTGGAGAGGAGTACCGGCCAGGGCGGTGACGTAGGGAGGGGGGAGTGACATGTCCCAAAATGCACAAATGCCTGTGTACGGCAACGCCTCCAAGGGCCGTGACCCAGGTAGGGGAGAGTGACACGTAGCACAACCAGGGCTCAAGTCGGGGTACCACGCGGGTGGACGGCGTCCCCCCACTAATTCAACAGGGAGCATGATAACTATAAACTGCAACTGAGTGGAGGCCGCCCTATGTGTCGTCACTTCCTGTCGTGATTTCAGCGTCACCCCACTTCTTGTTGCAGGACTTGGGTCCTGAGCAGAACCCACCGCCCCCAAGAAAATATCAATCCACACCAGCATCACACACGCAAGAATGACTCTGACAAAGCACGACACATGAATCGCTATTTTATTTACGCAGATTCGGAGCAAAGTCACAGTCTAGAATGGAGCATGCCCATAGTGGACACCAGAGCAGGTACATCAGATGCAGTACATCAGTATGAGGATAGCAACAGGGCAGTGTGGACACCAGAGCAGGTACATCAGATGCAGTACATCAGTATCAGAACAGCAACAGGGCAGTGTGGACACCAGAGCAGGTACATCAGATGCAGTACATCAGTATGAGGATAGCAACAGGGCAGCAACAGGGCAGTGTGGACACCAGAGCAGGTACATCAGAGGCAGTACATCAGTATCAGAACAGCAACAGGGCAGCAACAGGGCAGTGTGGACACCAGAGCAGGTACATCAGAGGGCACAATGCAGTATCAGAACAGCAACAGGGCAGTGTGGACACCAGAGCAGGTACATCAGAGGCAGTACATCAGTATCAGAACAGCAACAGGGCAGCAACAGGGCAGTGTGGACACCAGAGCAGGTACATCAGAGGCAGTACATGAGAGGGGCCAAGTGCTCCAACAGTCCATTGCACTGAAAACGTCCATCAGAGGCAGTACATGAGAGGGCACAATGCAGTATCAGAACAGCAACAGGGCAGTGTGGACACCAGAGCAGGTACATCAGAGGCAGTACATCAGTATCAGAACAGCAACAGGGCAGCAACAGGGCAGTGTGGACACCAGAGCAGGTACATCAGAGGGCATACATCTGTATCAGAACAGCAACAGGGCAGTGTGGACACCAGAGCAGGTACATCAGAGGCAGTACATGAGAGGGGCCAAGTGCTCCAACAGTCCATTGCACTGAAAACGTCCATCAGAGGCAGTACATGAGAGGGCACAATGCAGTATCAGAACAGCAACAGGGCAGTGTGGACACCAGAGCAGGTACATCAGAGGCAGTACATGAGAGGGGCCAAGTGCTCCAACAGTCCATTGCACTGAAAACGTCCATCAGAGGCAGTACATGAGAGGGCACAATGCAGTATCAGAACAGCAACAGGGCAGTGTGGACACCAGAGCAGGTACATCAGAGGCAGTACATCAGTATCAGAACAGCAACAGGGCAGCAACAGGGCAGTGTGGACACCAGAGCAGGTACATCAGAGGCAGTACATGAGAGGGCACAATGCAGTATCAGAACAGCAACAGGGCAGTGTGGACACCAGAGCAGCTACATCACAGGGCACAGTACAGCAACTTACAGCACACTATCAGGTGGATTGCGTGAAGTACCCGCATCGGACACACTGGCAGCACCAGAAACCGGAGTGTGACACACAGCCACAGATGTAGTGACTGACACGTGAGCCACAGACCCAGATACACTGCCAGCACCTGATACAGGAGTGTGACACACCGACACAGCCCGAGTTACTGACACATGGCCTATAGACCCAGATACACTGCCAGCACCTGATACAGGAGTGTGACACACCGACACAGCCCGAGTTACTGACACATGGCCTATAGACCCAGATACACTGCCAGCACCTGATACAGGAGTGTGACACACCGACACAGCCCGAGTTACTGACACATGGCCTATAGACCCAGATACACTGCCAGCACCTGATACAGGATTTGTCTCGACGGATACCCTGCCACTAACAGACACATGCGAGTCAACTGCACCAGCGCCACTGTGACCACTGAAATGATGAGCCACAGGACTGTATGGTCCAGGAGGCAGGGTGGCTCTGGGAGCGGGGGATAGTTGCAATTGGCCGATATCGGATTGGGCATGTGTCAATGCTGTGTGTCTACGCTTCTTTTGGACATGTGCCTGCACCATGGACAGGACAGGAACCACAAGTCGACCGGACTGAGAAGCAATTTCACCCACCATGGGAGGTGCATGTGCTGGGGGGGGAATGGTCTCTGGGGACGTGCTGGAGCCTGCTTGTCGTTTGCTGTGTGGCTGCCTTGTGGCCTCTGCAACATGTGTCATGGGGGATGCCACGACAGGGTCCACCTGCATCCGTCCCTGACGGGCCATGATGGGAGTGGATGTAAGGGGTGACTCCACTGCTGAGTCTTCTGTATTCCGTTTGCCAGAAAACAGCTGTCTCAGAGCAACTATGGGTGATGTATGCCTGTCCCTGACAGCGCCACTATTCATGGGCGAGTCCTTGGGCCTTGGATGTTCCATTTCCGTAGGAGTACTGTACTCTGTGGACTTGCCCTGTTCCCTGGATGGTGCCCTCTTGCAGGCAGCAGACTTGTCGTCTGTGGTGTGCATATCAGCTGGACACCCCTTCTGCCCGTGTGTGTCCCTGCCCCTGGGACTGTCCGTGCTCCTCTTAGGTGCGTTTGTCTTGTGACTATTCTTGTCCCTGCCCTTGGGAGTGGCTCCTTCCTTCGTAGTCTCCCTGGCCTTGGGAGTGCCTACATCCTTCCTGCTTTCCCTGGCCTTGGGAGTGCCTACATCCTTCCTGCTTTCCCTGCCCTTGGGAGTGCCTACATCCTTCCTGCTTTCCCTGCCCTTGGGAGTGCCTACATCCTTCCTGCTTTCCCTGGCCTTGGGAGTGGCACCTTCCTTCGTAGTCTCCCTGCCCTTGGGAGTGCCTACATCCTTCCTGCTTTCCCTGGCCTTGGGAGTGGCACCTTCCTTCGTAGTCTCCCTGCCCTTGGGAGTGCCTACATCCTTCCTGCTGTCCCTGCCCTTGGGAGTGCCTACATCCTTCCTGCTTTCCCTGCCCTTGGGAGTGGCACCTTCCTTCCTAGTGTCCCTGGTACTGGGAGTATGCGAGCCCTCAAGAGATGTATTCGTCTTCTCACTGTCCTCGTACAGGGTAGTGTTAATGGAAGCGGGAGTGAGTCTTGGCCTGGTAGTACCTTGTGTGTGGGATGGCTGTGCAGCATGTGTAGCCATTACACCCAACCCCTCTTTTGCCTCACGTGTGTGTACTCCACTATATCTGACGTTGCCCTTGTGAACAGAGTTACCTGACCTAGGGGATGGGGTCTGAGGCCTCCGTGCCTTGACGTGCTGGCTGACGCTGCTTCTAGTGCAATAACCTGTATTGGAGTCCTGGTCAGAAAATTCACTCCCCCCTGACACATCCAGAGTTGTAGATGGCGGAACAGAAGTACCACCCAGTCCGTGCGACTGTGCAATGGCAGACGACACACTGTTAGACAATGACTGCAGTGTCCTGTGTACACCAGCCAGATCACCATGCATACCTTCCATGAATGCCACCACCTGCCCCAACTTCCTATCGTGGTCTTGGAATGCATTAATCATATTTGTCTGGCCCACACACAGCTGTCGCAGCAGATCAACAGCCTCTGCACAAAGAGAATTTTGGGTCACCGAGGCTGGGGCAGCGGTGCCGACACCGAACGCCACTCTGCTCCCCCTACTCCTGCGTGCACGTACAGTACATGGTGCAGTTGCCGGCAGGGTGGGCCCTGTGTGCTGTGTCCCGACCGAAGGTGTTGGTTGCCCACTCCCAGTCTGTGACAACAGTGCTGACTCACCAACACTGTCGGAAGATGATGACGATGTTGTCTCCACATGCGAGTCCTCCGGGACGGTCCTGTCCCCCTCTCCGCCGCTGGCCCCTTCGGTGTCAGTCTGCGTGTGCGCGACGTCTGATCCGGATGCATTGCCTTCTGTAATCTCCGCCGTATGTGGCTGAGTGCCCTCTGCCAATGCTGAAAAGCACAGGAAATGGGTGTAAGTAATGGGCACACACACGTACAGTACTGCTGCGGAATCCCTAAAGCCACTGATGACACTGTCCATCGATCCCCCAACCTGCACACAGCCCACCCCAAGCAGTCATCCTCACAGGAATTGTGTGGCGTTGGCCGTAATACATGTACAGCATGCACACTGGGCATGAGGAACTACATCAGCACACAAGTGTTGGCAAGGGGTGACGGAGCACTACAGCATGTGCATGACAACTGAACAGCTTAGCAGGTGGCGGCTCAACATTCCGCATGTGCAAGTGCAAAGTTAACTGTGGCAATGTCACCAACATGCCATTGGAAATAGACTCACGATAGACGGAAGACCCTAATGTGTGTGCGCAACCATACATGCATTGCACTCACAAGCAACATACACTGACAGTAAGCTTACCGCCACATTGATGTTCATCCACACGCAACCGCTCGGACAGGTCAGGATGCGTCACAGCTATGATACGGTGCATGAGAGGGGTCATTGAGCGTCGGGCCAGACGTGCCGTCCGTGGAATCAGCCCTAGTGTCACTTCCGCTACATTCTTGCTCAGTCTGGAAATGTCGTCCCAGCGTTTGTGGCAGTGTGTATGTCGTCTATTGCACACCCCCGCTGCTCGTACTTCACGTGCAATGCTCCTCCACACGTCCTTGCGAAGGTGCAGCTTTACCTACCATGATGGGAGACAAAAGGGTGGAAGTCAGTGGACAGTTGGCCAGTCACACAGATAGGAGCAACACATTACTCTCAGCAGCCATGCACATATCGATTCTTTAGTTGGTCACACATCACACCGCCAAGTTTCCAGAGCCCAGGTGCCATTTGACACCTCATGCACTACAACTTATCCCCCACTGCACTTACCGCCTGTCCGGGTGCGCCATACAGGCGTCCGTAGTTGCGGAGCACAGCGTCCACGAGGACATCCAGCTCCGCGGCGGTGAAGGGACGAGACCGGACCTCTTTGACTCTCGACATGGCAAGGTCACGGAGTATGGCACTAGAGCGGCAGTCGGTGGTCAGCTCCGCAGCAGCAGGTGGAGGTGATGGTCACAGGCAGCAGTCGGTGGTCAGCTCCGCAGCAGCAGGTGGAGGTGATGGTCACAGGCAGCAGTCGGTGGTCAGCTCCGCAGCAGCAGGTGGAGGTGATGGTCACAGGCAGCAGTCGGTGGTCAGCTCCGCAGCAGCAGGTGGAGGTGATGGTCACAGGCAGCAGTCGGTGGTCAGCTCCGCAGCAGCAGGTGGAGGTGATGGTCACAGGCAGCAGTCGGTGGTCAGCTCCGCAGCAGCAGGTGGAGGTGATGGTCACAGGCAGCAGTCGGTGGTCAGCTCCGCAGCAGCAGGTGGAGGTGATGGTCACAGGCAGCAGTCGGTGGTCATCGTAGAAAGTTTGCTTTTGCACATCACACATATATAGGGCCCAGTGGCCATGTCAGTGGCATACGGCGCCAGCCATTGGTCCGCCGTGAGAGCGTGTTTGGAATTTGGCCAATGATTGGCCCTGGTGTTGCGGTGAACACCATACGGTACTTGCAATTGGCCAACCGTGGCCCATGTCCACACCTCCCATTGGCTGCACTTGCACAGACCGTCACGCTCACACACCGGCAACTGCACGTGCTAGAGACCGGGACGGATGCATCATTTGCAACAAAGTTGTAAGAGTGGCGCCACCATGGCGGGGCACGTATTCGGCGGGGGAGGTGGAGGCCAATACAGCCATAAGCTGATGTGCATGCACATGCCAGTTCATGACCCCCTTACAGTGACATTGCATCTGGCAGCCTACACCGGCCGGCCCAGCTCTACCCACTACCGCCGTGCCAGGCCTAGCCCTTGACCGCCGTTGCGGCCGGGCCAACTACCGCCGCTTCAGGCCCCCTCCACTACCGCCGTGCCAGACCTAGCCCTTGACCGCCGTGGCAGGGCCGCCAGGGCACGGCGGTAGTGGAGGGGGCCTGAAGCGGCGGTAGTTGGCCCGGCCGCAACGGCGGTCAAGGGCTAGGCCGTGCACGGCGGTAGTGGAGGGGGCCTGAAGCGGCGGTAGTTGGCCCGGCCGCAACGGCGGTCAAGGGCTAGGCCGTGCACGGCGGTAGTGGAGGGGGCCTGAAGCGGCGGTAGTTGGCCCGGCCGCAACGGCGGTCAAGGGCTAGGCCGTGCACGGCGGTAGTGGAGGGGGCCTGAAGCGGCGGTAGTTGGCCCGGCCGCAACGGCGGTCAAGGGCTAGGCCTGGCACGGCGGTAGTGGGTAGAGCTGGGCCGGCCGGTGTAGGCTGCCTGATGCAATGTCACTGTAAGGGGGTCATGAACTGGCATGTGCATGCACATCAGCTTATGGCTGTATTGGCCTCCACCTCCCCCGCCGAATACGTGCCCCGCCATGGTGGCGCCACTCTTACAACTTTGTTGCAAATGATGCATCCGTCCCGGTCTCTAGCACGCGCAGACAATTGGAATGTTGAACGCGGGCCGCGTATGGCCAGACGTCAACAGCGGAAGCAGTGCACCGCCATGGCGGCGTCAATGAGTGCATGTCAGCTGACGATGCACTATGTTTAATTGTCTGCAGCTGCATGCTGAGGGTTGTGTGCGTGATTGCGTGACTCCACACTTCATGCTCTATCCCATGGTTTCCATACCATGCCCATCGGTGTGCCACTAATGACCGTCACTTTTGGGTCATGTCACATGCCTTGTTGGCAGTGATGTTGAGGTGCAACAGAGTGCATTGGACATGTTGCAACACATCATGTAGCTGGTGGGTGCACATTGCTACGTCAATCCATGTTGTTGTGACAATCAGAGGTGTCACACATAAGCAAATCGAACACTGCCTATTACATGTTGGATAGAGTGCGGTGACATGTGAGTGAGTTGCACAGACATGCGTTGTATGTGAATTGACTTCCATTCCATTTACTCCCACACAGGAGGGCTCAAAATGTCCATCGCCCATATACTGTGCTGGAGGACATGGTGGACGAGGAGGTGGTCCGGAAATTCAGGCTTGATCGACGTCGATTGCTGGAGCTTGTGAACAAGTTGTCTCCTCACCTGCAGCCGCGGAGAACTTATCCAGGCTCAATTTCACCCACCCAAAAGGTGATGGCGGCACTCCATTTTTTTGCTACGGGAACATTCAAGTACACTATAGGACATGCCGGGGGAATGTCACAGGCCATGTTTAGCACGGTACTCAATGATGTACTGACAGCCATGATGCTGTACAAGCATGAGTACATACATTTTCCACAGGCGGCAGAGTTGGCAGCGGTCAAGGCAGACTTTTATGCACTGGGTGGCATTCCACACGTTGTGGGTTCAATTGATGGCACGCATATTGCGATCATCCCGCCACGGGCACGTGAGCAGGTGTTTCGGAATCGGAAGCACTTCCACTCCCTTAACGTGCAGGTGGTGTGTCAGGCCGACAACATTATCTCACATGTGTGTGCAAGATTTCCTGGCTCTGCACATGACGCCCACATCATGCGGAGCAGCATAGTCCCACGACTGATGGCAAATCTGCGTCCGGCACAAGCCTGGCTTGTTGGTGAGTATGCTGTGGTGACTGGAGTGATATTTGGGTGGCTTGGTGTGGCCACATGTTCAGGTACTGATGTCTCTCTCTAATTCCCACATACACAGGCGACTCGGCTTACCCAAACAGGCCTTGGCTTCTGAGTCCAATTCGCAATCCCACCACAGCAGGAGAAATGCGATATAACGATGCCCATGGTAGGACACGTCGAGTGGTGGAACGAACATTTGGCCTGCTTAAGTCTAGGTTTCGGTGCCTAGATAAGACTGGAGGGGCCCTGCCTTACGCACCTGGCAAAGTATGCAAGATTGTGATGGCCTGCTGCATGCTCCACAACCTGGCTGTGCAAAATAACATTGCACTGATCTTGGACCCAGATGAACAGCAAGTTCCTCGCCCTCCCGACCCACCCATGTCGACTGATGAGGATAGTGATGAGGAGGAAGGTGTGGACCAGAGGCGCCAGCTCATAGCACGCTACTTCCCTTGACTGTAAGTGTGCCCATCTTGTGCTGCTTGTGTATGCCCTGTGTAGGTTTGCTGCTCTGGTGTCATTGTGTTGGGGATCATCTATGTGTTTTGTTATGTGATGTATGCATGTGTGTGTGTGTCTTCATTTATGAGTACATGCACTTCTCCATGATGTGTGTAGTGTCAGCCATTCGTGTAGTGATGTGTGTGGTTTGTTGTAAGTTGCACTGCAGTGAGTTGGGATGAGTGTGATGCTGTTTACTAACGTCTGTTTGCGGGTTCTATGTTTCCCTAGGTCACTCCGTTGCGGCATTATTCTGTACCTGTTGGATCCCTGAACCTGGTTACGTCTGTTTCTGATGCAATCATGTGAATAAACATGGAGGCAACACATCATTGAGTGAGTAAGTGGTATTTATTTACAGATTGTGCATAGGTGTAGGTGCATATTTACAAAGGAGTGAAGGGGTGGGGGAGTAAGAGTCCAAGGTAATGGTAGATGAGATGGGCGTGCAGACACCACATAGGGTGGTGTGTGCCTAGTGCAGCAGGCCTGTGGCAGGTGGGTCCGGATACTTTCCAGGTTTCTGAGGTACTCCAAAGAGTCACTGTCGGCTCCTCTTGGAGCGTGTGTCATGTGCTCCAACACTGCTCTCGGCCACTTCCTGCCTCGGACGGCCCCTCCGTCTTTGTGCCGGCACGGGGTCAGCTAGGGGCGCAGGCTGATTCGGTAACACATCCGCCGCCAGGGGCGCAGTCGGCGGTGGCGGTGTTGTGGCCGGTGCCGGTGTTTGAGGGGGGGGGGGGGGGGGTGGTGTTGGCGGATGCCCTGGCGCTGAAAATGTCGACCAGTTGGCCAAGCCGCCTCTCGATGGCCCCCAACATGGCGGTGTTGTCCACAAAGTCCTGGTGGGCCCGGTCTGCATGTTCCTGGCTACGTGCATAGCCCGCCTCCACCCGGACTAGTGCTTCATGGCACTGTTGCACTGCAATCAGTGTTGTGTCCTCAGCCCTTCTTTCCGCCCTGCTCCTGCCTGCAGGATCTGCCCTTGCAGTGGTGGGTTGCCTGACTGTCTCCCTGCGTGGCTTGGATGGCGCTGGCCCAGCGTTGGCGGCGGGGTTGGGCAGGGCGGCAGGGGCAGAAGTGGTGGTAGTAGTGGTGGTGGTGGAGGTGGTGCTGGAGGCAGCTGTGCAGGTCCGAGTCGCCGGTGTTGTTGTGATGCCAGTGCCCGTAGTCGTTGTAGTTGCAGGTGTGACCTGCGTGCCAGAGGTCCCTGGCTGGCTGCTCGATCCGGCACCATCCTCTGCCCCGGAGTTGGCTGCACAATCGTCCCATGAGTGCTCGGAGTTTGGGGATGCTGGAGGCCTGGTGTCAATGGCGGCACTCAGATTGGGATCCCCTGCAAAAGAATAATGTGATGATGAGTAATGTTGCCTATACGTGTACATGTATTTATGGTTGAAATTCAGTCGGCATTGGCACACACCCCACCCACCACCACCACCCTCTCTATGGACATGGGGGCCTGTTGGAAGTTGTAGTTCCGACCCCTCACACACCCCACCCACCACCACCACCCTCTCTATGGACATGGGGGCCTGTTGGAAGTTGTAGTTCCGACCCCTCACACACCCCACCCACCACCACCTCCCTCTCTATGGACATGGGGGCCTGTTGGAAGTTGTAGTTCCGACCCCTCACACACCCCACCCACCACCACCACCCTCTCTATGGACATGGGGGCCTGTTGGAAGTTGTAGTTCCGACCCCTCACACACCCCACCCACCACCACCTCCCTCTCTATGGACATGGGGGCCTGTTGGAAGTAGGACTAGTGACCCCTCACACACCCCACCCACCACCACCTCCCTCTCTATGGACATGGGGGCCTGTTGGAAGTTGTAGTTCCGACCCCTCACACACCCCACCCACCACCACCTCCCTCTCTATGGACATGGGGGCCTGTAGGAGTGCTTTGGAGGTTGGTGAGTATGTGGACTGCATGCAAGGCTGGGGTATGTGGGATGTGTCTTCAGAGTTGTGTGGCCCACACCGTGTTGTTGTGTTTGTGGTGGTTGGTTGGTACTTACCAGCCTCTTCTCCATCAGGAAGTCCATCGAGGGTGTCAGGGTGCAGGATGGTCAGCACCCTCTCCTCCCACTCGGTGTATGGTAGGGGCTCCGGGGGGGTTCCACTGCCGGTATGGTGGGCCCGGACATAGTTCTTGGCTCTTATTGACTTCACCCGGGTCTTCAGGTCGTGCCACCGCCTCTGGATGTCTGCCTTGGTTCGCGGAACGCTCCCGGAGGCATTGACCCTGGTCACGATGCGGTCCCACAGGCTGTTCTTCCGAGCTATGCTCGTCTGCTGCACGAGGGACCCGAAGATGTGGGGTTCCACACGAAGGATCTCTTCCACCATTACCTTGAGCTCGGTGTCGGAGAATTTAGGATTTTTTTTGGGTGCCATGGTGCTCGGGGGGTGTGTTTGTGTGGAGTGTGGAGGTGCTGGTGTGTGCTGTTTGGGTGTGGTGTGGTGGGTGTTTGTGTGCAGGGTGTCTTTGGGTGTGGTGTGGTGGGTGTTTGTGTGCAGGGTGTGTTTGGGTGTGGGTTATGTGTCTGAATCAAATAGTTTGCTGTTTGTCAAGTCAAGTATTGTCTCCTGCTGTCAGCTATGCTGGGATGCAGAGGATTTCGGGAGTGGGTGGGAGTCAATTTATAGTCTGTGTGTTGGCCCTGTGTGAATGTTGATTGGCAGTCAGGTGATGGGCGGGTGTGTTGTCAGGTGTGGTCTATGCAGTTTTTGGGGGTGGGTAATTGTGTCTTGTGTTTGGTTTAGTTGTGTCAGGTGGGTTGTCGTCCATTTTGCTGTGTTTGGTGATGGATTCTGTCGGTATGTATGCCATTTGAATGACTGTAGGGATGTTGGACTTCCGCTGTGGAGCCCCGTTTCTCATTGCATTGCTACCGCCGCGGACGTTGATCGCGGTGATTACCGGGGTACTTGCGGAGTTATCCTAATTGCGGACACGGAATGTACGCAGGTATCGCGGGGGAGGTTGTTGTTCTCCTGGTCATGTGCGTACGCGGCGGTCGGTGTTTTGTGGGTTCCGTCCGCATGCCGCGGAATCAGCTGTACTTCGTCCGCCGCGGACGGGGATTGTTGTGCTCCGTCCGCCGCGGACGGCGTTTCGGTCACATTTTATCCTAATCGCTAATGCGGTTTTTCCGCGGCCAGGTCCGGAGTATCTTGACACCTTCCACGGCGGACGGAGCACGTTTCCGTCCGCCATCCTAATCGGCCCCTCGATACGTGTCAACATTTCTGTTAGAGATATCATAAAAGACTGAATTGAAATTCTAGGACCCTTATATGGTCATTTCATAGCATGTATAGCATAAGATCAAATTACTAGGACCTTACAAAGATCTACACTTAAAAAACGTGATTGTAACATTAAACAAATTATAATAGTACATTGAATATATTTTTCAAACCATTAGTAAATCAATTAATTGTGCTCCCAAGCAAGCATAATGATGACTGACCGGTGACAAAAAGCACAGTGGGATGACTCTATTCATCATAGAGTTATCCTTACTGTAAGTCAAACTCTATTTTATGCACAAAACATAAGTTCAATTAGCAACTTCAATAGACATCTAATGGTTTGCAAAATGGGACAATGATATTTTACCATTTCAACTTTGTGTCCTACGACAAAGATCCTCTGAGGGTTTCAACTTTGATGATCATGCTGACCTTCCAATTATAGATAAACAAAGACTTTCCTGAATGGAGAACATGTTAAGTCAGTGTAAAGATAAAGGTCTCCCTGCTACTAATAGGAAGTTCCTATAGGCAGGGAAATAATACATACTGTAAATTCCTAGGGCAACTTCCACAAACACAATATCCAAAACCAACAAGTAAATACTAGGAGAGACAAATTTGATGGAAAACTACAAAAATTAATATGTATTGATAGCAGTATACTCCTCTTTTATCCAATATAAAATATAAATAATATACATACTGTAGCAGGGATTTCTGCTCCTATACAGAACTTTGCATAGAGACTTAGAACCTCAGTGAATTAGGGTGTGCCAAAACTCACCTTAGTATCCAAAATCCCCTACCAGACTAGCAATCAGTGTCTCATTGGTACATACAAAACCCCAATGATTTAGACAACCCAGAACATGGACTTAGAACACCTCAGGTAATATGGAACACATGAACACTCTTTCGTTATACTAACATATCAATCCAGAACGAGGAGTCAATGAGGACACGTGCGAGTTTGAAATGTTTATTTCTAATGCAGTGTTCTCAAACGCAGTATCTTAGCTAATGCAAGCAAACATATTAGAAAGATCAAGGTTATAAGCATAGTTACTATTCCATAAAAAATAAAGGGTGAAAGCATATTAAAATGCTAAAGGAAACAGGTCTAAATAGAACTTCAGTTTACCCTCTCTAGCTAGTATATTATATTATATCTACAGAAGGTCTCTTTGGGTTTAGAAGGGCGGGCCCATACCTTTAGGTTCAGTGGAAATGGATCACATCATCTCCTACACCAACACTCTGCATATGGATATTCATCGAGTGTGTGTCTCCTGCCTTGCGCAGTGCAATATCATTTGCGCCTAAAACCAAAGTTGGCCAAAGCTGCATCCATATTATGTCTACTCTGTGCGCTGATCAATCCATACAATAAGCGCTGTGTTGAGATAACCTTGAAGGCCTCGGCACTCACTGTACAGACATAGCTTACCAAGCAAGACTGATATTTATAAGAAAACATGTTATTCTCGTGTAAAGCAAAATACTTAACTAGGTGAAGAGCATTAATAACAAAATGTGTTGTGTGCAGAGGCAGCAGGAACGGAAAAATGGTGTTTAAAACTCTAACTAACACATGCCAACTTAACACAGTGTAAAGGTGAAACCAATACATAAGACATTACACGCCACAAGAATCTATTCATACACGCTCAACATTCATAATACTTACATATACAGGTACATTCAATATTTAAAACCTTGTCTGTCAGCATAATATGTACATGTTCTGATGCATTTAATTTTTTTATATATAAAAACACTTGATTATTTTTAAAATTTTTCTATCCTGAGCCTTGTTTTTAGACTTTTGATATAAAACATGTATTGGTGTTGTGAAGCGACTGCAGTTTCCGCGTAGTTTCTTAGCGCGTTTTGGCATGAAAATGCCTTCTTCAGGAAACACCACCTCAGATCCAGGTACTATTAAAAAAAAAATAAGCATACTAATAATATCATTCATTTCTCCTATTTAATATAAAAAATATTCATTTTTTAAATATACAGTTTTTAAAAGATATAACAAGCGCATATTTAAAGCCCATCACCCTTGTGGAAATTGTTCAGAAAAGAAAAGATTAAACAAATACATAAATACATAATAATAATAGGAGGCCAAATGGCAGCTGTGTAAAGAAAAAGAGAAGATAAAAAAAGAAGATGAAAAAAACACAGAATGACACCAGTGTGTTAACATCACCTGCTCGTGTCGGTGATATTGTGACCATAGTAGGAGTCCGTATGCATGCTGATGAAGTTAATTTTATTATGCTTGATTAATTAAAACCATTGCATACAAAGGATAACATTTCTCACAGTTTTTGATAAAACTGTTACATAATAAAAGGTTTTACATCATATTAAAATAGCACAAATTATTAAAACATTCTGTGCGTTAGCCGTGTTGACTTCTAATATTATTTTGACTGTTGCTATTCTTGTTAAGTTCCAGTCAGTTCTTGTAATGATAGTCTTTTTGCAGTCCAGTGCTTCATTCTTTTTGCGGTTATATCGAGGAATTTAATTAGTCAGCAATTTAGCTGAACCAGATCGGGGTTGAAGCACAACATTAACCCTTGTCTGCATGATCTGGCTCAGTACTGTTTAAATGCTGGCTTTAGCAGAGTAACCCTTATATCTATTAACGTGTTGCAGATGCATATAACATGAATTGCGTCCTCAACACCGCTGCTGCATAAACGACACTGCTGGGCACCTCCCTTTCTCTCCCAAGGCGGCATAAATTAGTTAAAGGGGCTGATCCCCAATCGGAGTCTTAATGTTTTTTTTTTCCAAGACCTTTATTAGGTGCAAAAGGTTAATACACAGCTTTATGCCTACAACCTTGAAAGGCAGGCCGGCAGCAACTGCGTGTAATGTCAAAATTGCCATTTACAATTTGGAGAGGCGTAATCAGTTAACACAGCATGTTGCCTACAACCCTTTCGGGCCGGCCGCGTTGTAAAATGATAAAAGCTGTAACATGACTTGTCATCTTGCGAGTAAATCCCATAGCGAATCTAAAAATAAACACTGAAAAGTTGAGGTCTCTTTTTGTGTGGCCCCCCCCCCCTTTCCGTCCCGAGAGGGATGGAAGAGCGACCAGCAAGCCCCTAGACATTCTGTGTTGGCGTACTGACCTGGAGTTATCCTTGAAGTTGCTCCTGTGGCTGTGCCTTGAACCCCCCGACAGACCCTGAGTAGCCATTTATGCTAGCAGAGTGGTGGTGGGTAGGCTGGGGTCTGGAGAGGGGAGGGGGGAGGAAAAGGAGGCCTAATAGGGTCGACTCATCGAGGGTCAGGCTCACCCCCGGGTGTGTTCGTGAGCTTAGCTCGGACCGGTGTCACTTGCGGGTCCGGCCATTCTGATTCGTCATCCTGAGTTCGGAGAAGGTAACCAGTGAGGGGGCCCCATAGGTCCTTGGGACGCATATTGTGGGCAATAGGTCAGCGTAATTGTGAAGTTGGTCCTGCCAAGTAGACATAGTAGATAGCCAAGTCTTGAATTTGGGGGCATAGAATCCTAGCGCGAAGAATGTTCGGTTTTTCTTAAGCACTGAAGAAGAATGTACCAGTAGGGCTTTTTTGGGGCAGGGTACGATTGCCACTCCTACCATATCAGACATAGCTTTAAAAACCTCCACCCAGTACGATGCACAGCCTGGCACGTCCAAGCTAGGTGAATGAAGTCAGCTCCAGCTCTCTTGCATCGAAGGCAACGGTCATCAGCTCGTAAACCGAAACGGCACAATTTGGCGGGTGTATAGTAAAGTCGGAGCAAGAATTTAAAATGTACCAGACGGAGGCGAGCATTGCCAGTTACTGCATTCGTGTGTGAGCAGCTTTCCTCCCACTGATCTTCCGAGAGAGGGGCATCAAGGTCCTCATCCCAATCTCGTTTAGCTGGAGGGTTGGAGGCCGCATACGCCTGTTTGTACAGCATGGAGACTACATGTGTCAGAGTATCAGTGTGTAGAAGAGCATGTAATGGAGCCACGGTTCCCGGTTCATCCGGGAAGTCAGGGGTGACCGCCCAAATATTTTGTTGTAATCTTGTATAAAGGAATGTGTCCATGACTGAGGGTGTATGCGCCCCAAAGAATTGCGCCGCCGTCCGGAATCGGCCCTCTATGTACAGATCCCCCCACGTGTGTAGTGCCAATTTAGTGAGCATTTTGCGACCTATTTCTTCGCGGGTAATGCTTAGTCTAGGGTTGTGTGCCAATACCATGCGAGGGGAGTATAGAATGGCAATGCCCATACGCGTCGTTATCCTGCGCCACGCTTGCACAGTGCAGTCCACTGTTGTGGGGTCACGGTCAGTCACCCGGGTTTCCGAATAGAGGTAGCCTGATGGTTTTTCGGGTCTCATGTATCCATCTTCCACTGCCAGGTGAGCCATAAAGGGAGGGGGTTGAAGCCAGTACGCGGCAAAATGGCCCTGCGCACAGTCATAGTAGAGGCGGAAATTTGGCACATCGAATCCACCCTGATGGTAGGGGAGCATAAGAGTTTTTAGCCCAACTCTGGCCTGTTTCCCTCCCCATATAAGTCTAGACAATTGGGAATCAAGGGCCCGGAAGAAGTGTGCTCCTGGGCTGTATGGTATATTGGTAAAGAGATATACCATCTTAGGGAGTACCACCATCTTGATTAGGGAGATACGTCCTGCCATAGACAAAGGGCGGTGGATCCATTTAGTGACGCTATCAATTAGTTTATCAAGGACAGTGCCGTAATTAGCACAAATAAGGGTTTCCCGATTCCTAGTGATATTGATCCCCAAATATTTTAGTTCTTCATTTTCCCATAGTAGCGGGTAGTCAAGAGGAAACTGCAGGGTCTTGCCTGTTAGGGGAAACAGGGCCGACTTTGCCCAGTTTATCTGTATTCCCGCAATGGCGCCAAATTTGGTGACCTCGCGTAAGATAGGGTTCAAGTTTTCTTGTGGCTTGTGAATATAGAGTGTCATATCGTCAGCGTACAATGATATGAGTAGTTGCCTTTCCGGGTGGATGAGGGAGCGGTGATTGTGGCGCTGCCTGAGTTTGGCCGCTAGAGGCTCAATTGCTATTGCAAAGAGGACAAGGGAGAGAGGGCACCCCTGCCGAGTACCTCTACGAATCTCAAAAGGTTTTGAACGGGCCCCATTCAATAGGACTGTAGCATGCGGCTTATGGTATAGTAGGCAGATCGAATCTATGAAGCTAAAGGCGGTGCCAGAAGGTAGTCCCACTCCAGGGAATCGAATGCCTTTGTGGCGTCAAGGAAAACCGCGGCTGCTTCACACCTGGGGTCTATATCCTGTAGCACTGCCTGAAGGGTGCGGAGGTTGTGGGAGGTGGCACGGTTCGGGACGAAGCCTGCTTGGTCCGGTAGGACCAAGCGCTCCATCAATAGGTTCAGGCGGGTCGCCAAGACCTTCGCTAGTATTTTGACGTCAGTATTTAACAATGAAAGAGGTCTGTACGAATCACAGTGCTCCGGTGGTTTACCTGGCTTTAACTGGGAGGCAATCAGGGCTTCCCGTATACTAGTTGGTAAAATGCCTTCTTCCAGGGCCGAATAGTATACATTTTTTAGAATCGGGGCCAGTAGGAGTATAAAGGTTTTATAAAAATCTTTCGGTAGGCCATCTGAACCTGGGGCCTTGCACGATTTCATGGACATAATAGTGTCTTTAATTTCATCCACCTCTAATTCCGGTTTGTAAAAACTTCTGTTGGGTCGGACCAAGCCAAGCTATTGCGGTGTCGTCAAGATAGGTGGGTAGGTCAAGCGGAGCTTGTCTGTGGGAGGTGTAGAGTGCAGTGTAGTGATCCGTTAGGACCCGGAGTTGTCCCGGGAGGTCCCTCTGGGGTATATCATGACTATTGAGTAGTGTGGTGACATAATTATTGTGTCTAGGTGGTCTAACTGCAGAAGCGAGTGCTCTGCCGCCTTCTCCGTATGTACGTGCTGTAAAGGGCTTCCCCAGAAATTTGCATTCTTTATCAGTAGCCTCAGTATATTCATTAATTTTTCCCGTAGCTGAGCTTTAACTATGTGTCCCCCCGACCCTAGGGATATTTCACGCTCAAGTTTGCCTATTTCCGCTTCTAGTTTTCGCGAATCACCGCATAGGGATTTGAGGACCCCTCCCCCTTTGGAAATGCACCAGCCTCGCACGGTTACCTTAAATGCCTCCCAGACAGTAGTGAGACTGGAGACTGAATTGACATTACGGTCAAAAAATTCTGTTATGTCTGCTTTAAAGGCTGAATCAGTTAGGTGCGCGGGATTGAGGCACCAATTCAGGTATGGGGAAACGTCTTGGGGAATGCGCAGGGCTAGAAGGACTGGCGAGTGATCTGAGAAGGTGCGGGCAAGGTGTTGTGTCTTGACAAGCCATGGGGTGAGACCAGTGGAGAGGAAGACATAATCAATGCGCGCCCAAGTGGAGTGGACTGCGGAGATGTGTGTGCCCTGTCTAAGAGATGGGTGCGAGTGCCTCCATGTGTCAGTCAGGTGATGATCTTCCACAATGCCTAGTAAGGCGCGTTGTGTGTGTGTATAATGGGTAGAATGTGGGTGTGATCTGTCCATTGCAGGTTTCAGTGCAGTGTTAAAGTCCCCACCCAAGATTATGTGGGATATGCCCAGGGTTTGTATCTTGCCCCACATGGTGAGGAGCGCAGATGGATCGTCTGTGTTGGGGCCATAGTAGCAGGCAAATAGGACCGTGTGTGAGTGTAGCTTCCCCCAAACCATGCAGTATCTGCCATTGGAGTCCATTTCAGTACCAAACGGGGTAAATCCCATGCCTCTTTTGACCAGAATCGTGACACCTCTAGAGTAATTTGAATACGATGAGAACACCCTGCATGAGGCACAGCGGGAGGCAAATAAGGGGGACGCAGTTGGCACCAAGTGAGTTTCTTATAACATTGCAACAGACACTCCCTGTCTATCCAAATACCCCAGGATCTGTTGCTTCTTCCTCGGGTTATTCAGCTTCGTTCATTCCATGCTACAAGTTGGTATTGCAGGGCTGGCTGCGAGTCATTTACGTCTCCCATCCCAATCGTAAAAGGAAAATGTGGCATATGTATGTAGCATTCAGCAGTAAACAGACAATAGTAACAATACCAATACTTTCGCGTAGCAAACCATTCTCAGAATTCCCCTCTTTCCCAGTAATATCCGCAGCAGCTACGCTGTCTGAACTAAAACAAGTAATGTAACCAACATCACCGGCAACCCCAACAGGCCGGTAATGCAGTACTGTTGCAGCATGAGACGCGTTATGCATAAACTGTGTGGCTAGCGCGTTCGCTGTCTCAGTATGAGAGCGGATTGTGTCCCCACCCACACCGGCAACCCCAACTGGCCGGGCATCTAGTTCTCCCACCCCCCTCCCAGCTGTTAACAACCCCAAAACTAAAGATAAGACAAAGGTTTGTAGGGGATCACCCATTTGGGACAGAGATCCAGGGGCGCCATACCTGCCATCCTCCTCCTTACTTTCACCCGCTAGACGCCAGGTATGGACCTAGCTGTCATGTGCGGGACGGAGGTGGGTGACCGAGCACTTTCGTAATCATAGTCCAGTGAGATTTAAAGCAGTACATGTACCTCACCGTGAAATGCAGAGTCCGGTCTTACTATGTTCAGCGGTCAGCATCATCGTGATCAGGATGGTATCTCAGTTCGTTAATCCTGGTGAGACATTGGGGACTGTGACCTAGAGCGTCGTAACTCTGTCTCATCTCTGGCGCGTTCTTTTTTGTGGCGCTTAAGGAAGTCTTCCACCTGCTGCGGATTTTGAAATTTTTTTTGTGTGCCTTGGTGTGATATCTTCAGTTTGGCTGGATATAGCATGGCATATGGAATTTCCTGGGATTGGAGTTTCTTCTTCACCCCTGCAAATTTGCGCCTGGCTTCTTGGACTGAAGGGGTGAAGTCAGGGAAGAAGGAGAGCATTGCGTAGCCAAAAGTAACTGTTCCAATCTCCCTTGCCCGGCGCAGCACCGCGTCTCTGTCCCCGTAATTGAGGAAGCGGGCGACAATGGCCCGTGGTTGGGCACCTGGAGGGGGTCGGGCAGCGAGAGATCTATGAGCTCTTTCCACTATGAGGTGCGAAGAGAAGGATTCTTTCCCAAACAATTCCACAATAAGGTTTTCAATGAAAATCTCCATCTTTTCGGTGTTGGTGGATTCTGCAAGGCCAAGGACGCGGACGTTGTTGCGTCGGGACCTCGCTTCTAAATCCTCGTTCTTGTCCGCTATTATTTTTAGTAGTCTGTCCATCTGTGTGACTTGTCTGGCAGTGGAAGTAGCGCCATCCTCCAGCACGGAGATCCTGTCCTCTGTCTCTTTGATGCGAGTGTCATGGTGTTCAAGCTTCGACACAACGCTGTGCATGCGCGAATTGATGGTGTCTATTTTGGCATCAATTGTGGAAAGGCTCTGTCTCATGCCCAATAGGAGTGTTTTCCAGTCCTCTTCCTGGGGTGCTGAGGCGGTAGGGCTGTCCGGCCCTTCCGATGGCGTTTTGGACACTTTTTTGGATTCAAAGGGGATTTTGGACTGTCTTGCGTCGTTGCGGCCCATTTCGCGCCGAGGAGTCCGCGATATCACGGCTGAGGAGGAATCCAGGGCGCGGGACGAGGACAGCAGTAGGGCGAGCTGAAACTGGTGGGTGGCAGTGGCGAAAGAGCCTGTAATCTGGGCACACTTTACGTTTCGGGGGAGCCAGGCTGGTGGGTGTCGCGAATGCCACGCGTTCCTCGGGGCCTAGAAAGAATGCGAGATGGACGCACGTGCTCCCTAGCCCTCACTTGGTGCCGGCTCCACATGGTATTGCCCAGACTGGGTCAGCTGAGTGCAGTTGGGGATCTGACCTGCAAATGCGGGGCTGGACTACGGTGACCCAGTAAGGATGGTGTAGTTGATCCAAGCTGGTCAGATGAGGAGGGCTTTTCTATGATGAAATAGGCCAGATGGGCCCCAGTTCTAGGCGGGTTTAGTAGAGGGCCAGCGGGAGTGGGCTCATGGAGTGCACGCAGTGAGGTGTCTTGGAGGTGCGGGTAGTAATGAGCAGAGCCCCGTGGATGTGCCAGAGTGCAGGCGGCTCTTTTTGGTCTCAGATTAGTAGGCCGCCGGCCGTGGCCTGGAGTGCGGACTGTGCCGGTGCCTCGGGAAGGGGCCGGCGATGACGCGGCAAGATGTCCATAAGGTGGGTGCCCCGGCGCGCTGCAGCGGGCGCGGCTAGGGCCACCTCAGAGACCCACCGCGCACCGGGGGTCAGCAGGATGTTGAGGCTCCGGGGGGTGCAGTGTGTGCTGGGCCCGCCGTCAATCAGTGTCGCTCTTGGCAGTGGGGGGGTAACAGGGCCACATGTACCTCTCCCGCAAGCAGGGTTGCACCTCTGGCGGCAGCGCCCAAGTGTTGGGGTGCGCTTTGGATCTCGGAGGGGGAGAGATCTTTCGCCCGTTGTGTGCAGGCCTGACAGCACCGGTCTTTCCTAGTTGGCTGATCCGCCGACTGCGAGCTCCCTCTCCAGCGGTCGAGTCCGCTCAAGGATAGCTGCTCCGGAGCACCAGTTCCCGCTGTCTGTAGAAGACAATCCAGGCACCGCTGTGTTCATCTCGGTTACAGGAACAAGTTGGGATAGAAGTCAGGCGGTGTTCACTTGGCAGGATGATGAAGGATCGTGTGATAGTTCTCGGTCTGGCGAGAGCCTCACACCAGTGCGGCCATCTTGGGTTGGCACCACCTAGCGCCCCCCTAGTCGGAGTCTTAGTAATTTTCCCTTGATGTTAATTTTTAATCCCATATTCAGGTAGAACTGGGGTTTGAACTTATTATATGTATGTAGAACAATCCAGCCGTGTGATTGTTTTGCTAATTTAATCTTGTTCTCAATTGCAGATAGTAAACAAGTTACCTTTGTCACTGTTTTATTTAATGTTAGATGATTTACCTGGACATCCCACAGCTCTCTTAAACCTAGGTGTGTGATAGATTCTGCGAGGTAAATGCTTACTGGTGATTTTCCCGGGTGGGAAAGTTCCATCCAAAGTTGGTCGTTCAGGGTACCCTTTTCGTCGCCTTTAATTTTATGCCAGCATTTCGCGTATGCTCCCATGCGTTCAAGGGACTGTTTTTGGAGCCCAAATTCCAATCGTATTTGGGCCGGGGAGACCGTTCTGGGGAGTTGGAAGATTGCACAGTATGATTTAGATATTATATTATCAAGAGTTGTTGCATATTTTCCCTTCAACGCTTCACTCCCGTAAGTAATCGTTGGCTGGAGTTTTGCTTGCAAGACCCTTAGTAAAGGGTCAAATGTCAGGTCTGGTAAAAGCTTCTTTAGTGGCTTCATGGCTAGGTAGGACGTTGCCCCCTTTCTCCGCAGGGCTTCTAATTGTGGTTTTGATGAATTGTTTTGTCCAATATTACCCCTAGGTATTTATAACTTACTCCTTGTTCCAAGTGATGACCATCAAGGAACCAACTCAGATGTTTCTTCTTACGGTAATTAACTGCCCTGATTTTTGTTTTGTTGTAGTTTATTTTTAATGCATTTTCTTGTGAAAATGTCTGGGTGACATTCAATAGATGCCGGAGGCCAATTGGGGTCCTGCTTATCAGAACGAGGTCATCCGCGTATAGCAGGTTTGACAGATTAGCGTTCCCTAGTTTTGGAGCGTGAGCTGCACAGCTATTCAGCTTCTCCGGTAAGTCCACTAGGAAGAGATTGAATAGCGTAGGGGGTAGAACGCACCCTTGTTTAAGTCCTTTTGAAGTAGGGATTTTTTTTATATTTGTCGACCGTCACCGAGCTTTATCCTGACCCATGTTTTGTTGTGTAAATTCCTTAATTGAAGTAGAAGGTTTGAAGGAATCCCTCAGCCATCTAGTTTTTGCCAGAGTTTAGTTCGATCTACGTGATCGAATGCTGCAACAAAGTCTGTGAAACAGAGCAAGAGCAGATATTTTCCCTGTTTGGCTGCGTCCATGAGGAGGGTCAGGGCCATTATGGTGGTTAGTGATCCTTGCCCTTTCCGAAATCCAGTTTGTGTTAGTGGTATTATTTGATTCTCTTTAGCCCAAGTGGTTATATCGTTTAGGAGGAGCCCTGCAAAATATTTAGCCTCGGTGTCGATCAGAGATATTAGGCAATGGTTTTTCGGCACAGCCCTTGTTCCTTGTTTATAAATTGGGCTTATGATAGAGCCTCTCCACAACTCGGGAATTGTGGTATTTCTAACTGCATACTTGAAAACAGGTTCAAGTGCGTTGCTCCAGTAGTCTGGGTCATTTTTAAACAGCATTGGAGGAATGCCGTTGGGACCGGGGACTCATGCTAGTCGACACCTTACTATATGTTTCGTTATCTGTTTGGTTGATTGGGTGATGTGCCCCTCCTTTAATCTCCATTCGGCATTTTGTGCAGGGGTTTCTGGTGGTACTCGTTGCTCTTGAATTAGTACTAATCTATTATTGTCCTCAGTAGAAGATTGGCAGAGTGGTACTGGCTCCTTTGCATACCTACTGCAGCTCTCAGGCTCTTGGCATTTGGGGTGTAAAACTGTTTCTTCTTTATTATTAAAATGATTAAAGAGGAAGGCTGTCCAGACCTCTTCAGAGATGTGGGAGTTGATTCTGTGGTGATTTGGCCGGTGTGCTTTATTTACGGTTAGCCAAAATTTGGCGCTATTTTTCTGTTTGTCATCGAAAAGCAGTTTATCCCAAAATTCATTTAACACTGTCATTTTCCTGGCCCATCTTCTTCTCTTAAGAAGGGCCTTTGAGTCACGTAGAGACTGCTGCAAATTTTGATTTCCAGGTGATCTCCGGAGTTTCCGTAGTAAATGGTTTGCTGATGTGAAAAACAATGTGCCCAGTGCATGGAATAGGTCTGGGCGGTGAACTTCAATCCATTCGCGGAGGTTGCAGAGTTTTGTGCAATTGGCACTCCGCGGAGTACACGGAGTGCAGAAAACTCCGCTTCGCGATGTGCAGCGGAGTTTTCCCTCACTCGCAATCGCATACAGTAAGTTTGCAATCACGAAAGTTATGGTTGCGATCGCGAACAGTAAGTTCGCCAGTGCGAGCTGCCGCTCGGGTAGGATTTCTACCCAAGCAGCAGAAATACCAGCAGAAACTGCAGTTTGCACTGCACTCCGCCACTCGCAGACATTTGCTGAGTTTTTTATACCTTTGCGGAATTCCGCGCAGCAAAACTCTGCAAACTACACCCAGGCCTAGCATGGAACCATCCTGCGACATTCCAAAAAGTGATAATATGATAATTATACAATAATTACCTATGATTCTGAAAAATCCAGCAGAATCCAATACAGAAAAACAGGTGTCTCGCTTTCAAAATAGACATCCCAGTATCTTCTAAAAATGGAATAGTCATAACATCAAGAATGTAATAATTATAATACTGGTCAGAACATTCTTCGAATATGCAAAGGCATATTTACCCTTTGATGGTATCAGGCCACATGTAGAATAGTTGTAAATTTACTGCGTGGTTGCTACAAAATCAGAGGCCACTGGCCAATGGTATTATTATTCTTTTAGCACTTGGAGTTCACAGTCCAAGGAATGGTTACCTGTATATGTGTGAAAACACAGAAGTGGATCATAGCCTGAAGCTATAGGTATTCACCTCATTATGATGTCTAGAATAATGAAAGGATGTTAAGCTAAATGTGAAACTAGAGTAACAATGTCCGAACGGTTATTAGGTATCACAAGGCTAAACAAAAAAGAGAGAAATGCCAAACAGCCGTGCCCACTTAATTCAGAAATTCATGAGAATGGAATAATGGTGTGGAAACCTGTCTATAACAGCGCAAGAGAAGCTATACAATGTCATGCTATGGCAATGCGTGGAAACGCATACCACAGTTCATAGATCATGAATTCTGCATGTATGGTCAAAGGTAAAGACCAAACAAGCCGTGCAGAGATGATGAGACATGCTGTCTTGATATAAATCCAAGCAAAGATCAGTGAGCCCAATATTGAATACTTTATATGGGTAGTTAAATGCAATAAACGAAACGGGTCGAGCAAAGACATAAAACAAACAGGCTCACCACATGAGTGTGAAAGGATATTGTACATGCAACAAACAAAGCGGGTTGCACAAAGTCTGTATAGAGTGCTGGTGACGTGTAAAACAAACAGACTCATTGCATGACGGTAGAAGGATGTTCTTTACACGGGGAGGTCCATATTGGTGCCCAACAGGTTGTTCCCCGTGTGTGCTAACTGATAAAGCACACAGCTTGACAGCTTTGTGAGGAAGTCATATGACTTGTTAAGTATTTCCTATATGGGAGAGATGCAAGGTGCCGAAAATATGGAAAAATGGTGGAGGGGGGGCATGGTAAGTCTCATTGCAACAATTTTCTTTCATAAAACAATTTCTGACACAATTAAAGGGAAATCACATATTTCTCAGGCAACCCAACAGCAAAACAATAATTTGATGACATAATAATATTGTATAAAAAGGTACACCATAATATTACATGTATGGTCAATGTAACATTCAGGATATTGTATAGAAGAGAGAGGCGATCAAAACAAGGTTGTTGGAAAACAAGGCAGTATCTGTGAAGCCTGCACAAATAATATGTCACATTTGTCCTTCACAGGGAACTAAAAACATCCTAGTGTAACGCCTGACTCTCAGAGGGTAGCGTTGCAGAGCATTCTAAGACTTACTCAAGGGAGGTGGTGAGGGCTAGTAGTCGCCATTACAGGTGCGCAGAAATAACACTCACTAATTGATTGTCCAATCTGTACTTTGCTTTATAAAAGTAGAGTACATTTATTAAACACACACACACTACTTAATACTATGCACCAATTTATAAATATACATAAGCTGCTGGAATTACTTTGTGACCTTGCATAACATCTCCACCCCTCTTGCAGAGGGGATGGGGTCTAGTACCACCAATCCCATGTATGCACATCATCTTGCCCTCTGATGAAGTGGGTTGACACAACCTGGAGCAAGGGCCCTGACAACTGGCACCATCCCAATGGCGATCCACCCCATCCTCTCAACAAGCATTAAAAAAGGGAAACCTTTCCTGGGGACACATAATCCTGTCTGAGCATCTTATGCTGACCAGACAGTATGCACCTCTATACCTTGTGGCTAATAGTCTGGGTTGCTCCTCCCCTAACGCAGTAGCAAGAATACAGGTTTGAGCATCACTTTAAATGAGGTACTTATTCATAGATGTTAACCATTTTAATGCATTGCAATCAAAGCCTCTAAAAGGCATCACAGGTAAAATCACAGGATTACGCTAATACAGCCAGACACCTTAGCAGGAATGTCCAGCAACATAACCCCATTTGGCTGATGACATCACCTTACACAGGTACTTTACATTACACATGTGCCTTTTAGTACCTCTAGAAAGAAATAACATGGTTAAATGCATTGATGGTGCAATTATACCTCTTCACCTCCAGGGGATGCCCTTTTCCAGACATCCCCAACTCAGCTCTTCTCACCCTGAGGCAGTTCCTAAAGCACCCCCAGCTGCAGAAATACACTTTCAGCTATGGGGATGCTGATGATGCCTGGCTGAGCCCTTGAGGGGTTATTATTTCTAAGTCTCCTGAGACTTGGGGGGGACTTTCATCTTCGTGCTGGGGGAGACAGCACTGCTCTTGCAGCTCCTCCTGCACCTTTGTGTCTGTCAGTGATGAGCCCATCCGGCTGGGGCCACCACAAGTCGAGAAAAGGCTGTTTCCATGCAGGCCTGTTTGGGCTCTGCAATGCATTATGGGGCACTTCTCTCCTCTACCGCTGCATATTATTGCAGCGGCTCCCCCCTGCTCTGGGGAGAGCTGCGCTGCCCAGCTGGCGGCCTCACACCGTGTCGCCGTGCCTCGATGGTGGCCAGGTCCCATCCGGACCCCCTGTTACTGCAGCTTGGAGAGCCCACCCAGGCTGCATCGGCCCATCGTCGGGGGTCCAGCCCCAGCCACACCCCTGCTGTCCACTGGTGAATGTTTTGGCTTGCAGATCCCACCCCCTCCCCTCCTCTCTTCATGGAGGCCCTGTCCCACCTGGGCCTCCCGCAGTCCAACCGCGTTGGAGGGCACCCCGGAGAGCCCACCCCCGGCTGCCCCCGCCGGCTCCTTGTCCGGCCAGCACCCTCATGTGCTGCTGCAGATGATGGCACCTCTGTCGTGGCAGGCGCGAGGCAGCCTCCGGCTTGGAAGGTCTTCGGGGGAGTGCAACAGCACTCCACCCGCCTTCCCGCTGCCATGGGGGTGTGCGACGGCACTTCCCCGCCTTCTTCCTTCACTTCAGGGAATGGTGATGGGGTATCGGGCCCCTCCAGAAACTTCACAGGGATCCAGACTGCGCTCCCCGACTTTGCTTCACCCGCAAGGGGGGTTGTGCGATGGCGCGCCCCATCACCATTTTTCGTCAGGGGCCAGGGTGGGCTCCTGGCTCCCCGTGGGACATTTCCACAGGGAGCCCGATGGTGCTACCTGACTTTGCTTTGGGTCCCGGTATGGGATCTCGGGTCCCTCTCTTCATTCCCCAGGGGCGCGACGGCGCGACAGCGCTCCCTGATTTCCATTTCTGGCGGTGGCCAGGGTGAGCCTCTGGCACCACTTTTGGTGTTGTTTCATGGGGATCGCAACAGAGCTCCCTGGCTTATCTTCTTTGGAGGCAGCCCCAGGACTTGACCCACCCCAGGGACTCATCTTTGACCAGCGGCAGATCCCCACATGCTTCGTCGTTGATCTGGGCAGAGGTAAAGGTCACCTAAATTCTGGGGGGCGTATCTCAGCCCCCAGGCACCCAATCAGCTCCATTCTGGACTCTCCTTGCTCCTGGTGGTGCTTCCCAGCCACTGGGAGCTCTTTCATTTGCCCTCTGGATCTCCAAGAGGGTGATTACAGCAGGAGGAAATCTTCACTGGCTCCCTGCCCCAGCCTGTCACCTGGCTGTCTTCCTGGGCCTCTCTTCCCCTTGTGCAGAGGCCCAGGCTTCTGGTCACTTGTCCTGGTCTCCCCTTTTGGGGCAATTCAGGGTCCTGGGCCAGACTGGAGGTTCTTCCCTTCCATCTGCCAATGGTGCCAGGCTCCAGCACCAGTCGTCTGCAGCAGACCACACCCCAGACAGAGCTCCTCTTCCTGTGAAAACTCTTTTAAAAGAATTTGGAGTGGCTGGCAGGAAGTCTCTGTTTGCCTTATCAAAAAGCGACACATCACTTCCCAGGCCTTTGCTCCTTCCTCCCTGCCCACGCCTCTGGGTCTGTTCAAAATGACATCGTCCAGGGGTCTCAGGCCACATGGTCTCTGAGAGCCCCTTCCACCCTCGCTCCCTTCTCTCCAGAGCAGCTTGGTACCTGGCACCAGGTGTCAGCTGCGGATCGATGAACCTGTAACTCCACCCATCTTCTCTTCTTGGAGTGAAGGCCTTCGCTCTTTGAATGCTCGTTGTGCAGGGCTGGGCCTCTGATGCTACAGCTTGAGGAGGAAGGTCATTAATTCAGCCTGGTAGGGTCAGCCCCAGCCAGGCCCTGGTTATGAGGTGATTCAAAGAAATATGAGATTTCTGAATGACCCAAAATCAGTACAAATATGACTTTGGACTCTGCAGAATACTTCTTCTCACATAAGTTACAGTGGACTTTAGTGTGTGTCTGGAATTTGTAGGCCCTATGAAAGTAAAACTAGCCCATGTGCTCTTCTTCCTCAAAGGAGGATAATGGATTAAAAACAGTAGAGCACACTGACTTTCCCTTAAATGTTTCTTCCAATTGTAGAAGCCTATTCCATGTCACCACCCAGTTCTGCATATGTCCTGCCACACCATTCAATTTGTAGCTGCTCCTGGGCTGCACACGCTAGGAAGCTCCCCTGCAGAGCCCTTACACTTGGACACACGCATGTACACATAAGTCTGCATGTAACCAGCCCAGTTCCCCTTATTCTGGCTGTGGGGCAGCGGCCTACTCGCGCCAGGGGGACACAGGTAAAATACACATGCAGTGCCTTTCATCATGAGTTCACTGTGGCTGATTCCAAACTTATGAGGCTTTCCCACAGTAAAAGCTTAACACATAGGTGTTCAAAAAGTGGAAAATTTGTGTGGCTCAGATGGTCAGAACCACTTTCTAACAAAGGTTTTATAAAATCCCACTCTCCCATCATGCACAAATTAAGTGCCATGAGTGCAGATACAAATTAATGCCACAACACAAGAGACTTTCAAATTTTATTAAAGACATTTAAAAGTGGATCAGATATGGAATCTATTGCTAAAAGGAGCTAGGGGCCCGATGTAGGTAATATTGATTTACCGATTTTTAATTACCGAATTTTACCGATTCGGTAATTGAAAATCAGTAAATCAATGTGGTTGACATGTAGGTATTTCAAGATGTGGAAATACCGATTCTGTAACATTCGGTATTTACCGATTCTGTAAATACAGAATCGGTATTTCCCATTGATTCCTATGGGCTTCAAAGCCCATAGGAATCAATGGGAAATACCGATTCTGTATTTACAGAATCGGTAAATACCGAATTTTGCAAGGGTGCAGGGGGTATCACTTTGACACCCTCTGGCACCCCACAAATAGGCATGTGCGCCATGTGGCACACAGACATGCCCTAAGGGCATGTCTGTCTGTCACATGGCTAGGTGTGCATGCACACATGTGCATGCACACCTGAAATCGGTATTTTACCACACAATAGGATTGTGTGGTAAAATACCGATTTTGTAGGGCCTTTGGGACTCAGAAGAGTCCCACCTACATCTGAGATTTACCGAATCGGTAAAAATACCGATTCAGTATTTTACAGAATCGGTAACTTTACCGAATCGGTAAAGTTACCGATTCTGTAAAATTGTGCCCCTACATTTCAAATCATGTATACCGGTCGGTAACGGCCGAAAATACCGATTTTCGGCCGTTACCGACCGACCTACATCTGGCCCTAAGTCACTATGTGTAATTCGGGATAACATAAGTGACAAAAGACAAAGGTTACTATAACAGCAGGATTACTGTAGACCACATTGGATATAGCGGGCGCCATCTTAACATCTCTATTGACGTTGGTATAGTTTAATATGGACAATTCTAATACTGAATATATACCCTGTGATAAAGAAGCTGAATAGGACACATACACTTGCATCAAATCATAATAATAAGATCAATATCAAGGAACAAATAGAGGTCTTATTTATCACTGAATATGATGTGTATAGCAGCCATGTATATAACATTTTGAGAACAAATTGGCACATGTTGAATTTAAACACTTTGCCCTGTGGTATTGTATCTGAAAAACCCAGGGTGATATATCTCAAAGGCAAAACCTAGAAGAACATACTATGCCCAAGTTATGTTAAGAATGCAGATGATAAAAAAGAAACATGGGTACCCGAGAGACCTCATGGCTTTTTTACATGTGGTAATTACTGCATATGTACAATTGGTCTCAATAAGCGGATGTCCTTCCAGTACAATAAATCTGAGGTGTATAACGGTAATTCTTTCATCAATTGTAACACCACATTTACTGTTTACTTAATTGGATGTGCTTGTAAGAAAATATATATTGGAAGTAGTATGCAAAGTCATAAACTTTGCATACAAGAGCATGTGAGGGCTATCAAAACCAATTATGTTAAATAGCCAGTGGCTGTCCATATACATAAAGACCATCCGAGTGATATAAAAATGTGGTTTCATGCTATTGAACACGTGACGATTCACGAAAGTGGAGGGGATAGGACAAGGTCATTGAGACAGGCTGAGGCGAGATAGATCTGCTCTCTGCGCACTGTCAAGCTTAAATATCAATAATGCATTTCATCATTTTCTATGACTACATACCTCCTCTCCAAACCCCCCATCAAAAATAACCCTCTTCTGATTTCAGCTACCGTTGTATATATTGTTTTGAGAAAAACAAGTTGTGCTTTATCGAAGATGTAATCTACTGCAATTCATTGGTTTTAGGATGAATTGTATATATTCATTGATATGTCCTTTTATGGATCGCATAAGAAAGGAGTAGTGATAAAACATGTTGTGAATGTACAGTATACCATTTTTATCTTGATTTTTCAAGATCCAGATGTTCATTCTATTTTGTTTATTTATTTTTGTTTGAAAGGTTTTATATAGCGCTGGCTAGACCAGAGAGGGTATTAGAGTGCTTTACATGAGCATCAGACCATAGTTGCAGGTTACATTTTTACAAAGGTTATACAGTTATTAAAGCATAGCTACATCGTTACATGTTCAGTCGAGACAAACAATAAGGGCATATGTGTATGGGAAAAAGTAGGCAAGGGGAGAGATTCAGTGGGGAGAGGGTAGGAGCAGGTGGAGTACACATCGAATGAAGGAGGGAAAGAGGAGGGGGAGGTGGAGAGAACGTGAAAGAAGAGGGGTGAGGGTGACGAGGGCACAAACTGGTAAACTAGTAAAAGCTGCGTCCAAAGTCCAGTAAGCTGTGATCCCAGGGGAAGTGATATCATTCTACCAACTCAGATGCAAGAGGCTCCCTCTACACAGTGGAATCTCTCAGAGGGGTCTCTAAGACTCCAAGGTCTACCTACTGGATCCTTCCCCAACAAGGGGAGAGGGAATGCGTTGGTAAGGGGTGCCACACTATGCCTCAGCTTTGTGTGGTTCCCTTGACACTGTGGACTCTCTCAGAGGGTTCACTGAGACTTCAGAGTAAGAATATTAGATATTTTCCTAACAAGGGGAGAAGGAGTGCTTAGTCAAAGGGCAACAAGGGACAGGGGGCTAGGAAGAGTTTTGGAACTGGCAGGTCAACAGGGGGGGAACAAATGGCAAAAGAAAATCACATTAATTACTGAAAGATAACACATACAAGACCCGGATAAATTAACGATCCAGAAAAAGACAAGATCCATGAAAGGCAAGAGTCAGGGAGGACAAAGGGAGAGAGTCAGCGAGTCCCACAAAGAAGAGATACGGATAGCAGAAAAAGGAAATGAGTACGTTGTAGAGTAACTCAGGAGATAAATGCAAAGGTAAAAAGCTCAGAATCACAAAATGGTGATATCAAGTACAAAGAGCAACTACATATACTAGTGGTTAGAGTTGTAACTATGCAAAATAGTAAATCCACTCAGGGTTCTATTATCACATCGATTAGGATAAAAACAGTTGTATGTTACTTATCAACAAAGTGAACTGAGAAATAAGACATCCAAGGGGGTAGAGAGAGGGAGGGAGATGAGATGGTTATAGGAGAGACAGGGACATGGGGGGAAGAAAGAGATAAGGCTGACCAGCCGAGGAGCAATGACTGAGGGTCAGCAGGATGAAGTCTGATGTACCGAGGGAGAGGACAAGAAAAAACAAATTAGTGTCTCCCTTCGCGCTCCGGCATTTTGCGCTGTCAGTTCCCAGAAACATCACTTGACCATCACTCTGAAGCATCTCCAACTATCCAGTGATAGCGCAAGTTAAGCAGTCACATGTGTGGGCTAGATGCAGAAGAACAAACTCCAAGGAGACAATCAGGGTCTATAAATCCTAGGCAGTAAGGCCGTTTAGGCAGGCCGTTTCATACAAAAATCCTCCAAGAGTAGTCTGTTCAGGCAGGCCGTTTCACGCAAGGCTATAAAGGAAAGCCTGCACTCCTTTGGGACCCTCCACCAGAGATCTCCCCCAAAGATGGTGGGGCTAGATCCAGGATGTTCTATCGTGCATGCAGGCCTCACGTGGCCCGGGGACCCCAGCCAATCCCCCAGGGGCACGGTGCTATTCGTCCGTCTCTAGAATGCATCTTTGGATGCATGGGCCATGAGGTAGGGCTCGGAAGACTGTCAGTAAAGTGAGGTTCAGGTGTGTAAACAGCCCTTTCGTTGCGCATGGGGCAGGCCACGGGGAAATGGTGGATGCGCACCGCGGGCTTCAGGTTGACCCGCTGTGCCTGGAGCCGTGCAGCCGCCAGGCTGGTCTCACATGACACGTCCAGCATGCGGATGTGGGAAAAGCTGGCCAGCAGGCGTGGAGTGGCCGCCTCCCAGATGTCCTCCAGGGAGCGGCCCAGGTGCAGGTAGGTAGCGGAGGTCAGCGGGCTTAGTAGGGGGCTACCGCCACTGCTGCAGCTACCGCCGCTACTGGTGCTACATGTTTCATGCTCGTCGCCACCGCTGGTGCTGCCCACCCCGCGGTCGGCTCCCTGCCACCTTCTGGTGCCCACTTACAATAGCCACGCTTCCTCTTGGTGGGGGGCTTGGTCAGGCCGGCGGCTACTTGTCCAGGCTGGGGCAACAGAGCGCGGCGCAAAGAGTAGCCGTAGACGGCCTTGCTGCGCAGGATGACCAGCACGAACTCGTGCCGCAGGCTGCAGAGGAAGTTCCAGAGCTCCATGTCCGAGTTCATGAAGTCCTTGGACTGCGGCATAAAGCTTTCAAAGGCGCTCTCCAAGGAGGGCTGCGCGTAGAGCAGCTGCGAGTCTGAAGTGACAGTCTCAACCATCCTTTGTACTAGTTCATCTCTAGACAAGACTTTGAAATTTGCTTCACCCAGTCCAACCTTCTTTGGAAGAGGTTCTTCGTTTGTCATTGTGACCTTGAACAACGGCAACTAGGGGTTGCCTGCCCCGCCCTGCACATGGAGAGAGGACGTGCAGTTCGCTCGGATGGTTTTCTAAAGCACTTGTATACCGCGTACACCTTGCGAGAGCTGTAGGTGTAATGTCGACGCTGTGTAGCCTCGCTCATATGATGTGAACATTTTAACTGTGTTTATCATGCTGTTAAAAGAAGGTTATGATTATCTTGGTATACCAATATGCCACATATTTGTGTAAAGAACAAAACATTTTATATCATCGTATTTCGGTCTCTCTTTTCTTAGCATCACCCAAAAAATGTATACATATATCTAATAAGGTAACAGTAGTAGATACATCGATATTTGGATAGCCTTAGGACTATTAGAACATCATTTTGGGTTATTATGGTGATCAGTACATGATCCGGGAAAATACGTTTTTGTTGAATATCATTTTGTGATATTTCTTGTTCAATATACTAGATTTAGATTTAATATTTGTGCTTCTATTTTGATGGACACGCTAAGGAGATAGCGTTACATTTACGTAGCTCCACAACAGTTTAGATAAATCTCATGTTTTTGGCGTTTTAAATATGTGCAAATTGTGTTTCCAAAACTCACGCAGTCTGTTGTTAGTTTCAACACTTTGTTCACATGGTTTTTTGTTAGATGCGAGTAGCTTCACATTTTTTACATTTTAGACACGTAAAGATGGCGCTCCCAAAATCGATGTAGTCTGTTGTTAATTCTAATTAACAGGCACTGGTTTCACAGGTGTCTCTTGTAAACTGTGCATTATAAATTTGAACAACGCATGGTGGTCTGTTCCGTTATTGAAGCAGACCCCATGCCGCTGGTCGGAAGAAGCACACATATCCTCGTGAGTTTTGCTCTATGAGGATGGAGCATTTTAGATGTGTAGTGATGTTACGGTGTGCATGTGTAAATACTCTCTGTCCCATACTTAAAAAAGAACAGGGATGAATGTGTGACAACTAAGAGAGTTGGACCTTGTATCACAGGTTATATGTTCAGTATTACAATTGTCCATATTGAACTATACAAACGTCAATAGCAAGGTTAAGATGGCGCCCGCTATATCCAATGTGGTCTACAATAATCCTGCTGTTATAGTAACGTTTATCTTTCGTCATTTATGTTCTCCAGAATAGCACATAGCAAATTAGCTCCTTTAAGCAATAGATGCAGTATCTGATCTGATTTTAAATGTCTTTAATAAGATTAGGAAATCCCTTGTGTTGTGGCATTCATTTTCATCTGCCCTCATGGAAGTTCATTTGTGCATGACGGGAGAGCGGATTTTATGAAACCTTGTTTTGGTCGCCTCTCTCTTATTTAAAATAGCTTGAATGTCACAATGACTGTGCATGTATTATTATGGATGTAGTGTACTATTTTCCATGAGATTATTATATCAACATATTACTATTTTCCTGTTCGGTTGCCCAAGGAACATGTGATTTCCCTTTAATTTTATCAGAAATTGTTTTATTTTACAAAATTGTTGAAATGAGACTTAACAGGGTCTCCATTCATAAATGTCTTATGTTGTTCTATAATTGGAGGATCAGCATGATTATCAAAGTTGAAAACTGAGAGGATTTTCCTCGTAGGACACATAGTCGAAATGGTGAACTATCATGGTCCCATTTTGCAAACCCTTAAATGACTATTGAACTTGCTTATTAAGTTTATTTTTTGTGCAGAAAATAGAATTAGACTTACACTAAGGATAACTCTTTAATAAATAGAGTCATTCTACTGTGCTTTTTGTCACCGGTCAGTCATCTACAATGCTTGCTTGGGAGCACAGTTATAATTGATTTACTAAAGTTTTTAAATAGATATTCAATGCATTATCGTTTTTTTAATGTGACACTCACGTTTTTGAAGTGTAGATATTTTTAAGGTCCTAGTAATTTGATCTTATACTATGAACATGCTATAAAATGACAACATAGGGGTCCTAGAATTTTGATTCGGTCCTTTATAATATCTCTTACAGAAATGTTGGCACTTATCAAGTTGGAACTTTTTGTTAAACCTTTACCTGTCAGAGACAGATGGATTAGTGATGCACACTTATATATTGAAGGTATGTTTGCCCACACTGGGCTATATTTCTGATCTCACATACAAACTATCAGTTGCATGCTTACCATGTAATTGGCCTTATGTAATTTCATATAATTCCTAAAGTGTTCCCAAAGCAAGGTTGAATTGATGTCAACGGTTTGTAAAAGTCTAGAGTTTTATGATAAATATTCATATAAAAACTGTTAACCTCCCCAATAATTATATTTATAATATATAGTTTGGCTACATGGCTGAGACAAAAAAGATGAATATGCACTTATATTGTTATCAGAAAATGTGATGAAGAATTAATACATGTCACTGACATTGGGTGGTTTACTTATTAACACTATAAAAACTATTTTTGCAACACCTGTACTGCCTAAGATTTTAAATAATTAATGTTTCTAAATGTTTATATATATTGTGAATGTTTGCACAGATTGTAAATAAGTGTTTATTTTCTGTATGTATTTTTGTAGCCATGAAGAAGACCTTGTTGGATAAAACGCGTTGGCTATTGTTTGCTGATGTGGTTTTTAGAACAGTAAACAAGACGAATAAATATTTTTTGTAAAAAGCTGCATTTGGGCACATGTCATTACTCATTTTTTGTGTGTGCTGAACCGTTATTCTTTAAGCATATTTTAGATATAGAAGAGATTAATTCGTCAACATCACCATTCAGGCCTTATGTTGGATAAAAGCTTACCCTTTGCGACTGCTAACTCTGATTCAACCCCTCCTGACTCAAAAATGTTGTAGGTTTTGTACTTTAGTAATAAAAAACAGCTCTTTATTGCTCAGAAGAAGTTTTTATTGCTTGTTCTCGTTATATGAGATCTTGTTTGTTGTGTCATGGTGGTAGTCTGGTCTCAGTCTTTCTAAAGTTATGATGATGATATAATAATAAACCCCTACCTTTGTGTTTTCTTTCAATCTAGTTGCCTGGGATGGATAATAGTTTGATAAATCCTACCACTGGAGCTCACCTAGGTGGGAGTTGTACCTTGCTTTTGATCCCTTCCATGTTAGCATGCTAGCCTGCTATTACTACCACCACCAAAAAATGGTACCTTATGCAACCCTCCAGTAAGAATGCAGAGAGGTAGCAGCCATCACTTCATCTACTGAGGTAAAAGAACTATGGAGCGTTGTTTCATTGTAGCCAATGCCCCCTAGTGGTCAATATAGTTAGAGAGGGTTTTAGGACTAGGAAACAGGAGAGTGTCATTTTTTTTAAAGAGGTTAAAAATAGGCCGTGCTAAAAGGCAGCAGTCCAAAGTAAAACACCCAAAAGAAATATATGTTTCCCTTTTCAACAAAAAAACCACTCCTTCTACCCACAACAGCCCTATCCCTCTCTCCAAACAGGTCTCCCTGTCCCCAACCACTGCCAGAAAATGTCCAACAAAAATGTCCAAGAAATATTCCTGGTCCTACCCTCCATTATTCCCACTGTCTCTATCTACAAAATGTCCCTCCCACCAAAACAAATATTAAAAAGGGGCTAAAGAAGAGAGAACTACACTACACACAGGACAGAAGCTGTTTGAGGTACCCCTCCATGCATGCCTGTCTGCTTTCAATGTGAGCCAAACTCAGCATGACGCAGTGCTGGAAAGTGTGGTCTGACTGCGGCGGTGGGGCAGTAGTGGTGCTATGATGGGAGGCTGCCGAATTCCGGAAGCAATGCCATTGTTCTTGCCAGGATGCTGGAGGTGCTGCTGGTTGGGTAGGGCCCTGGTAAGCAGCAGCTGCTTCCTCCTCCATGCCCACCAGGCACTTAAATGAGGCCCGTATGTCCTCCAGCCTCTGCTCCAGCAGTCAGGCTCCTAGCTCCTGCCTAGTAGGTTGGCGACCAGCAGGAGTAGCTAGATCCAGAAAGAAAAAGAACAAATTGTAAACAATGCTCTGTGCAAAGCACTTATTCAAATGTATATAGTAGCAAAATAGCAGTACATTGCTGGTCCTGGAGGACCATTCAAATTTAGAGTCACAGCCATTTTTTACCTACTCATTCCTCACATCAGGAAAGAAATTAAGGCAAATTAACAGCACACCCAATTTAAAAAAACATACTTTTTTAAAACGTTGAATGGATTTCCATTGTAAATAAAAGAACAGACCATTTGTGTGGAAACATTTAAATAAATGACGTTATGCACCATAAGAAGTACAAGTAATCTTGTTGCGCTAAATTAAACGATTCACTGCAGTTCACTGCAGTTCAGGGAAAGGATTATGGAATGGAAAATATAGCTTACATTTGGCACCTTCATCACAGATTATCCCATCCTCACAAACTCAAGGAACTTATTCAGACTTTACTCCCTGGCTTTGCCATCCAGCACAATTTGCAATTATTTCCAACAAATACATTTGCTTGGCAATATGGAAAGGCTACTCAACTTACTTGACTGCAGTGTAGGTTAGAGGGATTAGGCCGGGTGAGTGAGTAGCTGTTTTACTATGGAATACTAGTGGGTTGTCTCTGATCAACATCATCTGCCAAAGCTTTGGCTTAATCAGTCACTGTAGTTGACAAATGTTTGTTAATATTAAAGAATACGATCAGGCACAACAAAGGCGGACTTTCAGAGCCACACTTCACTGTACTGTTTCCTTTTTATCCAATAAATGTGCACAAAAATTCCTGTCCCTGCCATTGTTAGGTACAACTGCAAACGCAGAACAGAAATTATAGATATTTGGAATGGTGCACCATAAGCCTTCTTGTCCAGAGTCAATAAGGAAATGAGTACGGCAATATGTTCCTTTTAGTCATTTTTTTGATTAAATTGATTCAAGTTCTCACTGACCTGCTTATCTGTGCCAAAAACGAGGAACTGTTTTCCTGCCCAAATCTCGAACCGCACTCCCTGGGGCAGAGGTCGGCTGGTGGGAGCGTTACTGCAATCCGCAGTTTACCATCTCGCTCTCAGCGCGACCCGCCCAGGTAGCAGTGCATTGGTTGTCCTCAGCAACAGCCTACCGGGGGACTGCGAGGCCCAGAAACCACCGCTCCTTGAAGCCGGCGCCTCTTCCCCCGGCGGCCACGCCCCCTGATTGGAACGCTGCTACATAACCTTTCGCGACACCCGCTGCGCGGGTGCCGCTCACTGACCTGCTTATCTGTGCCAAAAACGAGGAACTGTTTTCCTGCCCAAATCTCGAACCGCACTCCCTGGGGCAGAGGTCGGCTGGTGGGAGCGTTACTGCAATCCGCAGTTTACCATCTCGCTCTCAGCGCGACCCGCCCAGGTAGCAGTGCATTGGTTGTCCCCAGCAACAGCCTACCGGGGGACTGCGAGGCCCAGAAACCACCGCTCCTTGAAGCCGGCGCCTCTTCCCCCGGCGGCCACGCCCCCTGATTGGAACGCTGCTACATAACCTTTCGCGACACCCGCTGCGCGGGTGCCGCTCACTGACCTGCTTATCTGTGCCAAAAACGAGGAACTGTTTTCCTGCCCAAATCTCGAACCGCACTCCCTGGGGCAGAGGTCGGCTGGTGGGAGCGTTACTGCAATCCGCAGTTTACCATCTCGCTCTCAGCGCGACCCGCCCAGGTAGCAGTGCATTGGTTGTCCCCAGCAACAGCCTACCGGGGGACTGCGAGGCCCAGAAACCACCGCTCCTTGAAGCCGGCGCCTCTTCCCCCGGCGGCCACGCCCCCTGATTGGAACGCTGCTACATAACCTTTCGCGACACCCGCTGCGCGGGTGCCGCTCACTGACCTGCTTATCTGTGCCAAAAACGAGGAACTGTTTTCCTGCCCAAATCTCGAACCGCACTCCCTGGGGCAGAGGTCGGCTGGTGGGAGCGTTACTGCAATCCGCAGTTTACCATCTCGCTCTCAGCGCGACCCGCCCAGGTAGCAGTGCATTGGTTGTCCTCAGCAACAGCCTACCGGGGGACTGCGAGGCCCAGAAACCACCGCTCCTTGAAGCCGGCGCCTCTTCCCCCGGCGGCCACGCCCTCTTCCCTACCTCCATATCTAGCCTGTCTCTACCGCGCCGCGGGTCGCGCCGCGGGTCGCAGCCCGGGGCGAAGACCCGGGCAAAGACCGGGCCGTTTTAGGCCGTTAGAGGCTGGTAGAGACTGGACTGGGCCACCTCCCCTGACATTAATATTATTATCCGATTATTTGTTTTTTATAGTAATACTTTCACGACTCACCTCAGCCCCACAACCTAACAAGAATAGCAATGGTCCTTACGAGAGGGAATAAAACTAAAACTAAAACTAAAGCCCCTAGTGCTGCAGGCAAATTGCTTGGTCCTATGGATGACTTCCTAGCGAAGGCAAACACACTTATAGATGAAAGCATAACTCTTATTGAAGAAAGGGTCTCCCTAGATCTAGCATTTGCCAAAAGATCCTCATTAGGCATCCTGGCGGAAGCCAGATCTCCAGCACCAGGACTCCCAAACGCAGAGTTGGTCCCAACTAGAGAGAGACGCAGCCTACCAAACACAGTAGACCTGTCAGTATCTCAGCTAGCGGACTCTCAACTCAGCTTTGACCTAGAAAAAACCCCCGAACTGCTTCCAACAACTCCTGCACAAATCTCTTTGTCAGAAAAAAGATTAGAAAGGGGTAGGAGGGAGGGAGCAATCAGCAAGAAAAGGGCACCAAGAAACCCAACCACCCCAGAAAACCAGGTAACAACATCAAGTATCCCACAATTCCAAGATGATAGGGCGACACATGTCGAGATTCTAGCGTCAGTCCATCAGGTAGAGAAGGAGCCATCCTCCCTGATAGTCTTGGACCCTTATGCCACAAAACAAACTCCGGTGGATCTGAACGTTGTTGAGGCCCAGGAATTAACACTCTCCAGCATAGCCAACGTAGTCAAACATGCCCTACAACCTTTAGAACATCGGTTAGCAACCCTAGAATTGCAAATTTCTAAGCTTCTAAAAAATCAGCAGTCATTTTTACCACCATGTCCTCAAAAACCACTACAAAACAATAGCAAAAAATCAACAAGCACCAATGCACCAATTGCTAATCCACCTTTATCCAACCCACAACAAAAGACCCTCCAAATAATCACTCCAAATCTGTTGACCAATAAAAATACTTCAAATCCAACCAAAACAACAAAAACCGCAGTAGCCCAAAGCTCTACTAGCAATCTACAACAGACCACTGTTTTGACTTCCCCAGCAGTGCCTGCTACAGCTGCGCCTGCTACTACTGCCGCAATTCCGACGGCACCTAGCAGCACAGCCAATAAAACCTCAGGGAAAATCACGCACAACGCAATAATAAAAACCCTACCCCCCCCACCTGTACCACCAAAAACACCTGCGGGCAGGCCCAAGAGAAACACTGCGGGGAATCCTGGTCCTCCAAGATTCTCAGCAGATTTCCCTCCAGAGGCCTCACCCTATGTGGCAGTTATGGCTGGAGTGCCAGAACTAACAGATCTTACCCCAGAACCGGTCTGGTCCCTAAAAAATAAAGTCCAGCACTGGCTCCAGACCAACCGCCCAATTCCATCATCCTGGCGCGGAAGAATCAGATCTGTAGCTAGGGTACCATGGGTGGGCAATACCCGAAAAACCATTTCCGGGGACTGTATCACAATCACTTTCGAGGATCCTCGAATAGCGGATTATGTCTGTGCCTGGGAAGACATCACCCCAAATGGAGGAATCAAGATCAAGTCCCTCCCCTTTTTCTACCCCTTTAGGCAAGTAGATAGCTATATACAGGAGCAGGAGCCCCCTTGGTCTGTCCCATTTCCCAGGCAGGATGACTTCCCAAACAACAGTTATAATGGCCCCCATAACCAATATGAGCCAGATTATTCCTGGCACCCAGTGAGACAACGCCGCCAGGGAGGAAGGTGGGACGATAGAAGACCTTATACACATTGGCCCCCACATAGAGAGCAATCACGATGGGACCCATGGCAAAACATCCCACTAAGCAATAGGTTTAGCGGCCTAGAAATGGTCGACTGACCATCAATAGAAATCCCTCCCATTGACACTCAAATATCTCCCCCTTTGCAGCCTAATACCACCGCCTCACTTACCAGTAACAAGGACATGATAACCCCAGAAGTAGAATTTGCCGATGACCCTTCATTTTTCATAGCCTCTTATTGGAACATCGCGGGCCTCCGAAATAAAATCGAGGATGGCTCTGCGCAGAAGTTTTTAGCCCCATACCAAATAATTTGTCTCCAGGAGACATGGTCTGTAGAAGAACATCATCTACAAGGCTATAAAACTTACAATGTTCCAGCCCTAACCAGTACAATGGGCAGACCAAAAGGCGGGGTAGCAATCTACATCTCAAATTCTCTACCTCTCAATAAAGTGGCCACACTTTCTCAGGATGCCAATCATCAAATCCTATCGCTTACCCTTCCCAACAAAGACATCATTATTCTGACCAATATATATAATAATTTATCGGAAGAAAACTTTATAATTCTTCTCACTACCATAACCGATAAATTGAAACAAGCACTCCATCAGAGCCCTGCAAACAAAGCAACCCATTTAATTTGGGGAGGCGATTTTAATCTTCACCCCTGCACAGCTCCCAATTTACTGTGTTGTGGGATTGTGGACGACTTCAATGTTCCACTAGCACACCTCACACACTCTAAACTGGGAAATATAATTAACATCGCCCTATCAGATCTGGATCTCCAGATTGCCAATCATGTAAAAGCAGACCCAAATGAATTTATACCGACCTATGTGGGTAGAGGACATAAGACAACAGTAGATTTCATATTTCTTTCCCAAACCCTAATGTCGAAACTTAAAGACTTTGAAGTCATTGTCACTCCCTTTAGTGATCACGCAGCCCTAATAATAACAATATCCATGCCTGCCAACCCTTCTCATAAATCAGAGATGGCGACCACTCTCAGGCAGAACAAGATTGAGGTTAGTAAACGTAATGGAATAACAATCAGATGGGCTAAAATTAACCCATCTGACATAATGAAAAAATTAATAACGCGGTCCTATCCAAATATAATGAAATGTCTGGATCTCGCAACTAGCCACAAAGAAGTCTTGAGAAATTTTAACCTAATATTAGACGCTATAAAAGACCTGCTCACCTCAAAACCTAAAATAAACCGCCCCACAAAACCAAAGTGGTTTAATCACAACTGCACAGCGGCCCTATCAAAGTTGAAATCCGCACTCAAAACTAACCCACGTGATGCGGCTCAGATTCAGCTGCTCAGGCGCCAATACACAGGGGAAAGAAAGCTGAGAACTGCCCAACTAAAGCAAAAGCTATGGGATGATCTCCATCATGGCGCAGTCTCAAAAAACAGCGAGCTTTTCTGGCGTACGGTCAGAACCCCATATCTCACAGAAAGAGATACCCCAACAATAGAAGTCGCCATCGACGAAAATACCTGGGTTTCTCACTTTGAGGAAATCTTTAAGAACACCCTTCCAACAGAATCCCCCCTCCCTAAGGTAAATTACCCTATTCTGGTCCCTTTTGACATTTCAGACCTTATAGAGGCCCTGCAGAATAGCAAAACAGGCAAGGCACCAGGACCCGACGGGGTCCCGGTGGACCTTTTTAAAAGTAAACAAGACCTCTGGGCCCCCATCTTAACTAGAGTATGTACAGCAGCAGCAAGTGAGGGAATCTTAACATCTTGGACAAAATCAATAATGGTTCCCATTTTCAAAAAGGGGGACCGACAAGATGTAAAATGCTACCGGCCCATTTCACTGCTGGATTCGCTCGGGAAAGTAGTGGGGAGAGTGATTTTAGAGCGCCTCCAGCAGTGGACCGAGGACCGGGGCATAATTTCGGATATCCAATTCGGATTCCGAGAAGGTTTTGGTACCCTAGAGCAGGTCCTCAATCTTACCCTAAAAATGGGGAAATATACACAGGCCACCCCTACTAACATATATATGGTCTTTGTCGACCTCTCCGCAGCTTTCGACTGCGTTTCGCATAGGAAGCTGTGGAGGGTCTTAGAACAATTGGGAGTAGATCTACCCCTTTTAGATTTTCTCAAAGAGCTCTACACTGGGGCTACAGCCAGAGTACGCTTCGGCGTCAATGGTGAGTTGACGTCTCCGTTTAGCGTAGGGCGTGGGGTCAGGCAGGGATGTGTCCTGGCCCCCTTCCTCTTCTCACTCTACACCAATGGTTTGGAGGAGGAGATGTTGAGGGGGGCCCAGGACCTCCCACGAATAAACCGCCGCCTGATCCCAGCTCTGCTCTACGCGGACGACGCCGTCATCCTAGCACGAACACCCAAAGAACTTCAGAAAGCAGTGAACAGATACACGTCCTTCATGGGCAACTTAGACTTAAAGGTGAACGTAAAAAAAACGTTCGTAATGACAGTTGGCAGACACCAAAAAAGAACCTATCCTATAGTCCTCAATAACCAAAAGCTTGAACCTACCCCCCACTATCCCTACTTGGGGGTTATGATAGATGACCAGCTCTGTTGGAAGCAAGCAGTGAGCACAAGGGCACTTTTATTTAGGAGATCAATTGCAGCACTAATAACGTTCTCTCAGAAATTAGGTAAGAGACCACCAGTAGAGCTCCTTAAGATTTATAACGCCAAATGCCAGGCAATAGCAACATATGGTGCAGGTGTCTGGGGGTATACTGATGTCAGTTCTATTCAAAGGGTGGAAAACACCTTCTTAAGATTCTTGTTAGCTACCCCGAAAGGCACCTCAATCTACGCGATGCACCTAGAATTAGCCATACCCTACTTAGAGGATTTAATCAAAATCGAACCTCTGATGCTGTGGCGCCGCATTTGGAAATCAAATAAAAACGCTCTGACTCAAGCCATTATCACAGACTCAATGAATATGGACAACTCTGCAAAAATAAAGTGGCTTTTATATGTTAGGAACTTTTTTACTGATTTAGGCCTTGAGAACTACTATTTAGACCCGACATCTATAACGGACATTCCAAAAAAAGACCTTAAACGCCAAGCACTATCCCATTTGGAGTCGCTGAGACTTGTATCCAACTCTACAAAAACGGCGGTGATCCATTCAAACATGATCCAGGTAGCCTTTGTCATTCACCCGTACTTAGAACTCCAAATACCAACTTACGAGAGAATGCTCATCACAAGATTTAGGCTAAATATATTCTTTAGAATGGTCACCTTTCCGTCACAAAACTGTTGGGATGCTATACTCCCGCCTTGTCCTTGTGACGGTATATCAATGCAGTCGAACTTGCACGTGATCCTGCTCTGTAAATACCACCAAGCCCACAGAAAGATCTGGCTTCTACCGATACTAAAATCCTGGGGATTGAGACAGTGCAGACCTGCCCTTTTAAGACTGCAAATGTTGGAAACATCAAATGTCTGTTATTTTATTAGTAGTTTTTTAAAGTGTATTATGAAACACAGAAAGAATCTCTAAAAACCTTGCCAGTTTGAGCATAAGCGGTACTTTGCACATTTTTGATTAACTTTTCTCTTTTTAACTATGAAATGAATTTTATCAGAAACATATGTAACATGTGTATTGTTACTGTGTTTGACATTTTGTGTACTTTTATGGTTTTTCCACTGTGAACAAGCCGAATAAAGATTTATATATATATATACTCATTCCTCACATCAGGAAAGAAATTAAGGCAAATTAACAGCACACCCAATTTAAAAAAACATACTTTTTTAAAACGTTGAATGGATTTCCATTGTAAATAAAAGAACAGACCATTTGTGTGGAAACATTTAAATAAATGACGTTATGCACCATAAGAAGTACAAGTAATCTTGTTGCGCTAAATTAAACGATTCACTGCAGTTCACTGCAGTTCAGGGAAAGGATTATGGAATGGAAAATATAGCTTACATTTGGCACCTTCATCACAGATTATCCCATCCTCACAAACTCAAGGAACTTATTCAGACTTTACTCCCTGGCTTTGCCATCCAGCACAATTTGCAATTATTTCCAACAAATACATTTGCTTGGCAATATGGAAAGGCTACTCAACTTACTTGACTGCAGTGTAGGTTAGAGGGATTAGGCCGGGTGAGTGAGTAGCTGTTTTACTATGGAATACTAGTGGGTTGTCTCTGATCAACATCATCTGCCAAAGCTTTGGCTTAATCAGTCACTGTAGTTGACAAATGTTTGTTAATATTAAAGAATACGATCAGGCACAACAAAGGCGGACTTTCAGAGCCACACTTCACTGTACTGTTTCCTTTTTATCCAATAAATGTGCACAAAAATTCCTGTCCCTGCCATTGTTAGGTACAACTGCAAACGCAGAACAGAAATTATAGATATTTGGAATGGTGCACCATAAGCCTTCTTGTCCAGAGTCAATAAGGAAATGAGTACGGCAATATGTTCCTTTTAGTCATTTTTTTGATTAAATTGATTCAAGTTCTCACTGACCTGCTTATCTGTGCCAAAAACGAGGAACTGTTTTCCTGCCCAAATCTCGAACCGCACTCCCTGGGGCAGAGGTCGGCTGGTGGGAGCGTTACTGCAATCCGCAGTTTACCATCTCGCTCTCAGCGCGACCCGCCCAGGTAGCAGTGCATTGGTTGTCCTCAGCAACAGCCTACCGGGGGACTGCGAGGCCCAGAAACCACCGCTCCTTGAAGCCGGCGCCTCTTCCCCCGGCGGCCACGCCCCCTGATTGGAACGCTGCTACATAACCTTTCGCGACACCCGCTGCGCGGGTGCCGCTCACTGACCTGCTTATCTGTGCCAAAAACGAGGAACTGTTTTCCTGCCCAAATCTCGAACCGCACTCCCTGGGGCAGAGGTCGGCTGGTGGGAGCGTTACTGCAATCCGCAGTTTACCATCTCGCTCTCAGCGCGACCCGCCCAGGTAGCAGTGCATTGGTTGTCCCCAGCAACAGCCTACCGGGGGACTGCGAGGCCCAGAAACCACCGCTCCTTGAAGCCGGCGCCTCTTCCCCCGGCGGCCACGCCCCCTGATTGGAACGCTGCTACATAACCTTTCGCGACACCCGCTGCGCGGGTGCCGCTCACTGACCTGCTTATCTGTGCCAAAAACGAGGAACTGTTTTCCTGCCCAAATCTCGAACCGCACTCCCTGGGGCAGAGGTCGGCTGGTGGGAGCGTTACTGCAATCCGCAGTTTACCATCTCGCTCTCAGCGCGACCCGCCCAGGTAGCAGTGCATTGGTTGTCCCCAGCAACAGCCTACCGGGGGACTGCGAGGCCCAGAAACCACCGCTCCTTGAAGCCGGCGCCTCTTCCCCCGGCGGCCACGCCCCCTGATTGGAACGCTGCTACATAACCTTTCGCGACACCCGCTGCGCGGGTGCCGCTCACTGACCTGCTTATCTGTGCCAAAAACGAGGAACTGTTTTCCTGCCCAAATCTCGAACCGCACTCCCTGGGGCAGAGGTCGGCTGGTGGGAGCGTTACTGCAATCCGCAGTTTACCATCTCGCTCTCAGCGCGACCCGCCCAGGTAGCAGTGCATTGGTTGTCCTCAGCAACAGCCTACCGGGGGACTGCGAGGCCCAGAAACCACCGCTCCTTGAAGCCGGCGCCTCTTCCCCCGGCGGCCACGCCCTCTTCCCTACCTCCATATCTAGCCTGTCTCTACCGCGCCGCGGGTCGCGCCGCGGGTCGCAGCCCGGGGCGAAGACCCGGGCAAAGACCGGGCCGTTTTAGGCCGTTAGAGGCTGGTAGAGACTGGACTGGGCCACCTCCCCTGACATTAATATTATTATCCGATTATTTGTTTTTTATAGTAATACTTTCACGACTCACCTCAGCCCCACAACCTAACAAGAATAGCAATGGTCCTTACGAGAGGGAATAAAACTAAAACTAAAACTAAAGCCCCTAGTGCTGCAGGCAAATTGCTTGGTCCTATGGATGACTTCCTAGCGAAGGCAAACACACTTATAGATGAAAGCATAACTCTTATTGAAGAAAGGGTCTCCCTAGATCTAGCATTTGCCAAAAGATCCTCATTAGGCATCCTGGCGGAAGCCAGATCTCCAGCACCAGGACTCCCAAACGCAGAGTTGGTCCCAACTAGAGAGAGACGCAGCCTACCAAACACAGTAGACCTGTCAGTATCTCAGCTAGCGGACTCTCAACTCAGCTTTGACCTAGAAAAAACCCCCGAACTGCTTCCAACAACTCCTGCACAAATCTCTTCGTCAGAAAAAAGATTAGAAAGGGGTAGGAGGGAGGGAGCAATCAGCAAGAAAAGGGCACCAAGAAACCCAACCACCCCAGAAAACCAGGTAACAACATCAAGTATCCCACAATTCCAAGATGATAGGGCGACACATGTCGAGATTCTAGCGTCAGTCCATCAGGTAGAGAAGGAGCCATCCTCCCTGATAGTCTTGGACCCTTATGCCACAAAACAAACTCCGGTGGATCTGAACGTTGTTGAGGCCCAGGAATTAACACTCTCCAGCATAGCCAACGTAGTCAAACATGCCCTACAACCTTTAGAACATCGGTTAGCAACCCTAGAATTGCAAATTTCTAAGCTTCTAAAAAATCAGCAGTCATTTTTACCACCATGTCCTCAAAAACCACTACAAAACAATAGCAAAAGATCAACAAGCACCAATGCACCAATTGCTAATCCACCTTTATCCAACCCACAACAAAAGACCCTCCGGATAATCACTCCAAATCTGTTGACCAATAAAAATACTTCAAATCCAACCAAAACAACAAAAACCGCAGTAGCCCAAAGCTCTACTAGCAATCTACAACAGACCACTGTTTTGACTTCCCCAGCAGTGCCTGCTACAGCTGCGCCTGCTACTACTGCCGCAATTCCGACGGCACCTAGCAGCACAGCCAATAAAACCTCAGGGAAAATCACGCACAACGCAATAATAAAAACCCTACCCCCCCCACCTGTACCACCAAAAACACCTGCGGGCAGGCCCAAGAGAAACACTGCGGGGAATCCTGGTCCTCCAAGATTCTCAGCAGATTTCCCTCCAGAGGCCTCACCCTATGTGGCAGTTATGGCTGGAGTGCCAGAACTAACAGATCTTACCCCAGAACCGGTCTGGTCCCTAAAAAATAAAGTCCAGCACTGGCTCCAGACCAACCGCCCAATTCCATCATCCTGGCGCGGAAGAATCAGATCTGTAGCTAGGGTACCATGGGTGGGCAATACCCGAAAAACCATTTCCGGGGACTGTATCACAATCACTTTCGAGGATCCTCGAATAGCGGATTATGTCTGTGCCTGGGAAGACATCACCCCAAATGGAGGAATCAAGATCAAGTCCCTCCCCTTTTTCTACCCCTTTAGGCAAGTAGATAGCTATATACAGGAGCAGGAGCCCCCTTGGTCTGTCCCATTTCCCAGGCAGGATGACTTCCCAAACAACAGTTATAATGGCCCCCATAACCAATATGAGCCAGATTATTCCTGGCACCCAGTGAGACAACGCCGCCAGGGAGGAAGGTGGGACGATAGAAGACCTTATACACATTGGCCCCCACATAGAGAGCAATCACGATGGGACCCATGGCAAAACATCCCACTAAGCAATAGGTTTAGCGGCCTAGAAATGGTCGACTGACCATCAATAGAAATCCCTCCCATTGACACTCAAATATCTCCCCCTTTGCAGCCTAATACCACCGCCTCACTTACCAGTAACAAGGACATGATAACCCCAGAAGTAGAATTTGCCGATGACCCTTCATTTTTCATAGCCTCTTATTGGAACATCGCGGGCCTCCGAAATAAAATCGAGGATGGCTCTGCGCAGAAGTTTTTAGCCCCATACCAAATAATTTGTCTCCAGGAGACATGGTCTGTAGAAGAACATCATCTACAAGGCTATAAAACTTACAATGTTCCAGCCCTAACCAGTACAATGGGCAGACCAAAAGGCGGGGTAGCAATCTACATCTCAAATTCTCTACCTCTCAATAAAGTGGCCACACTTTCTCAGGATGCCAATCATCAAATCCTATCGCTTACCCTTCCCAACAAAGACATCATTATTCTGACCAATATATATAATAATTTATCGGAAGAAAACTTTATAATTCTTCTCACTACCATAACCGATAAATTGAAACAAGCACTCCATCAGAGCCCTGCAAACAAAGCAACCCATTTAATTTGGGGAGGCGATTTTAATCTTCACCCCTGCACAGCTCCCAATTTACTGTGTTGTGGGATTGTGGACGACTTCAATGTTCCACTAGCACACCTCACACACTCTAAACTGGGAAATATAATTAACATCGCCCTATCAGATCTGGATCTCCAGATTGCCAATCATGTAAAAGCAGACCCAAATGAATTTATACCGACCTATGTGGGTAGAGGACATAAGACAACAGTAGATTTCATATTTCTTTCCCAAACCCTAATGTCGAAACTTAAAGACTTTGAAGTCATTGTCACTCCCTTTAGTGATCACGCAGCCCTAATAATAACAATATCCATGCCTGCCAACCCTTCTCATAAATCAGAGATGGCGACCACTCTCAGGCAGAACAAGATTGAGGTTAGTAAACGTAATGGAATAACAATCAGATGGGCTAAAATTAACCCATCTGACATAATGAAAAAATTAATAACGCGGTCCTATCCAAATATAATGAAATGTCTGGATCTCGCAACTAGCCACAAAGAAGTCTTGAGAAATTTTAACCTAATATTAGACGCTATAAAAGACCTGCTCACCTCAAAACCTAAAATAAACCGCCCCACAAAACCAAAGTGGTTTAATCACAACTGCACAGCGGCCCTATCAAAGTTGAAATCCGCACTCAAAACTAACCCACGTGATGCGGCTCAGATTCAGCTGCTCAGGCGCCAATACACAGGGGAAAGAAAGCTGAGAACTGCCCAACTAAAGCAAAAGCTATGGGATGATCTCCATCATGGCGCAGTCTCAAAAAACAGCGAGCTTTTCTGGCGTACGGTCAGAACCCCATATCTCACAGAAAGAGATACCCCAACAATAGAAGTCGCCATCGACGAAAATACCTGGGTTTCTCACTTTGAGGAAATCTTTAAGAACACCCTTCCAACAGAATCCCCCCTCCCTAAGGTAAATTACCCTATTCTGGTCCCTTTTGACATTTCAGACCTTATAGAGGCCCTGCAGAATAGCAAAACAGGCAAGGCACCAGGACCCGACGGGGTCCCGGTGGACCTTTTTAAAAGTAAACAAGACCTCTGGGCCCCCATCTTAACTAGAGTATGTACAGCAGCAGCAAGTGAGGGAATCTTAACATCTTGGACAAAATCAATAATGGTTCCCATTTTCAAAAAGGGGGACCGACAAGATGTAAAATGCTACCGGCCCATTTCACTGCTGGATTCGCTCGGGAAAGTAGTGGGGAGAGTGATTTTAGAGCGCCTCCAGCAGTGGACCGAGGACCGGGGCATAATTTCGGATATCCAATTCGGATTCCGAGAAGGTTTTGGTACCCTAGAGCAGGTCCTCAATCTTACCCTAATAATGGGGAAATATACACAGGCCACCCCTACTAAGATATATATGGTCTTTGTCGACCTCTCCGCAGCTTTCGACTGCGTTTCGCATAGGAAGCTGTGGAGGGTCTTAGAACAATTGGGAGTAGATCTACCCCTTTTAGATTTTCTCAAAGAGCTCTACACTGGGGCTACAGCCAGAGTACGCTTCGGCGTCAATGGTGAGTTGACGTCTCCGTTTAGCGTAGGGCGTGGGGTCAGGCAGGGATGTGTCCTGGCCCCCTTCCTCTTCTCACTCTACACCAATGGTTTGGAGGAGGAGATGTTGAGGGGGGCCCAGGACCTCCCACGAATAAACCGCCGCCTGATCCCAGCTCTGCTCTACGCGGACGACGCCGTCATCCTAGCACGAACACCCAAAGAAATTCAGAAAGCAGTGAACAGATACACGTCCTTCATGGGCAACTTAGACTTAAAGGTGAACGTAAAAAAAACGTTCGTAATGACAGTTGGCAGACACCAAAAAAGAACCTATCCTATAGTCCTCAATAACCAAAAGCTTGAACCTACCCCCCACTATCCCTACTTGGGGGTTATGATAGATGACCAGCTCTGTTGGAAGCAAGCAGTGAGCACAAGGGCACTTTTATTTAGGAGATCAATTGCAGCACTAATAACGTTCTCTCAGAAATTAGGTAAGAGACCACCAGTAGAGCTCCTTAAGATTTATAACGCCAAATGCCAGGCAATAGCAACATATGGTGCAGGTGTCTGGGGGTATACTGATGTCAGTTCTATTCAAAGGGTGGAAAACACCTTCTTAAGATTCTTGTTAGCTACCCCGAAAGGCACCTCAATCTACGCGATGCACCTAGAATTAGCCATACCCTACTTAGAGGATTTAATCAAAATCGAACCTCTGATGCTGTGGCGCCGCATTTGGAAATCAAATAAAAACGCTCTGACTCAAGCCATTATCACAGACTCAATGAATATGGACAACTCTGCAAAAATAAAGTGGCTTTTATATGTTAGGAACTTTTTTACTGATTTAGGCCTTGAGAACTACTATTTAGACCCGACATCTATAACGGACATTCCAAAAAAAGACCTTAAACGCCAAGCACTATCCCATTTGGAGTCGCTGAGACTTGTATCCAACTCTACAAAAACGGCGGTGATCCATTCAAACATGATCCAGGTAGCCTTTGTCATTCACCCGTACTTAGAACTCCAAATACCAACTTACGAGAGAATGCTCATCACAAGATTTAGGCTAAATATATTCTTTAGAATGGTCACCTTTCCGTCACAAAACTGTTGGGATGCTATACTCCCGCCTTGTCCTTGTGACGGTATATCAATGCAGTCGAACTTGCACGTGATCCTGCTCTGTAAATACCACCAAGCCCACAGAAAGATCTGGCTTCTACCGATACTAAAATCCTGGGGATTGAGACAGTGCAGACCTGCCCTTTTAAGACTGCAAATGTTGGAAACATCAAATGTCTGTTATTTTATTAGTAGTTTTTTAAAGTGTATTATGAAACACAGAAAGAATCTCTAAAAACCTTGCCAGTTTGAGCATAAGCGGTACTTTGCACATTTTTGATTAACTTTTCTCTTTTTAACTATGAAATGAATTTTATCAGAAACATATGTAACATGTGTATTGTTACTGTGTTTGACATTTTGTGTACTTTTATGGTTTTTCCACTGTGAAAAAGCCGAATAAAGATTTATATATATATATACTCATTCCTCACATCAGGAAAGAAATTAAGGCAAATTAACAGCACACCCAATTTAAAACAACATACTTTTTTAAAACGTTGAATGGATTTCCATTGTAAATAAAAGAACAGACCATTTGTGTGGAAACATTTAAATAAATGACGTTATGCACCATAAGAAGTACAAGTAATCTTGTTGCGCTAAATTAAACGATTCACTGCAGTTCACTGCAGTTCAGGGAAAGGATTATGGAATGGAAAATATAGCTTACATTTGGCACCTTCATCACAGATTATCCCATCCTCACAAACTCAAGGAACTTATTCAGACTTTACTCCCTGGCTTTGCCATCCAGCACAATTTGCAATTATTTCCAACAAATACATTTGCTTGGCAATATGGAAAGGCTACTCAACTTACTTGACTGCAGTGTAGGTTAGAGGGATTAGGCCGGGTGAGTGAGTAGCTGTTTTACTATGGAATACTAGTGGGTTGTCTCTGATCAACATCATCTGCCAAAGCTTTGGCTTAATCAGTCACTGTAGTTGACAAATGTTTGTTAATATTAAAGAATACGATCAGGCACAACAAAGGCGGACTTTCAGAGCCACACTTCACTGTACTGTTTCCTTTTTATCCAATAAATGTGCACAAAAATTCCTGTCCCTGCCATTGTTAGGTACAACTGCAAACGCAGAACAGAAATTATAGATATTTGGAATGGTGCACCATAAGCCTTCTTGTCCAGAGTCAATAAGGAAATGAGTACGGCAATATGTTCCTTTTAGTCATTTTTTTGATTAAATTGATTCAAGTTCTTTGCATCAACCAACATCATCCAGCAACCCATTTCGTTCAGTAGTTACTTGAACTTCCTAAAGGCTTGACTGTTCTTGGGTCCTGGTGTGCCCCTGCTGCCTGGTGGGCTCTCTATTTTGTCTGCTTGCCTTCACCACTTCCTGCTGCAGCAAGTATTTGGATGTGCAGAAGGATGTGAATCAATTTCTCAGCAGTAAACTGCTATCAGTTTCACTGCTGAGAAATTGAATAGCATACTTCTGCATATGGATATTTGGTCACGTACCCACCAGCCGCACATTGTGCCCATGCAAATTTGAGACCCACCTGTACTTCCTATCAAATTACCAGATGTATGGCCCTGTGACTAAGCCCAGATCCTGTTCTAAAAGAATGTACAAATTACTTTACTTTGTGAAATGCATAAAATGACGGCCAGAACCAATGTACTTTGAGACTGTCTTCAGACCCTGACTATATCACCTGTACTCCCGGCCGCTTCACTTAATTAAACCAACTGTTCCTGTCTTGCCAAAGGCCTCTTGTCATTTGTTTTTTCAAGGTAAATTCACATTTGAGCAACATGTTGAAAGGGAAAAATATCAACCAGTATAAATCTGTTCTGGAGCATGAAATACATAAATATGTACCACATCTTAAGAATGGTTTTTACAATTGTGTGGCCAGGCTGGGCCAGAACGTAGGAAAGAAACTGAATAAAGAAATGACGTACTAGAAAGTGACTTAGTGAGCACTAGGAGGCAAGAGAAATACACTTTGGTTTCCCTTTGCCATGCATTGAAAACTTTGTAAAAAACTAACATTAACAGACACACATTGCACAGCCACCACTGCAGTGCTAAATTGAACTATGCAGCAGTGAGGTCATGGGTGGGATATAAATCTGCCTTGCTTAACAAAATACAATGAGTCAAGGAAGAAGACAGAGATTACCCCCCACTTTTAGCCAAAGTTTTGATAAAACCAGTACAAACAATGAAAGTAGTTGTTGATGCCTCTCTCGAGAAAGACTTTCTTGTTTCTTTATCTAAGCAATTATCTATTCATAATTTCTAGTATTTTTCACCCGTTGATACCCACCATTAAGCTTTACATTCCCATATCCAGTCTTTCACTATAGAAAACCATCCATCCTTACATACCTGTCAATCCATTTATTCACCTACCCACTGCTATCAACCATCCTTTCACACAATATATCCATTTACCCACTCAGGCATTCTTTCACCCATTCACCCTTCCACACATCCTACTTCATATCACCCAAGAAGAATTTCTTTCACCCATCATCCATTTCAACCACCCAGGCAGGTATCCTTTTACCCATGTACCCATCCTTCGCCTACCCATGCAACCTATCACTCACCTATGCATCCTTTAACCTTCACTTACACACACATCCTTTTACTCATCATTTCTCCTTCCAAAACTTTTATCCATTTTCCATCAACCCATCATTTTCAGAGTTCATTTTGAGCTTTTGTCTGCTGAGTTGCAGATAGAAGAGGCCATTAACTCTACCATGCTGAGCTGCTAAAGCAGCGGGGTGCTCAATGCATTTTCCGTGAGTATACTAGTACTTGTCAATAGGCAGGAGAGGATGTGGCCTAATGGTTAGAGTGATCAACCTTGAAACTTGCGAACCACATTTGAGTCTCGGCAACAACGTTCAACTTCCTGTACTTCTTGGTAAATCACTTAATCTCCCAATGCCTACCAAATGAATGTGGTGTAAGAGGTGCTCATATAAAGCGCTCTGATACGTGATACCTTCGGGTCGAGTTCACACTATATAAAACTTACCTCGGCCCAAAAAATGTAGCAGTGTGACTTACAACTGCCCATCCCTGCTGCTGCTTGAGCTCCCCCTTCGACAGCTGCTGTGTCTGCTCCGCTGGTGCTATTGCTGGCTTCGGAAATGGTCTGTACGGCTAGAAAAAACACGTCACCCCTATGTTTTTTTAACAAATTCAACCACAATGCATCACTACAGTTTGGCTGCGGTGTCTTCTGTCAAAAATATCACACTGGGCATTTTGTTGTTGCCAATGTTTGAAAAGCAAGGTAGTCAAGCCATCCAAAAAGTTTTTGTAGTGGAGGGGCAGGGCTATGATGACTCTTGAGTCATTGGTATGCAATGAAGGGGAGGAATAATAATTGGTCAATGTAAGACATATTGTCTTGGTTGGCAAATGCAATATGACAGTCCTCATACTAGTTGCCAGCCATGCTGCACTGTCATTGAAACTGCTTGTATACCTCTACTGTATGAATGAATACATACACAATATTGTGTAGTTCAAACCATGACCATGGTCGCTCTCTTGTTTTACTGATTGAGCACGAGCAAGAAAAGGAATGCTTTCTCAACGAACATGCGTAGAATAAGAATAACTTACTTGGGCATGTAATCTTCTCAGTAGAGTCCCTGTCCTAAAATCGGTGTTCTTAGGCTTACAGTAACAGTCCACAGTACCATAATAACACTCACTGATAGATGCTTGACAGTGATTAAGCCTGGATAAATATGTTGGGGCTTCTATTTAATTTATTTTATTGGTCAGTAAAGGTGTGGGACAGTTTAAAATATACATTGTTTCTTGTCTGTTTCCTTTACAGGTCTAAACGATGGATGTGACTGAACACAACAGCATCTGGTTCAGTATTGTGACACCATTGTTTACTTTCTTTTGATTTGTTGCACTATTGCACTTATTCACTTTAATAATAGTAGCTGTTTTTCTAATAAGATCCTGAAGAAAGCCAAGACACTTATATAGGTAAATGGGGCTGAAACATGTTGATCTAACTAATGTAGCCATCTCGAATCTGGATAGGCTCATTACACAGCTTATTGGTTTTAATCCTGCCAAAGTGGAGCTGAATAAAGTTTGCCACTACATCTGTCGGCTGTTTTAACTCACACACACATCATTAGCACTGCACCTTATTTCTTCAAACACCACGCTCACATAGGGTTGTGCCCACATTTAAAAAATCCCTGTGCTCCCTCCTTGTAGAGAGGAGTTTGTAGCCCATGCCAGAACTAGATTCTGACCTGAGGAGGCACCCCTATGATGAATTATGACACCATTGGTGTGTGAGGGGAGTCATCCTTAAAAAAGGATATTTCCTGGATCACCATTGCTCTTTGTGCATCTTGTCTGTCCACACCTATGCTTTACTGACCTTTTCTGGACCTGTGGGTTCTTTGTTGTGTGTACAATTAATGAATGGGGATTGTGCCCACGCTGGTCCTTAAACTTCCCTCAGGCCCCCCTTTTTGTGTATGCTTTTAGTTATACCCCAAAATGTATAACTGCATTTCAGGATATTTACCTTAATCAAATCTATCCATGACCTTCTCCCTTAGGATGTTTTTATGCCTTGCCAACTCCCTTTTGTACTGGTTGTGACACTTCTTACTAACAGAATCCCAGGGCTTAACCCTCAAAGCTCTCTTAAGATTCCTTAACTCCTGAGAGCATCCTGTATTAAACCATATGAGCAACATATTATACTATATATAACAGAAACGGTCGACTACATAAGAGTTCCACATGTGGCAATACAATAAACTGACGAATTGTATGAAACTTTTGGAGTACTCGGATTAATATTGTTGAAACGTTGATGAACTTAGTGTATCTGGGTTATAATATCATGTACTTGCTGTGCGTTCGGCGTTCAAGCGAAATCCTGTTCCAGTTCATGTTTTGTCCAAGATATTATACTTCCAGGACACAGGTGATTCCAATAAGCTAAACTCTGCATTGGAAATCTTCAAAAAAGCCCCCAGAATTTCATAGGTGTTGCTCCTATTAGTCATACACACCTCAAACTCCTTCTCACAACATGAGTACAGAGACTCATAAAAATGATCAGGGATTACTTGAGCCTCCTGCCCTTATCTGAAGCTGTGGCGGTCTCTCTAATGCTAATCCTCAAAGCTTGAGCCAATGAAGAACAACAGAATGAGACAACCCAGATTGTGATCACTGGATGGACTCATCTGTATCCCAAAATTCAGAGATACAAGGGGAATAAGAAGCAGAAACAAAGATAAAATCTATAAAATACTCACATCCTCTCCCTTCAAAGGTGGATGGGGACATGCTATCCATCAAAACAAGTATATTAAACTCATTTAACAATGATTTTAAACATGTTCCGGGGTAACAATGTTCCATGTGCAAACTGGGAATAACAAAGCAACCTAAGGAATGAGCTATATCTTCCCTCGGGTTCCCACATAGATAAACATTGAAGTCGCCAGCAACCATAATATTTGGCATAGTCATTTTTGGACATTTCAAGTTTCCTAAAACTTATCCCAAACTTTGGATGCTGCAAATTTCTTGAGAGGAAGATTTAGCATTATAAAATTCAATAACAACATCTTGCTTGGGCCAACAGTAGAAAATAATAAAACTTGCAAGGTAGAAACACCTGTGGATAAAACGTCAATCCTTCCACCGATTGCAAGAGAATAAAAATTAATCATCACCCCCTTTGATTGGCCCACCCTAGGTTCAGTTGCAGGGAGAAAGAAAATGTTGTATTCCTCTAGAGAGTAAAAATTATGGATTGCCCATGTCTCCTAAGAAATCAGTGCAAATCCTCTGATAAGAGTCAGCCACTTAGGGTCATTAAACTTGCCTTTGAGACCAAAAATTTTCCAGTGGATGAATGTACATACCTTGGTATTAAAATCCACAGGGGAGTCAATGCAAAGATCTGGGCAGTACGTCATAGGCCCGGCCCGGCAAGTGTCCCCAGCCATTCAATCACAGTCATCCAGAGAGGGCAAGGGGGCAAATCTGTTTGAGAGGCCCTTTTCTATAGGGGCCACATGCTGGCCAACCAAAGCCGGGACATGGGGTCTAGAAATGTTCCACTGATCAAGCTGCAAGGTACACTTTAGTAATCTTTAAATGAAAACCAAGTGGAAGGTCATGATAGAAGCTGACGGGCCACTAGGAATGGGGTGCCTGATAGATGCAAAATCTTCCCCCTCCTGCCAGATGCCAGCAGAAGAACATTGGTACAGGCACTAGTCATAAGTCGCCTTGACTATTGTAACGGCCTGTTGCTAGCTGCCAATGAGGGAGTCATGGCAAGACTGCAGGTAGTCCAGAATACGGCTGCCCGGCTAGTCCTAAATGCGCCCCCTCGCTCCCCTTCTAAGCCCCTACTGGAAAAACTTCATTGGCTACCCATCAGACAGAGGGCTAAATTCAAGGTATGCTGTACCATACATAAGAGTCTCAATGGTATGGGTCCGACATACCTGGCCACCAAATTTATCCCCTATCAGCCCTCCCGCCCTCTTCGCTCGAGCGAACAAGGCCTTTTAGTAGTGCCTAGGGCAAGGAAGGCAAGACAGGGCAGTAAAGCTCTCTCAATAGCTGGACCGTCTCTTTGGAACAGCCTTCCTAATTCCTTAAGGCTCTGCACAGAATACCTTCCTTTTAGGAAGATGCTAAAGACCTTCCTTTTCAGCTCCTAGATAGCTCACGCTCTCCTGATCGCACTGTGGCAGATGTCAAAAGCGCGGAGATGCTCCCATGGGAGTCGACACCAGCGCTATACAAGCCAGTAAATAAATAAATAAATAAATGCTGAAATCCTTTCCATCACATGCAGCTTAGTCAATCGGACCCCAATGCAACAGTAAAACAGCCCCAACTACCACAGCAAAGGTCTACTATCACCTCTAGCCCTGTGCCTTTGCTCTCCCCAGAACGTGTTCTGACACTGCACAAGCCTATTTGGAACACTTATTGTAAATGCTGAAAATACCAAGTAATTTTAAATGGTCCAATTTTTACCTGCCTGCATTCTATCTGGGTTTTAAAAAGAACCTTGAGGTTTCTAGAGACTTCACTGACTCATATTGATGCTTTCAGAGCACCATTCAAATTTCTGGGGGCAGGTACATTCTGCTCACACTTCTACACCTGTCACACTGTACACGTCTGTGCCAGGACATCCAACTCCTTCATCTGGAAGGACCCATGGTTCTAATTCATCCACAGTTCTACCCACTCAGGTATATCAGTCATTTACATATATGCATAGGAAACAACTCAGCTCAGGTGTCAAAATATTGCACACTATTTGTATTCAACATTCTCTATTCCAAGAAACAAAGCCCTTAGTTTCTGATATACTCTCTGTTTACACTACTAGATATACTAGATAGTATATTTATGATCTACGACATACCTCAGTTGGCAAAAACAGTTTTTAAACCGAGTCTGTCGCCACTCCTTGCATTACTCCTGTTGCAAATGTACAAGTAACCAGAAAGATTCACTTAAAGGCATATATCAGTTCATAACATAGACCTAAGGGCCTTGTTTCTTAACCTACTGGTAACTACACAGGTGGTCATGATCATGTCCTGTAAGACTCACAAGTCCATTCGATGAGGGTTGAAACGTCAGCACACTCTTGGGTTTGCCACCCTTGTCCTTGAGTCAAACAATGATTGTAATAGAGGGTGTTGAATGAAAATGGTGCACAATATCTTGACAACCCGATCTTTCAATGTATACATGTAATTGTGTGAATATTTATCACACACTGAGTACCTTCTGCACATTGCACCATCTGCACCACAGTGTATCATTTATTGTACTAAGATATATGAAAAATACATTGCACCTCTAAAGGTCTTGAGGGGCCCAAGGTTTCATTAATTCTCACCTCCATGTGACTGATATATGTGGGTTGCTAGATCTATGATTGAATTAGACTCATGGGACCACTGTTTATGTTATAACCCACTGACCAAGGTTCGGTATGGGCATAAGGGTTAGTCCTAGTTATATTGTTCATTTTGAAGGAGACAGTAAACTACACCACAAGGACATGCAGTCAGAAACCCCCTAGAGAGCCACTCAGGCCTTTGGTTACTCTGTCCTTGTCCCGTTCCTCTGAAGGTCAAAAAACCGAATTCCCAATTTTTGTTCATGCAAGGAAGGTTGCTCCTGGTCTCTCCTGAAACTCCTCTGTCCATAGATCTATTTCTAAGTCTTATTCCAGCTAGGGCTCCCACTGCATCCAGTTCCATCCCCTCCCAACTGGCCAACTGGGCTTTCCATCCAATAAGCATCCCATTGTCAGTCTTTTGCATCTCTGAGTGAGATTGAAGTTGCTCAACAGGTGAACCTTGGAGAGCTTCCTTCTTCTGATGGTTCTTCCCGATCAAGGAATGTTCTGGTGAGCTGCTACATTTTTATCATGTCCATGAGCCAGTGGGAGCTGATTTACTTGGATCCAATCAATGCAGAGCTCCTACCCACTCTGAACCCTCTTTTTCAGCATTTTCTGTCATCCTTGACTGTAATCCTTTCCAGAGTCATCTATTTAAGACAGCACAGGTCATTCTTCCCTTTTGGGAGCTAGAAGATTTCTCCCAAATCTAGTCCTATTAAAATGAGGACCTCACCCTAATCTTATTCTGGAAACAGCTTGCCAACCTGAGTTAGGCCCAGACAAATGTATGAGATGATTCTCAGCCCGCTAATTCTTCTGTTAATAGTGGAAAGTTGGTGTCAAAATGCAAACGTTCACTCTGCTCCCTTGTGATTCGCCCTTTCCCAAGCTCTGCCCAGTGATCCCTCCCAATCTTTTTTTCAGTGATTACCCTGCAAAAGTGATCCTACCTTTAGACGTTGTTCTATTGTTCTCTTATAATAATATAGTTCAAGCCTAATTGGAAAATTAAACACGACCACAAGTCAGTAGAACTGGTTTAACACGTATAGGCCTCCACAAAGTGTACAATTTGTACAAGTTAACTTTCCACTAAAGAACCATTAAAGATAGCAAACATCTATTTTCATCACTGAACTAGATTTTTGACATAGTGAAAAAAACTTTTAAGCATGTATATAACATTGCCCTAGCTTAAATTTGAAAAACAGACCCATGCAGACCTCACTGTTGAAAAATAGTGCCCTACCTACCCAGCAGCCAATCACTGTAGGGGCATCTTTAAAAAAAATACGTCATTTACCATGATCCACCTTGACACATTAAATGTGGAAAACAATGGGCTTACAGGGCACACCTACGAGTGATTTAGCGTATGTATAAAAACACAGATTCTACATGGCAAAGCACTTTTTTGACATGTGCTACTGCAATGTTTCCTGGAGGCCATCATATAAAAAATACAGGGGCATATTATCAAGACCGGCGATAAAATTATCGCCGCTTTAGCGGCAGGTAACTGCTGCTAAAGCAGCCATAATGGGCTTGATAATATGTTCTTGTGATTTCCCATAGCAGCCCAGGTTCTGGTGTTAACCTGGGCTTCTATGGGAATTCACAAGGGCATATTATCAAGCCCATTATCGCCGCTTTAGCAGCAGTTTCCTGCAGCTAAAGCCGCGATAATTTTATTGCCGGTCTTGATAATATGCCCCTAAGTGCTTTGGTTGTGTCTGTAAAACGCACTTCTAGAAAAAAAGTAGTCTTTCCGCAGATAAAAATAGACCATTCTTGACGTCACACATTCATTCTTCAAAGCTTATTATACTTACGTTGTTTATGTTCCGCTATTTTCTACCCACAAATAAAGCACATTTCTCCTTTTTTGCTTATTAGACAGCTTTCTAAAATATAATTTATATCGTATTTTGTATTTGTTGACTATATTTATGAAAGTGATGCAATTCAAAGCTAATTCTCGATCAGTAAGATTACAAAGATGCTTGGCTCACATAGAGAAATTATATCTCATTAGCATTCAGGTGATGTTTATGTAATTAAAATTAAATGTACCCGTCTCTATGGTTCCTTTTAAAGATGGATTTTTGAATTCTTTTACATCCTGATTAATCTCTGCTGAGCAACACACACTTCTCAGATCAGGGGCACTGGGAAGTGGGAATACACTAAGATTGATTAATTACTCAAATACCGAACATATGAAATTCCATATATTCGCTTGTTTGTCATAGGAACAACACTTTTAAGTATGATTGAATTCGAAGAACTCCCTAGAAAGTGGCGTGAATAATGATTGTCTTCATTGGAAAAGAAAAGGAGTTCTTTTGATATTTTAATGTTATTCTGTAACTACATAAACCAAACTAGGAATGCATTAAGATAATACAATTAGGAGAGACCACAAAGCTAACGAGGGCAGAGCACAAACCAAAGGCGCGAGAAGATGGCTGGTGTTTCTGGACCACAAACACATAAATGTCTCTTTATCTTGTTAATCTTAGTCATTGATATGTTAGGCCAGGTCCTCACCCTACAGTAAAACAACTTTACATCCAACAGAGAGAAAAGACGATGCTCACCTCCTTTGAATCCGATCCCGTCCTTAATTCTTACACTTGTTTATTTCTGGACTGCCCCAGTACGACCAGCTACTTCTTCTTCCTGTGTTCTTGTCTCCACCTGCAGACATGCAAGGGGACTGCTGGTGGTGTCAGGTCCTCCTCCATTATGCACGCATTATTGTGCATTCGTCTCAAAACATTTCTGCTCTAGTGAGTGTGCAGACATGTCACACACCCACTAGTCCAACTAAGCTCTGTTCTTACTAAAGTTCCTCCCCTAGTCTACAGGCCCCTTGCCTCTCCCAAAATACGTCTATGCCGAGCCCGTGCTGCTGCAGCATGCAGGCAGCCATATGAAGGATTGGTCAGTATTAAAATGACTGGCATATCAAAAAAATGTGCCCGAGGTTTCCCACTGAATTCCAGTTGGAATAAGTCGCGAACACGGCTTGTTCGTACCCTAGAACAGAGGTGCTGTGAAGTAGCAGACCCTAAACTATAAGTACATTTTCAAACCACGTTGTAATCTCTGTTTTGAGAATCAAATCTAGTGTTGGAACAATGGACAGCCGTCTAATTATAGTTAAGAAGCAGTGGCGTAACGAAAGTTACGGGGTCCACTGCAAATGACAGGGACCCCCTTCCCCACAAGTCAGGAGCTCTCAGTCCAGGAGGCTGCCACCTGGGCACGGTGAGACTTGGGGGCTCTGGGAGCCTGGAGCTTGCCTCCCCCCCCCCCCCCTACCGTGGGCTGCGAGGACAAATATTACACCGCTGCTAAATGGAGCATCCTAAGAATTATTTTGGATGTTGCTCTCACCATAGATACCGAAGTAAATGCGGCAGTCAAGCAGGTGCTTTCTCACTTTTCTTACAGCCTTTCTGGGTGAAAGCAACAAAGTTTTTTGTTCACTTAAACCTAAACCATTGAAAGAGTGCTTTCTTCATGAGGCTTCAGCTGCACTAATTTACTAGTTGTTAGACCTGTCATTCATTAGGTGGTTTTCACACAAACTTTTTGTCTACTTACCTTCTCTTTTTGCTACATTTAATGTTGGGATTAGGACTCTGAACACTTTACCACTGCTAACCAGTGCTTAAGTGCTTGTGCTTCTCCCCTAAACATGTTGAAATTGGTGTATAGATGATTGGCTTATTTAGTTTACTTATAAGTGCCTTGTAAAGTGGTATATTTTATACCAAGGGCCTTTAATCTAAATGCTACTAGTGGGCCTGCACAATTAGCAGCCGCAGCCCGTGGAGGGAGTTGCGGTGGGGCAGAGAGGAGGGGCGGGGTGGGGGAGGGGCAGGGTGCTGAAAACCAGAAAATGCATAATTGGAGGTAAGTAAACAATTTAATTAATAAAACGAATTTCGTAGCGCGCGCTGCATCGCATTTTGCGATGCAGGGTACGCTACGAAATTCGTTTTATTAATTAAGGTTTTTACTTACCTCCAATGATCCATATGCCGGTTTTGAGCACCCCCCCACCCTACCCCTCCCCCACCCCGCCTGTCTGCCCCACTGCAACTCCCTCCACGGGCCGTGGCTGACAATTCTCACTCTGGCCTGCCAGTGCAAGACTTGTGTGTGCAGTTTATTGCCACATCGACATGGCATTTAAACCACTCGCCAAACCTTAAACTTCCCTTTCTTGTTATGATGTTTAGGCCCAGGCGGAGTTCACATAGTCACGCTACGCAGAGTCTTTCGAAGTGGCTGAAAAACTCCCTGGCGCTACACACAGTTCCACAGACTGTTGGAGTTCCCTTGTCTCGCCCGTTTGCATGGCGTTTACATCATACATCAGCATGAAGTACTTCTCGCGCGGAAATCACGCAAAAACTGATCTACGTGGTTCACATGTTCATTGCCTTTGAGTTTTCAGTCTGGTATTGGTGCTGGGGCCTACTTTTTCAATACATTTTTTGTGTTTTTTGCATGCATTTTGTAATTTTGTAATTGTTTTCCTTTACTTTCTTTTTTTTTTTACCTTCCTTCCTTCTTTTTATTGTTTCTTTTTTTCTCTCTTCGCCCCTCAGTGCCATGGCAGACCAGTCCACCATAAAAAGCAAGGCGAAAAGAAGTCACTTTCCTTGAGGAAGGCAGTGCCAGAAAGGGGTGCAGCCCCATGCCTTATTTTCAGAGGTGGAGGTGACAGTGCTTGCTTTTTGTTCAGCGCCACCTCACCTCCACCCTGGCAGCTGGCAGCAATCCTGGGTCCGGGTACAGACTCCGGGGATGCCAGCAGCATTGAGCGAGGGTGCACCAGGCTGTGTACCGCTACTCTGGGGTCTGTCCAGTGCACCCCGCACCAACAGATGCACCGGTAGTCCAACGTCTTGGACCGAGACATGAACTGCTAGTGGTTGAGGTCACTCGGCTTGGTGAGTAAATATTATAAATATTATTATTATTTGTGTTCTATGCCAATATGTTTTCCCAAATAGCAAGCATGCTGCTCACACACAGGTAAATTAAGTTTACAAATATTATTTGATTGTTATTCTAGACAGGTGCTCAGCTCTACCTAATCGTATTTCGTGGTACTCGCTTGGGCTGATTATTTAAGAAGTAATACCGACTCCTTTGTCCTTCACTAAGACAGTGCTAGTTAGTATTAATGAGTTAGCACGTCCTCTCACTTCTTTACTTTTTTGGAGCTTGTACAGTGTCAAGCAATTTTCCAGTGATGTGTCTGCATGCGTCCATCTATGCATTGAAAAATGTAGACATAGTCAGTTGCCCTCTCAAAGGGTGTTGAGTGATTGCGAATGAGATGAGAATCCAACATCATTTGTTGCAATTTGTTAGTAATTCCAAAATCTAGTTTAGTAAATTTGGAATAGGGTTAGATATGTTTATGAAATTTGTACTAGGACAGTCCGCAATATACTTCTAGTTTATCTGATTTAGAAAAGTTCATTGTTATTGTGATTGCCTTTTCCTGCCAAAACATATTTTTGGAGGGATTATTTATTTACCACCAATCTTTTTTTGTCTCAATGGCTTACATCAGCATCGAGGAGCAAGAAGAGGGCTGAGTCTGGTGAGCGAGCTGGAGGCGCCTCCCAAAAGTTCTGTGTCTGATGGCTCTGCTGGTCCCAGTAAATTCTCCTGTTGTTAACATTAATATTTATTTCCCTAACTTTCACCACCCCTTATTTTGAAATATTTCTATCTGTCTCCTAATTCTTTTGCAAATCTTCTTCAATCTAACCATTTCTAAATTCTTGTTAATCCTGCCTTATCCTCCTTACTTAATTTCCATATTTCAAGTTTCTGTACTTTACTTCAAACTGCCCTTATACTAGTCTGTCTATTGATTTTTTTCCTCTGCTTTGTCAGTCCGCTTTCCCTCTCTCCTCATATATTTTGTGGATTGCCTAGTGGTGGTACTGTAAGACTGTAAGACTCAGTGAACCCATTAGTCATGTACTATTACTTTGCTGTGAAGATTGCATGCCCAATTAAGGTATTCTACACATGTTTGTTGAGATTAGAAGAAGGCTTTGTTTTACTTGATCATGCTCAATCCGTAAAACGAGAGAGTGGCCATGATCACGTTGGACACACCAAAGTTCTGTATGCATAAGTAGTTGGTGATGACCATGAACCATGGCTGGAAGGAAGTATGAGAAGGATTGCCCCATTATATTTGCCAACCAAGACCATATGTACAGTTATCCACCCTTTTATTTCTTGTCAAAAACTCAGATTTATCAATTTGTTTTGACTGCCTAACTTTTCAAAAATTGCCACCAACAAAATGCCCAACCTAATATTTTTGATAGAAGATACTTTAACCGAATTGTAGTGAGGTGTGTGGCTATATTTTGCTATAAAAAAATTAAAAAATTAAAAGGGGGAGACCTATCTGGCATCTAGAAAATGTGTAATGTTTTTTCTAGCTGCACTGACCAACAGTGCCGGGGATAACAGTGATGGCGCCACAACAGTGACGGTGCCACCCAAGCAGAAATGGGAGCTGAACAAGGGAGGGAGCCAGTGGCAGTGGCAGGAGATGGTAAGTCATATTGCTTGATTATTGACAATTTATGATATACTCACTACAAGGGTGTACTGTTGACTTGTGAACAGTTGAACATGCCCCTCCTTAGCAAATACAGCAGGAGTTGAGTATTTAATGGCCTCTTCTATCTGGAACTCAGCAGAGATTGATGGGTGAAAGGATACATGGGTGGGTAAATGTATGTTGGGGAAAGGTTTGTTGAGATTGAGAGCCATGTTTGGATGAATGGATACATTGAAGGATGGTTTTCAATGGTGAAGACTTGATGAGAGTATATAATACTTAAATGGTGAGTAGCAAGCCAAGGGTGAAGAATAATAATACTAGAAGAACAATGCAATGATAAATGGAAAAATGATTGGAATGAAGAAGAAATAAGGGACTAGGGAGTTCCTCTGGAGGAGCATCCTTCTCCTCACCTACTTTACTTGCTTTGAATTGTTTTATCAAGGCTTTGATTCAAAGAGTTGAGGTGGTGTTTCTTACTACTTCCTTGATTCACAGTAGTTTTCAAGTGCAAAAATTAATATGTATCCAATCCATCCATCATCAGTCACCGCCCTCCCTCCCTCCCCACACATGGCGTTCCAGCAGTGACACCCATGGTGAGTGGTGACCTAATGGCTGCATGGTTTAATTCAGCCACACTGCATTGCTAGCTGAAAATGTGCATTTGCTTCAGTTAGTGGGCCATTTACACAATTCATGACAATGTGAAAAGAAGGTGTTTCCCTTCCTTCCCAGTGTCCACTCAGTCACTTCCTAGTACATACCTCCTTACCTAAGTTCTGTCCCAGCATCCCAGAAATTTGACAAAAACATTCTTTGCATGCACCACATTCTTTTGGCCAAGTGATATATTTTATTATGGCATCCCTAATGGATTACATCTGTTCAAACTTTGTCAACAAGTGACTCACTACTAGCAAAACTTAGGCACATAATGATGATCAGTAAAAAGACTACCTTCCCAGCTTAATCCCTCTAATGTACCCACAGTAGAGTAAGTTTATAATTCCTTTTCTTACTGCCAATCAAATCTATTTTGTAGGGAAAAAGTAATTTCAAAGTGTGGTGACGGAGGGTGAGGCCAGAGAGTAAAGTGGGACTAAGAGTAAGTGCTTGACTTTTGCGGATGGGATATTCTGTGCCTAAAATGCCAAATACAATATCCTATTCTTTAATCCTTTCCTTGTACTTGTCTACTTAGAGCAGACAGGAGGATGTCTGCATGATTGATTTCATAGTACCTCATGTGATGTATATCATTCATAGTATTCAAATGGCTTGTAGTCATAGGAAAATTGAAAGGCATTTAGGTCGGAGCATGGCCATAGGAATTGTCTATTACAACTTCCCCACCTGGAGACAGTAGCAAAGTAACCTGAGTATGACTAGGGTGCCAGCTGATCTAGCATGCCTCCATTAATTTAGCACAAGATAGTGAACAATACTTGTGTACTCCATAGTGCATAATGTCTGAAACTCGCATCGCATCAAAATCGAATGGCTGAGGATACCAAATGTACTGCTACTGTACCACCACATAATGTGTTTTGCTAAGAGCATTGTTTCCAATTTGTATTTTTTCTTTCTTGATATAGCTAATCATGCTGGTCCTAATAGGCAGAAGATAGCAGCCTGGACAAGGCCAGTGGCTGGTAATCAAGGAGGAGGAGGAGGGTGCAGCAGCAGCTGCAGACCCCCAGGGCCTCTGCCAGGCCCCAGTGCCTCCAGTCCACTAGGGCCGCAGTTCAACAGCAGCTGCCCATCGCCATTCCATCACTGCTCTATCCCTATTTTTGCACATTTGAGCGTTGTATCATATAGATACTGGTGCGCATGGAAGCCAGCCAGGAACGGATTGGTAGGCACCTCAACAAGCTCCTAGCCCACAATTAGTGCCATCTTAGGCCCCTTTTTAATAGTTTTTTTGGTGGACGGGATGTTCAGTGGGGAGAGGGTGGGAATGTGGGAGTTAGGACATTTCAGAATTTTATTAAGGACAATTTCGTTTTGGGACTTTCTTCAGTTAACTTCTGACATACCTCTCTTTTGGGACATTATATGGATCAGGGAGAGGGGTTGTCCAGTTATGGGTTTAGTTTATATTGTTAGGGGAATAAATATTGCATGGTTCGTCTTATGATTTAAATCTTTTTTGAAGTGTTACTGTTTTACTTCACATTGCTGCCTTTGCTGCAGCTTTCTTTCAAAATCTGCTGATAGTGTATAGTAACAAATTCGTTATATGGTCCCTTCCCTTGTCCTACTACTCTCTCTCCTTAGTCTCTGCAGTCTGTAACTATATTGACCCCTTAAGGAGTGGGGGTGATTTTTCATTGTCTATATATTGCAGTACAACAATGATTCACAGTTCGCTTACCTGAATGGATGAAGTGAGGGCCTCATGCTAGTGCATTGACAGTGAAAGCATCACAAGTGAGGTCCCATTCCCTCCTAGGTCAACTAAAACTGTAGGATAAGGATTATTCATCACAGGGAACTAACTCAATTGAAATAAAAGCTGAGCTAATGCTGGTTATATAATATTATATGATAGCTTTAAAAAAATTGAGACTGTCACCAGACTAGACTACTAGTACACAAGAAGAGAGACAGTAGTGAAAATAGAATAATCAATGCTAAATTGAATTATTTAGAACAATGGAAAGCCAATAAAGGTTATGAAATTAAGTGAACTTGAACTCTGAAGTGGACAGGGTTAGAAATTAACGCAACACAGTGCCTGAATGATGATGTTGGCAATGATGTTCCTCTGAAAATATCAAACACTATGCGTGGGTGGGTAAATGTTGCCAGTGTGGGCTATATATTAGAGCTGAAAATACTGCACTGATTTGGAGTTGCTTTCACCACATCGGCCCCACCAAATATGTGATCAATTATTACCTGTAAATTAATAAGTCAACCTTAATAAAATCACACAGCTGGGGGGAAGATGGTTAGGGGTTTGATGAATGGATGGGATGGGGGATTTGGGGAGAGGTTTGGCAAAGACAAACACTACACAAGGACAACATAAATCTGGGCGATAAACAGCCAACCATTATAAATCCGTTCTGGGAAGAAAAGGAAATGAAGAAATGAGTACAGGTACATTAAATGCAAACCTAACCAAATTGTCCATATGCCCCCAGACAGACCCAAAGTATACTATGTATCTAAATGTCCTGTGTCACCTAGTTTTGAAACATAGCAAATATATTACACATTATGTAGGAGTTAAGCAAACAACACACACAGTTCTAATGATTATTAAAGGAAAGAATTATATTGTTTTGCCAAATTGGGATTTGCAGCTTTATTCCTCTTGGACGGTCTATCAATCTTGGGTGCCTGGTGGATGCAATCTGGAATGTTAAGCATGAGTGTCATGTTGCTTTTCCAGTTCGCACAGGGTAAGAGGGCCTGCAAGGTGAAAAATGATATTGTAGAATCAAGGAGAAAGAAAGAAGTTACACTTCATAAGGAGTGCACGAAGAAGACTCATAGGCAGCACAAGATAGAAGAGAAGAATATTCCCTTTGGTACTCATTCATTTTAAGACTGGTGTGTGAACAATTAGGTGAGGGCAATTTTATAACAAACACAAATCACAAAAAAATCATGTGCATGTAACTATGTGTATCAGGCTGATCAAACTCTCAACTGTCATAATCAATTCATCATCATGAATCATAACAAGAATATGTAGCCTAATGTGATGATCCTTTATGACTAAGGTCTGTCTCCAGGTACCTACAACAGGCCCCTACCCAACCACCACTTAGCTTCAAATTATAGCCAGACAGCACTGAACACACACCCAGCAACATTGCATTTTCTAAATCAATTAAAATTAACTCACCCCTGTCACCACTCACCACCACTCCACAGAGTTGGGTAGGCCACTTTAAAGTCATCATCAAATTGGTTGATTTCAGTGAAGTTGAAAACTTACTTCTTCTGGTGGCAGTCCTCGAAGTAGTCAAACTAACTCTCTGACTCCTTTCATCATCCCTGATCGTCCCAACTCTGTACTGATTCAAATGCAATTGATCAACCTGTAGTACAATGCGGTTGATGCACAACAAGAGAAACATTGAGTCATTCTTTGTGTAGACTAGATTTGTGTTTCTGTTATCTATTCTAAAAGGACCAATCAGGTCTGACTCTTTGAAGAGTATAATGCAGAAAACAAATCAGTATTGAGTGGACCCGGTGAACAAATCCCACTAACTCTCAAAGGGAAAGGAAAAACTTACGTTCAGTGAAAAAATTATCAGTTGCCAGTCGGCCTCCAACATTGTAAATCATCACAAACACATTTAAGGGTAAGAGGTACAGATAAACAAACAAAGTGTTACTGCCTGGCACTACATGAATCATCTCAAACACACTCACAAAAAATCACTCAGCGCGCAATGCATGCCATTTACCTGTTCATCTAATTCAGACATAGTGACCATGGTACATTGCTGATCCATTGTTCACGAAACAGACATTTTCCAGTTTAAATCAAATAATGTGGGGCAGTCTGGTTAGGGAAATAATAAACTTGGAAAGTATAGTCACGGCTCAGGGTTGGAGGCATGCAAAAATTTGTATCTACAATGTCTTTGAGAGAAATGGTTGGGGGGGCTTCTTCACTAGACACTGGTGCAACTCCAATCCGGCAATAAAATGAATCTAAGAGTAAGACTGTGGGGCTGAATTAGTGAGCTAGACACAAACAAATAACATTAAATAATGTTCCCCCAGCTATGTCTTTTTTTTTGGCGCCAAAGCAGATCAGTGGTAGAAAGAGAAAGTTCCATGGTTGTAGGCCCAGGCTCAGTAGTGAGGGAAGTAGAGCTCATCCTCAAATTTAGGCGGTTTGCCCAGAAGTAAGTTAGCCAACACACTACTTCAATGACCTGAGTCTCCCTCATCTTCCTTCTGTTGAACTTCCAGCATGGAGTAATCCATTGGTATAAAGTGCTGATTCATTTTAATCATGGTTAATTTCTCCATCTCCAAGCTTTGGGGTGAGGGACTGTGACAAAGGCCCCAGCAGCACTGAAAACAGGATTAGCGGAGACCGGGCTACTGTCAAGCCAGATAGTTTATTGCCAGCCTGCTGAGTGCTGGCCATTAGCGCCTCTTTCCATACCAATACACCAATGGGTTTTGATCAAGGTAGACCTGTGTTGGGTCATCTGGATGAGCCTGGACCATCCACTCAATGGTCATTGGTGTTCCACCCTGCTCGACCTCTTTTGTATTCGTCTCTCCATTGGACTAAAGCCCTGCCAGTAGAAACAATTCATTTACAGATTTTGGGGCTGATGCCACAGTTATTGTTGTTAATGGTGTTCTTGTTTTTGCTTTTGGCTGCTGTGAGCCAACAGCACTGCCCTCAGGCTCTGAAATTGAAGGCTTCCCTTCAGAACTTGTGCCCTGGAGAAGTGGGCCTCTGATTCCTCACCGTTCTTTTTCTAGCTTACTGGGTTGCTCAGCTATCATGTTTTGTGCTTTGCAGCATCTCCATCTGTAAAAGGAATGAACGTGGACAGTAGTGGTTTGTTCCGTGGATCAAGAAATATGGAAAAGATATAATGTTTGAATTACACAATGTCTCTTTGCACCCTTGCATTACCAGATATGTAGATATGTGAAGGATTAAGATCTCCACCAACTCATACGCATCTTTTATTCCTCCAAACCTCCTTGAGCTGTTTCTGTAGCATGTGCAACAATGGGATAGCTTGGCCCGTGGTACTGTCCTAATTGCTGACTTCCCATATGAACACCTCAAAAGGAAGCTACATCTCTGCCAGGCATTTGACTAGCCCATTGGTCAACATCAATGGTCATGCCTTTCACACTTGCCTCTCCTCTTTTAAATAACATAGTCATTGATCGGTCTGTTCTGCTCAAACAGACGTTCAAGCATGTAATAAGCCAAATTCTAATGTGCTGGCACCTCCTGCATGAGTGGTCTACTTGGCATTCTATTATCACGCTGAATGACCCTCAGCTGTTTTAAGGTATTGGCATGAATGGCAGAAATGAGTGCAAATTCTCCTGTAGGTGGGCAGGGAGTTGCTTACTTGGTCTTCTTGTTTGATAAAGTCCTGAACAATGATGTTGATGCAGTGCGCCAAACACAGGACCCTGAAAATAGCCACCATTGGCCATGACTTTAACTATATTACTAAAAAAAAAAGATTGAGAGTAACCCTTCAGAACAAAGGGGACTGGGTTTCACAACTGGGAACATGATATTATCCCCCTTGTAGCTCCTAGTGTTTTTTCCACTACTCACATACCACACACTCCACACACTGATATTCAAATAGAACAAAACTATTAAGCCTGTTATTTGTAAAAATATGTCCACCTTTATTAAAAGTATTTCACATTCATCGAAAAAATGTGATAAAAAAAAGCCTAAACAATTCATAGAATATTTAACAGGAGAATTTACACAAGTTTTTGGGGATTAAATCATCATTGCTCATTTGAGAAAATCCTTTCTATTCCCCTCAGTTTAGCTCTGCTTATACTTGACTTCTAATCACAAAGGGAGAAGCTCAGAGCATTGTTTTTTTTATGCTTAGGGTCAAAGATAGCAATGTTCAAATAAAACTTCTAAAATGAATCTCCAAGACATGTAGAAAAAGCAATCCAATTACACATAATAATCAATTGCAACACAATAAAAACAAGTTGTCGACTGGGCATTTCGGTGAACTAGAGTTGATTTACCCCACCTTCTTCAGGACAAACGTTTCAAGAAAAACAGTGTTGTTCACTCTAAAAACGATATTACTGCCATTGTCTCTGGCAAGAAAGCCAATGTTAAGCCCTCTTGGTCGCAGCCACTCAAAGACCTTGTTCGTTCCTTCAGTGCAGTCCCCACCATATCTGGTGAAGTGGTAGGGAGGAGCAGCTGGGAGGCGGAAGCGGGGTGGCAAATGGGGAATGGGAAAAACGAAGGGGGTGGGGCCGCAGGGGAGCAGCGGAGAGGAGCAGGGGGGACAAGGGCAAGAAAACAAACACGGGGGAAGCTGCGAGGGGGCAAGCCTGAGGACGGAAGCCCAAGAAGCAGCAACAGCACACAGGGGAGAAGGCAGCAGGAGTGGTGGCGAATAGAGGCAGCAGTGGTGACCAGGGCACACGGGGGCCGTGCGGTGAGTGGAGTGACCGGGTCAAGGATCACAGCTCACTGCCGCGCGGTCCCCGCCATATATGGCCAAGTGGGAGGGAGGAGCAGCTGGGAGGTGGGAGCGGGGTGGCGAATGGGGAACGGGAAGGAGGAAGGGGGCTGGGCCGCAGGGGAGCAGCGGCGGGCAGAAGGGGGGGACAAGGGCGGGAAAACAGTCATGGGGGAAGCAGCGAGGGGGTAAGCCTGAGGGCAGAGGCCCAAGAAGCAGCAATGACGGGAAAACAAACACTGGGAAAGTGGCGAGGGGGCAAGCCTGAGGGCGGAAGCCCAAGAAGCAGCAACAGCACACAGGGGAGAAGGCAGCAGGAGTGGCGGCGAATAGAGGCAGTAGCGGTGACCAGGGCACACGGGGGCCGTGCGGTGAGTGGAGTGACCGGGTCAAGGGTCACCGTGCCATTGGGTGGTTCAGTTCATACTGGCCTTCCTGCCTAAACATGCCAGGAATAGTAGCCTCGATTTTTTTCTTTTATGGTACCACTGATACAGTTGACTTAGTGAGAGCCGAAGTTAGTAGGCTCAATGTGCGTTTCAGCAAGGCAGTCACTGTTCTCTCTTACCTTGTTGTCTTGACCGCAGTATTGTGCCATTGCAATGTTGCTGATGTGGGTGATACCACTCTTCTTCAACTTCCACTGTGATTGGATTCCCTGCCCAGCCTTTTCCCCCTTCAACAAAAAGCACTTGAAGTTTTTTGACGCTAAGGTGCGCCTCCCACTGGACTGCAAATGGAGCTTATGGCAATTTTCACCTACTCCTTGCTACCCGTAAAGAAGTCTCAAACTGGGAATGTCAAATTTCTGACACTGGTGCCAATGTCGGATGAACTGGCGGTGGTGGGCGTTTTGGCATTTGACACTCTGCAGTACCTACTTCCATTGAGTTGGCTGTGGATGTAGGTCACTGAAGGGACTTTGCAAATATGGCAGCTGGAGCCGGTGGTGGTGGTATCTGTGGTGCCACATCCCACACAGCAGTCTGGGATGGGGTTATGTCGGTCTCCACTGGGGCTCGGCTAACAACCATGATAATTGACTCATCGTCATCTTCCTCCTCTACATTCAGCATAAGTCTAAGGCTTTCAGAAACCATCCTTTTCCTCAGCGTCTCGTGGCATTTCTCACTGTTAGACTGAGGTGGGATCCAAGTGGAGTCTAGAACATCAGAATAGGAGGCTTGGAGAAGAAGAAGATGATGCAGTAACCCTCCCTTTTCTTGCTGAATATCTGGAAGGCATTGGATCTTCTAAAAGATGGCTTCTTCTACTTCCAAAGCATGAAGCTCAGTCTCCTGAACTGCTCCTACTTCATTAGGAATTACTATTGGTGGTTGCGGCTCTGAGTTTACTGTAACAATTGGAAACTTCTTTGCGATATAGATAGGTCAATTTAAACATCACTGCTCGCCAGCATTGCTGTGGTTAGACTGGCTGCCTCTGTGACAGACATGGGCTTGGGTCTAGGTTGGAATGAGTCCACTGATGAGCGGGTGCTGCTCCCAGCTTGCTCCCTCGAGGCCGGTGTAACAGGCATAGTTTTTTCCCAAAAAAGGTCTGGGTCGATATACCAGTGGTGGTAAGCTCCTTCTTCTCACTGGCCACTTTCTTGCTAGCACCTTTCTTTGGGGCCATCTTGAAGCTGTTAGTTTGAAGTGGTGTTTAGCTTCACAAGTTGAAGATATGTCTTGGATGTGTGGTCATGCATCATGTCATGCACAGGCCTTCTATCAGGCAGTACTGTGGATGATGTTGTCTCTTGTGCACCTGAAAACAAAGAAGCAAGAAGAACATCAGCGAAACATGGCATGTTGCAGTTCAATCAGAAATACAAACAAACAATAAGTTATAGTGTTGTCACTGGTTACTTAAGTTATTATAAATAATTAACAATACAGTGTATCCATTTATAAAAAGGAAAACTACACTGACATAAACGTTCATGGTGTACATTCTGGAAGGTTAAGAAAGAGTAACAACAACAACAACATTCATATGTAACTGTTTGCTTTATGTGATGTGGCACTCAAGGAGTGAGATGCAGCTGACAAACGACAATAGAATAATCCCTAAACAATAAATGCTGTTGTGCACCTATAGCAGACATGGGGTTGATTCATTGATGCCAGATTTTATGAAATGGTCAAAAGAAAAAGAAAATAAATTGAAAAAATATAAAGAATGCAAGTAAAAAAATAATAAAAATAAAAAAATAAAAACAATTTACATAGAAAATAAAGAGTTAAAAATACATGAATTGTTTTTTACAAATTCAAAAAATAAAATAAAAATAAAAAACATAATTAAGTGAAAGTATCCTCAAGCATATAATTTTAATTTATTAAACTAATATCTTATTGCTCAACCATTCATGCAAGCATATGGCAAACAGCCACACTGACTGGACACACTAAATCGCTGTCTGCTATTGCCACATGGTCATCAAAAACAATAACACTGAGCAAGAAGACATTGGGAACAAAGAGAAGGCATGCGGGCTATGACAAACGCACACTGGCAGCACATTCAAATTAGCCACCGACCAACAACCACATGGTGGACCAGCAAGCAAGGAGGCATGGCCACAACATAATGATAGAATAACAGCACATGCAGTCCTATGGCAAAAGCACACTGGATGCCTACACAAAATGGCCACCAGACACATGGTCAAACCACAAGCAAGGAGGCATGGGGAACAAAGAAAAGACATGCAGGCCCATGGCAAAAGCACACTAGCTGGCTACATAAAATGGCTGCCAGTCACATAGTCACAACAGCAAACAAGAAGGCAATGGCAACAAAGAGAAGACACACAGGTCTAAAGCAAAGAGAAGGCATGCAGGCCTATAGCAAAAACACACTGGCTGCCTACAGAAAATGGAAGTCAGTAAAATGGTCACAACAACAAGCAGGAGGCCTAGAAAATAAAGAACATATGCAGACCTATGGGCACTGACTATACAAAATGGCCCTTGGCCACATGGGGAGTAAAGGCAAATGGTGGCCTATGGAAAACACACTCACACACTGGGCAGACAAAGGAGGCATGATAAAGAACACAACATTAATTCAACAATGCCAAAAATGAAAATTAATAGGGCAAGAAATGTTTACAAGTTACAACAACACACATCCTCTAAAGGCATTACCCACCTATACACTGTTTGCAGGAAGAAACACATATGAAATACTACAAAAAATACATTTTGTATTTTAAACCAATGCCATCCATGGCCTAAATGATGTTTCAATTCAACAGGCCCCACAGAAATATTTGTTTCATGCACCCATGTCTAGCACTGGGCCTACTGGCAGACTAGGGCACATAGTGAATTAAATCAATATTGCAAATTTATTAAAAAATATAGATAAAATGTAGTGAACTGTGCAACATTTTTCCTTTATAAAAGAAGAAAAATGACTTGCAAAGAAATAACTACGCCACTACTGAAACTACAGGCCACCCACTATAATGCATTTTAAAAATCGATAAAAAGTACAAATAAATCCAGGTGCATGGCCCCAATTAAACAACATACTTGTGAAATCTCAAATACAAAGTGCTTAAATCCAATGGTATATGCAGCAGACACAAAGAGTGATCCTTCCACCTCCAAATCCAAATGAAAAGAGACCAGGAGATGGATAAATCACTGAAAGGAGACTGCTAGATAGGAACAGAAAGTTGAAGACTCTGGGGCACTTCTAGTTGAAAAAAATGTTTGGTAAAAAATTGACTTATCGCACAAAAATACCAATGCCAAAGATGCATTTAAGGAGGTTTGTGTCTCCAAATCATCATTTCAGGGAGATTTTGATGCTTCTCAAGGAGAGAATATTCCCCAGATTGAACCTGCAGTAGATCCTGTGTGTTTGGGGTTGTATACATCACAAAAAATCCACCAGAAGTCGCTGATGCACCCAAATGACATATTGGTCACTGCAAAATCTTGTGGGACAATGTGGTCAGCAAGTCAATCTCGTGGCGCTCCCGGAAGACTCCTAAAATCTCATGGGTAATCATGAACTCCCGGCAAGTCACTCCTGTATGAGCAAAAGGACATATCAAGGAAGCCAATAAAACAAAAGCTGCTTCGGTGTGGAATGTGGAGTTTATCTGTAACTCTGCATTCTACGTGGAAGGTGGAGTTGCAAAACTCGACAAAATCCATGAGCAGAGCAAAGATTTATGCTGCATCCTAATCCTAACCCACCTCCACAGCTACTCAGAAACCCATACATGTACGCAGCCAACCAAACATTCACCCATACAGCCACTAACATACTGACACACCTATACAGTCCCTTTGACGCCAACTGACTGACCGAAACAGACATTCAGACAACCAGTCACTCACCTCTATATTCACAGAAACACCTATTTACTCAAATATATAGTCAGTCACGTGGCCACTGATTCATCCATACAGACACTCATACACCCACTGGTTCAGCAATACACCTTGGTATATATATTTAACAGTGAGAAACTTTTTTAAAACCCTCATAGTCACTGGATGTTGTCATCAGTGATGCAATTTGAGATGTCATGACTGATGTCACTGATATGTCATGAGTGATGCAATATGTGAGGTCATAAGCAGTGCATTTCGGGGCGCGGGTTATAGTAAGCTCAGCTAACTATAACTGCAGAATTCCAACGGTCTTGTGTGAGTGAAATCTTAGCCTAACTATAACTTCTCTGTAAAATTAGATTGTTTCTGTGTGTTTCTCACATGGGAAATCACTAGTTGCTGCTCCCGGTCACAATCCACTGACCTGACGCATTTCAAGGCTGTCTGCCTCTTTATCAAAGGTCCCCGTGTAAAGACACTCAGAGGCAGTTTCCACACTTCTCATTTTATTTGCAAGCCACGCCCTCAGTGGCTGCGCTGGTGCACGTCTTGCTTTCTGGGATTAGTAGTCCCTGTGGAAAACAATTATACATTTCCTTTAGTAGGTCCTGTGAAGCTGCCACATTAATGCACATTCTTATACCCTAGGTGGGCCTCAGAGAAGCGCGATGATTCACATTGTCCCAATTAACTGTGCCGTATAAGGTTCGCGATGCAGTTCTGACCCACACCCTCCTCCATAGTTGAAAGCATGTTGCTTCCCCCCACGGCAGGGCTGCCGTGATTTTAGATTGTTCACCAAAGGCCCAAGAGCTTTTAGGGGCGCACTCGCAGTTAATTCTCCCTGTCACAATCCACTGACCTGACGCGTTTCAAGGCTGTCTGCCTCTTTATCAAAGGTCCCCGTGTAAGGCTCTTGGGCCTTTGGTGAACAATATATATATATATATTTATATTCACAAAAAAAACAAAGGTTAGGCAGACATTTCGCTTGTACAAAACCAGAGAAATTCAGCCGTTATAGTTAGCTAAGCTAACAATAACTTGGGTCCCCGCAATGCACTTCTTAAGACCTCACATATTAAATCACTTATGACATGGTCAGTGAAATCACTGATGACATCACTTATGACATCTAAAAATACATCAGTGAGGATATCCTCCACAGCATCTCTGATGCCCTCACTCACACTACTGTGGAATCTTTTATAGACCCACTGCTGCTCCCACTCAACCATTCACAAACCCATACACAAAGCCATTCCTGTACTTATATACCCACTCATTGATTCATTGATCTATACACACATCCACTAGCTCACCCATACTGCCACTCATAGACACACTTACTCACTAATGCAGCCATTGACATATCCAATCATACAAGCATACAGGAGCTGACACTGAGTGAGTCACCCATAGAACTACTCACACACTTAGACACTCACCCATACAGTCAATTATGCAGCCACTTACTCACCCAAACAGTTACACCCACATCTCTTTACTCATACAAATAGGAACACATATTCACTCAGCTATACAGTCACTTACAGAAGCATGCACTCATCTATATATCCACTTTCACATTCACTAACTCACGCATACAGTCACTCCTATACCCGTTATTCACATATACTGCCTTTTACATACTCAGTCACTCACCCATTCTGACACATGCACTCAATCACCAACACAGCCACATCAGTGAGTGGGTATGTAAGTACTGGGGAAACCTTATCGGATTTACTGAGCACTGCTGGAGGCTCACGCAACTTTTTTGCCTGTCACCGGATCCTTCAACGACTTGCCGGACTCGCTGCGCGGGTCCCGCTGCGCCCGAGGACACCCTGTGGGGCGCTGGAGGGGAGCCCTATATCCTAAAACTTCCTTGTTCACCGGCAGGGCTGCGAGCAGCCTAGCAGGGACTCCATTGTCCAGGAGTCCCTGTGTGCTACAACTGTGGCCGCTCTCCCTGCCGGCAACGCCCCCTGACTGCAGATCAAAAGTGCAGCGTTTCCTCTGCCAAGCGGGAAACCTTATCGGATTTACTGAGCACTGCTGGAGGCTCACACGACTTTTTGCCTGTCACCGGATCCTTCATCGACTTGCCGGACCCGCTGCGCGGGTCCCGCTGCGCCCGAGGACACCCTGTGGGGCGCTGGAGGGAAGCCCTATATCCTAAAACTTCCTTGTTCACCGGCAGGGCTGCGAGCAGCCTAGCAGGGACTCTATTGTCCAGGAGTCCCTGCGTGCTATACCTGTGGCCGCTCTCCCTGCCGGCAACGCCCCCTGCCCTGCCCTATTTTACAGGGCAGAGCATCCGCTGCGCGGGAGCGACCGGGGCGAAGACCGGGCAAAGAGCGGGCCGTTTGAGGCCGTTCGAGTACGGCAGAGTCCGGCCCGGGCCCACCGCCTCTGGCCGTTTGGAAGTACTTAAGGTAGGCGGTCCACCTTACCTTACAATCTTTTCCTTCTTGGTACTGCGGGGACGGACTAAAAGTAACTGTGCGGTTTTGTATTCCATCTACATCCCACCATGCCCTTAAGGTCAGGTAAAGAACGCACAGTCCAAATCCAAACCACCAAGGGAGTCGTATCTGGCCCACTTGACGCTTTCATCACACTGGCCACGGGGATATTGGAGAAGGAAATCGTCATGGTTGAAAAAAGACTCTCGCTTGACCTTATTAGCGGAAAGCGCTCATCGCTGAGTGGACTAGCTACCACCACCAGCCCCGTAGCACATGCTGCTTTCAATTGTGTTCAAACTTCTTCCACGGATGCCATTGTCCATCTAGAAAGCGTGGGGGAGAGCCCAAATGTTCGTATTTTGGAGGAAGATGCGTACAGCATAGATGACTCACAAGCTAGCCAAGGGGATGACTCACAGACTAGTGGGGGACCTGAACCTAGTCAGATATCTGGTTACTTACCCCTTAACGTCTCTAACACCGTTGCTACCACAGATCCCCTAAGCACAGATGTTACTTCTAGAAGGAGAAAACAAGACTCAAGACTTTCGGGGGGGAGAGAACATAAGATCCCAAAAACAGAAGATAAAACAGACAAAGGGAGTCAGGGCCCTGAGCATCTCTTAGACACACAAATTCCCTCTGTATTTCCCAATGTGTTGTGCCCCTCCCTCACCACCTTGGGCTCTTCGAACCCCTGCCCTATGTGTCTTAACAGTGATGAAATCCTGTTGGTAAAAATGGAGGCTATGTTTAAAACCCTACTATTACCCGTCTTGGAGCGGACAAGGTTAATGACCTCGAAAATAGATAGCATGGAGGCTGTAGTCAACTTAAACCAGGCCATGTTACAAAAACTAACCGGCACTAGTCATATAGGAATTAGCAAAACACAAACCGCCCCGAAGATCCCAGGCACAAGCAATATCCCTATGGGCAATTCTGCCCATAACAAAACACCAGGGTTAGACACCAATATGACCATAGGGGGGGGGGAAGCCAAAAGCTACATCTTCTAAGTTATCCGCGAGTACCCTAACACAGGCATCTAAGTTGAAGATTACTGATAAACACAATTCTTGTAGGCCTCAAAGTACTAGGCCACCCCCACAAGTAAAACCCAATCCTGCCCCACCCCGTCTCCCACCACACGGAGATATAGCTGGCCAGCGCAGTAACACCAACCAAAGGGTGGGGAGGCACAGAAGGTTTACCACCCCTCGCACTGATCTACCGGTCGAAGCAACACGACATACAATAGTTTTAACAGGTGTTGCTCCATTAAAACCTGGCAGTAAGGAGTCGTATGGGGACCTCCGTAATAAAGTAATCTTCTGGTTAAATAAAAACCGACCTCTACCCCCCTCCTCACCTACTGAAATTTTATTCGTAAGGAGAGTGGACTGGGTGGGCCATGGTACTAAGGATCTGGAGGGAGACTGCATCTTGATCTCGTTTAAAGACCAATGGGTGGTAGATATAATTCGAAGAGAAGCTAGGTTTGCTAGACAGGGGGACGTCCAAACACTGGGCCTATCGCATTTTTATCCTCATAGGCAAAGACCCATTCAACCATATCCCAACTTTGGTCAGCCCCCAGCTACAAGATACCCTTTGGAAATAACTCCTCTTGACCGCCAACGCCCATTCCTCTTCAACCACTTTGGCCCCCTCTCTGACCTTGAGGCCATAGATTGACTTCATATAACACCGTGTGAGTCTTCCCCTGCTGAAGTAGTTGGTCATGAGCCGACAAGGTGGAGTAGGGAGACCCCGCATTCAATCGGTAATCTGGATGCAGTTAGGGGAGGCCTAGCCACAAGGGAGACTATTTTATCTGCACCCAAAGACGATTCAGAGGCTATGACGAGTGGGGATTCTATGGATAATCTTAGGCTCATGGAGAACAGGAGGGTTAGAGGATGCAACCAGGTATCTACTGCAGTCTCAACTTTGCCACCCTCTCCTGCGGTTTCTGTCCTAGACAACTTGAAAATACTATCCTGGATTATCGCAGGGATTAAGGCCCGTATGCTCTCTGAAGATTGGATGGAGTTTGTGGACAAATTTGACATTATCCTACTCCAAGAAACCTGGGCATCTGAACCAGTCTTCAAGCTGGCTACGCTAATTTCTTTAAACCTGCGATTAGAGGGGGCAAAGGGCATGCCTCAGGTGGCTTATTGTTATGGGTGAAGCAGTCATTGGGACTTTATCCAATAGAGCTACCTGTTCAGAACCCGGATCTCCTCATAATTAAACTGAGTAAGGCCAGCCAACAGGATCTGTTTATTTTCAACATATATGCCAGTGGTATGCCTGGTGGCCGTAGTCCCCCGTTGTTGAATGTCATAGACCATGAGCTTGCTGGAATGGGTAGTGGGAATGTTACCCTCTTAGCAGGAGACTTAAATTGCACCATTGAGCCATTTTATGACATTGGGGACAGTTGGGGTTCGGCCGAGGACGTTGTTTGGGACATTCCTGATTTGATGGTCGATAAAACGGTCAAAGCGACCGAGGCGGCAGTGAACTGGATGGCTCTTTGCCTAAACAGGGGACTCCGGGCTTGCAATGGCCGCACAAGATAGGACAAAGGAGCCAACTGTACCTTTGACAATGGCCTAAGGCGGAGCCGCATTGATTATGTTTTGTTAAAATTGGAATACTGGTCTCTACTAGTGGACATGGTAGTAATACAGCGCCCAGAAAGTGACCATAACCCCCTGTCGCTCCTATTGAAACTGCCAGATATAAAGAGACTAGTGGAGCCTACCATTTCACAAACAGGGGATGTCTAGTTAACTAATGATAGGAGGAGGTTGAAATGGTCCAGGGTTGTGGAGGACGAAACCTTATGGGTCAATGTTAACACAGTGGTTAAAAATGTGTGCAAAGAAATGTTAAAAATTGACCTGTTGGGGGGAAGTCCGGAATTGGCAAATAATGTTATCAATCTCCACACTAGCTGTTTCGACCATCTAAAGTCCCTACTCTCTCTCCCTTGTCGGAGTGTTCCCACCAAAGCCAACTCCCACCACCAGAAATGGTATAACAAAAAATGCAGGGAGGCCCATTCAGATCTTATTAAAACTATCAAATCTCGTGATATGGGCGGAGTTAAAGCGGCTAGGTTACGTTATAGAAAAACCCAGTGGGAATCTAAACGGGAGTGGGAGGACAGGTTCTGGTCGGATCTTTTGGATGCCTCCACTTCGAACAATCCGAAAAAGTTCTGGGATTTAGTAAAGTGGGGGAAGGATCCTGACTCGTGTACCCCGGCAAATCATGTACCTCCAGAAGAGTGGGTAACTTTCTATTCTGCCCAATTCAGAGCTGAAAATCCCAAACCCTTACAAATCTTGGGAAAGGCACCCGCGTTACACACCCATGGGGAGAAACTCATTTTTTCAGAATCACAGGCCGAGCTGGCTCTGGGCTTGACCTTGCGAGGGAAAGCTCCTGGCATGGATCTCATCCCAGCGGATCTGTTTAAATCAAACTCAGCCTTGTGGCTCCCCTATATAACCATGATTGCTAACTCATTAGCTAAAGGAGTTAGTATTCCAAAATCATGGAAGGGAGCCGAGATAATACCAATATTTAAAAAAGGCGACAGGTCCAATCCAGGGAACTACCGCCCGATCAGTCTCATTGATTCCATACAAAAAATCATCGCTCGTATGGTCTTGGGACGTGTTCAGGGCTGGATTGAATCTGAGGACATATTATCTCCCATGCAGGCGGGCTTCAGAATAGGTATAAGTATCATTGACCAGGTGTTCAGACTCTGTCTGATCTACTAGAAAGCGGTCTTGCTCGGTGACGGTACCATCTTTGCTGCATTCATTGACCTGAAGTCCGCCTTCGACCTAGTGCCAAGGGACAAACTGTGGGGAGTTATGAGAAACTTGGGTTGTCCATTAGAACTACTTGACCTCATAATTAAATTCCATGAGGATAACTATGCGAGGGTGAGGTGGGGAGGCCAGGGACAAGTGACAGAAACATTTCCCGTAACTAGAGGTGTCCGTCAAGGGTGAGTCCTGGCACCAACACTCTTCCTCCTATTCATCGATCAAGTGGTGAAATTTTTTATGGATACCCCCACTGATGCCCCAATGCTGGCTGGGACTAGATTCCCATTGCTCATCTTCGCCGATGACACCCTACTCCTCTCTAGAACTCGCAGCGGCCTGCAGCGGGCATTGGACCGCTTTGAGGAGTTCTGTGCCATTAACAATCTTTCGGTGAACGTGGGCAAAACAAAGTTTATGGTTTTCTCGAGAAACCATCCTGTTCGGAGCTCTGTGAGCTTGAATGGAGTCAACCTTGAGCAAGTCGAGACCATGACTTACCTGGGGGTTACCCTTGACAGCCGCTTGAGATGGAAAGATCAAATTGGCGTACAACATCTCAAGCTAGCACGGTTGACTGGCTGTCTAATAAAAGAGCAAAAGAGATCCATCACTAAGCGGGTCACCCCAGCTCTCAAGATCTATGACGCCAAAATCAGTACTGCAATCTTATATGGCGCAGATCTTTGGGGCTATATGGATCTCCTAAATCTCTTTAAAACCCAATGCAAGTTCCTACGGAACCTGGTAGGTCTACCACAGTCGTCTCCATCAATTCCCCTCTGCTTGGATCTGGGGTGCCTTCCGATCAATGAGATGGCCAGATTCAGATTGGTGGCCCTGTGGAGGCGAATATGGACCTCCCCTGACCTGTCTCTATTTGCAAAAGAACTAGCAGAAGTCAGGTCAATTGGTGGATCTGGAAAAATGCTATGGCTCCAAGCTGTAAAAAACATCCTGGTAGATATGGAATTAGAACAACTCTGGACAGCTCCCTCCTCTAATGCCTTTCCCTCTAAACAAGAGTTTAAAGCTTTGTATTGGGCGTCTCTTCATCAAAATCGAGTTTCGATTTCCAGCCTTACCAGCCTCACGGGCAGGTTCCTTACTTTCAAGCTAGACCTGTCCCGTGAGCCCTACTGGGATGTTATTAACAAACCGCTGGACAAGAAACTCTACCACCAGTTCAGGGTAGGTGCTTTGCCTTTGAACACTTTTGTAAATAAATAGTCCACGGGTGTATCAGATCTCTGTAAAGGCTGCCCGGGGCAGAAGGAATCAGAGGGCCACTTTCTTTTTGCCTGCTCCAGCTACTCTGCGCCGCGAAACAAATGGTTAAAACCACTGTTTCAGCGTCTACCATTTAGAAAATCTGCAGATGCCATTTGGGCCCTAAAGACTATCACTTCTGAGGTCTTTGTAGTGAGCCTAGCCAAATATCTGGGGTGGGCTTGGATCATCAGGTCAAAACACATGTCAAAGTTGTTAGAGCCCCCCAATATTGCTTCATAAGGTGACATATTTAGTTTACTGCATAAACACCCGATTGTACTGTTTGCACTTTCTGCACTTTATGTATGAAATGGTGTCCCATTGATTGTCATGGTTTGCTATGTAATTATCAACCATTATGTTTTAATCAGGTTTCTCACCTTAGATGTTTAATACTTTTTTTTAACTTCCTTATATTCAACTTTTTTAAGGATTATTATCGTTTGGTTTACTTGGATTGCTTTATTTGTATGTAGCCCTTGTTTACCAATGTTTTTGTATTCTCGTCCTTGTAAAAAAGTTTTTTTAATTTACTGTTTTATAAATGTACTATAATGTGTCTTTTATGATTTATCAAATCGAAATAAAGACTTGAAACCTGAACCTGAACCTGAAAGTACTGGTATGGATGTGTAAATGGTTTCATGAATGGTACTGTGGCAGTTGAAGTGGGTGTATGAATTGAAAGGTTACATGGGATATGAGAGGGTGCCTCAGAGATTCTGTGGATGATATAATCAGTGATGTCATTTGAGATGTCATTTGAGATGTCATGAGTGATGCCACTGACCATGTCATGAGTTATTTTATATGTGAGGTCATAAGCAGTGCATTGAGGGGGCACGAGTTATAGTTAGCTCAGGTAACTATAACTGCTGAATTGCTCTAAATTTGTATGAGTGAAAGGTCAGCCTAATGACCTAATGACCTAATGTCCCTATAACCTTTGTTTTTTTAGTTAATATATCCATCTATATATATGTATATATCTATTCACTGAAAAAACATAGGTTTAGGGACGTTATAGTTAGAAATTTTCATTTAAAAAACCTTAGAAATTCACTGAAAAAGCCATAGGTTTTCAGGGACGTTATAGTTAGTTGGAGATTTCACTCGTTCCACACCATAGAAATTCAGTTGTGATAGTTAGTAGACCTAATTATAACTCGTGCCCCCGCAATGCACTGCTGATGACATCACATATTACATCACTCTCTACATGCTCAGTGACATCACTGATGACATCACTGGTGACATCTCAAATGGCATCACTGATGACATCACTGATGACATCATCCAGTGAATGTGTGTTTCTGTAAAGTATGAAAGTATGTTTTATATATATATGCCAAGGTGTATTGAAGTATGAGTGGGTGCATGAGTGTCTGAATGGATGATTTAGTAGGTGTGATCAGTAATGTCATCAGTATCAGTCATCAGTAATGTCACTGACCATGTCATAAATGAGGTAATATGTGACATCATCAGCAGTGGATTGCGAGTGCGCGATATATAGTTATTGCAACTAACTATATATGCGAATTTCAATGGTTTTGTGTGAGTAAAATAAGGTTTTGTAAATGCTAATTCCTAACTATATATGGTCTATAACCTATGGTTTTTTCAGTGAATTTTCAAGGTTTTGTAAATGCTAATTCCTAACTATATATGGTCTATAACCTATGGTTTTTTCAGCGCATTTCAATGGTTTTTTAATAGCAAATATCAAAAGCTGTAAAATGTATTCTTCTTTTAAAGGAAAAATATATTTTATATGTTTTTAAAATAATTTTTTTATGTATATAATTTTTTTTGTTTTGCTATTGGTCCGCGCACCGGGTAGCTTCCCGTTAGCTCAATTTGGTTCCGCGACCCGCTCCGCCCTCCGGGAAACGTTCCGTTAGCGCAACTGCCGCGTTCGAAAACAACATCGTGACGCATCGCGTAAGCGCGACGTATCGCATTGCCGCGTAATGCGTCTTATGACGCGCCGCATTAGCGCACTCGGAAGTGCTCCAGAGCGCGAACCGAGGCGCGAAGCGCAGTACCCCGGAAGCGCTCCGGATGCGTAGCGGGATGCGTAACGTAAGCGTAAAAGGTCATGTGACCTGAAAATAACAATTTTCATTGGTTTAGAATTTTTTTTTCCCAAATGATGAAAGCCCCCACCTTTTTTCCTTACTCTGACTTTCAACTTTGTGAGAGGAAGACCTGTTTCTCATTATTCAGTGATGGCATCAGTAGTAGCTGCTGCTGGTGGACCCCCACCACCACCACAACCACCTAGGAAGGAAGGACCACCTACACAGTTCCTTCCAAACCCAGAGGAAGAGGAAGAAGAAGAGGAAGAGGACATACAGCAGAGACAATTCTTGCCTGAACAGCCCCGGCAAACCCACCACAAAGACAATTTTATTTGGCAATTTTTTTCTTTCCCTCAAGGCCAAAAAAAGGTCAATGACCGACATGTGACATGCCTCATTTGCAAAGCAGTTCTGTCCCGAGGCACAGACAAAAAGTATAGTTTCGGAAACTATACTATGCACCGCCACATGCAGAGGTGGCATCCAATTAATTACAGTGTTGCTGAGGTGCGTCACCTCCAAGAAAGCGCACCAACTCCTGTGGCCAGTACCTCGTTACAGGAAAGTCTATCGAGACCAGAGGCGAGGGAGACGGTCCCAAGTATTCAGAACAATTTTGCGCACATGAAGCTCGTGTGCATTTATTGTGGTGCACTACTTTTTTATGGGGAGAGGAGTGTCAATTTAATGAATAGAGCATTTGAAAACCACAAGTGCTCGAAACGCCCCAAAAAGTAATTTTTTTTTTGCTCCCGTTGAGCCCTTTCTAATGCCTGTATTTCGTTGTTCCCCCTCAAAAAAAACAAAAAAAATTTAACATTGTTCAAAAAATACAAAAAAATGTTCAGAAAAGTAATAAAAAAATATAAAACAACAAAATAAAAAAAAGTTCTTTTCAGAACTACCTCCCATTTATAAAAAATTCCTAAAATGTTTAGCACTCTGGCAATCTCTTTTTTTTTATTTGCTTCCTGGTTCGCGCGCCGGTGCGCGAACCGGAAGCGAACCAAAAAAAATAAAAATAAATAAAGAGTGAGTATAAGGGAAGGAGACAGAGAGAATAATGTTCAAAGAAAGACAGCTAGAGGGAGTAACACAGAGATACTGTATAATAGATAATTATACAAAGAAAAGATGTAAGAGGGCAAAATTGAGAAAAAGAAAATGGAAAAGGAAGTGAACGTGAAAGAAAAAAGAGAGTAGAAGAATAATAAACAAGAGTTACTTGGAGAATGTGAGTGAATCTTCAAATTAAAAAGAAAGAGAGTAAAGGATGTGGAGTAAGAGGTAGGGATAGAACCGGACTAAAACAACAACCCTGAGGGAAGGTGTTAAAAAAACAGTGAGTGAAAGTAAATAGGATTAAAACAAGGTGTATGATAGTGAATAAGGTTAAAACATGTGGAATGACAGAGAGAAAAAACAGAAAGAAGAAAAGAAGAAGTGACAGAAAAAGAATAATTGAAGCAGCAAAAAAATGTAAATAAGATAGTGTGCTTGAACTACAGGGAGAAAGCACAACAAGTAGTAAAAGAGTGAAGAGACAGAGACAGTGAGAGTAAGAGAGACGGACTGATTGAAAAGGAGTGAGGAACTGTGAGAACAGAGGGACTGACAAAAGGAGTGGAAAGAGTGGAGTAAGTAAGTAATTGAAAAGGAATGAGGGAAAAAGCAAAGGAAGGAAACTGAGGGTTAAGGAAATAAAGCAGTGGAACTAATAGAAGTTGAATGTGATAGAGATGTAAGGGAAAGAGTACTAAATACTTTATAGTTGTTGTTAACTCCATCACTTATAATTTTTTTACTTTCAATCTGTGAAAGAAAGAACAAAAATTTGAAAAATATTAAAACATGTATTTAAAAAATTGAAAAGACAAGGCATAAGGTTGAAAATCATACAGTCAGTCAGTCAAAATACTCTTTATTCGATTTTTGTTAAAATCATAAAAGGCATAAAGCAAACACAATACAGTATTTAAAAACATCACTTAATCACATTAAAAAGAGTGGTTTTCTGCATAGTGATTACATTTCATCAGATTGTTGCATGCAATAGTACAAATCTATTTACAAATGTTAAAAATGTTTCCTTTAAAAACAAATTTGAATTAAAACAGGTCAATCTGGGGTAGCCTTTTTTTCCTAGTTCTAAATGCCGCAGTTAGATAGCAAGCAACACTAAACATGGTGTAAGTATCTGCTAACGTTTGAAGGAAGATTAGGGCTGGCCTTATTTGAGTAAAGCCCGCTGCCTTCAGAACAGGGAATAGATATTTCTTCCTTTCACTGCTATAAAAATCACAAAAAAATATAAAATGAAGGGTGTCTTGAACTGAAAAGTTATCACAACCACATGGCGGGCCATCATCAGGTTTTGACCACACCGGAAAATTTCCTAAGGAATAATGAATTAAATTCATCCTAAATTTGGTCAGTAGGAGTCTATGAAGAGGATTAGTCACGGTTTTTAGGTAAGGTTCCATGGTGGGTGAAGTAGTTAAAACAATATGTGCCCTCACCATGGGTTTCCTCAGTTCCAGATCTTCTCTATCCATACGGGCCCTCTCCAAAAACATCTGCTTAATCCACCTAACATCCTCCCTCCTAATGTTGGTTGGGTCATTAAAAAGTTCCGGTCTCCCCAGCATTAGTAAGGTAGATTTAATAAATTTTAGCCAGGGGATTCTCATGGCGTTATCCCTTGCGATGACGTCCTTAAGGATGGCATGGTTTAGCGTCAGCTCGGGATTCAACCACGTTTTGACCCAAAAAAGGAGGGGTGCCAATTTAAGTTTATCAGAGATGTATGGTAGGCCTATTTCCTCATGAATAGAGAAGGTAGGTGTGGAGTCTGGGACAGATAGGATATTCCTGATGATACCGTTTTCTACCCTCTGGATTTTTGTCGTCTCTACGTAGCCCCAAATCGCAGATCCATACATAGCGATTGGAACGCACTTGCTATTATATATTTTGATCACAGCCTCCATTGGTTTTGCTCCCAATCGTTTTGTAAAGGCCAGCAAGGCTGATGAGGATCGTGCTAAGCTAAGACTTTTAGCTGTGACCTGTGGAACCCAAGACCCTCTTTGGTCAAAAAGGACTCCCAGGTAAGGAAAGACTGGGACCCTAGAAAGGGTCTCCCCTTTACAGATAAAAGATTTTTTCTGCAGCATATTAACTTTACGGCCAATGATCATGGTGTGGGACTTGGAAACATTAATTTTCAAGTCTAGGTTCTCCATAAAGGAACCAAAACGGTCCAGAAGAATCTGTAGGCTAATCCCTGTTCGTGCTATCAGGACGGCATCGTCCGCGTATAGGAGGGCTGGGATCTGAGCACCTCCCACACGTGGAACATCCGCCGATCCTGTTTCTAGGTATTTCCCGAGACCATTTATATAAATAGTAAAAAGAAGGGGGGCCAGGATACAACCCTGTCGCACCCCTTTTTCAGAATTAAAACTTTCTGTGCACCTACCGTCCCTGGTGACTCTTATTTTTGCCTTGAGATCTTGATGTAGTCTTGCCATAAATGCCACCAAGGGTTCCTCTATACCTAAATCTAATAGGGTAGTCCATAGCTTACTTCTATTCACCAGGTCGAAAGCCGAGGAGAGGTCCATAAAGGCCAGATAAACTGTCCCCTCCCCGGCCACCGTATACCTGGAGACTAGAAGGTGGAGGTTGGAACATTGTTCCAATGTCCCCCTATTCTCACGAAAGCCGTATTGGATATTCGAGAGTCCCCCATTCAGTTCTATATTTTCCCTTAGTTGATTCAAAAGGACTCTACCTAAGATTTTAAAAGTAGAGTCGATGAGGGAAATAGGGCGATAGCACCCAGGGTCCTCCCGATTTCCCTTCTTAAAAATGGGAACTATTATGGATGTTGCCCAGGTTTGAGGTAGGCATCCTTCGGCTGCTGCTCTGAACACTCTGGTCAAGACTTTACTCCAAAGTACTGGGCAATATTTAAAAAAGTCTGCCGGGACACCATCCGGGCCTGGAGCCTTATTTTTTGTGGTATCCGCAATGGCTTTAAGGACCTGCTCTTCCGTAACTACCACTGTGGCTGCACAGGAAGTCACCACAGTAGTACTTGGACAAACTGACGGTTCACCCCCGTAAATCTTACTAAAATGCTGTACCCATCTTTCATCGGGAATTACACAATCTGTGTTCAGATTGTTCTCTCCTGAAAAAAAGGAGTGGTTAATAATTTCCCAAAACTGTTTACTGTTTTTTAAGACATCTACATTGAGAAGATCAGTCCAAGCATTATTCTTAATTTCATTTTTCCTTGCCCTCACGATGGTTTTATAGGCCCGTCTTAAATTTGAGATTAATTCTTTATCCTTTTTCTTGGCCTTAAGAGCCGTTTTCAATTCTCTATGTGCCCTTGAACATTTGCTATCGAACCATTTGTGGGGCTTTGTGGGGTACTTAGATTTAGGTTTTATAAGATGCCTAACGGTTTGTGCACAGATACAATTAAAAGCTGCAACAACCTGAGGGTTCGAGGCAGTTTGATCTAGACAAGTTTCTATCGGTCCCTCAATTTTGGGAAGTAAGGTTTCCATAAACTGTTCCTCCATGGCCATACCCCATCTAAGTCGTCTGCCCTGATCACTGGGCACCGTCAAGGCGCAAACCCGGGGCTGATCCACCTGCCTGCGCCATAAGTCACTCCAGTGTATTGCAGTTGACAGAGGGTTATGATCACTATGGTGTGAGACAGTGACTTTATAGTCACTTGCCTTTGAATTTAAGCCTACGGACATAAATATGTAATCAATTATCGTCCCTTTAGTTGTACCTTTGTACGTGGGGACCTTCTCATTAGTAGCAGTTTTAAAAGATTCGTATAAATTGGAATTGGCACACAATAAGTCAAGTGTCTCCCCCATTTTGGTGTGTACAAAGTGAGGAATGCAGGCTCCGTCAGGAGAATCTGCATCTAATGATTGGCAAGGCAAATGACATTTGTGGCTATTAAAATCGCCCATTAAAAGGATTTCGAATGGAGTATGTGAATTTTGACTGTAATTATTTATCAAGTTCGCCAAACAATGCACATGTTCATATTCATTTGGTCCACCCCAGGCATTGTAAAAGTTAATTACTAGTATAATACAGCTTGGGGAGACTGTCCATTCTATTGCTAGGATGTTTGGGGAACCTGAATTCAATAAGTTAAAAGATCCTACTAGATCTAAAGAAAAAAGTGTAATGAGCCCCCCTTTTGCTCTCCCCGTGTTACTGGTACTGGCAGGTATTGTGTAACTTAGGAATCCATCTAAATAAAAGGAAAGTGAAGTGTCCCACGTTTCTTGCAGAGCTATGACCTTATGTTTAGAAATATATTGGGTCCAAGTAGGGTCAGATGTTTTAGCTCTTATTCCTGCCACGTTCCAAGTCATGAATGTACATGGTAGGGAGGTTACCCTCTCAGGCATAACTATTGTTGGTGATGTTAGGGGCAAAGGTAGTCAATCGTTGGTGTTCAGATCACTTAAAGGATTAAAACGATTTACCAAATCCATAATAGGGCCTGTGTTATGGGACGTTGGTCGGTTTCGTCTCACATTCCTAGTTACAGTTTGCCACCCATTCACTGATGGGACCGTAATTGGGGGGGGCATCCTATGTGGATAAAAATGGGGCTGTGGGGGATAAAAGAAACCTAATGGGACTGCCCTGAGGCTATCACTTTCCTTAATATCTGATCCATCCCAGAACAAAGTGCTCGGGCAATGGTCGTTGTTAAAGTTTATCACCACACAGTCACCTTTCACATTTTTAGCCCGTTTTCCCACCCATCCTACCCTTCTAGCGGCTATGATACTAGAGGATGTATTTGAATCACCACTACTTAAATCATCACACCATTTTTTTGCTTTTCCAATAAGTGCGGGAGTTGACTCCTCCTCGCCTTCCCTTAGCGGGGTCACCCCTAGGAAAACAGCTACATAGGGTACTACCGCTGGGGGCAAATTTAGATGAATCTTGCTTCCCGGGAAATTAGTTGCCCCTGGTGTTGAGTGGATCTCCTGTGGGATAATAGGTATGGGTGATTGGGCAACCTGTAAGCCTGCTATACCTGATTCCATGGGCTCGGAGATGGTCTCAGGTGGTGGTAAAGGTAGGTGTTGTGCTCTGTGACAATCTACGACCTTTTTCTCGCCAAGATGCAAGCTATCAAGTTTTTTCGCTATATCATCAATCAGGACACATTTTTTTAACAAGCCTTCGAGACATGTGGTCATTGTGTCTACTATGTCCTTTGCAATTCCCACTAAAAGGGGTTCAATCCGTTCCTCAAAAAGAGCCTCGATAAGGTCCTTTAGAGACTCCTCCATCCCATGAGTGACTCGGGGGGGGCCTCCCTCTTCTTGCGTTTTTTCGAGGGTGATTTTAAAGTTCCCAAAGGGTCCGGAATCACAGTAGGGAGCAAAGTTTGGGATGTGCAAGATTGAGGTAAAGTGGAAACAGTAGCAGTTGTGGGTTTTGTTATAATGATGTCAGGCTCTAAAGGGATGGCTTGTGTTTCAGATGATGTAGCTGGGGGGGGAGATTTAGCTATTAAACCCAGTTCTTGTTGTGCTGTAGCAATTTCCTTGGTTAAAGCCCCCACCGCAGAAGTAAGATAGGACAGAATAGAGTCAGATTGTTTTGCCACTTTAGCTTTTTTTCCGCCATCTTCTGCGGTAGCACCGCATTTCCGCTTACCCATATTTGCAGAAGATGTACGATGGGTGGCCCAGCCCTGCCTGGTCTTGCCGTAGACTGTCCCGCCCTTGTCCCGGGCTTCTCCCGGGCTGCTCCCGCGCGCTCCCGCGTCGCGGGGGGAGACGCTGATGTTTATGCGCCGCCTGGCGCCAAATCGCGGTATGCGGCTTCCGGCCGCACTGGTTGCTGGGGCTTGTAGTTTCTGCTCCTGCTGCCCCCGGTGGAGTGTGCACGGCGGCGGCGGCGCTCGAAGGCACAGAGCGCCGCGGCTCCAAGCTGATGGCTGTTGTCCCCTCGGGGGCCCCTCACGCCAACACCACTACAACGTTGCGCCCCTGGTAGGTGCGCTGAGTCCCCCGCTCTGCCGGGGGAGACGCTGATGTTTATGCGCCGCCTGGCGCCAAATCGCGGTATGCGGCTTCCGGCCGCACTGGTTGCTGGGGCTTGTAGTTTCTGCTCCTGCTGCCCCCGGTGGAGTGTGCACGGCGGCGGAGGCGCTCGAAGGCACAGAGCGCCGCGGCTCCAAGCTGATGGCTGTTGTCCCCTCGCGGGCCCCTCACGCCAACACCACTACAACGTTGCGCCCCTGGTAGGTGCGCTGAGTCCCCCGCTCTGCCGGGGGAGACGCTGATGTTTATGCGCCGCCTGGCGCCAAATCGCGGTATGCGGCTTCCGGCCGCACTGGTTGCTGGGGCTTGTAGTTTCTGCTCCTGCTGCCCCCGGTGGAGTGTGCACGGCGGCGGCGGCGCTCGAAGGCACAGAGCGCCGCGGCTCCAAGCTGATGGCTGTTGTCCCCTCGCGGGCCCCTCACGCCAACACCACTACAACGTTGCGCCCCTGGTAGGTAGGTACAATTTTACAAAGAATGAAAGTTAGAGATAAACATTCAGAAAGGAAAATAAAGTAACGGCAAAAGACAGACCGAGTCAAAAAGAAATAGAAATAGAGTTAATTACTAAGAGAATAAAAAGGAGGATAGATTCAGTGACAGAAAAGAAGGATAGAAGAGAAAAATAAACTGACGATGTGTAAGATACTAAAAGAATGTGAGTGAGGTAAACTAAATAAGGAAAGGGTGAATAAGGAAAAGAGAGTGAGGGAGAGAGGGGACGGAGAAAGTGAAGGAAAGAGTGTCAGATACATACTGAGTGAAGCAACAAAGAAAGATAAATGAGTGAAGGTGAGTTATACTAACTGATTGCAACAAAAAAGGAGAACCCAAAATTATTTAATTTCGAAAACAAAGGGAGAAAAGATGGAAAAGAGAAGCGAAGCAGAGGGCCTAAAAGCTAGAAAATGGTGCATGAGAGAAAAGAAAAAGCAGAGTTGGAATAAGGAAACTAAGGTTGAAAGATAAGTGGAGTTAGAGAACAAGGGTGAAAGAGAATAAAACAAAAGGCAATGTGAGTATGTAAAGAGGATTGATATAAGGTAGTAAAAGACAAGTGAGCATGAGACAAGACGAGTACAAATTAAAAATCACAATACAAAATATAGAATTAATTATACATGTTAAATGGTTTATTTTTGCTGTTCTCAGAATATATCAAATTTCACTTAAAACAGTGAGTTGAAGGTATTCATCATATAACAGCGGGGGAAAAAAAACACCATCAAAATGATTGTGTTTAAAAAAAACATATAATATAACAAATCAGAAATCAGAACTCATCAAAAGTACACTTACTTTCCATGACGTCGAATGATATGCTATGAACAGCTTATACTCTGTTGTGCTCTAAAAAATCTGTGCCCACCACTTTCTGGAAGAAAAGCTCTTTCTTTTTGAGTAATATGTTAGAAACAATAAATGACTTTTCGCTCTCTACCACACTTCTCCTCAAGGCCAAATCGTGTAAGAGCCACTCTTCGAATTCCTCAAAGCAAATCCCGTCATTTTCCTTTTCCCCGACTTTCAGAAAGAAAACGTCCTAAATCACTTTCACAATCTTGTACTAATAATATCTCCCCTTCTAGTTTACTCATGTTTCACATTTCCTATAACATTGATACCACTTACTATGAGGCACACTTACACTACCTCTATGACTTTTCCAATTTTTTCATTCTCTTGATCTCAGTTACTAACAAAGCAATTTAAAACAACAGAGTAAATCATATCAACTCTTTGAATCATTATAGGCCAGTTATGTACCTCTATGACTACTTTACATTTTTATTTATTATGATCACTCTAATTCACAAAGCAATTTAAAACAGTAGACTAAAATTTATCAACTGCTCTAACCTTCGTAGGCCACTTTCCTTCCCTAAAATTTTGGTTGTAAAAACACTAGGTAAGAATTTTTTAAGTCAAAAGGTAAACGTTTTTTGAAAGGTAAAACAGAATCATTGCAGAATGACCAGCCGTTTCCAGATTTTAAATAAGCTGCGTAATGTCCTGAAGTTGTTGAAGGACCGTCATGATATATAATTGCTGCAGTTAAAAAAGTCCTTCCTGATATTGACAACTGCGAAGCCACAACATTTTTTAATTAAAGTTGTCAATTTAGTTCCATCAGACATACATCGTTGGAACATTAAAATGACATACTGGCCATAACTTCGTATAAATAATGTGGACATCATTGCAGACTTACATTGGCTACACTCCATGTTTTGATCAGCTGCTTTTACTAGCTTATTAAAGGATACTGATTTACTGTCAGGCAAAGTTAAATATATAAATCTTTCTGCGTCTACACTAGTAGTACTTGATAGCCTACAGTTCTCGCAGTCATGCTGCCATTGATAAGAAAGGCCAAACAGATAATCTACAACTACACTTTCATCTTGCAATACATAAAGCATATACATTAAAAACTCCTGACAATCCTGCTGAATATTTTGAGAGAATTGCGTTTGACCTGAACATTTGTCTAAGAGATTTCGAATTTCAGACACACTTTCTATTTTTCTTCTATCACTGCTACATTTCTCTAACACAGAATTTAACAAACAGCAAAATCTTTGATCCGAATTGACCACAATCTGTTCTTTTAATGTTTCTAGAGAAAAGACAACATTAACAACTACATTAGCATAGCAGTTGACACCAGAACTATTTTCAAATTGAAAACCAACAACATCTTGAACAGCATCCATTTTCTTTCTGCTTACAATTTCGGGTTCATCGACTTTTCGTCTTTTTGCTACAATCTTCCTACTATTGGTCACATTTCTTCGTTTCCGGCCTACCACACGTTTTTCAAACAAAGGATATTGAGGCAAATGTGGTGAATACTCTCTTCTTAACCTATTGTATTCCTTAACACAATCTAGATCTGCACAAATGTTTGTCTCATCACACTCAATCAAGTACAATCCTGATAAAGTTCGGACTCGTGATAATGCCACATAAGCCATACCCTCCTTGAACACAGAACTGCCAATATTCACCAAAGCACTGTCTACACTTAAACCTTGCGATTTATGGATTGTCACCGCATATGCCAAGCAAACAGGAAACTGCTTACGGCGAACATATAAGTCTTTAACAAGCAAAAACCTAGCAGAGCAACGACCAATTTGCTGTACATCCTCAATGCCATCAAATTGAATTTTTATAAATTCAATTCCATCTCTATTTCTGTATTTCTCAAAATCAACATTACCCATTGATCCATTTACCAGACCTCTTTCAACATTTAAATTTCTTCTCAAAATAATATGGCAAATTAAGCACACATTCAGAGTCTTTTCAAAACCAGCAGTCTTAGATATAGTCTTCTCTAAAGAATCCAATTTAGATTTCAAATTTCCAGACAAAATAATTGTTGCTCCCATATGCTCAATTCTGTCAATAGCTTCCAGTTTCACTATGTCTTGGTTTTCTAAATTCAACATTTTTTTGTTGAAGATGGAACATTCTTGCAGAGTTGGCATCAAACATATCCCAGATTTCTTCTCAGTCATTTTTTTGGCAGAACGTCTTCATCTGGATACAAATTTGACAATATTCGTGCATGTAAAGCTTCCTTCCCATGCTCGGTCACTTTTCCGATTCTAACATCTTGTAGAATATTCTTATAATCTTCATCCTTCGCCTGACGCATATTTTCACGCAGTTCAGCATAATTGAAGTTTAACCATATATTAACGTTGCCAATGTTCCCTAGGCACTTCCTGGTATCTTCATGCGTAAGTAGATTAAACACTGATTGTCCTTTCACTGGTGTCAGCTGCAGAAGATCACCGAAAACAATGATGTGTTTGCCACCAAATAACACATCATACTCTGTTTTAAGAACTTCTTGCATTCTCAAATGCACAATGGCAAGCATGACATTGGAAACCATGCTTACTTCGTCAATGATAAGAAGTTTCATCTTCTTTAGGACTCCTGAAACTTCACAACAAGCATCTCCATATAACTTGTGGTATTGTAATTTGTTATCATGCTCCACTAGCAGCATCAGTAGACGATGCTAAGTAATACCTTTAATGTTATTTGCTGCCAGTCCAGTTGGAGAGGTGACAACATAAGACAGCGATGACTCAGTCCTTTTCTGCAAATAACATGAAATTGCTTTAATGAGGAAACTTTTTCCAGTTCCTGCTTCTCCACTCACGTACAGTCGGACAGGCTTCAACGACGTACATGAGCACTCTTTCTTCTCATGACTTAATCCATGATCAATTTGGTTGGTAACTTTGTCATATATTTTCCTCTGCTCAACGTTGAGTTGTCTTTCCAAATCTTCTAAGTTAACCGCATCCTCCTGAGCATGTGCCATGGCTCTTTCCACTTCAATCATGGCAGTGGCAGGTTCATTTTCGATAACTGGTCCTCCTAGTGGATCCTGACTCAATGAAGTGGAACTCTGACTGTCCTGAGAACTGTCTCTAGCAATCTCGGCTGCAATTGTTGCTTCCTGATCGATTTCTGCATTCAACATTTCTAGATATTTTGGAAAAACAGGACATTCTATGGACTCCTTGGCTGCATTGAAAGAATCTTCATAACAGAGGAAATCTCCAAGCAGTTCCTCTACTGCACGCCAAGGCTTGAAAAGTTGCAAAAGAGCTAAATAGAAAAACTCTTTTCTTTCAGGAGATTCGCAACTCAATTTTCGATGATTTACCAATTGGCATTTTCTTTGCTTGACCAGACATCCCTCACTTCCAATTACAGCATACACTCCTTTATCAATATCTTCTTTGATGTTCCTCTTGAATATGTAATTTTGTAGAACCTCATACAGACAAACATTCTCGAGGTGACTGCTTCTATTTGGATAATATGTATCCAACATGTTGGTCTTCAAAATATCTGTACTGTTTGGCTCCTTCTCCTCCAAATACTCAATTTCCCGTACAGGTTTCAGAACTCGATTACGTGTTGCAGCAAGACCAAGACTCACCCAAATTATACTCCTAGATTTGGCATAGAGACTTGCTGAAGATAACCGATCAGAACATTCGTATGCTCCGATTTCTCGATGCGACAACATCTTTAGACTGAAACTGTACAACTTCCTACTGAGGTTTTTTTCATGTGAAATGTCATCCCACAAATCCTTCAGTTCTGTCTTTTATTTTTTTGTGATATAAGACGTCACATACCGAGCCACAGCCATACAGTTGTCAGCCACAAACTGTATATCCATGTTAGCATTCCACATGGACAAAATCACTGGGTTGTAGTCATTGATGTACTTGGACTCTTCGTTTCTTTTTAAATTGTATGTATTTTTGGGTGATTTCCTCGTCACATTATGTCGCAGCGAAGACATCAAATTGTTCACTCTTCCTTTAGATATCACTGATCGTGGAAACCCAAAACGACATTTTGTATAGAACTTGTTCTTGTTTCTGAATTTACGACGACAGTACTTTCCACAACAATGGTTTTGAAAGCGTAAAACTTGTTCTCTTAAACTTTTGTCTTCCTTTGTCTTTGGAACAGCACATGTAGAATACTGTTCTATAAAACTCATCACTAAGTCATCCGGATCTGTTCCAAATTTGGGTGCATCTTTGATCCATAGCAGCATATGTATATGAGGAGCACCTCTTGCTTGATACTCTTTTCTCCGGGAGAAATCCAACACCTCTCCAAGAGGTGGATTTTTCTTGTTCGTAATGAAAGACATCATAACTTCAAATCTATGATTGAAGTACCTGCATACATTGACTGGATCCAAAGAGCACAGTTCTCCGGGTGTCTTGAATTCGATATTTTCAATGTTTCCATTTGCCTCTCGTAGAAATTCAAGTAAGTCTTCCCAGCCATACTCGGCACAGCTGAGAGTGAGGAACCATGTCGGAGTTCCTAAGTTCCTCAGCATAAATTTTAAGTCACCATGACGATGGTACCAATACTCATTAGTACCACGCTGACATGCCACGAGATTAATCAGGTGAGAATCTAAAGTACTGTCTTGCACATTGACTTTATCCATAAACTCCCTTGCCGAGATATTTTGTAGCTGTACACCACTTTTCAGGATGTGGTTCACTGCAAAAGACAGTCCAGACAGATCACTTTCATACAGTAGATGAAACAAATAGGGAATGCATTGACAAAACCTAGGATATTCTGCATACAATCGTAAAGTCCAGTATTCAGAAGCAGGAATTTGATCAGGTCGCTCATCATATCTTCCTCCTCGACCTGTTGGAAATAACTGTGGGAAACACCGAGCTTCCAAACTTTCCTCCCAAACACTTATGGCACTCCCTTTGGCTTGCTTCATTTGCAAAAACTCAATAGCATTCCCCATGACTGCTTTAGAATGCAAAGGATGAACACTATAATGTTCATATATTTCTTTATTTTTAGAGGCATCTACTTTCTCTATTTGTCCAGCACACAAATCGCTGTCCTCTTCTTCACTTAGTTCCTCTTCTGCAACACATACATTCTTGTAGTACTCATTGTTTTTCATCAAATACAACGTTCCCTTTTTGACTTTCCTAACATCCACTAAATCTTGCCAGATTTTCTTACTCTTTGTTGGAACCCCATTAACTAGGATAACCAGAGGTTCCTCTTCCACTTTGTCTACACCAATTGTATCAATATTTTTCTTCAAATCCAGAGGCAAATAAACAACTCTTCCCTTTAATCCTCTCTGTAAATCTGAAGGAGGCAATTTCCCTGTCTTAGGCTCCATTCGAACAATAGCCTGAAAAGGATGGACACTTTGAATCAAAATAGATTCATAAGTATTTAAATCCTTCAGTTCAGAAGGAATGTCAACCAATTCCAGATTATTATGAACCGCTCTAGCAGGCATCCGGTTTTGATTTAATTTGTTAACACAATAACTACACATACGTTGATCTGGTCCCAAATCAAAACAATTTTCTACCATCAAGTATGTTACAAAATCCTTCCATTCACTATTGTTTTCCATTTCACTTTTTGCATATAAATCCACTAGCTTGGTCTGATTCTTATAATAAGTCCGTCAACAACACACACAAGTGAAATTAGGCCTCTCACTTGATTTCACCGTAAACATGGAAATTTCCTTGTGAAACTTATCTGTACTGGAAATCTGTACACTCTCTTCCACATTACCTTCTTCTACTGGGTCAATTTCAACATTGTTCTCTTTACTAGCAAAGTAACAAATCTCAATTTCTTCCCAAATATTCTTCACATCTACTTCAGAACCATGCAAAAGAGCAGTGCTTAATTGTTTAAGCATAATTTCTGGACTCTTAGCATAATACAACATTCTAACTAATTTCCTCACTTTATAATGATGCACTGCTAGCATCCTGAAATGATGAAAAACACTCTGGCATACTCTCCTGGAAAGACAAGCCAGTGAATGACCATGCAAACCTGTCACTTCTCTCACTCTGCAAGGATCTAATTCTTGCAACAACTTCATTTTCTGTTTTAAACTTTTCTTATTAAATGTCCGTACAAAATCACAAAGCAAATTGATGGAATCCTGTCGCACACTGCAAATACTACTACACTTCCAGGTGTACACTGGTCCCTTAGGACGTCTCCCTAAAACTTCATTACCTAACACCTCTTCTGCCTCTGTTGACACAAGTTTTTCTTTTTCAACCGGACAACCGTCTTTCACCTCATATGCTCGACCACTGGTGTCAACTGCATGCACCAAATCATTGTCCTGGAAATAACTCTCCTCATTAAAAAATGCCTCACAACTTGAACTATGCATCCATTCTCCTGAAAAAACTTCACAAAAATTAGTATGATTAACTGTTCTCTTCCATCTACTATTTGATTTGAAATCATAAATTGCCTTGTTTAGTTTCCTAATTCTATTGATTATCAAAATAAATAACTTTCGCTTAATTTCGAAAGTCTGATCAATAATTTTCTCTACATTTTTCTTTCTCTTATAAAAAGCCACTTTCTGTTGACCTTTCTTAATATTTTTTAACAAATTGCCAATTATCCTGTTGCGGAACATTCGTCTACGAATGTCCCTTAACTGATTTTTCCTTCTACTACCATGCAAAGAGTTATCTCCTGCTCTAGCAATAAAATTTTTGAGGGGCCTTTCCTTCCCGTTTAAATTGGCTCTCTTCTTCTGCACTAAAACATGTTCTGTAGTGATACTTTTTCGTCTGCAAATGTTTCTTAAAAAAGATTTTGTTGTCTTACCCGGAATTTTTTTGGTGACTTGACAAGTTTTTATTGTAGAGGACTGCTGCAAAGGTTTACCAAGGTGGGGTGTAAGTCGCTTTGCTTCTTTTCTTTTTCTTTGCCTTGAGGGCATTTTTGAATTTTTCAAAAGATCTTGAGGTGAATCTGTGGTACATTTTTACAAAAAAATATTATTAACCACTATTACCAAACAGTAAACCAATAACAGTAGGCAAACAATTAACACACTAGTTGTCAATTCTACCTACGGTAATTTAGCAGCATAGACACATTTTAAACCCACAAATAGTAGCAATGGAATGGAATGCTTCTACAATAATTTGCTTACTGGATGTGTTTAAAATCGTTTCTTGAAGTCACTTAGGTTTCAGAATATGTACTGCTAGAGTTTCATAGCCAGCATGGGGCATATTTACAAAGCCTTTGAGCCATTTTAAGTCAAAAAAAACATTTTTAAAACACACCAAGTAAGAAAATTATTCTCCCAGATTCATGGGGGAGGTGACTTAAAATGGCCAAGCACACATGGGGGCGAATTTACAAGGCCCTTCCACCACTTTTGCGTCACTTTTAACATTGGTTTAAATGACGTGAAAGTGGCTCAAAGGCCTTCTAAATATGCTCCATGCTGGCTATGAAACTCTAGCAGTACATATCAAGAAACCTAAATGACTTCAAGAAACGTTTTTTAAACACATCAAGCAAGCAAATTATTCTCCCAGATTCATGGGGATGTGACTTAAAATGCCCTAGCACACATGGGGCGTATTTACAAGGCCCTTGCAACACTTTTGCTTCACTTTTAACATGGGGAAAATAACGTGAAAGTGGCTCAAAGGCCTTGTAAATATAACCCATGCTGGCTATGAAACTCGAGCAGTACATATCAAGAAACCTAAATGACTTCAAGAAACGTTTTTAAACACATCAAGTAAGCAAAATATTCTCCCAGATTCATGGGGAAGTGACTTAAATGCCCTAACACACATGGGTAAAAGTGCCTTCAAGGGACTTATTCAATCTATATTTGTTGATTGAAATTCAACAAATATAGATTAAATAAGTCCCTTGAAGGCACTTTTACCCTTCTACTTTCATTACCCAAGCCCTCAAGGGTATTCCGGGTTGCTCACTTCCTTGATAATCTAACACACATGGGGCGTATTTACAAGGCCCTTGCACCACTTTTGAGTCACTTTTAACATGGGGAAAATAACGTGAAAGTGGCTCAAAGGCCTTGCAAATATGCCCCATGCTGGCTATGAAACTCTAGCAGTACATACAAGAAACCTAAATGACTTCAAGAAATGTTTTTAAACATATCAAGTAAGCAAATTATTCTCCCAGATTCATGGGGAAGTGACTTAAAATGCCCTAACACACATGAGGACGTATTTACAAGGCCCTTGCACCACTTTTGCGTCACTTTTAACTTGGGGAAAATAACGTGAAAATGGCTCAAAGACCTTGTAAATATGCCCCATGCTGGCTATGAAACTCTAGCAGTACATATCAAGAAACCTGAATGACTTCAAAAAACGTTTTTAAACACATCAAGAAAGCACATTATTCTCCCAGATTCATGGGGAAGTGACTTAAAATGCCCTAACACACATGGGGGCGTATTTACAAGGCCCTTGCACCACTTTTGCGTCACTTTTAGCATGGGGAAAATAACGTGAAAGTGGCTCAAAGGCCTTGTAAATATGCCCCATGCTGGCTATGAAACTCTAGCAGTACATATCAAGAAACCTAAATGACTTCAAGAAACGTTTTTAAACATATCAAGTAAGCAAATTATTCTCCCGAGTTCATGGGGAAGTGACTTAAAATGCCCTGATACACATGGGGGCGTATTTACAAGGCCCTTGCACCACTTTTGCATCACTTTTAACATGGGGAAAATAACGTGAAAGTGGCTCAAAGTCCTTGTAAATATGCCCCATGCTGGCTATGAAACTCTAGCAGTACATATCAAGAAACCTAAATGACTTCAAAAAACGTTTTTAAACACAACAAGTAAGCAAATTATTCTCCCAGATTCACGGGGAAGTGACTTAAAATGCCCTAACACACATGGGGGCGTATTTACAAGGCCCTTGCACCACTTTTGCGTCACTTTTAACATGGGGAAAATAACGTGAATGTGGCTCAAAGGCCTTGTAAATATTCCCCATGCTGGCTATGAAACTCTAGCAGTACATATCAAGAAACCTAAATGACTTCAAAAAACGTTTTTAAACACATCAAGTAAGCAAATTATTCTCCCAGATTCACGGGGAAGTGGCTTAAAATGCCCTAACACACATGGGGGCGTATTTACAAGACCCTTGCACCACTTTTGCGTCACTTTTAACATGGGGAAAATAACGTGAAAAAGGCTCAAAGGCCTTGTAAATATGCCCCATGCTGGCTATGAAACTCTAGCAGTACATATCAAGAAACCTAAATGACTTCCAAAAACGTTTTTAAACACATCAAGTAAGCAAATTATTCTCCCAGATTCACGGGGAAGTGACTTAAAATGCCCTAACACACATGAGGGCGTATTTACAAGGCCCTTGCACCACTTTTGCGTCACTTTTAACATGGGGAAAATAACGTGAAAGTGGCTCAAAGTCCTTGTAAATATGCCCCATGCTGGCTATGAAACTCTTGCAGTACATCTCAAGAAACCTAAATGACTTCAAAAAACGTTTTTAAACACATCAAGTAAGCAAATTATTCTCCCAGATTCATGGGGAAGTGACTTAAAATGCCCTAACACACATGGGGGCGTATTTACAAGGCCCTTGCACCACTTTTGCGTCACTTTTAACATGGGGAAAATAACGTGAAAGTGGCTCAAAGGCCTTGTAAATATGCCCTATGCTGGCTATGAAACTCTAGCAGTACATATCAAGAAACCTAAATGACTTCAAGAAACGTTTTTAAACAGATCAAGTAAGCAAATTATTCTCCCTGATTCATGGGGCAAGTGAAATATTTGTTTAAAGAAGCAGACACCATTTTTCCTTCTCATAAATTTAAAAAGCATTCCTTTTCCTTAAAAACGATTTTCAAGTCATAAATTGAAAACACAGCACAGCTCCTATGTTCAAGCACACCCTGTCAGTACTAATACTTCACATTATCTCCAATTACAATTTCTCAAAGAAACAAAATCTTTTTGTAAAACACTTGACACAAAGCAACATTTTAAATACACAACTTGCTTCCTAATTTTCTCCCTAAAGCATACTAGTCTCTATCTAAATTAAATGAATAATTTCTCACCTTAGCAAATGCTTTTTGAATTTCAAAACAGTCTCCGACACACACCAATTTTTCTTTAGCAGAGCAAAGGGTATGCACTGCAGAGGCTGCACCCAACAATGGCACAGAAATGCTGTAATTCATCACACATATCTCTCATGTCACCCAATCAAAACTCTTCCCTCACTTTTTTCAAATCAACACCCTTCCCCCCTCTGCCCTTTCTGCTTTTTTTCCATAGCAACTACCTCCTGACAGACCTCTCATGTTTAAAAGTTCACACAACAATGTGTCAACTGAACTCTGAACTCTCAGTACACCTGCTTATCCAGTGCAATGTTTCTTAAAATGATTTTTTCTTAACCATTCGAATTACATCTTTCAAAGAACACATCCATGCACCCTAACTTTCTGTTTTCAGCAATCAAAATCCACCAATCACTGCTACTGAATCATTAGCACTGAAACTCCACAGTTTTTTTCATTACAAACTCCTACTGTTTCAACTGCCATTTCATTCCCTCACTTCATCTGACTGCAGCAGAACCTCATCTCACCATGTTTTCTGTCTGTATTCTTGGACATAGTTACATCCACTGGGCTCACAGGTATGCTGATAACAGAAATTTACACAACCTCAATTTACAAAATGTGAAATCAACTGGATTGGCCAAAGAGGATTGAGATGTCACCAATTGATACCATTGGTGAAAACCTTTTTGCATTTGCCAAACCCTGACCTCATTATAGTACACTGTGGAGGAAATGATTTGGGCACTTTGACTGGGGTAGGTCTGGAAATGCGTTTAAAGGACACCTTTGAGCAATTGATGGCACTTTTTCCTCAAACTGCCTTGGTATATTCAAATATATGCCAAAGACAGACATGGAGGTGGTCCAATCAATTTTGTCCACAAATTGAGAAAGCGAGGAAGCATGTAAATAAGTCTGTTTCAGCTTACATGAGAGACCATGGAATGGGCTCCATCTACAACAATAACTTGCGTTACTACATGTAAGATATCTACAGAGAAGATGGTGTGCACTTCTGAGATGAGGGGAACAGAGTTTTCATCCAGAATTTAAGACTGTGTATTGGTACCTACTTATAAGTACCTAAATCTTCCACAGACCCAAAAGCTCTTTTCAGAGCTACCCTAACTATGATCACTCTAAATAAATTTTAAATGTAACTTTTTTTTTACTAATTTTCACGATTTACGCTTTCCGGAGCGCTACCCGGTTCGCGCACCGGGTGCTAACCGCGCGAAAATTGGATTTTTTTTTGGGGCATATATGGGCCTCCTCATCCACTCTCACAAAACTTAGGGGGTCAGGATATGTCTCCCTTGCCCCCTTTTAGACAATCCCAGCATTGTTTATCATCCATCTTGTGTCCAAATTAGACCTTAACGCAAGATGGCGGACTCCCGTTACGCTACCGGTAAGCTACCCGGTTCGCGTACCGGGTAGCGCTTCCACCGCGAAAAATCGAAAAAAAATGTATTTTTGTTTTTTGTCCCGCGGTGCCCTTTAATAGCCCCCACATCAATCGTAGGGGGTCAGGAGGGGTCTACCTTGCCCCCTTTTATCAATTTCCCCCTTCGTTTATTTCCACCTCTAGTCTCTCGATCCTACCGAGAGACAAGATGGCGGCTGCTCCGAACTGTTTAGAATGTTCACAGTCACCGGAGAGCCAATCCGCTTCTCCTCGTGAAGTTCCGTTACGCGCCTGGTACGCGAACCGGGGCGCTAACCGGAACGCTGTCACAGATATATATATTTTTTTTAACCTAAAATACTCAAAATCCACTGGAGAACATATCTTGAGACCTAGCAAAGGCACATCGGACTACCAGTTCCTACAATTTTGCCAAGTTTCATAGAAATCCATTCAGCCGTTCGAGCTAAAAGTGAGTCCAACCGCCCTATGGAAAACTCAATGTTAAAAACACGTTTTGGGACCCCTCTTTTTTCTCGGCCCCCACTTCACGAAACCCCCCCCCAACTTTCAGGGGACGCTCAGAAACAAAATGTGCCATTTTCCTGAACATTTCAGCCAATTCCGTCCTTCAACCCCAAAGTTATTCAACATAGAATTTTCAGAAATCCCTATTCAAAAAAATCCTAACTATATATACCTACTGGCGACTGCTGCCAGTAGGTAATATATATATCTATGTGATCAAGGTCACCGTGTAGTGACCGAAACGCGTCATGCTGGCGAGTTCGTGTGAATAAACCATTTGAATCTTTACATTGCGCTGTGGAGTGGTCTGTACCTGGTGATTTCGTTGTGGCAGATTGGATCTTGGTCCTTCTTGGAAGCAGCGGATCAGGACTGTGTAGTGTATATATATATATATATATATATATATATATTCACTGAAAAAAACATAGGTTATAGACCATATATAGTTAGGAATTCGCATTTACAAAACCTTATTTTACTCACACAAAACCATTGAAATTCCATATATAGTTAGTTGCACTAACTATATATCGCGCACCCGCAATCCACTGCTGATGATGTCACATATTACATCATTCATGACATGGTCAGTGACATCACTGATGACATCACTGATGACATCTCAAATGACATCACTGATGACATCTCAAATGACATCACTGATGACATCACTGATGACATCTCATTTGACATTACTGATCACATCACTGATGATATAATTCATGTGATAATACGTTGAACCTCTTCAGACTCTAATATAACCTTAGATACAATCAGTGTAAACAGACACTCACAGACTGTCACTCATCCATGGAGTTACTCACACACCTAGTCAGTCATGCAAAGAATCAATCACACCTCCATTTCCTCAACTATACAGAGTTATACAAACTTTACTTATTCAAACATATACTAACACATATTTACTCTCTTATACAATCCCTGATACAGGTTCACAATGATCCATACAGCCACTCACACATTCACTGGCTCTTATGCACAGTTATTTATATATGTCAACTCTCACATGTACTGTGTTTTACATATGTACTTACTTTGACATGTAGCACTGAGATATCCATTCACTCACCAATACATTCATGCACACAGTCAACCGCCCATACAGCTGTTTCCACATGCACTTTTGAAACCATACATCTAGTGAATCAACTGCTCACACATCTATGCACAGAGTCATACACCTCCCAGCCACCCACACACACACTCAGTCTCCCATACAAATACTTGGGCAACCAATCAATAACCCATATAGTTACTCATATAGCTACTTATCAACACATGCAACAGTTTACAGAACAACAGACATAATGATGCACAAATTAAGACAGTTTAGTCACTAACCCATGCACTCAGTGAGACACATTTAATCACTCACTCATACAGTCAGTCATGCACCTACTAAATCCTTCATCCAGACACTTATACATCCACTCATTCTTCAATATGTAAGACATATTTTAACTTTACAGAAACATACAGTCACTGGATGTTGTCATCAGTGATGTCATCAGTGATGTCATTTGAGATGTCATCAGTGATGTCATCAGTGATGTCACTGACCATGTCATGAATGATGTAATATGTGACATCATCAGCAGTGGATTGCGGGTGCGGGATATATAGTTAGTGCAAATAACTATATATGGAATTTCAATGGTTTTGTGTGAGTAAAATAAGGTTTTGTAAATGCGAATTCCTAACTATATATGGTCTATAACCTATGGTTTTTTCAGTGAATTTTCAAGGTTTTGTAAATGCTAATTCCTAACTATATATGGTCTATAACCTATGGTTTTTTCAGTGAATTTTCAAGGTTTTGTAAATGCTAATTCCTAACTATATATGGTCTATAACCTATGGTTTTTTCAGTGAATATATATATATACATACATATATAAACATATATCATCTGTATATCTATATAAATACAAACATACATGCATGCATACATATACTTATATGCATACAGATGCATGTTATTTACATGAAAGTTGAAAAAACACTAATAAAAGCAAAGCTAAAAAGCCACCTCATTACAAACAGAATGGCTTTAACTTAAACGAGGGTGAGATCTATTGCATTTTCAATGCTTGTTTACTTTGGTTCCATCAAGAAGGCATCCAGATGTGTCACACATTTGCCATAAATTCTGAATGTTAGCACTCTAGTTGCACATTAGATCACTGTAGTAAAGCTACTGCTCACCAGGGACGTCTGCTGCTGGTATTCAAAGTGCATGTTTCAGTCTGCATGTCAGAATTTTTTTAATGAAATAGAAGAGGATTTAAGAAGTCACTCAAAATGATCCCTAATTTTTCTTTCTGAAGCACTAATCATACTTTCTATGGCAAAATTAACCCCCTCATGTTGTTCCTTTTTAAATTGAGTGTTTTCAGACTTACCACTTCATTCCAATCAAGATGGCTTCTGGTGTGCCATACTTTTGTCATAAGTAAGACTGTTAGCGCTCTAGTTGTTCTTTAGAACACTCTGGGACATTCTGTCATTGGGCTATACTTGGGGTACATCTGGGTGATATTTGGGCTACATTTAGGCTCTTTTGTCTCTGGTGGCCATCTTGGGAGACTGTATGTCAGAATTTTTTAATGAAATTGAAGAGGGTTTGAGAAGTCACTCAAAATGTGCCCTAATTTTTCTTTCTGCAGCACTAATCATAATTCATATGGCAAAATATACCCCCTCATTTTGTTCCTTTTTAAATTAAATGTTTTAAGAGTTACCACTTTATTCCAATCAAGATGGCTTCAGGTGTGCCATACCTTTGTAATAAGTAGGACTGTTAGCGCTCTAGTTGTTCTTTAGAACACTCTGGGACATTCTGTCATTGGGCTATACGTGGGCTACATCTGGGTGATATTTGGGCTACATTTGGGCTCTTTTGTCTCTGGTGGCCATTTTGGGAGACTGCATGTCAGAATTTTTTAATGAAATAGAAGAGGATTTGAAAAGTCACTCAAAATGTGACATCATCAGCAGTGGATTGCGGGTGCGCGAAATATATAGTTAGTGCAACTAACTATATATGGAATTTCATTGGTTTTGTGCGAGTAAAATAAGGTTTTGTGAATGCTAATCCCTAACTATATATGGTCTATAACCTATGGTTTTTTCAGTGAATTTTCAAGGTTTTGTAAATGCTATTTACTAACTATATATGGTCTATAACCTATGGTTTTTCAGTGAATTTCAATGGTTTTTTAATAGCAAATATCAAAAGCTTTTTTGTGGAAAATGACTAAAATTAGGTATACATAAGCGGCGTTCATTTATGTTCACCACAGCCACTGTTGAAAGTAAAGTGAAAGTCGCGAAACAGTGGCCACGCCAACTAGTCCCTTTTAGGCCCCATCATGCATGTAAGTAACAGCCATTTTGTGTGTCATGGCCTCTCTGCCCACTGCCAATAGCCTATGATTGTTCGGAATTTGTTCTCTTTGGGTGATTCTCTATTCACAAATAAGCACAGAGTCGCAATACTCTGTTTAGTTTTTGCAGATAGTGAAGGATAGGTAGTGCAGACTTTTGTCCCCTTTGTAACCCGTCATGCCTATCTCAATGTGAATGTGTTGTGCACCCCACGCAAAGAAAACGACATTTTTTATTTTTTTTATTTGCCCTGCGGTGCCCTTTTAAAGACATTCTTTAGTCTAATTAGGTTGGCCTCTATTGTATGTATTTTTTTTTATTTTTTTTTTTTGTTTCGCTCCCGGTCGGCGAACCGGGTAGCTTAGCGTTACCTCAATTTGGTGCCGCGACTCGGTCCGCGAATCGGTAAACGTTCTTTTTGCGCATCTGCCGCGTTAGAAAACAACATTGTGACGCATCGCGTAAGCGCGATGTATCGCGTTGTCGCGTAATGCGTCTTTTGACGCGCCGCGTTAGCGCACCCGGAAGTGTTCCGGAGTGCAAACTGAGACACGAAGCGCAGCGTCCCGGAAGCGATCCGGGGCGCAGCGCGGAGCGCGTAACATAAGCATAACAGGTCATGTGACTTGTTTATAAAACTTTTCATTGGTTCATTTTACTTTTGGTTTACTAATGATGGAAGGCTTGGTCATATGACCCTAAAATAACACTTTTCATTGGTTTAGAACTTTTTTTTTCCCAAATGATGAAAGTCCCACCTTTTTTCCTCACTCTGACTTTCATTTTTATGAGAGAAAGACCTACATTGACTACCTTACAAATGGCTTCAATGACTGCTGCAGCTGGTGGACCCCCACCACCACCACCCCCTCCTAGGAAGAGAGGACCACCTTCTCAGGTCATCCTCCAACAAGAGGAGGAAGAAGAGGAAGAAGAGGAAGAGGAGCAAGGGACTGGGATGTTTTTACTTGAACAGCCAAGGAGGTCCCATGTCAAACCAAATTATATATGGCAATTTTTTTCTTTTCCCCAGGGACAAAAAAAGGTTAATGCCCGGTATGTTACCTGCCTGATTTGTAAAAATGAACTGTCCAGAGGAACAGAAAAAAAATACAGTTATGGTAATTATACCATGCATCACCATATGGAAAGGTGGCACCCTATCAACTACAGTGCTGCTCAAGTACGTGATCTGGTGGATAACCCCCGACCTGTGGCCAGTACATCCACCAATGAAGAGGCAGTGACGGGACCAGAGGCGAGCGACATAGTCCAAAATATTCAAATAAAATTTGGGAGCATAAAACATGTCTGTATTCATTGTGGACAACCCATTTGCTACAGAGAGAGTAGCATAAATTTAATCAATTTAGCTATTGATAATCATCAATGTCCCAAACGCCCCCGAAAATAAATTATCTTTTTTTTTTGTTGCTCCTGTTGAGCCCTTCATAACGAATCATTTTCATTCCCCCTCCCCAAAAAAAACAAAAAAAATATAAAACCGTTCAGAAAATACAAAAAAAAAATTTCAGAAAAATAATAAAAAAATATAAAACAACAAAAATAATAAAGAAAAGTTCTTTTCAGAACTACCTCCCCTTTATAAGAATTTGACAACCTCTATTTCTTTTGGTTCGCTCGCCGGCCTTCTAAATATGCTCCATGCTGGCTATGAAACTCTAGCAGTACATATCAAGAAACCTAAATGACTTCAAGAAACGTTTTTTAAACACATCAAGTAAGCAAATTATTCTCCCAGATTCATGGGGATGTGACTTAAAATGCCCTAGCACACATGGGGCGTATTTACAAGGCCCTTGCAACACTTTTGCTTCACTTTTAACATGGGGAAAATAACGTGAAAGTGGCTCAAAGGCCTTGTAAATATAACCCATGCTGGCTATGAAACTCGAGCAGTACATATCAAGAAACCTAAATGACTTCAAGAAACGTTTTTAAACACATCAAGTAAGCAAAATATTCTCCCAGATTCATGGGGAAGTGACTTAAATGCCCTAACACACATGGGGCGTATTTACAAGGCCCTTGCACCACTTTTGAGTCACTTTTAACATGGGGAAAATAACGTGAAAGTGGCTCAAAGGCCTTGTAAATATGCCCCATGCTGGCTATGAAACTCTAGCAGTACATACAAGAAACCTAAATGACTTCAAGAAATGTTTTTAAACATATCAAGTAAGCAAATTATTCTCCCAGATTCATGGGGAAGTGACTTAAAATGCCCTAACACACATGAGGACGTATTTACAAGGCCCTTGCACCACTTTTGTGTCACTTTTAACTTGGGGAAAATAACGTGAAAATGGCTCAAAGACCTTGTAAATATGCCCCATGCTGGCTATGAAACTCTAGCAGTACATATCAAGAAACCTGAATGACTTCAAAAAACGTTTTTAAACACATCAAGAAAGCAAATTATTCTCCCAGATTCATGGGGAAGTGACTTAAAATGCCCTAACACACATGGGGGCGTGTTTACAAGGTCCTAGCACCACTTTTGCGTCACTTTTAACATGGGGAAAATAACGTGAAAGTGGCTCAAAGGCCTTGTAAATATGCCCCATGCTGGCTATGAAACTCTAGCAGTACATATCAAGAAACCTAAATGACTTCAAGAAACGTTTTTAAACATATCAAGTAAGCAAATTATTCTCCCGAGTTCATGGGGAAGTGACTTAAAATGCCCTGATACACATGGGGGCGTATTTACAAGGCCCTTGCACCACTTTTGCATCACTTTTACCATGGGGAAAATAACGTGAAAGTGGCTCAAAGTCCTTGTAAATATGCCCCATGCTGGCTATGAAACTCTAGCAGTACATATCAAGAAACCTAAATGACTTCAAAAAACGTTTTTAAACACAACAAGTAAGCAAATTATTCTCCCAGATTCACGGGAAGTGACTTAAAATGCCCTAACACACATGGGGGCGTATTTACAAGGCCCTTGCACCACTTTTGCGTCACTTTTAACATGGGGAAAATAACGTGAATGTGGCTCAAAGGCCTTGTGAATATGCCCCATGCTGGCTATGAAACTCTAGCAGTACATATCAAGAAACCTAAATGACTTCAAAAAACGTTTTTAAACACATCAAGTAAGCAAAATATTCTCCCAGATTCACGGGGAAGTGGCTTAAAATGCCCTAACACACATGGGGGCGTATTTACAAGACCCTTGCACCACTTTTGCGTCACTTTTAACATGGGGAAAATAACGTGAAAAAGGCTCAAAGGCCTTGTAAATATGCCCCATGCTGGCTATGAAACTCTAGCAGTACATATCAAGAAACCTAAATGACTTCAAGAAACGTTTTTAAACATATCAAGTAAGCAAATTATTCTCCCGAGTTCATGGGGAAGTGACTTAAAATGCCCTAATACACATGGGGGCGTATTTTTCAAGGCCCTTGCACCACTTTTGCGTCACTTTTAACATGGGGAAAATAACGTGAATGTGGCTCAAAGTCCTTGTAAATATGCCCCATGCTGGTTATGAAAATCTCTCAGTACATATCAAGAAACCTAAATGACTTCAAAAAACGTTTTTAAACACAACAAGTAAGCAAATTATTCTCCCAGATTCACGGGGAAGTGACTTAAAATGCCCTAACGCACATTGGGGCGTATTTACAAGACCCTTGCACCACTTTTGCATCACTTTTAACATGGGGAAAATAACGTGAATGTGGCTCAAAGGCCTTGTAAATATGCCCCATGCTGGCTATGAAACTCTAGCAGTACATATCAAGAAACCTAAATGACTTCAAAAAACGTTTTTAAACACATCAAGTAAGCAAATTATTCTCCCAGATTCACGGGGAAGTGACTTAAAATGCCCTAACACACATGGGGGCGTATTTACAAGGCCCTTGCACCACTTTTGCGTCACTTTTAACATGGGGAAAATAACGTGAAAGTGGCTCAAAGGCCTTGTAAATATGCCCCATGCTGGCTATGAAACTCTAGCAGTACATATCAAGAAACCTAAATGACTTCAAAAAACGTTTTTAAACACATCAAGTAAGCAAATTATTCTCCCAGATTCACGGGGAAGTGACTTAAAATGCCCTAACACACATGAGGGCGTATTTACAAGGCCCTTGCACCACTTTTGCGTCACTTTTAACATGGGGAAAATAACGTGAAAGTGGCTCAAAGTCCTTGTAAATATGCCCCATGCTGGCTATGAAACTCTTGCAGTACATCTCAAGAAACCTAAATGACTTCAAAAAACGTTTTTAAACACATCAAGTAAGCAAATTATTCTCCCAGATTCATGGGGAAGTGACTTAAAATGCCCTAACACACATGGGGGCGTATTTACAAGGCCCTTGCACCACTTTTGCGTCACTTTTAACATGGGGAAAATAACGTGAAAGTGGCTCAAAGGCCTTGTAAATATGCCCTATGCTGGCTATGAAACTCTAGCAGTACATATCAAGAAACCTAAATGACTTCAAGAAACGTTTTTAAACAGATCAAGTAAGCAAATTATTCTCCCTGATTCATGGGGCAAGTGAAATATTTGTTTAAAGAAGCAGACACCATTTTTCCTTCTCATAAATTTAAAAAGCATTCCTTTTCCTTAAAAACGATTTTCAAGTCATAATTTGAAAACACAGCACAGCTCCTATGTTCAAGCACACCCTGTCAGTACTAATACTTCACATTATCTCCAATTACAATTTCTCAAAGAAACAAAATCTTTTTGTAAAACACTTGACACAAAGCAACATTTTAAATACACAACTTGCTTCCTAATTTTCTCCCTAAAGCATACTAGTCTCTATCTAAATTAAATGAATATTTTCTCACCTTAGCAAATGCTTTTTGAATTTCAAAACAGTCTCCGACACACACCAATTTTTCTTTAGCAGAGCAAAGGGTATGCACTGCAGAGGCTGCACCCAACAATGGCACAGAAATGCTGTAATTCATCACACATATCTCTAATGTCACCCAATCAAAACTCTTCCCTCACTTTTTTCAAATCAACACCCTTCCCCCCTCTGCCCTTTCTGCCTTTTTTCCATAGCAACTACCTCCTGACAGACCTCTCATGTTTACAAGTTCACACAACAATGTTTCAACTGAACTCTGAACTCTCAGTACACCTGCTTATCCAGTGCAATGTTTCTTAAAATGATTTTTTCTTAACCATTCGAATTACATCTTTCAAAGAACACATCCATGCACCCTAACTTTCTGTTTTCAGCAATCAAAATCCACCAATCACTGCTACTGAATCATTAGCACTGAAACTCCACAGTTTTTTTCATTACAAACTCCTACTGTTTCAACTGCCATTTCATTCCCTCACTTCATCTGACTGCAGCAGAACCTCATCTCACCATGTTTTCTGTCTGTATTCTTGGACATAGTTACATCCACTGGGCTCACAGGTATGCTGATAACAGAAATTTACACAACCTCAATTTACAAAATGTGGAAATCAACTGGATTGGCTAAAGAGGATTGAGATGTCACCAATTGATACCATTGGTGAAAACCTTTTTGCATTTGCCAAACCCTGACCTCATTATAGTGCACTGTGGAGGAAATGATTTGGGCACTTTGACTGGGGTAGGTCTGGAAATGCGTTTAAAGGACACCTTTGAGCAATTGATGGTACTTTTTCCTCAAACTGCCTTGGTATATTCAAATATATGCCAAAGACAGAAATGGAGGTGGTCCAATCAATTTTGTCCACAAATTGAGAAAGCGAGGAAGCATGTAAATAAGTCTGTTTCAGCTTACATGAGAGACCATGGAATGGGCTCCATCTACAACAATAACTTGCGTTACTACATGTAAGATATCTACAGAGAAGATGGTGTGCACTTCTGAGATGAGGGGAACAGAGTTTTCATCCAGAATTTAAGACTGTGTATTGGTACCTACTTATAAGTACCTAAATCTTCCACAGACCCAAAAGCTCTTTTCAGAGCTACCCTAACTATGATCACTCTAAATAAATTTTAAATGTAACTTTTTTTTTACTAATTTTCACGATTTACGCTTTCCGGAGCGCTACCCGGTTCACGCACCGGGTGCTAACCGCGCGAAAATTTGATTTTTTTTGGGGCATATATGGGCCTCCTCATCCACTCTCACAAAACCTAGGGGGTCAGGATATGTCTCCCTTGCCCCCTTTTACACAATCCCAGCATTGTTTATCATCCATCTTGTGTCCAAATTAGACCTTAACGCAAGATGGTGGACTCCCGTTATGCTACCGGTAAGCTACCCGGTTCGCGTACCGGGTAGCGCTTCCACCGCGAAAAATCGAAAAAAAATGTATTTTTATTTTTTGTCCCGCGGTGCCCTTTAATAGCCCCCACATCAATCGTAGGGGGTCAGGAGGGGTCTACCTTGCCCCCTTTTATTAATTTCCCCCTTCGTTTATTTCCACCTCTCGTCTCTCGATCCTACCGAGAGACAAGATGGCGGCTGCTCCGAACTGTTTAGAATGTTCACAGTCACTGGAGAGCCAATCCGCTTCTCCTCGTGAAGTTCCGTTACGCGTCTGGTACGCGAACCGGGGCGCTAACCGGAATGCTGTCACAGATATATATATTTTTTTTAACCTAAAATACTCAAAATCCACTGGAGAACATATCGTGAGACCTAGCAAAGGCACATCGGACTACCAGTCCCTACAATTTTGCCAAGTTTCATAGAAATCCATTCAGCCGTTCGAGCTAAAAGTGAGTCCAACCGCCCTATGGAAAACTCAATGTTAAAAACACATTTTGGGACCCCTCTTTTTTCTTTGCCCCCACTTCACGAAACCCCCCCAAACTTTCAGGGGACGCTCAGAAACAAAATGTGCCATTTTCCTGAACATTTCAGCCAATTCCGTCCTTCAACCCCAAAGTTATTCAACATAGAATTTTCAGAAATCCCTATTCAAAAAAATCCTAACTATATATACCTACTGGCGACTGCTGCCAGTAGGTAATATATATATCTATGTGATCAAGGTCACCGTGTAGTGACCGAAACGCGTCATGCTGGCGAGTTCGTGTGAATAAACCATTTGAATCTTTACATTGCGCTGTGGCGTGGTCTGTACCTGGTGATTTCGTTGTGGCAGATTGGATCTTGGTCCTTCTTGGAAGCAGCGGATCAGGACTGTGTAGTGTATATATATGGTCTTTGTTTAAACAGCTGAATAGGAGGAATTTGAACTGACCTTTTCCATTCATATATATATATATATATATATATATATATATATTCACTGAAAAAAACATAGGTTATAGACCATATATAGTTAGGAATTCGCATTTACAAAACCTTATTTTACTCACACAAAACCATTGAAATTCCATATATAGTTAGTTGCACTAACTATATATCGCGCACCCGCAATCCACTGCTGATGATGTCACATATTACATCATTCATGACATGGTCAGTGACATCACTGATGACATCACTGATGACATCTCAAATGACATCACTGATGACATCTCAAATGACATCACGGATGACATCACTGATGACATCTCATTTGACATTACTGATCACATCACTGATGATATAATTCATGTGATAATACGATGAACCTCTTCAGACTCTAATATAACCTTAGATACAATCAGTGTAAACAGACACTCACAGACTGTCACTCATCCATGGAGTTACTCACACACCTAGTCAGTCATGCAAAGAATCAATCACACCTCCATTTCCTCAACTATACAGTTATACAAACTTTACTTATTCAAACATATACTAACACATATTTACTCTCTTATACAATCCCTGATACAAGTTCACAATGATCCATACAGCCACTCACACATTCACTGGCTCTTATGCACAGTTATTTATATATGTCAACTCTCACATGTACTGTGTTTTACATATGTACTTACTTTGACATGTAGCACTGAGATATCCATTCACTCACCAATACATTCATGCACACAGTCAACCGCCCATACAGCTGTTTCCACATGCACTTTTGAAACCATACATCTAGTGAATCAACTGCTCACACATCTATGCACAGAGTCATACACCTCCCAGCCACCCACACACACACTCAGTCTCCCATACAAATACTTGGGCAACCAATCAATAACCCATATAGTTACTCATATAGCTACTTATCAACACATGCAACAGTTTACAGAAAAACAGACATAATGATGCACAAATTAAGACAGTTTAGTCACTAACCCATGCACTCAGTGAGACACATTTAATCACTCACTCATACAGTCAGTCATGCACCTACTAAATCCTTCATCCAGACACTTATACATCCACTCATTCTTCAATATGTAAGACATATTTTAACTTTACAGAAACATACAGTCACTGGATGTTGTCATCAGTGATGTCATCAGTGATGTCATTTGAGATGTCATCAGTGATGTCATCAGTGATGTCACTGACCATGTCATGAATGATGTAATATGTGACATCATCAGCAGTGGATTGCGGGTGCGCGATATATAGTTAGTGCAACTAACTATATATGGAATTTCAATGGTTTTGTGTGAGTAAAATAAGGTTTTGTAAATGCGAATTCCTAACTATATATGGTCTATAACCTATGGTTTTTTCAGTGAATTTTCAAGGTTTTGTAAATGCTAATTCCTAACTATATATGGTCTATAACCTATGGTTTTTTCAGTGAATTTTCAAGGTTTTGTAAATGCTAATTCCTAACTATATATGGTCTATAACCTATGGTTTTTTCAGTGAATATATATATATACATACATATATAAACATATATAATCTGTATATCTATATAAATACAAACATACATGCATGCATACATATACTTATATGCATACAGATGCATGTTATTTACATGAAAGTTGAAAAAACACTAATAAAAGCAAAGCTAAAAAGCCACCTCATTACAAACAGAATGGCTTTAACTTAAACGAGGGCGAGATCTATTGCATTTTCAATGCTTGTTTACTTTGGTTCCATCAAGAAGGCATTCAGATGTGTCACACATTTGCCATAAATTCTGAATGTTAGCACTCTAGTTGCACATTAGATCACTGTAGTAAAGCTACTGCTCACCAGGGACGTCTGCTGCTGGTATTCAAAGTGCATGTTTCAGTCTGCATGTCAGAATTTTTTTAATGATATAGAAGAGGATTTGAGAAGTCACTCAAAATGATCCCTAATTTTTCTTTCTGAAGCACTAATCATACTTTATATGGCAAAATTAACCCCCTCATGTTGTTCCTTTTTAAATTGAGTGTTTTCAGACTTACCACTTCATTCCAATCAAGATGGCTTCTGGTGTGCCATACCTTTGTCATAAGTAAGACTGTTAGCGCTCTAGTTGTTCTTTAGAACACTCTGGGACATTCTGTCATTGGGCTATACTTGGGGTACATCTGGGTGATATTTGGGCTACATTTAGGCTCTTTTGTCTCTGGTGGCCATCTTGGGAGACTGTATGTCAGAATTTTTTAATGAAATTGAAGAGGGTTTGAGAAGTCACTCAAAATGTGCCCTAATTTTTCTTTCTGCAGCACTAATCATAATTCATATGGCAAAATATACTCCCTCATTTTGTTCCTTTTTAAATTAAATGTTTTAAGAGTTACCACTTTATTCCAATCAAGATGGCTTCAGGTGTGCCATACCTTTGTAATAAGTAGGACTGTTAGCGCTCTAGTTGTTCTTTAGAACACTCTGGGACATTCTGTCATTGGGCTATACGTGGGCTACATCTGGGTGATATTTGGGCTAAATTTGGTCTCTTTTGTCTCTGGTGGCCATTTTGGGAGACTGCATGTCAGAATTTTTTAATGAAATAGAAGAGGATTTGAAAAGTCACTCAAAATGTGACATCATCAGCAGTGGATTGCGGGTGCGCGAAATATATAGTTAGTGCAACTAACTATATATGGAATTTCATTGGTTTTGTGCGAGTAAAATAAGGTTTTGTGAATGCTAATCCCTAACTATATATGGTCTATAACCTATGGTTTTTTCAGTGAATTTTCAAGGTTTTGTAAATGCTATTTCCTAACTATATATGGTCTATAACCTATGGTTTTTCAGTGAATTTCAATGGTTTTTTAATAGCAAATATCAAAAGCTTTTTTGTGGAAAATGACTAAAATTAGGTATACATAAGCGGCGTTCATTTATGTTCACCACAGCCACTGTTGAAAGTAAAGTGAAAGTCGCGAAACAGTGGCCACGCCAACTAGTCCCTTTTAGGCCCCATCATGCATGTAAGTAACAGCCATTTTGTGTGTCATGGCCTCTCTGCCCACTGCCAATAGCCTATGATTGTTCGGAATTTGTTCTCTTTGGGTGATTCTCTATTCACAAATAAGCACAGAGTCGCAATACTCTGTTTAGTTTTTGCAGATAGTGAAGGATAGGTAGTGCAGACTTTTGTCCCCTTTGTAACCCGTCATGCCTATCTCAATGTGAATGTGTTGTGCACCCCACGCAAAGAAAACGACATTTTTTATTTTTTTTATTTGCCCTGCGGTGCCCTTTTAAAGACATTCTTTAGTCTAATTAGGTTGGCCTCTATTGTATGTATTTGTTTTTATTATTTTTTTTTGTTTCGCTTCCGGTCGGCGAACCGGGTAGCTTAGCGTTACCTCAATTTGGTGCCGCGACTCGGTCCACGAATCGGTAAACGTTCTTTTTGCGCAACTGCCGCGTTAGAAAACAACATTGTGACGCATCGCGTAAGCGCGATGTATCGCGTTGTCGCGTAATGCGTCTTTTGACGCGCCGCGTTAGCGCACCCGGAAGTGTTCCGGAGTGCAAACCGAGGCACGAAGCGCAGCGTCCCGGAAGCGATCCGGGGCGCAGCGCGGAGCGCGTAACATAAGCATAACAGGTCATGTGACTTGTTTATAAAACTTTTCATTGGTTCATTTTACTTTTGGTTTCCTAATGATGGAAGGCTTGGTCATATGACCCTAAAATAACACTTTTCATTGGTTTAGAACTTTTTTTTTCCCAAATGATGAAAGTCCCACCTTTTTTCCTCACTCTGACTTTCATTTTTATGAGAGAAAGACCTACATTGACTACCTTACAAATGGCTTCAATGATTGCTGCAGCTGGTGGACCCCCACCACCACCACCCCCTCCTAGGAAGAGAGGACCACCTTCTCAGGTCATCCTCCAACAAGAGGAGGAAGAAGAGGAAGAAGAGGAAGAGGAGCAAGGGACTGGGATGTTTTTACTTGAACAGCCAAGGAGGTCCCATGTCAAACCAAATTATATATGGCAATTTTTTTCTTTTCCCCAGGGACAAAAAAAGGTTAATGCCCGGTATGTTACCTGCCTGATTTGTAAAAATGAACTGTCCAGAGGAACAGAAAAAAAATACAGTTATGGTAATTATACCATGCATCACCATATGGAAAGGTGGCACCCTATCAACTACAGTGCTGCTCAAGTACGTGATCTGGTGGATAACCCCCGACCTGTGGCCAGTACATCCACCAATGAAGAGGCAGTGACGGGACCAGAGGCGAGCGACATAGTCCAAAATATTCAAATGAAATTTGGGAGCATAAAACATGTCTGTATTCATTGTGGACAACTCATTTGCTACAGAGAGAGTAGCATAAATTTAATCAATTTAGCTATTGATAATCATCAATGTCCCAAACGCCCCCGAAAATAAATTATCTTTTTTTTTTGTTGCTCCTGTTGAGCCCTTCATAACGAATCATTTTCATTCCCCCCCCCAAAAAAAACAAAAAAAATATAAAACCGTTCAAAAAATACAAAAAAAAATGTTCAGAAAAATAATAAAAAAATATAAAACAACAAAAATAATAAAGAAAAGTTCTTTTCAGAACTACCTCCCCTTTATAAGAATTTGACAACCTCTATTTCTTTTGGTTTACTTCCCGGTTCGCGCGCCGGTACGCGAACCGGAAGCGAATTAAACATTTTTTTATTTTTTTTAAAAAAAGAGAAAATAAATTGAGAGTAATGTTAAAAGAAAGACAGTTAGAGGGAGTAACTCAGAGATACTGTTTAAAGAGGGACTGAGAAAAGGAGTGGAAGGAGTAGAGTAAGTAAGTAATAGAGAAATGAATGAGGTAAGGAGCAAAGGCAGACAACTGAGGGTTAAACAAATGAAGCAGTGGAACTAATAGAAGTTAAATGTGATAGAAACGTAACGAAAAGAGTACAAAACATTTACCTTATAATTGTCGTTAACTTAGTTACTTGTTATTTTTATACTTTCAATCTGTGAAAGAAAGAACAAACATTTGAAAAATATTAAAACATGTATTTAAAAATTAGAAAAGACAAGGGAAAAGATTGACAATCATCCAATTTTACAAAAAAATAAAGTTAGAGGCCTCCACTTCTCCATGCCCCCTACACAGTCCTAAATATATACATTTTAAACTGACGGTATCTTGTTGAAGATGAAGTGAGGCCTATCTTGCAACATGGTGCATCTTTTGCACTGCTGCTGCGTCACAAAAGTGACGGAACAGCGGCGCAAAAGAAGCTCACGGCCATCATAAATCTACCCCTAACATTTTCAATGATTGTTTCTAGATGCTGATAAGGTGTGGCCTATCCACAGATTTGTTTCAGGTGAGTCCAACTCAGAGTTACAGATGAAATTTAAGTTATTGAAGAGTACAGAGGAGATAATACATGAGCAGGCCTACCAACGAAGTGAGTCATGTCCACTGCACTCTTGAACAAACGTCAGACCTCCTCTATCTCCTTGAACAGGCCTAAATCTCATCTACACAATGTGATTCGTAATGTTATGAAACACAGGTAATGTAATTGAAAAATGTGCAATTTTTTGTTTGCTCATTCCACAATCACATCACATCACTTGTGTTTTTCCTTTGCTTAGGTATCTCATTGTGCAGATATAGTCTAGCATATCCAAGAGTACGGAGAAGGTGAGGACTGTATGCAACAGAGCAATGTACATTACTCACCTCCCTTGACACTTACAGAAGCCTCATTTTTTCCATGCCTCCTACACAGTTCTCAATGTATATCATAAATACAAAAAGTACAGAATTAATTATACATGTTAAATGGTTTATTTTTGCTGTTCTCAGAATGTATCAAATTTCACTAAAAACAGTGAGTTGAAGGTATTCATCATATAACAGCGGGGAAAGAAACACAATCAAAATGATTGTGTTTAAAAAACCCATATAACATAACCAATCAGAAATCTGTACTCCTTAAAAGTAACTTACTTTCCATGACGTAAAAGGATGTCCTATGAACAACTTATACTCTGTTGTGCTGCTATTATTTTCAGCCCGCCACTTTCTGAAAGAAAAGCTCCATCGTTTTGAGAAATATGTTACATACAATAAATGACTTCTCGCTCTCTACCGCACATTTCCTCAAGGCCAAATCGTGAAAGAGCCATTTATAACTCTTGGAATTCTTCTAAGCAAATCCCGTCATTTTCTTTTTCCGCAACTTTTAGAAAGAAAACATTCAAGATCACTTTCACAATCCTGTACTAGTAATATCTCACCCTTCTTGCTCACTCATGTTACACATTTCCACATTTAACTTTTGACTCTGTACTACACTTATCCACCAGGCTATATAGTGTAGGAGCCATTAGAACCTCTTGAAATTCCTCAGAACAAATCCCGAGATTCTTTCCCTAAATTTTTGGTTTTAAAAACACCAGGTAAGAATTTTTAAGGTCAAAAGGCATTTTTTTTTTGAAAATTAAAACAGAATCATTGCAGAATGACCAGCCGTTTTTAGACTTTAAATAAGCTGTGTAATTTCCAGATGTTGTTGAAGGACGGTCATGATATATAATTGCTGCAGTTACAAAAGTCCTTCCTGATATTGACAACTGCGAAGCCACAACATTTTTAATTAAAGTTGTCAATTTTGTTCCGTCAGGCCTACATCGTTGGAACATTAAAATGACATACTGGCCATATGTTCGTATAAATAATGTGGACAGCATTGCTGACTTACATTGGCTACACTCCATGTTGTGATCGGCTGATTTTACTAGCTTATTAAAGGACACTGATTTACTGTCTGGCAAAGTTAAATATATAAATCTTTCTGAGTCTACACTACTAGTACTTGATAGCCTACAGTTCTCGCAGTCATGCTGCCATTGATAAGAAAGGCCAAACAGGTGATCTACATCTACACCTTCATCTTGTAATACATCAAGCATATACATTAAAAACTCCTGACAATATTGCTGAATATTTTGAGAGAATTGCGTTTGACCTGAACATTTGTCTAACAGATTTCGAATTTCAGACACACTTTCTATTTTTGTTCTATCAGTGCTACATTTCTCTAACACAGAATTCAGCAAGCAGCAAAAACTTTGATCCGAATTGATCACAATCTGTTCTTTTAAAGTTTCTAGAGAAAAGACAACATTAACCACTACATTAGCATAGCAGTTGACACCAGAACTGTTTTCAAATTGAAAACCAACAACATCTTCAACAGAATCCTTTTTCTTTCTGCTTATCATTTCAGGTTCATCGACTTTTTGTCTTTTTGCTACAACCTCCCGACTATTAGTCACATTTCTTCCTTTCCGGCCTACCACACGTTTCTCAAACAAAGGATATTGAGGCAAATGTGGCGCATACTCTTTTCTTAACCTATTGTATTCCTTAACACAATCTAGATCCGCACAAATGTTTGTGACATCACACTCAATCAAGTACAATCCCGATAAAGTTCTGACTCGTGACAATGCCACATATGCCATACCCTCCTTGAACACAGAACTGCCAATATTCACGAATGCACTGTCTACACTTAAACCTTGCGATTTATGGATTGTCACCGCATATGCCAAGCAAACAGGAAACTGCTTACGGCAAACATATAAGTCTTTTAAAAGCAAAAACCTAGCAGAGCAATGACCAATTAGCTGTACTTCCTCAATGCCGTCAAATTTAATTTTTAAAAATTCAATTCCATCTCTATTTCTGTATTTCTCAAAATCAACAACATTACCCATTGATCCATTTACCAGACCTCTTTCAACATGTAAATTCCTTCTTAAAATTATACGACAATTTAAGCACACATTCAGAGTCTTTTCAAAACCTGCAGTTTTAGATATAGTCTTCTCTAATGAATCCAATTTAGATTTCAAATTCTCAGACAAAATAATTGTTGCTCCCATATGCTCTACTCTGTCAATAGCTTCCAGTTTCACAATCTCTTGGTTTTCTAAATGCAACATTTTGTTGTTGAAGATGGCACATTCTGCAAGAGTTGGCATCAAACATATTCCAGATTTCTTCTCAGTAATTTTCCGAAAAATATTCTCAGGCACAACGTCTTCTTCTGGATACAAATTTGACAGTAATCGTGCATGTAAAGCTTCTTTCCCATGCTCGGTCACTTTTCCAATTCTAACATCTTGTAGAATATTCTTATAATCTTCATCCTACGCTTGACGCATATTTTCACGCAGTTCAGCATAATTGAAGTTTAACCATATATTGACGTTGCCAATACTCCCTAGGCACTTCCTGGTATCTTCATGCGTGAGCATTTTGAACACAGGTTGTCCTTTCACTGGTGTCAGCTGCAGAAGATCACCGAAAACAATGATGTGTTTGCCACCAAATAACACATCATACTCTGTTTTGAGAACTTCTTGCATTCTCAAATGCACAAAGGCAAGCATGACATTGGAAACCATGCTTACTTCATCAATGATAAGAAGTTTCATTTTCCTCAAAACTCTTGAAACTTCACAACAAGCATCTCCAGATAACTTGTGGTATTGTAATTTGTTATCTTGCTCCACTGGCACCATCAGTAGACGATGCAAAGTAATCCTTTAATGTTATGTGCTGCCAGTCCAGTTGGAACGGTGACAACACAAGACAGCGATGACTCAGTACTTTTCTGCAAATAACATGAAATTGCTTTAATGAGGAAACATTTTCCAGTTCCCGCTTCTCCACTCACGTACAGTCGGACAGTCTTCAACGACGTACATGAGCCCTCTTTCTTCTCATGACTTAATCCATGATCAATTTGGTTGGTAACTTCGTCATATATTTTCCTCTGCTCAACGTTGAGTTGTCTTTCCAAGTCTTTTAAGTTAACCGCATCCTCCTGAGCATGTGCCATGGCTCTTTCCACTTCAATCATAGCAGTGGCAGCTTCATTTTCGATAACTGGTCCTCCTAGTGGATCCTGACTCAATGAAACAGAACTCTGACTGTCCTGAGAACTGTCTCTAGCAATCTCGGCTGCAATCGTTGCTTCCTGCTCGATTTCCGCATTCAACATTTCTAGATATTTGGTCAAGTCAAGTCAAGTCAGAGAATTTGTATAGCGCACTACATACCCAGAGGGTTTCAAGGCGCTTAGGAAGGGGGGAGGATTACTTGTCAAATATCCAAGTTTTGAGTTGCTTTCTGAATGCTAGGTGGTTCTGGGTAAGGCGAAGGTAAGCGGGGAGTGAGTTCCATGTTCTAGCAGCCAGGTATGAAAAGGATCTGCCTCCCATGGTGGTTTTGTTGATGCGAGGTACAGTGGCGAGGGCTTGGCTGGAAGAACGTAGTTGGCGGGAGGGGGTGTAGAAGGACAGTCGTGAGTTGAGGCATTCTGGACCGATGTCGTAGAGTGATTTGTGTGCGTGGGTAAGCAGTCTGAAAGTGATCCTCTTATTGACGGGTAGCCAGTGGAGGTCTTTAAGGTGACCAGAGATGTGTTTGTTGCGTGGGATGTCTAATATGAGTCTGGCTGAGGCGTTTTGGATTCGTTGGAGTTTTTTCTGGAGTTTTGCGGTAGTACCTGCGTAGAGGGTGTTTCCGTAGTCCAGTCGGCTCGTGACCAGAGCGTGGGTGACTGTTTTCCTTGTGTCGGAGGGGATCCAGCGAAATGTTTTTTTGAGCATGCAAAGAATGTTGAAGCAGGAAGAGGATACGGCGCTGACTTGTCTGTTCATTGAAAGTGAAGAATCCAGGATGACGCCTAGGTTCCGTGCGTGGTCTGTCGGGATGGGTGCTTTTCCGAGGGCTTCCGGCCACCAGGAGTCGTCCCATGCAGATGGGGATGTACCTAGGATGAGGACTTCTGTTTTGTCTGAGTTCAGTTTCAGACGGCTTAGTTTCATCCATTCGGCAACTTCTTTCATTCCTTCGGGTAGGTTAGTTTTGGCGGTGCTGGGGTCATTGGTGAGGGAAAGGATCAGTTGCGTGTCATCCGCGTAGGAGATGATGTTGAGGTTGTGTTGGCGTGCGATGGCCGCGAGGGGGCTCATGTATACGTTGCAGAGGGTGGGACTGAGTGAGGATCCTTGTGGTACGCCGCAGATGACTTCAGAGGCCTCTCACGTGAATGGTGGAAGACGGACTCTCTGGGTTCTTCCGGTGAGGAACGAGGTGATCCATTCAAGTGCTTTTCCTTGGATTCCGATGTTATTGAGGCGTTGTAAAAGTGTTTTGTGGCAGACTGTGTCGAATGCTGCAGAGAGGTCAAGGAGGATGAGGGCGACAGTGTCTCCATTGTCCAGTAGAGTTCGAATGTCGTCTGTAGCTGCGATGAGGGCGGTCTCAGTGCTGTGTTTTGCTCGGAATCCGGATTGTGAGGGGTCGAGGGATTTGTTGGCTTCGAGGAAGGCGGCGAGCTGGTTGTTGACAGCTTTCTCGATGACTTTGGCCGGGAATGGAAGAAGCGAGATGGGGCGGTAATTTTTGAGTTCGGTGGGGTCCGCTGTGGGTTTTTTCAGAAGGGCGGTGAGTTCAGCGTGTTTCCAGTCTTCCGGGAAGGTGGCGGAGTTGAAGGAGCAGTTGATGACGTCTCGGAGGTGCGGTGCTATGACGGAGTCTGCTTTGTTGAAGATGTGGTGAGGACATGGGTCTGTGGGAGATCCTGAGTGGATGGAGTTCATCAGGCGGATGGTGTCCTCAGTGGAGATTGGGTTCCAGTCGTTAAGGGTGTTCGCGGGGGGAGGATGATCAGCAACTGGTAGGGTGGGTTGGTTTCCAGGTTGGTTGTCAAAGCTGTTGTGGATGTCTGCAATCTTGTTGTGGAAAAATGAGGCTAGGGAGTCGCAGAGGGTTTGAGAGGGGGTGATGTCGTTGGAGTTGGCCGAGGGATTGGAAAATTCCTTGACGATGTTGAAAAGTTCCTTGCTGTTGTGAGCGTTGTTGTCAAGTCGATCCTTGAATGCTGTTTTCTTGGCTTTTCGGATTAGTTGGTGGTGAATGCGAGTGGTGTTTTTGAAGGCGTCCTTGGTGCTGGTGGTTGGGTCTTTTTTCCAGGTCCTTTCAAGGGAGCGGCAGAGTTTCTTGGACTTCTTGAGATCATCGTTGAACCATGAGGCCTTCTTGCTGCCAGGTTTGTTTTGACGTTTTTTCAGTGGCGCTAGGGTGTCAGCGGTTTTGGATAGCCAAATGGTGAGGTTGGCGGCGGCTTCGTTAGCGTTGGAGGAGAGGGCTGGGGTGTTTTGAAGGAGCGAAGCGGAGTTTTTGTCCATGGTGATTTTGTTCCAGTTTCTTTGCAGGGTAGGTTGGAGGTGGATGCTGGGTTTTGGTTTGTTGTAGGTGAAGTGAACGCAGCTGTGGTCAGTCCAGAGGAGGTCTGTGGTGTGGCAGAAGGAGACATGGTTGCTGGATGTGAAGATGGGGTGGAGTGTGTGGCCTGCGATGTGGGTGGAGGTGGTGACAAGTTGTTTAAGTCCGAGGTTGGCGAGGTTGTCCAAAAGGGTGGCGGTGTTGCGGTCGTTGTTCTTTTCAAGGTGAAAGTTGAGGTCTCCCAGAAGGATGTAGTCTTTGGAGGGGAGCGCGTGTGGGGTGATGAAGTCCGTGATGTCTTCACTGAATTTTGCGCGAGGTCCTGGTGGCCTGTAGAGGAGAGTGCCTCGGAGTGTGGTTTTGGGGTCGATGTGGATCTGGAAGTGAAGGTGTTCGGAGTTGGCGAGGTTGGCGTCCGAGCTGGTTGATATGCGGATTGATTTCTTATGGACGATAGCGATTCCTCCTCCTGTGTGGCTGGTACGGTCTTTTCGAGTGATCTTATAGTCTTCAGGGATGGCAATGGTGATGTCTGGTGCGGAGGAAGCGTTCATCCATGTTTCCATAAGGAAGGCGACGTCTGGAGAGATGGTGTCTAGTAGGTTCCATAGGTCAATGGCGTGTCTGTGGACCGATCGGGTGTTGAGAAGGATGCATTGTAGGTGGTTGGGGTCGGGAATCTGTGGTGTGGTCGTAGCGGAGATGTTGTCGGTGCCGCAGAATTTGCAGGAGTAGCAGGAGAAGGGTCCATGGGTGTGTCCAGGAGCGGCTTGGACGCAGTTGGGAGCGCGGCCGGGGTTAAGGGCTAGGAGGGATGCGGCATCGTAGGTAATGCGGGGGGGCTGGGCGGCGCGAGGGGCAGGGGGACTGGCGCTGGGCGCGGTCCAGGCACGGACGGGCGTAGACGGGCTTACCTTTGGCGCACCTTCGGCGCGAATGGGGCGCGTGGACGCTGCGCGTGGAGGCATTGGCCATAAATGGATGTAGGGGGGGGAGGGGCGAGGGCGTCTCAGCTGGGAGGCGGGGCGGGCTCAGGGAGTAGGAAAACAACAACACCGGAGACAAAATGGAGGGGGGAGCAGAGCAGGGCGCCGGGGCAAATCGCGCTACTAATGCAAATCCAGGCACAAGTTAAACAAATACGATTTCAACAAATAGAGCGCTATGACAGTCAAATGCTATGCAGCGCTGATCACCAATACTGCGTTGTAGCAGACAGGCAGACCAGGGAGCGACCACTCGGGCAGGAGCGACGAGGAGTCACAGCGAAAAACAGGACATTCTATGGTCTCTTTGGCTGCATTGAAAGAGTCTTCGTAACAGAGTAAATCTCCAAGCAGTTCCTCTTCTGCACTCCAAGGCTTGAAAAGTTGCAAAAGAGCTAAATAGAAAAACTCTTTTCTTTCAGGAGATTCACCACTCAATTTTCGATGATTTACCAATTGGCATTTTCTTTGGTTGACCAGACATCCCTCACTTCCAATTACAGCATACACTCCTTTATCAATATCTTCTTTGATGTTCCTTTTGAATATGTAATTTTGCAGAACCTCATACAGACAAACAATCTCCAAGTGACTGCTTCTATTTGGATAGTATGTATCCAACATGTTGGTCTTCAAAATATCTGTACTTTTTGGCTCCTTTGCCGCCAAATACTCAATTTCCCGTACAGGTTTCAGAACTCGATTACGCGTTGCAGCAAGACCAAGACTCGCCCAAATGATACTCCTGGATTTGGCATAAAGACTTGCTGAAGACAACCGGTCAGAACATTCGTAAGCTCCGATTTCTCGATGCAACAACATCTTCAGACTGAAACTGTACAACTTCTTACTGAGGCTCTTTTCATGGGAAATGTCCTCCCACATATCCTTCAATTCTGTCTTTTCTTTTTTGGTGATGTAAGATGTCACATACCGAGCCACAGCCATACAGTTATCAGCCACAAACTGTATATCCATGTTAGCATTCCACATGGACAAAATCACTGGGTTGTAGTCGTTGATATACTTGGACTCTTCGTTCCTTTTCAAATTGTATGTATTTTTGGGTGATTTCCTCGTCACATTATGTCGCAGAGAAGACATCAAATTGTTCACTCTTCCTTTAGATATCACCGATCATGGAAATCCAAAACAACATTTTGTATAGTACTTGTTCTTGTTTCTGAATTTACTACGACAGTACTTTCCACAACAATGGCTTTGAAACCGTAAAACTTGTTCTCTTAGACTTTTGTCTTCCTTTGTCTTTGGAACAGCACATGTAGAATACTGTTCTATGAAACTCATCACTAAGTCATCTGCATCTGTTCCAAATTTGGGAGCATCTTTGATCCACAGCATCATATGTATATGAGGAGCACCTCTTGCTTGGTACTCCTTTCTCCAGAAGAAATCCAACACCTCTCCAAGAGGTGGATTTTTCTTGTTCATGATGAAAGACATCATAGCTTCAAATCTATGATTGAAGTACCTGCATACATTCACTGGATCCAAAGAGCACAGTTCTCCGGGTGTCTTGAATTCGATATTTTCAATGTTTCCATTTGCCTCTCGTAGAAATTCAAGTAAGTCTTCCCAGCCATACTCGGCACAGCTGAGAGTGAGGAACCATGTGGGAGTTCCTAAGTTCCTCAGCATACATTCTAAATCACCATGACGACGGTACCAGTACTCATTAGTACCACGCTGACACGCCATGAGATTAATCAGGTGAGAATCCAAACTACTATCTTGCACATTGACTTTATCCATAAAGTCACTTGCCGAGATGTTTTGCATCTGTACACCACTTTTCAAGATGTGGTTCACTGCATATGACAGTCCAGACAGATCGCTTTCAAACGGTAGATGAAACAAATAGGGAATGCATTGACGAAACCTAGGATCTTGTGCATACAATCGTAAAGTCCCGTATTCAGAAGCAGGAATTTGATCAGGTCGCTCATCATATCTTCCTCTTTGACCTGTTGGAAATAGCTGTGGGAAACACCGAGCTTCCAAACTTTCCTCCCAAACACTAATGGGACTCCCTTTGGCTTGTTTCATTTGAAACAACTCAATAGCATCCCCCATGACTTCCTTAGAATGCAAAGGATGAACACTATAATGTTCATGTATTTCTTCATTTTTAGAGGGTTCTACTTTTTCAATTTGACCAGCACACAAATCGCTATCCTCTTCTTCACTTACTTCCTCTTCAGCAACATATACATTCTTGTAGTACTTATTGTTTTTCTTCAAATACAATGTTGCCTTTTTGACTTTCCTAACATCCACTAAATCTTGCCATATTTTCTTACTCTTTGTCGGAACCCCATTAACTAAGATAACCAGTGGTTCCTCTTCCACTTTCTCTACTCCAATTGTATTAATATTTTTTTTTAAATCTAGAGGCAAATAAACAACTCTTCCCTTTAATCCTCTCTGTAAATCTGATGGAGGCAATTTCCCTCTCTTTGGCTCCATTCTTACAATAGCCTGAAAGGGATGCACACTTTGAATCAAAATTGATTCATAAGTATTTAAATCCTTCAATTCAGAAGGAATGTCAACCAATTCCAGATTATTATGAACCACTCTAGCAGGCATCCGGTTTTGATTTAATTTGTTACAACAATAAGTACACACACGTTGATCCAAAACCAAATAAAAACAATTTTCTACCATCAAGTATGTTGCAAAATCCTTCCATTCACTATTATTTTCCCTTTCACTTTTCGCATATAAATCCACTAACTTAGTCTGATTCTTATAATAAGTGCGTCGACAACACACACAAGTGAAATTAGGCCTCTCACTTGATTTCACCTGAAACGTGGCAATTTCCTTTTGAAAATTATCTGTCCTGGAAACCTGTAAACTAGCTTCCACATTACCTTCTTCTTCTAGGTCAATTTCAACATTCTCCTCTTTACTTTTAAAGTAACAAAACTCAATTTCTTCACAAATATTCTTCACATCTACTTCAGAACCATGCAAAAGAGCAGTGCATAATTGTTTAAGCATAATTACTGGACTCTTACCATAATACAACATTCTAACTAATTTCCTCACTTTACTATGTTGCACTGCTAGCATCCTGAAATGATGAAAAACACTCTGGCATACTCTCCTGGAAAGACAAGCCAGTGAATGACCATGCAAACCTGTCACTTCTCTCACTCTGTAAGGATCTAATTCTTGCAACAATTTTATTTTCTGTTTTAAACTTTTCTTATTAAATGTCCGTACAAAATCACAAAGAAAATTGATGGAATCCTGTCGCACACTGCAAATAGAACTACACTTCCAGGTATACACTGGTCCCTTAGGACGTCTCCCTAAAACTTCATTACCTAACACATCTTCTGCCTCTGTTGACACAAGTTTTTCTTTTTCAAACGGACAACCATCTTTCACCTCATAAGCTCGACCACTGGTGTCAACTGCATGCACCAATTCATTGTCCTGAAAGTAACTCTCCTCATTGAAAAATGCCTCACAACTTGAACTATGCATCCATTCTCCTGAGAAAACTTCACAAAAATTACTAAGATTAACTACTCTCTTCCATCTACTATTTGATTTGAAATCATAAATTACCTTGTTTAGTTTCCTAATTCTATTGATTACCAAAATAAATAACTTTCGCTTAATTTCAAAAGCCTGATCAATAATTTTCTCTACATTTTTCTTTCTCTTATAAAAAGCCACTTTCTGTTGACCTTTCTTTAAATCTTTTAACAAATTGCCAATTATCCTGTTGCGGAACATTCGTCTACGAATGTCCCTAAACTGATTTTTCCTTCTACTGCCATGCACAGAGTTATCTCCTGCTCTACCAGTAACATTTTTGATTGACCTTTCCTTTCCGTTTAAATTGGCTCTCTTTTTCTGGACTAAAACTTGTTCTGTAGTTATACTTTTGTTTCTACAAATGTTTCTAAGGAATGATTTTGTTCTCTTACCCAGAGCTTTCTTCGTGACTTGACGAGATTTTATTGTAGAGGACTGCTGCAAGCATTTAGTAATCTGCTGTCTTTGACGTTTTGAAGCCTTTCGGATTCTATCCTTAGACGGCATTGTCTAATTTCGAAACGATCTGCAGTTGAATCTGTGGTAAAATATAATAAAAATGTTATTAATCACTATTACCAAACAGTAAATCAATAACAGTAAGGATTTGATTCAGCAATGCCATAAAGATGATTCAGTGAAATCTTCTTAATTTTACTGTGTTAGTTTTACAGGGCTTTCATGCAAATGACTGCCCCACCCTGCAACAAAACGCCCACAGGAAACCTGGCGCACGTTAAATTGTGTACTTACCTGCAATAATCCATATGACAGTGTTTAGGTCCCTCCACCCTGCCCCTCCCCCTCCCTGCCTCCCTGCCCCACCGTAACTCCCTCAACGGCCCGCGGCTGCTATCTTGCAACATGGTACATCTTGTAAATCACTGCTGCATTATAAAAGTGACGCAACAGCAGCACAAAAGAGGCGCACAGCCATCATAAATCTGCCTCTAACACTTTAAATGATTGATTCAGGATGACGATAAGGTGTGGACTATCTAGAGGTTTGTTTGAGGTGAGGCCTACTCAGGGTTGCAGATGTAATTTAGGCTTGTGGAAGAGTACAGAGGTGATAATACATGTGCAGGCCTACCAATGAAGTGAATCATGTCCACTGCACTCTTGAACAAAGGCCAGACCTCCTCTATCTCCCTGAACATGCCTAAACCTCATCTGCACAATGTGATTCGTAATGTTAGGAAACACAAGTGATATAATTGAAAAACGTGCAAATATTTTTGCACATTTAACAATCACATCACCTGTATTTCTTCAGCTTAGTTATCTCATTGTGCAGATGTAGTCTAGCATATCCAAGAGTACGCAGAAGATGAGGACTGTATACAACAGAGCAATGTACATTACTCACCTCCCTTGACACTTATTGAAGCCTTAGTTTAATATTTCTCAGTTCAATATTTATTTAAAGAAGCAGACACCAAAATGACCTTCTCATAAATGTGAAAAGTGTTTTTTTTTAAAAAAAACGATTTATGGTCTAAATTTGAAAACACAACACAGGTCCTATGTAGAAGCACACCCTATCAATACTTAAATTAGCTAAGCACACATGGGGGCGTATTTACAAGGACCTTGCACCACAGGGAAATGTCTTAAATTAAAATTGGAAAAATAACATCAAAGGGACTCAAAGGCCTTGTAAATATGCCCCAAACAACCTATGAAACACTAGCAGTACATATCAAGAAACCTAATTGATTTCAAAAAACGTTTTTAAACCTATTATGTAAAACAATTATATACCTACATTCATGAGGAACTGACTTAAAATGCCCTAATACACATGAAAGCGTTTTTTTAAGGCCCTTGCACCTTTTATTCCATCACTTTGAACATGGCTATGTAACTCAAACAATCAAAATCAAAATTTGCCAAGCACACATGGGGGCGTATTTACAAAGACCTTGCACCACGGGGAAAGTGACTAGAAATGACCAAACACACATGGGGACGTATTTACAAGGCCCTTGCACCAGGGGGAAGTGACTTGAAATGGCCAAGCACACATGGGGACGTATTTACAAGGACCTTGCTCCTGGGGGAAGTGACTTGAAATGGCCAAGCACACATGAGGGCGTACTTACAAGGCCCTGGCCTTGCACCAGAGGGAAGTGACTTGAAATGGCCAAGCACACATGACGGCATATTTACAAAGAACTTGCACCAGAGAGAAGTGACTTAAAATTGCAAAGCACACATGAGGACCTATTTAGAAGACCCTTTCCCCAGGGGGAAGTGACTTAAAATGACCAAGCACACATAGGGGTGTATTTACAAGGCCCTTGCACCACTTATGCATCACTTTTAACATGTACACTGTGGAGCACCATGGAGCAAAAACAACACAGATGCATCATGCATCTGTTCCGCAAAAGCGACGCATTGCAGGAGTCACATCGCAAGTAAATAAATTCTCATAAATTTAAAAAGCATTCCTTTTCCTTAAAAACGATTTTCTGGTCATAATTTGAAAACACAGCACAGCTCCTATGTACAACCACACCTTGTCAGTACTAATATTTCACATTATATCCAATTACAATTTGTAAAAGAAGCAAAACCTTCTTGGAAAACATAATGCAAACACTTGACACAAAACATCATTTTAAATGCACAGCTGGCTTCCTTATTTTCTCCAAAAAGCATACTAGTCTCTTTCTAAAGTAAAGGAACCATATCTCACCTTAGCAAATGCTTTTTGAATTTCAAAACAGTCTCAGAAACACACCAATTTTTCTTTAGCAGGGCAAAAGGTATGCACTCCAGAGGCTGCAACCAAGAAAGGCACAAAAATGTTGATATTCATGACACATATCTCTCATGTCACCCAATCAAAACTCTTCCCTCACTTTTTTCAAATCAACACCCTTCCCCCCTCTGCCCTTTCTGCCCGTTTTCCATAGCAACTACCTCCTGACAGACCTCTCATGTTTACAAGTTCACACAACAATGTTTCAAATGAACTCTGAACTCTCACTACACCTGCTAATCCACTGCAGTGTTTCTTAAAATCATTTTTTATTAACCGTTCAAATTACATCTTTCAAAGAACACATCCATGCACCCTAACTTTCTGTTTTCAACAATGGAAATCCACCAATCACTGCTAATGAATCATTAGCACTCAAACTCCACAGTTTTTTTTCTTTACAAACTCCTACTGTTTCAACTGCCATTTCATTCCCACACTTCATCTGACTGTAACAGAACCTCCTCTTTTTCTTTATTTTCTGTTTATCAGCAACAGAGGCTAAGTCAGGGGAGCGCACGCATCGTTTGTGGCCCCTCTGACGCTTAAACTTGATTGATTCCATCGAAGCTGATTTTAGAGAACTTTATTTTTATCACAAGTAAGCAAACGACATTTGTCTTTTATGCTACTTGGTTACCATAGTGCATGACGCACTTCAGTTCACCTTAGTAAATACCCCATTGTTTTTTTTTTGTTTTTTTTTGCCTGTTCCCTAATACTATAGACATGCGAAGGGAATCATATACATCAACTTGAATATTTCGACTCAAAAGAACGCGAATCATGTAAGTTCGTCACGCACATTTTGCAATCGTTGAATGAATGCTAGCGTAGCTATATTTCTGAGACAATTATGTCTCATTTTATAGGTTGTTAGTTGGTTTGTGATTTGTAACCGTTACCATGCTAAAAACTAATGTATATCCTGGTTATTGATACCTTCCCTTCGTCTATCTTTGATCCCCACAGTGCGTTATTAATTCTCAAGAGTATTGAACACTAGATCTTAAAGCAGCAGAATCGGTTATGTATCAACAACCGCCTTGCTAACCACCTTAGGTAAGAGCAGCTGAGTTCAATGGCCTGACGGCCTATTCCACTGAGCCTTAGTTAAATAAATAAATTGGGTTTGACCCATGTTTTTCATCTATAGTACACTGGAAAACGAGTGACGGCTCCTACAAACAATAAGCCAGATGCAACTCCGTACAAAACAGTAGGTAGGAATTTGTTGTAATCTCAGCCTAAGACAACTTACTTGGATATAGTAACCAAATAACTAAAAAATATTTATTTTCTGTTTAGTAATCTGATTTGACGGTTGCATTCCACTATTATAACTCGAGCCTTCTCAGCCATCCATACTGAGGACAGATCACTCCTGCAGGTTCCATTTATATATTGGAAATATCCAGATCATTTAAATACCTGGTAAGGAGAAGTCGTTTTTAATTAAGCACCCAGCTAGATTTTTTAGACTACCTATTGGACTTTGTGACATTACAAAAATCCAATAGTAAACAGGATATCTGACCATTACTTTAGTATGTTCAAAAAATTGAGTTATTGCTTGAATATATTACACATGGGTGTTTCATTTTTGTCATATTTCTCCATAATGCTCAGAAAGACTTGGGTCCTGAAGGACTTGGGTCCTTAACCAGGATATGTGTATCCCATTTTCCTGCCAATTTGGGAAGAATATCAGTACAGATTGCGAATATACTTCCCGTCTGTCACTCCTACCAATATAATTCCAAACTCATTGATCCCCCATATCCATATACAACTATTGATGCAAGGTCTATCTATCACAGGTGACCCGCATATTTTATAACTGAAACACTGCTCAAATATACCATCTAAATAGTCTGTACCTCGTGTAGCTTGATAAGTAGGCTACTTGAGTAGGGAGTTTTCGATATGTATAGCAGTCTGTGCCAGTATTGTTTTCTTATAACTGTATTGAAGTTGTTTACTATAGGTGAACATAGTTCAACCAAATAAGGATGAATTTTAATTTGTCATATATATCTTTCAGATTGTGTATGTGGCTCCTGAAGAAGGCGTTCTTGTGAAAACGCCGAAACGCGCGTCGAAGAGGACTAATATTGTCCGCCACTGTTTTACTGTTTTTCCCTTTTTTTTTTAAATTGATGGTGTCTTTCATTGTATTACATTGACTGTTTAAAATTGATTATATGTTGCTTTTTACTTTTTATTACGTGTCAGAATTTTTATGTTTTTAACATATGTATATATACCTAACTAATAAAATACATTGTATTTCTATTTCATTGTATGCCTTATGCTTATCGTTCTCTCCCTGGTGATAATATATTTGATGGTTTTTTACATTGACAGAACCTCCTCTCACCATGTTTTCTGTCTGGATTCTTGGACATAGCTACATCCACTGGGCTCACAGGTATGCTGATAACAGAAATTTACACAACCTCAATTTAAAAATGTGGAAATCAAATGGATTGGGCAAAGAGGATTGAGATGTCACCAATTGATACCATTGGTGAAAACCTTTTTGCATTTGCCAAACCCTGACCTCATAATAGTGCACTGTGGAGGAAATGATTTGGGTAGGTCTGGAAATGCTCTTAAAAGACACTTTTGAGCAATTGATGGCACTTTTTCCTCAAACTGCCTTGGTATATTCCAATATATGCCAAAGACAAAAATGGAGGTGGTCCAATCAATTTTGTCCACAAATTGAGAAATCGAGGAAGCATGTAAATAAGTCTGTTTCAGCTTACATGAGAGACCATGGAATGGGCTGCATCTACAACAATAACTTGCATTACTACATGCAAGATATCTAGAGAGGAGATGGCGTGCACTTCTCAGATGAGGGGAACAGAGTTTTCATACAAAATTTAAGACTGTGTATTGGTACCTACTTATAAGTACCTAGAACTTACACAGAACCCAAAAGCTCTTTTCAGAGCTACCTTAACTATAATTACTCTTTAAAAATTTCGATTGTACCTTTTTTCACTTATGTTCGCTTCCCGGTTCGCGTACCGGCAGCTAACCGCACGAAAAATTCAAAACATTTTTTCTTTTTTCTCGCACATATGGGCCTCCTCAGCCACCCTCAGAAAACATAGGGGGTCAGGATACGTCTACCGTGCCCCCTTCTACCCATTCTGAACATTATTTACCCTCCATCTTGTATCTCAATTCTACCGAAACACAAAATGGAGGACTCCCGTAACGCTGCAGGTTCGCGCACCGGGGCACGCACTGAGAAGCGCTCACTTAAAAAAGGTGGGAAAGTAATTTACAGAAAAACCACTGGAGACACTTTCACCAAATATACATTAGCTCATACTACATACCAATCCCTACCATTTTCACAAATTTGGTTGGAATTCCATTTAGCCATTTAGCATGTAGACCTCTCTAAATTCCCTGAGGTAAATTACTTCACAAAACACATCTGAAGTGTTGGAATTGACAACCAATTAAAATGTTACTTTCATTTTCAACTTTTTTTACCTGACATTTGATTGATTATGTACCTGAATATATATAAAGAAAGAGAGAAAAACACAGCCATTTTGACTACTACTTCCTGAAGTACATTGCAAGAACATTTTCACTGACAACTTAAACTTGTTTTTAAAAGGTAAGATGTTATTTTATAAATTTGACCGGAGAACTATGTTATGCAATTTAAATTAATTTGAAAAACATTTTCAGATAGTTATATACTATCCCTCTGTAAGAGTTAGACATTGACAAAGGCTTGTTTATTATAATTATGGATTGATTTACGTTTCTGTTTTATAATTATGAATTTACTTAGGCTTTTTCCCAGGCACTTTTTAATAGTACTACTTCACGCCTGAAACCTTACAGTGCCCATAGATAACTTCTCTCTTATAAACTCACAAGTACCTGTCTGAACTTAAACCCAACATTGCCCTATCTCTACTGATATATTTATTTTTTATGCAAATTTCAGCACAAAAATGGAAGGAGAACAGAACGTTTCCTTTGAAATTGCCCTAGAGATGAACAATGAGGAAATCATTGAACGCATTGACTTGGAATTCATGGACGAATCACGAGAACAAGAACTTCTACAATGTGTAGAATCTGTGGATTTGTTACTTCATTATTAGGATGATAAAATGTGGGAAGTTATGTTCACTCAACAAGAGGACATTTCGGACAGTCAAATGTTAGACAGTCTATTAAATTTTGAAAAAGAATCAGAAAAATAAATGTATATTTAATAATCAAAAATTGTTCGAGTCTTTAATCATTTTTATATGTAATTCATAAACTAGTACCAAATTGATTATAATGTAAAGTCAGACTTATAGTATACTGTGCAACTGTTTTATGTTACACAATAATTTTGCTCATAGTTACTTCCTTTCTCCAACTATATTATCTCCAATGTGTATTTAACATCTCTTTATCATCTCCTGCCTCCATATTGTTTCTAATTTCCTGACACACTATGGTATGAATTCCATATTCCACAATAACTTCTGAAACAACATGCAAGATATCTACAAAGGAGACGGTGTATATTAATTTTTTGACTCTGCATTGGTACCTACATATTGCTACTTAAATAAAAAAAATAAAAAAAACAACAAAACGAACAATCAATAAACATACAATATTTAAAAAGTCTATCATTCTTGTTTCCTCATAGTACGCTCCCCGGGCCGCTTTCCGGTGCGCGTACCTGGCGCACCCCACGCAAAAAAAACAAATTTTTTTTTTTTGCCCCGCGGGGCCCTTTTAAAGCCTCCACATCAAACCTAGGGGGTCAGGGAGGATCTACTATGCCCCCTTATGGTCATTTCCCCCTTCGTTTTGGCCTCCTCTTGTCTCTCGATCCTACCGAGAGACAAGATGGCGGCCGCTCCGGACTGTTTAGAATGTTGACAGACACCGGAGAGCCAATCAGCTTCGCTTCGCGAAGTTCCGTTACGCGTCAATTACGCGAACCGGAGCGCTACCCGAAGCGCTGTCACAGATATATATATTTTTTAAAACGTTAATTTCTCAAAATCCACTGGAGCACATATATTGAGACCTAGCAAAGGCACATCGGGCTAACAGTCCCTACAATTTTGCCAAGTTTCGTGCAAATCCATTTAGCCGTTCGAGCTAAAAGTGAGGCCAACCGCCCTATGGAAATTAACATGGGAAAAACTCGTTTTGGGACCCCCCTTTTTTCTCGGCCCCCCCTTGACGAACCCTCCCAAATTTTCAGGGGCTGCTCAGAAACAGAATGTGCCATTTTCTTGAAAATTTCTGTCAATTCCGTCCACAAACGCCAAAGTTATTAGACATAGAATTTTCGAAAGTCCCATAGAGAAAAAATCCTAAATATATATACCTACTGGCGACCGCCAGTAGGTAATATATATATATATATATATATATTACCGCCAGTAGGTAATATATATATATTACCTACTGGCGGTCGCCAGTAGGTATATATAGTTAGGATTTTTTCCCTATGGGATTTCTGAAAATTCTATGCCTAATAACTTTTGCGTTTGTGGACGGAATTGGCTGAAATTTTCAGGAAAATGGCACATTTTGTTTCTGAGCAGCCCTTGAAAATTTGGGGGGGTTTGTGGAGGGGGGGCCGAGAAAAAAGGGGGGTCCCAAAACGCGTTTTTCCCATGTTAATTTCCATAGGGCGGGTGGACTCACTTTTAGCCCGAACGGCTGAATGGATTTTCACGAAACTTGGCAAAATTGTAGGGACTGTTAGCCCGATGTGCCTTTGCTAGGTCTCAATATATGTGCTTCAGTGGATTTTGAGAAATTAACGTTTAAATCAAGATATATATCTGTAACAGCGCTCCGGGCAGCTATCCGGTTAGCGAACCTTTCGCGTATCGGAACTTTGCGATGAGAAGCTGATTGGCCCTCCGGTGTCTGTCAACATTCTAAACAGTCCGGAGCGGCCGCCATCTTGTCTCTCGGTAGGATCGAGAGACAAGAGGAGGTCAAAACAAAGGGGGAAATTACCATAAGGGGGCATAGTAGATCCTCGTTGACCCCCTAGGTTTTATGTGGAGGTTTTAAAAGGGCCTAGGAGGGTCTAAAAAAAAAAAAAAAAATTTTTTTTTGCGTGGTAAGCGCCAAGTTCGCGAACCCGAAAGCGTTCTGGGCAGCGAACTTTATGGATAAAAGAATGAAAGACTTTTCTAATGCTGTATGTTAATTGTTTGTTGTTTTTCTTGTTTTTTTTTGTTTTCTTTTTTTTAAAGTGTTTTTTTTATTTTGATTCTTTTTCATAATTTATTAAACTTTCTAACATTTCAGTGTCTGAAATGTCATTATTTTCTTGAAATATTGTTTGCAATCTGTGAGGTTGCAAAATGTCCTCATTTGCAAGGAGGACATCTACTGCTTGGACACATTGCAGCAGTTCATTATCCAAGCTTTCATCCATAAATTCCATGTCAATTTGTTCAATTAATTCTTGGCTGCTCTCTTGCAGGTCCATCTCAAAAGAAACTTGCTGCTCGCCTTCCATTTTGCCTGAAATTTGGATTAAAAAAATATATATTAGTAGAGATAGGGCACTGTTGGGATTAATTTTAGATAGGCAGTTTTTATCAGTGAATTTATCTTTTGGCAGTGTATAGTATGAGAGTGGAAATAGGACTATAATTTTGCCTGAAATTTGAATTAAAAAAATATATATTAGTAGAGATAGGGCACTGTTGGGATTAATTTTAGATAGGCAGTTTTTATCAGTGAATTTATCTTTTGGCAGTGTATAGTATGAGAGTGGAAATAGGACTATAAAAAAGTGTATGTGATTTAACCAAGACAAGCCTTACTCCATTGATAACTATAACAGAGAAGTCTATCTAAATACATTACTACTACAGAGGGATAGTGTATATCTAGCAGAAAAAGTCTACTATATTAAGTTATAGTGCACAATATCAGTTACAGGTGTTAGCTTTTAAAAAACCAATGAAATTCACAGAAAAAACCATAGGTTATAGACCATATATAGTTAGGAATTTGCATTTACAAAACCTTGAAAATTCAGTGAAAAAACCATAGGTTATAGACCATATATAGGGATTTGCATTTACAAAACCTTATTTTAGTCGCATAAAACCATTGAAATTCCATATATAGTTAGATGCGCTAACTATATATCGCGCACCCGCAATCCACTGCTGATGATGTCACATATTACATCATTCATGACATGGTCAGTGACATCACTGATGACAACATCCAGTGACTGTATGTTTCTGTAAAGTTAAAATATGTCTTACATATTGAAGAATGAGTGGATGTATAAGTGTCTGGATGAAGGATTTAGTAGGTGCATGACTGACTGTATGAGTGAGTGATTAAATGTGTCTCACTGAGTGCATGGGTTAGTGACTAAACTGTCTTAATTTGTGCATCATTATGTCTGTTGTTCTGTAAACTGCTGCATGTGTTGATCAGTAGCTATATGAGTAACTATATGGGTTATTGATTGGTTGCCCAAGTATTTGTATGGGAGACTGAGTGTGTGTGTGGGTGGCTGGGAGGTGTATGACTCTGTGCATAGATGTGTGAGCAGTTGATTCACTAGATGTATGGTTTCTAAAGTGCATGTGGAAACAGCTGTATGGGCGGTTGACTGTGTGCATGAGTGTATTGGTGAGTGAATGGATATCTCAGTGCTACATGTCAAAGTAAGTACATATGTAAAACACAGTACATGTGAGAGTTGACATATATAAAAAACTGTGCATAAGAGTCAGTGAATGTGTGAGTGGCTGTATGGATCATTGTGAACTTGTATCAGGGATTGTATAAGAGAGTAAATATGTGTTAGTATATGTTTGAATAAGTAAAGTTTGTATAACTGTATAGTTGAGGAAATGGAGGTGTGATTGATTCTTTGCATGACTGACTAGGTGTGTGAGTAACTCCATGGATGAGTGACAGTCTGTGAGTGTCTGTTTACACTGATTGTATCTAAGGTTATATTAGAGTCTGAAGAGGTTCATCGTATTAACACATGAATGATGTCATCTGTGATGTTGTCAGTGATGTTATTTGAGTTGTCATCAGTGATGTCATCAGTGATGTCACTGACCATGTCATGAATGATGTAATATGTGACATCATCAGCAGTGGATTGCGGGTGCGCGATATATAGTTAGCGCATCTAACTATATATGGAATTTCAATGGTTTTATGCGAGTAAAATAAGGTTTTGTAAATGCAAATCCCTAACTATATATGGTCTATAACCTATGGTTTTTTCACTGAATATATATATATATATATATATATATATATATATATATATATATATATATATATATTACCTACTGGCGGTCGCCAGTAGGTAGTTATAGTTAGGACCTAGTTTCCATAGGAAATCCTCAACATTCTATTTGGAATTACTTTGGCCCTGGTGGATGAGTCTTTGCGAATTTCTCAAAGAAGATGGCTCGGTCTGCTGCACTCCTTCCCTGAAAGTTTGGGGGGATTGGTCAAGTGGGGGCTGAGATATAAGGGGGGTCCCAAAACGTGTTTTCTCCATGTTATTTTCCATAGGACCTTTAGACTCGGCTACAGGTCGAACGGCTGAATGGATTTATAAGAAATTTGCAAAAACTGTAGAGTCCTGTTCGCAGATTACGCTTTTTTTGGAATGGTGTAAATCCGTTCAGTAGTTGTTGAGAAAATTAAAGTTAAAGTCAATTATATATCTATAGGCGCGCACACGTGCGCGCACCCAAGCGGCTGCGCGTGAGCGGAATTTTTTTTTGCTGCGTGACGTCTGTTAACGTTCGATTCGAAGGAAACTAGGAAGTTTTGTCCGCCATTTTGTCACTGCGAGTAAATATATTGTTCATTTCAAAGCGTTGAAACATGGAAAGGGGAGAAGGTAGAGATTGTCTTGCTGCGTAGGTTTTCTCGGGGTGTGTAGTAAGGCTCTTAAACGCGAAAAGATATATTTTTTCCGGAAAAAAAATAACGGGGTGCGCGCACCCGGTCGCGCACACCTATTCACAAGAGTGTGAAAATGGAGATAAATCAGAAGTTTGAGTGCTTAGATATAAGGTGGCTCTGAAAAGAGCCCTTGTGTTAATTGAGTGTTTTCTGCATTTATAAGTAAGTACCGAAGCAGAGCCTGATGTTGCAGCGGAAGATTCTGTTTCCCTCATTCGTGAAATGAACACCGTCTCTCCTATAGACGTCTTGCATGTGGTATCGCAAGTTGTTGTGGTAAATAGAACCCATGCTATAATCTCTGAGGAACGCAGAAACAGATTTATTTACATGTCTCCTTGCTTTCTCAAATTGTGCACAATGTTCATTGGACCAATTCCATTTCTGTCTTTGGCATATATTGGAATATACCAAGGCAGATCGAGGAAAAAGTGTCATCAATTGTCGAAAGGTGTCTTTTAGAAGCATTTCCAGACCTACCCCAGTGATTGTGCCTAGATCGTTCCCACCACAGTGCACAATTATAAGGTCTGGTTCTGGGAGATGCATAAAAGTTTTCACCAATGAAATCAATTGGTGACATTTCAATCCTCTTTTGGCAATCCATGTTATGTGTACATTTGGTAAGCCGAGGTTGCAAATTCGTCTGCTTACTGCATATTTTTCACTCCAGTGAATATAACTGTCCTATTAGCCAGACCTTCATTTTCAAGGGATTTGTAGTCGTCCTCCGATCGGTTCTGGAAGTGGAATGGTAGTTAGAAGTTGAAATTCTAAATAAAGAAAAAGGAAGAGGCTGGGTGTGGTTTAAAAAATAAAAATGATTGGTTGATTGTAACAAGTGGAGATTGAACAGTACGTTCCATGTTAATGTTTATTTTAAACGAAAAGTACTATTGGGTGTGAAAAAACAAGACATGTAACAGAGCTGTGTATTGGCAGGTGTTTCTGGAGGGAAAACAGTGTTCTTAGTTTGTTGTAGAACGTTAAGACATGAACTTTTGACCTGTGCCTTCAGCAAGGTGCAGAATGAGGTGTAACCATGGAAACAGCCGGAGATGGCAGTTGGTGATGGGTTCACTCTTTGGTGCCTCTGCATCTGACTCTGTTCTGTGGTGGCAGGCGGAGAACTGTTTGTTATTGTGGAGATGAAAGGGTGATAAGGAGAGAAATACGACATAGCGTCTGGCCTGTAGAAGCGTGGGAGCACTGATTAACTCTGAGTGAAGCCGAACTGTGTCGGTGCTTGGTAACAGTAAAAAAAAAATGTTAACAGTGGTATAACTGTCTTTACGGTGCGCGACCTACTAAGAAAGAGTTCACGGGCCGTAATTGGCTTGCAGGTTCTAGTATCAGTAAGTGAGGTCGAGAAAAGAAAACATTCAGGACTTTATCTATGAAGGGCTTGCGCCACCGGTGCGTCACTTTTTCCCATTTTAAAAAATGAGGCACTGGCGGCGGAAGGTCTTTATAAATAAGGTCCTCAGTGTCTACAGTTAAGGTTATGTGGAACCCATGAATAGTTTTTCAATATGAAATCATTTCAGTTGAGATTATGGATTAAAAGAGAAACCGTGAATATTTGAAATGTTTATTTAGAAATGTACTGTTTTAAAGGCAAATCATTATGTAATATGAGTACAGAAATTGCAAAAAACACAGTAATTGGTATTGTCAGAAGTACATGGAATACAAACGCTATAGTTGAAGAAAAATGAATATAGTTGAAAAAAAACATTGTACACTTTTATAAGGAAGTATATTATATTTTAATAAATGGAAGAAGGTCTCTGGCCTTTCAGTTTAGGAATGATATATGAAAATGCAAGTGGTTATACATCATTACTTTATGAATCAGCTGTCAAACAACACGAAATCATAATGTCCACTGTTAGTAAAGCCAATAGGTCTGTTCTTCAAAAGAAAATATGGAAAAGAACGTGAAGAATATAGAAAAACAAAAGGAAATGAGGACGTCAATGGCTTGTATAAGAGTTATTGAAGCATTGTTTAGGCAAAATAGGTAGCTTCTGCTTGTAACAGGAAATCAGTTTTATCATTTGAAAGTATGTCAGCTATCCAATGGAAAAGAGTAAAGCAGTACTGATGATCTGTTATAATCGGAGCCTCTTTTACCATCAGAGGGCAGGTCGGTGGGTTTTCGATGTAGCTCACTGTTAGGAAAGAGTTAACCGTCCATTGTGTAGGCAAAGTATGCAGAAAGTGCCTCTAACATGAAATCACTGTTATCATCTGAAAACATGTCAGCCATCCAATTGAGAAGATGAAAGGAGCATTCATGATCTGTCATTATTGGAGCGTCTTTTACCATCATAGGGCAGCTCGGTGGGTTTTCGATGTAGCTCTCTGTTAGGAAATCTTGCGCCGCTGCAAATATATTCCAATGACCCAGAACTCCTTGTATCGCTGCAAAGGCCATAAACCCTCCATTGTAACAAAGCTGTTCATGATCAAGTAACGGATTCATGAGGTGATTGTAATTCGGTTCAGGAGGTACCAAATTGCACAGACATAATTCCAGGGCCCACGTGAAATCACAGCTCAGGCAATGAAATACAGGCTGCACACAGGTGAAATACGAATATCGAAATGATAATCGATATGAAGTATTCAAAGTTGAGAGTGGTAAGGTGCCGTAGTACAGATGCATTCTCTGTCGAAATAGTTGTAAGTGGTCCGGCTCGTTTGCGAAGGCAGGAGGGACATCCATTTTGAATTTCCCAAGATGGTAAAGGAAACGGCGCTGCACCGCTGGTTGTATAGCAACTCCACAGAATTAGGTCGCCGGCTATGCAGTGGAGAGGAGCAGAATGACTTGATACATTTTCTAGGAGTCTAGTCACTTATATATTGCTTAGTAGTTATCAAAAAAGTAGCTTTTTTTGAACTGGAGGATGCGTTAAAAAATAAGGGAGTGATTTGAGGGAGTTGTAAAGCAAGGTCAATTTTTTTTACATCAATGCTGTTTTCTGTGAATGTTAGCTTAGTGAAAGATATGTGTGTGAGCAGATGCAAATTTCAGTTTTAAATGTGACAATGGCGGTCTTGTTCATGTTTTCCGATTCAAGGTCGGTATTCGCTGCCAAATACAAAGATCAAGAAACGCATGCGTGGGGTACATAGTCTGCATTCTTAAAGGAAAGCAAATGAAGGGTTATTTTTACCGCGTTAGCATTGTCGTTTAAAAAGTTACAGTGATTTCCATTATATGTTAAGAAAGTGTCACTGATGAAGACTGAAAATAAATCCTTATAAATAATAGGGACTGGTGTATTTTAGAAAAGGTGTGTAACATTACATGAATTGTGTACAAAAAAATAATGTAATTGAAAGTGTATGGTTTGAAAATGAAAAGTAGAGGTTTATAGTTCACGTTTTGAAAGCAGTTCTAGAGGGTCAGATGAAAGTGTATGGTTTGAAAATGAAAAGTAGAGGTTTATAGTTCACGTTTTGAAAGCAGTTCTAGAGGGTCAGATGCATGATAGATTTATAAAAAATAGAACATGTTTTTAAATAGTATTATGGAAAAAATATGTGCCTTTATGTACTATTTACATTATCTGCCTGTTGCGTATTCTTTGAGTTTTAGTAATCCTGTGTCTTATAAGTTTTCTAGGGGCGGTTTGAGGTTCATGGTGGGTTTGGGCAGGGAGGGTAGGTTGGGGGTTTGTAATAGGGGGTCCGGGTGGGGTGGAGTGCGGAGTTTAGTGAAAAGTGAGGGGGGCGGGGAGTTAGGGTGTTTGGTAATGGAGCAGAGTCAGAGAACGCCACATTTGTGTTATGGGGTGCCACAGAAATATGTATTTATTCTCAGAGGTTTATTATATTAAGGATATATATCAACATGGTGGCTCTTGTCGTTTTGTGGTTCTGTGCATGTTTATAATGCTGGCCCTGTAGTTTTTGTTTATGGACCTTATTACGACACACAGGGGAGCCACGTTGCACAGTTGGAGATCAGAGACTTAGGAAATAAAACTTTATAATTGTAAGGGCTCTAAGCGATACAAATCGCCCGTTCTCGGTGTAAAAAATATCACCGCTATTGGTGGTATTTTCTACGGTGTTAGTGCTCGAAGGAGAATAGTAACATATATGTGAAAGCAAATTGTGTAACAGGCTCAGCATTTCACATTATCGCGTGAAAACAAAAGTTGCTTTTACATAGCAATAAGTCTCTTATAATTAAGGGACGGAGTGTATATAGTGCTATTTAGTACTCTGCTATGTGATTAATGTCGAATATTTCATAAGAGGAGGCTTTAAAAGTTTTTCGATAAACTGGTTTTCTAGGGAAGTGGGTGGAGTGTTCCGTGTAAATTGCAGAATAGAAACTAGTAAGAACCAATTGGAAGTGTTGTTTTAAAGTCACATGACTGCACATGCGTGTCTCGACGCCTGTACGTGAAAGGTGGGTGCGCGCACCCGGTCGCGCACTAAAAGAAAGCAGCGAAAAAACATCTCATAATATGCTCTTGGAGCTCGTTTTGGTAGAAAGAGTTAGTTCTGAAAAGAACTTTTTTTTTTTTTTTTGGAAACAAGTGTTATGATGCTTTTGATTTCTTAAAGTTGCTACGACATTTTTCAGTATGTCATACTATCCAAATAAAGTGAAGAAATTTAACTTTTCTTGGAGCATTTATGACTCTCAATTGTGTGTTTAATTAGAGTATAGCTTTGCTCTCCGTATACAAGAAGTTCTCCACAGTTCGTGCATTTCATGTGCACGTTCGCAAGATATGGTCTCAAGTCCATTTCAGCACTCGATGGAGATACAGGTCGTCCACCGGAAGATGTGCTGGTTACTTCTGATGGTAATAGCGTGGCCTCCGTTTTTCTTGTCAAAGGTGGTCGCTCATTTCCTTCAGATTCGGAAGATGAATGCGGAACGGTAGCCATTGCAGCGAAGTCTTCGGGAAGATGTTCGACGTTGTTCTCTCTTGAGAGTAGAAAAGAAAGTGATGGAAGTGGGTGGAGTGCTGCGTGTAAATTCCAGAATAGAAACTACCAAGAACCAATTAGAAGTGTTGTTTAGAAGTCACATGACTTCACATGCAAGTGTCAGGTCCTGTACGCGATAGGAGGGTGCGCGCACCCGGTCTAGCACTAGAATAAAGCGGCGAAAAAACATCTCATAATATGCTCTTGGAGCACGTTTTGGTAGAAAGAGTTAGCTCTGAAAAGAACTTTTTTTTTTTTTTTGGAAAGAAGTGTTATGATGCTTTCGATTTCTTAAAGTTGCTACTACATTTTTCAGTATGTAATACTATGAAAATGAAGTGAAGAAATTTATCTTTTCTTGGGGCATTTGTGACTTTCAATTTTGAGTTTAATAAGAACGAGGCTCTGCTCTCCATACAAAAGAATTTCTCCACACTTGTTGCATGTCATATGCACCTTCGCAAGATATGGTCTCAAGTCCATTTCACCACTCGATGGAGATACAGGTCGTCCACCAGAAGATGTGCTGGCCACCTCAGATGGCAATAGCGTGGCCAGGGCTCTTGTCGATGCTTTTGCATAATGCTCAGGGTGCCTTTGTTTAACATGCCGCTGCATGGTGTGTATAGAAAAGGAATATTTTTTATTTGGATTTCCCCTTGAGAGCTCCGAATTGCATATCGTGCAGGTTACTTTTGGCGCATTCACTTTCTTTTGATCTCCAGGATAAGTAAAAAATTGCCAAATGAAAGATTCCTTTTTTCTTCTTAACGGTGGTCGCTCATTTCATTCAGATTCGGAAGATGAATGCGGAAGGGCAGCCATTTCAGCAAAGTTTTCCGGAAGATGCTCGATGTTGTCGTCTCTTCAGAGTAGAAAAGAATGTGAGGAAAGTGGGTGGAGTGCTTCGTGTAAATTCAAGAACAGAAACTACTAAGAACCAATTGGAAGTCTTGTTTTCAAGTCACATGACTTTACATGCGCTTCTTAGGACGTGTAGGCGGTGACACTATCTAGTTACGAACGTGATTTCATACTTAGGAACTAGCATTCAAAAAACCTTTGAAATTCACTGAAAAAACCATAGGTTTTACACACGTTATAGTTAGGAAGTAGCATTTAAAAAACCTATGAAATTCACTGAAAAAACCATAGGTTTGACACCAGTTATAGTTAGCTGGAAATTTTACTGACATAAAACCAATGAAATTCCACGTTATAGTTAGTTGGACTCACTATAACTTGCGCGTGTAATGCACTGCTGATGATGTCACATATTACATCACTCATGACATGGTCAGTGACATCACTCATGACATCACTGATGACACCATCCAGTGAATGTGTGTCTTTCTGATAAATAAAAATGTCACTGACCATGTCATGAATGATGTAATATGTGACATCATCAGCAGTGGATTGCGGGTCCGCGATATATAGTTAGTGCAACTAACTATATATGGGAATTTCAATGGTTTTGTGCGAGTAAAATAAGGTTTTGTAAATGCTAATCCCTAACTATATATGGTCTATAACCTATGGTTTTTTCAGTGAATATATATATATACTTTATAACGAACGTTAAAGCTATCATTGAGTAGCTAGAAGTACATCTTCCGTGTCCATGCTGAAAGAAATCACAGGTGATACTTATTATTTATTCTCACTAGCACTTTAAAAGGGCTGTCCTTCTGACAAAGCGTTGTCATGTGAACAAGGCTCCGTTGAGCCGAAACGTCTTTGACAGCAACTCTGCAATAAAAGAAAAGCAAGAGCCCATTTGGTCCGTGTCCGAGTTTCATTGTTGGCTGGCATGATTTGGTGCAGCGCATACGAAAGCGGAATACCTGATATATAGCCTGGTTGATTCCGAACCGGCTTACACAGGACCCTTCTCACGTATGGTCGGTGCTTCAATCGGAAGATTTTTTGAACTTGTTTGGAGAAATTTGTGACCCCGGAAGGAGTACAGCACCTGACCCCCGCTCAACCGGAAAAAAAGGAGTGGAAACTACAGCGAACTGGTCGAAGAGGAGGCTGCTCAGCGGAGAGCGGAGAGCGCCCAGCCGGGTGAACCAAGACCCGGTGAACACCACGCGACCAAGTAAGCATCGTAATTTCATTGAGTGGGTGAGAAGTACGGCAATTAGGCGGTTTGGCATTATCGGACATAGCACACGAAGAGTGACAGGGCCTAAAATAACAATCGTTCAATAGCAGAGGGATGTCAGGTGACAACGTTCGGGACCGGGAAACTCTGGCAGCCTCATTGTTTTCCGACAGTGCCCCCCTCCCGCCAGACATCCACGGGAGGCAGAATAATGAAACTAGTGGTAGCAGCACCTCGGTCATTAAGGAGCTATTCAAAACATTGGAGAAAAAATCTCGCCAGGAGCAAGATAAATGGTGGGAATCTAAATCACTGCAGCGGTACATAGAGGTTAACCGAATACCTCGTGAGCTTAGAATCCTGACTGCCCCCACTTACGAGGATCCTAACCCTGAACTGATGAAAGAGTGGGAAGAGAGCAATCTAGAAGCGTCACGACGGCAAGTACAGATGTTGATCAAATATGCTGACATCGACAGGGCTAAATTACTAACCGAGATTGTAGCCATCAATGAAGAAATCGAGGCTCTGGGTGAGGAGGAGGAAAGAACTAGGCTAGCTAAACTAATGAATGACCGCCTCAAGAAGGAGGAGAGTAAAATCGTTGATAGAAAGGCCTATAAGTTTCAAAGGGACCGCAACGACTATGAATTGGGACAAATATTCACCTTTTCTCGAAAATATGATGCTCTCCGCAAAGGTTTAGTAAAACCCCCACCCAAAGCCAAGAATGTGCGTCAGCAACAAGGTAAAGAGGCACAGAGTGATTCATCCAACTTCTCTCTTAGCTCCGACCAAGAATCGGGGTCGGATTCTGAACGTCGCAAACAAGCAGAAGGGCGCCCCAAAACCATCCCCTGGCCAGGAAATCATTTTTTTATGCCATTTGTCATTTGAGATGTCTTCAGTGATGTCAGAGTGATGTCACTGACCATGTCATGAGTGATGTAGTATGGGACGTCATCAGCAGTGCATTGCACGCGCAAGTTATAGTGAGTCCAACTAACTATAACGTGGGAATTTCAATGGTTTCATGCGAGTAAAATTTCCACCTAACTATAACTGATGTGAAACCTATGGTTTTTTCAGTGAATATATATATATATATGTATGTCATATATATGTGATCAAGGGCCGTTAGGCTTGAAACGCGTTATGGCGGAGGTGCGGGGAAAAGCACAATAATGAATTTTCACTTCCAAACTTCTGGGTCCGCTGTCGTCTTTTGGATTTCGTGGTTGGCGACTGCCACTGCATATATATATATATATATATATATATATATATATATATATATATATATATATATATATATATATATATATATACATATATATATATATATATATGTTTCACCAAATGCCCAAGAGCTTTGCAGGACGCACTCAGCAGCAGGCCTCCCTTTCGGTTTTTCATTGACAGCTGGCCTTAAACCCAGATTTTCTCTTTGTTTGCCTTACGCGTTTCGAGACATCACGTCTCTCATCAGAGGCAGCTTCAAACAAGTGAGTAGCGGGTTGTTCCTTAATTTATTCACATTCATGCTCCATCCTTATTAATTGTCAACGCCCACCCAGGGCTTCACATAGTTCTTGACAAAGACATTAGCATGCTGGTATATGTAGTCCAGAGGAACACCTTATTATTTTTTTCTCCTTCAGTAGGTTGCGGCTCACTTGTATTGTAAAAGCACATTTTTCCTTAGTAGGATTCCGAGTGTTCAGGCTGGCTCATTTTGTCTGACATGCTGCGCTGTGTCGGTCTGAACTCCGTTTCAAACCGCAGCCTCTCGAAGTTTGCAAGATGGTGCGCCCTGCCACGGCGCGGGCCGCCGTGCAAAAAATGTTTCACCAAATGCCCAAGAGCTTTGCAGGACGCACTCAGCAGCAGGCCTCCCTTTCGGTTTTTCATTGACAGCTGGCCTTAAACCCAGATTTTCTCTTTGTTTGCCTTACGCGTTTCGAGACATCACGTCTCTCATCAGAGGCAGCTTCAAACAAGTGAGTAGCGGGTTGTTCCTTAATTTATTCACATTCATGCTCCATCCTTATTAATTGTCAACGCCCACCCATGGCTTCACATAGTTCTTGACTAAGACATTAGCATGCTGGTATATGTAGTCCAGAGGAACACCTTATTGTTTTTTTCTCCTTCAGTAGGTTGCGGCTCACTTGTATTGTAAAAGCACATTTTTCCTTAGTAGGATTCCGAGTGTTCAGGCTGGCTCATTTTGTCTGACATGCTGCGCTGTGTCGGTCTGAACTCCGTTTCAAACTGCAGCCTCTCGAAGTTTGCAAGATGGTGCGCCCTGCCACGGTGCGGGCCGCTGTGCAAAAAATGTTTCACCAAATGCCCAAGAGCTTTGCAGGACGCACTCAGCAGCAGGCCTCCCTTTCGGTTTTTCATTGACAGCTGGCCTTAAACCCAGATTTTCTCTTCGTTTGCCTTACGCGTTTCGAGACATCACGTCTCTCATCAGAGGCAGCTTCAAACAAGTGAGTAGCGGGTTGTTCCTTAATTTATTCACATTCATGCTCCATCCTTATTAATTGTCAACGCCCACCCAGGGCTTCACATAGTTCTTGACAAAGACATTAGCATGCTGGTATATGTAGTCCAGAGGAACACCTTATTATTTTTTTCTCCTTCAGTAGGTTGCGGCTCACTTGTATTGTAAAAGCACATTTTTCCTTAGTAGGATTCCGAGTGTTCAGGCTGGCTCATTTTGTCTGACATGCTGCGCTGTGTCGGTCTGAACTCCGTTTCAAACCGCAGCCTTTCAAAGTTTGCAAGATGGTGCGCCCTGCCACGGCGCGGGCCGCCGTGCAAAAAATGTTTCACCAAATGCCCAAGAGCTTTGCAGGACGCACTCAGCAGCAGGCCTCCCTTTCGGTTTTTTATTGACAGCTGGCCTTGAACCCAGATTTTCTCTTCGTTTGCCTTACGCGTTTCGAGACATCACGTCTCTCATCAGAGGCAGCTTCAAACAAGTGAGTAGCGGGTTGTTCCTTAATTTATTCACATTCATGCTCCATCCTTATTAATTGTCAACGCCCACCCAGGGCTTCACATAGTTCTTGACAAAGACATTAGCATGCTGGTATATGTAGTCCAGAGGAACACCTTATTATTTTTTTCTCCTTCAGTAGGTTGCGGCTTACTTATATTGTAAAAGCACATTTTTCCTTAGTAGGATTCCGAGTGTTCAGGCTGGCTCATTTTGTCTGACATGCTGCGCTGTATCGGTCTGAACTCCGTTTCAAACCGCAGCCTCTCGAAGTTTGCAAGATGGTGCGCCCTGCCACTCTACATGTATTCAAATTTATTAGAAAAATCAAATTACAGAAATATTTTTTGTTACATCCTGAAAACCCGAATGTTGTCGCTGATGTGCCAGCTGTAACATCAGACCAGGAGTCATTACAGGTCAAGAATCTGCAAGGACTTCAAACTTTGATCTCTTTAGCGAATGAAGATAGTTCTCAATCAAGCCCCACAGTCAGTCAGGTCATCACTGTTAATAAATCACCAACCACTTCTTTTCGGGGCAAGTCCACAATCCTACCCTTGATGCCCAAAGACGCCCTGGATGTTTTCAGTGACAGGATTATCACTGAACTTAAGACACTAAATAAAACGATGCTTGGAAGGAAAAAACAATGTGACTTTAACAATGTACAATACTCTAAACTTGTTAAGAAAATTCAGGACAACAACCAGGTGATAGTGAAGAGTGCAGATAAGGGAGGCAATACTGTGTTGTGGGAAAAAACTGATTATTTGTTAGAGGCAGCCCGCCAACTAGGTGACCCCCTTTGCTACACGAAAACTACCAAGTTTGTGATGCTTAAGAGCCACGAAAAAACCAAGAAAGATATTAATCTTTGGTATAGACAAGGCCTACTCACTAAGGAGGAAACACAATTCTTAAATGTAGCACACCCCATCACCCCTCTTTTCTATCTTTTACCTAAGATCCATAAATGCACCGTCCCTGTTCCAGGCCGTCCTATCATTGCTGCTCAAGGTAGTATGAACGAAAACATCTCCAAGTATGTGGACTTTTTCCTACAACCCCATATGATTTCACTTCCTTCCTACCTTAAAGATACCACTGATTTTTTGGTTAAGATTAGTCAAATCACTTGGTGTCCTGATGTTTGTTTCCTGGTGATGGATATTGAGGCACTTTACACCAGTATTAACCATCTACAAGGTCTGGAAGCTGTCCAATATTTTCTAGACACACGAGAGGCTGCCATGAGAGATCACAATTCCATGTTGTTGGACGTGATACGGATTTGTCTATACAACAATAACTTCCAGTTCGACAGGGACTTTTACCATCAAGAACGTGGAGTGGCCATGGGTTCATGCTTCTCCCCCAGCTACTCATGTCTTCATGTTGGCTGGTGGGAGAGGCATGTTCTAGGGGTCACCCATGGGCACTGGCTCCCTTACCTCGTCCACTATTGGAGGTTTATCGACAATATTTTTATCGTCTGGAAGGGTTCACATGAACAGGCAGCACTCTTTGTCAATGACATCAATGTGAACAACAGGAACCTAAAATTCACTGCTAATATTGCATCCACTTCTGCAGAATTTTTAGATGTCCAGGTATATATTGACCATAACACAATCCAGACAAAACTTCACAGGAAAAGCACTACGGGTAATTCCATCTTGCATGCCCGCAGTGCCCATCCTCCACATACTATCAACAGCATACCGTTAGGTGAATTTATCCGCATCAAATGGATTTGCAGCAGTCCAGACACCACTAATCAGTGTTTGATGGAATCCAGGGAAAGATTCCTCAGGTGAGGTTATAATCAAGTCACTTTAGATCGGGCACTTACAAAGGCTCTAGCTCGCCCTAGAGAGGAACTCCTCATCCCAAAAATTAAAACCACCCCTGATTCTGTCACTGCTGGTTCTATCCGTTTTATCACCACCTAATGTTCCCAGATATCTAAGTTAAGCAAGATCATTAAATCAGAGTGGCCGATTGTTTTAACTGATGTGATTCTAGGCCCATTTCTGCCTAAGTTGACGGCCATCACCTTTAGGAGGGCTCCATCTATGAAAGATCTTTTAGATAGAACACAACCTGAGCTCCCACCAAAAACTACCTGGCTAAGTAAACCGGGTTTTCACAGGTGTACTTTGTGCCGTGCTTGCACTTTTGCAGTCAACAGCACACATTACACATCAGCTTTCAGTGAGAGACCCATTCCAATCAAAGAACATCTCACATGTCGCAGCGATTTTGTAGTTTATCAACTTACCTGCACATGTTCACTCTCTTACATTGGTAGCACAAAGCTGCAAGCCAACCAACGCATCTTGCAGCATATTCGAGCCATAGAACTTCCCAGTGGCTCGCCACTTCAAGGCAGTTCACGATAAAAAACTTAAAGATCTGAATTATACCTTATTGTGTTCTGTGGCTAATCCGGGCAGAGGTGGTGACCGTGAAAAACATTTGCGCCAAAGAGAAGCATATTTCATTCTTTTGATTGATACTAGATCTCCTAACGGTTTAAATGCTTTTGATGAACTACACCATTTTCTGTAATATGTGTTGATGTTCTTAACCATTTGCTGCTTTAAGTTTTCCTAGTGCATTCATTCTAATGTATCTTTTGAGTATATTCTTACATATACCTGATCAATATTTGTTAATATTCAGTGGTTATTTTTCCTGAAGGTTTTCAAATGAGTTTCCTACCGCCTGAATTTATTCCATGTATCTAACACCTGAATATGATGATCATGATTTTTTAAGCACCTGCACTTTAGCATTCAAGCACTTTGAGACATAGTTATATAAGATTTGATGATTTACACTTTTTCTATATAGGCCAGCGCTGTATGGTTATATAGCCACATTTTGCACTTGCAAATCATTTTGTTCATGATATACTTTTTTATGCAACCATAGAAAAGGTAATAAGTAATGTACATGTTGTGGTTTATATTCCGCAATTCATCAGACGGCAATGTCAATGTAAACGGTTTTTCTATTTGAATGGATTTAACTAGCATATTATTGTTTACAATGTCATACTTGGCCTTTTTTCATTCTTAAGCACTATGCTTTAACTGTGTCTCTTCTTTGAATAATTCAAGGTATTTGAGCTTTAATTGCTATAATTTCTTTGCATTATTGCTTGTTTGTTTTGTTATGTTACCCATGAGTCCTGTTTCTTTAGGCGCTTGGGCTTTTAATCACCATTTAATGCTCTGCCTATTCCTGACGCGTCATGTGACAAAGCTCCGTTCGCGGAGCGAAACGCGTCAGGGAGGGCACTTGCTCTGACGCATTCGAAAATAAAATTTGCACTGCTGGCACTTTGATTAGTGTGATGGCTTTTCGATTATTTAACATCTAACATCTAACCAAATGGTGGAGAGGAGGTCTACGCCCGCTTAGACCGCTGGAAGAAGTGGTCGGGATTTTCTTTCATATATATATATATACAGATAAAAATTGCTTTGGAAATAGGACCCACTGTGGTGAAGTTGGTATTTTAATATGTTCGAAAACTTTCAAAAGTTCCAAAATAAATAAATTCTTTAATATAATTTCGAAGGCTATTTTAATCATCGCTCTTGATTTTGAGAAAAATGTTGTCTCCATCCATGACTGTCAGCTACTATACATAATGCTAATGCTTTGTTTATCTTTGTGATACCGAATGTCTGAAGGCACTTGCTAGTTACTGCTTCTAAAATACTTCTTTTGTGCTTGAGGTCCTGAGAAGAGATGCTAATCTCACGTAAAACACGTTGGCCAGATGTTCTGCTTAACTGTAAAATCGTGACTCACACATATCATGGGTAATAGAATGAATGTAATGTTCTCGGAGTTTCAATAAAGACCTTTTAATTCACTTTCAACTTGAGCCCCTCAAATTGTATGTGTTATTTTTTATTTGAGTATACAAGATTGGACAAATCTGTGTAAAAGAGGGGGCTGTAATTCCGGTCTACATAATTTGGGGCACATTTACAAGCCCCTAGCAACACCTTTGCACCACTGTTGAGTCACTTTTGTGATGCAGCGGTGGCTTAAAAAATGCGGCCAATTTACAGCGTAACGCATCTAGTGAGATGCATCACGTTGTAAAGCACTGTGTCACATTATACCTGCGTGAGGTTAAAAAAAAAAATGTGTAAAACTAATGCCGTGAAATCTACATGATTTCACTGTGTCACTTCTAGGACGCCACTGCGTCAAACCCTCATGCCTGCTTGAAGCAGGCATGAGGAGTGACGCAGTGTAGGTGGAAAAGGCCTCAAAATGCATTGCTGGATTTGCGTTGTGCTTGCGACACGACTCCAGCAATGCGTGACTTTTGCCCCAACAGATGCATCAGAATTTCTGATGCATCTGTCAATCCTTGCGCCATGGTATGCCGTATTGTAAATATGGCGCATCCATGGTGGCGCAAGGGTTTCTCAGGGTGGTGCAGGGAAAGTGACTCACCTCTACAAATGTGCCACATTCTTGTGAATCTTAATCAGTTGGCAGAAAAGTATAGCAAACACTGGTGGGCCATCACAGGTCAAGGGGTAAGCCTATATCCTTTTCCTGTAAGGGTGAGGCAGTGTCTAGGGTGACAGTTTTCCCTTATCTTGGGGTTAGTTTTGATGATAGGGGCTTATGGGGACCCCAAATTAAGATCACAAGCTTATCCCTGGCAAGAGCCTCCTCAGCCCTTCTAGGATTTGCAAATAGGTTAGGGGCCAGGCCCATGGAGGCACTTTTAAAAATCTACAATCCCAAGTGCATATTCGTTGTTATTTATGGGTCTTCATTGTGGGGGTATGTCTCACAGTACATAATACAAATAGTGGAAAATAAATTCCTGAGACGCCTTCTCTCTGTCCCTCAGTCTACCCCTACCTTTTCCATTCATGGGGAGGTGGGCTTAGACTACGTTACCGATAAACTCAGACTGGCTCCTTTATTATTCTGGTTAAAGACCTGGCTTAATGATGAATTAACCCTCAACCTGCCATTTTACGTGACGTTACGACACTGGATCACGTAAAGAGAATAGCCTGGCTGGAGTACTTGAGATACACTTTTTTACAGCTAGGGCGCCCGGAACTCTTTACTTCCCAGTCCTGTATTAAGAGGGAGGATATTAAATGGACCAAAGCAACCTTTATGGATAGGGCCAGATTGGCTCGGGAGGAGCAAGAATCGAATAAACCCGCCGTCAGATCACATTACTTGTTGCTGAGTTCCCCTTCCCTTGAGCCTTATCTCAAAATTGTAACCAAGCCCTTCCATAGACACCTGTTAATAAAATTCAGATTTAATTTAATCCATTATTCTTTAGGTAGTTACCCGTCCTGGAGTAAACCTGAAGAGGGGCCACGAGCATTTTACTATGTTTTGCAGCTTATATTTGGATGCTGGAAAAAAATACTTGGTCCCAATTTTAAGAGAAGCCGGCTTTGGTCAAGTTAGGCCGGCTCTAGTTTACTTAATGTCCCTGGGCAGCACTACCACCATATTTGGAGTAGCCAGCTTTTTGGTGGCAGCTCATAGAACGAGAACACATTTGGCGGTATTGGGGGACCCTACCTAGCTCTTTAAACTGAATTCCAATTATTATTCCTTTGCACTGCCTTGTGTTTTAGTGTTGTACAAAATGTTTTGGCCTGCCTCTTGTAAATTTATAAATTTATGAATTCTGTAAATTTTGTCAATTTGTATAATAATGTTTTAAAGTATTTTAAGATTTTTAACAAATCGAATAAAGTGAACTTGACTGACTGACTGACACTGAGACCCCCCATATTCAGTATGTTACCGGATTCGCTGTCATTCGACAATTCCTGAAGTAGTATTTCCACAAGCAGCAATTGTGAAATTAAAATTAATTGGGAAGAGATACATGTACAATAGCCTTCTGGGGTTTTATGATTTACAACATCAAAGGAATTACGATTGATCAAAGGATTTTTACAATGTATAAAAAAAGTCCTTTATGAGCCAGAAAAGTCTTTTCGACTTGTAAAAGCAATTTTGAGACTGTTTCCAAATTGCAAATAGGAGGCAGTTTTAAGGGCGAATCTTGCTCCTATTTGTTATTGGAGAGAGACGGATGAATGGTTTGTAACCGCAATTGTGGTTACTAACCCTTAATCAGTTACTGACTTCTGAACTGGTTGGCAGCTGATTCACAACAGCAACAGCTTCTCTTTTGGCAATCATGTTAGGCAACCCCACTAGAAGCAGGCAGTGGTCCAGAGAACTACTGCCTTCCCCGCCCGAAGACTTTCCAAATGAACTTTTTTCTAAGTAGCCTATGTCCTTTTAATGGCCATGGACTCCTTTTGAAAGAAGCAAAAGCAAATTCAGACACAGAGGTTTGCAAACTGCAACATGCCTACTAAAGAATAATTAAACAGACCGTTTTGCAACACCCTGTGATTTTACAATTTGCAGTTCGACATATTAGCACATTGACGCTTCATCAACCAGTAGGTGTGGAAACTGCACATCCCTGGTTTACAAATGGAAATAGTATATCTTGTCCTTTTACAAATAGCGTGCAGAAGTAGTGTTTATCCGCATTGTCCCACGTTAATTATTTGCCGCAAACCTTTTGCTGCTGCTAATATCATGTGCAGGGGAGTAGTACCGCCCGATTTTCGACCCGATAAAACCACTTTTCTCTAAATGCAGGAAAAGCACTTTTCTCGCTAGTACTGCCCGATTTTCGACTCGGAAAACCCACTTTTCTTCAAATGCAGGAAGCACTTTTCTCGCTAGTACTGCCCGATTTTCGACTCGGTAAAACCACTTTCTCCAAATGCAAGGAGAGCACTTTCTCGCTGTTAGCATGATTTTTTGACACCAATGGAAATCCTTCGAGTGATGCCCCTGTATATAAAGTGCACCAGCTAATTGTATTTCAGTATTCAGGGGTTGATAACATCTGCTTATGTACAGATGTATCAAGTAATCCACACTCCAACCTTGCACGCAAAATGTCATGTTTGACAAAGTACTTTATGTCAAGAGGCACCATCTGTGCAAAGGATTAAAAACTCATCTGATATGTCATGCCCAATAAAGCTAATAATGTCGGTGCCCTGTGAAATGTTGAGTTATTTTTCGAGGCTACGATAAAAGCATCCACAGATCGTTTGAAATTAATGAAAGCACCTGTGAAAATCACTAATTAAAATGAGTGCCATGGATCAATAAAGTCAAATGCCTCCCATAGGAATGAAAAATTAAGTAGTTTACTTTGTGAGATTGAAGGGAATTGGTTATTATGTTTTTTTGTTAAGTATTTCTCCTTTATTTATATTCTTTTTGCATTTAAATTCATTCTCTTATCCATGTAATCAAAAAAATCAAGGCTAACGGGCAAGCTCTGTATTTTGTTCGAAACAAAAGCGAGTAAAGACTGTGGTGCCAATCACATTCCTTTAAAAGATGGTATCAAACAGTAGTAAAGGTCAACTTTTTGCAACCTTGTGTCACGCAATACAGTAAATGAGAGATTGAAGCAAGATACATTTTAACAATGCCCCTTGCTTGATGGACAGTCTTACTATTACGATTAGTGTCGGATCCCCGTAGGAAGAGTATAATCTGCACCATACAACTTGAAACGGACAGCTAATTCTTCATGGATCTGCAAAAAAGAATTACCATGATACAGAAATAGCCAACCAATCAGAATCTTTGAGCCTTTAACCCCTTTGATGCTGATGACGAGCTCAGCTCGTCATCAGCCACGGTGGTCGTGTGCGGATGACGAGCTGAGCGCGTCATGTAATGCGGCTTTTGCAAAAAAGCTGCATAGCGCAAAAATAACCGCTGCAGCGATGTGGTTAAAACCAACACAGAGCCATTCTGAACTAAACCCTAGTGCAGGACATCAACTATATCTCAAAACTTCACGAGGACCTGAGTTATTAAGTACCCATGATTGGAAGCGTGCTCATTCTGCATTAAATCAACAATGCTAGCCACAAAACAGTCGAAATATTGCAATAGGCACAGAGAGTCATGCCGTACTCCTTTGAAAAGAATGTGAGTACCGAAAGAAAATGGCAATAAAAAGAGAATATGGGAACCACAGACAAAAACCATGGTTACGTTTACATAAAAGGTGCACTGTGTTAAAATGCATATCCAAAATGCATGAATTTTGTAACACAATATTGCCCTAAAGTGGTGCCCATTTACTAAGTGTGCTTTTATGTCTGTTTTGCTAATGGGTCCTGTAACAAATTGGGTTGTTGGCTAACGGGAGAGTGGCCACTGGTCAGGCAGCAACCACAATCCCTTGTCAGGGTAAGGCGCAAGCAATCCGCAGAGTAAACTGTGCTCAACCCCCTGGAGTCTTGACACAGAACAGTCAGGCTTAACTTAGAGGCTACATGTAGAGTACTTGTGCAACACAGTAAAACAGTGAAATTACAGAGCAAAAAGTATTTTTTTTAATAAACAGACCAAGCAACAAAATTCCATTCAGTGGAAGCAAAGTTGTGGATTTTTCAAGATTTTAGTGAAAATAGCACCAAAAAGCACAAAGTGCCAACTGTGTTAATCTGGTTATGCTGGACTAGGACACAGGCACAAGTTCAGGCTGATGGCAATGGAGCGTGGGCCAGCTACAGGGACCCAGTTGGGCCTGCTGAACGAGGAACCTTATAATCCAGGTTGCAGAGCTTTGCAAGGATCTGTGTCAGAGATGTGTTGCTCAGCCGAAGTAATGTGTCGCTTCTGAGATGCAGCAAGGCTGTGATTAAAGGTCCTGTGCTGTCATCGAGTATGCAGTCAGCAAGGGATTGCCTTGCATAGTCCAGTATCAAGGAAGCAGAGCACATTTAGGGCAATGCATCAGTTCTGAAGAGCTGTGAGGCTGCGATGTGTAGTCTGTCATTGTCGTCACAGCTGACGTCGATGAGAGGTGCAAGATCCGGTGCTGAAGTTGTGAAGCACAGTAGGGGTGATGCATTGGTTAAAAGACCTCAGTGGCAATGCGGTTCTCTGTGACAGGTCAAAACTACCAAGCTGTCTTTGAAGTGAATGGATTTCCCTACTTCCCCTGCCCCACTCCAAGCTGGCTAAAGTGCAATGAAGGGTTATTAGACCCTTTCTGTGGAGACATGACACAGCCTATTCAGCTGTAAGGGAGGCTGGGTCCAGCTCCTCCCTTCCATCCTGCCAGTGATGGTCCATTGAGTCACACCTAAGTTCCAATTGTCTGTGGCTGTTTAGAGGAATATACAAACATCATCTGACAACTACACCCAGTCATGTGACCAATGACAGACTGCATGCACCAAATGGCTAAGGCAAGAAAAGGCCAATTTTCTAAAAGTACCATAGCTTCCACCCATGGCCATTGAAACGCCACCTGCCCTTTTCTCACTTCTTGAGAATCAAACGTATTACCTCAGATCCAGAGTTGGGCCTGCAGACGATGAGAGAAGCCAAACAAAATTTTCTTGAGAGAGGTTATCCTCAACAAGTCATTGATCATGCTGAACAGAGAGCATTGACTTTAAATCAAGAGGTATTGCTCAAGAAAAGCAAAGAGCATCCATGCCAGTCAAGAGAAGTATTTGTATCCACTTTCTCCACTCACTCTACGCTTGTCAAAAAAAGTATCTTATCTAGATGGGATTTACTACAGTCTGAACCTGACTTCAAAGGCATGTTTTCCAATACGCCTTTATTTGCCTACCAAAGGTCCTGCAATCTTAAAGAGATTTTAAACAAACAACTTGACACTCACAAGGTTGCATTCAAAGGCATGACTGAAGAAACATAAATCTTTATTCTCAGGGGTCTCACTAATAGAAAGAAGAACTTGACACAGAAGCTGGAATATAAAGAGAACATTTTATTAAACTCAAATGAGTGAGGCTACGTCACACAGAAGCCTTAGCAACTGAATGAGGCAGTCTGAGGAGTACAGAAAACAGAGGCCTTATATATGCTTAGGGTTACAAAACTCAGCATAAAAGTAAGGGGCTGTCCTAGCTTTTGCAAGCATGCAAAATGCCTATTATGGACATGCAAGATCTGCCAAACATTAGCCAATAGGAAAACATTTTCAAACAAAGTATCACATGACAGAAAACTCAGTTTGCAATAGCCCAACCCAAAAGTTAATTATTAGGAATGTCTTAAATACATTTTCCAAAAGCTGAACAAACCCATAATTGAAAGCATGATCCATGTAATTGAAGAAACATAGGAAAGAACAGTTATAGCTGATGAACAAGATAAGGCAGATTGCAAGGAAACTAAAAGTTAACGATGTCCTGAACATTGATTGGCAATTTCAAAACGAGCTCGATCAGGGAAATTGGTTTTGCGAGGCCAGTTTCAGGTGAAGAGGTCAGTTTCTATAGTTCACTCCAGTGTCAGAAGGAAACCTAGTTAATGTGTCCATGAACCAAGAAGGCCAGGTCACTTTGTTCGTCAGGCTGCCTTCATGAGCCTACGTGAGGGCAACACAATTTGGTGGCACAGTACAAAAAATGGAACCCATATTTTAAAATGGAGTTGTGCAATCCAGTGAACTTGGAAATTAGAGAACCTCAGCCCCTCCTTTTGCCATTACGTAGGCAATAACCTAATTCATTGCTAGGCGAGCATTTTCCATTCTAGCGAGAAAAACATTAGCAAGTTGACAAACCATTTCATTACCCACGGGCACACCCCCAATGACTTCACCTGGACAGTCATTGAGCAAATACCAGTCAGTCCCATCAACAATGATAAAAAACTACTAAACAAAGAACAAAGATGGATATACCGTCTATCCACAGCCACTGATGGGCTTAATGATGCTATCCCCTGGAACTCCTTGACCCTATGATGGCAATCACATCACCCGGCCATTTATCCATATGGACCTGTCCAAACACCCACCACCCAGGATATAACGTCCTCTGGTCTCTATCACCCCCCGGAAGGTCCCACCGCATGACATTGTGCCATCCTGGCACTTGAGACCAACCTGGTGTCCATAGCGGTATTTCCCTTTGCCACTTGTATATACAAGCGCTACCCATTATGTCCCACTAAAATGCCCCTCTCACACGAGCCAGGGCAGTAGGTAATGGAGAGGTATTTTACCCCCTTTCATGATTATTTTTATTTTCCATATACTACAGCACTCTGGGGCTTAATCGCCCCACGTATGGCCACTACTTGCTGCCCCCGCCACGCAACTAGAGCCAGTGCAACAGGCAATCGATCGGTAGCGCGAACAGGGATACTCTCCCATTCGCGCACCGGAATACTACCTACGGCGCATGCGCGGACCACTTCTCGGCCGCGCATGAGCTGCTAACTGCCGTCCACGCATGCGCGGACCACTTCCCGGCGGCGCATGCGCTATACACAGCCGCCCCGGCACCCGGCAGCCATATACGCCCACACAGGCGCTTCAGACCGGGCATTTCAGCGCGCTAATAAGCAACACACCTGAGCGCTATCTAGACCCGCCTAGCGAGTCTCTCTACCATTGCTCTTCCAACAGGTGCCCTCAATTATCCTATCTATGACAGTATAAAAACCGGCAACAGCAGCCATTCACTACCGGTTCTGCGAAGGAGGCACAACAGGTCCCACGCTGGTGCTGGCCAGAAATCCTGTGAGTATGCTGAGTATCACCACAATGGGTAAGCGCTCCCTACTTTTCTCCTACAGGTTCCCTAATCCCAATGGTCCTACCTCTCTCTCCCTACTAGGGCCTCACCCTGCCACTTCAATACCCTTGGAGCTAATAACAAGCATTGAAAGCGTAAGAAATGTTCCTTGCGCCACAATTCTTCACCTTTCACTGCAGTAATTTTTTACCGCTGTTTTAATCACTTCACCCTCGAAGTTCTAGTGCGATTCCACATTAATGATACCACCAGTATCATTACACTTGAGCCGCTCATAGCCTGCACTATTCGCTATTTAAGTCGGCTGTCATACTATATGAACAATACCTTCTAGTGACTCTGTTTCTCCTATGTTTGTCTTGTACCTGTCCTCAATGTTAAATTTACAGGTGATCTTGAGAAGGGAATCCCCCTCTCACAGTTAGATACACTTTAGGGCGTGTAGACACATAGACTACACTACACAACCCCTATTTTAACCTACACATATTTTATTGTCCTGAAGAAAGCCAGATTAGTATAAGGCACTGGCTGAAACATGTTGACAACTTAAGGACGTAGGAGGTCGTAACCCGCCTCTAACGTCCCACAGCCTTATTTTTAACCGCTGACGGAGGCCCTTTTAATAAAGTATCCTCACCCCAGGGACCATCCGCCAAGCCGTTTTAATTTCACATACCTTAACACCCTACACCGCACACACAGTGACATACCTGCTCCGCTGTAATCAGGCGTCGAAGCACACCCGGGACACGCTAGGTGTCACTGGGTGGGCCCGATGATGAAGCATGCCACCAACTAGGTTGGTGGGTGAGGGCTTTCTAAAGACACCCAACAGGTGCCACTGCCACTTGGCAAGATAATACTGAGTCGCTATATAATTAATAGTAATCTATCATATTAATGTCAGATTAACCCATTCTAGAGCTAGTCTCCTTTTGATATCCATACATTTTCCATTCTAAACATTTCATTAAAGGTATGAGCAGGAATACAAAGAAGACAGGGCATTGGGTCATAATTAACATATAGACAACAGGAGAAAGTAATGACCACTATTATAAACAAAATTATCATTTTTCACAACCCTAAGCAAAAAGCAAATCCTAAAATTATCTAGTAAAATTTTTAGGGCTCCTATGCATTTCAGCAACTTATTATGTATTCAAGTGAAACAGTGGTGATCCTTATCAATGCTCTGAGGTGAAAGGGGGATACTCTTCCACAGAGAATGGACTTTATTCTGCTTTTACTAAACTGAATACTACTCTAAAACAATGCCAGCAAAACAATAAGAATCAGTCTCCTAGCACCCACTTTATGCAATCGCACGGAAACCACTTGTGAAGCCACAACCATGCCCAGAGCCCGTTCCAAGCCTCTCTGGCAGGCTTCTATTGTCCATCAAATCTGCTCCCATTGTTTTCGAATTGGGCCTCTCAATTCAGGCATTCCATGAAAATAGTGCTTCTCAGTATCCTATGGAGTGCCCTCCCGGCAAACACTCACAGCTCACTTAAAAGTCTCAATGTCTCAATGCAGTGCACCAGTGGCTCTCCTCTGCGGCAGACACTACAGATATTGTGCTCTTCACTGATCATGGGCACAGATCATCTTGTGCAGACCCGGGATCATTCTTAGGCTCCAACACTCATCATTCAGTGTCAGAGGACGCTCAGGCTGCTCTTTCATGGGCACCAGAATGTAGTGCCTTTTGCCAATCTTGGATCCTCCGGTGCACTGCACTTCCGTTGGAGCAAAGGAAAAGGGGGGTGTGTGTGGCCAAAACTCAGGCCAAGGGGCTCAAGGGACTGCACACTGTCAGAGGTTACCAGCACATGACAGGTGGACAACAGAAGCCTCAAAACAACAGGAATCCTTCTCTTTCGCTCTTTTGCACTGAAATTCTGTTTCTGTGATGTCCAATGCCGTTTGATGGAGCAAGGGCGATGCTTTAAACAGTTCATTGTATAACAAGGGGACTGCAAGCAGGTTGCCTGCAATCTTCAAAGGAGTGGCCATACGCCATGGGACAATTCTGGTCTAGAATACACTGTCATTTTCAAAGGCAATACAAAGACTAAGGCAGTAGGCAAAACAGTGCCTCTAGGCTCTTCAATTGGGTTTCCGTGTGAGAGCATATCCTCCACCATCTAAGGGTAGATAGTGACATGATTAAGTCTAGGTATTCCTAAATTCCTTATCTAGAACATCTCAAAAGAAAAATCGCATAATACAGATTATCAGGGACATGTAGATACCTCCCTTTTAATAACTGTGCATCAGGTGCACTATGCAACACACAAGCTAATGATCAAATGTGTAAACAAAAGACAAGAACTAGAGAGTCCTGGTACTTCCATGATTTAGAACACATCTGATCTCACCAAAAATTAAAGAAGCAGGAACAAAAGGGTAAAAAAAGAAATTAAAATAGTCATTGAAAATTTGTCATGTTCAAAAAAATAAATGTAAGGTATCTCCTATTGAGGTGGAAACTTGTCTTACTATAGTATTGAGTCAGTTAACCAGTCCATCACTACCCTGACAGTCAGACTGGAAAACCTCAAAGTAGGCCAAAAGAACATTTTTAAAAACCAGTCTGGTCATACAAAAGGGAATTATACATAATATAGGGGTTCCTGGTACATTACTGCAGTCTGGAAGTGTGCTAATGTTCCAGTTCCTTCTTCAGGGAAAAATGAAACCTGGTTTCCTTTATGGTACAACGCCATACACTACTTAGGAAGCAGAACAAAACTGACTAATGTAATATAGAAATTAGGTCACCATGTACAAGAGTCACAGATCTATAATGTTATCCTTACGTCCAATCAGGATACATAAATCTAGGGCTGCCTTTTCCTTGAGGGAAGTGGGCAGTAACGTAACTAACAGCAGGTGACACACTTTGATCCTGTATATCCCTTTTATTTTTCTTGAATACTATTATAGCCAAATTGACATACACTGGTGAAGTGTTGTCTGTGTCGTGCACAGTATGAAAATATCATACCTGTGAAATTTAGAAAATCAACTCAACTGTTGTGCAGCGATACGCATCGTCATGTATATCCCTTCATAACACAGGTAAACTTGTAATAGTATCAAAAGCAGCAACATAAAACAAAAACATGCATAAAATAAAAAAACGCACAAAACGCATATGTCAAGCCATCAGATATACCTGCTGTATATCAAGCACAAAAAGCATAGACAAAACAATAGCATATGTGAATGAGCGGTGACACCCAACATCATGTCATGTACTTTATGCACTGTGAACCTGCAGCCCAAAACCCAATATTCAGGCCTGCTTAATTTGTCAGTTTTAAAATCCTTACCCTCCTTTTGACAGTAGATCACCAGTTTGTGGATATCTGCTGTCAAATACAACTTACTGTGTCGCTTCTGACACACAGGACCAACAGGAACAATTCATAAAAGGATAAAATGCAAAAGTATGTAAAACGCACGAACATTTGTTTTCAAAGAAGTCATAATAAAAAAAAACACATCTGTTTTCAACATACTGCTGACACTGCACATAACACACAAAATATCAACTGTAACCAACCATCTTTTGAAAACATGCTAAACCACCCTAATTTTGACTTTCCAAAAAATAAAACTCTTTCACAGACACTCTGCGTGTCCTGTGTGCCAACCACCCTTTGAGGCCCTGCTTTTCCAAGCAATGATTTTTCCATCTGTTTACACTTACTCCTAACTCCCACCTCACTGACCTTAAGTTCAAAATCTGCCTCACGCGCTCCATGCTCCTTAGCCCTTTCTCTCTTCCTCACTCTGAGGCTGACAAAAACAAAAAGCCTTCCCAACTCTTTCTAACCTGCAATAATCAACCCTATTTAAAAACACATGTTATATATATTACTCCTTTTAGGGGCTACAATCTATTCATTCTTTAGATTATTAAAACATTTACTGTGAATAATTCGCAGAATATAATAACATAACAACCTGTAAATTTGTATTATACCTAAATGTATGCATTTACTGAAGCCTAAGGCACTTTAAAGCTATTATAAATGGCAAGAAAGCTGTTTGAATGGTTTATTTTATCCAAATTCGACTTTAATATTAGGGGCACTTAAAAATAAATATCCTATAATGTGGTACATATTAATCATCCTCAGACTGTTCTTTACAAATTGCAGAGATTGGACATTAGACATAACCCATGTAAATCCTTTAGAAAAATGAGTTTTTGACGCCTGCGCTAAGTAAAATTCCATATGCTAATGTCCTCATTATGCAGGACAGCACAACTTAAATTAAATTATAATGCTAGGAGGTCACAGTAAGAGCATTAAGCTTCATGAATAGTAAAAAACGAATTTTGCAGCACTTATTTTTAAGAAATTATTTTTCATAATTAATAATTATTTTTAATAAACCCAATCATTTTTTATTATTCCACATATAAAAGCAAGCTGCATCCCTTGCCTATCATTTTTAGACGCATTCATCTATAAGCCCAAGCGCAGAAGCCTAACTTTAAACATGGCAACATTTGGAGCAACATTTTTTTTTTTTTTTTTTTAAAAGGACTATTTTTATTTAGCCACAGACCCAAGAATGTGCTTACAAAAATGCTTAAAGAGAGGAAACCCTTAATTGAAATGCCTTCCTGTAATACAAAATAATGAACCTTAGTTTTGGAACCATTTGAAAACAACATTCTGAAATGCAAAGATTCACCAGTGTTTAACTGAGGGCACAGTCCTGGCTGAGTAAATACCCCTGTTTATTTAGCTTGTCTCTCAGCATTGTAACATGAGCACGGTGGCGGTCTTTTTCAAACTAAGACACATAAATGCATGTTCTATAATATGCGTCTGGGTTCAGCAAAAATTTACTTCAGCTGAAGTGTTTGCCTGGAAATTTCTAATACAATGTATCTAAGTAAAAAATGCTATAAGTTTGTTTTTCTACAAAACACACCATTCGTTTTTGGGGGCCTTTTTATTCCTAGTGAATGTGAATGTTTAATTTTTTTTAAGCATTTAGACATTTTGCTTAATAGACTGAAAACATGAAAAAAACAACAAACACACATTTGAGCTCATATCAGACATAAACAGAAAAGGGTCAAACACTCAGAACATACAATACGGCGCGCCATGCATTTCGTGAATAGCGCCATCGCTATTCACTTACAGAAGTTGCACTAATGAGAAAACCACATAGACATTTAAACACACATTTAACCCACAAATCAATACTCAGGACAGAAACAAAGGACAGCCCACAGACTGTACCTGAACCCAACCATTTGCAAATACTAGGTGTAAGTCATATTTACAAGAAACGCTTCTCAATAGTGTTCCAAAAGACTGCAAAAACAGCCCAAAAGACTGATGTATGTCCAAGAAGCGAAAATACACTCAATTCAATAGCTTTGGCTAGCAGAACACCAAAAAAAATCATTCTGCATATCTTCATTCATAAAATTGCGCAGAACAAAGGATCCTTGTTTTGTATTATGTCATATTTTAATTCCCTGGGGATACAAAATCACCAAGGAAGAAATATGTTTTTAAATCTAAACCTATATAGATATTCCCTCTAGGGGAGCCGGCTAATTTACTTCACATCACACTATGGTATCTTTCAAAAAAAGCAACACATTCTTTGATGTGAGCTTGAAAACAGGCATGCCAAAAATATTTGCAGAATATACAAATATTATAATCAAAGTAGTGCTTAAGATACTTTTCGTACGTGCACCTTTCAACAAAATCAAATAGAGAAAAATCTCCTCATTACCTGCCTACACAAATTGCAATTTGCATATCCAAAATCCAAACATATACAACGTTGGCCAACACAAATTCCAAAATTCCAAAGCTACAGTCCTAAATTTGCTAAGACCAGGCATCTTATAGCTCACTAATCTAGCTTCAAACTTCAAGGGGTTATCAAAAACGATATACTCGCAAATATACGAGCCCCTCAGCTTTGGTAATTGCAATAATCAAATCAGAACCAAGAAACCAAACAAAGTCGTGGGAGCGACTTACTTGTACTTCTTACTCTTACTAATCAAAAGGTTATCCAAATTCTAACTGTCAAGTTCTAAATAACCTAACGGTCTTTTTTTTAGAAAACTCACGCCAAAAAGGTTCTCAGTCAGGAGTAACATCATGTGGAGGATCAAAATCAGGAAGATCAGAAATATACTGGGCTGCAGAGACAAAGAATCTCCAGAATCCCTGTGCACAGAGTACCTTCTTAGTAGAATCCTGTTCTGTCCTCCTCAGTAGATTTCAGTCTTCTGACAAGATCACTCCCGGAGATAGTCACTTCTCTGATGAAGCCCACGTTGGCCAAGCCATTTGAAGAAACATAAATCTTCATTCTCAGGGGTCCCACTAATAGAAAGAAGAACTTGACACAGAAGCTGGAATATAAAGAGAACATTTTATTAAACTCAAATGAGTGAGGCTATGTCACAAAGAAGCCTTAGCAACTGAATGAGGCAGTCTGAGGAGTACAGAAAACAGAGGCCTTATATATGCTTAGGGTTATAAAACCCAGCATAAAAGTAAGGGGCAGTCCTAGCTTTTGCAAGCATGCAAAATGCCTAACATGGACATGCAAGATCTGCCAAACATTAGCCAATAGGAAATCATTTTCAAACAAAGTATCACATGACAGAAAACTCAGTTTGCAATAGCCCAACCCAAAAGTTAATTATTAGGAATGTCTTAAATACATTTTCCAAAAGCTGAACAAACCCATAATTGAAAGTATGACCCATGTAATTGAAGAAACATAGGAAAGAACAGTTATAGCTGATTAACAAGATAAGGAAGATTGCAAGGAAACTAAAAGTTAACGATGTCCTGAACATTGATTGGCAATTTCAAAACGAGATCGATCAGGGAAATTGGTTTTGCGAGGCCAGTATCATGTCAAGAGGTCAGTTTCTATACTTCACTCCAGTGTCAGAAGGAAACCTAGTTAATGTGTACATGAACCAAGAAGGCCAGGTCACTTTGTTCGTCAGGCTGCCTTCATGAGCCTACGTGAGGGTAACACAATTTGGTGGCACAGTACAAAAAATGGAACCCATATTTTAAAATGGAGTTGTGCAATCTAATGTACTTGGAAATTACAGAATCTCATGACCAAGTGTATGAATTGTTCCCACAGTATTAATGTCATTGTGGGCAACAGCACACATCATCCACGCACTGGTAAAAAGATTGTTTTGAACTTTAACGTGAATTGTAACAGTCATCATGTCATTTATGTTATCAGATGCCTGTGCGATTTGTTATATGTGGGAAAGACTGAAAGAATCCTTTGCAACAGGATCACAGAGCACAAAAGCAGAATTCGCACTAAAACGATGAGTTCTCCTTTGGCTCAACATTGGCAGCGCGAGAACCACTCTATTGCACAGCTTAGATTTGGGGTGTTAGAAAAAATTGATGAGCAAGCGGATAGGAACATGGCGAAAACACTCTCACAAAGTGAATCTTACTGGATTTGGTACATGCAAACTCTTTCCCCTTTGGGGCTCAATGACAAATTTGAACTGGCTTGCTTTCTGTAATTTCTGTTTTCACAGCATTCTAGTTTCCACCGCATTTGTTGGACTTAGTTGTACTTTGAACTAGACCACTTCTTTGCATATTTGGGCCACTCTATTCCAAATCAAGTTGACACTCAGCTTTACACTTTTGCTTTTTTTATTCACCTCACTTTCATTCACCCCCGTTTGATCATTGTGTCACAGTATTTAGGATTCTTTTGGTACTATGTTCATGTTGCCTGCTTTTCATTTTTCACACACATTTTCTAGTTTTGTCCGTTTTATTAGTCGGATCGCTCATGAACAGCTTTACACCTTTGCTTTTTTCTAGTTTTTATCCACTTTGTTTTCATTTACCTCCCGTTTGATCATTGTGTTACTTTATTTAGGAGTCTTTTGGCACTTTGTTTACTCTGTCCGCTTTTCATTTCTCACACTTTTAAGCTTTGTTGTCTTTATTCAGTCAAATCGCTTGTGAACAATGCTACTCTTTGGTCAGCAGTCCTCTTTCTATGCGCACTTTTACATGCACGTTTGTTCTTAGACGCGGAGTTTCCATGGGGTGCACTAATTGCAGTTGGCGTTCTTCCGAGTTGTTTGCCTTTCCATCACGCACATGTGCTTACGGGTAAGCATTTACTGTTCTCTCTCGTTTTTGCACGATATTGCAGTTTTGGGTGCAGCAACATCAAGCATTCACTCTTTTACATTTTTAGACGGTCAAGAGACGAGTCTCATGAAAGTTCATTGTTGCACGCAGGGCTCGAGTCGGGGTACCACGCGGGTGGACGGCGTCCCCCCACTTATTTTACCGGGTGGACTCCGTTCCCCCGCCAAACAGCTGGACTTCACTCGTTAGCCTCTCTGGGATGAGATCGGAGTGCACATTTTGTGACGCCACTTCCTGTCGTGACGTCACTTCCGGTGATTGTGTCCCCCCACTTCTCTTTTTAGGACTCGCGCCCTTGTTGCACTTTAATCCCTTCTCAAGAGTGACATCGTGCATTAGAGGTATTAAGTTATTTTGCTCTCTTGGGAGCGTTTCAAGAGTATGCTTCACGACTTATTTTTCACTTTTCATCTCACCTTTTTGCCCTCATTCATATCCACAGTTTCATTGTTTGGACGCTGGCTACCAGTTTAGGCAGAACGTATTTCTAGTTCTGCTCCCAGGTAGACATTACACTTTGTTGGCTTTGTAAACGTATTCCATCACAATTTTCTTAATTCCTTGCACTGGGCACTTATCTTGGTGGTTGGCCTTTGCTATTTCACTGCCTCTTTTTCTTTTCATTTCTTCTTTTTATTTGCTAGTTCTGTGTCAATTTGGAGTCAGGGAATTGGTGCTTTTTGTTCACAGACGCATGAGCCCATTGTATGTTAGTTTCTTTATTCATTTATATTGCAACATTCATCATTTTGATATGCATTACAATTGTTGAATCATTTTGTTATAGATTCCCATGATGAAGGGCTGCTTTGTATAGCCTGAAATGCATTGGGAACTACTTTCTGAAATCTACTTCTGTTTTTCTGAATTAAAGAGGCAACATTTATTTTATCTTGGATTAGATCTGCATGGAATAAATACGCAGATCCAACACCCTTTCTGTTTGCGAAGAATATTGTTTTGACATCTTGAATCACATGAACTGTTTTTGAGTACTTTGAACTATTGTTTACAATCAACCGATGACATTAATGCTTTTATAATTGTGGCTGTACACTATTTTGTGACACACCCATAGTGCATCGGGCTAACCTGGATACACTTCCAGGTATTTCTTTTTCTTTTAATTTTCTAAAAAAGGCATTTTCATAATTATAATGTACAATCCAACTTAACCACAAGTTAGAAATCCAAAGACACCAACCATGTTTTGGGCATCCCTTTCCATTTGGAAATAACGCTTATATAATGTAATAAGGCAGCTCCGTTGTTATCCTACAGGAGAGATAGGTCTTGCAGTAGTGAAAAAAGATTTTTTTACTACCAGGACATGTTGTAAAACTTAAAGGTACCCGTCCTACTTTTAAAATGCATTAATATTATTATTATTATTATGTTTCTTATATAGCGCCAGAATCGACCCCCGAAGGGGTATCTCTGCGCTTGCCTTGGGAACCAGTCCTGGCTTTACCCTGTGAGATAGCCCCTACAGGGCATCCCCAAGGTGAAAGCCAGTCATCCCGCCACGGGGGGGCCGTTGTGGAGATTAAGCAAGCTTAATGCCCAGAGTTGCAGAGTGTGAACCCATGATTAGGTCAGGCACCGAAGCGAGAATTATCGAGTCCATGGACATTTTTGAGCTCAAGACACTGCCGCGTCGGGAATTGAACCCTGGTCCCGGGTCTGACCTCTGCTTCAGGGTCTGCCTGCTCTAACCGCATGAGCCATACTTGCACCCTCCCCTCTGGGATGTTCCTGACCTGCCATAGGGGTGACTTAAATGTATTAAAAAAAGGATTGGGCATGGTAAAAGGTTTATTTTGTCAGGTTAAAATGGCAGTTTAAAACTACACCATGAAGTAAGTGCAACAATGCTGTATATCAGTAAAATGGCACGTGCAATATGAAAATAGGTTACATTCCATGGCTATAGTGCATTGATATATTGTGCACCAGTGGTATATCAGTTACAGTGTGGCCATCACTATTGTCACTTTGACCATAGGTAAGTGAAAGGTATTTCTGATAAGAATAGAGTAGATATTCGGTGATGCATTTATTGAAACATAGGTACAGCTTTGTAAGGAGTAAACTGCATCAGTAAATCACAATTTTGTACAAATGGGAGTTATGCAAATTAACATAGCATCACACCTGCTTACAAGTAATGCTGATACTCACTCAGCACTTTGATTGCAATAGGCATGAAAAGTGTGTTGCTGTAGGTGTACCAGCGCAACACATATGGCAGAATGATGCTGCCCCATCTTTACATGGTATGGGGCTCTGCAATATATCTCACTTGGAAATACCTGGTCTGAAGCAGGCGATACCATAAAAAATGTAGTTTTCTTCCTCATATGGAGAGTTTTCCATGTGTGCTGCTTGTGTTACACACATATATATGGCTAATCCCCTGCACACAAAGATTATGTGCACATGAACAATTGTCCCTGCAGCACAGGCACCCTAGCAATATAGCGCTAGGGTGCCTGCTGTGGTCCTTTGCTGCTTTATTTGCATCTACAATAAGGGTAATGCATGGCTTGTCCCTATTTTTGTACATAAGGTGCATCCCTCCATTATTAACATTTTAGAATATAGTGTTACCTATTTAGAAGTTCCACCATGCTACACAACTTTTGCTACTGATGTCCCTTCATGAGGTAAAATAACAGGTCCTTCACATGTGCTACAAAGGAGGTAGTCACGCTACAGGCATGTGCAAATTAATGTGCATTAGTGTTCCAATGCCTTACTTGAAAGGAGTGTCATTCTAGCCCCTTACCCTACTGTGATTATCCATCTTACAACATGTACAATTCTCCTGTGGCTGAGTTAGTGTATTGTGAAGGGGCAACATAGTGATGTGCCTTTGACCATCCTTTGCATATACCCCTAAATTGGATCAATTTTGAAGTCTGTCATGGCTTACTCTGTTTAGCTATTTGATATTAGGTATCTGTTGTACTAGCCTTAGGGATGTGTGGAAAATATGTTGTACGATACAATACCCTCATCAGCACTGAAAGGTAGCAACAGAAGTTACTATGTGGACTAGTAGCTATGGGTCCAAATATGGATGTATGACGTTACAACGCATACTTTTACCACGCATACCATTACAACGCGGTATTTACAACGAATACCTTTATAACGCATAGCGCTTAGAGGTGCTGGATAGTGGTAAGTATAATTTTATATTCCAACTCCAGTCCCCGTGGACACTAGGGAAGGTGTTGGATATAAAATTATACTTATTCCCTATCCTAGAGCGCCCCCCAGCGCAATGCGTTGTCATGGTATGCGTGGTAATGCCTGCGTTGTAATGGTAGTGCATTGTAAAAACTTTGTTGTAACAGTTGTATACCTCCAAATATATGTAGGCCTAATGTTCAATGGTGTTCATATACAGAGGGCATCGGAAAACCATTACCTGAGTCTGTATGTGAATTGTGTAGGTGCACAGCACTGTCCAAGTCAACTAAATGTGTGTAGGAATGTAGTGATGCCAATCTGCACAAGGGTGTGCTACATGTGCAACAGGTGCAAGTGTCAGATTCTCACATGTGAATATGACTGAGCTATCCTAACAAATGTGTTACATCCAAGCAGGTAAAGTTTTTTTCTGACCACATACAACCTGATGGGTCACATGGCCAATAGTGTAGTGTTAGACTTGGCATCGTTTGGTGTGTTTCCCCTGAGTTTTTTGCTTTCTGACCTCCCGATTTTGACTCTGTTTTTGCTGGGGTAGTGTTTCTGCACACTTTTCTCACTGAGGACCAGTGGTGAAGTGCAGGTGCTCCTGTGGTAAAATGTGTTATGGAGTGGTGTTTTCATGATTGGCCTGTTTGATTTATGTGTCAGTCGCTAGTAATGTGCACTGAGTGTGCCAGGGTCTGTGAATCAAACGCTGTTAGTGGGCTGCAGCACTGGATTGTGCCAACCACACAAACAGCCCGTAAATGTAACTCAGGTCGGCCATTGCAGAGCCTGTGTGCAGTCTGGGACTGCCATGGCGACTTGGCAAGTGCACCCACTTGCCTGTCCCTAAACCTTCCCTCTAAATGTTAGTCACGCCTAAGGTAGGCCCAAGGTACCCCTGTGGGCAGGGTGCATTGTATGTGAACGGTAGGACATGCCCTGGTGTGTCCTGATAGTCAATTGCAGCCAATTTTGTTGTTCACTATTGCAAGGATACCTGTTCCCATAGGCCAGAATAGGCAGTTTGATTATAACATCTAATAATCCTACCTGACCCAGGGAACAAGGTAGAAAAACAAGTTTAGTATTCCTGAACTCAGAATCTTAAAATACATCTTTTAGTGAGTGTGACTTTGACATTCTATGTTTGAAAATACCACTTTTAGAAAGTAGGTGTTTTCTTGCCTAACCATCCAGTGTGCCTCTGCTAGGTTGTGTATTCCATGTCTGGTTTGTGGGTGACAGGGGGCTGGAGAGGGCCTTGGCTCCAGCACTCTGATGGGTCAGAGCTGGGGCTGAATGGGCCCTGCATTGAATATAGAGTATGGGGAGGAGATTTCCTTTCACTTGTCTAAGCCTTAATAGAATAGAGAGTAGGGGAGGAGTTTTCCTTTAGGCTACCTGGTCCAGGTCTGCTTTTAACATTGGTGCCTCCGGTCCTGCCAGGAAGCTGCACCAGGGAGGACGGAACTGATTTGGGCTGGGTACAGACACTCTCTGCCCTCAGAGAACAAAGGATTTGGTGGTATAAATATTGGGGCCCAAACACCAGAATTTTAGTACTCTTTTAGACTAAGAAGACTGCCAAGAAGAGGAGCTAGAGAAGCTGTGAGGAGGAACTACTACTTTGCTGTGCGATTTGCTGTGTTGGCCTGCAGTGGCTGCTTCTGTCTTGGGCAGTGTAACGACTGGACTGAACTTTGTTCAATCTACTTGTGTAAGTTTTTCCAAGGGCTTGAGCTAGAGCTTGCCCCCTGTTCAAGAAGTCTCAGGAATTGCAAAGAATTAAAGCTCCTCTGCCTTCAGCACTGGAATTGTGTGCTTTGTGCTGCAACAGAAGAAAAAGCAACCAGACGACCTAGACGACGACGCTGCCGACTCTGTGTCCTGATGGCACCCCAGAGGGCACAGCTGCAACCCCGCACTGTGACACTGCTCTCACCAACAACGCCTGCTGACGCCGCCACCAAGCGCTGTTCGGGCCGTGACCTGTGGGCACCACACTCTGCTCCGCCTCGCTTCCCAATGATGCCCTGATATCCCTGATGACACTGCTCCATGCCAGAATCCACGCCGCTGATTTCAGGGTGGTTTAAGGGAACCGCTCGTGAAGTTACACGACACACCGCCCAAATCCTGCACCGCAGCCTTGGCCTACCGATGTCATTAACTCCAGTTCGTCAGCCGATGACAGTGCTTCCGCAGCGACGATGCCGCTGCTTGCACTGTGACCTGCCAGCACCGTGACAAGCACTGTATCCACTGCGCACCACAACCCTGGTCACTCCTATGGAGCTATGGACTTCAAGGAACTGTTTTTTAAGGTTATTTTGATAACTAAAGATTTGTATGTACTGTATGGTGGATTTTTATTGTTTTTGGTCTTGTCTTAATATATAAAAATATTGGATATTTGTCTAAACTGGTGTGGTGTCCTTTTGTAGTTCTTACACTGTATTACTGCTGTTTATGTGCAGATTCTTCACACACTGCCTCTGAGATAAGCCTGACTGCTCGTGCCAAGCTGCCAAGGGGGTGATTAGGGGTTATTTAGGAGTGTAACTCCCTTATCCTGACTAGGACCCCCAACTGTGCCAACTAGAGACCCCCATTTCTACTATTGGTTGTCACCAAATCCAAACCCGTCCCACCATGACGGAACTGGAGCGAAGTCATAGAGGAACTCCTCAGTACCACCCTCAGTCAAAACCCCCCCATCACCACAAACAACACCAACTCTACAGCCAGGGAATTTCACCTCTGGGTTTCCTGCTTCGCCGACAAGCTCGCCCCCTCTGCCCCTTTCCGCCCCTGCCAAGCAACGCCCTCTAAAAGCCGCCTGGTTTACCACATAACTTAAAGAAGCCAGACGCTCCTGCAGACGCCTAGAGAAAACCTGGCAAAACCTCACAACCACGGAATCATGGAACAACCACAAGAGCGCCCTGAAGGATTATCACCAACACATAAGAGACACCAAATAGGCCCTCATAAGAGATAAAGTCCAAACCAACTCAACCAATGCCAAGGAACTGTTCAAGTTCGCCAAACCCATCTGCAAAGCCACGGACGTTACACCCTCCCCGGAACTCTGCAACAATCTCAGCTCCTACTTCCATCTGAAGATCAAGGGCCTCTACGACAACTTCAGTGAACCAACTATGAACACCACCCCCCTACCCACTGCCACCGATAAGACTGCCATCACGCCCTGGGATCCCGCTACCGCTGAACTCATCGCCGCGACCACGAAGAAAACCCACTATGTAGCTCCAACGGACCCCTGCCCACCCCACATATTCCAGAGGGCCACTGCCGTCATCGCACCCGAACTAGGACGAACCATCAACGCCTCCCTCAGATCAGGCATCTGCCCAGACGACTGGAAACAGGCAGAGGAAAACCCCTCCTCAAGAAACTAACGACCAACCCTACAAACCTGAAAAACTACCGGCCAATCTCTCTCCTCCCCTTCGCGGTCAAAGTCACAGAGAGAATCATAAACACCCAGCTGACCGCCTTCATAGAAGAGAACTCCATCCTGGACGCCTCCCAGTGTAGATTCTGCAGCACCACAGCACCGAGACCGCCTTCCTCACCACCACCGACGACATCCGCATGCTACTGGATCAGGGACACACCACAGCCCACATCTTCTAGAACTCTCCACGAGGACACCATCTCACATTGCACGCTCGCAGCCAGACTTCACAATGCTGGGAATACAAGGAGCAGCCCTTGACTGGATCCAATCCTTCCTATCCGACAGAACCCAGGGGATCCGATTCCCTTCCTTCCTCTCCAAACCCATGGAAACCAGCTGCAGAGTATCCCAGGGACTATCACTCAGGCCCACGCTCTTCAACATCTACATGGCCCTTCTCACTACGATCGTCAGACAGCATGGGCTCATCCTCTCACTCACGAATAATCCCGAAGACACCAGACTCTGCTTCCAGGAAGGAATGAAGAATGTGGCAGCCTGGTTGAAGGACAGCTGCCTGAAGCTAAACTCAGATAAAACTGAGTTCCTCATCCTCGGATCCTGAACCACCGCTTGGGACAACAACTGGTGGCCCTCCGCCCTCGGGAGCCCACCCACCCCTACAGACCGCGCTCAGAACCTCTGCATCATCCTTTACTCCTCCCTCTCCATGAACCGCTAGATCAACGCCGTCGCCTCAGCCAGCTTCAGCAGCCTTCACATCCTCCATAAGACCTTCAAATGGAGCCCCCCGACTGCAGAAGGACCGTAACCCACGCACTCATAACCAGCAGACTCGACTACGGCAATGCCCTCTATGCCGGAATCAACAAAACTCGTCTACACACACTCCAAACCATTCAGAAAACTACAACCAGACTTGTTCTCGGGACACTGCACCCTGCGCACATGACCCAACACCTACGAAGCCTCTACTGGCTCCCCGTCGAAAAGAGGATCACCTTCAAACTCCTCACCCACACCTACAAATCCCTCAACAACATCGGACCCAAATAGTAAGTACGTTTTTATTTATGTTTTGGAACTCGTGAGAGGTCCACATAAAATTTACATACATAATAACAATCCAATAGTACACAAAAAGAGGAAACAACACACATAATTAATACAGATCTAAAAAGCATTTAAAAAAGTTAAACATTCTGGAACAAAACATTTCATTAGGGGGCTTAAGAATAGCATCAGAAAAGGCACTAGCAGATAAGATTCCAAGTTCTAAGCAAATTGGTCTCACCCATTTACGACGAGATTTTGTCAAAGCCGGACATATGAATAAGACGTGGGTGAGATCTTGGATCGAGATGTTGCACAAGGTACATTTGTTAGAGGAACCATTCCACTTGGCTAAAAGGTTATTCAGTGGTAACATATCTTGCCTTAATAAAAACCAGAAACGACGAATGCCGTGTGGGAGATTCCAAGTAGCGTAGAGTTGCATAGTTTTAAGATTAAAGGAATTAATCACCGGCAGATCACCTTTCTTTGTCCTTATCTGGTCTCTATCCAACGAGAAACTTAGCTTCCACGTTGCTAATTTTAAGGAAGCTTTTAACTGGTAAAGGGATAAAGAAAAAAGGGTAGATTCCTCCAATTGCAATAACGTGACCGCCTTTCTAAAGTTTTTTACAATTGGGGAAAACTCCTTTAAAGGACCTAATAATTACTTTTGAATAAGGTGTCTTAATGAGGTTGGTTCACATTTAGCTAGGTGAAAAATCCATCTTACTATCCCAGCTAAGCCCTGAACCCAACTACTTCTCATGCCATACTCAAGCCTAATAGAGGCTACAGAGCAGGCGGTATTAACAGAGGGTAGTTGACGCAGGAGTCTACCTTCAATAGTGTGAAGAAATCCCCAGCTACTCACATCAATAAGTTCAGTGCCATAGAGCAGGGAAGCCGGGATTTTTGCACGGAAAGCTTCAAGCAGATAGGGAAAATGCCGTTTTCCTGTGGCTTTATAGAGTGCATTTAGGCCCTTACCCTGCATCAGAGCCTTGCGCGTGTTATTCTCAATATGAGCCTTATTGCTCATATTACCACATATTATTTTCCCTAAAAACGTATAGGATTTCACAATTTCTAACTTTTGGCCGCCTATTGACCATGTGAAATTCCCATGAGAGTATCTTTTCTTTCCGGTTAAACACATAACCTTGCTTTTGGAGACGTTAATCTGTAAAAAATGCAACTCTGCGAACCCATGTAATGCATGCAGACGATTTTGCAAACCTTTTGGTGTCAGATCTAATAGCAATATATCGTCAGCATACATTAAACATGCAATAGCTTTATCTCCCAAAACAGGGGCAATACCACTACTCAGAGACAGAGCTTGAGGGAGATCATAAACATAAAGGGAGAATAATAAGGGGGCCAGTAAGCATCCTTGTTTGAGACCATTGGCAGAGGGGATGGAGTGCGACAAACCTCTTTCACCTCCCATCATTATTCGGCACCAAGTGTCCGTATGGAGGTCCTGTATTAAATCCAACAGTATAGGTGACATGCCTAAGGCCGATAGTTTCCTCCACAGCAAAGGACGGTCAACTTTATCGAATGCTGTGGAGAAATCTATGAAGGCTGCATATACTTTCCCCCCCGGACCGTGATATATTTATCCATAATCACTTGTAAAGCTGTTAAATTATCCAGGGTGCCGTGGCCTTTACGGAAGCCCGTTTGCTCAAAAGGAAGAATGTCACATCGATCCACCCACTCAGTCAATAATCTCAACAGGCATTTAGCAAAAACTTTGCCGATGGCGTCCAGGAGAGCAATCTGGCGGTAGTTTTGGGGAGAAAGTTGATCGCCCTTCTTGAAAAGGGGGACCAAAATACTCCCTTTCCACGACGGAAGGACTGACCTGCTTAAAAAGCAGTATGCAAATACAGGAAAGAGAATTTTACTCCATTTTAAATTGCTCTGCTTTAGAGCAGAAATAGGCAGCTCGTCTGGACCCATAGCTCCAGATGAGCGCATTTCCATTATTGCCTGTTCTATAGACTTTTCAGACGGAGATTCCTCTACGGCCCAAGGAACCGCCTTGAAACTTCCAACAGGAACAGAAACGCCATTACTTGCAAAAAGATTTTTTATATGGTCAACCCAGACACGTTCCTCAATAGGGATGGGTGAGGGCATCGTCCTTGCACCACAAACCCTACCTATTAAGGACCAGAACGTTCCTGCTTGGCCATGAAAAGTTGCCTCCCTCAGTTGTATCCAAAGTTGGTCCTCCCTATCTTTACGTAATCTGAATTTCAACCTTTTCCTTCTTCTTTTTAACAGGTCTATACATCGAGATCTTTCGGGGAGAATATTCAAATATTGGTCCCTTACCAATTTATTTATTTCTTTGTTCAACAAACGAAGGGAACTAGGAGGAGGGATCGGGGGCCTATCTCTTTTGGGATGTCTAGCTAAAGAAGTCACTTTCATCAATAGATCTGAAAAACGTACAATTTCAGCTCCATCCCAGTTGACCAAATCGGAGATTGCTTCATCAAGGATGCTCTCCAGCCCACTAAGGGCCTTTCTATCCCAATGACATCTCCCTGATGCGCTACCGAAACTGACCAAGTCCCTATTTAGCGACCAAGGGTCAGACATGGGGGGAAGAATATTTAAAGAGATGTCCAAGGTAGAATGGTCTGAAGGACTGGGTTCTTTAAGACCCAGCGGTGCCAGGGGACAACACCTGAAACCTTCGTGGGTTACCTGTTCCGGCGTACGAATGACAGAGACACGGGACACTTCCTTCGGCGTCAAAGATTCAAGCTTTATTTACTGCAGGGAACACAGAAGTCACGACAAGTACAACACGTGCAACTTGGGGAGACTGCTTCAAATTGGTTCTGTGGATCGCTCCTTTTATACAGATTTTTACCCATAGGACAACATGACACACAAAGGTTTACAACCCGGTTCCCATAATTATCCCCCAGAGGGGTCGCTTTGGTCACTTTGATACATACAAAGTCCGGAACATAAGTGCGGAAACATTTGGCGGTTCCCAACTGTAAAAACCCATCTTCCCAACACTAGTGCATTTCAATCGGCAGTAAAACAGATCGAAATAGGAACAGAGACAGGTGCAGAGGAAGACGGTGACAGTGGGGAAATCGGAAAGGGTGTAAAAGGGGAGGTATTGGGAAACATGAGATACAGGCATCAAAGGGACGTGCCTAATGAGATGCACGGCTGAGACAATAAGTCCGTGCGGCAAGATGAGCCTCGAGCGGCGCCATCTGCCTTACAGTATCATAAAGACACTTATAAAGAACATGTGTTTTCCGCAAATCTCTTGAGAGTCCCAGGGTCGCGAAGCGGACAGCATCCGTTCGCTGGCTACTTGAGGGCAAGAGACAAAATGGATGCCGTATCTAAGATGGAACCCGTGGGTACAGATGAAAAACCCACATAACAAACGAACGGATTAAGTTAGCACAGCGAAACTGTGCACACTTACCAAACTCGTCATTTGCGGTTCATAGATACCAGACTCGACCATATTCGTGCGAGTCGAAAACACCACTTATAATTGTCACGGAACCTCAGACGCTCCTTTTGCCCTCATGTAGGCAAGCACTAGTCAGAATCATATTCGATATTCATCAGACCATTGAGATGTTGTTGTAGCATAGCTCTGTCCAACCGAGTCCCCTTAGTAGCAGGTGGCTGTCTCATACACGTTGTAGCACAGAGGCCACATAAGGCAGGACCGCACTGCACACAAAGGCAACATGTGAACAGGAACGCCACAACGACTCCGATGATCGTCAGAATCTTCCAACCCCAAGTCGACATCAGGCCCCAAAACCACCCAAGTAGCGTCCAATCCCCTACATCCACGTGTATGGATTCGGAGATCTTATGCAACTTCGAGATGGCTTGATAGACAGTTGGAGCGTTATCTGGAATGAAAATGCAGCAGCTCGAATGGATCACCTTACATACCCCACCTCGATCTGCTAAGATGACATCTAAAACCATACGGTTTTGTAACGTCATAAGCCTATCCGCCTGAAGTTCAGTGGTGATATTACCAAGGGCACTGGCAGTAATATTAGCTGTCGATTCTACCACTCGAGTCAACTGTCTCAGGTTCCTACTATTAACCATAGGTCCCCAAAACGGGAGGAAACCCTTGAAAAAGTCTCCTGCCTCTTGACCGGCAGTATCCTCTTCGCTAATTACGCCTCTCACAACTCTAGTCTTGTGATAATCTGCATCTACAGTGAACGTCGGAGGCAACAAGTTTGCGATAAAACATGAGCCCATGAAGTCAGAGGGCAACCATGCATACGCACGATCATGACAGATAAAGTATGTACCCTTGGCAGCCAAAAACACAGGGGACGAGACCATCGGTAGAATGTAATTTTCAGTGCAAGCACTCTCTCCAAGTCGGGCTTTCGATCTTCGGCCACGACCTATTAGACAAAAATTACCAATGTGGGGTACGACCCATATCGGAGGCGAGCTTTTAAGCTGTTTTTCACCAGTGAACACACTATATTCGCCTCTACTTAGGACCCTATAGGCTTGTACCTCTTCTTCAGGAATAAGCGAGGGATCATAGATATCGCTATCTAAATCCTCTATTGCTATAGACAAAGGTTTTTGGTACGAGGTAGGACCAGAGTAGGGGGAACGTGGTTCTCGAATGGGGTGGAAACCCAGTGCGCTTCGAAACATTGTTTGAAATGCTCGAGCAGACCCTTGGGAACTATACGGTAACACCAGATATGGAATTCCCTTATCCGTAGTATGTGGCATCAACCCACACACCCAACAATTAGTAGTGTTAACCACTAACTGATGCTGGTGAAGGAGCTGAATAAAGGAATTGTTGCGGAATTCTGCACGTCTAGCCTGCTCGTGTTCAGGTAAGATATGAAAAGAATGAGGAGATACAGTGGAGGTAAGTTTAGGGTCAGGGGTAGGAGTGGGTGTAACAGAAGGTAAGAAGTAAAACATCGTGTAATACACCCCACCCGCCAGTAATGCAGAAACAGTCAAAAACAATACAAATATTTGGAATTTAAAACATTTGGTACGACTGAGTTGCCGCAGCTTGAATCTTTGCTCTTGAGCTCCTTCCAAGTCCGTCAGCTTCGAAAATGTCATTCCCTATGACCGTCCGCAACGTTTCTTGACGCACTTCGTTCTGTGTAGCAGTAGTCAATCCCTAGGAGTTCCCAGGAACCGACGGTCTTTAACCTAGTGTCAAGACCTACTAACCAGAAGGAAGTACGCGCGCGGCCCTACGGTCTTTATTTCACAAATATATATATATATGCGAAAACGATGTCTCTCAGCTGAAGCAAAAATATGAGGAACGAAACTCAATGAATATATATACAAAATAATTACAGTAATACGAGTGTTCAAACTGATCGTGGAAAACGGGATAATGCAATTTTCAGGGGACAGAACAGGATCTTTTATTAGTCTCTGGTGCTAGATCGCAAAAAGTATCGGGTTTTCCCAGGACGTGTCTGTTCGTCAAACAAAGGATCGGTTGAAGGGACAACGTCCTGTTGATCAGCTGAATGTTCTGGTCTCGAGTCTTTTGCTGTCAAATGTTCAACAGTGCCTTTCTGCTGCACTGAGGATTCTCCGACAGGTTGTGCGTCACTGAAAGGTACAAACGCCGGCAATCCTTCGGTTTCAGTTGATGCAATGCCTTTCCTCACCCACGAGTCTGCTGGCAACGGGATAGGGACTTTCTTCGTGTGGGTGGCGTGCACCCAATTCTTCCGCCCCTCAAGACGAACTGCAGTTCTCGTGGCAAGGAGGACCTGGTAGGGTCCAGTGAACCTCGGGTCCAAGTTGTTCTTGCGCGAAAAGTTGCGCGTCACCACCCAATCTCCGGGCTGGAGCTGGTGGCCTGGACCCTCCGTCTGCGTCGGCAATGCTTCGTGAACCTGTTGGTGAATTAACCTCAGTTTAGCAGTCAAGTCATGAAGATAATCGATCAACATTGGATACTCAAGATCACAGAAAATACCCGGTCTAGGGACCCCCCAAACATTAGCAGGACGACCGAACACTATTTCATAGGGACTGAGCCCTACTCGGGAGTGTACAGTTGCCCTTGTTGACAGTAATGCTAAGGGTAAAGCGTCAGGCCACGAGAGACCAGTCGTAGCCTGAATCTTTGCTAGTTTTAGTTTAAGAGTGCCGTTATACCCTTCAACCAAACCAGCTGACTGGGGATGATTGGCGCTATGGAATTTCTGATTAATTCCAAGGCCCTTACACACACTCTTCATCACACTACCCACAAACTCACTTCCGTTATCTGACCACACGACTCTAGGCATTCCATACCGAGGAAAATATTCCTTCAGTAGGATTTTCGCAGTAGACAAAGCAGTATTGTCTTTGAGAGGATAGGCCTCGATCCATCGGGAGAATGCGCAAACCACAACTAAGACGTATTTCAGGTTATTGCATCACTCCATATGGATGAAGTCCAATTGGATCACTTCAAAGGGACATGAAGGGGGAGCAAAACTGCCAGGAGGAGTTGGGGTTCCCTTACCAGGATTGTACAACATACATACCATGCAATTCTTAACCAAGCGTTCAGCACATTTCGTAATACCATCATTCTTCCACACAGGAGACAGTAATTTACAAATACCTTTCGCACTAATATGTGCTACCCCATGCGCCATAGTCACAACAGCCAACACATACGCATCCGGTAACATCCATCTTTTCTGATCAGACAAATCAATCCAACAACCATTCGTATCCAACTTTCCCGTACTTTCTTTCCACTTCGTCTTTTCAGTCTCGGTGGCCTCATTCTGAATTGCTTTCACACTCTCGATAGTGTCCTCACACATACTTGATTCTGTGGGCCACCTAACCGAGCTCGTCACATACATTCGTGTGCTAAGGTTCCGGGCAGTCTCCTTAGCAGTCTCATCCGCAAAAGCATTACCACGACCAACATCATCCGTCACCTTACGATGCGCACTACATTTAACAATTGCCACTTGCTTAGGCAACGTAAGCGCATCCAAAAGATCATTCACAAGCTGGCCATGCTGAACCTTCGTACCATGCGATGTTAGAAAACCTCTCTCTCTCCACAACCGTCCAAAACTATGTGCGACGCCAAAGGCATATTGGCTATCGGTAAACACATTCACACGCTTCCCTTTTGCTAACGCACATGCTCTAGTAAGAGCGATCAGCTCTACAGCTTGGGCAGAATTCTGACTTAAGCTCGCAGTCTCAACAACAGTATTCAACGTTACAACAGCATATGCAGTAGTCACATCGCCATTCGGCAACTTGAAACATGAACCATCCACATACAGTGTACCGTCTGGGTCTTCCAATGGGGTGTTTTTAAGGTCCACTCGACCTTTTGTTTCCTCCTCTGTCCTCAAATAACAATCGTGTTCTGTTATTTCATCTGACTCTGAGCTAGTTGGTAACAAAGTTGCCGGGTTCAGAACATTACAACGTTTTATTCGAATGTGGCTTGCCAACAGCGTCAACTCGTACCCAGACAACCTCGCACTCGTCAAGTGCTGAGTTTTCGTACGATTTAAAAGAGTATCGACTGCATGCGGAACCATCACCGTAAGCATATTATCCATGACCAATCCTGCTGATTGTCGGATGGAGACCGCGGCTGCCGCCGTCGCTCGCAAACAACTCGGCAACGCTCTAGCTACCGGGTCCAAAGTCGAGGAAAAATATGCACATGGACGTTGCTTACCACCAAAAGGTTGCGTTAAAACACTCAACGCACAACCTTCCCTCTCGTGAACATATAATGTGAACGGCTTGCTATAGTCAGGAGTACCTAACACAGGAGCCGAACACAATGAATCACGTAATTCAGAAAAACTTTTCTGACATTCTTCCGTCCATGGTAAAGGAGTCGAAACATCCTTGCACGTAAGAGCCACTAATGGTTTCGCTAGTAATGAAAAATTAGGAATCCATTGCCTGCAGTACGACGTAATACCTAAAAAGGCACGCACATCTCTTTGGGTTGTTGGCACAGCCATTCGCGCAATCGCCGCAATTCTCTCTGGGGTCAACCTCCTTCCCTCCTTCGACAATAAGTGACCTAAATAGGTTACTTCTTGACAACAATATTGGAGTTTAGAAGACGACACCTTGTGATTTAACTCGCAGAGATGTTGCAGCAGCGATACTGTAGCAATTTTGCAAATGTCCTGAGTATCGGCAGCTACCAATAGGTCATCGACGTATTGGATTAAGGCCGCACCAACCGGCAGCGTGAACGCATCCAGTTGACCCTTTAAGGCTTGACTGTAAATCGATGGACTTTCACAGTAGCCCTGAGGAGCGCGTTTAAACCGGAAGCTGCGTCCACCAAGGGAGAAACCGAAAAGGTCTCTACTCTCTTCTGCAATCGGGATGCTGAAGAACGCATTCTTCAAGTCAATCACCGAAAACCACGATGCAGAAGCTGGAATCAGAGTCAGTAGGGCCGTGATGTCCGGCACAACAGGGAACTGAGGAATCACAATTTTATTCACCTCCCGTAAATCGATAACAAAACGATAAACAGGTGGTTTCGAAGGATCAGTACGTTTTAGAATGGGTAGTACAGGGCTGTTGCACACATTTCCCTGTGTTTCCTCAATAACGTCTTTCTCAATCAAATCATAGATGATCGCTAACAGTGCTCGTTCACCATCAAGAGAGATACGATACTGGGGAATACGTGGCAACCGCACATTAGATTTCAACTGAACGACATATGGTGAGATATCAAGCAGGCCCACATCATTGGGACCTGTTGCCCACAAAGACGCAGGAAGAGAACTCAATTCCGGTGGAAGCTTATCGAGAGACAAGTACATAGGAGAGACAACTCTCTCTCCCAACGTAAGCTTTACACCCGCAGGAGAACAATGCAAAGTCGCATACAAACGTTTAAGCAAATCCAGGCCCAAAAGATTTTCACCACAACCCGTGGTTAGAATCAACGGAGCTTTGAGCTCACGAGGCCCAATTTTAAGGGGCAAAGGGCGCGAAACTGGATTGCTAACGGGGGCGCCAGAGAATCCAACGGAAACATTTGTTAAGCCAGACAAAGGTGCGCCAGGGAGTTTCGAATGCTTTATGGAACTTTTCGCTGCACCAGTGTCCAACAGAAAAGGCTCAACGACGCCCGATGTAGCAACTGCGACGTAAGGCCCTCTCTGATCAACCGGAACTGATACCACTCCCTCTTCTTGTCTTCGGCTATCCTAGTAATTACTGTCGTCAGTTCCCTGATCGACGTAATAATCGTCTACATTGTATTGCGCAGATCGTCCTTGTGACGATCCACGTTGATCAAAACAATTATCGGAGTTGGATGAGTTATCCGAGCGATCATTCTGAGCACCACGACCTCTGCCACGTGGAGCCTGCTGCGAACCACCACGACCTCCTCTAGATGAATTACCACTATTACGTTTGTTTAGAACAGGACAATTAAATTTGATATGTCCCTCCTGTCTACAATAAGCACATTGATTGTACCCTAACGAGGATCTTTGGGAAGAAGAGTCATTTCGAGATTGTGATCGGTTCGATTGCGGCTGCGATCGATTTTGTTGTGAAGTAGTCTGATTAGAACGTGGAGGATACGCTTGCTGAAGCAACACTTTAGTTTTAAGCTCTTTCGTCTTTTTATCAACACGGTCGTTCTCTTCTTTCTCTCTGTTCTCATAATATTGTGCCGTGGCCAATATCTGAGCTGAAGTAGAAATGGCCCATGCACTTTCTGAATTCTTCAATTTATTGCTCAAATCGGGCAATAAGTTCGAAACGAATTTATCTACGAACAACCTTTGACCACCCTCAGTGCCCATATCCTGACCACTATGATCAATGAATGACTCCTCAAACCTCGTAAAGAAGTCGTAAACACTCTCGTCCTTCTTTTGCTTACAAGCTGACAATTTGTCCCAGTTCACCCTCATAGCTGGCATAAGAGTTTTCATTAATGTTATAATTCTTTGAGGAAGGTCAACAATCAGCTGGTCGGGTTTAGCAGCAGCCGTTTGTCCGGCATCTGCCGCTACAATGGCAGCCCAAGCACCACCTAATTCATTCGGATGGTTTTCATGACGAATCTTAGCCCATACCGGTTGCGGTACGACATTGCCGAACAACATATCGATATCGGCAAGATTCATTACCGTAGCATCTACGAGCTGCGATAATTCTTTGTAATACCCTGTAGGATTCTTGCGTGGGTCAGGCAAAGATTGCTTCACCTGCAATACTTCCGAGCGTTTCCATGGGAGATGTATCCATACTCTCTGAAAATGCGCCAATACCGGGGGTTGAGCATTAGGATCAGCTGGTATCCAAACCGGTGGAACTTCTCGCATAGGAAATTGACCAGACTCGTCTGGCTGTCTTTCAATATCCTCAACAAACAAGGCTTGAGGTATAGGAGTGGGACGAAAAGATAGCAACCGTTCAACGGCTCGTCGAACGTTGGTATCCACTATCAGTCCAGCCGAAAACTGAAGCTGTAAATCAGACAACGCGGTCAGCACCTCGTCAGGTGCGTTGGCCGATATCTGATCACGAAGGACCTTGCACATTTCCTCGAATACAAATCTCTGGGTTGGTATATTGAACTGACAAAATGTGTCGAGTACAATACGGGGTGGATTTCCAAGGGGGTGCGTCATCCAACCCATCGCCATATTATATAGCGAAGCACGTTCCCTATTACCTGGAAGCTGGCTACGTCTCTGAGGACCATCTGAACCAGCGGACCCAAGAACAGGTCCGAGCGAATGAAAGAAGCTAGCCGCAAGAGGAGAATTACGACTACGAGTAGAGGGAGAAGTATAAGACACAGGACTAACAAGTGAAGGAGTAGAAACAGAAGCAACAGCAGGAGTTAACAGAGCAGGAGCAGTAGCATGAGCAGGAGTATGTGGAAGCGGAGGAGCAGTAGGGATAGCAACAGACAAAGAAGCAGGAACAGTCGGAAAAACGGGTGCAGGTTGAGGAACAGGCGGAGGAAGAATAGGTGCAGGAACAGGTACAGGGGGAATCACAGGGGCTGTGGTACCCTGTACGTACGGAGGTGGCGACTTCATAAGATAGGACATTAAGGAATCCTCAACTGGCTCATCCTTCTTTTCCGACTCCGTAGGCAAAGTAGGATAGCATTTATCTATAGTCATACGCTGTAATCTGTCAAACACTTCCTTTTCCCTAATCTCCTTATCATGCTGAAACTGCTCTGCTTTCTTTACAATGGTACCAGCACTATCTCTCTGATTTCGCTTAGTCTGTCTGATTTCTTTCTGTCGGGCTTCTTTGCTCCACAACCGAAAGGCATCAAACATGGCCGGCTTTGACTTTTTCGCAAACAATTTAACCTCTAGATTATCTAAGATCGGGGCCTCGAAGCTACCATGTGGTGGCCAACGAAGGTCACCATCTTTCTTTGTGTATTTGATCCAGTATTCATTAAAAGTAATCGGGCCTAGCCCATGTTTACTGTACAGTTCATAAGTCGGGGTTCCAACCGGAGGTATCGGACACGAGTCCTCCAGTCGGGAATCCGTACCACAAGGTCTGAAACAACTAAACAAAGTACTGCGACCGGGCATCTTGCACACTAGCCGAGTTTCACAAACTTCAAGGGTTACGGGATTTACCAAGTCCCAGCAAAGGACAAAACCCTCGGTTTTTGGCGGCTGCAGTCGTCAAATAACACAACAAAGTACGCTAGCAAAGTGTCACCGACAAAAACACTCACACAGCGTCAACAACAAAAACACCCGCTAAAGTGTCAACAACTAAGGACTCTGGGAGCGACCCACAAATACTTAACTCAAAGATCGATGGCGTCACCAGGAAGGCCCGTCAATCGTCTCGCTATACCAAGGTCTACGCCAGGCGCCAAAACAGGTCTACAGTCAGGGCAGCAGTCCGTCGCAGCCGTCAGGAGGCGGGAATCTTCGCGGGAAAAGTCTTCGGGCCACTTGTTTCGACAACAGGATCGATGAAGCGGAGTGCACTTTCCCTCGGAGATTTCACACGAAGTTCCTCACGATCGTCGGGCTTGGACCGGTACCACTGATGCAGCCCCACATTGGGCGCCAACTGAAGGACTGGGTTCTTTAAGACCCAGCGGTGCCAGGGGACAACACCTGAAACCTTCGTGGGTTACCTGTTCCGGCGTACGAATGACAGAGACACAGGACACTTCCTTCGGCGTCAAAGATTCAAGCTTTATTTACTGCAGGGAACACAGAAGTCACGACAAGTACAACACGTGCAACTTGGGGAGACTGCTTCAAATTGGTTCTGTGGATCGCTCCTTTTATACAGATTTTTACCCATAGGACAACATGACACACAAAGGTTTACAACCCGGTTCCCATAATTATCCCCCAGAGGGGTCGCTTTGGTCACTTTGATACATACAAAGTCCGGAACATAAGTGCGGAAACATTTGGCGGTTCCCAACTGTAAAAACCCATCTTCCCAACACTAGTGCATTCCAATCGGCAGTAAAACAGATCGAAATAGGAACAGAGACAGGTGCAGAGGAAGACGGTGACAGTGGGGAAATAGGAAAGGGTGTAAAAGGGGAGGTATCGGGAAACATGAGATACAGGCATCAAAGGGACGTGCCTAATGAGATGCACGGCTGAGACAATAAGTCTGTGCGGCAAGATGAGCCTCGAGCGGCGCCATCTGCCTTACAGTATCATAAAGACACTTATAAAGAACATGTGTTTTCCGCAAATCTCTTGAGAGTCCCAGGGTCGCGAAGCGGACAGCATCCGTTCGCTGGCTACTTGAGGGCAAGAGACAAAATGGATGCCGTATCTAAGATGGAACCCGTGGGTACAGATGAAAAACCCACATAACAAACGAACGGATTAAGTTAGCACAGCGAAACTGTGCACACTTACCAAACTCGTCATTTGCGGTTCATAGATACCAGACTCGACCATATTCGTGCGAGTCGAAAACACCACTTATAATTGTCACGGAACCTCAGGTCGCTGAGACACGTTTTAGAAATCACCAGATCATTCAATAAAACAAAAGTAGAATTATCAGCTATAACATAATCCAATATTGATTCTCCCTGGTATGATTCATTAGTGAAATTTGCCGGGGAATCAGACGGAAGTCGTCCATTGACCACGATCCCATCCAGCTCGAGTACCTCTTCCAAAAGAATTTTCCCTCTCTTATTAGTTTTAATGTTCCCAGGCAAAACAGCTTGGGGAATGTGCAGAGATTCTTCCCTATATTTATTTCTGAATAAAGACAAACTTGAGTTAGAAATTTTGCAATTAAAATCTCCAACCAAGATTAAATGAGCAGATGGAGTATTCTCACGCACTTTCTTAGCATAGGAAAAAACGTTCTTCAAAATTGGATTAAAATACTCATCGGGAGGAATATACACATTAATCAAAACCAGTGGGGACGGAATTTCCACATTATCAAGACAGAATAATGTAACGGCCTGAAACAGGTTACTGGGATCCAAAAAATTTGAGAAGTTCCATTTTATCCGATTTGCTAAACAACAAGCAATACCCCCTCTTGCATGGCCTCTTAAAGAAGCAGAGGCTTTACCCTCCAAAATAATGTAATCACTTCCCACAATAAGATTTTCAGTGCGCCATGTCTCTTGGAGACAGATCACGCTGGCCCCAGAAGATAGAAGGAACTCGATTTTTTCAGAGTTATTCTTTACGCCAGCTGCATTCCAAGACAGGATTTTTAAATTACTGCTAAAGATCAGATCGCCTTTCCTGACTCATAATGGGTTTCTTCGCAAGAACACCCAGCAGCCAATTCCAACGGGAGCTCTCGTCTTCATTTCTATTGCGCACAGAAAGAAGAGGAGGATTAATTTCGGATACGCAGCGAATATCCTTAGAAAAGAAGATTTTTAAGTCATTGTAAGCGTCAAAACGTTCTTTCCTGCCCAGAGCTGATGGAAAAAGAGGGGTAGTAGAACATAATCCCCTTGGGGAGATAGATAATCTATCCTTCAAATCATTCCCCCAAAAAGGAGTGACATCAATCCCCCTACTCTGAAAGCTCTCAGAACACTGAAGAATCAAATTTACAATGAGCTTAGAATGGAATTTAGCCCTCGTTAGAAATCTGCCATCAGTTTTACAAATAAAAATCAGGTCTATATCCGAAGATTGGATTAATTCCAATTTTTCGGACTCATGAAAACATTTAAGAAAAGCAGCTCTATTCAAAATACAATCAGCCTCGAACAGAGGAGAAAAATCGAGGATAAATGTATTTATATTTTCCTCTTTCCTGAAGACAGTGGTTCTGCTTGTATCCTCTACACCTACAGTGAAGCCGGAAAATGACCTAGCCAATGGGTTAAGAACTGACAAACCCGTATCCATAGGATTATTAGTGGTCGCCCCTAACTGACCTGGCCTAAGTAACTCACTCTTAACAACTTGGCATCCACCCTTTACAACATTAGAGACAGTAGAGATAGAATTAGAGGTAGGATTAGAAGGCAATTTGGGAGGAGATGACATTTTTTTGTTGGAAATAGTAATTGGTTCTAAGGGGAGAGGCTGGGAAGGGTCATGAATTACTTTTGAGACCCCCACCATATCTTTAACCCCACTTGGAAGCCCCTCAACCACATCTTCTTTGATAGTGGTTTCCTGCTGGACTTCAAAGAAGATTTTCCTCCGCCTATTTTTTTCAATCCTACGAATTAACTTCCTTTTGTTTCTTCCCTTCTTATTTAATTTCCCATTTTTTTCTTTTTTCCCACTAAAAGCCACTCCCAAAACTACCCTATTTTCCTTGACATTCTGTTGATTAAAAATCGCAAAGCATTCCTTTTCCTGCTTCACGTTCAAGGCGGTTGGAGCTTTAACTATAGAGCTATCATGCTCCACCACACAATTAGAAGCAAGTATATGTATAGGGGAGACCAACTTTTTACCAACTATAGGCACTTGGGAAACCTCAGAGGGAACAGGTACACTTTCCAAAAATGTGTTATTCAACCCCTTGTCCTCCGGAGAACTGACAACAAAATTAGAGAGAGGAACCCTCTCCTGGCGATTATTTAATAGCACTTTTAGAATTTGCGTTACCGTTTCCAAAACGCAATCCGAGCCCCCTACAAATTTCTCCAATAAAGATAAAATAGAGGACAGCAAGCATTCCAATGAAATCAGAGACTCGGAAATGGGTTTATCGGAACTAACAGGGTTAGAATCGTCAAGGCCTGTTATGTTAAGGACGGGACTCATTGAAGTGCTGTTAGCGATAGATTTATTAGAAGGTGTACTACTGTAAAGTTGGAGGCCAGAAGGAACGAATGTTGCCGGAGTCTTTGCGAGAATGGAGAGCTTGCTAGGCTCATCGGCAACATAACGTTTGTAAAGCTCCAAGTCCGTTTCAGAGGATACGGATTTATTAATCTCATCTTCTCTCTGAGTAATTAAGCTTGAGGAGGATTTTTGAATAGACCCGCTAGGGCGATGTTTAGGAAGATGCACGATGGAATTGGGGAGGGGGTTATGAACTAAGGCCTTCACACTTTCACTTTTGGGATTATTCACAGGGGTACAGGAAAGGTTTGAGGGCAATGAGGCAATTTCAACTACATCATTTGTATAAGTTTTGACCTCTTCATTTATATTTGACACTGATGATCTCTCAGGAACACAAAGGTCCTTTACGTGTAATGGATCTATCATATCCTTGCTGATTTCGGCCTTATCAACCAGTTGCGGTTTTGCCATTGCCGCTTTATTCGAACCCCGTTCTCACAGACTGAATAGCTGGCAGTTACCCTTTAAGAGTTTTGTAAGACCACCCTTATTTCTAAGTGGGTTAGATTTAGTTTTGGAACATACTCTGCCCAGCAAGATTCTCCCGGACCTTAGTTTCTTAGCGGTCATCTTTAGACGTGAACCTGGTAACTCTTAAATGCAATAGCACCTAATAAAGCTTTCAACAGTACTTATATAATATGACTGACCACACAATTATTCAGCGAGATTACAAAGTTAGGGGGTAAGCCCAGCTCCAGCCTTCCTCGGCCTCTGAGGGCCTCAGAGGGTCCGCCCTTTGTCCGGGCTTCGTCCCGCTCACGTCCCGCTTCGCGTGGTGCCCTAACTGCTAATGAGGATTTCAACAAATGAGGGGGCGGAGCCGCTGCGGGAAGAGGCAACAGCTGATTCAAAGCCTCGCAGTCCTGCAGCGGTGAAGTAGCAGGCAGTAGCACTCTGGGAAAGCGAGTGCGGCGCTACTATCGTCCTTCGTCAGCCCCAGCGACAGCACAGCCTGTTGGACTCCAAGTCCTCCACGGTAAGCAGCAGCAAAGTTCAGCGTCGGAGAGCTATTCAGTGAGTGGCACCCGCAGAGCGGGTGCCGCGAAAAGTTATCTGCTCCGCTGGTAGGGGGGCGGGGCCGCTGCGGGAAGAGGCAACAGCTGATTCAAAGCCTCGCAGTCCCGCAGCGGTGAAGTAGCAGGCAGTAGCACTCTGGTAAAGCGAGTGCGGCGCTACTATCGTCCTTCCTCAGCCCCAGCGACAGCACAGCCTGTTGGACTCCAAGTCCTCCACGGTAAGCAGCAGCAAAGTTCAGCGTCGGAGAGCTATTCAGTGAGTGGCACCCGCGGAGCGGGTGCCGCGAAAAGTTATCTGCTCCGCTGGTAGGGGGGTGGGGCCGCTGCGGGAAGAGGCAACAGCTGATTCAAAGCCTCGCAGTCCCGCAGCGGTGAAGTAGCAGGCAGTAGCACTCTGGGAAAGCGAGTGCAGCGCTACTATCGTCCTTCCTCAGCCCCAGCGACAGCACAGTCTGTTGGACTCCAAGTCCTCCACGGTAAGCAGCAGCAAAGTTCAGCGTCGGAGAGCTATTCAGTGAGTGGCGGACCCAAATACCTCAACAAGAGATAATCATTCCAAGTACCCAAGAGGAACCTCCGCTCTGCCGACCTCACCCTGGCAGAGGTTTACTGTATCCGCAAAAATGGAACCGGTGGGAGAGCTTTCTCCTACATCGCAGCAAAAACCTAGAACGAGCTCCCCTTGAATATTGGACACTCCCGATCCTGCACACGTTCAGGAAGGACCTCAAGACCTGGGTGTTCGACTGACCCAGAACTGCCGCACCCCCCCCCCCCAGCACCTTGAAACCATCACGGTGAGTAGCGCGCTATATAAACCCCTGATTGATTGATTGACTTGTGTTTGCACTTGAGTTACAGTGATTGGTGTGCACTACTACCATATCGCAGACCATTATGTACCACGTACAGTTTTTTTTTTCTTTTTGGCCTATTTTTGATCTTGCTAGTTTAACCTTGCTACTTCATCATGCCTGAATCAAGAGCATCAACTGTTGCATCCCTGGAAATTGCCTTTGAGGAGGATAGGTTGGAATCCTACAGTGTGAGAGAATTGAAAGCGATTTTCAAGAACCTGAAAGTCCAAGTCAGAGGCCTAACTAGGAAGAAGGAGCTCCAAAAGGCGCTGAGGGCCAGGGTAGCAGCCAGACATACCAGTGAGCGGTCCGGTGCTCCCAGTGATGAGGCGGAGGAGCCTGTACCAAGGGTGGATGTGCTTTTGGGAGGGCGGGAACCCACCAGGCAGCAGTATCTTGTCACCAGAGGAGCTGGAGGACAGGCGGGAAGCAAGGAAATACGATTTGGAAAAACTCAGGATGGAGAATGAGAGGGAAGAGAACATAATAGCCACAGAGGAAAGGAAGGTGATCTTGGATCATGAGAGAAGTCTTAAGGAGCTGGAACTAAGGAGTAGATCCAGCTCAGATTGTGGCTGGCAGCAATTAATCAGTGCAGGCATATAGAATTGTGCACATCCCAAAGAATGTAGGCAAAGAGTACAAGAAAGGTGATGACATTCAGAGGTGGTTTCAAGGGTGCGAGTCGTCCATTCATATGAATGGGGTCCCTGAATGTAATTGGGGGCAGGGTTGTGGCCTCTCTTTCCAGAGGAAGCAAGGGATATCCTGATAGCTTTGGGTAAAGGGCAGAACCTCACCTATGCTGATATGAAGGATGCTCTCCTCACTAGGTATGGACTCACTCCTGAAAACTACAGGGATCAGTTTAGGTCCAGTAAAAAGTCTGATGCCAACACTTGGTTGGAATGTGTAGGTTTTTTGTGCAGGTCACTGGATGACTGGGTGAAGAGCAGTAATGTGACAGATTTTCAGGGGCTCTACAATTTGACTGCCTGGAAGCACTTGTCTAGTTTATGTTTTGCAGATCTGCGCCAGCACCTAATTGATAGTAAGTTAACTGACCCCAGGAAGCTTGCTATGGAGGTGGACCACTGGGTGAGTACCAGGTTCTACAAGAAAGCGTATGGGAGAGACTCAGCCAAAAGTGAGCAGGGTCCCCAGCAGAAAAGTGGGGGGCAAGGGTAAAGCACAGGAGTTCTCTAAAGGGCCCAAAACTAATACCCAGGGTAAAGATTCCCATCCACCAGGACATAAGAAGATAGGGGTCTCGACAGGAAAGCCTGCTGAGACCAGCCCCCACAAGTTTTTTGCATGTGCCCAGGTGGGTCACCTGAAGGGGGACCCCAGGAGCCCAAAGGGGATGCAGCCACCCACCGTTGGGCAGACCAAGGTGTTGGCTATTGTAGCGCTTGGGGAGGAGGTACCCACGGGAGGGTGGGGATCCCGCAGAAATGACCCTCATCTTACTAGATGACATTGAGCTGGTCCCAGGAAACCAGGTGCCCCCTAACACAAAGAAATACAGCACCTGGGTGACCATCAATGGGAAAAGGGTAGAGGCTCTCAGAGATACTCGAGAGAGTGTGACCTCTGTCCGGTGTCACCTGGTCTCTGAGGAGCAAGTAGTTCCAGGGACATTCCACCAAATAGTTGCTGTAGACAACTCAGAGTGCAGTGGCGCCGGTTCCCTTTGAATGAGGGGGTCTCAGTTCCCTTGAGGGTGGTTGTGAGCCCTACCATGCCTGTAGATTGTCTGCTAGGTAACGACCTGGAGCAGTCCTTATGGAAGGATGTTGAGCGCAGGTCTCACTTGGAGATGCTTGGATTGCCAGAGTGGGCATGCGTAGCCACTCGGTCAATGGCAGCCAGACAGGGGGATCAGGAGGAACTTGAGCCTGAAACAATGGACCTGGCCCCTGCCTAGAGAAATGGCAAGGGGTGCAGGAATCCAGCCCCTGAAGTTGCCACATACCGGAAGGATGTTATGACACGACAATACCAATCCCTTGCAATCATGCGATTGCGCTTAACTATGTTATGACACGACAAGGGAAACCCAAAAGGAATCGCGCTAGGGTCCTTGGGCAGTAGACTATTTTATAGAACAGGGGACCCTAGACAATGAGGATCAAAGTAAATAATAGACATATACTAAATAGTATATATGACCTCTGCCCAGCCGGACAGGTTTTTTAATTATCCAATTTTTTAAGTTACTCCGTATAAAAAACAGTTGTACAAAAGTGGGCACAGCCTGTGACCCACAGGAAACACGGACAAAACAAGTGACACAAACAATTATGTAGAAACGCTCAAAAGCGGTCTGTACTCATTCCTTGGTAATACAGACTGGTTTACAGTTACAGCAACCCATTGTTGTTAAGAAATTAAGAAATCAAATCAACATATGGTGCATTTAAGTCGACGACGTTTCGATGCAATTTACAAAATACTTGCATCATCATCAGGACAAGAAAATATATATGTCATGTTTGTCTTGGAAATTGATTACAATCACAAAGCCTTTTTTGCGAGTTTACATAATGCACAGAAAAAGGGAAGAACCAAAAAATTAAGAAATCAAGAAAAGATCATTAGAAGCGACTAGGCATGAAACCAATTCATCTCATAATTAACATCACTACCCAGCAATTTACATAGTGCTGTGTGGAAGAACTGGGTACAGTTTAGTGCAATGGGGCACATGCTAGTGATTTAAAAGAGCCATGCACAGGTGTGCGTTTCTGGTGAATTAAAAACGGCGTAGTGAAAAGAACTGTTTAAAAAGTTATGAATATCAAAGGCATGTGAGGATTTCTTGGAGTGATGAAACGGCGCAGTTGTACAAGTGTCCTATTTGGGGTGACTATATATACATGCTCATGGCACCGAGCGCCAGGAAAACTGGTGAATATATATCGGGCTGAAGGTCTGATGTGAAATCGGCGCAGTGAAGGAAAAAATGGTGTGGAATCATAGTGTTTGGAAAACGGCGCAGTGTCAATGGGGATTTGCTAATCAAACTGACTCGATATGTGTGAAGTAACAGACCATGGAGGCGCATATATGCAGTGGTTACCTCGTAATTGTTCAGAATGGCTCCATAATAGGCATTCCGCACAGCATTAGCCACTAATAAGGGCAAAAGTCACTAATAAGGGCAAAAGTCAAAACAAGATGGGCTATTAAAATAGTTGCTGTGTATGCAAGGCGTGCAATTGAAGTAATTCGGGGCGAGAATACATACTCACGATAGTTTCGTTTTCCGTGAGAAATAATAGAAGGCTGAAACAAGGGGAATAATTAATTAAGTCTACCGAGGGTGTAAACCAGCTTGTGGGAAAACCGTAGAACTTAAACAAACTTACTTAGTTCGGCCGTTCAATGTGACTGGTCCTGGTTAGTACTTCGTATGAGGGATCTGGCGGGAAGAGGACTAGCCATTAGTTATCTCCCTAAAGAGTAATCTCAAATAAAGAGAAGGCGCGAGGAGCGATACTCACAGTCAGTTGCAGCATGATGGCTGGACAAAGGGGTTCTGGCGGCGATCGCTACTGGGCTGGTACGAGCAACGCGTACTTATAGTAAAGGAAGGACTAAGTGCCGGCATAAATGACTTCGGCGGCCATCTTGTAATGGGTTAGTTATTGGTTATTGCAGCTAAAGGAGCTGTGGTTAACAAGGGATTAAAGAAGCTTGCTAAATGCTGATCGGGGATATCAGAGGCTTGCTACACGTTTATAAAAAAAAATAATAATAATGGAGAAGTGATTATTGCACAAGACATAGAACGAATTTACGTTTACATGGTTATGAAGGGGAGGGATATCGCAAGAGTGACTAGCAAGAAGGTTATCAAGGGGTGGTGATGGTGATACGGCGCAAGTGGGGTGAAGGTGCTCAGTGGACATAGGTTCTAAACATTACAATTCCAAACATATTTAGAACTTATACCATTATATTACAGTTTCATAACAAGGAGGTCCAGTCCTCAACTCTGTTTAGTCCTTTTCGGATGCTGTCAGTTCTCAGGATCCAGTGGAGTTCCATTTTATTCAACAGTTGAGAAATATCTGCTCCTCTTGGGGGCGGTTTTACCTGTGTGATCACTGTCCATGAGAAGTCGTTCTCTGTGTGCCCTTTTTCCATGAAGTGTTCCACTAAGGGTGCATTGGTGGTTTGGCACCTAATCCGGCTTCTATGTTGTCCCATCCGGAGCTTGATCTTTTGGCTGGTCTGTCCTATGTATATTAACATGCAGGGACAGAAAATTGCGTACACCACATTTTGTGAATTACAGTTCGTAAAATAGTGCCTTTCATATCTGATTGTACCGAAATTGAATGTTTTGCCTTCTATAGTTGACTCACATGAAACACATGGCCGCACTTTGCGTGGCCTTTGAGAGTTGGTAAATTCCATAAATCATTTAGGGTATTCCTTGAATCAGATTGTGGAAGTGAGGCACAGACCAAATGATCCTTTATGTTCTTTGCTCTTTTAAAAGCGAACATTGGTCGTTCTAAGTTGAGAATACCAGCATTTAGAACTGGCCAATGTTTAAGGACACTTTTCTTGATGGCATTTGATGCTGGGGAAAATGTGGTCACACATGTAATTCTTTCTTGATTATGTTTGGTGCGGGGTTCTAACAGTGTCTCCCTCGGACAGTACCATGCTCTTTTCATTGAGCGCCTCACTAATTTGCGTGGATAGCCTCGATTTCTTAGTTTATAGCTTAGTGTTTTAGCTTCTGTGAAATAATCCTGTTTGTAATAGCAATTCCTGCGGATGCGTAAGAATTGCGAGTAAGGCAATGAATCTTTTAGGGCACGGGGGTGATGGCTTGTGTAGTTTAAAAGGGTATTCCTTTCTGTTGGTTTTCGGTGGAGTCTGGTTATTAGTCGTCCCTCAGAGTGTTTTATTTCGAGGTCTAGAAAAGGCAGAGATTCTTTGCTGGTTGTCATTGTGAATTTTAACCCTCCACTATTGTTAAACAGCCAGTGTGTGAGTTGGTCTGGGGAAGTATCTGAGTCTTTCCAGATCATAAAAATATCATCAATATACCTCTTCCACAGGCTGATGCCACTGTGGAAGGGGTTAGATGAATCAAGAATGGTGTAATTCTCAATGTGGTCCATATAAAGAATCGCTAGGTTGGGGGCAAAAACAGCCCCCATGGAAGTTCCACGGACTTGCCCGTAAAATTGTCCTTCGAAGAGAAAGAAGTTTTTAGTTAGACATACCTCTAGAAGCTGCAGAATGAATTTAGATGGTACATTGTGCGGTCTCGGACGTGTGTCTAGAATGGATTCGATGACACGGAGTGATTCGAATTGGGGAATGTTTGTATAGAGTGATTCCACATCCAGCGTGCACATGGTGCTGGATGTGGGATCAAACGGATACTCTTCAATAAAATTGATCATGGACATAGTGTCTCTGATGTAGCATGTAGTTGCAGGTACAGAAGGTTTAATGAAATGATCAATATATTGTCCTAGCGGTTCAAGAATTGAACCGCAGCCGGAAACGATCGGCCTTCCTGGGGGTTGTTCTGAGTTTTTATGAATCTTTGGGAGACAGTATATTACCGGGACTCGGGGTGCTTCTATGTTGAGAAAATCAAATTCTTTCTTTGAGAGGAAGCCAGCTTCTAACCCCTCAGTTGTCACTTCAATTATCAATTTCTGTATTTCAACAGTGGGATTACGGGGCAGTTTGCAATAATGTTCATGGTTACTGAGTTGGCGCAAAATTTCTTGTTTGTATAGCTCAGTGTCCTGAATCACAATCCCTCCACCCTTATCGGCCGGTTTTATGACCAATGTTTGATTGTTTTTTAAAGTGGATATTGCGTTCTTCTCTTGGGCAGTGATATTATAGGGGATGAAGGATTTCTTACTTTCCATAGCGGTTAGATCTTTGAGAACCAGTTTTTCAAAAGTGATGATTTCGGGTGGTACCATAGAACTTGTTGGTGAGAATTTAGATGGGGGTTTGAAAGGAGTGGTAGTGAATTTCTGGGGGCAAGGATTTAGTAAGAAATAACTGTGTAGTCTTACTTTTCTGAAAAACCTCAATAGTTCTGTTTGGGCGTCTAGAAAGTTGGGGCGGACAGTAGGGACAAAGGATAGGCCTTTACTTAACAATGAGAGTTCACTATTGGATAGCGTGTGTTTGGTCAAATTGAAGATGGGAAGAATATTGGTGTTGTCCTGAGGCCTTGTGATAACGTCAATCTGATTGTTGTCGGTTACCGTCGATAGTGTTGACGGTATAGTAACGTCACTGTGATTATTGTCAGTTACCATCGATAGTGTTGGCGGCGAGTGAAGCGCTCGCCCGGCGGATTTGGCCACCTTTGCGGTTGTTTGTCTTTGCCCTTCCCTGGGGGTTCCGGTTGTCCTCTGCCTCTCCCTAAAAAATTCCTGTTGGAAGGGCCTGGGCTCTCGCTCTGGTCTGAATTTCCGGATGAGTCTGCTGAGCTGTCTGAAAATCCTACAAAGTTTTGGCGTTTATTAAATCGTCCCCACGGTCTTTGATATTGGGGCCCGTTATATGAGCGGTTTGTGTAATAGTCCTTTACAAGGTAAGGATATGCTCTCTCTTGACTAAAGCTCTTAATGTCTTTCCAGACTTTGTTAGTTTTTTTTATCAGTTTCAAATTTGTGGAAATCGTCTACAGTTTTTTGGATTTGATCTAGGAGTTTTTTGGCCTCAGTATTTGTGTTATTATCATTAATTTGTTTTTCAAGGTCGATTATTTCAAGGGACAATTTTTTAAGTTCTTCTGTTGCGATATCAATCCCCAGCACCATCCAGTGCCGGGAACACGTGGTACTAATGTAACTAAATCCGTTTAGGTATTTCGGATTGTCAGTGAAGACTCCGGGGATGTTTCTAACCTGTAGGCCAATAGGAATTATGTTAGCCTTCAGATAATCTGTGAGAAGCTTGATCATTAATATCAGTCTGACTTCTTTCTTTTTCGCTTTTTCTAGTTCCTCTTTAAGGGAGGGACTCGGAGTGTTTGGGGTATTACCAGAGTCGGAGAGGAGAGAGGGACCTCCTAGAATCTTATTGATATAATCTAAATTGTAAAGTGGTGGATGGGGGTCTGACATGCCTAGTCAGGGAGACAATAGCAGGGACTGGGGTTAGTGAGGGAAGTGAAGGTTGGGACCCACTTTTGAAGGAAAGGGGGGAGGGATACCAATCCCTTGCAATCATGCGATTGCGCTTAACTATGTTATGACACGACAAGGGAAACCCAAAAGGAATCGCGCTAGGGTCCTTGGGCAGTAGGCTATTTTATAGAACAGGGGACCCTAGACAATGAGGATCAAAGTAAATAATAGACATATACTAAATAGTATATATGACCTCTGCCCAGCCGGACAGGTTTTTTAATTATCCAATTTTTTAAGTTACTCCGTATAAAAAACAGTTGTACAAAAGTGGGCACAGCCTGTGACCCACAGGAAGACGGACAAAACAAGTGACACAAACAATTATGTAGAAACGCTCAAAAGCGGTCTGTACTCATTCCTTGGTAATACAGACTGGTTTACAGTTACAGCAACCCATTGTTGTTAAGAAATTAAGAAATCAAATCAACATATGGTGCATTTAAGTCGACGACGTTTCGATGCAATTTACAAAATACTTGCATCATCATCAGGACAAGAAAATATATATGTCATGTTTGTCTTGGAAATTGATTACAATCACAAAGCCTTTTTTGCGAGTTTACATAATGCACAGAAAAAAGGAAGAAACAAAAAATAAAGAAATCAAGAAAAGATCATTAGAAGCGACTAGGCATGAAACCAATTCATCTCATAATTAACATCACTACCCAGCAATTTACATAGTGCTGTGTGGAAGAACTGGGTACAGTTTAGTGCAATGGGGCACATGCTAGTGATTTAAAAGAGCCATGCACAGGTGTGCGTTTCTGGTGAATTAAAAACGGCGTAGTGAAAAGAACTGTTTAAAAAGTTATGAATATCAAAGGCATGTGAGGATTTCTTGGATTTTCTGTGCATTATGTAAACTCGCAAAAAAGGCTTTGTGATTGTAATCAATTTCCAAGACAAACATGACATATATATTTTCTTGTCCTGATGATGATGCAAGTATTTTGTAAATTGCATCGAAACGTCGTCGACTTAAATGCACCATATGTTGATTTGATTTCTTAATTTCTTAACAACAATGGGTTGCTGTAACTGTAAACCAGTCTGTATTACCAAGGAATGAGTACAGACCGCTTTTGAGCGTTTCTACATAATTGTTTGTGTCACTTGTTTTGTCCGTGTTTCCTGTGGGTCACAGGCTGTGCCCACTTTTGTACAACTGATTTTTATACGGAGTAACTTAAAAAATTGGATAATTAAAAAACCTGTCCGGCTGGGCAGAGGTCATATATACTATTTAGTATATGTCTAATATTTACTTTGATCCTCATTGTCTAGGGTCCCCTGTTCTATAAAATAGCCTACTGCCCAAGGACCCTAGCGCGATTCCTTTTGGCTTTCCCTTGTCGTGTCATAACATAGTTAAGCGCAATCGCATGATTGCAAGGGATTGGTATCCCTCCCCCCTTTCCTTCAAAAGTGGGTCCCAACCTTCACTTCCCTCACTAACCCCAGTCCCTGCTATTGTCTCCCTGACTAGGCATGTCAGACCCCCATCCACCACTTTACAATTTAGGTAATATCAATAAGATTCTAGGAGGTCCCTCTCTCCTCTCCGACTCTGGTAATACCCCAAACACTCCGAGTCCCTCCCTTAAAGAGGAACTAGAAAAAGCGAAAAAGAAAGAAGTCAGACTGATATTAATGATCAAGCTTCTCACAGATTATCTGAAGGCTAACATAATTCCTATTGGCCTACAGGTTAGAAACATCCCCGGAGTCTTCACTGACAATCCGAAATACCTAAACGGATTTAGTTACAATAGTACCATGTGTTCCCGGCACTGGATGGTGCTGGGGATTGATATCGCAACAGAAGAACTTAAAAAATTGTCCCTTGAAATAATCGACCTTGAAAAACAAATTAATGATAATAACACAAATACTGAGGCCAAAAAACTCCTAGATCAAATCCAAAAAACTGTAGACGATTTCCACAAATTTGAAACTGATAAAAAAACTAACAAAGTCTGGAAAGACATTAAGAGCTTTAGTCAAGAGAGAGCATATCCTTACCTTGTAAAGGACTATTACACAAACCGCTCATATAACGGGCCCCAATATCAAAGACCGTGGGGACGATTTAATAAACGCCAAAACTTTGTAGGATTTTCAGACAGCTCAGCAGACTCATCCGGAAATTCAGACCAGAGCGAGAGCCCAGGCCCTTCCAACAGGAATTTTTTAGGGAGAGTCCGAGGACAACCGGAACCCCCAGGGAAGGGCAAAGACAAACAACCGCAAAGGTGGCCAAATCCGCCGGGCGAGCGCTTCACTCGCCGCCAACACTATCGATGGTAACTGACAATAATCACAGTGACGTTACTATACCGTCAACACTATCGACGGTAACCGACAACAATCAGATTGACGTTATCACAAGGCCTCAGGACAACACCAATATTCTTCCCATCTTCAATTTGACCAAACACACGCTATCCAATAGTGAACTCTCATTGTTAAGTAAAGGCCTATCCTTTGTCCCTACTGTCCGCCCCAACTTTCTAGACGCCCAAACAGAACTATTGAGGTTTTTCAGAAAAGTAAGACTACACAGTTATTTCTTACTAAATCCTTGCCCCCAGAAATTCACTACCACTCCTTTCAAACCCCCATCTAAATTCTCACCAACAAGTTCTATGGTACCACCCGAAATCATCACTTTTGAAAAACTGGTTCTCAAAGATCTAACCGCTATGGAAAGTAAGAAATCCTTCATCCCCTATAATATCACTGCCCAAGAGAAGAACGCAATATCCACTTTAAAAAACAATCAAACATTGGTCATAAAACCGGCCGATAAGGGTGGAGGGATTGTGATTCAGGACACTGAGCTATACAAACAAGAAATTTTGCGCCAACTCAGTAACCATGAACATTATTGCAAACTGCCCCGTAATCCCACTGTTGAAATACAGAAATTGATAATTGAAGTGACAACTGAGGGGTTAGAAGCTGGCTTCCTCTCAAAGAAAGAATTTGATTTTCTCAACATAGAAGCACCCCGAGACTCCGGTAATACACTGTCTTCCAAAGATTCATAAAAACTCAGAACAACCCCCAGGAAGGCCGATCGTTTCCGGCTGCGGTTCAATTCTTGAACCGCTAGGACAATATATTGATCATTTCATTAAACCTTCTGTACCTGCAACTACATGCTACATCAGAGACACTATGTCCATGATCAATTTTATTGAAGAGTATCCGTTTGATCCCACATCCAGCACCATGTGCACGCTGGATGTGGAATCACTCTATACAAACATTCCCCAATTCGAATCATTCCGTGTCATCGAATCCAATCTAGACACACGTCCGAGACCGCACAATGTACCATCTAAATTCATTCTGCAGCTTCTAGAGATATGTCTAACTAAAAACTTCTTTCTCTTCGAAGGACAATTTTACGGGCAAGTCCGTGGAACTTCCATGGGGGCTGTTTTTGCCCCCAACCTAGCGATTCTTTATATGGACCACATTGAGAATTACACCATTCTTGATTCATCTAACCCCTTCCACAGTGGCATCAGCCTGTGGAAGAGGTATATTGATGATATTTTTATGATCTGGAAAGACTCAGATACTTCCCCAGACCAACTCACACACTGGCTGTGTAACAATAGTGGAGGGTTAAAATTCACAATGACAACCAGCAAAGAATCTCTGCCTTTTCTAGACCTCGAAATAAAACACTCTGAGGGACGACTAATAACCAGACTCCACCGAAAACCAACAAAAAGGAATACCCTTTTAAACTACACAAGCCATCACCCCCGTGCCCTAAAAGATTCATTGCCTTACTCGCAATTCTTACGCATCCGCAGGAATTGCTATTACAAACAGGATTATTTCACAGAAGCTAAAACACTAAGCTATAAACTAAGAAATCGAGGCTATCCACGCAAATTAGTGAGGCGCTCAATGAAAAGAGCATGGTACTGTCCGAGGGAGACACTGTTAGAACCCCGCACCAAACATAATCAAGAAAGAATTACATGTGTGACCACATTTTCCCCAGCATCAAATGCCATCAAGAAAAGTGTCCTTAAACATTGGCCAGTTCTAAATGCTGGTATTCTCAACTTAGAACGACCAATGTTCGCTTTTAAAAGAGCAAAGAACATAAAGGATCATTTGGTCTGTGCCTCACTTCCACAATCTGATTCAAGGAATACCCTAAATGATTTATGGAATTTACCAACTCTCAAAGGCCACGCAAAGTGCGGCCAATGTGTTTCATGTGAGTCAACTATAGAAGGCAAAACATTCAATTTCGGTACAATCAGATATGAAAGGCACTATTTTACGAACTGTAATTCACAAAATGTGGTGTACGCAATTTTCTGTCCCTGCATGTTAATATACATAGGACAGACCAGCCAAAAGATCAAGCTCCGGATGGGACAACATAGAAGCCGGATTAGGTGCCAAACCACCAATGCACCCTTAGTGGAACACTTCATGGAAAAAGGGCACACAGAGAACGACTTCTCATGGACAGTGATCACACAGGTAAAACCGCCCCCAAGAGGAGCAGATATTTCTCAACTGTTGAATAAAATGGAACTCCACTGGATCCTGAGAACTGACAGCATCCAAAAAGGACTAAACAGAGTTGAGGACTGGACCTCCTTGTTATGAAACTGTAATATAATGGTATAAGTTCTAAATATGTTTGGAATTGTAATGTTTAGAACCTATGTCCACTGAGCACCTTCACCCCACTTGCGCCGTATCACCATCACCACCACTTGATAACCTTCTTGCTAGTCACTCTTGCGATATCCCTCCCCTTCATAACCATGTAAACGTAAATTCGTTCTATGTCTTGTGCAATAATCACTTCTCCATTATTTTTTTTATAAACGTGTAGCAAGCCTCTGATATCCCCGATCAGCGTTTAGCAAGCTTCTTTAATCCCTTGTTAACCACAGCTCCTTTAGCTGCAATAACCAATAACTAACCCATTACAAGATGGCCGCCGAAGTCATTTATGCCGGCACTTAGTCCTTCCTTTACTATAAGTACGCGTTGCTCGTACCAGCCCAGTAGCGATCGCCGCCAGAACCCCTTTGTCCAGCCATCATGCTGCAACTGACTGTGAGTACCGCTCCTCGCGCCTTCTCTTTATTTGAGATTACTCTTTAGGGAGATAACTAATGGCTAGTCCTCTTCCCGCCAGATCCCTCATACGAAGTACTAACCAGGACCAGTCACATTGAACGGCCGAACTAAGTAAGTTTGTTTAAGTTCTACGGTTTTCCCACAAGCTGGTTTACACCCTCGGTAGACTTAATTAATTATTCCCCTTGTTTCAGCCTTCTATTATTTCTCACGGAAAACGAAACTATCGTGAGTATGTATTCTCGCCCCGAATTACTTCAATTGCACGCCTTGCATACACGGCAACTATTTTAATAGCCCATCTTGTTTTGACTTTTGCCCTTATTAGTGACTTTTGCCCTTATTAGTGGCTAATGCTGTGCGGAATGCCTATTATGGAGCCATTCTGAACAATTACGAGGTAACCACTGCATATATGCGCCTCCATGGTCTGTTACTTCACACATATCGAGTCAGTTTGATTAGCAAATCCCCATTGACACTGCGCCGTTTTCCAAACACTATGATTCCACACCATTTTTTCCTTCACTGCGCCGATTTCACATCAGACCTTCAGCCCGATATATATTCACCAGTTTTCCTGGCGCTCGGTGCCATGAGCATGTATATATAGTCACCCCAAATAGGACACTTGTACAACTGCGCCGTTTTATCACTCCAAGAAATCCTCACATGCCTTTGATATTCATAACTTTTTAAACAGTTCTTTTCACTACGCCGTTTTTAATTCACCAGGAACGCACACCTGTGCATGGCTCTTTTAAATCACTAGCATGTGCCCCATTGCACTAAACTGTACCCAGTTCTTCCACACAGCACTATGTAAATTGCTGGGTAGTGATGTTAATTATGAGATGAATTGGTTTCATGCCTAGTCGCTTCTAATGATCTTTTCTTGATTTCTTTATTTTTTGTTTCTTCCCTTTTTCTGTGCATTATGTAAACTCGCAAAAAAGGCTTTGTGATTGTAATCAATTTCCAAGACAAACATGACATATATATTTTCTTGTCCTGATGATGATGCAAGTATTTTGTAAATTGCATCGAAACGTCGTCGACTTAAATGCACCATATGTTGATTTGATTTCTTAATTTCTTAACAACAATGGGTTGCTGTAACTGTAAACCAGTCTGTAATACCAAGGAATGAGTACAGACCGCTTTTGAGCGTTTCTACATAATTGTTTGTGTCACTTGTTTTGTCCGTGTTTCCTGTGGGTCACAGGCTGTGCCCACTTTTGTACAACTGTTTTTTATACGGAGTAACTTAAAAAATTGGATAATTAAAAAACCTGTCCGGCTGGGCAGAGGTCATTTATACTATTTAGTATATGTCTATTATTTACTTTGATCCTCATTGTCTAGGGTCCCCTGTTCTATAAAATAGCCTACTGCCCAAGGACCCTAGCGCGATTCCTTTTGGGTTTCCCTTGTCGTGTCATAACATAGTTAAGCGCAATCGCATGATTGCAAGGGATTGGTATCCCTCCCCCCTTTCCTTCAAAAGTGGGTCCCAACCTTCACTTCCCTCACTAACCCCAGTCCCTGCTATTGTCTCCCTGACTAGGCATGTCAGACCCCCATCCACCACTTTACAATTTAGATTATATCAATAAGATTCTAGGAGGTCCCTCTCTCCTCTCCGACTCTGGTAATACCCCAAACACTCCGAGTCCCTCCCTTAAAGAGGAACTAGAAAAAGCGAAAAAGAAAGAAGTCAGACTGATATTAATGATCAAGCTTCTCACAGATTATCTGAAGGCTAACATAATTCCTATTGGCCTACAGGTTAGAAACATCCCCGGAGTCTTCACTGACAATCCGAAATACCTAAACGGATTTAGTTACATTAGTACCACGTGTTCCCGGCACTGGATGGTGCTGGGGATTGATATCGCAACAGAAGAACTTAAAAAATTGTCCCTTGAAATAATCGACCTTGAAAAACAAATTAATGATAATAACACAAATACTGAGGCCAAAAAACTCCTAGATCAAATCCAAAAAACTGTAGACGATTTCCACAAATTGGAAACTGATAAAAAAACTAACAAAGTCCGGAAAGACATTAAGAGCTTTAGTCAAGAGAGAGCATATCCTTACCTTGTAAAGGACTATTACACAAACCGCTCATATAACGGCCCCAATATCAAAGACCGTGGGGACGATTTAATAAACGCCAAAACTTTGTAGGATTTTCAGACAGCTCAGCAGACTCATCCGGAAATTCAGACCAGAGCGAGATCCCAGGCCCTTCCAACAGGAATTTTTTAGGGAGAGGCCGAGGACAACCGGAACCCCCAGGGAAGGGCAAAGACAAACAACCGCAAAGGTGGCCAAATCCGCCGGGCGAGCGCTTCACTCGCCGCCAACACTATCGATGGTAACTGACAATAATCACAGTGACGTTACTATACCGTCAACACTATCGACGGTAACCGACAACAATCAGATTGACGTTATCACAAGGCCTCAGGACAACACCAATATTCTTCCCATCTTCAATTTGACCAAACACACGCTATCCAATAGTGAACTCTCATTGTTAAGTAAAGGCCTATCCTTTGTCCCTACTGTCCGCCCCAACTTTCTAGACGCCCAAACAGAACTATTGAGGTTTTTCAGAAAAGTAAGACTACACAGTTATTTCTTACTAAATCCTTGCCCCCAGAAATTCACTACCACTCCTTTCAAACCCCCATCTAAATTCTCACCAACAAGTTCTATGGTACCACCCGAAATCATCACTTTTGAAAAACTGGTTCTCAAAGATCTAACCGCTATGGAAAGTAAGAAATCCTTCATCCCCTATAATATCACTGCCCAAGAGAAGAACGCAATATCCACTTTAAAAAACAATCAAACATTGGTCATAAAACCGGCCGATAAGGGTGGAGGGATTGTGATTCAGGACACTGAGCTATACAAACAAGAAATTTTGCGCCAACTCAGTAACCATGAACATTATTGCAAACTGCCCCGTAATCCCACTGTTGAAATACAGAAATTGATAATTGAAGTGACAACTGAGGGGTTAGAAGCTGGCTTCCTCTCAAAGAAAGAATTTGATTTTCTCAACATAGAAGCACCCCGAGTCCCGGTAATATACTGTCTCCCAAAGATTCATAAAAACTCAGAACAACCCCCAGGAAGGCCGATCGTTTCCGGCTGCGGTTCAATTCTTGAACCGCTAGGACAATATATTGATCATTTCATTAAACCTTTTGTACCTGCAACTACATGCTACATCAGAGACACTATGTCCATGATCAATTTTATTGAAGAGTATCCGTTTGATCCCACATCCAGCACCATGTGCACGCTGGATGTGGAATCACTCTATACAAACATTCCCCAATTCGAATCACTCCGTGTCATCGAATCCATTCTAGACACACGTCCGAGACCGCACAATGTACCATCTAAATTCATTCTGCAGCTTCTAGAGATATGTCTAACTAAAAACTTCTTTCTCTTCGAAGGACAATTTTACGGGCAAGTCCGTGGAACTTCCATGGGGGCTGTTTTTGCCCCCAACCTAGCGATTCTTTATATGGACCACATTGAGAATTACACCATTCTTGATTCATCTAACCCCTTCCACAGTGGCATCAGCCTGTGGAAGAGGTATATTGATGATATTTTTATGATCTGGAAAGACTCAGATACTTCCCCAGACCAACTCACACACTGGCTGTGTAACAATAGTGGAGGGTTAAAATTCACAATGACAACCAGCAAAGAATCTCTGCCTTTTCTAGACCTCGAAATAAAACACTCTGAGGGACGACTAATAACCAGACTCCACCGAAAACCAACAGAAAGGAATACCCTTTTAAACTACACAAGCCATCACCCCCGTGCCCTAAAAGATTCATTGCCTTACTCGCAATTCTTACGCATCCGCAGGAATTGCTATTACAAACAGGATTATTTCACAGAAGCTAAAACACTAAGCTATAAACTAAGAAATCGAGGCTATCCACGCAAATTAGTGAGGCGCTCAATGAAAAGAGCATGGTACTGTCCGAGGGAGACACTGTTAGAACCCCGCACCAAACATAATCAAGAAAGAATTACATGTGTGACCACATTTTCCCCAGCATCAAATGCCATCAAGAAAAGTGTCCTTAAACATTGGCCAGTTCTAAATGCTGGTATTCTCAACTTAGAACGACCAATGTTCGCTTTTAAAAGAGCAAAGAACATAAAGGATCATTTGGTCTGTGCCTCACTTCCACAATCTGATTCAAGGAATACCCTAAATGATTTATGGAATTTACCAACTCTCAAAGGCCACGCAAAGTGCGGCCAATGTGTTTCATGTGAGTCAACTATAGAAGGCAAAACATTCAATTTCGGTACAATCAGATATGAAAGGCACTATTTTACGAACTGTAATTCACAAAATGTGGTGTACGCAATTTTCTGTCCCTGCATGTTAATATACATAGGACAGACCAGCCAAAAGATCAAGCTCCGGATGGGACAACATAGAAGCCGGATTAGGTGCCAAACCACCAATGCACCCTTAGTGGAACACTTCATGGAAAAAGGGCACACAGAGAACGACTTCTCATGGACAGTGATCACACAGGTAAAACCGCTCCCAAGAGGAGCAGATATTTCTCAACTGTTGAATAAAATGGAACTCCACTGGATCCTGAGAACTGACAGCATCCGAAAAGGACTAAACAGAGTTGAGGACTGGACCTCCTTGTTATGAAACTGTAATATAATGGTATAAGTTCTAAATATGTTTGGAATTGTAATGTTTAGAACCTATGTCCACTGAGCACCTTCACCCCACTTGCGCCGTATCACCATCACCACCACTTGATAACCTTCTTGCTAGTCACTCTTGCGATATCCCTCCCCTTCATAACCATGTAAACGTAAATTTGTTCTATGTCTTGTGCAATAATCACTTCTCCATTATTTTTTTTATAAACGTGTAGCAAGCCTCTGATATCCCCGATCAGCGTTTAGCAAGCTTCTTTAATCCCTTGTTAACCACAGCTCCTTTAGCTGCAATAACCAATAACTAACCCATTACAAGATGGCCGCCGAAGTCATTTATGCCGGCACTTAGTCCTTCCTTTACTATAAGTACGCGTTGCTCGTACCAGCCCAGTAGCGATCGCCGCCAGAACCCCTTTGTCCAGCCATCATGCTGCAACTGACTGTGAGTACCGCTCCTCGCGCCTTCTCTTTATTTGAGATTACTCTTTAGGGAGATAACTAATGGCTAGTCCTCTTCCCGCCAGATCCCTCATACGAAGTACTAACCAGGACCAGTCACATTGAACGGCCGAACTAAGTAAGTTTGTTTAAGTTCTACGGTTTTCCCACAAGCTGGTTTACACCCTCGGTAGACTTAATTAATTATTCCCCTTGTTTCAGCCTTCTATTATTTCTCACGGAAAACGAAACTATCGTGAGTATGTATTCTCGCCCCGAATTACTTCAATTGCACGCCTTGCATACACGGCAACTATTTTAATAGCCCATCTTGTTTTGACTTTTGCCCTTATTAGTGACTTTTGCCCTTATTAGTGGCTAATGCTGTGCGGAATGCCTATTATGGAGCCATTCTGAACAATTACGAGGTAACCACTGCATATATGCGCCTCCATGGTCTGTTACTTCACACATATCGAGTCAGTTTGATTAGCAAATCCCCATTGACACTGCGCCGTTTTCCAAACACTATGATTCCACACCATTTTTTCCTTCACTGCGCCGATTTCACATCAGACCTTCAGCCCGATATATATTCACCAGTTTTCCTGGCGCTCGGTGCCATGAGCATGTATATATAGTCACCCCAAATAGGACACTTGTACAACTGCGCCGTTTTATCACTCCAAGAAATCCTCACATGCCTTTGATATTCATAACTTTTTAAACAGTTCTTTTCACTACGCCGTTTTTAATTCACCAGAAACGCACACCTGTGCATGGCTCTTTTAAATCACTAGCATGTGCCCCATTGCACTAAACTGTACCCAGTTCTTCCACACAGCACTATGTAAATTGCTGGGTAGTGATGTTAATTATGAGATGAATTGGTTTCATGCCTAGTCGCTTCTAATGATCTTTTCTTGATTTCTTTATTTTTTGTTTCTTCCCTTTTTCTGTGCATTATGTAAACTCGCAAAAAAGGCTTTGTGATTGTAATCAATTTCCAAGACAAACATGACATATATATTTTCTTGTCCTGATGATGATGCAAGTATTTTGTAAATTGCATCGAAACGTCGTCGACTTAAATGCACCATATGTTGATTTGATTTCTTAATTTCTTAACAACAATGGGTTGCTGTAACTGTAAACCAGTCTGTATTACCAAGGAATGAGTACAGACCGCTTTTGAGCGTTTCTACATAATTGTTTGTGTCACTTGTTTTGTCCGTGTTTCCTGTGGGTCACAGGCTGTGCCCACTTTTGTACAACTGTTTTTTATACGGAGTAACTTAAAAAATTGGATAATTAAAAAACCTGTCCGGCTGGGCAGAGGTCATATATACTATTTAGTATATGTCTATTATTTACTTTGATCCTCATTGTCTAGGGTCCCCTGTTCTATAAAATAGTCTACTGCCCAAGGACCCTAGCGCGATTCCTTTTGGGTTTCCCTTGTCGTGTCATAACATAGTTAAGCGCAATCGCATGATTGCAAGGGATTGGTATCCCTCCCCCCTTTCCTTCAAAAGTGGGTCCCAACCTTCACTTCCCTCACTAACCCCAGTCCCTGCTATTGTCTCCCTGACTAGGCATGTCAGACCCCCATCCACCACTTTACAATTTAGATTATATCAATAAGATTCTAGGAGGTCCCTCTCTCCTCTCCGACTCTGGTAATACCCCAAACACTCCGAGTCCCTCCCTTAAAGAGGAACTAGAAAAAGCGAAAAAGAAAGAAGTCAGACTGATATTAATGATCAAGCTTCTCACAGATTATCTGAAGGCTAACATAATTCCTATTGGCCTACAGGTTAGAAACATCCCCGGAGTCTTCACTGACAATCCGAAATACCTAAACGGATTTAGTTACATTAGTACCACGTGTTCCCGGCACTGGATGGTGCTGGGGATTGATATCGCAACAGAAGAACTTAAAAAATTGTCCCTTGAAATAATCGACCTTGAAAAACAAATTAATGATAATAACACAAATACTGAGGCCAAAAAACTCCTAGATCAAATCCAAAAAACTGTAGACGATTTCCACAAATTTGAAACTGATAAAAAAAACTAACAAAGTCTGGAAAGACATTAAGAGCTTTAGTCAAGAGAGAGCATATCCTTACCTTGTAAAGGACTATTACACAAACCGCTCATATAACGGGCCCCAATATCAAAGACCGTGGGGACGATTTAATAAACGCCAAAACTTTGTAGGATTTTCAGACAGCTCAGCAGACTCATCCGGAAATTCAGACCAGAGCGAGAGCCCAGGCCCTTCCAACAGGAATTTTTTAGGGAGAGGCCGAGGACAACCGGAACCCCCAGGGAAGGGCAAAGACAAACAACCGCAAAGGTGGCCAAATCCGCCGGGCGAGCGCTTCACTCGCCGCCAACACTATCGATGGTAACTGACAATAATCACAGTGACGTTACTATACCGTCAACACTATCGACGGTAACCGACAACAATCAGATTGACGTTATCACAAGGCCTCAGGACAACACCAATATTCTTCCCATCTTCAATTTGACCAAACACACGCTATCCAATAGTGAACTCTCATTGTTAAGTAAAGGCCTATCCTTTGTCCCTACTGTCCGCCCCAACTTTCTAGACGCCCAAACAGAACTATTGAGGTTTTTCAGAAAAGTAAGACTACACAGTTATTTCTTACTAAATCCTTGCCCCCAGAAATTCACTACCACTCCTTTCAAACCCCCATCTAAATTCTCACCAACAAGTTCTATGGTACCACCCGAAATCATCACTTTTGAAAAACTGGTTCTCAAAGATCTAACCGCTATGGAAAGTAAGAAATCCTTCATCCCCTATAATATCACTGCCCAAGAGAAGAACGCAATATCCACTTTAAAAAACAATCAAACATTGGTCATAAAACCGGCCGATAAGGGTGGAGGGATTGTGATTCAGGACACTGAGCTATACAAACAAGAAATTTTGCGCCAACTCAGTAACCATGAACATTATTGCAAACTGCCCCGTAATCCCACTGTTGAAATACAGAAATTGATAATTGAAGTGACAACTGAGGGGTTAGAAGCTGGCTTCCTCTCAAAGAAAGAATTTGATTTTCTCAACATAGAAGCACCCCGAGTCCCGGTAATATACTGTCTCCCAAAGATTCATAAAAACTCAGAACAACCCCCAGGAAGGCCGATCGTTTCCGGCTGCGGTTCAATTCTTGAACCGCTAGGACAATATATTGATCATTTCATTAAACCTTCTGTACCTGCAACTACATGCTACATCAGAGACACTATGTCCATGATCAATTTTATTGAAGAGTATCCGTTTGATCCCACATCCAGCACCATGTGCACGCTGGATGTGGAATCACTCTATACAAACATTCCCCAATTCGAATCACTCCGTGTCATCGAATCCATTCTAGACACACGTCCGAGACAGCACAATGTACCATCTAAATTCATTCTGCAGCTTCTAGAGGTATGTCTAACTAAAAACTTCTTTCTCTTCGAAGGACAATTTTACGGGCAAGTCCGTGGAACTTCCATGGGGGCTGTTTTTGCCCCCAACCTAGCGATTCTTTATATGGACCACATTGAGAATTACACCATTCTTGATTCATCTAACCCCTTCCACAGTGGCATCAGCCTGTGGAAGAGGTATATTGATGATATTTTTATGATCTGGAAAGACTCAGATACTTCCCCAGACCAACTCACACACTGGCTGTGTAACAATAGTGGAGGGTTAAAATTCACAATGACAACCAGCAAAGAATCTCTGCCTTTTCTAGACCTCGAAATAAAACACTCTGAGGGACGACTAATAACCAGACTCCACCGAAAACCAACAGAAAGGAATACCCTTTTAAACTACACAAGCCATCACCCCCGTGCCCTAAAAGATTCATTGCCTTACTCGCAATTCTTACGCATCCGCAGGAATTGCTATTACAAACAGGATTATTTCACAGAAGCTAAAACACTAAGCTATAAACTAAGAAATCGAGGCTATCCACGCAAATTAGTGAGGCGCTCAATGAAAAGAGCATGGTACTGTCCGAGGGAGACACTGTTAGAACCCCGCACCAAACATAATCAAGAAAGAATTACATGTGTGACCACATTTTCCCCAGCATCAAATGCCATCAAGAAAAGTGTCCTTAAACATTGGCCAGTTCTAAATGCTGGTATTCTCAACTTAGAACGACCAATGTTCGCTTTTAAAAGAGCAAAGAACATAAAGGATCATTTGGTCTGTGCCTCACTTCCACAATCTGATTCAAGGAATACCCTAAATGATTTATGGAATTTACCAACTCTCAAAGGCCACGCAAAGTGCGGCCAATGTGTTTCATGTGAGTCAACTATAGAAGGCAAAACATTCAATTTCGGTACAATCAGATATGAAAGGCACTATTTTACGAACTGTAATTCACAAAATGTGGTGTACGCAATTTTCTGTCCCTGCATGTTAATATACATAGGACAGACCAGCCAAAAGATCAAGCTCCGGATGGGACAACATAGAAGCCGGATTAGGTGCCAAACCACCAATGCACCCTTAGTGGAACACTTCATGGAAAAAGGGCACACAGAGAACGACTTCTCATGGACAGTGATCACACAGGTAAAACCGCCCCCAAGAGGAGCAGATATTTCTCAACTGTTGAATAAAATGGAACTCCACTGGATCCTGAGAACTGACAGCATCCGAAAAGGACTAAACAGAGTTGAGGACTGGACCTCCTTGTTATGAAACTGTAATATAATGGTATAAGTTCTAAATATGTTTGGAATTGTAATGTTTAGAACCTATGTCCACTGAGCACCTTCACCCCACTTGCGCCGTATCACCATCACCACCACTTGATAACCTTCTTGCTAGTCACTCTTGCGATATCCCTCCCCTTCATAACCATGTAAACGTAAATTCGTTCTATGTCTTGTGCAATAATCACTTCTCCATTATTTTTTTTTTTATAAACGTGTAGCAAGCCTCTGATATCCCCGATCAGCGTTTAGCAAGCTTCTTTAATCCCTTGTTAACCACAGCTCCTTTAGCTGCAATAACCAATAACTAACCCATTACAAGATGGCCGCCGAAGTCATTTATGCCGGCACTTAGTCCTTCCTTTACTATAAGTACGCGTTGCTCGTACCAGCCCAGTAGCGATCGCCGCCAGAACCCCTTTGTCCAGCCATCATGCTGCAACTGACTGTGAGTACCGCTCCTCGCGCCTTCTCTTTATTTGAGATTACTCTTTAGGGAGATAACTAATGGCTAGTCCTCTTCCCGCCAGATCCCTCATACGAAGTACTAACCAGGACCAGTCACATTGAACGGCCGAACTAAGTAAGTTTGTTTAAGTTCTACGGTTTTCCCACTAGCTGGTTTACACCCTCGGTAGACTTAATTAATTATTCCCCTTGTTTCAGCCTTCTATTATTTCTCACGGAAAACGAAACTATCGTGAGTATGTATTCTCGCCCCGAATTACTTCAATTGCACGCCTTGCATACACGGCAACTATTTTAATAGCCCATCTTGTTTTGACTTTTGCCCTTATTAGTGACTTTTGCCCTTATTAGTGGCTAATGCTGTGCGGAATGCCTATTATGGAGCCATTCTGAACAATTACGAGGTAACCACTGCATATATGCGCCTCCATGGTCTGTTACTTCACACATATCGAGTCAGTTTGATTAGCAAATCCCCATTGACACTGCGCCGTTTTCCAAACACTATGATTCCACACCATTTTTTCCTTCACTGCGCCGATTTCACATCAGACCTTCAGCCCGATATATATTCACCAGTTTTCCTGGCGCTCGGTGCCATGAGCATGTATATATAGTCACCCCAAATAGGACACTTGTACAACTGCGCCGTTTTATCACTCCAAGAAATCCTCACATGCCTTTGATATTCATAACTTTTTAAACAGTTCTTTTCACTACGCCGTTTTAAATTCACCAGAAACGCACACCTGTGCATGGCTCTTTTAAATCACTAGCATGTGCCCCATTGCACTAAACTGTACCCAGTTCTTCCACACAGCACTATGTAAATTGCTGGGTAGTGATGTTAATTATGAGATGAATTGGTTTCATGCCTAGTCGCTTCTAATGATCTTTTCTTGATTTCTTTATTTTTTGTTTCTTCCCTTTTTCTGTGCATTATGTAAACTCGCAAAAAAGGATTTGTGATTGTAATCAATTTCCAAGACAAACATGACATATATATTTTCTTGTCCTGATGATGATGCAAGTATTTTGTAAATTGCATCGAAACGTCGTCGACTTAAATGCACCATATGTTGATTTGATTTCTTAATTTCTTAACAACAATGGGTTGCTGTAACTGTAAACCAGTCTGTATTACCAAGGAATGAGTACAGACCGCTTTTGAGCGTTTCTACATAATTGTTTGTGTCACTTGTTTTGTCCGTGTTTCCTGTGGGTCACCGGCTGTGCCCACTTTTGTACAACTGTTTTTTATACGGAGTAACTTAAAAAATTGGATATTTAAAAAACCTGTCCGGCTGGGCAGAGGTCATATATACTATTTAGTATATGTCTATTATTTACTTTGATCCTCATTGTCTAGGGTCCCCTGTTCTATAAAATAACATACCGGAAGGAGGCTGACCTTGAGGGGGACGCCCCAGTGCCTAAGGGGGAACAAGTAGCTGAACTGTGGGACTCTGAGCTGACCCATTGGCAGCAAGAAGCGGGTCTCACCAGGGAGGAATTCTGCAAGGAGCAGAAAGAGTGCCCTTCTTTGGAGGGTCGACGGCGGCAGGCTGCAGACCAGGCAGCTGGTGATCAGTCAGGATCACAGTTGATCTACTGGGAGTATGGTCTCCTGTATAGTGAGCCTAAGGTTGCTAAGCTTGGGTCAGCCCATGTGCCGGTGGTACCCCAACGCTTCAGGACCTTCCTACTGGGTCTGGCTCATGACGTGCCTTTGGCAGGACATTTGGGGAGGGACAAGACCTTTGACAGCTTATCCCCCACTTCTTTTGGCCCCAAATGCGAAGGCAGTCAGATGGACATTGCAGGTCTTGCCAAACTTGCCAGGCAAGTGGCAAGAGTGGGAAGATGGTCAAAGCTCCTCTCCAACCTTTTCATGTTGTTGGAACACCCTTTGAAAGGGTAGGGATGGATATTGTGGGACCACTGGATCCCAAAACAGCTATGGGCAACAGGTACATCCTGGCTTCGGTGGACCATGCCACCCGGTACCCGGAGGCAATACCTCTCAGGATAACGACAGTGCCTGTGGTGGGCCGGGCGTTAATGGGACTCTTTTCCCTCGTGGGGTTCCCCAGAGAGGTGGTTTCTGACATTTCATATCGAAGTATATGACATCTCTGTGGAAGGAGAGTGGTGTAACCTACAAGTTCACTACTCCTTACCACCCCCAATGTAAAGGTCTGATGGAGAGTTTCAACCAGACCTTGAAGGGCATGATAACGGGTTTAACAGAACCCATGAGGCATAAGTGGGATGTCCTCCTGCCATGCCTTCTCTTTGCATACAGGGAGGTGCCTCAGAAGTCTCCTGGTTCAGTGCCTTTGAGCTCCTGTTTGGCCACACTGTCAGAAGTCCTCTGAGTTTGGTGAAGGAAAGCTGGGAGGCACCTCCCAGGAAGAACCCCCAGGATAAGTTTACTTACATGCTGGCCTTCCGTAGCCAAATTGCCCGCTTCAGGAAACTGGCTCCTGCGAACCTAGAAGCAAGCCAGGAAGAAATGAAGAAATGGTATGACCAGAAGGCCACTCTGGTCGAGCTTCAACCTGGGCAAAAAGTGTAGGTCATGGGCCCAGTTGAACCTGGTACCTTGCAGGACAAGTGGACTGGGCCATTTGAGGTGGTGAAACGCAAAAGTGACATCACCTATCTGGTGGATTTTCGGACTCCAAGGAACCCTTTGCGGGTCATCCAAGTGTACAGCCTCAAGCCCCACTCTGAGAGGTCCGAAGTGAGCATACTCTTGGCAACAGATGATGGGGTGGAAGAGGAGAGTGAGCCTCTCCCTGACCTCCTGTCTACCAAGGAGAACAATGGGTCAGTAGAAGGTGTGGTCCTCTCCCCTACACTGACCTAAGAGCAGCAGGGGGACTGTCCCCAGTTGTTGGGACAGTTCGCCCCACTGTTCTCTCTGATCCCAGGTGTTAGTAACTGGTGTACCCATGACGTGGACACTGGTGACAGCCCTCCTGTAAAACACAAGATTTACAGGTTGACTGACCGGGTCAGGGCCAGCATCAAGGAAGAGGTCTCTAAGATGTTGGTGTTAGGGGTGATCAAGCTTTGGGCCAATCCAGTGGTCTTGCTCCCAAAGGCTGCTGCACCTGGTGCCACTCCAGAACTACGGTTTTGTATGGACTACCGTGGGCTCAATGCCATCACCAGGACTGACGCGCACCCCATCCCCACAGCTGATGAGCTCATTGATCCATTGGGAGCTGTCAGGTTCCTCAGCACGTTTGATTTAACATCTGAGTACTGGCAGATTGCCTTAACCAATGGGACCAAGGAGAAGTCAGCATTCTCAACCCCAGAAGGACATTACCAGTACCGAGTGATGCCCTTTGGGTTGAAGAATGCCCCTGCCACCTTTTAGAGGTTGGTTAACGAGGCGTTGGTTGGACTGGAGGATTTCAGTGCCACCTACCTGGAAGACATTGCTGTGTTCAGTTCCAGCTGTGAAGAACACTTGCAGCACCTCATTAAAGTGTTGAGGGCTCTGCAGGGAGCAGGCCTCATGATCAAGGCCAGTAAGTGCCAGATCAGGCAGGGTTCTGTGGTGTACTTGGTACACCAGGTAGGAAGCAGCCAGGTGCAGCCTCTACAACCCAAGATTGACACCATTCTGGCTTGGGAGCCCCTAAGACCCAGACAGAGGTGATAGTCTTCTTAGGTCTCACCGGGTACTACAGGAGGTTTGTTAAGGGCTATGGCACCATTGTTGCCCCCTTAACAGAGCCGACTTCCAGGAAGCAGCCCAAGAAGGTGATCTGGACGGAGTCCTGCCAGAAGGCAGCCATGTGCACGGCGCCCCTGCTCAAGACACCTTTAAGGAATTTGTTGTGCAGACTGACGCTTCAGAGCATGGTGTGGGAGCGTGCTCTCACAACTGAATGCAGAGGGCCTAGACCAGCCTGGAGTCTTCCTTAGCAGGAGACTACTCCCCTGGGAACAGAAGTGGAGTTCCATAGAAAGGGAAGCTTTTGCTATGGTCTGGGTGCTGAAGAAGCTGAGACTATACCTGTTTGGGTCTCACTTCCGGGTTCAGACAGACCACAGGCCCCTCAGATGGTTGATGCAAATGAGGGGTGAAAATCCAAAACAGCTGAGGTGGTCCATCTCCTTACAGGGAATTGACTTTACTGTGGAACACCGCTCTGGCACAGAACACACCAACACAGATGGTCCTTCCAGGTTCTTCCGCCTTAGTGAAGACAACTCCCAGGAAGTTGGGTAGTTCTCCCTACTTTCAGCTGGAGGGGACATGTGTTAGACTTGGCATCTTTTGACGTGTTTACTCTGAGTTTTTTTTATTTCTGACCTCCCGGTTTTGACTCTGATTTTGTTGGCCTAGTGTTTTTGCACACTTTTCTCACTGCTGACCAGCAGATGCTCCTGTGGTAAAATGTGTTATGGATTGGTGTTTCCATGATTTGCCTGTTTGATTTATGTGTCAGTCTCTAGTTAGTGGGCTGCAGCACTGGATTGTGCCACCCACACAAACAGCCCGTAAATGTAACTCGGGCCAACCACTGCAGAGTCTGTGTGCAGTCTGGGACTGCCATGTCAACTTGGCAGGTGCACCCACTTGCCAGTCCCTAAACCTTCCCTTTTCTACATGTTAGTCACCCCTAAGGTAGACCCAAGGTATCCCTGTGGGCAGGGTGTATTGTATGTGAAAGATAGGACATGCCCTGGTGTGTGTAGCATGTCCCGATAGTGAATTACAATTTCGTTTTTCACTATTGCAAAGCTACCTGTTCCCATAGGCCAGACTGGGCATTTTGATTATAACATCTTATAATCCTAACTGATCGAGAGAAAAATGTAGAAAAGCGAGTTTAGTATGCCTGAACTCAGAATGATAAAATAAATCTTTTAGTGAGGGTGATTTTTACATTCTGTGTTTGAAAATACCACTTTCAGAAAGTAGGTGTTTTTTTGCCTAACCATCCAGTATGCCTCTGGTAGGTTGGGTATTCCATGTCTCGTTTATGGATGACAGGGGGCTGGAGAGTCCCTGACTCCGGCAGTCTGGTGGGTCAAGGCTGGGGCTGAATGGGCCCTGTTTCAAATAGAGAGTAGAGGGATGAGATGTCCTTTCACTTGCCTGAGCCTTCATAGAACAGGGAGTAGGGGGGCGGACCTGGGCCAGGTTTGCTTTCAACAATGATGTCTCCATCTACTGCCAGGAAGCTGCACCTTGGAGTACAGAACTGGTTTGGGCCGGGTACAGACACTCTCTGCCCTCAGAGAACAAAGGATTTGGTGGTATAATTATTGGGGCCCAAACCTGATAACTTTAGAACTCTTTTGGACTAAGAAGACTGCCAAGAAGAAGAGCTGGAGAACCTGTGAGGAGGAATTATCACTTTGCTGTGTGCTTTGCTGTGTTGGCCTACAGTGGCTGCTTCTGTCTTAGGCAGTGAAAAGACTGGACTGAACTTTCTGCAATCTACTTTTGTGAGTTTCTCCAAGGGTTTGAGGTAGAGCTTGCCCCATGTTCAAGAATTCCCAGGATCAGCAAAGACTTCAAGCTCTTCTGCCCTCAGCACTGGGAACTGTGTGTTTTGTGCTGCAACGGGAGAAACTTCTAGTTCTTCTGCCCTCAGTACTGGGAACTGTTTTTCAAAGTTATTTTGATAACTAAATAATTTTAAGTACTGTATAGTGGATTTTTATCGTTTTTGGTCTTGTCTTAAGTATATAAAAATATTGGATATTTTGATAAACTGGAGTGGTGTCCTTTTGTAGTGCTTACACTGTATTACTGTTGGTTATGTGCAAATGCTTTACACACTGCCTCTGAGATAAGCCTAGGACACACAATTGATGGACCAAATGCAGAACCAATCAAAACATTCACCCCCAGTCAAGAGATCTGGGTTAAATCCATTATTCTTTTGCTCACCATGCCACCCCAGTTTATACCTGGCCATATGCAAATCAGTATTGGCCCTGTGCCTCATGGGAACAGTCCAGCCCGAACTGCCAAGCCAGGTCCGCCCTGGACCAGAAACAAGCATCCTAGGACCAGTTTCGGGGTTTCACCCCTCTTCTGGCCAGGATAGCTTGAATCCAGTGGCACAGTGAGCCCGAGACCTGCGTCTGGGCTGACCCGGCGCACTTAGGGCAAAAAAATAAAAACACACATTTGATGGACCAAATGCAGAACCAATCAAAACATTTACCCCAAAACCAGTATGGCCTCAGCTTCTTTATAGCCCAAACCACAGCAAAGGCCTTCCTCTCAATAGCTGACCAACGTTTCTCTCTGGGGGTCAGCCTTCGGCTAATAAAAGCTACTGGCTGATCCTGACCTTCATCATTCAATTGTGAAAACACAGCCCCTACCCCCAACTCAAATGCATCTGTTTGGACAATTAATTATTTGGAGTAGATAGGAATTTGCAGAATGGGAGCAGTGCACATGGCCTGTTTAAGGTCATCAAATGCCTTTTGACAGCTAACTGTCCACTGAACTTGCTGTGGCATTCTTTTAGATGTTAAGTCATTCAATGGGGGTCGCAATGGATCCATAACATTTGACAAATCTTCAATAGTACCCAGTCAGGCCAAGAAAGCTCTGGCCTAAGTCTAGGTGGTTGGAGCAACCCAGTCCATGATGGTCTGGATTTTGCTCTGCAATGGTTGAACCTCGGGTCCACCCACAAGGTGGCCCAGGTACACAACCTGACTCTACCCTATCTGGAACTTGGTGGTCATGATAGTTAGGCCTGCTTTCTGCAGGGCTCCCAAAACATTTCTCAGGTGGACCAGGTGATCCTCCCAGGTGGAACTAAAAACAGCAGTATCATCTAGATATGCTGCACTATAGTCTTCCAGGCCTGTAAGGACTTTGTTCACCAACCTTTGAAAAGTTTCAGGTGCATTCTTCAAACCAAAAGGTACCACCACAAACCGGTAGTGCCCACTAGGGGTAGAATATGCTGTTTTTGGCTTTGCATCATCAGCTAATCTGATAATCTGATCTGCCAGTAGCCGGCTGTCAAGTCAAATGTGCTCAAAAACTTGGCTGATGCCGAAGTATCTATAAGCTTATCCACCCTTGGAATTGGATGAGCATCTGTCCTAGTGACTGTATTGAGACCCCTGCAGTCAACACAAACCCTCATTTCTCTCTTGCCACATGGGTGTGAGGTTTGGGGACTAAGACTACTGGGCTAGCCCAAGGGCTATCTGAGGGTTCAGTAACTCCCAATTCTAACATCTTCTGGAGTTCAGTCCTGATACAGTCCCTGGCATGTTCAGGTTGCCTGTAAATCTTATTTTTAACAGGCAGACTGTCCCCAGTGTCCACTTCATGAGTGCACCAGGTAGTCTGACGTGGAGTCAGAGAGAACATATGTCTAAACTGTGGTAGACCTTTTCTGCAATCAGTTTGTTGCTGGACATTAATGCTGCCTGCCAAGGCTACACCATCTACTGAACCATCATCAGGGTTCTGTGATAGCAGGTCAGGGAGTGGATCACTCTCTTCCTCATGTCCCTCATCAGTAGCCATGAGCAAGCCCATGTTGCCCTGTCAACATATGGTTTGAGCTATTGACATGGAGCACCCTATGGGGGCTCCTGGGAGTTCCTAGGTCCACCAGATAGGTAACCTCTCCCTTTTGCTAAATTATAGTATGAGGGACATTCCACTTGGCTTGGAGGGCTGCCGGGGCCATAGGATCCAACACCCATACTTTCTGCCCTGGCTGATAAACAGTCAGCACAGCCTATTGGTCATGCCAGACCTTCTGTATTCCTGGCTCGCCTCAAGGTTTTTAGTTGCCTTCTTCATGTACTCAGCCATCCGGGAACGGAGACCAAGTACATAGTCTACAATTTCCTGTTTAGGGAGTTTGAGAGGTAAGTTTCATCCCTCCTTCACTAAACTACCCTACCTCTCCAAAGCATTGGAGAAGATGGTTAACTCACAGTTATCCAAATATCTTGAGGACAACTTGCTTCTGGACCCTACCCAAACCGGCTTCAGATCCAACAATAGCACCGAGGCCACGCTGCTGGCAGTGTCGGACAGCGTCAGATGCATCACTGACCAAGGGGGTTCGGTGGCTCTGATACTGTTAGACCTGTCGGCAGCGTTCGACACTGTTTCACACAAATGCCTACTGAACATCCTCCGGTGCAAAGGTATACAAGGCACAGCGTTGCAATGGATCGAATCCTTCCTGTGCAACCGCACCCAGGCAGTGCACATGGGCCAATTCCATTCTGAACCCCGCCCCATCAGTTGCGGAGTCCCACAAGGGGCTTCCCTAAGCCCCACTCTCTTCAATGCCTATGTATCATCTCTGGCCGACATCGGGAAAAAGTGGGGCATCGGCATTTGCTCATATGCCGACGACACGCAGCTGATGGTGACCTTGGATGAAAGATCGGAGAAATTAGAAACAACTAAAAATAAACTCCACAGCTGCCTCTCCGAAATGGCCGACTGGATGCGTAATCACTGTCTTAAGCTCAACGCCGGAAAATCCGAAATTCTACTGTTCGGAGGAGCTAAACTATCATGGAATGATTCTTGGTGGCCACCGGCTCTGGGGACAGCCCCCGCCCCGAAACAACACGCCAGGAATCTGGGTGTCATGATGGATGACGCACTATCCATGAAGGACCACGTACGCACACTTTGGGGTAAGGGATTTGCAATCCTGAAACTCCTCGCTAAGATCTTCAAATGGATCCCACTGGACTGTCGTCGCACAATCACACAGGCCCTCCTAGTTAGCCGCCTGGATTACGGCAATGCTCTATTTGAAGGAATGAACGAGCAGTTGTTCTCTCGCCTCCAGGTCCTGCAAAACCAGGCTGCCAAGCTGGTATGTAACAAAGGCAAAAGGGACTCAGCATCGGCATGCTTAAAACAACTCCACTGGCTGCCGATGCGCCAGCGCGCCACATTCAAACTACTCTGTCATGCGCACAAAACCCTCCATAAAACAGGCCCTACTATCCTGCAAGGGAAAATTGAATTTTACATTCCAAACCGAAACTTAAGATCCACTAACTCAGCCCTAGCAAAACCCAGGCGTATCTACAAAACAAGAACAGGAGGACGAGCCTTCTCGCATTTGGCGGCCAAACGCTGGAATGAACTACCGGCGGATCTGAGACACACCACGAACCTCCTTGCATTCAGGCAAAAACTCAAAACTCATCTCTTCCCCAAATAATAAACCCCCGGTCCAAACCTCAGCAGCCCTTTCTCATTAAGCGCCTTGATATCCCTTGGGATGAATGCTGCGCTCTACAAATACCTCAAATAAATAAAAATAAATAAATAAATAAATAAATAAACACAATGGACCCCTAACTGGATGTCCAAACAGAAGTTCAAATGGCTGTAACCAACCCCCTTCTGTGGAACCTCTCTGTAGGCAAATAGAGGGTAGGACAAAAATATGTCCCATCTGCACCTAAGCTTTTCTGGGAGACCTTTAATCATGTCCTTGAGGGTTTTGTTGAATCTCTCAACTAAAACATTGCATTGTGGGTGATAAGGGGTGGTCAATTTATAATTTACCCCACACTCCTTCCACATAGCAGTCAAGTAACTAGACATGAAGCTTGCATCTCTATCTGATACTACCTTCTTAGGAAAACTCGCCCTGGAAAGGATTCGCAGGAGGGCCCTTGCCACCACAGGAGCTGTGGTGGTCCTAAGTGGGATTGCCTCTGGATACCTAGTGGCATGTTCCACCACCACCAGTATAGATCTGTGTCCAGGTGCAGTTTGGGGATCCATGGGACCAACAATGTCAATCCCTACCCTTTCAAAGGGAAGCCCCACCACAGGTAGCGGTATCAAGGGGGCCCTTGTTGTGCCACCTGCCTTACCACTGGCTTTACAGGTGATACAGGTGTGACAAAACTCCTTTGTGTCTTCAGACATGTGAGGCCAATGAAAGTAAGGGTCAATTCGGTCCCAAGTCTTGTTTTGGCCTAGGTGACCTGCTAAAGGGATGTCATGTGCTAGTGTCAATAGGAAGCCCTAAACATCAGAGGTATAACCAATCTCCTGGCTGCACCAGGCTTTGGGTCTCTACACTCAGAGTACAGGAGTCCATCATCCCCGTAGATCCTATGGGACCCACTAGCACTCCCAGCATCCTCAGCAACAGCTTGTTGTCTGATGGGTTCAAGAGAAGAGCAGCTCAGTTACACCTGGCTCAGATCTGCCCTGGAAGGCCCCCCTGTCCCCAAGAACTCAATCTGATTAGGCTCAAGCTCCTCTGATAAAGATCCTTCTTCAGGACTGTGATCATTTCCCTCAAGAGACTGATCTGTACTCTGAGTCAGGGGGGATGACACGGCCTTACCCCTACTGCTTCTTTTCTTGGAAGGTGCTTGGTCCATTCTTCTAGGATCCAAGACCTGTTCAATGTTAGACATTTTTGCCTGTGACCTAGATATAGCAAACACATCTGAAGGGATACCCAACATTTCTGCATGAGTCCTAAGTTCCACTTCAGCCCAAGCTGAAGTTTCTAAATCATTGGCAGGCAAGCATTCAACAGGGAGTTCTTCATTTACCATAACCTTCTTAGGGCCATTTACCCCTCCCCAGGTGAAATTAACAACTGCCAAGGATTGGTCTGTCCTGACATTGCTGGTACATCTCCCCAAGTATGATTTGCTCAGGAGCCACAAGATCTTTTTTTACCATGGTGACACTTGCTCCTGTGTTGCTGTATGCCAAAGCCTCTTTCCCATTCATCAAAGGCTGCTGTCTGTATTTGCCCAGATTACTGGGACCGACAAAGGAGGACATGTCCATGCCTCCATCACAGATCAGTACAGCCTGAGTTGGAACTCTGACTAGGCCAGAGTCCATCTCAGAACCCAGGGTTAACCCTACTACACCCTTATTCTGAGTACCACCACTTGGAGCTGAACTAGGGGGAACAGTTGCCTTAGGGGCAATGGTGGCTGGAGTTGAGTCTTTGGACATGGTACAATCACTTGTCCAATGGGTTTTCTGTTTACAGATTTTACACCATGGATTCTTTTGGCCTTTTCCCTTGTTGGATTGTGACTACCCACAGGATGCAGATTTTTGAGGCCCTTGAGAAGACTTCTCCTCACCCTTATCAGAGTTTTTAGAATCTTGCTTCTTGGAGTCACCTTGGTTCTGAACCTTCTGCCTCACCCTGGTTCTGACCAATTTGTCTGCCTTCTGATCCAATGCTTGGGGAAAGGTCAGATCAGAATGATTTTGACAATTATTAAGGATCTGCTCCCTTGTAATTAAGTTGTATAATCCTTTAAAATCACACACCTTAGTGCCAAGTAACCAACCCTCCAGAGCCTTAGTAGCACAATCTACAAAGTCAACCTTGTCCTGACCCTGTGCCTTTTGGATGTTTCGGAACTTAATCCTGTATTGTTCAGTGGTTAAGCCAACCCCATCAATCAGAGCACTCTTCAAGACACTGTAATTATCAGCATCCTCTTCTCTTACAGTGAGGAGCTTGTCTCTGGCTTGTCTGCAAAGGGGAGCCACAAGATTGCTGCTCACTGCTCATGAGGGACCCTCTATACTTTACAGACCCTCTCAAGTGCAGTTATCCATTTGTGGATGTCATCCCCACTCTGGTAGTTAGGGATAATCTTGTTCAGGTTCCTATGGTCATGAGTATGTTCTCTACCTCAAGGGGCACTGGAGCCACCACGGAGCTCTAGCCCTTGTTTTCTAGAAGCTCTCTGGAGCTCCAGGGATTCCCTGTCTAAGGCCAGCTGCTCTCTATTGATCCTAAGCTTAGCTTCTTCAAACTTGAGCAGTCTGCACTTTTTATCATAGGAGGACTCCCTTCTGTAGGAGGGTGAGGTCCTATGACAGACAGATGTCCCTACAGATGTACTAGAATGATTAGATTCCTGAGAAGGAATCTAGATCTTCTAGGTACACTGCTGACTCTTCCTGGAGGTGTGAAGAGAGGGCCACTGGGCTTCTCTTCTTCATCCACAGGGACAATTTGCTTGACCAGGTTAGAATCATTCTGATCCTCCTGGTAAGCATCAAGGTCTAGGTCTTGGATGTTTTTACCTCCTTGCCTTTCATCTTTTGCTGCCCCACCCAACCTGCCTGCCTCATCAACACCTCAAAGAAGCAATACTTCTATGAGGTGTTGAGCCCTAGGGTTTTCCCTGTCTTCAATTTCCTAGATGCACACATGTTCCTCAATTCTGGAAATGGGACATGTCATGGAGCCACTGGCTTCAGCCTCTGAAGACATACTAGAGTGGTGTAGTGTCTGCACCTACCTACTCTAGTGGGACTACTAAACTCTCTCTTGAGTTGGAGAAAGGGTGTGCTAGGGTTCCATGATGAAATATCGATTACAAAAACATCGACCTACAAAAATATCGTCACAAATATATCGTCTACAAAAATATCGTCAACATATACTTAAACAAGGATTGACACAAATATCGATATTTTTTTATCCACTACTCTAATATCATTAACACTTATATCGACTACTTAAATATCGACTACTACATTATCGACAATCTTTAAAATAACATTACCTTCTACAATAATATCGACAACACTAACATCGACTACCTCTCTACTTATATAAATATACAAATAATATCGTCCAATTCTTAACAACCAAATATACACAATACCCTTGAATTATTCACTTTTTCATACTTATTTTATGTAAATAAATAATTTTCGCACATATATGTATATACAATATCTATAATTTATTTATATATAATAATAAAAAAACTTTAGTAATACAGACATTAACAAACACTATCATACACTCTTATTGGATAACTTTAAATCACATTTCACTACTTTTTACATTTTAATAATTATTTTCCATTAAAATAAAACACATATAATACATTTTATAATATAAATTCGAAAACAATTATTGATACAACAAACTCTTTACAAAATAACGGCTTTTAAATTCAAAATAATGTTCTCAGCCGATGATTTTAAAATATATTTAATTGAACCAATCAAATGCTACCATTAATTAACTCACTACTATAAATACAATTACAGACTTAACTTGATTTACCTTTTTTGGCCCAAACTTGGAGAAAAACGGTTACCTTGCTGAAGAGAAGAGAATACAAACCTACTACAACGACTACAACACTGCATACTACAACTCAAGTAAGTAAAGTCCCATTTCATGTATCATTCAAACCTGTCGAAAATAACCTAAACTCCCTAAACTAAAAACATAGTCTTCTTTTTTGTTAAAATATAACTACAACATCCTATCAACAACCACCACAAGTTAATAAGTAAATGAAATTATGAACTGCCTTATCCATGTCTACTTAGAAAGCTTTACATTTTTTTAAAAAGTAGCAAAGTAAAGTTGCAAAAGACTTCATATGTTATTAACTACTATTATCCTAATACAATAAATAACACAAATTAACTTTCTTTTACAGAATATACAAACTTCATCTACCAATCTACAACTACACTAACAACATCTTCTACTACATTAAGTAAGTATACCCACTGTGTCTATTAAAAATCAGAAAGTAAAAACAAACAACTATAAAACTAAATCATTTTTTTATATTATTCTTTACCACAACTACAGAACATTAAAGAGAGAAACTCAAGATAGAAGAACAAAAATAATATAATTAGCAGGCAAACAACATTGTAAGTACGTTTTTGCACTTTTTCCTTTTCATATACACATCTCAAGAAATGTTTTTCACTTTTACTAAAAATACATATATATGTCTTCACAGATCTACCTTAGACATGGCAACTGGAGCTACTTTTATTACTTCTCAAAAAGTGAAAATAATGCTGAACTACATGGGTTACACCTACGCCCAAGAAAGAATCAAAGGGAATAAGACCCATTGGAAATGTAGTAAATATTACTCAAGTGCATGCTATGGTAGAGCAACTACTGTTGATAACAATGTTATAAATGTACGTGAGCATAACCACCCACCCAATGTAGCAGAAGTCGAAGTAAGAGAAGCACTAGAGACATTGAGAGATGCTAGTACAGGCTCACAAGAAACAAGCACTAGTATTTTGAAAAATGTTTTAAGCAAAGTGCCAGAACATGTAACAGGACAGTTACCTTCAATCCCCAACTTGAAAAGATTAATAGCTAAAACAAAACGAGCTTCTGATTTAACTCCACCAGCACCTGAAACTTTTCAAGACATAAAAATCTATCCTGAATATACTATTACACACAATGAAGATAAATTCTTAATGTATGATAACCACAGTCATGACAAAAGAATTTTACTTTTTGCAACAAATAGCAATTTGCAAAAACTAAAATCATGTGAAACCTGGATGATGGACGGAACTTTTAAAGTATGTCCCAAACCTTTCTATCAACTTTACACCATCCATGGTGAATACCAAGAAACAAATATCCCTTTAATTTATACACTGCTGCCAAATAAAACAAATGCTACCTACGTAGAAATTTTAACAACTATCAAAGATTTTACAGATAATTACTATCCACAAAGAATCATAATTGACTTTGAAATAGCCATGATTCAAGCTATCCTTAAAATATATCCTCACACACCAATACAAGGGTGTTATTATCACTACAACCAAAGTATATGGAGGCACTTACAAAAATCTACTTTAAGCATTGAATATTCAACAAACAGTAACTTTGCTTATCAGATTAAAAAATGTATTGCATTGGCATATGTGCCAACAACAGAAGTTGCTAACTACTACAATTTACTACTTGACAGCCCTTTCTACCGCACCAATGAGAAAAAATTAACTCCCTTCTTAAACTATTTTGAAGATACCTGGGTGGGAAGATTACATCGTTCTAGCCACCGCAGACAACCTAAATTTCAAATTCCATGGTGGAATGTGTATGCTAGTACTATAGCACAGAAAGCAAAAACTAACAACGCAGTCGAAGGAAGGGACAATGCCTTCCAAGCCACATTACAAAGAACACAACCCACACTTCATAAACTAATCCAAAGCATCAAAAAAGAACAAAGCTACCAAGAACTCAGAATAGAGCAATCTCTATCTAAAATCGGCCCTAAACTAAGTAAACAAACAATAAATATGTACGAATACCTACAGCAAAAAACCAGAATGTACCCAAGTATCGAAGGTCTTGAATACTTAGACCTAATAGCAAAATCCATCCTTTAACAAGCAATACATGAAAACGTTTCTAATAATAAATAAAGCAAACCTTTTTTTTCAATGTAGTTAAATTATGTCATGTAAAAATAAATGTAATCTATTATTACAAGACATAATAAAACAACATTAAACAAAATTGTACAATATAGCACAATCCACCCCAAAGTAAAAAATAATATTAACTTACGGTTCTGCAGCTGTAGAATATATTCCAAGAAGATTGTTTCCACACAAATAGAACCAAAATCAATCCACATAGTTTAAAAAAATCCCCACAAAATGCAAAAATACAACTGTTTTATAATGGTCCCACGTCGCAATCCTCTGGAGAATGGAACCATTAAAAACCCGAAAATTAATCACGACAAAAAAGCTCCAAAATCCCGAAAAATCAGGAAATGTAGTTAAACATTTACCTGTATTTAAAAAAAAACGAGATAAAATCCATCTGCTCACCAAAACGAACACCTATGAATAAATACAAGCAAATCCCACCCACAATAAATACGAAAGACACAAAGCCTAAACATAACATATAAAACATAGTAAAACACCTGAAGTAATTCATTAATACAATACATAAACCTTATTTTCATAATAAATACCTAACAAAGTACGTTATCAATAACGACCTTACATAACACGTACTTATCACGTAAACTGTAAATCACAACACATATCGACACGTACACACTACAACTAGCTCTATAATATCTTAAAATGTAGTTAAAATTAATGTAAAATAAACTTACCTTCACCAACACGAAGCAGCTCCCAACCGCGAGGTTCCGTTTTCTGAAATGACCCAAACAACGATGTCGATAGACTAAAAAGTGAAGTTCCAAAAACAAAATGGCAGCATAATAAAAACAAAAATAGGACTAAATCCCCATTCTAAAAAATAAAAAATTGTGATAAAAAGCAATTTTTTTTCCATGTTTACTAATAATTTTCTTATTATTCTGAAGAAACATATGATTAATGTAAAATATACAATATTATTTTTAATATAATTCTGTATTAATTAATTATTGTATATTAAAAATATGTTGTTGATTGTTAAATATTTTTCTGTAATGTATAAAAATAAGCACTATTTTATGTACATATTTTTGAAAAATACAATTACATGTAAATTAATTAACATATTAAATTTTAATAATTTTTTTTAAAAATTTAATATACTAATTAATGTAATATATCAATGTATATATGACAAAAATTGCAATGTAAATTGTAAACAAATAATTGAAATATATGTATTAAAATTATGTTAATGTTTGCATCAACAAATGAAAGTATGAATAAAAAATTAATGTACAAAACTATATTACTATTGTACTTAATAAATGTTGAAACTTGTGATATGTATGTAAAAATGTTGAAAATATTCATATTTGTTTATTTTTAAAAATAATATTGCAACATTACATAGAATATTATTATTATAAATTTAAAATATTTTTTTTTAATAAATATATTTTTTAAATTAAAAAAATGATCTAAAATAAAATATATATAAAACATAACTCATTGGAAATACTTAACAGTAATCAACAATAAATCACTATTTTAACTCCAATACTACATAAGTCAGGGAAAGTGCTGGACAGTAAACCATAATAATTTACTATTCTTACTCCAAATATAACATTACTCAGGGAAAGTGCTGGATAGTAAACCATAATAATTTACTATTCTAACTCCAATCCAACATAAGACAGGAAAAGTGCTGGACAGTTAACCATAATAATTTACTATTCTAACTCCAATCCAACATAAGTCTGGGAAAGTGCTGACAGTAAACCATAACAATTTACTATTCTAACTCCAAATATAACATTACTCAGGGAAAGTGCTAGATAGTAAACCATAATAATTTACTATTCTAACTCCAATCCAACATAAGTCAGGGAAAGTGCAGGACAGTAAACCATAATAATTTACTATTCTAACTCCAATCCAACATAAGACATGGAAAGTGCTGGACAGTGAACCATAATAATTTACTATTCTAACTCCAATCCAACATAACTCAGGGAAAGTGCTGGACAGTAACCATAATAATTTACTATTCTAACTCCAATCCAACATAAGTCAGGAAAAGTGCTGGACAGTAAACCATAATAATTTACTATTCTAACTCCAATCCAACATAAGTAAGGGAAAGTGCTGGACAGTAAACCATAATAATTTACTATTCTAACTCCAGATATAACATTAGTCAGGGAAAGTGCTGGATAGTAAACCATAATAATTTACTATTCTAACTCCAATCCAACATAAGTCAGGGAAAGTGCTGGACAGTAAACCATAATAATTTACTATTCTAACTCCAATCCAACATAAGTCAGGGAAAGTGCTGGACAGTAAACCATAATAATTTACTATTCTAACCCCAATCCAACATAACTCAGGGAAAGTGCTGGACAGTAAACCATAATAATTTACTATTCTAACTCCAATCCAACATAAGTCAGGGAAAGTGCTGGACAGTAAACCATAATAATTTACTATTCTAACTCCAATCCAACATAAGTAAGGGAAAGTGCTGGACAGTAAACCATAATAATTTACTATTCTAACTCCAGATATAACATTAGTCAGGGAAAGTGCTGGATAGTAAACCATAATAATTTACTATTCTAACTCCAATCCAACATAAGTCAGGGAAAGTGCTGGACAGTAAACCATAATAATTTACTATTCTAACTCCAATCCAACATAAGTCAGGGAAAGTGCTGGACAGTAAACCATAATAATTTACTATTCTAACCCCAATCCAACATAACTCAGGGAAAGTGCTGGACAGTAAACCATAATAATTTACTATTCTAACTCCAATCCAACATAAGTCAGGGAAAGTGCTGGATAGTAAACCATAATAATTTACTATTCTAACTCCAATCCAACATAAGTCAGGGAAAGTGCTGGACAGTAAACCATAATCATTTACTATTCTAACTCCAATCCAACATAAGTCAGGGAAAGTGCTGGACAGTAAAAAATAACATGTATGATATTATAATAAAGAAACATCACTTTATATATAATACTAACAAATTTTATCTATGATACTAAAAAATAAACTATTACATTAAAATTACACAATATTCTATTTTTATAATAACAGTAAAAAAACTTTTACCAAAATTTAAATATTAAATTTCGAATTTGATTTTTTTTTTACATAAATTAAAAAAAATTATTGTTTTTCATACAAATTTTAGAATTTTTATTTTAATCAATCTTAGCATATATTATAACAAAAACAGAGAAATAAAATATTACACAATTAACTTATTCAAATATGATTTAAAATAAAAATTTCTATTTTAAAATTTAAATTTTAAATTTTAAATATTGAAATTTTGAATTTCGTTTTTTTATTGACATTCGTTTTTTTAAAACATTATATTAAATTAATCACACACTTAAACACAATATTATTACATAATACATAAAATTTAAATCCAAGAATTTTTTTTTTCGTTTTCTAATTTTTAATTATTTACATTTAAATTTACATTTAATATCACTTATTCTAATATACTACCCACCCTTATCCCCTATATCAACAACAACCCGCTACTAAAACATGTTTTACATTTAATAAAATTAATAATTTATTATTTTTTTTTAAAATTTCAAATTTCGCAATTCTAAAGTAATTTTTTTTATTTTCTATATTTTTAATATTCTATACAAATTATTTACACTACTTTTTTACATTACTACCCACCCTTATCCCCTATAATACCAATAACCCACTCCTTAAATATTTACTATTATTATATTTTTTTTAACATTTTAATCCTTATAATAATAATAGACATTTTATAATTATTTTTTAAACATTAAACATACTTTTCGACACTTAGATAACACATTCTATTATTTTGTCGATATTATATACAACGATATTTTTCTTAACGATATTCTATACAACGATATTTTATTTTGACGATATTTTTGTCATTCTAAAAAATCGATATTTACAACAACGATATTTACTACAACGATATTTTTAGAAGTCGATATTCTTACCTCGATATTTATGCAAGTCGATATTATCCCGTCGATATTCCTGCTTTATACTGTGTGCTAGACCCTTGAATTACCCAACTCTAAGTTAAGTAGAACTTACTTTATTCTAAATTTGTTTTTTATGTACCTATGTACTTATAGTGGTTTCCAATTAGTCACTCAAATGAGATTATCTGGCAAGCTTGAATCCTACTGCTGCACACGAATGTGAGAGGTTGGCCTGGCATATGCTGTCCAATAGTTATAGTGGGCACCTTGCACCAGTCCAAATCTATTGATGATAGGTTTAAGACAACCTTTATTGAAAACTATCCTAGTGGTAGCTATGGAGAGCAGCCTTCAGGCTAAGTCTTGAAGGAGTGTAAAGCAACTTGGTTTACCAGATTATAACCTCTTGAATGTCTAAATGAAAGGAGTACCACACAAGTGATATATAAAATATATGTATTTATTACTAAAAACTCTCTCCTAATCTTTTTATGAGATTACAGAACAAGATACCCAATATTAACACAAGGGAACTTCAGTAAATAGCACAATACACAATGGGCCCCAGGGGGAGACCAAATCATATATTAAGAAAGTGGAATAAGAACCACGACTTGACTAGACACAGTGCCTAGAGCACGTAGAATCATGGAGACCCCAAGGAACCACCCAAGGTAGTGACACAGGGGACCCACGGGGGATGCGTGCAGTGTGAGAACACAGCAGCGAGCTCCGTACAATCCTAGGGGAAAGTCACGGTTGGAAAATTAAAGATGAAGGACACCTCGGAGAGGACTTGAAGCAAACCCTTTTAGACTTAGAAGGTTCTGAGACCATCACTCATGTGAGCACCAGAGTACTTGTGTTACCTCACCCAGGGAAGCCGGGTGCATAGGTGCCACATGGTGTCAGGAATCGTTGCTGTTTTCAATGGCGAGCTGCCTCAAAGTTATGCTGCCATGGAGAGGAAAAGTGTCCAGCGTGATCCAAGCCCTGATCGGAGATGCGAAGAACCTGAAAGCAGAAGGGGCAGAGTCTGGGTCACTTAAGGATGACCAGGGGCACAGTAGACCAATGGCCACCAATGTCAGGTGTTTCAGGTACGATGAGGTGAAGCTTGACTCCGCTGCCACGGGGACCAGGAGACGTCAATGACAACCAGAGTCCGCAGGCAAGCCGACCCACAAAGGATGTCGAGTGCTGGGGGTCGGTGTCCGGATCAGGGACCAACAATCCTTGGCAAAAGCAACCCAAGTAGTGAGAGTGAAAAGGCTTCAGGAGGGACGAGCAAGGTCCTGGTGACTTCCTAAGTGATGGAAAGCCCGGGCACATCTGGAGCAACCAGGTAAGCCATTCAAAGTTACAGTACCCTTCTCAGTGACCTACAAGTTGACGTACAAGGCATTGCGAAGGGACCTCAAGAGGAATCACTAAATACCAGCCCACGGGTCACTTGTGGAGTGAAGGCCAGTAATCTTCAGTTGAATAACTGCTCGGGTCTGGACTACAAGTAGGCCAATGCACAGCTTCAGGGATCGCCAAGAAGCATATGCAACTGCAAATGGTCACGTGTCCAAGGGGTTCGGGTTGCACGGTCCGCACGAGGGCTTTGGATCTCATGTTTGCTGAGAGCACGCATCGGCCTCGGGGAAGCTTGGGAACCACCTCCTATGTTGCAAAGTATTTGGAGTCCTTCAGGAGCTGCTTAGTTGCAAACTGGACAGATGCATCTTTGGTGCCTGCCTTGCAGGGGAGTAACTCCTTTACTCCAAGGAACATTCATCGGTCATCCAATGAAGTGCAGATAGTTGAAGTTCTGTGATTCTGTAGCAGAGTTTTGACCAGGAAAATCTAAAGTCCAGTAGTCAGGGGTTCCTACTTTTTCCCCAAGGAAGGGGTGGGACAAACTCTTGGGACCCACCTATGGGAGGGTCAGGACAGAGGGGTGGTTACACCCATATCCTTTGTCCAGTCTTGTGCCAGAGCAGGGGCTGGTATCCCCTGTAACTGGTTTGAACTGTACTATGCACAGGGGCAGCAGATGTGCCCCCAGTGCAGACATCAAAGCATTCTTGGTGAGCACCCACCCGGCCCCAATACACTAAAGCCTGTCTGGGAGGTGGTTACACCTCACTGTGACAGGAAACTAATTGTCCAGCCTCCCCTGCCAGAGTTTCATCCAGCAGCAGGAGGCCAGACTCATGTATGTGGCTGCAGCATCCATTTTGTGATGATGCCAGGGTTCTGTTAAGCTGGTACCGGGTGTACCAGTGTAGTCACATTTCTCCCTCTTGGAGGGCAGAATCATACCTCCTCCGCCAGGACTGGTGGGGAGGTATGATTCCAAGATGTGTGACACCAAACACAACGTGTTTCCTTGCAGCCATTCCAAAGTTACATTTACCATGAGGTTTTAATGTGCTTAAGAGTTTATGGTTTGGCTGCATCACTGAACAACCCCAGAACAACCCTAGAGGTTGTATTCCAAAGGCTGCAGAGGGGCCCTGCGCATGCATGGGCACCCTCTCACACAAAACCCAGCACCCTGCCTTCAGGATTGAAAAGGCCTGCCATAGGGGTGACTGATAGGTTTACATGTCTAGTGATATAAGGTAGATATAGGGAACTTATATCTAAGTAAGTGGTGCATACACCACCTTGCACAGGCTGCTGTAGCAGACCTGTGGTTTCCTTTTGAGTGGTCTCTCAGGGGTGGCATAATACATGCTGCAGCCCCTGAGAGACGTCTGGGGAACCTATGCCCTAGGTGTATAGGATACCATATACTAGGGACTTATAAGGGTACCCGAGAATCCAATCTGTGGTGTACCTAAAGTACATGGAATTATTTTAGAGAGGAAGCAGCTAGGCTGGGGCAATGGATAGCAGGGTCCCAGCTAGACTAAAGTAGAAAAACAGTGAAACATCAGCAAAAAAGTGGGGGTAACTATAAGAAGCAGATTCTACTCCCCCACAGACAATTGTCCTATTTCTTGGTGACAGACAAAACACTGCTGGCAATTACAGGTGCATTTTTTTATATGTTCAAATCACAATTGGTCACACAGGGACCGTTCATTGGACAATACCCGAAGGATGTATATAGCCAGTGGTTATCCAGATAGAGTCCTTGTGGGGAACATGTCATGAGTAATGTTGAAGAATTGGCAATTGGGAAAACAAAGCTTAGGCAAAGCGATGGAAACTTAGTGCTAATAAGGCAAAAGGCAACTTATAACACAGGCTCTGTATACACACAAGTACTGTCAAGTTTTTATGTAACTTATTATATAGAAAAATATATATTTTATGCTTTTTGTTAAAAAATACATAAAGTTACCATAAAGTGACAATTGTTCATATAGGGTTATAGATACTTTACAAATCAAGATTATTATTGCTGATACTCTCAAGAAACCTTTTTTAACCGGTACATATTACATATTGCAAGTGCATGTTTTGATTTAAATGTTTCAATTCTGGACATATGTTAACTGCCAATTGCCATTGCAGCTAAAAGAATTTTATTAAAAATAAGAATGGCGAGGATGAGCCAGGGTAGGGGAGAAAAATGATATCCACCTGTTGTGTGCCAAGTGACAAGGCCACATGATGTAGAAAAAGACACAATTTCCAAGGACTCATTCATAAATATAGACATCTACGAGTGTGCAAGTGAATAGTGCTTAAATAGTGCACTAAAAAAATATAAGATAAAGAAAAAAGGAGAGTAGAGAAATATCGAAGAGGAGGTGATTCTACCAAATGCATATTGAGGAGGATTGTGGTGGCGCACTCTAATTGTTTTAGGAGCGTGCGCCCGGGGCTGCTGGGAGCGTAAGACGGCCATTTTGTATGCCGCGGCTAAGGCTCCTGAAAAGTTTATTTCCCGGCACTCGGGAATTAAAGTGCATAAGTTAACCCCAAAACTGTGGCGGAGTATTAAGGGCCACAACGGTATTCCTATAAATGGCGACGAGGCTGGGGTTATTGTGACCGCAACCTGAGCAGTACAAGTTGGAAACCCACCGCAAGACACAGACCCAAGTGCGGCAGGGCGGGCAGCTGCACCACGAGGAAGAGACAAGCTGCTTCGCTTCTACGAGTGCTTCGCATAAGCGCTGTATCCTTCATCAGGGAGTGCCCACAGCACCTATCTACAGCAGGCAGGTGCCTGCTACTTAAGTGCAGCCACAGACACTACTGGGGCACTCAGAGGTAAGAGGAGTAGAGTGAGAGCCCAGAGCACAACCGGGAGTGGGGCACACATCTCTTGAGCTCATTCAAGCTGTTGACTGGCCATACCATGTGAGCCTCAGGCAGGAGGCAGGAAACCCATTACGCAGTGAGTACGTGAGTTGCAGCTATCAATCAATCAATCAGGAGTTTGTTAAAGCACGACTACTCACCCGTAAGGGTCTCAAGGCGCTAGGGGTGGGGGGGGGGTGGGGGGGTGCAGGTTCCATTCCATCAAGGAGGGGGTCTGTCGAAGAGCCAGGTTTTGAGGTTTCTTGCGAAGATGGGGAGCGATGTTGTCTGTCTGAGGTGGAGCGGAAGGGCGTTCCATGCTTTGGCCGCGAGGAAGGAGAAGGAGCGGCCTCCCGATCTGGTCTTTCTGGTGTGGGGGACCACGGCGTAGGAAAGCTGGGCTGATCGTAGGGTCCTTTGGGGTGCGTGGAATTTGAGTCGGCTGTTCAGGTATGCTGGTCCGGTGCCGTGGAGGGCCTTGTGTGCGTGGGTGAGCATCTTAAAGGTGATTCTCGCCTCGACAGGGAGCCAGTGGAGTGTGCGCAGGTGCTGGGAGATGTGGCAGTGTTTTGGCAGGTTGAGGACCAGTCTTGCGGCGGCGTTCTGGATGTTCTGTAGCTTGCGGATGAGGTTTTTGTTTATTCCGGCGTAGAGTGGTTGCCGTAGTCGAGTCTGCTGGTGACCAGGGCGTGAGTGACTGTCTTTCGGTGTTCGAGGGGGATCCATTTGAAGGTCTTACGAAGGAGGCAGAGGGTGTGGAAGCAGGAAGATGAGACAGAGTTGATCTGGCGGTCCATTTTGAGCTCGGAGTCCAGGATGATTCCCAGGTTGCGTGCGTGGTCTGTGGGGGTTGGCGGGTTTCCGAGGGCGGTGGGCCACCAGGTGTCGCTCCAGGCATCGGGGTTTGGGCCCATGATGAGTACTTCTGTTTTGTTGGTGTTTAGTTGAAGGCAGCTGTTTTTCATCCATTTGGCGACGGCTTCCATGCCTTCTCGAAAGTTGCATCTGGCGGTGTTGGGCTCGTTGGATAGGGAGAGGATGAGCTGGGTGTCGTCTGCATATGACACGATGTTGAGTCTGTAGGTTCTGACGATGGGGGCAAGTGGAGCCATGTAGACGTTGAAGAGCGTCGGGCTGAGGGAGGAGCCCTGGGGGACTCCGCAGGTGATCGGTGTGGGGTCCGAGAGGAAAGGAGGGAGTCTGACCCGCTGCGTCCTGCCGGAGAGGAAGGAGCAGATCCAGTCGAGGGCCTTGTCCTGGATTCCTGCATCGTAAAGTCTGCGTATTAGGGTGCGGTGGGAGACTGTGTCGAACGCCGCTGATAGGTCGAGGAGGATGAGGGCTACTGTTTCTCCTTTGTCCAGTAAGGTGCGGATGTCGTCTGTTGCGGCGAGGAGGGCGGTTTCCGTACTGTGGTTTTTTCTGAAGCCGGATTGGGAGGAGTCGAGGATGTTGTGTTCTTCAATGAATGTGGCGAGTTGGCTGTTGATGGCTTTCTCGATGACTTTCGCTGGGAACGGGAGCAGGGAGATGGGTCTGTAGTTTTTGAGGTCGGTGGGGTCCGCTGAGGGTTTCTTTAGGAGGGGGTTGACCTCGGCGTGTTTCCAGTCGTCGGGGAACGAGGCGGTCGCCAAGGAGCGGTTGATGGTTTGGCGGAGCATGGGTGCGATGGTGTTGGCGGCTCTGTTGAAGATGTGGTGGGGGCAGGGGTCCGTGGGGGCCCCTGAGTGGATTGACTTCATTGTCTTCAGTGTGTCTTCGGTGGTGAGGGCTGTCCAGTCATCAATCGCTGGTTTCCGGGTGTCGGGGGTGGTTGGTGAGGGTTCAGTGTGTTGGTTGTCTTCGTCAAAGTTGTCGTAGAGGCTCTTGATTTTGTGGTGGAAAAAGATGCTGAGTTTGTCGCAGAGGTCTTGTGAGGGAGGGATGTCGGAAGACTCGCTGGTGGGTTGGGCGAACTCCTTGATGATGCTGAAGAGTTCCTTGCTGTTGTGTGCGTGGGTGGAGATTCTGTCTTCAATCGCTTTTTTCCTCGTTTCTCTGATGAGTTGATGGTGGGCGTTGGTGGCGGCTCTGAAGTTGTTGTGGGCTTCTGTGGATTTGGTGTTTCTCCAGGCCTTTTCAAGGCGGCGGCATGTGCGCCTGGACTCTCGAAGTTCGGTGGTAAACCATCTGGCTTTCTTGGCACGAGTATTGTTTTTCTTGAGGGGGGCTATGGTGTTCGTGCTGTCCGAGATCCATCTATGCAGGGTTCGGGCTGCGGTGTTGGGGTCGTCGTTTTCCGCGATGGTTGGGGTGGAGTTGTTGAGTGAGGAGGTGAGCTGGTCATCGTTGATTTTGGTCCAGTTTCTTTGTGGAAGCAGGTGCTGGTGTCTGTGGATGGTGGGTGTTCTGAAGGTGAAGTGGACGCATCGATGGTCGGTCCATGGGAGTTTGGTGGTGTGGCTGAAGGTGATGGAGTTTCCTGTAGTGAAGAGGGGGTCGAGGGTGTGTCCTGCTGAGTGCGTGGGCTCGGTCACGATCTGGCGGAGTCCAATGTTGTGGAGGTTGTCCAGGAGGGATGTGGTGTTGGGGTCCAGTTCATTGTCGAGGTGGAAGTTGAGGTCTCCCAGCAGGGTGTAGTTGGTGGATGCGATGGCCTGCGGGGAGATAATGTCCGTGATGGAGTTGGCGAAGGGTCCGCGGGGTCCAGGGGGTCGGTAGATGAGGGTTCCTCGGAGGGTGGCGGTGGGGCTGGCCAGCATCTTGAAGTGAAGGTGTTCCATCAGTTCTGTTGACTCGTCAGGGAGTGTGCTCAGGCGGAGGCTGGATTTGTGGACGATGGCGATTCCTCCTCCTGGGTGGATGGGGCGGTCCTTCCTGGAGATCTTGTATCCTTGGGGGATGGCGATGGCGATGTCCGGTCCCGAGGTGGTGTTGGTCCAGGTTTCGGTGAAGAATGCTATGTCTGGGGTGGTGCTGTCGAGGAGGTCCCAGGAGTGCTCCTGTGGGGACACAGGTGCACGCCTCGGTGCGGGCAAGTCAAAGGACACAAGGGTCAGACATTGACCCATAAGGTGCACAGCGCTGGATCTCCAATACAATTCCCGTGAAGGGGAGGGAAATCCTGCTCCCACACAAGCTAGCAGGCCAGAAGAGAGGCAAGCCCCGGGGAGACTACCAGGAGTCGCCGCGCAGCAGGTCCCTGCCCAACACAATGTGGGTAGAAGGTGTGCGCAACCAATGTCCAAATGGCACATATGAGTTCCAACATGCACTGGAAGATCTGGATTTCCACTACCGCCCCGTAGTGTGCACGGCCATAGACAGATGTCATTTTTTCCAAAGAAAACAAAGCAGTGGAGAGTCGATAGATGAGTATGTGGTGGCGTTGCAGAAGTTGGCGGTGACATGCAAATTTGGCACGCTGCACTACGAACTCATCAGGGATCAAATCATAAAGCATACCGCCAATACCGTGATCCAAGAGAAGTTGTGGGTCAACGGAGATGCTCCTCCTAAAGAAGTAGTGACACTCGTGAAGAAAGCAGAACTGTCAAAGAGGTGCGCAGAAGCAGCAAAAAGGGAAACTGTCAACAAAGCTTCAGTGTGCAAAGTGTCGGACAAAAACAGACAAGTAGTAACGCAGCAATCGGCGCCGCCAAACACAAGGTCCCAGAATACCCACAGAGACCTACAAGAACCCAGAGACCACAAGGGGAAAACAGGAACAGTTGCTACAGATGCGGAGCCAAACACACGCTAGCAATGACAAGGGATGCCTGGCTTTCAGAGCAAAATGCACCTTCTGTGGGATAATGGAACACTATGGAAAAGTGTGCAGGCGCAAGCTAAGGAGAACAGAAGTGAAGTACGTCACCCAAGACTTGGAAAAAGGCGAAGGAACACCAGAAGGGGAAGAGGAAGAGGACGGAGTCTTGTGTATAGACGACCAAGTTCTCGGAATAAACTACATAATATCGAGGAAGCCAGCGCTACAAATGACCACTGGAGGAATACAAATCAACATAGTGGCAGATTAGGGCTCCCTGTATACCATTATTCAGCGAACCATATGGGAAAGAGACTTTGAACCCAGTGTGGGTGCGAACTTATCGCCTACGGACATACACCCTGTCACGTACACAGGTGAACCCATACCCATAGTGGGTTAGCGCCCTCTCACCTTTGAGTTCAAGGGGCGAACAGCGGAAGGAAAGCTGTACGTCGCAGAGAAAGGACCCTCTGTCCTAGGGTGGATGGATCAAGGCGCTTTAGGAATCCAACTCAACCCAGGAGGAGCCACCCAAGTGTTAATGCAAGAGTGAAGGCATTACTGAAAAAGCCCAACCTCAATCCTGACGACTGGGCTAACTACCGCCCTATCTCTTTGCTGCCCACAATTAGCAAACTTACTGAAAAGTATGTCAACTCTCTGATTTCCAACCATCTGGAAACCCAGAATCTACTGCATCCAACCCAGACCGGATTCAGGTGCAAACAAGGCACCGAAACGGCTCTTTTGGCAGTTATTGAGGAAGCAAGAAGGATTGTAGATGAAGGCATTTGTGCAGCCATATTATTATTAGACCTCAGCGCGGCCTTTGACACCGTTAATCACTCTATTCTGATTCAAAGGATGGGTGATGTGGGTGTCACTGGGACCGCGCTGAAATGGCTGCAATCCTTCCTCTCCGACCGGACCTTCTCTGTATTTGAGGATGACATCTCTTCCCCACCTGCGCATCTTCGCTGTGGCGTTCCCCAGGGGTCATCCCTCAGCCCAACATTATTTAATATCTATATGAGGCCTTTGGCTGAGGTGGTGTTACCCTGGGGAGTGCAACTAGTGACGTATGCTGATGATACGCAGCTCATCATCACCCTTTCTGATCAGATGTCATCCTATGATAAACTTTCCTCCTGTCTTAGTAAGGTTCGTGAGTGGATGGATGCCTCTTTCCTGAAACTTAATGGAACAAAGACGGATATCATGATGTTGGGGCATGATGCTCCATCCACGGTGGACGGATGGCGGCCTACCACTTTGGGCCACCCCCCTTCTCCCAAAAAGAAAATCAAAAGTCTAGATGTTTGGCTAGACCCAGCTCTTAACTTTTTGGTACAAGCTCAGAAGGTGGCAGCGACCTGCTTCGCCCTGATGAGATCTCTGAGAAAAATCATTGAATTGCTTCCGTTTGAAGCAAGGCGGATATTAGTCCAGGCCCTGATCCTAACACGCCTGGACTACGCTAATGCAGTATACTTAGGAGCACCACTAGGGACACTCAGGGTCCTTCAGACGGTACAGAACTGTGCTGCCCGGATGCTTCTAAAGATACCGCGTAGAATTTCCGCCAAACCAGCACTCCGACAACTCCATTGGTTGCCAATACAACAAAGGGTCGAATTTAAGGCTATGACCATTGTCCATAAAGCCTTGACCAAGACAGGGCCTGGCTTAACCCAACCTCTGTTCTGCCCTTACCAAACCAATAGGACCCTGAGATCTAGTAGTAAGAACTTTCTGGCAGTCCCAAGAATAAGGAGAATCCGCATGGGCGGCAGACGTTTTTCTGTCCAATCAGCTAAACTCTGGAACAACCTGCCGGACCCTATTAGGATTGAAGAGAACCACTCTAGGTTTAGAAAAATGTTAAAAACCTTCCTATTTCTGTAATCTCTCGGGTGATGAATTGGTTCACTGAAGCGCTGGGATGTCCCCGGGTTACCACCCGCTATAGAAATGAGTATTCATTCATTCATTCATTAATGACGGACACTGCACAAGCATACGAAGGAGACGCCTGGAAGAGGGAATACCCTGAAGTCTTCAAGGGAACGATAGGCCGGATGACGAAATTTATGCACAAGATATTCCTTAAGGACGGAGCACAGCCAGTAAGCCATAAAGTTCGCAACATTTCTTTCAGAAGCAGAGGACCGGTACAGGAAGAACTATTATGCCTGGAGAGAAATGGGGTCATAGAAGCCATTGAATGTGCCAAGTGGCTCACACCTCTAGTGGTGGCACAGGAACCCAATGGGAAGGTATAGCTGTGTGTGGATTTGAGGGAACTCAATAAGAACATCGTGGTAGACAAGTTCCCTCTACCAAGGATAAACGAAATGCTAGCGAAGACAAAGGGGATAAAGTGGTTCTCCACGGTGGACCTCTCATCTGCATACCATCAAATCGACCTGCACCCTTCATGCAATCACTTAACATCATTCATAACATCTTTTGGATGTTACAAATTCCTTAGGATGCCATTCCATTGGCATCCGCAGCTGCGGTGTTCCAAAATCTCATGCACAGACTGTTTCAAAAGGAAGAAGATGTGCAATACTTTCAGGATGATATTCTCATCATGGGAAAGTCAAAGAGCGACCATGATGCAAAATTACATTCCGTTTTGACCATACTGGCACAAAATGGCCTAACCGCAGAATGGGAAAAATGCAGGTTTGGAGTAGGATCAGTGAATTATCTAGGCCAGGAGATCAGCGAAAGGGGGATAGAACCAAAGAAGGCCAACGTGTCAGCCATCAAAGAAGCACCTACACCTCCGAAGAAGGAAGATGTCCGCTCACTCTTAGGCATGGCGGAGTTTTACAGCAAATTTGTCCCTCACTTTGTGTCCAAAACTCACCATTTGAGACAACTCCTGAAGGAGAGGAACACTTTCAAATGGTCAAACGAAGAGCAAACAGAATTTGACCTCTTGAAGCAGGACATTTCCGCCACCATCCCCTTATGGGATTTGACCAAGCCACCTTGCCAATACTGACCAGTGATGCCAGTAAATAGGGGACTGGGAGCATTGCTAATGAAGAGATCACAGTAAGGAGAGGTCACCACGGTTAGCTTTGCCTCAAAGTCATTGGCACCAAATGAAGAGAAATTCAGCGTGATAGAAAAGGAGATGTTGGAAGCAGTCTGGGCCATGGAACAGTTCAGACAATTCTTGTGGGGCTCCAGTTTCCTGCTTCGCACAGGCCATAAGCCGCTAGTGAGAATCCTGACCTCTTGCGGGCATGCTCATGCGACCCCTATCATAGCGAAGATGACCCTGAGGTTACTTGATTTCGTGTATGAAGTGGAATACATTCCGGGGAACAAAAACAAAGTGGCTGATTTCTTGAGCAGAGCAGCCACAATGGAACCAGCAGCAGATCAAGAGCCCTCGGAATGGGAAGGCTACATGGTGGAGTTCAAAAAAGACCATGAAGGAGTCATCAGTGCACAGGAATGGGAGGAAGCGTACACCAAAGATGAGACCTTGAAGACGGTGAAGAAATATATAACGCTAGGGTGGCCGGACAAGAGGCATCTAGACAGCCAGTTAAAGAAATTCTGGGAAGTCCAGGAGGAACTTTCGATTGTGGACAATCCAGTGTTTCTCCTCAGAGGAGACAAAGTAGTGCCCCCACAGAGCTTAATAGATCATCTCTTAACCATTCTACACGAAGGACACCTGGGAATAATGAAGACCAAAGGCAGAGCAAAGCAGGCGTATTGGTGGCCAGCCATGGACAGTGAAGTAGAAAGACATGTCAGAATGTGCGAACCTTGCAGCCGGGGAGACAAAGCACAAGTCTTACTACGGCCGTCACTAGGGAAGTTCACCTGTCCCTCCTGTCCATGGGAGATGCTGTCGGTAGACATATTGGGCCCCATTCTGGACACCAATGGTGTGCCCAAATACACCATAGTGCTGGTTGACAGGTACTCTAAGTGACTGGAGGTGGAAGTATACGAGGTTGCTGACACAGATGCAGTGCTTTCTTTTCTCACCTCCACGTTCTTGAGAGAAGGGATCCCATAGGTGATAACCTGTGACAACGGGCCGCAGTTCGTTTCAGCAAAGTGGAGTGCTTTCATGGACCTCGATGGAATAGAGGTCAAACACACAGCTGTGTACCATCCAGCGGGGAACGGACTGCCAGAGAGGTTCAATAGAGTAATTATGAGGTCATTGCAAAAAGCGATAAGTGCGGGGCAAGATTGGGAAAAGGAACTACAAAGGATGATATTGGCGTATTGCATCACCCCAGCCAACACTGGATATAGCCCATTCAAAATACTTAGGGGGCGAGACCCCTTTACAAGGGACAATCTGGTCAGGAAACATCTCATCGTCCAAAGCAGGTGGTCCCCAGCAGTGGTGTGTCGAAATATCGACAAAGCACGAGCCTTGTACACAGAACACTACAACAAACGTCGAAACGTCAAGGAAGTAACCTTGGAAAAGGGCGAGGGGTGAGAGTGAAACAGGCTGTGTTGAAGAAGAAGGGAGACAGCAAGTTTAGCCCACCTTTGCAAGTAGTGGAACCGTTTGCCAGGTCAGCCTTACTGAGCGATGGGAAGGTATGGTCACAAGACAGGATGGCAAGATGCAACAAAATCATGAAGTGGGAAGTTCCGGAAGAGTGGAGTTCACATACCCCAGAGGGAAGTGAAGAACCAGAAATAGCAAAGGAAATGGAGAGAAACAGGCAAAAGACCACCCCTTCCCGTTAAAGTGGTGAAGACCAGTACCCTCCGGAGGAAGGTGAAATAGAGAAGATTACCAACCAGCCCACACCTCGGAGCCCGGGTAGTGAAGGACTGGAAAGAGGGCTGCAGGCGAAGACAAAGGTAGGAGCAGGCCATACAGGAAGTGACCAATGTGCAGACTTCAGCCCGATGCAAGTGAGAACAAGGTCGGGCAGAGTGGTTAAAGTGCCCATGAGGTTTGAGGACTTTGACATGGAAATCAAGTAAGACTGTTAAGTACTCATTTCTTCTGCTGTTGAATGGGGTTTATAGTAAACTGCATGTACGTAGGATTATTTATCCTTACATTTTGTTCCCTAAGCCTAAAAGGGGGAGATATGTGGTGGCGCGCTCTAGTTGTTTTAGGAGCGTGCGCCCGGGGCTGCTTGGAGTGTAAGACAGCCATTTTGTATGCCGCGGCTAAAGCTCCCGAAAAGTTGCTTTCCCGGCGCTCGCGAATTAAAGTGAATAAATTATCACCAAAACTGTGTTGGAGTATTTATTAAGGGCAACAACTGCATTCCTATAAGGATAACCTATATTTTTGGTCAAGTGCCTCGTTGTTACATTTAAGATGGTAATGAAGTAGTTCCCATGAATGAAGTAGTTCCCATGAAATGAGAAATACAATGTCCTGAGGAAATACATAAAACCAGCATGTCAGGACCTTAAATCTACTAGGATCGAGAACATAGCAGATGTTATGAGGACTAAGATGGTAAAGATGGTAGAGACATAATATAGATACCTTATGTAGTGTGGAATTACAACATGTATGGAATCTGCTAAAAAATTCTGCTTAAAAGGGAGTCATTTCTAGTGCGGACCTGATAGTAGTCCTGGCAACGAGGGATGTGGCTGAAAGGACTGTGAGGCACTGTGGCTATGATAAAAAAATATATGTATGAGTGCAGAGAAACAACCTGATATATTAATATATATGTATATATATATTCACTGAAAAAACCATAGGTTATAGACCATATATAGTTAGGAAATCGCATTTACAAAACCTTATTTTACTCACACAAAACCATTGAAATTCCATATATAGTTAGTTGCACTAACTATATATCGCGCACCCGCAATCCACTGCTGATGATGTCACATATTACATCATTCATGACATGGTCAGTGACATCACTGATGACATCACTGATGACATCTCAAATGACATCACTGATGACATCACTGATGACAACATCCAGTGACTGTATGTTTCTGTAAAGTTAAAATATGTCTTACATATTGAAGAATGAGTGGATGTATAAGTGTCTGGATGAAGGATTTAGTAGGTGCATGACTGACTGTATGAGTGAGTGATTAAATGTGTCTCACTGAGTGCATGGGTTAGTGACTAAACTGTCTTAATTTGTGCATCATTATGTCTGTTGTTCTGTAAACTGTTGCATGTGTTGATAAGTAGCTGTATGAGTAACTATATGGGTTATTGATTGGTTGCCCAAGTATTTGTATGGGAGACTGAGTGTGTGTGTGGGTGGCTGGGAGGTGTATGACTCTGTGCATAGATGTGTGAGCAGTTGATTCACTAGATGCATGGTTTCAAAAGTGCATGTGGAAACAGCTGTATGGGCGGTTGACTGTGTGCATGAGTGTATTGGTGAGTGAATGGATATCTCAGTGCTACATGTCAAAGTAAGTACATATGTAAAACACAGTACATGTGAGAGTTGACATATATAAATAACTGTGCATAAGAGCCAGTGAATGTGTGAGTGGCTGTATGGATCATTGTGAACTTGTATCAGGGATTGTATAAGAGAGTAAATATGTGTTAGTATATGTTTGAATAAGTAAAGTTTGTATAACTGTATAGTTGAGGAAATGGAGGTGTGATTGATTCTTTGCATGACTGACTAGGTGTGTGAGTAACTCCATGGATGAGTGACAGTCTGTGAGTGTCTGTTTACACTGATTGTATCTAAGGTTATATTAGAGTCTGAAGAGGTTCATCGTATTATCACATGAATGATATCATCAGTGATGTGATCAGTAATGTCAAATGAGATGTCATCAGTGATGTCATCAGTGATGTCATTTGAGATGTCATCAGTGATGTCATTTGAGATGTCATCAGTGATGTCATCAGTGATGTCACTGTCCATGTCATGAATGATGTAATATGTGACATCATCAGCAGTGGATTGCGGGTGCGCGATATATAGTTAGTACAACTAACTATATATGGAATTTCAATGGTTTTGTGTGAGTAAAATAAGGTTTTGTAAATGCGAATTCCTAACTATATATGGTCTATAACCTATGGTTTTTTCAGTGAATTTTCAAGGTTTTGTAAATGCTAATTCCTAACTATATATGGTCTATAACCTATGGTTTTTTCAGTGAATTTTCAAGGTTTTGTAAATGCTAATTCCTAACTATATATGGTCTATAACCTATGGTTTTTTCAGTGAATATATATATATACATACATATATAAACATATATCATCTGTATATCTATATAAATACAAACATAAATGCATGCATACATATACTTATATGCATACAGATGCATGTTATTTACATGAAAGTTGAAAAAACACTAATAAAAGCAAAGCTAAAAAGCCACCTCATTACAAACAGAATGGCTTTAACTTAAACGAGGGCGAGATCTATTGCATTTTCAATGCTTGTTTACTTTGGTTCCATCATGAAGGCATTCAGATGTGTCACACATTTGCCATAAATTCTGAATGTTAGCACTCTAGTTGCACATTAGGGGCCAGATGTAGGAAGGCATTTACCGGTCGGTAACGGCCGAATTCGGCCGTTACCGACCGGTAAATGCAATTTGAGATGTAGGGCCCTGTATTTTACAGAATCGGTAAATTTACCGATCGGTAAATTTACCGATTCTGTAAAATACCGAATCGGTATTTTTTCCGATTCGGTAAAATTGATATGTAGGTGGGACTCTTCTGAGTCCCACAAGCATTACAGAATCGGTATTTTACCATCAAATACTATTTGATGGTAAAATACTGATTCTGGTGTGCATGCACATGTGTGCATGCACACCTGTGCCATATGACAGGCAGACCTGCCCTTAGGGCAGGTATGCCTGCCACATGGCCCCCGAACCTTTTTTGGGGGTGCTAGAGGGTGTCAAAGTGACACCCCCTGCACCCTTGTCAGAATCGGTATTTACCGATTCGGTAAATACCGACCGGTAATGCCCCATTCATTCCTATGGGCTTCAAAGCCCATAGGAATGAATGGGGCATTACAGGTCGGTATTTACCGAATCGGTAAATACAGATATTTACCGATTCGGTAAAAGGAACATCTGGATGTTCCTACATATCCACCCCTCAGATTTACCGATTTTTAATTACCGAATCGGTAAAATTCGGTAATTAAAAATCGGTAAATCTCATTTACCTACATCTGGCCCTAAATCACTGTAGTAAAGCTACTGCTCACCAGGGACGTCTGCTGCTGGTATTCAAAGTGCATGTTTCAGTCTGCATGTCAGAATTTTTTTAATGAAATAGAAGAGGATTTGAGAAGTCACTCAAAATGATCCCTAATTTTTCTTTCTGAAGCACTAATCATACTTTCTATGGCAAAATTAACCCCCTCATGTTGTTCCTTTTTAAATTGAGTGTTTTCAGACTTACCACTTCATTCCAATCAAGATGGCTTCTGGTGTGCCATACTTTTGTCATAAGTAAGACTGTTAGCGCTCTAGTTGTTCTTTAGAACACTCTGGGACATTCTGTCATTGGGCTATACTTGGGGTACATCTGGGTGATATTTGGGCTACATTTAGGCTCTTTTGTCTCTGGTGGCCATCTTGGGAGACTGTATGTCAGAATTTTTTAATGAAATTGAAGAGGGTTTGAGAAGTCACTCAAAATGTGCCCTAATTTTTCTTTCTGCAGCACTAATCATAATTCATATGGCAAAATATACCCCCTCATTTTGTTCCTTTTTAAATTAAATGTTTTAAGAGTTACCACTTTATTCCAATCAAGATGGCTTCAGGTGTGCCATACCTTTGTAATAAGTAGGACTGTTAGCGCTCTAGTTGTTCTTTAGAACACTCTGGGACATTCTGTCATTGGGCTATACTTGGGCTACATCTGGGTGATATTTGGGCTACATTTGGGCTCTTTTGTCTCTGGTGGCCATTTTGGGAGACTGCATGTCAGAATTTTTTAATGAAATAGAAGAGGATTTGAAAAGTCACTCAAAATGTGCCCTAATTTTTCTTTCTGCAGCACTAATAATACCTTCTATTGCATAATATACCCCCTCATTTTGTTCCTTTTTAAATTAAATGTTTTAAGAGTTACCACTTTATTCCCATCACGATGGCTTCAGGTGTGCCATACCTTTGTAATAAGTAGGACTGTTAGCGCTCTAGTTGTTCTTTAGAACACTCTGGGACATTCTGTCATTGGACTATACTTGGGCTACATCTGGGTGATATTTGGGCTACATTTGGGCTCTTTTGTCTCTGGTGGCCATTTTGGGAGACTGCATGTCAGAATTTTTTAATGAAATAGAAGAGGATTTGAAAAGTCACTCAAAATGTGCCCTAATTTTTCTTTCTGCAGCACTAATAATACCTTCTATTGCATAATATACCCCCTCATTTTGTTCCTTTTTAAATTAAATGTTTTAAGAGTTACCACTTTATTCCCATCACGATGGCTTCAGGTGTGCCATACCTTTGTAATAAGTAGGACTGTTAGCGCTCTAGTTGTTCTTTAGAACACTCTGGGACATTCTGTCATTGGACTATACTTGGGCTACATCTGGGTGATATTTGGGCTACATTTGGGCTCTTTTGTCTCTGGTGGCCATTTTGGGAGACTGCATGTCAGAATGTTTTAATGAAATAGAAAAGGATTTGAGAAGTCACTCAAAATGTGCCCTAATTTTTCATTCTGCAGCACTAATCATACTTTCTATGGCAAAATATACCCCCTCATGTTGTTTCTTTTTAAATTAAATGTTTTAAGAGTTACCACTTTATTCCAATCAAGATGGCTTCAGGTGTGCCATACCTTTGTAATAAGTAGGACTGTTAGCGCTCTAGTTGTTCTTTAGAACACTCTAGGAGGCTGCAGTAGAACACAAAGGAATCAACTGACAGTCTCTGTCCTTGTTGGATGTACATGTTTTACTGAGAATGTCAGACTTCATTTTCACATGACTGAGAAAGATAATGTGAATTTACAGAAAATATGCTTTCAGTTTAGCTTATAGATCCCCTTCCAAACCACTGTGGGAAAATCATGAGATATTAGTTTTCTTTCAAACAATATTCATGATATCACAGCAGAAGGTTTTTTCACATGGTAAAATCACCTTAGAACCCACCACAATTCCTAAAACGAGTATGGTACCATCAACAAATGATTTATAATGTAACTAAAGTCCTAAAACCCTCTATTAACTACAATGCTTTTTAATGAGGTGCTATCATGTATATTGGTCCCAGGATGGCTGCCAACACTTCTTGGATGAAGTGCTGACAGCCAATCAGATCAGATGTGTGGTTAGGCTCCGCCCAGATATATATCTTTTTTTGAACCTAAATTACTCAAAATCCACTGGAGCACATATATTGAGACCTAGCAAAGGCACATCGGGCTAACAGTCCCTACAATTTTGCCAAGTTTCGTGCAAATCCATTCAGCCGTTCGAGCTAAAAGTGAGGCCAACCGCCCTATGGAAATTAACATGGGAAAAACGCGTTTTGGGACCCCCCTTTTTTCTCGGCCCCCCCTTGATGAAACCCCCCCAAATTGTCAGGGGCTGCTCAGAAACAAAATGTTCCATTTTCCTGAAAATTTCAGCCAATTCCGTCCACAAACGCCAAAGTTATTAGACATAGAATTTTCAAAAATCCCATAGAGAAAAAATCCTAACTATATATACCTACTGGCGATCGCCAGTAGGTAATATATATATATATATATATATATATAAATATATATTTTTATATTTAGTGAAAAAACTAGAGGTTTCACAATCGTTATAGTTAGGAATTAGTATTTAAAAAACCATTGAAATTCACTAAAAAAAACATAGGATTCACAATCGTTATAGTTAGGAATTAGCATTTAAATAGCTTTGAAATTCACTGAAAAAACCATAGGTTTCACACTTGTTATAGCTAGGAATTAGCATTTAAAAAACCTTTGAAATTCACTGAAAAAACCATAGGTTTCACACCAGTTATAGTTAGCTGAACAGTTTACTCATACAAAACCATTGAAATTCCCACGTTATAGTTAGTTGGACTCACTATAACTCGCGCGCCCGCAATCTGCTGCTGATGATGTCACATATTATATCATTCATGACATGGTCAGTGACATCACTGATGACATCACTGATGACATCTCAAATGACATCACTGATGACATCATCCATGTGATAATACGATGCACCTCCGCACACTCTAATCTAACCTTTGATACACCCAGTGTTAAATACAAACTACCATTCCTGAAATTATTATTATTATTTTTTTTTTTTTTTGGGTAAGACATTTATTGCACATTGTCATAGAAATAGTACATTCAATATCGCCTACAACCTGAGAAGGCCGGCTGTTCACGTTACTTAAGAGTAAATCAGAGTCTCATCCATACACAGCCCATCAGCCGACAACCATAGGTCCGGCGGCGCGTTGTCAGTGTCAGTGTAGGCTTGTTGTTCGACAATGCATCAGAATGGTGTATATGCCTGGTCAGTCTCACATTTTCAGTATTTTCAGCCAAAACCCCCGTAACCTTAGGGGAAGGACACAACAAGAAAACAATAACCCCCTTTAAAATTCAAGGCACTGTGTCACAACATTCTCCCCCCCTCATTGCCCCGCCATGTGTTGCACAGAGTAGCAAGCGACCCGTAGCAATTGAACGTTCAGCACGTTTCGTCATCAGAAGCCACTGACACCAGATATTGTCTGAAAGGTTCCCAAAAGTCTCTGGGGCGGGACCCCATAGGTAACTCCTCCTCATATGTGACTAGAGTATCTCTACAATAAGTCAAATCCTCTATCCAGTTTTTCACCTTTGGTTTCCGCTTACTGTTCCAATGTAAGGATATTCTCCTCTTCGCCATCAGTAGTGCAATCACACATAATTTACGTCGTCTCGCTCTCAAGTGTGGCACCAATCCCAGGAGACAGACTTTAGCAGTACATGGCAATGTGGCCCCCAGCATAGTGTTGAGTGTCCGCATCACCTGATCCCAGTATTGCGCCACCGCATCGCAGTGCCACGCCAAGTGTATGAAATCTGCGTGTTCCTGTCCGCACCTAGTACAGTTGGAGTTGTCCCTCAGACCATATCTATGCAGCCTTTCAGGCGTGTGGTACATGTGGTGCAAATACTTATAATGAATCAGTCTAAGATTTCCGTTTGGCGTCAGCATCCCCGTTAGCATGCAGGAGGTCTCCCATTCCTCTTCCGTGAGGACATCCCCCAGTGCTGTGTTCCACTTCTCCCTGGCTTTTGTGGTGTTACCCCCATTGCTAGATTGCGCGCTGCGGTACAGTCGAGACACCAAGTGTGATGCTGTGGGGGTGGTGAGCACGAGTGTCAGTGGTGCAAGTGCTTGTGGTTCTTCCGGGAATGTCTCAAAATGTTCTTTCACTGCCCTCTGTAATCTGTAGTAGTTGAAGCTAAACAACAGGGTTGGATTCTGAATGTATGTCAGTTGGTCTAACGTTATAAAGTGCCCGTCTCTATATAAATCACCTAGGGTATCTATGCCAGCTCATTTAAGAAGGTCCATCCCCACCTGTTCCTGTGTGACAGACAGTGCCGGATGGTGGGCCAATGGGAGTGTTGGTGCGTAGAGTGGTGTGCAACGTGCCATCCTACTCAGTGTCCTCCATGCTTCTATCGTGGCGTTCACTGGGTTAATGTCATGATCATGTAATCTGGGGCGTTTGTGCGGCAATATACTCGTCAGTGTGATGGGATCAGCATCTCCCTGTTCTACAGCAACATGTGTTAGGAATGGGATCTCGTGAAACCAATAATGTGCGAATTGCGCCTGCGCACACTGATAGTATAGATAAATGTCTGGCACCTTGAAACCCCCTTTAGCGTACGGCAGTGTCAGAGTCTGCAGGTCCAATCTAGCCTGTTTCCCCGCCCAGATCAAGGAGAGCATGAGGGATTTTATGTTACGAAACACCTCCGCCGGGGGCTTGATAGGTATGTTATTGAAAAGATATAAGAATTTAGGCAGGAGTACCATTTTTACTATGGCGAGTCTATCTGCCAGTGAGAGCGGTAGCCCAATCCATCTCTTGACTTTATCTTCCAGTGTTGAGACGGTTCTCCCGTAGTTGGTGCGGATGACTAGTTCCGGGTCTCTATGGAACCAAATGCCTAAGTATTTCGTCGGTTCATCCTGCCATTCCAGGGGATAGTCCAGCGCTGTGGGCTGGGTACTGTCCGTCAGCGGGAGTATGAGGGACTTGCTCCAATTGATGTGGAGACCCGAATATTGGCCGAATTTAATGTATTCCCTCAGTAGGGGGTTGAGATTAGTCTCCGGGTTTTTTACGTAGAGGACCATGTCATCTGCGTACAGGGCTATGTGTATGGGCCGCGTCGGCATCTGAATAGCTGAATAGTGGTGGTGCTGTCGTATTTTACACGCTAGGGGCTCTAGTATAAGGGCGAACAGCATTGGCGACAGAGGGCACCCCTGTCTAGTGCCTCGCCTGATGTCTATCGAGGTCGATAGATGCTTGTTCACCCGTATGCGAGCTGCCAGGCCCGAGTATAGCATTGTGATCCAGCCGATGAATAATGGGGGGAACCCCATCCGGATTAGGACTGCGTGTAAGAATGGCCAGTCAATCGTATCGAATGCCTTGTCCGCATCCAGTAAGACAGCTACCGCTTTTATATTTGGGGCCAGGTAATGTGCCAGAGCAAAAAGGGTGCGAATGTTGTGCGTGGTCGAGCGATCCGGAATGAAACCTGCCTGGTCCGGTCTTATTAACATCGGCATGAGCGGCTTCAGTCGGTCCGCTAGTATGCTAGCTAATATCTTAGTGTCTACGTTAATTAATGAGAGGGGGCGGTACGAGTCACATTGTTCTTCGTCCTTGCCCGGTTTGAGAAGAGCTATGATCAACGCCTCTCTCATGGATGGTGGAAGTGTTTGGGCTTCGTGTGCGGTTTCGTACAGATTCACCAGATGTGGCGCTAGCGTGTCTGCATACGTTTTGTAAAATTCTATGACGAAGCCATCTGGGCCCGGTGCTTTGCCATTAGGGAGTCTTTTGATAGTATCTATGATTTCTTGTGTTGTGATAGGCCTTGCTAAATATTCCCTGTGTCCGTCCGCCAGCCAGGCGATCTCTACGTCAGCCATGTATTCCAATATCTCCTCCCGTGGTATTTGAGCCCTGGCCTCGTACAGTGCCCCATATGTGTCCCTGAATTCTCCCATTATGGTCGGTATGTCGTGTGCACGTTCGCCGTTTTTTGTGCGTATAGTCGCTATATGTTGTGGTGCCCTACCTGAGCAAATCTTTTCCGCTAGAGCTCTGCCCGGCCTACCCCCTTCCCCATATCTCCTAGCCGTGGTCCTCTTGAAGATGTACTTAAGTTCATCATCAGCAAATGTGTTGTATTCCAACAATAGTACCTGGATGTCACTCAGTAGTGCCGTGTCCCCAGTGGTTGTGTATCGTTGTTCCAGGTCTCGAAGCATCTCCTCCCTCCTTTTAAGCTGGTGACGGATATCTTTTAATATACCTGCGGACGTGTTAATGCACACGCCCCGTATCGTTGCTTTAAATGCTTCCCACAGGAGGCACGGGTCCTCTGTGATGGGGGCATTTAGCTCAAAGTAGTCGGTAATTGCTTTCAGGACTATATCAACGTATAGTGGATCCCGCAGGGCCTGCGCGTTAAATCGCCAGGTGTAGGGCGGTGGGACATAGTGAGGGATTCCTAACCTTAGTAGTACCGGATTGTGGTCTGACAGTGTTCGCGGGAGATGTGTTATCTGCTCTACCCATGTGAGGACGTCCTGTGTGGCTAACCAGTAGTCTAACCTGGACCAGCTCCTATTTGCCGCATTTACGTGTGTGGCTACCTGTTCCCCCGGGTGCAGTATCCTCCACAGGTCGCTTACGTGCATATCGGATATTGCGTCTAGCAGCATTTCCCTCGCCTTGGTATGTTGCTCAAGTGTGTGTGGAGCTCTGTCAAGCCCGTCGCTGAGTGTGACGTTAAAGTCCCCCCCCCAGATTACATTACCCGCCTGTATATCCGCTATTGTGTGCCATAACCTTTCGAAAAACCCTGCATCATCCACATTCGGGCCATACACATTTACTAGAGCTAGTTTTTGCTGTCTCACCTCGCCCACCACTATGACATATCGTCCCCCTGTGTCAGTGTACGTGTCTTTGATTTTGAAGTGAGTCCCTTTCTTGATCAAAATACTGACGCCCCGGGAGTATGACGAGTAGTAAGAGCCAGTGGCAGATTCTGCCCATTTGTTCCCCAGCCGGGATGTGGAAGTGGGTGCCATGTGCGTTTCTTGTAGTAATGCCACATCCACCTTAAGTCTATCAAGGTACGCAAACATCTGCCTTTTCTTTTTCGGGTTCCCCAGCCCCCTGACATTCCATGTGAGAAAGTTGAGTGTGTCAAAGCGTGCCATTAACATGCGGTCAGGTGAAATCGTGTGTCGCGTGAGTCGTGTGGCCACCTGTGAAATAGCGCATCTTTAACATCAATAGGACAGGCAACAAAAGAAGTCGCAATGTTTCTCAGACACAGTGCATACATATGAACCATTCTCAGCTTCCCCTCCCCCCCGCCACCCACTTCAGCGCCCAAACTGTGCCAAAGCCATTCCCCCCCGAACATCAGAACTGTGATTAAACTTGTTGTGGGGTACACCCTCCTGGGGGTGTCGCCCGAAGCACACATCTCCATCCACATAGTGGATGTGGACGAGCGCGATTCTACATAATGATATCGTCAAAATTTCTTCTCCCCTTCCTCTCCCCCTCCCATCCCCTCGCATGCATTTATGACAATCGTTAACCCCCCGTCTCCCCTCGTGGTTCCAGAACATACACAGGCAGTACCGCACACCCTCATAGTCAGTGTCTCGGGGTTTCCCAGTGTTAGTGCATTTAGTACAGCCTGCCAGCCGCATGTCTTTAGTCAGTTGACCCACTGATTCCGTGTGCTTGGCTTGGTCGTCGCCCGTGTGCGCCGGAACTGTGCACCAACCGCCCTCTGCGCTGTGGATCTACGCATCAGACGTTCCACTCAGCCACATAGTCGCTCATTTCAGCTCGGCGCTCTATACTGGCGTGTCCCGTGGTATTGCATTTGTTGTGGGATCTTGCCACTGCCTGGGTATCCCCCTGCCTGGCGGAACCGGCCCCGCGGTAGTTGGCGGGTCTGGTTCGCGCCTTTAGGTGTAGCGCGTAGCAGCGTCGAGGAGCCCCGCACCTGTCCACACTCCCCGGTGCGCCCCCAGCCGCCTCACTCCCTTTCCCGCCTTTGCTGCCGTGTAGTGTAGCGTTTCTCTATCTGGTCTCACCCTGGTTCATTGAAGCGGGGAGTTGGCAGCGTCTGGAGCAGGGTCGCCGAGTGTGCGTTCCACCGCCGCCGCCATGTTGGCCGTCCTGGAACGCACACAGTCCGCTGTAAGTTCCACCTGCAGTACAGGCATATTGTACCTGATTTTCGCCAGCGTTTGGTCTCTGCTGCTAGCGCGTCGGGTTGAGGTCAGCCCTGAGAGCGTCCGGGGGCGACATCGGTCGTTTTCAATTGTGGTCGCCGCTACCGCTCTCCGCCATTTTGGTCAGCCTCGCAGTGTCGCGCGGTTAATTGCTGAGTTCTCCGGCGTGCCATTCACCTTCTGGTCGATACCTCCACATTACGGAGCCGGGGCTGTCAGATGTCCATTCAGCTAACTTGCGTGGGAATTGGGGCAGGTTGGGGGCCAAGGGGTCCGAGTAAACGTGCCCGTCCGGCGGAGCCGACTCAGCAGCCAGCCATTCCGCAGTGCGCCCTCTAGCGCCCCCACCATTCCTGAAATTATTGACACACCAATACCAGTAACTACATACGCACTCACTGATATCTAGGTCTACACACACATCCACTCATTCACCCATACAATCACTCATACATACGGTCACTCATCAAAAGTACACTATCATATCCAGTCATATACCTATACAGACACTTACACACTGACACTCATTCACAGAGTTACTCAAACACCTAGTCAGTTATGCAGAGAATCAATCACACTCCCATTTCCTCAACTACAAAGTTATACACACTAAACCTTACTTATTCAAATATATAGTAACACATACTTACTCTCTTTTACAATCACTGAAACAAGTACACATTGAACCATACAGTCACTTACGCAATCACAGGCTCTCATGTATAGTCATTTATATATGGCAACTCTCACATGCACTGTGTTTTACATATGTACCTACTTTGACATGTAGCACTGAGATAGCCATTCACTCACCAACACATCCATTCAGACAGTCCACCCCCATACAGCTCTTTCCACATGCACTCTTGAACCCATATACCAAGAGAATCAACTGCTCACATATAATAATAATCACTCACTCATACAGTCAGTCACGCACCTACTAAATCCTTCATCCAAACACTCATACATCCACTCATTCTTCAATATGTAAATTTTTTACTTTAACTTAATTGTATTTTTATTTTTCAGAAACACACAGACACTGGATGATGTCATCAGTGATATCATCAGTGATGTCATCAGTGATGTCACTGACCATGTCATGAATGATGTAATATGTGACCCATACAATCACTCATACATACGGTCACTCATCAAAAGAACACTATCATATCCAGTCATATACCTATACAGACACTTACACACTGACACTCATTCACAGAGTTACTCAAACACCTAGTCAGTTATGCAGAGAATCAATCACACTCCCATTTCCTCAACTACAAAGTTATACACACTAAACCTTACTTATTCAAATATATAGTAACACATACTTACTCTCTTTTACAATCACTGAAACAAGTACACTTTGAACCATACAGTCACTTACGCAATCACAGGCTCTCATGTATAGTCATTTATATATGGCAACTCTCACATGCACTGTGTTTTACATATGTACCTACTTTGACATGTAGCACTGAGATAGCCATTCTCTCACCAACACATCCATTCAGACAGTCCACCCCCATACAGCTCTTTCCACATGCACTCTTGAACCCATATACCAAGAGAATCAACTGCTCACATATAATAATAATCACTCACTCATACAGTCAGTCACGCACCTACTAAATCCTTCATCCAAACACTCATACATCCACTCATTCTTCAATATGTAAATTTTTTACTTTAACTTAATTGTATTTTAATTTTTCAGAAACACACAGACACTGGATGATGTCATCAGTGATGTCATCAGTGATGTCATCAGTGATGTCACTGACCATGTCATGAATGATGTAATATGTGACATCATCAGCAGTGGATTGCGGGCGCGTGAGTTATAGTGAGTCCAACTAACTATAACGTGGGAATTTCAATGGTTTTGTATGAGTAAACTGTTCAGCTAACTATAACTGGTGTGAAACCTATGGTTTTTTCAGTGAATTTCAAAGGTTTTTTAAATGCTAATTCCTAGATAAAACAAGTGTGAAACCTATGGTTTTTTCAGTGAATTTCAAACTTTTTTAAATGCTAATTCCTAACTATAACGATTGTGAAACCTATGTTTTTTTTAGTGAATTTCAATGGTTTTTTAAATGCTAATTCCTAACTATAACGATTGTGAAACCTCTGTTTTTTTCACTAAATTTCAAAGGTTTTTTAAAAGCTAATTCCTTTCTATATCGAGTTTGTAACCTACGTTTTTTTTTATTTGCTGTTTTGTGTAAGTATTAATTATTAATATTTTTTTAAATAATAATATTTTTCCAATGTTTTTTTTTTTTAAATAATTTTTTCCTGGGGCGCTCAGGGTGCGCGCACCGGTAAGCTCTCCCGAGAGCGCACCCAGAGCGCTATTTCTGCGTTTGTTTAAAAAACATATGTATGAAAAGTAAATAATAACGCAAGACATTTAGTACCATACTTATAAAAGCAATATTTTTAATTTACGAAATGAAAATTAATTTTCATTTTCGTAAAGCTATCACAACGTCACTCTTGCGCGCCGCGTAAGCGCCCCCGGAAGCGCCCACGTTCGCGCCACGTAAGCGACCCCGGAAGCGCCTACGTTCGCGCCGCGTAAGCACCCCTGGAAGCGCTCCGGTGCGCGCAGCGTAATCGCGTCAAGTCATGTGACCTTAAAATAACTCTTTTCATTGGTTGCTAACAGTTTTTTTTACAACTAATGAAAACCCCACCCTTTTCCTTCACTTCTTCTTTCACTTTGGTGAGAGCAAGACCTCTTTTTTTCTGTGCTAAGAATTTGTGGAGAGAATGGCTGCCAGACCCTCCAGCAGCAGTGAGGACTTAAATGATTTCATCGATGAAGAGCCTCCTCAGCCGAAGGTGAAAGAACATTTCATCTGGAAATTTTTTTCTATAACTGACGGGCATAAAAAAGTAAATGCACCAAAAGTTGAATGCAAAATCTGTCAAACTGTACTTTTCTGTGGAGACCACCAAAAGAAGTACAGTTTTGGTAATTCAACTATGATTCGCCACGTAGAAAGGATGCACCCCCAGAACTATGCCCGGGAGAGTGTTAGGGCTCCAGCACAAGAGGCTCCCAGGGATGGGGCCTCTACATCAACCGGAGGACCAACAACATCGGTGAGGGGGCGATCGCAAGAGCTGGTTCTGAATATGCAGCCTGCTTTTAACAAAGGCGTCCTTAAATGCAGAGACTGTGATCAGCTACTTTGCTATGGGGAACAAAGTGTTCTGCTCATGGTTCAAGCATTGGAGAACCATCGCTGCCGTTCCCAGCCCTAAATTTGTTTTTTTTTGTTTTTGCTCCTGTTGAGCAGTTTCCCATTCCCTGTTTTTGTTCCTGTTCTGAAAAAGGAAAAAAGAAGAAAAAAAAAGTTCTTTTCAGAACTAACTCCAATTCTCATCAAACAGCTGTGTTCTTAAAAAAACGAAAAAGAGTAAGTGAAGTGGAGTGCATTGATAAAGGAGAGGAAAATGAGTAAGAAAGCACACAAAGGGACGAGAGGAGAAGGGAAGTGAAGTAGGGGGAGTGAAAGAAGGTGAGTGTGGGGAAGGAGAGTGAGGAGAAGGAGAGTGAACATGGGGAATGTGGATATGCGAAGAAAATGTAGTAAAGGAACGGGGGTGTGGAAGGGTAAGAAATTAGCAGTGATGTTTTGGAAAGAGTGGAGATACAGACTGGATAAAGACAAGTAAGTGTGAGACCAGGTAAGTAAGGCAGTGAAGAAACAGAGAAAGTGAAAGAAAAAATAAGAGTAGAAGACTGAAGGCCTCATTTATTAGGCCATGCGTCACTTTTACGCCACCGGTACATCACTTTTTGTGACGCACCAGTGCTGTAAAAAATTGCACCTTATTGAATCATACTTACAAAGTGAAGCATCTAGGTAGATGTGTCACTTTGTAAACCCCTGCACCACATTATACCTACGTCAGGTCTAATGTATACAAAAGAGGTGTATTGACGCAAGAAAGGGTCGTAGAGGTGACGCAGTGAAATCTAAGAGATATCACTGTGTCACTTTTATGACGCTGTTGCGTCCAAATCTTGCGCCTGTATCACAGCAGGCGTAAGACTGATGCAGGCCGATGCATTGCTGGAGTTGCATCATTTTTGTGACACACTCCAGCAATGCATCACTTTTGCACTTACAGATACGTCTGAAATACTGACGTATCTGTAAGCACTTGCGACATAATGCGTCATATATTTAATATGACGCATGTTTAGAAAACCGAAGGCCTCATTTATGAGGCCATGCGTCACTTTTACGCCAGCGGTACGTCACTTTTGGTGATGCACCAGTGCTGTAAAAATGCACCTTATTGAGTCATGTTTTACAAAGTGACGCATCTAGGTAGATGCGTCACTTTGTAAACCCCTGCGCCACATTATACCTACGTCAGGTGTAATGTATACAAAAGGGGTGTATTGACGCAAGAAAGGGTCGTAGAGGTGATGCAGTGAAATCTAAGAGATATCACTGCGTCACTTTTATGACGCTGTTGCGTCCAAATCTTGCGCCTGCTTAACAGCAGCTATAAGACTGACGCAGGCCCTTTCACATGGGCCTGGCCCCATGTGAAAGGATGCATTTCTGGAGTTGCATGATTTTTGTGACACACTCTAGCAATGCATCACTTTTGCGCTTACAGATACATCTGAAATACTGACGTATCTGTAAGTACTTGCGACATAATGCGTAATATATTTAGTATGACGCATGAGTAGAAGACTGAAGGCCTCATTTCTGAGGCCATGCGTTACTTTTACGCCACCAGTACGTCACTTTTTGTGATGCACCAGTGCTGTAAAAAATGCACCTTATTGAGTCATATTTACAAAGTGACGCATCTAGGTAGATGCGTCACTTTGTAAACCCCTGCGCCACATTATACCTACGTCAGGTGTAATGTATACAAAAGGGGTGTATTGACGCAAGAAAGGGTCGTAGGGGTGACGCAGTGAAATCTAAGAGATATCACTGCGTCACTTTTATGACGCTGTTGCGTCCAAATCTTACGCCTGCTTAACAGCAGCTGTAATACTGATGCAGGCCCTTTCACATGGGCCTGGCCCCATGTAAAAGGATGCATTGCTGGAGTTGCATCATTTTTGTGACACACTCCAGCAATGCATCACTTTAGCGCTTACAGATACATCTGAAAAACTGACGTATCTGTAAGTACTTGCGACATAATGCGTCATATATTTAGTATGACGCATGAGTAGAAGACTGAAGGCCTCATTTATGAGGCCATGCATCACTTTTACGACACCGGTACGTCACTTTTTGTGACGCACCAGTGCTGTAAAAAATGCACCTTTTTGAGTCACATTTACAAAGTGACGCATCTAGGTAGATGCGTCACTTTGTAAACCCCTGCGCCACATTATACCTAAGTCAGGTGTAATGTATACAAAAGGGGTGTATTGACGCAAGAAAGGGTCATAGAGGTGACGCAGTGAAATCTAAGAGATATTACTGTGTCACTTTTATGACGCTGTTGTGTCCAAATCTTGCGCCTGCTTAACAGCAGCTGTAAGGCTGACGCAGGCCCTTTCACATGGGGCTGGCCCCATGTGAAAGGATGCATTGCTGGACTTGCATCATTTTTATGACACACTCCAGCAATGCATCACTTTCCTCTAAACACTCAACATTTTTTTTTTACTCTATTTTTTTACACAGTTTTTCCCTGTGGTGCACTGACGGTGCGCGTGCCGGAGAGCGTACCGGGGAGCGCCGCCAGCGCTTACCCCGCGAAAATAAAAAAAATAAAAAACGTTTTTTAGCGATTCAAGGTCCTTCTAGGCCCCCCTCAGAAAACCTAGGGGGTCAGGGGGTGTCTACTCTGCCCCCTTTTAATTATATCCCCCTTTCTTTTTTCACCTCTTGTGTTTCGATTCTACCGAGACACAAGATGGCGGACTCTCAGGACTGTTTAGAACGTTGACAGACACCCGACATCCAATCAGATTTCGCTCGCGCACTCCCGTAGCGCGCCGGATGCGCTCCCCGGTACGCACACCGGTGAGCTCCCGCAGCGCGCCTATAGATATATATGTGTTTTTGAAGTTAATTTTCATAAAAACCACTGGAGCAATTTTCACCAAACATATCAAAGGCACATCTGCGTACCAGTCCCTACAATTTTGCCAAGTTTGGCGTAATTCCGTTCAGCGGTTCGGGCTGTAGACTTGTCAGACCGTCCTATGGAAATTAACATGGAGAAAACATGTTTTGGGACCCCCCTTTTTTCTCAGCCCCCACTTCACGAATCCCCCCGAAACTTTCAGGGAAGGAGCGAGACCATTTTAAGGAAAATTACAGGCAGATCCCTCAATCGGCGCCAAAGTTATTCCCAATAGAATGTTTGGAATTTCCTATGGTAGCCAATCCTAACTATAACTACCTACTGGCGACCGCCAGTAGGTAATATATATATATATATATATATATATATATATATATATATATATATATATATATATATATTCACTGAAAAAACCATAGGTTATAGACCATATATAGTTAGGAATTCGCATTTACAAAACCTTATTTTACTCACACAAAACCATTGAAATTCCATATATAGTTAGTTGCACTAACTATATATCGCGCACCCGCAATCCACTGCTGATGATGTCACATATTACATCATTCATGACATGGTCAGTGACATCACTGATGACATCACTGATGACATCTCAAATGACATCACTGATGACATCACTGATGACAACATCCAGTGACTGTATGTTTCTGTAAAGTTAAAATATGTCTTACATATTGAAGAATGAGTGGATGTATAAGTGTCTGGATGAAGGATTTAGTAGGTGCATGACTGACTGTATGAGTGAGTGATTAAATGTGTCTCACTGAGTGCATGGGTTAGTGACTAAACTGTCTTAATTTGTGCATCATTATGTCTGTTGTTCTGTAAACTGTTGCATGTGTTGATAAGTAGCTGTATGAGTAACTATATGGGTTATTGATTGGTTGCCCAAGTATTTGTATGGGAGACTGAGTGTGTGTGTGGGTGGCTGGGAGGTGTATGACTCTGTGCATAGATGTGTGAGCAGTTGATTCACTAGATGCATGGTTTCAAAAGTGCATGTGGAAACAGCTGTATGGGCGGTTGACTGTGTGCATGAGTGTATTGGTGAGTGAATGGATATCTCAGTGCTACATGTCAAAGTAAGTACATATGTAAAACACAGTACATGTGAGAGTTGACATATATAAATAACTGTGCATAAGAGCCAGTGAATGTGTGAGTGGCTGTATGGATCATTGTGAACTTGTATCAGGGATTGTATAAGAGAGTAAATATGTGTTAGTATATGTTTGAATAAGTAAAGTTTGTATAACTGTATAGTTGAGGAAATGGAGGTGTGATTGATTCTTTGCATGACTGACTAGGTGTGTGAGTAACTCCATGGATGAGTGACAGTCTGTGAGTGTCTGTTTACACTGATTGTATCTAAGGTTATATTAGAGTCTGAAGAGGTTCATCGTATTATCACATGAATGATATCATCAGTGATGTGATCAGTAATGTCAAATGAGATGTCATCAGTGATGTCATCAGTGATGTCATTTGAGATGTCATCAGTGATGTCATTTGAGATGTCATCAGTGATGTCATCAGTGATGTCACTGTCCATGTCATGAATGATGTAATATGTGACATCATCAGCAGTGGATTGCGGGTGCGCGATATATAGTTAGTACAACTAACTATATATGGAATTTCAATGGTTTTGTGTGAGTAAAATAAGGTTTTGTAAATGCGAATTCCTAACTATATATGGTCTATAACCTATGGTTTTTTCAGTGAATTTTCAAGGTTTTGTAAATGCTAATTCCTAACTATATATGGTCTATAACCTATGGTTTTTTCAGTGAATTTTCAAGGTTTTGTAAATGCTAATTCCTAACTATATATGGTCTATAGCCTATGGTTTTTTCAGTGAATATATATATATACATACATATATAAACATATATCATCTGTATATCTATATAAATACAAACATAAATGCATGCATACATATACTTATATGCATACAGATGCATGTTATTTACATGAAAGTTGAAAAAACACTAATAAAAGCAAAGCTAAAAAGCCACCTCATTACAAACAGAATGGCTTTAACTTAAACGAGGGCGAGATCTATTGCATTTTCAATGCTTGTTTACTTTGGTTCCATCATGAAGGCATTCAGATGTGTCACACATTTGCCATAAATTCTGAATGTTAGCACTCTAGTTGCACATTAGATCACTGTAGTAAAGCTACTGCTCACCAGGGACGTCTGCTGCTGGTATTCAAAGTGCATGTTTCAGTCTGCATGTCAGAACTTTTTTAATGAAATAGAAGAGGATTTGAGAAGTCACTCAAAATGATCCCTAATTTTTCTTTCTGAAGCACTAATCATACTTTCTATGGCAAAATTAACCCCCTCATGTTGTTCCTTTTTAAATTGAGTGTTTTCAGACTTACCACTTCATTCCAATCAAGATGGCTTCTGGTGTGCCATACTTTTGTCATAAGTAAGACTGTTAGCGCTCTAGTTGTTCTTTAGAACACTCTGGGACATTCTGTCATTGGGCTATACTTGGGGTACATCTGGGTGATATTTGGGCTACATTTAGGCTCTTTTGTCTCTGGTGGCCATCTTGGGAGACTGTATGTCAGAATTTTTTAATGAAATTGAAGAGGGTTTGAGAAGTCACTCAAAATGTGCCCTAATTTTTCTTTCTGCAGCACTAATCATAATTCATATGGCAAAATATACCCCCTCATTTTGTTCCTTTTTAAATTAAATGTTTTAAGAGTTACCACTTTATTCCAATCAAGATGGCTTCAGGTGTGCCATACCTTTGTAATAAGTAGGACTGTTAGCGCTCTAGTTGTTCTTTAGAACACTCTGGGACATTCTGTCATTGGGCTATACTTGGGCTACATCTGGGTGATATTTGGGCTACATTTGGGCTCTTTTGTCTCTGGTGGCCATTTTGGGAGACTGCATGTCAGAATTTTTTAATGAAATAGAAGAGGATTTGAAAAGTCACTCAAAATGTGCCCTAATTTTTCTTTCTGCAGCACTAATAATACCTTCTATTGCATAATATACCCCCTCATTTTGTTCCTTTTTAAATTAAATGTTTTAAGAGTTACCACTTTATTCCCATCACGATGGCTTCAGGTGTGCCATACCTTTGTAATAAGTAGGACTGTTAGCGCTCTAGTTGTTCTTTAGAACACTCTGGGACATTCTGTAATTGGACTATACTTGGGCTACATCTGGGTGATATTTGGGCTACATTTGGGCTCTTTTGTCTCTGGTGGCCATTTTGGGAGACTGCATGTCAGAATGTTTTAATGAAATAGAAAAGGATTTGAGAAGTCACTCAAAATGTGCCCTAATTTTTCATTCTGCAGCACTAATCATACTTTCTATGGCAAAATATACCCCCTCATGTTGTTTCTTTTTAAATTAAATGTTTTAAGAGTTACCACTTTATTCCAATCAAGATGGCTTCAGGTGTGCCATACCTTTGTAATAAGTAGGACTGTTAGCGCTCTAGTTGTTCTTTAGAACACTCTAGGAGGCTGCAGTAGAACACAAAGGAATCAACTGACAGTCTCTGTCCTTGTTGGATGTACATGTTTTACTGAGAATGTCAGACTTCATTTTCACATGACTGAGAAAGATAATGTGAATTTACAGAAAATATGCTTTCAGTTTAGCTTATAGATCCCCTTCCAAACCACTGTGGGAAAATCATGAGATATTAGTTTTCTTTCAAACAATATTCATGATATCACAGCAGAAGGTTTTTTCACATGGTAAAATCACCTAAGAACCCACCACAATTCCTAAAACGAGTATGGTACCATCAACAAATGATTTATAATGTAACTAAAGTCCTAAAACCCTCTATTAACTACAATGCTTTTTAATGAGGTGCTATCATGTATATTGGTCCCAGGATGGCTGCCAACACTTCTTGGATGAAGTGCTGACAGCCAATCAGATCAGATGTGTGGTTAGGCTCCGCCCAGATATATATCTTTTTTTGAACCTAAATTACTCAAAATCCACTGGAGCACATATATTGAGACCTAGCAAAGGCACATCGGGCTAACAGTCCCTACAATTTTGCCAAGTTTCGTGCAAATCCATTCAGCCGTTCGAGCTAAAAGTGAGGCCAACCGCCCTATGGAAATTAACATGGGAAAAACGCGTTTTGGGACCCCCCTTTTTTCTCGGCCCCCCCTTGATGAAACCCCCCCAAATTGTCAGGGGCTGCTCAGAAACAAAATGTTCCATTTTCCTGAAAATTTCAGCCAATTCCGTCCACAAACGCCAAAGTTATTAGACATAGAATTTTCAAAAATCCCATAGAGAAAAAATCCTAACTATATATACCTACTGGCGATCGCCAGTAGGTAATATATATATATATATATATATATATATATATATATATATATATATAATATATATTTTTATATTTAGTGAAAAAACTAGAGGTTTCACAATCGTTATAGTTAGGAATTAGTATTTAAAAAACCATTGAAATTCACTAAAAAAAACATAGGATTCACAATCGTTATAGTTAGGAATTAGCATTTAAATAGCTTTGAAATTCACTGAAAAAACCATAGGTTTCACACTTGTTATAGCTAGGAATTAGCATTTAAAAAACCTTTGAAATTCACTGAAAAAACCATAGGTTTCACACCAGTTATAGTTAGCTGAACAGTTTACTCATACAAAACCATTGAAATTCCCACGTTATAGTTAGTTGGACTCACTATAACTCGCGCGCCCGCAATCTGCTGCTGATGATGTCACATATTATATCATTCATGACATGGTCAGTGACATCACTGATGACATCACTGATGACATCTCAAATGACATCACTGATGACATCATCCATGTGATAATACGATGCACCTCCGCACACTCTAATCTAACCTTTGATACACCCAGTGTTAAATACAAACTACCATTCCTGAAATTATTATTATTATTTTTTTTTTTTTTTGGGTAAGACATTTATTGCACATTGTCATAGAAATAGTACATTCAATATCGCCTACAACCTGAGAAGGCCGGCTGTTCACGTTACTTAAGAGTAAATCAGAGTCTCATCCATACACAGCCCATCAGCCGACAACCATAGGTCCGGCGGCGCGTTGTCAGTGTCAGTGTAGGCTTGTTGTTCGACAATGCATCAGAATGGTGTATATGCCTGGTCAGTCTCACATTTTCAGTATTTTCAGCCAAAACCCCCGTAACCTTAGGGGAAGGACACAAAAAGAAAACAATAACCCCCTTTAAAATTCAAGGCACTGTGTCACAACATTCTCCCCCCCTCATTGCCCCGCCATGTGTTGCACAGAGTAGCAAGCGACCCGTAGCAATTGAACGTTCAGCACGTTTCGTCATCAGAAGCCACTGACACCAGATATTGTCTGAAAGGTTCCCAAAAGTCTCTGGGGCGGGACCCCATAGGTAACTCCTCCTCATATGTGACTAGAGTATCTCTACAATAAGTCAAATCCTCTATCCAGTTTTTCACCTTTGGTTTCCGCTTACTGTTCCAATGTAAGGATATTCTCCTCTTCGCCATCAGTAGTGCAATCACACATAATTTACGTCGTCTCGCTCTCAAGTGTGGCACCAATCCCAGGAGACAGACTTTAGCAGTACATGGCAATGTGGCCCCCAGCATAGTGTTGAGTGTCCGCATCACCTGATCCCAGTATTGCGCCACCGCATCGCAGTGCCACGCCAAGTGTATGAAATCTGCGTGTTCCTGTCCGCACCTAGTACAGTTGGAGTTGTCCCTCAGACCATATCTATGCAGCCTTTCAGGCGTGTGGTACATGTGGTGCAAATACTTATAATGAATCAGTCTAAGATTTCCGTTTGGCGTCAGCATCCCCGTTAGCATGCAGGAGGTCTCCCATTCCTCTTCCGTGAGGACATCCCCCAGTGCTGTGTTCCACTTCTCCCTGGCTTTTGTGGTGTTACCCCCATTGCTAGATTGCGCGCTGCGGTACAGTCGAGACACCAAGTGTGATGCTGTGGGGGTGGTGAGCACGAGTGTCAGTGGTGCAAGTGCTTGTGGTTCTTCCGGGAATGTCTCAAAATGTTCTTTCACTGCCCTCTGTAATCTGTAGTAGTTGAAGCTAAACAACAGGGTTGGATTCTGAATGTATGTCAGTTGGTCTAACGTTATAAAGTGCCCGTCTCTATATAAATCACCTAGGGTATCTATGCCAGCTCATTTAAGAAGGTCCATCCCCACCTGTTCCTGTGTGACAGACAGTGCCGGATGGTGGGCCAATGGGAGTGTTGGTGCGTAGAGTGGTGTGCAACGTGCCATCCTACTCAGTGTCCTCCATGCTTCTATCGTGGCGTTCACTGGGTTAATGTCATGATCATGTAATCTGGGGCGTTTGTGCGGCAATATACTCGTCAGTGTGATGGGATCAGCATCTCCCTGTTCTACAGCAACATGTGTTAGGAATGGGATCTCGTGAAACCAATAATGTGCGAATTGCGCCTGCGCACACTGATAGTATAGATAAATGTCTGGCACCTTGAAACCCCCTTTAGCGTACGGCAGTGTCAGAGTCTGCAGGTCCAATCTAGCCTGTTTCCCCGCCCAGATCAAGGAGAGCATGAGGGATTTTATGTTACGAAACACCTCCGCCGGGGGCTTGATAGGTATGTTATTGAAAAGATATAAGAATTTAGGCAGGAGTACCATTTTTACTATGGCGAGTCTATCTGCCAGTGAGAGCGGTAGCCCAATCCATCTCTTGACTTTATCTTCCAGTGTTGAGACGGTTCTCCCGTAGTTGGTGCGGATGACTAGTTCCGGGTCTCTATGGAACCAAATGCCTAAGTATTTCGTCGGTTCATCCTGCCATTCCAGGGGATAGTCCAGCGCTGTGGGCTGGGTACTGTCCGTCAGCGGGAGTATGAGGGACTTGCTCCAATTGATGTGGAGACCCGAATATTGGCCGAATTTAATGTATTCCCTCAGTAGGGGGTTGAGATTAGTCTCCGGGTTTTTTACGTAGAGGACCATGTCATCTGCGTACAGGGCTATGTGTATGGGCCGCGTCGGCATCTGAATAGCTGAATAGTGGTGGTGCTGTCGTATTTTACACGCTAGGGGCTCTAGTATAAGGGCGAACAGCATTGGCGACAGAGGGCACCCCTGTCTAGTGCCTCGCCTGATGTCTATCGAGGTCGATAGATGCTTGTTCACCCGTATGCGAGCTGCCAGGCCCGAGTATAGCATTGTGATCCAGCCGATGAATAATGGGGGGAACCCCATCCGGATTAGGACTGCGTGTAAGAATGGCCAGTCAATCGTATCGAATGCCTTGTCCGCATCCAGTAAGACAGCTACCGCTTTTATATTTGGGGCCAGGTAATGTGCCAGAGCAAAAAGGGTGCGAATGTTGTGCGTGGTCGAGCGATCCGGAATGAAACCTGCCTGGTCCGGTCTTATTAACATCGGCATGAGCGGCTTCAGTCGGTCCGCTAGTATGCTAGCTAATATCTTAGTGTCTACGTTAATTAATGAGAGGGGGCGGTACGAGTCACATTGTTCTTCGTCCTTGCCCGGTTTGAGAAGAGCTATGATCAACGCCTCTCTCATGGATGGTGGAAGTGTTTGGGCTTCGTGTGCGGTTTCGTACAGATTCACCAGATGTGGCGCTAGCGTGTCTGCATACGTTTTGTAAAATTCTATGACGAAGCCATCTGGGCCCGGTGCTTTGCCATTAGGGAGTCTTTTGATAGTATCTATGATTTCTTGTGTTGTGATAGGCCTTGCTAAATATTCCCTGTGTCCGTCCGCCAGCCAGGCGATCTCTACGTCAGCCATGTATTCCAATATCTCCTCCCGTGGTATTTGAGCCCTGGCCTCGTACAGTGCCCCATATGTGTCCCTGAATTCTCCCATTATGGTCGGTATGTCGTGTGCACGTTCGCCGTTTTTTGTGCGTATAGTCGCTATATGTTGTGGTGCCCTACCTGAGCAAATCTTTTCCGCTAGAGCTCTGCCCGGCCTACCCCCTTCCCCATATCTCCTAGCCGTGGTCCTCTTGAAGATGTACTTAAGTTCATCATCAGCAAATGTGTTGTATTCCAACAATAGTACCTGGATGTCACTCAGTAGTGCCGTGTCCCCAGTGGTTGTGTATCGTTGTTCCAGGTCTCGAAGCATCTCCTCCCTCCTTTTAAGCTGGTGACGGATATCTTTTAATATACCTGCGGACGTGTTAATGCACACGCCCCGTATCGTTGCTTTAAATGCTTCCCACAGGAGGCACGGGTCCTCTGTGATGGGGGCATTTAGCTCAAAGTAGTCGGTAATTGCTTTCAGGACTATATCAACGTATAGTGGATCCCGCAGGGCCTGCGCGTTAAATCGCCAGGTGTAGGGCGGTGGGACATAGTGAGGGATTCCTAACCTTAGTAGTACCGGATTGTGGTCTGACAGTGTTCGCGGGAGATGTGTTATCTGCTCTACCCATGTGAGGACGTCCTGTGTGGCTAACCAGTAGTCTAACCTGGACCAGCTCCTATTTGCCGCATTTACGTGTGTGGCTACCTGTTCCCCCGGGTGCAGTATCCTCCACAGGTCGCTTACGTGCATATCGGATATTGCGTCTAGCAGCATTTCCCTCGCCTTGGTATGTTGCTCAAGTGTGTGTGGAGCTCTGTCAAGCCCGTCGCTGAGTGTGACGTTAAAGTCCCCCCCCCAGATTACATTACCCGCCTGTATATCCGCTATTGTGTGCCATAACCTTTCGAAAAACCCTGCATCATCCACATTCGGGCCATACACATTTACTAGAGCTAGTTTTTGCTGTCTCACCTCGCCCACCACTATGACATATCGTCCCCCTGTGTCAGTGTACGTGTATTTGATTTTGAAGTGAGTCCCTTTCTTGATCAAAATACTGACGCCCCGGGAGTATGACGAGTAGTAAGAGCCAGTGGCAGATTCTGCCCATTTGTTCCCCAGCCGGGATGTGGAAGTGGGTGCCATGTGCGTTTCTTGTAGTAATGCCACATCCACCTTAAGTCTATCAAGGTACGCAAACATCTGCCTTTTCTTTTTCGGGTTCCCCAGCCCCCTGACATTCCATGTGAGAAAGTTGAGTGTGTCAAAGCGTGCCATTAACATGCGGTCAGGTGAAATCGTGTGTCGCGTGAGTCGTGTGGCCACCTGTGAAATAGCGCATCTTTAACATCAATAGGACAGGCAACAAAAGAGGTCGCAATGTTTCTCAGACACAGTGCATACATATGAACCATTCTCAGCTTCCCCTCCCCCCCGCCACCCACTTCAGCGCCCAAACTGTGCCAAAGCCATTCCCCCCCGAACATGAGAACTGTGATTAAACTTGTTGTGGGGTACACCCTCCTGGGGGTGTCACCCGAAGCACACATCTCCATCCACATAGTGGATGTGGACGAGCGCGATTCTACATAATGATATCGTCAAAATTTCTTCTCCCCTTCCTCTCCCCCTCCCATCCCCTCGCATGCATTTATGACAATCGTTAACCCCCCGTCTCCCCTCGTGGTTCCAGAACATACACAGGCAGTACCGCACACCCTCATAGTCAGTGTCTCGGGGTTTCCCAGTGTTAGTGCATTTAGTACAGCCTGCCAGCCGCATGTCTTTAGTCAGTTGACCCACTGATTCCGTGTGCTTGGCTTGGTCGTCGCCCGTGTGCGCCGGAACTGTGCACCAACCGCCCTCTGCGCTGTGGATCTACGCATCAGACGTTCCACTCAGCCACATAGTCGCTCATTTCAGCTCGGCGCTCTATACTGGCGTGTCCCGTGGTATTGCATTTGTTGTGGGATCTTGCCACTGCCTGGGTATCCCCCTGCCTGGCGGAACCGGCCCCGCGGTAGTTGGCGGGTCTGGTTCGCGCCTTTAGGTGTAGCGCGTAGCAGCGTCGAGGAGCCCCGCACCTGTCCACACTCCCCGGTGCGCCCCCAGCCGCCTCACTCCCTTTCCCGCCTTTGCTGCCGTGTAGTGTAGCGTTTCTCTATCTGGTCTCACCCTGGTTCATTGAAGCGGGGAGTTGGCAGCGTCTGGAGCAGGGTCGCCGAGTGTGCGTTCCACCGCCGCCGCCATGTTGGCCGTCCTGGAACGCACACAGTCCGCTGTAAGATCCACCTGCAGTACAGGCATATTGTACCTGATTTTCGCCAGCGTTTGGTCTCTGCTGCTAGCGCGTCGGGTTGAGGTCAGCCCTGAGAGCGTCCGGGGGCGACATCGGTCGTTTTCAATTGTGGTCGCCGCTACCGCTCTCCGCCATTTTGGTCAGCCTCGCAGTGTCGCGCGGTTAATTGCTGAGTTCTCCGGCGTGCCATTCACCTTCTGGTCGATACCTCCACATTACGGAGCCGGGGCTGTCAGATGTCCATTCAGCTAACTTGCGTGGGAATTGGGGCAGGTTGGGGGCCAAGGGGTCCGAGTAAACGTGCCCGTCCGGCGGAGCCGACTCAGCAGCCAGCCATTCCGCAGTGCGCCCTCTAGCGCCCCCACCATTCCTGAAATTATTGACACACCAATACCAGTAACTACATACGCACTCACTGATATCTAGGTCTACACACACATCCACTCATTCACCCATACAATCACTCATACATACGGTCACTCATCAAAAGTACACTATCATATCCAGTCATATACCTATACAGACACTTACACACTGACACTCATTCACAGAGTTACTCAAACACCTAGTCAGTTATGCAGAGAATCAATCACACTCCCATTTCCTCAACTACAAAGTTATACACACTAAACCTTACTTATTCAAATATATAGTAACACATACTTACTCTCTTTTACAATCACTGAAACAAGTACACATTGAACCATACAGTCACGTACGCAATCACAGGCTCTCATGTATAGTCATTTATATATGGCAACTCTCACATGCACTGTGTTTTACATATGTACCTACTTTGACATGTAGCACTGAGATAGCCATTCACTCACCAACACATCCATTCAGACAGTCCACCCCCATACAGCTCTTTCCACATGCACTCTTGAACCCATATACCAAGAGAATCAACTGCTCACATATAATAATAATCACTCACTCATACAGTCAGTCACGCACCTACTAAATCCTTCATCCAAACACTCATACATCCACTCATTCTTCAATATGTACATTTTTTACTTTAACTTATTTGTATTTTTATTTTTCAGAAACACACAGACACTGGATGATGTCATCAGTGATATCATCAGTGATGTCATCAGTGATGTCACTGACCATGTCATGAATGATGTAATATGTGACCCATACAATCACTCATACATACGGTCACTCATCAAAAGAACACTATCATATCCAGTCATATACCTATACAGACACTTACACACTGACACTCATTCACAGAGTTACTCAAACACCTAGTCAGTTATGCAGAGAATCAATCACACTCCCATTTCCTCAACTACAAAGTTATACACACTAAACCTTACTTATTCAAATATATAGTAACACATACTTACTCTCTTTTACAATCACTGAAACAAGTACACTTTGAACCATACAGTCACTTACGCAATCACAGGCTCTCATGTATAGTCATTTATATATGGCAACTCTCACATGCACTGTGTTTTACATATGTACCTACTTTGACATGTAGCACTGAGATAGCCATTCTCTCACCAACACATCCATTCAGACAGTCCACCCCCATACAGCTCTTTCCACATGCACTCTTGAACCCATATACCAAGAGAATCAACTGCTCACATATAATAATAATCACTCACTCATACAGTCAGTCACGCACCTACTAAATCCTTCATCCAAACACTCATACATCCACTCATTCTTCAATATGTAAATTTTTTACTTTAACTTAATTGTATTTTAATTTTTCAGAAACACACAGACACTGGATGATGTCATCAGTGATGTCATCAGTGATGTCATCAGTGATGTCACTGACCATGTCATGAATGATGTAATATGTGACATCATCAGCAGTGGATTGCGGGCACGTGAGTTATAGTGAGTCCAACTAACTATAACGTGGGAATTTCAATGGTTTTGTATGAGTAAACTGTTCAGCTAACTATAACTGGTGTGAAACCTATGGTTTTTTCAGTGAATTTCAAAGGTTTTTTAAATGCTAATTCCTAGATAAAACAAGTGTGAAACCTATGGTTTTTTCAGTGAATTTCAAACTTTTTTAAATGCTAATTCCTAACTATAACGATTGTGAAACCTATGTTTTTTTTAGTGAATTTCAATGGTTTTTTAAATGCTAATTCCTAACTATAACGATTGTGAAACCTCTGTTTTTTTCACTAAATTTCAAAGGTTTTTTAAAAGCTAATTCCTTTCTATATCGAGTTTGTAACCTACGTTTTTTTTTATTTGCTGTTTTGTGTAAGTATTAATTATTAATATTTTTTTAAATAATAATATTTTTCCAATGTTTTTTTTTTTTTAATAATTTTTTCCTGGGGCGCTCAGGGTGCGCGCACCGGTAAGCTCTCCCGAGAGCGCACCCAGAGCGCTATTTCTGCGTTTGTTTAAAAAACATATGTATGAAAAGTAAATAATAACGCAAGACATTTAGTACCATACTTATAAAAGCAATATTTTTAATTTACGAAATGAAAATTAATTTTCATTTTCGTAAAGCTATCACAACGTCACTCTTGCGCGCCGCGTAAGCGCCCCCGGAAGCGCCCACGTTCGCGCCACGTAAGCGACCCCGGAAGCGCCTACGTTCGCGCCGCGTAAGCACCCCTGGAAGCGCTCCGGTGCGCGCAGCGTAATCGCGTCAAGTCATGTGACCTTAAAATAACTCTTTTCATTGGTTGCTAACAGTTTTTTTTACAACTAATGAAAACCCCACCCTTTTCCTTCACTTCTTCTTTCACTTTGGTGAGAGCAAGACCTCTTTTTTTCTGTGCTAAGAATTTGTGGAGAGAATGGCTGCCAGACCATCCAGCAGCAGTGAGGACTTAAATGATTTCATTGATGAAGAGCCTCCTCAGCCGAAGGTGAAAGAACATTTCATCTGGAAATTTTTTTCTATAACTGACGGGCATAAAAAAGTAAATGCACCAAAAGTTGATTGCAAAATCTGTCAAACTGTACTTTTCTGTGGAGACCACCAAAAGAAGTACAGTTTTGGTAATTCAACTATGATTCGCCACGTAGAAAGGATGCACCCCCAGAACTATGCCCGGGAGAGTGTTAGGGCTCCAGCACAAGAGGCTCCCAGGGATGGGGCCTCTACATCAACCGGAGGACCAACAACATCGGTGAGGGGGCGATCGCAAGAGCTGGTTCTGAATATTCAGCCTGCTTTTAACAAAGGCGTCCTTAAATGCAGAGACTGTGATCAGCTACTTTGCTATGGGGAACAAAGTGTTCTGCTCATGGTTCAAGCATTGGAGAACCATCGCTGCCGTTCCCAGCCCTAAATTTGTTTTTTTTTGTTTTTGCTCCTGTTGAGCAGTTTCCCATTCCCTGTTTTTGTTCCTGTTCTGAAAAAGGAAAAAAGAAGAAAAAAAAAGTTATTTTCAGAACTAACTCCAATTCTCATCAAACAGCTGTGTTCTTAAAAAAACGAAAAAGAGTAAGTGAAGTGGAGTGCATTGATAAAGGAGAGGAAAATGAGTAAGAAAGCACACAAAGGGACGAGAGGAGAAGGGAAGTGAAGTAGGGGGAGTGAAAGAAGGTGAGTGTGGGGAAGGAGAGTGAGGAGAAGGAGAGTGAACATGGGGAATGTGGATATGCGAAGAAAATGTAGTAAAGGAACGGGGGTGTGGAAGGGTAAGAAATTAGCAGTGATGTTTTGGAAAGAGTGGAGATACAGACTGGATAAAGACAAGTAAGTGTGAGACCAGGTAAGTAAGGCAGTGAAGAAACAGAGAAAGTGAAAGAAAAAATAAGAGTAGAAGACTGAAGGCCTCATTTATTAGGCCATGCGTCACTTTTACGCCACCGGTACATCACTTTTTGTGACGCACCAGTGCTGTAAAAAATTGCACCTTATTGAATCATAGTTACAAAGTGAAGCATCTAGGTAGATGTGTCACTTTGTAAACCCCTGCACCACATTATACCTACGTCAGGTCTAATGTATACAAAAGAGGTGTATTGACGCAAGAAAGGGTCGTAGAGGTGACGCAGTGAAATCTAAGAGATATCACTGTGTCACTTTTATGACGCTGTTGCGTCCAAATCTTGCGCCTGTATCACAGCAGGCGTAAGACTGATGCAGGCCGATGCATTGCTGGAGTTGCATCATTTTTGTGACACACTCCAGCAATGCATCACTTTTGCACTTACAGATACGTCTGAAATACTGACGTATCTGTAAGCACTTGCGACATAATGCGTCATATATTTAATATGACGCATGTTTAGAAAACCGAAGGCCTCATTTATGAGGCCATGCGTCACTTTTACGCCAGCGGTACGTCACTTTTGGTGATGCACCAGTGCTGTAAAAATGCACCTTATTGAGTCATGTTTTACAAAGTGACGCATCTAGGTAGATGCGTCACTTTGTAAACCCCTGCGCCACATTATACCTACGTCAGGTGTAATGTATACAAAAGGGGTGTATTGACGCAAGAAAGGGTCGTAGAGGTGATGCAGTGAAATCTAAGAGATATCACTGCGTCACTTTTATGACGCTGTTGCGTCCAAATCTTGCGCCTGCTTAACAGCAGCTATAAGACTGACGCAGGCCCTTTCACATGGGCCTGGCCCCATGTGAAAGGATGCATTTCTGGAGTTGCATGATTTTTGTGACACACTCTAGCAATGCATCACTTTTGCGCTTACAGATACATCTGAAATACTGACGTATCTGTAAGTACTTGCGACATAATGCGTAATATATTTAGTATGACGCATGAGTAGAAGACTGAAGGCCTCATTTCTGAGGCCATGCGTTACTTTTACGCCACCAGTACGTCACTTTTTGTGATGCACCAGTGCTGTAAAAAATGCACCTTATTGAGTCATATTTACAAAGTGACGCATCTAGGTAGATGCGTCACTTTGTAAACCCCTGCGCCACATTATACCTACGTCAGGTGTAATGTATACAAAAGGGGTGTATTGACGCAAGAAAGGGTCGTAGGGGTGACGCAGTGAAATCTAAGAGATATCACTGCGTCACTTTTATGACGCTGTTGCGTCCAAATCTTACGCCTGCTTAACAGCAGCTGTAATACTGATGCAGGCCCTTTCACATGGGCCTGGCCCCATGTAAAAGGATGCATTGCTGGAGTTGCATCATTTTTGTGACACACTCCAGCAATGCATCACTTTAGCGCTTACAGATACATCTGAAAAACTGACGTATCTGTAAGTACTTGCGACATAATGCGTCATATATTTAGTATGACGCATGAGTAGAAGACTGAAGGCCTCATTTATGAGGCCATGCATCACTTTTACGACACCGGTACGTCACTTTTTGTGACGCACCAGTGCTGTAAAAAATGCACCTTTTTGAGTCACATTTACAAAGTGACGCATCTAGGTAGATGCGTCACTTTGTAAACCCCTGCGCCACATTATACCTAAGTCAGGTGTAATGTATACAAAAGGGGTGTATTGACGCAAGAAAGGGTCATAGAGGTGACGCAGTGAAATCTAAGAGATATTACTGTGTCACTTTTATGACGCTGTTGTGTCCAAATCTTGCGCCTGCTTAACAGCAGCTGTAAGGCTGATGCAGGCCCTTTCACATGGGGCTGGCCCCATGTGAAAGGATGCATTGCTGGACTTGCATCATTTTTATGACACACTCCAGCAATGCATCACTTTCCTCTAAACACTCAACATTTTTTTTTTACTCTATTTTTTTACACAGTTTTTCCCTGTGGTGCACTGACGGTGCGCGTGCCGGAGAGCGTACCGGGGAGCGCCGCCAGCGCTTACCCCGCGAAAATAAAAAAAATAAAAAACGTTTTTTAATCGATTCAAGGTCCTTCTAGGCCCCCCTCAGAAAACCTAGGGGGTCAGGGGGTGTCTACTCTGCCCCCTTTTAATTATATCCCCCTTTCTTTTTTCACCTCTTGTGTTTCGATTCTACCGAGACACAAGATGGCGGACTCTCAGGACTGTTTAGAACGTTGACAGACACCCGACAGCCAATCAGATTTCGCTCGCGCACTCCCGTAGCGCGCCGGATGCGCTCCCCGGTACGCACACCGGTGAGCTCCCGCAGCGCGCCTATAGATATATATGTGTTTTTGAAGTTAATTTTCATAAAAACCACTGGAGCAATTTTCACCAAACATATCAAAGGCACATCTGCGTACCAGTCCCTACAATTTTGCCAAGTTTGGCGTAATTCCGTTCAGCGGTTCGGGCTGTAGACTTGTCAGACCGTCCTATGGAAATTAACATGGAGAAAACATGTTTTGGGACCCCCCTTTTTTCTCAGCCCCCACTTCACGAATCCCCCCGAAACTTTCAGGGAAGGAGCGAGACCATTTTAAGGAAAATTACAGGCAGATCCCTCAATCGGCGCCAAAGTTATTCCCAATAGAATGTTTGGAATTTCCTATGGTAGCCAATCCTAACTATAACTACCTACTGGCGACCGCCAGTAGGTAATATATATATATATATATATATATATATATATATATATATATATTCACTGAAAAAACCATAGGTTATAGACCATATATAGTTAGGAATTCGCATTTACAAAACCTTATTTTACTCACACAAAACCATTGAAATTCCATATATAGTTAGTTGCACTAACTATATATCGCGCACCCGCAATCCACTGCTGATGATGTCACATATTACATCATTCATGACATGGTCAGTGACATCACTGATGACATCACTGATGACATCTCAAATGACATCACTGATGACATCACTGATGACAACATCCAGTGACTGTATGTTTCTGTAAAGTTAAAATATGTCTTACATATTGAAGAATGAGTGGATGTATAAGTGTCTGGATGAAGGATTTAGTAGGTGCATGACTGACTGTATGAGTGAGTGATTAAATGTGTCTCACTGAGTGCATGGGTTAGTGACTAAACTGTCTTAATTTGTGCATCATTATGTCTGTTGTTCTGTAAACTGTTGCATGTGTTGATAAGTAGCTGTATGAGTAACTATATGGGTTATTGATTGGTTGCCCAAGTATTTGTATGGGAGACTGAGTGTGTGTGTGGGTGGCTGGGAGGTGTATGACTCTGTGCATAGATGTGTGAGCAGTTGATTCACTAGATGCATGGTTTCAAAAGTGCATGTGGAAACAGCTGTATGGGCGGTTGACTGTGTGCATGAGTGTATTGGTGAGTACAGTGCTACATGTCAAAGTAAGTACATATGTAAAACACAGTACATGTGAGAGTTGACATATATAAATAACTGTGCATAAGAGCCAGTGAATGTGTGAGTGGCTGTATGGATCATTGTGAACTTGTATCAGGGATTGTATAAGAGAGTAAATATGTGTTAGTATATGTTTGAATAAGTAAAGTTTGTATAACTGTATAGTTGAGGAAATGGAGGTGTGATTGATTCTTTGCATGACTGACTAGGTGTGTGAGTAACTCCATGGATGAGTGACAGTCTGTGAGTGTCTGTTTACACTGATTGTATCTAAGGTTATATTAGAGTCTGAAGAGGTTCATCGTATTATCACATGAATGATATCATCAGTGATGTGATCAGTAATGTCAAATGAGATGTCATCAGTGATGTCATCAGTGATGTCATTTGAGATGTCATCAGTGATGTCATTTGAGATGTCATCAGTGATGTCATCAGTGATGTCACTGTCCATGTCATGAATGATGTAATATGTGACATCATCAGCAGTGGATTGCGGGTGCGCGATATATAGTTAGTACAACTAACTATATATGGAATTTCAATGGTTTTGTGTGAGTAAAATAAGGTTTTGTAAATGCGAATTCCTAACTATATATGGTCTATAACCTATGGTTTTTTCAGTGAATTTTCAAGGTTTTGTAAATGCTAATTCCTAACTATATATGGTCTATAACCTATGGTTTTTTCAGTGAATTTTCAAGGTTTTGTAAATGCTAATTCCTAACTATATATGGTCTATAGCCTATGGTTTTTTCAGTGAATATATATATATACATACATATATAAACATATATCATCTGTATATCTATATAAATACAAACATAAATGCATGCATACATATACTTATATGCATACAGATGCATGTTATTTACATGAAAGTTGAAAAAACACTAATAAAAGCAAAGCTAAAAAGCCACCTCATTACAAACAGAATGGCTTTAACTGTTGTTAATGTTGTACATACTAAATGATAAATATGTGAAAAAACTTAGCCTAAATCCACTAGGAGTTCAGGTAACATAAATAGACAGGCGCCATGACATATGGAATTAGCACTCTGTAACAATAGAAAATTTCCCTTAAATGACCCTGCGCGCCCTGGAATGACACTGCGAGGTGCTTACTAACGCGCGCCCTAAACATCAGAGCTAGCATGCGTACTAATGCGCTCAGAGTTTCCCCAAAACCGCTGCACCCACTGTAACAAAGCTTTCCCCAACGCAGATACAAGGCGGCTTGACAAACGCGCGCCTTTGAAACCCTGATAAACCGCGTGTGTTATTAAAACGCACGCATTATTTCCTGCAACATGCCGAAACTGTACCCGGTTTTTAAAACACTGCAACAAAGCTTTCCTCAACTCAGATAAGAGGCGGCATGACAAACGCGCGCCTGTGAAACCCTAATGAACCGCGTGTAGTGTTAAATCGCTCGCATTAGTCTTAGAACATTCCCCAACTGTACCCGGTTTTAAAACACGCTGAGAGTACACACAGTAGCGCGACAGACCCAACAACTCGGATTAAGAACAAACATGCAGGAATAGCCTATGGTGTCTGGTTACTAACTTACCAGCGCCGAGAAAGTTTTCCATTTGGGAATCGACTCGTGGCATTCAGTCCATCCAGGCAGAAACAATGCATACACATGCAGCGAGCAACAGGCAAGGCAGGAATGAGAAAATCACCAGGCTCATGTGACATAAGGGTTTCTATAGTAACGAAACCAAACAGGGGGGTGGATGATGTAACCAATTAGCAGTGAAAATGAAAGTAACTTGTTCATGTCAATTGTAAGTGGACGACGCCCCATATTACCATGGAAACTGGGTGTGACTAGTGTGTGTAATGAGAAAAACAAGCTAAATTGTGCGTAAAAACAGGAGTTGAACATGCATGATGTAATGCAATGACTAAGGGGTATAAATACAAACACAGAATGTCATGATGTTGTGAACAAGGCGGGTGCTTACCGCCGAAACGCGTCAAGCAGCCTATATGCAAGAATAAACTTATTTGGAATCAACAAAATTTCACGGAGTCAGTGCCTTACTTGGATGAGAAAGTTTGGAGTGTTCCAGATATATATATATATATATATATATATATATTCACTGAAAAAACCATAGGTTATAGACCATATATAGTTAGGAATTCGCATTTACAAAACCTTATTTTACTCACACAAAACCATTGAAATTCCATATATAGTTAGTTGCACTAACTATATATCGCGCACCCGCAATCCACTGCTGATGATGTCACATATTACATCATTCATGACATGGTCAGTGACATCACTGATGACATCACTGATGACATCTCAAATGACATCACTGATGACATCACTGATGACAACATCCAGTGACTGTATGTTTCTGTAAAGTTAAAATATGTCTTACATATTGAAGAATGAGTGGATGTATAAGTGTCTGGATGAAGGATTTAGTAGGTGCATGACTGACTGTATGAGTGAGTGATTAAATGTGTCTCACTGAGTGCATGGGTTAGTGACTAAACTGTCTTAATTTGTGCATCATTATGTCTGTTGTTCTGTAAACTGTTGCATGTGTTGATAAGTAGCTGTATGAGTAACTATATGGGTTATTGATTGGTTGCCCAAGTATTTGTATGGGAGACTGAGTGTGTGTGTGGGTGGCTGGGAGGTGTATGACTCTGTGCATAGATGTGTGAGCAGTTGATTCACTAGATGCATGGTTTCAAAAGTGCATGTGGAAACAGCTGTATGGGCGGTTGACTGTGTGCATGAGTGTATTGGTGAGTGAATGGATATCTCAGTGCTACATGTCAAAGTAAGTACATATGTAAAACACAGTACATGTGAGAGTTGACATATATAAATAACTGTGCATAAGAGCCAGTGAATGTGTGAGTGGCTGTATGGATCATTGTGAACTTGTATCAGGGATTGTATAAGAGAGTAAATATGTGTTAGTATATGTTTGAATAAGTAAAGTTTGTATAACTGTATAGTTGAGGAAATGGAGGTGTGATTGATTCTTTGCATGACTGACTAGGTGTGTGAGTAACTCCATGGATGAGTGACAGTCTGTGAGTGTCTGTTTACACTGATTGTATCTAAGGTTATATTAGAGTCTGAAGAGGTTCATCGTATTATCACATGAATGATATCATCAGTGATGTGATCAGTAATGTCAAATGAGATGTCATCAGTGATGTCATCAGTGATGTCATTTGAGATGTCATCAGTGATGTCATTTGAGATGTCATCAGTGATGTCATCAGTGATGTCACTGTCCATGTCATGAATGATGTAATATGTGACATCATCAGCAGTGGATTGCGGGTGCGCGATATATAGTTAGTACAACTAACTATATATGGAATTTCAATGGTTTTGTGTGAGTAAAATAAGGTTTTGTAAATGCGAATTCCTAACTATATATGGTCTATAACCTATGGTTTTTTCAGTGAATTTTCAAGGTTTTGTAAATGCTAATTCCTAACTATATATGGTCTATAACCTATGGTTTTTTCAGTGAATTTTCAAGGTTTTGTAAATGCTAATTCCTAACTATATATGGTCTATAGCCTATGGTTTTTTCAGTGAATATATATATATACATACATATATAAACATATATCATCTGTATATCTATATAAATACAAACATAAATGCATGCATACATATACTTATATGCATACAGATGCATGTTATTTACATGAAAGTTGAAAAAACACTAATAAAAGCAAAGCTAAAAAGCCACCTCATTACAAACAGAATGGCTTTAACTTAAACGAGGGCGAGATCTATTGCATTTTCAATGCTTGTTTACTTTGGTTCCATCATGAAGGCATTCAGATGTGTCACACATTTGCCATAAATTCTGAATGTTAGCACTCTAGTTGCACATTAGATCACTGTAGTAAAGCTACTGCTCACCAGGGACGTCTGCTGCTGGTATTCAAAGTGCATGTTTCAGTCTGCATGTCAGAATTTTTTTAATGAAATAGAAGAGGATTTGAGAAGTCACTCAAAATGATCCCTAATTTTTCTTTCTGAAGCACTAATCATACTTTCTATGGCAAAATTAACCCCCTCATGTTGTTCCTTTTTAAATTGAGTGTTTTCAGACTTACCACTTCATTCCAATCAAGATGGCTTCTGGTGTGCCATACTTTTGTCATAAGTAAGACTGTTAGCGCTCTAGTTGTTCTTTAGAACACTCTGGGACATTCTGTCATTGGGCTATACTTGGGGTACATCTGGGTGATATTTGGGCTACATTTAGGCTCTTTTGTCTCTGGTGGCCATCTTGGGAGACTGTATGTCAGAATTTTTTAATGAAATTGAAGAGGGTTTGAGAAGTCACTCAAAATGTGCCCTAATTTTTCTTTCTGCAGCACTAATCATAATTCATATGGCAAAATATACCCCCTCATTTTGTTCCTTTTTAAATTAAATGTTTTAAGAGTTACCACTTTATTCCAATCAAGATGGCTTCAGGTGTGCCATACCTTTGTAATAAGTAGGACTGTTAGCGCTCTAGTTGTTCTTTAGAACACTCTGGGACATTCTGTCATTGGGCTATACTTGGGCTACATCTGGGTGATATTTGGGCTACATTTGGGCTCTTTTGTCTCTGGTGGCCATTTTGGGAGACTGCATGTCAGAATTTTTTAATGAAATAGAAGAGGATTTGAAAAGTCACTCAAAATGTGCCCTAATTTTTCTTTCTGCAGCACTAATAATACCTTCTATTGCATAATATACCCCCTCATTTTGTTCCTTTTTAAATTAAATGTTTTAAGAGTTACCACTTTATTCCCATCACGATGGCTTCAGGTGTGCCATACCTTTGTAATAAGTAGGACTGTTAGCGCTCTAGTTGTTCTTTAGAACACTCTGGGACATTCTGTCATTGGACTATACTTGGGCTACATCTGGGTGATATTTGGGCTACATTTGGGCTCTTTTGTCTCTGGTGGCCATTTTGGGAGACTGCATGTCAGAATGTTTTAATGAAATAGAAAAGGATTTGAGAAGTCACTCAAAATGTGCCCTAATTTTTCATTCTGCAGCACTAATCATACTTTCTATGGCAAAATATACCCCCTCATGTTGTTTCTTTTTAAATTAAATGTTTTAAGAGTTACCACTTTATTCCAATCAAGATGGCTTCAGGTGTGCCATACCTTTGTAATAAGTAGGACTGTTAGCGCTCTAGTTGTTCTTTAGAACACTCTAGGAGGCTGCAGTAGAACACAAAGGAATCAACTGACAGTCTCTGTCCTTGTTGGATGTACATGTTTTACTGAGAATGTCAGACTTCATTTTCACATGACTGAGAAAGATAATGTGAATTTACAGAAAATATGCTTTCAGTTTAGCTTATAGATCCCCTTCCAAACCACTGTGGGAAAATCATGAGATATTAGTTTTCTTTCAAACAATATTCATGATATCACAGCAGAAGGTTTTTTCACATGGTAAAATCACCTTAGAACCCACCACAATTCCTAAAACGAGTATGGTACCATCAACAAATGATTTATAATGTAACTAAAGTCCTAAAACCCTCTATTAACTACAATGCTTTTTAATGAGGTGCTATCATGTATATTGGTCCCAGGATGGCTGCCAACACTTCTTGGATGAAGTGCTGACAGCCAATCAGATCAGATGTGTGGTTAGGCTCCGCCCAGATATATATCTTTTTTTGAACCTAAATTACTCAAAATCCACTGGAGCACATATATTGAGACCTAGCAAAGGCACATCGGGCTAACAGTCCCTACAATTTTGCCAAGTTTCGTGCAAATCCATTCAGCCGTTCGAGCTAAAAGTGAGGCCAACCGCCCTATGGAAATTAACATGGGAAAAACGCGTTTTGGGACCCCCCTTTTTTCTCGGCCCCCCCTTGATGAAACCCCCCCAAATTGTCAGGGGCTGCTCAGAAACAAAATGTTCCATTTTCCTGAAAATTTCAGCCAATTCCGTCCACAAACGCCAAAGTTATTAGACATAGAATTTTCAAAAATCCCATAGAGAAAAAATCCTAACTATATATACCTACTGGCGATCGCCAGTAGGTAATATATATATATATATATATATATATATATATATATATATATATATATATATATATATATATATATATATTACCTACTGGCGGTCGCCAGTAGGTATATATAGTTAGGATTTTTTCTCTATGGGATTTTTGAAAATTCTATGTCTAATAATTTTGGCGTTTGTGGACGGAATCGGCTGAAATTTTCAGGAAAACGGCACATTTTGTTTCTGAGCAGCCCCTGAAAATTTGGGGGGGTTTCGTCAAGGGGGGGCCAAAACGCGTTTTTCCCATTCATTTTTCCATAGGGCGGTTGGCCTCACTTTTAGCTCGAACGGCTGAATGGATTTGCACGCAACTTGGCAAAATTGTAGGGACTGTTAGCCCGATGTGCCTTTGCGAGGTCTCAATATATGTGCTCCAGTGGATTTTGAGAAATTAACGTTTTAAAAAACAGATATATCTGTGACAGCGTCCCGGGTAGCGCTCCGGTTCGCGTACTTTTCGCGTAACGGAACTTTGCGAAGTGAAGCTGATTGGCTCTCCGGTGTCTGTCAACATTCTAAACAGTCCGGAACGGCCGCCATCTTGTCTCTCGGTAGGATCGAGAGACAAGAGGAGGAGAAAGAAGAAGGGGGAATTTAATGAAAGGGGGCAAGGTAGACCCCTCTTGACCCCCTAGGAATGATGTTGGGGTTATTAAAGGGTCCCGTGGGGCAAATAAAAAAAAATTGGATTTTTCGCGGTAGAAGCGCTTCCCGGTTCGCGAATCGGGTCGCGAACCGGTAGCGAAACGGGAATTCGCCATTTTGTGTTTCGTTTTAATTAAATTACAAGATGGAGGAAAAACAATGTGGGAAATGGGTATAAGGGGGTACGGGAGACGTATCCTGACCCCCTATGTTTTCTGAGGGTGGCTGAGGATGCTCATATATGTTGATACATGTCTTCCAGCGGCTGCGTGTGAGCAATTTTTTTTTTTTTGCTGCGTGACGTCTGTTAACGTTCGATTCGAAGGAAATCAGGAAGTGTTGACCGCCATTTTGTCACTGCGAGTAAATATATTGTTAAAAATAATTGTTATAAATTAATCCGTATTGATAAACATTGTCTGCGCCATCTTGCCTTTTTTCCAATGCCACACTTTTGTCGTGCACAGCAGCCATTTTAGATGCCTTGACCAGACCCACTCTCTGCACGCCGCCGATCCTCAGCATGGCTCCCCACCCTCGCAAGCATCTCCCCCACGCACTGGTCACCCCCGCTCTCTCTCTCATGCATGGCCATAAACCTCACCCATCTGCGCTGCTCTTCCCTGAGAATCACACCCTGTGTCCGCCCGACACCTCCCTTTCACCCTATTCACTACCGCACCCTCTGACACTCCTCTTCCTCTGTGTCCGATTGTCCAGGCCGGTCTCAGGCTATCACCTAGCCCTGCGGAAGTAGTTTATGGCCCCAACTGTAAAGAATCACCCCTCTTCAAAGGAGTTACAGTAGATCAAGGCCCCCACCCCATGAGATCCGTCACACCACACGCGTTCCTACTATCTGATAACGATCCTGTATTGTGATTGGGGAGGGGATTCTCATTGTAAGGGTGTGTGGGACCGAGCCTGAAGCGGAAGATTCCAGGGATGCCTTTTTGTACATCAAAGTCTTCACAATTATGTGTCACATTAAAAATATATAGCACTCCAACAAAGTAGTAGGATTATAACACTTTAATAACTTATAAATATATACAACGCTCCAACAAAGTAAACACGTTAAAAAAAACATTTTAAACAACTATTTACATGGCAGCCTGCTGCAACATCCATCTCAAAACATTCACCGTCCGCTTGATACTGTCCTTGCCCCTCCTTCCCCGGAGTAGCAACAATGGGCTGCTTTGGTCTGTCTTTTAGTTGGGTTATAAAAAGCCTACAAAATCCGTCGGCCTGTGAGGTGGCGTCAGTAGCGGACCGTTGTGCGAATAGGCCGAAGGCAGCACAACGCGCCGAGATCCGGACGGCACCCAGGTGGTGTCAGCAAGTTGCCGCACTGGTCTGGCCATCCTACAATGCTGCGCCGAAAAACGGCGTGGGGCACCCGGGGGGGGGGGGGGAGGCGGCGCGAACGGGCCTCCCCCGCCTCCCCAGGTGGAGGCTCCTCTGCTGCAGTGGGGCGCCCCTTAGCGTTTCAGTCGCCATTCAGCTGAATTGCGCCCGCTCTTGCGGCATTGTGCCTCATCCGCCATTCAGCTGAGTTGCGCCTGCTCTTGCGGCTACAGCTTCTCGCCCACCATCCAGTTGAATTGCACCCACTCTTGCGGTGCAGCGATAGGCGGCTGCCACAGGACTCTCAAAATGGCGGCCGGCTCTTCGGATTTGGGCCTGGTCCACTAAAATGGCCCTGGGACACATTTTAACTCGGACATTTGCCTGCTAGGGCTTGGGCCCCATTCCCGAAAGCGTCCCCTCAGCCTTGAAGATTCTACAAAAGTCATTGGGGCCCCCAACTCCCGCAGGCTTCTGGTGGGGAGTGGCTGCCATGATTGCTTGCGGAATGGCCACGACGGAGCCACGAGATGGTGGTGCTCTCATGCTGACGCCACCTTCAGTCTGAAACATCCAGAAACACTGTAGACTACCAATTCGATGACTTCCGGTGGAGCCCCAACGTGACCCGGTAGGGAAGAACCTGCCCTCCCCTCTTTTGACTGATGGTTCTTGTTGCCTGTCCCCTCTGTTGTCATCTAACGGAACCTTTTTGGACTGCTGAGTGAGAAAAAAAAAGGTGGGGCTTTCATCATTTGGGAAAAAAAAATGTTTCAATCCAATGAAAAGTGTTATTTTTAGGTCATATGATCAAGCCTTCCATCATTAGGAAACCAAAAGTAAAATGAAGCAATGAAAAGTTTTATAAACAAGTCACATGACCTGTTATGCGTCTTTGGGCTATAAAAAGCCTACAAAATCCGTTGGCCTGAGAGGCGGCGTCAGTAGCGGACCGATGTGCGAATAGGCCGAAGGCAGCACAACGCGCCGAGATCCGGATGGCACTGAGGTGGTGTCCAGCAAGTTGCCGCACTGGTGTGGCCATCCTACAATGCTGCGCCGAAAGACGGCGTGGGGTGCCCCGGGGGGGGGGGGGAGGCGGCGCGAACGGGCCTCTCCCGCCTCCCCAGGTGGATGCTCCTCAGCTGCAGAGGGGCGCCCCTTGGTGTTTCACTCGCTATCCAGCTGAGTTCCGCCCGCTCTTGCGGCTACAGCGTCTCGCCCAGCATCCAGCTGAATTGCGCCCACTCTTGCGGTGCAGCGATAGGCGGCTGCAACAGGACTCTCAAAATGGCGGCCGGCTCTTTGGATTTGGGCCTGGTCCACTAAAATGGCCCTGGGACACCTTGGAACTCGGACGCTTGCCTGCTAGGGCATGGGCCCCATTCCCGAAAGCGTCCCCCTTTTGACTGATGGTTCTTGTTGCCTATCTCTTCTGTTGTCATTTAACGGAACCTTTTTGGACTGCCGAAAGGGGTTCTGGTCCGACCGCTGGTTGGTGGAGACATTTTGACTATATCCTGGACCTGCCCGGCCTCGCCCAAAATGGCGCCGGTATAAATGGGACTCGTAACTCCTTGTTGTGTACTGGTTGCCCAACCTTGATATCACGAGATACGTATGAAGTACTGAAGCACATGGCGGGCGGGGACGAGTACTGATTGAACATTTGGACATCCCTATTGATATTAAGTTCTGATGTGTTATTGATTACTGTACTATTGAAAGTTTGAATTAACGTCACCCATGGTTCTTGCCCGCAAATGTATATCTAGATAATGTTATTGTAACTGGCCCTTTCGTACTTTAAGTATAAAATGTACGTCCACCGATTCCTCAACTGTTAGATACTTTAGTTCTTTCAACCTAATGGCCCGCCTGTTACGTTCTTCTACAGTGTAAATGTCCCCTCATCATATACGATTACAGTTTGCTCCGTGGCCAGCCCACGTGGTTATAGGCCCGTATTTGTATACTGACATTTTCACAATAAAGGTTTTTAAAACAAAACATGGTAGTAGTACCTGGATTGGTAAAGTTTTGAATAATAGCCACTGTTTTTGAATCAGTAAAAGGCAAGTGAAATAAAGCAGCCCGATTACATGACGGTTAAAAGGTATAATACGCAGGAAAGCAGTAAAGATAAATGGTCAAAGGCTGTTGTGTTTTCCACTCCTGCAACATAAAGTGATCGATAAGAATCCGATATTCATGCCTATCAGCGACTAAGACAGCAGGTCGAGCCTCTTTTGTTCAAAGGCTCCCTCATGGGACAAAGAAACGCCCTTTTTCTCGAAATAGGAATATTTTACTTGCAGGGCAGTCTTAAATTTCCCGGGAAAATACATTAGCCTGGAACATTGTTAGTGATAAACTGTAAATGCATCTGGGTCCTTTGTTTTACAAGTCAGAGTGAGAAAAAAAAAGGTGGGGCTTTCATCATTTGGGAAAAAAAATAATCTAAACCAATGAAAAGTGTTATTTTTAGGTCATATGACCAAGCCTTCCATCATTAGAAAAACAAAAGTAAAATGAACCAATGAAAAGTTTTATTAACAAGTCACATGACCTGTTATGCTTACGTTACGCGCTGCGCGCCGCGCCCTGGATCACTTCCGGGAAGCTGCGCCTCGCGCACCGGAGCACTTCCGGGTGCGCTAACGCGGCGCGTCATATGACGCATTACGCGACAACGCAGGTCCAGAATATAGTCAAAATGTCTCCACCAACCAGCGGTCGGAACACAACCCCTTTCAGCAGTCCAAAAAGTTCTGTTAAATGACAACAGAAGGGACAGGCAACAAGAACCATCAGTCAAAGAGGGGAGGGCAAGTTCTTCTCTACCGGGTCACGTTGGGGCTCCACCGGAACTGATCGAATTGGTAGTCTACAGTGTTTCTGGATGTTTCAGACTGAAGCTGGCATCAGCATGAGAGCACCACCATCTTGTGGCTACGTCGTGGCCATTCCGCGAGCAATCATGGCAGTCGTTCCCCACCGGAAGTCTGCGGGAGTCGGGGGTCCCGGTGACTGTTGTAGAATCTTCAAGGCTGAGGGGACTCTTTTGGGAATGGGACCCATGCCCTAGCAGTCAAGCGTCCGAGTTCCACGGTTGCCCAGAGCCATCCTTGCAGGCCAGGCCCAAGTCTGTGGAGCCGACCGCCATTTCTTGAGCTCCGTAGCAGCCGCCTGTTGCTGTACCGCAAGATTGGGTGCAATTCCGTTGGATGGCGGGTGAGACGTTGTAATAGCAAGAGCAGGCGCAATTCAGCTGGCCGAGCGAGGCACTGTGTCGCAAGAGCGGGCGCAAGTCAGCTGGTCGAGTGAAGCGCTGGGGTGTAGCTGAGAAACCTCCACCTGGGGAGGTGGGGGAGGCTCGTTCGCGCCGCCTCTCCCTTCCAGTGCACCCCACGCCGTCTCCTGGCGCAGGTATATGTGATGGTCGGACCAGGGCACCGCAGGACGTGTCTTCAGGTCAAACGGATTGTGGGACAAGGTGTGGAGCAGGCGCAATTATCTCAGGGGCCTCCGTCAAGCGGTTCAGGGAGGCACCGTATCACATTGTTTTCCAATGCAGCCAGGTCTACAAACAGCCCCCACTTAGTTTGAGAATAGTGAAGCTGCAGCAGGTGCAAATAAGCTTCAGACAGTGTTACAAGCGCTGCTCGGAACCCTCAACTATGGCACCCAACATCCAGGACTTATGCCATTTGTGCAAAGCAGTGACATCGAAGCATCTCAGGGACCAAGCAACATACGATATCCAGAGTCCTTCCCACAACCTCTGCCTTCCTTCTTACCTAGTTATTGTTCTTTCACTCCCACTCCAGGCTTTTAGTCTGTGGATGGAAAACCATGAACCTACACTCACCTATGAAAATCTTACTATTGATGGTTGATTTTGAGCCACAAACACAAAGGCTTGTTTGGATCGATGTTGCAGCAGGCTGCCATGTAAATAGTTATTTAATAAAACGTTTTACCCTGTTACTTGTTGATTTTGAGCCCCAAATACAAAGGCTTGTTTGGATCGATGTTGCAGCAGGCTGCCATGTTAATAGTTATTTAATAAAACGTTTTACCCTGTTACTTTGCTGGTGTGTTGTATATATTTATAATATTTGCATAGGGTTTGTCGTTATTTTGGGTGGGGTGGGCGGCGGAGCCGAGCTGTCTTGCAGCCATCATGGTGTCGAGCTCAGTTCCTCTCACTAGTTTCGTATTTCTCATGAGGGGTTGTTCATAATGTTTCTATTTTAGCGAGGTCAAAAAGAGATCCCATTAGTGGCCTACTGATTTTGCTTGATTCCTTTTGTTTTTTTAACGATTTTTCACTGTCTGCAAAGACTAAACAGAGTATTGCGACTCTGTGCTTGTTTGTAAATAGAGAATGAACCAAAGAGAACCAATTCCAAAACAATAAATGCTAGGATAACAATCAATCAAATGGAGATGGAAGCAGGCATGACGGATTACAACGGGGGCAAAGGCCTGCGTTACCTACCCTTCACTATCTGCAAAGAGAGAATACTCCTAAAAGAAAAGAGGAGGGGGGGCAGCGTTCAAAGCACATCAGCGTGCATAAACACGAAAATGTTTTTACCTACCACGTACTTGACATTTTAAAGCTTTTGATATTTGCTATTAAAAAACCATTGAAATTCACTGAAAAAACCATAGGTTATAGACCATATATAGTTAGGAATTAGCATTTACAAAACCTTGAAAATTCACTGAAAAAACCATGGGTTAAAGACCATATATAGTTAGGAACTAGCATTTACAAAACCTTATTTTACTCACACAAAACCATTGAAATTTCATATATAGTTAGTTGCACTAACTATATATCGCGCACCCGCAATCCACTGCTGATCATGTCACATATTACATCATTCATGACATGATCAGTGACATCACTGATGACATCACTGATGACATCACTGATGACATCTCAAATGACATCACTGATGACATCTCATTTGACATTACTGATCATATTACTGATGACATCATTCATGTGATAATACGGTGAACCTCTTCAGACTCTAATCTAATCTTAGATACACTCTGAGTAAATAGACACTCACAGACTGTCACTCATCCATGGAGTTACTCACACACCTAGTCAGTCATGCAAAGAATCAATCACACTTCCATTTCCTCAACTATACAGTTATACACACCTTACTTATTCAAACATATACTAACACATATTTACTCTCTTATACAATCCCTGATACAAGTTCACAATGATCCATACAGCCACTCACAAATTCACTGGCTCTTATGCACAGTTATTTATATATGTCAACTTTCACATGTACTGTGTTTTACATATGTACTTACTTTGACATGTAGCACTGAGATATCCATTCACTCGCCAATACACTCATGCACACAGTCAACCGCCCATACAGCTGTTTCCACATGCACTTTTGAACCCATACATCTAGTGAATCAACTGCTCACACATCTATGCACAGAGTCATACACCTCCCAGCCACCCACACACACACTCAGTCTCCCATACAAATACTTGGGCAACCAATCAATAACCCATATACTTAATCATAAAGCTACTGATCAACACATGCAGCAGTTTACAGAACTTCAGACATAATGATGCACAAATTAAGACAGTTTAGTCACTAACCCATGCACTCAGTGAGAGACATTTAATCACTCACTCATACAGTCAGTCATGCACCTACTAAATCCTTCATCCAGACAGTTATACATCCACTCATTCTTCAATATGTAAGACATATTTTGACTTTTCAGAAACATACAGTCACTGGATGTTGTCATCAGTGATGTCATCAGTGATGTCATTTGAGATGTCATCAGTGATGTCATCAGTGATGTCATCAGTGATGTCATCAGTGATGTCACTGATCATGTCATGAATGATGTAATATGTGACATGATCAGCAGTGGATTGCGGGTGCGCGATATATAGTTAGTGCAACTAACTATATATGAAATGTGAATGGTTTTGTGTGAGTAAAATAAGGTTTTGTAAATGCTAATTCCTAACTATATATGGTCTATAACCCATGTTTTTTTCAGTGAATTTTCAAGGTTTTGTAAATGCTAATTCCTAACTATATATGGTCTATAACCCATGTTTTTTTCAGTGAATTTTCAAGGTTTTGTAAATGCTAATTCCTAACTATATATGGTCTATAACCTATGGTTTTTTCAGTGAATATATATATATATATGCAGTTGTCAGTAAAAATAGCATGCTTACATGGCAATGAACAATTACCATCCGGTGCTTGCAATTATTTGTATTTTGCTTAGTTGGATAAATACTTGGACTGGGAAGGATTCAAGGCCAAGTCCTGATCTGTAAGTGAACATATATGATATAAGGGGTAATGGAAACCCTGTCATGAAAAGCAACAAATAGGTGTGTGCACAGATGGAACCGGGCTGTTATTGATAACATACACAAGCTAGAAGAGACATTATTGAGGGGTACCGCGGGGTTGGATAATTGAAATTGGGCCTTATGCTGTGAAGTGAAAGTTTTAAGTTCACAAAGATAGGGCATTATAGGTGGTGGTGATGTTATCTGCTGCGAGATGTAAATCTCAAATACGAGTGAACTTAATTTCACAGAATTATGGTTTCTGCAGCTCATTCTGCTCTCTCTCCACACTGGAACCATTCAAAAACAGCCTTTTAACACACCCCAGCTCATGCAAGGACAATGACGTGGGTTCCTCAAAAATATCTGACCTACCTAGGGAAGCAAAAGCTGCCTTCACATAGGCTATCCACATACTTTTGTGGGCCCTATCAAGGGCCAGGCAGTCTGAAATGATCAGTCGATTTAACTTTAATTCTTCCCTCCTGCATATTCTAATCCAGCACAATAAAGGGCTTAAGGACACAAATTCCATCAATTGTCCAAGGCCTAGCTCCACCTGCACCTAAGATGCTCAGATTGAATGTGGAACCTGTACCATCTGGCATGGGAATTTGTTCTCTGCCCCTTGAATCATATTAAAGTTTACATATCCCCCAAACTCACTACTATACCGGAGTTGGGGTAGGAATTTAGCCTGATAAATGTTTAAGAGGTCCCTTGGCACCCAAAAACCTAGCCTGTGTGCAAAGCTAGGAATTGATCCTATGGTTTCGATAAACTCAGATCTTTTAGCTTTGATTACAGGCTTTCCAAAAATGTTGGCATCAAATAAAATGCCCAAGTAAGGTAACTCAGTGATTTTTTCCAGAGTGAGGTTAGCCACCTTAAAAGCCATACTGCTTGTAGATTTTGGGCCCACTAACATCACATAAGACTTAGAAAAGTTGACAGACAGAGCTAAGTTCCCCATAGATCAGACTTACCTGGCCAAGAGTAGATTCAGCCCTGGAGCGGTGCGGTCCATAAGAATCATATCATCTATGTAGAATAAAATTGACAGGGAACTAGCTACAATCCTGGGGCAGTCCATTGCGACTGATAATAAGGGAATCAAGCCCCTTCACGTATGAGCTAAACAAAAAAGGGGCAAGAATGCACCCTTGACAGACACAGCAGCTCTCTGCGAAAGATGCATTGAGGAAGATATCTCTGAATGGAGATTGACAATGAGGGTCACAATACTTGGGTCGATCCTCAACTAACTAAGCAAAGCCCCAAGCTTTGCCCGCCTTACCCTATCAAATGCAAACATTAAGTCCTTAAATGCTACATACAGAGATGCACTATGTACTTATTTATGATTGAATGATGGTTTAGGCAATGATCCAAAGTAGAACTCCCAGACCTGAAACCATATTGGATGTCACTCTAAATGACATTCTCCACAGCCCTCTATCCCAGCCTATTTAAAAAGACCCTCCCCAGTACCTTTACCACTGCATCTAATAAAAATATTGGGTGTTATCCGTATGCATTTCTTACAGATCGAGACAATCACAACTGTAGACCAAAAGGGCAGCATCCCTTCACGGGCTGCCACATTCAGCACCTGAGTCAAGGTGGAGCCCAAACTTCCACATCAGCATTAAACAAATCTGGTGGGATGTCATCAGGCCCCAGAACCCTATTGCCCGACAAGGCCATAATGCCCTTTGTCACTTCTTCTAGGGTGAAGACCACTGGGCCACAACTTATAGCCTCCGCAACCGGAATTATGTTGCCCCTACATACTCCTTGGTTACAGCCACCTTCAAACTGGTCAAACCACTGTTGTTCTGTGATATGGTGGCATATGACTGAGCCAGAGCCAACAGTGAAGCAGGGCCTGTTAACCACATTCCAGAAAAGAGAACTATTTCCTGTTTCACATGCTTGATTTAGCTTCTCCCAGGCTAATTCTAGCAGGATATACTTTCAGGCAGAATAGGCCTGCTTATATGCATGACTACAGCTTATGATCAAAAACCCACCCCTTGGTGTCTGCTTCATCCCTGGGTGCCTGCTTCAAAGCTGTGTTCAGCTGGTGCAACATTCTTGAGCAGTCTCTGTCACACCATTTGGGATTTTTCAAGCTCAGTCTACTGGGAACACCTTTATACATTAATTTGAAATCCCAAAGGGCAATACCTTTGAAGACTTCCAGAACCTCCCCAACCCCTGCATCTATGTCCAGGCAAATTTAAAATTCACAGTTGCAATTTGTGAAAAGGGAAGCTTTGAAGAACTGGGGGTCCACCTAGGACCATTTCAACTTTCTCCCCTGGTAAAAAATGGAAAGCCTCATAAGAGCCCCCCTCTGCTGTGATAGAGGGGCCATAGGAACATCCAAAGTTAGGTATAGGGAAATGTGGCTGTCAAGAATAATATCAAAATTGGAAATCAGGAAAAATAATGAGGCTGAAACAAATATAAAGTCAATAGATGACCTACAGCCGCTCCCTTTAAATATCTGGCTCACTGAGCTCCTGACCCTTGGTCGAATGTACGAAATGTAGCTGCTCCTAGAGCAAACATCTAGGATTTAAAACAACAAGTTCCTGGTGAGGATCAGGTTGCTGAGGAGGGTCGCACAAAATGACAGTTAAAATCCCCAGTAAGCACAATTTGACCTTGCCCGAGCCCTTCTTTAACAGCAACTTCAGAGCACAATCGAGGCGAGAAATACAGCAATTCTTGTTGCTACTCCTCTTAGCATTATCAAAATTAATTAACACTATTGAGAGAAAGCCCAGAAGTGATAGTCGCAACCCCTGGGTAAGGGCTACCACTGAAGCAGGGGCACAGGGAGTGGGCAGAGTTGGTAGTTGTCTATTCAGTCATTTGAGTCCCTACCACTCAAAGACAGATATCTGTTAGAGGTGGGTCAAAGAGAAATTGGAATAAATGCTGTACACTCGCAGAGTGGGTGAAACCCCTCACAGGGCTTTGAAATTCTGACAAGTGAACTAATCTTCTCGGTCTAAAAACCTCAAGTGGAGGGAAAATATTTCTGATGGTTTACATGGCCTAGGAGGGGGAAGAGCTGAAAGGAGCTCTGCCGCACAGAGGAAGTTATTGAAGTAATCACCATGCAATCATCAGGCCATGGTTTCCTATCCTTTCCCACGCAACTCACTCTGCATGCCATGATGATGGAATCCACAAATCCCTGCTCCAACAAGAGTGCAAGTTGAACCAGTGCACCACCTTGTTTTTAAGCTCCTGAAATGAGTCAGAAGATGAGTTGAGGTGGGGGAAGACACCCAATATAATAACAGATGGGGTAGCTTCAGGTGGCAAATCGAGCACCACTGCAGGATTCGTGGGGCCAGAGTATGCAAGCTTTTCCACTTGCTAATTGTGGGCAGCAGGGGGAAGGTACTCCCTCCATCTCTATCGCATTCCCTAAATGTAAATCTTCCTGGGAAGGGCCTGCAACAACAGGGACAATTTTTGAGACAAGGTCTGTAACTGAAGTACTAGGTTTGAATAAAGAACCCTGGACCTGGCACTCCCCACTTTCTTTGTTTGCGTTGGAAAGGATCTCCAGGACCCTATCCTCTATGAGGTAGAGCCTCTGCAGGATTGGGCCCAACTTTTCATTTAATAATATCTCAAGTTCACTCCTGGAAAAAGCCACTCCTTGTTGGGTTAATGGCAAGTTGAGCAGCCAAATTATCCCAAGAAGGAGGATGGGCTGTGGCACAGGTTTTCTGCTTGCGCTTCTGCCTGGGACTAATAACCGGTGTTATGGAGGAGGAAGGACTGTTGCCCAATGTATCTCTCCCCTGATCTTCCCTCTGAAAGTCCTGGGTGCCTTTACCATGAGGTGACCCACCCATTTTCCACAAACAGACGTCCCATCTGTAAGTATGGGAGCCCTTCCCCATTCAGAGAGAGTCTTCTTTCAGCCTATTAAATTTCTTGAGCAGAAGTGGCATTGTATCTAAAATGAATGGGCTTTATAAACCGTTGTTGGGCCTCTACCAGTATCAGATTTAGGGAGATTGACAAAACATGAGGAAGATCTTGTACTCCTCCATTACACAAGTCACAGATACCTGAACTGTTTTCTAAGATAGTCTATCTGGAAATACAAAACGTTTAATGTGAGAATTCCTACCCACAATAAAAGGATACAGTGCCGTACTCTATGCTCTAACTAAAAATGGAGATATTGCTCGGGAGTATTATATTCTATGGTTTTCAGGTCTTGTTTGTAGAGTTTTAATTGAGTGCAATGTTCAATGTCTAGTTCGAAGCTTATTCTTGGTGTCAAGTTTTTTTAGAAGAGCTTCAAATGCCCTGGTGTCCCAGCCTGCAAAAGTGCTACTGTGCATTGAGACTCGTCAAGAGCTATATTAAGATTCCTAATAAAAAGTATACTGCGATGACTCATCTCTAAAGTGTAGGCAAGTAGGGTCTGCTTCCTATGGTTACCCCCACTTTTTGCTGTGATTCTCTGGCTTTTTGAATTTAGTGTGGCTGTGGAACTGCTAATCAGGCCCACAGCCCAGCTGTTCTCTCTCTAAATTGATACCATATACTTTAGTTACATACCAGATTGGTTACTGGGTCACCCTTGTTAGCCCCTGTATAGTGTACCATAGGTACCCAGGGCATATGTGCACCCTAGGCCTACTAGGGGCTGCAGCATGCATTGTGCCACCCCTGGTTTGCCTTCCAAACTGACACCACAGGTCTGTTCACACAGCCTGGCTAAGGTGGTGTAATCACCCCTTACTTAGATATAGTATACCTATATCTATATACATATATAGACACATATACCCCAATAAGCCACTCCTAAGGCAGACCTCGACAATCCTGGAAGTAGAGTGCTTGGTTTTATGCGAGAGGGTGCCCTAGCAGGAGCTGAGCCCCTGTGCAGCTTTCGGAACCATCTCCTTATAGCTGTTCTATGATATAGCCATACCATATACTCTTAAGTGCATTATAATCCTTGTGGTTAACGCTAACTTTAGTTTGGCTTTATCAAAACATGTTGTGTAAGGTGTCAAACACTTTGGAATACTACCCCCCCCACGCGTTCTGGTGGTGGGGGTAGCATTCCACCCTTCTAGAGGGAGAAGACATGTAGTTACTGGTTTACCCGGTTAAAGTTAAACAGAGCCTCAGCATCACAAAATGGATGCTGCTGCCACAGACACGAGTCTGCCCTCCTGCTGCTGGACGAAACTCTGGCAGGGGAGGCCTAGACAATAGGTTTCCTGCCCGTCCAGACAGGCTCTTTGTGTATTGAGGCAGGGGGGGCTGTATTCAGTGAATGCTTTCCAGACACTGCCAGGGGCACATTAGGTGCTCCATGCATTTCCCAGTTCAAACCGGTTTCTGGGGCACTCAGCCCCAGCTCTGGTGTGAAACTGGACAATGGGGAAGGGGTGTAACCGCCCCCACCCCAGGAGGGACCTTAAAGTTAGTTCATCCCCTAAACTTACTTTAAGTATAGAACCCGAGTCCCTAGGACTTTGCATTACCCTGGACGAAACTCTGCAACATATATCCTGGACCTTCGACATTCCATATAGACTGGAAGACGGAAGAAATCTCCCTTGTGGTCAAGGAGTGACCACCCTGTTCAAACAGGCACCAACAGCATCTTTGCCTGTCTGCAATTTCGAGGCTCCTAATGGATCCCGAAGAATCTGCGACACAGGACATGGACTTCCAGACATCTCTGACCCGACCTTTACTCACAGCAAAGCTGAGACCCGTGGCGAACACGAGAGACATGGGACCGGAACTCCTGGACATCCTGCATTTTGCTACCTGCACCAACTTCCTGAGGTATCCCGAAGTTGTGCATTGGGGTGCTTGAAGCCCCAGCCTGAGCACCTTTTGCACTGAAGCTCAGAGGCCCACACTCCATGAGTGTCCCGTGGGCCCGCTTTGTGCATTTCAGCTCGATGCGTCCTTGCGGTTCCTAGTCCATTGGCTAGTGAGCCCACAAGAAGACAATCCTTTGTTTCAACTTGCTTTCCTGGTTGCTCAAGACTTGCTCCCACCTTCTTGCAAAGGAGAAGTTCCGCAGATCTTGCTGATCTGCACCAAAGCCAATCTCAATATCCTGCATGGGTTGCGTTTGCCAAGGCTTGTTGGGTCCAATCCGGATACCGGCACTGCAGTCAACTAGATCCTTTGTGGGACAGCTCGAATCAAGCTCCTGGTTGTCGTCAACACCTCCTGGACCTCGCGGCTGAAGAGGTAAGCTTCACCTTTTCACGTGAAATCACACGACATCTGGTGGCATCTTTCTATCGCCGCCCTGGTCACTGGCTAGTGGCCCAGACCCCGTCTCCTCTGCTTTCAGGTTCTTCAGATCTTTGATCCACCCTTGGATCCACCCAGACACTTTTCCTCTGGTCGCCTGCAGCACTTCTTTGCAGATCTCCATTGAAATCGACGACGAAACCCAACACCAAAAGACACCTATGCACCCGGCTTCCATGGGTGAGGTAACACGAGTACTCTGGTAGTCTCGAGGGTATTGGCCCTCCTAGTGTCTAAGTCTAAAAGGGTTCCATCGTAGTTTATATAGAATTTTCCTTAAATTGTAAAAGTGCAACTTGTTCGTTTCCAATAGAAAGTCAATGGTAACCAGCGGCAGTGTTTAGACACTTCACCGTCTCCCGTGGGCCTCCTACATCCCAACCTTTGGTTGTCCTGAGTAGCCCACACGATTCCACAGGCCCTAGGCCTGCTTTCTATTTCTCACGTGGTTCTTATAACACTATTTTAGTATATGGTTTGTGAGGCCCCTAGGGCAAAACGTATAATGTGCAACTTATCGTATGCTAATTAAGTTTCTTGTATTGTACTTTTACCTCTGACCTCATAAAGAGTCCAGAGGGGTTGTGTTTAGAATAAATACATGTATATTTGATATATACCTTGTGTGGTGTGCTTTAATTCTGTACTCAAGAGATTATAATTGGTAAAACAACTAGCTTAATTCGCTCTCTGAAGTCTTAGACTGTATACTGCTTGCCATTGCTACCCCTAGGATAGCTTTCTATAAGCTTGACTTTACAACCACCATCAATAAGAGTCGATTAGACTGGTGCAAGGTGCCCACTAGAACTAGTGGACATCATATACCAGGCTAACTTCTCATATAAAGGCCTCCAGTTTTAAAATGTGCCTTAAAGATCCAGGGTCAGTGTGTAAAAGGTTATAAGCCCATAATATTAGGCTTTAGCATATGTGCTCATGAACCAAAACTTAAGGCATAATGCTTGGACCGGGACTAATTGTTTAACTTTTAGCAGTTTCCGTAAAATGCTCCCTTTTTCACTTTTACTGGTTTCCAGGTTTTAATCTGTATGTATTCAAGGGCAAAAGATAAAATAGGGGGAATTTTCATACGGTAGATCTTAAGTAGGGGTTGGAAGTCTCTATTCCCGGTAGATTAATAAAGCCTCTGCAATGCCCCGATGTGGGCATCAGCCTTTCGTGCTATATGTTGGAGATGGTGCTTGTCCTGTAAATTTTGGGAGAAAATTCACCCAAGTATTTATATTCTTTCATCATCTCGATTGGTTTTCCCTCCAATGACCAAATAAAAGGGTGAGATTGCTTAGTCCCTCTAAAGGGTGAAACCATGGTTTTTAAAATGTTAGAGACCAAAAGGATTCCTTTTGTGTATCAATTTAATTTATTTAAGTTTCTTTGGAGGCCAATTGGTGTATGATCTAGTATTACAATATCATCAGTGTAGCTTTAGATATGGATATAGCTTTGTGCTAGTTTTGGTGGGAAATTATTGGTTTGAAGAAAATACACTGGGAGGTCGCTTATGTAGAGAGAAAATAGCATGGGGGCAAGGAGGCAGCCATGTTTCAAACTATTCATTGTGGAAATAGATCTAGTTAAGCCCTTTTCTCCCCCATTTGAACTTTACACCATGTTGCTGTATGCAGATATCTGATTATTGTGAGGAGATCATGGGGAATACCTAGTCTCTCTAACTTCTTCCATAGAATTGGCCTATCCACATTGTCAAAAGCAGTATTAAAATCAATAAAAGCACAGTGAACAACTTGTGATTTCAAAACAAAATACTTATCAAGGATTGTTTGAAGGACTGCGATGTTGTCTGTTGCTGAGTGTTTTGGACGGAAGACTGACTGCATCATAGGAATCACTCCACTCGAGAATGCCCAGTCCTTAAGATGGTCCAAGATGAAGGTTGCAAAAATCTTTCTATTGTTGTCTAGTAGGGCGATTTGTCAATAGTTGTTTGGGTTTGACCTAGATCCTTTTTTAAGGGAGGAACCGCAATGCTCCCCTGCCAAGATTTTGCAGTTTTCCAGTTGCAAAACGATGTTGATAGAGAGGGGTTAGGAATTTTCTCCATTCATCAGGATTTGATTGAAGAACCTTGATCGGAATATTGTCTGGGACCATTGAAATGCAGTGTGTCCCCAAGATTGTATTGTTTTGTATTGTATATAGCATTTATAAAGTGCAAGAAACACCCTATGGGTACCCTGGTGCTGTTCATCCTCCTGTCAGCACCCTCACAGATAAGCAGCACAATGGTCTAAATTTCTGCAGATGAGGATCAGTTGAGCTGCACACCAGGGGTTGTGGGCAATGCAATCCCCAGTGGCTGTAACAGTAGAGCAGCTTGCCCCTTACAACTTGGGATAACAGACTAGGCTCCAAAGATGCTCCCATCAACCAGACTGGATACTAAATATTATATATATATATATATGTGTGTATATATATATATATATATATATATATATATATATATATATATATATATATACATATATATATATATATATTCACTGAAAAAACCATAGGTTTCACACCAGTTATAGTTAGCTGGAAATTTTACTTGCATAAAACCAATGAAATTCCCACGTTATAGTTAGTCGGACTCACTATAACTTGCGCGTGCAATGCACTGCTGATGACATCACATATTACATCACTCATGACATGGTCAGTGACATCACTCATGACATCACTGATGACACCATCCAGTGAATGTGTGTCTTTCCGAAAAATAAATATGTTTTATATATGTATATGTAAAGGTTGATGGAAGAATAAATGTTTAAATTATTGTCTTAATTATTTATTTATTTTTTTTAAATTGATTGGTTAACTGGCTTATTAAGAATATCTTAGTGAATACATATATTGGCGAGTAATATTTAAATATTTAAATATATGTATCAGTGTTTCACTTTGTGTATAAGTGGCTGCATGGGTTGGTGAGTAGCTACATGTGTGTGTATATGGGTTATTATATGTTTTTTAGTATCAGTATGAGTGTGTGTATAGTTTGGTGGGGATGTTACTTAGCACATAGATGTATCAATGACTGACCCACTGTTTGTATATTTTTTGAAAACTACATATGTGCAGGACTGTATGGGTGGATGAGTGTTTATATGTGTGTGTTAGTGTTTGAATGCCTATCTCACTAGTGTGTTTATCAGTAACAAGATACATTTTAATCTAGTATATGTGAGTATTGATTTATATAAGTCAGTATATGTGAGAGTAAGAGATTGTAAGACTTCCTGTTTAAATAAGTCTGTGTTTCTATAAGTGATTGTTTAAGAGAGTACATATGTGTAAGTTTCCTTAGAAGTAAGGTGGTAGTGTGTGTAAATCTGTATATGCAAATAAATGGATGTTTATTAGTTTATTTGCATGTGTGAGTATATGTGTGAGTAACTTTTTGATGACTGTCGGTGTGTAACAGGATGAATAGGGGTATCACTACATATGATGAGTGAGTATATGTATGAGTGAATATATAAAACTGTTGGTGAATGTGTGAATTTGTATATAGATGGTGAAATTACTGAATTGGTTGTTGTAACTGGTATGGGTATATCCACTTTTTTGAAAATGTTAGTTTCTATTTTTGAATATGTGTTTCAAGGGTTACATTATACTGAGAGGAGGTCTGTCACTGTGTCACAAGGATGGTGTTATCAGTGATGTCATGAGTGATGTCACTGACCATGTCATGAGTGATGTAATATGTGATGTCATCAGCAGTGCATTGCACGCGCAAGTTATAGTGAGTCCGACTAACTATAACGTGGGAATTTCATTGGTTTTATGCGAGTAAAATTTCCAGCTAACTATAACTGGTGTGAAACCTATGGTTTTTTCAGTGAATTTAATAGGTTTTTTAATTGCTAATTCCTAACTATAACTGGTGTGAAACCTATGGTTTTTTCAGTGAATTTCATAGGTTTTTTAAATGCTAATTCCTAACTATAACTGGTGTGAAACCTATGGTTTTTTCAGTGAATTTCATAGGTTTTTTTAATGCTAATTTTTAACTTTTTGTAGGGCTTCATACCTATGTACTTTTTAGTGAATTTCTAAGCTTATTTTTTCACAAATGTCTTTAGCTGAGAAAGGTATGTTTTTCTAAAAATGAACACTATAATGTATATTAAGATAATATTTTTATTTTAAAATAGTTTTTTCCTTTTTTTTTATATTTGACTCTGGAGCGCTCCCGGTGCGCATACCGATGAACGCCCCGGTGCGCGCACCGTCAGCGCACCAACAAAAAAAAAAAAAAAAAAAATGAAGGAGTGACCATAAGGAATGGGGACAGAGAGAGTGGTGTTAAGAGAAAGAGAGCTAAAGGGAGGAACACAGAGGGCCTGTGTAATAGATAGTAAGACAGAGAAAAAGTGTAAGAGGAAGTAAGTGAGAAAAGAAAAATGAATAAGGGAGCAAAAGAAGAGAAGAAATAGGAAGAAGACTAAAGCAGCGGTTCTGGGAGAATGTAAATGGATGATGAAAGTAAAAGGAAGGACAGTTAAGTATGGGAATGACAGGTAGTGACGGAATCAGAGGAAAGGAATAGTAGTGACGGAGGGAAAGTAAATAGCAGTAAATATAAGTAAAGAGGGGTGAAAGAGGGTATATGTAAGTGAATAAGGGTAAGACATGGGGAATAATAGAGAGAAAGAAGAGAGAGAGTAAAAGAAGGAGTGTCACAAAGGGACTAAGTGAACCAGTTAAAAAGGTAAGTGAAGGAGTGTGCATAGGCAAGGTACTGAAAGAAGTTGAATGTGGTAGGAAGTAAACATGGAAGAAAAGAATAAGTGAGGGAAGCAAAGTAAGGAAACAGGGGTGAGGTAGGGTGAGAGAAAAATAGTGAAAATAAAACCAAAGGTGATAACAAAAAACATTTTGTAAACACACTTACCATATAATCAATGCAAACTTGTATCTGTGAAAGATAAAAGAAAAAACACGTTATAATTACTTAAAAATATATAATAAAATAGAAGAAACAATTCAAGAGGTTTAAAAATCTACTAAAGTTTACTAAGAAATGAAGCAATAGTGAAGGATACAAAAACAGAAAGAAAGTAATGTAGAAAAAGAAAAAAAAGGAAAAAGAAATAGAAAGAGAATAAATTCCTAAAGGTAAATAAGATACTAAAAGAATGTAAAATATCAAAACAAAAACAGTAAAGATAAGAAAGTAAAAGAAAAATGAGTGAAAAGGAGAGAAGTCTGATTGAGAAACTATAAATAAAAAAGAGGAATAGAAGATGATTGAGAGTGAGTGAAGTAAAGTCACAGAGTGAAGGGATAAAAGGAATGAAGTTATTATAGAACGATGGATAAAACAGGAGTGAGAGAGTAAGTACACAGAAAGACAAAAGGAAGAACTAAGTGAACTACAGTAAAATGAGTGCGAAATAAAAAAAAATGGAGAAAAAGAAAGAGAGGGTTAGGAAACTAAAGCAGTGGTACTGAGAGAATATGAAAAAGATAAAAAGTGGTGGAAGGAACAGAGGAAATGCAGACAGTTCCTATTAGATTGAGAAGTTGTGAATGAAGTGCAGTAAAGAAACAGCGATGAAAAAAGAGTGTAAATTAGTAAAGAGAGGTAAATAAGGGTGAAAAAGAAAATGAGTGTAAGACAATGTGAACACAATATAAATTACATAATGCAAACTACACAATAACTTCTACAATATGTTACATTATTTATTTTTGCTGTTCTCAGAATATATTGAATTTCACTTAAATTAGTGAGTTCAAAGTCTTCATCATATAACAGCGGGAAAAAAAAACACAATCTAAAAGATTGTGTTTAAAAAAACCCATTCAAACATACATCTCATATATGTACACTAATCTTTGATTCACTTACTTTTCCGTGAGGCCAAATAGAAGATAGTGAAGGTCCTTTTGGTGGTAAAAAAGTCTGCTGTGCTCTATAACTTCCATTTCATCGACTTCCTATGAAAAAAGATCTAAGAACATCATACCTTACACTTTCCTCACGGCCAATTTGTGTCAGATATATCAGTATTTTTTACTTTGAGATCAACTTAAAGTATCTACATGAGATAAATAATTTAAAATATTAGATTAAGTAAATAACTAACTAACTTTTATTATCTATTCCCGTCTTCACAGGCCAATTCCCTTTACTAAAACTTTGGTTTTAAAAACACTAGATAAGAATTTGTAGAGTCATAAGGCAAACGTTGTTTATAAGTTAAATGAGAATCATTGCAGTAACTCCATCCATTTTCCGATTTTAAGTAGCATGTATAATGTCCTGAGGTTGTCGAAGAACCATCATGATAAATAATAGCTTCAGTTGTAAAGGTTCTTCCTGAAATTGATAACTGAGAAGCTACAAAATTTTTGATAGAAGTTGTCAATTTAGTTCCATCAGGTCTACATCGTTGGAAAACTAAAATGATATACTGCCCATAACTTTGTATAAATAATGTGGACAGCATTGTACAGTTACATTGGGTACACACCATATTATGATCTGCTGCTTTAACTAGATTTTTAAAAGACACTGATTTACAGTCAGGTAAAGTCAAATATATACATTTTTCAGTATCTATTCTAGTAGTACTTGATAAACTACAATTGTGGCAGTCATGCTGCCATTGATAAGAAAGGCTGAAAAGATTATCTACATCTACACCTTCATCTTCCAAAACACCAAACATATACATTAAAAATTCCTGACAATCCTGCTGAATGTTCTGTGAAAATGTATCTTGACCTGAACACATATCTAAAATATTTCGAATTTCTGTTACACTTTCTATTTGTGCTGTAACACTGCTACATTTCTCAAACACAGAATTCAATAAACCACACAATCTTTGGTCCCGATTTTCAATAATCTGTTCTTGTAAACTTTTAGGAAAAAAAACAACATTAATCACTACATTAGCATAGCAGTTGACACCAGAACTATTTTCAAACTGAAATCCAACAACATTTTCTCCACAAATCTTTTTCTTCCTGTTTTCAATTACAGTTTTCTCTACTTTTTGTTTTTTTGCTACTACCTCACTGCAATTATTCTCATTTCTTCTTTTTCGGCCTACCACACGTTTTTCAAACAGAGGATATTGAGGCAAATGTGGAGCATACTCTCTTCTTAACCTATTGTATTCTTTAACACAATCTAGATCTGCAGAAATCTTTGTCTCATCACACGCAATCAAGTACAATCCTGATAAAGTTCTGACTCGTGATAATGCCACATATGCCATACCCTCTTTAAACACAGATCTTCCAATGTTCACCAAAGCACCATCTACACTTAAACCTTGAGATTTATGAATTGTTACCGCATACGCCAAACAAACAGGAAACTGTTTTCGGAAAACATATAAGTCTTTTACAAGTAAAAATCTAGCAGAACCACGACTTATTTGTTGTACTTGTTCAATGCCATCAAATTTTATTTTTAAAAATTCAATTCCATCTCTATTTCTGTAATTCACAAAATCAACAACATAACCCATTGCTCCATTTACCAGACCTCTTTCAACATTTAAATTCCTTCTCAAAATGATACGACAATTTAAACAGACATTCAGAGTCTTTTCAAAACCAGCTGTTTTTGAAATACTTTTTTCCAATGAATCCAATTTAGTTTTCAAATTTTCAGACAAAACAATTGTTGCACCCATATGCTCTATTTTATCTATTGCTTCCAGTTTCACAATCTCTTCATTTTCTAACTCTAACATTTTGTTGTTGAAGATGGAACATTCTTGCAGAGTTGGCATCAAACATATCCCAGATTTCTTCTCAGTCATTTTTTTTAAAATATTCTCTGGAAGAATGTTTTCATTTGGATACAAATTTGAAATTAATCGACTATGCAAAGCTTTTTTCCCAAGCTCAGTCACTTTTCCAATTCTTACATCTTGTAGAATATTTTTATAATCTTCATCCTTGGCCTGTCGCATATTTTGAAGCAGTTCAGCATATTTAAAATTTAGCCATATATTAACGTTTCCAATGCTTCCAAGGGACTTCCTGGTATCTTCATGTGTGAGCATTTTAAACACTGGTTGTCCTTTTACTGGAGTCAACTGCAATAGATCTCCAAAAACAATAATGTGTTTTCCTCCAAATAACACATCATACTTTGTTTTAAGAATTTCTTGCATTCTCAAGTGCACAAAAGCAAGCATTAGATTTGAGACCATGCTTACTTCATCAATGATAAGAAGTTTCATTTTCTTCAAGACTCTTGAAACTTCAGAACACGCATCTCCAAATAACTTGTTGTAATGCAATTTATTATCATGTTCAACTGGCAGCATCAGTAAACGATGTAGAGTAATCCCTTTAATGTTATGTGCTGCCAGACCAGTTGGAGCAGTTACAACACAAGAGAGTGGTGAATCAGTCCTTTTCTGCAGATAACTTGCAATGGCTTCAAATAGAAAACTTTTTCCTGTCCCCGCTTCTCCACTTACGTATAGTCGGACAGAGTCAAATGATGTACATGAGCACTCTTTTTTCTCATGTCTGAATCCATGTTCAATCTGCTCTGTGACTTCATCATATATCTTTTTCTGCTCAATGTTTAGTTGCTTTACCAAATCTTCTAAGTTAACTCCATCCTCTTGAGCTTGTTCCATAGCTCTTTCCACCTCATCCATGGCAGTGGCAGCTTCATTTTGGATAATTGGTCCTCCTAGTGGATCCTGGCTCAATGAAGTAGAACTCTGACTATCTTGAGAACTGTCTCTAGCTATCTCTTCAGCAATTGTGGTTTCTTGCTACATTTCTTCATTCAACATTTGCAGATAACTTTGAAAAATAGGACATTCTATGGTATCCTTAGTTGCATTAAAAGAGTCTTCATAACAGAGAAAATCTCCAAGTAGTTCCTCTTCTGTACGCCATGGCTTAAAGAGTTGCAAAAGAGCTAAATAGTAAAATTCTCTTTTGTCTGGGACTTCACAACTCAATTTTCGATGATTAATCAAATGGCCTTTTTTCTGCTTCACTAGACATCCTTCATAGCCAATGAGTGCATATTTTCCATTATTGATATCTTCTGTGATGTTCCTCTTATAACTGTAGTTTTGAAGAACTTCATATAAACAAGTGTTCTCAAGGTGAGTACTTCTATTTGGATAGTATGTATCCAACATATTTGTCTTCAAAATATCTGTACTGTTTGGTTCTTTCTCCGCCAAATATTCAATTTCTTGTACAGATTTCAAAACTCAGTTTCGTGTTGCAGCAAGACCTAGACTCACCCAAATGATTGTTCTTGATTTGGCATAGAGACTTGCTGATGATAACCGATCAGAACATTCATATGCTCCAATTTCTCGATGCGACAACATCTTCAGACTGAAACTGTATAATTTCTTGCTTAGACTCTTTTCATGTGAAATGTCCTCCCACATTTCCTTCAGTTCTGTCTTTTCTTTTTTTGTGATGTAAGATGTCACATATCGAGCCACAGCAATAGAGTTGTCAGCAACGAACTGAATATCCATGTTAGCATTCCACATGGACAAAATCACTGGGTTGTAATCGTTGATGTACTTAGATTCTTCATTTCTTTTCAAATTGTATGTATTTTTGGGAGATTTCCTCGTCACAGTATGTCGTAGAGATGACATCAAATTATTTACTCTTCCCTTAGAAATCACTGGTCGAGGAAACGCAAAACGACATTTCGTGTAGTACTTTTCCTTGTTTTTAAATTTTCGACGACAGTACTTTCCACAACGATGAGATTGAAAACGTAAAACTTGTTGCCTTAAATTGTTTTCTTCAGTAGATTTTGGAACAGCACATGTTGAATACTCTTCAATGAAAATCATCACTGTTTCATCTGAATCTGATCCAAATTTGGGTGCATCTTTAATCCACAACAACATATGTATATGAGGAGCACCTCTCGCTTGATATTCCTTCCTTCAAAAGAAATCCAAAACCTCTCCAAGGGGGGGATTTTTTTTGTTGGTAATAAAAGACATCATAGCTTCAAATCTATGATTAAAATATCTGCAAACATTCACTGGATCTAAAGAACAAAGTTCTCCTGGTGTTTTCAATTCTATATTTGGTATGTTTCCATTTGCCTCTCGTAGAAATTGAAGTAAATCGTCCCATGCATACTCAGCACAGCTAAGAGTGAGGAACCATGTAGGAGTTCCTAAGTTTCTTAGCATACATTTCAATTCTCCATGATGACGAAACCAATACTCGTTGGTTCCACGTTGACATGCCATGAGATTGATTAGCTGAGATTCCAAAATACTGTCTTGCAGATTAACTTTCTCCATAAAGTCTCTTGCACAAACATTTTGCAAATGAGCTCCACTTTTTAATATATGATTAACTGCATAAGAAAGCCCAGACAAATCACTTTCAAACAGTAGATGAAACAAATATGGAATGCATTGACGAAACCTTGGATCTTCAGCATATAATCTTAGAGTCCGGTATTCAGCTGCAGGAATTTGAACTGGTCGATCATCATATCGTCCACCACAACCTGTTGGAAATAATTGTGGAAAACAACGAGCTTCCAAACTTTCTTCCAATACACTAATGGGACTTCCTTTTGCTGCTTTCATTTGAAACAAGTCAATTGCATTTCCCATTACTTCTTTGGAATGCAAAGGATGAACAGTATAATGTTCATATATTTCTTCACTTCTAGACACATCAAATTTTTCAATTTGACCAACTGAAGAATCACTATCTTCTTCTATAGCTGTTTCCTCTGCTCCAACACTTACATCTTTATAGTACTCATTGTTTTTGACCAAATACAACGTTGCCTTTTTGTCTTTTTTAACATCCACTAAATCTTGCCAGATTTTCTTACTCTTTGTTGGAACCCCATTAACTAAAATAACTAAAGGATCTTCTTCTACTCTTTCTACACCAATTGTATCAATATTTTTCTTTACATCTAGAGGCAAATAAATAACTCTTTCCTTTAATCCTCTCAGTAAATCTGATGGAGGCAATTTCCCTGTTTTAGGCTCCATGCGTACAATAGCCTGAAAAGGATGGACACATTGAATCAAAATAGATTCATAAGTATTTAGATCCATCAATTCAGAAGGAATATCTATCAACTGAAGATTATTATAAACTGCTCTAGCAGGCATTTTATTTTCATTTAATTTATTTAAACAATAATTACAAATACGCTGATCCAACCTCAAATCAAAAGAATTCTCCACCAACAAATAACTTACAAAATCCTTCCATTCGCTATTATTTTCCAATTCACTTTTTGCATATAAATCAACTAACCTAGTCTAAATCTTATAATGAGTCCGTCGACAACACACACAAGTTAAATTAGGCCTTTCACTTGATTTCACCTTAAACTTGATAATTTCCTCATCAAACTTTTCTATACTTGAAATCTGTCCATTATCTTCTGCATTACCATCTATTACTATATCTATTTCTACACTGTCCTCTTTGTTCCCAAAATAACAAAACTCAATTTCTTCACAAATAGTCTTCACATCCACTTCAGATCCATGCAAAAGAGCACTGTTTAACTGTTTAAGCTTAAGTGCTGGACTTTTTGCATAATACAACTTTCTCACTAATTTCCTCACGTTATTATGATGCACTGCTAACATCCTAAAATGATGAAAAACACTCCGACAAACTTTTCTAGAAAGACAAGCTAGTGAATGCCCATGCAAACCTGTGCTTTCTCTCACTCTGCAAGGATCTAACTCTTGCAAGATCTTCATTTTTTGTTTAAGACTTTTCTTACTATATGTACGTAAGAAATTTCGAAGCAAATCGATTGATTCCTGTCGCACACTACAAATACTACTGCATTTCCATGTGTGCACTGGACCCTTAGTACCTCTCCCTAAAACTTCTTCAGCTAACACCTCTTCTGCATCTCTAGATACAAGTTTCTCTTTTTCCATCACACAACCATCTTTCACCTCATATGCTCGACCACTGGTGTCAACTGCATGCACCAAATCATTTTCCTGAAAGTAACTCTCCTCATTGAAAAAAGGCTCAGAACTTGAACTATGCATCCATTCACCAGAAAATACTTCACAAAAATTACTCCGATTAATAATTCTTTTCCATCTACTGTTCGATTTGAAAACATCAATTGCCTTATTAAGTATCCTAATTCTATTGATTATTAAAATAAATAATTTTTTCTTAACTTCAAAAGCCTGATCAACAATCTTTTCTACACTTTTTCTTTTTCTTGTAAAAAGCAGCTCTCAGTTTACTTTTCTTATCATTTTTTAGCAAATTTAAAACTACCCTATTGCGAAACATTCGCCTACGAATGTCCCTAAAAAGATTTACCCTTCTATTGCTATCCATTCTCTTCTCTCCTGCTCCAATCGAGACATTTTTTGTGGGCCTCTCCTTCCTTTTTAGATTTGTTGACTTTTTCTGAATATTCACATTAGCAACATCAATTTTTTTTTCTACGACATATGTTGCGAAGAAAAGACTTAATTGGCTTACCAGAAGCTTTTCTGGTGTTTTTTGAAGTAGTTGTTGTAGAGGATTCCATGAACTCTGTTGTTGATGTTCTCCTTTTCCGTATGGTATTTTTGATAATTCTTTGCCTTGAAGGCATTTTTGCTTGCTTTTCAGAAGTTGATGTGAATCTGTTGTTCTGTTAAAAAAACACATGAAAGACCACTATTAGCAAACAACAAAGTAATGTTAAAAAGCAAACAATATAAACAATAAATTGCAACATATTTAAGTTTATACAATAGCAACTCAGGGCTTTATTTATAAAGGCCTTGCGCCACCAGTGCGTCACTTATTACCCATGTTTAAAGTAATGCATCAGCTCCACAAGGCAATCATAAAAAAGGGCCAAATGCAAATACCAATCAATTGCACCCAAAAATCGATTTTTGAATAACATGAAAGAAACACTGCACAGAACCTATGTACAACCACTCAATATCAGCAAACAAAGTCAGGGCCTTATTAATGAAGGTCTTGCGCCACAAGAGTGTCACTTATTTCCCATGTATAAAGTGATGCACCAGTTGCATAAGGCAATCATAAAAAGGTCCAAATGCAAATACCATTCATTTGCACCCAAAATCGTTTTTTGAATAACATTTAAAAAATACTGCGCACAACCTATGTACAAGCACAGAATATCACTTTTGAAACGTCACTGTTTCCCAAATACAAATCCTTTATCTTTCAAATGTTGATATCAAGCATTATCAAAAATCCAAAATCAAATCAACAGCAAACAAAGTCAGAGCCTTATTTATGAAGGCCTTGCGCCACTAGTGCGTCACTTATTACCCATGTTTAAAGTGATGCATCAGCTGCACAAGGCAATCATAAAAAAGGGCCAAATGCAAATACCAATCAATTGCACCCAAAAATCGATTTTTGAATAGCATGTAAGAAACACTGCGCAGAACCTATGTACAACCACTCAATATCAGCAAACAAAGTCAGGGCCTTATTTATGAAGGTCTTGCGCCACAAGAGTGTCACTTATTTCCCATGTATAAAGTGATGCACCAGTTGCATAAGGCAATCATAAATAAGGGCCAAATGAAAATACCATTCATTTGCACCCAAAATCGTTTTTTGAATAACATTTAAAAAATACTGCGCACAACCTATGTACAAGCACAGAATATCACTTTTGAAACGTCACTGTTTCCCCAAATACAAATCCTTTATCTTTCAAATGTTGATATCAAGCATTATCAAAAATCCAAAAACAAATCAAAAGCAAACAAAGTCAGAGCCTTATTTATGAAGGCCTTGCGCCACCAGTGCGTCACTTATTACCCATGTTTAAAGTGATGCATCAGCTGCACAAGGCAATCATAAAAAAGGGCCAAATGCAAATACCAATCAATTGCACCCAAAAATCGATTTTTGAATAACATGTAAGAAACACTGCGCAGAACCTATGTACAACCACTCAATATCAGCAAACAAAGTCAGGGCCTTATTTATGAAGGTCTTGCGCCACAAGAGTGTCACTTATTTCCCATGTATAAAGTGATGCACCAGTTGCACAAGGCAATCATAAAAAAGGGCCAAATGCAAATACCAATGAATTGCACCTAAAAATCGATTTTTGAATAACATGTAAGAAACACTGCGCACAACCTATGTACAAGCACAGAATATCACTTTTGAAACGTCACTGTTTCCCCAAATACAAATCCTTTATCTTTCAAATGTTGATATCAAGCATTATCAAAAATCCAAAAACAAATCAACAGCAAACAAAGTCAGAGCCTTATTTATGAAGGCCTTGCGCCACCAGTGCGTCACTTATTACCCATGTTTAAAGTGATGCATCAGCTGCACAAGGCAATCATAAAAAAGGGCCAAATGCAAATACCAATCAATTGCACCCAAAAATCGATTTTTGAATAACATGTAAGAAACACTGCGCAGAACCTATGTACAACCACTCAATATCAGCAAATAAAGTCAGGGCCTTATTTATGAAGGTCTTGCGCCACAAGAGTGTCACTTATTTCCCATGTATAAAGTGATGCACCAGTTGCATAAGGCAATCATAAATAAGGGCCAAATGCAAATACCATTCATTTGCACCCAAAATCGTTTTTTGAATAACATTTAAAAAATACTGCGCACAACCTATGTACAAGCACAGAATATCACTTTTGAAACGCCACTGTTTCCCCAAATACAAATCCTTTATCTTTCAAATGTTGATATCAAGCATTATCAAAAATCCAAAAACAAATCAACAGCAAACAAAGTCAGAGCCTTATTTATGAAGGCCTTGCGCCACTAGTGCGTCACTTATTACCCATGTTTAAAGTGATGCATCAGCTGCACAAGGCAATCATAAAAAAGGGCCAAATGCAAATAACATTCATTTTCACCCAAAATCGTTTTTTCAATAATATATAAGAAACACAACACAGGACTTATATACTAGCATACCATTTGACTTCTAAAACATAACTATCTGCTTCTAAATATTCTCCATAGAGCAAACAAGTCTCTATCTAAATTAAATAAATCATTACTTACCTTTACAAATGCTTTGGGAGATTGAAAACAGTGTCAGACACACACACCAATTTCTCTTTAGCAGAGCAAAAAGTGTGCACTCAATACACTGAAACCAAGACTGGCATAGAAAATCTCTAACTTTGTACACATATGCCTTAATTCAACCAATCAAAAGTTTTCCCTCACTATTTTCAAACCAACACCCTTCCCCCTCTCAGATCTTTCTATCTGTTACCATAGCAACTCCCTCCTAACTGAACTCTCAGGTTCAAAAGTTTATTGTACAATGTTGCAAATTAACTCAGCAAGGATGTTTGACCTCTCAATACACCAGCCTATCCAGGGTATTTTAGCTTTTAGTGACTTTTTTTAACCATTCAAATTGCTTCTTTAACACAACACAACCATGCACCCTAACTTTAAGTTTTCAACTATCTGAATCCACCAATCATTGCTTGTGATTCAAAAGCAGTGAAACTCCACAATTATTTTTTTGTAAACTCCTACTGTTCCAACTGCCATTTCATTCCCACACATCATCTGACTGCATCAGAACCTTCTCTCATCATGTTTTCTGTCTGGATCCTTGGACACAGCTACATCCACTGGGCTCAAAGGTATGCAGATAGCAGACATGTTCACAACCTTGATTTATCAAATGTGGAAATCAAGTGGATTGGCCAGAGAGGATTGAAATGTCACCAATTGATACCAATGGTAAAAACCTTTTTGCATCTGCCAAACCCTAACCTCTTAATAGTGCACTGTGGTGGAAATGATTTAGGCACCATGACTGGGGTTGGTCTGGAAATGCTCTTAAAGGACACCTTTGATCAATTAATGACACTTTTTCCACAAACTGCCTTGGTATATTCCAATATATGCCAAAGACAGAAATGGAACTGGTCCAACCAATTTTGTCCACAATTTGAGAAAGCACGGAAACATGTGAATAAATCTGTTTCTGCTTACATGAGAGACTATGGAATGGGTTCAATATACAATAATAACTTGCGTTACAACATGCAAGACATCTACAGAGGAGATGGTGTGCACTTCTCAGATGAAGGGAATAGAATATTCCTCCTGAATTTAAGAATGTGCATTGGAACCTACTTGTAGGTACCTAAATCAACCACAGAACCCAAAAGCTCTTTTCAGAGCTACCCTACCTCTGATCATTCAAAACGTTTTTCTTTTTCTAACTTATTTCACTATTTTTCACCAAAGTACGCTTTCCGGTACGCTTAACGGTGCGCGTACCAGACGCTTCCCCCGCGAAAAATTAAAGATTTCTTTTTTTTACGTTTATGAGCCTCCAAAGCCCCCCTCAGAAAACCTAGAGGGTCAAGAAGTCTCTACCGTGCCCCCTTCTACCCATACCGAACATTGTTTACCCTCCATCTTGTGTCTCGATTGTACCGAAACACAAAATGGAGGACTCCCGTAACGCTGCCGGTGCGCGTAAAGGAGCGCGCACTGGTAAGCGCTCCATAAAAAAAGGTGGGAAAGCAATTTACAAAAAAAACACTGGAGACAATTTCATCAAATATAGAATAGGCCCTACTACATAGCAGTCCCTACCATTTACCCAAATTTGGTGGAATTCCATTGAGACATTTAGGCTACAGGCCTGTCTAAATATCCTGAGGTAAATTACATGACAAAAACACATATGAAATGTTAGAATTTACAACCAATTAAAAAGTTTCTCTCATTTTCTACGATTATTTCCTGACGTTTCATTGGTTAAGTACAAGAATATATATAAAAGAAGAGAGGGAAACACAGCCATTTTGACTACTGCTTCCAGAAGTACATTTGAAAACAAATTACACTGACAACTTCAACTGATTTCTCCAAGGTAAATTGTTATTATGGAAGTATATTGTACACTTTAAGTTAATTTCTGAAAAAATATTCTGTTAGTTATATACTATCCCTCTGTAATAGTTATAGATTGAGATAGACTTCTCTGTAATAGTTATGGATTGAGTTAGGCTTCTCTGGTATACAGTACCCTAACTCTACTAATATAGTTAATTTGTATGCAATTTTCAGAAAGAAAATGGAAGGAGAAAATCAAGCAAATGTTACTTCTATCGAAATAAAGGTGGAAAAACCAGAAGAGCAAAAAGATGAAGTAGATTTCATAGATGACTCTTTGGATCAACAGTTAATAGAATGTTTGGAACAAATGGAATCATGTACTTATAATTATGAGGAAATTCCGGACAATATTATGTTACAAGTTTTATTAAATTATGAAAAAGAATCAGAGGAATAAATTTATATTTAATAATTTTAAATTGTTTGAGACAATATTCATTTGTATATGTAATTCATAAAGTATTACCAAAAATGTTTAAAATATAAAGTGAGACTTATAGTATACTGTTCAACTATTTTTCTGTTACATAGTAAGTTTACTCATAGTTACTACTTTTCTCCCACTATATTATCTCCTATGTATATTTTACACCTCATTTTCATAAGGGAGCAGGATAGACTACTCATGATCCCCTAGAAATTCTCAGGGAGTGCTTAAAAGATCTGTTTCTGCTTTCCAGACAAACTATGTTATGAATTCCATATACCACAAAAAATACAATAACAACATGCAAGATGTCTACAGAGGAGATGGTGTACATTAAATTTAAGTCTCTGCATTGGTACCTACATGTAGGTACTTACATAAAATAAAAAATAAATAAAAAAAACAATTAATAAACATACAATTTTTTGAAGTGATTATTTTTCCATAGTACCCTCCTTGATACGCTCCCCGGTGCGCGTACCAGGCGCTTCCCCCGCAAAAATCGAAAAAAAAAAAAAAATGTTGAGACCCCGTGGGGCCCTTTAATGGCCCCCACATCAAACCTAGGGGTACAGGGGGTGTCTACTCTGCCCCCTTATGGTCATTTCCCCCTTTGTTTTGGCCACCTCTCATGTCTCGATCCTACCGAGACACAAGATGGCGGCCGCTCCGGACTGTTTAGAATGTTTACAGACAACTGAGAGCCAATCAGCTTTCTGCGCGCAAGTCGCGTGGCGCGCCTAGAGCGCTCTCCGGTGCGCGCACCGGAGAGCGCCTATAGATATATATATTTTTTTGAACCTAAATTACTCAAAATCCACTGGAGCACATATCTTGAGACATAGCAAAGGCACATCGGGCTACCAGTCCCTACAATTTTGCCAAGTTTGGTGGAAATCCATTCAGCCGTTCGGGCTAAAAGTGAAATCGACCGCCCTATGGAAATTAACATGGGGAAAACGCGTTTTGGGACCCCCCTTTTATCTCGGCCCCCGCTTGACGTTTCCCCAACAAACTTTTAGGGAAGGACCGGAGCTTGACGAGGCCATTTTCAGGAAATTTTCAGGCAGATTCGTCAACCGGTGCCAAAGTTGTTCCAAATAGAATTTTGAGATTTAACATTGAAAAAAATCCTAACTATAACTACCTACTGGCGACCGCCAGTAGGTAATATATATGTATATATATATATATATATATATATATATATATATATATATATATATATATATATATATATATATATATATATATATATATATATATATATTACCTACTGGCGGTCGCCAGTAGGTATATATAGTTAGGATTTTTTTGAATAGGGATTTCTGAAAATTCTATGTTGAATAACTTTGGCGTTGATGGACAGAATTGGCTGAAATTTTCAGGAAAATGGCACATATTGTTTCTGAGCGTCCCCTGAAAGTTTGGGGGGGTTTCGTCAAGCGGGGGCTGAGGAAAAAGGGGGGTCCCAAAACGTGTTTTTAACATTGAGTTTTCCATAGGGCGGTTGGACTCACTTTTAGCTCGAACGGCTGAATGGATTTCCACAAAACTTGGCAAAATTGTAGGGACTGGTAGCCCGATGTGCCTTTGCTATGTCTCAAGATATATGCTCCAGTGTTTTTTTACGAAAATTAACTATGAAAAAAATATATTGGGCTACATTGGGCTATATATATGTTAGAGCCCAAATGTAGCCCAATGTAGCCCAATGTAGCCCAAAGATGGCCACCAGAGACAAAAAACCAAATGTAGCCCAAATATCAGCCAGATGTAGCCCAACTATAGCCCAGTGACAGAATGTCCCAGAGTGTTCTAAAGAACAACTAGAGCGCTAACAGTCTTACTTATGACAAAAGTATGGCACACCTGAAGTCATCTTGATTGGAATAAAGTGTTAACACTTAAAACATTTAATTTGCAAAGGAACAAAATGAGGGGGTTCATTTTGCCATAGAAATTATGATTAGTGCTGAAGAAAGAAAAATTAGGGCACATTTTGAGTGACTTCTCAAATCCTCTTATATTTCATTAAAAAAATTCTGATATGCAGTCTCCCAAGATGGCTACCAGAGACAAAAGAGCCCAAATGTAGCCCAAATATCAGCCAGATGTAGCCCAACTATAGCCCAATGACAGAATGTCCCAGAGTGTTCTAAAGAACAACTAGAACGCTAACAGTCTTACTTATGACAAAAGTATGGCACACCTGAAGTCATCTTGATTGGAATAAAGTGGTAACACTTAATACATCTAATTTGAAAAGGAACAAAATGAGGGGTTTCATTTTGCCATAGAAATTTTATATATATATATATATATATATATATATAGATATATATTACCTACTGGCGGTCGCCAGTAGGTATATATAGTTAGGATTTTTTTGAATAGGGATTTCTGAAAATTCTATGTTGAATAACTTTGGCGTTGATGGGCGGAATTGGCTGAAATTTTCAGGAAAATGGCACATTTTGTTTCTGAGCGTCCCCTGAAAGTTAGGGGGGGGTTTCGTCAAGCGGGGGGCGAGAAAAAAGGGGGGTCCCAAAACGTGTTTTTAACATTGACTTTTCCATAGGGCGGTTGGACTCACTTTTAGCTCGAACGGCTGAATGGATTTCTATGAAACTTGGCAAAATTGTAGAGACTGTTTGCCCGATGCGCCTTTGCTAGGACTCAAGATATGTGCTCCAGTGGATTTTGATAAATTAACGTTCAAAAAAATATATATATCTGTGACAGCGTCCCGGTTAGAGCCCCGGTTCGCGTACCAGACGCGTAACGGAACTTCGCGAGGAGAAGCGGATTGGCTCTCCGGTGACTGTCAACATTCTAAACAGTCCGGAGCGGCCGCCATCTTGTCTCTCGGTAGGATCGAGAGACAAGAGGTGGAAATAAACGAAGGGGGAAATGAATGAAAGGGGGCAAGGTAGACCCCTCCTGACCCCCTAGGATTGATGTGGGGGCTATTAAAGGGCCCCGCGGGGCAAAAAAATAAAATAAATTTTTTTTTCGATTTTTCGCGGTGGAAGCGCTACCCGGTACGCGAACCGGGTAGCTCACCGGTAGCGTAACGGGAGTCCGCCATCTTGTGTTTTGGACGAATTTAGTCACAAGATGGAGGATAAACAATGTTGGGAATGGGTATAAGGGGGCACGGGAGACATATCCTGACCCCCTAGGTTTTCTGAGGGTGGCTGAGGAGGCCCATATATGTAAAAAAAACCCTCTTTTTTTCAAATTTTTGCACGGTTAGCGCCCGGTCCGCGCACCGGGTAGCGTTGCGGAAAGCGTAACAAGGGGAAAACCAAGGGAAATAGTAAAATAATATTTTAGAGTGCTTTGAGGTAGGGTAGCTCTGAATAGAGCTGTTGTGTTGTGTGGGTGATGTAAGTACCAACATGTAGGTACCAATGAAGAGTCTAAAATTCAATGTACACCGTCTCCTCTGTAGATATTTTGTATGTTCTAATATGGGTTATTTAAATGTAAATGTGTGGAAAAGCACTTCATGCTTTAAAGCAATTGTATTTTTGAACTGATTGATCTTTCCTCTTAGTCCTCCTCTTTGTTTTTTTTTCCCACACTCTTCTTCAGCATGATAGTTGATAAATTCGTTCCCTCAGAAAATGTATATACATAAAAAAATTATATTAAATACATATAAAATATATTTTCCTTTAAAAGAAGAATACATTTTACAGCTTTTGATATTTGCTAATAAAAAACCATTGAAATTAACTGAAAAAACCATAGGTTATAGACCATATATAGTTAGGAATTAGCATTTACAAAACCTTGAAAATTCACTGAAAAAACCATAGGGTATAGACCATATATAGTTAGGAATTAGCATTTACAAAACCTTATTTTACTCACACAAAACCATTGAAATTCGCATATATAGTTAGTTGCACTAACTATATATCGCGCACCCGCAATCCACTGCTGATCATGTCACATATTACATCATTCATGACATGGTCAGTGACATCACTGATGACATCACTGATGACATCTCAAATGACATCACTGATGACATCACTGATGACAACATCCAGTGACTGTATGTTTCTGTAAAGTTAAAATATGTCTTACATATTGAAGAATGAGTGGATGTATAAGTGTCTGGATGAAGGATTTAGTAGGTGCATGACTGACTGTATGAGTGAGTGATTAAATGTGTCTCACTGAGTGCATGGGTTAGTGACTAAACTGTCTTAATTTGTGCATCATTATGTCTGTTGTTCTGTAAACTGCTGCATGTGTCGATCAGTAGCTATATGAGTAACTATATGGGTTATTGATTGGTTGCCCAAGTATTTGTATGGGAGACTGAGTGTGTGTGTGGGTGGCTGGGAGGTGTATGACTTTGTGCATAGATGTGTGAGCAGTTGATTCACTAGATGTATGGGTTCAAAAGTGCATGTGGAAACAGCTGTATGGGCGGTTGACTGTGTGCATGAGTGTATTGGTGAGTGAATGGATATCTCAGTGCTACATGTCAAAGTAAGTACATATGTAAAACACAGTACATGTGAGAGTTGACATATATAAATAACTGTGCATAAGAGCCAGTGAATGTGTGAGTGGCTGTATGGATCATTGTGAACTTGTATCAGGGATTGTATAAGAGAGTAAATATGTGTTAGTATATGTTTGAATAAGTAAGGTGTGTATAACTGTATAGTTGAGGAAATGGAGGTGTGATTGATTCTTTGCATGACTGACTAGGTGTGTGAGTAACTCCATGGATGAGTGACAGTCTGTGAGTGTCTGTTTACACTGAGTGTATCTAAGGTTATATTAGAGTCTGAAGAGGTTCATCGTATAATCACATGAATGATGTCATCAGTGATGTGATCAGTAATGTCAAATGAGTTGTCATCAGTGATGTCATCAGTGATGTCATTTGAGATGTCATCAGTGATGTCATCAGTGATGTCACTGACCATGTCATGAATGATGTAATATGTGACATGATCAGCAGTGGATTGCGGGTGCGCGATATATAGTTAGTGCAACTAACTATATATGCAAATTTCAATGGTTTTGTGTGAGTAAAATAAGGTTTTGTAAATGCTAATTCCTAACTATATATGGTCTATACCCTATGGTTCTTTCAGTGAATATATATATTACCTACTGGCGGTCGCCAGTAGGTAGTTATAGTTAGGATTTTTTTCAATGTTAATTCTCAAAATTCTATTTGGAAGAACATTTGCACCGGTTGACGAATCTGCCTGAAAATTTCCTGAAAATGGCCTCGTCAAGCTCTGGTCCTTCCCTGAAAGTTTCGGGGGGATACGTCAAGTGGGGGCCGAGATAAAAGGGGGGTCCCAAAATGCGTTTTCCCCATGTTAATTTCCATAGGGCGGTCGATTTCACTTTTAGCCCGAACGGCTGAATGGATTTACACCAAACTTGGCAAAATTGGAGGGACTGGTAGCCCGATGTGCCTTTGCTATGTCTCAAGATATGTGCTCCAGTAGATTTTGAGTAATTTAGGTTCAAAAAAATATATATATCTATAGCCGCGCCCCGGTACGCGCACCGGGAAGCGCTCCGGACGCGTCACGCGACTTGCGCACGGAAAGCTGATTGGCTGTCGGTTGTCTGTAAACATTCTAAACAGTCCGGAGCGGCCGCCATCTTGTGTCTCGGTAGGATCGAGACATGAGAGGTGGCCAAAACAAAGGGGTAAAAGACTATAAGGGGGCAGAGTAGACACCCCCTGTCCCCCTAGGTTTGATGTGGGGGCCATTAAAGGGCCCCGCGGGGTCTCAATTATTTTTTTTTTGTTTTCGATTTTCCCGGGGGAAGCGCCCGGTACGCGCACCGGGGAGCGGACCGGGGAGCGTACTATGGGAAAAAATCACGTAAAATTTTTTTACGTTTATTAATTGTTTTTTTTGTTGTTTTTTTAATTTTATTGATTTTTTTAATTTTTTTATTTAAAATTATTAAATATACATTTATTCCTCTGATTCTTTTTCATAATTTAATAAAACTTGTAACATAATATTGTCCGGTATTTCCTCATAATTATAAGTACATGATTCCATTTGTTCCAAACATTCTATGAACTGTTTATCCAAAGAGTCATCCATGAAATCAACTTCATCTTTTTGCTCTTCTGGTTTTTCCACCTTTACTTCGATAGAAGTAACATTTGCTTGATTTTCACCTTCCATTTTCTTTCTGAAAATTGCATACAAATTAACTATATTAGTAGAGTTAGGGTACTGTATACCAGAGAAGCCTAATTCAATCCATAACTATTACAGAGAAGTCTATCTTAATCTATAACTATTACAGAGGGATAGTATATAACTAAAAGAATATTTTTCTTAAATTAACTTAAAGTGTACAACATACTTCCAAAATAACAACTTACCTTGGAGAAATCAGTTGAAGTTGTCAGTGTTATTTGTTTTCAAATGTACTTCTGGAAGCAGTAGTCAAAATGGCTGTGTTTCCCTCTCTTCTTTTATATATATTCTTGTACTTAACCAATCAAACGTCAGGAAATAATCGTAGACAATGAAAGAAACTTTTTAATTGGTTGTAAATTCTCACACTTCATATGTGTTTTTGTCATGTAATTTACCTCAGGATATTTAGACAGGCCTGTAGCCTAAATGTCTCAATGGAATTCCACCAAATTTGGGCAAATGGTAGGGACTGCTATGTAGTAGGACGTATTCTATATTTGATGAAAGTGTCTCCGGTGGTTTTTCTGAAAATTACTTTCCCACCTTTTTTTATGGAGCGCTTACCGGTGCGCGCTCCGAAACGCGCACCGGCAGCGTAACGGAAGTCCTCCATTTTGTGTTTTGGTACAATCGAGACACAAGATGGAGGGCAAACAATGTTCGGTATGGCTAGAAGGGGGCACGGTAGAGACTTCTTGACCCTCTAGGTTTTCTGAGGGGGGCTTAGGAGGCTCATAAACGTAAAAAAAAAAAAAAATGTCTTTAATTTTCCACGGGGGAAGCGCCTGGTACGCGCACCGGTAAACGTACCGGAAAGCGTACTTTGGTGAAAAATAGTGAAAAAAGTTAGAAAAAGATAAACGTTTTGAATGATCAGAGGTAGGGTAGCTCTGAAAAGAGCTTTTGGGTTCTGTGGCTGATTTAGGTACCTACAAGTAGGTTCCAATGCACAGTCTTAAATTCAGGAGGAATATTCTATTTCCTTCATCTGAGAAGTGCACACCATCTCCTCTGTAGATGTCTTGCATGTTGTAATGCAAGTTATTATTGTATATTGAACCCATTCCATAGTTTCTTATGTAAGCAGAAACAGATTTATTCACATGTTTCCGTGCTTTCTCAAATTGTGGACAAAATTGGTTGGACCAGTTCCATTTCTGTCTTTGGCATATATTTGAATATACCAAGGCAGTTTGTGGAAAAAGTGTCATCAATTGATGAAAGGTGTCCTTTAAGAGCATTTCCAGACCAACCCCAGTCATAGTGCCCAAATCATTTCCACCACAGTGCACTATTAAGAGGTCTGGGCTTGGCAGATGCAAAAAGGTTTTCACCAATGGTATCAATTGATGACATTTTAATTCTCTCTGGCCAATCCACTTGATTTCCACATTTGATAAATCAAGGTTGTGATAATTTCTGATTGTTGCATACCTTTGAGTCCAGTGGATGTAGCTATGTCCTATAATCCATACAGAATACATGATGTGAGAAGGTTCTGGTGCAGTCAGATGAAGTGTAGGAATGAAATGGCAGTTGGAACAGTAGGAGTTTACAAAAAAATAATTGTGGAGTTTCACTGCTCTTGAATCACAAGCAATGATTGGTGGATTCAGATAGTTGAAAACTGAAAGTTAGGGTGCATGGTTGTGTTGTGTTAAAGAAGCAATTTGAATGGTTAAAAAAAAGTCACTAAAAGCTAAAATACCATGGATAGGCTGGTGTATTGAGAGGTCAAACATCCTTGCTGAGTTAATTTGCAGCATTGTACAATAAACTTTTGAACCTGAGAGTTCAGTTAGGAGGGAGTTGCTATGGTAACAGATAGAAAGATCTGAGAGGGGGAAGGGTGTTGGTTTGAAAATAGTGAGGGAAGACTTTTGATTGGTTGAATTAAGGCATATGTGTACAAAGTTAGAGATTTTCTATGCCAGTCTTGGTTTCAGTGTATTGAGTGCACACTTTTTGCTCTGCTAAAGAGAAATTGGTGTGTGTGTCTGACACTGTTTTCAATCTCCCAAAGCATTTGTAAAGGTAAGTAATGATTTATTTAATTTAGATAGAGACTTGTTTGCTCTATGGAGAATATTTAGAAGCAGATAGTTATGTTTCAGAAGTCAAATTGTATGCTAGTATATAAGTCCTGTGTTGTGTTTCTTACATGTTATTCAAAAAACGATTTTGGGTGAAAATGAATGGTATTTGCATTTGGCCCTTTTTTATGATTGCCTTGTGCAGCTGATGCATCACTTTAAACATGGGTAATAAGTGACGCACTGGTGGCGCAAGGCCTTCATAAATAAGGCTCTGACTTTGTTTGCTGTTGATTTGTTTTTGGATTTTTGATAATGCTTGATATCAACATTTGAAAGATAGAGGATTTGTATTTGGGGAAACAGTGACGTTTCAAAAGTGATATTCTGTGCTTGTACATCGGTTGTGCGCAGTGTTTTTGAAATGTTATTCAAAAAACGATTTTGGGTGCAAATGAATGGTATTTTCATTTGATCCTTATTTATGATTGCCTTATGCAACTGGTGCATCACTTTATACATGGGAAATAAGTGACACTCTTGTGGCGCAAGACCTTCATAAATAAGGCCCTGACTTTGTTTGCTGATATTGAGTTGTTGTAAATAGGTTCTGCGCAGTGTTTCTTACATGTTATTCAAAAAACGATTTTTGGGTGCAATTGATTGGTATTTGCATTTGGCCCTTTTTTATGATTGCCTTGTGCAGCTGATGCATCACTTTAAACATGGGTAATAAGTGACACACTGGTGGCGCAAGGCCTTCATAAATAAGGCTCTGACTTTGTTTGCTGTTGATTTGTTTTTGGATTTTTGATAATGCTTGATATCAACATTTGAAAGATAGAGGATTTGTATTTGGGGATACAGTGACGTTTCAAAAGTGATATTCTGTGCTTGTACATAGGTTCTGCGCAGTGTTTTTTAAATGTTATTCAAAAAACGATTTTGGGTGCAAATGAATGGTATTTTCATTTGGCCCTTATTTATGATTGCCTTATGCAACTGGTGCATCACTTTATACATGGGAAATAAGTGATACTCTTGTGGCGCAAGACCTTCATAAATAAGGCCCTGACTTTGTTTGCTGATATTGAGTGGTTGTAAATAGGTTCTGCGCAGTGTTTCTTATATGTTATTCAAAAAACGATTTTTGGGTGCAATTGATTGGTATTTGCATTTGGACCTTTTTTATGATTGCCTTGTGCAGCTGATGCATCACTTTAAACATGGGTAATAAGTGACGCACTGGTGGCGCAAGGCCTTCATAAATAAGGTCCTGACTTTGTTTGCTGTTGATTTGTTTTTGGATTTTTGATAATGCTTGATATCAACATTTGAAAGATAGAGGATTTGTATTTGCGGAAACAGTGACGTTTCAAAAGTGATATTCTGTGCTTGTACATAGGTTGTGCGCAGTGTTTTTCAAATGTTATTCAAAAAACGATTTTGGGTGCAAATGAATGATATTTTCATTTGACCCTTATTTATGATTGCCTTATGCAACTGGTGCATCACTTTATACATGGGAAATAAGTGACACTCTTGTGGCGCAAGACCTTCATAAATAAGGCCCTGACTTCGTTTGCTGATATTGAGTGGTTGTACATAGGTTCTGCGCAGTGTTTCTTACATGTTATTCAAAAAACGATTTTTGGGTGCAATTGATTGGTATTTGCATTTGGACCTTTTTTATGATTGCCTTGTGCAACTGGTGCATCACTTTATACATGGAAAATAAGTGACGCACTGGTGGCGCAAGGCCTTCATAAATAAGGCTCTGACTTTGTTTGCTGTTGATTTGTTTTTGGATTTTTGATAATGCTTGATATCAACATTTGAAAGATAGAGGATTTGTATTTGGGGAAACAGTGACGTTTCAAAAGTGATATTCTGTGCTTGTACATAGGTTCTGCGCAGTGTATTTTAAATGTTATTCAAAAAACGATTTTGGGTGCAAATGAATGGTATTTTCATTTGGCCCTTATTTATGATTGCCTTATGCAACTGGTGCATCACTTTATACATGGGAAATAAGTGATACTCTTGTGGCGCAAGACCTTCATAAATAAGGCCCTGACTTTGTTTGCTGATATTGAGTGGTTGTAAATAGGTTCTGCGCAGTGTTTCTTATATGTTATTCAAAAAGCGATTTTTGGGTGCAATTGATTGGTTTTGCATTTGGCCCTTTTTTATGATTGCCTTGTGCAACTGATGCATCACTTTAAACATGGGTAATAAGTGACGCACTGGTGGCGCAAGGCCTTTATAAATAAAGCCCTGAGTTGCTATTGTATAAACTTAAATATGTTGCAATTTATTGTTTATATTGTTTGCTTTTTGACATTACTTTGTTGTTTGCTAATAGTGGTCTTTCATGTGTTTTTTTTAACAGAACAACAGATTCAAATCAACTTCTGAAAAGCAAGCAAAAATGCCTTCAAGGCAAAGAATTATCAAAAATACCATACGGAAAAGGAGAACATCAACAACAGAGTTTATGGAATCCTCTACAACAACTACTTCAAAAAACACCAGAAAAGCTTCTGGTAAGCCAATTAAGTCTTTTCTTCGCAACATATGTCGTAGAAAAAAAAATGATATTGCTAATGTGAATATTCAGAAAAAGTCAACAAATCTAAAACGGAAGGAGAGGCCCACAAAAAATGTCTCGATTGGAGCAGGAGAGAAGAGAATGGATAGCAATAGAAGGGTAAATCTTTTTAGGGACATTCGTAGGCGAATGTTTCGCAATAGGGTAGTTTTAAATTTGCTAAAAAATGATAAGAAAAGTAAACTGAGAGCTGCTTTTTACAAGAAAAAGAAAAGTGTAGAAAAGATTGTTGATCAGGCTTTTGAAGTTAAGAAAAAATTATTTATTTTAATAATCAATAGAATTAGGATACTTAATAAGGCAATTGATGTTTTCAAATCGAACAGTAGATGGAAAAGAATTATTAATCGGAGTAGTTTTTGTGAAGTATTTTCTGGTGAATGGATGCATAGTTCAAGTTCTGAGCCTTTTTTCAATGAGGAGAGTTACTTTCAGGAAAATGATTTGGTGCATGCAGTTGACACCAGTGGTCGAGCATATGAGGTGAAAGATGGTTGTGTGATGGAAAAAGAGAAACTTGTGTCTAGAGATGCAGAAGAGGTGTTAGCTGATGAAGTTTTAGGGAGACGTACTAAGGGTCCAGTGTACACATGGAAGTGTAGTAGTGTTTGTAGTGTGCGACAGGATTCAATCGATTTGCTTCGAAATTTCTTACGTACATATAGTAAGAAAAGTCTCAAACAAAAAATGAAGATCTTGCAAGAGTTAGATCCTTGCAGAGTGAGAGAAAGCACAGGTTTGCATGGGCATTCACTAGCTTGTCTTTCTAGAAAAGTATGTCAGAGTGTTTTTCATCATTTTAGGATGTTAGCAGTGCATCATAATAAGGTGAGGAAATTAGTGAGAAAGTTGTATTATGCAAAAAGTCCAGCACTTAAGCTTAAACAGTTAAACAGTGCTCTTTTGCATGGATCTGAAGTGGATGTGAAGACTATTTGTGAAGAAATTGAGTTTTGGTATTTTGGGAACAAAGAGGACAGTGTAGAAATAGATATAGTAATGGATGATAATGTGGAAGACAATGGACAGATTTCAAGTATAGAAAAGTTTGACGAGGAAATTACCAAGTTTAAGGTGAAATCAAGTGAAAGGCCTAATTTAACTTGTGTGTGTTGTCGACGGACTCATTATAAGATTCAGACTAGGTTAGTTGATTTATATGCAAAAAGTGAATTGGGAAATAATAGTGAATGGAAGGATTTTGTAAGTTATTTGTTGGTGGAGAATTCTTTTGATTTGAGTTTTGATCAGTGTATTTGTAATTATTGTTTTAAAAAATTAAATGAAAATAGAATGCCTGCTAGAGCAGTTCATAATAATCTTCAGTTGATAGATATTCCTTCTGAATTGATGGATCTAAATACTTATGAATCTATTTTGATTCAATGTGTCCATCCTTTTCAGGCTATTGTACGCATGGAACCTAAGACAGGGAAATTGCCTCCATCAGATTTACAGAGAGGATTAAAGGGAAGAGTTGTTTATTTGCCTCTAGATGTAAAGAAAAATATTGATACAATTGGTATAGAAAGAGTAGAAGAGGATCCTCTAGTTATTCTAGTTAATGGGGTTCCGTCAAAGAGTAAGAAAATCTGGCAAGATTTAGTGGATGTTAGAAAAGTCAAAAAGGCAACGTTGTATTTGGTAAAAAACAATGAGTACTACAAAGATGTAAGTGTTGGAGCAGAGGAAACAGCTACAGAAGAAGACAGTGATTGTTCAGTTGGTCAAATTGAAAAAGTTGATGTGTCTGGAAGTGAAGAAATATATGAACATTATACTGTTCATCCTTTGCATTCCAAAGAAGTAATGGGAAATGCAATTGACTTGTTTCAAATGAAAGCAGCAAAAGGAAGTCCCATTAGTGTATGGGAAGAAAGTTTGGAAGCTCGTTGTTTTCCACAATTATTTCCAACAGGTCGTGGTGGACGATATGATGATCGACCAGTTCAAATTCCTGCAGCTGAATACCGGACTTTAAGATTATATGCTGAAGATCCAAGGTTTCGTCAATGCATTCCATATTTGTTTCATCTACTGTTTGAAAGTGATTTGTCTGGGCTTTCTTATGCAGTTAATCATATACTAAAAAGTGGAGCTCATTTGCAAAATGTTTCTGCAAGGGACTTTATGGAGAAAGTTAATCTGCAAGATAGTATTTTGGAATCTCAGCTAATCAATCTCATGGCATGTCAACGTGGAACCAATGAGTATTGGTTCCGTCGTCATGGAGAATTGAAATGTATGCTAAGAAACTTAGGAACTCCTACATGGTTCCTCACTCTTAGCTGTGCTGAGTATGCATGGGACGACTTACTTGAATTTCTACGAGAGGCAAATGGAAACATACCAAATATAGAATTGAAAACAACTGGAGAACTGTGTTCTTTGGATCCAGTGAATGTTTGCAGATATTTTATTTTTTTCTTTAAATCTTTTTATTAACATTTTTTACATAATAAATACATTCCCTCCCACCCCTCCCACCCCTCCCCCGTCACCCTGACCAAGACCATGTCATAAAGAAACGACTTATTACATTCATAAATCTGAAATTAATACATTACGATTCGCATTTCCTAAGCATAGAAAGAGAAAAAGAAATGAACAAACAGAATACAATCATCAATGTCTCTGAATCCACAACAAGATAGGTGCCCAGATCTGCATGCCCCTTAATCTTTTTTTAGCTCCTTTGTTCCTATAGATTGCCATTTCCAGGCTGCAGGTCGCTAATAGTCTAGCCCTCCATTGTTGGAATGCCGGTGGGTTAGGATCTAGCCATGCAGAGGCGATACTAAGTCGGAATATTGCCATAGCCACAAATATCAATCCCTGTATATTTAACTGCTGTTCACCATTCGCTACCCCCAGCATGATTTCCTCTGTTGAAACTTCTACTCTTATTTGGCATACTTCAGAAAGAAATTCTGACATATCTTTAATCAAGCCGGAGAGCATGTTACAAGTGGCAAACATATGAACAATATCAGCCCCATAGAGTGCACAGCGAGGACACGTAGTTCCCTTCCCTGTTCCCCATTTGGCGATTTTCTTAGGTGTGTAATACAGGAAAAAAAATGTTTTATAAAATTGTGCTTGTAGCTTTATTGACATTAACGAGTTTTGGGCTAAATCATAAGCCATGCGGGGGATTGTAATATGGACTCCCAGCAGAGCCTGCCAAGCAGTGCATTGTTTATCCATATCATCTGGGGAGGCTAGATTCAATATTTCATAAATTTCCCCAATCCTGGGGGTAATTTCTTTACATAAATTATCAATCAATTGATTATTCTGAAAATTCTCCCGCCCGCCAGTTTTCTTTGATAAGAAATCCCTGACCTGCAGAAACTTAAAGAAGTCCCTATGGCTAATATTATATTCCTCATGTAGGTCTTCAAACATCTTGAGACAGCCTTGTTTATAAAAACAGCCCAGCTGCACCACCCCTACCGAGGCCCATCTGTTCATACAGCTATCGTGAAATATAGGGGGTAGATCGTTATTGCTGTTCACTGGCGTATAAAATGAAAATCGCCCCAACCCCAAAATCTTACGGACATTACACCATACTTTATAAACACCTACAATAGTTTTAAACTTGACTTTCTTGAAGTAGCTATCGTTGGTATGTCGCCAAAAACAACCAGCGCAATCTTCTCCTAGTATAAGTTCTTGAGGTGACGGGATCTCTAGGTTAATACCATCAAGTGAAATCAGTTTAACGCAATATTTCAGGACGGTGGCCCAATAATACAGCCTAAAGTTAGGTAGAGATAACCCTCCTCTTTCCTTTGGTAATACCAGCCGTTTAAGGGCCCTTCGGGGTTTCTTATATCCCCAAATAAAGCTTGAAAGCATAGATTCAATAATCCTAAAGATTTTGGGGGAGAACTCAAGGCAAATGGTCCTGAAGAAGTATAAATAACGGGGCAAAAAAAGCATCTTAATCAGATTACAGCGGCCCCCTATGGTCAAATGTAGTTTATCCAGTCGGGCCAACTCTTTCTTAGTCCGAGAGATCAACGGGTTTAGGTTGATATCCACAATATTTTGAATTTTTGCACTTATTGTAACACCTAGGTAAACGGCCTTCTCCGTCACTCTTGCATCTACCATCACAATCTTATTATTGAGTACAATCTGGGTTTTGTTGGAGTTCAATTTATATCCAGATACTAATCCGTACAGGTGTGCCTCTTCTTCAATCACTGGCATGGCTAAATTAGGATCACTAGTGACAAGCGCAATATCATCGGCGTATGCCAAAATTTTTGTGTTATAATTACGTATTTGAATCGGTGGTATAGATACACAATTGTCTAACCACCGAATAAAAGGATCAATATAGATCGCGAACAACAGAGGTGAGCATGGGCAACCCTGTCTGGTTCCTCTTGTGATCGCAAAATTCTCTGACAGGAGCCCATTAACCAATACTTTAGCACTTGGCTTATTATATAGCCCTTGGGTAGCCATGATGAATCTGTTATTGATTCCACAATGAGACATTGCCGCCCATAAAAATCCCCAGGAGACTCTATCGAACGCTTTCTCCGCGTCAAGGAGGATAAGCGCCATAGGGTCTCCTGTTGACTCTGTATAATCAAATAGCGAGATCACCCGTTGAACGTGGTCAGTTGTTGACCGTCCTGGTATAAACCCATGTTGATATTTGGAGACTATTTTATTAATTATTGGGGCCAGTCTAGCTGCTAGAAGTTTCGAATAAATTTTTGAATCTCCATTAATCAGGGTAATTGGACGATATGAACCTAAATCAAGTGGATTTTTGTTTTTTTTCAGGAAGACCACAATCTTAGCTTCAGACCATGAGGAGGGAGGGGCCCCTCCCTGAAATATATGAGCAAATAAGGCAATCATTACTATTTTTAATTGATCAGCAAATTTCAGATAGAACTCTGATGGAATCCCGTCCAGTCCTGCCGCTTTCCCACTATTTAGCGCATTTAAAGAGAGCAGGATCTCATCCCAATTAGGTAACTCATCCAGCATTTCCTGATCTTCCTTCTTGAGCATGGGCCCCGGATTTACATCCAAATATAAATCTGGGTCCTCAAGCCCCACAATGAGTTCTGTATAGAGTTCTTGATAGAATCTCTGAAATGCGGCCCTTACTTCGTTTGGGTCAGTCTTTAAGCCTAATCTGGGGTCCTGAATTTCTTTGATAGTGCTTGCTGATGCCACTTCTCTAGTGCGCACCGCCAGCTGATGCCCAACAAGTTCGCTCAGCTCGTACACTTTCTCCTTATTAACTGATGCTTTAATGATGGCCTTTTCTACTATTATTTCTGTGATAAAATTTCTTGCAATGGCTACCTGAGCCAATGCATTGTCCAGCACTTGGCCCTGTTGGGCTGCAGCGATCAGATCCTCCTCGGCTTTACCCAGGTTATGTTGTAGTACAGCTAAGCGGAGTTTCCCTTCCTTATTAGACCTAAGCGAGAATTGCGGTGTCTCGCCTCTTATGCCCGCTTTTAGAGCATCCCAAACTATAGCTACGGGAGCACTTCCAAAATTATCTGCTATAAAACCCGGGATCCACCCCCTCATGTGTTGACAATAATTTGCATTCTTTAGCAGAGCCCGTTCAAACGTCCAGGTAGTAATTGGACGTTTATTCAAAGTATAAGATAAGTTCAGAATTAGAGGGTTATGGTCCGATAATAAACGCGGAAGTTTATCTACCGTACATGCAGCTTTCAATGAATTTGACATAAACATGTAATCTAATCTAGCATGTCGCGAATGTGGATATGAATAGAACGTAAAGCCAGGATCTCCACTGTGATTATGTTGCCACCCATCTATTAGGCCATGTACCATACACAGATCTTTAAGTGCCCGAAAAACTCTAGGTTTCCTACCGTGATATTTAAATTCCAGCCCCATTGTCCAGTCACTGGGGAGATGTAAGTTAAGATCCCCGCAAACTATGAGAGGTAGGGGCCAGTGAGTTAACTCATTAGAAACATATGTAAGCGTCTCGGGTTCATCACAAACACTCCCATAAATGGTACAGATTGTCATTTTATTCAGTCCATTATTATACTTGCATTCGGCGATTCCCCATCTACCAAATTTATCAGAAAGTACTCGGTCAAATTGGAGCCCCACACCTTTTGCTAAAATTGCCACCCCCTTAGTTCGGACTCCCTGTGTCGAGGCGGTGATAAGGTTATACCCCAATGATTTCAATAAGAAATGCTGAGAACCTTCAATATGAGTCTCTTGTAAGCAAACAATATTAGCTTCCATTAATTGCAGCCCTGCCGCTACCTTCTGCCTTTTTTTAATATCATTGAGGCCACATATATTTAGTGAAGCAATTTTCAACTTAGCCATAATATCATGAATATTATTATCATTTGCCTTGTATCATATCCATGTCCAATTTTCTTGGTCATTACAGAATTATCTGGCACCATTGAGACAAAGTCTTTTCTATCCTTCATATGCTTGGAATATCTTGGTCCTATACTTCCCCCCACTACTCCCTTATCCCACCCCTGATTCCCCCCACCAACCCCCCCCTTACCATCCTATGAGGCATCCTAGGTCCTGGGTCCTAGTTGTGGGCGTCCGTATGATCAGATTGCCACAGAGGACCCCGTGGCCTGAGCAGGTTGATGGAATATAGTGTTTCCCAGAGTCTTTATACTTGTTCAGATAACCTTACAAAATTTTGCTTTATTAGCTTGTATTCTTCTCCACCCCATTTTACCCTTCTAGTGATTCCCCATACTTCCAACCTTAACTCTTTCTAAGGCTGTTTAGGACAGCTAAGTTCAATGACCATCTCTTTCCACAGTTCCTTTAAGTGTGTTTTTTTTTTATTCTTTTCCTGAATTTCGTGTCCCAGTTTTGAAATTTCTCTTAAGTAGTCCTCGGCCTGTACTTCGCTAGTAAAGCTTCTTGTTGAGCCCTTGAATATGATTTTCAGCCGTGCCGGGTTTTGTAAAAAAACTGTCGCTCCAATTTTTTCAAAAGGCGCGAAAAGTTGGCGCATTTTCCATCTTCGCTCAACGGTGGTGTGGGCGAAATCTGGTCTTACAAAAAACTTAAACCCTTTGTATTCCCTTTGGCTTGTAGGTCTGGCAAGATTATAGATTGCTTCACGAAGAAGGAAGTTTCCAAAATGGACCAGCATGGCCCTGGGATATTGGCGTTGCTTATGGGCGTGTTTTGGTAGCATCAAAGGAAAGCGATGGGCACGCTGTGTCTCTCTATCCATATCCCAGGCCTCCAATTCCGGGAACGCTGTTTTGAGTATATTGATCATTGTCCCTCTAGCGTCATTTCCTTCAAAATTTTCTGGGATACCAAGAAACCTTAGATTATTCCGTCTGGATCTGTTCTCGTGATCTTCGACTTTTGCCATGAGGTCTTTTATTATTCCATCCTGCTCCTTTTCTGTTTTTTGCAGTTTGGCGACGTCAGTTTCCAAATTTTCCGTGCGAGTTTCTACTGCGGCCATTCTTTCTGAGATCTCAGTACATATGTTGCCGACTTTTTTAACCGCGCCTTGCAATTTTTCAATGGCAGCCCGGTTCCTTTGGCTATCTTTTTTGACATCCATATGAAAATTCTTTATTGAGCTCAACACTTCACTCAATGAGGGCTCTGCTGTTATTCCAAGGCTGCCTCTGTTTCCCGTTGTTTTTTGGCTTCCCACTTCTATCTCATCCAAGCTGTGGTTTTGACGTGGTGTTTCTCCCAATGATTTTGAAATCGGGCTTCTTCGTGCGGAATTCGTTCTGGCTTTGGCGTGATCCGTATTAGTGCCTGGATCTGTTGTCTCTTCATTAGGAGGATTACATTCTCTTTTGCGTCTCGTCCTCTTTTTTCCCCGTTTTTTCCTGGAGTTTGTTTCACTGGGTTTTCTCGATTCGTGAGAGCCAGAGACCTCCGAGGATAAGGTCCCGATTTGTAGGACTGGACTTGCTCTACTTGTGTCACTTAATTCGCTTGATTCACTTGAAATGGACATCCCTGTTTCGTAGATGTCCGAATCAGAATCTTCCTCGGAGAATGATTTATTTCCTAAATGTAGATCTCTCCCTCGTGGAAGCATTTGGGAACTAAGAGAAGAAGAGGGATGTTCGATATTTAGAACACCCATAGGGTACATCTTGCTTTGGTCTGATTGCTCCCCTTGCTTAGTTTTCACCGGTTTTACCCCTAATGGAGCACTAGTCCCTTCCATGTCCACACTAGGATCTGCAATTTGATTTCCTAGGTCTGGATCTGAAGTGTTATTTTCCTCTACATCGAGGTTCTCTTGGGGCATACCTTGGACATCCACGCTCAAATCGCTTGGATGTTTGATCTGTAATTTTTCATTTTTTAAAGCATTGGTCGGACCATCCTTGGGTAGGGGACTAAAAATATTAGAAATTCTGGGCTGAGAGGTAGCCTGGGAGCCTGTTGTTTTTGCAGCAGCCTTTAAATTTTTTATTGTTTGAAGCCTCTGTGCTTTCTTGGCCATTAACTCCAATTTTGCGTTATCCTCTATATCTCTCCCCTTCTCATTCTCATTCTCATTCTCACGCTCTTTCTCTTTGACTTTCCGTCTTGCTTTTTCTTTCTCCTTCTCTAGTTTTTTTTCCGCATTTTTATTTTTATTTCTTCCACTCTCATGCGGTTCTTGCCGTTCCACATCTTTTTCCTTTTCCTTTGCTTTGGATCCTCTTGTTTCAGGGCCTCTCTGTCTATCATTAGTTATTTGCGAAGCATATACCGTTTCCATTTCAGCGTTTTGTGGGGGTTGATTGTTTTCCAGAATCTGTGAGTTTCTCAAGTCCTCTAGGGTTCTTTTCTGGACCTCACTTGTGCTCTTCAAAGCCGTTGCGTCCTCTTCCCCATTATCTCCGGTAAATGCTGTAGTATGCTTCACAACTGTTTGTGCCTCCGCTGCCGATCCGACATCTCCAGCAGCAGCATCACCTTTCTCCCTTCCTTCCATATCCTGTGTAGTTTTCAAAAACGAAGCCTCTTCCTTTGTCTGGTACTGTGCCCGTAACTGCCACCAGTTCTGAGGTTGCTTTGGTAGTTTTCTACCTTCTCTGCCCCTTTTGGTACACCAATAAGTCGGTTTTTTGGGCACTTTTGGCGCCGCTTTAACGGTTTTGCAAGCACCTCCTTTAAATGTGCTATACTGCTTGGTCAGGGCACCTGCAATATGCCAGTCTGTGTTGAAAACATGTATTTTCGCTATTATTGTAACATTGACTTTATTTGCTGCTTCAAAATGTTTTTTAGTTTCTCCAAAGTAATCTCGAGGCTTTTCCTGCCACACCGGCCTTTTGGATTGCCTTTTAAATTGCATTCGCCCTTTTTTTTTTTGCCTCCTTTTATTCTGCTTTCTTTTCTGTTTGCCCCTCTCTCCTTGCGTGCATAGGCGTATGCTCTCACGTTTTCCACGGCACCCAGATGCACAGGATAAGCGCTGCGCGTGAGATTTACGGCGCCTGTCGACGTGTGAGCAGATGACGCCAAGCAGTACTGACAGAGTTCAGAGTCGGGCAAGTCAGCCGAGTCAGATGCCGAGAAACACCAGGTGAGTTGAAGAGTGAATGAGGCCGAAGCATGAGCAATCAGAGCGGGCAAAGAGCAGGACGGGCAGGCAGAGGAGGTCCAGAAAAAGCCAGGGAAAATAGAAATTCGGCAGAAAAACAGAAGCCTCTGTTACCTTTTATTCTCCATTCCTCCCCTCACTCACGGAAAACGCCAGCTCCATTCCAGCCTTACAAGCAGTGCACTTTATCCTCTCTCATAATTCAAACACAGTCCGACCTTGGGGGTGATTAGGCAAGGCACAAGTTGAATTTAGGGTCGTAGACACCCACCAATAGTCTAAGAGTCAGAGTCAGAGTAGGAGAGAAACATTGAAAGTATATATGTATATTCACGGGATGGGTTTGCGCGGGTAACTCACAGTTTTCACAGCCAAAGCCTTCCGCCTTTCTTTATTTCTGACACAGGCACAGAATCACAGGATCATAGTCACAGCTACGAACACCAAAAAAAACAAAAAAAGCGAAGGCATCTCAGTCCCAAGCACTGCGCAAGTTCCAGACTCCCAGCTCCGAGCTCTGAGCTCCAGTATCAGCTCCAGTATCAGGTATCAGGTGTCAGGAAGCAAGTAGTGAGGCGATCGCAAAAGATTGTAGCCTGTCACGGGTTTCTTTTTCAATGTCTCTCCTTAGAAGGCTTGACCTTCATGCTTTTCATGCCTTTCATTACATCTGGGTTTTCTTAGGCCATCTGTACCATGGAAGGGTCGAGGTCAAGGTTAAAGGTTTTGATGAGCCTGCCCAGGCTCACAGAGCGCTGCTGCTGCGACCACTCACTCCCGCGCCATCTTGCCTCAAGCTATGATGTCTTTTATTACCAACAAAAAAAATCCTCCCCTTGGAGAGGTTTTGGATTTCTTTTGGAGGATGGAATATCAAGCGAGAGGTGCTCCTCATATACATATGTTGTTGTGGATTAAAGATGCACCCAAATTTGGATCAGATTCAGATGAAACAGTGATGAGTTTCATTGAAGAGTATTCAACATGTGCTGTTCCAAAATCTACTGAAGAAAACAATTTAAGGCAACAAGTTTTACGTTTTCAATCTCATCGTTGTGGAAAGTACTGCCGTCGAAAATTTAAAAACAAGGAAAAGTACTACATGAAATGCCGTTTTGCATTTCCTCGACCAGTGATTTCTAAGGGAAGAGTAAATAATTTGATGTCATCTCTACGACATACTGTGACGAGGAAATCTCCCAAAAATACATACAATTTGAAAAGAAATGAAGAATCTAAGTACATCAACGATTACAACCCAGTGATTTTGTCCATGTGGAATGCTAACATGGATATTCAGTTCGTTGCTGACAACTCTATTGCTGTGGCTCGATATGTGACATCTTACATCACCAAAAAAGAAAAGACAGAACTGAAGGAAATGTGGGAGGACATTTCACATGAAAAGAGTCTAAGCAAGAAATTATACAGTTTCAGTCTGAAGATGTTGTCGCATCGAGAAATTGGAGCATATGAATGTTCTGAACGGTTATCATCAGCAAGTCTCTATGCCAAATCAAGAACAATCATTTGGGTGAGTCTAGGTCTTGCTGCAACACGAAACCGAGTTTTGAAATCTGTACAAGAAATTGAATATTTGGCGGAGAAAGAACCAAACTGTACAGATATTTTGAAGACAAATATGTTGGATACATACTATCCAAATAGAAGTACTCACCTTGAGAACACTTGTTTGTATGAAGTTCTGCAAAACTACAGTTATAAGAGGAACATCACAGAAGATATCAATAATGGAAAATATGCACTCATTGGCTATGAAGGATGTTTAGTGAAGCAGAAAAAAGGCCATTTGATTAATCATCGAAAATTGAGTTGTGAAGCTCCAGACAAAAGAGAATTTTACTATTTAGCTCTTTTGCAACTCTTTAAGCCATGGCGTACAGAAGAGGAACTACTTGGAGATTTTCTCTGTTATGAAGACTCTTTTAATGCAACTAAGGATACCATAGAATGTCCTATTTTTCTAAATTATCTGCAAATGTTGAATGAAGAAATGGAGCAAGAAACCACAATTGCTTTAGAGATAGCTAGAGACAGTTCTCAAGATAGTCAGAGTTCTACTTCATTGAGCCAGGATCCACTAGGAGGACCAATTATCCAAAATGAAGCTGCCACTGCCATGGATGAGGTGGAAAGAGCTATGGAACAAGCTCAAGAGGATGGAGTTAACTTAGAAGATTTGGTAAAGCAACTAAACATTGAGCAGAAAAAGATATATGATGAAGTCACAGAGCAGATTGAACATGGATTCAGACATGAGAAAAAAGAGTGCTCATGTACATCATTTGACTCTGTCCGACTATATGTAAGTGGAGAAGCGGGGACAGTAAAAAGTTTTCTAATTAAAGCCATTGCAAGTTATCTGCAGAAAAGGACTGATTCACCACTCTCTTGTGTTGTAACTGCTCCAACTGGTCTGGCAGCACATAACATTAAAGGGATTACTCTACATCGTTTACTGATGCTGCCAGTTGAACATGATAATAAATTGCATTACAACAAGTTATCTGAAGATGCGTGTTCTGAAGTTTCAAGAGTCTTGAAGAAAATGAAACTTCTTATCATTAATGAAGTAAGCATGGTCTCAAATCTAATGCTTGCTTTTGTGCATTTGAGAATGCAAGAAATTCTTAGAACAGAGTATGATGTGTTATTTGGAGGAAAACACATTATTGTTTTTGGAGATCTATTGCAGTTGACTCCAGTAAAAGGACAACCAGTGTTTAAAATGCTCACACACGAAGATACCAGGAAGTCCCTTGGAAGCATTGGAAACGTTAATATATGGTTAAATTTTAAATATGCTGAACTGCTTCAAAATATGCGACAGGCCAAGGATGAAGATTATAAAAATATTCTACATGATGTAAGAATTGGAAAAGTGACTGAGCTTGGGAAAAAAGCTTTGCATAGTCGATTAATTTCAAATTTGTATCCAAATGAAAACATTCTTCCAGAGAATATTTTTAAAAAAATGACTGAGAAGAAATCTGGGATATGTTTGATGCCAACTCTGCAAGAATGTTCCATCTTCAACAACAAAATGTTAGAGTTAGAAAATGAAGAGATTGTGAAACTGGAAGCAATAGATAAAATAGAGCATATGGGTGCAACAATTGTTTTGTCTGAAAATTTGAAAACTAAATTGGATTCATTGGAGAAAAGTATTTCTAAAACAGCTGGTTTTGAAAAGACTCTGAATGTGTGTTTAAATTGTCGTATCATTTTGAGAAGGAATTTAAATGTTGAAAGAGGTCTGGTAAATGGAGCAATGGGTTATGTTGTTGATTTTGTGAATTACAGAAATAGAGATGGAATTGAATTTTTAAAAATAAAATTTGATGGCATTGAACAAGTACAACAAATAAGTCGTGGTTCTGCTAGATTTTTACTTGTAAAAGACTTATATGTTCGCCGAAAACAGTTTCCTGTTTGTTTGGCATATGCAGTAACAATTCATAAATCACAAGGTTTAAGTGTAGATAATGCTTTGGTGAACATTGGAAGATCTGTGTTTAAAGAGGGTATGGCATATGTGGCATTATCCCGAGTCAGAACTTTATCAGGATTGTACTTGATTGCGTGTGATGAGACAAAGATTTCTGCAGATCTAGATTGTGTTAAAGAATACAATAGGTTAAGAAGAGAGTATGCTCCACATTTGCCTCAATATCCTCTGTTTGAAAAACGTGTGGTAGGCCGAAAAAGAAGAAATGAGGATAATTGTAGTGAGGTAGTTGCAAAAAGACAAAAAGTAGAGAAAACTGTAATTGAAAACAGGAAGAAAAAGAATTGTGGAGAAAATGTTGTTGGATTTCAGTTTGAAAATAGTTCTGGTGTCAACTGTTATCCTAATGTAGTGGTTAATGTTGTTTTTTTTCTTAAAAGTTTACAAGAACAGATTGTTGAAAATCGGGATCAAAGATTGTGTGGTTTATTGAATTCTGTGTTTGAGAAATGTAGCAGTGGTACAGCACAAATAGAAAGTGTAACAGAAATTCGAAATATTTTAGATATGTGTTCTGGTCAAGATAAATTTTCACAGAACATTCAGCAGGATTTTCAGGAATTTTTAATGTATATGTTTGGTGTTTTGGAAGATGAAGGTGTAGATGTAGATAATCTTTTCAGCCTTTCTTATCAATGGCAGCATGACTGGTACAATTGTAGTTTATCAAGTACTACTAGAATAGACACTGAAAGATTTATATATTTGACTTTACCTGACTGTAAATCAGTGTCATTTAAAAATCTAGTTAAAGCAGCAGATCATAATATGGTGTGTACCCAATGTAACTGTACAATGCTGTCCACATTATTTATACAAAGTTATGGGCAGTATATCATTTTAGTTTTCCAACGATGTAGACCTGATGGAACTAAATTGACAACTTCTATCAAAAATTTTGTAGCTTCTCAGTTATCAATTTCAGGAAGAACCTTTACAACTGAAGCTATTATTTATCATGACGGTTCTTCGACAACCTCAGGACATTATACATGCTACTTAAAATCTGAAAATGGATGGAGTTACTGCAATGATTCTCATTTAACTTATAAACAACGTTTGCCTTATGACTCTACAAATTCTTATCTAGTGTTTTTAAAACCAAAGTTTTAGTAAAGGGAATTGGCCTTTGAAGTCGGGAATAGATAATAAAAGTTAGTTAGTTAGTTAGTTAATCAAATATTTTAAATTATTTATCTCATGTAGATACTTTAAGTGGATCTCAAAGTAAAAAATACTGATATATCTGACACAAATTGGCCGTGAGGAAAGTGTAAGGTATGATGTTCTTAGATCTTTTTTCATAGGAAGTCGATGAAATGGAAGTTATAGAGCACAGCAGACTTTTTTTTCCACCAAAAGGACCTTCACTATCTTCTATTTGGCCTCACGGAAAAGTAAGTGAATCAAAGATTAGTGTACATATATGAGATGTATGTTTGAATGGGTTTTTTTAAACACAATCTTTTAGATTGTGTTTTTTTTTCCCGCTGTTATATGATGAAGACTGTGAACTCACTAATTTAAGTGAAATTCAATATATTCCGAGAACAGCAAAAATAAATAATGTAACATATTGTAGAAGTTATTGTGTAGTTTGCATTGTGTAATTTATATTGTGTTCACATTGTCTCACACTCATTTTCCTTTTTCACCCTTATTTACCTCTCTTTACTAATTTACACTCTTTTTTCATCGCTGTTTCTTTACTGCACTTCATTCACAACTTCTCAATCTAATAGGAACTGTCTGTATTTCCTCTGTTCCTTCCACCACTTTTTATCTTTTTGATATTCTCTCAGTACCACTGCTTTAGTTTCCTAACCCTCTCTTTCTTTTTCTCCATTTTTTTTTCTTTTGCACTCATTGTACTGTAGTTCACTTAGTTCTTCCTTTTGTTTTTCTGTGTACTTACTCTGTCACTCCTGTTTTATCCATCGTTCTATAATAACCTCATTCCTTTTATCCCTTCACTCTGTGACTTCACTTCACTCACTCTCAATCATCTTCTATTCCTCTTTTTTATTTATAGTTTCTCAATCAGACTTCTCTCCTTTTCACTCATTTTTCTTTTACTTTCTTATCTTTACTGATTTTGTTTTGATATCTTACATTCTTTTAGTATCTTACTTACCTTTAGGAATTTGTTCTCTTTCTATTTCTTTTTCCTTTTTTTCTCTTTCTACATTACTTTCTTTCTGTTTTTGTATCTTTCACTATTGCTTCATTTCTTAGTAAACTTTTGTAGATTTTTAAACCTCATGAACTGCTTCTTCTATTTTATTATATATTTTTAAGTAATTATAACGTGTTTTTTCTTTTATCTTTCACAGATACAAGTTTTCATTGATTTTATGGTAAGTGTGTTTACAAAATGTTTTTTGTTATCACCTTTTGTTTTATTTTCACTATTTTTCTCTCACCCTACCTCACCCCTGTTTCCTTACTTTGCTTCCCTCACTTATTTTTTTCTTCCATGTTTACTTCCTACCACATTCAACTTCTTTCAGTACCCCTGCCTATGCACACTCCTTCACTTACCTTTTTTACTGGTTCACTTAGTCCCTTTGTGACACTCCTTCTTTTACTCTCTCTCTTCTTTCTCTCTTTTACTCCCCATGTCTTACCCTTATTCACTTACAAGTACCCTCTTTCACCCCTCTTTACTTATACTCACTGCTATTTACTTTCCCTCCGTCACTGCTATTCCTTTCCTCTGATTCCGTCACTACCTGTCATTCCCATACTTAACTGTCCTTCCTTTTACTTTCATCATCCATTCACATTCTCCCAGAACCTCTGCTTTAGTCTTCTTCCTATTTCTTCTCTTCTTTTACTCCCTTATTCATTTACCTTTTCTCAGTTATTTCCTCTTATACCTTTTCTCTGTTTTACTATCTATTACACAGTCCCTCTGTGTTCCTCTCTCTAACTCTCTTTCTCTTAACACCACTCTCTCTATCCCCATTCCTCATAGTCACTCCTTCATACTTTTTTTTTTCTTTTTTTTTGAGTGCGCTAACGGAACGCGCACCGGTACGCGCACCGGGAGCGCTCCTGCGTCACATATAAAAAAAAGTAAAATACAATTCAAAAACAAAAAAATTATCTAAATATACATTATAGTGTTCATTTTCATAAAAACATACCTTTTCAGCTATAGACATTTTTGAAAAAATAAGCATAGAAATTTACTAAAAAGTACATAGGTATGAAGCCCTATAAAAAGTTAAAAATTAGCATTTAAAAAACCTTTGAAATTCACTGAAAAAACCATAGGTTTCACACCAGTTAAAGTTAGGAATTAGCATTTAAAAAACCTTTGAAATTCACTGAAAAAACCAGAGGTTTCACACCAGTTATAGTTAGGAATTAGCATTTAAAAAACCTTTGAAATTCACTGAAAAAACCAGAGGTTTCACACCAGTTATAGTTAGTAATTAGCATTTAAAAAACCTATTAAATTCACTGAAAAACCATAGGTTTCACACCAGTTATAGTTAGCTGGAAATTTTATTGATATAAAACCAATGAAATTCCCACGTTATAGTTAGTCGGACTCACTATAACTTGCGCGTGCAATGCACTGCTGATGACATCACATATTACATCACTCATGACATGGTCAGTGACATCACTCATGACATCACTGATGACACCATCCTTGTGACACAGTGACAGACCTCCTCTTAGTGTAAAGTAACCCTTGAAACACATATTGAAAAATAGAAACTAACATTTTTTAAAAAGTGGATATACCCATACCAGTTACAACAACCAATTCAGTAATTTCACCATCTATATACAAATTTACACATTCACCAACAGTTTTATATATTCACTCATACATATACTCACTCATCATATGTAGTGATACCTCTATTCATCCTGTTACACACTGACAGTCATCAAAAAGTTACTCACACATATACTCACAAATGCAAATAAACTAATAAACATCCATTTATTTGCATATACAGATTTACACACACTACCACCTTAATTCTAAGGAAACTTACACATATGTACTCTTTTAAACAATCACTTATAGAAACCCATACTTATTTAAACAGGAACTCTTACAATCTTTTACTCTCACATAAACTGACTTATATAAATCAATACTCACATGTACTAGATTAAAATGTATCTTGTTACTGATAAACACACTAGTGAGATAGGCATTCAATCACTAACACACACATATACACACTCATCCACCCATACAGTCCTGCACATATGCAGTTTTCAAAAAATATACAAACAGTGGGTCAATCATTGAAACATCTATGTGCTAAGTAACATCCCCACCAAACTATATACACACTCATACTGATACTAAAAAACATATAATAACCCATATACACACACATGTAGTTACTCACCAACCCATGCAGCCACTTATACACAAAGTGAAACACTGATACATATATTTAAATATTTAAATATTACTTGCCAATATATGTATTCACTAAGATACACTTAATAAGCCAGTTAACCAATCAATTAAAAAAAAAAAAAAAAATTAAGACAATAATTTAAACATTTATTCTTCCATCAACCTTTACATATACATATATAAAACATATTTATTTTTCAGAAAGACACACATTCACTGGATGGTTCATCAGTGATGTCATGAGTGATGTCACTGACCATGTCATGAGTGATGTTATATGTGATGTCATCAGCAGTGCATTGCACGCGCAAGTTATAGTGAGTCCGACTAATTATAACGTGGGAATTTCATTGGTTTTATGTCAATAAAATTTCCAGCTAACTATAACTGGTGTGAAACCTATGGTTTTTTCAGTGAATTTAATAGGTTTTTTAAATGCTAATTCCTAACTATAACTGGTGTGAAACCTCTGGTTTTTTCAGTGAATATATATATATATATATATATTACCTACCGGCAGTCGCCAGTAGGTAGTTATAGTTAGGAATTTTTTTCAATGCAAAATCTCAAAATTCTATTGTGAATAACTTTGGCGCCGGTTGACGAATCTGCCTGAAAATTTCCTCAAATTGTTCTCGCGGAGCTCTGGTCCTTCCTTTAAAGTTTGGGGGGGATTCGTTGAGCGGGGGCCGAGATAAAAGGGGGGTCCCAAAACATGTTTTCCCCATGTTAATTTCCATAGGGCGGTCGACCTCACTTTTAGCCCGAACGGCTAAATGGATTTCCACCAACCTTGGCAAAATTGTAGGGACTGGTACCCCGATGTGCCTTTGCTATGTCTCAAGATATACGCTCCAGTGGTTTTTACAAAAATTAACTTTGAAAAAATATATATTGGGCTACATTGGGCTATATATATGTTAGAGCCCAAATGTAGCCCAATGTAGCCCAATGTAGCCCAAAGTAGCCCAAAGATGGCCACCAGAGACACAAAAAACAAATGTAGCCCAAATATCAGCCAGATGTAGCCCAACTATAGCCCAATGACAGGATGTCCCAGAGTGTTCTAAAGAACAACTAGAGCGCTAACAGTCTTACTTATGACAAAAGTATGGCACACCTGAAGTCATCTTGATTGGAATAAAGTGTTAACACTTAAAACATTTAATTTGAAAAGGAACAAAATGAGGGGTTTCATTTTGCCATAGACATGTTTTATATATATATATATATATATGAGGTATGTCCAGTTCTCAGCAAATGTAGCGCAGCGCAGTTAGCCACACCAACAAGCAGGAACCAGCGAGACCCATAAGTGGTGCAATATGATTTTATTTAAAGTTCAGCCCAGCACCAATCCGCCATGACGCGTTTCGGCTAGGGATAGCCTTGTTCACATGACAACGTCACGAGGGATGACCACCCCTTTTAAAGTGCAAGTAGTGCCATCACATGTCATGGAAAGCGAAGACATACTCAGCTTTCAATAAGACTACAATCATTTGTAGAATCACTGCATAAATGCAAGTTACACAAAGAAAACATCCACATTTTGTGAAATGGAATTCCGTCATCAAACACATGGCATTGGCTAATAAATAATCTTCATAATGTACAAAAGGTTAAAAGCCAATAAATAGTTATAAATAATTATGATGCCATTAAAAAAATTTTCTCTACAAAAGGTACTCGCATCTTTAACTTCTTCAAGCATCAAATGAATAGTGAGTACACAACACTTGTATAAAACGGGCCAAATGTCATGGTTACCCATAAGTGCAAATTTAGTAAGAGGTTATACTGCCCAAGTGGGCTATCATGTACGAAATTCCACAGTCTTCAATCATTTGTGCAAAATAAGCAATATCACGTACATTTACATGTAGATGGCTGTAAAGTGCTACATTAAAGTGAAAAAGTGCAATAAGAAAAGATAAATCATTATTCTTACACAATTTTTAAAAACACAGGTCAGAAAGCGAGGGTCCAGGGTTCATGTTATTTACATGGCTTCAAGATTTCTGGTTATCAGTTGGTGTTACAGGACTAAACCATATTCATTGAGGACAAAATGCAAGGTGCTAGACAACAAGGGTATTCAAAAGTTATAGATAAGTATAACAATCCTCTCCCATGTTGAGACCCTGAGGTGCTTTAGTGTCGAGGGATATTATATAGCGGGTCTCCAACTTTCTGAGTAAAGCCTCCCCATCGCCACCTCTTCTTTGGGGGGGAACACAATCTATAACAAAATATTTCAAAGCAGAGGCATCTTTCCCATGTATTAACTCAAAATGCCTAGCTACAGGATATGTAGGATCAGCATGTGCTATTGCACGCAGATGTTGTAAGATCCGCTTATGGACCTGCGGTCTTGTGCTGCCTACATATCTGAGCCCGCATGGGCATTCCAAAACATAGACCGCAAACTCTGTTTTGCAGTTTAGTTTTTGTTTGATTTTAATGGGGGAAGGGGATAAAGGTGTAACTACCTCACACTTGCTCACCCCATGCTTGCATGCCTTGCAAGTAGAACAACGCAAACATCCCTTGCTGTCCTCTAACCATGTGGATGTGATTACTTCTGGGCTACTAGATACCAAACTATCTTTCATAGATCGATCGTGCCTTGCGGTATGTGATACTAGGGTGTTTGGGCAGAGTGGCACTTAGTATAGGATCATTCGAAATCAATGACCAATTGTCCTTGATTATTTTCTGAATCATCCTATGCTGATTACTGAACCCGATAATTAATCTGGTTTCCTCATTAGGTCCACTAGTCGAGGCAGCAGGTTGATTGGAATCTCCTAAGCCTAGGAGTTCTAGCCTATTTATTTTGTTGGCCCTAGCAATGGCATTATCTACGATAGCTGGTTTATAGCCTCGTTGAAGGAAACGTTCCCTACATTGTGACTGGGCCACACGGCATTGCTCTTCACTGCTGCAAATTCTTCTGACACGGAGCATCTCCCCGTAGGGGATGCTGCGTATCAGATGTGCAGGATGATGGCTATCCGCATGCAGCAGTGTGTTCCCTGCCGTGGGCTTGCGGTACAGTTTAGTTTGGAGAGTGTTTCCCTGAACATATATTTCAACATCCAGGAAAATGACTGATTGAGCGCTAATGGTGCTAGTGAGCTGGATATTGAGATTATTGTTGTTAAGCATTTGTATGAAATCTCTCACCTCAGTCTCAGTCCCGTCCCAAACAAAAAACAAATCATCTATGTATCTAGACCAGAGTTTCACCTTCGTATTCATGATGACAGAATGTTCCCCCATCAGGACCTGCTCCTCCCAGTACCCCATATGCAGACAGGCGTAACTGGGAGAGAAGCAGGCCCCCATAGCTACTCCTCTGGTCTGAAGAAACAGTTGTTTTGCAAACAAAAAGATATTATTCTCTAAGCACATTGAGATCATCTCTATCAGCATTTGCGAATGTTCATTAAAGCAAACTTCCCTTTTTCCCAGGAAGTGTCTGATAGCTTTTAGTCCATCTTGATGGAATATGCTGGTGTAAAGCGAGGTGACATCCATAGACACCAGCATATAGGTCGAATTCCATCTGAAATCAATGAGTTTTTTAATGAGATCCGTTGTATCAATGATGTCATCAGTGATGTCATTTGAGATGTCATCAGTGATGTCATCAGTGATATCATTTGAGATGTTATCAGTGATGTCATTTGAGATGTCATCAGTGATGTCATCAGTGATGTCATTTGAGATGTCATCAGTGATGTCATCAGTGATGTCATTTGAGATATCATCAGTGATGTCATTAGTGATGTCACTGACCATGTCATGAATGATGTAATATGTGACATCATCAGCAGTGGATTGCGGGTGCGCGATATATAGTTATTGCAACTAACTATATATGCGAATTTCTATGGTTTTGTGCGAGTAAATTATGGTTTTGTAAATGCTAATCCCTGACTATATATGGTCTATAACCAATGGTTTTTTCAGTGAATTTTCTTGGTTTTGTAAATGCTAATCCCTAACTATATATGGTCTATAACCTATGGTTTTTTCAGTGAATTTCATTGGTTTTTTAAAAGCTAATATCTATAGCTGTAACATATATTCTTATTCTAATTCACAAATATATTTTATATATATTTGTATTATATTTTTTTAATTCAATTTATATTATAGTTTAAATTATTTTTTCTTGTTTCGCTGCTGGTCCGCGAATCGGTAAACGTTCCGTTAGTGCAAATACCGCGTTAGAAAGGCACATCGTGACGCGTCCCGTAAACGCAACATATCGCGTTACTACGTAATGCCCCTTATGACGTGCTGCGTTACCGCACCCGGAAGCGTTCTGGAACGCGAACCAAGGCGCGAAACGTAAAGCCTCGGAATCGATCCGAGGCGCAGCGCGGAACGCGGAACGTAAGCATAACAGGTCATGTGACTAGTTCATAAAACTTTTCATTGGTTCATTTTACTTTTAGTTTCTTAATGATGGAACGCTTGATCATATGACGTAAAATAAACACTTTTCATTGGTTTAGAACATTTTCTTTTCTCAAATGATGAAAGTCCCACCTTATTTCCTCACTCCGACTTTCATTTTTATGAGAGAAAGACCTGTTTTTGTTTGCTAAGACATGGCATTTGTATTAGCTGCAGCTGGTGGATCTCCACCACCTCCACCACCACCAAAGAAGAGAGGACCGACTAGCCAGGTCATCTTCGACCAGGAAGAAGAAGAAGAGGAAGACGAGGAACAGGAGCAAGGGACAAGTGGCTTTCTTAAAGAAATGCCAAGAACGTCCCATATGAAAGTGAATTTTATCTGGCAATTTTTTTCTTTTCCTTCTCATGAAAAGAAAGTTAATGCCAGGTACGTTACCTGCCTCATCTGCAAAAAAAACTCTCGAGAGGGACCGAAAAAAAATATAGCTATGGTAATCATACCATGCATCGGCACATGGAGAGTTGGCACCCTCTTAATTATTCTAAAGCACAACTTCGAGATTTAGTGGATAACCCCCGACCGGCTAAAATATCCACCAATGACTTAGCAATAAGTGAGTCAGAGGCAAGGGAAACGGTCCCAAATCTCCAAAAGAACTTTGGGCAGATGAGATTAACATGTGTAGCATGTGGAAAATGAATTTCATGCGGAGAGATGAGTATTACTTTAATAAATAGATCATTTGAAAATCATCAATGTCCAAAACGTCCAAGAAAGTAATTTTTTTTTTTGTTGCTCCTGTTGAGCCCTTTGAAGTGAATCATTTTTGTTTCCCCTTCCTCAAAAAAACCACAAAAATATTAAAAAAAAGTTATTTTCAGAACTACCTTCCCTTTTAAAAAAAATTGCCGGAATGTTTAGCACTCTAGCATCCTCTATTTGTTTTGATTCACTTCCCGGTTAGCGTTCGGGTACGCGAACCCGGAGCGAACTAAAAAAAATATTTTTTAAAAAAAAGACGAATAAATAAACAGAGAGTAATGTGAAAAGAAAGACAAATAGAGGGAGTAACACATAGTTACTGTTGAAAGAGGGACTGATAAAAGAAGTGAAAAGAGTAGTATAAGTAAGTAAAAGAAAAAGTAATGAAGGAAGTAGCAAAGACAGGAAACTAAGGGTTAAAGAAAATAAGCAGTGGAACTAATAAAAGTTAAATCTGATAGACATGTAACGTAAAGAGTACTAAACACTTACCTTATAATTGTCATTACCGTACTAAATTATCTTTTTTATACTTTTAATCTGTGTAAGAAAGAACAAAAAAATGTAAATTAATACAAGGTGGTAAAAAAAGTGTGAGCATGAGACAAAATGAATGTTAAATGTTAAATGTGGTATACTTGTAAAGCGTACAGCTGCTCCAGCAAAGAGGCGTCCCGGCGCTGTATACCGCTGGGGAACCCATCCTGGCTTTCCCTGTGAGATGGTCCCTCGTGGGCATCCCCAAGGTGAAGCCAGGCATCCCGGCGCTTATGGGGCCGTTAGTAGAGATTAAGCAAGCTATTGCCCAGAGTTGCTGAGTGGGACCCATGGTTGGAGTAGGCACCGAGGCAAGAATTATCGAGTCCGCTGACCATGGCCCAAGACCCTGCCACGTCAGGAATCGAACCCTGGTCCCGGGCCGACCTCTGCTTCCGGGTCTGCCGCCTCTAACCAGTGAGCCACACCAATCCATATACATATTAGAAATCACAATTCAAAGTAGAAAATTAATTAAACATATTTAATGGTTTATTTTTGCTGTTATCAGAAAATATCAAATTTCACTGAAAACAGTGAGTTGAAGGTATTCATCATATAACAGCGGGGGAAAAAAAACACAATCAAAATGATTGTGTTTAAAAAACCCAAATAATATAAATAAGCAGAAATAGGAACTTCTCCAAAGTAACTTACTTTCTATGACGTCAATGGATATCCTATAAACAGCTTATACTCTGTTGTGCTGTTACTATTTTCTGCCCGCCACTTTCTGAAAGATAAACTCAATTATTTTAAGAAAACTGAGACATACAAAGCAATTTACAACAGCACACTAAGTTACAGCAACACCTAGAATCATTATAGTCCAATTACCTACCCTAAATTCTGACTTCAAAAATCAAGTCAAAAGGCAACATTGCTTCGTACTCAATTAGTAATGTTTGCTGAAAGACTAGCCATTTTTTAAATTTCAAATAAGCTGTGTAATATCCAGATGTTGTCAAAGGACCAGCATATTATATAATAGCTGCAGTTGCAAATGTTCTTCCTGAAATCGATGACTGTGTTGCCCAAAATTTTTTAATTAGACTTAACAACTTTTTTTTCATCCAGTTTATGTAGTTCAAATTGTAAAATGACATTTCACCCATAAGTTTCCATAAAAAATGTGGACAGCATTGCAGACTTACATTTCCTCTACTCCTTGTTTTGATCTGCTGCTTGAATTAGCTTATAAAAACAAACAGTTTTGGCTCTGTACTACAATTATCCACAAGGCCATATAGAGTAGGAGCCATTAGAACCTCTGTAAATTCCTCTAAACAAATCCCAAGCTTCCTTTCCTAAAATTTTGGTTGTAAGAACACCAGGTAAGAATTTTGAAGGTGGAAAGGCAATCTTTTTTTGAAAGTTAAAACAGAATCATTGCAGAATGACCAACCGTTTCCAGATTTCAAATAAGCTGTATAATGTCCTGAATTAGTTGAAGGACCGTTATGATATATAATTGCAGTAGTTATAAAAGTCCTTCCTGATATTGACAACTGCGAAGCCACAAAATTATTAATTAAAGTTGTCAATTTAGTTCCATCAGGCCTACATCGTTGGAACATTAAAATGACATACTGGCCATAACTTCGTAAAATTAACGTGGACAGCATTGCAGACTTACATTGGCTGCACTCCATGTTTTGATTGGCTGCCTTTACTAGCTTATTGAAGGATACTGATTTACTGTCAGGCAAAGTTAAATATATAAATCTTTCTGAGCCTACACTAGTAGTACTTGATAGCCTACAGTTCTCGCAGTCATGCTGCCATTGATAAGAAAGGCCAAATAGATAATCTACATCTACACCCTCATCTTGCAATACATCAAGCATTTACATTAAAAACTCCTGACAATCCTGCTGAATATTTTCAGAGAATTCTGTTTGACCTGAACATTCGTCTAACAGAAAACGAATTTCAGACACACTTTCTACTCTCGTTCTATCAGCACTACATTTCTCTAACACAGAATTCAACAAACAGCATAAACTTTGCTCCGAATTGATCACAATCTGTTCTTTGAAAGTCTCTAGTGAAAAGAGAACATTAACAACTACATTAGCATAGCAGTTGACACCAGAACTATTTTCAAATTTAAAACCAACAACATTTTCAACAGAATTCATTTTATTCCTGCTTCCACTTTTGGGTTCATCGATTTTTGGTCTTTTTGCTACAACCTCCCTACTATTACTGATATTTCTTCGTTTCCGGCCTACCACACGTTTCTCAAACAAAGGATATTGAGGCAAATGTGGCACATACTCTCTTCTTAACCTATTGTATTCCTTAACACAATCTAGATCCGCACAAATGTTTGTGACATCACAGTCAATCAAGTACAATCCCGATAAAGTTCTGACTCGTGACAATGCTACATAAGCCATACCCTCTTTGAACACAGAACTGCCAATATTCACTAAAGCAGTGTCTACACTTAAACCTTGCGATTTATGAATTGTCACCGCATATGCCAAGCAAACAGGAAACTGCTTATGGCGAACATATAAGTCTTTAACAAGCAAAAACCTAGCAGAGCAACGACCAATTAGCTGTACTTCCTCAATGCCATCAAATTTAATTTTTAAAAATTCAATTCCATCTCTACTTCTGTATTTCTCAAAATCAACAACATTACCCATTGATCCATTTACCAGACCTCTTTCAACATGTAAATTCCTTCTCAAAATGATTCGGCAATTTAAGCACACATTCAAAGTCTTTTCAAAACCCGCAGTTTTAGATATAGTCTTCTCTAATGAATCCAATTTAGATTTCAAATTCTCTGACAAAATAATTGTTGCTCCCATATGCTCTATTTTGTCAATAGCTTCCAGTTTCACAATCTCTTGTTTTTCTAAATTCAACATTTTGTTGTTGAAGATGGAACATTCTGCAAGAGTTGGCATCAAACATATTCCAGATTTCTTCACAGTAATTTTCTGAAAAATATCCTCTGGCAAAACGTCTTCTTCTGGATATAAATTTGACAGTAAGCGTGCATGTAAAGCTTCTTTACCATGCTCATTCACTTTCCTGATTCTAACATCTTGCAGAATATTCTTGTAATCTTCGTCCTTCGCCTGACGCATATTTTCACGCAGCTCAGCATAACTGAAGTTTAACCATATGTTAACGTTGCCAATGCTCCCTAGGCACTTCTTGGTATCTTCATGCGTAAGCAGTTTAAACACTGGTTGTCCTTTCACTGGTGTCAGCTGCAGAAGATCACCAAAAACAATGATGTGTTTGCCACCGAATAACACATCATACTCTGTTTTAAGAACTTCCTGCATTCTCAAATGCACAAAAGCAAGCATGACATTGGAAACCATGCTTACTTCGTCAATGATAAGAAGTTTCATCTTCTTCAGGACTCTAGATACTTCACAACAAGCATCTCCAGATAACTTGTGGTATTATAATATGTTATCATGCTCCACTGGCAGCATCAGTAACCGATGCAAAGTAATCCCTTTAATGTTATGAGCTGCCAGTCCAGTTGGAGCGGTCACAACACAAGACAGCGATGACTCAGTCCTTTTCTGCAGATAACATGAAATTGCTTTAATAGGGAAACTTTTTCCAGTTCCTGCTTCTCCACTCACGTACAGTCGGACAGGCTTCAACGACGTACATGAGCACTCTTCCTTCTCATGACTTAATCCATGCTCAATTTGGTTGGTAACTTCGTCATATATTTTCCTCTGCTCAACGTTAAGTTGTCTTTCCAATTCTTCTAAGTTAACCGCATCCATCTGAGCATGTGCCATGCCTCTTTCCACTTCAATCATGGCAGTGGCAGCTTCATTTTCAATAACTGGTTCTCTTAGTGGATCCTGACTCAATGAAACAGAACTCTGACTGTCCTGAGAACTGTCTCTAGCAATATCGGCTGCAATTGTTGCTTCCTGCTCAATTTCTGCATTCAACATTTGTAGATATTTTGGAAAAACAGGACATTCTATGGACTCCTTGTCTGCATTGAAAGAGTCTTCGTAACAGAGGAAATCCCCAAACAGTTCCTCTTCTGCACGCCAAGGCTTGAAAAGTTGCAAAAGAGCTAAATAGAAAAACTCTTTTCTTACGGAAGATTCGCAATCCAATTTTCGATGATTTATCAATTGACATTTTTTTTGCTTGACCAGACATCCCTCACTTCCAATTACAGCATACACTCCTTTATCAATATCTTCTTTGATGTTCCTCTTGAAAACGTAATTTTGAAGAGCATCATACAGACAAGCATTCTCCAGGTGACTGCTTCTATTTGGATAATATGTATCCAACATGTTGCTCTTCAAAATATCTGTACTGTTTGGCTCCTTCTCCGCCAAATACTCAATTTCCCGTACAGGTTTCAGAACTCGATTACGCGTTGCAGCAAGACCAAGACTCGCCCAAATGATACTCCTAGATTTGGCATAGAGACTTGCTGAAGATAACCGGTCAGAACATTCGTAAGCTCCGATTTCTCGATGCGACAACATCTTCAGACTGAAACTGTACAACTTCTTACTGAGGCTCTTTTCATGGGAAATATCCTCCCACATATCCTTCAGTTCTGTCTTTTCTTTTTTGGTGATGTAAGATGTCACATACCGAGCCACAGCCATACAGTTGTCAGCCACAAACTGTATATCCATGTTAGCATTCCACATGGACAAAATCACTGGGTTGTAGTCGTTGATGTACTTGGACTCTTCGTTTCTTTTCAAATTGTATGTGTTTTTGGGTGATTTCCTCGTCACATTATGTCGCAGCGATGACACCAAATTGTTAACTCTTCCTTTTGATATCACCGACCGTGGAAATGCAAAACGACATTTGGTGTAGTACTTGTCCTTGTTTCTGAATTTACGATGACAGTACTTTCCACAACGATGGCTTTGAAACCGTAAAACTTGTTCTCTTAGACTTTTGTCTTCGTTTGTCTTTGGAACAGCACATGTAGCATACTGTTCTATGAAACTCATCACTAAGTCATCCGGATCTGTTCCAAATTTGGGTGCATCTTTGATCCATAGCAGCATATGTATATGAGGAGCACCTCTTGCTTGATACTCCTTTCTCCAGAAGAAATCCAACACCTCTCCAAGAGGTGGATTTTTATTGTTCGTGATGAAAGACATCATAGCTTCAAATCTATGATTAAAGTACCTGCATACATTCACTGGATCCAAAGAGCACAGTTCTCCGGGTGTCTTGAATTCAATATTTTCAATGTTTCCATTTACCTCTCGTAGAAATTCAAGTAAGTCTTCCCAGCCATACTCAGCACAGCTGAGAGTGAGGAACCATGTGGGAGTTCCTAAGTTCCTCAGCATACCATTTAAGTCACCATGACGGCGGTACCAATACTCATTAGTACCACGCTGACAAGCCATGAGATTAATCAGGTGAGAATCCAAAATACTGTCTTGATCATTGACTTTATCCATAAAGTCCCTTGTCGAGATATTTCGCAGTTGTACACCACTTTTCAAGATGTGGTTCACTGCATAAGACAATCCAGAGAGATCACTTTCAAACAGTAGATGAAATAAATAAGGAATGCATTGTCGAAACCTAGGATCTTCTGTATACAATCGTAAAGTCCGGTATTCTGAAGCAGGAATTTGAACAGGTCGCTCATCATATCGTCCTCCTCGACCTGTAGGAAATAACTGTAGGAAACATCGAGCTTCCAAACTTTCCTCCCAAACACTAATGGGACTCCCTTTGGCTTGTTTCATTTGAAACAACTCAATAGCATTCCCCATGACTTCCTTGGAATGCAAAGGATGAACACTATAATGTTCATATATTTCTTCCTTTTTAGAGGCTTCTACTTTCTCAATTTGTCCAGGACACAAATCGCTGTCTTCTTCTTCACTTACTTCCTCTTCTGCAACACATACATTCTTGTAGTACTTATTATTTTTTATCAAATACAATGTTGCCTTTTTGACTTTCCTAACATCCACTAAATCTTGCCAGATTTTCTTACTCTTTGTAGGAACACCATTAACTATAATAACCAGAGGTTCCTCTTCCACTTTCTCTACTCCAATTGTATTAATGTTTTTCTTCAAATCCAAAGGCAAATAAACAACCCTTCCCTTTAATCCTCTCTGTAAATCTGATGGAGGCAACTTCCCTGTCTTTGGCTCCATTCGAACAATAGCCTGGAAGGGATGGACACTTTGAATCAAAATAGATTCATAAGTATTTAAATCCTTCAATTCAGAAGGAATGTCATCTAATTCCAGATTATTATAAACCGCTCTAGCAGGCATCTGGTTTTGGTTTAATTTGTTATAGCAATAAGTACACATACGTTGGTCCGCTCCCAAATCAAAACAATTTTCTACCATCAAGTATGTGGCAAAATCCTTCCATTCACTATTGTTTTCCATATCACTTTTTGCATATATATCCACTAACTTAGTCTGCTTCTTATAATAAGTCCGTCGACAACACACACAAGTGAAATTAGGCCTCTCACTTGATTTCACCATAAACGTGGAAATTTCCTTATGAAACTTATCTGTACTGAAAATCTGTACACTGTCTTCCACATTACCTTCTTCTAGTGGTTCAATATCAACATTGTTCTCTTTACCAGCAAAGTAACAGAACTCAATTTCTTGAGAAATATTCTTCACATCTACTTTAGAACCATGCAAAAGAGCTCTGCTTAATTTTTTAAGCATAATTGCTGGACTCTTAGCATAATACAACATTCTAACTAATTTCCTCACTTTATTATGATGCACTGCTAGCATCCTGAAATGATGAAATACACTCTGGCATACTCTCCTAGAAAGACAAGCCAGTGAATGACCACGCAAACCTGTCACTTGTCTCACTCTGCAAGGATCTAATTCTTGCAACAACTTTATTTTTTGCTTTACACTTTTCTTATGAAATGTCCGTATAAAATCACAAAGCAAATTGATGGAATCCTGTTGCACACTGCAAATAGAACTACACTTCCAGGTGTACACTGGTCCCTTAGGACGTCTCCCTAAAACCTCATCACTTAACGCCTCTTCTGCATCTGCAGACACAAGTATTTCTTTTTCAACCGGACGACCATCTTTTACCTCATATGCTCGACCACTGCTGTCAACTGCATGCACCAAATCATTGTCCTGAAAATAACTCTCCTCATTAAAAAATGCCTCACTATTTGAACTATGCATCCATTCTCCTAAGAAAACTTCACAAAAATTACTTCGATTAACTTCTCTCTTCCATCTACTATTAGATTTGAAAACAAAGATTACCTTGGTTAGTTTCCTAATTCTATTAATTACCAAAATAAATAACTTTCGCTTAATTTCGAAAGCCTGATCAATAATTTTCTCTACATTTTTCTTTTTCTTATAAAATGACACTTTCTGTTGACCTTTTTTAAATTGTTTTAGCAAATTGACAATTACCCTGTTGCGGAACATTCGCTTACGAATGTCCCTGAATATATTTGCCCTTCTACTGCCATGCACAGAGTTATCTCCTGCTGTAGCACAAACTTTTTTGACGGACCTTTCCTTTCCATTTAAATTAGCTCTCTTTTTCTGGACTAAAACTTGTTCTGTAGTTATACTTTTGTTTCTACAAATGTTTCTAAGGAATGATTTTGTTCTCTTACCCGGTGTTCTCTTCGTGCGTTGAGGTAATTCTAATGTAGAGGACTGCTGCAAGTTTTTAGGCAACTGCTGTCTTTGACGTTTCGTAGTCTTTCGAATTCTATCCTTAGACGGCATTGTCTAATTTCCAAATAATCAGCAAATGAATCTGTGGTAAAATATAATAAAAAATGTTATTAACCACTAGTACCAAACAGTAAATCAATAACAGTAAGAATTAGATTCAACAATGCTATAAAAATGATTCAAAAAATATTTTTAATTTTACTGTGATAGTGATAATATTACAGGGCTTTCATGCAAATGAAACTTTACGCAAATTAAATTGTGTACTTACCTGCAATTAAACCATATGCCAGTGTTTATGGGCCAGATGTAGGTAAGTAACATTTACCGATTCTTCATTACCGAAAATTACCGAATTTTACCGATTCGGTAATGAAGAATCGGTAAATGTGAGGGGTGGGTATGTAGGGAATCCAGATGTTCCCTTTTACCGAATCGGCAAAAGTCGGTATTTACCAATTTGGTAAATACCAAATCAGTAAATACCGAATTTCACAAGGGTGCAGGGGGTGTCACTTTGACACCCCCTGGCACCCCCTAAACAGGATTGGGTGCCATGTAGCAGGCATACAAGCCCTAGGGGCAGGTCTGCCTGCCACATGGCATAGGTGTGCATGCACACATGTGCATGCACACCGGAATCAATATTTTACCATGAAGTTGGATTTCATGATAAAATACCGATTCGTTAAGGCCTTTGGGACTCAGAAGAGTCCCACCTACATATGGAATTTACAGAATCGGTAAAATTACTGATTCGGTTTTATACCGATTCGGTAATTCTACCGATTCTGTAAATGTAGATTTACCTACATGTGGCCTTGGATTTAGGCCCCTACATACCAATTGGCCATTTACCGATCGGTAACGGCCGAAATCGGCCGTAACCGGTCGGTAAATGGCCTGAAACGACCACCTACATCGAGCCCTAAGTGTGCATGCATTTGATTTCAAAAAAGTTTTTAAACCTTTTATGTAAAACAATAATACACCTGCATTCATGGGAAACAGACTTAAAATGCCCTAATACACATGAAAACGTTTTTTTAAGGAACTTGCACCTTTTTTTCAATAACTTTTAACATGGCTATGTAACTCAAACAATCAAAATGAAACTTTTCCAGGCACACATGGGGGCGTATTTACAAGGGCCTTGCACTACGAGGAAAGTGACTTCAAATGACCAGACACACATGGGGACGTATTTACAAGGCCCTTGAACCCGGGGGAAGTGACTTGAAATTGCTAACCACACATAGGAGAGTATCTACAATGCCCGTGCAACACTTATGCATCATTTTTTACATATACACCATAACAATAACAACACAAATGCATCATATATCTGTTCCGCAAAAGCGACGCATTGCAGGAGTCACATCACAAGTACATAATTTCTCATAATTTTTTAAAGCATGCCTTTTCCTTAAAAACGATTTTCTGATCATAATTTGAAAACACAACACAGCTCCTATGTACATACACATCTTGTCAGTACTAATACTTTACATTATCTACAATTAAAATTGGTAAAAGAATCCAAAATCGGCTTTGAAAGCAGAATGCAAACACTTGACGCAAAACATCATTTTAAATACACAGCTGACTTTCTTATTTACGCAAAAAAGCATACTAGTCTTTATCTAAAATATATAAACGATAACTCACCTTTACAAATTCTTTTTGAAATTCAAAACAGACTCAGAAACACACCAATTATTCTTTAGCAGAATTAAAGGTATGCACTCCAGAGGCTGGAACCAACAAAGGCACTGAAACGCTGATATTCATCACACATATCTCTCATGTCAGCCAATCAAAACTCTTCCCTCACTTTTTTCAAATCAACACCCTTCCCCCCTCTGCCCTTTCTACCTCTTTTCCATAGCAACTACCACCTGCCAGACCTGTCATGTTCACAAGTTCACACAACAATGTTTCAAATGAACTCTGAACTCTCAGTACACCTGCTAATCCACTGCAATCTTTCATAACAACATTTTTAAATAACCATTCAAAATACATCTTTCAAAGAACACATCCATGCACCCTAAGTTTCTGTTTTCAGCAATGGAAATACACCAATCACTGCTAATGAATCTTTCGCACTTAAACTCCACAGTTTTTTTCATTACAAACTTCACTATTTCAACTGCCATTTCATTCCCACACTTCATCTGACTGCAGCAAAAACTCCTCTAGCCATGTTTTCAGTCTGGATTCTTGGACATAGCTACATCCACTGGGCTCACAGGTATGCTGATAACAGAAATTTACACAACCTCAATTTACAAAATGTGGAAATCAAATGGATTGGTCGAAGAGGATTGAAATGTCACCAATTGATACCACTGGTGAAAACCTTTTTACATTTGCCAACCCCTGACCTCATAATAGTGCACTGTGGAGGAAACGATTTGGGCACTTTGACTGGGGTAGGTCTGGAAATGCTCCTAAAAGACACCTTTGAGCAATTGATGACACTTTTTCCTCAAACTGCCTTGGTATATTCCAATATATGCCAAAGACAAAAATGGAGGTGGTCCAATCAATTTTGTCCACAAATTGAGAAATCGAGGAAGCATGTAAATAAGTCTGTTTCAGCTTACATGAGAGACCATGGAATGGGTGCTATCTACAACAATAACTTGCGTTACTACATGCAAGATATCTACAGAGGAGATGGCGTGCATTTCTCAGATGAGGGGAACAGAGTTTTCATACTAAATTTAAGAACGTGTATTGGTTCCTACTTATAAATTTCTAGAACTTACACAGAACCCAAAAGCTCTTTTCAGAGCTACCTTAACTTAGTTTACTCATTTGAAATTTCGAATGTACCTTTTTTCTCTTATTTTCACTTATATTCGCTTCCGGGTTTGCTACCCAGTTCGCGTACCGGCAGCTAACCACGCGGAAAAAAACAATTTTTTTTTCTCGACATATATGAGCCTCCTCAGCCACCCTCAGAAAACTTAGGGAGACAGGATACGTCTAAAGTACCCCAATCTACCCATTCTGAACATTATTTACCCTCCATCTTGTATCTCAATTCTACCGAAACACAAAATGGAGGACACCCGTAACGCTGCAAGTTCGCGTACCGGGAAACGCACTTACAAGCACTCGCTCAAAAAAGGTGGGAAAGTAATTTACAGAAAAACCACTGGAGACACTTTCACCAATTAAACATTAGCTCATACTACATACCAATCCCTACCATTTTCACAAATATCGTTGGAATACCATTTAGCCATTTAGCATGTAGAACTCTCTAAAATCCCTGAGGTAAATTACTTCACAAAACATATCGGAAGTGTTGGAAATGACAACCAATTAAAATATTACTTTCAATTTCATTGGTTATGTACCTGAATATATATAAACAAAGAGAGAGAAACACACCCATTTTGACTACTACTTCGTGAATAACAACTAAAAATCAACTGATAACTTCAAGTTATATATAAAAAGTAAGATATTATTTTTAAAACTGAAGTATGTTCTGTACTGAAAGCTAATTAGAAAAACATTTTCTGACAGTTATATTCTATCACTCTGTAATACTTATAGAATAAAATAGACTTCTCTGTTTTAGTTATGGCAGGGCCAGTCCAAGGATTTGCGACGCCCTGGGCTAAAAAGGAACGTGCGCGAGGCCCCCTCCAATTTACATAAGTGGCCCCTTGCAAGGAGAACATTCACAGACACTGTGGGGGCCCCATTGTCCAGCATTTTGACGCCCCCACAGTTTTAAATTTTACTCCACACGCATTTCTCACACCTTCATAGGTGTGAGAATTGATTGTGGTCTAAAAGTTAAAACTGTGGGTGCGCCAAAATGCTGGACAATGGGCCCCCCACAGTGTCTGTGAATGGTCTCCTTGCAATTGAGGGAGCGTCTCCTTCTCCCTCCCCTATACCTCCTGACACCATCCATGAGAGGCCCAAGGAGGGGGCCCCCTGCAATAGACCTTAATTGCAGGCGACACCTTTCTTCTGTTTAAATAACCAAACTGCCTGTCTGTACTGAAACCCAACAGTGCCCTATCTGTACTGATATATATTTTAAAAATTCATTTTTCAGAATTCAAAATGGAAGGACAAGAAAATAACTTGAAAATTGAAACAGAAACACAAAAGGAGACGGAAGTTGACCAGGATTTCTACGACGATCCAATAAACAATGAACTTGTGCAATGTGTGGATGCAGTAGATTTTCTACTGGAAAATGAAGAAAAAAATGATCATGATTTTTTAGATTTTCTTTTAAATTTTGAGAAACAATCTAAATAATAAATTTTTATTTCTTAATTCAAAAATTGTTTGACACATTATTTATTTTTATATGTATATTGTAAACTAGTAGCAAATTGATTATAACGTGAAGTCAAACTTTAAATATACTGTGCAACTTTTTGGTGTTACATACTAACTTTGTTCATAGTTACTTCCTTTCTCCCACTATATAATCTCCAATGTGTATTTAACATCTCTTTATCATCTCCTGCCTCCATGTTGTTTCGGCTTTCATGTCATCAGTGATGTCACTGACCATGTCATGAATGATGTAATATGTGACATCATCAGCAGTCGATTGCGGGTGCGCGATATATAGTTAGTGCAACTAACTATATATGCGAATTTCAATGGTTTTGTGCGAGTAAATTAAGATTTTGTAAATGCTAATCCCTAACTATATATGGTCTATAACCTATGGTTTTTTCAGTGAATTTTCAAGGTTTTGTAAATGCTAATTCCTAACTATATATGGTCTATAACCTATGGTTTTTTCAGTGAATTTCAATGGTTTTTTAATAGCAAATATCAAAAGCTGTAAAATGTCAAGTACGTGGTAGGTAAAAACATTTTCGTATTTATGCACGCTGATGTGCTTTGAACGCTGCCCCCCCCCCCTTCCCCCCTCCTCCTCTTTTCTTTTAGGAGTATTCTCTCTTTGCAGATAGTGAAGGGTAGGTAACGCAAGCCTTTGCCCCCGCTGTAACCCGTCGTGCCTGCTTCCCTCTCCATTTGATTGATTGTTATCCAAGCATTTACTGTTTTAGAATTGGTTCTCTTTGGTTCATTCTCTATTTACAAACAAGCACAGAGTCGCAATACTCTGTTTAGTCTTTGCAGATAGTGAAAAATCATTTAAAAAAACAAAAGGAATCGAGCAAAATCAGTAGGCCACTAATGGGATCTCTTTTTTGACCTCGCTAAAATAGAAACATTAGGAACAACCCCTCATGAGAAATACGAAACTAGTGAGATGAACTGAGCTCAACACCATGATGGCTGCAAGACTGCTCGGCTCCGCCGCCCACCCCGCCCAAAATAACGACAAACCCTATGCAAATATTATAAATATATACAACACACCAGCAAAGTAACAGGGTAAAACGTTTTATTAAATAACTATTTACATGGCAGCCTGCTGCAACATCCATCACTGTTCCTGTCGAGGTAGCATAGCTGGCGGCCTAGGGGTGGAGGACCGTTGTGCAAATTGCCCGGGGACGACACCATGCGCCAAGACTCGTCCCCAGTACATCCAGAGCTGATGTCCGACAAGTTGTGTGTGAGGATGCCTTGCTGATGCCGCCACCCCCACCACCACCTTTTTGTTGCCTGATCCGGCTAGCTCAATCGATTGAGCATGAGACTCATGCACTCTGATCTCCTTGGCCTCAGTCAAGCATCAATAGTAAGATTTTCATACGTGAGTGTAGGTTCATGGTTTTCCATCCACAGACTAAAAGCCTGGAGTGGGAGTGAAAGAACCATAACTAGGTAAGAAGGAAGGCAGACGCTGTGGGAAGGACTCTGGATATGGTATGTTCCTTGGTCCCTGAGTTGCTTCGATGTCACTGCCTTGCACAAATGGCATAAGTCCTGGATGTTGGGTGCCATAGTTGAGAGTTCTGAGCAGCGCTTGTAACACTGTCTGAAGCTTATTTGCACCTGCTGCAGCTTCACTATTCTCAAAGTAAGTGGGGGCTGTTTGTGGACCTTACTGCATTGGAAAACAATGTGATGCGGTGACTCCCTGAACCGCTTGACGGAGGCCCCCGAGGAGCGGTGTGATGGCGTGGACTCGGAGGGGGCGCTTGGCTCCGACCCCCTCCCCAAGTCTTGTTGCCCTGGTGTGGCCTGAGATCGCCCCCGACATGGGCGGCCGGCTCCCGGGGTCAAGCGGACCTTTTTGCCTTTTGGTGACTCTTCCATTCTGAACATTGTCCCACAATCCGTTTGACCTGAAGACACGTCCTGCGGTGCCCTAGTCCGACCATCTCATATTCTTGCGCCAGGAGACGGCGTGGGATGCACTAGAAGGGAGAGGCGGCGCGAACGAGCCTCCCCTACCTCCCCAGGTTGAGGTTTTTCAGGTACACCCCAGCGCTTCACGCAACCAGCTGAGTTGCGCCCTCTCTTGCTGCTACAGCGTCTCGCCCACCATCCACTTGAATTGCGCCCACTCTTGCGGTGCAGCGATAGGCGGCTGCAACAGGACTCTCAAAATGGCGGCTGACTCTTCGGATTTAGGCCTGGTCCACTAAAATGGCCCTGGGACACCTTGGAACGCTTGATTGCTAGGGCATGGACCCCATTCCCAAAAGCGTCCCCTAAGCCTTGAAGATTCTACAAAAGTCACCGGGGCCCCCGACTCCCGCAGACTTCCGGTGGCGAGCGACTGCCATGATTGCTCGCGGAATAGCCACGACGTAGCCACGGGGTGCTCTCATGCTGACGCCAGCTTCAAATCTGAAACATCCAGAAACACTGTAGACTACCAATTCGATCAGTTCCGGTGGAGCCCCAACGTGACCCGGTAGAGAAGAAATTGCCCTCCCCTCTTTGACTGAAGGTAACATAAGCATAACAGGTCATGTGACTTGTTAATAAAACTTTTCATTGGTTCATTTTACTTTTGTTATTCTAATGATGAAAGGCTTGGTCATATGAAAAGGGCGTTTCTTCGTCCCATGAGGGAGCCGTTGAAGAAAAGAGACTCGGACTGCTGTCTTAGTCGCTGATAGGCATGAATATCAGATTCTTATCGATCACTTTATGTTGCAGGAGTAGAAAACACAACAGCCCTTCACCATTTATCTTTACTGCGTTCCTGCGTATTATACCTTTTAACCGTCATGTAATTGGACTCCTTTATTTCACTTGCCTTTTACTGATTCGAAAACAGTGGCTATTATTCAAAACTTTACCAATGTAGGTACTACTACCATGTTTTGTTTTAAAAACCTTTATTGTGAAAATGTCAGTATACAAATACGGGCCTATAACCACGTGGGCCGGCCACGGAGCAAACTGGAATCGTATATGATGAGGGAACATTTACACTGTAGAAGAATGTAAAGGGCGACCCATTAGGTTGCAAGAACTAAGGTGTCTAACATTTGCGGAATCGGTGGACGTACATTTTATAATTAAAGTACGACAGGGCCAGTTACAATAAAATTATCTAGATATACATTTGCGGGCAAGTACCATAGGTGACGTTCATTTGAACTTTCAATAGTACAGTAATCAATAACACATCAGAACTTAATATCAATAGGGATGTCCAAATGTTCAATCAATTCTCGTCCCCGCCCGCCATGTGCTTCAAAACTGCATACGTATCTCGTGATATCAAGGTTGGGCAACCAGTACACAACAAGGAGTTACGAGTCCCATTTATACCGGCGCCATTTTGGGCGAGGCCGGACAGGTCCAGGATAAAGTCAAAATGTCTCCACCAACCAGCGGTCGGACCAGAACCCTTTTCAGCAGTCCAAAAAGGTTCCGTTAAATGACAACAGAAGAAATAGTCAACAAGAACAATCAGTCAAAAGAGGGGACGCTTTCGTGAATGGGGCCCATGCCCTAGCAGGCAAACGTCCGAGTTCCAAGGTGTCCTAGAGCCATTTTAGTGGTCCAGGCCCAAATCCAAAGAGCTGGCCACCATTTTGAGAGTCTTGTTGCAGCCGGCTATCGCTGCACCACAAGAGTAGCCGCAATTCAGCTAGATAGCGGGTGAGTCACTGTACCGCAAAAGCAGGGCGGAACTCAGCTGAAAGGCGAGTGAAACGCTAAGAGGCGCCCCACTGCAGATGAGATGGGAGAGGCCCGTTTGCGCTGCCCCCCCCCCCCCCCCGGGCACCCCACGCCGTCTTTCGGCGCAGCATTGTAGGATGGCCACACAAGTGAAACTTGCTGGACACCACCTCGGTGCCATCCGGATCTCGGCGCGTTCGAGTCACTGTACCGCAAGAGCGGGAGAAACTCAGCTGGATGGCGGGCAAGACGCTGTACCACAAGAGCGGTATCCAACACCGCCGACACCCTAGCACCACTGAAAAAACGTCAAAGCAAACCGGGCAGCAAGAAGGCCTCATGGTTCAACGATGATCTAAAAAAGTCCAAGAAACTCTGCCGCTCCCTTGAAAAGGCCTGGAAAAAAGACCCAACCACTAGCACCAAGGACGCCTTCAAAAACGCCACCCGCACACACCACCAACTAATCCGAAAGGCCAAGAAAACAGCATTCAAGGATCGACTAGACAACAACGCCCACAACAGCAAGGAACTTTTCAACATCGTCAAGGAATTTACCAATCCCTCGGCCAACTCCAACGACATCACCACCTCTCAAGCCCTCTGTGACTCCCTAGCCTCATTCTTCCACAACAAAATTGCAGACATCCACAACAGCTTCGACAACCAACCCGGAGACCAACCCACCCTAACATATGCTGAACATTCTCCCCCCCTGAACACCCTCAACGACTGGAACCCAATCTCCACTGAGGACACCATCCGCCTGATGAACTCCATCCACTCAGGATCCCCCACAGACCCATGTCCTCACCACATCTTCAACAAAGCAGACTCCGTCATAGCACCGCACCTCCGAGATGTCATCAACTGCTCCTTCAACTCCGCCACCTTCCCGGAAAGCTGGAAACACGCTGAACTCACCGCCCTTCTGAAAAAACCCACAGCGGATCCCACCGAACTCAAAAATTGCCGCCCCATCTCGCTCCTTCCATTCCCGGCCAAAGTCATCGAGAAAGCCGTCAACAACCAGCTCGCCGCTTTCCTCGAAGCCAACAAATCCCTCGACTCCTCACAATCTGGCTTCCGAGCAAAACACAGCACTGAGACCGCCCTCATCGCAGCAACAGACGACATTCGAACTCTACTGGACAATGGAGACACAGTCGCCCTCATCCTCCTCGACCTCTCTGCAGCCTTCAACACAGTCTGCCACAGCACCTTTTTAAAACGCCTCAAAAACATCGGAATACAAGGAAAAGCACTTGAATGGATCACCTCGTTCCTCTCCGGAAGAACCCAGAGAGTCCGCCTTCCACCATTCAAGTCCGAGGCCACTGAAGTCATCTGTGGCGTACCACAAGGATCCTCACTCAGTCCCACCCTCTTCAACGTATACATGAGCCCCCTCGCGGCCATCGCCCGCCAACACAACCTCAACATCATCTCCTACGCGGATGACACTCAACTGATCCTTTCTCTCACCAATGACCCCAGCACCGCCAAAACTAACCTTCACGAAGGAATGAAAGAAGTTGCCGAATGGATGAAACACAGCCGTCTGAAACTGAACTCAGATAAAACAGAAGTCCTCATCTTAGGTACATCCCCCTCTGCATGGGACGACTCTTGGTGGCCGGAAGCCCTTGGAAAAGCACCCATCCCGACAGACCACGCACGGAACCTAGGCGTTATCCTGGACTCTTCACTCTCAATGAACAGACAAGTCAACGCCGTATCCTCATCCTGCTTCAACATTCTCCGCATGCTCAAAAAAACATTTCGCTGGATCCCCACCGAAACAAGAAAAACAGTCACCCATGCTCTTGTCACGAGCCGACTGGACTACGGAAACACCCTCTACGCAGGTTCTACCGCTAAACTCCAGAAGAAACTCCAACGAATCCAAAACGCCTCAGCCAGGATCATATTAGACATCCCGCGCAACGAACACATCTCTGGCCACCTGAAAGACCTCCACTGGCTACCCATCAATAAGAGGATCACTTTCCGACTGCTAACCCACGCACACAAATCACTCTACGACATCGGACCAGAATGCCTCAACTCACGACTGTCCTTCTACACCCACTCCCGCCAACTACGTTCTTCTAGCCAAGCCTTCGCCACTGTACCTCGCATCAACAAGACCACCATGGGAGGCAGATCCTTCTCATACCTGGCCGCTAAAACATGGAACTCACTCCCCACTCACCTTCGCCTTACCCAGAACAACCTAGCATTCAGAAAGCAACTTAAAACGTGGATATTTGACAAGTAATCCTCCTCCCCTCACTAAGCGCCTTGAAACCCTCTGGGTACGTAGTGCGCTATATAAATTCTTTGACTTGACTTGACTTGACTTGAGGCACTGTGCCGCAAGAGCGGGCAGAACTCTGCAGGAAGGCAAGTGAAACGCTAAGAGGCGCCCCACTGCAGATGAGGTGCCTTCATCTGGGGAGGCGGAAGAGGTCCGTTTACGCCGCCTCTCCCCCCCCCCCCCCGGGCACCCCACACCGTCTTTCGGCGCAGCATTGTAGGATGGCCACACCAGTGAAAATTGCTGGACACCACCTCGGTGCCATTCGGATCTCGGCGCGTTGTGCTGCCTTCGACATACTGTAGCAGCAAGACTAACCGCAACTCAGAACTCAGCTGGACACGCCGTCTTTCGGCGCAACATTGTAGGATGGCCACACCAGTGAAACTTGCTGGACACCACCTCGGTGCCATCCGGATCTTGGCGCGTTGTGCTGCCTTCGGCGTACTGTAGCAGCAAGACTAACCGCAACTCAGCTGGACACGCCGTCTTTCGGCGCAGCATTGTAGGATGGCCACACCAGTGCGGCACCTTGCTGGACACCACCTCGGTGCCATCCGGATCTCGGCGCGTTGTGCTGCCTTCGGCCTATTCGCACATCGGTCCGCTACTGACGCCGCCTCACAGGCCAATGGATTTTGTAGGCTTTTCATAGCCCAAAGCCGCATAACAGGTCATGTGACTTGTTTATAAAACTTTTCATTGGTTCATTTTACTTTTGGTTTCCTAATAATGAAATGCTTGATCATATGACCTAAAAATAACACTTTTCATTGGATTAAAACATTTTTTTTTCCCAAACGATGAAAGCCCCACCTTTTTTTTTCTCACTCGCCAATCCAAAAAGGTTCCGTTAGATAACAACAGAGGGGACAGGCAACAATAACCATCACTCAAAAAAGGGGAGGGCAAGTTCTTCCCTACCGGGTCACGTTGGGGCTCCACCGGAACTCATCGAATTGATAGTCTACAGTGTTTCTGGATGTTTCAGACTGAAGCTGGCGTCAGCATGAGAGCACCACCATCTCGTAGCTCCGTCGTGGCCATTCCGCAAGCAATCATGGCAGCCGCTCCCCACCGGAAGCCTGCGGGAGTCGGGGGCTCCCAAGACTTTTGTAGAATCTTCAAGGCTGAGGGGATGCTTTCGAGAATGGGCCCAAGCCCTAGCAGACAAGCGTCTGAGTTCCAAGGTGTCCCAGGGCCATTTTAGTGGACCAGGCCCAAATCCGAAGAGCCGGCCGCCATTTTAAGAGTCCTGTGGCAGCCGCCTATCGCTGCACCACAAGAGTGGGCGCAATTCAACTAGATGGTGAGCGAGACGCTGTAGCCGCAAGAGCGGGTGGTAAACAGCTGAATGGCGGATGAGGCACAGTGCAGCAAAAGCGGGCGGAAAAACGCTGAATGGCAAGTGAAACGCTAAAGGGGCGCCCCACTACAGCAGACGAGCCTCCACCTGGGGAGGCCCGTTCACGCCACCTCCCCCCCCCCCCCCCCCGGGGCGCCGTTTTTCGGAGCAGCATTGTAGGATGCCAAAACCAGTGCGGCAAGTAGAGAACATCACCTGGGTGCCGTCCAGATCTCAGCGCGTTGTGCTGCCTTCGGACTATTCGCACAACAGACCGCTACTGACGAGGCACAGTGCAGCAAAAGCGGGCGGAAAACCGCTGAATGGCAAGTGAAACGCTAAAGGGGCGCCCCACTACAGCAGACGAGCCTCTACCTGGGGAGGCCCGTTCACGCCGCCTCCCCCCCCCCCCGGGGCACCCCACGCCGTTTTTCGAAGCAGCATTGTAGGATACCAAAACCAGTGCGGCAAGTAAAGGACATCACCTGGGTGCCGTCCAGAACTCAGCACGTTGTGCTGCCTTCGGACTATTCGCACAACAGACTGCTACTGACCATTGTTGCTTCTGTTTAAAAAATTTTTTTTAACGTGTTTACTGTTTTTGGTTTGTTGTATATATTTATAAGTTATTAAAGTGTTATAATCCTACTACTTTGTTGGAGTGCTATATATTTTTAATGTGACACATAATTGTGAAGACTTTGATGTACAAAAAGGCATCCCTGGAATCTTCCGCTTCAGGCTCGGTCCCACACACCCTCACAGTGAGAATCCCCTCCCCAATCACAATACAGGATCGTTATCAGATAGTAGGAACGCGTGTGGTGTGACGGATTTCATCGGGTGGGGGCCTTGATCTACTGTAACTCCTTTGAAGAGTGGTGATTCTTTACAGTTGAGGCCATAAACTACATCCGCAGGGCTAGGTGATAGCCTGGGACCGGCCTGGACAATCAGACACAGAGGAAGAGGAGTGTCAGAGGGTGCGGTAGTGAATAGGGTGAAAGGGAGGTGTCGGGCGGGCACAGGGTGTGATTCTCAGGGAAGAGCAGCGCAGATGGGGGGAGGTTTATGGCCCATGCATAAGACAGAGAACAGGGGTGACCAGTGCGTGGGGGAGATGCTTGCGAGGGTGGGGAGCCATGCTGAGGATCGGCGGCGTGCAGAGAGTGGGTCGGTCAAGGCATCTAAATTGGCTGCCGTGCACGACAAAAGTGTGGCATTGGAAAAAAAGCAAGATGGCGCAGACAATGTTTATCAATACGAATTAATTTATAACAATTATTTTTAACAATATATTTACTCGCAGTGTCAAAATGGCGGTCAACACTTCCTGATTTCCTTCGAAACAAACGTTAACAGACGACACGATCGGCGGCGTGCAGAGAGTGGGTCTGGTCAAGGCATCTAAAATGGCTGCCATGCACGACAAAAGTGTGCCATTGGAAAAAAAGCAAGATAGCGCAGACAATGTTTATCAATACGGATTAATTTATAACAATTATTTTTAACAATATATTTACTCGCAGTGTCAAAATGGCGGTCAACACTTCCTGATTTCCTTCGAATCGAACGTTAACAGACGTCACGCAGCAAAAAAAAAAATCCGCTCACGCGCAGCCGCTGGAAGACAAGTATAAACATATATGAGCATCCTCAGCCACCCTCAGAAAACATAGGGGGTCAGGATACGTCTCCTGTACCCCCTTATACCCATTTCTCACATTGTTTTTCCTCCATCTTGTAATTCAATTAAATCGAAACACAAAATGGCGAATTCCCGTTTCGCGTCCCGGTTCACTACCCGGTTCGCGAACCGGAAAGCGCTTCTACCGCAAAAAATCAATATTTTTTTATTTGCCCCACGGGACCCTTTAATAACCCCAACATCATTCCTAGGGGGTCAAGAAGGGTCTACCTTGCCCCCTTTCATTAAATTCCCCCTTCGTTTTTCTCCTCCTCTTGTCTCTCGATCCTACCGAGAGACAAGATGGCGGCCGCTCCGGACTGTTTAGAATGTTGACAGACACCGGAGAGCCAATCAGCTTCGCTACGCAAAGTTCCGTTACGCGAAAAGTTCGCGAACCGGAGCGCTATCCGGGACGCTGTCACAGATATATCTGTTTTTTAAAACGTTAATTTCTCAAAATTCACTGGAGCACATATATTGAGACCCAGCAAAGGCACATCGGGCTAACAGTCCCTACAATTTTGCCAAGTTTCGTGCAAATCCATTCAGCCGTTCGAGCTAAAAGTGAGGCCAAACGCCCTATGGAAAACTCAATGTTAAAAACGCGTTTTGGGACCCCCCTTTTTTCTCGGCCCCCCCTTGACGAAACACCCCCACATTTTCAGGGGCTGCTTGGAAACAAAATGTGCCATTTTCTGAAAATTTCAGCCGATTCCGTCCACAAACGCCAAAGTTATTAGACATAGAATTTTCAAAAGTCCCATAGAGAAAAAATCCTAACTATATATACCTACTGGCGACCGCCAGTAGGTAATATATATATATATTTTACCTACTGGCGGTCGCCAGTAGGTAGTTATAGTTAGGATTTTTTTCAATGTTAAATCTCAAAATTCTATTTGGAATAACTTTGGCACCGGTTGACGAATCTGCTTGAAAATTTCCTCAAAATGGCCTCGTCAAGTTCCGGTCTTTCCCTGAAAGTTTGGGGGGGATTCGTCAAGCTGGGGCCGAGATAAAAGGGGGGTCCCAAAACGCGTTTTCCCCATGTTAATTTCCATAGGGCGGTCGATTTCACTTTTAGCTCGAACGGCTGAATGGATTTACACCAAACTTGGCAAAATTGTAGGGACTAGTAGCCCGATGTGCCTTTGCTATGTCTCAAGATATGTGCTCCAGTGGATTTTGAGTAATTTAGGTCCCAAAAAATATATATATCTATAGGCGCGCTCCGGTACGCGCACCGGGGAGCGCACCAGGCGCGACACGCAACTTGCGCGCAGAAAGCTGATTGGCTCTCGGGTGTCTGTAAACATTTTAAACAGTCCGGAGCGGCTGCCATCTTGTGTCTCGGTAAAATCGAGACACAAGAGGTGGCAAAAACAAAGGGGGGAATTGACCATAAGGGGGCAGGGTAGACCCCCTCCTGACCCCCTAGGTTTAATGTGGGGGCTAAAATAGGGTCCCGCGGGGCATTTTAAAGAAATATTTTTTTCGATTTGCACGGGGGGAGCGCCCGGTACGTGCACCGGGAAGCGCACCGGAGAGCGAAGTGAGGGGAAAATCCAGGATCATATTTATGAAGACCTTGCACTGCCAGTTTTGCGCCGCCTGTGCGTCACTTTTTGTGACGCACCAGCGGTGTAAAAAAAAAGCGCCTTGTTACGCTATATTTAAAAAGTGACGCATCTAGGTAGATGGGTCACTTTTTAAAACCCTGCGCCACATTATACCTGCGTCCGGTATAATGTATGAAGAGGGGGCGTTCCCCCGCAAAAAGCTTGTTAATAGCGACGCAGTGAAATCTATGAGATTTCACTGCGTCACTTTTAGGATGCTGTTGCGTCAAAATCTTGCGCCTGCCTCACAGCAGGTGTAAGACTGACGCAAGACCTTTCACATGGTGCTTTCCCCATATGAAAGGACGCATTACTGGAGTTGCGTCACTTTTGTGACGCACTCCAGCAATGCGTCACTTTTGTGTTTACAGATACGTCAGAAATACTGACGTATCTGTAACTCCTTGCGACATGATTCGTCATACATTAAATATGACATATCTGGAATGTCGTAAGGAGTGCGCACAGAAAAGTGATGCATCGCACCAGCGGTGTAAAAAAATGTGCCCCGTTGCGCTATATTTAAAAACTGACGCATCTAGGTAGATGGGTCACTTTTTAAAACCCTGCGCCACATTATATCTGTGTCAGGTATAATGTATGCAGAGGGGGCGTTCCCCCGCAAAAAGCTTGGTAATAGCGACGCAGTGAAATCTATGAGATTTCACTGCGTCACTTTTAGGATGCTGTTGTGTCAAAATCTTGCGCCTGCCTCACAGCAGGTGTAAGACTGACGCAAGACCTTTCACATGGTGCTTTCCCCATGTGAAAGGACGCATTACTGGAGTTGCGTCACTTTTGTGACGCACTCCAGCAATGCGTCACTTTTGTGTTTACAGATACGTCAGAAATACTGACGTATCTGTAACTCCTTGCGACATGATTCGTCATACATTAAATATGACACATCTGGAATGTCGTAAGGAGTGCGCACAGAAAAGTGACGCATCGCACCAGCGGTGTAAAAAAATGCGCCATGTTGCACTATATTTAAAAAGTGACGCATCTAGGTAGATGGGTCACTTTTTAAACCGTGCGCCACATTATATCTGCGTCAGGTATAATGTATGCAGAGGGGGCGTTCCCCCGCAAAAAGCTTAGTAATAGCGACGCAGTGAAATCTATGAGATTTCACTGCGTCACTTTTAGGATGCTGTTGCGTCAAAATCTTGCGCCTGCCTCACAGCAGGCGTAAGACTGACCCAAGCCCTTTCACATGGGGCTTTCCCCATGTGAAAGGACGCATTACTGGAGTTGCGTGACTTTTGTGACGCACTCCAGCAATGCGTCACTTTTGTGTTTACAGATACTTCAGAAATACTGACGTATCTGTAACTCCTTGCGACATGATTCGTCATACATTAAATATGACACATCTGGAATGTCGTAAGGAGTGCGCACAGAAAAGTGACGCATCGTACCAGCGGTGTAAAAAAATGCGCCTTGTTGCGCTATATTTAAAAAGTGACGCATCTAGGTAGATGGGTCACTTTTTAAAACCCTGCGCCACATTATACCTGCGTCAGGTATAATGTATGCAGAGGGGGCGTTCCCCCGCAAAAAGCTTGGTAATAGCGACGCAGTGAAATCTATGAGATTTCACTGCGTCACTTTTAGGATGCTGTTGCGTCAAAATCTTGTGCCTGCCTCACAGCAGGCGTAAGACTGACCCAAGCCCTTTCCCCATGTGAAAGGACGCATTACTGGAGTTGCGTCACTTTTGTGACGCACTCCAGTAATGTGTCAATTTTGTGTTTACAGATACGTCAGAAATACTGACGTATCTGTAATTCCTTGTGAATTGATTAGTCATGAATTAAATATGACATATCTGGAATGTCATAAGGAGTGCGACCAGAAAAGTGACGCATCGCTGTTTTCACGTAGCGATGCGTCACTTTTCAGAAATGGGCGTTTACGCGGCGAAAACGTAGGCGCTTCCGAGGGCACTTACGTTGCGCGCCGAAGTGACGTCATCAAACTTTTACAGAAATGCATAATCATTTTCCTTATAAAAAAAACTGATTTTATTTGTATGGTACGAAATATTTTGCATTATTATTAACTTTTCATTCATATTTTTTTTCACGAACGAAAGTAGCGCTCTGGGTGCGCTTTCAGGTGAGCTCACCGGTTAGCATACCGGAAAGCTTACCGGAGAGCTTACCTGAAAGCTTCCCGGAGCGCGCACCCAGAGCGTAAAAGAAAAAAATTATATAAAAAAAAAAAGAATACTTACAAAAAACAGCTAATTGTAAAAAAAAAAAAAAGATTAGAAACTCGATATAGAAAGGAATTAGCATTTAAAAAACCTATGAAATTCACTGAAAAAACCATACGTTTCACACCAGTTATAGTTAGGAATTAGCATTTAAAAAACCTATCAAATTCACTGAAAAAACCATAGGTTTCACACCAGTTATAGTTACCTGGAAATTTTACTGACATAAAACCATTGAAATTCCCACGTTATAGTTAGTTGGACTCACTATAACTTGCGCGTGTAATGCACTGCTGATGACATCACATATTACATCACTCATGACATGGTCAGTGACATCACTCATGACATCACTGATGACACCATCCTTGTGACAGAGAGACTGACCTACTTTCACTGTAAAGTAACCCTTAAAACACATTTTGAAAAATAAAAAATAACATTTAAAAAAAAGTGGACATACCTATACCAGATACAACAACCAATTCAGTAATTCCACCATTTATATACACATCCACTCGCTCACCAACACTTCTATATAGTCACTCATACATATACTAACTCATCATATGTAGTGAGACACCTATACATACGTTAACACACTGACAGTCTTCAAAAAGTTGCTCACACACATACTCCCACATGCAAATAAACTATTGAACATCCATTTATTTGCATATACAGCTATACATACACTACCACCTTACTTCTAAGGAAACTTACACATACTAACTCTCTTAAACAATCACTTATAGAAACACATACTTATTAAAACAAGAACTCTTTCAATCTCTCACTCTCACATATACTCAATTATATACACCAATACTCACAAATACTACATTAAAACATATGTAGTTACTGATAAAGACAATAGTGAGACAGTCATTCACTTACTAACACATACATATACACACTCATTCACCCTTACAATCCTACACATATGCTGTCGTCAAAACACATACAAACAGTGAGTCAGTCATTGATGCATCTTTGTGCTAAGTAACACCCCCACCAAATAAAACAGACAATTATAAAGATACTAAAAAAAACATCTAATAACCCATATACACACACATGTAGCTACTCACCAACCCATGCAGCCACTTATACACAAAGTGAAACACTGATACATATATTTAAATATTTAAACATTACTCGCTAATATATGTATTCACTAAGATACACTTAATAAGGCAGTTATCCAATCATTTTTAAAAAAAAAACATCCATTAAGACAATAATTTAAACAAATATTCTTCCATCGACCTTAACATACATATATAAAACATATTTATTTATCTGAAAGACACACATTCACTGGATGGTGTCATCAGTGATGTCATGAGTGATGTCACTGACCATGTCATGAGTGATGTAATATGTGATGTCATCAGCAGTGCATTACACGCGCAAGTTATAGTGAGTCCAACTAACTATAACGTGGGAATTTCAATGGTTTTATGTCAGTAAAATTTCCAGGTAACTATAACTGGTGTGAAACCTATGTTTTTTTCAGTGAATTTGATAGGTTTTTTAAATGCTAATTCCTAACTATAACTGGTGTGAAACCTATGGTTTTTTCAGTGAATATATATATATATATTCAATGAAAAAACCATAGGTTATAGACCATATATAGTTAGGAATTTGCATTTACAAAACCTTGAAAATTCACTGAAAAAACCATAGGTTATAGACCATATATAGTTAGGAATTCGCATTTACAAAACCTTATTTTACTCACACAAAACCATTGAAATTCCATATATAGTTAGTTGCACTAACTATATATCGCGCACCCGCATTCCACTGCTGATGATGTCACATATTACATCATTCATGACATGGTCAGTGACATCACTCATGACATCACTGATGACATCTCAAATGACATCACTGATGACATCACTGATGACAACATCCAGTGATTGTATGTTTCTGTAAAGTTAAAATATGTCTTACATATTGAAGAATGAGTGGATGTATAAGTGTCTGGATGAAGGATTTAGTAGGTGCATGACTGACTGTATGAGTGAGTGATTAAATGTGTCTCACTGAGTGCATGGGTTAGTGACTAAACTGTCTTAATTTGTGCATCATTATGTCTGTTGTTCTGTAAACTGTTGCATGTGTTGATAAGTAGCTATATGAGTAACTATATGGGTTATTGATTGGTTGCTCAAGTGTTTGTATGGGAGACTGAGTGTGTGTGTGGGTGGCTGGGAGGTGTATGACTCTGTGCATAGATGTGTGAGCAGTTGATTCACTAGATGTATGGTTTCAAAAGTGCATGTGGAAACAGCTGTATGGGCGGTTGACTGTGTGCATGAGTGTATTGGTGAGTGAATGGATATCTCAGTGCTACATGTCAAAGTAAGTACATATGTAAAACACAGTACATGTGAGAGTTGACATATATAAATAACTGTGCATAAGAGCCAGTGAATGTGTGAGTGGCTGTATGGATCATTGTGAACTTGTATCAGGGATTGTATAAGAGAGTAAATATGTGTTAGTATATGTTTGAATAAGTAAAGTTTGTATAACTGTATAGTTGAGGAAATGGAGGTGTGATTGATTCTTTGCATGACTGACTAGGTGTGTGAGTAACTCCATGGATGAGTGACAGTCTGTGAGTGTCTGTTCACACTGATTGTATCTAAGGTTATATTAGAGTCTGAAGAGGTTCATCGTATTATCACATGAATGATATCATCTGTGATGTGATCAGTAATGTCAAATGAGATGTCATCAGTGATGTCATCAGTGATGTCATTTGAGATGTCATCAGTGATGTCATTTGAGATGTCATCAGTGATGTCATTTGAGATGTCATCAGTGATGTCATCAGTGATGTCACTGACCATGTCATGAATGATGTAATATGTGACATCATCAGCAGTGGATTGCGGGTGCGCGATATATAGTTAGTGCAACTAACTATATATGGAATTTCAATGGTTTTGTGTGAGTAAAATAAGGTTTTGTAAATGCGAATTCCTAACTATATATGGTCTATAACCTATGGTTTTTTCAGTGAATTTTCAAGGTTTTGTAAATGCAAATTCCTAACTATATATGGTCTATAACCTATGGTTTTTTCATTGAATTTCAATGGTTTTTTAAAAGCTAATATCTGTAGCTGTAAAATGTATTCTTCTTTAAATCTTAAAATATATTTTACATGTTTTTTATACAATTTTTTTTAAAAAAAAATTTATGTTTCGCTCCCAGTCCGCGAACCGGTCAGCTTCCCGTTAGCTCAATTTAAAGCCGCGGCTCGGTCCGCGAACCGGTAAACGTTCCTTTAGCGTAACTGTTACGTTAGCATGACGTTTTGCGTTGTCGCGTAATACGTCATTGGACGCGCCAAGTTAGCGGACCCGGAAGCGGACCGGAAAGCGGAGCAAAGCGCGAAACGTAAACACAGCAGGTCATGTGACTCGGTAATAACACTTTTCATTGGTTCATTTCACTTTTGGTTTCCTAATGATGTAATACTAGGTCATGTGATCTAAAATTAACACATTTCATTGGTTTAGAACTTTTGCTTTTCCCAAATGATGAAAACCCCTCCTTCTTTCCTCACTCTGACTTTCATCTTGGTGAGAGAAAGACCCTTTTTCATTGTTGAGCAATGGCTTCAGTAGTTGCTTCAGCTAGTGTACCCCCACCACCACCTCCACCTCCTCATGGGAAGAGAGGACCACCTGCTCAAGCAATCATAGAAGAAGAGGAAGATCAAGAAGAGGAGGAAGAGCAGGGAGAGCCTGAGTTTTTGCCAGAGGAGCCCAGGAGGTACAATAGAAAAGAAAACTAGATCTGGCAATTTTTTAAATTTCCTGAAGGGCAAAAAAAGTGAATGCCAGATATGTGTTTTGCCGTATTTGCGACGATAGACTTTCAAGGGGGACTGACAAGAAATACAGCTTCGGAAATTACACGATGCACAGGCATATGAGTAGGTGGCACCCAAACAAATATAGTGCTGCCCAGCTTCGTGATGAACAGCAAAATCCCCCTGCGATGGCAAGAAGATCTGTTGTCCAAGAAGTATCGGGACCAGAGGCGAGGGAGGTGGTCCCGAACATTCAAATGAACTTTGGGGAAGTAAATCAAGTGTGCGTGCGGTGTAACCAAATAATTTGCTACAGAGAAAGTAGCATTACTCTAATAGTGAAAGCTATCAATAATCATGTTTGCCCGAAACGCCCCAAAAAATAAATTCTTCTTTTTTTCGTTGCTCCTGTTGAGCCCTTTTCAATGAATCATTTTTGTTTCCCCCCTCCCCCCCAAAAAACAAAAAAAATCAAAATGTTCAGAAAATACAAAAAAAATAAAAAAATGTTCAGAAAAATAATAAAAAAAATTAAAACAACAAAAACAAAAAAAAAGTTCTTTTCAGAACTACCTCCCCATTATTAAAAAAATTGGTAGAATTTTTGAAACTCTGCCACCCTCTATTTTTTTTAGTTCGCTCCTGGTTCGCACTCCGGTACGCGAACCGGGAGCGAACCAAAAAATTTTTTTTAAAAAAAGAACAGTAAGTATAAGGGAAGGAAACAGACAGTTATGTTACAAGAAAGACAGCTATAGGGAGTAAACAAAAGATACTGTTACCCGCAATCCACTGCTGATCATGTCACATATTACATCATTCTTGACATGGTCAGTGACATCATCAGCAGTGGATTGCGAGTAACAGTATCTTTTGTTTACTTACTATAGCTGTCTTTCTTGTAACATAACTGTCTGTTTCCTACCCTTATACTTACTGTACTTGTTTTAAAAAATGTTTTGAAATCATTCAGAAACAGTAACATTAATAGAGACAGAATGAGTAAATAAGAATGAAGAAGTATGAGAAGAGAGGGACTGAGAAAAATACTGTAAGGAGTAGAATAATTAAGTAATAGAGAAAGGAATGAGGGAAGTAGCAAACGCAGGAAAATAAGGATTAAAGAAATGAAGCAGTAGAACTAATAGATGTTAAATGTGATAGATTAAATGATTGATTCAGGATGACAATAAGGTGTGGCCTCTCCAAAAGTTTGTTTAAGGTGAGACCTACTCAGGGTTGCATATCAAATTTATGCTTGTTGAAGAATACAGAGGAGATAATACATGTGAAGGCCTACCATTGAAGTAAAACATGTCCACTTCACTCTTGAACAACGGCCAGACCTCTTCTGTGTCCATAGACAGACCTAAACTTCATCTGCACAATGTCATTCGTAAACTTAGAAAACACAAGTAATGTAATTGAAAAATGTGGAGTTTCTTTTGCTCATTTCACAATCACATCACCTGTGTTGCCTTTGCTTAGGTATCTCATAGTGCAGATGTAGTCCAGCATATGAAACAGTACGCAGAAGTGCAGCAGTGTATGCATTAATACATGTGAAGGCCTACCAATGAAGTAAGTCATGTCCACTTATTACATCATTCATGACATAGTCAGTGACATCATCAGCAGTGGATTGCGGGTAAAAAGAGTAGAAAACATTTACCTTATAATTCTTGTTAACTTTTTCAAATATTTTTTCATACTTTCAATCTGTAAAAGAGAGAACAAACATTTCAAAAATATTAAAACATGTATTTAAAAATTAGAAAAGACAAGGGAAAAGGTTCAAGAACAAACAGTTTTTCAACAAGTTTGACATTTACAGAAGCCTCTGCTGCTCTACGTCCCCTACACAATCCTAAAGATATATATTTTAAACAAACAGTATCTTGATGCTGATGAAGTGAGGCCTATTTTGGAACATGGTGCATCTTTTGCACTGCTGATGTCTCACAATAGTGATGCAATAGCAGCGCAAAAAAGATGTAAAGCCATCATAAAATTGTGTCTAACATTTTAAATGATTGTTTCAGGATGCAAATAAGATGTGTCCTTTCAAGAGGTTTCTTTAAGGTGAGGCCTATTCAGTTTTAAAAAAAAACAGTACCCAGAAGTGCAGCACTGTAAGCATTAACTTTGACACTTACAGAAGCCTCAGTTTCTCCATATCTACCTCACATTTCAAAATGTATATCATAAGTACAAAAAGTAGAACATTAATTATACATGTTAAATGGTTTATTTTTGCTGTTCTCGGAATGTATCAAATTTCACTTAAATCAGTGACTTGAAGGTATTCATCATGTAACAGCGGGGAAAAAAACACAATCAAAATGATTGTGTTTAAAAAACCCATACAACCTAAGAAATCTGAATTCAAAACTCCTTAAAATTAACTTACTTTCCATAACGTCGAAGGATGTCCTATGAACAGCATACACTCTGTTGTGCTATAAATATTTTCAGCCCGCCACTTTCTGAAAGAAAACCTCCATCGTTTTGAAAAATATGTTACATACAATAAAATACTTCTCACATTCTACCACATGTTTCCACTTGGCCAAATCATGTTGCAGCGTTTTTCAACTCTTGTAATTCTTATAATGAAATCCCGTCATTTTCTATTTTCGCAACTTTCAAAAAGAAAACATTTAAGATTACTTTCACAATCCTGGACTACTAATATCTTACCCTTCTTTCTCACTCATGTTCTCCTTTTCCTATGACACTGATACTGCTTACTATGAAGCAGACTTACTTGCATCAGGTTTATATAGTTGGATTTTTAAATTGACATTATAATTAAAAGTTTTGGACCAATAATCTAGACAGCATTGCAGGTCTACATTCCCTCTACTTCATGAACCTTTTGCAATTCCTCAGAGGAAATCCCGAGATTCTTTCCTTAAAATTTTGGTTTTAAAAACACCAGGTAAGAATTTTTAAGGTCAAACGGCAATTTTTTTTTGAAAGTTACAACAGAATCGTTGCAGAATGACCAGCCGTTTCGAGACTTTAAATAAGCTGTGTAATGTCCTGATGTTGTTGAAGGACCATCGTGATAGATAATTGCTACAGTTACAAAAGTCCTTCCTGATATTGACAGCTGAGAAGCAACAACATTTTTTATTAAAGTTGACAATTTTGATCCATCAGGCCTACATCGTTGGATCATTAAAATGACATACTGGCCATATCTTCGTATAAATAATGTTGACATCATTTCAGATTTACATTGGCTACACTCCATGTTGTGATCAGCTGCATTTACTAGCTTATTAAAGGAGACTGATTTACTGTCTGGCAAAGTTAAATATATAAATCTTTCTGAGTCTACACTAGTAGTACTTGATACCATACAGTTCTCGCAGTCATGCTGCCATTGATAAGAAAGCCCAAACAGGTGATCTACATCTACACCCTCATCTTGCAATACATCAAGCATATACATTAAAAACTCCTGACAATCCTGCTGATTATTTTCAGAGAAGTCTGTTTGACCTGAACATTCATCTAACAGATAACGAACTTCAGACACACTTTCTACTTTTGTTCTATCAGTGCTACATTTCTCTAACACAGAATTCAACAAACAGCATAAACTTTGTTCCGAATTGAACACAATCTGTTCTTTTAAAGTCTCTAGTGAAAAGAGAACATTAACCACTACATTTGCATAGCAGTTGACACCAGAACTGTTTTCAAATTGAAAACCGACAACATCTTCAACAGAATCCACTTTCTTTCTGCTTACAATTTTCAGTTCATCGACTTTTGGGCTTTTTGCTACAACCTCCCTACTATTACTGATATTTCTTCATTTCCGGCCTACCACACGTTTCTCAAACAAAGGATATTGAGGCAAATGTGGCGCATACTCTTTTCTTAACCTATTGTATTCCTTAACACAATCTAGATCCGCACAAATGTTTGTGACATCACAGTCAATCAAGTACAATCCCGATAAAGTTCTAACTCGTGACAATGCCACATATGCCATACCCTCCTTGAACACAGAACTGCCAATATTCACCAATGCACTATCTACACTTAAACCTTGCGATTTATGGATTGTCACCGCATATGCCAAGCAAACAGGAAACTGTTTACGGCGAACATATAAGTCTTTAACAAGCAAAAACCTAGCAGAACAACGACCAATTAGCTGTACTTCCTCAATGCCATCAAATTTAATTTTTAAAAATTCAATTCCATCTCTATTTCTGTATTTCTCAAAATCAAAAACATTACCCATTGATCCATTTACCAGACCTCTTTCAACATGTAAATTCCTTCTCAAAATGATTCGGCAATTTAAACACACATTCAAAGTCTTTTCAAAACCCGCTGTTTTAGATATAGTCTTCTCTAATGAATCCAATTTTGATTTCAAATTCTCAGACAAAATAATTGTTGATCCCATATGCTCTATTCTGTCAATAGCTTCAAGTTTCACAATCTCTTGCTTTTCTAAATTCAACATTTTGTTGTTGAAGATGGCACATTCTGCAAGAGTTGGCATCAAACATATTCCGGATTTCTTCTCAGTAATTTTCTGAAAAATATTCTCAGGCACAATGTCTTGTTCGGGATATAAATTTGACAGTAATCGTGCATTTAAAGCTTCTTTCCCATGCTCGGTCACTTTTCCAATTCTAATATCTTGTAGAATATTCTTGTAATCTTCATACTTCGCCTGACGCATATTTTCATGCAGTTCAGCATAATTGAAATTTAACCATATATTGACGTTGCCAATGCTCCCTAGGCACTTCCTGGTATCTTCATGCGTGAGTATTTTGAACACAGGTTGTCCTTTTACTGGTGTCAGCTGCAGAAGATCTCCGAAAACAATGATGTGTTTGCCACCAAATAACACATCATACTCAGTTTTAAGAACTTCTTGCATTCTCAAATGCACAAAGGCAAGCATGACATTGGAAACCATGCTTACTTCGTCAATGATAAGAAGTTTCATTTTCCTCAAGACTCTTGAAACTTCACAACAAGCATCCCCAGATAACTTGTGGTATTGTAATTTGTTGTCATGCTCCACTGGCAGCATCAGTAGACGATGCAAAGTAATACCTTTAATGTTATGTGCTGCCAGTCCAGTAGGAGCGGTAACAACACAAGACAACGATGTCTCAGTCCTTTCCTGCAAATAACAAGAAATTGCTTTAATAAGGAAACTTTTTCCAGTTCCCGCTTCTCCACTCACGTACATTCGGACAGGCTTCAACGATGTACATGAGCACTCTTTCTTCTCATGACTTAATCCATGCTCAATTTGCTTGGTAACTTCATCATATATTTTTCTCTGCTCAACGTTGAGTTGTTTTTCCAAGTCTTCTAAGTTAACTGCATCCTCCTGAGCATGTGCCATGGCTCTTTCCACTTCATTCATAGCAGTGGCAGCTTCATTTTCGATAATAGGTCCTCCTAGTGGATCCTGACTCAATGAAACAGAACTCTGACTGTCCTGAGAACTGTCTCTGGCAATCTCAGCTGCAATCGTTGCTTCCTGCTCAATTTCCAAAGTCAACATTTCTTGATATTTGGGAAAAGCAGGACATTCTATGGTCTCCTTAGCAGCAGTGAAAGAGTCTTCGTAACAGAGGAAATCTCCAAGCAGTTCCTCTTCTGCACGCCAAGGCTTGAAAAGTTGCAAAAGTGCTAAATAGAAAAACTCCTTTTTTTCAGGAGATTCGCCACTCAATTTTCGATGGTTTACTAATTGACATTTTCTTTGCTTGACCAGACATCCCTCACTTCCAATTACAGCATACACTCCTTTCTCAATATCTTCTTTGATGTTCCTCTTGAATATATAATTTTGTAGAACCTCATATAGACAAACATTCTCAAGGTGACTGCTTCGATTTGGATAATATGTATCCAACATGTTGGTCTTCAAAATGTCGGTACTGTTTGGTTCCTTTTCTGCCAAATACTCAATTTCCTGGACAGGTTTTAGAACTCGATTTCGCGTTGCAGCAAGACCAAGACTCGCCCAAACGATACTCCTGGATTTGGCATAGAGACTTGCTGAAGACAACCGGTCAGAACATTCGTAAGCTCCGATTTCTCGATGCGACATCTTCAGACTGAAACTGTACAACTTCTTGCTGAGGCTCTTTTCATGGGAAATGTCCTCCCACATATCCTTCAATTCTGTCTTTTCTTTTTTGGTGATGTAAGATGTCACATACCGAGCCACAGCCATACAGTTGTCAGCCACAAACTGTGTATCCATGTTAGCATTCCACATGGACAAAATCACTGGGTTGTAGTCGTTGATGTACTTAGACTCTTCGTTCCTTTTCAAATTGTATGTATTTTTGGGTGATTTCCTCGTCACATTATGTCGCAGCGAAGACATCAAACTGTTCACTCTTCCTTTAGAAATCACCGGTCGTGGAAAGTTGAAACGACATTTGGTGTAAAACTTGTCCTTGTTTCTGAATTTACGACGACAGTACTTTCCACAACGATGGCTTTGGAAACGTAGAACTTGTTCTCTTAGGCTTTTCTTCTCCGTTGCGTTTGGAACAGCACACGTAGAATACTGTTCTATGAAATTCATCACTAAGTCATCCGGATCTGTTCCAAATTTAGGTGCATCCTTGATCCACAACAACATATGTATATGAGGAGCACCTCTTGCTTGGTACTCCTTTCTCCAGAAGAAATCCAACACCTCTCCAAGAGGTGGATTCTTCTTATTTGTGATGAAAGACATCATAGCTTCAAATCTATGATTGAAGTACCTGCATACATTCACTGGATCCAAAGAACACAGTTCTCCAGGTGTCTTGAATTCAATGTTTTCAATATTTCCATTTGCCTCTCGTAGAAATTCAAGTAAGTCTTCCCAGCCATACTCGGCACAGCTCAGAGTAAGGAACCATGTTGGAGTTCCTAAGTTCCTCAGCATACATTTTAAATCACCATGACGACGGTACCAGTACTCATTAGTACCACGCTGACAGGCCATGAGATTAATTAGGTGAGAATCCAAAATACTGTCTTGGACATTGACTTTATGCATAAAGTCACTTGCCGAGATGTTTCGCATCTGTATACCACTTTTTAGGTTTTGTGGTTCACTGCTTATGACAGTCCAGACAGATCGCTTTCAAACAGGAGATGAAACAAATAGGGAATGCATTGACGAAACCTAGGATCTTCTGCATACAATCGTAAAGTCCGGTATTCAGACGCAGGAATTTGATGAGGTCGCTCATCATATCTTCCTCCTTGACCTGTTGGAAATAGCTGTGGGAAACACCGAGCTTCCAAACTTTCCTCCCAAACACTAATGGGACTCCCTTTGGCTTGTTTCATTTGAAACAACTCAATTGCATTACCCATGACTTCCTTGGAATGCAAAGGATGAACACTATAATGTTCATATATTTCTTCACTTTTAGAGGCCTCCACTTTCTCAATTTGACCAGCACACAAATCGCTATCCTCTTCATCACTTACTTCCTCTTCTGCAACATATACATTCATATAGTACTTATTATTTTTCTTCAAATACAATGTTGCCTTTTTGACTTTCCTAACATCCACTAAATCTTGCCATATTTTCTTATTCTTTGTCGGAACCCCAATAACCAAGATAACCAGAGGTTCCTCTTCCACTTTTTCTACTCCAATTGTGTTAATGTTTTTGTTCAAATCTAGAGGCAAATAAACTACTCTTCCCTTTAATCCTCTCTGTAAATCTGATGGAGGCAACTTCCCTGTCTTTGGCTCCATTCTTACAATAGCCTGAAAGGGATGGATACTTTGAATCAAAATAGATTCATAAGTATTTAAATCCTTCAATTCAGAAGGAACCTCAACCAATTCCAGATTATTATGAACCGCCCTAACAGGCATCTGGTTTTGGTTTAATTTGTTACAACAATAAGTACATACACGTTGATCCGATCCCAAATCAAAACAATTTTCTACCATCAAGTATGTGGCAAAATCCTTCCATTCACTATTATTTTCCCTTTCACTTTTTGCATATAAATCCACTAACTTAGTCTGATTCTTATAATAAGTGCGTCGACAACACACACAAGTGAAATTAGGCCTCTCACTTGATTTCATCTGAAACGTGGCAATTTCCTTCTGAAATTTATCTGTACTAGAAACCTGTACATTATCTTCAACATTACCCTCTACTTCTGGGTCAATTTGAACATTCTCATCTTTACTTCCAAAGTAACAAAACTCAATTTCTTCACAAATATTCTTGACATCTATTTCAGAACCATGCAAAAGAGCAGCACATAATTGTTTAAGCATAATTGCTGGACTCTTAGCATAATACAACATTCTCACTAATTTCCTCACTTTATTATGATGCACTGCTAGCATCCTGAAATGATGAAAAACACTCTGGCATACTCTCCTGGAAAGACAAGCCAGTGAATGACCACGCAAACCTGTCATTTGTCTCACTCTGCAAGGATCTAATTCTTGCAACAACTTCATTTTCTGCTTCAAACTTTTCTTATTAAATGTCCGTACAAAATCACAAAGCAAATTGATGGAATCCTGTCGCACACTGCAAATAGAACTACATTTCCAAATGTACACAGGACCCTTAGGACGTCTTCCTAAAACCTCATTACCTAACACCTCGTCTGTCTCTGTTGTCACAAGTTTTTCTTTTTCAACTGGACAACCATCCTTCACTTCATAAGTTCGACCACTGGTGTCAACTGCAAACACCAAATCATTATCCTGAAAATAACTCTCCTCATTAAAAAATGCCTCACAACTTGAACTATGCATCCATTCTCCGGAAAAAACTTCACAAAAGTTACTACGATTTACTACTCTCTTCCATCTACTATTTGATTTGAAATCAGAAATTACCTTGTTTAGTTTCCTAATTCTATTGATTACCAAAATAAACAACTTTCGCTTAATTTCAAAAGCATGATCAATAATTTTCTCTACATTTTTCTTCTTCTTATAAAATGCCACTTTCTGTTGGCCTTTCTTAATATTTTTTAATAAATTAACTATTATCCTGTTGCGGAACATTCGTTTTCGAATGTCCCTAAACTGTTGTTTCCTTCTACTATCATGCACAGAGTTATCTCTTGCTCTACCAGTAACATTTTTGATTGGTCTTTCCTTTCCATTTAAATTGCTTTTCTTTTTCTGGACTGAAACATTTTTTGGAGAAATACTTTTTTTACTACAAATATTTCTTAAGAATGATTTCGTGCTCTTACCCGGAGCTTTCTTGGTGATTTCACAAGTATTTTGGGGAGAGGACTGCTGCAATAATAGATGATCTTGCTGTCTTTGACGTTTTCTAGCCTTTCTAATTCGATTCTTAGTTGGCATTTTTCAAATTTTGTAATGATCTGCAGTTGAATCTGTGGAAAAATATAATAAAAAATGTTATTAACCACTATTACCAAACAGTAAATGAATAACAGTCATCAAAAACTTAACACCCTACTTATTATTTAACATAGCAAATCTTTTGCACCACCACTGCGTCACAAAAATGACACACAGTGGTACAAAACAGGCATACACCTATCATAAATCTCTCCCTAACATTTTAAATGATTGATTCAGGTTGAAGATAAGGTGTGGCCTATCTAGAGGTTTGTTTGGGCCCAGATCTTTGGACTGGGGTGAATGTGTGTCATTGATCCACATTCGGTCCATCACCTGTTTTGTTTGTTTGAGGTGAGGCCAACACATGGTTGCAGATGAGATTTTCACTTGTTGAAGAAAACAAAGGAGATAATACATGTGAAGGCCTAGCAATGAAGTAAGTCATGTCCACTTCACTCTTGAACAAAGGGCAGGCCTCTTTTGAATCTGTGGTCACACCTAAACTTCCTCTGCACAATGTCATTCATAAACTTAGGAAACACTAGTGATGTAATTGAAAAATGTGAAGTTTCTTTTCCTCATTTCAGAATTACATCACCTGTGTTTCCTCATTGACTTAAAATGTCCTTAATGCACATGAAAGCGTTTTTTAGATTGCCCTTGCACCATTTTTGGGTAATTTTGAACATGGCTATGTTACTCCCATAATCAAAATCTAAATTTGCCAAGCACAGGTGGGAGCGTATTTACAAGAAACTTGCCCCATGAAGAACGCTTTCCATTTAAAAAGGGAAAAATAACATCATAGACACTCAAATGCCTTATAAATATGGCCCAAACAACCTATGAAGCTCTAGCAGTACATATCCAGAAATGTAATTGATTTCAAAAATCGTTTTTAAACACAACATATAAATCAATTGTATACCTACATTCAGTTGGAAATGACTGTAAATGTCCTTGAGACACATGAAAGCGTTTTTTTGAATGCCCTTGCACCATTTTTGGGACATTATTAACATGGCTATTTAACTCCCATAATCAAAATCTAAATTTGCCAAGCACAGGTGGGAGCGTATTTACAAGAAACTTGCCCCATGAGGAACGCTTTCCATTTAAAAAGGGAAAAATAACATCATAGACACTCAAATGCCTTATAAATATGACCCAAAACAACCTATGAAGCTCTAGCAGTACATATCCAGAAATGTAATTGATTTCAAAAAAACGTTTTTAAACACAGCATATAAATCAATTGTATACCTACATTCAAGAGGAAATGACTGAAAATGTCCTTGAGACACATGAAAGCGTTTTTTTGAATGCCCTTGCACCATTTTTGGGACATTATTAACATGGCTATGTAACTCCCATAATCAAAATCTAAATTTGCCAAGCACAGGTGGGAGCGTATTTACAAGAAACTTGCCCCATGAAGAACGCTTTCCATTTAAAAAGGGAAAAATAACATCATAGACACTCAAATGCCTTATAAATATGACCCAAACAACCTATGAAGCTCTAGCAGTACATCTCCAGAAATGTAATTGTTTTCAAAAATCGTTTTTAAAAACAACATATCTGTTTCAGCTTACATGAGAGACCATGGAATGGGCTCCATGTACAACAATAACTTGTGTTACTGCATGCCAGAATGCTACACCGAATATGCAATTACAATTTCTCAAAAAAAACAAAATCTATTTGTATATCACTTGAGACAAAGCCACATTTTAAAAACACAGCTTTCTTCATCATTTTCTCCTTAAATCATACTATTCTCTATCTAAATTAAATAAATTTTTTCTCACCTTAGCAAATACTTTTTGAGTTTCAAAACAGTCTCAGAAATACTCCAAATTGTCTTCAGCAGAACAAAGAGGATGCACTCCAGAGGCTGCAGCTATAGAAAGCACAGAAATGCTGATATTCATTACACATATCTCTCATATTAGCCAATCATAACTCTTCCCTCACTTTTTTCAAATCAAAACCCTTCCCCCCTCTGCCCTCTCTGCCTTTTTTGCTTAGCAACCACCTCCTGAAACACCTCTCATGTTTGCAAGTTCACACAACAATGTTTCAATTGAACTCTGAACTCTCAGTGCACCTGCGTATCCAGTGCAATCTTTCATTAAATGTGTCTTCCTTGACCATTCAAATTACATCTTTCAAAGAACACATCCATGCACCCTAACATTCTGTTTTCAGAAATGAAAATACACCAATCACTGCTAATGAATCATTAGGACAGGAAATCCACAGTTTTTTTTCTTTACAAACTCCTACTGTTTCAACTGCCCTTTCATTACCACACTTCATCTGACTGCAGCACAACCTTCTCCCACCATGTTTAATGTCTGGATTGTTGGACATAGTTACATCTACTGGGCTCAAAGGTATGCTGAGAACAGAAATTTACCTAACCTCAATTTACAAGATGTGGAAATTAAGTGGTTGGGCCAAAGAGGATTAAAATGTCACCAATTGATACCATTGGTGAAAACCTTTATGCATTTGCCAAAACCTGACCTGTTAATAGTGCACTGTGGAGGTAATGATTTGGGCACTTTGACTGGGGTAGGTCTGGAAATGCTTTTAAAGGACACCTTAGAGCAATTAATGGCACTTTTTCCTCAAACTGCCTTGGTATATTCCAATATATGCCAAAGACAGAAATGGAGGTGGTCCAACCAATTTTGTCCACAAATTGAGAAAGCGAGGAAGCATGTAAACAAATCTGTTTCAGCTTACATGAGAGACCATGGAATGGGCTCCTTGTACAACAATAACTTGCGTTACTACATGCAAGATATCTACAGAGGAGATGGAGTTCACTTCTCAGATGAGGGCAACAGAATTTTCATTTTGAATTTAAGACTGTGCATTGGTACCTACTTATAAGTACCAAAATGTACCATAAACACAAAAGCTCTTCTCAGAGCTACCCTACATCTGATCACTAACAATTATTATTTTTCTCTAACTTTTTTCTGTAATTTTCAACAAACTACGCTCAAAGAGCGCTACCCGGTACGCGAACTGAAAGCTAACCGCGCAAAATTTAAAAAAAAAATGTTTTTTCCCCGCACATATGGTCCTCCTCAGCCACCCTCAGAAAACCTAGGGGGTCAAAATACTTGTACCGTGCCCCCTTCTACCCATTCTGAACATTATTTGCCCTCCATCTTGTATCTTAATTCGACCGAAACACAAAATGGTGGACTCCCGTTACGCTCCTGGTTCGCGGACCGGACCGCTTCCCGGGAAGCGGTCCAAAAAAAAAGGTGGGAAAGTAATTCACAGAAAAACGACTGGAGACACTCTCACCAAATATAGATTAGCTCATACTAAATAACAATCCCTTTCATTTTCACAAATTTGATTGAAATTTCATTTAGCCATTCAGCCTGTAGACCTCTCTAAATACCGTGAGGTAAATTACTTCACAAAACACATCTGAAGTGTTGGAATTGACAACCAATGAAAATGTTACTTTCATTTTCTACTTTTATTACCTGACATTTGATTGGTTATATACCTGAATATATATAAAGGAAGAGAAGAAAACACAGCCATTTTGACTGCTACTTCTTGTTGTACATTACATTTGAATAGCTACTAAACACTTCAACTTGTTTGTGAAGGTAAGTTGTTATTTTTAAAACTGAAGTATATTGTGCACTATAACTTAATATGGTAGACTTTTTCTGATAGATATATACTATCCCTCTGTAGTAGTTATGGATTTAGATAGACTTCTCTGTTATAGTTATGAATGGAGTTAGGCTTGTCTTGGTTAAATCACATACACTTTTTTATAGTCCTATTTCCACTCTGATACTATACACTGCCAAAAGATAAATTCACTGATAAAAACTGCCTATCTAAAATTAATCCCAACAGTGCCCTATCTCTACTAATATATATTTTTTTAATCCAAATTTCAGGCAAAATGGAAGGCGAGCAGCAAGTTCAATTTAAAATTGTACTGCAAGAGAGCAGCCAAGGAAACATTGATGAAAATCAAAATGAATTTATGGATCAAAGTAGAGACCAGGAACTACTACAATGTGTTGAAGCAGTGGATAACCTGCTTAAAAATGAGGTGTCATCAGTGATGTCATCAGTGATGTCACTGACCATGTCATGAATGATGTAATATGTGACATCATCAGCAGTGGATTGCGGGTGCGCGATATATAGTTAGTGCAACTAACTATATATGGAATTTCAATGGTTTTGTGTGAGTAAAATAAGGTTTTGTAAATGCGAATTCCTAACTATATATGGTCTATAACCTATGGTTTTTTCAGTGAATTTTCAAGGTTTTGTAAATGCTAATTCCTAACTATATATGGTCTATAACCTATGGTTTTTTCAGTGAATTTTCAAGGTTTTGTAAATGCTAATTCCTAACTATATATGGTCTATAGCCTATGGTTTTTTCAGTGAATATATATATATACATACATATATAAACATATATCATCTGTATATCTATATAAATACAAACATAAATGCATGCATACATATACTTATATGCATTTTAGGGTTGTTAGGGCGTTTTCGTGTGTATTATGTTGCTTTTTTAGGGCTTTTGGGTCAATTAAGTAGGGTTCCCGGAGCCTAGGGCTGAGGGGCTGGTTCAGTTTCGTGCGTATTGGTGTTGGCAAGGTTTTGAGGGATTTTGGCGGTTTTTGGTCGAGATTTGGCCGTTTTATGGCTTTTTTTGTGTTTGCGGGGGGCGCGTATTCGGGTTGAAATTCGTCCCCGTTCCAGTGGATGGATTGGGCTGATTTTTGGTGAGATGTTAGGGAATCGCTGGAACTAGTGTCCAGCCAAGTTTGAAGCGGATCGGAGCAGTGGAAGTGCTTTAAAGAGCAATTTTTGTGCGGAGTAGCGAATTGTCATGTTATTCAATGGGAGTTTTTGGTGCGCATGGAGAAGGTGAATTTGGGGTGTTCCAGTTGCGCTAGAGGGACGGGGCTTGGGTGAGCTGTAGGGAGAGTGGATCGGCAGGTGTGCCGAATTTTTGGGATTTGTTGGCTGAAGGGAAGGGTGTGCTTGGGCAAAGTCGATTTGGTGAAAACGGTGCGTTATTTACATGAAAGTTGAAAAAACACTAATAAAAGCAAAGCTAAAAAGCCACCTCATTACAAACAGAATGGCTTTAACTTAAACGAGGGCGAGATCTATTGCATTTTCAATGCTTGTTTACTTTGGTTCCATCAAGAAGGCATTCAGATGTGTCACACATTTGCCATAAATTCTGAATGTTAGCACTCTAGTTGCACATTAGATCACTGTAGTAAAGCTACTGCTCACCAGGGACGTCTGCTGCTGGTATTCAAAGTGCATGTTTCAGTCTGCATGTCAGAATTTTTTTAATGAAATAGAAGAGGATTTGAGAAGTCACTCAAAATGATCCCTAATTTTTCTTTCTGAAGCACTAATCATACTTTCTATGGCAAAATTAACCCCCTCATGTTGTTCCTTTTTAAATTGAGTGTTTTCAGACTTACCACTTCATTCCAATCAAGATGGCTTCTGGTGTGCCATACTTTTGTCATAAGTAAGACTGTTAGCGCTCTAGTTGTTCTTTAGAACACTCTGGGACATTCTGTCATTGGGCTATACTTGGGGTACATCTGGGTGATATTTGGGCTACATTTAGGCTCTTTTGTCTCTGGTGGCCATCTTGCGAGACTATGTCAGAATTTTTTAATGAAATTGAAGAGGGTTTGAGAAGTCACTCAAAATGTGCCCTAATTTTTCTTTCTGCAGCACTAATCATAATTCATATGGCAAAATATACCCCCTCATTTTGTTCCTTTTTAAATTAAATGTTTTAAGAGTTACCACTTTATTCCAATCAAGATGGCTTCAGGTGTGCCATACCTTTGTAATAAGTAGGACTGTTAGCGCTCTAGTTGTTCTTTAGAACACTCTGGGACATTCTGTCATTGGGCTATACTTGGGCTACATCTGGGTGATATTTGGGCTACATTTGGGCTCTTTTGTCTCTGGTGGCCATTTTGGGAGACTGCATGTCAGAATTGTTTAATGAAATAGAAGAGGATTTGAAAAGTCACTCAAAATGTGCCCTAATTTTTCTTTCTGCAGCACTAATAATACCTTCTATTGCATAATATACCCCCTCATTTTGTTCCTTTTTAAATTAAATGTCTTAAGAGTTACCACTTTATTCCCATCACGATGGCTCCAGGTGTGCTATACCTTTGTAATAAGTAGGACTGTTAGCGCTCTAGTTGTTCTTTAGAACACTCTGGGACATTCTGTCATTGGGCTATACTTGGGCTACATCTGGGTGATATTTGGGCTACATTTGGGCTCTTTTGTCTCTGGTGGCCATTTTGGGAGACTGCATGTCAGAATGTTTTAATGAAATAGAAAAGGATTTGAGAAGTCACTCAAAATGTGCCCTAATGTTTCATTCTGCAGCACTAATCATACTTTCTATGGCAAAATATACCCCCTCATGTTGTTTCTTTTTAAATTAAATGTTTTAAGAGTTACCACTTTATTCCAATCAAGATGGCTTCAGGTGTGCCATACCTTTGTAATAAGTAGGACTGTTAGCGCTCTAGTTGTTCTTTAGAACACTCTGGGACATTCTGTCATTGGGCTATACTTGGGCTACATCTGGGTGATATTTGGGCTACATTTGGGCTCTTTTGTCTCTGGTGGCCATTTTGGGAGACTGCATGTCAGAATGTTTTAATGAAATAGAAAAGGATTTGAGAAGTCACTCAAAATGTGCCCTAATTTTTCATTCTGCAGCACTAATCATACTTTCCATGGCAAAATATACCCCCCCATGTTGTTTCTTTTTAAATTAAATGTTTTAAGAGTTACCACTTTATTCCAATCAAGATGGCTTCAGGTGTGCCATACCTTTGTAATAAGTAGGACTGTTAGCGCTCTAGTTGTTCTTTAGAACACTCTAGGAGGCTGCAGTAGAACACAAAGGAATCAACTGACAGTCTCTGTCCTTGTTGGATGTACATGTTTTACTGAGAATGTCAGACTTCATTTTCACATGACTGAGAAAGATAATGTGAATTTACAGAAAATATGCTTTCAGTTTAGCTTATAGATCCCCTTCCAAACCACTGTGGGAAAATCATGAGATATTAGTTTTCTTTCAAACAATATTCATGATATCACAGCAGAAGGTTTTTTCACATGGTAAAATCACCTTAGAACCCACCACAATTCCTAAAAAGAGTATGGTACCATCAACAAATGATTTATAATGTAACTAAAGTCCTAAAACCCTCTATTAACTACAATGCTTTTTAATGAGGTGCTATCATGTATATTGGTCCCAAGATGGCTGCCAACACTTCTTGGAAGAAGTGCTGACAGCCAATCAGATCAGATGTGTGGTTAGGCTCCGCCCAGATATATATATTTTTTTGAACCTAAATTACTCAAAATCCACTGGAGCACATATATTGAGACCTAGCAAAGGCACATCAGGCTAACAGTCCCTACAATTTTGCCAAGTTTCGTGCAAATCCATTCAGCCGTTCGAGCTAAAAGTGAGGCCAACCGCCCTATGGAAATTAACATGGGAAAAATGCGTTTTGGGACCCCCCTTTTTTCTCGGCCCCCCCTTGATGAAACCCCCCCAAATTGTCAGGGGCTGCTCAGAAACAAAATGTTCCATTTTCCTGAAAATTTCAGCCAATTCCGTCCACAAACGCCAAAGTTATTAGACATAGAATTTTCAAAAATCCCATAGAGAAAAAATCCTAACTATATATACCTACTGGCGACCGCCAGTAGGTAATATATATATATATATATATATATATATATATATATATATATATATATATATATATATATATATTACCTACTGGCGGTCACCAGTAGGTATATATAGTTAGGATTTTTTCTCTATGGGATTTTTGAAAATTCTACGTCTAATAACTTTGGCGTGTATATATATATATATATATATATATATATATATATATATATATATATATATATATATATATATATATATATATATATATATATATATATATATATATGTGTATGTGTATGTATACATATGTATGTGTATATATATATACAGGGACTGAATTCCAGTGAGGAGCTAGCTATCCACTTGCATTAAATATTCTTCCTTGTGTATATAGTGAATTTACTGTAATAATTGTGCAATCATGCAATGTACATAGATCCTATATTGTTTTTATCTGCTGCCGTTCACATTTTAAGTCCTGTGTGTATTTTTGATACCATTAGTTGATTATATCAATTTTTGTTTTATTTTTAGGTTGTGGCACACTTTTTGGTGAAGGTGGTTTGGACATTGCCTATACGTAATATTCTGTGTATTCACACTGAGAAATACCGTTGCTAATCAATGCCCACTGGGGCGAGACCTTCTGTTTCTCGTGTTGATGCTTATTATGAGATTGCTGTTTTGATGAACTATGTGCTTGCCCACTTGGGCGAGATGCATTGCTTCTCTTTAATAACATTTATGTTAATAATCTGATATATGCATATTGTTGTGTATAATATAAGCCGACACTTGTAGACATAGTATGGACTGGTATTTTTCTATATTTCAAATGAGTGACTACTTTGACCAGGCTAAAATGGCGGAACCATCATACATCACTGTTTTCTTAATCACTGTGGTTTAAGTCCTTTGTTTATGTTTACTCACTGAACTGTATTTGAGTGTGCTAACTGTGAAGCTTCTTTAGCGTGATCAAGACGTTAAGTCGAACCGCGTTGCTGTGCAGTCTACATACGATTAAATTATCTGCAATTCATGCGAGGTGTCCGTGGTAATTCTTCCTAAGTGAGGGAGTGCTGTGGTGCAATATATATATATATATATATATATATATAGTATTTAAGTGATGTTTAATCTGGAGCAGGGGAACAGAGAAATAATATGTGTTAGATCACAGTTAAAGCCATACATGATCAACAATTAGAGTCAGTGGTTGTGTAAATTTTTGAAAGCAAAATTACAGGAAAGCAGTTATAAACAGATTAGAATGTTTGTATAGTATTGGCAACTCTTGAAGTTTTTCAAATTGTATTCCAAATATGTAACTGTGAGAAATTGAGTTGTTGGTTGATTAGGATGTAAGCTCTGATCAAGAAACAGACATAATCCTTTGCAGGGTGAACCACAAAAAGATTAAATTAACCTGCGCTTCACCCTGGGTAACTTGGCACAAATAAACAGTCACGCTTAACTTAATGGCAATATTTTAAGTATTTTTGCAGCACACAAACAGTAATGAAGTGAAAACACAACACAAGAAAAATTGAACACTATGTTAGAAATATAGAGTACATTTTAATAAATTATATGACACCATACAATAAATCACCAATCAGTAGAACTGGAGTAATGCATTTTTAAGGTTTGGAGCAAAAACATGTGCCTAAAAGATTAAAGTACCAACAATGGACATCTAGTTGTGTGAGACTGGTGCAGAGTAAAAAAGCCATGGTCAGCAGCGATGGAGCATGATTCCTTATGCAAGAAGTCTATTGGGCCCGGTCATCGCTTACCTTCGGACTTAGAAGAAATTCTGAAAAAGAAAGATAAAGTTCAGCAGGGCAAAAATGCAAGAGGTGCCAGAGAAGGAAGAGTCATTGTCGGATAGCCTTAGGTCAGAGCTGCTGTGAACATTTCAACTTTGGACTTAGTCTCTTTTTTGGCTGGATACCCCTTTGGTGAAGGACAGCTGAACGGGATTTTCTGCTGCAGAGAAGAACATAGCAGTAGAAGCAACAAAGTCAATCTGACTGGTGATGCACCTTTGGCAGATAGGCAAGCAAGTTGGTCCTGGTCTCCTCCTGGTCCTCAGAGCAGTTTTTGGCCCAACATTTTGGAAGACTTGAGTTTTGGGTTTTGGCCATCTGGGCACGTTTAGCACCCCAACTAAGAGGGCAGGATTAGTGAGACCCCACTTGGGTTTCAGGATTTACTCAGGCAGGGTCCAGAATTGGGTCAAAGACAGAGGGAGTCTTCTGTGTCCATGTGGCTCTGAATAAGAGGCCAACAAACTAGCCCTTGGAGTCACTCAGGTAGGCCTGAGTTTACGTGGAGATGCAGGACACAATAGTAGGGCTGATTTCTAATGCTACAAGGCAGGCTCCAGGCAGCAAAGCAGTGATTCCAGGTATAGCAAAGCAGTCTTGCAGGGTGCACAGCAAGTCAGAGCAGCAGGCATTCCTCTGAGAGTCCTTCCGGAGGTCCAGGAGTAAACTGAATATTTTGTGTCTGAGGTTCTATTTTATACCCTAGTTTCCTCCTTCTGGTAGGTGGGAGAAGCTCCTAGAAAGTGGGTTTGAAGTGCATGGAAGTTTCTGATGACCCTGCCCTGATGCCAAGCTGGCTGCAGTGATAATTTGGAGGATAGCTTATTGTATGTAGGCAGAGCATTCCCTATTCAGTTGTATGTAGAGCTGTGCTCAGCTCCACTCACTCATTCTGCCAGGAGATGGCCTATTAAGGCACACCTAATCCCCCTATATTGCAACTGTCTTGGAGGAATTCACAAACTCTTTCTGTTACATCCAGTAATGTGACACAAGACAGGATGTAGGCACAAAAGAGAAACAGGGGGGCAATGCAACTTTCTGAAAGTGGCATTATCAAAATTGCGATAAAAAACCCAACTTGACCATTACATAGAGTTTTTCATTACAATTCCAAAGACACCAAACATGAGGTAGCAACCTGCTCCAAATTGGAAATGACATCATATCAAATGTGATATGGAATCTCCAATGTTATCCTATTGGAGCAGTAGGGCTCACAAAGTGAAAAACATACTTAGGAGTTTTTCACTACCAGGACATGTAAAACTTAAAAGTAATTGTTTAACATTTTAATTGCAATGCCCCTTACACAATGGGCTACCTAGGGCCTACATTAGGGGTGACTTGTATATAATAAAGCAGTAGTTTTGGGCTAGGCAAGGTTTGTTTTTTTTGCCAAGTCAACATGGCAGTTTAAATCTGCATTCAAGCTGCAGTGGGGGGCCTGGGACAGGGACATGTTTCTTAAGTAGGTAGCACAATAAGTACACCAGGCCCACCGGTTGCATTTAATTTACAGCCACTTGATACATGGTATACCAGTCTACAAGGGACTAAGGGCCAGATGTAGGTAAATATCATTTACCAATTCTAAAATACCGAATTTTACCAATTCGGTATTTTAGAATCGGTAAACGATATATAGCAAATGATTCAGTAAAGTTTACCGAATCGGTAAAATTCGGTAAATACCGGTTCGGTATTTACCAATTCGGTATTCCCCATTCATTCCTATGGGCCTCCAGGCCCATAGGAATGAATGAGAATTACCGATTCGGTAAATACCGAATCGGTAATCGGGGGTAGACTTACAGGGGTGGCAGGGTGTCACATTGACACCCTGTTGCACCCCTGTATAGTGCATGAGTGCACATGTGGCACACATACATGCCCTAAGGGCATGTATGTCTGCCACATGGCACAGTTGAAAAAAGCACAAAATTGCTTTTTTCCATATTTTCGATATTTACCACCAACTTGTGGTTGGTGGTAAATAACGAATCCTACATTAGTTGGATTTGTTCGTTGCTCCCTACATTAAGGATTCAGTAATTTACCAAATCGGTATTTTAAGAATTTGGTTAATTACCGATTCCTTAAATTACCTATTCGGTAATTTACCAAATCCTACAATTTGGCCCCCTACATCTGAAAAGCCCAATACCGGTCGATAACGTCAGAAATTCGGTAATTTGGGCCTTTAACGACCGGTATTAGGCTTCCTACATCTGGCCCTTAGTAAATTAAATATGCCAATTGGGTATACGTCAATTTAACAATGTTTAAGAGGAGTGAGCACAAGCACATTAGTACAAATGAAGGAAGATAGGAAACAAGTTTGCGGGAAGATCACCATAAGTTGACAAGACTAACAGTAACTGACCAACACACACTCAAATCCTGTTCCCAATGCAATTCAATGTAGATTTACATCCAGAAATAATGATAGAGGTAAAGCATTTATATGAGAAGGAATCTTTAGAATTAGATAAAAACATAGGCATGTTTTTTATTTTTTCGGAAGGAAACAATGAAGTATTAGAGTCTAACAACAAAAGAATATTCACAATTATGTTTGCGATTAGTTCAAATTTGCTTTTAAGTAATGGAGTGCATTTTTATCTCAATGGAAAATCTAAGAATAATAGAGGTATAGAGTCCTCAAAGAATTGGGGAACCCACCTTTTATCCTTATTTCTTTAGGATTTCCAAAAAATAGATTTTCTTTAAATCTCAATATTTTTATTAACCAGATGGAGGTTTTAAAAAAAAACAAGTAAAATAAGGATCAATGCATTTACACGTAGATTTAAAAACTGCAGTAGGAAATCCAGGTGGTTGAGAAGTAAAATCCAACACAAAAAGATGATGGAAGGTATGTTGAACATTGTCAAACATTGTCAAACATGAGAAGTAAAACTTGAGAAGTAAAAGACAAAAATTCTTTAATGGAAAAAGGGTAAATATAAAGAACATTCAATGTCCATTTATAAGGGGAAATATGAGCCTACATTTCTTTTTAACTAATAACATCTTTGTTTCAAAATAAAAGATTTATGATATAAAATCAGATCAGGAAATTTCACTCCTTCATATTGACAATCTTCTTTAAGTTGTTCAAAAGATAATCTTTTTTTTATTAGTTTGTTAAAACATAGAGAGAAGTGAGTCAAGTGTGTTAAATATGGAAGAAGGAATATTAATTGGTATAATAGAAATGTGCAACTCATAAGGGGTGAAAACATCATCTGAATGGAATCTAATCTACCAGACCAGAAAATATATGAGTTTCCATTTAGCTATCAAATATTTCAATCTTAACAGCAACTCTTTACAGTTAACAGAGATTGTTTCTTTAATTGTATTTGCAAACCACATACTTAAATATTTTGTTTTAGATGGGGCCCAACAAAAAACTGATGATTTAAACATTATATAAAGAAAAAAATGTATGCCAACTCTTTATTATAGATACAAAATCCATAGCATCTTTTTTAGTTCAAAAGAATTTTATTGAGAGAATAAAGGTGTCAACCTACAATATTTGAAAATTAAACACAGGTCATCACAATACAAAGAAGCTTCAAAAGAAATATATGAATTGGAATAATATACAGTAGGAATAAAATGCAATAAGGTGAAAATAATATACAGTTAATATCAAAGTAAGACAATGGAACGATCAGGGGAATCATGGCGGTTTAAGGACTTCTTGTTGACATGGCATTGGCAGGCGAGAACGTTTGGCACTTATATCAATATACAACGTAACAGATGACCATAAATTCTGACAATTTGTTGCCATCCCCAGAGCTCCTAGCCTCAAAACGCACCTGTCGGAGACTGGAAAACACCTGGCATAAGGAGAAAACACCCGACAGACACGCCGCCCTAAAAGACGCCACCCGAAACCACCACCACCTCATCAGGACCACAAAGAAAGCCGCATTCAAGAACCGCCTGGACAACAACGCACACAATAGCAAGGAACTCTTCAACATCATGAGGGAACTCTCCAACCCCAGCTCCTGCACCAACGACATCCCACCGCCACAAGCCCTTTGCGATGTCCTCGCTGCCTTCTTCCACCGCAAGATCACTGACATTCACGACAGCTTCAATCCACGCTCAGACTCCCCCAACCGCACCACCCCGGCCCCTCCATTACCCACCGACCACAAGCACTACCACCGAGGACACCAGCAAGACTATGAACTCCATCCACTCAGGCGCCCCATCCGACCCTCTTCCCCACCACATCATCAATAAGGCCGACAGCTCCATCGCACCCCACCTATGCAACATCATCAACCTCAAAGCTAACCAAAGTGGTGGTCCCTGTTCATTTAAAGAGTTTTATTACTCTCACTCCAAGTAATAGTTTAAAGAATCTAAAGGGCAGCTATACTATCAGGTTTAGGCAGTACGTGAGATGCACTATAAATTACAACCACTAGTATGATTAAGTATTGGCACATCTACGACAGTTTGAGATGAGTAAAGTTCAAGTTTTTATTGAAATACCTCCCACTCAGGGTTACAATCTATGCATATTTATTAAATATTGTTAAAAACATTGGTTAAGAAAGCACACAGTGTGACAATACAACAAATAAAAAAGTCAAAGTAACAGTCGACGCGTTTCGGTGCTTCTATGTATCTACACCTTCTTCAGGATTATTCAACACAATGACTTGCGGATCTAAAAATTAAAAAACAACATTTAGGTATTTCACTAGAGGTGTTTTACTTATTTTTTTTGCACTCTTTAATGCCATAGGTTGTTTCATTTTTTATCACTCTTTGTTTCTGCCTTACCACCCCCTTTAGTCCTACCAGTTTATTATTCATACACGATTGTCTTTAGTTACCATGTATTAGCATTAAATAAATTCTTGCTCTACCTTGCCTTGTGGATGTCAGGCCTTAATCCTCTTGTTATTAAAAACCTTTGATGGGTTAGCGAGTTTCTATTTGTTTTCAGTCTCGTGATAATGTCCACTAATAGAAGACACAAAAGTATATATAACCATTCAGGTTATGTGAAATGCAGCCCTTCTCACTTATGGACATGCTATCTCATCACATCCCTTTACCTTATTTTAATTCTTGGTGGAGATATTTATCGAACTAGGAGGAGCCACCGTAGTAAAATCAAGATTGTTTTTCTTTTTAAATGGATTATTTTCCTATATGCATGGGAACAATACAATAACATTAGGAGCTACATTTTTAAACAAAATTTTACCAAGTCTTGCTCCATTACAGGTCTGTTTGTTGGTTGTTTGTCCTACTCACCAATATGTTGTCTGGCAGGATCTAGCAGATGCTTAAGGTTTTTCAGTAATTATCCCTTCTTGCTGCTTGGGGTTGTTGGCGCTCTGCAAGGTCAAGGGGATGAACGGAATTTTTATTCTCTAATGTTACTCAAATTGCGTTTTTCAGAGCTATACTTAGTTTCAATTCGAAGTCTCTGATGTTGTCCCACTGTCCATTCTCGTATTTTATATTTTGTACCGGGACCTTCTTTATCGTGTGCTTGTTTATAATTATCCTTCCTCCCATCTGGCTTGCCTTATGTCATATAGCTAGCCTTGTATCTGTTCAATGCGATTAGTAAACCACCCCGAGGCTCGGCAGTACATAAATCGGGAACTAGGTAGCAAAATGGCCAATATCATATAGTGCCAGATGTGCTGCTATTTGTGGTTCTACAACTCGAGGGGTTTGTGATGCTATAAGATCAATGTCCCGAATTCACAACAGTTCGGTGGTTAGAGCTTCTGTTTCCCTGCATAAGAATTATAGGCACCCCAGGATATTTTGCCCACACTGTTCTATGTTATAGCTTTCAAAACAACGAAAGCCTAGTCAGTTGCCATCTATTTTCCTGACCTGATTTAAACAATAGGAATACTCGGGTTTGAGAACAGAGACCTGAGTTAAGACCCCGCTTCACAGAGATGTCGCATACCTTAAATATAGAAGTCGGCCTCCCAGCTCCTCCGTAATTCCTCGTGGTGATCTCGGTTTTCATGCGATATCGCCATGCAAAAAAAATCTGGAGTTTTTAAGCCGGCTCTATCATTATCGACCCGGAAGTAGATATAACGATATACCGAACATTTGATGTTTTGTACCTAAGCTAATCCTGTATACGAGTAATTTGTGTTTTCAGTCACATGCTCGTATCCATTTCTTTGTGGTGTTCACTTTGCACTTACTATTTTTAATTTCATAAAGTCGGCATTATTTTCTCACACTCGGTCATGACCCAGAAGTTCTTAAACGGGTTTGATATTGTCTTTTAACTATATATATATTCTTAAAATCCATACATTTCCTTTAATTGCATATTGCACGATATTAAATCCGCCCGTTTTTGTTGTAATCTAAACTTATAGTAAACCTCTTCTGTTTGTAGAGGATGTATAGTTCAAAACGGCGGCCATCTTGGATAGGGGCAAAAATCTCGGGCGATCCATTACTGCACTGGTTCTATTGGTTTACATTTATTACTATCTGTCGGTTGTTTCTCTTAACATGGATAGAGTCCCGTGCCGGCTATATTATTATGTTTTGGTTCAAATCATGAATGTCAACATGTACTTGTTTTTACAAAAATAAAATGGTAGCCTATTCGTGCAAGTCATTTCAGTGGATGTTAACATAATATTGGGATATTTCACACATATATTTTACGTTTTGCTTCAAATCATGAATATCAACATGTGTTTGTTATTTACAGAATAAAACGATAACCTATTCATTCAAGTCATTTCAGTGGATCTTAACAAGATATTGGGACATTTCACACATATATAATTTTGTTTAAGCAACTTATGCATAAACCCTTTCATGTCGACCCCCTTCAGGTTGCTGAGTCCAACACATGTTTTTAATCGACTAAATATACATTTAAATCAGGGTGTAGAATGTCCCTATAGCTTACTGGATTTCAATCTATTGTCATAATACAGTTCTTGAAGTGAAAAAGAACTTTATCAACATCCATAAACACAAATTACTCGTATACAGGATTAGCTCAGGTACAAAACATCAAAAGTTCGGTATATCGTTATATCTACTTCTGGGTCGATAATGGTAGAGCCGGCATAAAAACGCCAGATTTTTCTTGCATGGCGATATCGCATGAAAACAGAGATCACCACGAGGAATTACGGAGGAGCAGGGAGGCCGACTTCTATATTTAAGGTATTCGACATCTCTGTGAAGCGGGGTCTTAACTCGGGTCTCTGTTCTCAAACCCGAGTATTCCTAATGTTTAAATCAGGTCAGGAAAATAGATGGCAACTGACTAGGCTTTCATAGTTTTGAAAGCTATAACATAGAACAGTGTGGGCAAAATATCTTGGGGAGCCTATCATTCTTACGCAGGGAAACAGAAGCTCTAACCACCGAACTGTTGTGAATTCGGGACATTGATCTTATAGCATCACAAACCCCTCGAGTTGCAGAACCACAAATAGCAGCACATCCGGCACTATATGATATTGACCATTTGGCTACCTAGTTCCCGATTTATGTACTGCCGAGCCTCGGGGTGGTTTACTAATCGCATTGAACAGATACAAGGCTAGCTATATGACATAAGGCAAGCCAGATGGAAGGAATGCTAATTATAAACAAGCACACGATAAAAGAGGTCCCGGTACAAAATATAAAATACGAGAATGGACAGTGGGACATCATCAGAGACTTCAAATTGAAACTAAGTATAGCTCTGAAAAACGCAATTTGAGTAACATTAGAGAATAAAAATTCCGTTCATCCCCTTGACCTTGCAGAGCACCAACAACCCCAAGCAGCAAGAAGGGATAATTACTGAAAAACCTTAAGCATCTGCTAGATCCTGCCAGACAACATATTGGTGAGTAGGACAAACAACCAACAAACAGACCTGTAATGGAGCGAGACTTGGTAAAATTTTGTTTAAAAATGAAGCTCCTAATGTTATTGTATTGTTCCCATGCATATAGGAACATGATCCATGTAAAAAGAAAAAAACATCTTGATTTTACTACGGTGGCTCCTCCGAGTTCGATAAATATCTCCACCAAGAATTAAAATAAGGTAAAGGGATGTGATGAGATAGCATGTCCATAAGTGAGAAGGGCTGCATTTCACATAACCTGAATGGTTATATATACTTTCGTGTCTTCTATTAGTGGACATTATCACGAGACTGGAAACAAATAGAAACTCGCTAACCCATCAAAGGTTTTTAATAACAAGAGGATTAAGGCCTGACATCCACAAGGCAAGGTAGAGCAATTTGTTTAATGCTAATACATGGTAACTAAAGACAATCGTGTATGAATAATAAACTGGTAGGACTAAAGGGGGTGGTAAGGCAGTAACCAAGAGTGATAAAAAATGAAACAACCTATGGCATTAAAGAGTACAGAAAAAGATAAGTAAAACACCTCTAGTGAAATACCTAAATGTTGTTTTTTAATTTTTAGATCCGCAAGTCATTGTGTTGAATTGTCCTGAAGAAGGTGTAGATACATAGAAGCACCGAAACGCGTCAACTGTTACTTTGACTTTTTTATTTGTTGTATTGTCACACTGTGTGATTTCTTAACCAATGTTTTTAACAATTTTAAATAAATATGCATAGATTGTAACCCGAGTGGGAGGTATTTCAATAAAAACTTGAACTTTACTCATCTCAAACTGTCGTAGATGTGCCAATACTTAATCATACTAGTGGTTGTAATTTATAGTGTATCTCACGTACTGCCTAAACCTGATAGTATAGCTGCCCTTTAGATTCTTTAAACTATTACTTGGAGTGAGAGTATTAAAACTCTTTAAATGAACAGGGACCACCCCTTTGCTTAGCTTTTTCCCCTCCCTGTAATAAGAACCAGGGGAACCTTCCAATTTTTCCTGTTACATCATCAACCTCTCCTTCAAGATCGCAACCTTCCCTGAGAGCTGGAAACACGCCGAGATCAACGCAATACTGAAGAAACCCAAGGCGGACCCGAGCAACCTTAACAATTTCCGGCCCATCTCCCTTCTTCCGTTCCCTGATAAGGTCATCGAAAAGATCGTCAACACCCAGCTTACCCGCTACCTAGAAGACAACAACATCCTCGACCCCTCCCAGTCAGGCTTCCGCAAGAACCACAGCACCGAGACCGCCCTTATCACCGCCACCGATGACATCAGACTCATGCTCGACAACGGGGAGACAGCAGCCCTCATCTTCCTCGACCTCTCCACTGCCTTCGACACCGTATGCCACCGCACTCTGCGTACACGCCTCTTCAATGCAGGGATTCACAACAAGGCCCTGGACTGGATCACCTCCTTCCTCTCAGACAGAACCCAAAGAGTCCGCCTCCCCCATTCCACTCCGAAGGCACCAAGACGATCTGCGGTGTCCCTCAAGGATCATCCCTCAGCCCTACGCTCTTCAATGTCTACATGGCCCCGCTCGCACACATCGCCAGACTCCACGACCTCAACATTATCTCCTACGCCGACGACACCCAACTGATCCTCTCCCTCACCAACGAACCCAGCACCGCCAAAGCCAAACTCCACCGCGGCATAAAGGCTGTCGCTGACTGGATGGAAGAAAGCCGGCTCAAGCTCAACACAGACAAGACAGAGATCCTCATTCTCGGACCCAACCCTTCAGCCTGGGACGACTCATGGTGGCCCACCTCCCTGGGCATCGCCCCTAAACCAACCAACCACGCACGCAATCTGAGAGTCATCCTCGACTCAAAACTCTCCATGGCAAACCAGATCAACGCCGTCTCCTCAACCTGCTTCTACACCCTCTGAATGCTCCGCAAGATCTACAAATGGATCCCGACTGACACACGAATGTCCATCGCACACGCCCTCATTAGCAGTAGACTCGACTACAGCAATGCCCTCTATGCCGGAGCCCCGGTCAAACTCATCAGCAGACTTCAAAGAATGCAGAACGCCTCCGCCCGCCTGATCACCAACGCCCCCCGCCGAAACCACATCACCCCCATCTGAGAAACCTGCACTGGCTTCCCATCGACAGAAGAATCACTTTCAAGCTCCTCACCCACGAACACAAGGCACTCCACAACACCGGCCGGGCCTTCCTCAAAAACGGACTATCATTCTACGCACCCAACAGGAGACTCTGCTCCGCCGACCTCTCCCTGGCTGCCATCCCACACATCCACAGAACCACTGCCGGAGACGGATCCTTCTCCTACCGCAACGCCAAGACTCGGAACTCCCTCCTCCTCCACCTTCGGCAGACAGAGGACCCACAGACCTTCAGGAGACTACTCAAGACCTGGCGCTTCGACCTGTAGCTGCAGCCCCCCCCCCCTCAGCGCCTTGGGACCCTCACAGGTATGTAGCACACTTAATAAATGCCTGATTGATTGATTGATTGATAGATATAGGGTAAACAAAAGAAGTAGCCAACCTGTTATTCTGACAGACTGCATACCACCAAGCCTGATATGTTTATCATCAAGTTTCAGGGCACCACTCCAATCAAATACAGTCAATTCTAATTTTTCAGAGTCCTCATTCAATTAAGAAGTCTTGATATTTTCTCAATTCGTGTTTATTTTCTTATACCAATTTGTCAAAAGAATCATCAGCCAACGCGTTTCGTTCTGAACACCAGAACTTCTTCAGGGCTGGAATAATCAAACATACATAAAGACAAAATGTCACATGGATATATATAAAAACACATATAAAAACACATATAAAAATACACATACAACCATATAAATACATATAAAAACATATAACATGTGTGTATATTTAAAGCACACAACCATAATGTTACATGACAATAGATTTGCTGTGTGTGTAATTTTTAGAGGATTACAACCTCATTTCTCATTTTTCATAAACGATTCTCAATGTATGTACATAAGACAACGGACTCTTACAACCTGAATTGACAATTTAAGACTCAAAGTATTACTATAGAAATAATGCAACATTACAAAAAGAGAGAAACACTAGAAGGTAAAGAATGGGAAAAGTGGAGTCTCTGCATACCGTGTGTAATAGTAGGCAACATATACGGTGATTTCCACAGATGTATATTGGGTCCTTCCAAGCAACAAAATTATTCTGATTAAAGTATCTGGGTTGACATAACTGAAAAAAGGAAATATATAAAACGAATCTCAAAGGACATAGTGCCAATGGCCATAAATGTTGACGTAGAATAAGCGCTCCACTGATCACATTTAGTTAGCGGTAAATTAAAACCCCCATAGTGCAATCCCCATGGGTAGAGTTCATTGTTGATCCCAAAGCGAGCGATTAAGAAGTGAATACATTTCCAAATATGCTAATACTACATTTGCAACGAAAGGGTTCCAAATACCACTGTGCACCTATATCTGATGCAAAGTCAGAGACAATATCAGAATTTACTAGGAAGAAGAACAAGAACATATATATATATAGAGGTTCCATATGGTCTTAACCCTAGACATAATGCACGCATATAGGCAATAACATAGTCCTAATAGCTAAGTAGCTAAATATCACATAATAATTTAAAGGACTTTTCCTACCTGCGTGGGTTTTTCTCAAACAATTTATCGCGAGTATGGGTTAAAGAATATGATAATCCAACGTCAAATATTGTTGTCCCAGTAGAAAGCCTATAAATAACCAAAATAGGCCATTTCAAAATCATATGAGACACTTAGCGTAATTGCCTGTTATTTGGATTAAGCATCTAGAAATGGTGCAATGATAGACTAGAAACAGAAACCGTCATACCTTATTAAGGTTCCTAAATGTATATCCTCCTTGGTATTCCAATCGATAATTCAACAGAATATAATCCAAAACCGTAATACTAATTGAGTTTGTGGTAATAATCACTACCTAAACGTGATACCAGGAAATGATAAAAGAAAGGGAAAACCCGATATTAATACGCATAGACTAGGGGTATATAATAAAGCTACAAATATCTCAAACAAAATAGCAACCGTAACGGAACTATTGAACCCAAAGACCCGCATTAATTCAACAGGAACCCAGCCAAGCGAAGATAACATTCACAAAGACCCTCCCGCAAAGCTCGGAATCCAAGTAGAACCCAAGATCATTGAATCTAAAACGGGTAATAATACTAGGGTTTCTACAACGGTATGACCGCCCGAAAAAAGTGTATTCGAACACTTACCACTGCAGCTCAGCCATATATGCCCAAGCAACAAAATGCCTCTCCGTCCGGGACCTGTTTGAAGCGCGTGTCAAACTTCCTGGGCGGAACCACCATATTTTTACGTTCCGCCCGCGCGTACTCTCGCGTCAACACCCGCGCGCACTGTGTGGCTCCAAACACAGTCCACAGTGCGCGTGTAGCGGCCATATTGGAACATGTTCAATGCAAAAGAAGATGACTAAACATACCATTAAAGCAATACAAAACAACAAATAGACACAAATATAATAAGGTATGGAGCTACACATACAATAATAAATACAAAAGGGATAATAACAGAAAAAAATAGATATAAAATGACAATGTACAAATAATTCCTGGATCCAACTTTAAATAGGAAAAAAAACGCTGTAAAGAATAATTTTATATTACAGGAGAAAATGGAAAAGGGGTGAGGTTAAGGGTTCAAGGAAGAAACCCCCTAGAAATGACCATATAATAATTCAGGATTCATACCACAAAAGGTAAAGAGCAGCAATGTGGATACTACGCCAAATTTGCATTGAGCCCAATGCAAAATGTTTGGGCATAAAGTGAAGATTTGTCAAGTGTCCCCTACGTAATTAAAACCTGTAATAGGCAAAATGTCATTTCTAGTCTCTCTTTACAAGGGGACTCCCTGAAGGATGCTGGTACATTAACAGCTAAACGAGAATAAGAATATAGGTGATATTTATACTCTAGAAGAGAAAACAGTGGGACAACCGCAGGTCTGAAAGGGTATAGAACTAACCGACAATCATCATACTAGGTCACAAAAAATAATGCATCTCATCATCGGTATTATGGCCCATTTCTATGCATTTAAGACAACAAATCCACATGGCTTCCCTCTTTCTGAGGCTAAGTTCCCTATTACCCCCTCGTGGGTTAGGGGGAATGTGGTCAATGCTGTGGAACCAAATTTTGTTGTCATTTGCATGATTCTCCCGCATATGATAGGCCATGGGATACTTCAAGTCATACTTTTTAAGTGCTCTGACATGCTCCTGTATTCTAAGTTTTAAAGGCCGGACGGTACTCCCCACATAAATCTTATCACATCCACAGCCTATTACATATATTACGTGAGTGGTGTTACAGTTTATGTAATGCCTTATGTCATATTCCTTTGTGGTATTGTACCTGAAGCCCTTGGTCTTGTTCTTACCATAAGGACATACATTGCACCCAATACAGGTGTAAAATCCATTGGGAGCACCCGGAAACCAAGTTTTGATAACTTTACTGCGAGGGTAACTGGTGCACAAAAAGTTCCGTAAAGTTTTACCCCTTCTGAATGTAACCTTAGGTGTAGGTGTAACTAAATCTCTCAAACTGGGCATTTCATACAATAGTGCCCAATGTTTTTTCAAAATCCTGAATAGATTTGTGCTGTTATTAGTGTACTGTGTTGTAAATGTCAATCTAGCAGTTTCCTTCTTTTGTCGTTTAGGGTATTTGCCTCTGTCTAACGTGCTCTGTCTGGTTGCCTTTGGTATTCTTATATCTGCATTTGTCAAAATATCTTCACTGTAACCCCTTGCTCTAAACCTCTCTTTAACACCATTGATGTTTTCCCTAAAGGTATCATCTGTGCTGCAGATGCGGCGTACCCGCACTATCTCGCCAAAGGGTATATTCTTAATAACAGAGCTGGGATGGGCACTCAAAGCATGCAGTGTGCTATTACAGGCTGTAGTTTTGCGGTAGAGTGCACTCTGTATTTTACCCTCTCTGATATGAAATAGGATGTCCAGAAATTCGATGCTTTCCCTACTATATTTCATGGTCAAATGGACATTATGTGGATTATCATTCAAGTATCTGTGATAGTCCTTGAGTTGGTCGGGGGTCCCCTTCCATATTAAGATGATGTCATCAATATACCTCCCCCAGAAGACAATCATGTCCATCCAGGGGGAGGCATATTTACCCCAGGCATGTTCCTTTTCCCACCAACCCATGAAGAGTCCTGCATACGAAGGGGCAAATCTGCTTCCCATCGCGGTCCCCTGGGTTTGGTGGTACCATGTACCGCAATGTAAAAAGAAATTCCTTGATAAGATAATGTCGATCATTTCCAACAACATTTCGTTGTTTTTTAAATGATCTGCGGTTCGTGTTGCCAGATAGAAACTCACTGCTATATGTCCAAAATGTTTCAGGATACAGGTGTACAACCCGGTTACATCCATGGTGACGAATATTAGGACATCCGACCATGTCAATCCATGGAATTTTCCCAAGATGTCACCGGAATCCTGTATATACGCTGGAAGATTGGTGAAAAAGGGTTTTAGGAAGCCATCCACATACTGGGATAGACGTTCGGTGGGGGAGTCGATCCCTGATATAATAGGGCATCCGGGGGGAAAAACTCCACCCTTATGTATTTTAGGAAGGATGTAGATACAGGGAGCCAATGGGTTTTTGACCCTCAGGTATCTACACTCTTCCTCCGACAATATTCCGATCTCACCCCATCCGTGTATCTTTGTATTGACATAATTGACAAGGGAGGGAGTGGGGTTGTCATTTATCCACTGGTAACAGCTGGTGTCTTCCAATTGTCTTTTTATTTCATTGTTATAATCAATAGTGTTCATCACAACCACGTTCCCTCCCTTGTCAGCCACCTTAATTGTAATAGAATCAACCAAACCAAGAGTCTCCAGAGCCAATTTCTCAGCTCGAGTGAGATTTTGTTTATGATTAGACATTTGTTAGGGGATTCCATAAGTTTGTACAGATCATTGGTCACTCTTTCCTTGAAAGTGTCTATGTTCCTATGAGTATTTATAAGTATAAATTTGGATCGCGGTTTCAATCCGCTTGTTATCTCCAAATCTTCACTGATGTTAAGATTCTCTCTGAGATCCTGAACAGAGTAGTGATCATCATCACATATGGAAAGAAGCATTTGCATATTCAACAAATCTGAGACAGTATGAGTAGTAACTGTAGTTGAAGAATGTTTAGTAAAAACATTGTGTACAGAATTGTCTTGAAAGTGATCTTTTAATTTCAGTAAACGTACAAACTTATATAGATCCATCATCATTTCTGTTGGATCCCCAAACTGAGCAGGGCAAAAATTCAAACCTCTTTGTAATACATTGATCTCTGTATCCGTCAATGATTTACCAGACAAATTTACAACAGTGAGTGCATCCTGGCCATTATCATTTGGAGTGTGCTTATTTAAGTCTTCTTGGACCGAGTGTCCATTGCGTGAGTGGTCTCCTTCCTTGTTCCCCTTGTTCCGCCACCTCTTCCCACCCCTCCTTGTCCTGCGTCTTTTTGGACTATTTTGTTCCCCAATCTTATACTCTACATTTCTAATAAAAAAATCCTTTTACCAGTTGGAGTTGCTGACATTGCCCCTTCTTCTCTGGGAGGCAAACTTTCAACTGAGGAGATGGAGCTGCTACTTATTGAGAGTGACTCGCTTGAATCCTCTCTAGGTCTTTTACCGTCACCTGTAGATTTAACATTATCAAATTTGTGCGCGAAGGTGTATATGCGCCCATTTTTATAATCGTTGTCATCTCTCTTGATTTTCCTGAGCTTTTTGTCTCTAAGATAAATCTGGTGGGACTCTATAACTCCATCAAATATCTCATAGTTTTTCTTTATCGCCTCCTTAAGGCTGGAGCAGTCAATTTCACGTTCTAATTCAATTTATTTTTTTTATTTATTTATTGGTTTGTATAACGCTGGAATCAACTCTCAGTGGAGTATCTCTGGGCTTTGACACCTGTAGAACACTAAGAAATAAATGGGGGTGGAAGCTAAATTACATTTTTAAACAGTATTGTTTTCAATTGTTTCCGAAATTTTAGATGATCTGTGCATTGTTTGAGTGACAGAGGGAGTTTGTTCCAGAGAGTAGGTCCTGCTATGGAAAGTGCCTTGCTCCTGTGTCTGGCTTTCTTAGCCCGTGGTACCTGCAAAAGAAGATCATTACTGGACCTAAGAGATCGAGTGGGGGTGTAAGGGACAAATTTCTTTAATAATTTCCAGCTTAAGACTCGCTACTTTTTTCTCAGAATGTTTTATGAGTATTCTCATCATGGTGTTCGATGCCTGCTGTAAATTGTCCTCCCAATCCTTGAGTGCCTCCTCATCCAGGTCCTCAAAGGTGGGGAAGATCAATATACGTAGCCCACTGGGGATTTTTTGATTGTCCAAATATTTTTGTAGTGTCACCCCGTCCCACCAGCGAGACATTTCCTGTTTTCTTAATCTTTCCAATTTGAGGAACTTAGCTTGCAATCCCTCTACAGTGTTGGTCTTATTAGTAGTAGAACTACTCGGTTGACCCGTTCCAAAAAGCCCCATTGCCATCTCCTCTCTTTTATCATTAAACTTAGACATTCTAAGCAGATATATATAATCTAGATACACAAAGCACACAAAGCTCAAAGACTCTATTCCCAAAATACAATCTTAAGTTCAAAACATCAAAGTTTCTTATATAAAAAACAATTCAATGGTCCGAGTTGTGCAGAAATAATCCAAAAAAAGTCTAAGATCAGAGAACGGACAGTGGATATAAGCACCAAGATATAGCACCAATCTCGTATCAACCAAAAATAGTGATTAATTCACAAATATGTTCAGTGTGCCACTTGCAAAACCGGTACCCTCTGTCCAGGGCCACCACACGTGAAACGTGAGTCCAAAATGTTTATCATCAAGTTTCAGGGCACCACTCCAATCAAATACAGTTAATTCCAATTTTTCAGAGTCCTCATCCAATTAAGAAGTCTTCATATTTTCTCAATTCATGTTTATTTTCTTATACCAATTTGTCAAAAGAATCATCAGCCAACGCGTTTCGTTCTGAACACCAGAACTTCTTCAGGGCTGGAATAATCAAACATACATAAAGACAAAATGTCACATGGATATATATAAAAACACATATAAAAACACATATGAAAATACACATACAACCATATAAATACATATAAAAACATATAACATGTGTGTATATTTAAAACACACAACCATAACGTTACATGACAATAGATTTGCTGTGTGTGTAATTTTTAGAGGGTTACAACCTCATTTCTCATTTTTCATAAACGATTCTCAATGTATGTACATAAGACAAGGGACTCTTACAACCTGAATTGACAATTTAAGACTCAAAGTATTACTATAGAAATAACAAGGCAACATTACAAAAAGAGAGAAACACTAGAAGGTAAAGAATGGGAAAAGAGGAGTCTCTGCATACCGTGTGTAATAGTAGGCAACATATACGGTGATTTCCATAGATGTATATTGGGTCCTTCCAAGCAACAAAATTATTCTGATTAAAGTATCTGGGTTGACGTAACTGAAAAAAGGAAATATATAAAACGAATCACAAAGGACACAGTGCCAATGGCCATAAATGTTGACGTAGAATAAGGAGATTTTGGTGAAGTCTTTCAAAATACTAGTAATTTGTTGGACGGCAACTGCTAATTATAAATCAATAATTTTGACATTGGATGGGTAATCATTCCAAATAGGAGATAGGCTTCCTAAAAACACATGAGTAAATGAAAAAGAGAAGTTAGTGCCAAAAATTGAATTTATTTGAGACCATACACATGTCTAGAACCTGTGCACAAACAAGCAGGAGAACAGCATATGAAGCAGATCAACATTTGGGGATGAGCAGGTCCAGCAATTATCTCTTACCAAGGGAAACTGTTTACTCAGGGTATTTAGGCAAAACAAAACCTATTATAAATTAAAATCAGTGTTTGTGTTGTATTGGCAGCTTTTGAGGGTTTACGTATTTTGGTCCAAATCTTATACCAGTAAGACACAGGCCAAGATGACCCTAAATCCTGTTCCCATGCACTCTCTGTTTTGGACTTTTGTCTGGTGTCACTCAGGGAACGTAAGTGAGTGTAAAGAGTAAAGGCTTTAGGCCTGGTCCTTAAGAGAGTGTGGAGACTATCAGGTGAAACAGGAGTATGAGCAACATCAGGTGTGATGGCAAAGTGAGTGCAAGTGTCTAGCACAGCCTTTCTAAGAAGATTGTATTTAGGGAGAAAAGAAGCAGGTGAACCAAACAGTTGGCTGAGTATAGGGAAAGGTATCATTTGTGAGTGAAAGAATAATTGATGCACCCAAATAAGACTTTTCTGCTTCCATGTCTTAGAGTAGAAAGGTCTTTTGCGAATAGCATCTTGATACCTTAAAATAAATTCCCCATCAATCCTATTAAATGCTATTTCCACATAAATAGTTACCACTGGTAAAGGATATTTAGTATGAATAGTTTTACTCAGTACAACCGAAAACAATCATGTGCTGTCAGAGGATTATCTACCCTTAATGAAACCTGCATGTTTTGTATTAACATGTTTTGGCAAGAAGGGTTCCAGGCATAGAGTCAACATATTAAGCATTGATTTTGTAATAACACGAGAGATAGGTCAGTACTTTTATAGTGATTGGGATCTTTCCCACCTTTTAGAATTAAGCAAATATTAGCATTACATGTTTCACTACCTAAACCAATAGAAATTAAATGATTAATTAATTGCAATAACTTAGGGAAAAAATATTAGAATAAGATTCCATAGGAAAGCCATCTGAACCAGGGGCTTTGTCTCTCTTTAAAATGGAGTTAGCTTTATCTTTTTGCAACATATAAATATATTTTTTTTAAAAGAGAAATCCAAATATAATAATATAATCCACTAGTTCACTGACTCAAATACAAATAAGATTTAACATCTGAATCATTTGGAGAATATTCTGGAGATTATAGATGTTTATGAAAATTCACAAATTCATAAATAGTATTCTCATTTTTGTAAAATAGAAAGACAATACTATTTAACAATGACTCACCCTTAACTCACTCCCCCTTACATTTAAGGTATGGTATTTTTTATTACAGCCCCTATGAAAAGTTGCGCGAATTTGAAGAAGAAAAGTGGAGACATTTTCATTGGTCAGCTTATTGTAATCCAACTTTTGTTTAACTAAATCCTGAAGAACTTATTTCATATTTGAAGTGTAGAACTGATGATCTATGCTCTTTATTTTGTCTAATAATAATCTATTCTTGAGGAGCAGCAAAACAAAGTCTAGCATAAATCCATAAGCAGCTGATTTAAATGCTTACCAAATAATAGAATTATTAGCTTGTCAACATTTATGTATATCAAACAATTCAACAAAATATTGAAAAGTGGTTGTAAAATGTTGATTATTCAAAAAAGCATAACATCACCAACAATTATAATGTGCTTGATAAGGAATTAAATCAATATCTGTAATCAAGGGGTCATGATCAGTATGGTTCCAAATTAGAAACTTATCAAATGTTGGGCCAAAGGTTTACTAAGAAAAATATGATCAAGTACTATGATCAAGGACAGCGAGTAACAGGACTGATAGGAAAAAGAGCATTCCATCAAGAAATAGTTGCTTATCCTCAATGAGTCTATCGAGGGCATTTCTTTTCTGGTGGAGCAAAATTGTTAATGCATAATTTTAGGGCGAAATTTACCCTTTGAATTTCTGTCTCTAAAATATCTATAACTTGTTTACCATTACCCCTATAAAATATAGTATTGGTCACCAAATTCCAAGAATATTTTAGTAAAATCTGGCCAAAATGTATAATCATTCTGATTGAGACAATGAACATTACAACAGGGGATAGGGATCTTGTTAAATCAGCAGCAACTCATCAACCATCTTTATCAGTTTGTTGCAATCTAACAGTAACATTTACATTTTCATTACAAAAACTGACAACCTTTTTCTAAGTGAAAGCAGGAGATACCAGAACCTTTCCAACCCAACCTTTTTATTGTCGCTGTGTCTCTACAGCTGATTAGTGGGTTTCTTTTATTAAAGGAATATCAGGTTTAAATGTAACCTCATGTTTAAATTTTGATAGGTGTGAATTAACTCTCTGCCTTTTAATCTGAAAATTCAAACTTTTAATATTCCAGGAGATAAGCCTGAATGAAGCAATGTAATAAGACTACATAGCAAAGTATATGCAATACTTCAAGGCAACACAAAGAAAGGAATAGATATATAGTGTACACATTATTGCAAACATTATTCAGAATGTAGAGGGAAAGGAAGAGTAAAGGATAGAGAAGAAAGGGAAAGACATAAAAAGATGTATGGAGACTAAAAAAGGTAAGAATATAATAAGGAGGGTCAGACTGTAGATATTAAGGAACTTGACAACAGCAAGAAATAACTGTATGAAAATATATACCATTGGGGAGTGGCAACTGCAAATTATAGAGATGACACAGCCAAGGGGTCACCGATGTGGTGAAAGGACAACAATGCAAGAGATTACGCCTCAGATACAACTCTGAAAACTATAATGAAGGAGAACTATTGTGAGAAAATTAATAATAAAACCAAATAAACATTATCTTTCTATATATTAAGAAGAGGGAAGACTTAACATTATGTTCAGTAATGGATTGTTTAACTTTAGCAGGGTATTCATATAAGTGGGTCTTATTGTTTTAAGTCACTTTAAAATAACATGGATGGATCAGACCATATCTGGACAGCAAAGAGCAAAGAGCTGTTGAAAGCCTAGGAATTCTTTAGGTCTATTTGCTATTTCTTTAGCTACAACTTGCGGCAGGAAAACTTAATTGCCCATCCAAGAAAGATGTTTCCTGGCTTTAGATCGGGTATCTTAATGAGCTGAATATATACCAACAAATAAACAATAAAACCTTTTGGTTTAGATGGTTTGGAACAAAACCTATTTCTTGGCCTCAATCGATTAGCTTGATGAATATTTAATTGCATGTAATCAGGAAATTCCAGCAACTTCAGAAGCAAGTAGGCAAAGAATGAATTGGAATAATTTCCTTCAATTTCCTCGAGAAGACCATAAATGTATAAATTATTCCTTTTCCTATTTTCTAAATCTTCTGACAAAGTTGTCAGTGAAGGTATTTTTTTCGGCATGCAATAATTTTTACCACATACAACCTGAATATAATTCATTATCTACTCCAATTCTCAGAATCTTTTCTTTCCAAAAAAGACCATTTATCATTCAATATTTTCAACTGTTGGTCTGTTTTCTCATTGTTAGAACAACTAGCTCATATTTCATTCAGTAAGATTTCCATGGAAATAGAAGATGTTGAGGAACAAAGAGCTGTAGGTTCATGCTTTGAATATTTGGTAGCTGGAAACAAAGAAGATGATTTTGATGGAGAAATTAGCTATGGATTGCACAAGGTATATTTTCATGTATCAATGTCAGAGAATCTTCTATGATAGGATGTGACTCTAAAGAGACTTCTTTGTTTGTTTATAGTTTGGAGGCATTTTAGACAGTTGGAGATGCCTTGTTTTACCCACACAAAGGCTATAGACAATGCAGCAACAAAATACAACAACACTGGGACAAGAAGCAATAGCATTTGAACGAATGATGTCAAGGGGTGCCCAGCATTGCCGAAGAAAAATAAAGCTAGAAATATTGAGGCAGTCACATGTTATCAGAACTACTCAAAGACCTCATAAAATAACAAAGATGGGAAAAGGCAACAACTGCATTTAAAATAATCCGCAAGATGAATCAAACCAAGGCTTGCCATTATTTACTGACTTTGGTGAGAAAAAATGGCTGTCGGGATCTTGCACGCTCAGGAGAGTAACATCGTCAGAGAAAGAACTGCAGAAAGGAACCACCACTGTTCAGCTGGGTGATCTACCATGACACTGTATCACTGCATATTCCAAGTCATTCTTATTGTGGTCTTCCAACATAACTGACCAGTATATTTAAGTGTCCGAGTCACCCCAAGACCAGGAGATCTGTGGCCAGGCAGCATCACAAGTGACATCATAGCCACACCCCTCTAGACTTAATTTTAATGAGCAAATTGCATCTTGTTCAAATCATCATAAATGTTTTGAAATGCGACCAATGTCAACTATGTGTCTGCTGAGGATGAGTGGCCTTTGCCTTTTAGTCTTGCTGGTCATAAATGTTTACACTTGATTCTCTGGCACCTGTGGCTGCATAGAGCTGGAAGGCTGCCTCTCTAGATGGCGTGACTCTGCTCAATAATTGTTGTTGGTTGTGAAGAGAGAAGAAGATGGGAACACATCACAATGCAATGTTCTGGAGTTGAAGACAGGGCCAGCATTGATATGTGTCTATATTGAGCAACACAATTTGTATGCATTATGTTTGGGCCATTCACATTAGTTTTAGGTATTTATCTTCTCAGGAGTTACTGACCTTTAGTCACACTCCTTAGGTTCCAATTAACAAAATGATTCTCAAACTATCCTCCTTCCAGAAGCAGCTGGTGTATAGGAAATGTGATGGGGCAGCATGAGGAGCTGAAGCAATAAAAACAAAATACTTGCTACTCTTCTGTTCGCCGCTCTGCTCACCTGTCTTGTCCTCTTGGCACAGGTTAAAGATTTCATTTTCCCTTGCAGCCAATACTGAGGCTACTCTCACCCTGAGAGCAGGGTTGAGATTGGGCAGGGCAGGTTTTTTTTGTGCTCCATCGGGAGCTGGGATCCTGTGCCTATTGATCTATCCACTCAGCAACAGAGCTGGGTTGGAGAGATGTTAGTGTGCATGACAGTCTGGCCCTCTTAAGACAGCTGGCCAAACCGTCATGCGCACTGACAGCAGCACCCACCACTCCTCCTCCCACTGCTGCAGTGTTGTGGTCCGCCCCCACGACTCAGTTACAGGACAAAAAAAATAATTACCTGCATTAAGATCATTTTATTTTTCGTTTGCCACTGCAGGCAGTGGGGCAATGCTCCTCCACCATAGTGGAAGTGCCATCCCTGTTTCGTTCATATACACTCATGAACAGATTTACATGTACACGTTCTTAGAATTGAGTTTCATTGTCACAGTAAACCTGGAAAGCTGCACTGGTTGTAGCTTCACAGGGGTATTACTGGAAATGGCACGTGACTAGTTATTTTTGCACATTGCAAAATTGTTAGGTTACCAGAATGTAGATCCCTGTTATCATTCTACCCTAATATTGTAACAAAGATATCAACATCCAAATTATAGACATATCGATATTTCTTAAAATCAAGATGTAAAGTAAGCTGCAATAAAATCCTTTATGCCTGCAGGTATTCTTTGGGGGACACGTGACAGGTGTAAATAGAGGCATGTTTTACTATAAATGCAGGTGGACAGCTGTACATGGCTCTGTGAATCAGGCCCACTGTGTGCACAATCTACTAAAGATAGCTGTCACCTCATGAAGGAAGTACAGAATATGCACCTTCTCTCGAATGTCCTTTTGCAGATCTGGAGCCAATCACATAAATAGGTAAAGTAGAAAAATAACACAAACCTAAATGTTAATTTTCACAGCACAGCATTTGACGTTCAATCAAGATAAATAATAAAGTGCTTGAATAATTTCAGAGGCTTGAAAGGAAAAGTAACCCTGCACATATTTTATCAGCTTGCTGTATAGCTCAAGGTTTAGATTCATTGCTTAAAGAGTGTATCTTAAATATTCCCCAGATAAGTCGTCTCTCGTCATATTTTCCTTCAAATGTTAAAAGGAAATAAACAAAACAAAACAACTGACAGTCTAAAGTGAGGCCTAAAAGGACTTTACTCGCATTTCAGGAGACAAAAGAGACTTTGATGTTTATTGTATGGATACGATTTAAGAGGGATGACAGTTGGTGATAAATGGTTTGCAGAAGTTAAGATAAAGATTGTTTCAGTTTAGAGTACGTTATTGATGTCTATTCATTGTTAAGGGAACATTGTATTCTGTTATATATGCTTAGGATGGTGTCTTGCTTTACCTTCACTGAATTAACAAAATGCTGCTTGCTTGAATTCATTGGGTATGGCAAGATTTATATTTAGTTAAAAATATGAAACAATGCAGAATGCAAGTTCCAAAACTGGTCCAGAAAAGGTACAAATAAATAAGAATATTCAAGTGTGAAAAGTCTCTGTGATAATGATACAGATGAGACCATCAATTGAATGTTATTTTTTGCGGCTTTGCTGATCTAATATTTGTGTTAGTAGGAGCAAGCATTTTATAATGGCAGCAGTAAATTATCCCAGAGCTTACAGCCAAGACAGCTACAATACTGTGTGTCAAGGTCGCCTAGATAAAACAGGAGGTGAGGTCACCAATGTTTATCTTTCTTTCATTGTATACACTATCCTTATCACTAAGATGTACACAAAATCAGTATCTTTGCTCTTCTCGTTGAAATTTAATTCATCATTCTTCTTTAAGGGGCAGTAATTTACTGTCTTCCTTGGCCTTGATCAAAATTTTACTAAGCAATTTCGGAATTTTTACCCCTTCTTTCTTAAAAACAGCTAATTTCACTGTGGTAAAGAATTTTATCTTCCATCTTGATAATCTCCCCTTATTGAAAACGACTAATTTGGTGATTGCCTTAGGGGCTTCCTTCAATTAGTATGTGCCCTTACTCATTGCAATGGACACATTCTAAATCCTATTTTTGTAAACTGGTCTCACCTTGAAGACTCATGTCCTTTAGTATTATCCAGGTCTGATCATTTTGATGTCTCATTTGACTTCCTAGGCTCTGAGAAAACAACATTGTGCTCTCAGCCAGTCAAGCAGCATATGACCCACCCACAGACCCAGCTTACTCAAGCTAAACTTTCTCACACCTTAATACAGTTTCTGAAACATCATCTAATGAGGATAGTGATAACGTCAATCAGTATATGTAGGAAAGTGCCCCTTTATGCATGGTTGCTCCCACTTTTTGCCTAATGTGGATGCACTTTGACTGTGTGCGCCCTGTGTTCCTGCCAACCATGTACCTAGGGACTATGTTCTTTCCCTAAGTTGTACTGTTGCAAAACCCAATTGGCAACACTCTGGCCACATGTAAGTCCCCTGTAAAATGTACTAAAGGTACCATGGGCACTGTGACCAGTGAAGCCCTCTGAGGGTTGCAGTACTTATATTCCCTCCTTTAGAGGTCCTATACCTTTGCACCCCCACACTGCCATACCAGGCTGCGTGTTTTGATGCAGAACAAAGTGAAGAGTTGACACACACACATTCCTGTATGCCCTGCCTACCATCCACTGCCATGGTTTAGGTAAACCACCCCTTTTCCTGGGTGCACTATACCAGTTGTGAGGGTACAGGTACATGAGACATGTTACCCCTGCAGTGTAAATGTAAATGTACATGTATTTATATAGCGCAAATCACTGACCGAGGTCACTATCTAAGCGCTTGCTTAGGGAACCCGTCCTGGTATTCCCCTGTGAGATAACCCTGGCAGGGTATCCACAAGGTGAAAGCCAGGCATCCCGCCGCGAGGGGCCGTAGTGGAGATTAAGCAAGCTATTGCCCAGAGTCGCATAGTGTGAACCCGTGAGTCGAGAAAGCACCGGAGCGAGAATTATCGAGTCCGTGGAATTTTTTAGCCCAAGACCCGCCGAGGCGGGGAATTGAACCCTGGTCCAGGGCCGATCTCAGCTTCTGGGTCTGCCGCCTCTAACCCCTGAGCCACACTTCTCCACTTGTCTAATTGTAAGTGCAGTTTTGCCATAAAGAGTATAAGAAGGTCTGGGAGTTTATCATTACAAATCCACAGTACCATAATAGCTCTACAGAAAACAGGAAAGTTTGGTATTAAACTTCTCAGCACATTAAACCCACACTAATGCCAGTGTGGGATTTACTGAAAAATGCACTAAGATGGCATCTTAGAAAAAGTCCTAACTCTAGTGTCCAGGCTGAGTGGCTGATCGCCAGCTGTCACCACCATACATGTCTCTGGATCCCTGGGTTAAGAGCCTGCTGCGCTCTGGGTCCTGAAACAAAGCATCTCCTGGAACACAGTGCCAAGCCTCCTCCCCCAGGATGGGCAGGGTCCATGAAGGGGAAGCTTCAAAGGCTTGCCATCTTTGTGAGCTACCCCAGCCATTTGCTGCTCCCAGCAACTGGACCCCACCAGACCAGATACAATAAGAAGAAACAAGAATAAGAAGGACCGAACAGCCATGCAGAGAGAGGTCGAAGAGGACACCAACTGCCTTCGCCCCAGCCTTACTGGCATATCCTTACCTCAGACTCCTTCAAAAGGTTCTCTGTATTTCCTGCAGTCAGCAGTCCTCAAAAACCCAACAAACCCGCCCTGCCTTCGTGACTAAAAAGGACTTTGTCTCCAATGTGCACTGGACTTGCTCAAAGGTAACCGACTCTGACTTCGGCTGAGTCCATGAATTACCAACACACCGCTCCCAGTGCCCAAGCTCGAGTAAACCAATACACCCCAGTGATCCTAGCCTGGATCTCAGTGACCCCTGAACCTCAACAAGCTTAAAGATCAAACCTGCAGCTGACAACTGGGAGGTCCCATCAACCACGACCGAAGGTGACACCCTAACAATAAATGCTTAGCACTACCCTCTAATCTAGGTCTTACTGCACACCCACACTACCACAAATATAGATTAAGGTACTATCTACTTTTACCTCTGCCTACCTTTGGGGTTCTACTGGACTCTCTGCACATTGTACCTTACTTGGCATAGTATATACAGAGCCAGCTTTCTACAGTGTACCAATTGGTTAACTAAGGCTCTTCACTCAACAGTTTTCAACAACTCCATCACTTTGGAACAACCGGCACCCACCACCCCTTGCTACAGTGTTGAACAGATGAAACTAGACACACATGTAAATGTCTTGAACGTATTCAGAGGAAAAACGCTACCACCTTTGATAACATTTTCTTTAAAGAAGAACTCAACAAATATAAAAATCATATTACCTTCACCAGTATCACTCACTATGCCACTGAAATCGATAAAGGATAAACAATCATCTCTGAACGCTTTTTCGGTGGTAAAAAATGTACTTAATCCAATCTCAAGCACTAAAACACCCCAACTATTGGAACAGCATTGCAACAACTTAACAAATCTCCGAAAGGTACTCTAACTTCCCTGAGTGACCACCCATAGACCCAACTATTTGTTTGAGACTATTAGTCATGAACATAATAAAGTTTCATTAAACTATTTTGATCTCCCATTATGAGCTATAATGCTGCTCTCACTGTATTTTATCTCTAGAATCTGGAGTAGATACACCATGATGCCTGATTTACTGAATCTGTCTATGACTAAAGCACACTTACAGAAGTTCTGACAATAGACCTGATAATCCCTCTATTTAAATAGTCTTCAGCAGATTCTAACATCGACTTTCAGATCCATCGTTCTTCTTTCATATCTTGTTAAAATATTGAGAAATACGTTTTTAACCATCTGGATAGCTTAAAACTCAATTTTAGTAACTTTGGAAGAGTTAAGAGAAGTAGCTGAGGAATCTTAGCTGATCCCTACCTTAATTAATATATATGCTTTCCCGCTAGCCATCTTTATTAGAAGCTTTGGTTGTGATATTGTCACATATATTGAGGATATACCATTTGTTCTTATTATATTATCTGATTTAAAAGATTCCCGGGAAAAAAATAAAATCCTGACTAAAAGTAGTATTCAACTGGATGTGCTCCAACTGTCCACTGTTAAATAGAGCCAAAATAGAAGTGTTTTTCTTTGCTCTAAGGACATCCAGCTGGACTTCTGAGTGGTGGCCCCCTCAGGTTATGTCTGTGTCCCTTCCATATCAATTCTGCCATTAATCTAGGCATTATTATGGGTGACAAACTTTCCTTTGAGAAGCATATTAATCATACTGTAGCTACATGCTTCTAATATCTCAGAAGGCGACATAAGAGTATTCCTTTTCCTTCAGTTGAATGTCAGAAAACTACAGTACAATCTTTAAAGATTTGCTGTTTGGATTATGCCAATGTACTCAATGTGGGTGCACCACAATGTCTTTTGCATCATCTTCAAGTAGTCAAAATGCTGCAGCAATGCTTCTACTTAATCCTTTACCTTGCGTCGAGACATCCATTCATCTGAAAAACTTACCTTGGCTTACAATTTATAAACGTTATATATTCAAGTCCGTGTGCCTTACTAATAAAATGATTAACGGTCATGTCCCGGTATATCAAATGAAAACATTCTCAATCCACCATCCTTCCTGTACCCCCGAAGTTGGTTGTGCCTTCTCTTTCCTTGGAGCCAAATACTGGAGCCTTCTTCCTCAGGATATTACTTGGCTCCCACACTCATTTCCTTCTGAAAAAAACTGAAACCTTTGCAATTCTTAGGCTGTTTTCAGTACAATAAACCCATTGGTAGCAGTGTGCTTTATGAATGGCATCATTATCATCAAGATACTGAAATTTAAGGGCTTCAGGCCCAATTTGTAGGAGGACAGCAATGAAGAACCTGTCAAGACATGTAGGATGATCTTATCCTGTTGGGAGAGGAAATAACATCATATAGAGATGTTACAATCAGCAAGAATCTCACAATGCTAACACAGCCATTTCTTCCACTATTTCTGGTGATAAAAGGCCTGCTCCATCAGCTTACACACAGAATTCTCTGTTGACTATTGCAGAGGCTCTGCAGTTATAAAATTACTGTTAACTCATAGTTTGTGCGCACCAAAAAATAGTAAACTTACACAAAAGTGTAGGTTTACCCTTCTGAATCATGCTCATAGACTGTTTGCAATCCCTTGAATTTCATAGGAGATTTGATGTCTCTTAGCCAATTATGTCACTCTTTCCCCATCTCCCACACTTAATCACCCTTGTGCCCTGATCCTGAGTTGGCCTGGGAGTAGAAATTATTTGTTGCATGGATGAAATCTGACTACCCACTGTTTGGAATTTATTGGGCGTGATAAATAGCATCCATTTTGGTAAATGACATGCGGATTTTGGGGCCAGATGTAAGACCCTTGCATTTTGTGACTCACAAATTGCATCGCTTTGCGAGTAGCAAAACGCAATGTACAACAGTGTCACAGACAATGTTAGCGATTCCTAATGGGGTCGCAAATTGCCTGCCCCATTAATATTCATGATGCAGGTGCTATTTGCGACCCAATTAGGAATGGCTAGCACTCCCATGGATGGCGGCCTGCTGGGGTCAGCAAACCACCATGTCTGTAACTTCTTTTTAAATAATGATGGTATTTATTAAATGCAGACTGTTTTCCTTAAAGGAAAACAGGATTCATTTAAAAAAGAAAAATTTAACATTTCTTGTTTCATTTTCTAAGAGTAGGCAATGGTCTATGAGACCACTGCCTGCTCATAAAAAATATTGTCTCAAACACTCACAAACGGGAAGAGGTCCCCTGGGGACCCCTTCCTGTTTGCGAGTGGCTTACCACCTACTTGAAGTAGGTGGTAAACTGCAAGTGTTTTGCGCCTGCAAATGCTTTCACAAAACAATCATACATTGCAGTTAGACACGCTATTAGGAACGGACACCCTTGGCACAACCCTTCCTAATAGTGAGTTACAAACCATATTTTACGAGTCAGTAATAGGTTACAGACTCGCAAAATAAGGTTTGTACATGGGGCAGACCAATTTTGCGGTCGCAAATGGGCTGAACTCCAGTTGTGAACACAATAAACAGTCTTACATGTACCCCTTAATGCTTTCAGCACTGAAACCTGCATGCCACTGTAAATACCACATTGCTTTCCCTATTTAAAGTCCAGCAGTTTTGAATTGCTGAAATTTAACGGAGGGTGTGGCATTTAACACACCTGGTAATTACCAGGTACTATAAATACCACAGAACACAGACGGCCAGATTCATGAAAGATCCGTTTTGCGAGTCTGAAATAGCGATTCATAAGGAATCGCTATTACAGACTCGCAAAACGGGATTCATGTAGGAATCGCAAAATTAAATGCGATTCCTACAGATTCCTTATTTGCGATTAGCAAATTGCTAATCGCAAATAAGGAATAACTCCCCATTCATTCCTATGGGCCAAAAGGCCCATTGGAATGAATGGGGAGTATTCCTTATTTGCGATTAGCAATTTGCTAATCGCAAATAAAATAGCGATTTGAAGGGTGCCAGGGGTGTCCAAAGGACACCCTGTAGCACCCCTGAAATGCACATTTCAACAGGTGTTGCGCACAAACATGTCCTAAGGACATGTGTGTGTGTAACATGCAACTAAGAAAAATGCTTTTAAAAGCATTTTTCTAAGTTTTCGCTGTTTACCACGAGGTTTGACCTCGCGGTAAATAGCGGCTGAAATTTGCGAATTCGCAATTTTAAAATGTTTCAAGAATAGCATTTAAGGAATCTCTAATAGAGATTCCTTAAATGCTATTCCTCACAAATTTCCGAGTTTCTAAATAGCGATTTTTTCATTTGGGATGATGAATCCCAAATGCAAAAATTGCACTCGCAAAGGGCCAGATTCTGAGAATCTGGCCCTTTGCGAGTGCTATTCTGCATGATGAATCAGGCTGAGAATTCCTACCATGTGCAAAAATGGATTTGTGCACTAGTCAAAAAACTTAGACCGACTCAGATTCATGGCCTTTCAACTACCTCCCCCTATTTCTCTACAGATCTGCCTACATTTATGTTCAAACCCTTTTCTTCTCTCATCCCAAATTGCCCTCCATAACTTCCCTACCCTTTTTGTGCAGTGCTATTACTCTCAGCTTCCCTCCCTCTTTTTTCCACTGCCTTTCCCACTCCCTTGGTATTCACTCATTGGGCCTGTGCAGCTTTTTCTGGTGGTTTTATGCTATGCAGTTGACCCATCAGACGAATTGTTTCATGCACAGTACTTTGAAATCTAAAGCTCATTTTAGTGCTGGGGCTTTAACTTAGCTAGAAGTGGCAGGATCTGCCTTCTGTTTTATGTGGTATATATTAGTTTTAGATTCAATTCTTGTAAAATGGGTTAGAATGCGCTCTTATAATGTGCCTAAACTGTGGCACTGGAATGTTTTCAGCAATTTGGTTTTCATTGTTGTTGTGTTGGTCTATTGTATTTTCTTAAATATGTCTTTATTGCCATTCACAGAGAAAAGCATGAACATGCATGTAAAAGCAATACGTAATACATTACTCATCAATCATGCCATAACACAATACAGTTTTGATACTCATGCAAGTCTAACATAAGCATAGCAGTTGAATATCATGCAAAGAATATAATCATGAACAAGACTGTGCCTCAATGTGCTATTGATATAGTCCTTTGAATAAGTGAGGTTTGCTACAAGGGATTTTGTTTGTCTATGAATTTTAGAGATATTATCTCAAGTGCAATTGTCAAGGTTCAACCCTAATTAGTGGTGAACAGTTGAATAATCAAGCAATAAATGAATAATTCTATTTTGCAGATTACTGTCTTAAGGACACAGGATGAAATACACGGGGCAAAATCTACTTCATAACAAACATATATTTATTTTTGGTAAATTTACAAATCTTGGAAAACAAAATGATCGGGATCAACCATAAATAGTTCATGAGGTAACATAAATAAACCTACAAACAAACTATGTAAACATCTTTTCTGTGAATTAGTAGAAGGAAATAATCAGATACATGAATGAAAATATTCCTCCAACGCAACAAATGTACATAGAAAAAGAAATCGCAGTTGACGTTTTGGTCTGTGATGAGGATGAGACCGTCAGACCATCTTCAGGACAAAAAGGTTGATGGATATCCTTCAAGAACATCCTACTTGTAAGTTTCTTATGTTGACTCAGAGAAACAGCATTGGATTCCTTCAAGTTCAAGTAATAATTCCACAATTGGTGGAAGCACAGCATGCAAGGGCGCAGTTTAATCAGCTTCCCGGCACATTCGGTATTTTGTTTGAAAACTTGCGAACGATCTTGTGCAAAAGCGATGGTGAAGAAACTGTAAGTCTTTTAAATATGCAGCTCGATGTCAGCCTTCAGTGGTGCATTGGTGAATTTCTCTGTATGATTTAGAGTCAACTTCTACACGCTCCAGTTCCCGTCACTCTGGAACTGAGAATATATAGTCTAGCATTATCCAATTTGGTATCAGGCTATATTTTATGGCGAGGTACCTTACTGCTCTGATTTATTCCTTTGCTTGTTATAGCGGAGGTCTGAATAAAGTGCTCAACACAATTGAGTTATTAAATAGGCTATAAGCAAACTATGCAACAAAAGCAATTACTATGAAATAGTTTCATCCAGAGGGTTAGAATTTCCAGGAAGTTTGGTAGGATCACTACTAACGGGAGGAGTATCATGGTGGGCAGGGTGGTACTGGGAGGAAAGGGGATATCCAAAGCAATAGTTCTGTCTCACATACAGCTTTTATAAAGTAAGTGTGGTTCCTCGGGGGAATTCTGCAGATTGGTTAACTCGTATCTCATTTGTGTCCATTCAAGTGGTGTCCTCCCCAGTGTCATCCCAGGCTCTCAACACCTCCGCCCAAAGGCCCTCCAATGGGCAATGGCACATACCTCGGGCATTGTTCCTAATCAGGGCTCTCTCTTCAAATCTGACCCAGATTTCTACATCTTGTTCCCAGGTTGCCACTGTGGGACCCCTTGCAGTCATCCATTTCATCGCACTTGTCGACTTGCTAGGACCAGGGCAAAGGTCATAAACCTGGTGCCAAATTTGCAACCTTTTTGTCTAGGGAACAAACCCCAAAGGCAAACTTTTGCTGTGCAGGGGAGCGAGCGAGCCAATACTCCACTGAGTGTGTTTACTACCTCAGTCCAGAAGCCCTGCAACCTTATGCAACCCCAAGCTCTTTGCATCCTGGACAAAGCCGCTCAGTGCCTCCCTTCATAATTTGCAGTCTATGGGCCGTCAGGTAGGTCATATCTAAGTAGTTGAATTGGATGAATTTAAATTTGGTATTTCTCGTAATAAGCTTGAGGCTTCTCATTAGGTTACCACATTCTTCAGCCATCAGTTATTTGCCTAATATTGTTCCGTACTGCTCTCAAGTTCTAACTAATAGCTTTGTAACCATTACCAGCTGCGCTCAATGGAGCCATTTCACTAGATGGTGGCCGCACCCACGGTCACCATCCGGTCTAGATAATGTTGTGGGTCTCCGGCTCATGTCCACCACTGCCATAATTCCCCAAATGCGCTCACCAAGGCATGATAGTTAAGAAACTAGCCTGGGGTAGGCCATAATGAGGCAAGAAATCATCTAGTGGAATAGGTTCTCCCTGTTGAAAGCAATCGCTCACCATGATAATGACAGCCATTGTCCATGCCAACAATTGACATCTCGTGACTGGAGAGAGGGAATCACAATGTGGCAGCCCTAATAAAGGTAGATTTGGAGCATAGAGCAGGACCCTAGACGTATGCCCTAAACACCTCTTCCAACACTTCAATGCCACTCGCAATAGGACTCCTGGTACAAGGACAACCACTCTCGGATTAAGGAGCTTTGCTAGTAACAATCCCTGGTTGTCATTCAAGTCAATAGGACCAAGTGTCTCAAGATCTCTACCGTCCAGCCATCCTGTCAACCATTGAAGTTGTGTGGCAGAGTAATATAACTCGAAATTGGGGACCCCCACTCCACCCTCCTACAGGGCTCCCCACAGAGCTGCCAGGGAGACCCTATTTTGGCTTTCATCCAAGATAAGTTCTTGGAGTAGGGTGTCTAGACCCATAACCAAGTACGAAGTATCACAACTGGGAGATTCACAAACTAATATAAGAGTCTGGGAAGCATAATCATCTTGGAAAGGGAGATGCAAGCTGTCAGTGGCAATGGTAATTAATGCCAGACTTGTACAAATGTCTTGAGTGATCTTGTCACTGGTTCCAAATTGCCTTCCTAAAGTTGCTCTAAGGTATGAAATACCAGTATACCCAGATATTTTAAGGACCGGGGAGACCCATCGAGGCCCGCCAGCACTGAAAACACATCCAATAGCGCTAGAGTATGTGTCACTCCTAGTTGGCCATCACCCAGGTACAGTAATAGGTAATCTGTATATAGTAATATAATATGCTCCTTGCCCTCTAGGAACAATCCTTGACCTGCACCCCATTCACAGAAAGAGCTCTGCCTGTAGCTCGATAGCCAAAGCAAATAACAGGGGAGATAGTGGACATCTCTCTCTAGTGCCATGGTGAACGTCATATGAGGCCGAAATGACCCCAGCCATGTGGACACTTGCTGTAGGGTGAATGTACAGAAGACACATCCAACTAAGCAAACCCTCTCCCAGGCCTTCCGTTTCATAACTGCATACAGGAAGTCCCATCTCACAGGGTTAAAGGACTTCTCTAGGTCAACTGGCATTGCTAACGGATCTGGATAAGGCCAATATCACTATGATGTTGGTGGAGGAGGAGGTAGACCTAGTCTGTATAAATCTATTCTGGTCATTATGCATTAGCCCAGGCATCAGTGGACGCAGTCTCATAGCTAGTATTTTACTGAGAATCTTCAGGTCTGTATTCAGCATAAATATGAGTCGAAAATCAGATGGGTGTGTGACTGATGACTTCAATCCTGGTTAGAGAACCACAAGTGCATCCCTGGGCGAAGCTGTCAGTGACCCCACGCATAGTGAGTCTCAATACAGTGCCTCTAACCTAGGTGCTGGAGCAGGTGCAAATGTAGATTAGAATTCTGTTGACAACCTTTTGGGGCCAGGGATTTTCCCAGCTGCCATCTCTCTGGTGGCCAGTCTGGTTTTGTGAACTATCACTGGCCCCCCAGTTCATCTCTCATGGTTGAATCTATCATTCGCAGTGGCAGGTGCACCAGGAATGCTGCCAGGGTCTCCTGTAGAATTGCTTCAGGGCGCTCTTAAAGAGTTTCGTAATAGGTACAGAATGTTGTGTTAATAGTAATTGGTGAATACATGTGAATTCCATTGTCAGTCAAAATCTGAGTGATGGGTGTGCCTTTAGTCTTTGGGTGTACCAACAATGCCAGGAACCTGCCCGATCTGCCACCTTTCTCATGTACCCTTGCCATATATTTTTGAAGGTCTAGGCAACCCAGGCAGTTTAAGACTGTATTGTATCTGCTTCTCACTTCTTTGAGCTTAAGTTACATGGAAGCCCCAGAACCTAACCTAGTGCCTCCATCATGCATACTGATATCCAATGCATAGAGCTCCCTGTGGACTGTTGTCTACTCACAACAGCTAGTCCCTTACAAGGGCCCCTTATTACCATTTTAAAGACATCACATTCAACAAGCAGGTCACAAGCTGTGCGTTTGTTTAAACTGGGAGAAACTCAGAGATAGTCATCTGTAGACAGTATTTAAAGCATGTATCTTCAAGGAAGGATGGGTGACGATGCCACATAGGAGTCACACTGGGTTCGGCAATGGGACAAAATGTCAACAACAGCGGGCTGTGGTCTCATAATGTGCACCTCAGAAACTCAGTATGAATCACTGTTGGACCAAGACAGGCCAAGGAGACAAACATATCTAAACAAATGTGGAGGTTAAATAGGTGAGAATAGTATGAGTAGTCCTGTGTTGTACCATTCTGCACCCTCCAGATATCCGTAAGGCCCCGTTGGCCAATCTCGTACCCTGTGAAGTCTTGGACACCAGCGTCCCACAGAGTGGGGATGGGGACCTGTTTAGGTTGCAACACAGTTGAAGTCAACTCCCAAGAGGAGGTCCTTTACCAAGACAGAGGACAAGGTCACAGATAACATCTGAAAAAATGGGACCTGGTCCTGGCTTGGGGTATAGACACACCCCAGGTTAACCTCTCTGGCCTGCAGTCTGCTTTTTTATAAGACATAGCGGCACTCTGGGTCAATGATAGAGCAGAGGACCTCAAAGGGGGTACCCCTGAGAAAGGCAAAGTAGGAGGTTGCATAAATCTGGCCACGCCAATGCCGTCGCAGGTGTATAGCTTCCTCTGCTGTAAGGTGGGTCTCTTGCAACATTCTGCAAAAGTGGGATTATGCTGTTTCTTTATTAAAGGTGCTAGTTGGAGTCACGAGTGACTTGGTCCCACTATACCCTAGAGAGGGCAAAGGTGGGGATCCATATGTTGGATCATAATGCCCTCACACACCCTTTCAGGTGTCATGCTTCATCATCTGGGTTGCTCCTTGTTGGGTCGGTGGTGCAATACCCAAGGGACTCCCTAAAAAAAGGTCTCTTTGTCGGAGATCTTCTATCCAACTGCTGTGTGATGAAGTGGGGGTATGGGTCCAGGACTGTGTAGATGCAGTGTAGTGATTTAAAATAGGATTGGGAGTACCTAGATGGACACATTTTATTCTGGGAGTCTCCTATCCTAATTAAAAGCAGTGTAAAAGGCACTCGCCCGAGGGATTTCCTCGCATGGAGGTGTCCTTGTTAGAACGTGTGGGTCAACATGTTTCTCGCTATCGATTAAATAAATTTGTGATTCTTCGGGACCTTGGAAAAAAGCTATCTACATTTGTGGTAAGCGGCATACACAATTGCACACCCAGGTAATGTATGTTACCTAAAATTACCTTTAAATCGCCTGGATCTACCTATTGTGGGAGACAAAAGCTTAAAGGAAGTATTTGTGATATTGTAATTAATCACATGTACAGGCATCGTCTCATATTGACTCAAGAACATACCATTTACAAAAGTGTGTGAGCGCCAAGGAGCATTTGGAGGACAGTTAAAAGGGCAAGAGGTTCAAAAACATCAGTATTGATTGTCCACAGTGAGCTATGGTGACTATTGCCCCTGTGGAAGAAACCTAGTAGAAGAAATACCTCAGGAAGAACTCACCCAATAGTTATGGTCCCCAGGCTTAAACAGTGTCCGGTGGATTCACGCACAAGGCATTGCTCCTGTGTGTGTTGAACTGATGTTGGGGAGATAAAAACATGATATTTACAATCTTTGCGATCAAAAACTTATTTGAGCGGCAGCTCATCAAACCCCCAAAAAGTGTGAGACAACCGCAAGGAAAGTCTGTGATGCTGTAGTGCTAATGAAACTAGTTAGCATTATATTACTAAGTAGAGGCTAGCCCTGACAACACAGTACATTGTTTCCCCTTAGCCTAACAGAGTTATAAGCTAGTATGCAGCAGCAGTGGTATGGCAAAGAATGAGGTTAACTGCGTTTGGAATTAAAATTACACCAGCAGAAAGTTGCGTGAAGAGGCTGTTTGGGCGGCAACCGTTAACAAAGTACCTTCGGGGCACAAGGAAAGGAGATTGTGGCCTTAGTGGGGGTAACGGTTTATTGTATAGAGTGCCCAGATAAACATAAAGGGAGGCAAAGTTATAATTAAAGAAATGAGCCCGCAGTGTAATAGCAGGTCAAAGACCATGTTGCAGACATCAGTGTTGGTTTTTATCTGGGTGTATTAAAGAAAGAAGTACCAGCATTCATTTACTGAAAGCGGTCGCAAGCGTGGCAGTTTGCTAAAAAACTGTCTCCGATAAGCATGATAATCTTGTACTTGAGGAGCGCGGGGAGCGCGGTGATCATAAAAGAGTGTTGATGAGGAGTAACAAGCCCGTAGAGTGCTCGTGTCTAAATAGCCATGGTACAGGGTCTTTGTTCGGGTGATCGCTCACCTAGCGTGCAGGGCAAGGGGGTGTAGCCGCATAGTGGCAGATCCTAGGTCAGTTACTCACGGTTGCTGCGTTTTGCATGCATCCCTTGACCTGCCCAATCCACTGGGTCCGGGAGGTGCCTGTGTTGCCGCTGTTGAGTGATTAAGTCAAACTCAAGGGGATCATGTGAACGGTCACGTGGTGCTCAATGAGAGGTGATATAGCTGGTCTATGGTGGCGGCCATTTCTTAGGTGGTTACAGGTCATGGATAGTGAATTATAAACTGGGATGTATTTGAGACCCTGTGTCTACGTTGTGTTTTGATTTGTATCAGTGTATTATTCATGAGACTGACAGAGCCATAACGCCCTTAAATATCGATGTCCAAAGCGCTGCTTTTTTAACAAATATAGGTATATACACCAGTAATTTAGCCTGATACTCAATCAAATAACTGGGAGTGTGCCAAGTCCCTGGGTGGCGGCTATTCTTGAGTGGTGACAGTAAGATGTCTGTGGTAATAGCAGCTAGGTATGCATAAGGCCCTTTGCCTAAAAAATGTAAATGGCGGTGGCCATTTTGAGATGGTGTTGTAACTGGTCTACTTGGTAGCAATTGATGCAGGATTATCGTGAGCATGTATTTGGCGGGGTATGGTATCAATGTGGATGCTTGCTAGATCATTAAGCTTAACCCCCTTGCTGAACATTGGTCTGTACAGCTTTTGTTTCAAGTTTACAAGGCACTTCAGGGTATATCCTTGTTTAAACCATTACTGTGTGTGGATAAGCGGTGTATCCATCTTTGTTCTCTGACAAAGAGGTTTCTCTTTGAAATGTTAGGGGAGGTTTCCAGGATGACCCACTTGAGGGAATCTGGTGTATGCAATTTTTTCAGGTAGTGGGTACACATCTTGGTATTTGTTTTGTGGCAGCGAAAACTACTGCGATGTTCAGAGATAAGCTGTTTTATGGGTTGTGTGGTCATGCCTGCCTAGTAGAGGTTGCAGGGGCATGTAAGTAGATATAAGCAGTTGGCAGTGTTGCAGTTTGTGTGGGTGTGCATCTCCCACACAAAATTGTTGTTCAACGTGATGTTTTTATGAACAGAGGTGAACGCACATGCAGTGCATGAGCCGCATGGACAGTGGCCTGTGACTGTTTATGACCTTGGGTTTAGGTCCAGTGTTGATGAGCATATCTTTTAGGATTCTCGAATGCTTAAATGCAAATTGTGGTTGGTCAAGTTGTAGTGATCCCGTGTTGAGTATATTCCAATGTTACAATGTGAGCTCCCCTGCGGCACAAATAGCGGTGGATGTTGTGCCCCTTGATTGTAGATCCCATCCCTGCACATTCAAAGACATAACCTTTATGTCACTATGTAAGTCCCTTATATGTGTCATCTAAACCAGTTTGCCTCCTGCCCTACCATGCCGTCATTTTGTGTATCTCTCGACTGCCCCTTAACAGTAGTAGACCTGGTTTTGACCCTCTGGGCGAGTAAACAAAATGCCCAACTGCAAACTTGTTTGCCCAGGGGCAGTTCAGCAATGGCTGGCTGCCCAAACCTGTAAGAAAAAACATTGCCAATAGAAGGCCTCCACTAGTTGTCTAGCAGGGGCAATCCATGTGGGGGTGGGCAGAGTAGGACTGAGCTTCCGTGAGCCACACCAACCCAGCATTCAGTGTTATAGCCCAGCAGCAGTCCCCAGAGGACCCAGGTCATCAATATGTCCCAAATCCATGGTTATCTGCTACACTGCCCCTGCAGACTGTGGCCATCTCCACGCCACCAGGGGCATCACCAGTCTATGGAGTAGGCTAACTTCATACAGGTCGGCATTCAACGCTGCATTATGTAGGCATTCAGAACAGCATCATAATTTTTCCTCAAATTAACACATCCACCGATCATGGGTCACAATCAGGAAGACTGAATTACTCATAGCTGATTCCCAAAAGTCAGAGGCCACTGATTTATGATCTGAGGTAATGTCCATGTCTGCGTCCAATTTTTGTATTGACACTATGTCCGCCATGGCTAGTAGTGCTGCATTCTGCTCTAATTCTATCTGCAAGAATGTAGTTTCCTCAAGGATGCCCTCCTGGCTGATCATCAGAACCACTTCTTAGTTGTCTGTCTCATAGTCCTGGTCCCAGGTCAAGAGTGCAGTGGTCGAGTCCTAACCTTGTAGGCCTCCAGCAAGGACCACACAACATCTGGAGTGTGTGGTACAATCCAGGATGATTGAGAGCTCAACAGGAAACATTAGTGAATATTTTAGGCCTACTTCACGGAGGGTCTTTTTGGTCTCCAGCAACGTGGCACATTGTGCCTGGACTTTGGCAGTAAGGCCATTAATGCGGGCCCTTTGGAAAAAAGTGTCTTGGTCAGGATAATGTAGGAGTCATGCCACCACCAGGCGAAGAGGTCTTCCAGGTGCCAACTGGCGAGCCGACTCTCTGTGTGCCCTCTCCAGGATGAAGAACTGCATGAGCTAGCCCATGGCGACCACAGTGCGGAGCTAATCCTCCAGAAAATACACTATGTCCATTCCCTCTGCCCCCTTAGTGATTCCTACTACCCTGATATCATTGTGCCAGTTGCCGCCCTCTGCATCTTCAACCCACAATTTGAGGGTGCGCATCCTGGCTGTGAGGTCAACCACTTTACAGGACATTGTCAGTTGTTCAGGTTTAAGTTCATCCACTGAGTGTTCCACTTCTTTCACTCGGTCTGTCAGTTTGTGCTATTCAGTCTGCTGAAGGTCTAGTCCCACAGCCACACTAATATCTTGTCCCAGTGTGGTCTTTGCATCAGTTGAATAAATATTTTTGACTACTTAGTCATAACCAGCCTTGGTCCTGATGAGACCTCAAACTAAAGAGTTTAAAATGTGTTGACTTATTACTGCCTATAGAGAGTTAAACCAAGCAAAGAAAACCGGCAATTGGAGGCAAGGAGAAACTGTTTTATGTGCCTCAATGGCCAAACTGAGCAGGTACATTTAACCCCAACTACTTTGCGGTCAGTTATGAGTCTTATCTAAATAACAAAATGAATCACAGACTTTAGTGTAAAAATTAAATACTGGGTCATTCAAAATTATTTTGAACATTTTAAAAATGTCTTTCATAAAAATGTCATGTGTAAATATGTGATGTCAATATTTGTTGTACAGTCCAATTGTAATTTAATTTTTGAAAAAGTACTAGTCATATAGGCATGCAAACTCTGAGAATCATGTGAACTAATATGTTGAATATTTTGAAAAAAATGGTAAAAATGAATTAAAAATACATTCAAACTGTGATGGCCCCCAGACGTACTCCCCGACACCTACTGACCTTAGGGACCAGGCAGTTAATCCTTGTTCTCAGAGGCAGGCCCTTGAACTTTAACTCCTAGGCATGCAACACGGCCAGTGGGGCAGTTCTGCAAGGCTGCTCCAGTGACGGCACTGCACCAAACCCTTGTATGATTTTTTCTTGGCCTGTGAATGTAGTAAAATTAACAAGGGCCACCTTCTGAAGTATCCTCCCCTATTGTGAAAATAGTGTTGCCTCTCTGTATCGCAGGCCAAACCAGGATATGACTACAGTAGGCCACAGTCACACCACTCCAATTGCTGGTCCCGAATGATCAAACCACAGCCTCACTCATCTTGTCTCACCTTCAGTCCAGTAAACCAGGCTGAGTGGGGGGATGTCTCTGGGCCCCCAATCTGGTCATAGACCCCCAGCTCTAGCTGTTGAAGGGGGGCAACCACATGCAGCAGTCAGGCACAGGCCTCATCTTAGACCATCTGCACTTTTTTATTGTTTTTTGTTTCGTTTTTTTCCCCTTTCTTTTTCCAGGATGATTCTGTGCGCTCCCAGGAGCTCCTAGTCAACTCAGGGTTGATGCCTGTCCCGTAGCCCTCAGTAATGTAAGATTTATTGTTTCTTTGACCAGGACTTGGCCCAGGCCCCTGGCCACACATGCAGTCCCCCAACAGCTGACAGCCTTGGGGCTCCAGTCCGGACATGCGCCCCCATCTCAACCATTGCCAGTTCACTCTCCGGGCCTCGATGTTGGCCAGATCTCCTGCGCCGTCAACGACCCATCCCCTAGGGGTCGGCAATGTTGTTGTGCAGGAGAACCGCTGCAGCTTCTCCTCTCACACCAACCTGCTATGTGGAGGGTACGCCATAGATTCACCCTACAGACAGCTTCTGCAGCATTCCTTCTCCCAGGGCAGTCTCAGCGGCTCAAACGGGGCTTTTGGTATCACCACAAGTAATGTCCTCAAAGCAGAGGCGGGGGGCATCACCACTTCACTGTGGTCCGGGCAAGCTATGTTCTGTCACAGCCCCCTGCCATCAGCAATACCCACAGAGACTCCGAGGCCCAGCCTCCAGTCGAGCTCTGGCAACGTTTTGCAGAGGCCACATGGCGGCCAGGGGGAGGGGGGGGGGATATCAACAAAATTCCTGCCAATTCCTCTCTTTGAGCAAATTTCCCATCAGCAGCAACTGCGGCGGGGGCAAGCACTAGAAGCTGCCTCCCCCCCCCACCCCCCCCGGATCAGTTACAGCCACTATGCCAGGCAGATGAGGCAGGATTAGTACTGTGCTGACGTGCAGTTACAGGCTCACACGATTGCCATCTCCTATGTCGAAACCATGCCCCTTGTGTTGTACTATTGTTGTTGTTTATTTCCCCAGAAAATATGATAGTATTGTAGATCAGAGTCTTACATAGAATTCTGTGAGAATATTTGTTGATACGAGATTGATGATGTTTATAGAGGATAAACTGGAGTGTGGCTTGCTGTCAACTTTCCCCAGCACAGGACTTTTATCTGAAAAAGCAGTATTAATGGAATCCAGCTTCACATTTGATTTATACTCCCTCCCAAGCAGAGATTTCACTCAATATTTTGTAGCCAGAAGTAGCAACATAAAGGGGCATTGCGGTGAAATGGTGCCATGTCATGTGTGGCACTTTGATCCACCCCTTAGTTTTTTAGACAAAACTCACTTTGCAAACTGGTGCTTGCAATTTTGCCTTTTCAGTTACAGGTAGGAGCCTATACATCCATAAATGCAAAGGGTGGCTGGATGAAAATCCAGAGCTGGTCAAAATGATGCACATTTGGGGGCAGCCAGAAACTATGAAAGTGTAGAATTGTGGGTGTGGCCACTCAAATTCTTACTCTGCAAAAGACACCTCAATAACATGCCCCGGGGTAGACGGGCCAAGGATGGTGTTAAACCTCAAATTCATGAGACAAAGTTTCCCAAGACAAGGCACCACACAACATATCAAAAATGCCGTCAATTGACTATTGACAGACTCAATAAGTGAGTTCTAGGGCAGGAACAAAATTAAATAGGGTCCAAAACCGAAATTGCAAGAAGCAGGTGGAGAAGTGTGGCTCAGGGGTTAGAGGCGGCAGACCCGGAATCTGAGATCGGCCCTGGACCAGGGTTCAATTCCCTGCCTCGGTGGGTCTTGGGCTCAAAAATTCCACGGACTCGATAATTCTCGCTCCGGTGCCTTCTCGACTCACGGGTTCACACTCTGCGACTCTGGGCAATAGCTTGCTTAATCTCCACAACGGCCCCTCGCGGCGGGATGCCTGGCTTTCACCTTGTGGATACCCTGCCGGGGTTATCTCACAGGGGAATACCAGGATGGGTTCCCTAAGCAAGCGCTGGGAAACCCACTGCGGGTAGCTGTGCGCTATATAAGCTCAACTACATTTACATGGGTCCTTGCCATGAAGGCTTTCTGCAATTGGGTAATACAGAATAGTAGGCATAATTAGAACATTTTAAAGTCCCAAATGAGCAGCAAAATAGATTCGAAATTTGGCAGCAACCCTAGTAGCATCACAAAGTCATCTGGCTCCCCCCCCCAAATGTGGGGGTTTATATGGAGAATCTTCTCATAGAATAAAACTAAAACTGCTAATTCATGAATGTTCGAGATTAAGGAAATCTGAGCAAAGTTTTTATTAAACATCCGATTGCCTTATCAAATAAGCACTATCTCACTAAATGATTATTGATCCAACCCTTCTATTCTCCTCTCACCCGGAGTTGGCTGGACTAGCTAGTTACAAACCCACAGTCAACTATTGGGAATAAATACAGTACTGGTGGAGCTATCGGAAGAGACCTTGAAAGATCACAACTTTACTGAGGCCATGTTGGAAAGTTTACTTTGAGAACAGCAGATCATTGTGAATGGAAATAAACAAACGACTTTGCTGGACTGTGTGCATCAGACATGATAAAACAATGAATATGCAGGGTGAGATATCGATTTTGAACAAGATGGCGTTGAGGCCTAACTGAAGGCCTAGTTAGCATAAGTCAGGAATAGGCACTTTAACATATCATAGTGAATTCGTTTTGAAGGTAATAACATCAAGTCTGTATACACATGGAAAGTCAAGTGTAGATCCGTGCCCTTCACAGTTAAAAATACACAATATTATAAATGCACAAATACTCCAATAGTTTGAACCAGCAAGCAAAGGTTACCCTGCATTGTGAAAAGGCATTTCCAAATTCAACATATTTGCTCATGAAGAATAGACTCATGAAAGCATCGCCATCAGCTGGTTGACTATTAGATGAGATTGATTTCATATCCCTTCCCAAAACGAAGATGATAAATTCTAAATCAAATCTTAAAACTTTGGCTACATAACCAGTAACTCAATCGGAGGTATAACTTACTGTTTAAAGAAAATCAGACTGGCTAATTCCTGTTAAGTTGTGGTCTGTCTTTATTTTTATTTTTGAAAGTTAATACTATAAAGACTTTTTTTTAATAAACTAAGGATTACTTCTGGAGTAGAACTAATTGTAAGAACAGACCACAGTAAAGGAATAAGACAGACGCATATACATTTCGTTTGAAATATTCAGCCAGTTTGATATTTAACCTATTGATGACTACTAATATCGATAGTTTATCTGCTGAAGGAGGTTCACAAATAGGAATATGTTTTTCAGATTGTGGGGACATCAAATCCTTGGAAATGCAGCAACTCATTAATTGCAGAACTGTTATTCCAATCTTAGGGGGTTATTTATGAGAGCCTTGTGTTATATTTGCACCACATAAAGTGGTACAAGAGTGACGAAGGGCTCTGAATCAGAATTATGAAGCCACGCAAAGCCAACCTGCGTGGCTTTTGATTGCTTTCATAAATGTCTGAATCCAGCGACGCAGAACAATTAGCTGCACCGCTTTACTCAGAGCTCGGGATGCGTTCCATGGGCATTGTGGTGGGTGCTTCCATGCAACACCCATGGTTTTTGGTGCTGCCCCACATTTAAACATTTTCACGTAAACCCGGGAAAGTGCCAAATCCTTATGCCTCCCCAGGCAATGATTAATGAGGAGAAATTTCTTAATTTCTCCTCATTTCTTCATCACTCTATGAGTGCTGCATTTTGCAGGACACATGGAAAGAGGAAAATGCCTCTTAGGATTGTTCCTGTGCAGGAAGGAGCCCCTTTCTGCACAAAATCAATCCTGCATGCACCATGGTGCAAGGGTGCCTACATTGACGCTAAACTGCTGAAATGTTCCTAGAGCAGGAGAAAGGACAGAAATGCACTATCTTACATCAACACAGTGCATCCCTGCCCTTTCACTTTGGCTTAGGGCAGCAGAGCAAGGTGACATTGCACTTCCCTATATGAAAATCCCATACGTGAGGGCCATAGTGTCCTCACCATAATATGAGATATTCCTGATTGTGTCTCATGGAGCCATTGGTTAGCATAACACTGCCTCATAGAACAGACTTTATGGAAATAAACCACATGCAAAATAAAACTTGTAGGAACTGTAATAGGATACTTCCTTTACATTACAATACATCACCTCAACATGATACTGATCAAATCACATCCAAGATTGCAATGAATTAGAATAGATGTTGGGTAAGTCTACCCTAAAATTATCACACTGCAAAAAGGACCACACTTGAGGTTGAGAACAGTGTACTACATATCCATACAAAAAGTGAGTGGTAGAGAGACTTTTCTACCTCACAAATCTTGGAATTAGATGCAGAGACAGGAGACAGAAGAATCCTAAGGAGAGTCCTCAATACAGATGGAAAGGGCTCTATAGAGATTGTGTGCCCCCCATTTTGAACGGTCTGGGGGCTAAAGATTGCCTATATTTTATTATGACTTTTGCTATAGGGAGAGTGGCTTAATAAAACCTGCTGTAATATGGACAAACTTTCCTAAACAATGTTTGCATGTGATTTAACCAGGTCACAAGGTACAGATATTCAGTATAGATTTGGTATAGTGTAATTCATAGCAGAGATCAGTTTTCGTTTACCAGTAGTGAAAATACCTCTGTATATGAAAATTGGTTTAAAAATATGTTAGCTATAGTTCCCCGGCAATAAAGGGATGACTTGTAGTAACCCTCTGGGTAGTCACTGTGACTATTTACATTTTGTTTAAGTGCAATATGAACAAACAGCACCTGGAGTATAACTATTAATGTATTTGAAGGAAGATGAGATACATCTTTATCATACTTGGTAAAAACCACTCTTGCATGGGGCGCAAATGGTCTTATAACACTTAATTTTCATTTACAGGTCATATAGAATTAGGGGGTGAACTTTAACCGTACTGGGAAAAATAAGAGGCATGTAGTACCTCCGATCGCAGTATGATTCGTGTGGTGAAGATGAAAATAACTTACTATAATCCAAATATTGTAAGATCACGTGGTACACAGACAAACACGATGCAGTAGCACAGTTGAGCAAGCTAATCAATGACATGAACAACTGAGGTCATGTAATAAGAACACGCTATTGCAGTGAATGCTGGTATGAGAGACGTTCCAGTCACCCACAAAATAACATTATTTTTAGAATAAAATTCATAATAGTTTATGTTTGATATGTCTTACTTGATGAATTCATAAAGATGAACTGGTTATGTGTCATTTTGGGACGGTGACATTACGAGAAGTAAAGGAAGAATTCCAGTGAATTAGGATAAATGAATGTGTGACTGGTGCTAAGGGTTTGGAGGTTTACAATGACGGTGAGAATGTAATGTTAGTGAGAGTGGAAATCCGCCTTATTTTTATTGCTGGATAATTTTGATATTTGGGGAAAAGTTGTACAGTAGTGTTTCAAGGAAGTAATGGATATCCTCATTATCATTTTTACAAGCAAGTTTAATAACTGTCCAGGTCTAAATGTTTGCTGTTCATCCTAATGTAATAATATTTGTTAAATTACCTGGATATTAGTTGTTCATCAAAAATTATACCTTTACTAAAAAATGAAGAACTTTTGATGTGCTTTGTTCCGTAAAGGAGTACAGATGAGTGATGAGCAATTGTTTCTTTATGAGTTGAATTAAGATTCTGTGATTGGATTACACTTATTAGATTTCCGTACTTCTCACACCCGACTGATTACTTCTCTACTGCCACGAACTATACTTCATATTTGTAATTTTTATCTCTGAAGTTTTCAAAAGAACCGGCATCCCAATCGAGGGCAATGTATAGCATTCATTAGAGATCTTTACAGGTTTGATGTCAACGGTGCACATCAACAACTGATATGAGACTTTTCCAGTGGCCACAAAAGATGTTCCTGAACAGAACTGCTGCATCAATTCCAAAAAGCTAACATCTTGTTTAAGGCTCCAATATCTTCCGCTTTCATCCAGATTATGTCCATGAGTTTCAAACTTCTATAATATGTGGATCCATTATTCTGATCCAGGAATGTCACAGCTGCATAGAAAATCAATTATATCTGTTTGTCCTCTAGAAAGCTAACTTAGAGTATCTATATTGGTAATTCAGCAAGGTAGTGTTTCGCTTCAGAACCATTCTTTGCATTCTTTGCATCTTACTGCTTGCACATCCTCATCACTCTACCGTTTTGTCACTCGAAGCATGCATCACGGCAGACTGACCATACATATCAAGTCTTGACTGGACATACATTTCGACCACCTCCATTTGTTTTGAGTAATCTTTGCTTCACAAGAGATCCTTGTAGGAAAGTTTATATCATTTTCTTAAACAAAACTACCGAATTTAGTTCAGAACAACAAAAACCGCATTGGCAGTTTGTTGTTCTACAAAAAACAAAAAAGAATGCTGGACAGGGTAAAAAAAGGGGCCTGATGCACAAAGGTAAACCAACACTTTTGTATACGTTTACTAATTATTTGGTAGGCACGAACTGCAAATTTATATTTAGTAATTTCACCACAATGGAAACTCCAAATATAAAAATATAGACCTCTCCTATTTTTTTATGTGTGGAATCTGAGCAGTCCTAAAATTACTATCAGTTACAAATAATTTCGCATTTCATGAAGACCCAAAAAATTATCGACTTACACAAAAGTGTGAGTTTACCTTTGTGAATTAAGCTCAAGTTGGCAAAATCATATATAGAAACATACTGCACAACAAATGGCCCACACTTCAACATCCTTCGTAGGTGGGAGCTTTTTTTCATAGGTATCACAGCGTTTTTCTGAACGTAATGCTAATGGTGTAGTGCTAAAAGTGATTAAAAAAAACAATTACAATGTGAAATGCCTGTGTTTGAATCTAAAGCCTGGAGGGAATTCATCAAAATATTTGTAAAAGGTTGATAGTTTATTTTGCTGCACATAGATAAACTCAATAACATAAATATATGTTGCAATAAAAATGAAGGGCCATAATTCAGTGCACAAATCCTCAAATAGGATTTGTACATGCATAATATCCATCACATACGCGCAAATCGTGACGCATACCGATACCAAAGAGTATTAATGAAAAAGATCCCAGGAAATTAATATTTTATTGGGGATGCACTGAGATCTGTGCATGCTGGACATCCATTCTCCTCTGACTTACGACCAATGCCTTTAAAAGAACATTTCTCCCACCTAGATTCAGAACCCATATATTCAGTAAAACTCAATGGAAAGACAAATTCAATTTGTGAACCTATGTGTATGAAAGGCACATCTTTCACTACATTTAGATTTTCCGATTATTGTCTTATTGTCTCAGGATGAAAGTCATTTTCTCAGTGACCAGTTGGTGCCCAAACAACAGGACACAGCTTAGATGTTCTTTTTAAAATCATTATCAGATATGTTACTTACATTGGTTCAACTGGACCACGCCAACACGACTCCCTGAATGCACGTATTTGTAAAATTAAGAACCAAGTCTGAACACCGAAGCCCTAGCAACATTGATTCAAGTGGGCACCATAAGCGCACCGGCTCTGTACCATTTTCTGAGATTTTGCACTATGCAGTAACAAACACCTGAGCCATCTATTAACTTAATGAACACGCTGCTCAATTAATCCCTTGGAGTGAATGACAAAGCGAAGGTGCCTTCTAAAGATCTAAATATGATCAATAAACAATCAAGAAGTTGATCCCTAGAGGCAAATCTCCAAATTTGTCTTCTAAGGATTCATGAACAGGGACAATGTTAAAGAAAAGAATGTTTTACAATATGATCAGCTAATCACAATTCCAATTAGAAACAAAAGAATAAAGTTCTCCTTTAGAAATGAACAACTAATTGTGGTCTGGAATGAAAGTGGAGCTACAAGGTTTCAAGGAAAGTGTTGATGTGTATTACGCTGTGAGTCATATGTAGCACTATAAAATGAATTCTGTGTATCCAATCATGTATTGTGCAACAACCAACTGTAAAATTGCATAACTTACATTAGTTGTGCTTGTGACCATATCAGATAAGTAGGAAAGGGAGTGCAGTGCAGACACACACCTCTCTAGAATAAAGTTACCCCATTTCTAATTTCAGGGAGGCAGCTGGGGATTGGTACACTAAGCCCTCCATCCTCCCATTACATACAGGGGCACGAGCCGTGTGCTAATGCCGAAATAGAGTCCCCGTTCTGGTACCTTCGGGGTAGGATCATTGGTGAAATCACTGTAAAAATTAAGAAACATCTTTTCAAAAGAGCAATTGCATCTTGAGTGTTGCTGCGTTCAGTATTACTCAATGAGTAATGCAGTGCCTTTTTGTAAGACGTTCACAAAAACTGCAACAAAAGAATGCTGTGTTTCTCAATGTTGCATAATATGGCCAGGTTTGCCTCTCATACAGCACATCACAGCACATCAGGCACTGGCTTGATCCACTCTCACCTATTTGAAGGCTGCAGTGCTTCCACTGCCAAAGAAGTCTTCACTCGATGCTACTGGCCTAGAATACTGTAAACTACTATCCAACCTGCTGCTACACTTAGGAGCCTATTCACAAAGGTAAGTTTACATGTGGATACTTACACGTTGTAGAAATCCACTCATGAACCTTTGTGTAAATGTACTTATTGATGGAATCCACTATTTCTGTATGGACATCTCCACCTAGCTGTACACTCATGAGTAGCCATCCCATCAAAGGAGGGGGGGAGGCTCCTATAAGTGGTTTATGACCATAGAGTTGCTTCTGGAAATTTTACACTTATATTTCTACTACCTGCCTGTTTGGACAGATCTCCATCACTGGTGAGAACATCTCCACCTCTGGGACATATATCTCTGCCACAGGAGTGCATATCAAAGAACAAAACAGAATAAGGAACTCCGTTTCTGTTGCTGCTCGAGGGGGACTCCAAGTCCCCGGTGACTTAGTGCCAAAAGGTGCCACCAGCTGCTTGGGGGCTGGTCCAAGGTGCGCTTTAAAGCGCTGCCCTGATCCGGCAGCACTTAACACCATTTCTGTTCCTGCTCGAGGGGAACTCCAAATCCCAGGTGACTTTGCTCCAGGAGACACCACCAGCTGCTTGGGGGCTGGTCGAAGATGCGCAAGATGTACGCGGGCCCTGCCAAGGCAAAGCCAAAGCCAAGGGTGCGTCCATCCGAAGCCCATTAGAGACTGGAGGAGACTGGGCTGGTCCACCCCTTTAATATCCACCCCACGAGGTACCTTTGTCTTTACTCACAATCATCTTCAAATTATATACCACGCTCCATCTACTGACTCTGGGATACTCCTTAGTTTGTTTTTCATCATATCACCGTCTTATTTTTAACTATTTTTGGAGATCTGTTTCATTTTTGTTTGTCTGCAGACAGTGATCATGGCAAAATGGAAAGTCAGGGAGGAGGACCTGGGGGCTGTAAAAAGTAGAAAACACAAAAATTGGCTGCGGAGAACTGTGAAATAGCTAGGATTGATAATCTTTTGGAAGAATGCGAGCAGATACTGGTACAGGAGCCCACAGATTGTATTCCAAGTGCGAAAAAATTACGTAACTTCCTCACTGTGGAAAATAAGCGAAGAATACCAGGGATGCACTAAAAGCCAGGGTTGCAAGATTTGCACTGAGGCATAGCTCGCTGCATGCCCAACCTTTCCTTTTGCCCTCCCAACTGTATCTCCTCCTGCTAATCCCAAAAGCATAGAGGTGCATGAGGAGGATTTCCCTTGTAGTAACCGTTTTTCTCCTTTAAGTGAGTTACAGGTTGGGCAGAGACTGGACGGGGCTCTTGTAAGTAATACAAGTTATGTTCTTTCAACAATGCCTGAGTGGCCTGTTGTTAATGAAACCGCCCCGACCTCTCTTGTTGAAGGAAGTGACCTGCTTGGGGCCACCCGGTTCACCTCGGACCACCTCTCAGCCTTCCAAACCAAATGAAGAGTCGGAGGAACAGTGGAGAATATACCAATAATTGTTTTTTTATTCAGATTCACTCAGAGTGGAGCCCGTCTGCACAGTCTCGAAGAGTGGTACAAAGGGAACTAAAGATCAGCAAGCAAAACAATACATTATGTACATTTCATACCCGGGCAAAGGCACGCCCACAGTGGAATTTTCCAGGTAGATACAGGTAGACAGTGAAATACATAAAAATGTTTTAGTTCTCATATCGTACACAACCTGGTAAATCCAAGTTCGCTTAAGCATTCACGGATCTATTTTAACAGACCCTCCTCTTAGCATGAGCTAACACATTTTCAACTACAGCAAAGAAGAGCACATTTGCAAGTGATAACAGAGTATCACATTAGGGTGCAGTTATGAGAACTCCATACCATCAACATCAGAAATCGAAAAAAAAAGGAGGGATGAATTCTCAAATATTCCCTCATCAATATTCATAAAATCATCAACAACTTTCTGACGCATTATAGCAGCATGTGTGTCATGAATTGATATTTTATTTTTGGGTGTAAAAAACAGTGGTACAATAGGAACAACAAACGGGCAGACACTGAATGAGGACACAGCAGAGCATCAATACCACAATAGGATAAATACTTTGTCAAGAATCCAGCCCCAGCTGCCGAAAAGGGACCAACTCCAATTCCCACTTTCCATTCCCTTGACATTGTCAAGAATATCTGAAATGTGTTTAGTAATATTCTTTTCCATGTTCTTGATTTCAAACACACACTGATCACCAAATACCGCGCATACACCACCACTATTAGCTAGAATAAAATCCACTGCATATATAGTCTGTTCCGAAAATATCCGCATACTCTCTAACTGAGTGGTGATGTCACACAAAGCTGCCACTGCAGTATTAGATAGAATTTGTAGCTTGCTTCCAAAGTATTTTCTAGCCTTCTCACCCGAGGGCATGGAAGTACCATCCAATGTGAAAATAGTGGAAGGGCTTATCCAAAGGTGATACCATTACTGTAATTATTGACCACTATATCAGTCACTCCCCCACAGAATTCTTTCATTAGTGTCCTTTTAACCCATCTTATTTGAGGCTTGGCATATATACAAGGCACACCCAAAGACAATACCATTCCAAGGGCTACATCGCCTTTACCATTATAGACATTGGAATAAGTCCCATTAGACAAGAAGAAAAACACTGTGTGTGCATAAATCGGCCCCTCGTAATCCACTGCAGCGTACCTGGAGTTCAAACCGAAAGTACTTGGGCCCTCTTTATTCATTTAGGGGACCGTATGTTAGTACAACACTTTTACTGAGTGTTAGAATTGGGGGTCTCTGGTTGGCACAGGTAGGTACTTGTGGCAAACAGGGACCCTCATCTCTAGTCGGGGCAAGGGAATTACCCCTTAAGAATAACCCCTGCTCACCCTCTAGGTTGTGTGGCGCGAGCAGTCAAGGCTAAACTCAGGAGCGTTAAGTCAGTTAAGCATTTGTAATCATACACAGTAAACACACTGATTCCCCCCACAAATGGACACCAGGCGGTATTTCTATAAAAATACATATTCTTTATGTAAAAATAGATGTAGGTAGGCAAAGTTATCAAAAGACCTTATATAACGTTTTTAGAATGGGGACAACAAGATTTCAATATGGCAATTGTTCTTTAAAAGTCTTAATTCGCTTTTAGTTGCTTCCGCAAGTGGCCAGATACCAGTGTCTATACTGTTGTGCGCTTCATAGCACTGTACGCGAGGTTTCCCGGCTTCCTTGCCAATCCTCACGTGCCTCGCGGACACAGTCATCTGAGGCGCGGTGTTTCCTAAGAGGCGTACACTGCTATCACACAGCAAAGGAGGTGCGCACCTGCACCCTTCGGTGCGAGGCGTACTCAACGAGCAGACTCAGAGGGCTGGTTTCTTCCACGCGCTGCGCGTACAAGACGTACTGCGCGAGGTGGGCAAAGACGAACGGTGCAGGCGGGAAAAGCAGAACGTTGCGGACCCCGAATTTGTGACAAACACCGTACCTGGTATCACTTGAAGTTACAGGGGCGCTGCAGTCCACTTGGCACACTTCGGGGAATGAGTCGTACTCCTCGAGATACACACTGGTGGGGAGATGCGTACCTTGGGGTCCGTTTCTGGCGGGTGGTCTTCAGAAGGCGGGCGTGGCACGGGCCTCCAGTACAGTCCATACTGGGGGAGGGTCCCTTCGAGGTGCTGCGCGGCCTCTTCTAGTGGTCAGAGGGCAAAGCGGGGTGGCCGGGTGCGATGCAGCGCACGGGCGGCCGTCCAGGCTTGGGAATGCGCTCTTGACCAGGATTCCGGCAGGAGGGGCGAGGAAGCACTCCACGCGCTCCAATAGCGGGCGGGGTGGCAGAGGAGCAGGCGGCCTGACCCGAGGGGCAGAGAGCGGCTCTGGCAGAGCAAGGCTCTCAACGGGCAGAAAGGCAGGCAAGCTCCTGAGTGTCACGGCCCTCGGAGGGGGCACAGACTTCCACTCCGGCCGGAGGAAACACACGGCTCAATTTGCAGACGAGCCAAAGCACAATGAGCCCACTGGTCCTGGGGTTCAATTCAGGGGGCAAGCTCAGACAAGCCCTTGGAGATAGTTCTCAGCACAGCAAAGCAAAGTCCTCTTTGGTCTTCTCCTCTCCTTCCTCAGCAAGGCGCCACTGCAGGTCAGTCCTTCAGCTTCTTCTTTGGACCTAGTTGGGCAGAGGTTCGTTGTGGAAAAACTGGATCTGATTTGTTAGGAGCTGGGATCCTACATTTATAGTCAGTTTCTTCTGTATTTTCAGGCCAGGGGGGCCTTTGCATAGTCCATTTCATTCTCTGAGCACTTTGTTTTGCTGTTCCTGGCTTCTTCTTTCAGTGTGAGGGGCAGGGACAGCAGACGCTCCGCAGGAGGTGGAGCCAGCATTGAGATGACAAGTTCAGTAAGGAGCACTCTGTTGACAGTTCTCCTTCTTCCTGGGCCAGATGTCGGACAGAGTCATCAGTCGCTCCCCAGGAGGTGGAGCCAGCATTGTGGTGGCAGAGCACAGCCCTATTCAGAGTCAAGGGGCACTCCCCCACCCACTCTGGTGTAATCCCTCCATTCACCACCTGTAATCCCCAGCCATGTCACTCACACAACCCGGACTCCAGATACACATCCTGGCAGAGGCGGGCTGAAATGGTTAGGCAAGCAAATGCTAACTTTCTAAAAGTAGCATTTGCAAACACAGGATATTAAAATACAATTTACTAAAAGAAGTATTTTATTATTCTGAGTTCAGGCATACTAAACTTGAATTTCTACTGTGTTCCCTGAGCCTGCTGGGATTATAGAGTGTAATAATTCCAGCAGCCCATTTTGGCCTATGAGAACAGGTAGCCTTACAATAGTGAAAAACGAAAATGGCTGTAATTCACTATTAGGACATGCCACACATATCAGGGCTTTTCCTACCTTATGCTTACAATGCACCCTGCCCTAGGGCCTACCTTAGGGGTGACTCACATGAAGTAAAGGGAAGGTTTAGAGGCTGGCAAGTGTGTGCACTTGCCCAGCCAGCATGACAGTACCAGACTGCACGCAGGTTCTGCACTGGCAGACCCTAGACATATTTTAAAAGGCTGCTTCGGTGGGTGGCGCAACCAGCGCTGCAGGCCCGCTAGCAGTATTTGTGCTTACAAGCCCTGGCATTCCTGGTGCACTTTACTGGGGACTAACAGTAAGTCAAATGAGCCGATCATGGAAATCAATTACAGGTACACTTTACATTGGGAGCACTTGCACTGCGGCACGGATTGGCTGTGGTGCAGTGCCCTGAGCAGCTAACACCAGTAAAACATCTGAGGCACAACAGCAGAAAATGGAAGGGAGACTCACGCCAAGGTGCCAGGTCTAACACGTGTCCCCTCCAGCTGAAATGTGGGGAGAACTACCCTACCCAAGGGAGTTTCTCATCACTAAGGTGGAAAAACCTAGACAGACCGTCAGCATTGGCGTGATCTGTGCCAGGGCGATGTTCCACCATGAAGTCCATACCCTGTAGGGAAATGGACCACCTCAACAGCTTTGGGTTCTCACCCCTCATTTGCATCAACCATCTGAGGGGCCTGTGGTCTCTCTGAACCCAGAAGTGAGACCCAAACAAGTAGGGTCTTAGCTTCCTCAATGCCCAGACCACAGCAAAAGCTTAAGCATCTGTCTGCACTAGGAATTCCTTGGAGAAGCCAGGAGCCAGGAGCACGGGCGCCGTGCACATGGCAGTCTTCAGGGTGTCAAAAGCTTTCTGACAGTTGTCAGTCCAGATCACTTTCTTGGGCTGCTTCTTAGAAGTCAGCTCTGTCAAGGGTGCAACAATGCTGCAATACCCCTTGACAAACCTCCTGTAGTACCCTGTCAGACCCAGGAAGGCTCTCACTGCAGTTTGGGTTTTGGGGGGCTCCCAAGTCAGGATGGTTGCAATCTTGGGTTGTAGCGGCGCCACCTTGCCGCTCCCCACTTGGTGTCCCAAGTACACCACTGAATCCTGCCCGATCTGACACTTGCTTGCCTTGATCGTGAGGCCTGCCTTGCGCAGTGCCATCAACACTTCCCAGAGGTGTTGCAAGTGTTCTTCCCATGTGCTGCTGAACACTGCAATGTCATTCAGGTAGGCAGCGCTGAACTCAGCCAGTCCAGCCAACACCTGGTTGACCAATCTCTGGAAGGTGGCAGGGGCATTCTTCATCCCAAATGGCATAACCCGGAACTGGAAATGCCCATCTGGTGTGGAGAATGCTGACCTCTCTTTGGCCTCATCAGTCAGGGCGATCTGCCAGTACCCAGACGTTAAATCAAACGTGCTGAGGAACCGGGCAGCCCCTAACCGATCGATGAGCTCATCAGCTCTGGGGATGGGGTGCGCATCAGTCTTGGTGACTGAATTGAGTCCTCTGTTGTCCACACAGAACCGGAGTTCAGGTGTGGCTCCCGGCGCTGCAACCTTTGGGACCAAGACCACTGGGCTGGCCCAAGGACTGCTGGAGGACTCAACCACCCCTAGAGCAAGCCTTTTGGAGACCTCCTCCTTGATGCAGGCTCTGACCCTGTCAGTTACTCTGTAAGCCTTGTGCTTTACAGGCAAGCTGTCTCCTGTATCCACATCATGGACGCACCAATCTGTGATACCAGGAACCAGAGGGAACAGATCTGGAAACTGCCCCAGCAATTGGCGGCAGTTTTCCTGTTGTTCAGGCGTCATGGGTGGGTGAGAGGTTAACTCCATCGACTGACCTATCTCGCTCTGAGTCTACCAAGAGGTCAGGAAGAGGCTCAGTCTCCTCCTCCATCCCATCATCAGTTGCCAAGAGCATGCCCACTTCGAACCTCTCCAAGTGGGGCTAAAGGCGGTTAACATGAGGGACCCTCAAAGGGTTCCTGGGAGACTGCAAGTCCACCAAGTAGGTGACAGGACTCTTGCGCTCCACAACCTCAAATGGACCTGTCCACTTATCCTGAAGTGCACAAGGCTCCACTGGGGCCAAGACCCACACCTTTTGTCCAGGCTGAAGCTCTACCAGAGTGGCATTCTGGTCGTACCACAGCTTCATCTCTTCCTGGCTGGCTTCCAGATTTGCCTCAGCAAGTTGCCTGAATCGCCTGGTCTGGTTTCTGAAGGCCAGCATGTAACTGTATACATTCTGGGGAGGTTTCCTGGGAGATTTCTTCCAGCCTTTCTTAACCAGACTCAGAGGTCCTCTGACTGGGTGGCCATACAGAAGCTCAAAGGGGCTGAACCCTAGAGACTTCTGTGGCACCTCAAAGTATGCAAAGAGAAGGCATGGCAAGAGGACGTCCCACTTACGCCTCATGGGTTCTTCCAGACCCATGATCATGCCCTTCAGAGTTCGGTTGAATCTCTCACCCAACCCATTTCCTTGGGGGTGGTAAGTTGTGGTGAATTTATAGGTTACACCACACTCTTGCCAAAGGGATTTCATATACTTGGATATGAAATTGGTGCCCCTATCAGACACCACCTCTAGAGGGAATCCCATTCAGGAGAAATTTCCCATCAGTGCCCGTCACACCACGGGGGCCGTCACTGTCCTCAGAGGTGAGGTTCCGTGACGATTTGAACCCGTGTTTTCAATATTGTTGGAAATACATAATATTAGTATCAGCGAACCGCAAATGATCCATTTAGCATATCCTGGTGTTTTCGCTACGCTACGAGCAAGAGTACTCCTGTAACAAACACATTTCTGATCTACCCATGGCATCCATCTTAGATCATGGCAGCCATTTTGTGTTTCTTGCCCTCACATACGCAATAACCTCTGATCACTTCATTCCGATTAAGGACACGTAGCCTTAGCCAGAGATTCACCTCTTCAAGTGACACGTGCACCTTAGTACAGAACACGCTGTAGCTGCATGACTCGACAAAGGCTGCCTCCTCTGCCCGAGGCCAGCCCCACCGAACTGGTTCTCGTGTCCATTGTCCCGATCATGATTAGGCGGCCGAAGCCGGTAGCCTTGCCCATTTACGACCCACAAACATCTCTTATCCTACTTTTCTATCTTCTGCACCTGGCTCTGCTCCTTTCCTTCTGGGCCTTTATTAGGGGGAGGTAACGAAATTTACGATGAGGCGGTCCGGCTCTTGAATGCAATATTGACAAGAGATTATGATGGAAAAGTGGGAACCCCTCGTTCGTAATGTTTTGACATCAGATATTGTCGACGATTCCTGTGCAACGCCAAATATTTATTGTTTAGGACACAAAGGTTTGGGAATGTATTACATGTAAAGAATTTGCCTCAAGCTCAAATTTTAGTATATAAGGAGCAACCCTTTTTGTACAATTTGAACAGGCTCCTAGATACTGCCCATGTGTAGTTTCTGTGACTTCTGTGTCCCTGCAGTAATAAACCTTTGGTCTTTGCCGCCACCATCGAGAAGCCCGTGTTTCTGTTCATTTGTGCACCAAGGCAGGTGGAACTCCGGGGTCTTCGGGTGTTGTTCCCTGACACCTCTGGACAGAACCAAAAAGTCCAGAACTCCAATTGGTGCCCAACATGGGGCGACGTCATTCAGTACCGGTCCAAAAGCCTGAGGAGTTCGAGAAGCTTCGTGTGAAGATTCCTGAGGGAGGCGCCCCACTTCATCGATCCCGGCATATCGCAAAAGTGGCCCGAAGTTCTCTTCCACGAGGGTTCCCGTTCAGGACGGCTGCAGTGGGCCGTTGCCTTGACCGTCGCCCTGTCTTGGACCCGAGGTGCAGTCCTTAGTACGGCGAAACGTGACGGGTTTCTCCTTGGTGACGTCTTCAGTGCCTCAGTTAAGTATTTAGTGATAGCTAGCTGGTTACTTCGTAAGGGTTGTTAAAATCCTTTTTGGTTCTTGGTTTGGTTTGGTTTCGTAAGATTATCACTAGTTGGTCTGGTTACGATAATCTATTTGGTTTAGTTTGGGTATCGATACATTAGTTCGCTTTTGGTAGGCCTAAGTTCTTGGTTCAGGTGCACATATTTGTTTCTTGTTTGTTCGTTCTGTGTTCCGGGTGCAAAATGGTAAATCGGAGAAATTGTATGTTGTCTTGTTTTGGTTGCAACAGTGATTCACGATTGGAGGACTCATGTCTGGTTCCTCCGGTTGGGACTCCCTTATATGACTTGTACTGTAAGCATGGTGTGGGTCCTATATCTTATAATGAGGTGTGGGTCCGTTATACGAAAAAGGACGGTGTCCTTAGTTGGCCACTGCATGGTAGTTTTGAACCCGAAATCCTTGATAATTTAGAAGCGAAATTGTTTAGGAAGAAAGCCCGGCCGGCAATGTTTGATTCTTTCCGTTACTGGCGAAAAGAATCCAAACAGAGAGAAATTAAAAGGTTGAAGAAAGAACAGAAAGAACAAGAAGAGTTGACTCTAGAACAAGCGGCTAAACAGCTGCAAGTTAACGAGTCCGAGAAGGCCATAGAGGTGGCCATTAGAGAGCATAATTTAGCGATTGACAAGTGCTATCCTGCCTTACCATCGAAAACAGCTAAGATACTAGAGGATTCCGAAAACGATCCTCTGTTGTCTTATTTGTTACGATCACCTCCACCGTATGCTCAAGGTGCTACGGCTCCGCCTTTACCGAATATTCAATTACCGGTTGCTGGACAACCTGGTATTCCTGCTCCTGCCCCCCAGAATCAAGCTCCTGTACCTCCTGTAGTCAATGTGCATGTTCCTACGGCACCTCCTCTTCCTGGGTTGCCGACTTCTTTACCTATACCTATATCTCTTACACCTACTGTTCCACAAGCTGTCTTCCTTGATACTCCTACGGTCCCGCTATCTGTTCCTACCTCTACTGTGTTCTCTGCATCTGCCAGTATGTTGACTCCGCTCTCTGTTCGTCGAAGAATCACTGATTCCGTCTCTAACATTCTGTCTCCCCTCTATAAAACTTTAATCAAGACTCCTGCTTCTGACTCTGTACAAAGACGTAGTCAGCTTCCGAGTACTGAGGAACGGGGAATTTTAGATTCCACGGCTCTCAGATGGATTTCGAAGAGTAGGAGATATAGTACAAGAGATGTGCTAGATACATTTATGCAGTGGAAGGAACCAACGCAACGATATGTCTTTGATGAGATGTGCTCTCTTTTACGTGAGGAATTAGAAGAAGATGATGTTGAATCAAATTTAGAAGACTTAATTAAGGTTCAGAAAGAGTTTGCTGCAGGAATGATAGTAGGTGAAAATATAGAAGAAGCGATGGAATTGATTTTAAGTTATAGAAATGATCCATCACTTCGTTCACCAAGAGATTTAGAGAAAAGTAATACGAAGCTGAATCGCCAATATCCAATGAGGGAGGTTCCTCCAATTTGGAGTGATGCTGTGCAAGCTGATAATGTGCGTGGTATTGCAGCCGCTCCGGCGCAATTCCAGAGAGTGTGGATACATATTCCATGGAAACGAGCTGAAGTGCTAGCAGTAAAGCAGGCCTTGCCAGACCCGCGTAAGAATCCTGCTGGATACTATAAGGAATTAACACAGACAGTTGAGGCTTGTATAATGAACTTAGCAGACATCGATATGTTATTTGGTAATGTAGTTCCGCAACCAATTTGGGCTAAAATTCGTAAAGAGAATCATCCAGTTGCCCTAGGTGGTGATTGGGCAGCTATCATTGCAGCGGATGGTCAGCAAGTAGGTGGTGCAAAACCCGAACCCCTAATTGCTGATCTTCCAGGTAGGATAATTGACTTAATGAAGACTCTGATGCCCGCATTGCGTGTTAATTGGGACAAGTTGTCCGCATGCAGGCAAAAGAAAGACGAAAGTGTCTCCGACTTCTTCACGAGGTTCGAAGAGACTTTTGTAGATCATAGTGGTCAGGATATGAGCACAGAAGGAGGACAGAGACTGTTTGTGGATAAATTCGTACATAATTTGTTACCTGAGTTATGCAATAAATTAAAAGATTCCGAGAGTGCGTGGGCTGTCTCTACAACTGCGCAAATACTTGCAACCGCACAGTATTATGAAAATAGGGATAAAGAGGAAAAAGAGAAATCAGATAAGAAAACGAAAGATTTAAAGACTAAAGTTCTCTTGCAACAGGCGTATCCGCCTCGCACGAATCAGACTAATACGCAACAGGGTTCGTATCAAAGGACAGATTATAGCTCACCTAGACCTCAATATCAGTGGAATCAGTGTGCGTACTGTAAGAAAGAGGGTCACTACAAGAATGAGTGTCCAGTCTTAGAGCAAAATAATGCAGCAGCAGCTCAGAGAGGTCGTGGTGGTTTTGTGCAAAATTCTAGAGGTCGAGGGCGAGGTGCTATGCCTCCCCAGACGAATGATCGTCCTTCCAATCACTTTGACCAACGAAATGGACAGTCTGCTCAGCAAAATAGATCTCAACAGTATCTTGTTGAAGACTATTGTGAAGTGGATGAGGGATTTCAGCAAAATGGGTACTAGGACAGCCATGGACAGAGAGAGGGAGTAGTATCAGTTCCAGTGGATCAGAGTGGGCCTTATGTCGCAGTAGCAACATCAGGTGTAGTCGAACCGTTTCTGTTGGATACTGGTGCAGCAAAAAGTTCTATCATTCATGCGAAACTCCCTGGCGCACCTTTGTCCGGCTCAACAAATGTTTCAGTAGGTTTTTCAGGCGCCCCTGTTTACAACCCGATATCCAGTCCTTTGTCTATTTCTGTTGGACCGTGTCAATTGAAAGCACCCCTGATTTTGACGACGGGTTCGCACTTCGAACAACGGAGACCCGGGAGAAGAAGGAAAAGAATCCACAACGCCCTTGAGACACCAAGTCCGGACGAGGCTACGGAAAATTACGTTCCATTTTCGGCATACCAGAAGCTAAGATAAATAAAGACTGACACTACTTTCCTTCCCCCGGGCGACACAGCACAAGCGCACTCGCTTGCAAGCATTGTACTTTACCTCGCAATTAACTTCTAATGGTCCTGGGCCCTTCCGGGTCGGAAATATCACCGGAATTGCGACCGTAAAGACCAAACACAACCATTGGAGCCCTGAAGAGTCGCGAAAACGCGATGAAACACGTGTCGGCTGGTTGTCCACATGCTGTGTTTGAATAAAACAAGGAGAACAAGACTTCTTTATTGACAAATATTTATTCATCTTCATAATTTGCAATCTGTTGTTGTTTCTCTGTATCACATTTGAATATTGCATATGAACATTGTTTCCAATTTTTTACATTTCAAGTGTGTGCATAGGGTATGCTTTTTCTTGTAACTTTGGAGTAGTTTAGCTTGCTTGCTTCTCCTAGAGTGGTTATATGGTTGTCCACTCACCCAGTTGCACCACAATTTACCTAGTTCTATAGTGCTACCATACAGGCAGTGCGCCCATTCTCTGACACCCTAAAAACCATCCCTTCTTCTGCTCTAGTACAGTATGTAGATGATCTTCTAGTGGCTGCCGATGACAAGGAAACTTGCAAAGCAGCTACAATTTTGTTATTGCATCATTTGTCTAATTTGAATCACAAGGTGTCACCTTCAAAAATGCAATACTGTTGCCAAGAAGTGACCTACCTAGGTCATCTCTTGTCAAAAGAGGGAAGGAAGTTGACCCCAGAGAGAATAAAAGCAATTACGCAGATGAGTGTTCCTCGCACGCAGAGAGAAGTGCGTGCCTTTTTAGGTATTACCTCTTACTGTAGGCAGTGGATCCCAAATTTTTCTCTTTTAGCAAAACCGTTGGTAGCTTTGACTGGGAAAAATGTTCCAAGTCCAGTGCCATGGTCTGATGAATGTCAGGAGAGTTTTTCTGAGTTACGAAATGCATTGTGTTCAGCTCCTGTATTAGGTACACCTGATTACAGCAAGCCATTCACGCTCTACGTTCACGAGAGAGAGGGTTGCGCGTTGAGTGTTCTGACACAGACATTTGGTGATAAACAACGCCCTTGTGCGTATTTTTCATCAACATTAGATCCGGTAGCTAGAGCGTTACCTAGTTGTTTGAGAGCTACAGCGGCAGCTGCGGCTTCCATTCGACAATCTGCTGGTTTGGTGATGAACAATATGCTAGTGGTCATGGTTCCTCATGCAGTGGATACACTCATGAATCGAACTAAGACACAACACCTTACCAGTGCGAGACTATCTGGTTACGAGCTGACATTACTAGCAAGTCATATTCAGATCAAAAGATGTAATGTATTGAATCCAGCAACGCTGTTGCCGGCTAATCAAGAGTCGAGTGATTCCGAACCCCATGATTGCTGTTTTAGAACGGAGGAAGAGACAAAAGGACGTATTGACCTAAAAGACACTCCATTGTCAGATCCAGATGGCACGTTGTATGTGGATGGGTCATGTTTTAAATTGGAGAGTGGTGATGTGACTGCTGCCTATGCAGTAACGACCTTGAAGACGATTGTGGAGACTGCAAGAGTGAGTCAGAATTCTGCCCAAGCTGCGGAATTAATAGCTCTAACAAGAGCGTGTGTCTTAGCTAAGGGAAAGAGAGTGAATGTGTTCACAGACAGTCAGTACGCATTTGGCGTGGCCCATAGTTTTGGCCGGTTGTGGAGAGAAAGAGGTTTCATTACGTCCCATGGGACTAAGATTCAACATGGTCAGCTAGTTAACGACTTGTTGGAATCTTTAACCTTGCCGACTGAAGTTGCGATTGTAAAGTGCAGTGCTCATAAAGCAATTACGGATGATGTTGGTCGTGGGAATGCTTTTGCTGATGAAACTGCTAAACAGACAGCTAGAGACATGATGAGCAGAATGTATGTTGCTACGTCCGCAAGATGGATTGCTGAGTCTGGAATGTGTGAGGATACAATGGAAAGTGTGACAGAGATTCAGAAAGAGGCAACTGAGGAGGAAAAACGTGTATGGAGAGAAAGTACGGGCAAGTTGGATTCGAATGGGTGTTGGATTGATTTGACAGAACAGCAACGTTGGATGTTGCCTGATGCGTATGTGCTTGCAGTGGTGACAATGGCGCATGGAGTAGCGCATATAAGTTCTAAGGGAATCTGTAAGATGTTGGCTCCAGTCTGGAAGAATGATGGGATCAGTAAATGTGCAGAAAGAGTGGTGAAAAATTGTATGGTATGCCTGATGCATAATCCTGGCAAGGGAACTCCAACTCCTGCTGGTCACTTCGCTCCTCCTTCCTGCCCCTTTGAAGTGATTCAGCTAGATTTCATACACATGGATCGCTGTAATAATTTGAAATACGTCCTGGTGGTAGTTTGTGCTTTTTCCAGATGGATAGAAGCATACCCACTAAAGGACAATACTGCCCTATCAACTGCCAAAATTCTTCTCAAAGAATATTTCCCTAGATATGGAATGCCACGGATTGTATGGTCAGATAACGGAAGTGAGTTTATAGGGAAAGTTATGCAGAGTGTGTGTGCCGGTCTGGTCATAAAACAGAAGTTTCACAGTGCGAACCATCCCCAGTCTGCTGGTTTAGTTGAGGGTTACAATGGCACCCTCAAACTAAAACTAGCCAAAATTCAAGCATCCACGGGTTTGTCCTGGCCAGACGCACTTCCTTTGGCTTTGTTATCAATGAGAGCAACTGTACATTCTAGAGTGGGGCTTAGCCCCTATGAGATCGTTTTTGGCCGCCCGGCAAATGTGTGGGGTGTGCCTAGGCCTAAGGAGTTTTGTTCCCTAGAATATCCTATGTTGATCGACTACCTTTACGACTTGACTGCTAAATTGAGTCTTATTCACCAACAGGTTTTTGATGCATTGCCAAAGCCTCCGGAGAGTCCAGGGCATCAGCTGAAACCCGGCGATCAAGTCGTGATCAGAAATTTTGCGAGGACGAAGAATCTCCAGCCCAGATACGTCGGCCCCTTCCAGGTCCTGCTTGCAACGAGAACAGCAGTTCGTGTAGCTGGTCGCAAGCATTGGGTGCACGCATCTCATGTCAAGCGTGTACCTTTGCCACTTCCTTACGACGACTGGGTGAAGAAGGGAATTGGTGCCTCCGAATTTGAAAAAACGCCAAAGTTCATCCCTTTCAGCGATGCCGAATTGATTACCGACACTCCGAAATCTGACTCTCCTCCTGAAAAGGCTCCTTTGAACTCTGAACATTTGTCCCCTGCATCAGAAAAAACTCTGTCATCTGCGAACCTGAACACTGCAACAGCTGCTAGTGATATGCTATCTGCCGATCAAACAGTACCTGCAAAGCAAAGATACAATTTACGACCTCGTAATATGGACAAATAAAGCAGGCAACTGCCTATTGTGATATTTTGAAATTTTGAACTTTTGCCTTCAGCCAGGAAGTTTGCTATTGTTTTATTGTTTTTAAAATTGCCTTGCCGTCTGGGTAGCCGTAGGGTCGTGGCTGTGTGCCTAGCTGAATCTGCGGGGGTCTGACACAAGGTCGATCTTTCTGTTGGTTCTGGGAACTCCCAGGGCTGATAGAGGCATTTTCATCTACGTACACATCATCAGTGGTCGCGAGCGGATTGTAGAAGATGGAGCTTCCTGCGCTGCAACGAGAAAATGTGATTTATGTTCGCAGAAACAGACTTTACAGAATTCTTCACAACAAATGCTTTTTATTACAATGTGCCATTACGTTTTTGGTTGTTTTGATAACGTTGGTGGGTGGAATCGTCTTCGGTATGAGTTTAATTTTTGTGCCAGTAACTACAGTACCTCCCCTTGATCCTGTTACTTCTACTGTTTCTTCTATACACTCTTTTCATTCGTTTTCTGAACATGAGCAAGCTCGACGCTCAGAATTCATTAATAACACTTTTGTACAGCTCTTGCACCAACACCAACTGGTAGTTAACACTACAGACTGCTGGGTGTGTGGCTTGATACCCCACACTATGGATAAAGGTATTCCCTATCTGGTTTTGCCTTTCAGCTATAATGGATCATTTCAGGCCCTTCAAACCATCTTTGCTTATGCCCTTGAAACCTATCCTCCACGTCCACCACGTTCCACTAAATATAACTCTGCCAACAAAGCTTTAGTCCAGGGAATTATTGACATGATCAAGGACGTCAATAATACTCCATCTTACCCTAGGGACGAATTGCGAGTATATTTAAGTTGGAATTCTTCAGAGTATCGCCTTAGTTTGGGAGAAAGCAAGCGTAAAAGCTCAACTCCAATCTGGGTCGTACCTCACCGAGGTCAAGTCTGTTTGCAAGGTAATGGGAGAAATCCGAGAGCTCAGCTAGGGAGGAGTGAGTGCGTAGAGACTTATGTGTTTCCGGCTAACTCTTCCCCTGCTTTTCTTACTGCTAGGGGTACCTACTTCATCTGCCGAGATAGGGCATATACATGGTTGCCTGCTGACTTTTCAGGATCATGTTATATTGCCCGATTGTTGCCTCCAACATACACTGCTTCATCTGATTACCACAAGACCAGAGTAGCAAGAGGTGTTTTCAGCAAGGAAGATACCGCTGGTCAGGAAGCTGGAGACTTCTTCAAAGGTTTCCTTCCGTTCTGGGGGCCTATGGCCAATAGTAGAAACATACGTCAGCTAACACGGGTAGTTGAATCTACTATTACCGAAACTGCTGGTGCCCTTAGCAATCTGACAGCTGAGCTTCAGGCGGATAGACTCATGACGTTGCAGAACCGTATGGTTCTAGACGTGATACTTGCAGATCGAGGTGGGGTATGCAGAATGATCCAATCGAGCTGCTGTGTCTTTATTCCCAATAATGCTCCAACAGTCTATGAGGCGATCTCGAAGCTACACAAGATTTCCGACTCTATTCATGTAGACAAGGGAAACTGGTCCTTCATGGAGTGGTTTTGGACTCTGATATCAGCGTGGGGATGGAAGGTTCTAATGGTCATTGGTATCATCTTAGTATTCCTCTTCTCATGCTGCCTGATTATCCAGTGTGGTCCAGCTCTGTGTAGTCTTTGTGCTGCAACCTGTTTCAGGAAACCACCTGCGTTTGGAGAAAAGGCACGAGAAAGGATGATGATACAACAGCATGTCACTGACCTGATGAGCATAGAATTAGACTCTGACATAGACTGAGTTATTGCCTATGTAAGGGCAAAAGGAGGGTCTGAGGTTCCGTGACGATTTGAACCCGTGTTTTCAATATTGTCGGAAATACATAATATTAGTATCAGCGAACCGCAAATGATCCATTTAGCATATCCTGGTGTTTTCGCTACGCTACGAGCAAGAGTACTCCTGTAACAAACACATTTCTGATCTACCCATGGCATCCATCTTAGATCATGGCAGCCATTTTGTGTTTCTTGCCCTCACATACGCAATAACCTCTGATCACTTCATTCCGATTAAGGACACGTAGCCTTAGCCAGAGATTCACCTCTTCAAGTGACACGTGCACCTTAGTACAGAACACGCTGTAGCTGCATGACTCGACAAAGGCTGCCTCCTCTGCCCGAGGCCAGCCCCACCAAACTGGTTCTCGTGTCCATTGTCCCGATCATGATTAGGCGGCCGAAGCCGGTAGCCTTGCCCATTTACGACCCACAAACATCTCTTATCCTACTTTTCTATCTTCTGCACCTGGCTCTGCTCCTTTCCTTCTGGGCCTTTATTAGGGGGAGGTAACGAAATTTACGATGAGGCGGTCCGGTTCTTGAATGCAATATTGACAAGAGATTATGATGGAAAAGTGGGAACCCCTCGTTCGTAATGTTTTGACATCAGATATTGTCGACGATTCCTGTGCAACGCCAAATATTTATTGTTTAGGACACAAAGGTTTGGGAATGTATTACATGTAAAGAATTTGCCTCAAGCTAAAATTTTAGTATATAAGGAGCAACCCTTTTTGTACAATTTGAACAGGCTCCTAGATACTGCCCATGTGTAGTTTCTGTGACTTCTGTGTCCCTGCAGTAATAAACCTTTGGTCTTTGACGCCACCATCGAGAAGCCCGTGTTTCTGTTCATTTGTGCACCAAGGCAGGTGGAACTCCGGGGTCTTCGGGTGTTGTTCCCTGACACCTCTGGACAGAACCAAAAAGTCCAGAACTCCAGAGGGATGGCTTCAGGGTACTGGGTGGCATGATCCACCAGGACCAGGATGAACCTGTTGCCCATGGCTGTCCTGGGGCCCAGAGGCCCAACTATGTCAATTCCCACTCACTGGAATGCTGTACTGACCACCGGGAAGGGCAAGAGAGGAGCCTTCTGCTTCCTCCCACTCTTCCCACTTGCCTGGCAAGTCTGACAGGTCCTGCAATACACATCTGAGCTCTTGCGCATCTGGGGCCAATAAAAGTGGGTGACAAGCCTTTCAAATGTCTTGTCCTGCCCCAAATGTCCTGCTAATGGAACGTCGTGAGCCAGCCCCAGTAGGAAGGCTCTGAACTTCTGGGGTACCAACAGCGTACGGGCTGTCCCAGGTTCAGCAACCTTAGGCTCGGAATACAGGAGTTCATTCTCCCAGTAAATGAAGTGAGTACCGGACTGACTACCATTGGCCTGGTCTGCAGCCTCCTGCCGCACACCCACGAGAGAGGGGCATTCTCTCTGCTCCCTGCAGAATTCCTCCCTGGAGGGGCCTCCTTCTTACTGCCAATGGGTCAGCTCAGGCAGATCCCACAGTTCGGCTATCTGTTCTCCAGTAGGCTCCAGGGCATCACCCTCAAGGTCTGCTTCCTCCTGGGCTGTGGGAACTTCAGTGTACGGTTTCCCGCGCCCCCTGCGCCTTCCCTCTAAGGCCGGTTCCTAGGCCTCTCCCTCAGGCTCCAGGACCACTTCAACACCCCTACTGGCTGCCATTGACTGGGTTGTCACACATGCCCAGTCGGGTAGACCCACCATCCGCAGGCTAGCCCTCTTCTCCACCTTTTCCCAAGGGGGCTCTCTAAGTTATGTTAGGTGCCATTTGTAAAGCGCGCTGACACCGAAGCTTCCTGGCGCTGATAGACAGAGTAGGAGAGGAGGAAACACGGGAGGTAGAGGAACCTAGCTAGAGGATGGGAAGAGATGGGTTTTTAATTGTTTTCTGAAAGAAAGGAGAGAGGAAGAGGATTTGATAGATAGGGGAAGAAGGTTCCAGAGAATAGGAGCTAGGTAGGAGAAACGGCGGCCGCCAAATTTCTTAGTTTTGTTTCTTGGGGTGGCTAACAAGTCACAATGGGCTGATCGGAGGTTGCGTATGGGGCGGTAGGGACGGATAAGGGATTTGAGGAACCCAGGGCTGGAACAGTGAAGAGCTTTGAAGGTGAGACATGCCACCTTGAAAGCAGCCCTTTGGTCTATTGGGAGCCAATGGAGGCTATGAAGCAGAGGCTTGGCAGATTGCCATCTGGGGGTTCCATGGATCAGGCGAGCCGCCAGATTTTGGACGACTTGGAGACGGTTTAACAGAAATTGTGGGAGACCGTGATAAATGGAGTTGGAGAAATCAAGACGGGAAAGCACAAGTGAGGTGACAGTTTGGGTAAGTGTCACGGGGGGAAGAAGGTGACGGATTTTCCGAATCCTCCGAAGTTGGAACATGCATGATGAGATTACCGCTCCAACTTGGGCTTTGAGGGAAAGTTCAACGTCAATGATTACGCCCAGACTTTTTATAGTTTTAGCTGGGGTGGGGGGGGGAGCCAAGCTCCGAGGGCCAGAACTGGGGGCCCCAGTGAGCATGGCTGAGGTCAGGGAGAAGGAGCTTGGTTTTGCCGGGGTTCAGTTTTAATTGATTCTGGTCCATCCAGAGTTGGATGTGAATCATAACTGCGTGGAACGTATTGATAGCCAGTGGGGAGTTAAGTGAAAAAATGAGCTGTAAGTCGTCAGCGTAATTATAAACTGTGATGTCCCATTTGAGAAGGGATTGAATCAATGGCCGGAGGTATAAATTAAATAGAAGCGGAGAAAGGGAGGAGCCCTGAGGGACTCCGCAGGACGTGGGGGATTTTTTGGCCGTATACGGGCCCAGACGGACCGCCTGTGTTCTTCCAGTGAGGAAGGACCTAACCCACTCAAGAGCAGAGCCCTGGATGTCAGCCTGCTCGACACGGTGAAGAAGGATGTTATGGTCCACCGTGTCGAACGCGGCAGACGAATCCAGCAGGACGAGGGCTTGAGGACTCCCAGCGTCCGCATTGCTCCTAAGTGTATCAAGGACTGCCAAAATGACAGCCTCTGTAGAGTGGGCAAGTCGGAATCCAGCCTGATTAGGCTCAAGATGGCGGGAGGATTCAATGAAATTTGACAGGCAGCGGGTGACATGGGCTTCTAAGATTTTAGAGAAGTAGGGGAGGAGGGAGATGGGGCGATAATTCGATGGCTCTGCAGGGTCGGCACCTGGTTTCTTAAGGAGGGGGACAAGAATGGCCTCCTTGAAGGATGTGGGAAAATAGCCACTGCTGAGCGATCTGTTGAGTAGATGTAAGATGCAGTCTGGCAGATTAAGGCAAATGCTCTGCAAGACAGAGGGAGGACAACAGTCATTGGGGGAGCCAGATTTCACACGGATGGCAAGTTCCGCTAGGGAGGTAGTATCCAGAGCGGGAAAGGTAGTGAAGGTCGAAGGGTTATGAGAGGAAAGATCCAGGGGGGAAGACTGGGAAGGGGGAGGAATAGATTCTTTGATTTTTATTACTTTTTCCAGAAAGAAAGAGTTCAGGGTGTCACAGGCGTCCTGAGTAGGAGTCTGGGCTGGGAGGGTTCTATCGTCTGTGGTTAGCTCGTTCAGGACTCTGAACACCTCCTTGGATTTGTCTGCTGCCGATGCGATCCTATGGGAGAAGTGTTCCATTTTGGCTGACCTAATGGCAGATTTATAGTCATTACGTGTGGCCAGATAGGTCTGTCTGGCTGAGTCAGAATAGTCACGTCTCCAGGTGCGTTCTGACTGGCGCGTTTTTAGTTTAAGAGCCTTGAGGTCATCTGAGAACCACCTGTGGGAGTTCTGATGCCTAGTACGAGGAAAAGTAACTATGGGAGCGAACTGGTCGCTGGCTGACTCTAACCAGGAGCCTATGTCTTGTTCTAGTTTGTCGATGTTGCTGGAGGGGTGAGAGCCTGGGCAGGAGTCGGCGAGGGCGGTGAGAAAGCCCTGGGCATCGTAAGTATTCCATTTCCGTGACTGGCCCCCGGCCATTAGAGGGGTGAGGATCTGGCCGGCGACTGTGATGGTGGTGTCCACCAAGTGGTGGTCAGACCAGGCACAGGGAAGAATGTCCGGTAAGGACAAGTCCAAATTACAGGACCAGATCTGGTCCAGAATGTGTCCCTTGATATGGGTGGGTTGAGAGACAAGCTGGGTAAGGTTTAGGTTTTCAAGAGTCTGAAAAAGCTCAGTGGCGTGAGAGCCGGCGTTGGTGTCGTTAAACCAATAGTTTAGATCACCAAAGATGGCGAAGCCGGAGTGTACTGTTAGCAGGGTGGACAGTTGTTCACTTAGAGTGGAGGGAAAAGAGGGCATGGAGTAGGGAGGTCGGTATAGGAGGCGAAGGGTAAGGGGGCCGATGTCGGTTTGTACACTGAAGAGTAAGTTCTCAACCTCAGGTAGGGTGAGGGAGTTTGAGGAGATAGAGGGCAGGCGTTTAGATATAATGGCTGCCACCCCACCCCCAGGCCGGTCATCAGGGCGGTCGGTGTGGAGAATGTAGTAATCAGGGGGGAGGGCTGCCAGTATATCTGGAAGGGACTCTGAGGTTAGCCAAGTTTCTGTGAGCAGGAGCATATCAGGGTTGGAGTTAGACAGCAAGATAAAGATGTCCTCGGAGTGTTTCACCAGCGAACGGGTGTTTAGGTATAATACCCTGATCGACGTAGAGTTCCCAGTAGGTGTGACTACGGGTAAGTGTCCGCCTAGATGAGGTTGGTCGGGACGCGAGATGCCAACAGCAGATATACGTCGAATGGTAGTCGGAGAGGGCGTGGAGGCGGAATATTGTAAATCCCTAAGGGATTGGGCTGAGTATGTGATAAGAGGTTAAGCATGCCGAGCCCTAAGGCCCGTCCTGGCGCGGACGGGCGCAGACGGGCTTGCCTTAGGCGCGCCTTCGGCGCGCAGACGGCATTCCCGCTGCGCTCGTCCGCTGCGCTTCCGGTGAATACACATATTTATGCCGGGCGGTGAGAATGGGAGGGCGTGGCCTAAAAAGGGGCGTGGCCTCTCTCGTGGCCGGGAATGGCGAATGTAGTAGGCAGCGCGGCAGCGCTAAGGTCCGCTGTGCGCGCCTAGTCAAAGTGGAGCAGTGCTCTCAAAGTGCTCACAATGGCTGGTAAGTTAAAACAGCAAATTATTAGTGACAATCAAAATTATTTTTAAAAATGAGCAAGAGTGTGCAAGTAAAGCTCCTGGCTTTCCGCCTCAGGAGGTAGTCTGTCTAAACACGTCGCTTGTATTCAGCGAGTGTTTATATGTGCGGAAAGTGGGCGTGGCCTAAAAAGGGGCGTGGCCTCTCTCGTGGCCGGGAATGGCGATTGTAGTAGGCAGCGCGGCAGCGCTAAGGTCCGCTGTACGCGCCTAGTCAAAGTGGAGCAGTGCTCTCAAAGTGCTCACAATGGCTGGTAAGTTAAAACAGCAAATTATTAGTGACAATCAAAGTTATTTTTAAAAATGAGCAAGAGTGTGCAAGTAAAGCTCCCGGCTTTCCGCCTCAGGAGGTAGTCTGTCTAAACACGTCGCTTGTATTCAGCGAGTGTTTATATGCGCGGAAAGTGGGCGTGGCGTAAAAATGGCGTGGCCTCTCTCGTGGCCGGGAATGGCGATTGTAGTATGCAGCGCGGCAGCGCTAAGGTCCGCTGTGCGCGCCTAGTCAAAGTGGAGCAGTGCTCTCAAAGTGCTCACAATGGCTGGTAAGTTAAAACAGCAAATTATTAGTGACAATCAAAGTTATTTTTAAAAATGAGCAAGAGTGTGCAAGTAAAGCTCCCGGCTTTCCGCCTCAGTAGGTAGTCTGTCTAAACACGTCGCTTGTATTCAGCGAGTGTTTATATGCGCGGAAAGTGGGCGTGGCCTAAAAAGGGGCGTGGCCTCTCTCGTGGCCGGGAATGGCGATTGTAGTAGGCAGCGTGGCAGCGCCAAGGTCCGCTGTGTGCGCCTAGTCAAAGTGGAGCAGTGCTCTCAAAGTGCTCACAATGGCTGGTAAAAAACAGCAAATTATTAGTGACAATCAAAGTTATTTTTTTTAAATGAGCAAGAGTGCGCAAGTAAAGCTCCCGGCTTTCCGCCTCAGGAGGTAGTCTGTTTTATATGCGCGGAAAGTGGGCGTGGCCTAAAAAGGGGCGTGGCCTCTCTCGTGGCCGGGAATGGCGATTGTAGTAGGCAGCGCGGCAGCGCTAAGGTCCGCTGTGCGCGCCTAGTCAAAGTGGAGCAGTGCTCTCAAAGTGCTCACAATGGCTGGTAAGTTAAAACAGCAAATTATTAGTGACAATCAAAGTTCCCTAGCAAACAGAGTACAGGTATGGCAGTTCTCACAGCAACCTGCAGAGTACCAGAGACCCCCCCCACTCAAAGGGAACCTGAGCCATTGGACAACTACTCTCTGAGTTGTCAGCATTTACAACCCTACATTAGGCATGGGGTACAACCTGCTACTGAGACACCAGGTGCTGCCGGACTGCAGTCACACTGGCTCCTGTGTCTCTAAGAGCCTCTACTTACTTTCCATTGACGGTCACTACTTGCCCATATTTCTTAGTGTTAGAGGGTAAGTAGATCTCAGGGACCATCTCGCTGTCTCCTAGTGAGACTAGGGTCATCTGAACAGGATCCCCACCCCCTTGGATTGCTACCTCATCTCCAAAATTAAGACTAGCCATTTGCGGGGTGGAGCACCAGTGGGTGCGGGTTTTCCAAATAGGCAACACTTAGGATCAATGGCAATATGACGCTGGTCACCACACCTAAAACAGGTGATGGGCCCTCTCTGAACAGGTTTACCTGTCGGCGCCCTGGTCGGTCTTTGGGATGTGGGAGGCTGAGAACCTTTCTACTGGTTCTCTTGGGGATTACTTTGGAGGCCTTTTTGGAACCCTTTCTGTTTACCCCTGTCCCCCCAGTCTTCTGCTGAGGACCCTGCCCACCTTTGGCTGAGTCTCCCACTGGATCCTTGTGGACCCTGGTGCTGAGCCAGTGGTCCACCTCCTCAGCAAGCTTCCTTGGGTTGGACAGCTTGCTATAAATGAGGTGCTGGCGTACCTCAGGAAAACAATTACTTGACAAGTGCTCCCATGCCATTAAATCAAGAAGCCCTTGAAAATCATTTACTTTGCTAACCTTCACCCAACCATCCAGTGGTCTGCAGAAAAAGGTCACATACTCCACATAGGTACCCCCAGGAATCTAAGTACACCCTCTGAACCTCTGTCTATACTTTTCAGGAGTGAACCCAAACCTGGTCATTAAGGCATCTTTCATGTGGGAATAAGAGTTGTAAACTTCAGAGGGTAGGTCTAGCAGTGTGTCCCGTCCCTCGCTAAGGAACCTCCCCCACAACCCCGCTCCCCAGTCTCTCTCAGGGACCCGGTGGAAGGACACGGCTATCTCGTATGCCCGGAACCACTGTCCTATGTCATCCCTCTTGAAGTACTCCTTTACCACATCTTTAGGCATATACACCCTTGACTCTACCTGCACCGGCGTTGTGCTGCCACCAGGAGGAGATGTTTCCAAACTTTTCGATTTCAGCTCCAACTTCTTTACTCTCATGTCATGATCCAGTTGGAGCTTTTTCTCCTCCATTGCCAATCTTTGTTTCTCCATTTCCATTTGTCCATTTAATCTTGCCATCTCTACTTCATGTGCCCTGTTTGCTGCCCTGTCTGCCAGCTCCTATGGCGATGGGCCTCAGCCGAAATCCACAATGCCTTCTGGTGGTTCCATTACCACTGCATTCTGTGGCTCTCTTGACTCCTTCCAGGCTCTCAGCGTCTTGATGTACTGGGCTTTCTTTTTGCATCCTGCTTGGGCCACTCTGAACTTCTGACAGAAGCCTCTCAACTGTTCTACTGTGTAGCCCTCCAGTCCCCGGTGTTCCCAATCTACTTCATCAATCCCAGAGATTATGGAGGGTGCCCTTCCAGCAGAGAGTGAGCCAGGCATGGCTTCAATAATGGGAGATCTCTCAACAAAATTAAAAAAAAAGAAATCTGTGGCTGCATTATAGGTCTGCTCTCACTATGTGGAGATCAATAATTTACTGTACATTATTCACAAATACACATTCGAAAATCCCTTCCACTGCATTCAATGTTAGAATTGGGGGTCTCTGGTTGGCACAGGTAGGAACTTGTGGCAAACAGGGACCCTCTCCTCTAGCCAGGGCAAGGGAATTACCCCTTAAGAATAACCCCTGCTCAGCCTCTAGGTTGCATGGCGCGAGCAGTCAAGGCTAAACTCAGGAGCGTTAAGTCAGTTAAGCATTTGTAATCATACACAGTAAACACACTGATTCCCCCCACAAATGGACACCAGGCGGTATTTCTATAAAAATACGTATTCTTTATGTAAAAGTAGATGTAGGTAGGCAAGGTTATCACAAAACCTTATATAACGTTTTTAGAATGGGGACCTCAAGATTTCAATATGGCAATTGTTCTTTAAAAGTCTTAATTCGCTTTCAGTTGCTTCCACAAGTAGCCAGATACCAGTGTCTATACTGTTGTGCGCTTCTTAGCGCTGTTCGCAAGGTTTCCCTGCTTATTTGCCAATCCTCACGCGCTTTACGGACACAGTCGTTCAAGGCGCGGTGTTTCCTACGAGGCGTACACTGCTATCACACAGCAAAGGAGGTGCGCACTGGCACCCCTTCGGTGCAAGGCGTACTCGACAAGCGGAATCAGAGGGCTGGTGTCTTCCACGCGCCTCCCGTACAAGACGTGCTGCGCAAGGTGGGCGAAGACGAACGGTGCAGGCAGGGAAAACAGAACGTTGCGGACCCCGAGTCTGTGATGAACACGGTACCTGGTATCACTTGAAGTTACTGGGCCGCTTCAGTCCACTTGGCACACTTTGGGGAATGAGTCGTACTCCTCGAGATACACACTGGCGGGGAGAAGCGTACCTTGGGGTCCATTTCTGGTGGGTGGTCTTCAGAAGGCGGGCGCGGCACAGGGCCTCCAGTACGGTCCGTACTGGGGGAGGGTCCCCTTGAGGTGCTGCGCGGCCTCTTCCACTGGTCGGAGGGCAAAGCAGGGTGGCCGGGTGCGATGCAGCGCACGGGCGGCCGTCCAGGCTTGGGAATGCGCTCTTGACCAGGATTCTGGCAGGAGGGGTGAGGAAGCACTCCAAGCGCTCCAATAGCGGGCGGGGTGGCAGAGGAGCAGGCGGCCTGACCCGAGGGGCAGAGAGCGGCTCTGGCAGAGCGAGGCTCTCAACGGGCAGAAAGGCAGGCAAGCTCCCGAGTGTTACAGCCCTAGGAGGGGGCGAGGGGGCGCAGACTTCCATTCCGGCGGGAGGAAATACACGGCTCAATTTGCAGACGAGCCAAAGCACAATGAACCCACTGGTTCAATTCAGGGGGCAAGCTCTGACAAGCCCTTGGAGATAGTTCTCAGCACAACAAAGCAAAGTCCTCTTTGGTCTTCTCCTCTCCTTCCTCAGCAAGGCGCTACTGCAGGTCAGTCCTTCAGCTTCTTCTTTGGTCCTTCTAGTTGGGCAGCGGTTTGCTGTGGGAAAACTGGATCTGATTTGTTAGGAGCTGGGCTCCTACATTGTGGAGAAGTGTGGCTCACTGGTTAGAAGCGGCAGACCCTGAAGCAGAAGTCGGCCCGGGACCAGGGTTCAATTACCGACGCGGCAGGGTCTTGGGTCAATGTCCGCGGACTCGATAATTCTCGCCTAGGTGCCTACGCTAACCATGGGTCCCACTCTGCAACTCTGGGCAATAGCTTGCTTAATCTCCACAACGGCCCCAGCAGCGCCTGGGGTGCCTGGCTTCACCTTGGGGGTTGCAAGAGGGAGGTTGCTGTACTGTTCCTATGTAGAAGAGGGGAAAGTTTAGCTGGCATGACCAAAGGTGTTTGAATCGCACCTTGGGGCATCCATTGTGTTGGATGTATTTGCCTCACACACCCCGAAGGATGTCATGCTTCATCATTGGCGTTTGCTCCTCGTCGGGGAGGCGGTGCAATCCCCGACGGGCTCACCTCAAGAGGGGCTCTTTGGCGGAGATCTTTTATCCAACAGCCTTATGGTGAAGTGGGGGTGTGCGGGCAGGATGGTGTGTGATGATGGTATGATTGTTAAAATGTAGCTAGGGGTACCGGAATTCACTTTATTCTGGGGGTCCCCTGGCTGCAATTAAAACGTGGGACTAGCTTGCTAGGTGTCAACAGATTAGGTTGAGTGACACTAGAGAAGACTAGAGATCAAAGTGGTCGACATGTTTCTCGCTTAGGGTCAAGTTACCCGCGATTCATCAGGACCTTACAACAAGTGAGGAAAGGGAAAACATGCTCGTGTCATGTATGTGGTGTATGTTACCTCTGTGGGGTCTCCTATGCCTAAACATAGAGAAAAGGAACAACAATGAATACATTTTGCAATAGTCAAAAAGAATGTCAATGCCAGGAAGTGTAGAACACGTGGCATGCTGGCGGTATTGTGAACTATTGAGCACAACCAATGCATGCCTGGAAACATTGAGCGTGCAACGTGCATGTGTGGGGCACACTCAAAAACTTGTGTGAATAAGGGGGATAGTGGTGTATAAGGGTGATGTTTAAAAACAGTGATTAAAAGAGCAGCAGTTTAGGAGGGGTATAATACCCATTCAGAATCAAATCATGTACAGTGCGAGTATTAAAGGCACCCTTAGAAAAGGTAAGTACTATACAACATGTCTATGGCAAGAACCAGACAAAAAATCACAAGAACACACTGTTGTCTGACAAATGCTGTAATCGCATAGTATGCACTCCCTACTCACCTAAAGGTCAGGGACTAAATGCCACATGAGGGTCGGCGGGATTGGACATCAGGGGTGAGCCCATTAGGTGAGGCTAGAGGTAAATAAAGAGGTAGCGCCGCTGTGTTAAAAGCGCTTTTAATGCACACCGCTAGGGTAAGTATTAGCCTCTAGAGTAAATGTAAAGTCTGCCCTCGTCCTGCTGTTGCCGGTCTCACTCACCTCAGCAAGCCTGTGTCCATGCTGTGTGACCTACCCGTATCCGCCGAGCTCGAGTAGATGAAGGAGCTCGGGGGTCGGGTTTATTTAAACAAACGCGGCGACCGGCGTGTACTAGCGCGTCATCGCCCAAGGGCAAGATCACGTGATTACCGCCGGTAAGGTGGCGGCCATTTTGTAATGGTCAAATACTAATGTGCCGCTATTCATGGGTATTGTGTAGTGGCTCATGATTTGCGTCAGCGGGAAATGGAGCGCCAGTGGAGCGCCAAAATTTGGGGAGGTATGAACAATCACACATTGCTAAGCAGCTGGGCCCGTATTGTTTACTGCGTGCGTATTTTTAGAGGGGCTAATCGGTCTGTTACCGGTTTAGGTTGTGGCGGCCATGATGTAATGGGCAGCTAGCCTTCCTTGGACAATGAATGTTTAATACATTAAATAGCACAGAACCCCCTAAAAAACGATTAACACATAAGTGGACCCTGGTATGTAGGTGGATAGGGCCCTATGTTATCATGAGGTGTATTGCCCATTAGAGATGATGTCAACCAGGGAGAGTTAGGTTACAAGTTATGGTACACTTTTGTCAGGTGTAAAACCAAGGGGATCCCCCGGTATACATGTGGTAGCAGGCTGGTTTAAAGTGAATGCCAGGGAATTTCTTCATTTAGGCCATGTTTATCAGCGGACAGTCGGTGTACCCATCTCTGTTCCTTTCGGAACAGGGCGTTCTTGGGGCAGTTCGGGCTGGATTCTAGTACCACCCATTTCATAGAATCTTCATTATGGTTGGAGTCCACAAAATGCTTGCACATTTTTGTATGGGTTTTCTTGCAGCGAAAATTGCTGCGATGTTCGGTGATGCGGACTTTGATGGCACGGGTAGTCATCCCGATGTATTGTAAGCCACATGGACAAGTTATCATGTATATGCAGTGGGATGTGTTGCAGTTGGTGTGATGTCTGAGCTCCCAATTAAAAGTCTCAGAAAGTTGGATGGTTTTGAGTGTCAGGGTATACCTGCAGACCCCACACATGCCACAAGGGTAATGGCCCGTCACAGGAGGTAGATGCCACAAGGTTTGTTGGGTTTCTTTTCTAACAACCTTGGGCCTAGTGCTGATTAGAATATCCTTCAAGTTCTGGGATCTTTTAAACGCGAATCTCGGTTCTTCTAGTACCATGTCGCCTGTGTTTAGAATACCCCAGTGGTGTTTGATCGTATTCCTTATCTTAGTGGAGAGTGGGGTAAAAGTGGTCACGCAGGTGATTGGTTGATTCTCGGCCGGTACTCTTTCCTGCCGTTCCAGGAGGGCTTCTCGGTTGTTATTCCTGGCCCGTTTTCTAGCTTTAAAAACTTCACTTTTAGGGTAGCCTCTATCTAGTAGGTTCCTCGACAGGACTGCGGACTCCTTCTTGTAGTCGGTTACAGCACTACAATTGCGTCTTATCCGCAAGAATTGGCCAAAGGGCAGGTTGTTGCGTAAGGCCCTTGGGTGGTGGCTCTTGTAGTGTAGAGGGCTATTACGGTCCGTGGGTTTTCTGTACATAGTTGTGCTGATGGACCCTGCTTCCAGTTTTATTGTTAGGTCAAGGAAGGAGATTTCGTTAGGTGAGGAGGCCATGGTGAAGTGTAGGTAAGGGTTCAGTTGATTCACCCAAACAAGGAATGCTTCTTGAGTGGTTGTGGGGCCTTTCCATAAAATTATGATGTCATCAATGAAGCGTTTCCACAGTTTGATGTTGTCCCTGAAAGGATTCGACTCATGGTATATATGTGTACCCTCGAAGTCTGCCATGTACAGGCAGGCTACTGAAGGGGCAAAAGTACTGCCCATTGAGGTCCCCTGGGTCTGGTGATAGTACTTTCCTCTATACTCGAAATAATTTTCGGTAAGGGCTAGTGTGGCGCATTCCATGACAAAGGTCTGCGGAGTGCTTGAGTTCCAGGTTTCCAAACTCAGTCTTTCCTCGATGGCCTCAAGAGTAGCCCTCTGGAGAATGTTCGTATAGAGGGCTTCTAGGTCAAGGGTCATCAAGAGATCTATTTCTCCTATGTCCTGGATGGTGTCAAGAATCCATAGTACATCCGTGGTATCTTGGATGTAAGAGGGTATGGCTTTCACAAGGGGTTGTAAAAAATGGTCACAAAATTGTGACAGTGGCTCCAATACGGAGTCTATCCCTGAAACAATAGGTCTCCCTGGTATAGGTCTGGTGGCTTTATGGATCTTGGGCAGTATATAAAAATATGGTACCCTTGGGTCCTTTTTCATAAGAAAATCTGCCTCCTTTCTGGTGATCCATTGTTCACATTCCGCATTTGTGACCAAGCTGGAAATCGTGGTCTGTAAGCGTCTGGTTGGGTCATTAGGGATGAGCGTGTAGTATCTTTGGTCATTGAGTTGTCTGGTGCATTCTAACTCATAGTCAGAAGTATTCATCAAGACTGTGGCTCCCCCTTTGTCCGCTTGCTTAATGGTGATCAAGGGGTCCTCCGCTAGTGATTTCAATATATCCAACTCATTCTTGGAGATATTAGAATGCGGGGATTGTCGCTCAAGTTTGTTGATGTCTTTTAGTACAGCTTGCTCAAATGTCAAGACTTCATTTGGGACCATTCCATTGTGGGGTGTGAAGGTTGAAGGATTATGTAACCCTGAATCTTCGGTTGGTTCACAGGGCTTACCTTCAAAGAAGGTTTTTAGCCGTATTTTCCTGAAGAATGATTTGAGATCTCTGGTTTGTTGGAACGAATCAATCCTGGGGGTAGGGACAAAGCCCAAACCTTTCTGCAGTACTTCCTCCTCTCTCTCTGTGAGGAGCCGGTCAGATAGATTGACCACCAGGCTTATTTTGGTCCTGATCGGTTGGTACTCCTTGTGTCCATTCCTTGGGGGCGTGTATCCTCCCATTGTACCCTCTTCTCTGGCACGTTCCCTCTTTTTCGCCCTCGCCCTCTGCCCCAACCTCTGCCTAAAAAAGGAGGGTGTGTAGGGTTTTGGGGGGGGTAGAATGGAGGATATTGTTGGACAAAGGGTGGTTGGAAGTGGGGGAATTGTGGGTATTGCCAAAAAGGGGGACCAACTGGTTGCCCCTGGTTGGGGTAGTTCGGGAAGTTATGCTGTCCCCGTCCCCTACCTCTTTTTGCCCTTGGTGGCATCTGAGCAGGATTGTTTTCCCCGCTACTGTCAGATCCACTATTAGAACCCCTCCTAGATGAGGTCGTGCTGGAGTCAGAATTGTAGCTCGTGCCCGGGGGGGTGTAGTCATCCCTTAGATAGGGATAGACTTTTTCCTTTGAAAACTTCTTTATATCTTTTTGAAGTTTAGCTACCTTCTGGTTCATTAGATACTCTTTATGTTCCGCCATTTCTTTATTCAGTTCAGCCAATTTTGTTTTGAAGCCCGGGTTTTGTACTGCGGTCTTCAAGGCAGCCTCTGCTGCTTGAATCTTAACTAGAAGCGCATCTGCTAATCGTTTGGCTGTATTAACGATGAGGATGAGGAGGTCGTGGGTGAACTTCCATGACACTTGTGACCATTCAATTTTAAATTGTCCATCCTCCCAAAATATTCTGGGGAAATTTTTCACAATTAGGCCATTAGGTGCAATTTTGGCTTTGAAGTATTCTGCCATCATAGTCCCGTGGATAGTTACCCTTATCCATTCTCGTATGAGGTCGGACAGGGATTGCCACTCAGTTGTGTTGCTACCTGTTGCTGGTTCGATGTCAATGCCAAACATGGAGGGTGTCCTCATAATTGCTGCTGCATCCTCCTCGCCAAAACTCAGTCCTTGGCCCTCCATAATGGTGTGGTCAAGGGGAGTGGTCCTGGTGAGAAGGGGTCCTTCACAGAAGGAAGGGAAGGGAGAAGGAAGGGAGGAATATTGTCCAAGGCCAAAATCGGGTGTGGACACAGTGTGGCCCAGCACAATGGTGTGGGCTTGGATGGTGGGGGATTTGAACAAACTAACCCGCCGGAAGGGAACTCCCACGGCGAAGCACCGTGCAGAAATATTTATCAAAAAGAGGGAGGAAGATTGATCTCTTGATCAACGGACACAGATTACCACTCAGAGTGGTGGAAGGTCCAGTAACAGCTTGTGTCCGTATCTAGTACAGAGGATGCAAGAGGGAGGTTGCTGTACTGTTCCTATGTAGAAGAGGGGAAAGTTTAGCTGGCATGACCAAAGGTGTTTGAATGGCACCTTGGGGCATCCATTGTGTTGGATGTATTTGCCTCACACACCCCGAAGGATGTCATGCTTCATCATTGGCGTTTGCTCCTCGTCGGGGAGGCGGTGCAATCCCCGACGGGCTCACCTCAAGAGGGGCTCTTTGGCGGAGATCTTTTATCCAACAGCCTTATGGTGAAGTGGGGGTGTGTGGGCAGGATGGTGTGTGATGATGGTATGATTGTTAAAATGTAGCTAGGGGTACCGGAATTCACTTTATTCTGGGGGTCCCCTGGCTGCAATTAAAACGTGGGACTAGCTTGCTAGGTGTCAACAGATTAGGTTGAGTGACACTAGAGAAGACTAGAGATCAAAGTGGTCGACATGTTTCTCGCTTAGGGTCAAGTTACCCGCGATTCATCAGGACCTTACAACAAGTGAGGAAAGGGAAAACATGCTCGTGTCATGTATGTGGTGTATGTTACCTCTGTGGGGTCTCCTATGCCTAAACATAGAGAAAAGGAACAACAATTAATACATTTTGCAATAGTCAAAAAGAATGTCAATGCCAGGAAGTGTAGAACACGTGGCATGCTGGCGGTATTGTGAACTATTGAGCACAACCAATGCATGCCTGGAAACATTGAGCGTGCAACGTGCATGTGTGGGGCACACTCAAAAACTTGTGTGAATAAGGGGGATAGTTTCACCTTGGGGGTGCCCTCTCACAGGGAAAGCCAGGACGGGTTCCCCAGCGGTATACAGCGCCAGGAAACCACGTAACGAGGTAACAATGCGCTTTACAAGTATACATACATTACATTACATTACATAGTCAGTTTCTTTTGTTCTTTCAGGCCAGGGGGTCCTTTGCATAGTCCATTTCATTCTCTGAGCACTTTGTTTTGCTGTTCCTGGCTTCTTCTTTCAGTGTGAGGGGCAGGGACAGCAGACGATCCGCGGGAGGTGGAGCCAGCATTGAGATGACAAGTACAGTCAGGAGCACTCTGTTGACAGTCCTCCCTCTTCCTGGGCCAGGTGTTGGGCAGAGTCATCAGTCACTCCCCCGGAGGTGGAGCCAGCATTGTGGTGGCAGAGCACAGCCCTATTCAGAGTCGAGGGGCACTCCCACCACTCACTCTGGTGTAATCCCTCCACTCACCACCTGTCATCCCCTGCCCTGTCACTCACACAACCCAGACAGTAGATACACATCCTGGCTGATGCGGGCTGAAATGGTTAGGCAAGCAAATGCTAACTTTCTAAAAGTAGCATTTGCAAACACAGGATATTAAAATAAACTTTACTAAAAGAAGTATTTTATTATTCTGAGTTCAGGCATACTAAACTTGACTTTCTACCGTGTTCCCTGAGCCTGCTGGGATTATAGAGTGTAATAATTCCAGCAGCCCATTTTGGCCTATGAGAACAGGTAGCCTTACAATAGTGAAAAACGAAAATGGCTGTAATTCACTATTAGGACATGCCACACACATCAGGGCTTGTCCAACCTTATGCCTACAATGTACCCTGCCCTAGGGCCTACCATAGGGGTGACTCACATGAGGTAAAGGGAAGGTTTAGAGGCTGGCAAGAGTGTGCACTTGCCCAGCCAGCATGACAGTACCAGACTGCACGCAGGTTCTGCAATGGCAGACCCTAGACATATTTTAAAAGGCTGCTTCGGTGGGTGGCGCAACCAGCGCTGCAGGCCCACTAGCAGTATTTGTACTTACAAGCCCTGGCACTCCTGGTGCACTTTACTGGGGACTAACAGTAAGTCAAATGAGCGAATCATGGAAATCAATTACAGGTACACTTTACATTGGGAGCACTTGCACTGCGGAATAGATTGGCCGTGGCGCAGTGCCCTGAGCAGCTAACACCAGCAAAAGATCTGAGACACAACACCAGAAAGTGGAAGGGAGACTCACGCCAAGGTGCCAGGTCTAACAGTGAGCAATTTAAATACAATGAAGTATCTGTTCACAATGGGGCAACAAGCAGGGTAATAACCAGCCTCTCGGGGGACCGTCAATTTCTTGTGATACCAACCCACTAAAGTAACGCTCTGTTCTTCCATATAAAAATTATCACAATATGTATTTTTAACGCAACCTGGATAACCCTCTTCCAGTGGCTTTCTATGATATAGACATGTCCCCGGATAACCAAAACCAAACTCTCCTTTCTCTTCTGTAAACTGAGGTAGCTGAGTATATGTGTAATTTACGAGTGACAATGGATATGCAGTCCACAGACTGGTGACAGATTTGGTGGGGTACCAGCATACATAAAACCTCTTTTGTGTTTCCAAGAATGCATTACTTGGGACAGTTCTTTTTGTTCGTATAGGGAAAATAACCTTACCCTTACTGCGTAAGGGCACACTTTGAGCATCTTCCAAAACACAGGACACAGTATTATTATCACCAGTATCAAAAGAACAACGCATGGTATTTTACTTTTACTTGACCACAGCATATTACGATGTACAGTAACTATTGACTGCTCCTCCTCCAAGCAACCTTCCTGCCAAAGGGATGCACAGTGAATTCAAAAGAAGGAAAATGTAAGAAAATATAAAAGTTCCCAGTGTCCATTAGAGCCTCACTGGCACAGGCACCTATTGTCCATCAAAACGTTGGGGCTCTTGAAAGCCGGCGGTAAAGCATGCTCTTTCCTAAAATCTTCTCCTAATCTATCCCACCTCGATAAAGGTGGTATACCTTTCAAAGTATACTTTGTTCCTTGACTAATGTTCAAACAATAAAGGCAAATCAAATGCAGATTTTTCACTTATTTCAATTATTCGTTGGTACTGTTATTCAGTACTACCTATCTTGTGTAGTCCGTCCCTAATTTTTTTTCTCCTTAGAATCATTAGTCATCAGATGAGGATGCAAATTGTACCTGGTAGCCCCAGGCACTGCATCATCATTGAAAAAAGGCTCCTGGACAACTCGTATTTCTGGTGGGACAGCCTCATTCAAAACATCGTCATTCTTCTTGTCTGTTTGTGCCAGGTCAGTTAAGCATCGCTGAAGGGGACAAACATGGGCACTTGCTCACATTCGGTATCCCCAATACCCTCCTTTACCCACTGGTCTTATGGCAACGGCAAAGGAATCTTCGGGCAATGGGTAGCATGCATCCAGTTCTTTCGACCAGCAACCTTTACAGCCATCCGTGTCACCAACAGAACCTGCTAAGATCTTTACAGTGGGGCTCCAAAGTTTTCCTCCTCTGTAAGTTCTTGACCAAAATATAATTGCCAGGCTGAATGTTGTGGCCAAGCCCCTCTGGTATAGGAGGTAGGGATTCCCGTACCTGTTGGTGAATAGAACGTAAACATTCTGTTAACTGGCCAAGATAATCTAGCAACACAGGATATTCAATATTGGAGTATTTACGCGGATGTGGGACACCCCAGACATTTGTTGGACGTCCATACACAACCTCGTAAGGTGACAAGCATGTTCTAGAATGGGCTGTAGTTCTTGTTGACAGAAGAGCTAATGACAGAGCATCCAGCCATTTTAACCCTGTCGTCTCTTGGATGTTTGCCAAATATCAGTTTGCGAGCATCGTTGTACTTCGCAACCAAACCCGCTGACTGCGGATGATTGACAGCATGAAATTTCTGTTTGATGTGTAAACCTTCACAACTCAATTTATTCACTTTCCTATTCAAATGAGACCCGTTGCCACTCCAGATAATTCGGGTCAAACCAAATTGAGGAAAATACTTTTTAAGGAGTACTTTTGCAGTTATAATGGCCACATTGTCCTTAGAAGGGTAAGCTCTAAACAAATAGGAGCTCCAGGGGGAAGAAAAGGGAATACTCAACAGGTAGCCCCCCACTCAATACTATTGCAACAACAAGAGACCTGCCCCTACTGTGTGTGAGGACATACATCCACCATACTATTATTCAAGCTGATACCTTCTTTAGGGTATCACATGCAGTGGGATGATTTGCCCTTCCGCTAAAGTGTACTAAAAATCACTATTTCGGATTAAAAATACTTGTGGTACTGTGGTGACTACAACTCACTCTCATCAAATGAAACAATCTTCACAGCAAAAGGAGTGCAAGATTGAAGAAATAAGAAAAAATGTGTGGAGAAAGTTGGCAGTGCCTCACGGGAGTAACACCAAGGGAGGAAACACAGACTGGTACTCGCCTAGAAGGGTAAGCCTCAACCCATTTGCTGAACGCACATATGACAACTAAAACACACTTAGGATTACTGCATTGTTCTAATTCAATGAAATCCATTTGGACAACTTCAAACAGGAAAGAGAGTGGTGCAAAATTACCAGGCAGGTTAGGCGTACCTTTCCCTGGATTATGTTTGATACAGATCATGCAATGTTTCCCCAAATGTGCAGATGTCTTAGAGATGTTATCATTATGCCAAACAGGGGCTAACAATTTACAAATGCCTTTCACACTAATATAGATTTACAAAAGGGGGTGGTGATGAACAGAGTGTCTGAATTGAGCAGACCACTCTTACCCAGTCCAAAGATCAGGGCTTGATCCATCACCGTTATTTATCTCACTGCCCCATCCCAGCTCAGAACCTGGCTATATGCAAATCAGTCTGTCCCTGGCCCAGTGCATCATGGGAACAGGGCAGACTAAACTACCAAGCCAATTCTTTACCAGAAAGGAGACAAGCTACCGGGGACCGGTTTCTGGCATTTCAGCCTCTTCGGCCCGGCTTGCTTGAATCCTGATGGAGCAGTGAGAAAGGGACTCATGTCTGAGTATACCCTGCCACACCTATAGTGGCCAAAATCGATTTACAAAAGGGGGTGGTGATGAACAGAGTGTCTGAATTGAGCAGACCACTCTTACCCAGTCCAAAGATCAGGGCTTGATCCATCACCGTTATTTATCTCACTGCCCCATCCCAGCTCAGAACCTGGCTATATGCAAATCAGTCTGTCCCTGGCCCAGTGCATCATGGGAACAGGGCAGACTAAACTACCAAGCCAATTCTTTACCAGAAAGGAGACAAGCTACCGGGGACCGGTTTCTGGCATTTCAGCCTCTTCGGCCCGGCTTGCTTGAATCCTGATGGAGCAGTGAGAAAGGGACTCATGTCTGAGTATACCCTGCCACACCTATAGTGGCCAAAATCGATTTACAAAAGGGGGTGGTGATGAACAGAGTGTCTGAATTGAGCAGACCACTCTTACCCAGTCCAAAGATCACACTAATATAGGCTGGACCATGAGCCATGGTAACCACTGGAAGTACATATGCATCAGGCAATATCCATTTCTGTTCTCCAGATTTATCAATCCAACATCCTTCCTCATTTATCTGTGCTGTACTCTCCTGCCATTTCACTAATTCCTCTATTGTGGCTTCACTTTGTATCTCCCTCACACTATCAACAGTATTTTCAAATATAGCAACCTCAGCAACCCACCTAGCTGTACCTGCAACAAACATTATTTTCATTTTACTTCGGGCAGTCTCTTTGGGCTACCTGATCTACAAATGCATTTCCTCTACACACATCATCAGTAACCTTTCTATGGGCACTGCACTTGATTATTGGCAATTTCTTGAGGAGTGTTAAAGCGGACAAAAGACGCAATATAAGGTACCCATATTGGATTTTGGTACCATGAGAGGTAAGACACCCTCTCTCTGCCCACAGTCACCCAAAGTTATGCGTGACCCCAAATGCATACTGGTTGTCTGTATAGCTATTGACAACTAACCCCTCACTCAATTCATAAGCTCATATTAGAGCCACAAGCTCTGTCACTTGAGCAGACTGATAAGGGACACGTAATGTTTCCACCACCGTGCGCAAAGTAGTAATAGTATAAGCTGCAGTAGTTGTGCCATCTGGTAATTTAAAACAGGAGCCATCGACCTATAGTTTCCCTGATGGGTCAGATAAGAGAACATCAGTCAGGTCTACAATTCCTTTCACCTTTTCTTCTGTCTGGAAAATGCAGTCATGCTTGTCACCTGCATCATTCTCAGAAGGGAGGGGTAGTAATGTGCCTGGAGTCAGAGTGGCACATCTTTTGATCATAATATGTTTAGCAAACAATGTCAATTCATAACCAGTAAGATGTGCACTGGTGAGGTGCTGTGTCTTTATTTTATTCATAAACATATCCACAGCATGGGGTACCATAACTGTAAGGTCAGTATCAAGTACGAGTCCAGCCGATTGACTGATTGAAGTGGCCACAGCCGCGACCGCTCACTGTCAGCTCGGGAGGGCTCATGCGACAGGGTCAAGCACAGCAGAAAAATAGACACAAGCCCTCTTTTTTTCCCAAATTTCCTGTTAAGAAGGAAAGTGCGCAACCGGCCATCTCATGAACATAAAGCACAAATGTTTTCCTATAGTTAGGTGTGCAAAATACCGGAGCTGAGCAAAGCGCAGTTTTTATTTGCTCAAAAGAATGCTAACAGTTTTAGCATCCAAGGCAAAGGCTCATGCTCTGCTTTCAATATTTATGCAAGCCAAGGCTTGATTAGTAAAGAATAATTCGGGATCCATTGGAACAGTAGGAAGTAATACCTATAAAAGCGCTCACATCTTTTTGAGTTTGTGAAATTGCCATCTTGCTAATGGTACTGATGCACTCAGGGGTCAACCTCCTACCCTTCATCGAAGGTAGGTGACCTAAATAAATAAACTCCTATCGACAATACTGACATTTAGAAAGAGAGACCTTATGTCCATGATGTGCCAAATGCAACAATAATTTCACTGTACTGTCTTTGCAACCTTGTTCTGTATCAGAAGCAATTAACAGGTCATTGACGTACTGCATCAATACATTACCTGGAGAAAGCGATAGTGAATCCAACTGATGTTTTAATGCTTGACTAAAAATACTAGGACTCTCTGTATAGCCTGAGGAGCATGACGAAAGCTAAAGCTTCCGCCGGCGAGTGTAAATCCAAAAAAATACATACTGTCCGTACGTATAGGAATACTGAAGAATGCATTTTTCAAATCAGTAACAGAAAGGAACATAGCAGTAGATGGGATAATTGTTAAAAGCGTAGTAATATCAGGAATCACCGGAAATTGCAGAACTGCTATTTTGTTAACCTCTCACAAGTCAATCACAAAGCAATAGACATCATCATTAGTATCAGAGGAACCCAAGGTTGTCCTCTTAAGGACCGAAAGACTAGGACTTTTGCAAATGTTGGCAGACGTTTCTTCCCTTTTGTATCAAATCCTGAATAATCTGAAGAAAGGCCAGTTGCCCTATCTGCAGTATTTTATATCGAGGAATACGGGACAAAATAGAATTATCTTTAACTTGTATAGAAACTGGTGGTATATGTAACAGACCCACGTCTGAATCACCTGTGGCCCATAGTGTGGGTGGTACCAGAGCAAACTCATCTGGAAGGGGCGCATCCGAAGACAAACACTGTCTAGTAACCACATCCAGACCCATAATATTATAGACACCATCAGGAGAACAATAAATAGTACCATGCAACTTCTTCAACAAGTACAAACCCATAAAATGTTCACCACAATTAGATGTTGACAAGAATGGAGACTTCACAGTAAAACATCCAAATGTAAGTGCAAGGGGGCGTGAAATGGGAATGACAACAAGTACACCGGAAAAACCTACTGAAACATTATTTTGGCCAGACAGGGCCACCCCATGGACCATATGTTCAGAAACAGAATTTTGTTGCACCTGTGTCCACCAGAAATTGCTTAGTCGAGCCTTGCAAATCCACTGTGACATAAGGCAAACACTGCTCTGCAGGTATCTGAACTGGTCCCTCACCTTGTCCCTGGCAGTCCTAGCTGTAAAAAAGTCAACAACATGCAGCATGAATATGCTGCAAACCCATTTGCACTGTTTCAGAATGAATGTGTTATAGTCCTAGCTTTAAGACATATCTGTCAAATCATCAATATCATAGTTATCATGATAATGCTGTTCATGTCTGGTGTCATCAAAATAATTATTGTAAGAGCAGCCCACAGAAGCCGCAGAATTCTGATTTCTGTCAGTTCCATGGCCTCTACCACCAGAACCACGTCCTCTAGGGAACGAAACCTTCTGTAAAAGCACAGGACACTGGCTACACCAATGTCGTTCTGCCTTACAAAAAACACATTGATTCTGTCTCAAGGGTTTCATTGAAGTCTGCCTAGTACTTGGGAATTGTTGAGAAGGACCTTTCCTTTCTCTATAACTACCCCAGAAGGTCTGTGGCAACAACACTTTTGTCTTTAAATCACTATGTTTTTTATCAGTTTTATCCTTTTCCTCCTGGTCTTGATGCTCATAATATTGAGCCATATTCAGAAATACAGAGGGAGAATACGTAGACCAAGTATTTTCAGACATCTGCAAATGAGTAATTATTTTAGGAAGAAGATTAGTGACAAACCTGTTGACGAACAAACAAACTCCTCCCTCCGTGGACATATTCTGCCCACTATAATCCAAAACCGTATCTTCAAACCTAGTAAAAAAATCAGATACCCTTTCATACTTCTTCTGCTGACAGGCCGTCAATCTTTCCCACTTTACTTTCTTAGGTGGAATAAGTATGCCTATATGTAATAATACTACCAGGCAAAGTATCTCAGCATGTAGCTTATCTCCGGGCTTCCTTTCTTGATCCTATCCCTTAATCACATCCCATGTACCACCCAACTCGGCAACATGATCTTGAGTATGCACCTGCTACCAAATAACAAGAAGACCAAAAAACATTTCAATATCAGCAAGAGTCATTACAGTAGAAGAGGCTGCTTCTGTTAATTCCTAATATTAGACTGTGGGATTTTGCCAAGGATCGGGCAGATTAGCCTTAAGGGCTAAAACCTCACTTGTATTCCATGGAGTATGAAACCATTGCTCCTGAAAGCGGGCAGACACGGCCGGTCTAGTGGTCTCACTGTGTTGATCGTCAATGCAGGTATTTCTGGATGATAAATTGGGAGGACTTCATGCATAGGGAATTGAGTTATTTGAGTAGGACTCTTATCATACAATCGACCTCTATAAGAGACTATGGTAGAAATATTACCAAACACCTGTTCTGGGGCTAAATCAGAAACATAAACGTGGTCCCTAATATCAAATAATATTTGGGGAGCCTCAGACTCAATGTGTGTATGCCAAAGGTCAATCAATGTAGCGGACATATGTTGAAGGGCATCCTGTTGTAAAAAAGGCTCAAAATCACATATGACTCACCAAATATCCTCCACGATATAAACCGCATTATGAACCCATTGCATTGCCTGACTCGCTATTACCCTCTTCTCAGCCTTCCCTGCTTCAGATTGCATCAACGGGCCTGTTTGTTCCCTAAATCTCACCAAATCCCTGTCTTCAAAACCATTTACAGGGGTATCAGCATCCAAATACATCCAAGGATAAATGACCACAGGAGGAGGACTGACAGGAGAAGTAGGGAGAACTGTAATCAATTATTGCACTGGAGAAGAAAGAACAGAGGACACAGGAGTAGGGACAGTGGATGTAACAAAGGCCACAGTCATCAACGATGACAAGGGAAGTGAACGAATAGGGGGCGCGGTAACCAGAGCTGTGTGCATATCAACCATAGATACGGGGGCAACAGGACCGGACAAGACTGCTGCAGCTGTAAAGGAACAACAGGGTATATCCTCTGCAGGACATAAGGAGGCAGGGTTCTAGTATCTAACAACTCCTCTACGAAAGTATCATCTTCCTCTTTGGCCATATAGGACTTGTCAACATGCAACTGAAATCTCCTATCCTCACAATCTATTCCTGGCTTCTATTTTTCTCTATCAAAGAGTCGGCATCCTCCCTTTCTGTGTGTCTTTCTCAATTTTAAACCATCTTTGCTTAGCCTCCTTCTGCCAAGTATGAAGAGAGGCAAACATAGACTGTGTACTTCATCTCTTAAACAACTGTTCCTCTAAAAAAACTATCTTCTGATCATCAAAAGAGCCTGTCAGAGGTCACTGCAACTCGGTATTGTTCCTCGTATATTTGTGCCATAATATACTAAACATAATAGGGCCAACACCATGTTTCACATACATACCAAAATTAGGGTTACCTTCAAAAGGCACAGACTGAGCTTCTTCCAACTGGGCATCTGCAGAACAACAACGACAACACAAACTCCAAATTTTGCTTAGACCAGGCATTGCAAAGGAGAAACAAAATTGTTATTTTAGCCTGGCAAAGTATTTGCAAACAGTTTTCATCAAGACAATCCTCAGACCGTTTCAAACTCAAACCACAATGGTAGCATATCCACATAGAACCAAAACAGAGTAACCTGATATCAGAAGTACAAACAAACCCATTCTCCACTGCTGACTCTTCAGATCAAGGGTTTCACCATTCAGGACTCCAGTCGGTATGACCGCTGGGTGAGGCACCCTCCAGTGGGACAAAGGTTGCAGCTGCGTGTAACAGAAACTCTTTGTGCAGGGATTCCTGAGCCGTCTGTCTCACCTGATGTTGTCCTCGTCCTCCCCTCCGTTCACGGAAATGGGATGGGTCAACAACCCAAAGGAGTCCCTGTTCAGTCGCCAAATGAAGGAAGTGACCTGCTTGGGGCCATTCAGACCACCTCCCATCTTTCCATACCAAATGAGGAGTCAGAGGAACAGTGGAAAATATACCAATAATTATTTTATTCAGATTCACTCAGAGTGGAGCCCCGTCTGCACAGTCTCAAAGAGTGGTACAGAGGGAACTAAAGATCAGCAAGCAAACCAATACATTATGTATATTTCGTACCCGGGAAAAGGCACAGACACAGTGGAATTTTCCAGGCAGATGCAACTAGACAGTGAACTACAAAAAAAAGGTTTCAGTTCTTCTATCGTACACAACCTGGTACAATCCAAGGTTGTTTCACCCTGAGCCCCCCACCAGACAAGTGGGAGAGGGGCTCTATCTAGTGGGAATGCTCTGCACTTCAGTTCAGTACTGCAGAAACAAAACTAAACAGAAGCTTTTCTCAGAAACAGTAAAGGATTAGTTTCGATCATCATTCAAAATGGCGTCTAAACAGAAAATGGTGCAGCGAATGCTAAATTATATAGGGCACTGCTTAAGCATTCATGGGTCTATTCTAGCATTGTGACATCTTTAAAGGAAGAGATGGGTCATGTTACAGTCAACCTGATTTTAGCCCAGAGCAGGTCTACTGTGACACTTACTCCCCAACAGCTCCAGCAGTCCACACCCTTAACTGAGCCCCTACTAACAGCTAGGCTGCCATCCTTGACTTTTAAATTGCGCCACCTGGACAGCTCTGTGCTTAGAGCCAAGGCTACGAGGGCTGAAGTCCCATGTCCCAGCTAAACATACCTTTTGCATTCTGGATACTGAGCTTCCATAAAGTAGGGGACAAGTGTTTAATTCAGCTCAGGCACAGCCATATAGTGCTCAAGAGAGAAGATATAAGAGCAGCACCTGACAACTAGATTGGGGGAACACGCAAACTTTGGCCACATTACTATGATCAATGTCCCGAATCTCACTAAAAACCTGGCCATAGAGACTGAAGAGTCCCATTTAAACAAGGCTGTTAATTGGATACACCAGGTTTGGGGCTTCTGTTCACTAATCCATAACGACATTGCTGGTGCAAAAAGAACTGCGAATAGAAGCACAGGGCTCAACAATGTTGAGCTAACTTTGTCTTTTTTGCTATTGGCAGTCAATTTGGTGGTGCTAAATGCAAGAACAACTCTGCCAGGCCCCTTTAATACACAGTTTAAATATATTAACTATCAGGATTTTACAAGCACAGAAAAGTTTCACCTCTTAGCTCTGTCGTATTGATTTACTTAGGAAGGCACCATTCGTATACCTGCAGCTGTCCCAAAATCAGACATCCAGTATGGCCGATATATTACCGGGGGAGGTTAGTGATGAGGTAGCCCCTAATCTCAGTCCCCCTTAATGATTGTCTTTGCCAGCACTACTTTACAGCAAATCACAGATAACACACTGACTTCTCATAAGTGCCTGCCTGACACTTTTGACCTAAATACTTTCCTCTATCTGTCTCTAAAACTAGACTTGTAATTACCAACCCGTCTGAAGTGGCTGCTATGAATACCCCACCTAGGTTTACTGTCTTGGATCTTGCATGCTCCATTCAAGAAGGTATCCCCCATCCTGACTTTTTTTCCTCAAAAAATGATATTCCATGGAACATTGTAGATCATTCTTCAACACCTATTTCATGTAATATTGCAGGGCTAAGAACAAAGTTAGATGATGTTGATTGGGTGTATATGACGAATTTCGATCTGTGCCTATTACAGGAGACATGGGCTACTACAGATGTCTTTAGGCAAGGATTTACCTCATATAGAAACCATGCCATTAATACTACAGCAGGTAGATCAATGGGGGGGGGGCTTATCATACAGTTAAGAATCTTGTTGGGCTGTACTGTCAAAAGATTACATATTGATTCCCCTGACATACTAGCTCTCAGCTTTATGCGCAAGAATAGCCCCCCTTATTTGGTAATATATATGATAGAATTACAGGCAGGTAATACTCAAAAAATCCTAAATGCTTTACTGGTAGACCAGCCTCCTTTCCATCGATTAATCATTGCAGGAGACTTTAATGTGTGTTTTGAGCAATAGACACCTTATCTAGAACTCATTAAGGTAGAGGACCGTCTGTGGGTTATACCACCCCTCCGTTGTACATGCAGATTACATATAATAAGTGCTGCAGGAACCAGGATTGTTGATAGCACAGTCACGTATGGCCTAAGACCAGGGAATGGGCGATTTCCTTTAACTCAAGCTGCAATGCCCACTTTTACTAGAGGGACTTATCAGAGCCAATTGATTACATTTTGTTGGATATAATAATATGGCATGAGGTATCCGACCGGGTAGTTTGAGTCCGCCATGATAGCGATCATTTTCCAATTTTATTACTCTGGGAGAGGATGGCATTTAAGGGGAGAGGGGATGTAGAATATGTTTAGTGTAGTTCCTATATTCCCAATAGGCTCTGCGCATTGGAATAATATATACTATAGATTTGACGTAGGACTTAGTTCGACTGGGTCTCTTTCGAATATATTAGACTTAATTGTGAGTGCCAGCTAGCTCAGAGGTCATTAGAAACTTTCTCAAATAAACAAGAAGGGATTCGTTTCTGACAACCGCATAAACATGACAACATTGTTTCCCTGGAATAAGAAATATATCTCTAGAGTCGCGGAAACAATAGATAGTTATTTCACTCAGTCATTCGTGCATGCTTTGTTTCACCAGAGGTGCAGAGACATAGAGAGACGGGCATTTTCAATAAAAGTATTTATTGAACAGTCTTCTTTCTCATGCAGAAGAAATGAACTGCTACAATAGAAATACTGGTTGCAAAGTATAATGCGTACAGTACGAAGAGTATTATAAAATAATACTGTAAAAACATTATATGGATTCTAAGCCATAAAATAAATAGAATACATATATTAATAAATAAAGACTAAAAGTGCTCAACTGATGCTTCTAAAATATGCTTACCCCGGTGTACCTAACCTAGGTCTAGTACAAGGAAAGAAGTAAGTGAGGTCTAGCTTAGTTTCAGTATTCTTTGCCAAGAATCTATCCAAGAATTCTCAAAGGGTCTAATCAGCTCTGTACCTTGGTTTTAGGATTAAGGAGGTTTGGTATCTCTCTCTCAGGACTCGATTTCCCAACAACCCGCAAGGGTAGCTTGGAAATACTGGAGCTGGATTTCTTGGCAAATGAAAAGACAGCGTCTCTCTCAGTGCGTCTGCTGGAGAGTCGGCTTCCTTCGGCACTTGTTTCGGCGAGCTGTGTCATGTAGGTAAATAGTCAAACTACTCCAAACCACTGTGTGTTTGCCTGGGCAAGTGTGGGCATATTTATACCTCAAAGGTGCCGACTTTGACGAAAGGTTGGACATAATGACGTCATCAAAGACTCAGTTCTTTGAAAACTCCATGAGTTCTTGGTTAAATCAATATTCAAGCAAGGGGAAGTCCCTGACTGCTGAAGGCGGGTTTTTCCAAGAAATTGTTGTGGATTTTCGGAACTAGTGGAAGTAGCAATGCCGTATTTGGACTGCATAGGCTAAATCCAAATACGGTTATGATTTTTATGCCTATATAAAAATAGGGTGATTTATACCTATATATGGGCATGAATCGGGAAAATTACACTAGGGTCCTAAATTCATATACAACACCCACTCCACTTTATTATGTTTAACATTACTAAATTATAAGCACTAAAACTTATCTAAAGCATGTGTTTACAATCCCACCCAAAATACACAAAATGCATTTGAAAAGGTTGCACACGAAAAATGAGCATTTGTACAGTACACATTTAAAAGCAATAGGCGTCATTTAAAACATGAATTATGATGTTGGCAAAGCTAACTGAATGAATCATGTAATGACATTTATGAAATGGCTCTAAGTTACAGAATAAAAGATCAATACCATTCCATAGCAGAAATAATATACTGTTTTTGTTTTGAGGACAAGGTCAAATATTGTCTCTAGGAAGTATTTAAAGAATTCCTGTTCCCTAAGAATAGTTCTACTTTAAGCAGATTACTTTGTGCCAAAAAACAAACAACATTTTTTTTCTTCAAGTTTTTGGGAAAAAGTCAAAATTAGCCGTAGAAAAATAGAGTTCCAAAGCTTTGGAAGGATTGTTATGAAAAGTGAAAGCCAAATTTAGAGTTCATGGAAAGCTGTGTGCAGATTTCAAAAGTTATTCTCGGTGTCAGGAGAAAACATCAAATCATCTAGGCTGGCAAAGAAATCGTCTACCACAGTAGGTGAAAGTGAAACTACTTCATCAAGTAGATCAATTGTGCACAGATGAGAAGCATCGCCGTCAGCGTTATCCGCATTAGCAATGTTTGCAGCAGATGGTACCTGTGTGCCTGTTGTTCCACGCACCTCACTATTAGCTGAAGTTGCTGGTGAGATCTCCACGAATGCCGTCATCAGGATTGGCAGCCGTTGGGAGCAACATGATGCATGAGCCGTTACCAGACCTAGCAAAACGTCAACATCAGCAGTGCTGATGGAAGTGTAAGACAAACTTTCAACACGCATTCTTCTCCACAAAGCAGGCACCGTAGAACAGGTAAGATGCAATCTTGCCAGATTGGTCTGAACGAGAGAAACCATGTGGTGTTCAGATCCCTTAAACGAGCCAAGCCAAGAATCTGTGTAATTCTGTCCCGGTACCGCATGGCTAGGAGGGCATCCTCCATGGTAGTCTGGGTATTGCTGGTGACTGGACTTGCCATATCGGAGCAGAAGAAACAAAAATAGAATTCCTGCTACGAGTCCCAAAAGAAGAGGTAGGCCGGCGAACACAGAGTGCACGAAATTTGGAAAAATTCCTAGGACTGCTTGAAATGGTGCTAACAGTCCAGAAAAAACTGTCTTAAATACATGTAAAATACCACTCGTATCAGACATACGACCTAACATTTCTGCGAAACGTATCAGAAATTCGTTGATGATAGGGCATGAATCTCCGCAGAAGTCCTTGCGACTTGCAGATCATACGTTTCTCTGGACGAGGTCAGTGGCACAGTTTTTTGCAAAAGAATGGCTTTCATTCTGCTTAAAGTATCTATTCGTGTAGGAGAGATATTCAGTGAAGGCCATAACAGCGACTCCCCGTCTGTCTTTGTTTTAGGAAACAATACTTGCATACAACAAGTGACCCTGGCTGACACACTAACGAGATAGGCTATACCTGGCATCATTGCAAAACAGCTGGGATCACTCAACATTATGTAGCTACCATTGGATAGCTGCCTAAAAACTGGGTCTATCACTGCTGCTGGAGATCCGTGCAGGTGACAAGAAAGGTTATTTAAAGAACCCTCGCAGGCTCCGTGTAAATTAATACCTTGACATAAATGTGTACCGCTTAGCGATTTCTTAAAATGTTTTCCACTAAGAAATACCTCCTTTCACCCACTCCAACATTTGTGTGTGTATGGTAAATTACAGGTCAACTTAATGTACTCTTTACCCAACCTTTCATACAGGCCCGCTGGTATGTGTTTTAAGCAATACTGAAATTGGAAAATCGTCACTGGTATCGTGATGGTGCCATGTATTATCCATTCCACGACTGGCTTCTCAGAAACAGTTATGGGTAATCTTTCCAGTTTTTCTATGCTCAGCAACGTATAGTCTGCTCCTCTTTGTGCCAAAGAGATTTGTTTATCTGTAAGGTTAAAGACAGTAAACAATGACGTGGTGCTGATTAGACGCCATGGCATGTAGCCTGAACGGAGATTTTGTAATGTTCAGCCTAGCAGCATTATAGAACGTAATTGAGACTGGCCATGTTGTAACATTAGCAAGTCCTGTTCTATTATGTCAATGACAGATGATACAATGCTGTCCAAAGAATAAATTCTGGAGGACAGAGTCGTTAACCCATTGTCCACTACAGAGAGAGCTTTCTCTAAATTAATACGATCAATTTCTCATATTCTTTCTGCAGTTTTCATTTGCGTGACTTTCCATGCTTCATTGTAAGCAGAGTATATACCAGCGTATATGAAACGTTTTTGATGTGGTTTACGAAGTCCAAGTAAGAAGTCTTGTAAATCAATGCCTTCTTTAAGTTAAGTTAAGTTAAGTGTTTAATTTCTGGAAGTGTGTATTTCTGTAGCCACTCAAGGCATAGTTTTCCTACACTGTATGTTGTAACTATCCCTGGATGTTGTCGCTGGGAATATCTTGGATCTGGCCTAGTTACTGTGAACCCTTGTGTTTTGTTCAGGAATCTATCTTGACAGTTATTCGTGTCTGTGGGCCAGATTAACTATTTTTTCCAATCAGGATGAGTTCTGTTCTGTTGTAAAATATGTTTTACATCTTCTTTCTCATGCAGAAGAAATAAACTGCTACGATCGTAATACTGGTTGCAAAGTATAATGCGTACAGTACGAAGACTATTATAAAATAATACTGTAAAAGCATGATATGGTTACTAAGCCATAAAATACATAGAATGCATACATTAATAAATAAAGACTAAAAGTGCTCAACTGGTGGTTCTAAAATACACCTACCCCAGTGTACCTAACCTAGGTCTAGTACAAGGGAAGAAGTTAGTGAGGTGTAGCTTAGTTTCAGTATTCTTTGCCAAGAATCTATCCAAGAATTCATTAAGGGTCTAATCAGCTCTGTACCTTGGTTTTAGAATGAAGGAGGTCTGGTATCTCTCTCTCAGGACTCGATTTCCCAACAACCCGCAAGGGTAGTTAGGAAACACTGGAGCTGAATTTCTCTGCAAGAGAAAAGACAGCGTCTCTCTCAGCGCGTCTGCTGGAGGGTCAGCTTCCTTCGGCACTTGCTTCGGTGAGCTGTGTTGTGTAGGTTGATAGTCAAACTGCTCCAAACCACTGTATGTTTGCCTGGGCAAGTGTGGGCATTTTTATACCTTGAAGGTCCCTAGTTTGACATAAGGTTGGACATAATAACGTCATCAAAGACTCAGTTCTTTGAAAACTCCATGAGTTCTTGGTTAAATCAATATTCAAGCAAGGGGAAGTCCCTGACTGCTGAAGGCGGGTTTTTACAAGAAATCGTTGTGGATTTTCGGAACTAGTGGAAGTAGCCATGCCGTATTTGGACTGCATAGGTTAAGTCTAAATACAGTTATGATTTGTATGCCCCGAAGAGTCTCAAGGCGCTGGGGGCTGCTGGGAAAATTAAGCGAGCTATTACCCAGAGTCACATGGTGTGGGCTGACCTGCTGCCGGCGATCGAACCGCAAGCCCCATATTCGGGAGTCAGCCACCCTGGTCTCTGCACCACACCTGTAGAAGAAAGGTCATTAGGGACAGTTTACATTTCTCATATCTTTTGCGTTTTAGCACCACTGCTCTTTATTATCTATATTAACGGCCTCAGTAACTATCTTGGAAAGTCCACCCCAGACGTGCCTTAAAAAAATGGTAAGCCCATTCCCGCTCTTCTGTACTCAGATGATGCGGTATTAATGGGACGTACACCGAACTCACTCCGCACTCTAGTCCGAAATTTTACAAAATTTATGGACGACCTAGATCTGCGAGTCAATTTTAAAAAGTCTTTTATAATGTCATGTGGGACGGGTAAACGACAGATGAACTCCATACAGGTTGGCGAGGAAAAACTCACTGCAACCCATACATTTCCGTATCTGGGAGTGACCTTTGCTGCAAATGGCTCGTGGACTGGGCATTTGGCCCAGGTCACGAGCAAATTCTCAAAGGCCACTAACTCCATTTTAAGTATCCCTAGACCAAAGAGATCAGGCGTCACTAAAGCTATTTTAAATTTTTTTAAAGTACAATGTGTCCCAGTAGCCACTTATGGGGCAGAAGTATGGGGCATTGGGAACAGTACCATTATCCAGCAAGAAGAAAATCGGTTTTGCAGGAAATTATTAAGTGTGACAATTTCTACATCTAATTTTATGGCACACAATGAATTAAATTTACAATTTGTCTCGGACTTTGTTAGTGCCCGACCAGTGCTATTTTGGCACTCAGTTTGGAGGAATCACTTGGCGACTTTGACACGAGAGATAATAACTGATTGTCTAAGCTGTGACAGGGGGATGAAGATCCCATGGCTTTCGTATGTGTATACCAATTTGCGTGAAATAGGCATGGATAATATCTTCATTAACCCAAGCAACGTTAGTACAGTGAAGAAACTTGAATTAAAGGAAGCACTATATGCACTTTATTCATAGAGAAGACATAGGATTGAATTGGGGAAAACTACAGTTGTTAGGTACCTGAGTATAGAGGCACCCAGATATCCTCTTGCATTGTATCTAACGTTACCATTAACGAATTGGGAAAGAAGTCTCTTGTTTCGACTAAGGGCTGGTTCCATTAGGTATCTGTTAAATTTTCCCGTGGGTCACCAGCCAAGTACAAACAAAATTAGCTGCCCTTGCAATGGGCAAATCAACCAAAATGATCTACACTTCCTTTTTTCTTGTAATTTCTACTTGAAATATACAAAATGGCTATTAATTCCACTTTTTAAAAAATATAGACCTATTACTTTGGACCAATCCTATCAGTTGCTGCTAACACTCAATAACGAGGAAATAATCTGTTGCATTTGCACTTTTTTAAAAATTGCTGTACATGCATGTAAGATGATGGAAAATGCCTAACATAATATTTTTGCTTGATTGTAAACTTCTAGTTTTATTGTTGCAAAAGGTTTTATGAATTGTGTATTAATATATGTGCTTTTATGAATTCCTGCAATTCGAATAAAGATTTTTTGAATTGAATTGAATCTTTTTCAAGAGAGCCACAATCTATTTTTATCACTTTTTTATTTACCAGCATTATTATATGTATATATATGTATTTGGTAATATTCTATTCTAAATATATATATATATATATATATATATATATATATATATATATATATATATATATATATATATATATATATATTATATACGTTTGTATATTGTTACCATGTATTATTTTTTTATTAACCAAAGTAAAGGAATAGAATGAATGAATAAGGAACGTGTCTACATCTGAATTAAATCACCCATATGAAACATGTTCACAAACACAAGGAGATGATGGACGGAGTGATTAAACTCCAGGGAAGACATGGCTTGGCATTTTGGGCTGGACTGGTCCATGAGGCACAGGATCAAGACTGATTTGCATATAGCTGAATCTGAACTGGGGTGGGGAAGTGAGCTAAACAACGATGATGGATTCAACACAGATCTGTGACTGGTGGTGAGTGTCTGAAAAGTTTCAGCGCTCTGTCCATCATCTCCTTGTGTTTGCTTTGTTTTCCCTAAGTTGGCAGGGTATGCCCAGAAGTGGGTCCCTTGCTCACGTTGCCACTGGATCCAACCTAGCCTGGCTGATGAGGGCTGTTAGCCTGAAACTGGTCCCAGGGTGCTTGTTTCCGGTCCACGGAAGACTTAGCTTGGCACGTTGGGCTGGACTGTTTCCATGAGGCACAGGGTCAAGACAGATTTGCATATAACTGTGTCTGAACTGGGGTGGCAAAGTGAGCTAAAGAACGATAATGGATTCAACCCAGATCTGTGACCGGGGTTGAGTTTCTGAAAAGGTTCAGAGGTCCGTCCATCATCTCCTTGTGTTTGCTTTGTTTGCCATAAGTTGCCCAGACGTGGGTTCCCTTGCTCTCTTTGCCACTGTATTCAGGCTAGCTTGACTGATGAGGGCTGTTAGACCAAAACCAGTCCCAGGATGCTTGTTTCCGGTCTAGGGAGACATGGCTTGGCAGTTTGGGCTCGACTGTTCCCATGACTCACAGGGTCAAGAGTCATTTGCAAATAGCTGTGTCTGAACTGAGGTGCGAAGTGAGCTAAAGAACGATCATGAATTTAACCCAGATCTATGACTGTGGGTGAGTGTCTGAAAAGTTTCCAAACTCCATTTATCATCTCCTTGTGTTTGCTTTGTTCACCCTAAGTTGGCAGGGTATGCCCAGACATTGGTCTCTTGCTCTCTTTGCATTGGATTCAAGCTAGCCTAGCTGATGAGGGCTGTTAGCCCTAAACCGGTCCCAGGATGCCTTTTTCCGGTCTAGGGAAGACATGGCTTGGCAGTTTGGGCTGGACTGTTCCCATGAGGCACAAAGTCAAGACTGATTTGCATATAGCTGTGTCTGAACTGAGTTGGCGAAGTGAGCTAAAGAACGATGATGGATTCAACCAATATCTGTGACTGTGGGTGAGTGTCCGAAAAGTTTCAGCGCTCCGTCCATCATCTCCTTGCTTTTACTTTGTACACCCTTAGTTGGCAGGGTATACCCAGGAGTGGGTCCCTTGCTCTCTTTGCCACTGTATTCAAGCTAACTTGGCTGATGAGTTCTATTAGCCCGAAACTGATCCCAAGATGCTTGTCTCTGTTCCAGGGAAGACATGGCTTCGCTGTTTGGACTGGACTGTTCCAATGAGGCACAGGGTCAATACTGATTTGCATATGTGTCTGAACTGGGGTGGCGAAGTAAGCTAAAGAACGATGATGAATTCAACCCAGATCTGTGACTGGGAGTGAGTGTCAGAAAAGTTTCAGCGCTCCATTCATCAGCTCCATGTGCTCGCTTCAATTTTTAGTGGCAGGTCTAATGAACAAACTGACACTATCATGTCAGTAGTATTACAAGTGTATTATATCCTAAAACAATTGTAGTGAAGCACATGAGGTTATCTTTCACAACTGTGATGGAATAACCTGTCCACTAATCTCTAAACAGGCCTTTAGTCACAATGGTCCAGGTTCATTACGGCTTGCCTCTGCGTTGGTGTGACGCAAAACAGTGCAAATGGCAGTGCTGATCAGGCACAAATGATTTTGTGTGCCGAAAGATCACCCATGGACAACATAATAATGTGCTGTGCCAACTCCCTTTTCTTTTATGCAAAGAGGACATCTGTGGTGGACCAGCATAAAACACTGATTTTAGTGAAAAGCTAGGTGACCTATCGTGGTGTCATATGAGTTTGTGCCAAATTCTAACACCGAGTGAACCAAGGAACAAGCACGGAGTCCATCAGTAATCTGTATGCTATACAAGTGTAAAAAAGTGTGCATTTTACGAAATCACACACCTTACATCTCTAACCCTATGACCCCTGAGCATCATGTAAAACAGCCATATTTAGCACAAGCACCATCAATTTGATCATTGGCGGGTAAATCCTGCTAAATCTGATGCTGTGATTTTTTTATCCTTCGCTCAATGCCGCACTGCAGTTTTGGATATTAATCTGGGCCAATGTCTTACAGTTTGGTGGACTTATACAAGGACGTAAGTCTTGTGAAAATATACCTAACAGACCATGAGTAAGTCTCAGTGCTGGCAGCAACTATGCATTACACGGGACAGTAGAGTTCAGTGTGTCTGTCTTTATCCATGACCTCTAAGACTGCAATGCCCCTTGAATTACATAAACTGTTCTGTCCTGCTGCTTGTGCCAAAAACCCTTTGTTGAAAACTTCAGATCCCATTTGTTGTTCTTAAAAATATTGTTTTTTTTTATCAAACATGAACAAGAAGAATATTAAGGTTGAGTCAAAATGTTCATACACAATTTCCGTGCTTTCAAGTCCAATAAATAGACACAATTTCCGTCATCTCAGGTTTAACAAAGGAGTCACTCTGGAGCAGATTGATAAAACAAAGTCATAATAATACATCATAGGGTGTACGACTTCGCAAATGTTTAGATTTATGTTTTCCTGAGATTCACAACACCTTTCCAGGATACTGCTGGAAACCTGTATCCTTCTCAACTGTCCAAGCATAATGTTGGGATAGTTATGCGAATTCCTTTCTTCTCTTTGGTGGAAGCAAATTTCACAATGCACAATTCTATACAATGTACAGTTATGAATTGTAAAATATCATGGCCTATCCGTGAAGGCACAGTGTTTTCCTTTTTGTCTCTATGGGGGAGTTTTTATTTTGTAGAGAATCCCCTTCTCCTACACCTTCACAGACTTTGGGGGGTGGTTTCATTCCAATTTCCACCCTGAATAGGTATGTACTTGATCCATTTTTAGTAGTACATCGATGAAATGTTTCAAAGCAGGAAGAGGTCGTAGAGCGATTTGACTCTAGAACCGTAGGCACTCCTAAATTCTCAGGACAGCAATGCTGGAATGGTCACTCCTTCCACTTCAGGGGGATTTATGCATGTACCACACTATGGTGTTGGAGGATGATCTTGTGCACGAGAGCAAGATTTTCAACTGGAAGGTCACCTTTATTATAACTTGCTGTTGTAAAAAAAGGTCATTTGCATGGGCGAGTCAGACTTGCAAACACAAATGACTTTGTAAAATCGGACTCCGAAGGTGACCTTGCTGTGGCAGGGTTTCAAATAATTAATACAAGTATCAATATCAAGGTGGGTTTATCCAGACTAATTAAAAAAGACCCGGCAAAAGTTATGCCACTAAAATTATCTTTTGCACAATGCTTTCTTTCTTTCTGTTTATTAGTGCTCATATATTGTAATGTATTCCTGAATCTTTTATATACAAATAGATTTCTTTTATGTTTTCCTCTTTATTCGTTGTATTTGAAACCGTTTATGCAAAGGATATGCTATTTTTAGTGCATTTTAAATGTAGAATTGTTTTCATTTCTAGACTACACTATAAATGCAAAGTTTATATACTACAATAGAACATCTGTAAATTCTGATATGATCGACTTGTTTATCAGTGCAATTCGGCTTTACCAGCTTTATATCTTAATGGAATCTACTATCACGTTTTTGCGCGTACAGTTTTTTTGGTGTTATTTTCTGATATGGTAGTTTTATTGCGCATCACACAATTCTTTACTCCAATCTAACATCTCTTTTTTAGAACCACAGGCACACTGAGAAACAAAATATAATGATTCTTTTCCACCTACTAAAACGTCTACTTTGAATTCTCCAAAAACATCAGCATTAAAATTCAGTCCCATTCCCTCACATTGTCCGTGTGTATTCAAAACAAAAACGTGCTGCAGCTGCTTCAATAATCAAGTAAAAGAGGCCGATAAATCTTAATACAAGGGTCGCAAATACCTGAGAACGCTCTGAGCCCTTAAATTTACATTTCTTTTTGGTTGATAGACCTTTGTAGTAACTAAAGAGGTAAAAGGGACTTCGCATCAATTTCAATCACAACGAAAATGAATTGTTTGTAGTCATGCAACAAAGACAGGACTAGTACATGAAATTAAAGGGGTTTATTGCAATTGCAGAAACAAGATAATATAAATGAGTCTCAGGACAGGGGCGGCTCTAGGCTCAAGGCGGCCCTGGGCAGGGAGCGTAGGTAGGGGGCCCTGGAAGAGGGGGTCCGGGCGGGGCAGAGCCCCCCCGGAGCTCAGGGGGATCAGGGTGTTTGGAAGTGAAACAGAGCGAGGGGCCGCAAAACCCCTGCCACTGGGGCCGCCACTCAAATATGTATTCATCCTCCGAGGATTATTATATTAAGGATATATATTGGCGTGGTGGCCCCATGGGTATGGCGGCCCTGTGCAGGTGCACAGCTTGCACATGCCTAAGGCCGGCTCTGCTCAGGAGCATATTGTAGAAATACAATATTACAAGAATAGATCCAAATCTAATAAAATTCAGTCTAACAATAAAAAGCACACTAGAAACTCTGTGACAGTGATAAAATGAGGAAGGGGATCTGAAGATTATACTGCATGATTTGATCCTCCTGCCTAGTCATCATTAGATCTAAAGATATCTAACTAGTCCTACTCGATTCTAACATTTGAGGAAAACCCAAATTAATCAAAGAAACAAAGACCAGTGTTAGCATATTGAAAACTTGAATTTCAGCGCTCTGAATCTAAGGGCTATCTTGTAGCATGAAGACACACACTGAGAGGTCTGCACCTCATGAAACCTGAAAGATGTATGTCATCTAACTAACTATACAACCCCAAATAGCACAAAAGCATTTAAGAAAACCCACATCATCATACCCAGTGCATTTCCAATTTCTTCGGTGGAAATTGGCAACTTTCTCTTTCTCTTCCACACCTCCAATTTGGAAGATTAGCTCCAGGGCCAAATTAGCTGCAGCGGGCACAGGGTGTTTCCCCGGTGGGCGCTAGGGTGGGGGCCGGTTTTCTTTCTGGGGGCATGCAATATCGGCCCCAGTAACAAAATAGGCCGAAACTGGCCCTTGCAAACAGCTCGGCCGCACCCCCTCAGCCCCCCAGGGTGACCGGCCGAGCAGATTGCCAGGGCCGATTTTGGTTCACATATACTGATTAGCTCGCCTTGAGTGTCTCTTTTTTCACCATAAAAACTTGTCTCCAGTGTTACGTGGGCCAGCATGGGTCTGGCCACTGTGTCCTCCCTCTCAAGGGTGTTCAGGCAAGCCCCCTTTGAATTCCTGTCCCGATAGTCCTGACCGTGGCGAAGGGATGAAGGGGATTGAGAAGTGTGGCTCTGCATGTTGCAGTTAGTTAATAAAGTAACCATGTACAAGAACCCTGACTCTGTGTCGTAATTCCAGGTGTAGTGAACAGGCCCAATTGTAGCACACGTTCCCAAACAAATTGACGACGAGCGGGTGGCCCCGCAACCTACCCTGGTATGGTGCCTGGTGCAGTGGTTGGCCGTTGCTGCTGGTGCTTCGTGCACCCGCCAATGATGTGTGGCGGCTGTCTGGTGCTCTATGTGGCAGTGCGGTGCGGGGATGTGAGTGTGCCTGTGCTCCATCCCTTAGATTCTGGCAGTGTCAGGTGATTTGCTCATGGTCTGTGGACGAAGGCGTGGTGTGCGGCGCCGGGCCATGGAGTTTATTTAGCGTGTTCACCGCCGGGCCCGGCCCGGAGACGAGGTGGAGTGGCCATGTCTCACAGTAGGGCAGAGCTCTTCAAACATTTTTGCTTTGAGCCCCCGGTGAGCAAAATGCTTTGAAGTGAGGCCCCCTCCAAAACTATATTGCAAAGATTTGGATAGTAGAAGGAGGAGGAGGGATGATCACAGAGGGCGGAGATCATGAGATCATTTTTGGGGTGCTCATCTGTAGTTCGTAATCCACACTTAATGTGAGCTTATAAAAAAGCAACAGCATCAAACAAGAACAGAATTGACCAAAAAACCTACCGCCCAAAATTGCCATGCTGTGGGGCCCAATGACCTCCACCTGCTGCACTAATGATAGTTGTGGTGCTGAGAAGCAGGCCATTTGCTCTTCTTACACTCCTTCCCCACCATGTGTGACCATCACTTCAGTCTTGAAACAAGTCTGATTTCTGTCTGGAAGAAAATAAGCGACTACACACTGCCCCCCCTTTTTTGTGCCAAGGGCGCCATCTACCCTAATGCTAGCAAGGAAAGTGAGCCCCCATGCTCCACTTAGTATTGCAAAACATTCATAGTTATGATTGAGTGGGTCCCTGTGTAAAAGTGTCACTGTGCCAGTTTCACTAATGATAGGCAGTGCCTTGCTGTTGCCTCTGATGTTTGTAAAAACATGGGCTCCCATCTCACACCATCCCTCTCCCTCCCATGTCTCATCATCCATCTCCCTCTCTAGGTTCAAAGAAACACTGGGCCAGAAAGTATGGCCTGCAACTGCAGCACCAATGATACCCACAGCTCTGTGGAGCAGGCTAACTTCCCTGCCTAATAAACATGGCCACTACATTTAGGCCAGATGCCCAACGCAGGCTTTCTGCTTCCTTGTGTGAAAAAACAAACAAAAAAGCTCCCTCTGCCACCTTGTTACTTTGGCCCTGTTCTGTGTGTGCACAACCATGGTAACCTGGGCCCTAATGCTAACAAGGAAAATGCACCTATGTTCTTTTTCATAGAAAGGGTGCCATAACTGGTGTGCGGTGCCCACTCACAGGTGTTGTGTGGAGGGCTACCGTTCTGTGAAACATGTAGTAGAGAACTAAAGAAGAAACATGCCTTCTCACCAAGGTGATTGCTACCTTAAAGAAATGTGTGCAACAGTTAACCACCACATATAAAAGCTGCTTTGGAGTCAGTGTAGCTCTTAAAATAATGCAGTCACTCACCTTAGTGGTGACATATATTTATTCTGTTTAAGATGTAATATATGTGTCAGTTGAAAGGAGTGCACTCTTTAAATGGACACATTTAAAAATATTTCCACTAGATATAGTTACTGAATACCTATTGCTAAAAGGTGTATTTCTAACGCAATTGTTTTATATAGTGTAATACGAATTTTAAATAATGGCATTCACTGTGCTTTCTGTCACAATTTGGGACCTTGTAGCACTGTAAACAAATCTCTATTCCTCACTGCACCAATCAGGATTTAATTCTGTGACCCTCTGGTCACACACAAAGACATTCGCAGTGATCACATTAGCCAACTGAGGTTTCATAAGATAAAACTGTTTCCCTTAGTTTAGTTTAACCTGCATTTATTATTCAATTGAGGTGTGTGCATGTTTTTATAAGCAGTTACCTGAAAGTGAACAAAAAACAATAAAATGCAGATTTTGTCTCTTTTTTAGCTGTCTTTGACATTGAATTCACACTCACTGACCCTGCCCCATACCACTCAGTAATCCTCATTAGTATCATGCTTCATTTTCTTGTTTTCAAAGTGTTCAGTGTTTGTGTTTGGTTATTGAATGCAATCAATATATAACATTTATAGGTGTTGCCTTTGTATATTGCTGTACCGTCTTAAAGTAACATTCTCATGATGTATTATATTTTGTGTGATTTGTAGGCATTTATTCGTCATTTCTATTGTAAATAGTTAGACATTAGGAGATTTCAGTGAAGTGCTATGTATTCACGAAAATTCACATTTCTGACTGAACATTCACATCGTTATTGCAACTATGATAACTTGGTTGTACTGTAGCTGGCCTCAGCTCTAAGCCACTTTCCAACTAGACCTTGGCTGCTTGTCCACATCCACCCAGAAAGCAAACAGCAGTACTCCCATCTAACACCTGTACTCACAGCAAACACCAGTACTCACCAGTGGCGTAACAAAACTTATGGGGCCCCTCTGCAGACCACATAGCAGGGGGCCCCCACGTTCCAGACCCAGTCCGGAGCTGTCAGGCCAAGGGCCTGCCAAGTGCCGGAGGAGGACCCCGAAGCTCTGACCCCCCGCACTGACAGGTTGCAGGGTCTTGGATACGCCACTGGTACTCACATCTTTGATAGTTCTTGACTGTCCTTGCCATTAATAGGATTAATTAAAAAGTCTGACAGCCAGACACACATTTGTAATGAACCTTCTACATATACAGCACTCTCTTACCCATACATACATGCACGGACAAACGCACTTCCCCTCGCACACAGGAAATAACACAATTATGTAGCTATCTCTGAGACACGCATAAGCACACACACATTTTAAATAACCCTGCTGCATATATAGCTTTCGCTCATACACACCACCTGCACACATAATGAAACAGAACCAGAATACATAGCTTTCAACAGTAATGTGCAGGTAAAATTTGAAGAAAAAAAACACACTTCCTCCACCAGAATGCAGACGAGAGTAAACCAACCCTTAAAAGAGAAATTAACAATTCCTTAGCACAGTTTCAAGATTGTATCTATGGGCAGGCACAAAGGAGGAGAAATCACTCTCATATGGGTGCAATCAGATTTTTAAATACTGGCCCTAGAACCTGTGAGAAAAGCCATCTTCCATCATGTAATTCAAGTGTTTTCAATGTTTACCTTACAGTGCCTCATAAAGTCAATTTTAAAATGCTGCACTAAACCAACTAACGCTTTCCAGGCATACACTAAGCATGTCCTAATTAATGAGGCGCTCCTCAAGTAAGATGAAAACTCTGCAATGCGCTATCTTTGCCTCTATTTTACAGGAAACAACGCTCTTCTTAAAACAGAAAACGATAACTTGTCACCAATGAAACATACATCTATGAACGACTGTATGAACACCACACCATCCTCACTTTTTTATGCACTGTAACTGCTTCATGTACATTAAGACAGCCTGGAAACACGCCTTTCAAGCTTCCAGGCTAGCTTCATTTACATGTAATTGCAGGCCCATTTGTGCCCCCTTGGGAACACATCCACGCCCCCCAGGGGGGTGCGCCCCACAGTTTGAAGACCTCTGCAATTAGGGGAAGAGGAGGCTGTGGATCCAATCCTGTCTGAGGTGCCTGGTCAGGCTGAAGTGAGCTGTCCCTGCTGAGGACGCTGTCTGGGAGCGTGACCTGCCAGGAGAAAGTGAGCAGGTCTCTGCACAATGTGAGGAGGCTGCAAGCGCCCAGTCAGATGTGTCGCTGGTTGACAAGAAGAAGACTTGGGGAGATTGTTTATTGTTCACTGTGCCAAGGAGGGCATCTTTTGATTCCAGGCCCGGTCTCCTACAGAGGGCTCTGATCCCCACAGGTGCAAGACTTCCACTGAAGGCACCACTATAATGAGGCAAGTGAAGCACAAGGGTTGAAAGGAAGAGAGCATATTTAGTTGCATGCCGCCGGGTGCACTAAGGGGTGTATTTGAACACGCCTGCTAAGGGGGGCATGCGGACACCAGCGCCACGTTTGCAATTCCCCCGGTGGTGCCTTTCCTGCTCGATGGTCCTCCTTCAGCCCAGACAGCCAAGTAGAAGGAATGGGTGGAGGATTTGGAAAAATACTTTGCTGACATTGACCTGGAGGATGAAAGAACATGTCCCATGCTGTTACACTTATGGAGGCTGGCGATTCACAAGTTGGAGATGCCAGTGGTCGAGGCGGGGCCTCCACACACAAATGCCATGCTGAAAACGGTGCTTACAGCTCATTTTGAACCTCTAGCAAACCATGACTATGAATAGTTCCTGCTGCGTCAAGTACTGGTGTAGTCAGTTGACAAGTTTCACACATGACTAAGAAACTAGGCGAGCACGTGCACGTTGCAGCGGCTGAGATCAGAGCACAGTTCCTTAAAGGCTGCTCGTCTATGAAGCTATGTGAGAGCATTCTGCAAGTCCTGGGGATGTCGATGGTAGACATGGTCATCATGGGCAGATCCAAAAAAGTATCTAAGGTCCGTGCCACTCATATGGAAGCAGCACATCAACAGGTGGTGAAGGTGGAACCGGTACACACGGTCACTGCGACAGCCCCAGACAGACGAAAACATAGGAACAAAACATCATCTAACCCAAAAACCTGCTATAACTGCAGCGGTCCGCATCCTCACTAGGGCCTGTGTCCAGAACAAGGGAAAAGGTGTTCAAATTGTCACAGAATTCATAGTTTTGATTAATTTTGTCACTCTTCCACAAGACAGAAGAACCCTAAACGAAGCCTGTCCACCAGGTATACACCAGGGATAGTCCAGCAGAGGAAGGAGACATGGACGATGACGAGGTGAAAGGAGTGGTTAACATCATCTATACCCTGCAGCCGGGGGCGCGTAAGCACATTCCACAGTGTGGTGTGCTGGTAGATGTCTGCCAGGTGCAATCTCTGATTGACACGGGGTGTCTATCAACATAATGGCCCAGTCAATGATGCTCATATTAGCCATCCAACCGGTCCTAAGTCACACTGCCACTTGAGTCTACGCCTATGGGTCCACTGATCCCCTCCCACTGGCATGAGTGTTCACCGCCGAAATTGCGCATAGGTCCAGATCAACACAGGCCATGGTCTACGTCATGGTAGGAAGCCAGGGCATGTTGCTAGGCTGCCAGACAGCAGAACTCTTTCAATTGGTCACTTTTGCGCTCAGCGTGCACCAAGAGAGTGTGGAGTGTTTGAGCACCCAGTTTGCACCACTCTTCGAAGGCATAGGTTGCTTGACGTACCAGATGATCAAGGTCCATATTGACAGCCAGTGGCGCTACGACATCGGAGGGTGGAGTTCCACCATCGGCAAAAGTGGAGGAGAAACTGGTCAAACTGAAACAGGCTGGTGTCATTGAGAGGGTGGAGGGACTGACTGCCTGGGTGTCTCCCATAATCATGGCCTGCAAGCCAAAGCAGCCAGGAGAGGTTAGGATCTGTGTAAAAATGCCACTGCCCGACATCGTCATAAAGCATGAAGGACACCTTACCCAACAGTGGACCATATTGTGGCCAAGGTCCGTGGATCGAAATGATTCTCAGAGATAGATTTACGTGCCGGATACCACCAATTATTACTGGGTCTAGCATCCTGGGTGATCACCACTTGTTCCACTCATGTGGGCCTCAGGAGGTATAAGCGCCTCAGTTTTGTGATTTCGAGTGCAGCGGAAGTCTCTCAGGACACCATCAGAAAGGTACTGTCTGGTCTCAAAGGGGTGTTTAATGTGAGTGACAATATTCTTGATCATGCACCCACCCTGGAGGAACACTTCATTTGCCTGAAAGCAGTGTTTTAAAGACTAATGGTCAATGAACTGACGCTCCATAAAGAAAAGGGAGACTTCCTAAAAAACAAAATATCCTTTTCGGTTACTGTTTCTCGCAAGAAGGGGTGTCACCTGACCCCCTCAAGGTCCAGGACATACAAACATCTCCTGCCCCCACCAACGTCACTGGAGTGAGAAGCTTCATGGGGATGGTAAATTACTGTCCTTGGTTTATCCGAAACCTCACAGATCTGAGGGCACCTCTGAGACAGTTGATCGAGTCCAACGCTGCCTGGAACTGAAGACCAGAAGAGGAGGCTGCCTTTCAGGCCACGAAGCAGGTCCTGTTCGCCAACACAACGCTTGTGTATTTCAATCCAGCAATAGACTCTGAGCTGTCAGTGGATACCAGTCCTACTGGAGTAGGAGCCTTTCTCTCTCAATGACAAAGCAATGGGGAGTGGGCCCCAGTGGCTTATGCCAGCCGAGCACTCAAGGCAATGGAACAGAGATATTCCTAAATTGAAAAAGAGACCATTGCTATCCACTGGGGTTGCCGCCATTTTTATTTATACCTGTATGGTGTTTTTTAGCATGCCTACTTTTTCTGGCCAGTGTGTGAGTGTGTTTGTAATAGTGGGCCAGCATTTGCCTTGGCTGAGCCTCCCCGTGTGGTCAGGGACCATTTTGTAAAGTCTGTGTCTATAAAGGCAGCCAGTGCGCTTTTGACATAGGCCTGCATTGTCTGTCTTCTCTTTCTTATTGTTGTGGCCTGACTATGTGGCTGGCAGACATTTTTTGAAGGCAGCCAGTGTGCTTTTGCACTAGGCGTGCATGTCTTTCCTTTGTTCCACTTGGCTTATTGCTTCTATCTATCATCAGCTGCTGTTACCACTCGAAACGTGTCCCCTCACGACTCCTCGCAAGCAAGTATATCCTTTTTTTAGTTTCTCTCTCCTTTCTCTTTAAAGCATTTCTTTTACTTTCTCATTGGTTAGAACCTCCCAGGTGACAAAGAGGGTCGCAATATCAGGAACACCTGAATCATCACAGAGTTGCTTGGCTTTTCTGCATTCCATCACGGATCCTCACCAAGTGAGAACGCTGGTCTAACCCCTCTTCATCACAGAAAGAAACATCCATGCATGGCCCTCACAGTGAGCACTGCCTATGCCTTTAAACCGCAGGAGCGGTTTTGCTTGTTACATTGTTGCTTTGATTCACAAGCAGTGAACAGCCCTCGCCGTGAGCACCACCTACGCCTTTAAACCGCAGGAGCGTTTTTTTGCCTTCTACATTGCTGCTTTTGATTCACACGTGTGGTGCCCGGCCCGTGCCCTGAGTACTGCCAACGCAGGGAAATCTCAGGGGAGGCTCCTCTGTTGTTTTTCTGTGACCTGTTAGGGGCACGGCAGCCGCCGTGAGCACCGTCAATGTTCAGAGGGGGACTTCGGAGAGGTTCCCTTTTTTTCTTTTCTTTTCTTTGTTTGTGCGAAGACTCCCAAAAGGCCCGCCCGCATCCTCCGGGACCATAACCCCTATATGTAACCACAGGAGTGGTTTCCTTATCCTCTTTTGCTCCGCACAGAGAACACCAGTCTCTGCAAAGCTTCGTCTACAGAACAGAGACCACAGGAGCGGTAATTACTCTTTTGTTGACTGTGTATATATTTTATTTGGAATTCTTCACCGCACGCACCACTAATCCCACCGCGCACTGAATATGACCGCAAGAGCGGTATGACTCTGGTTGCCTATCCAAGAGTGTTGCTGCACTATTGTCCTGGAAAGAATAGGATGCAGGAGCGGTTCCTTTTACCTTCCTTTGTTTTGCACCGTCAAACATATTCCTTTCAATCCTGGTTCTCCACCTAAGCAAGACATTCCCTTGCATAAACTTGAAGTAACTGGGAAACTGCGGAACACTAAAGAACGGACTTCACCCAGAACCATACCCTCTCAGATGATGATTCAAGAAGGATCTTTAAATTCTGAAATTGTGGTGAGTGCATCCTAGTACGCTATCTTCCAACTTGGTAGTTTAGGCATATTCTTATTGTGGGGATGGGGCATATACCTTCTCCTTAGTTCTAACCAGTTATGCTCTCTTGTGTTTTCCAGACCCTGACTCTTCCCAACGACCCATGCCTTCTCACCAAGCCAACTCTGTCTCCTGTTCCCATCCATCCCCACCAGAACACACCAGCCTTCTCCACTATTTCCCACCTTGCCACTCTCTGTGGGATGTGCTCACTTCCCTTTCCCCTTGAGATCAGTTGCCCATACTGCTTTTATCAGTGTGGAGGTTTGGTCTGGTGGGATGAGGGGAGACTTTCTCAGTTTCTGTGGTTCCTGTTTTCAGGTGAGTGGGACTCTGATAGCTGCAACTCTCTGAATTCCGAATCCCACGAGATGCACAATGCCACACTGGGTACATTACATTTGTATGTTTGTTCTTCTTCTTTTCTATACTTCCTCAGTGTACTGGACACTAGTACACCAACCATGAAAGCCCTTGTTTTTATCAAAGTCTCAAAAATGTGTACACTGTATTGTTATGTTTTTTTAATAACTGAGGTAATACATGTAATATTAATAATAACACTAACAAGTGCTACCACACACTAAGTAATATATTATATTTGTTTGTTTGTACTGGTAGTAATTGAATCACAACAATGAATGCCATGTTTCACTGATGTTCTTCTTTCTTCTTTCCTTTTAGGTTCACAAAAGTGGAGGAGATGATATCACCCATTGTACTGCCAGACAGCAGTCCTGCTGCGCACGACGCCACGTGACGTGTGACCACAGAAATCTCTTCAACTTGTGCCACTGCATGCTGCTGACATCTTCAAGATGGCCCCAAAGTAAAGTACCAGGTCCAGTAGCAAGAAAGTTGCCAGTGAGAAGAAGGAACTGCCACTTGCCAAGACTTGTATGTCGCCCAAGACCTTTTTTGGAAAACCAAAAATTGCACCTGTAGCAGCGGTGTCTGGGGAGCAAGCTGGGAGCAGCACCCCTGCATCCATGGACCCACTATCAGGTTCACCAATGCACTCTTACCTCAACATTACAGGACTCTTACCTGTAAGGTGCCTGGTAGAGTTTTGCAGAGACGCTATGGGCCAACCTCCCAGGAACCCTATCCAACAACCAGTGATTTACTTTACACACTATGGCCTTTTGATAGAACTCAGGGAGAAGGGCTGGATTCGGACGCTAGTGGGACTCCTGTTGTCGACCTGCGAGGCAAAAAGAAGTACCTTTATAGAGTATGATTCCATAAAGTGTTTTAGCTGCCTTTTCTATATTAATTACTATATTTTAGGATTATGAATATTATAATTTTCCTACCTGCGAACTACAGGAATAGGCGTCGCGTCCTGGATGTCGTTGTGTGTTGAAGCAGGAAGTCGGGGTGTTGCTGCTTGAGGGCGTGGTCAATGTAGTGGTGTAGTAGTTGTGGTTTTAAGTGTTGAATCTTCTCTGTGAGTAAAAAATAACATTGGATGAGTATTCTACTTCCTTTATTCTAAAGAAGTTCTAAACATCACAGACTATTCATGGATTACTTCACAGTATTCACCTACTTCAGGTATCCCCTCGTACTGATCCGCTCACGACATGCTATTGTGAAATGAAAGAGATGTGGAACATATATACTAACAACATTGAAAATGGTAACTTTTAAGAATTATCTTTTGCTGCTGAGATTTCTTCAAAGTTCAAAATGTCTTTTCAAGAATCAGAAGAGTGTTTCCAAAAATTGTCTTTAAAATTCTTTTGCTGCGCGTTACTTTGCTGCTTTCCTGCGATGGACACCTTTAGAATAAAGTAATGTCACTTAGCTTTCCTTTTTTCTCTTTTAGGAATTGTTGATCCGATGTGAAGATCAGGATTGAAGATACCGGAGGCTTTGTTGTCATCAGGTAAGCGGAGGACAAAGAACAGCGGCTCCCGCATAGAAAACTGGAAGGCTAAGCGCCTTCTAGAACTTGGGTGTGGCATTTTATAGTCATGCCACACCCAAAGGGGTCCCCTGAGTCACGCACGTCCCAATGTGCTGCGCCATGCCATTGGAATTGGCAGATCGAGTGAATGAGGGTGAACGCAAGCGCTTTAAAAACGCTTGTCTTACACTTGAAAAGTTATATGAAAATGGTCAAAGTAAACATCAGTGCTTTGAAGCATTACTGAAACTATACAAGTAAAATTGTACATAGATGTTAGACACGAAATAAGGTTACAGATACCTAACATATTTCACGATAACAAGCATTGGCAATATCAACAGGTATTGGCAATATATTTAAGAAACCAGGGACTGGATGTGGGTAGGCTTTTACCGGTCGTTAACGACCGAATTCGGCCGTTACTGACCGGTAATCGCCTTTTCCTATGTAGGAGGCTTTTTTACTGATTCGGTAAATAACGAATCGGTATTTACCGATTCGGTATTTACCAAATCATCATTTACCAAATCGGTAAATGAGTTGTAGGAAGCACTGTAAACAGTGCTTCAGGGCTTTAAGGATTCGTTATTTACCACCAACTATTAGTTGGTGGTAAATAACGAATTCCTATGTAAATGCAAATATGTGCATTTACACCTGTGCCATGTGACAGACATACATGCCCTTAGGGCATGTATGTGTGCCACATGTGCACACAAGCACTAATCAGGGGTGCAGCAGGGTGTCAAAGTGACACCCTGCCACCCTTGACTTTTTTCCAATTTTACAGAATCGGTAATTACGGATTCGGTAATTGACATTCATTCCTATGGGCCTCCAGGCCCATAGGAATGAATGGCAATTACCGAATCGGTAAATTACGATTCAGTATTTACCGAATCTTAACGATTCTGTAATTTTTACCGAATATTTACCTACATAGGATTTACCGATTCTAAAATACCGAATCAGTAAAATTCGGTATTTTAGAATCGGTAAAACCTATTTACCTACATCTAGCCCCAGATTGTCCTTTAGTAATGGTTCTCAAAAGAATCACACATGAGTTTAAATAGAATACATTTATACATAATACACTCTGGAGTGTTGGGTGCACGGGACAGGGGTTTGCTTTAATTGGGGAATGTAGTGTTCGTAAAGTCTAAGTCTGTTCTGATAGAGATTTGCCCTTGATTGATATAGGATCGTGTCAGTCACCCCACCAACCTAGGCCCAAGCCATTGTCTGTTGCAGAGGCAGCCAGTCTAATCATGAGTCCCACGCCGATGAGCAGCGATGTTGAAATTGATTTATCGTTATTGCAAAGTAACAACCACTCAATGGTGCAGGAAACTCAGAGAAGTGGACAACAACAACCACAACCATCCCAAATAGTAGTTGTTCCTCCAAAAGTAGTGGCAGTTCCGGAGATCGAGCTTCCTGCAGAGGAAGAAGAAGAGCAAGCCACTCTTTTAGAAGACCCATTGTCTTCCAGATCCCCAGCAAGGAAAAGTATGGGTAGTCCATCAACTTCTTCTCCATGCCTGCCTTCTGATGATGTGGACACCACTTGGATCTCACTTCCGTCTGAATTGGAGACACACCACACCCACAAGACAAGGCTAGGGAAAAGGAAGGCTCAAGAAGAGGAGGATGATGATGAACCTGTCTTAATGGGCATTAGTCCTACCCCAGTGGATACTGACATTACCCCATCCCAAACTGCTGTGAGGGATGTGGCACAGATGCTACTAGCACAGGTGATACCACCACCTCCAGCTTCCATATTTCGCTGGTAGCAACCTACATCTACCACAACCATCTCAGTAGAAGTAGGTACTGCAGAGAGTCAGACTTCACGCCCACCTACCAGTTCATCAGACATTGCAAGTGGCACCAGAAGCACCAGAAAGTAGACCTCACTAGTTTGGGACTACTTTTCGGTTAGTTGGAAGGAGGTGAACATTGCTATATCCTCCATTTGTGGACAAGGTGTTAGTCGAGCTAAGCTTGGTACAAAATATGGTACCGGAGGCCAAACAACCCATCTGAGAAAACACCACTTGATCCTGTGGGAGGCACACCTTAGCAGCCAAAAAACTGCACATGTTGTTGGTGGAGGGAATGAAGAAGAAGATCCAATCACGGTGGAAGGAGAACAAGTAGAGAGACATTTTGTCTATTACACAAATTGTCCCCAGCAGTGCAGTGGTACCGCCCACAACATAATCAGTAACATCGCAATGGCACAAGAGTCAGGCTAAGACACCTAGAGCTCCTAGGCAAGAGAGTACCGCAATGAAAAAACGTGCATTCAGCCTAACATCTGGCATCAAGAAGTCACCTGCATAAGTGGCACCAGAAAAGAAATAAATCCAGGCTACCATTCTCAGCATGTTTTGCTCGGATGGGGCAGTACAAATGCAACCACCCAACGGCACATTTGTACAATGCAAAACTGGCTAAAATGTTAGCGCTGGACCTCCTTCCTTTTTTTTTTGTGGAAGGAATGGGTTTTTCATGAATTTGTAACAGATATCTACCCAAAATGGAAGGTTCTCAGCCGGTCCTATTTCACCAGAGTTGCTGTTCCAGCAGTACATCACGACGTGATGGAATTGCTTGGAAAAGCTTTGCAGCAGAGAGTGGTTCCCACTATCCACCGGAAAAAAGACATGTGGACCAGTTGCAAAGCCACTGATTACATGTGCATCACTGCACACTGGATCTCTTTTGTGGGGTTAGAGAAAAGATATCTGCATCTGGTATTGATACGGCTGAGATTTTTAATGCCACTTGGAAACATGCAACTTTAGCCGTGTTTGCCATGGAGAAATCTCATACTGCTGCAAACATTTTAGAAGACTGACAGCAAGGTCTTTGAATGGCTGCTACCAAGAGGGCTTACAATTGGTTGTGTTGCCCCAGACATTGGCAGTAATATAGTTAAGGCCATGGCCGATGGTGGTTATTTCAGGGTCCGGTGTTTAGCGCACTACATTAACCATCCAACCATTACATTTGTGCCACAATTCTGGATCGACGGTACAAACCATTACTACACACTTTCATTTTTTTTTCAGACAGGATGTTGCCAACTACAAATCTTGGATAGGTGTGGAAGCCAGTCACTTAGAAAAAGAACGGCCGGGAATTGGAGGCCCGCTACTTCAGGGCACAACAAATACTACAGGGCAGTTGCCTTCAACTTCAACTTCAGAGTCTGAGGGCAGTGTGGTTGACTCACAGCAGCCACAACCAAAAACAACACCAAGAACAACATCAACAACAAGAACAGGAGAATCAACCCCAAAATCTGCACCGGAATGGTTTCTAAACCAAGGGCTTGTTAAGTCCACTGCTGATGCAAAGGCAAAAGAGGCCGAGCAAAGTGAAGCATCCATGAGCATTGAGCAAATGGTCCAGGCCTATCTGGATGACCCGACAGAGGTCTTCATTGATCAAAACCCATTGCTGTATTGGTATTGGTTGGTATGGGAAAAGGTGCCAATGGCAAGTGGTCAGCAGGCTGGCGATAAGCTATCTGGCTTGTCTCTTCTGACCATGTTTTCAGTGCTGCTGGTGCTGTTCTGACAGTGAGAAGAACCAGGCTCATGCCCCAACACATTGAGAGGTTATTCATGATCAAAATGAATCAGCAATTTATACCACCAGATTACACCATACCTGAAGTAGCACAGCAGGAAGATGATGACAGAGAGTCAGGTCATGGAAGTAGTGTGTTGGTTGACCTACTTCTGTGTGAACCACCAGAGTTTGAGAATGAGCTCTACTTCCCTAACAACTAGGCTTTCAAGCTACTTTTTTCCTTGCTTTGATGACCCCCTCAAAAAGCCTGCCAAAAAGATGGAGCTAAGGAATATTATTTACTTTTAATATTTGTGTGTATCACTTTCTTTCTGGTTCAAATCACACCAAATCCATCACCACTGTCTTACTCTTTTATTGCTGGATTACAGTTGCAACTGTGTGCAGTCAGTGAAGAAGTAATATCAGTCCACCGAGTCCTGCTCCAGTCCTGACTCACCCTAGATCCATTTTCCTCAAGCCAGACATTGGATGGAGAATAGTACAACAAATATGAAATGTGTGCCAGACTTGTCAAGTCCCTCCAAATAACCTGACTATATCTATCCTCCTTTCCGAGCCTGAGGGACTGCCCCATAAGAACTGGTAAATAATGGCATGCATTGTACGCTGACTCTGAGTGATTGGTGTTTGAGTTGTTATGTATGATGTCCACTAGTATTGAACCTACACACAAAAAAGTCACTTAAGTCAATGTTTCCCTTCTTGTTGTTCAATAACAAAATTGTACTACTGCAGGCCGATCCATTGCCTTTTTGTGTCTGGGCTCACAGGTTACACTACAGAGTTGGACACCATGATAACCATACCATACTTGCAGTCATTCTGTGGGATCGCAGATGATTGATAGAATAACTCGGGGAATTTCATGAAGTGGCCTAAAAGGTAAACAACAACACCAGACCTACATGTCTGTATAGTGGTATGACCGACAGCTGTGCAGTGATTTAGTTACTTAATTTAGAAAAATCTATGTTGCTGTGTATGTGTGCTCATTGCTGTCTGGCTCAAAATCTAAGATAAGTGGAGATTGGGTGGGCGGGCCTGCTCTTGTTGTTGTTGTAGGTTAATGCTGGAAACAGAGTAGACATGATTTAGCCATGCTGCCTCTGAACGTTTTCTTGTCTTACTCCTCCTTAATTTATGCAGTTTAACTTGACTTTTCTCCTTGATTTTTCAATATCCTTATTCTTATTCCATCTACACTTACAGCCCGGCCTTTACCCTGTGCTATACTGAGAAAAACAACTCACAGTTACCTTACCAAACTGCATCCACCAGGCAGGCACCCAAGATTGATGGACAGAGCTTCCCTGGAATGACCAAGAGGAATGCTGAGGTGCAACTCCCAATTTGACCATACCATAGTTAGAGTATTATCATTTCATTTGATTCATTATTTCACTCCTATAGATCTTTTTTAATTTTCTTTGCTAGCGTTAAAAAGAAGCAGGGTACAACAGAGCATAACATATATGTAACTTGGGTCTCTCTGGGGGCAGTCAGGCAAGGCAATTGCATGATAATAATAATTAATAATATACTGCAGCCCTTTACTACTATTCTTGTACAACTCATCAAGTCTTCATCATGCATGCATTTCCTTTTATCCCTTAAAAGATTTATGATGGCCGACTGCCGAGAGTGTGTGTTGTCTATGTGTGGAGTTTGTCTTTGTCAAACCTTTCCCAAAACCCTCCTTTCCACCCATTCATCCAGCCCTAGCCCTCTTCCCCCTGGCTCTGTGAGTTATATTGTGGGTTGACTAAATTAAATTTACACCAATATTGATCACACACTTGCTGGGATGGATGTGGTGAAAGCAACACTACCTCATGGCAGGGCAAATATCTTCCTCTGTTCTAAGTATATATATACTTCACTTTAACCCACACTGGCAATATTAGAATGCCCACCCGTGCACAGTATTCAATATTCAAATTTATTTTCCAGAGGAACATCAAGAATCCCTCAAAATAATATAATTGATTGTCAGCATCGAGGCAGACTCATCAATCATCATCCTAGTTCAGTTTGTAACCTGTAGTAGGCTAGCCCTCCAGGTATTCTTGTTTATTTAAATTTAGCATTGCTTATCATCATCAAGGTTTCTTGTTTATCAGTCTTCTTGTGTACTGTACTTCTACTACTCGTTCTTGAGTCTCACTCATGTTACTGACTGTCTCATTTCTTTTTGCAAATGCTACTGGGCATCAGTGTCTACTACTACTACTACCACCGCCATAGCACCTTGGGAAACCAAACCATCACCATGCAGCCAACGCTTTGCCTAGCATCAATCACAGGAAAGAGAAGAAGTTTGGGGGAGGCATAATTAATAATATGGAAATTAATTCATTAATTCACACACCCTTATGAGTCCAATGGGGGTTTCAGCTACAGACTGCAAAGACTAGGAGGAGTGACTGGCAGTACTAGTAGGAACAGTCACAAGTGAGGGTACTGCATCTATGTTGGTGTGGTTCACTATCAGCAGATTATTTCAAACGAAAACTGGCTGCAGCCCTGCAGCAACAAAGGCAACCATGTGAAGTAAAAGAGTAACCCCCACAAAACATTTACATAATATGTAAACTATAAATAATGTATTCCCCTAACAAATAAACTAATGAAAAAACCCACAAAACCTGACCCACTCCTCTCACTAACCCCAACCGATGTCCATAGGAGTCCAATGTTCATTCCATTGTCTATACATAAAGTAAACCCCAACTTTTCCCCATGCCCAATTCCAACTCAGCAAAAAAAGATTAAAAGGCGACTGAGTTTTAGCGGAGAGCTCGCCGGTTACTCTTTAGGGCCTTTATTTGCTTCTATAGGAGCGCCATCCGTAGGAGCATGCAGCACTTAAATGATTTACAGTTGCATGCACATGGGTGAGCAGCAGTGTTCAGAGAAGTGTGGTGGCTGGCTGCCAGACCCGGCGCCATAGTACTGGAGGCACTAGGCAGGGCTGGCTGGGGCCCGGGGCTTTGGAAGAAGCTGCAGCTGCTGCCACCTCCTCCTCCACCAGATTTACAAGTCAATGACATTCAGTTTGGACAGCCTCCAGCTTCTGTTGCCCGGCCATGGCGGCTAACTCCTTCCTGTTGGGTAGTGGTTTCGGGTGGGAAGGAATAGCCATATCAAGAAAGAAAAAAGACAATTGTAAGCAATACTCTTAGCAAAACAGTTACACAAACTCAGTTATATACATACAATTATAGTGGCACATTAGCACCAGCAAGCACAGTACATAACATTTGTGGGATCCTCCCACTTCCTCGGCCTCTAACATTTGTCGGAGTTTCAGACATTATTACTAGGCACTATGAGTAGACAAGTCTTCTTCTCTCTCTCTTGTTTAGTTAAAATAATCTTGAAGGCATGCCAGCTCAGTCAGCTTGTGCCCTAGACAGACATACTTGTGTTGCAGACTCTCGTTATTTTTATTTACTACTGTCTGCAGGTAGGGTAGCTGTAGTCTCCAACTACACAATTATCTTATCTTTCTATTCTGGTCATAATCTGTTACATCAATTGCAACTGCTCAGTTTCACTTTCACCATGACTACTACAACAAGGCAGTGAGATGATATCTGATCCGAATGATCATTGATTATACATGGGACAGCATGAGGAATTTTGAATGTATTGATGATTGTGTAACCAACCATGCAGCCAATTGGCCACCCATGGCAGGCTGACACTATTGAAAACTACATAGGTAGGGAGTGGGCCTCCGAGTTGGAGGGTGGCGATTGATAATGGGTGGGTATGGGTACGTACATACATACACAATATATATGCTGTGCTTGCAAACTACTGTGGGTCTAGGGAGAGTTATGAAATGCAACATTAAACCAAAAACCTTGAAAAAAAGTCCTTATTTCTCTTCTCAGCGATTTTTCCATTCATCATTGCATTGCTCTTCTAGCATTATATATTTTTAATTCTTATCTTATTCTATTCTTCACCCTTGGCTTTGCTACTCTGGCATAGTTTATTTTGTGTCTACATTGTCTTCATCCAGTGACAGTCTCCACCTTTGCTATGAATAAATACCATCCAGACATCCATCCATTCAAAGTAAACATGGATATCATTCTTCTTCATCTCTCAAAAAACCTTACACCAACAACAAACATTTGTAATTGTTTTTTAACCACCACCCATGCATCCTTCCTTGCTTGCCTTTGAGTTTGACCCATCAACCCCCCAGAGTATTCCTCTCTATCACCCATACAGTTTAACCCACCCAGGCAGGCATCCTTTCTTTCTCCTTTCACCCATCCTTCAACCAGCCATGCATCTGATTCCTATCAGCCACCTATTCATCCCACCCAACCTTCTCTGCCAGTCATATAGTACATGTCACTCGTCCTTCCTCCTTCCATCCTTCTTTCCCTTTTCATGACACCCATCCTTCAAGATCATCTGACTCCTAGTCTTCTTCATAACCCTTTCCCAGCTGAGTAGAAGTAAGATAGAAGAGGCCATTAGTTACTCAACTCCCTCTGCTACTGCTATTGCTAATGCTATTGCTAATGCTAAGTAAAGGGTGTCTTCTTTAACCATTATTCACAACAACTTAGTCTTTCTCAACAGTACGGTGTACACCCTTGCAGTGAGAGTATTGTCAATAGGCAAGGAATATAACTTACCACTGCTTGCCAATGCTGCTGGCTAACCACCCCTGCAGCAGCTGCCCCATCTGCTTCCTCCTGGCTGGCGTCGCCTGCCCCGCCGCTCTCCCAGGCACTGGTGGTCGGTACGCCTATGAAAACCATTACACTTTTTTTAGTTGCAATATATGCCTCTCTATATTTTTTTTCTCAAGCCAGATTGAAAATACAATACATACATACACCACAGACATCACTAGTACAAATCAGGTACTAGTCAAGAGTAGCATAGACAGTAGTATGTCATATCCTATTAAAAAAAGTAAAATATCTGGAAAAGCCCCTCAAGAAGAGGACAACCCAAAGGACTCGACTCAGTGGCTAGACTGTTGGTAAATCTGAGTTTAATTTTTTTTTAAGCAAAAGAGTGGCCAACTGGGCAAGCTACAGACAGACTACTAGTAGTACAGAGTCAGAGGCAGTTAGATTGATGTAAAAAAGGCACTAGAATTATAATAACTAAGTAGGTAGGTAATGCAGAGATAAAAAGTTAGAAACAGATAGATCGAAGAAGTTTGAGTAAAAAATAGAATAAGAAACGGAAATAATGGTTCGAAAAAATAAGGTACAGTAAAAGTTAGGGAAATATAATTAGTAATATTAACAACAGGAGGTCTTACTGGGGCCAGCAGCAGAGCCCTCTGAGGAGTAAGCCTGGCCCTGGGAGGCATCTCAAGCTCCTGCCTCAGACCCCATCTTCTTCTTGCCCCTGGATGCTGATCATGTAAGATATAATAAAGAGACAAAAATGGATTGGTGTGAAACAAATAAAATAATTTAAAAAATGCTCTAAAAACATTTCTTGTCAGGAAACAACAAGTGCAATAAAATTGGCCTATCTAATCTGATCGACTAGTAGTATCATGATTGCATACCATCTAGTTATTCTATTTATTAATCCAATGTACCATTCTGATTCCAGAATCCTAAACGTAATTAGCACCTAGCCCACCTTTTCCAAAGACATTGGAATGAATTGCCAAAAATTATATTTGCTTCTTCTAAGTTCCAATCTTATTCGCAATCATCAGTGAATCAACCCCTTTTAATGGGCCAATTAATCTCTTAGTCTGCATTTCCTTTTTTTTCAGTCCTCAAAAATGCATAGATGGACGCAGGCATATTGCATACACCAAATTCTTGGTTGGTTGCTGCTGATGTGCTGATGAGTGGCTATATTACTCACTCACTAACAAACTAAAAACTACAAAAGGTACTATTAAGGACTGGAGTCAGCAGCATGTGACGGAGGACGCATCCCACAGACCGCTAAAAAATTACCAACTACTAATAAATAACTAACTATAATAACTACCTGCCTACCAGCACTATCTTAGTGACAAGGCAAAGGATAGTCTCTCTAGCATTACCCAACTTTAGTTCTCTGACCTCTCTTACATAATCAGCCACAGCGAGTGCAAAGTAGCACCAAGCACCCGTCTAGAAGAATAACAATCACATAACATACATTTTTTAAACATAACTTACCTGCATGTAAGCAGCAGCAAAATATTTTGCTATTTGGGAAAAAAATAATATTCGCTATAACACACAATAGTAATATAATTAGCTACTCACCAAGTCGGGAGGTCCTGCTCCCGGTCCAGGATGTCGGACCATCAGTGAGTCAGCTGGTTGTGGGTGCGCCGGACCTCAGAGCAGCGAAACACTGCCCGGCCCACTCTTGCCCACCGGCATTGACATTCCTGGCTCCCATAGCCAGAGACATGCCTGATGCCTGCTGCCAAAGTTAAAGGAAGGTGGCGCGGTACAAAAAAACAACAGGGGCCACCTCAACCTCAGAAAACAGGCCTGGGCCTGCACCTCTTCTGGGCATCATTTTCCGCAAGGAAGGCGGCTCTTGGTCACGCTAGCATTAGCCTTAGCCTTGCGCTTAACATTATACCATGTTTCTGGGGGGGTCAGGGGGCGGAAAAGAAAATGTAGAAGTTAAAAAATAAAGTCAGGAGAAGAAGTAGGGAAGTTAAAAAAAATCAAGTAATAGAAAAACAGTACAAAATACGCAGTACAAGTAGAAATAAAATGCCCAATATACACTTAGGGAGAGAGAGGGATAGATAATAGATAAAAAAGATCAATAAAAAAGTGTAGGAAACAATGGATTGAAAAGATTAGAGAGGGATGAAAAGCAGGCCCCAGAATGATACAAAGAGTAGAAAACAAGATGGCCACACCCATTGGAGTCCGCGTGGTGAAGTTTGCGTGATATTTGCCCAAACACGCAATCTGCATTGCTGAACGTCTTAAACATCTCGCAAGCATACACGAGCATGCGGAACAAGCAACTCCGCATGCTTGCAGAACTCTGCGTAGCATTGCAGAGTTTTTTAACTTCTTTGTGGAGATTTGGGTAGCGCGGCTACGCAAACTCCACCCAGGCTTAGTTAGCTGTCAAGTATGATACCCCCTATTGCATGTGTATTGCTATTTAATGTTGTTATATAAAAAAATATTTTAAGGGAATGCTTATCTATAAATGACATAGTATTTTGTTAATGTTTTTTACAATATCCCTTATCAGGGGGATTGACATTTTAACACACCGCCTTAACTAGATGCATGCTGGAGAGTGACTGAAAAGTATTTGACTCAGGTGAGAACATATTAAAATAATGTACACTAAGAGTAACTCATAAAAGGAGATATATTTAAGGACACTTGATAAGAGAGCTCTCATGTTTTCTTCAGACTACTACATATTATCAATTTTGGGATCGTGTGGAAGGTTCAGTTGTGAATCATGAATAGGATTTATTGGAAAAGTGTTGAACCATCACCCCCTTGATATTATAAGTTTGGACTTACACATAGTAAGGATTCTCATGGGTAACAGCCCAAAATATATTCAACTATAGCCATAATTTCCTTTACCCATCGCAGTGAATAATACTAAAGCAGATACATCAGTCTGAAGATTTGAATCAATTGGCAGGTTTCACCTTGTTGAACCGCAATAATTAACTTGAGAGGTAAATAGCTTAGTACTAAATCATTCTACAAGCATAGGAAGGAGTATCTGTAGCTCAGTACAGTAACTGAACTTCAAAGACATGAAGGAGGAGAGCTAAATGGGCAAATTTTAGGTCTTCGTTAAGACACCCTTGGGTTTGAAATGTTCAAGTCCTCATGGCTAATACTATAGAGTCCTAGAATTTGGTTTGTAGTTTATAAATTTTTTGTATGTTAATCATGCTTAAAAAGCAAAGGAATGGACATGTTGTAAGTTATGCAATTGTATATAGGTATAAAAATGTTTTTATGTAAGTGAAATACTGTCTGTATTATAATTTATGTAGGATATATTTTCAATATATGTATGTAAAATATTGATTCATGATTTCTATGTGTAACAGCCCAGAAGAAGTGCTACTGTGCGTGAAACATGTGTTGTGAAAAAGTTGTGCATCCCTTATCAGGGGGAATGATCTGTTACCATACCGCCTTGACTAGATGCATGTTGGAAAGTGACTGAAAAGCATTTGAATCAGGTTACTACATATTATCAGTTTGCGGATTGTGTGGACGGTGCAGTTGTGATTCACAAATAGGATTTATTGGAAACGTGTTGAACATCCCCCCATGATATTTGATTAATATTAATGCAGATGCATCAGCCTGAAAATTTGACTCAACTGGCAGGATTCAGTTAGTTGAATCACAATAAATAACTTGAGAGCCCAGAAGATGCACTAGTGTGTGTGAAACACGTGTTGGCTGTAGTGCTGTAGGTGTAATGCTGTATTAACTGACTCATTAAAAGAATAAAAATAAAGAAAGACACAAGGAATCAGTTCAAGACTTTTTATTGTTTTTTATAAACTTCTCAGTAAAGTTATTCTTGTATTATGATTACTATACTGGTGGGGACCAGTATCTGAGAATGTAGCGCTGCACAATATTACTATTACCCAGAAGCTGTTATAAAATATGTATAGATTGAAGGAAGGGAATACACCTACACAACAACTTACGGTAATAATCCTTCCTACTTGTTAGTTGACTGAGAGTGGGTATTTCCTTCTGCCCCAATGTCTCTGATAACAATGCCCAATTGACGGCAGACCTATACAAGTTCATACAGAAACTAAAGATATGTCAAATCCATGCCCTTAAAAATGTGCCAATTGTTTTTGCTGATAGGGGACATTGAAACATTGAATGTTATGTATGATTGAGCAATACCCCTACTGATGTGGCTGCTACGGACGAGTGTAATGTTTTGATCCTTAGATGATGGTGTATTTGCAGGAGGAATTTGTGGTTGAGACTTATGCCCCAACTTCCAAGGGACAATGTTGATTTATCTTGTAATCCGTTATCTCAAGATATACTAGAATTCTGCAGAGGGGAAAAGAAATCACACAATATGAGAAAAAAGCATTGAGAGGCGGTATTATCATTACAAAAGGATGAGAATATGATCATAAAACCCTCAGATAAGGGGGTAAATTTCATTGTAATGTCAAAGACCAATTTTGGTAAAGAAGCCCATTGACATTTGAATGTTGTGATAACACACATTTTATTGATTTACAAAACAGGTTCAAAGAACACAGGCACAAAGAACACCTGAATGAGTGGCATGACAGTCAATTGACTTTGTGATTAGAAATTCACTGCGTGTCATCAGTGATGTCACTAACCATGTCATGAGTGATGTATTATGTAAGGTCGTAAGTAGTGCATTGCGGGAGCACAAGTTATAGTTAGCTCAGCTAACTATAACTGCTGAATTTCACTGGTTGTGTATGTGTGAAACCTGAGCCTAACTATAACGCCTCTGTAACCTTTGCTTTTTTTCAGTGAATTTCTAAAGATTTTTAAATCCTAACTCCTGACTATTTTGTCTTTGTTATCTTTGGCTTCTTCAGTGAATTTCTATGAGGTTTAAGTAGTAATGGCATTTGCAGCATGGTGGAGAAAGGTAGGGGTGGGTGGAATTTGCATATTCGCGTTACGCAAATCTCCGCAAAACGATAAAAACTCAGCGAACACGCAAAAATTCCGCAAACACGTGGAATTGCTTGTTTGCGATGCTTTTTTACTGTTCTCAATTGCTGTTTGCGTGCTCTTGGGGAAATATGTTGTGAACACGCTTTTGAGTACGCGAAAAAGCAAAAAATTTCGCGAAGTCGCGGAACGCAGAATTCTGGGCAATTTCACGTTCTCAGCGGATCGCAAAATTACCCAAATTCCACAAATTCCGTGAGCGGAACGGAATTTACCGCTCAGGTCTTAGGAAAGGGGACGGGCCCTCCGACCATCTTTTAGGAATCCTGCAGTGTAGGACGTACAGAAAGTACAAGGAGGACTTAACACCCCAAACAGTAGAGCACAATGAGGTGCATATGCAGCGTGGTGGAGAAATGGGGCATGACCTCCGAAGACCTCTTAGCAGTCCTGCGATGTAGGATTTACTGGAGGTACCTGGAAGGGTTATTCACCCCCAAGGACCTTTAGCAGCCAATGGAACTTCATACCCTAACTTTTACAGCACCAGGAGGCGTGTTTGAAGAGTGGTAGAAAAAGGGCGTGGGCCATGAAGACCTCTCAGCAATCCCACAGTGCGGGACTTACTGAAGGTAACAGGAGGAGTTGTTGGCCCTGTTTCCTCCAGTTCATCCCAGATTGCGAGATTGCTTAGAGGTCTTTGAAGGCCATGCCCCCTCCATTGTATGATTTCTTCATGGGGACGTGGTGGTCCCCAGGGATTGAAGGCGTTGTGTTGCCCCGTATTGTTTTTGGTTAATGCCCCGGATGTGTCGGTCCCCAGGGCTGAAGTGAAGTGCCAATGCTCCACTGCATTATATAATTTAAAGTCCCTGATGAGGTGGCAACCACAGGGTTGTAGGAGGGTCCATGTGGCCCCCCACGTTGTTGTTAGATGTACCCCCAGGGAAGTGGCAGTCTCTGGGGTTTTGGGGGTCTGTGCGCTCCCCACATTATTTATATTGAAAGCCCGGGGACTAAAGGAGTCTGTGTACCCCCAGCTGTGTTTATAGATGAAGCCCCATGGAGGTGGCTGTCCCCAGGGTTTAGTGGTTCCAAGTGGCCCCTCATTTATACAACTATAAGTCCCGGGGAGATGGTAATCCCCCAGGCAGCAGGAGTGGCCCGTACTGCTTTCATTTCTCTTTTTTAAGAAGCTCTGGGGAGGTGGTGGTCATCGGGCAATATTGAGCCCCAGGAGGGGGGCATGTATGCCCTCAATATAAAAAAATGCCCCAATATAAAAAAAAAATCCCCCAGGGTCTGGCCTACTTGGGGCAGATAATAAATGAAGTGCAGGAGCCCGAGTTTTTAAAAGCAATTTTATCCGGATGCACGGATCCTGCTTAAAAGTTTTAAAAAAAATCCTTTTTTGCCCCTGGGACTACTCCAAGAAGCCTAGGGCGTCAGGTTGTTTCTTCCCTGTCCCTTTTCTTTTTTTAGCATTTTTTGTTGGTGGGTCTCAGTTCAACCAAGTCATAATATGGCTGCCTACACTTCCTGTTTGAAGTGTTGGCAGCCAATCAAATTTCAGTAGCATTTCAGTAGGTCTTTTGGGCTACCAGTTATATATATATATATATTAAAATTTGAATATCTCTACAACTACAAAATGGATTTACACCAAATCACACAAGTACACTTTCTGGACCCACATCTAGCTTTCTTCCAAATTTGGTATACTTCTGTTCATCGGTTCCGGCTGTAGTCATCTTCAAATAATGAAAATTGCCTATAGGCTCAAGATGAGAAAAATGCATTTCGGAACCCCTTTTTTCGGAGACACCGCTTGATGGATCACCCAGTGACTTTCACACAGCAGTTAAACCAAAAAAGAGAAGTTTTTTTTTAAATTTAGTGAAGATTCGTCAAGTGGTGCCAAAGTTATTGGCAAAACAAAAATGTTTCTCCTAAGGAAACTTTGGTCCTAACTATAACTACCTACTGGCAACCACCAGTATGTAAAATATATGTTTTTTTTGGCCTTCATGGTCCTTCAGGGACCACCTCAGAAAGCCTAGGGGGTCAGGGGGTCTCTACCCTGCCCCCTTTTCACGTTATCCGCTTTTGTTTTGAATCTCATCTGCCTTCGACACAAAATGGAGGCCAACACTTTGTGGTTTCCTCCGATTAGAATGTTGACAGACGTCAAAGAACAAATCAGAATTCAGCTCGCGCACACCCGTTTCGCGAATCGTGCGCGCTTATAGATATATATTTTTTTTCTTCTAATTTTCTCAGTGGAAGGATTTACACCATTTAAGCAAAAGGGTGATCTGTGAATCAGACTCTACCATTTTGCCAAATTTGGTGTAATTCTGTTCAGCGGTTCGGGCTGTAGCCGTGTCTAAAGGTCCTATGGAAATTAACATGGGGAAAACACATTTTGGGACCCCCCTTTTTTCTCGGCCCCCGCTTCACGAATCTACCCGAGACTTTCAGGGAAGAAGCAGAGCAGACGGGCCTTCTTCTTTGAGAAATTTGCCAAGATTCGTCCACTGGCGCAAATGTTATTCCAAATAGAATGTTGCAAATTTCCTATGGAAGCTAGGTGCTAACTATAACTACCTATTGGCGACCACCAGTAGGTAATATATATATATATATATTCCACAACACAAGTTCTCCCATCTGTAGAGCCTCTCCAAAGGAGTGCACTATGAGCCATACACGGAGTCCAAGCTTATTTTAGATTTATTTTGTTGATTCTGCAAATAGTTGACAAACGCGTTTCGGCAAGACCCCCTTCATCAGTGTCAACTGAACTGTTCACATTACGTGTTTAAATACATATGTGCTATACAATTCATGAACATAGAAAGTGACTCGTGCTCTAAACAAAAATAAGTAAACATTGTCATGAGACGCAGCAGCCATATTTTTTTACTCGCTCAGCGATGGTAACAAAACCTTTGCTGCCCATATTGAAAAGTTGTTCAGAACTACAAATAATGTTCCAAGCTTACCATAGTAATTCATTATAAACATTTTGGCATTTGTAAACATTTGCTAGCATGTATTACTATTGGCACTGTTTATCTTTCCTGATTAACACCATCACTGCTTGAGATATTTATCTCCTGTGCTGGACCATAATGGAAATGGGTGTGGTCATGACGAGCTCAGCTCGTCATGAGCACAGGAGCACTGTGCCTCATGACGAGCTGAGCTCGTCATGAGCCCCGAAGGGGTTAAGGCTCGTAAATTTAATTAATTTGCTCAGTTTGGCGGTTTTGTACGAGTGAAATGTCTAACTAACTATAACGCCCCTGAAACCTATGTTTTTTTCAGTGAATTTCAAAGGTTTTTTAAATGCTAATTTTAACTATAACGTGCCTGAAACCTATGGTTTTTTAAGTTAATTTCTAAGGGTTTTTAAATGCTAGTTTCTAACTATGCCTACAGAGGTAGGACATGTGAAGAAAGAAGAAAAAACACACAGAAAGAAGAAAAAGAAAAGCAGAAAGAAGCACAGAAGTCCTCAAAGACGAAGAAAAGTGCAGGTAGAAGGAAGATGTTCAGAAAGAACAAACAGAGGAGCATAAAGAGGCCTTGCTGCAAAATCATCATTATCCTCAACTTTTTCAGATGGGTACTGGTGGTAACTGACTCTGACTAACCAGTCCTCGAGCCAGTGCTTTGCTAAAAGACACTTAACATACAGTTTAAACACCTATATACACTAGAGAACACTATGCGTTGGGGAACCCCTGTGATTACCATGGCCTCCTCTGTAAGACCCTAGTACATAGTAGGGCAGGGGGATTAAAACTACCTCTTAAAATGCACCACAGGGCATGTTTGCACACTGGTGAAGGGAGGGGGGCTGATCTGACATGTGCAAACATGCCCTGTGGCTGTTTTAATTTGGTGGATGAAGTCCCCTTGATTTCTGATTGTCCCTTGGGTCCAACTAGCCCACCAGGTATTCTAGTTAGCGCCACAGAGCTACGTTGATGAGAGGTGTAAAAAGGGTCACGGCCTGGACCACCTCTCAGCAACTAACATCTACAAAAGAATTTGGTGGTCTAGGAAAAGGGAGCAAAAACCAAGTTATCACAACACACCGGATTACAAACACCCAGCAAGTATCCAAAGTGTAATGAAAAAGATAAATACATAAGGAAAAACGACCTTCGCAAAAAATGTGGATTTCCATCAACTACCAAGAGAGGCCAGTGTCATTACTTGGATATCCTTCCTTCTTACCACGACTTCTCTAGATGACAGAGGGAAGTCATGTGGATCGGATTGCGACCAGGCCACAGAAATGACAACAGGAGGAAGTACAAGCAAAAGAAAAGAGAGACACTTCGGTCACCTACTTACAGATTTCAAAAAGTGGATATCAGTAGCTTGGGTGATGGATTTGTCAGTGCAGTGCATGTAAGTGAGATTAATAGGGATTTGGGAGAGAAAAACTAACTTTAATGTAAAATATCTCAACCAATCCTATTAAAATTGTGCAGAAGCAGCTTTCAACAAATAGGCCGCTTCACAATACGGTCAATTAGTTTCAGCCTTAAGGGCACTTGCCCCGGCTTTCTTCAGGACCTAAACAATAGATTGCTACTGCATTCTTAGATTAGTGAAACGTGCTAATAGTTATCATTGAATACAACCTTTTGCATGATCTTCAATACAAGCGGAGTGTTCTTCACACCTGAAAAAGATAAGCACACAAATCCTAGTTGTGAAATAATAAAACAGTTATAATTGCTCAACACAACTCATTCATCATCCCAGATGATATTTATTAGCAATATGTATCCCAATACATTCTATTTATTGCACCGTCGTATCACCTCTCTGCAAAGCAGCGCATTGGCACCTACTGGAAGCACCTGGTGGACTAGTTGGCCCTCACGATTGAAGGTGAATTATTTCCCCAACTTAAAACATGCCACAGGGCGTTTTTGCACATCAATTCAGGCCCCATCCCCTCCCTTCACCACTGTGTAATCGCGCCCTCTGGCCTTTTTAAGTTGTGAGATTAAGTCCCCTAGAATCCTGGGGGTCCCTAGGCTCCAACTAGCCCACTAGGCACCTCCAGTAAGCTCCACAGAGCTGCGTTGCAGAGAGGCCTAAGGAGGGGCACGGTGTCGACCACCTCTCTGCAACACAGTGCAGTTGCGCTTACTGTAAGCACCTGGTGGGCTAGTTAGCCCCCAGGGGCCCTCAGGACTGAATGGGAATTATTTTCCCAACTTAAAACGCACCACAAGGCGTGTTTGCACATGTCACCTCAATCCCCGTCCCCTCCCTTCACCACTGTGTAAACACGCCCTGTGGCCATTTTAAGTTGGGAGATTAAGTCCCCTTGGATCTTGAAGGTCCCTAGAGTCAAAGTAGCCCACTAGGTACCTCCAGTAAGCGTCACAGAGCTGCGCTGCAGAGAGGTGTAAAAAGGGGTGTGGTCTTTGAACACCTCTCTGCAGCGCAGCTCCCTGGCCCATACTGGAGGTACCTGGTGGGCTAATTGGTCCTCAGGGACCCTCAGTATTGAAGGGGAATCAATTCCCCAACTTACAACTTTAGCCAGGAGGTGTGTTTGCACAATGGTGAAGGAAGGGGGCGGGACTTGAGATGACATGTCTGCAAACACGCCCTGTGGCGCATTTTAAGTTGGGGAACACGCCAAAGAGCGTGTCTGCACATATGTCACCTCAGGCCCCTCCCCCTCCCTTCACCACTGTGCAAACGCGCCCCGTGGTGCATTTTAAGCTGAAGGATTAAATCCCTTTGAATCCTGAAGGTCCCTGATGTGCAACTAGCCCACCATATATCTCCGTTAAGTGCCACAGAGCTGCGTTGCAGAGAGGTGTAAAAAGGGGTCTCAGAACACCTCTTTGCAACGCAGCTCCCTCGCGCATACTTGATGTTCTGGAGGGCTAGTTGGCCCCCAGGGACTCCCAGTATTCAAGGGGAATTAGTTCCCCATCTGCAAACGCGCCAGGGGGCATGTTTGCAGAGTGCTGCAGGGAGGGGGTGGGCCTCTGGGGTGATGTCAGTCTTTTCCAATAATTTTTTTTAAGAAGGGGGCTGTGTGGCTCCCCTTCTTTTCCTAATATTTTGGCCATGGGGACCCCATCCCCAAGGGTCTGACCCCTTTTTTATTTTTTTATATAAATTCAGAAGGTCTAGATGCCAATATTGGTCCCGGGGACCCCATATTCTGGGGTCTGGCCATTTTAATTTTTTTTTATTTTAGGAGAGGGGCTGCATAGCCCCCCTCCTTAGGCCATTTATGACGCTATAAGCTACTCTTCCGAGCACATGCTGAATGCTAATTGTCTGTCAAGTGGTTGTCAACCTTTGAAACCAGGAACTGTTGGCAGCCATTTTGTGCCTCGGTAGAAACGAGGTTGAGGAAGTCAGTGGAATATATGTGCAAAACGTACAAAGGGGTTAGGGTAGAAATAATTTTACCCTCTAGACCTGCTTTGGGGGTCCCAGAAGGACCACCAGGGCCCACACATTTTTTTTTTAAACCCGGCAGGTGAGTGTAGGGTGCGCGGACTCTGCCGTAAAAAAACCCCAAAAAAATGTATAGAGCTTTTTTTATAATTAGCCGCCATGGTGGCAAAATCCCGGGGGCAAAATTAATAAAATTAAAGGGGCCCTAGAGGGCCACACAGCCTCGGGGATCGCCACTCCCAGGGTTTACAAAAACAATTGTTAGGAGGGGGTCAAAAGCCCCTCCCAGTATAATTTGTGGGGGGGTTGTTTAACGGCCCCTCAAGCCCCGGGGACAACCACCCCCCAGGGCATTCTATGTTGTGGGAGGGGGGCTGCATGGCCCCCCTACTGGAGTCTTCGAGGGTCCTGGGGATGGCCGCCTGCCAGGGCGGCTCCTGCAGTGTCCTGGGGGGCCCACCCCAGGACGCTGTTGTTTTCCATGAGAGAGTGGGATTGTTTGGTGCACAACGTCTACCCGTTGAGTGCACAACTGTAACGTCTTGGGTGCGCGACTCTAAGCAAAACAAAAATATGTTTTTCAGATATACTTGAAGTTTATGTGTTTAGTTCTTAGGTGGCTCTAAAAAGAGCCATTGTATATTGAGAGATGTTGGTACCTATAAGTAAGTACATTTGCAGAGTCTAAAGTTTATGAGGAAGACTCTGTATCCCTCATCTGTAAAATGTACACCATCTTTCCTATAGATGCCATCCATATAGAAATGGAGATTGTTGTGGTAAATGGACCCCATTCTACAGTCTTGGAGAAAAGCAGAAACAGATTTCTTCACGTTTCCTTGCTTTCTCAATCTGTGGACAACATTGATTGGACCAGTTCCATTTCTGCCTTTGACATATGTTAGAATAGACAAAGGCAGTTTTGGGAAAAAGTGACATCAATTCTCCAAAGGTGTCCTTCATAAACATTTCCAGACCTACCCCAGACAAAGTGCCCTGGTCATTGCCACCAGAGTGCACAATTATGAGGTCATGGTGTTGGAGATGCAAAAAGGATTTCACCAATGGCATCAATTGGTGCTACTTTAATCCTCTCTGTCCCATCCATTTAATGTCTACATTTGGTAATCCTAGGTCTTTGTGAATTCCTTTGTTTTCTGCGTACCTTTGGCTCAGAAAATATAGCTTTGTGCCACACTCCACGCTCTAATCATCTTGAAGGGACGTCTGGATGCACTCAGATGGTCTCTGTAAATGAAATGATAGTTTGAAAACTAACATTTTTCTAAAATGGTGGATAAGATGCAGTTTTGAGAAAAGAAAAGAAATCATGGGTTGTTTGACAACTTTCTACACTGAGAAGTAGGGTGCATGTTTCTGTTTTTTTAAAGCATGATTCTTATTGGTTAACAAAATCTGATTGAAAGGAACATTACATAGGATAAGCTGATATATTGAAAAGTCAAGCACACTTGCTGTTTTGATTAGCAACATTGTGTGATGAACTTTTGACCTGTGTGCTCAGTTAAGTGTTCCATGAACTGTTTTTATGGAAACAGGCAGAAGGCAGGGTGGGGGTAGTGTTCAAATTTATGTCAATTGCAAAGGGTTAAAATGTATAACCAATAGCAATGTGTGTTTGCTTTTGAATTAATGCGGGAAGCAATGTGATTTGATGTTCAGGTGTATACGTGTTCAAAATGAGAGGGAAATTTTGCCATTCTTTGGTTCTGGTGAGAGGTGTACAGAAGAGATATTCTGTATAAGAAAATCTCGTGTGTGACTGACATACTTATGATTGTACAAAACAATTTGAAAGGTGAGTTATTAATTTGTGAGGGGATGTATGTGGTGCATTTGGATTCTAATCAGACTAATGTGTTTCTCCTGGTAAAGTGCAGGGAGTACTTTTTTTTCTGTAGAATTTTATTTTGAGTGTCTGTGCATTTAGAAACTATTCTGAGATAAGCATTTGTGTATTTCATGTGTTAATAGACAGATAACTTCTGTTTTCATGTTTTGGTCGAATTAGAAGCCAGTCATTTTTTATGTATTTGCAAAATGAGTTAAGTTTCTACACTAAAATGCAGTACTCATTCTAGACTATGAAATATGTTTTTGTAAAATGCAAGGGATAGTGTTGTTTGTCTATAATCACACAGTGAGCCTTGTGTGCATTTAGGAATTGTTCTGATAGAAGCACTCTATACTAACGTGTAGTAGAACATTTTGTGTAATGTGTATAGTGACCTTAAGTGTTGAAGACTAATAAATGTGTTTTGGTAAAATGTAAAGGTTAGTGTTGCTTGCCTAGAATCACACAGAGAGTCTGTGTGTATTTAGGAATCACTCTGAGCATTTTGGTACTTCAATTGTTTCCTGACATGTAATTGATAAAAAATGTATTGTGTTCTCACATTTTTGTAGAATTAGAAAATAGTCATTGGTTATGTGTTTCCAAAATGAGTTTATATTTTATAGTAAAATACAGTTATGAAATATGTGGAAAGTATGCTTAATGTGTTTGCAGACAAATAAGTACATGTACTGTTGCAGTGAGACAGGCCTTAGAGTACGCAGTTCTTGAAACTCCTTTGCACTATGCATGTAGTAGTCTATCCACCACCCAGCCAGCTCTGGTCCGCTTTTATCCTGAAAGTTTCACAGTGATTCGTCAAGTGGGGGCCGAGAAAAAAGGGGGGTCCCAAAACGTGTTTATCCCATGCAATTTCGTATAGGACCTTTAGCCACAGCTACAGCCTGAACTGCTGAATATGTAAATGTAAATGTAAATGTGTTTCGATTTATATAGCGCAACACTTTAACCCAGGGGTCTCAAGGCGCTTGCTTAGGGAACCCATCCTGGTATTCCCCTGCGAGATTCCCCGGCCGGGTATCCACAAGGTGAAAGCCAGGCATCCCGCCGCGAGGGGCCGTAGTGGAGATTAAGCAAGCTATTGCCCAGAGTCGCAGAGTGTGACCCCGTGAGTCGAGTAGGCACCGGAGCGAGAATTGTCGACTCCGTGGAATTTTGAGCCCGAGACCCGCCGAGACCCGCCGAGGCGGGGAATCGAACAATGGTCCACGGCCGATCTCAGCTTCCGGGTCTGCCGCCTCTAACCACTGAGCCACGCTTCTCCACTGAACAGAATAACACAACATTTTGCAAAGAGGTAGCCCTCAGTTCTGACTTGTGCCTTTTGCCTTAATGGTGTCAATCTGTTTAGTAGTTACTGGGAAAATTACAGTTAAAGTAATTTATATATGTATGGGCGCTGTTGATCCGCGGAGTGTGCGAGGATCGTCATCGTACCATAAGCGCACCCTTCCGATCACGCGCTGAATGCTAATTGGCTGTCAAGTGGTTGTGAACATTGGAAACTAGGAACTGTTAGGAGCCATTTTGTGCCTCTGTAGAAGCGAGGCTGAGGAAGTCAGTGGAATATGTGTGCAAAATGTAGGAAAGGGTCAGGGTAGAAATACTTTTACTCTCTAGACATCCTTAGGGGGTCCCAGAAGGAACCCCAGGGCATTCAAATAATTATTCTTTTTTGAAAAAGAACCCGCAGGTGCGTGTAGCTTGCACAGACCCCGCTGTAAAAAAAATAAAAACAAAGCTTTTTTATAATTAGCCCCCAGGGGGGCTAAATACCAGGAGCAAAATTATTACATTTTATGGGGGGCCCAGAGGGCTAAAAAAATTATGGGGGGTGGGGTCCTAGGTCCCCAAAGCCGCAGGGACCACCACCCCCCAGGGCTTTATGTATTGTGGGAGGGGGAGTGCGAGGCCCCCTTCCTGAAGCACTTGGGGCCCTGTCACCTCCTGGGGCTATACAAAAAAATACCACCACCTTTACATTTGTGTTTCAGGCCAACTTTTCCCCAGTCACTATCCATGTACCCTACACTACTCAAACACTACGGCACTATCCTAAAACACTATCAGTGTACGATCCCCTACACTAGATAAACACCAGTGCACTACTCTAAACTCTAAAATACTATCCCAGCACGACCCCCTACACTACCCAAATACCATTGCACTACCCTAAACCTTAAACTTACCCCAGCACAACCCCTTACACTACCCAAACACGACTGTACCACCCTAAAAGAGTACTTCAGCATGATCCCCTACACTACATAAACACTATTGGCACTACCCTAAATCAACCCCCAGCATGACTACCTTCACTACCCATTCACCATTGCACTACCCTTAACCCTACAACACTACCTCAGCACGACTGCCTAAACTACCAAAACACCATTGCAGTACTGTAAACCCTAAATCTACTCCAGTACGACTTCCTACACTTCACCAAGTTCACTGCACCATCCTAAAGTCTAAATCTACTCCGAGCACAACACTACACTACCCAAACACTATTGCAGTACCCTAAACCTTAAACCTACCCTAGCACGACCCTTTGCAGTACCCAAACACCACTGTACTATCCTGAAAAAGTACCTCGGTACGATCCCCTCCACTACGCAATCACCAGTGGACTACTCTAAACCGTAAAACAGTACCAGAGCATGACCCTCTACACTACTCAAACACAAATGCACTACCCTAAACCTTAATTCTACCCCAACATAACACCCTATACTACTCAAACACTACTGCAGTACCCTAAAACACTATCAGAGCACAACCCCCTACACTACACAAACACCACTGCAGTACCCTAAACTGTAAAAGACTACCCCAGCACGACCCCCTACACTCCACAAATGTACTGCTTTACTGTAAACCTTAAACTTACCCCAGTACTACCCCTTACACTACCCAAACCCCACTGTACTACCGTAAAAGAGTACTTTAGCACGATTCCCTATACTACATATTCACTACTGCACTACCCTAAACCTTAAATCTACACCCAGCACGACTCACTACACTCCCCATTCATTGCTGTACTACCCTAAACCCTAAAACACTACCTCAGCACGACTTCCTACACTACCCAAACACCATTGCAATACTGTAAATCTTAAATCTACTCCAGTACGACCTTCTACGCTACACCAACTTCACTGCAGTATCCTACAGTCTAAATGTACTCCCAGCACCATCCCCTACACTACCCATTCACCATTGCACTACCCTAAACAGTAAAACACTACACCAGCTCGATCCCTATACTACCGAAACACTATTGCACTACCCTAAACCTTAAATCTTCCCCAGCATGACACCCTTAACTACTCAAACGCTACTGCACTACCATAGAAAAACTGTCACAGCACAGCCCTCTACACTATACAAGCACCAGTGCACTATCCTAAACTCTGAATCTACTCCTAGTATGACTCCCTGCACTATATAAACACTACTGTACTACCCTAAACACTGAAACAGTACCCAGCACGACCCCCTACACTACCCAAACACCATTGCAGTACCCTAAACCTTAACCACATCGCTGCTGTGCATTTTCCCCTCCTGTGCTGTTACTTGAGATTCCCCATTGTTCATGACAAACTCAGCTCGTCATCAGCACAGCTCCACTGTGCCTCATGACGAGCTGAGCTCGTCATGAGCATGGAAGGGGTTAAATGTACCCCAACATGATACCCTACACTACTCAAACACTACTATACTACCCTAAAACACTATCAGAGCACGACCCCCTACACTACCCAAATACCATTGCACTACCCTAAACCTTAAACTTAAACCCCAGCATGACCTCTTATACTACCCAAACACCACTGTAGTACCCTAAAAGAGTAATTCAGCATGATCCACTAAACTACATAAATACCACTGCACAACCCTACACTCTGAATCTACCCTCAGCACGACCCCCTACACTACCAATTCATCACTGACTACCCTAAACTTTAAAACATTACTCCAGCACGAACCGTACACTACACAAACACCATTACAGTACTCTAACACTTAAATTTATTCCAGAACGACCTCCTATACTACACAAACACCACTGCAGTATCCTGAACTCTAAATCTACCCCAACACGACCACTACAGTACCCATTCAACATTGCACTACTCTAAACCATAAATCTATCCCAGCATGACCTCCTACACTACCTAAACCTTACTGCAGTATCGTAAAAAACACTAGAACAGCACGACCCACTACACTACACAAACACCAGTGCACTATCCTAAACTCTAAATCTACTCCTAGTACGACCACCTACACTACATAAAGAGTACTGTAGTACTGTAAACACTAAAACACTAGTATTGTGATCAGTTAGTTAATATGCATGTACTCATATAGCGCTTCAGGTTTTAGTGTATGGAGTGCTTCAGAGTGCTTTGTACTATGAATGTACTGCTCTTACCACCTTCACAGTTGTGCTTAGGCCTACAATTTCTTAGTCAGAATATATATGGAATGCATTTGTATAGTAATAAAAAAGTATAATTTTAAAGTTATTAATAAATATTTATTCATGAATATTTTTTACAGATCCTGTTTATCATCATTAAAAAAAAGTTATCATGCCGGAGAAAGAAAGAAGGAAAAAAGGTCAGAAGAAGGATAGTTACTTGAAAAAAACTCAACCAGAAGTATTGGAAGATCAACATAATGTGGCTGAAAAGAGAAATATTTCTGGTAAGACCACAAAGAACTTCATAAAAAATATTACTAGATTCAGAAAAAAATGGAAATGTGCAAAGCAGTAAAAATGTTCCTGGCACAAAAAAAGTGCAAAGAATAGGAAAGGAAAATAAGACAATGTACATAGAAAGCATACAACTTATAGTAAAAGAAGAGAAAATCAATATAAAGAAATCCACAAAATAATATTTTACAATAGAGCAGTCCATAATTTGATGAAAGATACAAAGAAATATAGAAAGAGAACAGTATTTTATAAAAAGAAGAAGAATATCGAATCCATTGTTGAAAAGGCTTTTGAAGTGAAGAGGAAACTATTTATTTTAGTATTAAACAGAATTTGATCACTAGATAAATCAATGCATTTAATGAAGGCAAAAAATAAGAGCAAAAGAGTAATTAACAAAAATAACTTTTGTGATATTTTCTTAGGGCGATGAAAACATAGTTCAAGTTCTGAGCCTTTTTTTAATGAAGAGAGTTATTTACAGGCCAATAATTTGTTGCATGCAGTTGACACCAGTGGTCCAGAATATGAGGTTATAAATGGTTGTCCTATTGACAAAGAGCAAATGGTTTCATAGAAATGCAGAAGAAGTGATAGCTGATGAAGTTCTAGGCAAACATCCAAAAGACCGAGTGTACACTTGTAATTGTAGTAGTATTTGTAGTGTATGACAAGAATCTTTTGATAAATTATGTAATTTCTTACAAGCTTATTATAAAAAAAGCGTTAAACAAAAGATTAAGGTGTTGCAAGGACTAGACCCTTGCAGAGTGAGAAAACAAACTGGTTTGCAATGTCATTCTCTGGCTTGTCTTTCTAGAAAAGTATGTCAAAGTTTTTTTCACCATTTCAGGATGTTGGCAGTACATCATACTTAAATGCGGAAGTTAGTGAGAAGATTGTATTATGCAAAAAGTCCAGAACTAAAGGTAAATGAGTTGAACAATGCTCTATTGCGTGGGTCAGTATCAGATATGAAAAAGGTTTGTGATGATATTGAGTTTTGTTACTTTGGTCCTGAAGAAGAGAATGAAGAAACTCAGACATTAATAGAAGAAAATGTTGTAGAGAATGTTGAACATAGTTGTACAACAAATTTCGAAAATTAAATTACAAAGTTTAAGGTGATTTCTGGTGAAAGGCCACATTTTTCTTGTATTTGTTGCCGGCGAATTCACTATAAAAATCAGACTAGGAGTGTTGACCTGTTTTTAGAAAAGTGAAAAAGAAAATAATGAAAAGTGGAAGGAATTTGCAACTTATTTGTTGGTAGAGAATTGTTTTGATTTGGGTTCTGATCAGCGTATCTGTAAATATTGTTACAACAAATTATATGAGAATAAAATGCCCGCTAGAGCTGTGTATAATAATTTAAAGTTAGTTGCTATTCCTCTTGAATTGATAGATTTAAACACCTATGAGTCTATTTTCATTCAATGTGTGCATCCGTTTCAGGCTATTGTTCCTATGGAGCCTAAAGCTGGTAAATTGAGAGAAACATTGAAACTATTGGTGTATAGAATGTAGAAAGTGAACCACTAGTTATTCTCGTTAATGGTGTGCCGACTAAGAATAAGAAAATCTGTCAGGAGTTAGTGGAAGTAAGGAAAGTGCAAAACACAACATTGTATTTGATAAAAAGCAATACATACTGTAAGAATGGAAAGGGGCGACCACTCGGTCCCCCCGAACGTATGGTTGGGTGCCCCGATCCCCCCGGGAAACCATTTTGGGCGGGGGCGTGGCTCGGCTGGTATGCCCGAAGTGGCGTAGCCGGGGCGCGCCTTTTCCCGCCCAAGAGGGGTTGTCCTAGACACCTACGCAGAAGACCACGCCCAGTAGGCATACCAGAGGAGAGTACACGCCCTCCCGCAGAAGAATAAATAGAGCGGGGATCTGAAGAAGTGTCCTCTTGTTCCTGTGCTCTGAAGGCTGCACCCACTCGTTGCTCGTGAGCCCTCAACGGAACAAGCGGCAATTTTGAGAACTTGTAATCTTGTTGTTTCTTTTTCAGTTATTTGGAGTACGAAGGATCCAGGACCTCGTTGATCGACTAAGAGCAGAATACTCGAAACCATGGCTGGCAAGAAAGCAGGAAAAGGCTCCGAGATGGAGAAGGTATTGCGCCTGTTGTCGAACCGAATGGCTGGCATGGACCGAAAGCTCGAAAAAGTTGGTTCGATCGGTCGAGGTTTGTCTGAGGTTAAGAAACAGTTGCCGGCCCTGAACAACTCAGGTCGTCCTAAGAAGGTAATAGGCCCGGCCTTGCCGGGAGTCGTCCTCGAGGGTAGGGGGAAGCGGGTCAAGAGGAGGGCGGTTTCTGGGGAGGTCCCGGTTCCTGAGGTACCCCCAGTCGCCCCGTCACACCGGCGGACATCCCGGTACCAAACCCAGATATAGGTTTGCCGATCCCTGTTGTAATTACTCCCGCTAATGATGAGGAGATGCCTCCCGAGTTGGCCATCCAGTTAGCGGCGGTGTTGCCATGGCTCAAGAAAAAAGCAGGGGGGGCAGTGGCCGCGGGGGACCCGGCCGAGGAGGCCAGACTAATAATCGAGCAATTGCGGCAGTCGAGAGAAGCCGCAATGGCGAATGTTCCTCTTGTTCCCCCACAGGTGGCGCCGGGAGGACCTGCGGTGGGCCAGGAAAAGGCGTCAGAAACAACGGCCGAACCTGGTAAGCACACATTGCCAATGGCGGGGGAGGGTTCATTACCCTCGAGGCGGGAATGGGTAGCACAGCACATCCCTATGGCCACAAAAGAACTAATATGGGGGGAGAAATATGTTAACATGTTTTCATTATTGACTGACCATCGCGAGATGGAATATGCAAAATCCCAGTAAGATTTATGGCATCCCAGTGTATGGCGCACCAAGATGGCGGAATTCAGGGTTGATGAGACGGTAACGAACTGGGTTAAGGCCTTTTCCATATTCATTGCAGTCATGGGGGAACGAAAGCCTGAACTGATGACCGAGTTGACTTGCTATCAGAATAGGATTATGGATTTTTATTCCATGTATGAGGGGGATGAATGGAAAGGTTATGATATGAAATTCCGGAAAGCGAAAGAATTTGATGCTACTTTGACTTGGGATTGCCTTGACTTGGTGTCATGGCACAAGCAGCTCTTGCCAGGGGCGGCAGGTACCTCCTCGCCGAGCGGGAGCGGGTCGGGGTTCATCCGCCAAAAGCCCTCGGTGCCCTTTCGAGCGGGCGCCGGTGGGGACTATCAGCCCAAGACCGGCGGGAATGGGGGCAAGCGTGGGGTATGTTGGGGCTTCAATAGAGGCAACTGTAACAGACCCCAGGGAACATGTAGATTCAGGCATGCGTGTGCGGGCTGTGGGAACTCCTAACACCCGGAGAATAGCTGTAGATCTAAAAACAGCGGGACGGGAGGAAAAGGGGGGTCTAAGCAAGAGTGAGGTAAGACTTTGTAACCGATTGCCTACACCTGTTGATATCATGGCTCTGACTCCTTGGTTGAACAAATACCCTGATCATGTATCCGCTGGGGTGTTGAGGAAGGGATTCTTACATGGCTTCCACATCCCGGCGGGGGATTTTCGGGGGGACTCATTTTGTAAAAACCAGTTATCTGTCCAACACAACCCAAGCGTTGCAGCAAAGAAAATTGCAAAAGAAGTCAGCTTGGGGCGGGTGGCGGGGCCTTTTCATCGCCCGCCGGTGGCGGAGTTCATATGTTCCCCGTTAGGGGTTGTCCCGAAGAAAGACCCTGGTGAGTTTAGACTTATTCATAACTTGTCCGCCCCAAGGGGTTCTTCGGTGAATGAAGCCATTGACCCGGAAAGTTGTTCAGTGCGGTATGCATCGTTTGATGATGCCGTGACCATGTTAAATCGCCTGGGCCCCGGGGCGCTGATGGCGAAATCAGATATCGAATCGGCGTTCCGGTTGCTCCCGGTACACCCACAGGATCAGCGCTTGCTAGGTTTTGCATTTCAAGGGAGTTATTACATGGATAAATGCATGCCGATGGGTTGCTCCATTTCTTGTGCTTATTTTGAAATGTTCAGCTGTTTTTTACAGTGGGTATTCACTGAGGCCACGGGCCATAAGCATGTGATGCACTATTTAGATGACTTCCTGTTTTTGGGTGCAGCCGGCGATACGAGTTGTGCGCAGGCGCTACAGGACATCTGCATCCTCATGCGGGAGTTTGGAGTCCCACTGGCACCAGGTAAGACGGTCGGACCATCTACTTCACTGGAGTTTCTGGGAATTGAGCTCGATTCGGTGGAAGGATGTTTCCCTTTACCGATGGAAAAGATAGCCAAATTCAGGGCTTCCCTAATACAATGCCTGGGCAAGGAGAAAGTGACCCTGCACCAGTTACAGCAAACAGTGGGTCAGCTTAACTTTGCCTTGAGGGTGATGCCAATGGCCCGCCCCTTCTCCCGCTCTATTGCACAAGCGATGGTGGGTCTCAAGGAGGGACACCACCGTACGAGACTGTCGGCAGAGGTTCGCCAGGATATGCGCATTTGGTTGGCATTTCTGGCGGACTTCAACGGTCGAGTTGTGTGGAACAAGCCACCAGCGTCTTCAGACGAACTTGGTCTGTGGACTGACTCAGCTGGGAGCGTGGGATTCGGCGCCATCTTTGGTAACCGATGGTCGGCGCAAGTATGGCCGACATGGTGGCACTCCAGCGGTCTCACAGGTAACATTGGGTTCTTGGAGTTATTCCCCATTTGGGTTGCTCTGATGGCATGGCCAGACGACTTCAGGGACCGCTCAGTGGTGTTTTGGTCTGATAATATGACTGTGGTCGAGTGCATTAACCAGCAGGCAGCCCGCTGCAAGTGGATCTTGAGATTGTTGAAAGGGATTGTACTACTTTGCATGAGATTGAATGTACAGTTCAGGGCGAAACATGTGCCAGGCATACTGAATCATGCAGCTGATGCACTCTCTCGTTCACATATGCAGGCGTTCAGGGGCTATCTACCCACAGCGGACCTAGTGGCGGCACCATTCCCCGAAGCGCTATGGCTAATCGGTGCCCCGGATTACAAGACCTCGTGGCAGCAAGCTTAGCCCCCAGGACAAGGAAGGCATTCGAAGGAGCGTTTCGTTCCTACTGCACATTTTTGGGTCCAACAGGGAGACAGAGCTGGGGTCAGGAGGAATCCTTCCTGGGGTTCCTGGTAGCGCTGCACAGAGAAGGCTGATCCGCGGCAACGGCCAGTAGGCATAGGGCGGCCATTTCATTCATGGTGCAGGTGCATGGCATAAAAGACCCGACGGTTTCCTTTTTGGTTAAGAAAGCCCTTCGCGGCTGGCAGCGCCTCGAGGGTCGCAAGCAAGATGCGAAGTGCCCGATTGGCTTAGACAGGTTGTCTCTACTCATAGCAAAACTGGACGAGACGTGCTCCTCCCATTTCGAAGCAGTTCTGTTCCGGGCAGCTTTCGCATTGGCATTCCATGGGGATATGCGGGTGAGCGAACTTGTCGCAAGGAACAAGAAAGATGTTGAGGGAGGCTTGTGCAGGGATCACGTCCAAATTAGGGGTGATTCAATGGTGGTCTCGATAGCCAGGTCCAAGACTGACCAGGGAGCTATGGGAAATAGTGTTATCGTGCAGCGCGCGCGAGGGTCCCCCACGTGCCCGATAAAGTGTATAGAGGAATACTTGGCACTAAGGGCGGCTACATGGGGGGGAGTTTGCTGAGGCACAAGGATGGCACCCCACTGACGAGATTTCAGTTCCAGTGGGTGCTAGCACTGACAATCGCTGCTGCGGGCATGGACCCGTGCGATTTTGGGACCCACTCCTTTAGGATAGGGGCTGCTACTGAGGCTACAGCCAGGGGTCAGAGTGCGGAGGAAGTAAAACAGTTGGGACGTTGGTCCTCGAATTGCTTCAAAAGGTATGTGCGATTGCACATGTTGTAAAGATCAATTGACATGCACTCACGCTTCTTGTCTTTTGTTTGAATTACAGTTTCGCGAGCCTGTCACGCGGGGCAGAATTTGCAGTCGACCCAGCACCAGGAGACCAGCGGTCAAGGATCACCGACTGGGGAGAGAGTGGTATGGGTTGTGGGCCACTCATATGTGAGGCGCGCCGGGGACGTATTCAAGGCAGGTGACGCAACTCACGCAGCTGGGGAATACGGGTACAGAGTGGCCTTCCATGGGAAGGGCGGGCTCTGTTTTGACCAATTCGGATTGTTCTTTGAGGGTCTCTTAGGGCGGCAAAGGTCACCGCCATCTGCAGTCATAGTACACCTGGGGGGCAATGACTTGGTGACACTGGGTAGACGAGTGTTATTAGAACACATTTAGTCGGCTGTTAGCTGGTTGGCTAAAAGAGTCCCAGGGTGCACTATTGCCTGGTCCCACATGATTCCAAGGAAGGTATGGCGGGGGGGCCTTTCGGTGTCAGCACTGAACCATTCAGTAAAAAGGGTTAACAATAAAATTGGTAAATTGTTCCGCTCTTCGCAGTTACATAGCATTCCTCACGGGTGTATTCGGGGTGATCACATGTATCTGAATGATGGGGTTCATCTGTCCAGGGAGGGGAATGACTTACTCATAGGAGACTTCATAGCGTGGCTAAGGGGTTTGAGGAAGCATGACCTTCAGGAGGAGTAGGGGGGGGCGGATAGTCGGTCAACTATCCGGCCTGTGGCGGTAAGGTCATGATCGGTGAGCAGTAATTTCAAGGTCCCTAGAGGGGGCGCCACCCAGAATGGATGGGAGCGCCCGGGGGGAGGCGGCCATTGGCCCCTTCCACGGGGAGGCGGCACCCACTAAGGATGGGTCGCCTAGGGGGAGATGGCCATAGGCCCCTCCCAGGGGGGAGGCGGCTAGATGCCCCTCCTACTAATTTCCCAGGGGCTGGATATCCGCGACGGCGGATAGAGAGTGTGGGGATGGGGGGAGTCCACGCTGTCCTTCCTACAGATACCTCACACGGGAACTCGGACAACCTTTAAGATGGCGTCGAGTGGAAAAGGTGCCCCCACCACGACAAGGGAAGTTACAGTTGGCAATGAGGGTTGAGTCCTCTGCGCATGCGCCACTCACACCGTGAGGGCGGGATTTTGGTAGTAGGGATCTGACACCGGTTAAGACCTTGCCGTTGGCCCTTAATGCTAGGATGTACAATTTTAATTTAGAATATATGCATTTGCAGGATGTTAGACTCGGCTAGGAAACCTTTGTATTAGAGATCTGTTAAGGTTAGCCAAAGAACATGTCTTCATCGAAATGTAATAAATGTAAAATTGTACATAATGATGAAACTTTTATTTAATGTTTTAAATTTTGTTTCATATTTTAATAAATACGGCCAGGAGGGTGACTCCCTCCTGCCTTCCAAAAGTTCAAACCAGTGTCCGACTTCTCCCATCCTTGGGGATTGGTGTTGGGAGGGGGTGGCGGGCATCCCGGCCATATGGAAAGGGGCGACCACTCGGTCCCCCCGAACGCATGGTTGGGTGCCCCGATCCCCCCGGGAAACCAGTTTGGGCAGGGGGCGTGGCTCGGCTGGTATGCCCGAAGTGGCGTAGCCGGGGCGTGCCTTTTCCCGCCCAAGAGGAGTTGTCCTAGACACCTACGCAGAAGACCACGCCCAGTAGGCGTACCGGAGGACGGTACACGCCCTCCCGCAGAAGAATAAATAGAGCGGGGATCCGAAGAAGCGTCCTCTTGTTCCTGTGCTCTGAAGGCTGCACCCAATCGTTGCTCATGAGCCCTCTACGGAACAAGCGGCAATTTTGACCCACCTACCAGCCCCTTATGGCAATGTTTGTTTAAATAAAGTTTTGCGGAGAAATAGATGTATAGGCCTTTTTTCCTTTGTAGAAAAAGTAAAGGAATGTTTAAGATAAGGATGTGACTTCTGCCTTTAGGATAATTTTTTTCTTTGTAGGAGAGAGCAGTTGATGACACATCAAGGCTATGTCAGAATTTTGCTTTCCTTAGTAGGTTGAACAACTGTTGTATTTATTTTTTGGTCGGGCGGTAAGGTCATGATCGGTGAGCAGTAATTTCAAGGTCCCTAGAGGGGGGCGCCACCCAGAATGGATGGGAGCGCCCGGGGGGAGGCAGCCATTGGCCCCTTCCACGGGGAGGCGGCACCCACTAAGGATGGGTCGCCTAGGGGGAGACGGCCATAGGCCCCTCCCAGGGGGGAGGCGGCTAGATGCCCCTCCTACTAATTTCCCGGGGCCGGATATCCGCGACGGCGGATAGAGAGTGTGGGGATGGGGGGGAGTCCACGCTGTCCTTCCTACAGATACCTCACACGGGAACTCGGACGACCTTTAAGATGGCGTTGAGTGGAAAGGGGGCCCCCACCACGACAAGGGAAGTTACAGTTGGCAATGAGGGTAGAGTCCTCTGCGCATGCGCCACTCACACCGTGAGGGCGGGATTTTGGTTGTAGGGATCTGACACCGGTTAAGACCTTGCCATTGGCCCTTAATGCTAGGATGTACAATTTTAATTTAGAATGTATGCATTTGCAGGATGTTAGACTAGGCTAGGAAACCTTTGTATTAGAGATCTGTTAAGGTTAGCCAAAGAACATGTCTTCATCGAAATGTAATAAATGTAAAATTGTACATAATGATGAAACTTTTATTTAATGTTTTAAATTTTGTTTCATATTTTAATAAATACGGCCGGGAGGGTGACTCCCTCCCGCCTTCCAAAAGTTCAAACCAGTGTCCGACTTCTCCCATCCTTGGGGATTGGTGTTGGGAGGGGGTGGCGGGCATCCCGGCCATATGTTTATATGGGAGAAGAAGAAATAGTTTTAACAGAAGGGACTGAAACGCCAAGTGGACAAATTGAAAAAGTGGACATGTTAAGATATGAAGAAATCTAAGAACATTACAGTGTGCATCTATTTCATTCAAAAGAAGTGATGGGGAACACTATTGAGTTGTTCCAAATGAAAAAAAGCAAAGGGAATTTCCATGAGTGTATGGGAAAAGAGCTTGAAAGCTCGTCGTTTTCCGCACTTGTTTCCAACTGGAAAAGGAAGACGATATGATGAACGTCTTCTGCAGATTCCTACATCTGAATATCGGACAACAAGATTATATTCAGAAGATCCAAGATTTCGACAATGTATTCCCTATATATTTAATCTTTCGTTTGAAAGTGACTTGTCTGGACTTTCATATGCAGTCAATAACATTTTAAAAACTGGAATACATCTGCAAAATGTATCTGCAAATGTTTTATGGATAAAGTGCACCAGAGAGATGATCGTCTAGAATCTCAGCTCATTAATCTGATGGCATTTCAGCGTGGGACTAATGAATATTGATACAGTCGTCATGGAGAACTGAAATGTATGCTACGAACTTAGGAACTCCTACATGGTTCCTTACCCTAAGCTGTGCTGAGTACGCTTGGGATGATTTTCTAGAGTTTCTTCGAGAGGCAAATTCCAATATAAAAAATACTGAATACAAGACACCTGGAAAACTGTGTTCTTTGGATCCTGTTAATGTGTGAAGGTATTTTAACCATAGATTTGAAGCAATGATGTCTTTTACCTGCAATAATTTTGGAGAAAGGAGTATCAAGCAAGAGGAGCTCCTCATATACATATGCTGTTATGGATTAAGGACGCCCTCAAATTTGGAACAGATGCGGATGATACTGTTTTGAGTTTTATTGAACAATATGCAACATGTGCTGTACCCAAAAGCACAGAAGAAAACTACTTAAGAGCACAAGTCTTACGATTCCAAAGCCACCTGAGTGGAAAAATACTGTCAACAAAAGTACAAATCTAAGGACAAGTTCTACACCAAATGTCGTTTTGCATTTCCACGTCCTGTAATATCCAAAGGAAGAGTGAACAGTTTTATGTCATCTTTGCGACATACCAGCACAAGAAAGTCTCCTAAAAGTTTCCTACAACTTAAGAAGAAATGAAGAGTCAAAATACATAAATGACTACAACCCAGTTATTTTGTTTATGTGGAATGCTAACATGGATATTCAGTAAGTTGCGGACAATTCCATTGCTGTTGCTTGATTTGTAACGTCCTATATTACAAAATCAGAAAAGACGGAATTGAAAGAAATGTGGGAAGAGATTTCTCACGAGAAGACTCTAAGTAAGAAATTATACAGTTTCAATTTGAAGATGTTGTCACATCGAGAGATCAGAGCATATAAATGCTCAGATACTTTATCATCTGCAAGTCTATACTCTAAATCTGGAAGAATCATTTGGGTGAGTCTAGGTCTTGCAGCAATGCAAAATCGATTACTGAAATCTGTACAAGAAATAGAATATTTAGCAGAAATAGATCCAGAAAGTACAGATATTTTGAAAACAAATATGTTGGACACATATTATACAAACAGAAGTCATCTTCGTGAGACCAAGTGTCTCTATGAAGTGCTTCAAAACAACACTTTTAACCGGAATACTACAGAGAACATCAATGATGGAAAATATGGAGTCATTGGCTCTGAAGGATGTTTAGTGAAACATACAAAAGGAAATTTGATTAATCACAGAAAGCTGAGTTGCGACACTGCTGATAAAAGTGAATTTTACTATTTAGCCCTTTTACAACTATTTAAACCATGGCGTTCAGAACTGAAATTACTTGTAGATTTTCAGAGCTATGAAGATTCCTTCAATGCTTGTAAAGATAGCAGTGCTTTTGCAAATTATGATAAAATGTTGAACGATGAAATTGACCAAGAAGCTACAATTGCAGCTGAAATTGCTAGAAACAGTTCTCAAGACAGTCAAAGTTCTGCTGCGCTGAGTTAAGATCCACTAGGACAACCAATTTTTGAAATTAAAGCAGCATTCGCCATGAATGAGGTTGAAACAGCAATGCATCAAGCTCAAAAAAGATATTATGGACTTAGGAAACATGGAAGAACAACTAAATGTTGAACAGAAAAAAATATATGAGCAAGTGAGACAACAGATTGGCCATGGATTACTTCATGAAAAGAAAGAGTGCTTATGCACATCATTTCAACCTATCCGTATGTACCTGAGTGGAAAAGCTGGAACAGGAAAATGTTTTTTTTATTAAAGTAATTACAAGTTTTCTACAGAAAATAACTGAGTTGCATTTGTCTTGTGTTGTCACTGCTCCAACTGGGTTGGCCGCACACAACATCAACGAAATTATATTACATCATTTACTAATGCTACCTGTGGAGCATGAAAACAAATTGGAATACCACAAGATATCTGGGGAAGCTTGTTGTGAAATTTCAAGAGTCTTGAAGAAAATGAAACTTCTCATTATCGATGAGGGAAGCCTGGTCTCAAACTTAATGTGTTCCTTTGTGCATTTAAGAATGCAGCAAATTCTTATTACGTGTTATTTGAAGAAAAGGATGTCATCGTTTTTGGAGCTCTACTGCAGCTGACTCCTGTAAAAGGAAAATCAGTATTTAAAACACTTGCGCATGAAGACACCGGAATGTCTCTGGGTAGTGTTGGAAACGTCAACATTTGGTCATATTTTGAATATAAAGAACTCATTACAAATATGCAACAGGCAAATGATGTTGATTATGGAACTATTCGCCAAGATATAAGAATTGGAAAACTGACTAAACATGGCAAACAAGCTTTGCAGAGTCGATTACTTTCCAATTTGTTTCCAAATGAAAATTTAGTTCCTGAGAAAATATGCATGCAAATTGCAGAAAACAAATCTGTAATCTTCTTAATGCCAACTCTGAGTGAGTGTTGTATATGCAATGAAGAAGTTTTGAAACTGGAAAATGAAGAAATAATAAAAATGAAAGCCATCAATAAAATAGAGCATGAAGGAATCACTATTATTTTGACAGAAAAAGTGAAGACAAAATTGAATTCTTTAGAAAAATCAATATCTAAACCTGCTGGATTAGAAAAGAATCTATATGCATGTAGAAACTGTCGAATCATTTTAATGCGTAATTTGGACGTAGAAAAAGGTTTAGTTAATGGAGCAATGGGTAAAGTTGTGGATTTTGTTAAATATCAGAATAAGGATGATATTGAGTTCTTAAAAATTAAATTTGATCAGATTGAAGAAGTTAAACAAATTGGTTGTTGTTCAGTTTGTTTTTTGCTTGTTAAAGTTTGATATGTCCATAGAAAACAGTTTCCAATTTCTTTGCCATATGCAGTGACTATTCATAAATCTCAATGTTTAAGTGTTGACAGTGCTTTAAGGAACATTGGAAATACTGTTTTTAAAGAGGTTATGGCATATGTTGCTTTGTCGCAACTTAGAATATTATCTGGTTTGTTTTTGATTGATTTTGATGATACAAAGATTACTGCAGATGCAAACTGTGTCAAAGAGTATAATAGGTTAAGAAGAACATATGCTCCCAATTTAGGTCAATATCCTGTATTTGAGAAGCGTGTGTTTTGTTTGAAAAAGAAGGTATGAGAATATCTGCACTGCAGGAGCACAGAAGGCAAAAAACAAGATAATGTTGTAATTGCAAGCAAAAAGAAAAAGGACACTGTTGAAGAGATTGTTGGTTATCAGTTTGAAAATAGTTCTGGTGTCAACTGCTATGCTAATGTAGTGGTGAATGTTTTTTTTTTCTTGAAGCTTTGCAACAGCAAATTATGGAGAGTCGGAAAAAAAATGTGTTGCCTATTGAATTCTGTTTATGAAAAATTAAGAACTGATACAAGTAAAATACAAACCGTTTCTGATGTTCGTAATCTTTTGGATGTATGTTCTGGTTCTGCACAATTTACACAAAATATCCAACAAGATGCTCAGGAATTTCTAATGCATATGCTTACCTTATTGGAAAATGAAGGTGTAGACATAGAGAATGTTTTTGGCCTTTGTTATAAATGGGATATCTTTTAAAAAAAAAAAAAAATTTAAAAAGGCAATAGGTAACCAAAGGTACAAAACATGTTTTCACTTTAAATTTCAATACATTTCCAATAAATTTCTAAAATATCAGACAAGAGATAAAAAAATAAAAGGGAGCGGGATTCATCGAGGTAGAAAAAACAGCCAAAAACATTATTAACATTTTCAGGATATTATGTACAAAATTTGCAATTTTATAAAGTGCATGTGCAAAGAAGTGCAAAACTGCAATAAAGTGCTACTGCAAAGTGCAAAAAGTACAATAAGAACAATCTTAAAGTGCTTAGTGCTAGCTAATAATAAAGTGCAAATGTCCTAAAAAGAACAAAGATATTACATTCATAGATGAAAAGTCTGTTAATAGTGAAAAACATGATATCATCTACTCTCGATTTTCTTCACGAATCATCCTCCCTTCAACTGTTCTAGGTTCACAAAATATTTCCAATTCCTTTCATATCTCCCAATAGCTCCCACTCTGCCAGCATAAGCCCTTTCAAAAAAACAGGTTCTCCTCATTTTATTGAACCATTTTATTTGTGATGGGATCTCCCTGGATTTCAAGCTTTGAAGTATTAAAGAACGAGCAACTGCGCAAATATGGTGCCATCCTCCCTGGCCGCTAGCCATACATCTGAAGCATTTATTCTCGGCTTCAGGAAAGATCTTCTCCAAAGCCTCCAGTGTATAATACGCTAACCATCATGATAGAAAAGACATCCTATTGTAGTTGGCTGCACATAAAGATTTATTTCCCAACTGACATAGGATCTCCCAGTCCTTTGAGGACAAATTACATTGAGTTGAGAGACTTCTTTTCCCCAGATGTCTGTCTACTAAAACATTTTGTCCAGAGCAATGAAGCGTCTTGTACCAATATACTATACCTTTATTTTTTCCTCCATATAAGGCTGTTAGTATAGCATTAGGAAAATAAAGCAGGCCACCTATCTCATTTCTGATAAAATAGACAATCTGGATATATTCACAAAAGGTCGGACGCAAGGGACTATTAATTCTAGCAACTACCTCCTGCCAACTAATTACCCTATTTTGGGTTACCAGATGTCTCAACTCATGGAGCCCGCAAAGTTCCCAATTTTTAATATGATTCAAACATACTGGGAGGCCAATTTGAGTACATTCAATTAAGCTTAAATAATGAGAGCCATCGGTACCATGTTTTTTAAAAAGGAGCGACCGTCTTGAGGCATATTCTCTTAATGTCTTGTATCTCGACCTCTTTGGGAGCTTTGCAATTTTTTAAAAAACTGGAATTTGAGAAGCTGCCTCTTGTAGCATCTTTGTAAGAAAAGAATTATCTCTTGTCTGATTAATCCTCAATAATCCTGCCAATATATCATAAAATGCAGCTTCATAGTACGTCCTTAAATGGGGTAGAGCTAAACCTCCTTGATCAATAGGAGGTTGTAGCACTGGAAGTTTAACTCTCGAAGCTTTATTACCCCAAATAAAACCTCTCAACATTGTTTCCAGCTCTTTAAAGAAACCTAAATAAATTTTAATAGGAACGTTGCTGAACAAAAAAATAAGCAAGGGCAGCAGTAATTAGTTAAAGCTGCAAATCAAAACATGGAGTGTAGCCAATGCAAATCAGAAATGTTATCAACATTATTTATACAAAGATATATATATAATTCTAAAGATGCAACATTGTACAGCTGATGTAAGAAAATTAGACACTTAATAAAACATTTTGTAGCTACTCAACTATCAATAACAGGAAGGACTTTTGTAGCAGTAGCAATAATTTTCCACGATGGTCCTTCAACAACATCTGGACATTACACTGCTTATCTAAAACGTAACAAAGGCTGGACTCTTTGTAATGATGCTGAGATGGTTTTCAAACAACGGATGTACCATGTTACAACGCATACCATTACAACTACCTACTATTACAACGCGACCATTACAACGCATACCATTACAACGCATAGCGCTTAGAGGTGCTGGATAGTGGTAAGTATAATTTACTATTCCAACTCCAGTCCCCGTGGACACTAGCGAAGGTGTTGGATAGTAAATTATACTTATTCCCTATCCTAGAGCGCCCCCCAGCGCAATGCGTTGTAATGGTATGCGTTGTAAAAGTCGAGTTGTAATAGTAGGTAGTTGTAAAAGATGCGTTGTAACAGGTGTATACCTCAAACAACGGTTGCCTTTTGAGGTACCAAATTCCTACCTAATATTTTTAAAGCCAAAGTTTTAGGAAGATAATTCAGCCTCTGAGGATTGTTGTATTATGATTTAATAGGATATACCATTGGACAAGTTACATAAAAGTGAATGCAAAAATACAATTTGGCCTCAAGGAAAGGAATTTCTTTGAATTATGGACTTTTTGCACATTGTCTCATTGTATAATTTTAACCAACGACATTTACATTGTTTATAAATTTAAGTTATAACATTTTCTTAGCAGTAACCATTTTATATATGTGTGATTTGTATTATCCGTAATTTTACTGTGGATAGAATGTTGTTTTTTTTTTAAACAATCTAATTGATTGGATTTTTTTTAACACTGTTATGTGATGAGTACGATTACAATCACTGTTTGTAGTGAAATTCAATATATTCTGAGAACACCAAAAAAGGCACAGAAATTACTTTGAAAAAATGTTAAAATTATGCTGTACTATTAAAAACTTATTATTACATGTTATAACAATTTTTTCTCTTCTTTTACAGATCCTAATTCTAAAATATAGAATTTACAAAAATGTATATTATTAAAAGTAACTGAATAAAATGTGTTGCTTTTTTTTAGTTGCATTACTGCTGAGGTAAGTTTAAGTAAGTCTTATAATGCACAACAGAGTGTGTTTGCACACAGTTGAAAAAAAATGGAAGATTGATGGACTAGATTTGTGCCAGAGAATTCCATTGCAAACAGGTATCAAATAGGAGACAGCTTCAGAACACCAGTCTACAAGATACACGGTATAGTACACAATAGATACATATGGTGGTCTTGTAGGTCCTGGTACTTTTAGAATTATAGGAAATACAACTATTTCACTTAAAGCACATCACTAACTGTTTTTTCACATGTGACAGTAGACCCCATCCCTTCTCTTCAGTCATATATAAATATGTGCTATAAGTTTTGTAAAACATAAGTACTTATAAATGTATCTTGTTCTCTGTTAGTAGTACAAAAATGTACTCCTATATTAAGAATTGGCCTAGCTTTTAACTCCCTTTCTTAATTGCAAGGTGAGAAAAAGACATTCTATATACTTTCTGTTTTCCATGTAAAGCTAATGTCATCTTACACAGCAGTTTCCGTTGAAAAGGTATTCTATTTGTTTTTTACTGTGTCTGTTTGCACAGAACAGTCATCGAACAAGACATATATACAGTTTTATAAAAAATCATAAATCTGGCCATGTTTGTGAAGCGTGCACCATCCTCCAATTGGTGTAGCAAAGGAATGTCTGACTAAATATCGAAATCAAAAATATCGACATACAAAAATATCGGGACAAAAATATCGAAGTCAAAAATATCGGAATCCTATCCCTAACAAGGTAAGTACAAAAATATCGAAAAAATAATATCGTAGTACAAAAATATCGGAATTAAAAATATCGTTTTTTTAAATGTATTAATAATAATGTTAAAATAATTATAAAATACATATAATGTTACAAATATTAAATAAAAATATTAAAACATAATAAAAAAATTAAAACTAATACATATACATTTAAAATAAATTAAAAACGTAATAATGTAATTTAATTTTATATTTTATAATTTCATTTAATTGATTTAATTTAAATTTATTTAATTTTTACCCTGTACGACTGTACCCCAAAAAACCAAAACTGACCCAGAACCCTAAAAATACCCCTTAACCCAAATACTGAAAACTGACACTGAACCCTAAAAATACCCCTTTACCCATGAACTGAAAACTGACCCAGAACCCTAAAAATACCCCTTTACCCATGAACTGAAAACTGACCCTGAACCCTAAAAATACCCCTTTACCCACAAACTGAAAACTGACCCTGAACCCTAAAAATACCCCTTTACCCACAAACTGAAAACTGACCCTGAACCCTAAAAATACCCCTTTACCCATGAACTGAAAACTGACCCTGAACCCTAAAAATAACCCTTTACCCAAAAACTGAAAACTGACCCTGAACCCTAAAAATACCCCTTTACCCATGAACTGAAAACTGACCCTGAACCCTAAAAATACCCCTTTACCCATGAACTGAAAACTGACCCTGAACCCTAAAAATACCCCTGTACCCATGAACTGAAAACTGACCCTGAACCCTAAAAATACCCCTTTACCCATGAACTGAAAACTGACTCTGAACCCTAAAAATACCCCTGTACCCATGAACTGAAAACTGACCCTGAACCCTAAAAATACCCCTTTACCCATGAACTGAAAACTGACTCTGAACCCTAAAAATACCCCTGTACCCATGAACTGAAAACTGACCCTGAACCCTAAAAATACCCCTGTACCCACAATTAATTAATATTATTTAATTACCAATTAATTATTAATTAACAATAACAATAAAATAAATATATTAGCACATTTGCTGTAATTAATTTAATTTAATAATTAATATTATTTTGCACAATTAATTAATTAATAACAATAATATATATATATAAAAATTACTTTAATTAATTTATTAAAATAATTAATAATAATTAATTACCAACTAATTAATAATTATAAATATGATAAAAATTATAATAATTAATTAACTAATTAATAGAAATTAATTACCAATTAATTATTTTAAATATGTACAAACATATATCAATTAATTAATTATTATTAAATTACTTCCCACCCTATTCCCCTATAAACCCATGACCCGCTACAGAACATATTTATCAATTAATAAATTAATTAAAAATAATTTAAAATTAATTCTCAATTAATTAATTAATAATTCCTAATAATTAATAATTAATTTAACATAATTAAATTACTTCCCACCCTATTCCCCTATAAACCCACAACCCGCTACAGTAGTAAAACACAATATTTAATAAAATAACATTAAAAAAATTATAAAACATAATTAATACAATATAATATACACTAAATTTATTAAAAAATAGATATTAGTAACATCAAAGTTATTAATTTCGATATTATTAACATCGATATTTACAACTTCGATATTACTGATATCATACCAATATCGATATTTAGACTGTCGATATTACTTACCTTCGATATTTTTGTATATCGATATTAAAACTTCGATATTTTTGCTTATCGATATTAAAAAATCGATATTTTGTCTGTGTACCGTAGCAAAGCACAACAAGGAGAATTGTTTTCACTTCTCCTCATTTTTTCTCTTTCAATATATGCTACAATTCACAGAATATACTGAAGCGGAAAAATGCCTTTACTGATTGTTTTCAGTGAATTTCAAAGGTTTTTTAAATGATAATTCATAACTATAACATGTGTGAAACCTATGGTTTTTTCAGTGAATTTCTAAGGTTTTTTAAATGCTAATTCTTAACTTCCTAACTATAACATGTGTGAAACCTATGGTTTTTTCAGTGTATATATATATATATTCACTGAAAAAAACATAGGTTATAGACCATATATAGTTAGGGATTAGCATTTACAAAACCTTAATTTACTCGCACAAAACCATAGAAATTCGCATATATAGTTAGTTGCAATAACTATGTATCGCGCACCCGCAATCCACTGCTGATGATGTCACATATTACATCATTCATGACATGGTCAGTGACATCACTGATGACATCACTGATGACATCTCAAATGACATCACTGATGACATCTCAAATGACATCACTGATGACATCACTGATGACAACATCCAGTGACTGTATGTTTCTGTAAAGTTAAAATATGTCTTACATATTGAAGAATGAGTGGATGTATAAGTGTTTGGATGAAGGATTTAGTAGGTGCATGACTGATTGTATGAGGGAATGATTAAATGTGTCTCACTGAGTGCATGGGTTAGTGACTAAACTGTCTTAATTTGTGCATCATTATTTCTGTAGTTCTGTAAACTGCTGCATGTGTTGATCAGTAGCTATATGAGTAACTATATGGGTTATTGATTGGTTGCCCAAATATTTGTATGGGAGAGTGAGTGTGTGTGTGGGGGTGGCTGGGAGCCGTGTGACTCTGTGCATAGATGTGTGAGCAGTTGATTCACTAGATGTATGGGTTCAAAAGTGCATGTGGAAACAGCTGTATGGGCGGTTGACTGTCTGCATGAGTGTATTGGTGAGTGATTGGATTTCTCAGTGCTACATGTCAAAGTAAGTACATATGTAAAACACAGTACATGTAAGAGTTGACATATATAAATAACTGTGCATAAGAGCCAGTGAATGTGTGAGTGGCTGTATGGATCATTGTGAACTTGTATCAGTGATTGTATAAGAGAGTAAATATGTGTTAGTATATTTTTGATTAAGTAAGGTGTGTATAACTGTATAGTTGAGGAAATGGAGGTGTGATTGATTCTTTGCATGACTGACTAGGTGTGTGAGTAACTCCATGGATGAGTGACAGTCTGTGAGGGTCTGTTTACACTGATTGTATCTAAGGGTATATTAGAGTCTGAAGAGGTTCATCTTATTATCACATGAATAATATCATCAGTGATGTGTTCAGTAATGTCAAATGAGATGTTATCAGTGATTTCATCAGTGATGTCATTTGAGATGTCATCAGTGATGTCATCAGTGATGTCATTTGAGATGTCATCACTGATGTCATTTGAGATGTCATCACTGATGTCATCAGTGATGTCACTGACCATGTCATGAACGATGTAATATGTGACATCATCAGCAGTGGATTGCGGGTGCGCGATATATAGTTATTGCAACTAACTATATATGCGAATTTCTATGGTTTTGTGCGAGTAAATTAAGGTTTTGTAAATGCTAATCCCTAACTATATATGGTCTATAACCTATGGTTTTTTCAGTGAATTTCAATGGTTTTTTAATAGCAAATATCAAAAGCTGTAAAATGTATTCTTCTTTTACGCCCCCCTTGCATACATTATCCCTGACACAGGTATAATGTGGTGCAGGGTTTTAAAAAGTGACCCATCTATCTAGATGCGTCACTTTTTAAATATAGCGCAACGAGGTGCATTTTTTTACACCGCTGGTGCGATGCATCACTTTTCTGTGCGCACTCCTTACGACATTCCAGATGTGTCATATTTAATGTATGACGAATCATGTCGCAAGGAGTTACTTTCTCCTCTCATACCTTTCTGTTCTTTCTTACTCATTCTCCTTTCAATTATCAATGCACTCTATTTCACTTACTCTTTTTCATTTTTTAAGAATATAGCTCTTTGATGAGAATTGGAGGTAGTTCTGAAAAGAACTTTTGGTTTTCTTCTTTTTCAAAACTGGAACAAAAACAGGGAATGGAAACTGCTCAACAGGAGCAAAAAAAACAAAAAAATTAGGGGTGGGAAGGGCAGCGATGGTTCTCCAATGCTCGAACCATGAGCTGGACACTTTGCTCCCCATAGGTGAGGAGTTGATTGCAGTATCTGCATCTGACGACCCCATGGTTAAATGCAGGTTGAATGTTTGGCACCCGCTCCTGTGATTGCTCCCTCCCAGAAGAAGTTGCTCCTCCGGTTGATGTAGAGGCCCCATCTTTGGGAACCTCTTGTGCCAGAGCCCTGACACTTTCCCTGGCAAAATTCTGGGGGTGCTTCCTCTCCACATGCCGGATCATTGTAAAGTTCCCAAAAGAGTACTTTTTCAAAGGATTACCTCGAGACAGCTCTTCTTTGCAGATCCTGCACTGTACTTTTGGAGCATTAACCTTTTTTAGTCCAGGTGGAATTATAAAAAAATTCCAAATAAAATGCTCCTTAACTTTTCGTTGAGGAGGCTGTTCATTGATGAATTCATTGGAGTCATCCTCACTGCTGGATTGTCTGGCAGCCATTGAAAAACCAGGAAATATCCTGGAGCAAAAAGGCAGGTCTTTCAGTCACAAAAGTGAAAGAAGAAGTGAAGGAAATGGGTGGGGATTTCATTCTTTGTAAAAAAAACTGTTAGCAACCAATGAAAAGTGTTATTTTAAGGTCACATGACCCGACGCGCTTACGCTGCGCGCTCAGGAGCGATTCCGGGTGCGTAGGCGCTTCCAAGGGCGCTTACGTTGCGTGCCGAAGTGACGTCAACAAACTTTTACGGAAATGCATAATTATTTTCCTTATCTCTACTGATATATTTATTTTTTATGCAAATTTCAGCACAAAAAAGGAAGGAGAACAGAACGTTTCCTTTGTAAATTGCCCTAGAGATGAACAATGAGAAAATCATTGAACGCATTGACTTGAAATTCATGGACGAATCACGAGACCAAGAACTTCTACAATGTGTAGAATCTGTGGATTTGTTACTTCATTATGAGGACGATAAAATGTGGGAAGTTATGTTCACTCAACAAGAGGACATTTCGGACAGTCAAATATTAGACAGTCTATTAAATATTGAAAAAGAATCAGAAAAATCAGAAGAATAAATTTATATTTATTAATCAAAAATTGTTCGAGTCTTTAATCTTTTTTATATGTAATTCATAAACTAGTACCAAATTGATCATAATGTAAAGTCAGACTTATAGTATAATGTAAAACTTGTTTATGTTACGTAGTAAATTTCCTCATAGTTACTTCCTTTCTACAACTATATTATCTCCAATGTGTATTTAACATCTCTTTATCATCTCCTGCCTCCATATTGTTTCGGCTTTCCAGACAGACTATGGTATGAATTCCAGCTACCACAATAACTTCTGAAACAACTTGCAAGATATCTACAAAGGAGACGGCGTTTATTTATTTTTACACTCTGCATTGGTACCTACATGTTGCTACGTAAATAAAAAAATAAAAAAACGAACAATCAATAAACATACAATAAGTTAAAAGTCAATCATTCTTGTTTCCTTATAGTACGCTCCCCAGACCGCTTTCCGGTACGCATACCGGGCGCACCCCACGAAAAAAACTTTTTTTTATTTTTTTTTATTTTTGCACGGCGGGGCCCTTTTAAAGCCTCCACATCAAACCTAGGGGGTCAAGGAGGATCTACTATGCCCCCTTATGGGCATTTGCCCCTTCGTTTTGGCCTCCTCTTGTCTCTCGATCCTACCGAGAGACAAGATGGCGGCCGCTACAGACTGTTTAGAATGTTGACAGACACCAGAGAGCCAATCAGCTTCGCTTCGCAAAGCTCCGTTACGCGAAAAGTACGCGAACTGGTTCGCTATCCAGGACGCTGTCACAGATATATCTGTTTTTTGAAACGTTAATTTCTCAAAATCCACTGGAGCACATATATTGAGACCCAGCAAAGGCACATTGGGCTAACAGTCCCTACAATTTTGCCAAGTTTCGTGTAAATCCATTCAGCCGTTCGAGCTAAAAGTGAGGCAAAACGCCCTATGGAAAAATGAATGGGAAAAACGCGTTTTGAGACCCCCCTTTTTTCTCAGCCCCCCCTTGACGAAACCCCCCCAAATTTTCAGGGGCTGATCAGAAACAAAATGTGCCATTTTCCTGAAAATTTCAGCCGATTGCGTCCACAAACGCCAAAGTTATTAGACATAGAATTTTCAAAAGTTCCATAGAGAAAAAATCCTATATATACCTACTGGCGACCGCCAGTAGGTTATATATATATATATATATATATATATATATATATATATATATATATATTTTCCACAAAGGTTGCCCCGTTTGAAGACACCACACGCAGCAGGGCACTCGCACAAATCACCGCAGGCAGCCACGCTGACAACAGGCTCCAGGCATGTCAAAGGCCATACGCGTTTCGAGCTCCCTTGAGCTCTTGATCACTGGCAGGAACGGAGGCAGGAAGCAGGGGATATAAGAACAACCTTATTTATTGGTAATGAAGAGCCCCGCCCATGTGGGTGTTGCTGAGGGCATGCTGGTCCTGGTAGTCCGTAATACTGCCCTCTCAGACTCAAAAATGTTCTTTAACCCAGTGGATTCCCCCTTCTCAGTCTCCATAAAAAATGTTCATCCATGTAAGGTGACAAACATGAAAGCGCTGCTGGACCGTGGCCAATTTCTCCCTGCGGCTGAGGCTCCCCGCTGTTCTCAGAGCACTCTTGTATTCAGCGCTCCGGAAACGCCTAAGCAGCGCCGGGGTATCTTCGCGACCAGGACTGGCCGCTTTAAATTTTTCCACAAAGGTTGCCCCGTTTGAAGACACCACACGCAGCAGGGCACTCGCACAAATCACCACAGGCAGCCACGCTGACAACAGGCTCCAGGCATGTCAAAGGCCATACGCGTTTCGAGCTCCCTTGAGCTCTTGATCACTGGCAGGAATGGAGGCAGGAAGCAGGGGATATAAGAACAACCTTATTTATTGGTAATGAAGAGCCCCGCCCGTATGGGTGTTGCTGAGGGCATGCTGGTCCTGGTAGTCCGTAATACCGCCCTCTCAGACTCAAAAATGTTCTTTAACCCAGTGGATTCCCCCTTCTCAGTCTCCATAAAAAATGTTCATCCATGTAAGGTGACAAACATGAAAGCGCTGCTGGACCGTGGCCAATATCTCCCTGCGGCTGAGGCTCCCCGCTGTTCTCAGAGCACTCTTTTATTCAGCGCTCCGGAAACGCCTAAGCAGCACCGGGGTATCTTCGCGACCAGGACTGGCCGCTTTAAATTTTTCCACAAAGGTTGCCCCGTTTGAAGACACCACACGCAGCAGGGCACTCGCACAAATCACCGCAGGCAGCCACGCTGACAACAGGCTCCAGGCATGTCAAAGGCCATACGCATTTTGAGCTCCCTTGAGCTCTTGATCACTGGCAGGAATGGAGGCAGGAAGCAGGGGATATAAGAACAACCTTATTTATTGGTAATGAAGAGCCCCGCCCATGAGAGTGTTGCTGAGGGCATGCTGGTCCTGGTAGTCCATAATACTGCCCTCTCAGACTCAAAAATGTTCTTTAACCCAGTGGATTCCCCCTTCTCAGTCTCCATAAAAAATGTTCATCCATGTAAGGTGACAAAGATGAAAGCGCTGCTGGACCGTGGCCAATTTCTCCCTGCGGCTGAGGCTCCCCGCTGTTCTCAGAGCACTCTTGTATTCAGCGCTCCGGAAACGCCTAAGCAGCGCCGGGGTATCTTCACGACCAGGACTGGCCACTTTAAATTTTTCCACAAAGGTTGCCCCGTTTGAAGACACCACACGCAGTAGGGCACTCGCACAAATCACCGCAGGCAGCCACGCTGACAACAGGCTCCAGGCATGTCAAAGGCCATACGCGTTTCGAGCTCCCTTGAGCTCTTGATCACTGGCAGGAACGGAGGCAGGAAGCAGGGGATATAAGAACAACCTTATTTATTGGTAATGAAGAGCCCCGCCCATGTGGGTGTTGCTGAGGGCATGCTGGTCCTGGTAGTCCGTACTACTGCCCTCTCAGACTTAAAAATGTTCTTTAACCCAGTGGATTCCCCCTTCTCAGTCTCCATATATATATATATGTTGAAAAGAGTTCATTCACCATATATCATCCAGTCTTAAAGGAAAGTACGAAAACGGACCCTCAATTCGGTCCTTAAGGATTTTATTTTATGTGCCCTGCACCGCCGCCACAACGTGTTTCGACCTTCCAGAGGTCTTGTTCACATAGCACGCATGCGAAGTGCCATACCTTAAAAGTGTTAGTGCAATCACTTGTGACCTGTAGAAGAAATATATATATATTTGTCTCTTGTTTGCAGTCATAATCATTTTGATAGCAGCCATAATTGGATATTGTGAAATGGATACAAAAAATAACAGCAATGAATTGGTAAAACATCCTTAAAAACATATAAATATGTAAAACAAGGTTATGCCTAAAATTTTCATTTAAAAATCATCTAATTTTGAGTATTTTTAAAACCGAATCCATATCCAACAGACAAAGAAAAAATCCTCAATAATATCATGTTAATACATAGATAATGATTATAAACTTATCAAAATGTCATCTGTAATACGATGTAAGGTAAATTCTGCTTGATATTGCTATAGAGTATTGTTCATCCATTTGCATCAATCTCTTTTTGCTGAAAGCTTAATAGAGCCCTAAGTGACATAAGCCAGAATCTTCTATGCAATATTATGAAGTGCTAGTGCTGTTTAATACTTTTCTTACAGTGCCACCATACTAAAGTGCAACATGCAAAATATTTAAAGGCTAAAAAATAGAAGCTGCATAATCGAAAATGTAAACGGTTTAACAGTTAATCTTTTAGACCTAGAGCAGAAAACAATTCATAAGTATATTACAGGCAACTGTAAAAGTCTTCGCTAGAATTCATCCCAGCAGGTACCATAGTATCAAGTTCTAAAATATATCTGGTCTCTAATAAACGGAGGAATGCCTCATGATTGCTTCCCCTTCTCAATGGTTAGACGGTATCTACTACAAAATAGTTTAGAAATGCAGGATTTTGACTGTGTGCATCTTTGAAATGTCTCACGACGGGGTACGAGGGATCACAGTTGTTGATTGCCCTGATGTGCTGGAGAATCCTCTTGTGGACCGGCAACTTAGTGCTTCCCGGATAGTGCAGGCCGCAGGGACACTCCAGCACGTAAACTGCATACTCCGTTTTGCATGTAAGTAATTTGGTTATAGGTATAACCTCTGCTCTAAAGGGACTAGCATATGAAGTTGTACTAGTCGCATGTCTACATGCCTTGCACGATGAACATTTCACAAATCCCTTACGGGAAGATAACCAAGTTTTACACATTATCACCTCTGGGCTACCTTTTGCTAGAATGTTACTCATTGATCGTGCCTTTCTGAATCATACATCTGGGATTTTAGATGTTGAAAATCCTAATACCGGGTCTTTGCGCACCAACACCCAGTTCTTGTTCAGTATTTTTCGAATTTGCTGGTGCTGTGTGTTATATGTAAGAATCAGACTTCATGCCATCGCTCTGAGTGAAATACTTCACTGCAAGCGTGTTGTCCCTTGCAATATTATTGGTCTTGGCAATGGCCGCATCTACAATCTTAGAGGTATAGCCCCTAGCAAGGAATCTATCCCTGCCCTCCTGTTGGGCCAAGTAACACTCACAGGAGGTGCTGCAAATACGTTTAATACGCAACATCTCTCCTGAAGGTATACTTTGAATAAGGTATCTGGGGTGATGGCTGGTGGCGTGCAATACAGTATTGCCAGCCGTGAGTTTCCCGTGCAATTTAGATTCAACTCTTCCTTCCCTGATAAAGACCTCAACATCTAGGAAGCATACCCTTTCTCTGCTCATGGCAGCAGTAAGTGTAGGTTGAGATTATTAGAATTAATCTGCTCTATGAAATGGAGTGCCAGATCTTCAAGCCCCCCCCCCAAATCAAGAACAGATCATCTATGAATCTATACTAGTTACTTATGTGTTGGCTCATGACCTCTACATAAATGTTGGATAGGACTTGCTCCTCCCATAGACCCATTTGCAAACAGGCATAACTTCCGGAGAAGCAAGCCCCCAACTCAACACCTCTATATTGCTGTTCTACCTGGTAGTTAAATAGGAAGAAGTTGTTTTCCAGACACTTCACTACATCTTACATCTACTAGCATCTTATTATGCACGTACAGGCTCATTGGTCTTTTATTAAAAAAAATGCTTGATGGCTTTATTCCCATTTTGATGACTTATGCTTGTATATAGCAACATCACGTCAAGTGTGAATAAGCACTCATAATCCCAGATAAACTACCTTAACTTTCTTAAAAAGTCACTTGTGTCTTCCAAGTAAGCTGGTAAAGATCGCACAAAATTCTGTAAAAAAAAAATCGACATATATATATATATATATATATATATATATATATATATATATATATATATATATATATATAGATATATATATATATATATATAGATATATATATATATATATATATATAGATATATATATATATATATATATATATATATATATATATATATATATATATATATATATATATATATATATATATTACCTACTGGCGTGTCGCCAGTAGGTATATATAGTTAGGATTTTTTCCAAATGGGATTTTTGAAAATTCTGTGTCTAATAACTTTGGCGTTTGTGGACGGAATCGGCTGAAATTTTCAGGAAAATGGCACATTTTGTTTCTGAGCAGCCCCTGAAAATTTGGGGGGGTTTCCTCAAGGGGGGGCCGAGAAAAAAGGGGGGTCCCAAAACGCGTTTTTCCCATGTTAATTTCCATAGGGCGGTTGGCCTCACTTTTAGCTCGAACGGCTGAATGGATTTGCACGAAACTTGGCAAAATTGTAGGGACTGTTAGCCGATGTGCCTTTGCTAGGTCTCAATATATGTGCTCCAGTGGATTTTGAGAAATTAACGTTCAAAACAAGATATATATCTGTAACAGCGCTCCGGGCTGCGCTCCGGTCCGCTTACTTTTCGCGAAACGGAACTTTGCCATGCGAAGCTGATTGGCTCCCCGGTGTCTGTCAACATTCTAAACAGTCCGGAGCGGCCGCCATCTTATCTCTCGGTAGGATCGAGAGAGAAGAAGAGGTGAAAAACGAAGGGGGAATTTAATGAAAGGGGGCAAGGTATACCCCTCTTGACCCCCTAGGAATGTTGTTGGGGTTATTAAAGGGTCCCGTGGGGAAAATAAAAAAAAAATTATTTTTCACGGTAGAAGCGCTTCCCGGGCCGCGAACTGGGCCGCAAACTGGTAGCGAAACGGGAATTCGCCATTTTGTGCTTCGTTTTAATTAAATTACTAGGTATAAGGGGGTGCGGGAGACGTATCCTAATCCCTTATGTTTTCTGAGGGTGGCTGAGGAGGCTCATATATGTTGATATATGTCTTCCAGCGGCTGTGCGTGCGCCATCTTGTCTCTCGGTAGGATCGAGAGAGAAGAAGAGGTGAAAAACGAAGGGGGAATTTAATGAAAGGGGGCAAGGTATTCCCCTCTTGACCCCCTAGGATTGATGTTGGGGTTATTAAAGGGTCCCGTGGGGAAAAAAAAATTGATTTTTCACGGTAGAAGCGCTTCCCGGGCCGCAAACTGGTAGCGAAACGGGAATTCGCCATTTTGTGTTTTGTTTTAATTAAATTACTAGGTATAAGGGGGTGCGGGAGACGTATCCTGATCCCTTATGTTTTCTGAGGGTGGCTGAGGAGGCTCATATATGTTGATACATGTCTTCCAGCAGCTGTGCGTGAGCTTTTTTTTTTTTGTTGCTGCGTGACGTCTGTTAACGTTCGATTCGATGGAAATCAGGAAGTGTTGACCGCCAATTTGTCAGTGCGATAAAATATTTTGTTATAAATGAATCCTTATTGATAAACATTGTCTGCGCCATCTTGCCTTTTTTCCAATGCCACAATTTTGTCGTGCACGGCAGCCATTTTAGATGCCAGGCCGGTCCCAGGCTATCACCTAGCCCTGCGGATGTAGTTTATGGCCCCAGCTGTAGAGAATCCAGACATGCCAACCCTCCCGATTCAGGCGTGAGACTACTGATTTCAGTGCTAGTCTCCCGCCTCCCGATTTCTGCAAGCAAAAACCCGGGGGCATATTACCAACAACTAGCGATAATTTTTGTCTCTAACTTGTTTAGAGACAAAAATTATCGCCGCACATCGGCGATTTTTATCGCAGATAAACCTTGCTATTAGCAAGGTTTATCGCAAATGCGATAAAAAACGGCCGCAATGCATGAATATCGCTGAAAAGTCAGCGATATTCATGCATTATCGAGCAAATGCTCTTAGCCATGTTATCCACCTCTCATTGGATAACATGGCTAAGAACTGCTCAGGGCAGGTGTTAGCTTTTGGAGATATTCGCGCTTAGCGCGAATATCTCCAAAAGTTGGTAATAGGAGATAGCGATGTTAGGGACTGTTTCCAGTCGCTAACATCTTGGCACGCCCACTTTGCATGTCATTAGTGATAAATATCACTGACATGCAAAGCGGGGCCCAAGATGGTCGCTATCTCCTTTTAGCTGTCACTAACTGGTGTTAGCGACAGCTTGGTAATAGGGAGATAATTTTATCTCCGCTTTCTTGGCTTTTAAAGCCAAAAAAGCAGAGATAAACCCCCTTGATAATATGCCCCACGATTCCTCGGGGGTTTCAGGTGACAGGGCTTGGTATTGTGTTAGGTGGTAATTCTTCCAGGAAACGTCAGAGGGTCGATGCAGGGGTTCTAGAAGGGGTGATAAACCATTTAAGCCTCATGAACAAGCGCATGGTCTTTTAAAGATCTGTGAAGTACTCGTGGCGGCGGTGTGTGTGTGTCCTCTTTCAGGAGCGGGCGGGGGGGGGGGGGCACTGCCAGCAACTTGCCAGGCCAGGCAGTGTTCAACACTTGCATCACCCTTTCTCTGCCTGCTATTGCGCTCCATGCTTCGGAAAGGTAAGAAAAAGAACGTGCATTTGAGTTTGAAATGTCCGATCCTGTAGCAGTACACTTGCAAAGCCCACACATGACAATAACCCGATTCAAGGCCCCATTCACCCGATTTTTTAAAAATATATAGCACTCCAACAAAGTAGGATTATAAAACTTTATTAACTTTTAAATATAACGAACGCAACAAAAACTGTAAATACATTTAAACATTTTTTGACAAAAAAAAGCAACAATGGTCAGAAGCTGTCTTTTGTGCGAATAGTCCCAAGGCAGCACAACGTGCTGAGTTCTGGACGGCACCCAGGTGATGTCACCTGGGTGCCGCACTGGTTTTTGGTTTCCTACAATGCAGCTCAGAAAAACAGCGTGGGGCGTCCCGGGTGGTGCGGGGGGAGGCCTCGTCAGTAGCGGTCTGTTGTGCGAATAGTCCCAAGGCAGCAGAACGCGCTGAGATGTGGATGGCACCCAGGTGATGTCCAGTAAACTGCCGCACTGGTTTTGGTATCCTACAATGCTGCTCCGAAAATTGGCGTGGGGCGGCCCGGGGGGGGCGTTGGGGAGGCGGCGTGAACGGGCCTCCCCAGGTGGCGGCCATCCAGCTGTGTTGCGCCCGCTCTTGCGGCTACAGCGTCTCGCTCATCATGTAGTTGACTTCCGCCCACTCTTGCAGTGCAGCGATAGGCGGCTGCCACAGGACTCTTAAAATGGCGGACGGCTCTTCGGTTTTGGGCCTGGTCCACTAAAATGGCCCTGGGACACCTTGGAACTCGGACGCTTGCCTGCTAGGGCTTGGGCTCCATTCTCGAAAGCGTCCCCTCAGCCGTGAAGAGTCTACAAAAGTCTTGGGGGCCCTCGACTCCTGCAGGCTTCCGGTGGGGAGCGGCTGCCATGATTGCTCGCGGAATGACCACGACGGAGCCACGAGATGGTGGTGCTCTCATGCTGACGCCAGCTTCAGTCTGAAACATCCAGAAACAAGGTGGGGCTTTCATCGTTTGGGAAAAAAAATGTTCTAAACCAATGAAAAGTGTTATTTTTAGGTCATATGACCAAGCCTTCCATCTTTAGGAAACCAAAAGTAAAATGAACCAATGAAAAGTTTTATAAACAAGTCACATGACCTGTTATGCGGCATAGGGCTACAAAAAGTGTAGAAAATACGTTGGCACGTGAGGCGGCGTCAGTAGCGGACCGATGTGCGAATAGGCCGAAGGCAGCACAACGCGCCGAGATCCGGATGGCACCGAGTTAGTGTCCAGCAAGTTGCTGCACTGGTGTGGCTATCCTACAATGCTGCGCCGAAAGTCGGCGTGGGGCGCCCCATTGGCCTGTGAGGTCGCGTCAGTCAGTGGGGGCTGTGCGTCTCCCCCAAGATGGAGGCTCCTCGGCTGCAGTGGAGCGCCCCTTAGCGTTTCACTCGCCGTCCAACTGAGTTGCGTCCGCACTTGCGGCTACAGTAGGCCGAAGGCAGCACAACGCGCCGAGATCCGGATGGCACTGAGGTGGTGTCCAGCAAGTTGCCGCACTGGTGTGGCCATCCTACAATGCTGCGCCGAAAGACGGCGTGTCCAGCTGAGTTGCGGTCACTCTTGCGGTACAGTGACTCGAACGCGCAGAGATCCGGATGGCACCGAGGTGGTGTCCAGCAAATTGCCGCACTGGTGTGGCCATCCTACAATGCTGCGCCGAAAGACGGCGTGTCCAGCTGAGTTTCTCCCGCTCTTGCGGTACAGTGACTCGAACGCGCCGAGATCCGGATGGCACCGAGGTGGTGTCCAGCAAGTTGCCGCACTGGTGTGGCCATCCTACAATGCTGCGCCGAAAGTCGGCGTGGGGTGCCCCGTTGGCTTATGAGGTGATGTCAGTAGTGGACCGATGTGTGAATAGGTCGGAACCAGCACAAGGCGCCAAGATCCGAATGGCAAGTCCTGGATGTTGAGTGCCATAGTTGAGAGTTCTGAGCAGTGCTTGTAAGACTGTCTGAAGCTTATTTGCACCTGCTGCAGCTTCACTATTGCCCTGGTGTGGCCAAAGATCTCACATGACATAGGCGGCCGGCTCCCGAGGTCCGGCGGAACTTTTTTCCTTTTCCTTTTTGCTTCTTGTCCCACAATCCGTTTCAACTGAAGACACGACCAGGTCCCTGAATGTGTGCAGGGGGACGTTATTGATTGAATCAAAATGGCGGCTTCACACAAAGCTGACTCAAGCGTTGCTGTTGATGCTATACAGACAAAAATTGGTTTTCAGTTTGTACATTCTTCAGGATTTTTTTTTCCATCCAAGGCTGATTGAGAGTTTGTAGAAAAATGGCTTCAGATTTTCCACATACTACTCTTCAACATTCTTCCTAAATGTAACAATGTGAGACTCACTAGGAGAACGGCTGTTTATCTTTCCTTTCAAAATGCTGCCAACAATATTTTCTGAATGGAAGACACCATCTTGTAGCATAAAGGGCCGAAATGGGTTCTGGTCTGGCCGATGGTTGGTGGAGACATTTTGACTATATCTTGGACCTGCCCGGCCTCGCCCAAAATGGCGCCGGTATAAATGGGACTCGTAACTCCTTGTTGTGTACTGGTTGAACAACTTTGATATCACAAGATATGAATGCAGTTTTGATGCTCATGGCGGGCGGGGACGAGAATTGATTGAATATTTTGACATCCCTATTGATATTAAGTTCTGATGTGTTATTGATTACTGTAGTATTGAAAGTTCGAATTAACGTCACCCATGGTACTTGCCCGCAAATGTATATCTAGATGATTTTTTTGTAAGTGGCCCGGTCGTAATTTAATTACAAAATGTACGTCCACCGATTCCGCAACTGTTAGACACCTTAGTTCTTGCAACCTAATGGCCCGCTCGTTACGTTCCTCTATAATGTAAATGTCTCCTCATCATATACGATTTCAGTTTGCTCCGTGGCCGGCCCACGTGGTTATAGGCCCGTATTTGTATACTGACATTTTCACAATAAAGGTTTTTAAAACAAAACATGGTAGTAGTATTTACATTGGTAAAGTTTTTACTTTTAGTCACTGTTTTCGAATCAGTAAAAGGCAAGTGAAATAAAGCAGTCCAATTACATGACGGATAAAAGGTATAATACGCAGGAACGCAGTAAAGATAAATGGTCAAGGGCAGTTGTGTTTTCCACTCCTGCAACATAAAGTGATCGATAAGAATCTGATAATCAGGCGTATCGGCGACTAAGACAGCAGGCCGAGTCTCTTTTACTCAACGGCTCCGTCATGGAACGAAGAAACGCCCTTTTTCTCGAAAAAGGAATATATTTTACTTGCAGGACAGTTGTAAATTTTCCGGGAAAGTACATTAGCCTGGAATATTATAATATATATGTTTAAAAAAAAAAAGTTCGAAATCAATAAAAAGCGTATTTTTTAGGTCATATGACCAAGCTTTTCATTATTAAAATAACAAAAGTAAAATGAACCAATAAAAAGTTTTATTAACAAGTCACATGACCTGTTATGCTTACGTTACGCGCTGCGCGCCGCGCCCCGGATCACTTCCGGGTGCGCTAACGCGGCGTGTCATATAACGCATTACGCGACAACGTAGGTCAAGAATATAGTCAAAATGTCTCCACCAACCAGCGTTCGGAACACAACCCCTTTCAGCAGTCCAAAAAGTTCTGTTAAATGACAACAGAGGGGACAGGCAACAAGAACCATCAGTCAAAGAGGGGAGGGCAAGTTCTTCTCTACTGGGTCATGTTGGGGCTATACCGGAACTGATCGAATTGGTAGTCTACAGTGTTTCTGGATGTTTCAGACTAAAGCTGGCGTCAGCATGAGAGCACTACCATCTCGTAGGTCCGTCGTGGCCATTCCACGAGCAAACATGGCAGCCGCTCCCCACCAGAAGCCTGCGGGAGTCGGGGGCCCCCAAGACTTTTGTAGAATCTTCACGGCTGAGGGGAAGCTTTCGAGAATGGGACCCAAGCCCTATCAGGGAAGCGTCCGAGTTCCAAGGTGTCCCAGGGCCATTTTAATGGACCACGCCCAAATCTGAAGAGCCGGCCGCCATTTTGAGAGTCCTGTGGCAGTCGCTTATCTTTGCATCGCAAGAGCGGGAGCAACTCAACTACATGGTGAGCGAGACGCTGTAGTCGCAAGAACGGGCGGTAAACAGCTGAATGGCGGAAGAGGCACAGTGTAGCAAAAGCGGGCGGAATGGCAACTAAAACGGTAAAGGGGCGCCCCACTACAGCGTGTCTTCAGGTCAAACGGATTGTGGGACAAGGTCCAGAATAGAAGAGTCATCAAAAGGCAAAAAGTTCCGCCAGACCCCGGGAGCCGGCCGCCTATGTCGGGGGCGATCTCAGGCTAAACCGGTGCTATAAGACTTGGGGAGGGGGTCGGAGCCAAGCGTCTTCTCCGAGTCCGTGCCATCACACCGCCCCTCGGGGGCCTCTGTCAAGCGGTTTAGGGAGGTACCATATCACATTGTTTTCAAATGCAGTCAGGTCCACAAACGACCCTCACTTACTTTGAGAATAGTGAAGCTGCAGTAGGTGGAAATAAGCTTCAGACAGTGTTACAAGCGCTGCTCAGAACTCTGAACTATGGCACCCAACATCCAGAACTTATGCCATTTGAGAATGGCAGTGACATCGAAGCAACTCAGGGACCAGAACCATTAACGTACTTTCACGTATGAAAATCTTACTTGGGGAGGGGGCAGGAGCGAACCGCCCCCTCCCAGTCCGCGCCACCACACCGTATGTTGAAAATCTGAAGCCATCGTTCTACAAACTCAACCATCCTTGGATGGAAAAATCTAGAAAAATGTACAAACTGAAAACCAGTTTTGGTCTGCATAGCATCAGTAGCAACGCTTGCTATCAGAGTGCATGAGTTTCATGCTCGATCGATTGAGCTAGCCGGATCGGGCAATAAAAAGTATAAAATAGTTATGTAAATAGTTATTTAATAAAATGTTTTACCCTGTTTCTTTGCTGGTGTGTTGTATATATTTTTAATATTTGCATAGGGTTTGTCGTTATTTTGGGCGGGGTGGGTGACGGAGCCGAGCTGTCTTGCAGCCCTCATGGTGTGGAGCTCAGTTCATCTCACTATTTTCGTATTTCTCATGAAGGGTTGTTCCTAATATTTCTATTTTAGCGAGGTCAAAAAGAGATCCAATTAGTGGCCTACTGATTTTGCTCGATTAATTTTATTTTTTTACACGATTTTTCACTATCTGCAAAGACTAAACAGAGTATTGCGACTTTGTGCTTGTTTGTAAATAGAGAATGAACCAAAGAGAATCAATTGTAAAACAGTAAATGCTTGGATAACAATCAATCAAATGGAGAGACAAGCAGGCACGACGGATTACAACGGGGGTAAAGGCCTGCGTTAACTACTCTTCACTATCTGCAAAGAGAGAGTACTACTAAGAGAAAAGAGGGGGGGGGGCAGCGTTCAAAGCACATCAGCGTGCATAAACACGAAAAAGTTTTTACCTATCACGTACTTGACATTTGACAGCTTTTGATATTTGCTATTAAAAAACCATTGAAATTCACAGAAAAAAACATAGGTTTTAGGCCATATATAGTTAGGAATTTGCATTTACAAAACCTTGAAAATTCACTGAAAAAACCATTGGTTATAGACCATATATAGTTAGGGATTAGCCTTTTCAAAACCTTATTTTACTCACACAAAACCATTGAAATTTCATATATAGTTAGTTGCACTAACTATATATCGCGCACCCGCAATCCACTGCTGATGATGTCACATATTACATCATTCATGACATGGTTAGTGACATCACTGATGACATCTCAAATGACATCACTGATGACATCTCAAATGACATCACTGATGACATCTCAAATGACATCACTGATAAAATCACTGATAACATCTCATTTGACATGACTGATCACATCACTGATGATATCATTCATGTGATAATACCATGAACCTCTTCAGACTCTAATATAACCTTAGATACAATCAGTGTAAACAGACAGTCACAGACTGTCACTCATCCATGGAGTTACTCACACACCTAGTCAGTTATGCAAAAAATCAATCACACCTCCATTTTCTCAATTATACAGTTATACACACCTTACTTATTCAAACATATACTAACACATATTTACTCTCTTATACAATCCCTGATACATGTTCACAATGATCCATACAGCCACTCACACATTCACTGGCTCTTATGCACAGTTATTTATATATGTCAACTCTCACATGTACTGTGTTTTACATATGTACTTACTTTGACATGTAGCACTGAGATATCCATTCACTCACTAATACACTCATGCACAGTCAACCGCACATACAGCTGTTTCCACATGCACTTTTGAACCCATACATATAGTGAATCAACTACTCACACATCTATGTACAGAGTCACACACCTCCCAGCCACCCATACACACACACTCAGTTTCCCATACAAATACTTGGACAACCAATGAATAACCCATACAGTTATTCATATAGCTACTGATCAACATATGTAGCAGTTTGTAGAACAACAGATATAATGATGCACAAATTAAAACAGTTTAGTCACTAACCCATGCACTCAGTGAGACACATTTAATCACTCACTCATACAGTCAGTCATGCACCTACTAAATCCTTCATCCAGACACTTATACATCCACTCATTCTTCAATATGTAAGACATATTTTAACTTTACAGAAACATACAGTCACTGGATGTTGTCATCAGTGATGTCATCAGTGATGTCATTTGAGATGTCATCAGTGATGTCATCAGTGATGTCACTAACCATGTCATGAATGATGTAATATGTGACATCATCAGCAGTGGATTGCGGGTGCGCGATATATAGTTAGTGCAACTAACTATATATGAAATTTCAATGGTTTTGTGTGAGTAAAATAAGGTTTTGAAAAGGCTAATCCCTAACTATATATGGTCTATAACCAATGTTTTTTTCAGTGAATTTTCAAGGTTTTGTAAATGCAAATTCCTAACTATATATGGCCTAAAACCTATGGTTTTTTCTGTGAATATATATATATATATATATATATATATATATATATATATATATATATATATATATATATATATATAGATATTACCTACTAGCGGTCGCCAGTAGGTAGTTATAGTTAGGACCTATTTTCCATAGGAAATACCCAACATCTATTTAGAATAACTTTGGCGCTGATTGACGAATCTTCCTGAAATTTTCCAAACTGGTGGGGCATTCTGGGCGCTCCTATCCTAAAAGTTTCGGGGTGATTCCTCAAGCCGGGGCCGAGAAAAAAGGGGTCCCAAAACATGTTTTCCCCATGCAATTTTCCATAGGAACCTCTAGCCGCAGCTACAGCCCGAACTGCTGAACGGAATTACACCACATTTGGCAAAGTAGTAGTCCTTCGTTCAGACTCATGCCTTTTGCTTAAATGGTGTAAATCTGTTCAGTAGTTTTTAGATATTAAAGGAAAAAAGTACATATATATCTGGATGGAGCCTAACAAAACATCTCAACGTGAGATCTGATTGGCTGTCAGCACTTCATCCAAGAAGTGTTGGCAGCCATCTTGGGACCAATATACATGATAGCACCTCATTAAAAAGCATTGCAGTTAATAGAAGCTTTTAAGACTTTAGTTACATTATCAATCATTTGTGGATGGTACCATACTCATTTTAGGAATTGTGGTATGTTCTAAGGTGATTTTACCATGTGAAAAAGCCTTCTGCTGGGATATCATGAATCATGTTTGAGAGAAAACTATATTCTTATGCTTGTCCCATAGAGGGTTGAAGGTGCTCCAGAAGCTAAAATGAGAGCATATTTTCTGTAAATTCACATTATCTTTCTCAGTCATGTGATAATGAAGTCTGACATTCTCAGTAAAACATGTACATCCAACAAGGACAGAGACTGTCAGTTGATTCCTTTGTGTTCTACCGCAGCTTCCCAGAGTGTTCTAAAGAACAACTAGAGCGCTAACAGCCTTACTATTGACAAAATTATGGCACACCTGAAGCCATCTTGATTGGAATAAACTGGTAACACTTAAAATATTTAATTTAAAAAGTCGCAAAATAAGGGGTTTATTTTGTCATAGAAATTATGGTTAGTGCTATAGAAAGAAAAAATAGGACATGTTTTAAGTGAGATCTTAAATATCTTCCTGTTATATTTCAACAGGAGCAGCCTGGCAATTGATTCCAATGTGTTCTACTGCAGTAACCCAGAGTTTTCTAAAGAACAGCTAGAGCGCTAACAGTTTTAATTATGACAAAATTATGGCACACCTGAAGCCATCTTGATCTGGAATAAACTGGTAACACTTAAAACATTTAATTTAAAAAGGAAAAAAATGAGGGGGTTCATTTTGTAATGAAAATTATGGTTAGTGCTATAGAAAGAAAAATTAGGACATGTTTTAAGTGAGATCTCAAATATCTTCATGTTATATTTCAACAGGAGCAGCCTGTCAGTTGATTGCTTTGTGTTCTTCTGCAGCTTCCCAGAGTGTTCTAAAGAACAACTAGAGTGCTAACAGTCTTACGTATGACAAAATTATGGCACACCTGAGGCCATTTGATTGGAATAAACTGTTAACACTTAAAACATTTAATTTAAAAAAGAATAAAATTAAGGGGTTCATTTTGTCCTAGAATTTATGGTTAGTGCTGTAGAAAGAAAAAATGAGGACATGTTTTAAGTGAGATCTCAAATATCTCCCTGTTATATTTCAACAGGAGCAGCCTGGCAGTTAATTCCTTTGTGTTCTACTGCAGCTACCCAGAGGGTTCCAAAGAACAGCTAGAGGGCTAACAGTCTTAATGATGACAAAATTATGGCACACCTGCAGCCATCTTGATCTAGAATAAACTGGTAACACTCAAAACATTTAATTTAAACGGGAAGAAAATGAGGGGGTTAAGTTTGTCATACGAATTATGGTTAGTGTTGCAGAAAGAAAAATTAGGGCATGTTTCAAGAGAGATCTCAAATCCTCTTCTATTTCTTTTGAAAATTCTGACATGCAGACTGAACAATCACTTTCAATACCAGCAGTAGACTTACAGTTAACTCCCTGGTGAGCACTACCCCGTCACTACTCAAACACCACTGCACTACCCTAAACCCTAAAGCACAACCCCAGCGCGAGCCCCTACACTACACAAACACCACTGCACTACCCTAAACCCTAAAACATTACTCCCTACAGTACACAAACACCACTGCGCTTCCCTAAACCCTAAAACACTACCCCAGCATGACTCCCTACACTACCCCAACACATCTGTACTACCCTAAACCCTAATACACTACCACAGCATGACCCCCTACACTACCCAAACACCACTACACTACCCTAAACACTAACTCTACCCCAGCATGACCCCCTACACTACCCAAAAACAACTGCACTACACTAAACCCTAAAACACTACCTCCTACACGACACAAACAACACTGCACTACCCTTAACCCTGAAACACTACCCCCAGCACGACCCCCTACACTACACAAACACCACTGCACTACCCTAAACCATAAAACACTACCCCCTACGCCACACAATTACCACTGCACTACCCTAACCCTAATACACTACCCCCAGCATGACCCCCTACACTACACAAACACCTCTGTACTACCCTAAACCCTAAAGCACAACCATAACACGAGCCCCTACACTACACAAACACCACTGGACTACCCTAAACCCTAAAACACTACCCCTACAGTACCCAAACACCACTGTGCTACCCTAAACAGTAAAACACTACCCCAGCATGACCCCCTACATACCCAAACACATCTGTACTACCCTAAACCCTAATACAATAACAAAGCATGACCCCCTACACTACCCAAACACCACTGCACTACCCTATTCCCGAAAATACTACTTCCTATACTACACAAACACAGCTGCACTACCCTTAACCCTGAAACACTACCCCCAGCACAACCCCCTACACTACACAAACACCACTGCACTACCCTAAACCCTAAAACACTACCCCCTATGCTACACAATTACCACTGCACTACCCTAAACCCTAATACACTACCCCCAGCATGACCCCCTACACTACACAAACACATCTGTACTTCCCTAAACCCTAAACCAATACCCCAGCACAAACCCTCAAACACTACACAAACTCCACTGCACTTCCCTAAACCCTAAAACACTACCCCCTGCACGACCCCCTACACTACCCAAGCACCACTGCACTACCCTATACCCTAATATACTATTCCCAGCATGACCCCCTACACTACACTACAAAAACACCACTACACTACTCTAAACCATACAACACTACCCCCTACACTACACAAACATCACTGCACTACCCTAAACCCTAAAACACTACCCCCAGCATGACCCCCTACACTACACAAAACAACACTGTAGTACCCTAGACCCTAAAATACTACTTCCTATACTACACAAACACCACTGCACTACCCTTAACCCTGAAACACTACCCCCAGCACAACACCTACACTACACAAACACCACTGCACTACCCTAAACCCTAAAACACTCCCCCCTATGCTACACAATTACCACTGCACTACCCTAAACTCTAATACACTACCCCCAGCATGACCCCCTACACTACACAAACACCTCTGTACTACCCTAAACCCTAAACCAATACCCCAGCACAAACCCACAAACACTACACAAACTCCACTGCACTTCCCTAAACCCTAAAACACTACCCCCTGCACGACCCCCTACACTACCCAAACACCACTGCACTGCCCTAAACCCTAATATACTACCCCCAGCATGACCCCCTACACTACACTACACAAACACCACTACACTACTCTAAACCATAAAACACTACCCCCTACACTACACAAACATCACTGCACTACCCTAAACCCTAAAACACTACCCCCAGCATGACCCCCTACACTACACAACCAACACTGTACTACCCTAAACCCTAAAACACTACCCCAGCACGAACCTGCAAACACTACCTAAACACCACTGCAATAACCTAAACCCTAAATCTACCCCTAGGATGACCCCCTACACTACCCAAACACCACTGCACTACCCTAAGCCATAAATCAATGCCCAGCATGAACCCCTACACTACCCAAACACCACTGCACTACCATAAACCCTAAATCTACCCCCAGCATGACCCCCTACACTACCCATTCACCACTGCACTACCCTAAACCTTAAAACACAACCCCCAAAATGACCCCTACATTACACAAACACCACTGCACTTCACTAAATCCTAAAACACTATACCCAGCATGACCCCCTACACTACATAAACACCACTGCACTGCTCTGAACCCCAAAACACTACCCCCTACACTACACAAACACCACCGCACTACCCAAAACCCTAAAACACTACACCCAGCACGATGCCCTACACTACGCAAATACCACTGCATTACCCTAAACCCTACAACACTATCCCCAGCACTACCCCCTACACTACACAAACACCATTGCACTACCTTAAACCGTAAATCTATCCCCAGCATGACCCTCTACACTACCTAAACAACACTGCACTACCCTAAACCCTAAATTCCTACCCCCAGCACGACCCACTACACTACCCAAACACCACTGCGCTACCCTAAACCCTAAATACTGCCCCAGCACAAGCCCCTACACTATCCAAACCCAACTGTACTACCCTAAACTAAGTATGGGCAAATTTTGCAGATTCGCGGTCCGCGAATTCGCGCAAAATGGCAAAAAAATCAGCGAGTTTGTGGATTTTCCTGCAAACTCGCAGATTTTTTTGCCATTTGCACAAATAATGTGACACGTGTGTCTGTAACTTTGCCACCGCGCCGAAGGACACTGAGGTCCCTCGAGTGAGCTGTCCATCATAGTGAGGAAAGGGCGGGAAGACGTTGCATACCCTAGTGTATGTGGTGCGGGCCAAACGGGCGGGGCTTCTATGCGAGTTCACATGCCTCTTGTTTATAAAGGGTCAGTGACCAATCAGAGCAGCAGATGAGAAGAAAGCAGCCTTCTGGTCACAGGAGGTACACAGGGATTGCGCTCGAGAAACTCGTGGATGCAAAGACATCCATCAAGGATTGCATCTAATTGTAGGATGTAGATATGGGGAGGAAGCACACCTGGACCGTGCTCACTAGTTGTTTGGGCTGAATATAATGCACGACTAAATTTGAGCTTCAACTCTGGCACCTGCTTATATCTGTAAGTGCTTCCTGTTGAGGTTTAATTTTTGTGACAGGAGCATCAAGCCAGAATGAATCCTGCCTGCATATTTATCCACAAAGATGCCACAGTGTTGTACCATACCTCTACTCAACTCAAGTACTTTCTACTGGCTAATCAGTAAGTGCTAGCTCGTTGGGTAAATGTATAGTGCTTTTGCTACACTACAGCTGAATAAAGGGCCAGAAGAGTTGTCTCCAGTTACCACGTGTGTCTGTAACTTTGCCACTGCGCCGAAAGGCGCCGAGGTCCCTCGAGTGAGCTGTCCATCATAGTGAGGAAAGGGCATACCCTAGTGTGTGTGTGTGGCGGGTCAAATGGGTGGGGTTTCTATGCAAGTTCACATGCCCCTTGTTCATAAAGGGTCAGGGACCGATCTCAGAGCAGCAGATGAGAAGAAAGCAGCCTCCAGGTCACTGGAAGAACACTGGGATTGCGCTCGAGAAACTCCTGGATGCAAAGACTTCCTTCAAGGATTACATCTATTTGTAGGCTGTAGATATAGGGAGGAAGCACACCTACCTAGCCTAGACCATGCTCACTAGTTGTTTGGGCTGATTATTGTTTGAGCTTCAACTCGGGCATGTGCAAAATCCGCCCCGTGAGCGAATTTGCTAATTTTTCTGCAATTTCGTGAGATTTGCGGATCGCGAAATTGCCTAAACCTTAAAACACAACCCCTACACTACAAAAACACCACTGCACTACCTAAACCCTCAAATACTACCACCAGCACGACCCCCTACACTACACAAACACCACTGCACTACCCTAAACCCTATATCTACCCCCAGCACAACCCCTACACTACCCAAACACCACTGCACTACCCTAAACCCTATATCTACCCCAGCATGACCCCCTACACTACCCTAACACCACTGCACTACCCTAAACCCTAAAACACAACCCCTACACTACACAAACACCACTGCACTACCCTTAACCCTAAAGAACTACTCCCAGGACCACCCCCTACACTACACAAACAGCACTGCACTACCCTAAGCCCTAAAACACTACCCCCTACACTACACCAACAACACAGCACTTCCCTAAACCCTGAAACACTACCCCCGGCACAACCCCCTACACTACACAAACACCACTGCACTACCCTAAACCCTAAATCTACCCCCAGCAGAACCCCCTACATTACCCAAACACTACTGCACTACCCTAACCCTAAACCTACACCCAGCACAACCCCTACACTACCAAAACAGAGCTGCACTACCCTAAACCCTAAAACACTACCCCCTACACTAGACCAACACTCTGCACTATCCTAAACCCTAAAACACTACCCCCAGCACAACTTCCTACACTACCCAAACACCAATGCACTACCCTAAACACTAAAACACTACCCCTGCACGACCCCCTACACTACACAAACACCACTGCCCTACAATGAACCCTAAAACACTACCCTCACACAACCCCCTACACTACACAAATACCACTGCACTACCCTAAACCCTGAAACAGTTCCCCAGCACAACCCCCTACATGATGAGGAATGTATGCAGTACCTCTTTTCGTATCTTCCTTTACAAACATGTCTGTTTGCAGTTTCACGGTTTGGCTTTTAGCATAGTTTGTTTCCGTGCCTCTAGACTGAGGAAAAGTATTTCACTAGAGCGATGTCACATCATTAAGCCCTCCATTCAGACCTATGAAAGTGCCTGAGTCCTTTTTCAAAGGTTTGTCACGGATGTTTCTGCAGGCAGTTTGTGCAAATGTAGAAATTATTCAGAACATGCTAAGCAGTAGCACAGTTGAACTCTGATAGATCTTTCGCCAGGTCACCCCCGCGCCGCACGGCCTCGCTGAGCCTGCCTCGCCCTTGCCGTATTTGCGTGCTCTGCTGATTATTTTGTCTCCTTGTTGTTTCCCTGCATATTGCTAATCTTTATTTTGTTTCCCTTCTTGCTGTTTTGATTATTGCCATTGCCTGTGCTGTGCTGTTTACTGTCTCTCTGCCCCTGTGCCTGCACGCCCCGCTCCCCGCTTCCCGCCGCCGTGCTAAAGGCCACGCCCCCTTTTCTTTCTGTGCCCTCCCCGCTCCCGCCTCCCAGCTGCTCCTCCCTCCCTTCCACTTCACCATAAATGGCGACCGTGCGGACGCGCCGATTGTGCGCCAAAGGTATGCCTGTCTGCGCCCGTCCGCACCTGGACCGCGCCCAGTGCCAGGACCCCTGGCCCCCACCGACAAAAGACAACCCGACAGACCTACGATGCTGCCGCCCTCAATGCACTCAATGCCGGCCGGAACCCCGCCTGCTGCCGGGCCGCCCCGAAACGCTTCCACGGACCCTTCACCTGCACAACCTGCAAGTTTACCTGCCTCCGAACATGCACCGCGCCCGCCAAGCCAAACCCCAGCAGCGACCTCAAGTGCATCCTGCTCAACACCCGCTCCGTCCACAGACACGCCGTCGAACTCTGGAACCTGCTCGACACAACATCTCCAGACGTCGCCTTCCTCACTGAAACATGGATGAACGCCTCCTCAGCCCCCGACATTGCCATTGCCATCCCGGATGAATACAAGATCATCAGGAAGGACCGCGTCAACCAGACAGGAGGAGGCATCGCCATCGTCCACAAGAACACCATCCGCATCACCACCGACGCCGATGACACCTACACCGCCGCCGAACACCTCCACTTCCAGATCCACACCGACCCAAAGACGACCCTCAGAGGCACCCTCATCTACAGACCCCCGGGACCACGCACACAATTCAGCGAAGACATCATGGACTTCATCAGCTCACACGCCCTCCCCTCCGCCGACTACATCCTCCTAGGGGACCTCAACTTCCACCTGGAGAACAACAAGGACCGCAACACCGTCACCCTGCTGGACAACCTCGTCAACCTCGGACTCAAGCAACTGGTCAACACCCCCACCCACTACGCAGGCCACACGCTTGACCCCGTCTTCTCATCCAGCAAGCACATTGCCTTCAGCCACTCCACCGGACTTCACTGGACCGACCACAGCTGCGTCCACTTCAGCTTCAGAAAAACCACCACCCACCACCACCCGCAACAGGTTCCTCACAGAAGCTGGATCAAGATCACCGCCGACCAGCTCATGGCCTCCCTCAGCCAGTACCCACCTGCCAGCACACCAGACCCCAACGAAGCAGCCCGCAACTTCACGCAGTGGCTGACCGCCTGTGCTGACGACCTCGCACCACTGAAGAACCCTCCCAGAAAACACAGAAGCAAGAAGGCCCCCAGGTTCACCGACAAACTCAAGGACTCCAGGAAGACCTGCCGCACCCTCGAGAAAGCCTGGCTCCTCGACCGGACCACCGACAACATGACCGCCCTCAAACACGCGACCCGCAAGCACCACCAGCTCATCCGCACCACCAAGAAGAAATCTCTGAAGGATCGACTGGACAACAACGCCTACGACAGCAAGGAACTCTTCAGCATCGTCAAGGAGTTCTCCTTCCCCAGCACCGGCAACAACGACATCACCCCCTCACAAGATCTCTGCGACTCCCTCGCCTCGTTCTTCCACCGCAAGATTGCCGACAGCCACAACAGCTTCGACACACCATCCTCGCACCCAACCGTCGAACCAACGCACCCCACTGCCACCCTGCGCACCTGGACCTCAGTGATCACCGAAGACACAGCCCGCACGATGAACACCATCCACTCCGGATCTGCGACTGAACCCTGCCCCCACCACATCTTCAACAAGGCCGACTCCACCATCGCACCCCATCTCCGAGATGTCATCAACACCCCCTTCGACACCGCCACCTTCCCGGAGAGCTGGAAGCATGCCAAGCTCAGCGCCCTACTGAAGAAACCAACAGCAGACCCCACCGACCTCAAGAACTTCCGCCCCATCTCGCTCCTCCCTTTTCCTGCCAAAGTCATCGAGAAGATCGCCAACAGACAGCTTGCCGCCTTCCTCGAGACGAATGGATCCCTCGACCCCTAACAGTCCGGTTTCAGAGCCAACCACAGCACCGAGACCGCCCTCATCGCAGCCACCGACGACATCCGAGCCCTTCTCGACAACGGGGAAACAGCGGCACTCATCCTCCTGGACCTCTCCGCCACGTTCGACACTGTCTGCCACCGCACCCTAATCCAACGCCTCAGCGACACCGGCATCCAAGAGAAGGCACTGAAGTGGATTATCTTGTTCCTCGCTGGAAGAACACAGAGAGTCCGCCTCCCCCCGTTTCGTTCCGAGGCCACTGAAGTCATCTGCAGGGTCCCGCAAGGATCATCACTCAGCCCCACCCTCTTCAACATCTACATGAGACCTCTCGCAGCCATCGCATGCCAACACAACTCAACATCATCTCCTACGCCAACGACACGCAGCTGATCCTCTCCCTCACCAGAGACCCCGACACCGCCAGAACCAACCTCCACGAAGGGATGAAAGACTTCGCCGAGTGGATGAAGAACAGCCGCTTGAAACTGAACTCAGACAAGACGGACGTCCTCATCCTTGGACCATCACCCCCCGCCTGGGAGGACTCCTGGTGGCCCCCTGCCCTGGGCACCGCCCCCAAGCCGACAGACCATGCACGCAACCTGGGCTTCATCCTGGACTCCTCCCTCTCCATGACCAGACAAGTCAACGCCGTCTCCTTTTCATGCTTTCACACCCTCCGCATGCTCCGCAAGATCTTCCGATGGATCCCGATCGAAACCAGGAAGACGGTCACCCAGGCCCTCATCACCAGCCGGCTGGACTATGGAAACACCCTCTACGCCGGAACCACAGCAAAGCTACAGAAAAGACTACAACGCATCCAGAACGCCTCCGCCTGACTCATCCTAGACATCCCTCGACGCAGCCACTTTTCTGGCCACCTGAGGAACCTGCACTGGCTCCCGTCAACAAGAGGATCACGTTCAGGCTCCTCACCCACGCACACAAGTCTCTCCACAACCTGGGCCCCAAGTACCTCAACGACCGCCTGACCTTCCACACGCCCACCCGCAGCTACGATCCGCTAGCCTCGCCGCCGTACCACGCATCCGAAGAGCCACCGCCGGAGGCAGATCCTTCTCCTACCTGGCAGCCAAGACATGTAACTCCCTCCCCACCCACCTTCGGTTGACCCAGGACCACCTCGCCTTCAGGAGACAACTCAAGACCTGGCTGTTCGAGCAGTAGCGGCCCCCTTCCCCCAAGCGCCTTGAGACCCTTCCGGGTGAGTAGCGCGCTACACAAGTGATATGATTGATTGATTGACTTAAACGGTAAGGCAGGTGTAAAAAGGGGCGTGGCCTCGGACCACCTCTCTGCAACGCAGCTCTGTGGCGCTTACTGGAGGTACCTGGTGGGCTAGTTGGACCTTAGGTACCCTGAAGATTTAAGGGGACTTAATCCCCCAACTTAAAACGCGCCACCGGCGCGTTTGCACAGTGGTTAAGGAAGGGGGCTGGGCCTAAAGTGACATGTGTGCAAACACAACCCGTGGCGCTTTTTAAACTGGATAATTAATACCCCTTCAATCCTGAGTGCCCTTGGGGGCCAACTAGCTCACCAGGTACCTCCACTAAGCGCCAGAGGCCTTCGTTTCAGAGAGTTGGTCCAGGCCATGCCCCTTTTTACACCTTTCTGCAACGCAGCTCTGTGGCACGTACTGGAGGTGCCTGGTGGGCTAGTTGGACCCCAGGGACCCTCAGGATTCAAAAAGACTTCATCCCCCAATGTAAAACGTGCCACAGGGCGTGTTTCCACAGTGGTGAAGGGAAGGGGAGGGCCTGAGGTGATGTGTGCAAACTCGCCCTGTGGTGCCATTTAAAGTTGGGGTATTAATTCCCCTTCAATCCTGAGGGCCCCTGGGGGCCAACTAGCCCACCAGGTAGCTCCATTAAGTGCCAGAGACCTGCATTGCAGAGAGGTGGTGCAGACCATGCCCCTTTTTACACCTCTGCAATGCAGCTCTGTGGCGCTTACTGGAGGTACCTGGTTGGTTAGTTGGACCCCAGGGACTATCAAAATTCATAGGGACTTAATCTCCCAACTTAAAACGGCCACAGGGTGAGTTTGCACAAATGTCACCTCAGGCCCCCCTCCCTTCACCACTGTTACAAACACGCCCCGTAGCGCGTTTTAAGAGGTAGTTTTAATACCCCTGCCCTATTATGTACTAGCGCCTTACAGAGGAGGTTATGCTAATCACATGGGAACCCCAACACATAGTGTGCCCTAGTGTATGTAGGTGTTTTCACTGTATTCTAAGTGTATTTCGGCATATCACTGGCTGTAGGCCTTGTTAGTAAGAGTCAGTTACCACCAGTACCCGTCTGAAAAAGTTGTGGGCACAGGATGATTTTGTGTCAAGGACTCTTTCTCTCCTCTGTTGGTTCTTTCTGCACATGTCTTGCTTCTTCCTGCACTTTTCTTCGTCTTTGTGGACTTCTGTTGTTTCTTTTTGCATTTCTTTTGCGCTTTTCTGTGCGTTTTTCTTCTTTCTTCACATGCCCTACCTCTGTAGGCATTGCTGGAAACTAGTATTTAAAAAACCTTTGAAATTCACTGAAAAAAACATAGGTTTCGGGCACGTTATATTTAGAACTTAGCATTTAAAAAAACCTTTGAAATTCAGTGAAAAAAACAGGTTTCAGGCACATTATAGTTAGAAATTAGCATTTAAAAAAACATTAGAAATTCACTGAAAAAAACATAGGTTTCAGGGGTGTTATAGTTAGCTGGACATTTCACTCATACAAAACCATTGAAATTCCTCCGTTATAGTTCTGCTAACTATAACTTTCGCAGTGCAATGCACTGCTGATGACGTCACATATTACATCACTCATGACATGGTCAGTGACATCACTAATGACATCACTGATGACATCTCAAATGACATCACTGATGACATCTCAAATGACATCACTGATGACATCATCCATGTGATAATTTGATGCATCTTCTCATACCCTAATATAACATTTGATACACCCACTCTAAATTTCTGACTGCTATTCTCAAAACCATAGACACTCCAACAGCAATAACTACATACACACTCACTGATTCTTAGGTTTACACACACATCCACTCACTAACCTGTACAGTCACTCGTACTTATGGTCACTCAGTACAGGACTATCATATGCACTCATACACCTATATAAACACTCACACACCATCACTCATCCATAGAGGTACTCACACACCTAGTCAGTGATGCAAATAATTAATCACACTGCCATTTACTCACCTATACAGTTATACACACACCAGATCAAATACTCATTTAAATACTAGCACATTCTTACGTTCTTATACAATCACTGATACAAGCACACACCCATCCATACAGCCACTCTCAGAATCACACACTCTCATTTATAGCTTTTATACACTCCGACACATAAATATACTGCCTTTCACATATGTAGTTACCCACACATATACCAATGAGATGTACATTTGCTCACTAACATGGCCATACACACAGTCACCCACCCATCCAGTCCATCATAGATATACTCTTGAAAACCATGCACCTAGTGAATCACCGACTCACACATCTATTCACAGTCACACACACCCCACCAATATAAACACTCAGGCACCCATACAGATACTCGGACAACCAAACAATAACACATATAGACACTCATGTAGCTATTCACAAACCCATGTAGCCGGTTATACACCAACAGACAGACGTATACATACATTCACACAGTTTAGTCACTAACCTATGCATTCAGTAATATACGTTTAATCACTCACTTATAGAGTCAGTCCCATACCTACTAAATCATCCATTCAGACACTTATACACCCACTCATTCTTTAATATGCCATCCCTATATATATTAAACATATTTAAACTTTACAGAAACACACAGTCACTGGATGATATCATTAAAAAAATTGATTGGTTAACTGGCTTATTAAGTGTATCTTAGTGAATACATATATTGACGAGTAATATTTAAATATATGCATCAGTGTTTCACTTTGTGTATAAGTGGCTGTATGGGTTGGTGAGTAGCTACATGTGTGTGTATATGGGTTATTATATGTTTTTTTAGTATCAGTATGAGTGTCTGTATAGTTTGGTGGGGGTGTTACTTAGCACATAGATGTATCAATGACTGACTCACTGTTTGTATGTTTTTTGAAAACAGCATATGTGCAGGACTGTATGAGTGGATGAGTGTGTATATGTGTGTGTTACTGATTGAATGCCTGTCTCACTAGTGTGTTTATCAGTAACAAGATATATTTTAATCTAGTATATGTGAGTATTGATGTATATAAGTCAGTATATGTGAGAGCGAGAGATTGTAAGAGTTCCTGTTTAAATAAGTATGTGTTTCTATAAGTGATTGTTTAAGAGAGTACATATGTGTAAGTTTCCTTAGAAGTAAGGTGGTAGTGTGTGTAAATCTGTATATGCAAATAAATGGATGTTTATTAGTTTATTTGCATGTGTGAGTATATGTGTGAGTAACTTTTTGATGACTGTCGGTGTGTTACAGGATGAATAGGGGTATCACTACATATGATGAGTGAGTATATGTAGGAGTGACTATATAAAACTGTTGGTGAATGAGTGGATGTGTATATAGATGGTGAAATTACTGAATTGGTTGTTGTAACTGGTATGGGTATATCCACTTTTTTGAAAATGTTAGTTTCTATTTTTGAATATGTGTTTCAAAGGTTACTTTACAGTGAAAGAAGTTCTGTCACTGTGTCACAAGGATGGTGTCATCAGTGATGTCATGAGTGATGTCACTGACCATGTCATGAGTGATGTAATATGTGATGTCATCAGCAGTGCATTGCACGCGCAAGTTATAGTGAGTCCAACTAACTATAACGTGGGAATTTCAATGGTTTTATGTCAGTAAAATTTCCAGCTAACTATAACTGGTGTGAAACCTCTGTTTTTTTCAGTGAATTTAATAGGTTTTTTAAATGCTAATTCCTAACTATAACTGGTGTGAAACCTCTGTTTTTTTCAGTGAATTTCATAGGTTTTTTTCATGCTAATTTCTAACTATAACTGGTGTGAAACCTTTGTTTTTTTCTGTGAATTTCATAGGTTTTTTAACTGCTAATTTTTAACTTTTTATAGGGCTTTATACCTATGTACTTTGTAGTGAATTTCTAAGCTTATTTTTTCGCAAATTTCTATAGCTGAGAAAGGTATGTTTTTCTATAAATGAACCCTATATTGTATATTAAGATAATATTTTTGTTTTAAAATAGTATTTTACTTTTTTTTAAATATTTGACTCTGGAGCGCTCCCGGTGCGCGTACCGGTGAACGCCCCGGTGCACGTACCGGTACGCGTCCCGTCAGCGCACCAACAAAAAAAAAAGAAAAAAAAAATAATGAAGGAGTGAGCATGAGGAATGGGGACAGAGAGAGTGGTGTTAAGAGAAAGAGAGCTAGAGGGAGGAACACAGAGGGATTGTGTAATAGATAGTAAGACAGAGAAAAGGTGTAAGAGGAAGTAACTGAGAAAAAGAAAATGAATAAGAGAGCAAAAGAAGAGAAGAAAGAGGAAGAATACTAAAGCAGAGCTTCTGGGAAAATGTGAATGGGTGATGAAAGTAAAAGGAAGGAGACTTAAGTATGGGGAATGACAGATAGTGACGGAACCAGAGAAAAAATACAGTAGTGACGGAGGGAAAGAAAATAGCAGTGAGTGTAAGTTAAGAGGGGTGAAAGAGGGTGGATATAAGTGAATAAGGGTAAGACATGGGGAGTGACAGAGAGAAAGGAGAGAGAGAGTAAAGGAAGGAGTGTCACAAAGGGACTAAGTGAACCAGTAAAAAAGGTAAGTGAAGGAGTGTGGATAAGCAGAGGTAATGAAAGAAGTTGAATGTGGTAGGAAGTAAACATGGAGGATAAGAATAAGTGTGGGAAGCAAAGTAAGGAAACAGGGGTGAGGTAGAGTGAGAGAAAAGTAGTGAGGTTAAAGCAAAGGGTGATAAGAAAGTACATTTTGTAAACACACTTACCATATAATTAATGAAAACTTGTTTCTGTTAAAGACAAAAGAAAAAACCCGTTATAATTAGTTAAAAATATATATTAAAATAGAAGAAACAGTTCAAGAGGTTAAAAAATCTAAAAAAGTTTACTAAGAAATAAAGCAATAGTGAAGGATACAAAAACAGAAATAAAGTAATGTAGAAAGAAAAAAAAGAAGGAATAAGAAATAGAAAGAGAACAAATTACTGAAGGTAAGTAAGATACTAAAAGAATGTGAGATACCAAAACGAAATCAGGAAAGATAAGAAAGTAAAAGGAAAATGAGTGAAAAGGAGAGGAGTCTGAATGAGGAACTATTAATAAAAAAGAGGAATAGAAGATGACTGAGAGTGAGTGAAGGGGAGTCACAGAGTGAAGGGATGAATTTGAATTTGAATTTAAAATCATTTATTAAGCGCGCTTTTACCAAGCGGTTTCATGGCGCTTTTTTCAGATTGCGAACATCGACAGTGGCAAGGGGGGATTAGGCGGCAAAAGCTCGGGAGAAGAGCAGGGTTTTAAGACTTTTCCGGAACTCTATATAGGAAGATGAAGTACGAAGACCCACAGGGAGGGAGTTCCAAAAAGTTGGGGCGAGGACCGCAAATTTTGTTCCACCAGCCCTCTTCTTTTTGAATCGTGGAGTGGTCAGGAATGCCATGTGAGCGGAGCGGAGTTCTCTACCCGGCATGTAGGGCTTAATGGCAGAGCATATAAACTTCGGAGCGGTGCCCATTTTGGCCTGAAAGGTGAGACAGCCAAGTTTGAATAAGGCTCGCTCTTTCACAGGCAACCAATGTAGTGCCTGCAGTAAAGGGGTGGCACGATAAAATTTGGGCAGGCCATGGATCAGGCGAGCAGCCTGGTTCTGCACTAGTTGCAGGCGGTGAATAGCATAGGCCGGCGCGCCATTATAGATTATGTTGCCATAATCAAGGCGTGAGAGCACCATTGCCATCACGATGATTTTTATGGCTGGGAGAGAAAAGAAACGGGAAATCTTCCTAATAGTCCTGAGGGAAAAAAAACAGGAGGACACAACAGAACTAACCTGAGAGTGAACAGAGAGTTGGGGGTTAAGAAGTATACCGTGAGTTTTGACTATAGGAACTGGGAGTGGGGGAACACCAAGTGAAGGGGGCCAATGGGATGGAGACCAGGGACTGCAACCACCTCCGGTCAAGACCAGCTCCGTCTTGTCCGGATTGAGTTTGAGGTGGTTGCAGTTCATCCAGTCCTGAATGAACAACATGACAGTTTGGACATTCTGGGCGGATGAGGGAGAATGGGAAAGGTTAAAGATTAGCTGGAGGTCATCGGCGTAATTAAACACCGTGACCTCGAGCTGCTGCAACATAAAGATGAGGGGAAAGATGTATAAATTAAACAAAAGAGGGGAAAGTGAATAACCCTGGGGAACACCACACACTATCTTGTGGAAGGCGGCGGTGAAACCGGCAAGGTGGACCGCCTGAGCCCTCTCGCTCAGGAAGGACTCGAGCCAAGCGAAGGCTAGGCCCTCTATGCCCGCCGCCCTGACACGGGTGAGAAGGATGGAATGGTCCACCGTGTCAAAAGCGGCGGACAGATCTAAGAGGATGAGGGCTTGCGGGAGGTTGGTATCAATGCCTTCACGTAGCCCGTCCATCACGGAGATCACCACCTTCTCCGTAGAGTGGAGGGGCCGGAAGCCCGCCTGGCAAGGGGAGAGGCAGTGATTTATCTCCACGTGGGTGCTCAGGGTGCTGGTCACATGGGTTTCTAAAACCTTACCCAAGTAAGGCAAGAGACAGATGGGGCGATAGTTAGAAGGGGATGATGGGTCGGCGCCAGCCTTTTTTAGGATAGGGATGACGACCGCAGATTTATGGGGGGGTGGGACAACCCCATTACTGAGGGAATCATTGATGAGTGTGAGGGACGGGGTAGGGCAGGCTAGGAAGATCTCTCTAAGGATGGGAGCAGGGGCAAAGTCTAGGGGAGAGCCCGACTTCACCCTTTGAAGCAGGGGGAGAAGTGTGGCTTTAGTCAGGAGGGGAATGGTTGTTAGTTTAGAAATAGTGGGAGGGGGGAGGGAATAATGAATGTGGAAGATGGAGGAGAAATGTTGGTTTTAATCTTTGCGACCTTTTCAACGAAAAAATCGTTGAGAGAATGGCAAAGGGATTGGGAGGGGGGAATCATGGCTGTAGCCCTCTCGGATGAGGCCAGTTCGTGCACAGTGGCAAGAATTTCTTTTGATTGAGACTCCTCTGCCAATATCCTATTAGAGTAGAATTTTGTTTTGGCGTCAAGAATGCCTTTTTTATATATCTTAAGAACAGACAAATAAGTGACTTTTAGAACAGGGCAATACGCTCTTCTCCATGCTCGCTCGGCTCTCCGTGCGGCCAGTTTCTTCTCCTTAAGGTCTAAAGTGAACCAACAGTTAGCAGCCTGAGCTCGCTTGACCGTGATTCGCCTCAAGGAGGCGAATTCGTCGCCCGCTTGGGTCAGCCAGTTGTCAATAGTGGCCAGCTGAACAGGAGCTGCAAGGCCGGAAAGGTCAGGGCTGGATTTAGCCAGAGACGAGCAGAAGGATGGTATGTCGGCTTTGCCCCATTTCCTAACCCAGGTGTTCCTAGGGAGCGGGGGCTTTATCCCTGGTGCTAGGGCAATGGAAAATGAAATTAAAGAGTGGTCAGACCAGGAACAGGAATGAAGGGAATGAGGTTAATATAGGAATGAAGGGAATGAGGTTAATATAGAACGATGGATGCAACAGGAGTGAGAGAGTAAGTACACAGAAAAACAAAGGGAAGGACTAACTGAACTACAGTACAATGAGTGCGAAAGAAAAAAATGGAGAAAAAGAAAGAAAGAGAGGGGAAGAAAACTAAAGCAGTGGTACTGAGAGAATGTGAAAAAGATAAAAAGTGGTGGAAGGAAGAGAGGAAATGCAGACAGTTCAAATTGGATTGAGAAGTTGTGAATGAAGTGCAGTAAAGGAACAGCGATGAAACAAAGTTAACAAAAGCAGTGTAAATGAGTAAAGAGAGGTAAATAAGGGTGAAAAAGGAAAATGAGTGTGAGACAATGTGAATACACTATAAATTACACAATGAAAACTATACAATAACTTCTACAATATGTTACATTATTTATTTTTGCTGTTCTCAGAATATATTGAATTTCACTTAAATTAGTGAGTTCAAAGTCTTCATCATATAACAGCGGGAAAAAAAAACACAATCTAAAAGATTGTGTTTAAAAAAACCCATTCAAACATACATCTCATATATGTACACTAATTTTTCATTCACTTACTTTTCCGTGAGGCCAAATAGAAGATAGTGAAGGTCCTTTTGGTGGAAAAAAGTCTGCTGTGCTCTATAACTTCCATTTCATCGACTTCCTATGAAAAAAGATCTAAGAACATCATACCTTACACTTTCCTCACTGCCAATTTGTGTCAGATATATCAGTATTTTTTACTTTGAGATCCACTTAAAGTATCTATATGAGATAAATAATTTAAAACATTAGATTAACTAACTAACTAACTAACTAACTAACTAACTTTTATTTTCTATTCCCGTCTTCAAAGGCCAATTCCCTTTACTAAAACTTTGGTTTTAAAAACACTAGATAAGAATTTGTAGAGTCATAATGCAAACGTTGTTTATAAGTTAAATGAGAATCATTGCAGTAACTCCATCCTTTTTCACATTTTAAGTAGCATGTATAATGTCCTGAGGTTGTCGAAGAACCGTCATGATAAATATTAGCTTCAGTTGTAAAGGTTCTTCCTGAAATTGATAACTGAGAAGCCACAAAATTTTTGATAGAAGTTGTCAATTTAGTTCCATCAGGTCTACATCGTTGGAAAACTAAAATGATATACTGCCCATAACTTTGTATAAATAATGTGGATAGCATTGGATAGTTACATTGAGTACACACCATATTATGATCTGCTGCTTTAACTAGATTTTTAAATGACACTGATTTACAGTCAGGTAAAGTCAAATATATAAATCTTTCAGTGTCTATTCTAGTAGTACTTGATGAACTACAATTGTGGCAGTCATGCTGCCATTGATAAGAAAGGCTGAAAAGATTATTTATATCTACATCTTCATCTTCCAAAACACCAAACATATGCATTAAAAATTCCTGACAATCCTGCTGAATGTTCTGTGAAAATTTATCTTGACCAGAACACATATCTAAAATATTTCGAATTTCTGTTACACTTTCTATTTTTGCTCTATCACTGCTACATTTCTGAAACACAGAATTCAATAAACCACACAATTTTTGATCCCGATTTTCAACAATCTGTTCTTGTAAAATTTGAAGAAAAAAAACAACATTAACCACTACATTAGCATAGCAGTTGACAACAGAACTATTTTCAAACTGAAATCCAACAACATTTTCTTCACAATTCTTTTTCTTCCTGTTTTCCTTTACAGTTTTGTCTACTTTTTGTCTTTTTGCTACTACCTCACTGCAATTATCCTCATTTCTTCTTTTTCGGCCTACCACACATTTTTCAAACAGAGGATATTGAGGCAAATGTGGAGCATACTCTCTTCTTAACCTATTGTATTCTTTAACACAATCTAGATCTGCACAAATGTTTCTCTCATCACACTCAATCAAGTACAATCCTGATAAAGTTCTGACTCGGGATAATGCCACATATGCCATACCCTATTTAAACACAGATCTTCCAATGTTCACTAAAGCATTATCTACACTTAAACCTTGAGATTTATGAGTTGTTACTGCATATGCCAAACAAACAGGAAACTGTTTTCGGCAAACATATAAGTCTTTTACAAGTGAAAATCTAGAAGAACAACGACTGATTTGTTGTACTTGCTCAATGCCATCAAATTTTATTTTTAAAAATTCAATTCCAACTCTATTTCTATAATTCACAAAATCAACAACATAACCCATTGCTCCATTTACCAGACCTCTTTCAACATTTAAATTCCTTCTCAAAATGATACGACAATTTAAACACACATTCAGAGTCTTTTCAAAACCAGCTGTTTTAGAAATACTTTTCTCTAATGAATCCAATTTAGTTTTCAAATTTTCAGACAAAACAATTGTTGCACCCATATGCTCTATTTTATCTATTGCTTCCAGTTTCACAATCTCTTCATTTTCTAACTCTAACATTTTGTTGTTGAAGATGGAACATTCTTGCAGAGTTGGCATCAAATATATCCCAGATTTCTTCTCAGTCATTTTTTTAAAAATATTCTCTGGAAGAATGTTTTCATTTGGATACAAATTTGAAATTAATCGATCATTTAAAGCTTCTTTCCCAAGCTCGCTTACTTTTCCAATTCTTACATCTTGTAGAATATTTTTATAATCTTCATCCTTTCCCTGTCGCATATTTTGAAGCAGTTCAGCATATTTAAAATTTAACCATATATTAACGTTTCCAATGCTTCCAAGGGACTTCCTAGTATCTTCATGTGTGAGCATTTTTTTTTTTTCAATTTTTAAAACCTTTATTTAGAAAAGTGCACACAGCTATTCAGCCTGACATCCTGGAGGCAAGGCAGCATAGTGAATCAGGAGTGCAATAGCGCAAGAACGATTGTCACAGTACAATGAAGGTTGATTTTATTATTTTATGTACAGAAGAAACAGAGAACAAGGAAAAGAAGAGAACGCCAGAAGGCGCATAAGGAGTGGCAATAGAGTAGAAGAGCCCATCGAGGTGTTGGCGGTGGGGTAGGGGGAGCAGCGGGTACACAAACACAGGATTCAGGAGAATGGATCAGGATATAAGGGGGAAAGAAAAGGAAACAGGATTCAACATTACAGCATGTCACAGTTGGTGTCACGGGCTATGGCGACAGATGTTCCTCCAAAGAAACAGGTTCCGGGGGCAAACAAATATCTCCTCTGTAAGCATTCCAGGCTCCCCACACTTTCGACCACTTTTTGGGCTTACCCCTGGCAACATAGACCGTCTTTTCCCTAAACATACACCAATCCATGTTGGCTTTCCATTGCACCACCAGGGGAGCCGTCGTAGCCCCCCACTTCTGCGCGATGTCGCGTTTGGCCACCATGTTGCCAAGGGTCACCCACTGCGTCTGAGCCACATTGTGATCGGACGGTTCCCAAATGTTGAGGAGACACCTCCTAGCCTCCGCAGTCGCCACCACCCCAGTCACCTCGTCCATAATGCGGTGCACACGTCTCCAGTAGGAGGCTATGGCGGGGCATTCCCAAAGAATGTGCATAAAAGTAGCAGAGGCGCCGCAGCCGCGGCGACAGAGCCCGTCGGTCGAGTAGCCCATATGCACAAGCCGGGGGCCAGTCATGTACACCCTGTGCAGGATTTTGAGCTGCACCAGTCGGAGACGAGAGGAAATGGCGACTTCCTTAGGGGAAGAAACTGCACTCTGCCAGTCCTCGTCGTCGATCTCCAGTCCATCACGCACCCACTGCTCTCGTACACCCAGGAGGAGGTCAGTTCGAACATTAATGAGTTTCTTATACGACAGTGAGATGGCACTGTCAGGCATATGGCCGTCCAGCACCCTGTCCTCCAACGGGGAGCTTTCTGGAATTGCCCCCTCAGCCGGCTTGGCAGAGAGCAGTGCGTGTCGCAACTGGGCATACCGGAAGGACTCCGAGTTTCCCAGCTGGTACTCAGACCGCAGCTGTGAGAAGGTCTTGATCTCACCCTTCGAGATCATATCATCCACCCTGGAAATACCTATGAGGTCCCATTCATCAAATCCCTTGGTGTGCCATAACTTGCCCAAAATATCTGAGTCATACAATGGGGTGAACCTAGTCAGCCTGCCCTGCCAGCCCTGCGCTTTGGTAATTGTCCGCCAGATATGGACCGCAGTTTTCATTGGACCCGACATCCGCCTGTCCAGAGACCTCGAGTACAGCGCTCTGTAGTAATTACCGCCATCCAAGAGCCACTTATCCATTGCATAGCCAGGGTTATTTTCCGGACCATAGAAACCATGATTAATAGCCGCCAATTGGGAGGCCCAATAATATCTGCGCACATCTGGTAGTGCTATACCCCCGTCGTACCACGGAAGCGTGAGCTTCGTGATAGCGACGCGGGGACGGCCGTCCCAGAGTAAGGCACGTTGAAGGCCCTCAATCTCTCGGAAGTAGCGGGTGGGGACCGGATCTTGGATGTTCTGTAGGGCATACAGGAACCTGGGCAAAGACATCTTAAATAATGCCGCACGTCCGAGTAAAGAAAGCGGAAGCTTGCGCCAGCCCTCCACGTCACGCCGGAGGCGCAGTAGAGGGGGAAGCAAGTTGTGGTCGTATCGCGCCTTCGCATTACCAGAGATATAAATCCCCAAATATTTAAAGCCCTGGTTGGCCACCTGGATGTTACAGCCCCTAGGGAGGCGCGGTGTGTCCCCTTTCAGTACGTAGAGGGAGGACTTGGCCCAGTTAATAACAAGGCCAGAGTTCCATCCAAAAAGTCTAAGTACATCGCACGCCACAATAAGTGACTTACAGGGGGAGGTGAGATAGAGAAGAATATCATCGGCATAGAGAGAGATCCTGTCCTCGAAACCAGGGGCCCAACTTATGCCGTGCAGATCCGGGTGTGTGCGCAACAGGGCCGCAAGCGGTTCAAGAGCGAGCGCAAACAAAAGGGGCGACAAGGGGCAGCCCTGTCTGGTGCCTCTATGAAGGGCAAAAGACGCCGAGATGCGGCCATTGACGGCAACGTTAGCCAGTGGGTCGGCATATAAGAGCTTCACCCACCCCACAAACACTGCACCAAAACCGAGCTTCCCCAACACCGCCCAGAGGTAACTCCACTCGAGAGAGTCAAAAGCCATCGTGGCGTCCAAGGAAGCAAGGACCGCCGGCTCTTCCAGGGTGTGGGCCCTGGCCAGAGCGCCGTGGAGTCTACGCAAGTTAAGGGCAGTGTTGCGGTGAGGAATAAAGCCCGACTGGTCCGGGTGCACTAAGTCGCCAATAACTCCAATCAGTCGATTAGCGAGTAGCTTGGTGAGAATCTTAGGCTCAGCATTAAGGAGAGAGATGGGACGATAAGACCGACACAAGTCTCTCGGCTTCCCTTCCTTATGGATGACCACAATGGCGGCCAACCTCTGGTCCATGGGAAGTAGGCCGGCGTCCCGCGCTTCCAGAAACATGTTACGCAGGTGTGGGGAAACCACATCCGGCCTAATCTTATATAGCTCAACCGGGATACCATTGGGACCAGGTGCCTTGCCCGATCGCAGTGAGCGGATCGCAAGGGCGATTTCATCAACAGAGACGTCCCTGTCCAGGTCGTCGCGCTCCTCGTCCGAAAGGCAGGGGAGGTCGACAGTCGAAAGAAGCACTGTCGAATTGGTCTCAGACCGGTCCGAAACAGAGGTGTAGACGCCTCGGAAATAATCAGCGAAGGACTCAGCAATGGCACTTGGGTCAGAGACGACAACTCCGTCCACCCCCATTATCTCGGGTACAACACGGCTAGCCATCTCTTTCCTATGCAACCAGGCCAGCAACTTCCCAGCCTTATCGCCAACATCGTATATCCGACCCTGCTGTTCTTTAGCTAAAACAAGGGCGGCGTTTGTAGCAAGGTCGCGGTATTCCGCCTGCTTGAGGGAGAGGTCGTGCAGGAGAGCGGGATCGGGTTCTGTCTCCAACTGGGAGTCAAGCTCCATGACCTCCTCCTCGATGCGCACCAAATCAGCATCTCGGACTCTACGGGCCTCCGCTATGAGTGCGAAAGCCTCACCCCTCAAGACAGTCTTAAACGCCTCCCACAGAGTCGCAGCCGACGCAACCGACCCCTCGTTTTCAGTAAAATAGAGGTCGATGGCCTTGGCTAGGAGATTGCGAGTCTTAGGATTGCGGAAATACCACGGGTTAACAACCGCCGGTCGATCCGACATGACAACGTCAAAGTCAAAAGAGACCCACAGCGGGGAATGGTCAGAGATACCCCGTGCTAGAAAACGGGCCTCAGAAACGGCATGCGCGTGTGCAGCCAATGTAAGGACATAGTCTATCCTGGAGAGACTACCACGGGCGCCGGAGTGGAAAGAAAAATGGCAGAGCGTGGGATGCAAGAGCCGCCAGCTATCTACTAGACCCATGGTCTCGAGGAAAGATGGCAACCACAATTGGGAGCCTCGGAGGTCTCTAGGCGGATGGCGGTCCAAGGAGCCGGAGCAAACCAAATTGAAATCACCCCCCACTATCAGCAAGCCAGCAGGCAAATTTAAAATGGCACCACCAAGGTCCTGGAAGGTGCTAGATTGCAAGCCCGGGGGAACGTAAACTGAAAGTAATGTCAGGGCACGCCCTTCCCATCGTCCCGCAACTGCGGCGTACCTCCCTCTCTCATCGATCACAGTGACGTCGACCTCAAACGGAAGGGACGTACGAACAAGAACTCCCGCCCCCGAGATCCCGAGGAGAACCCCGAGTGGGCCACCATCTTGTACCCCTTACGATTAAGTGCTTTGCATGTGTTTCCAACCAGATGTGTCTCCTGAAGGAGAACGACATCAGGCATATGGCGTTTAATCAGTTGAATCACTACCCCTCTCTTGATACGGTCACCCAACCCGTTAACATTCCAACTGAGGACTCGTAGTTTCCTACCCCCATCATCATGTCCCCGGCCCCACCCAACCCCAACAAGCCTCAACCACAGATGAAATTGAACAGTGTATACAACCCATCGCCTAAGGGATAGAAAGAGAGAAAAATGAACAAACAAACAAACTTCCCCACCACCACCCCCCACCCTGCACCCCTGCAGCAGACTAAAAAGCCCCCCCAACCAGCAGTGTGCCTGTCGCCCCATAAACTAGCCTACAAAAATTCCCTAGAGGAGTAAGGAATCTCCACAAACCCCTCCCGCCACCCTCCATGTAAGAGACAGGAAAACTATCCAAGTCGGAATAGCATTGGTATTAGCAGTCACAGACAGCAGGGTCACCAACCGCCACAATCAGCACAGTAAAGACCAGTCCTAGAGATCAGAACCACCAGTTGCGCCTCCGGAATGTTCATCGCGTTCTTCCCGGCGTTGCGGCAAAGTGTCCAGCCAGTCGCTCGCATTTTCCGGCACATCGAAAAACAGGGCACGGCCCTCGTGCTCAATCCGAAGTTTAGCAGGGAAAAGCATCGAGTATTTAAAGCCCATGTCTCTCAGGCGTCGTTTCACCCCTGCGAAGCTTTGACGTTGCCTCTGAACGGCCCTGGTGAAGTCCGGGTAAAAGTGCACCTCAGAGTTCTGAAATTTGAGCGGCCCATGTCTCCTGGACGCTTGAAGGATCACATCCCGGTCTCTAAAGTTGAAGAGCCGGGCAATGATAGGTCTAGGCGCAACACCCGACTTCGGCGGGCCGCCCGGTATCCGATGGGCACGCTCTACAGAAAAGAAATTGCTCAGGCCAGAAGGTGCGAGATGCGTCTGCACCAAGTCCTCCACAAAAAGGTCCACTGCCGCCTCCTCCGCTCCCTCCGGAACACCAATAATACGGACATTCTGCCGCCTGGCCCGTCCTTCAAAATCCTCCAACCTTCTAGAAAATTGGTCGTTGACCAGTCTTAGAGTCCGGACCTCCGTCTGCAGGTCCGAAACGTCAGTAGTGAGGCTGGAGGTCTTGAGATCAAGAGACTTCACCCGATCATTAGTCTTTCCCAAGTCAGCCCTGATCAGGTTGAGATCCACGGCCAGAGTGTCCACCTTATGAGTCAGGACCTCGTGTTGCTTCTGCATTTCTGACCGAATGCCCGCGATGGCCCCCATAACGTCACTCAGAGTAGGCTCAGAGCCTTCAGGCGAGCCCGCACGGTGAAGGTCTTTAGATGGGGCCACCACCGTAGGTGATGTCCGCTGCTGAGCGTATCGGTCAATTTTGTTCAGCTGCGTCTGAGTCGCCTTACGAACACCTCTGTTCGACGTCCTGTCGGGGTCCCCTCTGCCGGCCATGATGGATCCAAGGAGAACAAAGGGCCACACCGTCCGAACAAGGAAGCAGATGTTTAGAACAAAGGCAAAGTCAGTAAACACAGCAGGCCGGTAGTAGGCAACTCCGCAGCCACAAGAACTTCGCCAGCAGGGATCACAAATATCCACTTCGCATTCCAATCATGCGGAGCGTCGGCACAAGCAGCAGCCACCCATGAGACAATGGCGCATCCCTGGCACGGAGTTCAGCTCAACGTAACTTCGCCTAGGAACCACCGATTCGGAAGCGGAAAGCAGCTCCCGCGTCTGCGACCATTCACCAAGCAGAATCCACTAACGTGGATCAGGATTGTCGGCAGGATAGTTGCGGAGGATCGGAGGGTCCGCGGAGCTCCGAGATTACGCGGCCATCTTGGTCGCCCGCGAAGCTCCTCCTCCATGTGTGAGCATTTTAAACACTGGTTGTCCTTTTACTGGAGTCAACTGCAATAGAGCTCCAAAAACAATAATTGTTTTCCTCCAAATAACACATCATACTCTGTTCTAAGAATTTCTTGCATTCTCAAATGCACAAAAGCAAGTATTAGATTTGAGACCATGCTTACTTCATCAATAATAAGAAGTGTCATTTTCTTCAAGACTCTTGAAACTTCAGAACACGCATCTCCAGATAACTTGTTGTAATGCAATTTATTATCATGCTCAACTGGCAGCATCAGTAAACGATGTAGAGTAATCCCTTTAATGTTATGTGCTGCCAGACCAGTTGGAGCAGTTACAACACAAGACAGCGGTGAATCAGTCCTTTTCTGCAGATAACTTGCAATGGCTTTAATCAGAAAACTTTTTCCTGTCCCTGCTTCTCCACTTACATACAGTCGGACAGGGTCAAATGATGTGCATGAGCACTCTTTTTTCTCATGTCTGAATCCATGTTCAATCTGCTCTGTGACTTCATCATATATCTTTTTCTGCTCAACGTTTAGTTGCTTTACCAAATCTTCTAAGTTAACTCCATCCTCTTGAGCTTGTTCCATAGCTCTTTCCACCTCATCCATGGGAGTGGCAGCTTCATTTTGGATAATAGGTCCTCCTAGTGGATCCTGACTCAATGAAGTAGAACTCTGACTATCTTGAGAACTGTCTCTAGCTATCTCTTCAGCAATTATGGTTTCTTGCTCTATTTCCTCGTTCAACATTTGCAGATAATTTAGAAAAATAGGACATTCTATGGTATCCTTAGTTGCATTAAAAGAGTCTTCATAACAGAGAAAATCTCCAAGTAGTTCCTCTTCTGTACGCCATGACTTAAAGAGTTGCAAAAGAGCTAAATAGTAAAATTCTCTTTTGTCTGGAGCTTCACAACTCAATTTTCGATGATTAATCAAATGGCCTTTTTTCTGCTTCATTAGACATCCTTCATAGCCAATGACTGCATATTTTCCATTATTGATATCTTCTGTGATGTTCCTCTTATAACTGTAGTTTTGCAGAACTTCATACAAACAAGTGTTCTCAAGGTGAGTACTTCTATTTGGATAGTATGTATCCAACATATTTGTCTTCAAAATATCTGTACTGTTTGGTTCTTTCTCCACCAAATATTCAATTTCTTGTACAGATTTCAAAACTCGGTTTCGTGTTGCAGCAAGACCTAGACTCACCCAAATGATTGTTCTTGATTTAGCATAGAGACTTACTGATGATAACCGATCAGAACATTCATATGCTCCAATTTCTCGATGCGACAACATCTTCAGACTGAAACTGTATAATTTCTTGCTTAGACTCTTTTCATGTGAAATGTCCTCCCACATTTCCTTCAGTTCTGTCTTTTCTTTTTTAGTGATGTAAGATGTCACATATTGAGCCACAGCAATAGAATTGTCAGCAACGAACTGAATATCCATGGTAGCATTCCACATGGACAAAATCACTGGGTTGTAATCGTTGATGTACTTAGATTCTTCATTTCTTTTCAAATTGTATGTATTTTTGGGAGATTTCCTCGTCACAGTATGTCGTAGAGATGACATCAAATTATTTACTCTTCCCTTAGAAATCACTGGTCGTGGACACGCAAAACGACATTTCGTGTAGTACTTTTCCTTGTTTTTAAATTTTCGACGACAGTACTTTCCACAACGATGAGATTGAAAACGTAAAACTTGTTGCCTTAAACTGTTTTCTTCAGTAGATTTCGGAACAGCACATGTTGAATATTCTTCAATGAATCTCATCACTGTTTCATCCGAATCAGTTCCAAATTTGGGTGCATCTTTAATCCATAACAACATATGTATATGAGGAGCACCTCTCGCTTGATATTCCTTCCTCCAAAAGAAATCCAACACCTCTCCAAGGGGAGGATTTTTTTTGTTGGTAATAAAAGACATCATAGCTTCAAATCTATGATTAAAATATCTGCAAACATTCACTGGATCCAAAGAACACAGTTCTCCAGGTGTTTTCAATTCTATATTTTGTATGTTTCAATTTGCCTCTCGTAGAAATTGAAGTAAGTCGTCCCATGCATACTCAGCACAGCTAAGAGTGAGGAACCATGTAGAAGTGCCTAAGTTTCTTAGCATACATTTCAATTCTCCATGACGATGGAACCCATACTCATTGGTTCCACGTTGACATGCCATGAGATTGATTAGCTGAGATTCCAAAATACTATCTTGCAGATTGACTTTCTCCATAAAGTCCCTTGCACAAACATTTTGCAGATGAGCTCCACTTTTCAGTATATTATTAACTGCATAAGAAAGACCAGACAAATCACTTTCATACAGTAGATGAAACAAATACGGAATACATTGACGAAACTTTGGATCTTCAGCATATAATCTTAAAGTCCGGTATTCAGCTGCAGGAATTTGAACTGGTCGATCGTCATATCGTCCACCACGACCTGTTGGAAATAACTGTGGAAAACAACGAGCTTCCAAACTTTCTTCCCATACACTAATAGGACTTCCTTTTGCTGCTTTCATTTGAAACAAGTCAATTGCATTCCCCATTACGTCTTTGGAATGCAAAGGATGAACAGTATAATGTTCATATATTTCTTCATTTCTAGACACATCAACTTTTTCAATTTGGCCAACTGAACAATCACTATCTTCTTCTGTAGCCGTTTCCTCTGCTCCAACACTTACATCTTTATAGTACTCATTGTTTTTGACCAAATACAATGTTGCCTATTTGACTTTCCTAACATCCCCTGAATCTTGCCAGATTTTCTTACTCTTTGTCGGAACCCCATTAACTAGAATAACTAGAGGATCCTCTTTTACTCTTTCTACACCAATTGTATCAATATTTTTCTTCACATCTAGAGGCAAATAAACAACTCTTCCCTTTAATCATCTTTGTAAATCTGTAGGAGGTAATTTTCCTATCTTAGGCTCCATGCGAGCAATAGCTTGAAAAGGATGGACACATTGAATCAAAATTGATTCATAAGTATTTAAATCCATCAATTCATAAGGAATATCTATCAACTGAAGATTATTATAAACTGCTCTAGCAGGCATTCTATTTTCATTTAATTTTTTCAAACAATAATTACAAATACGCTGATCAAAACTCAAATCAAAAGAATACTCCACCAACAAATAACTTACAAAATCCTTCCATTCACTATTATTTTCAAATTCACATTTTGCATATAAATCAACTAACCTAGTCAGAATCTTATAATGAGTACATCGACAACACACACAAGTTAAATTAGGCCTTTCACTTGATTTCACCTTAAACTTGGTAATTTCCTCGTCAAACTTTTCTGTACTTGAAATCTGTCCATTATCTTCAACATTACCATCCATTACTATATCCATTTTTACACTGTCCTCTTTGTTCCCAAAATAACAAAACTCAATTTCTTCACAAATAGTCTTCACATCCACTTCAGATCCATGCAAAAGAGCACTGTTTAACTGTTTAAGCTTAAGTGCTGGACTTTTTGCATAATACAGCGTTCTCACTAATTTCCTCACCTTATTATGATGCACTTCTAACATCCTAAAATGATGAAAAACACTCTGACATACTTTTCTAGAAAGACAAGCCAGGGAATGCCCATGCAAACCTGTGCTTTCTCTCACTCTGCAAGGATCTAACTCTTGCAAGATCTTCATTTTTTGTTTGAGACTTTTCTTACTATATGTACGTAAGAAATTTCGAAGCAAATCGATTGAATCCTGTCGCACACTACAAATACTACTGCACTTCCATGTGTACACTGGACCCTTAGTACATCTCCCTAAAACTTCATGTGCTAACACCTCTTCTGCATCTCTAGACACAAGTTTCTCTTTTTCCATCACACAACCATCTTTCACCTCATATGCTCGACCACTGGTGTCAACTGCATGAACCAAATCATTTTCCTGAAAGTAACTCTCCTCATTGAAAAATGGCTCAGAACTTGAACTATGCATCCATTCGCCAGAAAATACTTCACAAAAATTTGTCCGATTAATAATTCTTTTACATCTACTGTTCGATTTGAAAACATCAATTGCCTTATTAAGTATTTTAATTCTATTAATTACTAAAATAAAACATTTTTTCTTAACTTCAAAAGCCTGATCCACAATCTTCTCTACACTTTTCTTTTTCTTGTAAAAAGCAGTTCTCTGTTTACCTTTCTTATCATTTTTTAGCAAATTTAAAACTACCCTATTGCGAAACATTCGCCTACGAATGTCCCTAAATTGATTTACCCTTCCATTGCTATCCATTCTCTTCTCTCCTGCTCCAATCGAGACATTTTTTGTGGGCCTCTCCTTCCTTTTTAGATTTGCTGTCTCCTTCTGAATATTCACATTCCCAATATTATTTTTTTTGTAAGACATATGTTGCGAAGAAAAGACTTAATTGGCTTACCAGGAGCTTTTCTGGTGTTTTTTGAAGTAGTTGTTGTAGAGGATTCTATAAATTCTGTTGCTGATGTTCTCCTTTTACGTATGGTATTTTTGATACTTCTTTGCCATGAAGGCATTTTTGCTTGCTTTTCAGAATTTGATTTGAATCTGTTGTTCTGAAAAAAAATGAAAGACCACTATTAGCAAACAACAAAGTAATGACAAAAACCAAAAAATATAAACAATAAATTGCAACATATTTAAGTTTATACAACATCAACTCAGGGTTTTATTTATGAAGGCCTTGCACCACCAGTGCAACACATGTTGCATTCCAAAAATAAAAATCCTCTACCTTTCAAATATTGATATCAAGCATTATCAAAAAGCAGAACACAAACCAAGAGCAAAGAAACTCAAGGCCTTATTTATGAAAGCCTTGCGCCAGAAGAGCGTCACTTATTTCCCATGTATAAAGTGACATACCTACGCCACAAGACAATCATAAATAACAGCCAAATATAAATTCCATTGATTTGCCCCCAAAATCGTTTTTTGATTAACATTTAAAAAACACAGGGCAGAACCTATGTACACACACAGAATTTCACTTTTAAACATCACTGTTTCCCAAAATACAAATCCTCTACCTTGCAAATGTTGATAGCAAGCATTATCAAAAAGCAGAACACAAACCAAGAGCAAAGAAACTCAAAGCCTTATTTATGAAGACCTTGCGCCAGAAGAGCGTCACTTATTTCCCATGTATAAAGTGATGCACAGGTTGCACAAGTCAATCATAAATAAGGGCCAATTGAAAATACCATTCATTTGCCCCCAAAATCGTTTTTTGAATAACATTTAAAAAACACTGCCCAGAACCTATGTATAACCACTCAATATCACCTTTGAATCGTCACTGTTTCCCAAAATGCAAATCCTCTACTTTGCAAATGTTGATATCAAGCATTATCAAAAAGCAGAACACAAACCAAGAGCAAAGAAACTCAGGGCCTTATTTATGAAAGCCTTGCGCCACCAGTGCGTCACTTTCTTCCCATGTTAAAAGTGACATACCTACGCCACAAGACAATCATAAATAAGACCCAAATATAAATACCATTGATTGGCACCACATATCGTTTTTTGATTAACATTTAAAAAACACGGGGCAGAACCTATGTACAAGCACTGAATTTCACTTTTAAAACCTCACTGTTTCCCAAAATACAAATCCTCTACCTTGCAAATGTTGATATCAAGCATTATCAAAAAGCAGAACACAAACCAAGAGCAAAGAAACTCAGGGCCTTATTTATGAAGACCTTGCGCCAGAAGAGCGTCACTTATTTCCCATGTATAAAGTGATGCACCAGTTGCACAAGGTAATCATAAATAAGGGCCAAATAAAAATACCATTGATTTGCCCCCAGAATCGTTTTTTGAATAACATTTAAGAAACACTGCGCAGAACCTATGCTCAGGCATTCAATTTCACTACTAAAACTTAACTATCTGCTTCCAAATATTCTCCATACAGCAAACAAGTCTCTATCTAAATTAAATAAATCATTACTTACCTTTACAAATGCTTTGGGAGATTGAAAACAGTGTCAGACAAACACACCAATTTTTCTTTAGCAGAGCAAAAGGTGTGCACTCAATACACTGAAACCAAGACTGGCATAGAAAATATCTATCTTTACACACAAATGCCTTATTTCAACCAATCAAAAGTCTTCCCTCACTATTTTCAAACCAACACCCTTCCCCCTCTCAGATCTTTCTATCTGTTACCATAGCAACTCCCTCCTAACTGAACTCTCAGGTTCAAAAGTTTATTCTAAAATGTTGCAAATTAAGTCAACATGGATGTTTGACCTCTCAATACACCAGCATTATTGCTTTTAGTGACTTTTTCTTAACCATTCGAATTGCTTCTTTCACACAACACAACCATGCACCCTAACTTTCAGTTTTCAACTAACTGAATCCACCAATCATTGCTTGTGATTCAAGAGCAGGGAGACTCCACACTTATTTTTTTGTAAACTCCTACTGTTCCAACTGCCATTTCATTCCCACACTTCATCTGACTGCACCAGAACCTTCTCACATCATGTATTCTGTATGGATTATTGGACATAGCTACATCCACTGGGCTCAAAGGTATGCAGCTAACAGAAATTATCACAACCTTGATTTATCAAATCTGGAAATCAAGTGGATTGGCCAGAGAGGATTGAGATGTCATCAATTGATACCATTGGTGAAAACCTTTTTGCATCTGCCAAACCCTGACCTCTTAATAGTGCACTGTGGTGGAAATGATTTGGGCACTATGACTGGGGTTGGTCTGGAAATGCTTTTAAAGGACATCTTTGATCAATTGATGACACTTTTTCCACAAACTGCCTTGGTATATTCCAATATATGCCAAAGACAGAAATGGAACTGGTCCAACCAATTTGGTCCACAATTTGAAAAAGCACGGAAACATGTGAATAAATCTGTTTCTGCTTACATGAGAGACTGTGGAATGGGTTCAATATACAATAATAACTTGCGTTACAACATGCAAGACATCTACAGAGGAGATGGTGTGCACTTCTCAGATGAGGGGAATAGAATATTCCTCCTGAATTTAAGACTGTGCATTGGAACCTACTTGTAGGTACCTAGATCAACCACAGAACCCAAAAGCTCTTTTCAGAGCTACCCTACCTCTGATCATTCAAAACGTTTATCTTTTTCTAACTTTTTTCACTATTTTTCACCAAAGTACGCTTCCCGGTACGCGCACCGGTGCGCGTACCAGGCGCTTCCCCCGCGGAAAATTCAAGATTTTTTTTTTTAAGCCTTTATAAGCCTCCTAAGCCCTCCTCAGAAAACCTAGAGGGTCAGGAAGTGTCTACCGTGCCCCCTTCTACCCATTCCGAGCATTGTTTGTCCTCCATCTTGTGTCTCGATTGTACCGAAACACAAAATGGAGGACTCCCGTAACGCTGCCGGTGCGCGTACCGGTAAGCGCTCCATAAAAAAAGGTGGGAAAGTAATTTACAGAAAAACCACTGGAGACACTTTCATCAAATATAGAATAGGCCCTACTACATAGCAGTCCCTACCATTTGCCCACATTTGGTGGAATTCCATTGAGACATTTAGGCTACAGGCCTGACTAAATATCCTGAGGTAAATTACATGACCAAAACACATATGAAGTGTGAGAATTTACAACCAATTAAAAAGTTTCTTTCATTTTCTACGAATATTTCCTGACATTTGATTGGTTATGTACATGAATAAATAAAAAAAAGAGAAGGAAACACAGCCATTTTGACTACTACTTCCTGAAGTACATTTGAAAAGAAATTACACTGACAACTTCAACTGCTTTCTCAAAGGTAAGTTGTTATTTTGGAAAGTGAAGTATGTTGTGCACTTTAAGTTAATTTGAGAAAAAATATTCTGTTAGTTATATACTATCCCTCTGTAATAGTTATACATTGAGATAGGCTTCTCTGTTATAGCTATGGATTGAGTTAGGCTTCCCTTGTATTATTATAAATTTACTTAGGCTTCATCACATACTATTTGTTATATTTCTAATTCTAGCCTGATACCATACACTGCCCAAAGATAACTTCACTGTTAAAAAATCCAAACTACATGTCTGAACTTAAACCCAACAGTTCCCTATCTCTACTGATATAATTCTTTTTTATGCAATTTACAGCAACAAAATGGATGGTGTCATCAGTGATGTCATGAGTGATGTCACTGACCATGTCATGAGTGATGTAATATGTGATGTCATCAGCAGTGCATTGCATGCGCAAGTTATAGTGAGTCCGACTAACTATAACGTGGGAATTTCAATGGTTTTATGTCAGTAAAATTTCCAGCTAACTATAACTGGTGTGAAACCTCTGTTTTTTTCAGTGAATTTATTAGGTTTTTTAAATGCTAATTCCTAACTATAACTGGTGTGAAACCTCTGGTTTTTTCAGTGAATTTCAAAGGTTTTTTAAATGCCAATTCCTAACTATAACTGGTGTGAAACCTTTGGTTTTCTTCAGTGAATTTCATAGGTTTTTTTAATACTAATTTTTAACTTTTTATAGGGCTTCATACCTATGTACTTTTTAGTAAATTTCTAAGCTTATTTTTTCAAAAATGTCTATAGCTGAGAAAGGTATGTTTTTATAAAAATGAACGCTATAATGTATATTATAATATTAGTTTTTGTTTTGAAATAGTTTTTTTTTATATTTTCATCTCTGGAGCGCTCCCGGTGCGCGTACCGGTGCGCATCCCGTCAGCGCACCAACAAAAAAAAAGAAAAAAAAAGTATGAAGCTAAAAGGAATGGGGACAGAGAGAGTGGTGTTAAGAGAAAGAGAGCTAGAGGGAAGAACACAGAGGGACTGTGTAATAGATAGTAAGACAGAGAAAAAGTGTAAGAGGAAGTAACTGAGAAAAAGAAAAAGAATAAGGGAGCAAAAGAAGAGAAAAAATAGAAAGAAGACTAAAGCAGAGGTTCTGGGAGAATGTGAATGGATGATGAAAGTAAAAGGAAGGACAGTTAAGTATGGGGAATGACAGATAGTGACGGAACCAGAGAAAAGGAACAGCGGTGACGGAGGGAATTAAAATAGCAGTGAGTGTAAGTAAAGAGGAGTGAAAGAGGGTATATATAAGTGAATAAGGGTAAGACATGGGGAGTAACAGAGAGAAAGTAGAGAGAGAGTAAAAGAAGGAGTGTCACAAAGGAACTAAGTGAACCAGTAAAAAAGGTAAGTGAAGGAGTGTGGATAAGCAGAGGTACTGAAAGAAGTTGAATGTGGTAGGAAGTAAACATGGAGGATAAGAATAAGTGAGGGAAGCAAAGTAAAGAAACAGGGGTGAGGTAGGGTGAGAGAAAAATAGTGAAAATAAAACAAAAGGTGATAACAGAAAACATTTTTTAAACACACTTACCATATAATTCATGAAAACTTGTATCTGTGAAAGATAAAAGAAAAAACACGTTATAATTACTTAAAAATATATAATAAAATAGAAGAAACAGTTCATAAGGTTTAAAAAACTACAAAAGTTTACTAAGAAATGAAGCAATAGTGAAGGATACAAAAAAAGAAAGAAAGTAATGTAGTTTGAGAAAAAAGAAGGAAAAAGAAATAGAAAGAGAACAAATTCCTAAAGGTAAGTAAGATATTAAAAGAATGTAAGATATCAAAACAAAATCAGTAAACATAAGAAAGTAAAAGGAAAATGAGTGAAAAGGAGAGGAGTCTGAATGAGAAACTATTAATAAAAATAGGAATAGAAGATGACTGAGAGTGAGTGAAGTGAAGTCACAGAGTGAAGGGATGAAAGGAATGGTTATTATAGAACGATGGATAAAACAGGAGTGAGAGAGTAAGTACACAGAAAAACAAAAGGATGGACTGAGTGAACTACAGTACAATGAGTGCGAAAAAAAAAAGGAGAAAAAGAAAGAGAGGGTAGGAAAACTAAAGCAGTGGTTCTGAGAGAATATGAAAAAGATAAAAAGTGGTGGAAGGAAGAGAGAAATGCAGACATTTCCAATTAGATTGAGAAGTTGTGAATGAAGTGCAGTAAAGAAACAGCGATGAAAAAAGAGTGTAAATTAGTAAAGAGAGGTAAATAAGGGTGAAAAAGGAAAATGAGTGTGAGACAATGTGAACACAAAATATATTACACAATGCAAACTACACAATAACTCCTACAATATGTTACATTATTTGTTTTTGCTGTTCTCAGAATATATTGAATTTCACTTAAATTAGTGAGTTCAAAGTCTTCATCATTTAACAGCGGGAAAAAAAACACAATCTAAAAGATTGTGTTTAAAAAAAACCATTCAAACATACATCTCATATATGTACACTAATCTTTGATTCACTTACTTTTCCGTGAGGCCAAATAGAAGATAGTGAAGGTCCTTTTGGTGGAAAAAAAGTCTGCTGTGCTCTATAACTTCCATTTCATCAACTTCCTATGAAAAAAGATCTAAGAACATCATACCTTACACTTTCCTCACGGCCAATTTGTGTCAGATATGTCAGTATTTATTACTTTGAGATCCACTTAAAGTATGTACATGAGATAAATAATTTAAAATATTAGATTAACTAACTAACTAACTAACTTTTATTGTCTATTCCCGTCTTCAAAGGCCAATTCCCTTTACTAAAACTTTGGTTTTAAAAACACTAGATAAGAATTTGTAGAGTCATAAGGCAAACGTTGTTTATAAGTTAAATGAGAATCATTGCAGTAACTCCATCCTTTTTCAGATTTTAAATAGCATGTATAATGTCCTGAGGTTGTCGAAGAACCATCATGATAAATAATAGCTTCAGTTGTAAAGGTTCTTCCTGAAATTGATAATTGAGAAGCCACAACATTTTTGATAGAAGTTGTCAATTTAGTTCCATCAGGTCTACATCGTTGAAAAACTAAAATGATATACTGCCCATAACTTTGTATAAATAATGTGGACAGCATTGTACAGTTACATTGCGTACACACCATATTATGATCTGCTGCTTTAACTAGATTTTTAAATGACACTGATTTACAGTCAGGTAAAGTCAAATATATAAATCTTTCAGTGTCTATTCTAGTAGTACTTGATAAACTACAATTGTGGCAGTCATGCTGCCATTGATAAGAAAGGCTGAAAAGATTATCTACATCTACACCTTCATCTTCCAAAACACCAAACATATACATTAAAAATTCCTGACAATCCTGCTGAATGTTCTGTGAAAATTTATCTTGACCAGAACACATATCTAAAATATTTCGAATTTCTGTTACACTTTCTATTTCTGCTGTATCACTGCTACATTTCTCAAACACAGAATTCAATAAACCACACAATCTTTGATCCCGATTTTCAACAATCTGTTCTTGTAAACTTTTAAGGAAAGAAACAACACTAACCACTACATTAGCATAGCAGTTGACACCAGAACTATTTTCAAACTGAAATCCAACAACATTTTCTTCACAATTCTTTTTCTTCCTGTTTTCAATTACATTTTTCTCTACTTTTTGTCTTTTTGCAACTACCTCACTGCAATTATCCTCATTTCTTCTTTTTCGGCCTACCACACGTTTTTCAAACAGAGGATATTGAGGCAAATGTGGAGCATATTCTCTTCTTAACCTATTGTATTCTTTAACACAATCTAGATCTGCACAAATTTTTGTCTCATCACACTCAATCAAGTACAATCCTGATAAAGTTCTGACTCGGGATAATGCCACATATGCCATACCCTCTTTAAACACAGATCTTCCAATGTTCACCAAAGCATTATCTACACTTAAACCTTGAGATTTATGAATTGTTACTGCATATGCCAAACATACAGGAAACTGTTTTCGGTGAACATATAAGTCTTTTACAAGTAAAAATCTAGCAGAACCACGACTTATTTGTTGTACTTGTTCAATGCCATCACATTTTATTTTTAAAAATTCAATTCCATCCCTATTTCTGTAATTCACAAAATCAACAACATAACCCATTGCTCCATTTACCAGACCTCTTTCAACATTTAAATTCCTTCTCCAAATGATACGACAATTTAAACACACATTCAGAGTCTTTTCAAAACCAGCTGTTTTAGAAATCCTTTTCTCTAATGAATCCAATTTAGTTTTCAAATTTTCAGACAAAACAATTGTTGCACCCATGTGCTCTATTTTATCTATTGCTTCCAGTTTCACAATCTCTTCATTTTCTAACTCTAACATTTTGTTGTTGAAGATGGAACATTCTTGCAGAGTTGGCATCAAACATATCCCAGATTTCTTCTCAGTCATTTTTTTAAAAATATTCTCTGGAAGAATGTTTTCATTTGGATACAAATTTGAAATTAATCGATCTTGTAAAGCTTTTTTCCCAAGATCGCTTACTTTTCCAATTCTTACATCTTGTAGAATATTTTTATAATCTTCATCCTTTGCCTGTCGCATATTTTGAAGCAGTTCAGCATATTTAAAATTTAACCATATATTAACGTTTCCAATGCTTCCAAGGGACTTCCTGGTATCTTCATGTGTCAGCATTTTAAACACTGGTTGTCCTTTTACTGAAGTCAACTGCAATAGATCTCCAAAAACAATAATGTGTTTTCCTCCAAATAACACATCATACTCTGTTCTAAGAATTTCTTGCATTCTCAAATGCACAAAAGCAAGCATTAGATTTGAGACCATGCTTACTTCATCAATGATAAGAAGTTTCATTTTCTTCAAGACTCTTAAAACTTCAGAACAAGCATCTCCAGATAACTTGTTGTAATGCAATTTATTATCATGCTCAACTGGCAGCATCAGTAAACGATGTAGAGTAATCCCTTTAATATTATGTGCAGCCAAACCAGTTGGAGCAGTTACAACACAAGACAGCGGTGAATCAGTCTTTTTCTGTAGATAACTTGCAATGACTTTAATTAGAAAACTTTTTCCTGTCCCTGCTTCTCCACTTACGTACAGTCGGACAGGGTCAAATGATGTGCATGAACACTGTTTTTTCTCATTTCTGAATCCATGTTCAATTTGCTCTGTGACTTCGTCATATATTTTTTTCTGCTCAACGTTTAGTTGCTTTACCAAATCTTCTAAGTTCACTCCATCCTCTTGAGCTTGTTCCATAGCTCTTTCCACCTCATCCATGGCAGTGGCAGCTTCATTTTGGATAATAGGTCCTCCTAGTGGATCCTGAGACATTGAAGTAGAACTCTGACTATCTTGAGAACTGTCTCTAGCTATCTCTTCAGCAATTGTGGTTTCTTGCTCCATTTCTTCATTTAACATTTGCAATTAATTTAGAAAAATAGGACATACTATGGTATCCTTAGTTGCATTAAAAGAGTCTTCATAACAGAGAAAATCTCCAAGTAGTTCCTCTTCTGTACGCCATGGCTTAAAGAGTTGCAAAAGAGCTAAATAGTAAAATTCTCTTTTGTCTGGAGCTTCACAACTCAATTTTCGATGATTAATCAAATGGCCTTTTTTCTGCTTCACTAGACATCCTTCATAGCCAATGACTGCATATTTTCCATTATTGATATCTTCTGTGATGTTCCTCTTATAACTATAGTTTTGCAGAACTTCATACAAACAAGTGTTCTCAAGGTGAGTACTTCTATTTGGATAGTATGTATCCAACATATTTGTCTTCAAAATATCTGTACTGTTTGGTTCTTTTTCCGCCAAATATTCAATTTCTTGTACAGATTTCAAAACTCGGTTTCGTGTTGCAGCAAGACCTAGACTCACCCAAATGATTGTTCTTGACTTGGCATAGAGACTTGCTGATGATAACCGATCAGAACATTCATATGCTCCAATTTCTCGATGCGACAACATCTTCAGACTGAAACTGTATAATTTCTTGCTTAGACTCTTTTCATGTGAAATGTCCTCCCACATTTCCTTCAGTTCTGTCTTTTCTTTTTTGGTGATGTAAGATGTCACATATCGAGCCACAGCAATAGAGTTGTCAGCAACGAACTGAATATCCATGTTAGCATTCCACATGGACAAAATCACTGGGTTGTAATCGTTGATGTACTTAGATTCTTCATTTCTTTTCAAATTGTATGTATTTTTGGGAGATTTCCTTGTCACAGTATGTCTTAGAGATGACATCAAATTAATTACTCTTCCCTTAGAAATCACTGGTCGTGGAAATGCAAAACGACATTTCGTGTAGTACTTTTCCTTGTTTTTAAATTTTCGACGACAGTACTTTCCACAACGATGAGATTGAAAACGTAAAACTTGTTGCCTTAAACTATTTTCTACAGTAGATTTTGGAACAGCACATGTTGAATACTCTTCAATGAAACTCATCACTGTTTCATCTGAATCTGATCCAAATTTGGGTGCATCTTTAATCCACAACAACATATGTATATGAGGAGCACCTCTCGCTTGATATTCCTTCCTCCAAAAGAAATCCAAAACCTCTCCAAGGGGAGGATTTTTTTTGTTGGTAATAAAAGACATCATAGCTTCAAATCTATGATTAAAATATCTGCAAACATTCACTGGATCCAAAGAACACAGTTCTCCAGGTGTTTTCAATTCTATATTTGGTATGTTTCCATTTGCCTCTCGTACAAATTCAAGTAAGTCGTCCCTTGCATACTCAGCACAGCTAAGAGTGAGGAACCATGTAGGAGTTCCTAAGTTTCTTAGCATACATCTCAATTCTCCATGACGACGGAACCAATACTCATTGGTTCCACGTTGACATGCCATGAGATTGATTAGCTGAGATTCCAAAATACTATCTTGCAGATTAACTTTCTCCATAAAGTCCCTTGCAGAAACATTTTGCAAATGAGCTCCACTTTTTAGTATATGATTAACTGCATAAGAAAGCCCAGACAAATCACTTTCAAACAGTAGATGAAACAAATATGGAATGCATTGACGAAACCTTGGATCTTCAGCATATAATCTTAAAGTCCGGTATTCAGCTGCAGGAATTTGAACTGGTCGATCATCATATCGTCCACCACGACCTGTTGGAAATAATTGTGGAAAACAACGAGCTTCCAAACTTTCTTCCCATACACTAATGGGGCTTCCTTTTGCTGCTTTCATTTGAAACAAGTCAATTGCATTTCCCATTACTTCTTTGGAATGCAAAGGATGAACAGTATAATGTTCATATATTTCTTCACTTCTAGACAAATCAACTTTTTCAATTGGACCAACTGAACAATCACTGTCTTCTTCTGTAGCTGTTTCCTCTGCTCCAACACTTACACCTTTGTAGTACTCATTGTTTTTGACCAAATACAACGTTGCCTTTTTGACTTTTCTAACATCCACTAAATCTTGCCAGATTTTCTTACTCTTTGTCGGAACCCCATTAACTAGAATAACTAAAGGATCCTCTTCTACTCTTTCTACACCAATTGTATCAATATTTTTCTTTACATCTAGAGGCAAATAAACAACTCTTCCCTTTAATCCTCTCTGTAAATCTGATGGAGGCAATTTCCCTGTCTTAGGCTCCATGCGTACAATAGCCTGAAAAGGATGGACACATTGAATCAAAATAGATTCATAAGTATTTAGATCCATCAATTCAGAAGGAATATCTATCAACTGAAGATTATTATGAACTGCTCTAGCAGGCATTCTATTTTCATTGAATTTTTTTAAACAATAATTACAAATACACTGATCAAAACTCAAATCAAAAGAATTCTCCACCAACAAATAACTTACAAAATCCTTCCATTCACTATTATTTTCCAATTCACTTTTTGCATATAAATCAACTAACCTAGTCTGAATCTTATAATGAGTCCGTCGACAACACACACAAGTTAAATTAGGCCTTTCACTTGATTTCACCTTAAACTTGGTAATTTCCTCGTCAAACTTTTCTATACTTGAAATCTGTCCATTATCTTCCACATTATCATCCATTACTATATCTATTTCTACACTGTCCTCTTTGTTCCCAAAATAACAAAACTCAATTTCTTCACAAATAGTCTTCACATCTACTTCAGATCCATGCAAAAGAGCACTGTTTAACTGTTTAAGCTTAAGTGCTGGACTTTTTGCATAATACAACTTTCTCACTAATTTCCTCACCTTATTATGATGCACTGCTAACATCCTAAAATGATGAAAAACACTCTGACATACTTTTCTAGAAAGACAAGCTAGTGAATGCCCATGCAAACCTGTGCTTTCTCTCACTCTGCAAGGATCTAACTCTTGCAAGATCTTCATTTTTTGTTTGAGACTTTTCTTACTATATGTACGTAAGAAATTTCGAAGCAAATCGATTGAATCCTGTCGCACACTACAAATACTACTGCACTTCCATGTGTACAGTGGACCCTTAGTACGTCTCCCTAAAACTTCATCAGTTAACACCTCTTCTGCATCTCTAGATACAAGTTTCTTTTTTTCCATCACACAACCATCTTTCACCTCATATGCTCGACCACTGGTGTCAACTGCATGCACCAAATCATTTTCCTGAAAGTAACTCTCCTCATTGAAAAACGGCTCAGAACTTGAACTATGCATCCATTCACCAGAAAATACTTCACAAAAATTACTCCGATTAATAATTCTTTTCCATCTACTGTTCGATTTGAACACATCAATTGCCTTATTAAGTATCCTAATTCTATTGATTATTAAAATAAATAATTTTTTCTTAACTTCAAAAGCCTGATCAACAATCTTTTCTACACTTTTCTTTTTCTTGTAAAAAGCAGCTCTCAGTTTACTTTTCTTATCATTTTTTAGCAAATTTAAAACTACCCTATTGCGAAACATTCGCCTACGAATGTCCCTAAAAAGATTTACCCTTCTATTGCTATCCATTCTCTTCTCTCCTGCTCCAATCGAGACATTTTTTGTGGGCCACTCCTTCCTTTTTAGATTTGTTGACTTTTTCTGAATATTCACATTAGCAATATAATTTCTTTTTCTACGACATATGTTGCGAAGAAAAGACTTAATTGGCTTACCAGAAGCTTTTCTGGTGTTTTTTGAAGTAGTTGTTGTAGAGGATTCCATAAACTCTGTTGTTGATGTTCTCCTTTTCCGTATGCTATTTTTGATAATTCTTTGCCTTGAAGGCATTTTTGCTTGCTTTTCAGAAGTTGATTTGAATCTGTTGTTCTGTAAAAAAAAACACATGAAAGACCACTATTAGCAAACAACAAAGTAATGTCAAAAAGCAAACAATATAAACAATAAATTGCAACATATTTAAGTTTATACAATAGCAACTCAGGGCTTTATTTATAAAGGCCTTGCGCCACCAGTGCGTCACTTATTACCCATGTTTAAAGTGATGCATCAGCTGCACAAGGCAATCATAAAAAAGGGCCAAATGCAAATATCAATCAATTGCACCCAAAAATCGTTTTTTGAATAACATGTAAGAAACACTGCGCAGAACCTATGTACAACCACTCAATATCAGCAAACAAAGTCAGGGCCTTATTTATGAAGGTCTTGCGCCACAAGAGTGTCACTTATTTCCCATGTATAAAGTGATGCACCAGTTGCATAAGGCAATCATAAATAAGGGCCAAATGAAAATACCATTCATTTGCACCCAAAATCGTTTTTTGAATAACATTTAAAAAACACTGCGCAGAACCTATGTACAAGCACAGAATATCACTTTTGAAACGTCACTGTTTCCCCAAATACAAATCCTCTATCTTTCAAATGTTGATATCAAGCATTATCAAAAATCCAAAAACAAATCAACAGCAAACAAAGTCAGGACCTTATTTATGAAGGCCTTGCGCCACAGTGCGTCACTTATTACCCATGTTTAAAGTGATGCATCAGCTGCACAAGGCAATCAGAAAAAAGGTCCAAATGCAAATACCAATCAATTGCACCCATAAATCGTGTTTTCAATAACATTTAAGAAACACTGCGCAGAACCTATGTACAACCACTCAATATCAGCAAACAAAGTCAGGGCCTTCTTTATGAAGGTCTTGCACCACAAGAGTGTCACTTATTTCCCATGTATAAAGTGATACACCAGTTGCATAAGGCAATCATAAATAAGGGCCAAATGAAAATACCATTCATTTGCACCCAAAATCGTTTTTTGAATAACATTTAAAAAACACTGCGCACAACCTATGTACAAGCACAGAATATCACTTTTGAAACGTCACTGTTTCCCCAAATACAAATCCACTATCTTTCAAATGTTGATATCAAGCATTATCAAAAATCCAAAAACAAATCAACAGCAAACAAAGTCAGGGCCTTATTTATGAAGGCCTTGCGCCACCAGTGCGTCACTTATTACCCATGTTTAAAGTGATGCATCAGCTGCACAAGGCAATCATAAAAAAGGTCCAAATGCAAATACCAATCAATTGCACCCAAAAATCGTTTTTTGAATAACATATAAGAAACACTGCGCAGAACCTATGTACAACCACTCAATATCAGCAAACAAAGTCAGGACCTTATTTATGAAGGTCTTGCGCTCAAGAGTATCACTTATTTCCCACGTATAAAGTGATGCACCAGTTGCATAAGGCAATCATAAATAAGGGCCAAATGAAAATACCATTCATTTGCACCCAAAATCGTTTTTTGAATAACATTTAAAAAACACTGCGCAGAACCTATGTACAAGCACAGAATATCACTTTTGAAACGTCACTGTTTCCCCAAATACAAATCCTCTATCTTTCAAATGTTGATATCAAGCATTATCAAAAATCCAAAAACAAATCAACAGCAAACAAAGTCAGGACCTTATTTATGAAGGCCTTGCGCCACAGTGCGTCACTTATTACCCATGTTTAAAGTGATGCATCAGCTGCACAAGGCAATCAGAAAAAAGGTCCAAATGCAAATACCAATCAATTGCACCCATAAATCGTGTTTTCAATAACATTTAAGAAACACTGCGCAGAACCTATGTACAACCACTCAATATCAGCAAACAAAGTCAGGGCCTTCTTTATGAAGGTCTTGCACCACAAGAGTGTCACTTATTTCCCATGTATAAAGTGATGCACCAGTTGCATAAGGCAATCATAAATAAGGGTCAAATGAAAATACCATTCATTTGCACCCAAAATCGTTTTTTGAATAACATTTAAAAAACACTGTGCAGAACCTATGTACAAGCACAGAATATCACTTTTGAAACGTCACTGTTTCCCCAAATACAAATCCTCTATCTTTCAAATGTTGATATCAAGCATTATCAAAAATCCAAAAACAAATCAACAGCAAACAAAGTCAGGGCCTTATTTATGAAGGCCTTGCGCCACCAGTGCGCCACTTATTACCCATGTTTAAAGTGATGCATCAGCTGCACAAGGCAATCATAAAAAAGGTCCAAATGCAAATACCAATCAATTGCACCCAAAAATCGTTTTTTGAATAACATATAAGAAACACTGCGCAGAACCTATGTACAATCACTCAACATCAGCAAACAAAGTCAGGGCCTTATTTATGAAGGTCTTGCGCCACAAGAGTATCACTTATTTCCCATGTATAAAGTGATACACCAGTTGCATAAGGCAATCATAAATAAGGGCCAAATGAAAATACCATTCATTTGCACCCAAAATCGTTTTTTGAATAACATTTAAAAAACACTGCGCAGAACCTATGTACAAGCACAGAATATCACTTTTGAAACGTCACTGTTTCCCCAAATACAAATCCTCTATCTTTCAAATGTTGATATCAAGCATTATCAAAAATCCAAAAACAAATCAACAGCAAACAAAGTCAGAGCCTTATTTATGAAGGCCTTGCGCCACCAGTGCGTCACTTATTACCCATGTTTAAAGTGATGCATCAGCTGCACAAGGCAATCATAAAAAAGGGCCAAATGCAAATATCAATCAATTGCACCCAAAAATCGTTTTTTGAATAACATATAAGAAACACTGCGCAGAACCTATGTACAACCACTCAATATCAGCAAACAAAGTCAGGGCCTTATTTATGAAGGTCTTGCGCCACAAGAGTGTCACTTATTTCCCATGTATAAAGTGATGCACCAGTTGCATAAGGCAATCATAAATAAGGGCCAAATGAAAATACCATTCATTTGCACCCAAAATCGTTTTTTGAATAACATTTAAAAAAACACTGCGCAGAACCTATGTACAAGCACAGAATATCACTTTTGAAACGTCACTGTTTCCCCAAATACAAATCCTCTATCTTTCAAATGTTGATATAAAGCATTATCAAAAATCCAAAAACAAATCAACAGCAAACAAAGTCAGGACCTTATTTATGAAGGCCTTGCGCCACCAGTGCGTCACTTATTACCCATGTTTAAAGTGATGCATCAGCTGCACAAGGCAATCATAAAAAAGGTCCAAATGCAAATACCAATCAATTGCACCCAAAAATCGTTTTTTGAATAACATATAAGAAACACTGCGCAGAACCTATGTACAACCACTCAATATCAGCAAACAAAGTCAGGGCCTTATTTATGAAGGTCTTGCGCCACAAGAGTGTCACTTATTTCCCATGTATAAAGTGATGCATCAGCTGCACAAGGCAATGAGAAAAAAGGGCCAAATGCAAATATCAATCAATTGCACCCAAAAATCGTTTTTTGAATAACATATAAGAAACACTGCGCAGAACCTATGTACAACCACTCAATATCAGCAAACAAAGTCAGGGCCTTATTTATGAAGGTCTTGCGCCACAAGAGTGTCACTTATTTCCCATGTATAAAGTGATGCATCAGCTGCACAAGGCAATGAGAAAAAAGGGCCAAATGCAAATATCAATCAATTGCACCCAAAAATCGTTTTTTGAATAACATGTAAGAAACACTGCGCAGAACCTATGTACAAGCACAGAATATCACTTTTGAAACGTCACTGTTTCCCCAAATACAAATCCTCTATCTTTCAAATGTTGACATCAAGCATTATAAAAAATCCAAAAAGAAATGAACAGCAAACAAAGTCAGAGCCTTATTTATAAAGGCCTTGCGCCACCAGTGCGTCACTTATTACCCATGTTTAAAGTGATGCATCAGCTGCACAAGGCAATCATAAAAAAGGGCCAAATGCAAATACCAATCAATTGCACCCAAAAATCGTTTTTGGAATAACATGTAAGAAACACTGCGCAGAACCTATGTACAACCACTCAATATCAGCAAACAAAGTCAGGGCCTTATTTATGAAGGCCTTGCGCCACCAGTGCGTCACTTATTACCCATGTTTAAAGTGATGCATCAGCTGCACAAGGCAATCATAAAAAAGGTCCAAATGCAAATACCAATCAATTGCACCCAAAATCGTTTTTTGAATAACATTTAAAAAACACTGCGCACAACCTATGTACAAGCACAGAATATCACTTTTGAAACGTCACTGTTTCCCCAAATACAAATCCTCTATCTTTCAAATGTTGATATCAGGCATTATCAAAAATCCAAAAACAAATGAACAGCAAACAAAGTCAGAGCCTTATTTATGAAGGCCTTGCGCCACCAGTGCGTCACTTATTACCCATGTTTAAAGTGATGCATCAGCTGCACAAGGCAATCATAAAAAAGGGCCAAATGCAAATACCATTCATTTGCACCCAAAATCGTTTTTTGAATAACATTTTAGAAACACAACACAGGACTTATATACTAGCATACAATTTGACTTCTGAAACATAACTATCTGCTTCCAAATATTCTCCATAGAGCAAACAAGTCTCTATCTAAATTAAATAAATCATTACTTACCTTTACAAATGCTTTGGGAGATTGAAAACAGTGTCAGACACACACACCAATTTCTCTTTAGCAGAGCAAAAAGTGTGCACTCAATACACTGAAACCAAGACTGGCATAGAAAATCTCTAACTTTGTACACATATGCCTTAATTCAACCAATCAAAAGTCTTCCCTCACTATTTTCAAACCAACACCCTTCCCCCTCTCAGATCTTTCTATCTGTTACCATAGCAACTCCCTCCTAACTGAACTCCCAGGTTCAAAAGTTTATTGTACAATGTTGCAAATTAACTCAGCAAGGATGTTTGACCTCTCAATACACCAGCTTATCCAGGGTATTTTAGCTTTTAGTGACTTTTTTTAACCATTCAAATTGCTTCTTTCACACAACACAACCATGCACCCTAACTTTCAGTTTTCAACTATCTGAATCCACCAATCATTGCTTGTGATTCAAGAGCAGTCGAACTCCACAATTATTTTTTTGTAAACTCCTACTGTTCCAACTGCCATTTCATTCCTACACTTCATCTGACTGCACCAGAACCTTCTCACATCATGTATTCTGTATGGATTATAGGACATAGCTACATCCACTGGGCTCAAAGGTATGCAACAAGCAGAAATGATCACAACCTTGATTTATCAAATGTGGAAATCAAGTGGATTGGCCAGAGAGGATTAAAATGTCATCAATTGATACCATTGGTGAAAACCTTTTTGCATCTGCCAAGCCCAGACCTCTTAATAGTGCACTGTGGTGGAAATGATTTGGGCACTATGACTGGGGTTGGTCTGGAAATGCTCTTAAAGGACACCTTTCATCAATTGATGACACTTTTTCCACAAACTGCCTTGGTATATTCAAATATATGCCAAAGACAGAAATGGAACTGGTCCAACCAATTTTGTCCACAATTTGAGAAAGCACGGAAACATGTGAATAAATCTGTTTCTGCTTACATGAGAGACTATGGAATGGGTTCAATATACAATAATAACTTGCGTTACAACATGCAAGACATCTACAGAGGAGATGGTGTGCACTTCTCAGATGAAGGAAATAGAATATTCCTCCTGAATTTAAGACTGTGCATTGGAAAGATTTTTTTTTTTTTTACGTTTATGAACCTCCTAAGCCCCCCTCAGAAAACCTAGAGGGTCAAGAAGTCTCTACTGTGCCCCCTTCTAGCCATACCGAACATTGTTTGCCCTCCATCTTGTGTCTCGATTGTACCGAAACACAAATTGGAGGACTCCCGTTACACTGCCGGTGCGCGTACCGGAGCGCACACCGGTAAGCGCTCCATGAAAAAAGGTGGGAAAGTTATTTTCAGAAAAACCACTGGAGACACTTTCAACAAATATAGAATAGGCCCTACTACATAGCAGTCCCTACCATATTGCCCAAATTTGGTGGAATTCCATTGAGACATTTAGGCTACAGGCCTGTCTAAATATCCTGAGGTAAATTACATAACAAAAACACATATGAAATGTTAGAATTTACAACCAATTAAAAAGTTTCTTTCATTTTCTACGATTATTTCCTGACATTTGATTGGTTATGTACAAAAATATATATAAAAGAAGAGAGGGAAACACAGCCATTTTGACTACTGCTTCCAGAAGTACATTTGAAAACAAATAACACTGACAACTTCAACTGATTTCTCCAAGGTAAGTTGTTATTTTGGAAGTATGTTGTACACTTTAAGTTAATTTCAGAAAAAATATTCTGTTAGTTATATACTATCCCTCTGTAATAGTTATAGATTGAGATAGACTTCTCTGTAATAGTTATGGAATGAGTTACGCTTCTCTGGTATACAGTACCCTAACTCTACTAATATAGTTAATTTGTATGCAATTTTCAGAAAGAAAATGGAAGGAGAAAATCAAGCAAATGTTACTTCTATCGAAGTAAAGGTGGAAAAACCAGAAGAGCAAAAAGACGAAGTTGATTTCATGGATGACTCTTTGGATCAACAGTTTATAGAATGTTTGGAACAAATGGAATCATGTACTTATAATTATGAGGAAATACCAGACAATATTATGTTACAAGTTTTATTAAATTATGAAAAAGAATCAGAGGAATAAATTTATATTTAATCATTTTAAATTGTTTGAGACAATATTCATTTTTATATGTAATTCATAAAGTATTACCAAAATAATTACATTATAAAATGAGACTTATAGTATACTGTGCAACTTTTTTTCTGTTACATACTAAGTTTACTCATAGTTACTACCTTTCTCCCACTATATTATCTCCTATGTATATTTTACACCTCTTTTTCATCATAAGGGATCAGGATAGACTACCCATGATCCCCTAGAAATTCTCAGGGAGTGCTTAAAAGATCTGTTTCTGCTTTCCTGACAGACTATGTTATGGATTCCATATACCACAATAACTTCTGTAACAACACGCAAGATATCTACAGAGGAGATGGTGTACATTAAATTTAAGTCTCTGCATTGGTACCTACATGTAGGTACTTAAATAAAATAAAAAAAAAATAAAAAATATTGATGAACATAAACTTTTTTTACGGTGATTATTTTTCCCATAGTACGCTATCCGGTGCGCACCCCGGTGCGCGTACCGGGCGCTCCCCCCTCGAAAATCTAAAAAAAAAAAAAAAATAAGACCCCGCGGGGCCCTTTAATAGCCCCCACATCAAACCTAGGGGGGCAGGGGGTGTCTACTCTGCCCCCTTATGGTCTTTTACCCCTTTGTTTTGGCCACCTCTCATGTCTCAATCCTACCGAGACACAAGATGGCGGCCACTCCGGACTGTTTAGAATGTTTACAGACACCCAACAGCCAATAAGCTTTCTGCGCGCAAGCCGCGTGGCGCACCCGGTGCGCTCCCCGGTGCGCGTACCGGAGCGCTGTCATAGATATATATATTTTTTGGAACTTAAATTACTCAAAATCCACTGGAGCACATATCTTGAGACATAGCAAAGGCACATCGGGCTACTAGTCCCTACAATTTTGCCAAATTTTGGTGGAAATCCATTCAGCCGTTCGGGCTAAAAGTGAAATCGACCGCCCTATGGAAATTAACATGGGGAAAACGCGTTTTAGGACCCCCCTTTTATCTGGGCTCCGGCTTTACGTATCCCCCCCAAACTTTCAGGGAAGGACCAGAGCGCCGCGAGGCCATTTTGAGGAAATTTTCAGGCAGATTCGTCAACCGGCACCAAAGTTATTCCAAATAGAATTTTGAGATTTAACATTGAAAAAAATCCTAACTATAACTACCTACTGGCGACCGCCAGTAGGTAATATATATATATATATATATATATATACATATATATATATATATATATATATATATATATATATATATATATATATATATATTTAAAGGTTTTTTGCCTTTTCGTAAGAAGATATTTTAATTGACAAGAACTATAACTATATTTATTTTTTATAAGTTCTGTGGCATATTTTAACAAATGAAATTCAAGTTATAGATTACTTGTATAAATGTGTTAAATATGTCAAAAGTGATATTCCGTTTTATTAGCGGTAACATTGACACAAAAAGAGGAAAGCTACAATACACAGTATCTTTTCTATGTTTTTACACATGTGGTCTGTGATGCAAACAGTGGGAGGGGCGCTTTTTGCACTTTAAATTGAAATCATGGTGTATGCAACTTTGTGACACGTGATCAAGGGCTTACGGGCTTGAAACGCGTTGTGTTGGGTCACTGAATAAAATATTGCCCACTTGAAAGACTCCGGAGGTCTGCGTCTCTTTCCTCGCCTGACTGCCGCTGGGAGAACTCAGGAAGTGGTTTGAGGGTTTCCAGATATATATATATATATATATATATATATATATATATATTACCAAAGTTATTGCAAAGTTATTCCAAATAGAATTTTGAGATTTAACATTGAAAAAAATCCTAACTATAACTACCTACTGGCGACCGCCAGTTGGTAATATATATATATATATATATATATATTTACACAATATCTCTCCCTTCAAGGGCGAAAACACGGAGTCGCTTTTGAAAACAATCCCAGCACTTCACTGCATTTGAAGTTTCATAGTGATTTATTAATCCATGGGGTCAAAAAAACAACAAACACCAACGCGTTTCGACAGCGTCCGCTGTCTTGCTCACGGTCAGTTTGTGTGTGTGGCTCACAATGTTTTGAAACCTTCCCAAACATTACAGGTACCGCCCACTGGGTGTGTATTTACAAGCATTGTGGGATTTGTAGTTCTAAGCATATTTGTAAAACGCAAATTAGTCCATTACATTTCAATTGTTTCTCAATCAGTTTTGGACAATATTTATCATCATATTTCAAGTTAATTAAAACTTTCAAACTGAAATGTCAAATTTTAAACTTAAAAGTCCTGCCCTCCAGTGACTGCCCTCCAGTGAATCCAAAACTGATTGAGAAACAATTGAAATGTAATGGACTAATTTGCGTTTTACAAATATGCTTAGAACTACAAATCCCACAATGCTTGTAAATACACACCCAGTGGGCGGTACCTGTAATGTTTGGGAAGGTTTCAAAACATTGTGAGCCACACACACAAACTGACCGTGAGCAAGACAGCGGACGCTGTCGAAACGCGTTGGTGTTTGTTGTTTTTTTGACCCCATGGATTAATAAATCACTATGAAACTTCAAATGCAGTGAAGTGCTGGGATTGTTTTCAAAAGCGACTCCGTGTTTTCGCCCTTGAAGGGAGAGATATTGTGTAAATAAAGAGCAGTTGGGCTCAACTGCGGGAGTGACGCGACCACGTTTGTAGCGCCGATTTGGGGAAGGAGAGAGCCATAAGGAAGTGATATATATATATATATTATATATATATATATATATATATATATATATATATATATATATTATATATATATATATTACCTACCGGCGGTCGCCAGTAGGTAGTTATAGTTAGGATTTTTTTCAATGTTAAATCTCAAAATTCTATTTGGAATAACTTTGGTGCCGGTTGACATATATATATATATATATATATATATATATATATATATATATATATATATATATATATATATATATATATATATATATATATATATATATATATATATATATATATATATTACCTACTGGCGATAGCCAGTAGGTATATATAGTTAGGATTTTTTCTCTATGGAACTTTTGAAAATTCTATGTCTAATACCTTTGGCGTTTGTGGACGGAATCGGCTGAAATTTTCAGGAAAATGGCACATTTTGTTTCTGAGCAGCCCCTGAAAATTTGGGGGGGTTCCGTCAAGGGGGGGCCGAGAAAAAAGGGGAGTCCCAAAACGCGATTTTCCCATTCATTTCTCCATAGGGCCTTTGGCCTCACTTTTAGCTCGAACGGCTGAATGGATTTGCACGAAACTTGGCAAAATTGTAGGGACTGTTAGCCCGATGTGCCTTTGCTGGGTCTCAATATATGTGCTCCAGTGGATTTCGAGAAATTAACGTTTAAAAAAACAGATATATCTGTGACAGCGTCCCGGGTAGCGCTCCAGATCGCGTACTTTTCGCGTAACGGAGCTTTGCAAAGGGAAGCTGATTGGCTCTCCGGTGTCTGTCAACATTCTAAACAGTCCGGTACGGCCGCCATCTTGTCTCTCGGTAGGATCGAGAGACAAGAGGAGGAGAAAAACGAAGGGGGAATTTAATGAAAGGGGGCAAGGTAGACCCCTCTTGACCCCCTAGGAATGATGTTGGGGTTATTAAAGGGTCCCGTGGGGCAAATAAAAAAAATAGATTTTTCGCGGTAGAAGTGCTTCTCGGTTCGCGAACCGGGTCGCAAACTGGTAGCGAAACGTGAATTCGCCATTTTGTGTTTCGATATAAATAAATTACTAGATGGAGGAAAAGCAATGTGAGTATTGGGTATAAGGGGGTATGGGAGACGTATCCGGACCCCCTATGTTTTCTGAGGGTGGTTGAGGAGGCTCATATATGTTGATACTTGTCTTCCAGCGGTTGCGCGTGAGCGTTTTTTTTTTTTTTTGCCGCTTGACTTCTGTTAATGTTCGATTCGAAGGAAATTAGGAAGTGTTGATCGCCATTTTGACACTGCGAGTAACTATATTGTTAAAAATAATTGTTATAAATTAATCCGTATTGATAAACATTGTCTGCGCCATCTTGCTTTTTTCCAATGCCACACTTTTGTCGTGCACGGCAGCCATTTTAGATGCCTTGACCAGACCCACTCTCTGCACGCCGCCGATCCTCAGCATGGCTCCCCACCCTCGCAAGCATCTCCCCCAAGCACTGGTCACCCCTGCTCTCTCTCTCATGCATGGGCCATAAACTTCCCCCCATCTGCGCTGCTCTTCCCTGAGTATCACACCCTGAGCCCGCCCGACACCTCCCTTTCACCCTATTCACTACCGCACCCTCTGACACTCCTCTTCCTCTGTGTCTGATTGTCCAGGCCGGTCCCAGGCTATCACCTAGCCCTGCAGATGTAGTTTATGGCCCCAACTGTAAAGAATCACCCCTGTTCAAAGGAGTTACAGTAGATCAAGGTCGCCACCTCATGAGATCCGTCACACCACACGCGTTCCTACTATCTGATAACGATTCTGTATTGTGATTGGGGAGGGGATTCTCACTGTAAGGGTGTGTGGGACCGAGCCTGAAGCGGAAGATTCCAGGGATGCCTTTTTGTACATCAAAGTCTTCACAATTATGTGTCACATTAAAAATATATAGCACTCCAACAAAGTAGTAGGATTATAACACTTTAATAACTTATAAATATATACAACGCTCCAACAAAGTAAACACGTTAAAAAAAAAACAACTATTTATATGACATTGCTTTAACCAGGATAGACAAAGAAATGACACAGTGATGTAAAAGTTTCAGGAAGAAATGCGAAGAACGTTCCATGTGAAAGTGAATTTTATCTGGCAATTTTTTTCTTTTCCTTCTCATGAAAAGAAAGTTAATGCCAGGTTCGTTACCTGCCTCATTTTCCAAAAAAAAAACTCTCGAGAGGGACCGAAAAAAAATATAGCTATGGTAATCATACCATGCATTGGCACATGGAGAGGTGGCACTCTCCTAATTATTCTAAAGCACAACTTCGAGATTTGGTGGATAACCCCCGACCGGCAAAAACATCCATCAATGACTTAGCAATAAGTGAGTCAGAGGCAAGGGAAACGGTCCCAAATCTGCAAAAGAACTTTGGGCAGATGAGATTGACTTGTGTAGCATGTGGAAAATTAATTTCATGCGGATAGATGAGTATTACTTTAATAAATAGATCATATGAAAATCATCAATGTCCAAAACGTCCTAGAAAGTAATTTTTGTCATTTTTGAGGAAGAGAGATAACCTACAGTGGTACGGGGTCGTTTTCGTTCGTACTAGGGGGGCCAGGTGACATTCCTTCGGGGTGGCTTAGGGGCATTTAAAACAACTTCCCTGATACAGGTAGCATATAAAGTAGAGGCTAAATACCAGGATCTTTATCGATTGCTTTATGCTGTACAAAAATGAAAAACACACAACAAACCTGGACCATTCACATTTTCAATGTTTCTGCGTACTATACTTTTTAACCCTTAACTAATTGAGCTGCTTCATTTCACCTACTTTTAAAAAAAAAAAAAATCGGAAACAGTGGCCTTTTATTCGAAACTTACCAATCTACGCGTTACAACTACGTTTGCTTTTTCAAAAACCTTTAATAAAAATGTTGGTGCCCATATACAGGCCTACAACCCCGTGAGATGGGCACGGAGCAGGCTGGAACTGTAAATTGGGGGGGGGGGGGGGTATTTATTTGTGGAAAACATAACAGAGAGTCAGTGGTCGTTGATTTCATAGTAAAAAGTGCGACAAGTGCAACAAAATCATATCGATAATTCATTGTGAGCAAGTACCAAAAGTGTCGACAATTCGAACCTTCAATAATAAATACAGTAATCAATGATGCATTAGAACTTGTAATCTGTACCCGTCCCATGTCAATTCATTGTTCGAACGTATAATCAATACCCATCCCGGATCAATTCATTGTTCTAACATATAATCAGTCTTATCCCATATCAATTCATGTGCTAAAAACTGCATACATATCTCATGATATCAAGGCTGAGCAATCGGGCACAACAAGGAGTTGAGAGTTTCATTTGTACCGGCGCCATTTTGGGTGAGGTCAGGAAGGTCCAAGTATAGTCAAAATGTCTCCACCAACTCGTGGTTGGACCGGGACCTCTTTCGGCAGTCCAAAAGTTTTCGTTGAAGGGTAGCAGAGGGGACTGCCGACATGAACCATCAGTCAAAGTGGGGTGGGAGGCAACAATCTCTCCTACCGGGTCATACTGGTGTCCCACCGGAACCGATCAAGTTGGTAGTCTTGCAGGATTTTGGTCATTTCAAGACTGAGGCCGGCGCCGGCATGAGCGCGCCAACGTCCCGCGGCTACGTCGTGGTCGTTCCGTGGGTGATCATGGCAGTCATTCCCCATCGGGGGTCGGGGGCCCCCGTGGCTCTTATAGAATCTTCAAAGTTGAGGAGAACGTTTCTGGACGCAGGACTCATTTTCTAGTTGAACTCAGAAGCGCCGTTGCACCGCAACAGTGGACGAGACCCCTGCTGGGTGAGCGGAGCATCATTGCCTCGCAATAGTGGACGAGACCTTTTGTTGGGTTAGTGAAGCGTTGGGGGTGCTGAGGGGCCCCCACCTGTGGGGGTGGGAGAGGCTCGTTCGAGCCGCCTCTCCCTCCCAGCGTACCCCACGCCGACACCTGGCGTTGATATCCATGATGTCCGGACCAGGCGATAAGAGGGGGGGGGGGGTCGGAGGCAGAGGCAAGACATCCCCCCCCCCCGTGGCCTGCAGGGCGCCGCTTCAGGCCCGAACGGGGAGCTCATATCAAGCACACGTGGGAAGCGGTTCAGCGAGCCCGTCTAGAAGAACACCCTCCGGCCTGGCGGACTGAAACTTCATGGACTCACGCCAGGAATTCAAGGCAGCGAGCACGTCGCCAAGTGTATTAACACCTTTACAGTATTCAGCAAACGCGCCGTGCGGTAGGCCAGTGTCCCCGTCAACAACGAGTCCAGGATACAGGGTGCTGGCCGCCATTTTGTCAGCCCGGCGGGGCCACAGCACTCTCCGGTATCGATCCAGCCGCCAGCAGGGTTCAGGGAGAGCCAGCCCGGGACCACCAATGGCACCAACGATGCAGGTAGGCGGGCCACCAAAGCAGTGGAGGTAGTCAGCGCCTCCGGCCCATGGGCACAGACCACCGAGTGCAAGACATCCCCCTTCCAGTGTTGTTACAGCCATAATTGAAGAAAGAAGAAGATCCCGTCGGCCTCGGCTCCTCTCCTGGTGCACCTTACGTGACGACCCTTTTGTTGGGTGAGTGGAGCATTGGGGGTGCAGCTGAGGGGCCCCCACCTGGGGGGGGTGGAGAGGCTCGTTCGCGCCGCCTCTCCGTCCCAGCGCACCCCACGCCGACACCTGGCGTTGATATCCGTGATGTCCGGACCAGGCGATAAGAGGGGGGGGGTCGTAGGCAGAGGCAAGACATCCCCCCCGTGGCCTGCAGGGCGCCAGAAGAGAAAGGGATGACCAGCACATTCCGGGCCGACCATCCCACGACTTCTCCGGCTGATGGCGGCTAGTCGGGCCCCGCCCTGCACGTGTCGAGGCCTCATCTTCCGGATGGGCGTAACCGTGGACCTGTTGCACTTCGGGAGTTTCCGGAATGGGGGTAGGTATCTGCTGATTTGTATCTATTTCATGTTACCGTTATTGGGCGTGGCGGGTGGTGGGACAGACATGCTTGGAGCAGTGGGGGGTGGCGGAGGTTAGCTACCTCGTGGCTGCCGTAACGTCAAGCTTGGCTTCTCTCACCACTTCCATGTTTCTTATTTCTAGCGAAGTCAAAAACTCATCAGTGGCCTACTGATTCTGTTCGATTTCTTTCCCTTCTTTTTCAAGTGTGTTTCATTGTAAAGTTTCTGTTTAACAGGATACAGTGTTTACTTCGTATTTTACATATGTCTTCTTTATTAGGGGTACTCTCCGGTTGAGCCAGATGATGTACCTCTAATAAATGGTCCGGGTGGAACTAGTTTCTCAATCAGTGGGGAGTAGATGGGCATGACAGATTACAACGGGGGACAAAGGTCCGCATTACCCACCCTTCACTACTTGCAAAGACTAGACAGAATATTTCTATTCCACGTTATTTGCAAACAGAGAATACCTCGTTAGAACTATTCCTTGAACAATAAATGTCCAGCCAATCAATCAATCAGTGGGGAGAAAAACAGGCATGACGGATTACAACGGGGGACAAAAGTCTGCATTACCTATCCTTCATTATCTGCAAAGGGAGACAGAATATTCCTATTCTTCTCTGTTTGTAGACAGGGAATATCTCAAAGAGCAATAATCAATAAAAAATTAACAACTTTAAGGTAAATACTCACAATATGACTACTCAACGAAGTTAAAAAGTAACGAATATAGGTACTTGAGAGGTTTTCGGTGGCAGATAATCTACAATATACACTTGTACATATGAGTCTGATACAGGGCGGATCTCTGTATAACTATGGATAATTAGATATTAGGATGGCATACAAAGCTCCCAACCTTCTTACTTTTTCTCTTAAAGGGTTTCAAATTGGGGACAAATATTAGGCTGTGCTCTAGAGGTTGACGGTGTTGCTCCACTGGTACTCGGGCCTTCTCATGAAGCAGAAGGAGCCGCTCTCAATCTCTTTAACTCTTCCCTTGCAAAGTTGACCGGATTCTTAGTCTGCAACTGCTTCAGCATACTTGCAGTTCCACACAAATCCTTTTTATTGGGGTCTCCTCTTGAAAGCAGTCTTGCATATGCGGCAAGTAACTTTTCTTGCATTCACCTTTTTTAAGACTTGTGAAAATTAATTTCAAAACATTCAATAAATACGGTGTTACTATGCATTGTGTCAAATACTTTATTAAAAATATGCAGAAAATGTTCCCTTTATTTGTTGTTAAGGTCTTTACAAGAGAATTTGAAAGGAGAAAGTAGGAGATGAATAACACATGTAGGACGTTATATCTCAAACTGCAAAAATTGATAAAGAGGGTGGACCAAAGTCTGCATGATGAATGCCAGTGGAAGCGTTTCAGGCACACTGTGAAGATTTAAAAAAAAAAAAATATTGTCAAGTTTTACTTTGACTTGTGATGTTTGATCTCATTTAGTCACTTCAATCTAATTTTAAACACTAATTTTCTTTTTGTTTTGCAGATTAACTACAATACTTATTTTGGACTCCATATTATATGTTGTTTATTATATTATTTTGTTACTTATAGTTCTAGTTATTTATTGTAGTGTTATCTTTTAGTTATAGTTCCGGTTATTGTTTTAATAAAAGTTAATTAAAAAAGTACATACGTCTGTTTTTTTGTGGGGGTAGCAGTCATCAATAGAAATGATATTTATAATTGAAGTATAATGCTGAAGCTCACTCATTAGCAACATATTGTGGTGAAATTTTAACCTATGTGCTGACGTAAGTGTTCCATAAACTACTACTATGGTAACAGGCAAAATACTGTTTGGGGGTAGGGTATAATACGCAGGAATGCTGTAAAAATAAATGGGCAAGGGCTGTTTTGTTTTCCACTGTTGCAACATAAAGTGATCGATAAAAATCCGATAATCAGGCCTATCAGCGACTAAGACAGCAGGCGGAGTCTCTTTTGCTCAACGGCTCCCTCATGGGACGAAGAAACGCCCTTTTTCACGAAATAGGAATATTTTACTTGCAGGACAGTTGTTAATTTCCTGTGAAAATACATTAGCCTGGAACATTGTTAGTGATAAACTGTAAATGCATCTGGGTCCTTTGCTTAAAAAAAAAAATATATAAAATATATTTGTGAATTAGAATAAGAATATATGTTACAGCTATAGATATTTGCTATTAAAAAACCATTGAAATTCACTGAAAAAACCGTAGGTTTTAGGCCATATAAAGTTAGGGATTAGCATTTACAAAACCTTAATTTACTCGCACAAAACCATTGAAATTCGCATATATAGTTAGATGCAATAACTATATATCGCGCACCCGCAATCCACTGCTGACATGGTCAGTGACATCACTGATGACATCACTGATGACAACTCAAATGACATCACTGATGACAACTCAAATGACATCACTGACAACATCACTGATGACATCAATCATGTGATAATACGATCAACCTCTTCAGACTCTAATATAACCTTAGATACACTCAGAGTAAACAGACACTCACAGACTGTCACTCATCCATGGAGTTACTCACACACCTAGTCAGTCATGCACTGAATCAATCACACCTCCATTTCATCAACTATACAGTTATACACACCTTACTTATTCAAACGTATACTAACACATATTTACTCTCTTATACAATTCCTGATACAAGTTTTCAATGATCCATTCAGCCACTCACACATTCACTGGCTCTTATACACAGTAATTTATATATGTGAACTCTCACATGTACTGTGTTTTACATATGTACTTACTTTGACATGTAGCACTGAGATATCCATTCACTCACCAATACACTCGTACACAGCCAACCACCCATACAGCTGTTTCCACATGCAGTTTTGAACCCATAGATCTAGTGAATCAACTGTTCACACGTATGCACAGAGTCACACACCACCCAGCCACCCCCACACACACACTCACTCTCCCATAAAAATACTTGGGCAACCAATCAATAACCCATATAGTTACTCATATAGCTACTGATCAACACATGCAGCAGTTCATAGAACAACAGATATAATGATGCACAAATTAAGACAGTTTAGTCACTAACCCATGCACTCAGTGAGACACATTTAATCACTCTCTCATACAGTCAGTCATGCACCTACTAAATCCTTCATCCAGACACTTATACATCCACTCATTCTTCAATATGTAAGACATATTTTAACTTTACAGAAACATACAGTCACTGGATGATGTCATCAGTGATGTCATCAGTGATGTCACTGACCATGTCATGAATGATGTAATATGTGACATCATCAGCAGTGGATTGCGGGTGCGCCATATATAGTTATTGCATCTAACTATATATGCGAATTTCAATGGTTTTGTGCGAGTAAATTAAGGTTTTGTAAATGCTAATCCCTAACTATATATGGCCTAAAACCTATGGTTTTTTCAGTGAATATGTATATAATTTCTTTTTTTCACTAAAAAAAACTAAGGTTACAGGGTTGTCATAGTCAGGAAATATAATGTAAAAAACCTTGGGAATGTTATGTTATGTTATGTTATATTAATTTATTATGCGCACAGCGACTCCAGCGAAGGAGCGTCCCGGCGCAGAGACAAGGAGAAACATAAGACAACAGGAAAAGATAAGACCTAAAAAGGATAACTAAAACAGGAATGTTTTAATGGCTCTCTGAAAAGACAACAGGTCATCAAGCAAACGGATTTCAACTGGGAGGGTGTTCCAGATTAGTGCAGCTTTCACCCTGAAAGAACGACCCCCCATCCGGCTGAGCCTGAATCTGGGGACAACAGCAAGGGCCTGACCTTGGGATCGAAGGTTGCGGGTGGGAACATAGAAGGAGATACAGTTGGACAGAATTTCAGGGCCTATACCTCTTAGGATTTTAAAGGTCAGACAAAGGACCTTAAAAAGAATGCGCTTCCTAACAGGGAGCCAATGCAGGGAGCGGAGAACATTAACCACCGGGCAGAATCTAGGTAGACCAACAATGGCCCTAGCCGCGGCGTTTTGAACCCGCTGCAGACGAGTTAACTCAGCCTGGTTGGCCCCAGCCAGGAGAGAGCTAGCGTAGTCCAGGCGAGAGATGATAGTTGCCTGGACTACAAGCTGTCTGGTTGGGGCGTCAAAGAATTTAAGAACAGGTCTTAAACCTCTTAACAGTCCAAAGCAACAGGCTGCAGTTTTTTTAGTATGCCCTACAAAGGTGAGACCCGCGTCCAACCAGACCCCTAGATTTTTCACTTCCGACACCGGGGTCGGAGTAGGGCCCAGCTCAGAAGGCCACCACTGATCGCCCCAAAGCTCTACTCCCTTCCCGACAACCATTACCTCCGTTTTCGTGGCATTAAGCTGGAGACAGTTTCCTGTCAACCAGCTAGCCACCGCCTTCAGTCCAGACTGAAACCTGGGGGCATCTTGTTCCGCATCCCCGCTGAGAGTAACCGCCAGCTGTGTGTCATCGGCTTATGAGACCAAAGTAAGGCCCCACAGCCTAGCGACATCAGCCAGCGGTCTCACGTATAGATTAAACAACGTGGGACTCAGCGAGGACCCCTGCGGAACCCCCATGGCCAGAGGCTGGAACCTGGACTTGAAGGGAGGGATGGCAACACAGAAGGATCGGTTGTCCAGGAAGGAGCGAAACCATTGCAGCGCCTGGCCACCGATGCCAATCTCCTCGAGCCGATGCAGGAGGATGCTGTGAGATACAGTATCGAAGGCGGCGCTGAGGTCTAACAAAATCAGCGTCGCCGTCTGACCAGCATCCAACCTCGCACGGAGATGTTCCACCATCACAAGAAGGGCGGTTTCCGTGCTGTGGCCAGCACGGAAGCCATTTTGTGTGGGATCGAGGGCATTGGTCCGGGCTAGATGTTCTGACAGGGCCAGATTGACATGGGCCTCTGTCAGCTTTGCTGGCCAGGGTAGCAGCGAGATGGGACGATAGCTTTCCAGTTTAGACGGGTCCAAGGAGGGTTTTTTAATGATCGGAGACACCACCGCCTGTTTCCATCTAGTTGGAACTACTCCCGACTCCAGGGAGAGGTTGACAAGGGAACGTACAACAGGGCGTCCCATAAAGGTCTGATCTCGAAAGAGAGCAGGTCTCACTGGATCAGATGGGGACCCAGATTTAACTTGCAAAGCAAGTTTGTCAAATCCGTCCGAGGTGAGAGGGGGAAAAGAGAGCAGGGTGATCTGATGAGGTGTCCCAGTGGAGCTACCCAAGACAGTCCCAGTGCTAGGGAATGTCCGATATATAGCTTGGACTTTTCCCAAGAAATAGGAAGCAAGGGATTCGCAATGTGCGACAGAGCTCCCAGCTGTAGAGGTGACCCGCTTTGACATAAGATCTTCACTGAAAAAAACGTAAGTTACGAGGATGTTATAGTTAGGCTGACATTTCCCTCACACAATGCCAGAGAAATTCAGCAGTTATAGTTGGCTGAGCCATCTATAACTTACGCCCCTGCAAAGCACTGCTTATGACCTCACATCGCTCATGACAAGATCAGTGACATCACTGATGACATATCAGATTACATCACTGATGGCATCATCCACAGAATATCTGATCTACTCACTCACACCCACATATAAGCTTTCATACACCTACTCCAACTTCCCCACTACCATTCTCAAAACCATAGACACACCCCAAAAATCATTCATACTAATTGTTTTCCCCTTTTATATTTTTTGCACATTTCTCGGTGCACATTTATCAAATTAATCCTGTCCCAGTTGCAATTTGTATTACCATAAAAAAGAACAACACATTTTTTTTTAACTTTACAAAACTACCCAAAAAAAATTCAAAAACAAAACAAAAAGTCACGTCACCGGGGAATAAAGAAATATTATTGGATAATACACTTTTCAACTAAAAGAATAAGAAGAACTCGCCAATTTATCTGTCTAGAGTATTCTACAAGAGTTCATAATGAGCGGCAAGAAGGCAACGGTAGGCTGAAGGACCCTCAACTTTAATAGCGGACACAACAACACCGAAGCAGAGAGTCCAATGAGAAGTCCAATCTCAACTATTTAGATCCACATTTTTCCGCGCTGGTATCATACTGCATGGATTGTGGAGCAGTCCATAACGAACCTTTGCAATGCTGCAAAGAATAATAAATGTTAATAGTTTTTTTTTGCCCTTCATATTTTTTCTATATTAGCAGGCATTATAATATCTTACAAAATGGGTATCTAAAACCTATGCATTGTTCATTTTATTATCTTCTCATTTATTGTAACACTACTTATATATAACTTGCTGTATAGACGAGTCAAACTATCTCTCTGCAAATAAATAAGTAGCTAACATTTGCCAGATGCAGGGGGGAAGATGGCGGCTGCAACTGTGGCCAAATGAGTTGTGTGTGTGCTGTCCTCCGTGACTCCCCACCTACCCGATACCCAATACAGCGTGAAGCAGGCAAAAGGATTCCCGCTAATGCGCCGCTCCGTGGATGGCGTTTGTGTATCACTGCTTGCAGCATTTGGAGGAAATTTTTCGGAGAAAGATCGCAGTACTGCAGCGTTGATTGAGAACGGCGAGTGAGAACAGCAAAGCTGAGCTAGCGGACCGCAGCACCACCTGTAGCCGATTTGTGGATTAGCTCGGCTCGGTCCAGGCATCAGCGTTGGTGGTACTTGGCGGAATTGTTAGAAGGCGGACGCGGTATTACCTGTGTGTACCGGCGTACGATGACTCCGAAAGGGAGAGGCAGTGCGAGAACCTGAGGAGGAGCAGCGGCAAGTACTTTGTCAGTTGCAGGTACCAGGGTAGAGAGCGGTAGCGCTGCTACGGGACAGGCACTCAAAGGTGAGAGTGCAATACAGCTTGGGTGCCTAGAAACGGAAATAGCGGGCATAAAGACACTAACATAAATAATGAAAGCCGCCAATCTCACCCTGTGTTGTTAAGTGGGCAGCAAGATACTGGCATGATAAGGTCACTGGCGCCAGTGAACGGTCATATGCAACAGGATGGCCACCAGCAACAGCAAGATAATGTGGTCAGACCCCGAGTACCTGCAATTTTTACCAAGAAACTACAACAGAAAGGTAAAACAGGCGCAGATATACGTATTGCAGACCAGAATATATCTGTATTAAATACCGCGCTTTGAAATTTAGAAGTGGACAGTGTCAGTGGTTCAATACGGTCCGACTCGACAATGTCGGTAATCACTACAACAACTAATATCGCTGCGTCACTCGCTAGCGTCTTGTCACCACTCGCTATAGCAACACCTAGCAGCCTAACCACAGAGGGCCTGAGTTTGGCCTCCGCCCCTCCCCCTGCTACAGATAAGGGCAGTGATGTTTAATACGCCCGGTCCGAAGGCAAGTTTTAATCTATGTCCGACCTTTCAATGGCCTCCGGTAAAGAGAATGAGGATGATGACGAGGATAATGAGAATATGAGTAATGTAGGCGATTGGGGTGATGGTCTGGATGATGAGGAAGGTGGGGACTCCGTGTAGTCCCCGCCTCAAGAGACTGTGAGAAAACCAACTGACTCAAGCGCGTGCACTCCCCATGGGCTGAGTGTTCCCTTTCATCAGCCTAATTTGGATGATGACATTGATGAAGACACAATTGCGCTAGGTACAATCTACAAGATCATTATGGCTCATCGACTAAAGCAGAGGGTGCGATGCATGGCCAAGTCTTGCGCAGAAACAACTGCTCATGTAGGGGAGGTTGAAGAACGTGTTTTCTGTGCTGAAGACTCTCTGGTGAAACAATAGGCAGCAATAGACACACTCCAAAACTCTAGAGCTGATGTTGATTGAAAACTTATTGACGTAGAAAATCGCTCTAGACGGAACAATCTACTTGTCTTGGGTATTTCAGAATCTAAGGAAGGGCAGGATACAAGGAAATGTATTGTTGAACTGTTTAAAGAGTCTTTTCCTGAACTTAAAGACTGGAATTGGGTTATTGAGGTTATCAGGGCGCATAGATTTCCATTTCTGCTACGGCAGCGAAAGATGGGCTCTAGAGTAGAGTCTAATGCATATCCGAGGGCAATTCTAATATGTCTAAACAATTTCTTGTTACGGGTGGCAGTTTTCGACTTGGCACGCCCAGATAGGCATAGAGCCGGTCTGGGGTGTGAGTTTTTTGTGCGCCCTGATTTCTGTCCGGCTACGGTACAGCAACGGTGGCAATTGCGGAAGTTAATACCAGCCTTACAATCGAAGGGTGCTCAGGTATTTCTTCTTAATCCAGCTTGATTAAAGATTATATACAAAGCACAAACACAATATTTTACCTTGGAGATTGTGGCACAGGATTTCATGAATGCTATGGGCCCAGGCTAATATATGTGAAACCTGCTTCTCGTATGCTATAACAGTATTCATGTTAGTCTCTCTTCCAGCGGTTGTGTTCTTTTTTTCCGTTTCACTGCACTTGGTTCCATCAGGATGTATAAGTAAATATGACTTTAATATTTGGAATAGTTTAGAAACTGAGCCAATAAGGTTTTATATGGTGACACTGGAAGAGTGGGTAATGTCGGGTTAAGGCGGGTGGGGGGCCACGGGGAGGGGACAATGCACATTTCACTCTCCATCACAGAGGACATGGTCCTTAAGCCCTGGTTTGGGTGGTGGGGGGCTGGCTTTGGGTGTGAGTGGGTGCAGGGTAGGTCGGGCGGGGGGTGTTTTGGGGGCTGGGTTCAGGGAGTGGGGGTAAAAAGCAAGAAATTAAAAGCAAAACATGGGTATAGTTTGCTGAAGTGTTTGAAAGTCTTGGTGACTTGGCACATCCGTCCCCGTTTTGTTGTTACATTTGAATTTGATGTTGGCTAAAGGTATTAGATTCGGGACACTTAATGTCAAGGGTTTGAATTCTATTAATAAAAGGCAGCGGGTTATAAGAGAGCTTCAGATGCTTCATTGTTATATTATTTGTCTTCAAGAGACTCACATACCATGGTCGAAAAAGAAATTATTAAATGAGTTGGGCTATGAGCTTGTCGTATGTACTAAACAGACCTGTACATCTAGGAGTGTCGCTATTATTATAAAAATACATATTGGTTATACTGGTAGGAGTGCGTCGGATGGATTCGGGAGATGGGCAATTGTTGAGCTCATGGCTGGGGCAATGACATTTACGCTGTGCTCAATATATGGCTCCAACTTAGATGAAGCTGCAGTTTTAGATATCTTGAATATTGAACTAGCGACTTGGCCAACTCCTCTCATCATATGTGGTGATTTGAATTTAAATTTACCATCTGATATATTACATAAAATCTTTAGGTATAGGGGTCGAAAACTAAAGGTATACAAGGCATTACAGTCGTTGATCTCTGCACATGGGTTAGTTGACATTTGGGAGTATTTAAGGGACTCATTTAAGGGACTCTGAAGCTGGATACATTTTTTACTCATGTCCTCGCCAAAAGTTAGTCAGGCTCGATAATTGTTTTGCTCCACAGCATCTCCTTAATGCTGCTAGCATTCAGGTATATCCACATGTTACGTCAGATCATGGGCCAGTGGTAATAACCTTGTCTGGTATAGAGGTTATTCATAAACCTAGGATGTTCTCCTTTGATCGTAAGCTTCTTTTGGATCAAAAATTTCTGGTGCAAATGAAGGCTTGGATAGTTGAGTTTTTCCGTATTAATCGTGGAAGCACTGATCCAGGCTATTTTTGGGATGCCTTTAAGGCTGCCTTCAAGGGAGAAATTCTCAGTTATGGGTTACATATTCAAAAGCAGTTGGGGTTACGGCTACAGAAGTTGTATTAAGGTCTCGTAAACGCTGAAGAGACTTTAGTCCAGGGTATACATACAGGTATAGATATTGGGGATGCTGCTACGGAAGTGGCACGTGCTAAGGCAAAAATAAATTTACAATGGAGTCAAGATGCTGCAAAAAAATATGTTGTTAAACGGCAGTTCAATTATGAACATGGAGAGGCAAGTGGAGGTGTTTGGCCCAAACATTAAGAATAAAAGAAGCTGCCGGAAGAATTAATGCTATTTTGGACCCTAGCCGCTGCTGTATCGAGAATGAGAAAGGCATATTAAAGGTTTTTAAGAACTTCTATGAAATATTATACGCGGATAATCAATATGACTTAGATATGGTCAAATCATTTGTACATCAGTATTGAGAACAAGATCTTGGGGAGGTGGACGCAGAGAGACTAGATGCCCCTATCACAATGCTTGAGCTTTAACAAGCTATGAATGGGCTGTCAACTGGCAAGGCAGCGGGCCCTGATAAATTGCCGCTTGAGATATATACATTTTTTTGAGTCTTTAAAGGATGATATGTTAGCCACGGTCAGGAGAGCACAAAGTGGGCTGTTCCAAAATCATGGGACAAAGCTAGTATTGTTGTATTTTTGAAAAAAGATAAACCCTCCGATTTGCCAGCATCATACCGCTCCATATCTTTATTGAATACGGATGGTAAAATCTACTCTAAGATTCTGGCCACTAGGTTAGCCACTGTCATCACTTCACTGGTATCGGCAAGACAGCATAGTTTTATTCCTAATCGCGGAGCAACAAATCATGTGAATCGAGTTATCACTCTATTAGACCATGATAATACTACCAGAAACGCTTTCAGTCTTATTTTACTAGATGCCGAGAAGGCTTTTGATCGAGTCTCTTGGTGTTTTTTATGGGGAGTGATGTTACAGCGTGGCTTCGAGCAAAAATATCTTACTGCTGTACAAACGCTATATCGCCAACCTGTTGCTAGAATATGCACCATGGGGCTTGAATCTAAGGCAGTGTCTATCCGAAGGGGGACCAGACAGGGCTGCCCCTGCTCTCCATTACTATTCTCATTATACATTGACCCATTTCTAAAAATGCTTGAATATAGCCGGCAGATACAACCCGTATTTATACAGCAGCAACAATATTGTGTGTTTGCCTACGCAGACGATGTTGCTGTAGTGTCTCCGAAACCAGCGTCAGCAATGCAGGAGATGGAACAATTAGCAGTGGAGTATAGGGCTGTTTCGGGCTATAAGCTAAATACAGCTAAAACACAAATTTTGTGCCACGATGTAGTTGGCTTAAAAGATCCAAGGGTCTTGCAGGAAGTAATGTATCTGGGAGTTCTAATTAGGACTTCTGCAGCTGCGTTGATTGACTCCAATTGGGGAAGTTGCTAAATGGGGCCCGCAGGCAATTAGATCAGTGTGAATGTTTGCATCTATCACTAGTTAGCAGGTGTAATGTTCTTAAAATGATGATTCTGCCAAAAATATTATATTTTTTTAGATAAGTTCCTTTGGAGATATTGTGTATTCATTTGGCACAATTACAGTCTCTCTGTATGAATTTTATATGGGCTCGTAGGGAAGCTCGCAGAGCAATGCAATACATGGTGTTACCGAGAACTGTAGGTGGCTGGGCTGTCCCGGATTTTACTCTTTACTATTATGCATGTATGTTACAGCGTATGAATATATTGCTCACCGGTACAGTACCAAGTGATATTGCTGAGTCCCCCTCTATATATCAGATGCTGCTGGGCTCTGATGCGAAAAATTGCCTGTTCTTACAGTTGGATTGGAGCTATTACAAACGCACAAGATTTAAGACAGTGATAGCCGCTTACGAAGTATGGAAAGCCATTAAGAAAATGTTTGGGATAGAAATGGTCTCATGGTATACCCCATTAACAGCAACGGCCCGCTTTCCGAGCATATTCTGGGGCAGGATTCTGCACAATTGGCAGAGTAAAGGCATAAGAATGGTTGGGGATCTACATATGGAGGGGGTATGAAATCATTTGATCAGATTGCACAGCAATATTCTGTACCCCGGGTAGATTTTTTCAAATATTTACAGATCAGAGACTATCTCCTCAAAGCCAGGTGGAATATCCAGACTAATTCTCTGATAGAAGCTATTAGAAAGTCATCAAGAATTGGGATGCTGTATATTCTTATGTTAGATACAAAACCTAGTGATCTAGAGGTACACAGTTATAAATGGGAGAGTAGACTCAGCAGTCATGGTATACATCTGGAGACTTCCATTGAATTAGCCAACCGACTATTTATGTCCGCTAATTTAGCCTCTCAACATTACAAGACTATATTTTATTTGTACCTTACAACCCAAAAAATTGCTAAATGGGGTGGAGAACAGGAGGGGAAATGTTTCCGATGTGGTAATTCAGATGCAGATGTGGTTCATATTTTTTATACATGTTTACAATTAGATAAGTTACTGGGGCATGTAGATACATTTTTAACTGCGATTATGGTATCCCCTATACATCTATCACTTATGCAGATCTTGTTGGGTGTAGAGATGGGTGTAAAAGCAGACACTGTATCGCAGAATGCTGTTTATCTAATTTTTGTAGCTTCAGCGGTGCTGCGGCTGTGTATAGCTTCTTGTTGGCTACAAAAGGAGGCCCCATCTTTCAATGCTTGGAGGGCTAGGTTTCTGGCTAAGTTTAATATGGAATACAGCTTATATGCTCTCAAAGGCAGCCGTAAACAGAAATTGGGTTTGCAAATCTAGGGTCCAGTTCTGTCTTATCTTGACATAGAAATATAATGTTTCCTCGTGGTTTTCTTTCCTATTTTATTCCCGTGACATCTCGGTGCCTCTTCTTTAATTTCCCCTGTTCATATTTAACTTTACTATATCACTTGTATTGTGTTAGGCAATTTGTAACTGGATTTTTAGTTTATCAAAATATTTTTGTTTGCTGTCGCATGTGCCATATTCTCTTTCTGTTTCATGTTATGTGATTACTCATGTATTGCTAATAAAAAAAAATAGCAGGCATTATAATATCTTACAAAACGGGTATCTAAAACCTATGCATTGTTAATTTTATTATCTTCTAATTTATTGTAACACTACTTATATATAACTTGCTGTATAGAAGAGTCAAACCATCCCTCTGAAAATAAATACGCAGCTAACATTTGCCAGATATCATTATTTACTTTTTCCCCTATTTAAATATAAGTCAACAGTCTGTGTTTAAATCTAATAGTAAGTGCATTCACAACATATACAAACGTGCTCTGTTTTTTTAGACAACACTGTGTTAAATTTTGCAATCTCCTCTTTAAAACTATCAACTATGATATATGTGTTCTGCTCTGCAAGTCCTCTTCATTTTCCCTAGAATTCTGCTCAGGACCAAAGAAATTAAACTGCACAGCACCACAAACCTTTTCTACGCCTGCCACGCTACCATGCAGAAGTGTTCTATTCATTTCTCCTAAATATAAAGCTGGAGTTTTCACATAGTACAGCTTCCCAATTAAAGTGTGCATTGTTGAGTGGTATACAATGTATTTTGTGTTTTAAACTTCACCTTCAAATAAATACGTAGTAATTTTATTAATATATCAACGGATTGCTGTCTAATACTACAAATACTACTACAATTCAATTTTTATACAGGACCCTGACTACACCTTCCCTGTACCTCTTCTGCAATAACGTCTTCTACATTTCTCAGTACCATCACCCCTCTTTCATCAGTAGCTTTCTTCATTAAAGAAAAGATTGGCACTAGAAGTATGTATCTATTTTCCACAAAAAAACTGTACAAAAATTACTTCTATTCACTAATCCTTTCTTCTGGTTTTGTCTCCTCATGCACAACACTATTTTGTCAAGAGTCTTCATTAATTTAGAATCAAAATGAAAAGCTTCTTCTTCAAAAAGTTCTTATCCGCTACTCTCTCAACTCGTTCTTTGTGTTTTTGCTGCTACTCTCCTTCTTCTACACAGTTTAAATTTATCATTACATTTACAACCACCCTACTATGAAACATTCTGCCTCTGATTTCTTTAAACTGGTTCTGTCTCCTGGTTATGTTGTGCCCTTTTTTCTTACAATCGTTTCTCTTCTTTCAATGTACACTTTGTCCACTCCTGCTGTTTCTCATGGTAATAATTGTATTTTCTTTATTTTTTAATCTTTGCAAATGTCCACATTTATTTTTAAGAAATGACTTTGTCCTCTTACCAGTAGCTTTTTTTTTCAACACTTTTTCTGCATTTTGCCCCTTTTGTAAATCATTTGTGTTGCTTTTTCCATATGAGCTTTTTTACGTTGTGTAGTTATGTATTTCTTGTTCTGTGAAAAAAACTAATATATTTTAATTTTTACCCTAGCCAATGTACAAACTACTTTACTACTGACACAAAAACAGTTTTAATGGTATGATGCAGTTATAAATTCACAGATAAACCTAGCTATGTGCCTAAATGCACTTACTTCCCTATAGCAAACCCAAAGCAAAATACAAAACTTTATTTATTAAGCACCTTTCATCATTTAAGCACCCCATCCTGCAACTACTGTGCTACATTTCTCACTTCTAACTTATACATGGTGAAAGACCAATGCATACCTTCTGTAGTAAATTGAAAAATTAATTATCAAGGCAGGGGAGTGTATTTACAAGCCTCACGTGCCAAAGTGTCAATTTTTTTGGCACACCATTGGCATAGTGTGACGCTCCATATTGACAAGGCCATGTTTAAAGCCCCTCTGCATGACTTTTTGAGGTCCTGTAAATAAGGGCCCTTTTCATGCATCACTTTGCATGAAAAGAACGTGCCATTGGTTTTGCTGTGGTTGGATCCAAGTGACACCCATGCATTTTGCCACATTCCCAGATTTACAACGATTCGTAGACCTAGAAATCCTAGTATTTTCCTCTTTTTATGGGTGCCGTATTCTGCAGCACACATAGAAGGAGGAAAAGACCTCTCACAATTGTTTTTGTTCAGGAAGTTGTCCCTTTTTGCACAGAAACAATCATCCTGCAACACAATGGTGCCTCCATTGCAGCATGACAGCCAATTGTGCACCAGCGCAGGGGACAGCCCAGGGATCCATCATATTGTTGAATATATGAAGCATCCTTGTGTTTTGAAAGCAATTCAGCACAGTGTGGCCAAATGAGTGAAGCTCTGTGCCGCATTACCCAAGTGTGGCAGTACATACAGAGCCTCAACTCTGTAAATCCAAAAACACACCATAAGAGCTACTTGTGTGCCTCTGACCAGTGTGTTACTGGTGTATTTAGTATTTCAGTACTTTTCTACTTAAATGTATCAGATTAAAATTTTGAGAAAGGCTGCATACAAAAATCTGCACATTAATTTGTACCCAACCATATAGCTTACTATTTCTTCTGAGTACTAGCAAAGAGTGTGTGACAGGTTGCATATATAATTTCCCACATCATTATAAAATACAACATATTTCTCAGTAAAACATGTAAATCATGGGTTTGTGGTTGAATACATCAGTACTCCCTAGATCATTGAATGAGTGCATAGGTCGTGCCTTGGTGACTCCCTGAGGATACAGGTAGTGCCTAGATGATTCCTAGACTATTTCATAACTCCATGGGTCATGCCATATCTGTATACTTACTGCCTGCTTGTTTGCATGAATATACCACTAATATGGGTGTTTGGATGAGTGCATGAGTGTGGTCCAAATGATTAGACAAGTGCGTGACTAATGCTTCAATAAATCACTACATCCATAGATACTGGTGAGATGATTAAATCAGTGCCTGGATGATTGTAGGAGTGCATACATAGTATATAGGTGATTTATTCAGTGCATAGATAGTGCATACATGATTTTTTAAGTCCATGCAAAGCACATAGCCTATTGGAAGAGTGCATGAATACTGTTTCAGCGATTGGATGCTGCCCATTTGTTTTTGGTTTAGTGAACAGGTAGTGCCTGAATGTTTAGATAACTACATAGGTAGTGCATAGATGGTTGAATAAGTACATCAGTAGTGCCTGGCTAATTAGATGAGTGCATTACTAGAGTCTGAGTACCTGCATGAATCCATTGTTAAAGCTTAAGAGATTGAATGAAAGTAAGTGTAATGAATGCTGGGGGGATTTTATTAGTGCAAAAATATTGCCTCAGTAATGAAATGACTGCATAGGTACTGGATGGGTGAAATGTTTACTACAATGGTATTCTCTATGTAATTAGATAAATGCATGAGTAGTGCCTGAGTGTTTCATCGGAGCATGCATGTGCCTCAGTATTTCAATGACTGCTTGGGTTGTGAGTGGATATTTAGGTGGCTGCATAGGTTCTGTGCAAATGTTATGATGATTCCATAGCTACAGCCTTGTTAATTGCATAAGTAAATAGTTAGTACCTAGGTGATTAGATGAATGTATGGGTAGTGCCTGCACAGTTCAATGACTACATAATTTCCAGCTGCCTGATTGCAAGAGTACATGTATAGTGGCTGGGTACTTGAATAACTCCATGGATAGAGAATCACTGAATCACTGATTTGATGACTGTCTGACTGGTGGCTGGGTGATTGCATGAGTGCCTGACTGACTGTGCAAGTACCTTCATTGCTTTGGATACATAACCATTGTCTCTTTCTCTGACTCATTGGTTATATCCTTCTGTCAGTATTAAACTACCTGTTTTACTGTATAAATGCTTTTCTTCTGAGCTATGTGTGAGTGATGTCTAGGTATCACACTTGATATATAATTGCATACATGGCTCTCTAGAAACATATATACTTTCTTACTGAGTGCACATGCCTCAGTGAGTTTCTAAAACAGAGAACAACATTTTGACAATATTCAAAGCGCAAAACCTTGTGCGAATGGAATACCTACACCATTGCTTAAATACTTCTTCTGCTTCTAAAACATATAATCAGCATATCTCAAACAAAAGTTACACTCGAAATGAAGCTAGCACAACAACTATTAAGGTATTCTACACTATTAATCCTCCTAAGTTTTGAACAAACCATGTTTAACCACTTCCATGCTCATGACAAGGTCAGCTCGTCATGAGGCACGGTTGAGCTGTGCTTATGATGAGTTGACCTTGTCATGAACAATGGGGATCATGGACTGCAGCGCAGGAGGGGAAAACCCCCCAGCAGCCAAGGTGTTAAAGAAACAACTCTACCCTCACGATATACATGACATTTTCATCAGCCTTCTTGATTATAGATCACTATATAAACATATATGGGATTTCTTAATAGATGTACACCTTCAAGCCATCTTTCCAAAAATATATACCTCTCTGCATCTTTAAGTAAACTCAAATATCCCATTGTATATATAGCTATGTGCAAGCACAAAAACATATCTCTCCCTCTAAGCATATGCAAAGCTGTCATACAAATTAAAAAAAAACTTTGACAAACATTTCCCAATGCATACTTAACAAGTATTACTTCTTTCTAATTCATACACAGATGGACACAATGTTCTCATCTTGTATTTCTTAATACACTATTCCTGTTCAATAATGTTACTAAAAGTACTACAACTTCCAGCATCACATAGCAGATGTTTCTATTCTCCACATTATATTTAGACACTTAAAACATTCTTAGTTCCTCATTGCAACTTTCCACAAGATTATACTGTTATTTGTCAATAAAATACACAATGTAACAAAAAGGCACTAATTCATTTTTCTTTTACATCCCAAAGTATTCATCACTAACCTCTTAAACACATACCGTCTAATAGATACAGTTCATCTCATATATTCACATCACTGTGATACTCTTTTTTTCAATCAAACTCCCATGTACATCTTCATTTCTAATGTCATTTTTCTAAAGGATTAAAAAGTTATGTACATATCAGTAAATTGAGATTGCAGATTATATTGTTGTTTTTGCTGTGTCTGGATACTTTTGACACTGTTAGGATTTGTAAAAACTAAGCACATGAATGGTACACCACTCTCATACAAAACAACAAAAAATGGCAACCTCATCAACTTTCTAATCTATCATCATGAGAAAGGCAGCAAAATAAATCGTGTCTTTCATGTTATACTACTGCATCTCCACTTGTGAATGGTTAGCATCTGTTAGCCCTTTCCCCTCTCTTTCAAAACAAGGCTCCTGTTGGCGCTTTTTTGAGATGTCTTCGCGATGATCACAAAATAATTGTGAAAAAACCTGGAGTTCAAACCTTTAACTAGGTTAATTTTTCGGAAATGTAAATATCACACAACAGTTTATTCATAGCTCTGAGTTGGAAATTCAAACTTGCTGTTACTTAAATTGTGAAAAAACAACTGGGATGGACCTATGTAGCAGTTTGTCCGACCCTGCAGTGCCTGGCACCGCAAGGGTTTTATAAAAAAACCCTCACACACCAACCTAGTTGGTGTCATGCTTCATCATCGGGTTCCCAGCTGAGTAGCCGAATGCTACTCAGCTGTGCTGCAACACCTGATTACAGTAGAGCTTGCTTTTTTGGTGTACGTGTGATGAAGTGGTGTGTTAAAAATACCTCTGGGTCTCTTCCTGATAATACACCATTATATTTGTAATGAATGATGAAATGAGCATTTATAGCATTTGCCTAATTATATATGTTACTTGTCGTATTGTCCTGTCTTGTAAATCTTCTTTCACAGGTACTACTACAGATGTGGACGCGAATTACTGTCGGTCCACTGAGCATAATTTAGCACACCTTAGGGCATGTGCTTTAAAATGCATATACACAGGGTGTAAACTCTTTTTGCCACTCACTTTTCACTTTTTTCACTTATACCACAATTTTAATTCACTGTTAGAAAGGTCCTGATGAAAGCCCTTCCACTTTTTTTCACACGCTGAAACATGTCAACCTAGCTGATAACTAAGACACAACTAATAGTCTTTTTTTGTTATCCACTCTTCTATTTTTTAATATACCCTGCACCTCTGGGAATAAAATAATTATCAGGTAGAGACCGAGAGGTATTTTTAACACACCAGTTCATCACACGTACACAAAAAAAACAGCTCCACTGTAATCAGGTGTTGCAGCACAGCTGAATAGCAGTCGGCTTCTCAGCTGGGAACCTGACAATGAAGCATGACACCAACTAGGTTGGTGCATGAGGGTTCTTCTACAAAACCCTTGTGGTGCCAGACACTGCAGTGTCAGTCAAACTTCTAGACAGGTCCATCCCAGTTGTTCTTTCAATATTTACCGAGTGACAAGGATGTCCCACAGAAAGTCCTCGCTCTCCCATTTGTCTATCCTATTACTTAAATTGTGTCACCATTCCCCAACATAAAAACATTTTTCTGTCTTTTTAACACCCTTTCCCCAATACACTCTTAGCTCAGTATACCTAGCAACCCAGTGGGACCAGTAGGTCACAGGTTCATAGCACAGGTCCATGCTGCTTCCAAATAAGATACAACAGGTGTTCCTCTACTCCACAGATTCAAAAGCATATCCTTGCCTGTATTACATTTCTTTTTTTAAACAAAAGCCAATAATAAGACTCCAACACACTACCTAATTGTATTCACTTTCATGCTGACAGCATCCAATAAAATGCATCTTTTTTTTAAATACCTCCATTTTAACTGCTTTTCCTTGGGAAAACTACCTCATTCCGCTCCAGCGTTTTCCTGACTACTATTACTCCTTCACCTCAAAATGCTTAGATTATGGATTGTGGGCCACAGCTATATCTATTAGGCTAAAAAGACTGCAAAAAAGAGAGATATTGACAGGGACATGGGTTTGCCAAATGTACAGATTACTTGGTTTGGCCAGAGATGGTTAAAGTTTCATCAGTTGTTGGCTTTGGTTAAGTCCATTGTGGATTCCCAAGCTCCTCACTTTATGATTATGCACTATGGTGGCATTGACATAGGCACATTGACTGGGATAGGACTGGCAATCCTAATGAAAAAAAGCTTTGCAGAACTAATTTCGCTTTTCCCTCACACTGTCTTGGTGTACTCTAATATATGCCAAAGACAGAAATGGAAGTGGTCAAATCAATTCTGCCCGCAGATTGACAAAGACAGGAAACATGGTATTAAAATGTTTTCTGCATTCCTCAGAGACCATCGCATGAGCCGTACAACAATTTTCATTTTGACATGCATAGAATTTATAGAAATTAGTAAGAGCACTTTACAGAATAATGCAACAGAGTGTTTCTAAGTAGCCTGAAACTCTGCATCCGGTCTTATGTAAAGCGACCATATACACATAACCAAGGCAACAGAGCCACCCTAGTAACCGAAATATTGTGGAGTTTTTTTCTAAAGGTTTTTTTCTCTTTAGTTTTGACAATTTTCACAATGACGTCACCATCCCTGCGGACACGTCACGAAAACGGAAAACAAAAGCAGACATTCAATGACCACCAACAAATCCAAATATAATATGTAAAAAAATCCATTCTGAACATTACCCTACACATATGACTATATACATACTTCTTCAAAAACCCTTGGTTAAACTCATGTTTTGTACACTTTTGCTTCAAAATCCATCTTTAAGACCTGTTTTCCATTTTCGCTGTTATTTGGGACGTCGCAATGACTTTGTTAACTGCAACAATCGCGCCTTTTCCCTAAAGTCTGAAACACAGATATCCACACATACTAGAGTATTTCAAACACTAGGGTTTTCCTACAGTGTTCTCTAAAGTCATGCTTTTCTGGAGAGTTTCCTAGAAAAACCATCTCCAAACCTATTTTATCTTTTTGCGGTGACACTGGCCATCGCGATGACATCGCTATACCCCCAGACCCATCGGGAAAACAGAAAAGCAGGAATTCGATAGCAACCACCACATAAAAAAATTATAACTATATAATTAATTCTAACCAGCCCAGTAGATAACTCACTATTTGAATAACTCTATAAAAACATTTATCAGCATCTCAATATTTCTATGACAATGAATAATAATGATTCACTAACATATTTTTTTATGTTTCCATCAATATTCATGACAACGTTGATAGTCGCGACGTCCCCGCGGTGATATACACAGGGAACTGCGCTGGTGGTTGCGTCGTCATCGTGAATAATGCGCACAATTTAAAAAATACATTTTCAACACATAACTTATGTCACTAACATCCCTTTTTCTTAACCATGGGGTCAGAGTATCTCCACCCTGACCCCTTATGTGGTCTTCCACACAAATGTTCAGCCCCGGGAACCATCCCCGAGAGATAAAATGGTGGCCACAACTTTCAGTTAAGGTTGTGTCCAGCCAATCAGAGCATTTCCATTGGTGCTTGGATTTGTGGGTAATCGTGAAACTTTTGCGAAATATCCATGGCCAGAGATATCACTATAATATTTGGCTTAAATTTCTCAAAAACTACTGATCAGATTTACACCAAATAGGTAAAAGGTACTTCCTTGAACCAACATCTACCTCCCAGCCAAATTTGGTGTAAGTCCGTTCAGCGGCTCGGGCTGTAATTGGGGCTAAAAGTTTCTATGGAAATAAACATTACATTATGCACCCTTATTTCGTGCCTCAAATTCTTGGTCCCCACTGCACGAACCGCCCCCAAACTTTCCATGACACCAGAACCTACCTTGATACTTTTTCTAGAAAATTTCATGAAGATTGGTCAACAACGCCAAAGTTATAGGCAAGTCAAAAAATGTTTTCCCTATGGAAGCATGGTCTGCCACCACCACTAGGTAGGGTATATGTAGATAGAGATATTCTTATTAGGGTTTAGGGTGGGAATGGCTTTTTGGGTGGCAAGGTATTTTTTAGGGTTTAGGGTGGGAATGGGTTATTGAGTCGAAATGATTTTTTTAGGGTTTAGGATGGGTATGGATATTTGGGTGGTAAGGGATTTTTTGGGGTCTAGGGAGGGTATGGGTTTTTGGGTGGCAAGGAAGTTTTTAGGGTTTAGGGTGGGTATTGTTTTTTGGGTGGTAAGAGATTGTCTATGTTTTACAATGGGTATGAGTTTTGGGTTGTAATGAATTTTTAAGGGTTTAGTGTTTTTATGGGTTTTTGGGGCAAGGGATGTTTTAGGGTTTAGGATGGGTATGTTTTTTTGGGTGGTTAGGGATTTGTTTAGGGTAGGTATGGGTTTTTGGGTGGCAATGGCATTTTTAGGGTTTTGGGTGGGTAGGGCGTTTTGGATGGTAAGGTATTTTTTAGGTTTATGGTTTTGTATGGATTTTTGGGTGGTCTGAGGTCCACTATTTATACTCAGGTGAGCCTTTGAAGTGCAGGAAGCTTCTAGAGGCATGCTTTGAAGTGCACAGGTGCCCTCCTTTCAATGCTCTGGCATAAGACTAAAAACAGGAGGTATTTAGCCATTTTTGTGAAATCAGGACACAGCCTATTCAATTGAAAGTGGGGCTTTGCCCAGATGCTCACTCCCATCCTACTAGTGAACGATCATACAGACAGGCACACCTAAGCTCCCTTATGTTTATAACAGTCTAGGACAAATACACAAAGCTCAACTGTTAACTTCAGCCAGTCATGTGACCCAGAGTCATGCTGCGGGCACCCAATGGCCAAGGCAGGAAAAGGCCAGTTTTCTAAAAGTGGCATTTTCAAAACTGTAATATAAATTCCAACTTCATCATACGTTAGGATTTTTCATTACAATTCCAAAAACACCAAACATAAGCTGGTTACCTATACCCATATGGAAATTACAACTTGTTAAATGTAATACTGTAACTCCAATTATATCCTATAGGGGAGGTAGGCATTGACTACTAGGATAAATAAAACATAAATGTACTGATTTTTAAATACATTGAACCCTGCCCTAAAGGGCTGACCAAGACCTACCTAAATATGATTTATATGTGTTAAAATGTAACGTTTTTGCCTGGCAAAAGGTTTATTTTGCTAGGTTGAAATGGCAATTTATAACTGCACAAACACAGGCTGCAATGGCAGGCCTGGACATGTTTAAGTGCTACTTAAGTAGGTAACACGATAAGTGCTGCAGGCTCCCTTGTATTATTTCGTTTACAGGACCAGGGCACAGGCATGTCTTCTTACTATTGACTTACAGGTAAATTAAACATGCCAATTGGGAATAATCCAATTCTCCCATGCTTTAGGTAGACAGTAAAAGCACTTTAGCACTGGTTAGCAGTGGTAAAGAGCAAACAGTCCTAAAGCCAACAAAATGAAGTCAGCAAAAACAGGAGGATTAAAATAAATGTATGGGGATGACCCTGCCGAAAGGGCCAAGTCTATAATGTGATATCTCTCCACTTCTGAGGGACTTGTATACAGACACCGGCCCTAGTCCCACAGTAGATCTCTGAGTACTCTGTGAAGCACTCCCTTCTTTTGTCAAGAATAATTTGGGAGTGAATCAAGTGAGTCAGTTTGGGATACACATTTATACCATTTTTCAGACAGTGGATGCGAGTTCACTCCCTACAGTTCTGGAATTTTCTCCTTTCAAATGTTATTTTCTGGATGCTAAGAGAAGACAAGGTGATAGCTCTGAGGGCAGGTATAAATGATGCTAGCTCCAAGAATGACTATACAAAAAATGTGCACACTGAAGTGCGAAGGCTCCCTGGCATCAAAATTTCTAAAGTAGTAATCAGGAACACAAAAGGATAAGGTCCTGCCTTGAAATTTGACCATCTTTAACAAAAAAATCTAATGACTCACCCCTTCTCCCAAACCCTCCTCAGAAATCACTCACTAAAAGATCCTCATAGAATTGCTAATAGTATCCATGTCTCCTTCCTTGTTCATTTCAGTGTATGGTTTGGACCCTCCTGCAACAGGACGGCTAACAATACACCTTCATCTTCTTTTAAAGCAGTTTCTGTCATCAAGCCTATGGCAGGCTATACCATGGGCCATCTAAAATGGACACACTGGTCTGAGTAAAACATACTCACATTTCTGACAGATTCTCGCATCATGCATGAGACACACATGCAGAACATGCACACACACACTCAAAATGCACACTTAATGCCAGTGCAATACCTGGGTGCCAAATTAAAGCACAACTTTTACCCAAGCGTGGCTGGTAGGATCCTCTCTTCTGTGTCACAGAAGAAAGGTTTGTTCAGAACTAATAATTCAAAAAATGCAGCATGCTGCCACCATTATTTTAAGTGAACATCCCAGGATATTGACAGTTGTCCTACGCTGGCAAAAGAAAGCACACTTGATGCACCCTTCCAGGTCATGTCTATACCTAGGCCTCACCTCACATGCTATATTGGGCTAGTAAAAAGTCAGGTTATCAGTTTCACAGGCAGTTGGGCCACTGAGGGCAGAGATACATGTATGTATGCAGTGGATATTTCCACTCCAAAGTAATGTATTATTTTGATGTTTAATAAAGTTCACATGAAACTAAACATATCCGTATTATTTTGAAAGTTTAATATTATACATCTATTTTAATTTAGTGTTATTATTTTACTCATGATATTTTACAAGTGCAAATGTAACCACACTTCCACAAACATATACTAAAATATAAAAATAGCACTTAATAATTACTATTGCATGATCAGCCCTACAAATAATGGGGAAAAATGCATGAATTGGAGGGATGCCAGGTTTACTATTCTAACTCTGATTCCAGTTTAAGAGAAATTATGTTTACTGTTGTGTGTCTAATTTGCTTTTCTTACTTAAAAATTATACATGTTACTGAAATTGCACAGACTGGGATGTGTTAGGTTTACTATTTAAATTTCAGTTGCCAAGCAAGTGCATGTATTGGATGTGATCAGATTTGCTATTCTAACTCAAATCCCACAAATTCTGGAGAAAGTACATGTACTGTGGGATCAGATGTATTGTTGTATTTCCAATACCACAGAAATAGGAAAAAGTTCATGTACTTGGGCGGGGGTCATATTTGCTATTCAATCTAACTTCAAGCCACAAACATTGGGAAACAAGAAAGGATTTGGGTGCTCAGATTTTTTAATCTAACACCAATCTCAGAAACACTGGGGAACGGACAAGTACTGGGACGTGCTAGACTAAATATTGGGTAAATGGCATAAACTGATAGGAGTCAAAATTGTTATTCTATCTCCAATCCGACAAAGTGCATATGTTGGGGAGCAGGGGTTCAAATTGCAGAGTACATACATCAGGGGGATCAAAGTTACTATTCCGATTTCAATTGCACAGTCATTTGTGATGAGTGTATACACTGTATTGCCATTTTACTAACTTGATAATAAAATTGTATTTAATATTTAAAACCTTTATATTTAATGTATTGGGTTATATACAGAAACGAACTTTATTTAAATTATAACCGAAAAAAAAATGCCATACACACAAATCAAATAAAAAATAACACAAGTTGGTTTCATTCCAAAAATATAACTTCAACGTTAACCGCTGCTTTCACAAAGCAGCGGTTGTCATTCCAATCCTGAAAAAACCTGGTGCTGATCCCTCATCCCCTTCCAATTACCGCCCCATTTCTCTGCTACCCTACTTGGGAAAGGTCTTGGAAACCCATGTCACCACCACCCTGAGCGCTCATGTGGAAGCAAATCATTGTCTCTCCACCCGCCAGGCGGGCTTCCGACCTCTACACTCCACGGAGAAGGTAGTGATTTCGGTAATGGATGGACTTCGCGAGGGCATTGACACCAATCTCTCGCAGGCCCTTATCCTCTTGGACCTGTCCGCCGCCTTTGACACGGTGGACCACTCCATCCTTCTCACCCGTGTCAGGGCGGCGGGCATAGAGGGCTTAGCCCTCTCATGGCTTGAGTCCTTCCTATGTGACAGGGCTCAAGCGGTCCACCTTGCTGGCTTCACTGCCGCCTCCCGTAAGGTGGAGTGTGGCGTCCCCCAGGGTTCATCACTTTCCCCCCTTTTGTTTAATTTATACATCTACCCCCTCATTTTTATGTTGCAGCAGCTGGAGGTCACGGTGTTCAACTACGCCGACAACCTCCAGCTAATCTTCAATCTTTCCTATTCCCCCTCGTCCGCCCAGAATGTCCAAACTGTTATGCTATTCATCCAGGACTGGATGAACTGCAACCACCTCAAGCTCAATCCAGACAAGACTGAGCTAGTCTTGACTGGAGGTGGTTGCAGTCCATGGTCCCCGTCTTTTTGGCCCCCATCACTTGATGCTCCCCCACTCCCGGTCCCTAAAGTTAAAACCCTTGGGATTCTGCTTAACTCTCAACTCTCCGTGCACTCCCAAGTCAGTTCGGTGGTGTCCTCCTGTTTTTTCTCTCTCAGGACAATCAGGAAAATATCTTGATTTTTCTACCTTCTGGCGCTAAAGGTCATCGTAATGGCTATGGTGCTCTCGCGCCTTGATAATGGAAACATAATCTACAACGGCACGCCGGCCTACGCCATACATCGCTTGCAGCTAGTGCAAAATCAGGCTGCCCGCCTGATTCATGGATTGCCCAAATTCCATCGAGCCACTCCATTGCTGAAGGCACTGCACTGGCTGCCCGTGAGAGAACGGTCCCTATTCAAACTAGGCTGCCTCACTTTCCAGGCCAGGATGGGCACTGCCCCTGACTTCATTTGCTCAGCTATCAGTCCCTACTTACCGGGCAGAGAACTACGCTCTACCCACAGGGCACTTCTGACCATACCCCGCTTCAAGAAAAAGAAAGCCGGCGGGGCAAAATTTGCGGCCCTGGCACCAGTGTTCTGGAACTCCCTCCCCCTGGCGCTCCGTACCTCATCCTCTTATTTAGAGTTTCGAAAAAACCTGAAAACTTTTCTTTTCTCTAGCGCCTTTGCCACCTAGTATGCCCTCTCCTGCTGCTGTTTGCTGGTCGTAATCTTCAAAGCGCCATGAAACCGCTCGGTATAAGCGCGCTCTACAAATGTTTTTAAATTCAAATTCAAATTCAAAAGAAACACTCAACTCCAAATTGTCATTTTAGTCAAAAGTATAGAGATATTAAAGATATTAAAATGTAATCCTTCAGATATATATTAATTATACTTTTTACCCCAAAATATGTTTAAACTAACCTTTCAAATAACAACATTGTACCCACCCAATACCAGCAAACAACCCACAGCCTGTTGGAGAACATGAAATGCACACAGCTATTAAATGTTATAATTAGGCTCCAGTTTTATGGTATTTATTTTATTAATATTTCTGTTTGCAATTATCCATATTTGTTTTTTGTTCTTTTACCTGTATTGATTTGTATCTCGTTTGTGTTTTGTGAAAATGAATACCTAAAATTAGCATATTTCTGCACAATAAAGGTACACTTACAATCAGATACCTTTTGGATTTTAGTTCTATAAGAAACATATATAATGCATTACTCTAAAGAAATTCACTCTAATAACAGCATTTTTAGTACATGTTCGAGTGATTAGAATTGCATTAGGAAAACTTGTCCGTACATTTTGTCTGTCTGCACATGTATTGGAATAGCAGTGATGACTGGCAACATCACAGAGGAAATAAAATAAGACTTGTTTTCTATATTTTTCAATTTTTGTTTTAAATTTGAGTTTGTATTTTTCCATATTTAAAAATAAATACTGACAGAGAAATCAATGGTTTTCTATTGGTGTTTACCAGTAATAATCAGTAAAAAATGAAAACTGTGGGCCTAGCTATACTTTATTCAATTACTTTTATCTAAAAAGTAAAAAATGTTAAATAAAATATTTTATTAAAATTCAACATTTATATAAATAAAAAGACTGACAAGTAACAATAAATACTCAGTTGTAAATATCTCAAATACAAAAACACTTACAAAATGAAAAAAAAGTTAATTAACAAAGAAATGTAATATAAACAAGCCAAAAATAATCATATTCTAAACATGTAAATCAAATATTCATCGGTACCCACTACACAAAGATTCACTATTGGGGCGGGGCTTACTTGCAGGATTAACAGCTGCCTGCTTTGAAATTCATAGGGCCTCATTTATGAGGTTTTGCTGTAGGGAAGTGCAGCAGGAAGGCCTGCTGCGCTTCCCTATGGCAAAAGAAAAGGGCAGTAATGCGCAGTATCTATAAGATGCGGCGCATTCCTGTCCTTTATCCCTGCGCCGGCGCACAATGGCTACCATGGTGCAGGGGTGCCTACATTGCGGGGATGATTATTTTTCGAACAGGAAGGGTAACCTTTTTGTACAAAAATAAACAGCTCTTTGTGTACAGCAGAATACAGCACACATAGAAAAGGAAAAACAAGGAGAAATAAAGATTTTTCTCCCCGTTGCGCCTCTCTTACGCCTCCCCTGGGGAGGAGTAAGCTTTTGGCGCTGCCTCAGATTTACGATTTCTCGTAAATCTGGGGCAATGTCAAAAGGCCATGGATGTTGCTGGGAACGCCCCCAGCAACACTCATTGCACGCCCCTTTAACGCAGAACACTGCGTTACAAAGACTGATATTTAACAGGCAGCATTAAGCCAAAAAATGTGGCTTAGTGCTGCCTGATAAATATCATGCGGAGTTCTGCGCCCTGAAATGTCACAAAAAGTGACGTTCCGATGGCGCAAGGGGCCTCATAAATGAGGCTTCTAGTGTATCCAAACATTAAAAAATGGCACAAGCGAGCACTCGAGAGATGCCAATGAAGTACTTTTATTTCAGCAATGTCAAGCAGAAAGACATGACGTGTCTTGACCATGTGGGTCTTGATCACTTTTAAATATAAAACACTGGTAAACATTTTATATAGTATTTTAAATACATCATAATATAATTGTATACAAAAAAAATGCAATTTAAATGTAAAGCATGTCAAAGATCATGATATATTAGCATACTATGTGCCTCATTACGACATCAGCGGTCTGTCCACGGGCTGCCAATGCCACTTTTGGCTGAAGACCGCAGCGCCGGCTGTCGTTCAGCCGCTGTATTATGAGATGACTGTGGGGGCGGCGGTGGGCTAGACGTGGTCTTGCGAAGTCTGCAGCTTCATCTCACTAAGTGAGCCTGAAGCCAATGTAGCTGCACAGCAGCCCCTGCACTGTTGGCATGCACTATGTTGTGCATGGCACACAGAGCACATACAACAGTGCAGACATGAGGGGCACAGCATGAGCTCCCAGCCATGTTTTACAATGGACTACGACAACTGAGGGCCCTATTTTGGGCCCCCTCCTTGCCTTTCTGCCAGCTTTCTCATGGCAGGATCAACGCCATGAGGCCATGATAAGGTTTGCGGGAGGGAAGCTCATCAAATGGACAGTGGTGCCGGGATCGGCACCACCTCCATTCCTCCCCACTTTACGCACTGCCGGCACAGCGGGATCCAAGATCCTGGTAGTGCCGACGGTGTTGTAGTGGGCTGGTTGTGGCCCAAACACCACAGTCGTAATATGGCGATCAGAAAAATGCCAAACTCATAATGAGGCTCTATATCTTTACCATTGATTTTATTTACAACAAGAAAAAATGACATACTTATTTTTGATGTTATGTCCCAAAATATTATTCTCAGTTACAATATTTTGATTGAATGATACTTTGGAGTCTGTATTCATGTACTATTCCTTTTAACCTAGGATTTCTGGTTTGTTTGTTCATGATATTTTCACATTTGACACAATGTTTGTTATGTAAAAGCAGGATGGATTGAAGGATCAAGTAAAGGCCTGTAACAAATCAAAGTAGCCAAGATGTTTGGACTTTGGGTAATTTAGAAGTACATAAAAAAGTGATGGATGGAATCAAACTCTGCCACTGGTAATTACTCAGGGCCGCATCCCAGTGCATTGTTATTTTGTACACACTTTGGGAGTCATAATGAAGTATACAAAAAGGTGATGGATTGAATGCTTGAATTATACTCAGCCACTAATGATTATTTTGCACACCCTGCCACCTCAGATGAGCTCCCGCTGCTACTAAGTATTACAATTTAATCCATCTGCTTCACATATCACTGTGTCAATACAGTTAGCATTCTTTTCATACAAAAAAAATCAACCTTAAATTCCTAGGCAGTCTTCGGGTCACACTCCAGAATCTTGATATGTAAACCCATGACCAAACATATGATTTGTAGGTTTTGATTTCTCTTCCACTCACCCTAGTGGAGAGGTGTAGTGCAGTGGCCAGGGCAGCTGACTTCGGAGCATAGGGTTCATTGTTTGATCCCAGCTCCGGAAGCAGCTCAGCTGAGCTCAGCACCATGTGACTCTGGACAAAAGCTCACTTAATTTCCATGACGGCGCCCAGTGCCTTGAGACCCCTAAGGGTGAGTAGTTTGCGCTTTACAAATACGGATTTACATTTACATTTTACATTGTATACTTACATTCCACTAAACAGCATGGAGAAACGAGTTACTGTCTGGAAAGTGGTGAACTCTTTTTTACTTTACTAGGTGAACATTTTAAGACATCTTCAGTGGAACTATATCCCCAAGATGCTTTTATGATGCAAGTTTGATTTGTTACACTGAAATTAATAATTAAGAAGAGATCTGCATTCCAAACTCCTGAGGACCATTTTCGCTTGTATGTGATGCCGTTCAGATGAACATAGTTTTGGCCACTTCCATGGGCTTGTCAAATATTTTCTGACTGGGGTATTGTTTTTCTGCGGTTCCTACCTAGATGGCATTGCTATTTTAAGTTCTATTAGGGGGGACCATGTGGTGTATCACCAGATAATGCAGACAGTGCGTTAAGTCATGTGAAGTGCAAGAACTACTGTCAAGGTCAGTACTTGACAAAATAATGCACCGTTGTATATCTAGGCTTGAAAGTTTGAAATGGTAAAGTACAAACTCTATTATGTGCAACACCTCTAATCTACAGTATAGGCTCTCATGGATTGTGAGGACTGGGTAATCATACAGTAGGCTCAACTCCCTACATGACGGTGTCACTCTTAACATAATGAATTTCGACAACGTAGCCATCACTTCTTAATTCAATGTATCTAGTGGTGTTCATTGTCATTTGCTAAACAGAGAACAGTTGGAGGCCACATTTGAAATGCATTTTGCGATTCCTTAAATGCAATGCATACAACTTTTAAAAAGTTAAGATTTCGCAATTAGGGGGAGCAAATTACGATGAGGTTGAACCTCATGGTAATTTGCGAAAACTTTGAAAAATTCACTTTTGTGCATTTTTGAAAGTTTCATGTTGTGCACACGCATGCCCTTATGCAAATTGAGAATGTTGTCCCATTCATTCCTATGGGCCTCTAGGCCCATAGGAATGAATGGGGAGGTATTCCTTAATTGCAATTAAAATAGGATAGAAGACCAGAAGAGGGAATTTTTAACAGGGAAGGTCTCTTCCTGTTAAAACCAAGAACAGCGCAATATCATAGCAGTTTAACCAAATATCTGCATGCAGACCTTTCCTATTAAAAATTCCCTCTTCTGGTCTTCTATCCTATTTTAATTCACCACTTTTATTATTTTTTGCACTGCACCAGATTCCATCAGATCAATACCACATGGTCCAACAGTGATTGCGGGTCGGAACGCTAATCCACCACAGGGTACGATCTTTGTCTCAATGATCCAGAGACACACAACCCTAAGAACGACCAAATGATAATATTGATCATCACAAGTCTTTGATGGGAATCCTATAATAGGTTTTTGATCTACAATCACTGGTGGCCCCCTGCTTTAGGCAGAGTATTGCAACACAGTGCGTCCTCGCTGTCTTACCGTACTCCATATCTATAAGGCCATGCAAAGCAATGCAGGGTGGCTTCTCATCACCTCATAGATATGACAGAGGACTGCACCACCAGAGAATCAGAAAAAGTGACGTTTAGGTGGCACAGGCCTCGTGTAAATGAGGCCCATAATGTATTATTTAAGAAATTGTCCTGGAAATAGATAAATAAATAAAATACTACTACTACTAAGACTATTACTAATACTACTGCGAGCAGTACTACTACTGCTACTACTACTAATAATAATAACATTATTCATCTAAATTGAATTCCAATCCAATCCAATCCAAAAATTCTTTATTTCGGCCATATAGACCATAAAAGATGCAGTAGAAAATACAATACATACATTTAACATACAATTTTCTTTAAAAATACATTATGTAGGAATCTCTCCTCATCCAGCGAGGAATAGGGAGTGGCATGACAGTACCATGGTTCAGAGGGCTATTTTCTTTCTGATTATCCATACTGCCATTAAGAATTTGGATATAGCGAACACAATGTGGCCCAAAGTGCTAGTTTTCATTACTCTGAATGCCTGTGTGTACTTCCTGAACCCCAGGTTTCTACAGAGCGGCGCTATCCAATGTTTCCTGGGTCTGTAATAGGCAGGGCATACAAACATGATGTGGAGGTCATCTTCCTCATGGATGTTACAACATGGACACATTTTGTCACCCCCCTTAGTCCATTTACAGGTAAAAGTTTTGGTAGGGAGTGTGCCTAGCCTCCATTGCACAAACAATTTCCTCGCCAGGATAGGAAAAATAGAATCCATAAAAGATTCAAATACATAAGAATTTTTGGATTCCAAGAATCGCGCGGTAAGGGTGCCGCTGTTTTGTGCATTCATCATGAGTGAAAGGCTCCTGTCCTTGTAAATTTGGGTCAAGGCTTTGTGTGAGATCCTTTGGCATCCTCGAGCAGGATCTTCCCATAGCTCCGACAAGTTCATAGTGAGCAGTTCGTTCTTTACAAAAGCAAGCCAGGGGATTTTACTATTACGGTTCAGGCTCATGACATGGATAAGGTCCTGCCTGTAGTGATGTAGTTCGTTTGTGGACCATAGCCTGTGCCAAAACTTCACTGGCTTTGACACAAGCTCCTCAGCAATAGGGGGAAGACCCATGTCTAATCTCAATGGCAGGAGTGGCGTGCCTTGCGGAAGACCTAGTAGGCGCCTTAAGAAGTTATTTCCACTCTTGCCAAGTCTCTGCCTGCTTTATACCCCCATAGCTCACTGCCATACATGGCCGCTGCCTTAGCTTGAGTCCTGTATGTTTCAAGGGCCGGGCTTATGGGCTTAAAGGTGGAAGTATTTGCCACCTTCAGAATTGCATCCGACAGCTGGGACAGTTTAACCCTTGATCTAGCTATCTGGCGGTCCCATGATAGGTTTTCCTGAAGTGTTACCCCCAAATATATGAAGGTAGAGACCCTCTCGAGCCTAACCGTAACCAGAGTGGGATTGGGTCTGGCTTTGTTAGGTGGATTAAAAATCATGAACTTGGTCTTCTCTGTGTTCACCTCCAACCCGTGCTGTCGACAGAAGAGACCAAATCCGTTCAGGATCCTCTGGATCCCCATGGGGGATTTGGAAAGCAGGAGGGTATCATCAGCAAACATGATTGCCGGAACCCTTCTGCCTGCCAAATTTGGGGCGTCATTGTCCTTAACGTTATCTAGGTGTGATATAACGTTATTAATGAAGAGACAGAACAGGGTCGGTGCCAAGACACAGCCCTGCCTCACCCCTCGACGGACAGGGAACCTGGACGAAAGTTTGCCATCCCTCCCGCACCTGACCTGCGCATAGTTATTCTCATGCAGCCTAGTTATAATACTAAGTAGCTTGGGGGGTACTCCTAACTTTTCCATGACCTCCCAGAGTTTCCTGCGCGGGACTAGGTCAAAGGCTGACCTCAGATCCACGAAGACCATGTACAGCCTTCCCCCCTGTAACCTCACCGTCTTCCAATAAAGGAGGACGAGGCGGAAAATCTGGTCCATGGTCGACGTGTTTTTTCTAAAGCCAGCCTGCAGTGGGCTCATGATATCATTGTCCTCCACCCAATCTAGCAGATGGTTTAAAATGAGGCGCGCAAAGAGCTTTTGGGGTACATCTATCAGGCTAATTGGCCTGTAATTGGCCGGGAGCAGAGGAGACCCTTTCTTGTATATCAGCACAATCTCTGCCCCCAGCCAAGAGCAGGGGACCGCCATGCCTTCTAAGATGGCGTTGAAAAGAATAAGGAGGTACGGACCCCAGATGTCAGGGTGATGCCTAAAGAGATCCCCCGGTAGCTTATCCAGCCCCGGCGCCTTTCCCAGCGCTAAGCGCTCCAATGCAGTCACCACCTCACCTAGGGAGAATTCCAGGGCCATATCCGAGGTCCCGGGGGGCTCAACCGCCACTCCATCGGGCCATAGAGTAGTATCTTGGTAGAGTGCCCCAAAATGGGCCTCCCAGACAGATGGGGCGATGTTAGGTTCAACTGCTGATTTGAGTTCCCCCGTCCCGTTATTTACCAGGGCCCAGAATTTCCTAGAGTCTTTAGCTTTTAGGGCTTCAGACAGGTCATGCCAGTGGTTCCAATCTCACTCTGCCCTTGCATTGGCCATTGCTACTTTGTACTCCCTCCTGAGGTTTCGAACCTTACCCTTATCAGAGCCCTCCTTGATGGTAGCAATTAGCTCGGATTTGATTTTCCTACAGGAGGAGGTGTACCAAGTGGGGGTACGAGTCTTTTTCCTTCGAGTTTGTACGACCGGATGGAAGACCTCTGCAAGGTCCCTCACTAATCCCTGATGAATGCTGGCTAATCTCTCGTTATAGTCCGGGGGTCTTAGTTCATTTATGAGAGCATCGACCTCCTTGAACCTGGGGAGTGCTAGGCCTCTTCTGTGTTGAGCAACTTTCCCCATTTAACACGGCGCCTGTTTGTGGAGAGAAGCATATCCCCCTGGTCATCTCCACAGGTATTAATGGGCGACCCTGCTGGGGGAAGTGGATGCTGGATCTCCAATTGGAGAGCATTATGGCCGCTATCTGACCTTAAAAACACCCTGAAGTCGAGAACTTTGGGCCACATGGTGATATCTATTAGAATGTAGTCCAGCCTTGACTCATGGTCCTTTCTATTGAAAGTACACAATGAGGGGGTATCCGATGGGGTACGCCCATTGCATGCCCTCAATGCGAATTTCAGGGTAAGGGACGTGAGTTGTACTGCCAGCGAGGACCAAGCTTTGGGGTGGGGTGAAGACGAAGGTGGGACCCCCCAATAATCATCCTCGGCAGTGAGAGCACCCTCCCAATTGAATTCAACCTGTGGCGTTCATTCATTGGCATATGATATACAGTGCACCACTGTTGAAAGTAGTACACATGTGCTCTCCTAAGATTATGCACCACTAGGGCAACACTTGCAATTGGAGAATGGCCTGACTGCTTCCCAATGCTTGTCTCCGAATGCAACTAAGGACTTTAAATACATTGATAACCAGCCCACTACACGGGAACAAAAAGGAGCTGCCCACCTGTTTATTACATCTGGAACACAAACATGATTTTGTAACAGGGTATTTTCCCAATAATTCTAAATGAATCTCCTGAAGGTAGTTTGAATTGAAGGGAACCAATCTGCAACCAAATCTGAGACAATTATTTTAGTTTTAAGAAGGTATAACAAGAGGAGCATTGTGTACCTAAGCAGATGGAAATAATTATTGAGGTAATTAGAGCTGTGGTTTCACGCATCTTCACAACCAATCACGAAGCCAACTGGCAAGTGAGGAAGGGGATGACTCTGGCATCTTACCACAGACCTCAAGCGAACTGGAGTCATCTAGCAAATATTTTTTTACATGTTTCTGCCATCTATCAGATACATACTTTGATACTTAGGGCCATCTTTATGTGTTTTATGATGAAGCGAAAGGACCGGAATGCACCTTATTAATCCCATTCCTGTCCTTTTCCCTTGGGCTTGCACCATTTGGGCAGCCTAGAGTGAAAGTAGGCACCCTTGCACCATAGTCCAAGGGTGCCTGTGTTGTAGGCGGTATTGTCTTTATTATTTATTTTATTTTATAATTACATTTGTTAAGCGCGCAGCTACCCGGAGGTTTCCCGGCGCTAAGGCAAACTGAACGGTATAAAGGGTGGGAGGAACGTCAGACCAGAAGATTAGGTATTGAAAAGCCAGGTTTTAATTCCTTTACGGAATGTCAAAAAGCACAATTCAGAACGCAAAAATTGGGGTAGGGAGTTCCATAAGGAGGGTGCCAGCAGGGAAAACGAACGTCCTCCCATTTTGGCTCTGTTGATGCGCGGAGTCCTGAACTTGTTCTGAGTGGAAGACCTAAGTGTGCGGGGGGGGATGTATTGCTGCACCAGAGCAGAGAGATAGTGAGGGGCTCTTCCAGTCATAATCTTGTGCATGTAGCAAAGTGCTTTGAATTTAATTCCGCTCTCGATTCGCAACCAGTGCAATTTACGCATATGCTGTGTGACCGAGGATCTAGCAGGCAGGTGACAGATAAGGCGAGCTGCCATATTCTGTACCACCTGGTACTTCCTGGTTACCTCCTTGCCGGCACCCAGGAGAAGGATGTTCCCATAGTCCAGGTGTGAGATGACAAGAGCCTGGACTACAGTCCTCAGGGTGTCAGCAGGCAGCATCCACGTGATTTTCCTCAGCCACCTGATGATGGTGGTACAGGTGGCGGAGACTTTAACAACGTGTTGCTTGAAGGATAGTTGGTTGTCGAGGAGAACCCCAAGATTACGAGCAGACCCGGTTGGAATAGGTAGCGGGCCCATCTCCGGTGGCCAATGTTGTGGGCCCCAGAGCGAGGTGTCTGAGCCAAACAGGAGCAGTTCTGTTTTGTCCCCGTTTAATTTGAATTTGTGCTGCAGCATCCAATCAGATATTTGTTTCAGCCCGGATTGAAGGGAGGAGGAGGGAAGGTTTTTATTGGTAGAAAGTGAGTAGATGACTTGAGTGTCATCAGCATAGGAATAAATTGTGAGACCAGCCTGTTCCGCCAAAAAAGCAAGAGGTCTCACATAAAGGTTAAAGAAAAGGGGACTAAGGATAGACCCTTGGGGAACACCGTGAGTGGAGGGGAGTATGGATGAAACAGATGTGGAAGAAAAGACTTGGAACGTGCGATCAGAAAGGAAATTAGCAATCCAGGCCAGGGCGGAACCACCGACTCCAACAGCCTTCAAGGTGGACAACAAGATGGAATGGGAGACGGTGTCAAATGCGGCACTCAAGTCAAGCAAGGTGAGTGCCACAGTCTCCCCATTGTCCACCTGACGTCTGATGGTCTCCGACACACCAAGGAGAGTGGTTTCCGTAGAGAAGCCAGCCTTGAACCCGGATTGAGAACCATGAAGAAGATTAGAAGTTTCAACATAGAAATTGAGCAGGGAATTGACGTGTTTCTCCAGGATCTTGGAAAAACATGAAAGCAAAGAAATAGGGCGAAAATTAGATGGGTTGTTGGGATCTGCGTTAGCCTTTTTTAGTAATGGGACCACCATTGTGTGCTTCCATTCATTTGGAACAATCGCTTCTGTTAGTGAAGCGTTCAAGACATCCAAAATAATGCGGAGTAGGGCTGGGTCCAGAGAGCTCAGAACTTGAGGGGGCATGGGGTCAAGGGGGGAACCAGATTTGATGTCTTGGAGATACTTTTTTAGAAGCGCGGGGGAAATAGGATCCCAAACGTGGAGTGGGGGAGTAGTGGGCAAGGAGCAGGGGATAGTAACAGGGGGAGAGTTGCGTAGAACTTGAACAGAGTGAGTGGAAGCAGCGGGAGTTGAGTTAAAAATATCATAAATCTTATCAATTTTCTCGAGAAAGAAGTTGGCTAAAGCATTACACTGGGCAGTGTCCAGACAGGGGTCCTTGGGTACAGAGGACGCACCTGACAGCTCTTTGACTATTTTAAATAGAGCCTTGGGTCTATTTTGAGCTGTAAGTATAGTGCTGTTAGCGAAATTGGCTCTGGCGATATCACAAGCCGAGTGATAGGCTTTAAGGGCAGACTTGTATTTTGCTTTGTGATCTGGGTTATAATTGGAACGCCATATGCGTTCCAGTTTTTTACAATTGGATTTTTCTAGGCGAAGGGAGTCATTAAACCAGGGTGCCGGTGGGTGATGGATTTGTGATTTATTTTTTTGGGTAGGGAGACAGGAGTCCAAAGCAGTTGTCAACCACGATCTGACAGCAGGTAGCTCTTTAATAGTCATGCTGGAAACCGTGGGTTTTGAATTGGCAAGAAGAGAGTTTAATTTGTCTACATCTAGGCGTTTCCAGTTCCTACTGGCTTTGTGAGGGAGATCAGGACTAGAGGAGTCAGCCACAGTCGTTTTAATTGAAAAGTTAACAATAAAATGGTCAGACCAGAGGACCGGAATTGAAGATTGATAGGAGATGCCAGTAAGGTTGGAAATGATGGGATCTAGAAGATTACCGGCCTTATGAGTAGGGTCAGAATTGTGAAGGTGTAGATCTAGCGCTTCAAGATCCTGTAGGAGGCGTTTAGAAATGGCACACGAAGCAGAGTTGAAATGAATATTTAAGTCACCAACGATAGTGAAATTAGTTGATTGTACTAAAAACGGGGCAATAAGTTCAGGAAGTGAGGCAGCCCAACTGCTAGCAGAGCCCAGTGGGCGATAGATCAGGGTACCGGTTAAAGTAAATTGAGGAGAGAGAGTTAGTTTAAACAAACCAGCTTCACAGTTTGGAAAATCAAGGTCTTCCCATTTGCAAGAGAATTCTCTCTTGAAAATAATGGCAATTCCCCCGCCATCTTTAAGAACTCGATTTCACCCCACATAGGTGTAATCATTGGGGAGAGCCATGGCGATGTCAGGGCCAGAGCTATCATTTAGCCAAGTTTCAGTGACAAACATGGCAGCTGGACTAGCTGTCTGCAGAAGATCGAAAATATCTCTCTTGTGTTTCGAGAGAGATCGACAGTTAATACTGATGAAGCTCAAAAGGGGGCAGGGAATGTGCAAAGTAGAAGGAGGGGTATGCTTAGGGGAGGGACAATTCCAGAAAGTAGAAGAAATGCTGTCTATACTTGAATTGAAAGAATCCAGGGCAAGGGAGCAGTATGGGCAAGTAATGGGCGCATTTTGACAGTTCAGGACAGTGTCCGAGGGACAGGATGACCCCCGCAGCCGCAGTAAGGCGGTACGAGAATAAGATGTGTGAATGTGGGCAGGGGGACTGGTCCCTGGACCCGTGCTGGCGCAGACGGGCAGGACTTTGGCACGACTTCGGCGCGAAGTCGGCGCTCCCACTGCGCTCGTCCGCTGCGCTTCCGCCATTGTGTCATTAAGTACACAGGGGGAGATATTCACTAGGCCGCTGACCTGCCAATTGGCCATCAGGGCGGAAGTGAGGATGTAGGGCGGAAGTGAGAGTGCGCTCGTGTGGCCACCGCCGCTGCAAACGGCACAAGCCGCGGCGGATCGGTGCCAGGAGCGTAGATCAAAGAAAAATGCTAGTACTAGTGAAGGACGTTGAGCCAAGAGTGGCGATCAGATACAGACGTTGCGCCAGGAGCGGCGATCAGATACAGTAAGTATGCTCTTTAAAATCAGCAAAGTACAAATAAAGCAAAGCGCTGAAAAGCGCTCACTACAAATGTGAAATTATAATTTAAAAGCTTTTTAAAATATCCAGTAACACACGAAGCCTCTGCAGCCTCTCTTACCAGCAGTTAGCAGGAAGGGACTGCACATAAACAATCCTGAGAGGCCTTTTCCTGTTTTTAAGTATGCTGAAGAATGCAACACACACAGAAAGAGGAAATAAAATGAGGAGAAATAAACATATTCCCCCCTCATCACACCTGCCCTGGGGATTGTAAATCTGGAATGCGTCAAAAACCATGAGTTCAATGTGCATGTAATACCTACCTAGGGCAGAGTAGCGCTGTGCAGCGATTTGCAGTGCGTTACTCCATATTTTTAGAGCTACTGAAAGAACTACAAAATGGCCTTGCTTGGTGTTAAAACTAGGGGTCTCTCGTTGGCAATGATATAGACCTTTGACCAAATAGGGACCCTTGCTTCTAAGTCAGGGAAAGGGGATTACACTACTTGATAACCCCTGCTCACCCCCTTGGTAGCTTGGCACGAGCAGACAGGCTTATCTTAGAGGCATTGTGTTAAGCATTTGTGAACACACACAGTATGGACACAACACAGGTTTTATAAAAATAAATATTCTGTATATAGAGTTAACACAAGACCACAAATGACAAAAATCCACAATACTGTACTTAAAATAGAATTAAAGATGGGAGAAGTCACTTAGTTCAAGTTGATGATAAATGTGACACACAAAAGTACCTGGATGCGTGATGCAAAACAAACAAAAGGCTTGCAGAGTTGGAGATGCGTCGGTTCCTTGCTTCGGGGAGACGATGCATCGTGCCTCAGTGCTTGTGCAGAGTCGGAGATGCATCTTGGTCCTTACTGGAGAGGAGGTGATGCGTAGATTCTCGTACTTCTGTCCGGTTATGATGTCGCAAGATGGCACCTCAATGCGATACAACAATCCTGGGTGATGCTATAAGATGGCGCCCTTGATGCAAGATGTGAAGACGAAGCTTGCCCGCCTGGCGGCCGTGCGGCGAACTGTGTAACGTTGGAGCCACAACAGGCCCTGCGAATCGCTTCTCCGGTGATGCAACGGCGACCCTTGCAGTGGCGACATGCTTCTCCGGTTTGACAAACGCACGCTTCTCTGGTGATGCAGCGGTGACCTCGGCGGCAGCGACATGCTTCTCCAGCGATGCAATGGCAACAGCTGCGACAGGCTTCTTCTCGATGCATCGCGCTTTCAGCTCCCAGCTACACGCAGGCTTCTGCAGACAAAATTCCAAGCAAGGAAATTCAGGGGGAGCTGGTGGTGAAGGCTTCTGTCCCTGCGACTTCAGCAGGAGGCAAGCACAAGTTCAGGCCCTTGGAGTAATATTCTGCAGATGATGAAACTTCTGTAAAAGTTCTTTCTCCTCTCCTTGGCACTGAAGACACCACTGTAGGCCAACCAAGCAACACAGTACACTGGCAGGGGGGCAGTCCAACTCCTTCAGCTTCCTTGGTTCTTCTCCTTGGCAGAGGTATGTCTTGTTGTTCCAGAAGTAATCTAAAGTCTTGGGGTCTGGGTCCCCATATTTATACTACAAACTCCATTGTCCTCTGAAGGCGAGGGGCCTGTACCTAGTCCAAACCAGTTCTGTGCAGTCCTGGAACACTTTATTTACAGGACTCCTTCTTTCCTTTGACAGGGTGGGCCAGGGACACCAGACGCACCACAGGAGGTGGAGCCAGCCAGCATTGTGGAAGGCAGGCACAGCCCTAGTCAGACCCAGGTGCCACTCCTCCCACCCATCTGCATGCAGATAGGTCTACTCAGCCTTGTGCTGACTCACCCTGTCTCCTGGAATACCCCAGCCCCTGCCACTCACAAAACCAAAAACACACACTACACAAGCTAGCAGAGGCAGACTGGATGGTTAGGCAAGGAAAATGCCTACTTTCTAAAAGTGGTATTTCAAACACGGAATGTTAAAACTAACTTCACTAAATGATGTATTTTATCATTCTGAGTTCAGGCATACTAAATTCAAATTTTTACCACGTTCCCTGGGTCAGTTAGGATTATAAGATTTTATAATCAAACTGCCCAATCTGGCCTATGGGGAACAGGTAGCCTTGCAAAAGTGAAAAACGAAATGGCTGTAATTCACTGTTAGGACATGCCACACACACACCTGGGCATGTCCTACCTAATACTTGCAATGTTCCCTGCCCTTGGGCCTACCTTAGGGGTGGCTGATATGAAGAAAAGGGACGGTTTAAGGACTGGCAAGTGGGTGCACTTACCAAGTCAGCAGGCAGTATTAGACTGCACACAGGCTCTGCAATGGCAGGCCTAAGACATACTTTACAAGCTGCTTCTGTGGGTGGCACAACCAGTGTTGCAAGCCCACCATCAGCATATGATGTACAAGCCCTGGGCACAGAGGGTCCACTTTTCTAGGGTCTGACAGGTAAATTGAATATCACAATCATTGAGTCACTAATCAATACATCAATTTAACATAGGGAGCTCTTGCACTGTGGCACTGAATAGCAGTGGCACAGTGCCCAAAGCATCTAACCGGAAAAACAGATCAAAAACAGAGGAGGCAATCAGTTAAAAAATGGAAGGGAGACTCACACCAATGGTACCAGGTCTAACACTTGGCTTTAAAAATATGGCTTATGGTTTGCATTGCTCTTGCAATCATAAATATGGCTCTTGGTGATTTAGGGCCAGATGCATGTAGGTAATCTTTTGAGGGTACCAAATAGCGAGTTTTTGCGATACACCATTTGGCAATCGCAAATACCAATGTACAAATGTGGCCTTGACACATTTTATAATTTCCAGTGTGGTGCAAATAGACCTACCTCATTAATATTCATGAGGTAGGTCTCGGTTTGCGACCCATTTGGAATTACAAAAATCAGAGGGATTGTGGCCTTCTGGGGTCAGCAGACCACTTTGTCTGTGAGTGCTTTACAATAAAGCAGTTTGTTTTTAAATGCACCTGTTCTCCTTAAAGGAAAACGGGATGCATTTCAAAATGAAAAATGAAAAATTGTCTTTTCATTTTTTGAGAGTAGCAGATCTTAAAAAATGTTTTTAACAAAGATTCAAAGAGTGGAATGGGTCCCTTGGGGACCCCTTCCCATTTGTAAATGGTTAACCACCTACTTGAAGAAGGTGGTAAAATGCAAATGTTTTGTGACCACATTTGGTTGCAAAACATTCACACATACCACTGTGATTCGGCATTAAGATGGGACGCCCTAAATACGCACCATCCTAATACCGAATCACAAACCCAATTTGTGCATAGGTAATAGGTCACCGAATCACAAATTGGGCCTTTGTACATTGCAAAATGCCTTTTTCATTCACAAGTGGCCTGAAACTCTGAATCGGGCCATTTGGAAAATTTAAAAAAGCTTTGTACATTTGACCCTAAGGGTGCTGCTTTGAAATGGAATACAGAAGAAATCTCCGTATAAAAGTAGAGAGGAACATGAGGAATTATTGGGAACTCAGATGCATAAGTGCCAACGTCCATATTTCTTAGTGGACCACAGGGTCCAACTTGGAATGTGCCAGATTTTCCCCTTCTCAAAGTGATTGGGACCCTCTGTATCAATAACTCCAGTGGTGTTGAAAATCTGACTAATTTAAGTGTCACTGATAATAGGCGCATTAGTGGTGGATGCAAGCAGGTGATTCCTCAAATATCAGCTGATCACCTGTCAACCCACCTATGTAGAGCTCATGTAGAGGATGGGACATCACCTTGCTGTCCAACAGCGAAACCTCATTTGTTTCTTTCTTCGAAACCCCCTTGCCAGCATCCTCCGTACTATTGGGTTGTTGGCCAAACAGCACGAGAGGGCCACAATCTTTAGTGAAGGCCTTATCACTCTTATGAATGTGTTTTTCCCTACTCAGGGCGATTCTGATGGCCATGGTGGTCACAAACAGGAAAACACAAAAATGTTCCTCGTGTGCTGAGATAAACCTCTCAGCTCATCAGAGACAATGACAAGTGAAATTGTTGCTGCCATATTGTCAACAGAAGCACTTGTAACAAAATGTTGCCCCTGACACAGTGTGAAAATTGTATTATTGGTGTGTGGACTAGAGAGGAGGCTTTGTTAACTCACCACCAATCCAGCCAACCCACCATGGTCTAAATTATCCTTATTGAACATTTTTCATAGCTATAACATTTTTGCTTTCATTTTTTTGTAGTTTTTGTTCTACTTTACAAAGTAGTTGCTGTTACCGGATGGGGTGGTGAGTCGGGGGATGGAAAAAACGGACTTACCTGAAACGGACGGACGGACGGCCGCCTTTCCTCTGCCCTCTTTATTTTCTGTTCTCCAATCTCACCCAGCAGCTGCAGCAGGAAGCACCCGGGCACACATGCTTTCATGAGCCAATCACAATGCAGCAATGCAGCATTGTGATTGGCTCCCCATAGCCATCAGCATTGTGATTGGACGGAGCGCCGTGGTTCGGGCTCAGACAGAGACATGTTCCTCACGAGGCTGTGTAATGCAGCCTGTTGGGGAAGATGCAAAGTGCGCATGACTGCTTGACTGGTCCAAGTGGGCCGGACAAGGATTCAGGTGTACTTAGGGAGTGCAAACCACTCCTCCCCCTGCGCTGCCCGGCGTACCACTGACTTCCATAGGAAAAATACAATGATAATAATGATATGTTATTATCATTGTATTTTTCCTCTTGAGCAATGGGGCAACGCTCCCCCGCCTTCGCAGGGGAGCCGTCACTGATTTACATTTCAAATGTGCAGCCTGCATTAAAGCTACGGCACGTTCTCCCTCATAGCTTTTCAGTGGATGTTCAAATAATAGTCAACAATCCCTGCCCCCATCCTTGCTCTCATGTAGGTCTCCAATGCAGTCGCGGCTGCTGCACGTAAGAGCAGTGGGGGGGTGGGGCGGATAGGGGAGCATTTCAAGAGACGACCACAAGGGAAAATGTAATAAATAATTAATTTTCCTTCATGGTCCTCTCTCGAACTACCCCAGCCAGCCACATCGCCTCAACGCTCTTACCTGCAGGGGCTGTGGCTGCTCTAATGTTAGAATCAAACTGTAAAAACGATAATGTTGTACCTACCACACCTCATTTTCTAGATAACTTTACTTGCAATAATATTGTTCTGTTTAACATGTTCATTTGTTCGTTTACAGGTAAGCTAATTCTCTTTTAAACATCTATGAGAAATAAATTGCGTATAAATGCATAATTAAATGTATTCATCCCTTTTTTATTTCTTCTCACCTACCCATCCATTATATTCCAGAAATACAGAGTACATCATCCCCATGTTTGTTACATTTTCGACAAACAATAGGCTATTGTGTAGTCCATATTTTGAGTGGTCCTCCAATTCTTGCCACCTTAAGGCATAGATGCGAATGTCATTAAAGCGAAAACTAAATGTTTTGCTCATTAACAACAGCAGATTTTTATAGAACACCAGTTTCTTATAGCAAGAATTCCCTTTATTTATTTCATGTTAATGTTCAACTGTCAGCCATTTAAAATGATTCATAAAACTGCTCATTACCATACGTTTTTCTTCCAACTCAAAAAGTCGGCTGCCTTTTTTACATTAGGTCATCTCGGGAAGTCATCTGAAGAAATATGGCTTGTTTATAGGCTCCTCGGATGCTAATCAATGGTTCATTAGCTACGAACGTGCCAATCTGATAATTTGTTTAAATCATAGAATAATGGAAAAACAAGCTGCAAGCGTGCATTACCGCCTCCTCTCATGCAGCCGCCACGAAATTCAACAAATTGGTATCTACAGGCAACTAATGACATGGAAAGGGGTGGCTACTAATAAAAACAGATTGATAAGAAATAAATGTTAAATTAGTGTAATTATTGGGAACGGATTTTTGTGGGCGCAACCATGGTGTGGAATACATTTTTAACAATGATTGATCGTACTTTCAAACGTGTAGGACTTATGAACGCATATTTACAAGTGTGCTATTAGGCCTCCAACTGATACCTCATTGCAGTCACGCTTTTCACATAAACCTTTTTTCAGAAAAGGAATCTTTCATTTCAATCAAGTTTTTCACATAAACTTTTTTTAAAATCAGAACTAACCTCTTATTACAATCAGGTTTTCAGAGAAGCCTTTTATTTTATAGCTAACCTCTCATTCCAATCATATTTTTAACCTAGCACGCATTTCACCACAGAGAGCGTTCATCATGCCTGGGTAGGACGTCCATTCCAATGCAGGCCCCTTCAAAGTCAGCCAGACAAGTCTTTGAAGAGTCTAGCATGCAACGTACTGGAAGGCCAAGTTACAAGATTTGTGAGAATTGCACAAGCATATTTATAAAAAAAAAGTCAAATAACTATACTTAATACATTCGCAATCTCTGGTCTGATGTAGACTGAGATGCCACAGGGATGAGGTAGGGCATGCCAGAGTATGTTTAGTAAACTGGTAAATAATCTAGGCATGTTGCCTTCTGTATTAGGAGAATCTACTAGCCAGAGTTGGTCGTCTACACATGGCTGAATAGACAAACTAATCATCATAGAAGGAATGCACTTTTATACCGTCGGTAGGAAGGTTCCTTGTAGTCATCCTAAACCCCAAGGGAATACCAAAAGGAACTATTCAGAATGGATAAAGCCTCTGAGCATATTCTTGAGTTTGAAGGATGGGTCCGGGAAATGGCCCCCATCCCTTGGTGTCCCTCCACTCCCTGTACCCAAAGTAAAAACCCTTGGGATCCTCCTAAACCCACAACTCACTGTTCATTCACAAGTTGGTTCTGTGGTCTCCTCTTGTTTCTTTTCCCTCAGAATAATCAGGAAAGTCTCCCGTTTTTTTTCCCCCTCTGCTTTAAAAATGATCGTGCTGGCCATGGTACTATCCCGTATAGACTATGGCAACATAATCTACAATGGGGCTCCTGCCTATGCGATCCACCGCTTGCAGCTGGTACAGAATCAGGCTGCCCGCCTGATCCATGGCCTACCCAAATACCATCGGGCCACCCCACTGCTCAAAGCACTACATTGGCTTCCTGTGAAAGAGCGCGCCCTTTTCAAACTTGGCTGCCTCACTTACCAGGCCAGATCGGGCACTGCTCCCGAATTCATATGCTCTGTCATTAAGCCCTACCTTCCAGGCAGAGAACTTCGCTTTACTCATTTGGCCCTCCTAACCATCCCCCGTTTTAAAAAACAGAAGGCTGGTGGAGCAAGGTTCGCTGTCTTGGCTCCAGCTTTCTGGAACTCCCTCCCGGCTGCCCTGCGTACTTCACCTTCTTACCTTCAGTTTCGGATGGACCTCAAAACCTTCCTCTTTTTGCAAGCCTACACTGCTTAAATTCCTCCAGCTGCTACCGTCCACTGTTTCACTAATAGCGCCATGAAACCGCTGGGTAAAAGTGCGCTGTACAAATGTTTTTAAATTCAAATAAATTCAAATGGGTAAAAGATCCTTGGAAGTTTTGCTTTTTGGTTAACCCAATTTTTGGGCTTCTGGTGTGAGTCTCACTAATTTAGTCCTACTCAGAGTAAGTTCTGGTTAAATAGATGTGAGTGTTAAATGTCAGGACTCACCTTTAAGAATATGATCTGCTACTGTGTAACTGGAGTAGGAGTGGTCATTTATGCACATCTATGTCCACAGTTGTGCAGGCTGAGTTAGTGGTACTACTGCCTAACACAGTCTAGTCCCTGTGCACAAGTGGTCTATTGCAGATGAGACCTTTGAATATTTAACGCCTGTGCATCCTGTACAATTTAAATGGACATTCAAAAACAAATGTTCTCATCTCTTTTTGACTGCAATGTAAGTCTGTAAAGCTTACCTGTACTTGCACTATAGACAAAGGTTCTGCTAAAATATGGATTTTGCATTGGTCAAATCTAGAGAAGAGTTTATCATCTCTTACTATAGGTGAATAAAGTTGCAGAGTGCAACTATAAAATTATGTTGCTCATAGTTGCACTCCATTATATGATTGAAATTGCAGAGCCAAGTTAATTATTCCTCTGGTCAGAAGGTAGATCGAAACCTTTCCCACACACTAGGCCCATGTGAAAGGAATTAAGCCTAAGGTAACTTCCACTTGTTTTGCAGTACTTAAATTACTGAGAAAGATCTTGTGGCTTATTCCTCTAACAGCTCAGAGGACAGTTATCCAGTCTCTGGTTATTTCCTGCCTGAATTACAACAATGTACTATATTTAGGTGCCGATAAGGTGTCTAAACGGCACCTGCAAATTTTCCACAACACTGCTGCCAGACTGCTCTATCACTTACCCAGATATGTTTTTGTTTCTCATTTATTAAAAGAACATCATTGGCTTAAGGTTGCAGAACGCATTGAGTTCAAAGCATTGTGCTATGTGTTCGAGGCCAAATTTTGCCTCAGACCATGTTACATTCAGGAACTAGTATCACCCTACCTCCTGACTCGGCTACTAAGATCCTTGACCCAAACTGTAAACCCTTTCTCATTATTATCCTTAAGATGCTGAAAACATGGTTATTCTGATTTCGTACAGTTGGACCAGCTAATCTACGACCACCTTCATGCCGGGAAACCCTTTGGGGTAGCTGCTCTCATTACAAGTTGCTAATAAAACAAATTATAAAAATAATATTTAGTAACATACACTTACAGTCTCATTCTGGAGCACAGCAAGGAAACAGAACAACCCAAACCATAGACTGGAGCTATACAAAATAAACAGATAAAGTTCTGAAAAGTGGCTGGAGCATTATACAGTCCAATAGGCATGACTGTATATTCAGAATGCCTGAACCTAATTCGGAAGGTAGTCTTCCACTCGTCACCTTCCTTAATGCGGATGAGGTGGTAAGCACCATGCAAATCCAGTTTTGTGTACAGAGTGGACTTTTGCACCTGCTCTAACAACTCTGGAATTAGTGGCAAAGGATACCTATTCTTAATAGTCACTTTGTTTAACGCCCTGTAGTGTAGGCACGCTCCCAAAACAATGCCCAGCTAGGAAACAAAGAAGAGCACTGATGACCCAGTGGAAATTGAAAGTCGTATAAACCCTAAGGCTAGTATGTCTTCTAGGTAGTTTTATTAAGGGCTCCGTCTCAGGTTCCGAGAAAGCATAAATGCAATTGCAGAGTCTAATTCCCCATGGGGAGGTTGTTGTGTAGCCTTCTGTTAATCAAAGACTTCTTGGAAGTCCTGGTATTCTACTAAAAGCTGGATCAAGAACCCTGGTTTTACGGCTGCACAAGTCAAAGGATTGGGTGCCTCCTGGGAGCTACTGTCGCAATGAGTTTTACAGGAATGGGACCCCACTGGGACAAGATGGAGTGACCACTCAATGGCAGGGCAATGCAACTGAAGCCAAGAAATCCCTAAAATAGTACCAAATGCAGGTGTGTCTATGCGGTCAAAGATTAAAGTCTAACATGATCTGGTACCTTTTTCTTAACCCATGTGTTATATAAAGTACTGGCCAGAACTAAGTCTAAAAAATTTCCAGTAGGTCCAAAATCTACTTGCATGAGCAGGACTTGCTTCAGTGGGAATTAAATTATAAGAGTGATTGAAATCTTTAAGTGTTGTGGAACATTAGGTGAAGTATTAGCCAGGTAATTGGGGTCAAGGACCATACCCGATTGATTGACCCCTGTGTCAGATGGGATCTCTAGATTTCCTGCACAGATTCTGAGGTCAAGCTGCTAGTCTTCCTAATTACCTTTGTTTTGACAGAGCATCCTCATTGAAATTGCCAGACCCTACCGTAATATAAATACAGGTTACATTTCTATCCTTATCCTTTTTCCTCTGTGTTCAGGGAACCATCAAAGGCCCAAATCTGCATGGGTTCAGAACTGTCCTGACTCTTAGACTCAGTGTCTTTCCACTCTGACCACACAACCAGCAGTCCGGGTTTCCCCCAAGAGCAGTCTCCTTTTCGTTCATTTAACCTATGGTCAAGCCAGTCAACTTAATCAATAAACTCAGAACAATCTGAGGGTAAATCTATGATGTGCACCATGGAATCATTTAAGTCATCCCTCAATCCTCTTGAAAAGAGGGAATTTCTTTGCATCTCAGGCCACTGGGCTACCGCAACTAATTCACCGAAGGGTGTTCTATAAGTAAAGAGATCTTCATTATCCTGATGTGGGTTTAACAACTCATCATTACTGGCCTGGACAAAGGTGTGCCTTGCAAAGAGATGACGCATCTTCTCGCTAAACCTCCTAAAATCATGCAAAACCGTGGTGTTCATTTGAATAAGTAGGTTAGCCCAGTTGGCAGCTGTACCCCCAAGATAAGATATGACAAAAGCAATTCTGGCAGTATCAGTGGAGTAGCTGTAATTCGATTTACTGTCCTCCAAAAACCATTTGGTAGGGCCTGAAGGCATTGGAACTGGAGTGTTAACTGTGACATGACCATGATTGTTTGCTTGGATTCCTAAATCACCAAAGTGTGAGGACTGCAAGACAGGATGTGCACTCTTGGGAACTGCCACGTCCCGTCCCTCAAACAACCAAGGTAGGTAGGAAGGGCAACATCGAACCAATTTATCAATAAGTGAGAAAGTTCCCTGTTGCAAGGACTGAACCGCATGTTTTACATCTCCCAAGGCCCTTGCTAAATCCAAAACACTCGGGGCATCTTCTGACTAAGCCTGATGGTGCATCTGGTCATCCAAATTGTCCAAGCAGTGGAAACCTGTAAGGCTTGACCTCTGTCATGCACTCACCTGGTTCCAACAGTGGGGATGATACTGAAACTGATGATGGACCTTGCATCCCTGCAGGGCCTGACTCATTCAAGGAATAGATTCTTCCTAAACAAGGCATGGCCCTTGAGGGGGTGGGAGGTTGGGATAAAATAAGAAAAGAGAGACTTGCAGTGCTGGTTCTGGTCGGCAACTGTGCAGCACTGCATTGACTGGAGTCCCTCTGAGTCAGCCAGGTAAATGTGCAAGGGACCGTGATCTCTGAATCTGCAAAGATGCAATGCACTAGAAATAAGAAGAGGCAATTACCATCAATACACTACAAATCTCTTAAACAATGGATTTCCAGTAACATCAGTAATATATACGTACATTCTCTTTCAGAAACACATCTCAGACAGTACAAAAGTGGAACTTGTATGCAAGCAACACGTTTTAAACATACAAAGCATTAACTAGTGATAGGTTTGCTAAAGTGTGTCTGCTTTTACAAATGAAACATCAAACAATATGGTCTATATGGTTTTGCATCATGTATGTTGGGGTGGCTGTCTAATTTGTTTTGTTATGTGTCAGTGTGCACCATTTCTATAAGTAAATGTTGTTGTGGGATTTTTAACAGGCCCTGTCTGACTCTACCAGGCACCAAGCATTTTCTTAGTGGGCGGAGAAAGTCGGAAACAGTTGTATTGCTGGTAGGTGTTGGTTTGTTGTGGGGGCTAGGCTAACTGAATTTCCCACCAGCAGAATTTCATCACTATAAAAGCAAACAGTTCAAAACACATAGGGCCCTATTTATGAGCAGTTTTGCATCCCTCTTGAACCAGGCAATGGTACAAGAGCAGTGCAAACCTTATTTCAGATTCATGAAGCCATGCAAGGCCATTTTACAGGGCCCTGAGTAGCTCCATAAATCTGGAGAATACAACACAAATCGCAGCATTGTCTTATTCTGCCACATGGTTTTTGATGCATTCCTAGATTTACCAGAAGAGGTAAACCTGGAAATGTGCCAAAAAGATGTGCCTTCCCACGAGAGGCGTAACAAGGAGCAATATCTTTATTTCTCCTAGTTACTTCCTCTTTCTATGTGTGCTGCATTCCGAAGCAACACATAGAAAGAGGAAAACACCTTTCACAAATGCTTTTGTACAGGAAGTTGTCCCTTCTGGTTCATTGACAAAATGCCAACTATGAAAATATCGCCAGACCGAAATATCAATCTCAAAAATATCGTCATCATATACTTATAAAGGTAAGTACAAACACATCGAAAACATTATTTTTGTCATTAATACCATTGTATTGAATATCGTTTTTTAAAAATACAGAGATTTACATATTAAATATTAAGGGTCCTATTCTGATGGTGGTCGGAAGATTTCCAACCTCCATCATCTGTTTAAATTCAGAGTAGCTGATTGCGTATCAGCCAGTCAGAATGGAAACTGCCCGGTCATTCCGGCTGGCTTCCGATTTGATCACGGGGTGAAGGGATGAACAACACCTCCTATTTCTTTATGGAAGCATGTATTACAACTGGTTTATGGCAGTAATACATGCTCCCATTGGTAAATGTCGGAATGCAACCGGACAGTGTTCTGTCCCATCCTAATGAGGCGGGGAATCGCCGACCAGAGGTCAGTCAGTCCCATTTGCGAGATGGTGTCGGGTGACTGCAATTCCACCTGACATTGCAATCACCCCTAAATATATTAATTAGTAACATTAATGTAATAATTTGTTTATATATTTCATATATATTTCAGCAAATATAACAAATAATCTTTTTTTAAGTTCGAAACACAAATGTATTCATATATACACAAAATACAGGGAACTTTAACAAAATAATGTATTACATCACATGGGATGAGTCCTATGTGTTAATAACGCCAGATGGGACCTCGCTCTAAACAAGCATTTCCCATAGAGATGGGCTCAGAGCCATGAAACATTTTCTAGGGACCAGACCAATTTATTTGTACCAACATTCTGACATGCTTTAAACGATGGCAGAATGGTGCCTGGAAAATAATTTCTTTATGTATGAGAAGGATACCTACAAGCAAGTTTAGTCAAGTCAGAGGCAGTGCAATGGGTACCTGCTTCCCACAAGTTATACCAATCTCCATATGGGGTGGTGGAAGAATCAGGTGGTCATGGTCGAACATGCCAGGGAATGGGCTAAAAAGGTCGTTCTTTGGATAAGGTTTATAGATGAATTATTCTCGTACAATATCTCCTGAGAACACATGCAGGCTCGCCTATGGAAGCATGTCCACCTGCAATCCTTCATACGGCTGCTGATAATATATCAGAATTCCTCTGCAAATTAATGAATAATAATATTTATTCTGGAGTCTATCCCAAACCTGGAAATAGGCCATTATGAGACCTCTTCTGAAAAAACCTAACTTAGACACTGGGGACTGCAAAAACTACTGTCCCATTTCCCTGCTTCCTGTCCAAGCAAAAATCCTGGAGCTACATCTTAATAACCAATTCATGGAAACCACAGAATATCAAGCATGGTTCAATGATTCTCAGTTTGGTTTTAGGAGGCATCATGGAACAGAAACAGCATTATTATCAGCCACTGACTACATCAGGCGCACAGTGGATAAAGGAGGGGTGGTGCTGATCCTTTTCGATCTGTCAAAAGCATTTGACACCATTTCACCTACTCTACTACTGGACAGACTACAGAGTCTTGGCATCTCACATCAAGCACTAATCCTCCTTTCCTTATTCCAGATCAAAAAGTGTGAACTTAAAATCTTTCTATTCAGACTGCTATGTTCTAACCTGTGGAGTCCCGCTGGGATCCCTTCTGAGTCCCACTCTTTTTAATCTGTATATGGCACCCCTAGTATCGGTGATCCACTCATTTGGATTGGAGGTGGTGTCATATGCAGATGACACACAAATTATGGTTACTATCCCTAAAGGGCCAAGCGTGTTGTCAGAAAATATTCTTGGATGCATGTCCAGAGTGGCAGAATGGATGTCGACTAACTTTTTGAAGCTTGATGGAGATAAAACTGAAGTGAATATATTCGGAACAGGGTCATCCAAGTGGAATAGCAGTTGCTGGCCTCATTCCCTGGGATTCCTGTCCTTACCCCAAGTGGAAAAACTGAGAACCTTGGAGTCCTGTTGGATACTGAACTTACCTTAATATCCAAATGAACTGCACCGTCTCTACATGCTCCTGGCTTATAAGGATGTTAAAACAAATCTTTCCTTTATCCAATGACCAGCTCGGATCCAGGTTGCACTGGCCTTGGTAATGTCCAGACTTAATAATTGTAATTCATTATACCTGGCCGCTAACAAGAACTTGCAGCACAAACTTCAGGTAATGCAGAATGCATTGGCAAGGCTCATTTTGGACATTCCTATGAAACAATCTGCCAGGATGGAACCGGAGGTCCTGCACTTGCTCCCCATTGAACAACACTCTGTATGGTCCATAAATCATTGCATGCTTTCTATCCGTCTAGGTTGAAGACTATGTTCAAGTGGAATTCTTCTTTTAGACCATTGCACTCCTCGCTTCAAATGCAACTGGCTGTACCAAGAACTAAGACGAAGAAGTGGGGGGACAGAGCATTCTCGGTGGCAGCTAGTAAGCTCTGGAACTCCCTGCCCTTTGCTCCCCCATCTTCTCTCCTTTAGAAAGGCTCTTAAAACCTTGCTTTTCACGGTCTAGCATCTAGCGGGAGCTTTTGGCACGTTCTAGATTCCTGGGTATGGACGGCTGATCTCTAGCACCTTGATGCCCTCGGGTGACTGCTATGCTCTATAAATCCTCAAATACCAACAACAAAAAATCAATCAAACAAATCTTGTGAAATGGTACTACTGAATCAGCCCAGATAATGTTATTTGAGTTGAAAAACAATACCCTGAAATTGAAGTTCACGTCAGATATCAATACCAACGAGGTTTGTTTTTGGGACTTGAAGATCCATGTAAAAAACAATAAACTGCATACCAAAACTCGTAGAAAGCCTACAGCAGGGAACTCCATTTTATATCACACTGTTTCCATCCGAGTAAATTGAAGCATAGCATCCCCTATGCGGAACATCTGTGGATGAAAATAAATTGCAGCGATGTAACGACATTCAGGGAAGCCAAGGTGCAATTGCAATAAAGGTTTGTTGAAAGAGGATATAGCTCCCAAGTAGTAGTACAAGGCAGTTGGAAAGTGGAGTGAACTTCCAGAGATGCATTGTTGATCCCAAAAAAAGTAGGACAACAAGAAGAAAAACAGGGGTGAGAATGAAGATAATGATGAGATGCAGATGATCACCAGGTTCAATGTCTATCATGCAAAAGTGAGAGAAATATTGACAAGACATTACTACCAAGTTAAAAGTGATCCGATATTAGGACGTCAAGTACACCGCAAACCCCTCCTAACTTTCAGACATGCTAAATCAATGCACCAAGAACTGACTGAATAGCCTGGAAATTATGGAACTGGACTTATGGTAAAGAGCCAACCGGGGTTCCTCAAATGCCATAAGAGCAAAGCCTGCAAACATTGTCTAAATGCTAGGGAGATTCAACCGCCATTATTAAAAACCCCATTGAAATTACACAACTCTCTATAATAGTAGGAGTGACTATGTTGTGTACGTCCTGCATGTCCCTGCCCTAAATTATATGTAGGTAGCACCGTACATATGGTAGATGTGAAGATTTTTAACTTTATTAAATTAGTGAAGCACACCTAGTTATAAGAAATGTTTGAAAAAAATGTTAAACTCTTTTCACTGTTTATCTCAGCATGCTACAGTGGCATGTGTGCTGCGTGAACACGCCTCAATGATACACCCTACTTCAAGTCTCCTCGACCTGACCACTGTGCACTTTAGCTAGTGCTGCTGCAACACTGCATTACTATAGGAATATTTCTGAAACAATTATTACAAATAGACATTTAGACCAAACTAAAACTCGTATATATCACAATAAGCTTATTCAAATAGCTCACAATACATTTAATGTTCAATGTTCATATGTATTTTACACAAAAGAACCAAAACTTCATATTTCTATTATTTGTTCATTGCACAATGCATTTCGGGCTGATGGCCCTTCCTCAGGGGCTTCATTCTGAAACATGCCAAAAGCAAATCATATGTCATCGCAAAACTCTTACAATACAAGGAAGTTAGTTAATCATCACAGTCATCAAAAAGAAACCACATAAAACGGATTTATACAGTTGGACTTCATCACAGAATTCACTCCCACGTTGAAATCCCCCCATGTAGAAAGAACCAATTTACTGTGTTACTACATACAGAAAAGTGGTATGTGAAAATAAGACAAAGAAAATCGAGCCACCATTCCAAGAAAATGTGAATCAGAATCATGTGATCGCTGTGGCACCCCTGTGCCTATAACCCACCTCATCCCAAAATAAACAACCTTATAAAAGGTAACTGCACTTTATTCCTAAATCTGTATCTAAGAGTAAACACACCCACCTTCAGTCACGAGGTCTTCAATCAAACAACTCTTCAATCCCTCCAAAGACGTTAAAGGACTAGATCCCAACTGCTAAAAAAACACAAAAACATGCTTGTAACATACTGCGTGCGCTTACAAACACCACAATCTAATCTCTCCGGCGTAATCACTAACCTCTGCTTAAATTCCTGCGTGAATCGTTTTCAACCTTAAACATGATTCTCCTTATCAGCTGTGAGTAAACCCAGTACTGTAAAATTGTTTATCTTCCCACGCTCAGACCTCCATTGCCTTTTGTACATCAATAGTCTTCAACATCAATTGTGGACTGTGTGTTAAATACGAGCGCCATACTTAAACATTCTCTAATGCCCGAAGCTAACCTAAACCAATGCCTAATCTGGCTGGTTACTGAGGTCTACTTTTCAATATTAGTGCGACAGCGAGGTTCCTCTTACATCCGAACCTTGTGAAACATAACTGCATAAACTCCTGTGATGAACCATAATTGCTCAAAATTGTGATATCCTAATCCCATATTATACAATCCCACCGAAAACGTGAAAGAAAAGACAAGAAGAGAAAAGGATAGTTACACAAATGTGAAATTATAAGTCTTAAGTAGGAGTCTGGGAAAAAATAGGTACGACAAAAGTAAATGTCACTGTCATATTAAAACCCAATGATAATAGGTAAATGTGTCATACACAGATCATAAAAAGCATCCATAATCTATTTTTTCATTAAGACCCTTGGGGTGCTGTGTCTCAAGGCGCCTGATCCAATACACTTCTCTTTGGTGCAAGGATCTAGTGGGGAACAGCCATTACAATGCAGGTAATTTACCACGTTTGCTTTTACATCGCATGCGTTACAACGCATGCGATGTTACAACGCGTGGTAAAACCACGCATACCATTACATCGCATGCGCTATTACAACAGATGCGATGTAATGGGGGCAGCTCTCCATGTCGTTGTGAGGAAACTTAGGCTGTTTTCTCACAACGACGTGCACCAAGCAGGAAGGAGGAAGCAGGATTCCTCGGCGACGCTGGAGAGGAGAGAGGTAAGGGGGTTTGCTCATGGGGTGGGGGTTACTTTTGTAGTGTTTAGGGTACTGTATAAGTAGTGTGGTAATGTTTGTGTTGTGTGTGTTTTATTTAAAAACGTTTTAGTGCGTGTTGTAGTGTTGTCGTGTTTGTTTAGTGTAGTGTATTAGGGAGGGTAATGTAGTAGTGTTTATGTAGTGTAGTGATTTAGGTTTTAGGGTAGTTTAGTGTTGTAGTGTTTGTTTAGTGTAGTGTATTAGGGTTTAGGGTAGTGTCATAGTGTTTATGTAGTGTAGTGATTTAGGGTAGGGTAGTGTAGTGTTGTAGTGTTTGTTTAGTGTAGTGTATTAGGGTTTAGGGTGGTATATTAGTGTTTATGTAGTGTAGTGATTTAGGTTTTAGGGTAGTGTAATGTAATGTTGTAGTGTTTGTATAGTGTAGTGTATTAGGGTTTAGGGTAGTGTTGTAGTGTTTATGTGGTGTAGTGATTTAGGTTTTAGGGTAGTGTAGTGTTGTAGTGTTGGTTTAGTGTAATGTATTAGGGTTTAGGGTAGTGTAGTAGTGTTTATGTAGTGTAGTGGTTTAGGTTTTAGTGTAGTAGTGTTTGTGTAGTGTTTTAGGGTTTAGGGTAGTGTTGTGTTTAAGGGTTTAAGGTGTAGTGTAGTAGTGTTTATGTAGTGTAGTGATTTAGGTTTTAGGGTAGTGAAGTAGTGTTTGTGTAGTGATTTAGGTTTAGGGTAGGTGTAGTGGTAGGGGTAGTGGTAGTGTTGTTGTGTGGTAGTGTTATTTGGTTTCAGGGTAGTGTAGGGGTTAGAGTAGTGTGTTGGGTAGGTGTAGGGGTAGGGGTAGTGTTGAAGTGTGGTACTGTTTTTGGGTTAGGGGTAGTGTAGGGGTGGGAGTAGTGTCTAGTGTAGTGGTAGGGGTAGTGTGGTAGTGTTTTTGGGTTAGGGGTAGTGTTGGGGTAGGAGTAGTGTGTTGTGTAGGTGTAGGGGTAGGGATTTTACTTACCTTGCATACTTCTACTGCCAGTATATCTGTACCACGCATGCCTTTGTGTTGTAATGACATGCGTGGTAAAGGCATACTCGTTGTAAAAGTATGCGATGTAATGGTATGCAATGTCATTGACATCGCGTAGTAATATCCGTGTTGTAATTAGTGGTATTAGTATGCGATGTGTTGACATACATTCGATCTAGTGAGACCCTTCCCAGCACGTTGTTCAACTTTCTCTATTACTTGGAACTTAAATTGAGCTATGGTGTGTCAGGCCTCTGCCCAGTGAATTGCATGACAGCTTGATTTATTCCGAGTCCTTATTGTACTTTTATGCTCTGACATACGGATTTTAACCTTCCTTTCAGTTTTGCCAATATAGGGAAGTCCACATGGACATTTAATGCTTTAAATGATGTTATTTGAATTGCAGTCTGAATTATGATACAACATGATTGATTCTCCTGTATGCGGATGTTGCAACTTGTTTCCCACAATCACATTATTACAATGTATACAGTTTAAGTTCCAATAGAGAAAGTTGAACAACGTACTGGGAAGGATCTCACCAGATCCTTGCTTCAAAGAGAAGTGTATTGGATCAGGTGCCTTCACACACGGGACCCCAGGGGTCTTAATGAAAAAATAGATTATGGATGTTTTTTTTATGATCTGAATAGGACACATTTACCTATGAGCATTGGGTTTTAATATGACAGTGACATTTACTTTTTTCAATTCAATTCAATAATCTTTATTCGGATATAAAGTGTCCATAAACGCACAAACAATTCTCACAAAGTTAATCCTATAAACATGTACATAAAAAACATCATCTGGGTTTAAAACATACATCAAAGCTTTAGCTATATAAAACAAGCATTTACAATGCAATGGTTTCGCCTTTGGAAAAGTTAGAGCTATTGCCATTGTAAATGACAACATTTTTATTTATGTGTTGGTTTTGAAAACAGATAAATAAATGGCATTTACATTGCCAATAGCCTCTGCAGTCACTAACAATGCAGCAAGCACACCTGACACGGACAGGCAGCAATGGAAGAATCAATGGGACACAGCGTGCTCTCGCACAAACTTCCATTCCGTATGACGCATGACATCTTTTCCATGTCCCAAAGGATTTTGCTCGGATACCATTAGCACCACATTGGGAGGCATGCTTAGCCACGTCCGAACGATGTCCGAAACAAATAAGAGGGTGAGACTAGAAATGGACTGCCTGTGGAGAAACGGAGATAATGCTTGACAGGTAGCTGGCTCCAACGTTGGCGTGTGCAGAGGACGTAGTTGCATGTCAGGCTTTCCTGACATAGGAGTGGATCTTCAACAGCCTCACCAGCCAGCTAAGCAGATACTGTGATTGGTGTCAGGGATGTCTCAGTGTTACATAAACAGCCCCTCTCTGCCATCTCTTCAGACTGGGCCCGCCTCCCTCTAATGATGAAACCCCCCCTCCCTCATCCCCCTTTCGAATAAGCCACAGTGAGTCTGCAAGGCTGCCAACCCCACCCCCCTCTAAAGAAAGTAAAAAAAAAAGACATTTTTTCATTAAATTACATTCTGCTAGTGATCTGACCTTGATTTGAGGAGGGCCTGTAGATTGTTTTCCCAGTTTATGACAGCACTAGACAGTCCAGTTGCTAATTATGCACTTTAAAGTGGGCAGAAGTTGCCTCAAAAGGGTTGGGCTCAGTACCCTGCTCAAGAGTTTATGCAGATCACTATACTGCAGAATGGCAGTGCTTTCTTCTTTTCAAAGGTGTTAGGTGGCTTACAGAAACGTAAGTATATCCTACTTTCAACATGACAGCTCTATATGAAACTACAGTGTGCAAGAAAAAGACTGCAGCCTGCTGTCAATTATACCTATTTGACAATAAATATCGACGGCACTGATTAACGCCGACCGGTTTAATCCAAACAACCACTTTCTGACTCGTTTTCAAGACCTCTCCAAGACACAACTGGTCTTCAAATGTAATCTAAATAAGTCGAGTTTTTCTTTACACCAACGCAGTAGTCAATAACTAGCTATTCCAACTTTCCATCCGTTCCCCTCCCACTCCCGGTTCCCGTCTAAGCGCTTTGAAGCGAACGTATGCTGGCACAAACCACTATACAAAAATGATCAACATAGCATCCAATAAGCAAGGAAGGTGCATTCATCGTTATTTACCCCGTCAAACGGGAGCTTCTCGAATAAATGCGCCCCTGTCCACTCCACAGAATAAGAGCAACAACGGAATACTTAATGTGCGTTTCGGTGCTCGAGATGGCAGTGCTTCCTATGACTACGACACCATTTTCACATGCAGACCGGTAGCCATTCAACATATAAATTATTCATGTATTTACAGAATAGGAGAGGGAGGATTCATCTTACGTACAAAAAGCATTAAAAATACAACTACCGTTTGCCCAAAGGCACCGTATAACAACACAACAAAGTATGTTGTATGGAAAACCCTTACCAACAATAATAAAAATGCATTAAAACATTTATCCCGAGTGCTTATTTCTCCTAGCAATTCAGTTTTTAAAACGCACCGCTAGTCATGATCATACTTTGCTGGGCCTCTGAAACATGCATGCATCGTTAATTAAAAGGAATTGGGCATAAAGCGGTGACAGTTCATGGTTATCCAGTAAAGGATGTCACTCGGGAGAGGAGTTTCATCTGTAACAGAAGCGGATGGATTTTTTTTCATTGTTGGCAGAAGGGGTAAATAATATTAAAGGAGAGAAAATAAAAAAAGAATAAAACTGCCCGTTAAACAATAACAATGAGAGGAAAATGAAACTTTTCAACCCCACCCCCCTTCTTTGTTTGTGAAAAGGACCCTCATTTAGTGTCCGTACCTTGAGTGGGGTGAGAAGAGCCGGAACCAGACATCCTCAGGACAATAGCGCCGGGAGACGCATTCACCTCTCACCGGTGCCGCTGCGGCTGCTGCTGGGCCCGGGGAGGATGGGCCGCCGTTTGACAGTCGCGATGCTAACGGTGCCAGCCATAATATCACTGTTACTTGCCTTTATATTTCATCTTTCACATAAAATGACCCCTAGATTGTGCTCTACGTTTTCAACACTTTGGCTTTCAGTGGATGGAGCAGCGAGCGGTTTTAGCAGCTAGAGATCTCTGTAAAACTCGAAGCGCTGAGTGGCCGCCTCTGTGATGCTCTGTCGGTTGGTGCTAAAATCCACACCCTGGGGGTTGATGGGTGATTTAGAGACCCGAGCTGGCCCTCTCACGAGAATGGAGCCCTTGGCGTGGCCCCAGAGTTACATCCACGCCAGGACTCAGGAAAGTGAGGGGTAGCTCCCACCCTGCATCTGTCAGATACATTTATTAAGATTTATTTTAAATATTAATTTACTGCGGTGCGCCCAGAGTTTGTGGGAAAATCAGTGGATGTATCAGCGCATATCCCCTTTAATGCATACATAGCGATGCCACCATCTGTTGCAGAGCCCAGCGCTGCGTGATAAGCTTGTTGTAGGCTGGGCATCATTAATTCATTCATTAATGCCATCGTGTTTATAGGGTGCTGTTTGCAGCTTGGCCGGGAGGGTTAGCAAACGGAGCCAGTGTTGGCCAATTTTGACTTCCCTTTTGCTAGAAATGGCCCCGGTAGCCCGCCCTCGTACTCAGATTTACCAGAGAGGCATGGATCGCATCTGTGGACTGCTCTTCCTTACAACTGCTGCCCAACGGGTTCCCAGTGAGTCTAATGAATTTAAAACTCGTAAAATTACAAGGAAACTTTTTTCAATTGTCACAGTGTTTGAAATGGAAAACAAGTCAGGTCCCGGGCCGGCCAGCCAATCACAGCGCGGCCCGGTGAATGACGTCACGGGGGTGTCCCAGGCCGGCAGCCAATGACAGCGCAGCCCAGGACAAAGGGGCGGGGCTTAAAAAAGACCGAGAAACGCCCTTGAATCGCGTTTTCGCAAGAAAGCGTGATTGACAGCCTCTGTCTCCCAATGGCTAGCCTCCATTTATGGAGCTAGCCAATGAGAGACAGAGGCGGGTCATCGATCCGACATAGAACTCAAAAGGTTTTTTAGCGCATGCGCACTACGTGCGCACTTGCAGGCAAAACCTAAACAGTTAGATGAATCATCATACAGTTGTCACGGATGTATCAAGTTATATATATATAGCAGCATCATATAATAAAGTGCAAAGTGCAGATGGTTTTGGGGGGAGTAGCAGCAGGGGGAAATAAGCTATTGAATTCCAAGCATAAAACTCCAGACATTTGGCTGTAGTTCAGGAACCAAAGAGCATATTTCTTTATCAACAAAAAACCAAGAAGTGCATATAATACAATCGGATCCACTTATCAGGGGTTCATAGAAGCAAAAAAGTACAGACTCGGATTGTAAAGTTTTCCCCATTAAGCTGAATGATAGTCCGTAAGCAACCTTGAAGTCCGTTATTCCAGTCACCCTAAAAATCGGAATCAAAAGTTGCTTACTGTACCTTTGATAAAAATTACAAAAGAACAGGAAATGTAACATAGATTGCTTACTTAAATTGCCACAAGGGCAAGGCAATTCCTCAATGTTGAGCTGGAAGCCTAAGGGCAAGCACAACAAATATTTTAGTGTGCTGGATCTAAGACGAAAGAGCAAACTTCGATCCCAGCAGGTAATATCTCTTAAAAGAAAACTAACTGGTGAATAAGAGGGAGGGTCTCCGTTGTCTACCATTGATATATAACATGCAACGGATACTTTAGGGAGCTCTTGTGCCTATCTTATGTCCCCATAGTATTTATATATAGCTTCTCGAATAGTCTTTTTGTTAATTCCCTCTAACTGGTCGGGTTTATGAAAAATGTGTCCAAGATTCACTCTGGTTAAACTTGCCCTTACTTGTGCGAGCCACAGCATATCTCCGCAATTGTCGCATTTTAAACAGTCAACTATAATTTCTCTGGTAAGAAAGGCTGCCGGATTTTGCCAGACCTTCAACCAAAAACGGCAGGGCCGGACCTAATGTAATCTTCTAGATAAAATAATTTTAACTCAAATGCCATACAAAGGATGAAGAAGAGATAGTTATCCCCAAAATTCTCCTACAAAATCAATTTTCTTTGACCTGGACGCTTTTAGAATTTATAAAGCCCCAGATTTCAGCCCCATATGTTATAGTGGGTACACACTGTGTTCTATTGATTTTGAGTAAGGACAACACTACCTCATTTTTTTTCGGTTGGGGGAGATTTAAAATCGAATTAATTGCCTTTAAAAATGTACTCCGACCATATGCCAAGTGGGATGCCCGGGATCCATTGTCTGAAAATTGTAGGCCCAAATATGGGAAAGTGCGTGTGCGTAGCAAAGTTTCAGAACCAGTAATAGCATTAATAAGACTTTTCTTAGGACCACAACACATTAAAAAAGATTACTTAAAATTCATACAAAGGTACAGGCAATTCATAAAATCGACAAAACCCCTAACTAATATACGCAGTGTGACCCATTAAACCAGAGCCGTCCGCATATAAAAGGGCGGGCAGTTTATTACCATTAATGATTGGGACATCTGTAGTCAGATCAGACAACACATTGTGTAGCACATTAATATATAAAATAAACAAGAGTGGGGCTAAGACACACCCTTGTCTTACACCTCTTCTGACCACTATGTCCCCTGAAACTGCCCCATCTGTGCTTATTCTCACCCGTGCCCTTAGGTCCTGAGTAAATATGCTAAAAAGTGCACTATGTCCTCATCCAACCCGTATTTAAAAGGCATTTCCAGAGCTTTGATCTATTAACAAAATCAAAGGCCGAGGTATGGTCCATGAATGCTAGGTAGATTGGGCTTTGTCAAGCTATGGTGTATATACCTATGATCAAATTAACCTTAAAATACTGTTCCACCGTTTCAAGATTGCTTCTGAAACTTAGGTGACATCTATTTAAAATGTTTTCCTCCTCGGCCCAGGTTCTGATTTTGTTAAGTAGTACCCTCCCCAATATCTTAAGGATATTGTTAATTAAAGAAATTGGTCTATAACAACTCGGGTTGGATCTGTAGCTCTTTTTAAAAATTGGAAAGATAACAGATGTAGACCATATACTGGCGATTTTGGTTATTGTCAAATTATTAAAAACATTAAGTAAAAGAGGGGCCCAGAACTCAGACCTAAATTTGTAATGTCAATGGGGAGCCTGTCTGGGCCAGGGGCCTTGTTACCCAAACTTTGGTCAATAGCATCCTCATCCTTTGATAGTGATACTTGAATTCGGGTGGCAGTGAAATTATCAACAGTATCTTCGCACTGGGGCGTAGCAGCATATATATTGGAAAAGTGGGCTACCCAGGCTTCACCCGATATGTTACAACTTAACGTAGTGAGTGTATTGCCCAATTATCTCAGTGACTTGGCCGCTGTCCAAAAACCATTTGAGTTGTAAAATCTTGCTGCACAAGCCAAGTTGTTCCATTGTTCTTTTAAGATATCATCTTTCCTCTACTTAGTCACTCTTTTGTATTCATGCCTCAATGATCTGATACGGTTAGAATCCCTAGGGGAAGCTGAGAGGGCAGCTCTGAGCTCTCTGTTTGCTCGAGAGCAAATGCTGTTAAACCACCTTGGAGTTGGTTGCAAGTGCGGGTCTAGAGATCAATTTTTTAATGCCTGCACATAGTTGAACAAAAGCAGAAACTACCTCAGGGTTAGGACCAACAGATGAAAGACATGTCTCACAGAGTGATTGATAAGTTTTTAACATTTTTTGGAACACACTGCCATTATCATTACCTTTCCATTTGACCCTTAAGTTGTCTGTTGAGTATTCTAGGTTACCAGCCCCTATCTCTTTTTTAGGATCAGGTCTGGGAGTGACTCTAAATATAACTGAAATTGGATTATGATCCCCAAAAGTGGATGGTATAACCTCTGGTCTAACTATGTAATCTTCTAATGTGGCCGTTATAAAAACGTAATCTATTGTTGAGGAACAGCCATGACCTCCATAGGTGGGTATTGGGCTATCCCCATTGTTTGTGGCTGCGATGTCCATTACGTTTGATAGACTACTATTTAATAGACGGTCTAATAAATCAAACCCCCTTTTGCATGGATTGACCAGAGGGTGATAAAGGGAAATTGAAATGTTTCCCCCTGCAATCTTTGCATTGCAATCACCACCCAAACAAATTCCTGCAAGTCTTTGATTTCCTATAAAATTAGGTATATCCAAAATAAAATTAAAAAGGTTGACAAAGTTCATATTAGGTGTGGTTAAAAAATCATTATTATAAAAATTAATAAAACAAATCGAATCCCCCAGTGTGTATATCAAGGCTTGAATGTTAGCATTTTTGGTGGGGATTGTTTTTACACTGCCACCTAACGCGATGCTCACCCAGATGGATAAGCCACCAGAGGGTCTGCATTGTTTAGGAGGGGGTGAGGTAATATTGAGGCATTCATTCCCTTCAAGATATAACTCTATTGTTGCCCAAGTCTCGTGAAACATTAGGATATCATATTTGTTTACCGTCTTGACCCAATCATCACTACTTAGTTTGGAAGCCAAGCCGGCGAGATTCCAGCTTAGGACGTGTAACATTGGGTCATAAGGCTCAGAACCGTCATTTTCTGAGATAGCCAACATAGATGTCAAAGGGTCAATTTCAGTAGATTTTAGTATAAATGACAGTCAATCTAAGCTTTCAAGATCAGAAAGGGCAAAGAACCTATTTGCAAACAGATATGAAGGGGTAATTGAAGGTTGCTGCTCAGGATTTGGTTTATAAAAGAAGCCAAGAGGCAATGCCCAAATATTTGTAGGTAAGGAACAAATATCTCCTTTGCCATCAGTATTGATCTAACAAGTGTTGGTCGTCGAAAATTAATAACAATGCAACCTCCCTCAATGGTTTTTTTCTGACGATCCAACCCAACCAACCCTTCGTACCATTATAATATCATTTATGTTAAACCTCCTGTACCCTTTATGTTTAGCCAGCCAGTCAATACTTTCATTCCGTAGTTGGTCCCAAGACTCAGATTTATTCTTCTCAAATGGGGGAACCCCTGCGAGAATCAGGACATTCGGACAGGCTGCTGGTGGTAAACTTAAAACATCTTTGCTTGACTCAGCATACCCGCTAGCATTGTTACTGACAGTATTGGCGGAAGCTGTAGGGAGAACTTGGTCGACAATTTGGCTAGATGGATGTAAAGTGGTGGTAGAGGCTAAATGTTGGGTATTAACAAAATCAAGGGGAGGTTTAAGAGGGATACAATCTTTAGCTTTATGACAGGTGTCACAAGAGACAAGAGGCTGCGTGGCAATTATAATCCCCTGTTGTTCTTTAGGAATTCCATCACTCAGGGTCTGTATTTTATAAGTGCTACCCTGTAGAGATGACTGCTTAGATACCTTACTGGGCAAATATAACTTATTAGTTAAAGATTCTAAACGGTCTAAACGCTTCCATAAAGTAGCAAAATTCTTGTCTACAAGCTCTTTAACTCGCTCGTACATTGTATCTATGATAATATCAATGGCAGTATCCCTAAGTCTAAGATTAGAAAAAAGTGTTGGTGTAGATTCAGGTTGAGTATATACAGAGTAATTTAATGTCTCTGAAGATGTTAGAGCAACAGAAGGGTTAACAGATACTAAGTCGGCTGGAGCTGTTGAACCCTGAATCCATGTAGTTAGCGCAGTGCGTAGGGAATTCAAACATGGGGGTTGTTTCTGTTCAGAACAAATCGGCTTAGCTGTTTTCCTTTTCCTTTTTGCCCCGGTAACTTCTGAGGTCGGGGATACATTCACCATTGCCAATACAAGAGTGTCCATAGAGCAAGCCATAGATGCAGAATCCTCCATTGCCCCAATATGTCCAGTGTTCACAATACCCTCAGCACCCAGTTCGCTTTCTCAGGCTGGCAAATGTATACTATGATCAGCTTGTGTGGGCAACATTGGTTGAGAGTCATTGTTATCAGTATTCCTGATTTGTAGAGGAAAATGGGATTTTATTAGGCCCAAGGACAAGCGCCTCTCAGTTAGCTGGATTTCGGTGCCGATAATATTAACTGCTGTCTCCAGCATACTATCAATGGACGTGGTATTACGCAGTGCTGGGGTAATATTGCATTTGCCATGATGATTTTTGCCCCAGACATAAAAAAGATATAATGCACCACTCACCACGGCAAGGCATGGCTGATAGGGATGTCAGAGGGGTAGCCCAGCCCGTCCTCTGATGGCCCTGGACGGGCACAGACGGGCCCGCCCACGGTCCGGGCTTGGTCCAGCTGCGTCCTGTGTGCATCCCGTGTCGCGGTGGGAGAAGCTGTGCTATGAGCAGTGGCGTTGCCCCTGGGACCCTTGTCCCACCAGGGGTGCTTTGGAGGATGGTGGTGTAGGGAGCGGCAAAAGAAACACCACCGAACAGGCAAAGAACTCCCGTGCTACGGGGGGAAAGGGCGGCGCTATGAGCTCGTTGGCCACGCCTCACCCTCATTCGCGGCAGCTGCAGGGAATGGCAGGAACAGCGGTGCACTCTGGGGGTTGCAGTCCATGCAAGAGTGTATAGACCAGTGTAGATGGTGCAGCGGTGGTGGCATTGGCCCTGGGACTCTTGTATCACCTGGGGTGCTTAGCAGGATGGTAGTGTAGCGAGCTGCAAAAGAAACACCACCGAACAGGCAGAGGAACCACCGCGCTGCGGGGGGGAAGGCTGCGCTATGAGTGCATTGGCCACGCCTCCCTCTCACTCACGGCGACTGTGGGGAACGGCAGGAACAGAGGTGCACTCTGGTTGCAGTACACCCCAGAGTGTATAGACCCGCATAGATGGAGCAGCGGTGGTGGCGTTGCCCCTGGGACCCTTGTCCCACCAGGGGTGCTTAGCAGGATGGTGGTGTAGCGAGCAGCAAAAGAAACACCACCGAGCAGGCAAAGGAACTCCTTTTGTCGTACCTATTTTTTCACAGCCTCCTTCTTAAGACTTATAATTTCACATTTGTGTAACTATCCTTTTCTCTCCTTGTCTTTTCTTTCACGTGTTTGGTGGGATTGTATAATATGGGATTAGGCTATCATAATTTTCAGCAATTAAGGTTCATCAAAGGAGTTTATGCAGTTATGTTTTTACAAGGTGCGGATGTAAGAGGAACCTCGCTGTTGCGCTAGTATTGAAAAGTAGACTTCAGTAACCTGCCAGATTAGGCATCGGCTTAGGTTAGCTTAGGGCATTAGAGAATGTTTAAGTATGGCGCTCGTGTTTAACACACAGTCCGCCATTGATGTTGATGACTATTGACGCATTGGAGGCATCACTGAAGAAAGGGAGAACCTGAAACGCATCTGGCAAAGGGAAAACGGAGCCAGTTCCCTGACAAATTTGACTTCTGCATTTCATTACAATTGGTGCAATATGAACTTACTTCGGGCCAACTCATTTAAAAAACCTTAGCAATTCACTGAAAAAACCATAGGTTTCAGGGGTGTTATAGTTAGTTGGACATTTCACTCAAATGTTGTCAATTAAAACTACACACCGAGACAAAGTGCAAGGAAAAGTCTATAATTCAAACAGATACCTTTCCATGAGGGCAAATGGTATTTTTGCACTCCTTTTTATGTAAATTATCCAATGGTAATCCTATTATCCTATTAATTCATAATAATACATTCCTCAGAGGCTGAATTATCTTCCTAAAACTTTGGCTTTAAAAATATTATGTAGGAATTTGGTAATACGTAAGGCAAACATTGTTTGAAAACCAACTCAGCATCATTACAAAGTGTCCAGCCTTTGTCACTTTTTAGATAGGCAGTGTAATGTCCAGATGTTGTGGAAGGATCATCATGGAAAATTATTGCTACTACTACAAAAGTCCTTCCTGATATTGATAGTTGAGTACCTACAAAATGTTTTCTTAAAGTGTCCAATTTTCTTCCATCCGCTGTACAACGTTGCATCATTAAAATTATATATTGTCCATATCTTTGTAAACATAATGTTGATAATATTTCTGATTTGCATTGGCTACACTCCATGTTTTGATTTGTACCTTTAACTAATTTATTGAAAGACACTGATTTACAGTCTGGTAATGTCAAATATAAAAATCTTTCAGTATCTACATTAGTGCTACATGTATACATACAATTTTCACAATGATGTTCCCATTTATAACAAAGGCCAAAAATTATTTTCTAATTCTATACCATCATTTTCCAATACGGTAAATATATACATTAGAAATTCCTGAGCATCTTGTTGGATATTTTGCGCAAATTGTGTAGAACCAGAACATACCAAAATATTGCGAACATCAGAAACACTTTGTATTTTACTTGTATCAGTTCTCAATTTTTCATGAACAGAATGTAACAAGGAACAAAATCTTTTTTCCCGATTCTCCATAATTTGCTGTTGCAAAACTTCAAGAAAGAAAACAACTTTGACCACTACATTAGCATAGCAGTTGACACCTGAACTATTTTCAAACTGATAACCAACAATCTCTCCTACAGTGACCTTTTTCTTTTTGCTTGCAATGAAAACATTATCTTGTTTTCTTACCTTCTCCATACCTTCAGTACAGATATTCTCATACCTTCTTTTTTGACCTACTACACACTTTTCAAATACAGGATATTGACCTAAATTGGGATCATATGTTCTTCTTAACTTATCATACTCTTTTACACAGTTTGCATCTGCAGTAACCTTTGTGGCATCAAAATCAATCAAAAACAAACCAGATAATGTTCTGACTTGCCACAAAGCAACATATTCCAAAACCCTCTTTAAACACATTATTTCCAATGTTCACCAAAGCACTGCCAACAATTAACCTTGAGATTTATGAATAGTCACTGCATATGCCAGAGAAACTGGAAACTGTTTTCTATGGACATATAAATCTTTAACAAGCAAAAAACAAACTGAACAAGAACCAATTTGTTTAACTTTTTCAATCTAATCAAATTTAATTTTTAAGAATTCAATACCATCCTTATTCTGATAATTAACAAATTCCACAACTTTGCCCATTGCTCCATTAACTAAACCTTTTTCTACATCTAAATAACGCCTTAAAATGACTCTACAGTTTCTACACGCATATAGATTGTTTCTAAACCAGTAGGTTTAGATATAGATTTTTCGAAAAAATCCAATTTTAGCTTTAATTTTTCTGTCAAAATAATAGTGATTCCTTCATGCTCTATTTTATCAATGGTTTCCATTTTTTTTATTTCTTCATTTTCCAGTTTCAAAAATTGTTCGTTGAATATAGAACACTCACGCAGTGTTGGCATTAAACAGATTACAGATTTGTTTTCTACAATTTTCCTGTATATTTTCTCAGGAACGCCATTTTCATTTGGAAACATCTTGGAAAGTAATTGACTCTGCAAAGCTTGTTTGCCATGTTCTGTCAGTAGTCCAATTCTTATATCTTGGAGAATAGTTCCATAATGAACATCATTTGACTGTTGATATTTGTAATAAGTTCTTTGTATTCAAAATATGACCAAATGTTCACGTTTCCAACACTACCCAGTGACTTTCTGGTGTCTTCATGCGCAAGTGTTTTCAATACTGGTTGTCCTTTTACAGGAGTAAGTTGCAGTAGATCTCCAAAAACTATGACGTGTTTTCCTCCAAATAACACATCGTACTCTGTTTTAAGAATGTGCTGCATTCTTAAATGCACAAAAGCAAGCATTAAGTTTGAGACCATGCTTACCTCATCAATAATGAGAAGTTTCATTTTCTTCAGAACTCTTGAAACTTCACAACAAGCTTCTCCAGATAGCTTGTGGTATTCCAATTTGTTTTCATGCTCTACTGGTAGCATTAGTAAACAATGTAAAGTAATTCCTTTAATTTTGAGTGCTGTCAACCCAGTTGGAGCAGTGACAACACAAGACAAATGCGACTCAGTTGTTTTCTGTAGATAACTTGTAATTACTTTAATTGAGAAACTTTTTCCTGTTCCAGCTTGACCACTCACATACATTCTGATAGGTTGAAGTGATGAGCATGAACACCCTTTCAGATCAACACTCCTAGTCTGATTTTTATAGTGAGCTCGCCGACAATAAATACAAGAAACATTTGGCTTTTCACCTGAAATCACCTTAAACTTTGTAATTTCACTTTCAAAATTTTGTGTACAACTATGTTCAACATCCTCTACAACATTTTCTTCTATTTATGTCTGAGATTCTTCCCTCTTGTTCAGTACCAAAGTAACAAAACTCAATATCATCACAAACCTTCTTCACATATGATACTGACCCATGCAAAAGAGCACTGTTCAACTCATTTAACTTTAGTGCTGGACTTTTTGCATAATACAATGTTCTTACTAACACCCGCATTTGAGTATGATGTACTGCCAACACCCTGAAATGGTGCAAAACACTTTGACATACTTGTCTAGAAAGACAAGCCAAAAAATGACCTTGCAAACAAGTATTTTTTCTCACTCTGTAAGGGTCTTTTCCTTGCAACAGCTTAATATTTTGTTGAACATATTTTTTACTATATGCTCGTAAGAAATTGCGTAATTTATCAACAGATTATTGCCGTACACTACAAATACTACTGCAATCCCAAGTGTACACTTGGGCTTTAGAAAGTCTGCCTAGAACTTCATCAGCTATAATTTCTTCTGCATTTCTGGGAACCATGTTCTCTTTGTCAATTGGACAACCATTGCTAACCTCATAAGCTCGACCACTGGTGTCAACTGCATGCAACAAATCATTTTTCTGATAATAACTCTCTTCATTAAAAAAAGGCTCAGAACTTAAACTGTGTTTCCATTCACCTAAACAAAATCACAAAAATGACTTCTGTTCATTGCTCTTTTCCTCTTACTTTTGGCCTTCATAAAATGGATTGGTTTATCTAGTGATCTAATTCTGTTTAATACTAAAATTTATAGTTTTCTTTTTACTTCAAAAGCCTTTTCAACAGTAAATTCAATATGCTTCTTTTTATAAAATAGTGCTCTCTTTTTATATTTCTTTGTATCTTTCAGTAAATTATGTACTACTCTGTTGTAAAATATTTTCTTTCGAATCTCTTTATACTGAGTGTGTCATCGTTTCCTTTGACTGTCCATTTGCTTTTTTTCCTTTCCTATTATTTTCACAATGTTTTCTAGTTGAAGCACTGTCAGTAGTTTCAGTACTCTGTACATTCTCTATGGCCCTACAAACATTTTTAATGAATTTCTTTGTGGTCTTACCAGAATATGTTGTCTTTTTAGCCACATTATGTTGGACATCCAACACTTGTGGTTGACTTCTCTTCAAGTAACTCTCCTTGTTATGTTCTTTTCTTTGTCTTATTTTGTCCAGCATGATAACTTTATTTAAATGATGATAAACAGTATCTGTAAAAAATAATCAAAAATAAGTGTATATTAATAACTTTATAAATTATGCATTTATATTACTATACAAACACATTTCATATACATTCTGACTAGGAAATTGTAGGCCTGAAGCACAAGTGTGAAGGTGGTAAGACGACTACATACATAGTGCATAGGGGAAACAACCATTACAACGCAACTATTACAACGCACACGGTTACAATGCACACCATTACAACGCAGGATCCTTTACAACGCATGCCTTTACAACGCATAATTTTACATAGCAGATGCTATTACAACGCATGCCATTACAACGTAAGTATAGGTAAGTATATCATTTTATTTAACCTTTTTTTTTATTTCAAAAATATTAAAAAAATATAATAAATAAATTAAAGTAATTTTATATATATCGTTTGGGTTTTGGGGTACAGGGGCATTTTTAGGGTTCAGGGTTGGGTTTGGGTTTTGGGGTACAGGGGTATTTTTAGGGTTCAGGGTTGGGTTTGGGTTTTGGGGTACAGGGGTATTTTTAGGTTTCAGGGCTAGTTTGGGGTTATGGGGTACAGGGGTATTTTTAGGGTTCAGGGTTGGGTATGGGTTTTGGGGTACAGGGGTATTTTTAGGTTTCAGGGTTGGGTTTGGGTTTTAGGGTACAGGGGTATTTTTAGGGTTCAGGGTTGGGTTTGGGTTATGGGGTACAGGGGTATTTTTAGGGTTCAGGGTTGGGTTTGGGTTTTGGGGTACAGGGGTATTTTTAGGGTTCAGGGTTGGGTTTGGGTTTTGGGGTACAGGGGTATTTTTAGGTTTTAGGGCTAGTTTTGGGTTATGGGGTACAGGGGTATTTTTAGGGTTCAGGGTTGGGTTTGGGGTTTGGGGTACAGAGGTATTTTTAGGTTTCAGGGTTGGGCTTGGGTTTTGGGGTACAGGGGTATTTTTAGGTTTCAGGGCTAGGTTTGGGTTTTGGGGTACAGGGGTATTTTTAGGGTTTTGGGGAACTGGGGTATTTTTTGTGTTCAGTTTAAAAATAATTAATTTAAATTAATTAAAAAAATAATTATTTAAAAATAATGTAATTTATTAAATTAATTACATTTTAATTTATTACATTTTTCAATAAAATAATATACTTACCTATACTTACGTTGTAATGGCATGCGTTGTAATAGCATCTGCTATGTAATGTCATGCGTTGTAAAGGCATTCGTTGTAAATGTATCTGCGTTGTAAAAATTGCGTTGTAACGGTGTGCGTTGTAAAAGTTTGTGATGTAACGTCATACATCCCTATAAGTAAGTAGCTATGCAGAGTCTAAAGTTGTTGAGGAGGAGTGTTTTACAGTGTGGTGAACTTTTGACCTCTGTGGTCAGTTTTCTGCATGATCTGTTACTATGGTAACAGCAGAAAGCAAATGGGGGTAGAGTTCAAAGTTATGTGAGTTGGAAACGGTTCACATGTTTAACCAATAGAAATGTGTGTTTGCTTTTGAATTAATGTGGGAATGTAAATGTACAGGAATTTATATAGCGCAAATCACTGAGCTGTTTCTAAGCGCTTGCTTAGGGAACCCATCCTGGTATTCCCCTGTGAGATAACCCCTGCAGGGCATCCGCATGGTGAAAGTCAGGCATCCCGCCGCGAGGGGCCGTTGTGGAGATTAAGCAAGCTAATGCCCAGAGTCGCAGAGTATAAACCCGTGAATCGAGTAGGCACCGGAGCGAGAATTGTCGAGTCCATGGACATTTTAGGACTCAAGACCCCGCCGAGCCGGGAATTGAACCCTGGTCCCAGGATGACCTCTGCTTCCAGGTCTGCCTCCTCTAACCAGTGAGCCACACTTCTCCATTGCTGGGAAGCAATTTGATTTGTTATTTACATGTATATATGTGTAGATTGAGAGGGAAAGTTGCCATTTTCTGGTTTTGCTAAGAACAGTGAATTACAGAGATTCTGTATAAGAATATCTGCTGTGTGACTGACATTCTTCTTAATCTACAAATCAATTTGAAAGGTGAGTTGTTAACTTGTAAGGGGATGTATGTGGTGCATTTTGTTTTTAATAAGAGTAATGTGTTTTTCCTGCTAAAGTGCCATGAGTAGTTTAGTTGTGTAGAATCACATTCTAAGTTTGTCTGCATTTGGATAATCATTGTGATAAAAGCATTTGGTAAGTTAATGTCTTTGGTGAGTCAGCTTTGTAAAGTAAAGTGCAGTACTAAAAAATGTAGAATGTGTGCAGTCACTTTTCCAGTTCTAGAGTAGTTGATACTGTTGCTTGTTTATAATTTGAGTTATGTTTTAAATCTACAGTTTTCCACTCAGTATACATCCACAACTGCAAACTTTCTGGGGCAGATCTACAAGCCCCTTGCGCCTCTTTGAGCTGCCATTGTGTCACTTTTTGAGACAATGTTGGCGCAAATAATGCAGCAAATTCCTTATGTATTTGCATAAGTATATGTACTGTTGCAGTGAGTCAGTCTTTAGAGCATGCAGTGCTTGAAACTCTTATGCACTATGCAAGTAGTAGTGTAACCATTTTCATATTTGTGTTTCAGGCCTACATTTCCCTAGTCAGTATCTATACACTCCATTTATAAGAAATACTGTTATTTGTCTAGAATCACACTATGAGTCAGTGTCTATTTCCGAAACATTGGGAGAGAATGATTTGGTTGGTTGATGTGTTTGCAGACATATAAATATATGCACTGTTGCAGTGAGCCAGGCTTTAGGGCATGTAGTGTTTAAAACTCCTATGCACTATGCATTTAGTAGAGTAATTATCTGCACAAGTATGTTTCAGGCCTACATTTCCCCAGTTAGTATCTATACACTCCATTTATAAGAAATACTGTTATTTGTCTAGAATCACACTGTGAGTCAGTTTCCATTTGAGAAAATTGAGAGAGAATGATTTGATTGGTTGATGTGTTTGCAGACATATACGTATATGTACTGTTAAAGTGAGCCTGTCTTTGGGGCAAGCAATGCTTGAAACTCCTATGTAGTATACAAATAGTAGTGTAACCACATTCACACTTGTGTTTCAGGCCTACATTTCCACAATCAGTATCTATGCACTCCATTTATAAGGAATATCTGTATTTGTCTAGAATCACACTGTGAGTCAGTGTCCATTGGGGAAAATTGAGAGAGAGTGATTTGGTTGATTGATGTGTTTGCAGATATATACGTACATGTACTGTTGCAGTGAGCCAGGCTTTAGGGCATGTAGTGTTTGAAACTCCTATGCACTATGTAAGTAGTAGTGTAACCATCTTAACACTTGTGCTTCAGGCCTACATTTCCCCAGTCAGTGTCTATACACTCCATTTATAAGAAATACTGTTATTTGTCTAGAATGAATCACACTGTGAGTCAGTGTCCATTTGGGAAAATTGAGAGAGAATGATTTGGTTGGATGATGTGTTTGCAGACTTATAAGTACATGTACTGTTGCAGTGAGCCAGTCTTTAGGGCATTCAGTGTTTGAAACTCTTATGCACTATACAAGTAGTAGTGTAACCATCTTCACACTTGTGTTTCAGGCCTACATTTCCCCAGTCAGTATCTGTACACTCCATTTATAAGAAATACTGTTATTTGTCTAGAATCAAACTGTGAGTCAGTTTCCATTTGAAAAAATTTGAGAGAGAATGATTTGGTTGGTTGATGTGTTTGCAGACATATAAGTATATGTACTGTTGCAGTGAGCCAGTCTTTAGGGCATGCAGTGTTTTAAACTCCTATGCAGTATGCAAGTAGTAGTGTAAGCAAATTCACACTTGCATTTGAGGTCTACATTTCCCCAGTCAGTATCTATACACTCCATTTAAAACAAATACTGTTATTTGTCTCGAATCAAAATGTGACTCAGTTTCCATTTGAGAAAATTGAGAGAGAATGATTTGGTTGTTTTTCACATCTTCAATTCTCTAGTCTATATCCTTACACTTCCACCAAATACTCTGTTACTGCCGTTGCACTGTTGTAGTGACCCATTCAGCAGTATGTACAAATCCATTCACTGTGCTAAAACTGAAGCACTTATAAATTCAGTCAGGCACTCTCCTTGCAGAACTGTAATCATTCAGTCAGTACCCAAGTACTATTGCCGCGAAGTAGGCCTTAGGACATGGACTGCTTCAAACCCCTATGCACTATACATGCAGTCTTCTATCCACCTGCACACTTGTCTTTTACATCTTCAATTCTCTACTCTGTATCCTTACACTTCCACCAAATGCTCTGTCACTGCTGTTGCACTGTTGTAGTGACCCATTCATCAGTATGTACTAATCCATTTACTGCACTAAAACTCAAGCACTTATATATTCACCTAGATACTCTCCTTACAGTTCCCTGATCATTCAGTCAGTACCCAAGTACTCATGCAGCGAAGTAGGCCTTAGGGCACGAACTGCTTCAAACCACTATGCACTATGCTTGTAGTCTTGTATCTACCTGCACACTTGTCTTTTGTACCTTCAATTCCCTAGTCTGTATCCTTCCACTTCCACCACACACTCTGTCACTGCTGTTGCACTGATGTAGAAACCCATTCAGCAGTATGTACTGATCCATTTACTGCACTAAAACTCAAGCACTTATAAATTCACTTAGACACTCTCCTTACAGTACTGTGATCATTCAGTCAGGACCCAAGTACTCTTGCAGTGAAGTAGGCCTTAGGGCATGATCTGCTTCAAACCCCTATGCACTATGCTTGTAGTCTTGTATCTACCTGCACACTTGTCTTTTATACCTTCAATTCCCAAGTTTGTATCCTTACACTTTCACCAAGCACCCTGTCACTGCTGTTGCACTGTTGTAGTGACCCATTCGGCAGTATGTACTAATCCATTTACTGCACTAAAACTCAAGCACTTATATATTCCCTTAAACACTCTCCTTACAGTACTCTGATCATTCAGTCAGTACCCAAGTACTCATGCAGCGAAGTAGGCCTTAGGGCACGAACTGCTTCAAACCACTATGCACTATGCTTGTAGTCTTGTATCTACCTGCACACTTGTCTTTTGTACCTTCAATTCCCTAGTCTGTATCCTTCCACTTCCACCACACACTCTGTCACTGCTGTTGCACTGATGTAGTAACCCATTCAGCAGTATGTACTAATCCATTTACTGCACTAAAACTCAAGCACTTATAAATTCACTTAGACACTCTCCTTACAGTACTGTGATCATTCAATCAGTACCCAAGTACTCATGCAGCGAAGTAGGCCTTAGGGCACGAACTGCTTCAAACCACTATGCACTATGCTTGTAGTCTTGTATCTACCTGCACACTTGTCGTTTGTACCTTCAATTCCCTAGTCTGTATCCTTCCACTTCCACCACACACTCTGTCACTGCTGTTGCACTGTTGTAGTGACCCATTCATCAGTTTGTACTAATCCATTCACTGCATAAAAAAACACATACACTTATAAATTCACCCAGGCAGTTTTCACCAGAAGTGCAGAGCAAAGCATTGATTTGTAACAAATGTATGTACAAATGTTACATTTATGTGCTTTAGAAGTACTACAGTACACTACAAGTAAACACCTTTTAGAGTTATACTGTAGCACCTCCTTATAGTTCTGCACTTTCATATTCACCATACACTACCTATGTATTCTTTCATTCAATTATGCATTACGCATTCATTAAAAAAAAACTATTACACACTATCATACTAATATAGCTCTTTTTTTGACCAGTGAAGTTAGTTCTTAAAGACCTTTTTTTTGTGTTTTTTGTTGTTTTATATATTTTTTTGTTTTTCTGAACACTTTTTTTTTAACAGGAAAAAAAGGAAACCGAGGAAACAAAATAGTGTGTAACAAATAAACAAACAAAAATTAATGGTGGGAGCAACGGTGCTCCTGTTTCCGTCTGCAAATTAAACCAATGGATTGCTTTCCATAACATAAGGTTTACTTGTAAAATTTACATAAAATGATGAGGTCTGCAAAATCCGGACGGATGTCCGGATGAGGGCTTGATGGTGCTGTGGAAGTCCTGGCTACAGCTGGTGGAGGGTCTTCTCGAAGCCTGTCACATGCAGCTCTCGCATAATTGTGGGGATGTGGTGTCTTCACATGGTCTACCACGCTGGGAGTTCCAAAAGAATATTTCTTATTCGGATCGCCTCTGGAAAGCACTGTACCACACACCTTACAGGTGACCTTAGCTGCATTAACATTCTTTTCTCCATAAGGAAATGTAAAAAACGTCCAGATCAGAGCTTCCTTACTTTTTGGGACTGGATCCTCAGCAACAAATTCTTCTTCTGAAGAGTTTTCAGATAAATCTTCTTCCTGGTGTCCAGCCATATTGAAGATCTCTTCAAAAACACAGGAGCTTCACAAAAAGATGGTATTTCAGTGAAGGTCAAAGATGAATGATTAAAATGGGTGGGGTCCTTCAACAGTTAGAATAGGAAGTATTATCAACCAATCAAATCTCTTGTTTCAAAGTCACATGGGGTGCGCATAGGCTGTTCTTATGATGTGCGTACATACGACGTACCCCGCGATTTGCGTAAATGCTTTTAAAAGTAATATACGCTTATTAAAACTAAATGAATACTATTTTCATGATAACCTTAGATAATGTCTTGCCTTAAAATGTACATTAAATACATGAATATATCTTTTTAAACATTAAAAAATTTCACGTGGTATCTGTACCGTGTGCCGTACAAACGTACATGACGTCATGCGGAAGCGCCGATGCTACGTGTAACGTCAATACGTATTTCTAACGTACGCGCGGGTACACGTACAGTACATTTACAGATCCAAAGGATGGTGTGAGGATGGTAGCCGTACCCTACATTTACCACAATAAAAATACCAAAAAATATATATAGAAATTAATTTTATTATATTGAGAAAAAAAAATCATTTTTGCTTTTTTTTATTATTTTACATTAAAAATATGTAATGTAATTTTAAAAATAAAATAGCTAAAAATAATAATTATTAAAAATGTATTAAATTAGTATCAAAAAAATAAATATAACAATTAATACATTTAAAAATTGACAAAACCTATGAAATTCACTGAAAAAAACAGGTTTCAGGCATGTTATCGTTTGGAATTCGCATTTAAAAAACCTTGCAAATCCACTGAAAAAACCATAGGTTTCAGCCACGTTATAGTTAGGAATTAGCATTTAAAAAACCTTAGAAATTCACTGTAAAAACCATAGCTTTCACACATGTTATAGCTGGACATTTCATTCATACAAACCATTGAAATTCCACCTTTATAGTTAGTTGAGCTAACTCTAACTCGCGCGCCCGCAATCCATTGCTGATGACCACACATATTACATCACTCATGACATGGTCAGTGACATCACTCATGACATCACTGATGACATCTCAAATTACATCACTGATGACATCACTGTTGACATTATCCTAGTGAAAGAGTATCAGACCCCCTCTCACCCTAATATAACCTTTGATACACACATTGAAAAGTAGAAACTATACATTTTCAAAACAATGGAGATACCAATACCAGTTAGAACTTAACAGTAATTCCAAAATCTACATACACATCCACTCATGTTATGTTATGTTATGTTAAATAAACTATTTGAGCGCAACTAACACCATTAGGTTCCTTGGCGCTATAACAGAGAGAGCAGATGAAGAGACAAGAAATAGCAGCTAATTGTAGGACTCGGTGAAGAGAAAAGTTTTGAGGGAGGATCTAAACTTGGGATAAGGAGAGGGCAGCCTTAGGGGAAGAGGTAGGGAATTCCAGAAAGTCGGGGCGAGGAATGAGAACCTGAGGCCACCATGTTTCTTCCTCTTGAATCTAGGAACTGATAACAGGGCCAACTGGGATGACCGAAGAGTGCGGGAAGGGACATACGGGTGAAGGAGGGAAGAGATGAAAAGGGGACCGTGACCTGCTAGTGATTTGGAAATAATGCAACCAAGCTTAAACTTGCAGCGGGCAGATATCGGAAGCCAGTGAAGACTTTTTAAAAGGGGGCGGACATGTTGATCTCTAGGTTGGTGAAAAATCAGGCGAGCGGCCTGATTTTGGATCAACTGTAGCCTCCTAAGTTGATAAGCAGGAATGCCTACATATAGTGCATTGGCATAGTCAAGCCTAGACATGACTAGCGCAAGCAGGGTCAAGGTAAGAGCCTCAGGTGTAAGTAGGCGAGAGATTTTGCAAATTTTCCTGAGTTGGAAGTGGCTTGAGGATACTACCGCGCTTATCTGGGGCGTCATGGAAAGGTCACTACTAATGACGACTCCTAAGCTTTTGGCACAATTGACGGGACAGGGAGGGCTGCCAAGACTAGCAGGCCAAAAGGAAGGATGCCAGGGATTGGAGGGTCCCCCGACAAAAACCAGCTCGGTCTTGTCGGGGTTGAGCTTCAGGTGGTTTGAGCTCATCCAGTTACTGATAAAGCAAAGAGTGTTTTGAAAAGTGGAAATGGATTCATCAGTGGAGTCAATGGTGAAAACTAATTGGATGTCATCCGCGTAATTAAATGCGGTGACATTGAACTGACGAAGGGAGCGGATTAGCGGGGAAAGGTACAGATTAAAAAGAAGAGGGGATAGGGAAGAACCCTGTGGGACTCCGCAGGTCAGTTCGGCCTGAGTGGCAGAGAACTGGGACAGCCTGACTGCTTGATGGCGTTGGGTCAGAAAAGACCGGACCCAGTCTAGGGCGGTGCCCTGGATGCCAGTCTCCCTGACACGGTCGACCAAGATGTCATGGTCGACCGTGTCAAAGGCGGCCGACAGATCCAGGAGGACCAGGGCCTGATAGATGTTAGCATCGGCCCCCCTGCGCAGTTCCTCCATCACAGAAAGGATGACTGCTTCTGTGGAGTGCGCAGGTCTGAACCCAGCCTGCTGGGGGTCCAGAAAGCTCGAGTCTTCCACAAAAGTGCTAAGGATTTGAGTAATGTGCGACTCCAAAACTTTACTGAGGAAAGGGAGAAGGGAAATTGGGCGACAGTTGCTCATGATGGAGGGGTCTGCCGAAGGTTTTTTCAGAATGGCAACCACCTCGGCCTGTTTAAAGGATCTAGGAACCTCCCCAGTAGTCAGAGAATTGTTTAAAAGAGCGAGGGGGGGTTCTGGACAGGAGGTAAAAGCTTCCCGAAGGGCCGAGGGGGGGCAGCAATCGCTAGGGGAGCCAGAGGAGACTTTGTGTAAAAGAGATAAAAAATTGACCTTAGAAATGAGGGGGATATGAGTTAGGGTATGAGTATAGGAGTGACCGGAGGCACTGGACAGTGTAGGGACAAGTGAAGCTTGGGTGGAAATGCTAGTTTTAATCTTAATGATCTTGTCCACGAAAAATTGATTCAGGGAATCGCACAAGGACTGGGAAGGGAGGGGGGCTATAGTGACTCTAGCCGGGTTGGACAATTCCTCCACAATTGAAAAGATGTCTTTGGACTTATTTGAGGAGTTCAAGATTTTATTAGAGAAGTAGCACGATTTGGCTAGAGTTATTGCTGACTTATACTCCTTCAGCCGGAAAGAAAAGATCTCTTTCGATTCAGAGGAATACCCCCGGCGCCAGCGCCTTTCTGCCTGGCGAAGACCAAGTTTTAGTGCTCTGAGATCATCGGTGAACCACCTTTGGGCGTCATGGCTGCGCCTCGTCTTTACAGGTTTTAGAGGTGCCACTGAGTCAGCAGCAGAAGTAAGCCAAAGGGTAAGGCCCTCTGACTGAAGGTCAGTGGAGGTGGTGGATCCAATAGTTGGAGGAGCCGATGAGCTCAGGAGGGAGGTGAATTTGTTAAGGTCAGCTTTGTTCTAGTTGCGTGCCAGGAAGTTGGATTGTCAGGCAATGGTAACAGGAGAAGGCATAGCTAGAGTGAAGGTGATTAATGAGTGGTCTGACCAAAGACAAGGGAGGACGAGGGGAGCAGAGATGTCAAGAGAGGTGGTCCAAACCTGATCTAAGATGTGGCCTTTAAAATGCGTTGGTGTATGTATGTGTTGGATACAATTAAGGCCTAGCATTAAATCTGAGAAAGCCCGCGACTCAGAGGTTTCATGGATATCCGACGGCCAGTAATTAAAGTCGCCCAGAACCAGCACGTTGGAATTGTTAATGGTGAGCTGGGAGATAAGGTCACCGAACTGAACTGGGAAGTTGGGCATGGGTTGAGGGGGGCGGTAAATCAGGACGCAGATGAGCGAGGACCCAGGCTGCTCCAATCTGAGTACTAGGCAGTCTGTTAAAGGGATACTAGGAGAGGACACTGGGGAAAACCGAATGGGGTGCCTGATGATGGCTGCAACCCCTCCACCGGCTTTGCCAGAGGGGCGATTAACTTGCAGTATATAGTAGCCCGAAGGGATGGCTGCCAGAATGTCAGGAGATGAATCGTCTGTGAGCCAAGTCTCGGTCAGAAACAAAACGTCAGGCTGTTCCGACCCCAAAAGGTAGAAAATGTCTGACTGATGGCTGACCAGAGACCGGGTGTTAAGGTACATCATAGACAAGGGAGGGTTGGAAGATCGTTCCAGCGAATGAGTACAGGCATTAGAGCCCAGGGCGGATGGCCTGGCGGTAAGCATTAAAGGGGTGATCTCAGGAAAAGATTTCCTGGCTGTAAGCAGACCGAATAGTGCGAGCCTGGGAGATGAATGGGGAGGGGGAAGTGCCAGGTCATGAAAGGATATAAGGGAAGAGCGGGAATAAGTAAGGTGAGAGGCAGAGTTACATGCCCGTGCCCCGGCCGGCCACGGACGGGCGCAGACGGGCTTAACTTAGGCGCAACTCCGGCGCGCCTACGTCGCGCCCGCTGCGCTCGTCCGCTGCGCTGACACATAGTGGCAGTTTAAATAGGACGGAACGAGGGTGGAGTGTCAGGGCTACACTCTAGTGAAGGAAGCCCAAACAAAGATGGCGCCCGCTACCGCCGGGAACCCGTGGTGATAAACAGCCCCCAGCCAGCAGCTCACCTCTAGAAGTAAGTATGAAGGTTAGTTGCCTGCATAACAAAAGATCACAGTCAAAATGCGGGTTAAAAACAGTGCATTACATAAAAGCGCCGACCGCTCGCAATCAGCGGGGCACAGTGCAGGGAATACGTGAAAAAGCTCTCACAACGTCAGCAAGGCAGCCCACTGCCACTGGGCTACTAGCAAACACGGAGTGAGAGGCAAGACGCGCTCCTAAATAGGGCGGAACGAGGGTGGAGTGTCAGGGCTACACTCTAGTGAAGGAAGCCCAAAAAAAGATGGCGCCCGCTACCGCCGGGAACCCGTGGTGATAAACAGCCCCCAGCCAGCAGCTCACCAACAGTTCTATATAGTCACTCATACATGTACTCACTCATCATATGTACTCATAAACCTATACATCCTGTTACACACCTACACTCATACGTAGAGTTACTCAAACATGCAAATAAACTATCAAACATCCATTTAATTGCATATACAGCTATACACACATCACTACACTTACTTCTACAGAAACGTACACATACATACTCTCTTAAACAATCACTTATAGAAACACATACTTATTTATACATGAACTCTTCCAATCTCTCACTCACATATATACTCACTTACATACATCAAAACTCACATATAGTAGTTTAAAACATATGTACTTACCCATAAAGACACTATTGAGAGTCAATGCACTCACTAACACACCCATACACACACTCATCCACCCATACAGTCCAGCACACATGCTGTCTTCAAAACACATACAACCAGTGAGTCACTCATTCATGCATCTATGCGCTAAGTGATATCCCCCACCGAACCATACAGATACTCAGACTGATAACCCATATACACACTCATATAGCTACTCACCAACCCATGCAGCCACTTATACACAAAGTGAGACACTGATACAGATATTTAAATATTTAAACATTACTCGCTAATACATGTATTCACTAAGATACACCTAATAAGCCAGTTATACAATCAATTTTACAAAAAAACATCCATTTAGACACTTTTTATTTTTCAGAAAGATACACATTCACTGGATGATGTCATCAGTGATGTCATTTGAGATGTCATGAGTGATGTCATGTGGGATGTCACTGACCATGTCATGAGTGATGTTATATGTGACGTCATCAGCAGTGCATTGTGGGCACGCAAGTTATGGTTAGCTCAACTAACTATAACGGGCGAATTTCTCTGGTTTTGTATGAGTCAAATGTACAACTAACTATAATGTCCCTGGAACATATGTTTTTTTAGTGAATTTCAAAGGTTTTTTAAATGCTGATTCCTAACTATAACGTCTGTAAAACCTATGGTTTATTCAGTGAATTTCGAAGGTTTTTTAAATGTTAATTTCATATTTTAATATTTATAAAACGTATATTTTTTCTATTTGTTTTTGTAATATTTTTGAACTCTATTAGCCTTAATTTTTTAACTTTAAAAATGATGTATTGTTTTATTTCTTCAAAAAAAATATGTATATCTTTTTATTTTTGTTGAGAAAACTAGAGTCCCGTACCGGAAGTGTACCAAGCTCCATTAGCACGCAAATCCTATGCGCCATATTGCTGAACTCGTAAATGATGTGCATTTCATATCCGACGGGTTTGTGGCACTGTGTCCTGCGTAACATCATATACGTATGAGGTCGCACCAGCTGCTACTTTGGTATGCGAGCCGCACGTTAAGTCATGTACATATGGGGTCACGCCCGCTGCATGTTCCGTATGCAACGAGTGCACGCTGTTAGACCCTGTGTTACGTCATAGAGTATAGTGTCGCGCTGTGTACGCCATTCCCTCATTTTATTTTCATGTCTCAAAACTATATCTAGATAAGTTTAAAGTGTATATGAGAGCAAGCGATAATCTAAAATATTTTAAACATTTATATATTTCTAACTGTAATAAACTTATATTATGGTAAATATATTTTCTCAAAATCGCGTCAGGTGCTGCCTCCTTGCCTGCTCGGTGCGCGATTGCCATGTGACCTCAAAAAAAACCATTTGATTGGTTCATAACATTTCCCATTGTAACAAATGGAGGACCCCACCCATTTTAGTCATTCTCTCTACAGCGCTTGATGAGAAACACTTCTTCTGCTCAGAGAGCTTTTTTGATTTTTTTTGCTGTGCACACATATATTATACTCCAATAACATGCAACAATCTTCTTGATCAATATACATGGTCTGTACAGTAGCATTCCACGTCTGATGGCCATGCATCTGAAACGTTACATCAAAAAACAAATGTGTGTTACACGATGCCCGAGGTGTGTGTCTGTGTGTGCATTATTGTGCTGCCTTTCGGCCTGGGTATTGGTGGCTCAAAGGGGTATAATCAGCCACAGGCAGAGTGCACATCCTAGATCACATGTGACAATTATTAAAGAGTAATGTGTAGATTTGTGTTGCAGCATGCTCTGTTGTCAAGCTTTACCAGTATAGTAGTGTGTCATATGTGAGACTTTCAGATTCACATTTGACATGCATTGCTTGACTGTAATGAGCCTTATCACTGTGTATGACGTAGCCTCACTGCTGATCCTCCCTCCATCTGAGTACATTCACATGTGTGCACATCGCGATAGCAACACTTTCAATAATATTGCACACCATTGACATGCATGTCTGTGCATATCCACAAGCTTGACAACGACATGTGATGCTGGCCATTCAATGTTTTCGGACAGCATCTCATTAGCAACAGTTGCCGCCCTCCCGGTACATGCTACATTAATGTAAATTGCGGATTTTGCGACGTCAAAACTGCAACAGGGACATACACATAAGTACAATTCCTGGCCGGGCAGGAACTGAACAACACCCACGTCCCCGGAATAATTGTTCACACCTCTACGCTGGCCTGGCGCACGCAAGCCCAGCCCTCTTTGCATACGCATAAATAGGATAACGATGACATCACATGCCCCAGTTCCTCCACACTGCCTCAGGTGATATTGCTGCATCCACCTCGCATATCACATTGGGCAATAAAAAAAGGGATCCATGAGGTGTACATCATCCTCACAATCAAAATTTGATTTGAATTGTGAACCCTGCTGGTGGTCGTGTTTGGACACACAACAATGACAGCAGGTGAGCAGTGGGGCCTGGCTGCACAGGGGCTGCAATTGAGCACGGTGCTGCGGGAGGGATGAGGTGGATTAGGCTGGGTGCACAGGTGCAAACAAGCGATGTTGCTGTGCATAGTGATGTGATCTCTGACCTCATTCAGTCAAATCTCTGTCTCATTTTAAGGACCTGCTGGACCGTACTGATGGCCTGAGCCAGTGGGCAGCACTGCCCTACAGACACGTGGCATTGACTTTTGGGGCTATGTAGTGAGCTGATTTTTTAGTGTACATGAACATAGGCTTGAGCCACTGCATCACACGTACACATTATGCTTCTAGCATGCACTCTGTTCTTTTGTATGTGGACATTGGCATAACATATTATTATTTAACCTTGTGTATTCTCGTACACTTACACTCCAACTCCTCTTTAAACCATGATTCCCACTAACAGTTAGTAGATTGTACTTCAAGAAGGAAGGATGCACTCAACTGGTGTTCTCTATTAAACTTGAAATAAACCTTCATTTACCTCAAGATGTTTCCAGCATTATATTATTTCTCCCTTTTCTGACACTGAGTTAGTTGCACCAAAATGGGCGGAGTGGGTGCTCAACCAGTGATGATGCCCTGGTCATTCTGACACCTTCCATGGTGGTATCAAGACACCGTGCCTGACCAGAGACCTGCTTTGCCACGCTGAGAGAAGCACCCTAGGGTCAGAGCTCGCACCGTCACGTCGATGGACACACCGGTGGTGGCAGGTGAGCAGTGAAGCCTCAGTGTGCAGGAGCTGCAATTAAGCACAGTGCGGGGGAAGGGGCTGGGGTGCAGCAGCCTGGGTAGGTGCAGGCAAGCGATGTTGCCATAGATAATAATGTAATCTCTGGCCTCATTCATATCTCTGTTTCATTTTAAGGACTTGCTGGGCCACACTCTTTTTCACGAACCTCAGCGTCAAAGAGACACAAGGGTGACGGGAGGTGAACAGTGAGGGCTGAGTGCAGTAGGCTGACACTCTGTCTTCTCCTCCCTCTATTCTTTTGACTCTCCCTCCCCTTCTCCCTTCCATCCACTTGCTCTCGGTCCCATTCTCACTTTCTTCCTTTCATTCTGACTACCTTTCTTTTTCTCTTGGACATGGCACTTCTGTTTCTTTTTTGTCTTGCAGGTTTTGTACGCTGCTTCCGGAGAAGTCCCACCCACTTATTTCATGTTAAGCTGTTGTTTCTTCGAATAAAGTTTTGTTTCCATTTATTTGTGTTGTTTTAATAAAGGTTATTTTTTTTACCAATAAATAAGTGAGTGTATGGGTCATCTTTTTCTGACAACACTTGTCTCAGTTTATTGTGAAAATCGGTAGTTGATAGGAGGGTATGAGGGAAAACATTTGTAATTTTGCGGTGCACCTACCAAATATAAACCAACAGACTATTACATAAATGAAGCCTGGGTAATTCTACAACTGCAAGGTTTCTATGAGTGTATCACTTTATAACACCATGAGTACTGCCCGTCTGATTACAGAACCAAAACAGCACTGCTTAGGGCCACCGAGGCTTCAGGGACTGGCAAGGCCTACCCCGCATATTTAAGTGGAAGCCATGCTCCCCCCCTGTAATAGCAAACATAAATGTCCTGCGGGTGCACACCCCGGGACATTGTATGAGCTGCGCCTGGGAGGTGGTGCTCCATAGGGCCATGATGCACTGTTTACACATAACTACAGAATGAGTATAAACGCATACTAACACTACTTGCACACTTGTAGTACAGCATCCAGAGTGTAGTGAAGAGGCAGAGGAAGCCCAAAATCAAAAAAATATAGATCCTACCAGAGGTCGGTTGACATAGTTCGAAGAGCCAATGACCCTGGGATGAGTAGAAACAGCTTGGAAGAAAACAGGTCTTCAGCAGAATGCAAGGAAGCTCGAAATATTGGTGAGTTCTGCCTTCTTTTTACCTTCTCCCGCACGTCCCCAAATTCATGTAGTCAAGAGGCAGACAGCAGTGGATCCGATAAGTACATTTATTGCAGGAAAAGAAGACAGCTTAAACTGCCACCAACAGAAGCAGACAGCAAGGCAACCGTCTTCTCCAACACTGTGTACAAACTCCCCAAGATTCCCCTCATGACAGCCCTACATTCTAACATTACATGCTTACATTTAGTAGCATTACATACTAACATTCTACTATGACTTACATTAGAATACTACACAGAGACCATGACTTTACAGCAATGAGCTCATGGTTTCATCCACAAGTCTAGAGACCGGTAGGGGTAAGTAGTTTGCTTCCCTCTCCCTCTATTTTTTAAACGCAAACTAACACTACTTCCACAGGTATGCTACAGCAGCCAGAGCACATCACTTTACAGCAATGAGCTCACGGTTTAGGCTTAGGGTTTAATCCCTGAGTCTTCAGACCAGTAGGGGTAAATAGTTTGCTTCCCACTCCCTGTATAGTATAAATGCATACTAACAATACTTGCACAGTTATACTACAGCGGCCAGTATGCTACAGCGCCCAGAGCCCATCACTTTAAAGTAATCAGCTCGGTTTGATCCCAGAGTCTTCACAACTGTAGGCGTGAGTATTTCGCTTCCCACTTCCGATATAGTATAAACGCACGGTAGGGGTCAGTAGTTTGCTTCCCACTCCCTGTATGGTATAAACTCCTATTAACACTACTTGCACAGGTATGCTACAAAGACCAGAGCACATCACTTTACAGCAATGAGCTCATGGTATAGGCTCTCGGTTTCATACCCGAGTGTAGCAGCATCTCATCTCAGCACCATGTCACTCTGAGCAACACAGCACTTTCAGACTGGTAGGAGTGAGTACTTCGCTTTGCAATCCCCCACAGAGGTTACAGTGCTCCTATCCTCCTGTTTCCTACTCTTTTTACCTTTTTTCCCATATTCATTTCAACTGAATCACAAAATGGCTGCCAACACTTCCTAGTTGCAACAGCTCGCAGCCAATAAGCAGCAAGCTTGAGCTTGTAACGCCTCAGCCAATCAGATGGAAGAATTCTCAAATATCAATATCTGTAAATTTAGATATTTCTCCAAAACTACTGAACAGATTTACACCAAATAAACAAAAGCATGCTTTCTAGACCAAGACCCTTCTCCCTGCCAAATTTGGGGTAATTCAATTCACCCGTTCGACCTGTAGTCTAAAATTTCCTATGGAAATTACATGGAGAAAACACGTTTTGGGACCCCCCTTTTTTCTCAGGCCCCCCTTGACAAATCACCACCAAAATTCAACATGGCAGCCGATATGAACAAACAATTAGTTTGGAAAATCTCATAAAGATTCATCAAACGACACCAAAGTTATAAGCAAAACAAAAAATGTTCTTCCTATGGAATCTTGGTCCTAACTATAACTACCTGGTGGCTATTGGGGGGGGGGGGGGAATAACAAACCTTCATACTGAGAGTCCAGGAAAGAAGGGACTTAGATGGTATTTAGGAGAGATCATGAAAATGACTCATTGGGAGGTTAAAAGCATACAATTGGTTTGAGTGAAACCAAAGAATGAGTTGCACCTCTTTTTTCCTTTCTTCATTCACCTTTTTTTCTTCTGTCAAAGGGTCAGAAATCCCATAACCCGAAAGTAAAAGATTCCAATTTTTTTTGCACACCTGGGTGTGGTTAACCCGTTCGACAGGCCGTCAACTTACCTTGCTCTCCTTGTCTTCTTTCCTAACAAGCCGGGGCCGATGCACCACTGGAGTCCGGACCTGGATTCAAAGAAAAGGAGAAAGAAAATAAGTCACTCGTGAAAGAAGACAACATAGAGGACTGAAACCATCAACCCAGACCCAAGACAAATGTATTATTTTTTTTTTTTTAATTAATTATTGTTTAAGTAAAATTAATTTACTTAACACAATATATCCACACAAAACACACAACACACTCCTAAAATGTAACTTAGCAAAACATAAAATTCATTGCACAATTAACATAATTAATTATCAATGTAATAATGAATTTCAATTCAAAATGTGTTGTAACTTAAATACAAAACCCACGCCACCACCTAAAATGTAAGTACAAAAACTGTATTGCACAATTTACATAATTAATTATCAACTAAATAATGTTTATTGATTAAAAACTACATCTTAATTACTTAAATTAACTTACTTCCCACCTTGTACCCCTATAACTCCACAACCCACACCTAAAAGTAAAAAAGAAAAAAATTATTATCAATGAAATAGTTAACATTAATTTACAACTAATTATTAATTAATTTAGAATTACATTACTTCCCATCGTGTACACCTCCAAACCCCACAAACTGCACCTAAAATTAAAAATTATAAATATGCTAAATTCACATAATTATCAATTAACTAAATATTTGTAATTAACAACTAATAACTCATTAATTACAGCTAAATTACTTTCGACCCTGCATCCCTATTAACCCTGCAACCTGCGCCTAAAATTTAAATTAAAAAACAATTGCCAATTCAACATAATTAATTACCAATGAAATTAATAATATTAATTAACCACAAATTGCTAAAAATCACAAAAAATGATTAAGTTACATTTAATAATTACTAAAAATTAAACAACTCTCTTAAAAAACATGAACAATAATTATACACAAAAATCATATCATATACATTTAAAATGCATAACAATAATTCAAAAACGATATTATAAACAACTATATTTTTAAAATCAATATTAAGGACTTTGATATTTTTTAAATCAATATTACTTACCTAAAAATCAATATTCTTGACAACGATATTCTTGAAGACAATATTTCTATATCACAAAATTTTGGAGACAATATTTTAGTATGATATTTTAATTTCAATATTTTGTCTGAATGATGTGACTTCCTGTATAACAAAAACAATCCTGCATGCAATGAAACCATCATTGCACAATGGTCCAAGAGTGCCTGCATTGGCGCTAGGCTGCCGAAAGGGTGCCAGCACAGAGAAAAAGGCAGGAATACACCACATTGCCTTAAATAAGGCACATACCTGCTCTTTCCCTGTCATGCAGTGCAGCACAGCAAGGTAACTTCCTACGCTGCATGATTTTTTTTCATAAATAGGCCCCATGGATTTAATGCATTCCCAGTCTGACCACACTTGGTTCAAAACTGTTTGATTGGCATTTAATTGGTTGCTGTTCCTTTAAGATCATCAGAAACATTTCTGTTATTCATGACTCTACAGGGGAAAGGGGTTGAAGAGTATGATGTTGCTTGGTTCAGAGAGTTGAGCATGACTATAATAAAGACTCCTCATAATGTATTCATTTTTATTTCTTTATAATGCGAGCTTTGCAATAACTCAATTTAGTATAATACATTACACAACTGCATTGAGTGAAAATTGTTAATAGCAATAGATTCTGATCATGAACTAGGAAGCATTCATACCCCACTCCCACCATCTTGATAGCAAATCTATTTGTTCACCAAGAGGAAAGTAAGTTGTCTTTTGTACCCTAAACGTAGCCTAGATTGTTACTATAGATTAAGTAACATTATAGGCCTTTGCTTTTGTGCAGCACACATCCTGAACTGATGTATGTCTCATGTGATGATGAATGAAAAGGAGGCAATGTAAAAATAATATTTGCATTCTACAAAATGTGGTCAATGTTAATACAGGATTGAAGCGTGGTTTCTTGTTTCGCGTTGTGCAAATTCAGCCACTGTATGGATATCTCTTTCTCCCATTTAAGATCAAAGCCTAATGCTCTGTACTTAATTCTCTGGATCTATAAATGAGTGTACTGTGTTATATATCTTCCAGGTCTATGCTTCTTTCTCAAAGACTGGTGGTGGCAGATTTTGGGGAAGATGTTGTTTTAACACAGCAGCTAAAATTAAAACCAGATCAATCATTCTTGGTGTGTGCATTGAGACAATTTGCTCCACATAGTTAAAAGACTTTGGGTCAGATGATTGGAATATTTTATGGTCAAAAAGGGCCCATTTCTCATTTTTGCAGGCGTTTGTGATTTGGCAACACATTTCCAAATCAAAATTTGGGTTTGTAGCCAGAGTCCAAATCGGTATTTGGAAGGGGCATGTTTAGGGTGTTCCTTCCAAATACCCTTTTCCAGTGGAATGTATTAATGTTTTGTGACCAAAGTCTTATGGCAAAACATTAAGGGGCATATTTATGAAAGGGTTGCATCATGTTTGCACCAAGCAACATGGTACATTTGTGACACAAACCTCTAAGTCAACGTTTTGAAGCTACGCAAAACCACTTTGTCTGGCTCTGAGTGGCTTCAAACTTCTGGAGAAATACAACACAGCGCAAATCACTGTTTTGCGTTACTCTGTCCTGAGAAGGCATTGCATGGGTGTTCCAAAGCAAATCCCATGGGTTTTGATGCATCCCCAGATTTACAAGGACTTGTAAACCTCTGAATACACCAAAATCCTACACCTTCATATTCCTATTTCTCCTCGTTTGTTCCTCTTTCTGTGTCCTGTATTCTGCAACACACATATTAAGAGGCATATTTCTCCCAGGAATGTTTTTGTGCCAGAAGGTGCACATTTCTGAACAAAAACAATCCTGCACAGGAACCCTTTCACCATGATGCAAGGGGGCCTGCATTGGCTCTAGGCTGCCAAATGGACATCAACTCAAGGGAAAGGACAGGAATGTACTATGTTATTTTTAATAGGGCACATTGCGGACCTTTCCTACTTATTTTACCTACCACCGAAAATTAATGGTAATGTATTCACAAAACTGGGAAAGGGTCAAATTGGGGAGGGAACACCAACCTTTCCCCTTTGTGAATAATAGCAAAACATTTTTTAAGACATAGGGGCCGATTATGATCCTGTTCGTAAAGCATTTATACCGAATCAGTTCTGGAATGCTTTCCGGACGACTCAGATCAGGAGAGTCTGACTGATCAATCTGGATGCATAAAAATGCATCCAGATTCGATTTGGTCAGACTCCCATCGCCTTCATTGAGAGCCTGTGTTCAGAACGAGAACACAGGCTTCCATTAAAGAAAGGGGTGGCTGGGGAAAACCTTGCACCCTGTAGCAGGGCCCCAATGGTGCCTGCCGCACTGTGCATGGTTGAAAAGGTGGGTCCCTTGGGTACCCCCACAGGTCTGATTCCGAGTGCCCCGGGTGAAGAGGGGCCTGTTACGGGCCCTCAAAGACCAATTCCAGCAGCCAATTCATTCCAGAGAAAACAACCTGGAATGGCTGTCCAAATTGCTCATCGTACTAGCTCGCTCAGAAAACAAGTCCATAGAGCTGTACGATTTGGCTCCGAAAGACTCAACCTATCCAAATGCCTTTTGGAATCAATGTGGTCAATTCTACTAGTTTACAGGGATCATAATTGGTCATTCGGAACTGGATAAGATTCGGTCAGAAACATGGGCTCCATATCTGATTCGGCAAGCCCAAGTCCGTTTTGGAGCCCTTCCTAACGAGATCGTAATCGGCCTCTATGTAGTGATCCCATGCACCACTGCCTAGTCAGAAATAATGCCAGTTAAATATTTCAGGTGTTCTTTAAACTTTAAGGAAAATGGGATGTGTTCAGTAAAACATTTATTGCTTAATTTAAAAACAATCACAGACATGGTGGCCTTCTTACCCCAGCAGGCCACCATTCATATAATGACAGAGATTCATAATGGGTCCATGTTTGTGACCAGCATCATTAATATTGCGACCCACTACAAATCAGGTTTTTGTGAACCGGCCTATTAGTACATTGGTCAGTTTGCCAAACAGAAGGGATTTGGTAACAGCCAGTATCCAATTTGCAACCATTTTTACTAACTCCATTCTTCGTATATCCGACCCCATAGTCCTTGGTCAACCATTCTTGAGTTAATAAATCTCCCATCCAACTATTCATTAATTAATTAAGCCGGATGTATGACGATACACAACATTCCTTGCAAAACATACCTTAACTATGCATGCCTTACAATGCAAATGCCTTTACCATGCATAACCTTTGCCACACATTTTTTTAACAACAAATATACGTTTACCACACATACCTTTACAACTAATTTCATTGTAAAAGCATGAACGTTAAAGGCATATGTGTGTTAAAGGTTTCCCCTGAGCCCTAAATATGGCCCCCAGCATGACCACCCAGCTCACAGCCTGCCTAAAAATACCCCTCCCCTGAGCCCTAAAAGAGGACCCCTGTGCGACCTGCATTCTGGCCCCCAGCCCTTCTAAAAAATACCCCTCCCCTGGTCCCTAAAAGTGAACCTCTGCCTGACTTTCCCCTGCTCCCCAGACTTTCTAAATAATACCCCTCCCCTGCCCTGAGTCCTAAATGCGGACCTCTGCCTGATCCCCCTGGTGGCCTCAGTCCTTCTATAAAATACCCCTCCCCGGAGCTCTATAACTGAAGCCCCACGCCTAATCCCCCTTATCTTTCCACAATGACCAAGGAGCTTCTCTGAGACATGGCACACGTCGTAAAGAGAAAGCAGAAGGGTCTGTTTCCTCTACCAACACTGATAGCCTTCACCACCTCTTTCCACATATATACCCTTACCACCAGTACCACACATATACCTTTACTATACATATATTTACAACGTAATTCATTGTAAAGGTATGTGTGGTAAAAGCATATGCATTGAGAAAAAATGCATGCGTTGTAACACATGTTGGCGAAGGCTATGAGTGCTAACAGCTGCGTTGTTTTGACTGTTCCCCCATTCAGCCGTGCAGCCATGTTTACAATCTCCATCTGTCCATTCATTGAGTGGATGTGGTCTATAATAAAAAATTTAACAAAACACCCTATATTTTCAATTCTTTAAAAAAATTACTTGAGGGCAGCCGCGGCCCGTGGAGGGAGTTCAGTTGGGGCAGGCAGGCGGGGTGGGGGAGGGGCAGGGTGGGGGTGATAAACACTGGAATATGGATGATTGCAGGTAAGTAAACAATTAAATTAAGAAAACGAATTTCGGAGCACACCCTGCATCGCATTTTGTGATGCAGGACATGGAACGAAATTTGTTTTATTAATTTAATTGTTTACTTACCTGCAATCATCCATATTCCAGTGTTTATCATCCCCCACCCGGCCCCTCCCTGCCCCGCCTGCCTGCCCCACCGGAACTCCCTCTACGGGCCGCGGCTGCTTGAGGGGGGCCAACTCCCCACAGTTCCCCCTTGCAGTGGTCAGTTCTCGCTGCGCTCAGACTTAGGGGCATAATATCAAGCAGGGCATTAAAAATTAGCTCAATTTTAGCGGCAGAAAACTGCTGCTGAAATGGCGGTAATGGGCTTGATAATATGCCCTTAATAATTCCGATAGAAACCCATGTTCTGGTGTGAACATGGGTTTCTATTGGAATTCTCCAGGGCGTATTATCAAGCCCATTATCGCCGCTTTAGCAGCAGTTTTCCGCCGCTAAAACGGCGATAATTTTAACGCACTGCTTGATAATATGCCCCTTTATGTGCAGCATGAGGGCTTGCATGACTAGTTTGCCGAGGCTGCTTTTGATTTTCAAACTGCCCCTGCTCGGTGATAGTCAATTGTATTTTTGTGCTAGGCTGTTCTGCTGGAGGTGTACGTGTTTCTTTGTGAATATTCTTACGTATTTGTGTTTTAGCCAGGGATTCCTTCTCTAGTGTCAGAATGTTAAACGATGGAAGTGGATAAAAGAAAACCATAGAGACAATTTATCATTTTCTTTTCTTTTGTCCTCTTTATAATCAACTCATAGTTCATTGATTATTCCTCTGTGCAGAAACCACAATGCTTGCACGATCTAGGCAGCTTTGGATGTTTGCTGTACCTCAGCTATGGAGTCATTTTTTTTGTGGTTGAAATATGCATTGACCTTGTAGGGATGTACCGCACTAGGATTAATTTGATTTACCCGTACTGAAATCTATTATGAGATCTGTAATGCTTTGATTATCTTCTCATACTTATTATGCTGTGCAGGATAAAGAGTAGACAAATGGATTCATTACATTGCATGCAGAATTTTAACACCGTAGTTTCCATGACCTGATGATTTTTATCTTAACTGTACCGTTCTAACTTTGCAAGATTGGCTAGGATTGCACAGTACTGTGCAAACCATTGTAACTAAGGTGTTGTTTTAATCACTTAATGTGCTCTAAATGTGTTAAACAATAGAATGCATAAAACGGTGGAATGAAACGAATGCCCTTCAATCCACATAGAGACACACCTCAGCAGCACGAAAATATATTAGTCCCAAACTGTCAGTCAATCCGTTTTATTCAGTTTAAATACAAACCTTAAAAGAACACTACAATTCATCTGTATATACATCAACCACTGGATAATATTTCCAGTGAAAAATATATAAAATTCCCTTAAAAGGGCTTTACAATAAAAGTAAAGAATACTGCACAAATGGATAACAAATCGTGTTGCATTTAATTTTGCTGAAATTACCCTAGCAATATACATTTTAAACAATCTCATAGACTAAGGATTCAAGATGTGAATTAGCCTTTCTTGTTTTAATAGCTAATAGAACGTAAGAGGCCACAGCATAACATGCTCACTCGTTTTCCAGACTACAGATACAATTAGAAGCGTCTTTATAAAAAAAGGGCCGTAAAATAATCTTCCTTATATCACTATGAAAATTACAAAAAAGGTTAACATTTAAAGTTCTCTGATCCGACTTTTCTGCACATGAACAATTTGGTAGCTTTCGGTTCCATTTACCCATATAACGAAAAGCTACCATGAAATGGAGAGTACCCATTCTTAGTGTGGCAAGATAAAATCTGTGTTATAAGTTTTGTACACATAGGAGATATTTTTGGGTTACTTGCTTGATTGGCCTTTTACAGTAAATCTGTAATGTGGTCTTTACACATTCAAAAGTTTCTGTTAAGGACTCTCTAGCCCTTATAATTCCTGTCTTTAACTCCATCTTGTTGAAACACAGGACTTTCATAGGATCACTAATGTCAATATTCTCATCAAGCTCCTTTAGGAGGTTATTAACATAGGCCAGCCACAGGATTTTTTTTACTATGGTCAATGGTCCAACAATCATCAATAATTTCCTGAGTAAATAAGGTTGTAGTTTTACTCCATACCCCATGCCATGCGAAAACTGGGTTGAAACTAATTCAGACCTCAATAAAGGGAACTGCTAACTCATTATGTTCTATATAAGAAAGAGTTGAATTTGAAGCTGAAAATAATCTTCATAAGAATATATTATCTTGAGTCTGGAGTAAAGCACAATTGGTCATTCCTCAAAGTGTAGCGGGCTATAACGGCTATCAAAAGGCCAGCTGCAGCGTTAAAGGCCCGAGCCGAAGGCGAGGGACTTTAACAAGGCAGAAGGACTTTAATAGCCGGTATAGCCCTGCTACGAAGGGCTACAAGGTTATTAGAACATTCTGCCACTAGAGGGCAGAATGTACTAACAAATTAAACAAAGGTTTCAGGGAGCGCGAGGGGACTGAAATCCCCTCAGGCTCCCTAAAGCCTTTGTTCACAACCACAAAGAAGCATTGGAATGTTGGAACTCCGGGCTTGTACCATTCATTATAAGCCCGGAGATACTCCATTGTTTTCAATGGAGCTTCCAATGTTCTAATGTTCTAATTTCTCTTATTTGGCTTGTTTCCCATCTTTACAGAGAATCTAAAAATGGCCTCTATTGCTCGTAGAAACTTTATTTTGCTTATTTCTAACTTTGGGTGCCAATTTCCACTATATGAAAAAGGTATACACAGACACAAAAAAGTGTGGGTTAAGCTACATGGTCCCGCTTAACATGATTTATTCTTGTTTATGGTTTCAATTTTCCTCATACAATTGTTTATGTTATTTTGAGATTAAACTTGATATTTTTCTTCGGCACTGAAATCCATTTGCTGTTCTGGACGACAGAACCACATCATCTGCATTCAATAATCCTGCGGTTGGTCGCTTGCAAACTTTCTGTATATCAGCATATCTGTATATCAGCATTCATCTTTTGCAATGGCTCGTCAACCTCATTAACGCCTTAACCGCGGGGGCAATTCCGCTGCGGTGGCGTTCCATTGGCCGATGGGCGCACTTAAGGGGTTAACATAAAGGGAAAACAAAAACGGAGCAAGGACACAGCCTTGTCAAATGCCCATGTGGGACCCTAAAACGTGATGTACCTTCACCTCTTATAACATAGCGCACCCGGGCAGATAAATGTTTATATATTTGCGATGGATAGATAATAATCCCTTTAGAAGCATTTTATCCAGTGTCTGCAATACTTTTGCTTCGGTAATGCTCTTGTTAAATCTATAAAACATAAATGGAGATGGTCACCGTTAGAAAGGGTGTATTTACTAATAATAAGATGAAGATTCATACGTTGCTCTAAAGTCCCTACCTCTATTCTAAAACCATAATGGGACACTGTAAGAACTGAATTATCACTGAGCCAGATCTCTAGACTTTCTAAAAGGACTCTTCCCATCAGCTTAGAAGTTGAATCAAGAAGAGATATAGGGCCATAGCACCTTGTGTCACCCCTAGCTCTCTTCTTAAAAATCGTAATATTAACACTTTCTGTCCAGGCTGCAGGTAAGAAACCACTAGCTGCCGATACATTACACACCCTTGACAAAATTAGTGCCAGAAAAAGAAATTTGATTTAAAGGTATCTATGGGTACTCCATTGGGTCTGGTGCCTTCCCACTAGCACATTTTTCTAAAGCCGTCATTACTTCTTCCAAGATAAGAGGTATCAAGTTGGGGCAATCTATCATTGTTTTTTTTTATCATGAACAAGTAGACTATCATTGTTAGATTTAGATATCAGTCAATCTTGCACTAAGGTTTCTATCATGGCGGACGTATGATCTTTAAAATAGGGATGGTTTATTGTTTTCCAAAATAGTATTGCAGCCCATGTATCTGCTGCCTGTACTAAGTTTCCCCAGGCTTCCTCCTGTATCACGGTTCTTATTTTAGTTGAAACCTGTTTATAAAGATTTCTCAAAATGGTAGTCTTTTAACTATTTCTAGGGTTGCCTTTCAAAACTTTATTAACCCTGTCCGCGCTGCGCGAATTTTCACGCAGTGCGACCATGTTATTGACTGGGTGGAGTACAGACTGCCCTCGGCCGTCCTCCGCACATGCCCACCGTGACGTCGGATGGCCGGGGGCCGTCCGATGCAAGCAAGGGGTTAAGGTCATGATTTGCTTTTGAGCACTGGTGGTCAAACCAGCCAGAGCTTTTCTTAAAGATTTTCTTTTCATTAATATTTAGCTTTTCTGCAATGAAGCTGTAATATTACAAAATGTCGCAATAATATGTGGGTCGGTGGTATTTTTTACCATGCATTGTTTTAAATCTGGGTGATTTTCCTGTGTTATTTTATCAAATAGGGAAGACACATTAACATCCAGCCTTTTAATGCTTGATTATTGCCTTTTCAATATGCATAAATAAGCCTTCCCCCACCTGATATTTTGTCACCAACCCAAGAGTAAAAAATAATGGGTGGTGAACACTAAAAGGCCTTTTAACAACCTTAAATCTTTTTATCATACCTAGGAAAATATCAGAAACCAAAATAAATGGTAGAACAATATCTATAAGCTTCATAAGTTGGAACAATGTTTTTTTCCTTCCACGTCTGGTTGCTCTGGGAGCTCTAACTTATATTTATACACTATCCCATTAATTGTCTCACCATAAAGATCATGAGGAAAAGGAGTATGGATGTCACTATATTTATCCCTATGTCCACAAAGTTTCCACTACTTTATTATTATCGAAAATATTGTTATAAAATTGAATTACCAATATATTCAACTTTTCAACAGTTTGAAACCATAATAGCAGGAAAAATGGTGACTTGACATAGAAGTAAATTCTTTATTGTTTAGTTAATTAAAACCATTACAATATATAAAATACCACAGTGTTTAAAAAGCAGGATATTGACACTACTGTATAAAAGATAAAGTCCATAAAATCAGATGTCAATCTTGCTTAACGATATGCCTGTTGAGGGCCGTGGCTCTGCCACAATAAAAGGAGTTCTTGTTTCAAGATCAAGTCTTTCCCAAGGGTCTCGTTTTTTCTCGAAATGGGTGATGAATTTGACTGTTCTGCATATCAATTGTGGATCCATTGAACATAGGATTTGAACAATCGCTGACCGACAGGTGCGTACTCCGTGTTCATTGAACTTAGATTTTAGCCAACACCGACGAGCTTGGTTCATGGCTGAACAGATACAAATCAAGTGAATGAAGTCTTGTTTACCTGCACCACTAAGTTCGCATAGGTTGACATAGGTTTTTCAAGGTGAATGGGGATTCAGACGATATCAAGGAGGCTAAACCTCCCTTTGCCCTGCCGCCGATATGTGAAGGGGTAGCGGTATTATCACTGAAGAATACCCCTCAATATGGAAAACCTCTGTATGCTGTGTTTCTTGCAAAGAAATCAGGAAACTGTTTTTAACTGTGTTCAACCAGGCTTCACCCTCCATCTTATTTTTAATACCAGCAATATTCCATGTTGTAATGACCAATTTTCTTGGAGCAAAGTCATATCTGGGGCTATCTGAGGCTGGTTACAGGTTCCGGGAAAGCTTTTTTACCGAAATCTGTGTTATCTTCCTTTACTGGGTACTTATGCAGTCAGACCAATTCAGTGCATCTTCTAAGTGGGGCAAATCTGCCAAGACCTGATTGAATCTCATGCTGCACCAATCGTAGTTTGAAGGTGGCCTTGATCATCATTATAGTCCCTGAAGGGATTATATGCCATACTAGTCGGCTGTTCGAAGGGACATTGTAGGACCATGATGGGTGCACTACCTTAATGAAAGTGTAACAGGAGACGCCCACCCACAACAGACCATGTGGTACCAAGCATTTTATACGCTCCACACACCTCGGGTGCTTCCAAGACGCGGTGGTGAGCCGCGTAAACTTTACAACGCTTGGAGGGGGTTGTTTCATTTATGAAATAAAACACATTTTTGTACTGACTTGCGGTGTGCTCCTATTTGTATCGGCTGACATGATTTCAGTGGACTGTGCTGTAAAATATAGTGATGTCATCAGTGATGTCATTTGAGATGTCATCAGTGATGTCATCAGTGATGTCACTGACCATGTCATGAAATATCTAATATATGACATCAACACCAGTGGATTGCAGGTGCAAGAGTTACAGTTAGTACAACTAACTATACTGGAGGAATTTCAATGGTTTTGTACGAGTGAAATGTCCAGCTAACTATAACACCCCTGAAACCTATGGTTTTTCAGTGAATTTCAAAGGTTTTTTAAATGCTAATTCCTAACTATAACATATCTAAAAGCTATGTTTTTTTCAGGTAATTTCAAAGGTTTTTTAAATGATGATTTTTAAATATATTTTTTGTAATTTTTTTTATATTTTTCAACTACATTTTTTTCATCTTGTTTTTTTAGATATGTTATTTTTTAAATTACATTACACATTTAAAAAAAATTAAATATATATATTTTAAATTATTTTATATTGTTTAAAATATACTTAAATACATTTTTGTTCCTTTTTTTTTGGAGTTGCGCACCCAAAACGTACCCTGCTCATTCACAGGGCGTCACGTGTCCGCCATTTTAGGATTGCTGTATAGGAACAGCATAGGGTGTCCGACGAGTACAACTTTTTAAAGACGGACGATATGCGACTTGTACGCAAGTTCTGGCACATACGTGACATGTACGTATCATGCGGTGTGTCAGAAGCGCAGTAGCGCATGGCGTTGTATGCATATCGGACGTGGTGGGTGCGCGACTCTGGGAAATTTTTTTATGTTCAAAAACGTATATATATATATATATATATATATATATATATATATATATATATATATATATATATATTTCCTTTTTTTATTTTTTTTACATACATAAGAAAATTAAAATTCAAAAAAATCTTTCTTCAACACCCTAAAAATGTGGAAGTGGGAACACATTTGGATTCAGCCACGGAGGAATCCACGGAGGAATCCACAGAAGATAATTCAAATACTCTTTTGAATTTTTTATTGACCCCTACACAAGAGATTCAGAATACGGGGTCACAAGTTGAGGATGGCAATTCTGTATCTGCAACACAAGTGAGAGATCCGAGCAATTTGAGAAACAAATCTAAAAAACTGCCAAACGCATCCCATGATGCAATCGATGTTTTTAATGAAGCGGTAATTGCGGACTTGGAAAAAATGGCAAAGAACAGAATGGATATGAGTAGCTCCAACATCACGAGAAGGGAATAGGACGCGATTAAGTCCCTCAAAAATGACAAGACAATTGAGATAAAGCCCTCGGACAAAGGGAGAAACATTGTGATTTTCAGTAAGGAGAATTATGAACAGGAAGCACTAAGACAATTGAAAGACACAGAATGCTACATCACCGGAAAGAGAGACGAATATGTTAAGAGCATCATGGAATATCAAATAATGTTGAGCAAGTGGAAGGAAGAAGGTATGCTCAACACAGATGAACTTTTATTTCTTCAATGTGAATCACCAGTGTTACCCACCTTTTATAATTTGCCCAAAATTCACAAGAACGCAAAAAGACCACCAGGGTAGCCGATTGTATCGGCAATCGGTAGCCTTTTGGAGAATACATCCCGCTTCATTGACTTTTATCTTGCCCCCATTGTGAAGGCCTTACCCTCATATGTGAGGGATGCACAAGACTTTCTCCGCATGATGGACAATATCTCATGGGAATCAAACATGCTTCTGATAACGCTAGATGTTATCAACTTATACACATGTATAAATCATGAAAATGGCCTGACGGCTACAAAATGGTTCCTGGATAGAAAACCAGACAAATTTCAGGCACACAGTAGCATGTTACTAAACATGATGAGATTCTGTTTGTATAACAATTTTTTCCTTTTTTCTGGCCAACTGTACAAGCTAATAAGGGGTACTTCTATGGGCTCGTGCTTCTCCCCCAGCTACGCAAACTTGTTCGTGGGTTGGTGGGAGAAGCACGAGGCATGGGGAGGCACTAATGAAGTGTGGAGTGAAAGGATTTTAATGTGGACAAGATATATAGATGATCTTTTTATTGTATGGCGTGGTGATTGAACCTCGGCTGAGGAGTACATCGCCATCCTGAACAATAATGATCTAAATCTACGATTCACCAGCACTATGAGTGAGACCAGTGTATGTTACCTTGATTTGGAGATATTTGTGGATAATGATAGTCTCCAAACATGACTCTATAGAAAACCCACAGCGGGTAATGGCGTGTTACACGTGGCAAGCCATCACCCGAGGAGTCTTATCAAAAATGTACCATACAGTGAATTTCTAAGCCTAAAAAGAAATTGTTCAGCAGATAGAGATTTTCAACAGGCTAAAAATGAAGCCAACAAGAGGTTCCAAATTAGGGGCTATTCTAATAACATGCTTAAACAGGCTGCGGAAAAAGTATCAACAGTCAACAGGAGGGATATCCTGGTGGTCAAAGAGGCGCAGAAAGATAATGATCAAGTAAGAATGATCACGACTTTCAATACTAAATCAGGTGATCTGGTTCACACTTTTAAGAAAAACTGGCAAACCCTGCGTACGGATAATATCTTGAAAAAACATCTCTTGGATAGGCCAATAATAACCTATCAACGATGCCAGTCCTTATCAGATCATCTAGCCCACAGTCACTTCTCCCCTGTCATACAGCCCCCTAGTTTAGACAAAATAAAGGGGTTCTTTCCATGTCTTCGCTGCAAAGTGTGTAAGTATAGCAAAAAGTCAATGAATACCCAGGTAGAACGGGAGAAGGGAAACCAAACAGAAAAATAACTAAACTTCTCAACTGTAACTCTGATTACACGGTCTATTGTTTAGAGTGCCCATGTAAGAAACGCTACATAGGTAGCACCATTAACCCCACCAAATTGAGGATCCTCGAACATATGAGAGCTATTGCTAATAAGGATAAATCTTACCTGGTAGCTCGTCACTTTGCGGAATACCACCAAAGCAACAGGGACCTCCTAAGCTTTTATTGTATAGATCAAGTGAAGCGCTTAGAACGAGGGGGAGATAGGGAGAAGGCACTCTGTATTTCAGAGTCCAGATACATCATTGACCTCAAAACAATGACACCCACCGTGGGGTCTGAACAACGATGAGGAGATGTGGGTGCACCTTTAGAATCAGAATAGGACTAGATGAGAAAGCAACCCGTTCTACCTGTTCAACACTGGAAGAAAGAATTATGCCAGTATGACTATACCCAAAACTCTGACATGTGACAATGCAGGTCATTGAATTTTAACATAAAATTCTGGCCCATACAGGGCGGCACAACCAATAAGAACAATAGGTCAGTCAGCAGGTTCCCAAATGACAATTAGAAAATTGGATATAGGGGATACACCCTCTCAAAAATACAAAAGCAAGCATATTGTAATAATGTTTTTATGGGTTCTTGTCACTTTCCTATAGGAATGAAATTAATAGTATGTACTGTAACAATGAAAGGTTTGTTGCTAGTAACGTTTTTAACATTATGCACTTGAGCACTTTACTATTCGCCATTTGAACAATTGTATTATATGTGGAGATATACACTTAAAGATGGCCACAGTTTTCATCAAGATTGACCATCTTCTATGTTGATGAATAATGAAACGATCGGTGATGTTTAAAATGGCGATTATTCTTATGCACAAACTGACACTGACGAAGCTTTTATTGCGAAACGCGTCTGTCGAGGGTGAGGGGGGTTTGCAATAAAGGATTTACTAAATCGGACACCTGCGTGCTTGCCGTTTTATCGACCGCATCGAGTTGATATGTGCTGCTATTTATATTTATATATATATATATATATATATATATATATATATATATATATATATATATATATATATATATATATATATATGAAACAAAGAACTCCTCTCAGGGAAAGAAGCAGAAGCCACAACGGGGAGTCAGAGACAGCATAATTTATTCCATCAGATTGGCGAATGCATTTCGGCCGGTATGGCCTTCGTCAGCGCCTGCAGTAAATGAAAGAGGAAGTCCTGGTGAATTGCAGTAAATACACCCAAGCCGCACTATGATAGGTGCGTGTGTCCGCTCCGCCCATCTGCTTCATAATTGCTCAGGTGGAAGTTCATACGGTCCGAGAAGATCTGCGGACTCGGTATCCCAGGATGCAGCAATGGCACCCAGGTGAGTGAAGCTCAGGGTCAGAGAGTTGCGGGGGGTTGGAGTGATCTGCAATCCACTTGACACCACAATAGGAAGTAGAGAATGCTGCCTTAGGTCCCCGACACCTCTTCCACCTTTAGTCCGGACTGCAAATCACGTGGGCAGGAGAACAATGCAGCCCGCCCTGGCTAAGGCGATGCCTGAATGTGCCATTTCAATTCACTTCGGACTGCCGGCGAGCCTGGAGATTACAACAACTTGTAGAAACAATATGCCGAAGCAGGAACCAGAATCTCCGGGCCACTTGCGAAGAGGGGGCTTCTGGACGCGTTTCTGGAGCACGCGTGACAAATGTGAAACAAAGAACTCCTCTCAGGGAAAGAAGCAGAAGCCACAACTGGGAGTCAGAGAAAGCATAATTTATTCCATCAGATTGGCGAATGCATTTCGGCCGGTATGGCCTTCGTCAGCGCCTGCAGTAAATGAAAGAGGAAGTCCTGGTGAATTGCAGTAAATACACCCAATATATATATGTATAAATATATATATATATATATATATATATATATATATATATATTCACTGAAAAAACCATAGGTTATAGACCATATATAGTTAGGAATTCGCATTTACAAAACCTTATTTTACTCACACAAAACCATTGAAATTCCATATATAGTTAGTTGCACTAACTATATATCGCGCACCCGCAATCCACTGCTGATGATGTCACATATTACATCATTCATGACATGGTCAGTGACATCACTGATGACATCACTGATGACATCTCAAATGACATCACTGATGACATCTCAAATGACATCACTGATGACATCACTGATGACATCTCATTTGACATTACTGATCACATCACTGATGATATCATTCATGTGATAATACGATGAACCTCTTCAGACTCTAATATAACCTTAGATACAATCAGTGTAAACAGACACTCACAGACTGTCACTCATCCATGGAGTTACTCACACACCTAGTCAGTCATGCAAAGAATCAATCACACCTCCATTTCCTCAACTATACAGTTATACAAACTTTACTTATTCAAACATATACTAACACATATTTACTCTCTTATACAATCCCTGATACAAGTTCACAATGATCCATACAGCCACTCACACATTCACTGGCTCTTATGCACAGTTATTTATATATGTCAACTCTCACATGTACTGTGTTTTACATATGTACTTACTTTGACATGTAGCACTGAGATATCCATTCACTCACCAATACACTCATGCACACAGTCAACCGCCCATACAGCTGTTTCCACATGCACTTTTGAAACCATACATCTAGTGAATCAACTGCTCACACATCTATGCACAGAGTCATACAAATCCCAGCCACCCACACACACACTCAGTCTCCCATACAAATACTTGGGCAACCAATCAATAACCCATATAGTTACTCATATAGCTACTTATCAACACATGCAACAGTTTACAGAACAACAGACATAATGATGCACAAATTAAGACAGTTTAGTCACTAACCCATGCACTCAGTGAGACACATTTAATCACTCACTCATACAGTCAGTCATGCACCTACTAAATCCTTCATCCAGACACTTATACATCCACTCATTCTTCAATATGTAAGACATATTTTAACTTTACAGAAACATACAGTCACTGGATGTTGTCATCAGTGATGTCATCAGTGATGTCATTTGAGATGTCATCAGTGATGTCATCAGTGATGTCACTGACCATGTCATGAATGATGTAATATGTGACATCATCAGCAGTGGATTGCGGGTGCGCGATATATAGTTAGTGCAACTAACTATATATGGAATTTCAATGGTTTTGTGTGAGTAAAATAAGGTTTTGTAAATGCGAATTCCTAACTATATATGGTCTATAACCTATGGTTTTTTCAGTGAATTTTCAAGGTTTTGTAAATGCTAATTCCTAACTATATATGGTCTATAACCTATGGTTTTTTCAGTGAATTTTCAAGGTTTTGTAAATGCTAATTCCTAACTATATATGGTCTATAACCTATGGTTTTTTCAGTGAATATATATATATACATACATATATAAACATATATCATCTGTATATCTATATAAATACAAACATAAATGCATGCATACATATACTTATATGCATACAGATGCATGTTATTTACATGAAAGTTGAAAAAACACTAATAAAAGCAAAGCTAAAAAGCCACCTCATTACAAACAGAATGGCTTTAACTTAAACGAGGGCGAGATCTATTGCATTTTCAATGCTTGTTTACTTTGGTTCCATCAAGAAGGCATTCAGATGTGTCACACATTTGCCATAAATTCTGAATGTTAGCACTCTAGTTGCACATTAGATCACTGTAGTAAAGCTACTGCTCACCAGGGACGTCTGCTGCTGGTATTCAAAGTGCATGTTTCAGTCTGCATGTCAGAATTTTTTTAATGAAATAGAAGAGGATTTGAGAAGTCACTCAAAATGATCCCTAATTTTTCTTTCTGAAGCACTAATCATACTTTCTATGGCAAAATTAACCCCCTCATGTTGTTCCTTTTTAAATTGAGTGTTTTCAGACTTACCACTTCATTCCAATCAAGATGGCTTCTGGTGTGCCATACTTTTGTCATAAGTAAGACTGTTAGCGCTCTAGTTGTTCTTTAGAACACTCTGGGACATTCTGTCATTGGGCTATACTTGGGGTACATCTGGGTGATATTTGGGCTACATTTAGGCTCTTTTGTCTCTGGTGGCCATCTTGGGAGACTGTATGTCAGAATTTTTTAATGAAATTGAAGAGGGTTTGAGAAGTCACTCAAAATGTGCCCTAATTTTTCTTTCTGCAGCACTAATCATAATTCATATGGCAAAATATACCCCCTCATTTTGTTCCTTTTTAAATTAAATGTTTTAAGAGTTACCACTTTATTCCAATCAAGATGGCTTCAGGTGTGCCATACCTTTGTAATAAGTAGGACTGTTAGCGCTCTAGTTGTTCTTTAGAACACTCTGGGACATTCTGTCATTGGGCTATACTTGGGCTACATCTGGGTGATATTTGGGCTACATTTGGGCTCTTTTGTCTCTGGTGGCCATTTTGGGAGACTGCATGTCAGAATTTTTTAATGAAATAGAAGAGGATTTGAAAAGTCACTCAAAATGTGCCCTAATTTTTCTTTCTGCAGCACTAATAATACCTTCTATTGCATAATATACCCCCTCATTTTGTTCCTTTTTAAATTAAATGTTTTAAGAGTTACCACTTTATTCCCATCACGATGGCTCCAGGTGTGCTATACCTTTGTAATAAGTAGGACTGTTAGCGCTCTAGTTGTTCTTTAGAACACTCTGGGACATTCTGTCATTGGGCTATACTTGGGCTACATTTGGGTGATATTTGGGCTACATTTGGGCTCTTTTGTCTCTGGTGGCCATTTTGGGAGACTGCATGTCAGAATGTTTTAATGAAATAGAAAAGGATTTGAGAAGTCACTCAAAATGTGCCCTAATTTTTCATTCTGCAGCACTAATCATACTTTCTATGGCAAAATATACCCCCTCATGTTGTTTCTTTTTAAATTAAATGTTTTAAGAGTTACCACTTTATTCCAATCAAGATGGCTTCAGGTGTGCCATACCTTTGTAATAAGTAGGACTGTTAGCGCTCTAGTTGTTCTTTAGAACACTCTGGGACATTCTGTCATTGGGCTATACTTGGGCTACATCTGGGTGATATTTGGGCTACATTTGGGCTCTTTTGTCTCTGGTGGCCATTTTGGGAGACTGCATGTCAGAATGTTTTAATGAAATAGAAAAGGATTTGAGAAGTCACTCAAAATGTGCCCTAATTTTTCATTCTGCAGCACTAATCATACTTTCTATGGCAAAATATACCCCCTCATGTTGTTTCTTTTTAAATTAAATGTTTTAAGAGTTACCACTTTATTCCAATCAAGATGGCTTCAGGTGTGCCATACCTTTGTAATAAGTAGGACTGTTAGCGCTCTAGTTGTTCTTTAGAACACTCTAGGAGGCTGCAGTAGAACACAAAGGAATCAACTGACAGTCTCTGTCCTTGTTGGATGTACATGTTTTACTGAGAATGTCAGACTTCATTTTCACATGACTGAGAAAGATAATGTGAATTTACAGAAAATATGCTTTCAGTTTAGCTTATAGATCCCCTTCCAAACCACTGTGGGAAAATCATGAGATATTAGTTTTCTTTCAAACAATATTAATGATATCGCAGCAGAAGGTTTTTTCACATGGTAAAATCACCTTAGAACCCACCACAATTCCTAAAACGAGTATGGTACCATCAACAAATGATTTATAATGTAACTAAAGTCCTAAAACCCTCTATTAACTACAATGCTTTTTAATGAGGTGCTATCATGTATATTGGTCCCAAGATGGCTGCCAACACTTCTTGGATGAAGTGCTGACAGCCAATCAGATCAGATGTGTGGTTAGGCTCCGCCCAGATATATATCTTTTTTTGAACCTAAATTACTCAAAATCCACTGGAGCACATATATTGAGACCTAGCAAAGGCACATCGGGCTAACAGTCCCTACAATTTTGCCAAGTTTCGTGCAAATCCATTCAGCCGTTCGAGCTAAAAGTGAGGCCAACCGCCCTATGGAAATTAACATGGGAAAACGCGTTTTGGGACCCCCTTTTTTTCTCGGCCCCCCCTTGATGAAACCCCCCCAAATTGTCAGGGGCTGCTCAGAAACAAAATGTTCCATTTTCCTGAAAATTTCAGCCAATTCCGTCCACAAACGCCAAAGTTATTAGACATAGAATTTTCAAAAATCCCATAGAGAAAAAATCCTAACTATATATACCTACTGGCGACCGCCAGTAGGTAATATATATATATATATATATATATATATATATATATATATATATATATATATATATATATATATGAGAAAGATCCGCCGTCTTTGAACAGTACCTTGGTGGGTTAAAAGACGACACGGGTCCCAAGAATTCGGAACTGATGTTTTATTATAAGTAGAGCTGCAAGATCTGACGCGTTTCGGGCGGGTGCCCTTGATCGCAGACAGTCCATATATATATTTAGTCTCGCTGGATCGGGTCGGAGGACGCGGAACAAGGAGCAGCTTCTGCCACACACAAGCGGTGAGTCAACTAAGCATTTTATTCACGGCGGCGAAGTTAATAAGCAGCGACATCGTGGCAGACACAGCGAAGAATTAGTCTGCCCTTATCCACATTTATACAGAGCCAATAATGAATGACGACGAAATTGACAGACTGCGGGAAGAAGCCGCATTAACCATGTTTGATGGGACTAACAGCCGTTTAGACAAGGCACCATCGCAAAGTGACACTAACACTACCCAAAAGAGGAACTTAAAACAGCTATTTAAGGAATTGGAGAAACTACGTAAGTCTGAATGTACCAAGTGGTGGGAGCACAAATCCCTCAGCAAATATGAGGAAGTGGGTCGTGTTCCCCGGGGACTGCGCATTTTACTAGCGCCCAGCTTTGATAAACCTGACCCGACAATGTTACTTGAATGGGGTGAGAGCAACCTAGCGGCTTCTATGAACCTTGTATGCATTCTAATTAAATACGCCACTAGCGATCGCCTCAAACTTTTAGACCAAATAAAAGTATTGGAATCAGAGATCAATCCTCACCCTGATCAACAAGAAGTTAAAAAACTTACTGACAACATGACCGAGCACCTGCGAAAACATGAAGAAAAAATAAAAGAACGCAAGGCCTCTAAATTTGCACGCGATGCAGAGGATTACAGCCAAGGCCGAATATTCACATTTTCCAGGAAGTATAATAATGCCAAACGGCAGGCATACACGAATAAAAATACAACGGAAAATTCGAACAGCAATGCCTTGCCTGTTCCGAACCCACACACAGGCTCTAATAACACCACAGTCTCTGCAATTGTTGACAATAGTAGCAACTCTACACCGTTGCAGAGTGAATACAGCAGTGATTCTCTATCCTCCTGCTCTTCCACGTCGGATTTAAACACAATAGGACTTGACAGATTAAATCTACAGCAAGAAATGGATTTTGTGGTGGAGGAGAGGTTGCAGACTCTACGATCATGGCAGCCAAATCCGCAAGTAGACAAAAGCGGAACCAGCGCCGGAAAGCAAGGAGGCGCAAATGGAAACAACGCCGGAGGGCAACAACAGAAAAAGAAAAAGAAACCATGGGTGAAACGCAGGTAATGGACAATACCATCATCAATTTGTCCAATGTAACACTCAATAAAGCGGAGGAACAATTACTATCCCTTGGCTTAAATTATTCACCCGTACAAAGTTTCAACTACGCTATGACCAGGGTGGATTTATTTTGTTTTATCAGAAAACTTAAGCTAAAAAAACATTTTGCTTCCAAATCCACCAAGGAAACACGCGATTCTAACATGTCTAATCTTGTGACCACTACCAGTGACATAGCCCTCTTAAGTGCAGCAGATACCCACACCTTCTTGGATGCTAATGAATTACTGGATGGTACCAATGTAACAGAATTAGATCCTGACGAAGCTACCCAAAATCGATTGCGCAGAATATCCATTCAACAAACGGGAGCTGGTTTAAGCCCATTTCGCAGCAAGTCTAAATATATTCCTCTAATGCCTAGGGATGCAGTGGATGTGTTCCATGATTGCGTTATCAATGACATAAAAAAACTGTATTCTAGATCTAACAATAAATTTCGAAAAAAAGAAATACATAGAAAACGAGCATTTGATGAACTAATGAAGAAGTTGGGCAATAATCATGAAATTGTCATCAAAAAATCGGACAAAGGGGGAAACTTGGTAATTTGGCCTAAAGTGGATTATATTACTGAGGCCAAGCGACAACTTTACGATCCCAGTTGTTATATGAAAAGCTCACATAAAGAATATGAAATTGCCAAGAACAAACTGCACAAAATGTTAGGCCAATGGAAGCGGGAGGGCCTCATTTCATTTGAAGAATTTAAATTTATGTGCATTAATTTCCCTGTGTTACCTTCCCTTTATCTGATACCTAAGATACACAAAGCTGTTGTACCCATACCTGGCAGGCCCATTGTATCTGCCATTGGAAGTGTGGGAGAAAAAGTAGGAGAATATATTGATTTCTTTCTCCAAGATTTTGTTAAGGAGTTGCCTAGTTTTGTGAGAGACACCAGCGATTTTATCAGTAAGATTGAAAATATTGCATGGGATACTGATATGTGGCTTATTTCCCTCGATGTCGAAGGGCTTTATACTAGTATAGATCACGAACAAGGGCTCTTTGCAGTCAAACATTTTCTGTCCAAGCGCTCCATCATATTTTATGAACATAATAAGGTTATTATCAGCCTTATGGAGTAGTGTCTCCACAACAATTTCTTTTCATTTGGTAAAGAGATCTTTCGACAGCTCAGGGGTGTGGCGATGGGGGCCTGCTTCTCTCCCAGCTCTGCGTGTTTACACGTAGGCTGGTGGGAGGAGCAGGTCCTCATGGTACGCCACAAAGCATGGATGGACAATCATGTCTCTTGTTTTTGCGATACATCGATGACATTTTTATTGCCTGGAGAGGTACCACGGTAGAGGCATTTGAATTTATTGATGAAATTAATAATAACAACCTCAACCTCAACTTCACTGCTCACGTCGAGAAAGAAAGAATCCAATTCCTCGATGTGGAAGTGTATATTAAAGACAATAAAATCAACACTACTCTACATAGGAAAAAGACTGCTGGAAATGCCACACTGCATGCCACTAGCATGCACCCTAGGCATACAATTACTGGTATCCCCTATGGCGAAATGTTAAGACTTAAAAGAATCTGTAGTTCTCCATCTGACTATGAGATATGCCTTAACGATTTAACAACACGCCTCAGAGCCAGGGGGTACTCTGATTCAGTATTGAAAAACGCCTACAATAAATCTCTATCTCGGACGAGAGAGAGCCTGTTTCCCATTGACACCTCTGAAACAGTGATCCCTGCAGCTAGTGAGTCCCCTATATCTGGTCCTCGCATGATCACCACTTTCAGTAAGGAAGAAAGGAAAATCAAGGCCATCCTTAACAAAAATTGGCCGATAGTACTCAGTGATCATGTTCTCAACACCATATTACCCTCAGCTCCCCTTGTCACCTTTAGAAGAGCAAAAACTATGGGTAACCATTTGGACACCGCAGCTCCTGAACTGAAAACGAAAGCACCCTGGTTACGACCAACCAAGGGTTTCTTTAAATGCTCTAGCTGCCGGGCATGCAAATTTGGCATCACCACCTCACATTATATGACTCCCTTCAGCACTGTAGCCAAATCTATTCTGGGCAATTACTCCTGCAAAACGGATCATGCTGTCTACGTCCTAACGTGCACCTGTGTGCTTAGGTACGTTGGCAGTACCAAGCTCCAGGTGCATGTGCGGATATTACAGCACTTAAGAGCCATACTACACAACAACCCCGCCTATCCGGTCGCTAGGCATTTTAACCAGGTCCACAAAAGGGATCTATCTTGCCTCACTTACTTTGTGATCGGGTCCGTTCCCTTACCGAGGAAGGGAGGCAACAGAGAACTTTTACTGAGAAAGTTGGAATCTCGTTTTATTCTAGAGCTCGATAGTCGTTGGCCCAATGGGCTCAACAACATCGAAGAAATGCACCACTTTCTGGAATCATTCGCCATCTCTTAGATTCTGACTCTGTTTATATGCAATTTGGCTCTCTGTTTTCCATTCCTACGGCTCTATTTCTAGCAGGGGTATGCATTTCACAAGTTAGGTTCCCTATTTGTGATACACATGATTGTTTGCCCACTTTACTACAAATACTTAGTGTTTTATGGATCATTATATGCCATGTAGATAGATTGAATTGTCTTTGTACTCCACCACACTTTATTCATCCAATATTGTACATATGTGCTTGTTTTCTATGAATTTTGTACTTGTTTTTGTGCTTTGTCTATTTGTCTTGTAAATATATGGGATATAGTGTTTTTTATATATATACCCGTTTTTAAACTTTTTGATACACAATTTTTGATACTAGTTTTTACCAATTGTGATTTTGAGTGCCATTATTTATTATATTTATTGATCATTTGTATTCAGGGATCTGAATTTTTATGCTCACTTATATCTCATATGGCATCTCTTGTCCGGTAATAATGCGGCTTATATTGCACTTTGACACCTTTTTCGTCACAATCACTCTTTTTGCACTTTATCTATTTATGCACTTTAAACGCCCTTTTGCTGCTATCTAATCTTGCTACTTTGCACATGACAGTCATTTGTTTACATTTTCCTAAATATTAGCTTTTTTGCTTGGAAATGTTAAATTATGCATACCATCTCTACATTTGTGATGGTCATTTAAAGTAATGGGTAAAAAGATCTTCATGTTTCACGTTGTACGAAATATTTGCACTTTAAAAAGTCATCCTGGATTTAACCAGTCAATTGTATTTTTATGTGCTCTAATACCATTACTTTTTGTTTTTGGATTCAACCTAAGACTGTTGTTTTAAATGTGCTGTTTACATGTGGTCCATGCAGCAAAAGTCTTTTTTCACTGTTGTTACCCACGTGACACGGGAGGTTACCACCAGGGGGTGGTAACAGAGTGTTAGCATATCATTAAAAAAGGCTTGTGATTGTTTCATTTAACTGCAGCGTGAACAAGGGCACTTGTGCTCGAAACGCGTCGCTGATTTGGCCTGTGGATTTAAAATAAACAAGATCATTGCTGACTTGGTGGTCCGTATCCCTTTTGTTGTTGGCGTGGAGGCTGTGGCTACGAACGCAGATCTAAAAGAGGGGGAACTTTGTGCTCTCATATATATATATATATATATATATATATATATATATATATATATATATATTAAGCATGGGCGAATTTTGCGAATTCGCGATCCGCGAATTTGCGGATTTGCGAATTCGCGATTCGCAAAATTTGCGAATTTGTGCGAATTCGCGGATTTTTGTTTTTTTGCGTGTTCGCTGGGTTTTTTGCGTGTTCGTGGTTTTTTTTGCGTGTTTGTAGGGCTTTTTGCGTCTTCGCGAGCCGCTTGCACAGCGAAGTTACCCATGCAGTCATTTATGGGAGAGGGAGAGAGAGATAGATAGATAGATAGATAGATAGATAGATAGATAGATAGATAGATAGATAGATAGATAGATAGATAGATAGATAGAAAGAGAGAGAAAGAGAGGGAAAGAGAGAGGGAGAGAGAGAACAAGAGAATGAAAGAGAGGCCGGATCTCTGAAGGGCCAGATTCCTGAGTTGCCCCTACAGAACATACAGCTTTTTATTTTTAGCATAATGCATATGAAAATTGTGCTGTAAAGGTCTCTTTTAGTTTAACCCCTCCTAACAACTCAAAATGGGTGTATTTGCCATCCTCTCCCTTCTTCCTGTTTTTTATATCTGTAAGTGCTTCCTGATGAGGTTTAATTCCTTGGACAGGTGCCTCGTTGCCTACTTGTAACTATTCTCTGACCCTGCTTCAAGGGTCAGAGCAGGGTCAGAGAATAGTTGCAAGTAGATAACGAGGCACCAGGAAGCAATTAGCAGCAGGTGTCCAAGTTGAAGTTAATTTGTTTGTAACCCTTTTGTAAAAGGTTACAAAGAAATTAGGTTCAACTTTTGCACCTGCTGCTGTAACCCTTGCTTGGCTGAAAATTCGTCCTCGCTGATTCGCGGATTTTACCGCGATTTCGCAAGATTCGCGGATTGCGAAATCGCGGAAAATCCGCAAATTCGCCCGCGAAACGGATTTTACGCCCACCCTTAATATATATATATGTATATATATATATATATATATATATATTTATATATATATATATATAATATAAATATTAAGACAAGACATTGTCTGAGGTAATTATAAAAATAATATTCTTTAACTTTCAAAAAAGCACATTACTGCTGGATGCAAGCTGGGTGCGTGCTGTGTGCGCGCACCCTAAGCGTACCCCAAGTGACCACAAAAAAAGAGATTTCATTGGTTCATTAGACTTCCTATTCAAAGTATTGAAGGACCCCACCTATTTCAATCACTCTTCTTAGACCTCTTCTTAGGCAAAGACCTGCTTAGGCCTGATTCACCTGATAATGTTCAAAATGTCAACAAATCCTTTTTCTTCATCTGATTCTGACCACTGACTACTCAGGAATTTTTTCCAGAACCTCCCCCTCCAGAGATGTATTCATCTATCTTGTGGAAGTTTTTCATATTCCCAGTTGGACTTAAAAAGGTCAATGCGTCCAAAGTAACGTGCAAAATCTGAAAAGCGATCCTGTCTATTAATCAATCAATCAATCAATCAATCAGAGTACTTGCGAAGTGCGCTACTTACCCGTGAGGGTCCCAAGGCGCTGAGGGGAGGGGGGGTGCTGATACTGCTCGAAAAGCCAGGTCTTGAGGAGTCTTCTGAAGGCAAGTAGGTCTTGGGTCTGCCGTATGTGGGTAGGGAGGGTGTTCCAGGTCTTGGCGGCGAGGTAGGAGAAGGATCTGCCGCCGTAGGTCATTCATTGGATGCGGGGGACAGAAGCGAGGGCGAGGCTGGCGGAGCGGAGCTAGCGAGTGGGGATGTGGAAGCTGAGTCTGCTGTTCAGGTAGGCTGGTCCGGCGTTGTGGAGTGCTTTGTGTGCCTGGGTGAGGATCTTGAAGGTGATCCTGTTGTCGACAGGGAACAAGTGTAATTCTCTCAGGTGGGGGTCGTTGATGATCAGTTGGGCGGAGGCGTTTTGGATGCGTTGTATTCCTCATAGGTGTTTGGCTGGGATTACTGCGTAGAGTGCGTTGCCGTAGTCCAGTCTGCTGCTGACGAGGGCCTGTGTCACCATTCTTCTTGTTTCGGTCGGGGGGAGGAGACGGCATTGACCTGCTTAGACATTGAGAGGCAGGAGTCAAGGATGAATCCTAGATTGCGTGTGTGGTTGGTGGGCGTTGGTGCTTTTCCCAGTGTGGTCAGCCACCAGGAGTCATCCCAGGCTGAGGGGGTGGGTCCGAGGATGAGGACCTCCATCTTGTCCGAGTTCAGCTTCAGACGGCTGCTCCTCATCCAATCAGTGACGGCCTTCATTCCCTCGTGGAGGTTGGTTTTGGTGGTGTGTGGGTCCTTGGTGAGGGAGAGGATGAGCTGGGGGTCGTCAGCGTAGGAGATGATGCTGAGGTCGTGATGGCGGGCCACTTGTGCGAGGGGGGCCATGTAGACGTTGAACAGCGTTGGGCTGAGGGATGAGCCCTGGGGGACGCCGCAGATGATGTCGGTGGCTTCAGATCGGAAGGGTGGGAGGCGGAAGCTCTGGGTTCTGCTGGAGAGTAAAGACGTGGTCCAGTCAAGAGCCTTCTCTTGGATTCCGGCTTCTGGGAAGCGTGTCTTTAGAGTGCGATGGCAGACCGTGTCGAAGGCGGCTGACAGGTCCAGGAGGATGAGGGCTGATGTTTCGCCGTTGTCTAGTTGGCACCTGATGTCGTGTGTGGCGGCGATGAGGGCTGTCTCGGTGCTGTTGTTTCGTCTGAATCCGGACTGGTACGGGTCCAAGATGTTGTTGTCTTCGAGGTGGCGGGCCTGTTGCATTTCTCGATGACCTTTGCCGGGATCGGGAGCAGGGAGATGGGCCGGAAGTTCTTGAGGGCCTTGGGGTTCGCTTTGGGCTTCTTGAGGAGGGCATTGATTTCGGCATGCTTCCAGATTTCCGGGAATGTCACTGTTTCGAAGGAGATGTTAATGACCTTCCGTAGTTGGGGTGTGATGGCTGCGTCTGCTTTGTTGAATACATGGTGTGGGCACGGGTCAGATGAAGATCCTGAGTGAATGGAGTTCATGACCTTGCGTGTCTCGCCGTCGTTGATTTTGGACCAGGAGCTCAGGTGGTTGGCGCTGTCGGTGATCACAGGGGAGGTGGAGTCTGGCGTAGTCGGGCGGTCGTGGTGTTGAAGCTGTTGTGGATGTCAACAATCTTGCGGTGGAAGAAGATGGCTAGTGAGTCGCACAGTGAGGGACGGATGTCGTTGGCATTGCGCTGGGGTTGGAGAGTTCCTATACGATGCTGAAGAGCTCTTTGCTGTTGTGTGCGTTGTTATCCAAGTGGTCTTTGAAGGAGGATCTCTTGGCTAATCTGATGAGGTGGTGGTGTCTGCGGGTGGCATCCTTGTGGGCTGCGTGGTTGTCCGGTGTGCGTTCGTGGAGCCATGTCTTCTCCAGTTTCCGCCATGCGCGTTTAGAGGCCTGGAGCTTGTTGGTGAACCAGGTGGCTCTCTGGTTGGCATGGCTGTTGGAGGGTTTCTTGAGCGGGACGAGGGTTTTGGCGCAGTCGTTGATCCACTGTCTGAGGTTTCGGGCTGCAGCTTCTGGGTTGCAGGGGTCGGTGGGTGAGTTCTTGGCGACGGAGATGATCAGCTGGTCTTCGGTTACTTTGCTCCAGCAGCGGCGAGGCAGCTGTTGGGTGCAGTGGTGTGTGGTTGGTTTCTTGAAGGTGAAATGGATGCAGCGGTGGTCGGTTCAGTGGAGTTCAGTGGTGTGGTCGAAGGCGAAGTGCGAGCCTGTGGAGAAGACGGGATACAGCATGTGGCCGGCGGCGTGGGTGGGTGCGGTGGAAAGTTGTCTGAGGCCCAGGTTGGCGAGGTTGTGGATCAGGGTGGCGGAGTTGGCGTTGTTGTTCTCGAGGTAGAAGTTCAGGTCCCCGAGGAGGATGTAGTCCGTGGAGGCAAGTGCGTGGGTACTGGCGAGGTCGGCGATGGAGTCGCTGAACTGAGCCCAGAGTCCGGGGGGTCTGTAGATGAGTGTTCCTCTGAGGGTGGTGTTGGGGTCGGTGTGGATCCAGAAGTGCAGGTGTTCGGCAGTGTTGAGGGTGTTGTCTGCATGGGTGGGGACCTTGAGGGTGGACTTGTGGACGAAGGCTATTCCTCCTACGATTCCATTGGCGCGAGCCCTGCGGGGGATCTTGTAGCTGTGCGGGATGGCTATGGCGATGTCGGGCGCCGAGGAGTCGTTCCACCAGGTCTCGGTCAGGAAGGCCACGCCTGGGGCGGAGGTGTCGAGCATAACCTAGAGCTCGATGGCGTGTTTGCGTGCAGAGCGGGTGTTGAGGAGTGTGCAGCGGAGGTGGTTGGGTCCAGTCCTTGGAGGTTTGGTGGTTATGTCACAGGTGAAGCTGCAGGTGTGGCTGGAGAAGGGTCTGTGGGTCCGTTTTGGGGCGGCCTGGAAGCAGGTGTGGTTTCAGCCGGCGTTGAGTGCGTGGAGGGTGGTGCGCTAGCATGCAACCGCTGCACGCGTCCGCTGCGCAGCTGCTTCTCGGCCTGCATATGAGGTGGCTTGGGAGGGAGAAACAGCTGGGAGGCGGGAGAGGGGAGGCAAATGGGTGTGCAGGGGGCGGGCCGCAGGGATGCAGCGGCGGGAAAGGGTCAGATCGGGAGCCGCGGGGGAGCAGGGGGAACTGGTGCACAGGGCAGAGGGGAGGGAAAAAAACAGGAAACAAGGAGGCAGCAATTAGGCAGGAACAAGGCAGTCAGGTGACGAGCAGCGGCGTGGGGGCGACCTGCCTGCAAGCAGGGTCAAAGGTCCCAGAAAAGGGCAGAAAGGTCACCAAAAACAGGGGGGAACGAGTGGCACAGAGGCACAAAGGTCACAAGAAAGGGCAGAAAAGGTCACAAAAAACAGAGGGAAACGAGTGGCACAGAGGCAGAAAGATCACTAGAAAGGGCAGAAAAGGTCACAGAAAACGGGGGAAAACGAGTGGCACAGAGGAAGAAAGATCACAAGAAAGGGCAGAAAGGCCACAAAAAACAGGGGGAAACGAGTGGCACAGAGGGAGAAAGGTCACAAGAAGGGGCAGAAAAGGTCACAAAAAACAGGGAGAAATGAGTGGCACAGAGGCAGAAAGGTCACAAGAAGGGGCAGAAAGGTGACAAAAAAACGGGGGGAAATGAGTGGCAAAGAGGCAGAAAGGGGAGTAGAGGCAAGAAAAACGAGTACAATCAGGGGAGCAGAACGCAAGAAAAACGAGTGCAATCAGGGTAGCAGAAGGCAAGAAAAACGAGTGCAATCAGGGGAGAAGAAGGCACAAAAAACAAGTGCAGTCAGAGGAGCAAAAAGCACGAAAAACAAGTATAATCATGGGAGCAGAAGGCACGAAAAACGAGTGCAATCAGGGGAGCAGAAGGCACAAAAAACGAGTACAATCAGGGGAGAAGAAGGCACAAAAAACAAGTGCAGTCAGAGGAGCAAAAAGCATGAAAAACAAGTATAATCAGGGGAGCAGAAGGCACAATAAAAAAGAGTGCAATCAGGGGAGAAGAAGGCACAAAAAACAAGTGCAGTCAGAGGAGCAAAAAGCACGAAAAACAAGTATAATCAGGGGAGCAGAAGGCACAAAAAACGAGTGCAATCAGGGGAGCAGAAGGCACAAAAAACGAGTACAATCAGGGGAGAAGAAGGCACAAAAAACAAGTGCAGTCAGAGGAGCAAAAAGCACGAAAAACAAGTATAATCAGGGGAGCAGAAGGCACGAAAAACGAGTGTAATCAGGGGAGCAGAAGGCAAGAAAAACGAGTGCAATCAGGGGAGTAGCAGCAAGAAAATGAGTGCAATCAGGGGAGCAGAAGGTAAGAAAAACAAGTGCAATCAGGGGAGCAGATGGCAAGAAAAAGCTAGTACAACCAGGGGAGTAGAGGCAAGAAAAACGAGTGCAATCAGGGGAGCCGAAGGCACGAAAAATTATTACAATCAGGGCAGAAGAAGGCATGAAAAACGAGTGCAATCAGGGGAGCAAAAGGCACAAAAAGCGGGTACAATCAGGGGAGCAGAAGGCACGAAAAACAGGTACAATCAGGGAACAGAAGGCAAGAGAACAGGCACAGAGAAGAATGCAGGCACAGGGGGTAGACAGGTATCAGCGGTCCCAGACAACAGAAGACAGTATGGGCAGTACAGGGAAGACAATCAGACAGCAACAGTGATACAAACCTAAGGCCTACCACTGGCCACCAGGGATGAGGCGCAGGTGGTAGCCTGCAGGTTCAGGAGGGCCTCAACTTCTACAGCAGCGGCAGCTGGGGCAGGGTCAGGACACACAGGCAGAGCTGTGTGGTGGGGGAGCGACCTACCAGCAAGGTCAAGGGTCGCTAGAGGAAATCCGGACAAAAAATACTTGTGTGGGACTGCGAGTATGAAGAAGCATTTGCAGACACGCCATCCAGTCAGCTTAGCACCAGAGGAGATGAGAAGACTACATCAAAATGCTCCTGCACCACCAGCTGTATCAAGCACATCTGGAACAGCACCATCATCTTCTAGTTCAGCACCAGATATACGTCCCCAATTTGCACGAGTCAGGATAAATGCGGACGTCTCATTGCTTATGATGAGTAATCATTGGACCTTGTTTGTCGGGCTATCGACCACCACCATTGTTATTTTTTTTTTCTCCTCATAGTTTTTGGTTCTGTTCATCCGATTTCCCTGTTTAAAAAAAACTAAAAAATTAAAACAATTGTTAAAAAAATACAAAACAAAATAGAAAACTACAAAACAAAAAAAAAAGTTCTTGTCAGAACTACCTGCTCTGGTTAAAAAAAGAGCTAAACTTGTATACTAGTGTGTGTAAGTTTAGATATATGTATGTGTAGTGCATAATTGACTGAAATAATGCATTTTTAATGTGTGGTGAATACATAAGTGCAGAACTATAAGAAAATGCTGCAGTATGACACTGTGAACTATTTACCTACAGCATGCTGCACTATTTCCAAAGCACAGGGATGCAACATTTGTACATGAATATGTTGCAAGTCTGTGCTTCCCGCTGCACAGCTGCTTAAACTGCAGCCATGTGGTGACACATGCACCCTTGCACCATGGTGGAGGATGTGCGTGTTATGCGGAGATTGTTTTTGTGCAGCAAAGGACACTTTACTGCACAAAAACTATCAGAAAAGGCATTTTTCACCTTCAATATATGCTGTGCATTGTAGCATATATTGAAAGTGAAAGAATTAGGAGAAGTGAAATAAAATCTCCTTGTTGTGCCTTGCTACACCAATTGGAGGATGTTGCACCATTCACAAACATGGCCAGAGTTATAATTTTGTATAAAACTGGATATATGTCTTGTTCTATGACTGTTCTGTGCAAGCATGCACAACAAAACCTATAGAACACCTTTTCAACGCAAAGTGCTGTCTATGATGAGATTATCTTTACATGGAAAACAAAAAGTATATAGAATGTCTTTTTTCCGCCTTGCAATTAAGAAAGAGAATTAAAAGCTAGACCAATTCTTATTATAGGACTACATGTTTGTACTAACAGACAACAAGATACATTTAAAAGTACTTATGTTTTACGAAACTTATAGCACATATTTATATATGACTGAAGAGAAGGGATGGGGCCTACTGTCACATGCAAAAAAACACTTAGGGGCCGATTCCGATGTCGGACGGACACAGGTCCGTCCGACATTGGTCAGGAGCAGTAACCCAGTGACCTGCTGTTGTGGGTTACTGCCCTGCTAATAAGATGTGACGAACAGGGTTCCGTCACACTCGTGTACTTCACAATGCAGGCATGCATTCCTAGCGGAATGCATGCCTGCATTGAGAAAAGCAGGGGGGCAGTTCATCCCTGCACCCTGTGGCCGGCACCCCAAGGTGCCTGCCACCGGGTGCAGGGATCAGCAGAGGGGCACCATAGGTGCCCCCAGGCCGCCATCCGGTGGCCCCACACCCATGGGGGCCCTGCTGGGGACCCCCAAAGACAGTTTCCGCCTTCCTTTTTGTGCCGGACAGACCGACACGAAAAAGGCACTGAAAAACTGCCATCGTACTCACTCGGTCGTAAAGAGGCGACCGGGGGAGTACTGGAGGATTTCCAGGCCATCCGGAAATCCGAGTCGGATTCCGACCATGGTTCGTTTCCCTTCCGACCTGAATCGGAATGGGCCCCTTAGTGATGTCCTTTTAGTTAAATAGTTTTATTTCTTATAATTCTAAAAGTACCAGGACCTACAGGACCACCATATGTTTCTATTGTGTACAATACCATGTATCTTGTAGACAGGTGTTCTAAAGCTGTCTCCTATTTGATACCTTTTCTCCTTTCTGGTGAAGAATTGGCTTGGTAGTTTAGTCTGCCCTGTTCCCATGATGCACTGGGCCAGGGACAGACTGATTTGCATATAGCCAGGTTCTGAGCTGGGATGGGGCAGTGAGATAAATAATGGTGATGGATCAAGCCCTGATCTTTGGACTGGGTAAGAGTGGTCTGCTTAATTCAGACACTCTGTTCATCACCACCCCCTTTTCTGAATCGTTTTTGGCCACTATAGGTGTGGCAGGGTATACTCAGACATGAGTCCCTTTCTCACTGCTCCATCAGGATTCAAGCAAGCCGGGCCGAAGACGGCTGAAATGCCAGAAACCGGTCCCCGGTAGCTTGTCTCCTTTCTGGTGAAGAATTGGCTTGGTAGTTTAGTCTGCCCTGTTCCCATGATGCACTGGGCCAGGGACAGACTGATTTGCATATAGCCAGGTTCTGAGCTGGGATGGGGCAGTGAGATAAATAATGGTGATGGATCAAGCCCTGATCTTTGGACTGGGTAAGAGTGGTCTGCTTAATTCAGACACTCTGTTCATCACCACCCCCTTTTCTGAATCGTTTTTGGCCACTATAGGTGTGGCAGGGTATACTCAGACATGAGTCCCTTTCTCACTGCTCCATCAGGATTCAAGCAAGCCGGGCCGAAGACGGCTGAAATGCCAGAAACCGGTCCCCGTTAGCTTGTCTCCTTTCTGGTGAAGAATTGGCTTGGTAGTTTAGTCTGCCCTGTTCCCATGATGCACTGGGCCAGGGACAGACTGATTTGCATATAGCCAGGTTCTGAGCTGGGATGGGGCAGTGAGATAAATAATGGTGATGGATCAAGCCCTGATCTTTGGACTGGGTAAGAGTGGTCTGCTTAATTCAGACACTCTGTTCATCACCACCCCCTTTTCTGAATCGTTTTTGGCCACTATAGGTGTGGCAGGGTATGCACAGACATGAGTCCTTTCTCACTGCTCCATCAGGATTCAAGCAAGCCGGGCCGAAGACGGCTGAAATGCCCGAAACCGGTCCCCGGTGGCTTGTCTCCTTTCTGGTGAAGAATTGGCTTGGTAGTTTAGTCTGCCCTGTTCCCATGATGCACTGGGCCAGGGACAGACTGATTTGCATATAGCCAGGTTCTGAGCTGGGATGGGGCAGTGAGATAAATAATGGTGATGGATCAAGCCCTGATCTTTGGACTGGGTAAGAGTGGTCTGCTTAATTCAGACACTCTGTTCATCACCACCCCCTTTTCTGAATCGTTTTTGGCCACTATAGGTGTGGCAGGGTATACTCAGACATGAGTCCCTTTCTCACTGCTCCATCAGGATTCAAGCAAGCCGGGCCGAAGACGGCTGAAATGCCAGAAACCGGTCCCCGGTAGCTTGTCTCCTTTCTGGTGAAGAATTGGCTTGCTAGTTTAGTCTGCCCTGTTCCCATGATGCACTGGGCCAGGGACAGACTGATTTGCATATAGCCAGGTTCTGAGCTGGGATGGGGCAGTGAGATAAATAATGGTGATGGATCAAGCCCTGATCTTTGGACTGGGTAAGAGTGGTCTGCTTAATTCAGACACTCTGTTCATCACCACCCCCTTTTCTGAATCCTATTTGATACCTGTCCGCTATGGAATTCTCTGGCACAAATCTAGTCCATCAATTTCCCATATTTTCAACAGTCCATTGTGCATTTTAAGACTTACTTAAACTTACCTCAGCAATAATACAACTAAAAAAACGCTACACATTTTATTCAGTTGTTTTTTATAATGTAAAATATAGTAAATTCCATATTTTAGAATTGGGACCTGTAAGAGAAAAGAAAAAATAGTTATAGCATGTAATAATACATTTTTAACAGCACAGCATAATTTTAACATTTTACAAAGTAATTTCTTTGCCTTTTTTGATGTTCTCAGAATATATTGATTTTGCAACAAACAGGGATTTCAATCGTACTCATCACATAACTGGGGGCAAAAAAACCCCAATAAATTAGATTGTTTAAAAAAAACAAAAATCCATCTACAGAAAAACACCAGATAATACAAATCACACATATATAAAATGGTTACTGCTAAGAACATTTTATAACTTAAATTTATAAGCAATGTATATGTTGTCGGTTAAAATTAAACACCGCACATTGTGCAAAAAAAGTCCTTAATTCAAAGAAATACCTTTCCTTGAGGACAAATTGTATTTTTGCAGTCATTTTTATGTAAACTGTCCAATGGTAATTCTATTAAATCATAATAATAAATTCCTCAGAGGCTGAACTATCTTTCTAAAACTTTGGGTTTAAAAATATTATTTAGGAATTTGGTTATTTGAAAGGCAAACGTTGTTTGAAAACCAACTCAGCATCATTACAAATAGTCCAGCCTTTGTTACTTTTTAAATAGGCATTGTAATGTCCAGATGTTATTGAAGGGCCATCGTGGAAAATCATTGCTACTGCTACAAAAGTCCTTCCTGATATTGATAGTTGAGTAGCTACGAAATGTTTTACAAAAGTGTCCAATTTTCTTCCGTCAGCTGTGCAATGTCGCATCATTAAGATTATATTTTGTCCATATCTTTGTATAAATAATGTTGATTACATTTCTGATTTGCATTGGCTACACTCCATGTTTGTATTTGCAGCTTTAACTAATTTATTGAAAGACACTTATTTTCAGTTCAGTAACGTAAAATATAGAAATCTTTCAGTATCTACATTAGTGCTACATGTATACATACAATTTTCACATTGATGTTCCCATTAATAACAAAGGCCAAAAATATTCTCTATGTCTACACCTTCATTTTCCAATACAGTAAGCATATACATTAGATATTCCTGAGCATCTTGTTGGATATTTTGTGTAAATTGTGTAGAACAAGAACATACATCTAAAAGATTACGAACATCGGAAACGGTTTGTATTTTACTTGTATCAGTTCTTAACTTTTCGTACACAGAAAGCAACAAGCAACAAACATTTTTTCCCGATACTCCACAATTTGCTGTTACAAAGCTTCAAGAAAAAATACAACATTGAACGCTACATTAGCATAGCAGTTGACACCAGAACTATTTTCAAACTGATAACCAACAATCTCTTCAACAGTTTCCTTTTACTTTTTGCTTGCAATCACATTATCTTGTTTTTTCCCCTTCTCTACACCTTTAGTACAGATATTCTCATACCTTCTTTTTCGAACAACCACACATATTGACCTAAATTGGGAGAATATGTTCTTCTTAATCTATTATAATGTTTGACACAGTTTGCATCTGCAGTCACCTTTGTATCATCAAAATCAATCAAAAACAATCCAGATAATGTTCTGACTCGCGACAAAGCAACATATGCCATACCCTCTTTAAACACTGTATTTCCAATGTTCACCAAAGCACTGTCAAGACTTAAACCTTGAGATTTATGAATAGTCACTGCATATGGCAAAGAAACTGGAAACTGTTTTCTATGGACATATAAGTCTTTAACAAGCAAAAAACGAACTGAACAACGACCAACTTCTTCAATCTGATCAAATTAAATTTTTAAGAACTCAATACCATCTTTATTCTGCTAATTAACAAAATCTGCAACTTTACACATTGCTCCATTAACTAAACCTTTTTCTACATCCAAATTACGCCTTAAAATGAACCTACACTTTCGCCATGCATATAGATTCTTTTCTAAAGCCGCAGTTTTAGATATTGATTTTTCTAAAGAATCCAATTTTGTCTTCAATTTTCTGTCAAAATAATAGTGATTCCTTCATGCTCTATTTTATCGATGGCTTCCATTTTTATTATTTCTTCATTTTCCAGTTTCAAAAGTTCTTCGTCGAATATACAACACTCACGCAGTGTTGGCATTAAGCAGGTTACAGATTAGTTTTCTGCAATTTTCATGTATATTTTCTCAGGAACAACATTTTCATTTGGAAACAAATTGGAAAGTAATCGAGTCTGCAAAGCTTGTTTGCCATGTTCAGTCAGTAGTCCAAATCTTGTATCTTGTAGAACAGTTCCATAATCAACATCATTTGCTTTTCACACATTTGTAATGAGTTCTTTGTATTCAAAATATGACCAAATGTTCAAGTTTCCAAAACTATCTAGAGACTTTCTGGTCTCTTCATGCGCAAGTGTTTTAAATACTGGTTGTCCTTTTATAGGAGTCAGTTGCAGTAGATTTCCAAAACCGATGACCCATTTGTGTTTAACGGATATTCCTTTCTGGTTAGGTCTGATGTATGTAAGGCTACAGAACAGAAGCAATGGGAGCTAGGCGGGAAAATGGAGGCGCTTCGAAGGTTAGGAGCAAAAGTGCAGCTAAAATTCCCCGCTATGCTCCGTATAATGTGGAACAATAAAATGTACAATTACCGCTCAGAGAGGATATTGAAGCATTAATAGCCAAAATGAGTAGCGAGAATTTTCCAAAGTAAAAAGGAATACATCATTTTTTTGGCTCTCCAGCAATTTAAAATGTATAACAACGTGTGAATAAATTGGGTGTGTTAGTAAATCACCCTAGGACTGCACGCCTATAGGCATTGTTATGCTTAATAATATAGGGAGGGTTCCTCAGGGGAGGGTTTCACAGGGGGGGCACATTAGAAGTGGGGGGGGGTGGGGGAGCACGGGTGGGGAGCAGTGGGTGAAAAAAAAGTCCTTAATACTTTTATGCAGAAATGTCTTTTTGGAGTAAGATCAAAACTAAAAGGGGAATTCACTAAGGAAGATGACTTTGACTAACAAACCGAGTGTTAATATTCTCACTTGGAATGTGAATGTCATTAGGTCTAAACCTAGGCAGAGGAAAATACTTAAGTATTTGAGAAATAGTCAGGCCCAGGTAATGCTGCTACAGGAGACTCATCTTATGGCAAATGAGAATAAGGAGCTGTTTGGGAAGTGTGGCTGGGTTTAAAACTATATTGCCTCAGATCAATTATTTTGTTGCAAGGGAGTTGCTATTCTGGTCAGGATCAGTTCTGGGGTAGAAATGAAAGAGTCCAGTACAGACAGCTCAGGCAGATGGGACATTTCCCGGATAAAATGAGCCGATATGGAGTACCTATGTATCGGATATTATGGTCCCAACGAGGAAAATCCTCACTGTATCGTAGATTTAGAATTGAGGCTGGCAGCAGTTTCAGCTCCTGTAGTTGTAGGTGGTAATTTCAATGTCCTTTTATACCCTGTGTTAGACCGGTCTACAAGAAGGGAGAATATTTATGTCCCCAGAATGAGGAATGCTCTGAAAAGCATGATAAGTGATTTTGACTTGGTGGACGTATGGAGGCATTTGAATGGTAAGACAAGGGGGTATACGTACCAGAGTAAAAAACATCATCACTTTTCAAAACTCGATTATTTCCTTGCAGATAGCGCCTTTTCAGCAAATATTAAGCAGATTAAGCCCCTCCCTGCCCATATTTCAGATCCTTTGCCTGTAACGATAACTATACAAGCTTTGGGGCCACAACCGCCTAGGAGATGGACCTTAAGGCGCGCACTGCTTTTAGAGGAGGGGGTGGAGACAGATCTACGGAAATCAACTGCAGAATATTTTATTAATAACCT